>NW_024543221.1:13147500-15685000 GCF_018167655.1 Microtus oregoni
TTAAAATCTCCCACCACAACTAAATCTGCATTCAAGAAAAGAAACTAGGCATAAGAACCAAATAATCCCATTTAAAACTGGGATACAGATCTAAACAGAGAATTCTCAACAGAGGAGTCTCACATGGTTGATTAGTACCTAAAGAAATGCTCAACATCCTTAGCCATCAGGGAAATACAAATGAAAATGACTCTGAGATTCCCTCTTATGTCTATCAGCATGGCTGAGATCAAAAACGCAAGTGACAGCTCATGCTCGTGAAGATTTGGAGCAAAGGGAACACACTTCCACTGCTGGTGGGAGTGCAAACTTGTACAGCCACTTTGGAAAGCAATATGGTTGTGCATCTGAGAATTGGGAATTGACCTACCTCAAGACCTAGCTATACCACTCCTGGGCATATCCCCAAAGGAGGCTCCATCCTTTCACAAGGACATTTGCTCAACTATGTTCAAGGCAGCTTTATTCATAGTAGCCAGAAACAACCTAGATGTTCCTCAGCCAAAGAATGGCTAAAGAAAATGCGGTATGTTTATACAATGAAGTATACTCAGCTGTTAAAAACAATGAAATCATGAAATTTTCAGGCAAATGGGTGAAACTAGAAAAAAAATCACACTGAGTGAGGCAACCCAGACCCATAAATACAAACATGATATTTATTCGCTTATAAGTAGATATTAGTAGCAAAGTAAAGGATAATGATGCTGCAATCCACAGACCCAGAGAGGCGAAGGAACAAGAAAGGCTCAATGGGAGGGAAGAATGGGATAAATGAATCTCCCTGGGAGTTTCCCTGAGTGGACTGGAGGCAGGTGGGGATGGGAATAGGAGGGATCAGATTGGGCGAGGATGGAGGAGAGAGTACTGGGAGAGACAACAGGAATTGGGAGGTATCTTGGGGATAAGCTAGAAACCTAGTACATGGAAACTCCGAGGCATCTACAAGGATGATCCTAGCTAAGACTTGATGTGGGATGTCCTTCTGTATATGTGTTACTTTTATTGGTTGATAAATGAAGCTGTTTTGGCCAATGGCTTAGCAGAGTAAAAGCAAGTGGGAAATCCAAACAGAGGTATAGGGAGAGTAGGCAGAGTCAAAGAGATGCCAGCCGCCAAGGAAACAAGATATGCAAAAAATGAGGTAATGCCACGATCATGTGGCAATACACAGAGTAATAGAAATGGGTTAATTTAAGATCTAAGAGTTCTGTAAATGGAGACTGTGCCTTTGTTTCCTGGCCACACAGAAAATATATTAATTACAATGCTGCTTGGCCAACAGCTTAGGTGAAATCCTAGCTAGCTCTTATATCTTATATCTTAACCCATTTCTATTAAATTGTGCATCGCCCTGAGGCTGTGACCTACCAGTAAGGTTCCAGCATCTTTCTCCGTCAGCAGCTGCGTGCCATCTCCCTGACTCTCCCTTCTTTCTCCCCACTTTCAGTTTAGTTTTCCTGCCTGGCTCTATTCTGCCCTGTCATAGGCTGAAGCAGCATCTTTATTAACCAATGGTAATAAAACATATTTATAGCATACAGAGGGTAATCCCACATCATGAGCTAGTTAGAAATATTCCTGAACCATTGACCAAACAAACTTGTAATTATGGGTTCTGTGTGATTATTATTATATATCCCAGGATTATATGGGAAACAAAGTACAGTCTCTACCTATAAATGGTGTCCAAACATTTGGCAAGAATTTCCACATAAAGCCTGAGAGAGCTTAAAAAGGGGGCGGGGATTCTAGACAGACAAGAATAGAATCAATTGCAGCTTCTTGGTAACCATCTTTTCTCTGGTAGTCTCTGTTTAGTGATGGCGAGCAGAGGTGCAGCTCTTTTAAGCGTCTTCCTGACTCAGCATTAGGAACAAAAACCTCGCAGCTCTTTTAAGAGGCTCTGCCACAAAACACTTAAATGATGTTTATGAGCAGCCAGCATCAGGCTGTGTCAGTACCTCTGCTATGAAGCTAGACTCTCAGAAAGCTAAGGAATAAGGCAGAGCCAGCTGTCAAAGCTTCAGCTTCAATCCTAGCCACGCTTTTTAGCAGATTAAAAACTCATGTACTCAGAAAAAGATAGAAATGTACAATAAAGACAGATTCAGATGGAAATTTAAAAAAAAACAAATCTCTAAACAGTTTACAAATATATGTTTAAAATATATGTAGGCTAAGGAGAGAATAAAAGGATAGAGAAAGTCCTTTTTAAAAAATAGAGTAGCTGGGCATGGTGGCTCCTGCCTTTAATCCTAGCATTTGGGAGGCAGAAGCAGGCAGACTTCTGTGAGTTCAAGGACAGCCTGGTCTACAGAGTGAGATCCAGGACAGTCGAAGATACACATAGAAACCCTGTCTCATAAAACCAAACATTAAAAAATAAAAGTACATAGACTAATAAAACTGGATTAATTTAAAATGTACGAACTAGCTAGAAATACGCCTGAGCCGTTGGCCAAATAGTCTGTGTGATTATTTAGGCCTGGGCAGCCAGGAAACAAAAGAGCAATCTCAGTCTACAAAGATCCCTAGTAATGAGGGATATGGAGCCTGAAAAGACCATCTCCCTTAACCAGACAAGACTTCCAGTGAGGGATTGGGACACCAACCTGGCACAAAACCTTCAATCTACAATTTGTCCTGCTTGCAAGCTGTGTTGGGGTAAAGGTGGCACAGAAATTGCGGGACTGGCCAACCATTGACTGGTCCATCTTGAGAGGGAGCCCAACCCTGACCCTGCCTGGAGCACCAGGGCCCCAAGGCTGTATAGCCCGGAGACCTAGGACAGAACCAAACACAACTGGCAAAAATTAGACACAATGATTCCTGATGATATTCTGCTACACTCATAGCCAGGAGCTTAGCATAATCATCATCAGAGAGGTTTCCTCAATCAGCTGTTGGTAACAGATGCAGATATCCACAACCAAACCTTATGAAGAAGAGAGGAAGAATGATTGTAAGAGCCAAAGGAGTCAAGGACACCCCAAGAAAACTCACAGAATCAACTAACCAGGGCGCACAGGGGCTCACAGAGACCTAACCAACAATCTGCGAGCCTACATGAGTGTGATCTAGGTCCTTGGCATATATATTATGGTTATGTAACTTGGTCTTCTCGTGGGACTCCTAAGTGTGGGAGTGGAGGCTGTCTCTGACTCGTTTGCCTGCTTTTGAAATCCTTTTCCTTCTACTGGGTTGCCTCATCCAGCCTTAATACAGAGGAGTCACCTATTCTTACTAAAACTTGATATGACACATTTGTTGATATCCCTGGGAGGCCTGCCCTTTTCTGAAGAGAAACAGAAGAGAAGTGGAAGAAGGGGTGGGATGTGGAAGGGGGGACTAGGAATGGACAAGGGAGGAGCAACTGCTGTAGGGATGTAATCCATGTGAGAAGAATAAATTTAAAAATTAAAAATCAAAACCGTCAAATGTGGCTTTTTGTATTTTGGAAGTTCACATTGAAAGAATTAATCCATTACTTTCTTTTCTTTTCTTTTTTTTTTGTTGTTGTTTTTTGATACAGGGTTTCTCCATGTAACAGCCCTATGTATCCTAGAACTAGCTCACATAGACCAGGCTGGCCTCGAACTCACAGAGATCTGCCTACCTTTGCCTCCCAAGTGCTGGGATTAAAGGTGTGTGTCACCAGACTAATGTCACTCAAGAACAGGCATGTCTACCAGATAAAGTGTACACAACACCCATCAAGACTGTATAGGGCTGTATTCATTTTATGTCGCATGTCTTTGACCTAAAAAGG
Source organism: Microtus oregoni (assembly GCF_018167655.1). NCBI lineage: Eukaryota > Metazoa > Chordata > Mammalia > Rodentia > Cricetidae > Microtus > Microtus oregoni. The sequence continues at coordinate 13,151,273 of NW_024543221.1, forward strand.
AGCCATTTAAAGGAGGAAGATTGTATCCTGACTTATAGTTTAAAGGGACACCCTCCATCATGGTGGGGAAGCTAGAGCAGCAGCAGGAGGAGGCATGGCCACAGAAGAAAGCTGCTGATCTCATGGCAGCTTCAGTCAGGAAGCAGAACGCAAACAAGAAGTGGGTACCAGATACTAAGCACTGTACCCATAAGGCACCCCCTCCAACAAGGCCCCACCTCCACAACCTTCTCCTGAAACAGCACCACCAGCCTGGGACCAACTACTCAACCACCTTAGTCTATGGGGGACACTTCATATTCAAACAACAAAAGTCATCTTATTATACGTCAATAAGTCAATGGTTACCATGGCAGGCCAACAAAGGGAAATGTCCATATATTTGTAAATACACAGAATTTCCTTGAGTGATCACACCGTTCATTTCTCATTTTTTTCCCAGCCACCACTGCCACACAAATGGCCTCCTCTCTCTACTGACAGAGGCAAACATTTATCTTAGCTGCCTTGATTTATGCTTCCTAGCATTCCTGTGAATTTTAAAAAGCAATTAACACGGCACATTTTCAAACCTTCACAAACTTTTATGAAAACCAACCAACAGACACTGTGAAAAGACAAAACGTTTCCAGTGTGTGATTTATGATCATCGGGCCCAGGAAACTTACCCTTTCTATAGCTTAACACCTTTTCATCTCAACCTTTTCTTTTTTAATGATGATAAGCCTCCATAACTCCAAAAGAATATATTGGCTTCTTTTTCTGGCAATTAGATTTAATTTTTACCCTCTCAAATTCTTATTTTATTTTAAACCCAGAATGTCATGGCTTGACACTGGTAGAACTCTAGTTTTCTGAAGCTTAAGATTGCTAATCATGTTTAAAGAATTCAGCTAAGAATCTTGGTTTTGGGGAGACAAAATACCTGGCCCTATGATATCACTCAAACAGCATGCTCAACCTTGGGATACTGAGAATTTGCATGTTTACTTATTAAAATATTATGAGATTTCTTTCATGTATTTTTAGCTCGGTTGCATGATTCCCTAATGAGAACTACTTATTTATTTACTTATTAATTTATTCATTTTGGTTTTATTGAGACTGGCTAGTGTGGACCTTGTTATGTATACAGTGCATAAAGCAACCCAACTTCCTGAGTGCCGAGATAAAAAAAAAAACAACAAGACATTATGCCATGCCTACCCCTAACGGATTTATTTTACAAGAAATTATAATAGTGACCCGAACTATCACCAAATATTTGGATCTTCTGGGTACGCCGTACACTCTTGAACTTGGCTATACCAGTGTTCTGTAAAAGTAACTTGTGTGCACGTGTGAAGCCCAGTAGCCAGAGTGCAGGGTGCCGGAACTCTTTCTAACTTCAGACACAGCAGAGAGACCTGAAAGTGAAGAATATGACCTTCAAAAGCCTCAAGTGTAGTGAGAAGTCTTCCGCCGACCCACACTGGACCTGCGCTGTGACGCAGCATTGCACTGGGACTGTGACAAGCCACCAGATTGGCCCTGGAAGGAACTTAGCTAATATTAACTAATGCAGAAGCACAGACAAGTCTATGAATAAGCAAAACGCATCCTTCGGTTCTTATTACTTGGAAGCTCATGTTTCCAACTGTTTTATGGAATCAAGTAATGTTAAAATTCATGGCGTTGCTCATGCATGTTTCACTTAAAACATTTGCTCTCTACAGGAGTGGCTTTAAGCAGAGATGGCTCAGCAGCTAAGAGCACTCACTACTCCTGCAGAGGGGCCAGTTTCAATTCCCAGCATCCGCATAGTGTCTCAGAACCATCTGTAATTCCAGTCCCAGGGCGTCTGCCACCCTCTTCTGGCCTCTATGGGCATTGCATGTACATCACTCATGCACATAAAATAAACCTTTCAAGACACCCTCTCTTTGTGCAGTACCTACTTGATTGGTTACAACTTATCTCCTGCTTTTCACACCACTGTGAGTTATAACCAAAAGAGGTTGATTCTGTTATGTGTACTTTGGCCAGTATGGTCGCTAGATTTAATTGTCATCTTGACATAGTCCAGCATCACCTGGGAGGAGGGCTTTAGAGAATGTCTTGGGGGATTAGCCATTGAATTGGGAAGACACACCCTGAATATGAATGGCACCGTTTCATGGACTGGACCCTGGACCAGATGTTAAGGAGAAGGTACTGAGCACTACCAAGCAGGCACACATCCTTGGCTTTGCTCCTGACTGGATGCAATGTGACCAAGTGTCTTAAGCTTCTACTGATGCTTCCCATCATGAGTGGACAGGAAGCTCCAGGAGCCATTTCTCCCATCCTCTGGGAAGGTGGGAGGAACCAGGAACTGGCACAAGCGATGCATACCTAAGGGTGCCACTGTAGAAATCTCCGAAATACATGGGCAAGGAGGACTCAGGAAGCTTTAGGGGGCGGGGGCGGCGTTCCACTGCCACATGTGCTTGGACGATGTGACTCCAGGCCTCTTCTTGGACAGCTAGCCCTGTGTGTATCTAACTGCAGATGTTATCGTTTATGCTACCCCTTTATAATAAGCTGATACATATAATTATTTCCCTGAGTTAGTGAGACGCTCCAGCCCAAACCCAAGGAGGCACCTGAGTTCGGAGCAAACAGTCTAGGAGTCTGGGCTCCAGTGGGGGTAGTTTTGGTTCCGAGTCCTTCACCTGTCGATTCCAATGCTAACCCAGATAGAGAGCATCAGGCTGAATTAGTGTCTGCTGGGGAATCGCTTAGTTATGGAGGTGGAGTGTAAGCATGTGGTGTCAGAGTGAGAGAGTTTGTTCAGTTTCCCTGTACACCCTCTGCCTAGTCTTCGGTCTTAGTTCACTGCTCTGGTTTTCTTTACATCCTCTGTCCTACCTTACTGCTAGCCTTTGGCAATCTCTCTCTCTCTCTCTCTCTCTCTCTCTCTCTCTCTCTCTCTCTCTCTCTGTGTGTGTGTGTGTGTGTGTGTGTAATGTATGCATGGTGTGCACAGTTGATTATGTGCATACACACATGTATGTAGACACATGTGCACAGAGGTCAAAGGACAACCTCAGACTTCAACCTCAGTTCTTACTTTCCACATTGCTTGAGACAATGTGGGTCTCTGTGTTTAGTTGTGTTTTTTTTTTTTGGTTGTTGTGAATGTTGTTGTTTTTGTTTTTGTTTTTGCTACGTACACCAGACTGGGAAATCCTCTATCTCTGCTTCCCATCCCCCACAGGAATACTTGAATTACAGGTGTTTACTAATGCTTGGTGTAGTTTTATGTGGGTTCAAAGGACTTGAACTCAGGTCCTCAGGCTCCCATGGCAGATTTTTACCCACTGAGCCATCTCTGGAGCCTAGCAATTGCTTTCTTTGTTAGCATCTTCAGAGAGCTAGTATAGACGCATCCACTAGACCTCGACAGGTGGTTTTTAATTTCAAAGGAGTATTGGAAGTGAGAGAGATTGAGGCTAGGAGATAAAGTGTATTTCTGATGCCTTGAATTTTGGACTGTTCTTGTTAGCAATATCTCTCCCGACACTGTTTTAGAACCAAGAGCCTCCCTGAATTCCTTTCTTCCTACAGTAAGTCAAAGCTGCTGTACATAAGACACACTGATTAAGCATGAGCATCACTTGGCATGAGTTTGTCTGTCAACATCATGCTATGCTTAAAGTATGCCCCCACAAGGCTGACTTCCCAAGAGTGAGACGGTGCTACCCTAAAAGCCTTCAGGAAAAAAACAATCAGAAAAGATGGGCAAAAGCAAAAAGTGTAGCATAATTACCGTCCAAAAGTAGAGAAGCCTGGCCAGACATAACTCCGCACCTCCCTTATTAAATGAGACACTTGCAAGAACGGAGTTCTAAGTGTCCTGTCCTGCTTCAATCACATGCAGAGCCAAGCCTGGCTGTGCGCTTGTCTGCCAGATGTACTATACAATATAACTCCAGAACCAACAGCACTGTGGACCAGGAGTGGGAGGTGGTGCAGGGGGATGGGGAAATGAGAAGGAACAGGTGAGGTGCTAATTCAGAGCAAGAAGATATTGTTATAACTTGGGAAATAATTTTTTCCTTTATGGCTTATTGATTTTATATTGTATGCACATATGTACGTATGTATAAATGTGTGTGTATATGTGTGTGTTTGTGTGTGTATTTGTGTGTCTGTGTATGTGTGTATGTGTGTGTGTGTATGTGTGTGTGTGTTTGTGTGTGTGTGTGTGTGTTTTCCATGCCTACTGTGGGCATTTCTGGTGCCCATTGGCCAGAAGGGTGTTGGATGCCCTGGGACTGGAGTTACAGTTGGGCATGAGCCACCATGTTTGTACTAAGGACTGAACCTTGGTCCTCTGGAAGAGCAGCCGGTGCCTTTAACTGATGAGTTTTCTCTCCAACCCCTTTCTGGAGCAGTTTCATGTCATAAAAGTTTCTTTCCAGAAGATTAAAAGTGCATTATTGCAAATTGTTCAAAATTATTACAACAGAAAAGAAAACACGGTGGGTTTGTTCTGATAGCAAGTCATCCTGAGCCCCGTCTAGACCTTGATTAGTGAGGCCACTCTCTTTCTGCTGGAACGTGTGCCCTGAAACCAGACCTCGACTGCACCACTCTGCACTCTCCTGTGACCAAAGGAAAAGGCTAACGCTTGGGAAAACTACCTCTCAGTGGGTTCCAAATCCCTCTTCGAGCTGCACAGGGTACTTGGTGTTCCTCTGCAGGCCTCCTCTTGTCTGGCGTGCATACATATGCAATGAGAAGACAGCATGACTAATTTAGCTCACCCTCTTAGGAGTCTGCAACAGCACTCAGAGGAATCCAGCTCCATTGCCCATCCAGCTTAACTCTGAACTCGGCAAACCTAGCTCTGTCCAGAGGGCACCTTCTCCGGCAGCTGCTGTCACTGCTTCTTCTCTTTCTCCTTCTCTTCTTCCTCTTCCTTCTCGCTTAAAATTTACATATGATTGCTTGCAGGTTTTGAATATGAAGAACATATGTGAACATCTTGATATGAATTTTATTTTCATTAATTTAGTGGTGTGCAAAGGTCACAGGGTCAAAGACACAGTAATTCTTTTGTACTTCTGCATTTCAGTAGAACAATGCCAGGATTCTATGCTGTTTTTTTTTTTTAAATAATCATCCTCTTTAAGAAACTTTTTAAAATATAGGGAGTCCAAGTTAGAAGTCACTTTGCAAAATGACTCATCTCTAAGTTGCCTGAAAGACCCTTAACGTTCATTTAAATCGGGCTCCCAGAATCCAGCAGGCCGCTCTCTCAGAGACTGGTGAAATGCCACACACACATGCGTGTGCTAAATTAGTAAATTAGCACTCAACATTTGAAGCTGCAGGGACCACAGCTCCCAGGGAGACTGTGGCAAATTCTACAGCATCGCTTCAGGACTCTCTACCTCCACGGGAAGGGAAGACTCCTGTACTCGCCACAGGGAAAAAGGAATGATGGGAAGTTTTCCTCAGAGTTGTAAGTTTCTATTTGACAACTCCATGCAAGAAAAATGGTATCAGTCAAAAACCAACACAGGGCTTTACAGTTTCCAACATACTTCTTCCCAAAACATGGCTTTCCTCCTCTGTCTTCTCGTCTTCCTCTCTCTTCGTTTCCTTTCTTTCTTTCTTTTTAAATCTAGAACTTCTTGGTATAATTACTCCAAACCTTCCTTTCTTTCACCTTCTTCTTCTTCTTCTTCTTCTTCTTCTTCGTCGTCGTCGTCGTCGTCGTCGTCGTCGTCGTCGTCATCGTCATGGTTTGTTTCTCATCAGTTAAGCATGACGCATGATGGGATGCAAGTCTGCTGCAAGTCAGGCATCAATATCGTAACATTTTTTGCAATTCAAGCAGTGTAAATTCACAGCACTGTTCCAATCAATTGATTCAAAAAATCAGACAAATACAGAAACCACACAAACTATAGAAGCTGCATAGGTGAACTCAATGTCAACACTCTGGTGGGAGGAACTGAGTGTTCTCTGTAAAGGGGGCAGGTGTCCCAAAAAGGAAATGCTCTCTGCTTAGACCTGAAGAAATGCCCACAGTGATAAACTAGAGAGGCCCTTGAGTCGGGTCCCCGTGTTAACAGAGCAAGTGTTTTCCCAACTGAGTTATCTTCTCAGCCCCACCCCTGCTCTCTTGATGAGACCTGGCGGTGGCTCCCCACTCCACAGATACCCTCACCATGACCCTCTGTGTCCCTCAGGCTTTGTGACCCCTGCACCCTGTGGCATCCTTCTGCTACCGGTCCAGGGTCTGCTCCATAGCTCAGCTGGGTGCCCTGACCGTGCCAGACTCCAGCCTACTCAGGATCCGCACCATGGCTGTGCCCTCTGACTGAACCCATCTTCCCACTTGTCTTTTCCACAGCTGACTTCTTTTCATCCTTCAGGTTTCAGATGGATGTCGCCCCCTCAGAGTTCCTGCGGCAAGCAGCCGCTTTGGGAAAGCCTCCCACTCCCGGCTCTGGTTTCTCTCTACGATTGCACATCAGTTTCCTCTGCAGCATCCACGGCCTTGTTTATTAATGTCCTGATGATGGGTCGCCAGCCTTTCTGACCCCAAGGCAATGACCAGGAAGTATCATAAGGGAGCCAGCGCAACTAAAGAGTGGCCAAAATAAAGAAAGAAATAAAAGTCAAAGGAGGGGCAGGGGGTGGGGAAGGTGGGGAGCTTGGGATAAAGTACTAAAATGAAGCTTCTTAAAATAACACAGCATTTAAAACCTTGGCTATTTTTTGAGCTCAGTTTTCTGAATAGGATCAACGAGCGCTCTCGATGAATTACAAGTCTACTGTCTAAATACTCACCTTGCTTTCCGCATTATCGCCCCCTTCTCTCCATCCTGTTAGTCATCAAGACCGACTGCTTGCCTCATCTAAGTCTGAATGCACCCTGTCTACGACTCTCCCTCCCACACCCATTCCTGCCATCCCTGGCAATGCTCACGAGGCTCGTGCAGGTCACTGTCCTAACCTCCTAATCGTTCCATCCACTGAGCTGTTTTAACTTAGCCTCTTCCTGAAAGATGCATCCTAATGTCACTACTACCTCTCACTTTCTTTTTTTATTTAAAAAGGGGAACGTTTTATCTTATTTAGCAAGTACAATACCCCTTGAAGAGCAATTTAGATTGAACTGCCTCCCCCAGCAGCCAGCATTTCCTGCTGCCCTCCCTAAATGAGCCTCTGGTCTACACAAACGTTTACCTGCCCACCCCCAAACCAAGTCCAGTTCATGCTCTGTCTGGGTTCTGGCTTGCTCCTGCCACAGCCTGCTCAGCATTGCCCTTCCACAGGCAGAAACAGCTGTCCTTTTCCAAACACAGCCCTAGTTCACAGTTCACCTCCAACTTGGATTCATTTGTCATGAGCTGTGGCCCACATTCTCCCCTTTCCCACTTCCAACCACATCCTAATGCCAGCTCCATAGCACATCTGATCACGTGACACTTATGGCTGCTTTTCATGTGTAAATGATATCTCTTTGTAAGAGAGTATCTCTGCTTCTTTAAGCTCCCAACCGTGGCAAAAGAATCAACCATCCAATATGAGCCACTTAGACTGGCACCAAGTCCCAGGATCCTCAGCATAAGGCTTTCCAACATGGACAACCATGTCAGATTACCTGAAGCCCCCTGTGGATTTCTACCTTTGTCTCTTTCCAGAGCTCTCAATGTCTGGAATTCTCCTGTATATATGCATTTGCCTTGAAAACCACTAACTCTTCTCTCAGTTTTAGGACAACACCTAACAACCAGAAGCAACCATCCTTTGCCCCTTCCTCCCTACCCACTTACCTTACTAGCTTGTAAAGTATACCATGGGTTCCACTAAACACCTGGCACCCCTGTTTTCCTCTGCCTACTGTCTCAATCTGCCCTCCAACCTCCCTGACTCATTGCTGTGCAAGTTGGGGTCAGGGACTCTCATATTTATGGCAGTAGAGAGTGTTTACTACCTATTAAATAAATAAATGCACAAACAAGCGAGCTGATGATGAGAAGTATTGAGCAAGCCCTGAATTCACTATCGTATCTATCAACATATTGTCGAGTAACATCCCCTAAGCCGCAGCCCACACCACCTACATGCCTATCTGTTTTCAATTTGAAGATCCTTTTAAAAGATTTTTTTAATTTATGTGTGTCCATGTGATTTTATATGCAGCACATGTATGCAGGTGCCTGTAGAGTTCAGAAGAAAGCCAAGGATCTCCTGAAACCAGGTACAGGAGTTGTGAGGTGTCCAGTCTTGGCTGACCTGCATCCTCTTGCAAGAGCAGCAACTGTTCTTATCCACTAAGCCATCACCCCAGACCCTTCCCCAAATTAATTCTTAAGCACCTACTATATCTCAGAAGTTGGGAGATTCTGGGGGAACAACAACAACAACAACAACAACAACAAAAACAAATTAAGAACCCCTGGCATCCTACCAGCAGAGACAGGCACAGGGGCCGTGGCATTGTTTGGGCGACTGGATTAGAAACAAAGAGAGGGCCTGAGTCAGGCCTCTTCATGAAGGTGAGTGAGGTAACCATGGCTTGGACCAAAGAAGTAGCTAGAAAGGTGAGCAGTCAAGGATGGGTTTGCTTTATGAGCAGAGCCAACTCTGTGAACCAATGGGCTAGGAAAAGGGAAAGTGGGGGGAGGTAGGATGATCGTAGACTGGGGTGGGTGGGGGGGAGAATGCTCGTAGACTCCAGTGTGTGCAGCTGTGGAGCAGAACTAAGGAAAGGTGGTGGAAGGATCTGATTTCACAAAAGGTGAGTAACTTGGAAGCAATTCCTTAGGTTTGGGTCTTCAAGTTTTAATATGGCACTGTGTATAAATGGCCTTCACCTTAACAGGGTTCCAATGTAGAAGCTGCCTCGTGCATGCTCACATCTTAAACTGATAAAGAAAATAGGAAAGCCATGGACATCTGCAGCCCACATGGCCCCATGAGGCACCACCTTCACATGACACCCCCCCACAAAAGACCCTGCGAGTTCCCTGCCAAACGCTCAAGTTCTAGTTTCCAAAGGACCAGTGCAGCGTGCAGAATGCAGCATGGTGCAGCCCATGTGGCTAAGAAACACCTTGGTCACGAGAGCAGCAGCACTGATATTTATTCTTTTAATTGCACAGATGCAAAATATATGTCAATTAAGTGTCATATGGATACTTAAAAGTGTTTTTACCCTAACTCCTAATCTAGTCCAAGGTCAGAGGAAGTGGCCTTGACACAGGAATAAGAAAGACCGGGGAATAAAAAAGATCCCAGAGGGGTGACTCAAAATGACTTGAGCCACCTAAGGCTACAAACTGAGAAGGATGAGTAAGAGGCCGGGCTTTCAGGCAGCTTCCTAAGTAGTCCAAATCACCAGCTACTGTATTTAATGCCTATAATTTGGAGGTAAAGCTGGTAACAATGGTTTATTTCTTTTCATGCATTGAAGTATATGTCTGTGAAACTTAACTGCATTTGGGGATTCCGAAAATGAGACTGTTTATAAACACACAGCGCAGCACTAATAGCATATAACGACTGTGTCTCTTGCAAAGTAATTTAGTGGCAGTCACAGTGAGTTATAATGTGAGCTCTAGAGTTACCCTTGGACAGCAACAAACCCTTCTCACTCAGTCTGGGAGCCTTTATTCTTTTGCTCTTGCCCTTGCTTGCAGACTCTGAAATAAATAGTTCTTTCCACAGCAGAAATGGCCAGCATGTCTAAGTCTCAACCAGAACCTGCTATTATGCTTCGGAGTGAAGGCTGCCGCTCCTCCGGATTTTCACAGCCACTAATCTTGTTGTTCCATTGCAACAACATTTCCAACGTCAGAGCAAAACCAAGAGGAGCAAGACATCCAGGATCCAGCTTTGTGTCACAGTTAACACGTTATACGTTACACGTCTATGCTATTGTCAAAATATAACACATCGAGAGCAAACCCTGAAGCAATCCCAGTGTAACAACAGGTGGGCTGTCAAGGGAGAGTCGAGGTTCACAAACCCAGAGAGGTGACATTGAATCAACACATCCAGCCAAAGGCAGGTGCAAACCTATCCTGTTACACTAAGGACGAGAGGCGGGGGGAAAGAAAGGGAAATGCTTATACAAAAAAGCCATCAACTCAGACGGATATGATATATTACAATATATTATCCCTTATCAAACATCTCCATCATATTGCTCCTGAGTTTTACAGTATATATTTTAAACTTAATTCTACATTCTGAACTGATGGCTAGCTTGCTAATTCCCTCAATTCGAACTTTTAATTCAAAACTTGATGTCTTATACCCTCATTTTCTCTCTCAGATGACTTCGCCCAACCATACACAGGAAATTTGAACACATAAATGTCAGGTCACAAACTGTACCAAACAAGAAAACAGAAAGCGAGGCGTCTCCTACCTATGGTTGTGATAACTGTACCAGCAAAGAAGAAAGAGCTTCCGAGGTCCCAGTGACTAACTTGATTGGAGCTGTTTCCTAAGGGGATAATCCCTGCATTTATTGCTGCCACTATTTGCTGCAAGTTTAAAAAGAGACTTATCAGTACATGGCAATCACACAGCGGCATCAAACATCTCAACACCCGCCCCAACAACAACAGATTACACACAAGGGATCGACTTTAAGACTTTGACTTTCCTATTTAAAAGGGGCAAAGGGAATAAAACTTTCTTCTGAAAAATGTAGTACCACTTAAATCATGGAAATTTTAAATTTCACAGCAAGTGAGGGGATTGGCGTGGAGCTTCTAATAGCGTGCATGTTCAGTATCATATTTGAACCAACATCTAAGCATATTAGTACTCTCTAGTAAGCAACATGGATTGGTTATATATTTAAATATCAGATTGCAGACTGCATCTAAATAATTCATAATCCTTCATTAACATGCTTATGATTTCAGATGTTAATGGTCATACGAAAGACTGGGCTCTCTACAAGAGCTAAAAGCATATTTCAAAAGATCTGACTGGGGTGAGAAAAAATTACCATGAAGCCTGTTTGTAAGTTATGTCTATGCTGTTAGATCTACATGCCTGGAATTTACACAGATTCTAATACATTCTTCAAGAAAAATCAGCCAAGGTCTTCATAAGCAGTGCTCATGGGGACCATAGAATCTATCTACTCCTTGTGTATGCCCCCGAAGAGGCAGACTGGAAAACAGCAGGATGACCCCCTCTGTAAATGTGAATGATGTGGATTACATCAGAACACAATGTGTCGCCACAGAGAGGCACTGTGGCAGCCACACTGCATGTTTCTGCTGTGCTTACAGAAAGAAGCTTTATTGTTTAACTTTCAGATTTTAAAATCTGGAGGATTATCGTTTGCTAGGTGAGGAAAAGTCAGGACAGCAAGCTTGTTTGCAGTGGCATTATGGTGACAAGTCAGGGGAGAATAAAGTACACCCTAGAAATGTGAGCGTACTACACTGGCCGCTGGCTGATGGAGCAAGCAAGCACCCAAGACTGCAGTAGATTGCAAATCTCATTTCACAGCTGCTCACAACAGGCAGCCAATCTATAGATGAAAATGACAGTGCTTGTGTGCAGACGCAACCGAATCATGTTGTTATTCTTTATTTGACAAGGCATATTCATTGTAAAAATGAAATTGAGAAAACAAGGAAAGATGATGAAAAGTCATTTCATAACACAGACATAATCACTGTTAATGTGATAAGCTAGGTACCCCTGAAAGTCATTTTTGCATATTCTTTGAGAAAGGTTCTTGCTATGTAGCCCAGGCTGGCCTTAAACTCTAATCTTTCTGCCTCACCATCCTGATATGTTGTCATTGCAACCACATCTGGTTCAATATACTTTTTATATAGCTGGATTCATAAACTATGCTAAATGCTGAATTATCCATCCTTACTTAATTATAATAACATGGTGATGAACAAGAAAGAACTGTGTAATGACTAATGCTAAGCTATTAATAACTTAATGTCCTTACTAGTAATATTATCCCCCTTGTTTCTATTACATAGTTTAGTACATAGGCAGGTGCTGTTATAAATGCACTGTATTATAAAATACTGTTTTGTAAATATACTTGGGTATAAATACTTCCCCGTTTCCTAACATGTCCCTGGAAGAAATTGCTAGAAATAAATTAACCACATTAAAGGTTATTAATATTTTATGACGCTGAATGGAAAATAGCCACTATGTATCCAGAAGACTTTATGACTCTCCCCCAACAATAGGCAAAGGCTTAGCAGTCATCCTAATGCTAATAACCCTTTATCTTCACTGCACTGATAACAGATGTTTGGATGATATATTCTTTATTGTGAATAATACTGGATACTAGTGTTCCACATTCTGTTCCATGAATGAAAAAAGGATTCACATGCACACACCTGCACAACATGCAATGAAGCTAGCTCCAAGAAAGCGAATTCTGCTTGTCTGTCATGTTCTTAGTACCAGATACTGAAAGTTCTTCTTCACTGTCAATCCCTGCAGCCTGATGGAGCAGACCTGCAACCCTGGCTACTCCGAGGGCTAAACAAGAAGGGTTGTGGAATTCAAGGCTTCCCTGAGCTACAGAGTGAGTTCAAAGCCATCCTGGGTAAAACAGCAAGACATTGTCTCAAAACTTAAAGATAAAAGGAGAGAAGGAGAGAGGGAGACAGACTAGGGCTATAGCTTGGTACTTACGTGGCATACACTAAGGCTGGGTTATATCCCCAGCAGCAAGCACAGACAAAATTAAAAATAAAAATCATGTTCTTTGTAATTTTATGCAAATTTCGCTTCCACAGATCCAACATATTTTAAGTGCTATTCAGGCACAACATATACATTTATAACTTCAAGCAGAGGCAGGGGGATTGAGAGCTCAAGGCTCAAGGCTAGGCTATATAGAAAGACCTTGTATACCTCTCGCTCCCCCTTTCTCTCTCTCTCTCCCCCCTCCCTCCCCTTCTCCGTCTCCTTCCTCTCTTTTGCACTGACTCTCAGCACACACAGACAAAACATTCACGTATTTAAAATACATGAAATCTATAAAAAAGGGAAACAAGCAGCCCCATGATGCTCTAAACTTCCTACCGAGGCCACCGCTTAAATCTTCACATCATCCCAGGTGACACAGTTGGGGTGTGGTTCCATATTCTGTACACACCTAGATGATTAGTTTTAAAGAATCTACCTTTTTCTGTTTTAAGTTAAAATTTATTCACCAGCGCTAACTGCACCAGTGTCTGTTTCTTGTCTTTTTTTTTTTTTTTTTTTAACCAGGGCTTAGAAGATTTTAGTCTCAGAACCATGTTATAGCCTCACCACTTACCGAAGGAATCAATAAGTTTTTATTTTGTATGTTTAAATTATAAACACTGATGTTTATTGCAGCATGTAATGAGAAGAGAGGCAGCTTTACAATTTTATAAATACTTTTAATACCTGGCTTAATACATGACAGATGTATCCTAATACACACTTCCACGGTCAATCTGTTGGGGCAGCCCATCACACAATCTCCAGGAAACTGTAGTGCACACAAATAAAACAGAACACAAAAGGCAAAAACACCCTTCATGATACTGAAAAAAAATTGCTTTGGGGACTGGAGAGATGGAGCAGTGAACACGTAAGGCTTTTGCAGAGGACTTAGGCTTGCTTTGTGACCCCTCAGGTGGCTCACTCACAACTTCCTGTAACTACGGTTTAGGGGATCTGACACCCTCTTCTGGCTCCCTCAGGCACCTACACTCTCATGCACATACTCACATAAGACACATAATCAAATAAATCTTTAAAAAATGAACAGCAATTGATTTGATATTGTCATAGGTCAAAGAAGTTCCTAGGGACCAAGTTGGAGAAGCACCGCTTGAACTCATTGCCTCTTTCTGTTTGTTCAGATTTGTTTTCTACCTGGGGAAAAAGCTTGCTTCTGAATTATGGCCTTTTATCTCATGTTATTCAATAGCCATGCTCTATTGCTTTTCATCTTTTCATCAGAATTCCCACAACAAAATTGAATACGAACAAAGAAACCAGCATCTTTGTCAAGACACTGGGTCAGTTCCTAGCACCCATATCACAGTTCCAGGCCACCTGATGTCCTCTTCTGGACTTCACAGACACCTGCACTCACATCTGCAGGCATCCAAAGTATAAAAATAAAATACATGTTTTATAAACAAATCTTAATAAAAGGCATAAAGCTTCTGCTAAGAAGGTCCATTCCGGGACATAAATGTGCCTGTCCTAAACCAGTTCAGGCACCTCTGTTGACTGCTACAGATGGGCCAGGACACAGGTGACCGGGCTGTGCCCTAAGGCTGGGAGTCGTTTTCAGAATCTGAACTCATGGTGGCAACTGACACTTGTCACAGATCCTGCTCTGGGGATACCATTTCTTCCTTAAATGAGCTAAACAGGTCTTTGAACATATTTAAGATTGGAATAACAACAGAAAGTGCATAATAAGAGATGTGATTCTTATTAAACGGAAATCAAACAAAAAAGTTATTACTTCATATGCCCTTAATTCTAGTGAATCCATAGGTTGTATAGCTATGCAGTTACGGGCACTGCTGCTCTTCCGGACCTGGGTTCCATTCCCAGCACGCACATCATGTCTCACAACTGTCTGTAACTCCAGCCCCAGGGGATCCAACACCCTCTTCTGACCTCCCCCAGCACTAGGCACATATATGCTACACAGATAAACATGCAGACAAAACACTCAAACACACAAAATAAGACAAAAATACTTTTCAAAACATCAAGGCATCATAGATATGAATGGAATTTTGCTGTTACTGCTGTTTTGAGACAGGGTCTCTTTAAACTGCATTTGTTATGTAGCTGAGCTTAACCTTGAACCTTTGACTCTCCCACCTCCATGCCCCCACACATCCTCCAAATTCTGGGATTATAGTATAGTGGTATTTTAGGATAATGCAGCTGCTAGCAGGTTACTCTGGAGGGAAGAACTTCACTGTTATTAACCATGGGGCCCACACTGGTCCCTGAGCTCACAGCACTATAGGCATAGGAACAAGAACTGTGTGCCCCACCCTACCCTCACCCCCAAAACACTTCCAGTGAGAGATCAGAAAGGAGTATAGCTCAAATTTTAATTGTTCCTAATAATAAAAACCCAGAGTCAGATATTAGAAAATGAAGAGATCAGAAAAAGCAGATCAGTCAGCCACTAGAGAGTTCTCACTTTTACCAATGCTCAGACTGAAGCGGTGATCCTGTCTCTATGAATTCTCAGACTGCTACTGTCCCTAGGAAACCTCGGACTGCATCTGAGCTCCTGTCTCCTCCCGCCTTATATTCCTTTCTCTGCCAAGCCATATCACTGTTTCCACCTCTCTAGTGCTGGGATTAAAGGCATGTGATCTCAAGTGCTGGGATTAAAAGTGTTAGCCACCACTGGGTGGTGGTGGTGCATGTCTTTAATCCCAGCACTCGGGAGGCAGAGGCAGAGGCACTCTGTGAGTTTGAGGCCAGCGTGGTCTATAAGAACTAGTTCCAGGACAGGTACCAAAGCTACAGAGAAACCTTGTCTCAAAAACAAACAAACAACAACAAAAAAAGTGTTAGCCACCACCACCTATCTGTTTCTCTTTGAGACTGTATCAATCTATGTAGGCCAGGGTGTCCTTGAACTCACAGAGATTGCTCTGCCTCTTTAGTGCTGGGATTAAAGGTATATGCCACCATAAAAGAATTAGAAAGAATACAGTCACAACCAAGTTATATTTTTTATATTTTACAGATATTTCTTCAACATGTCCATTTATTCAGAGACAAGTGTCAGTTTGTCCTGCAAATCAAAGAAGAAGCATCAGCCTTGTAAAAACACAGACGAGACAACAAAGACAAGGAGGGCAAAAGACTTTCAACTTCACAAAGGGACGACAGCAAGCCAGTCCCTGAAGTGGTTGACTTAGCAGAATGGGAGCCCACCCTGTCACTTCGTCTTGTTCTTTTCTGTGCCTGTGAAGAGATGAGATGTCAGCCTGTCTCTCAGATGAAGTTCACAGATCTTAGAAATACAAAGAGACAGAGGTAGACCTACGGTCAGTAGCCACAGTGCCTGACCATGTCGAGGGGCAGGCTTTAACTAGCCACCGCAGGGCTCTGATGCGAAGTAGAGGCTTGGGAGTGAACTGAAGACTCAGCAGGTGAGCTTGCCAGAAGGCCTTCCCCACAGATGCTGGAAATTTACTCTACATGCGGGCAAAAAGCTCTTGGCCAAACCCCCTGGAGACTGGTGCCCTCTCCTAGTTACCAACACAGATCTCTGGGCCCATGACTGCATTTGCAGTGTAGGTCAACAGGACACTCGATAAACACCTTGGGGGGAACTCTTTCTAGTTGTGCACGCATGTAGTTGTGCACGCATGTAGTTGTGCACGCATGTGGTTGTGCACGCATGTGGTTGTGCACGCATGTGGTTGTGCACGCATGTGGTTGTGCACGCATGTAGTTGTGCGCGCATGTAGTTGTGCGCGCATGTAGTTGTGCGCGCATGTGGTTGTGCGCGCATGTGGTTGTGCGCGCATGTGGTTGTGCGCGCATGTGGTTGTGCGCGCATGTGGTTGTGCGCGCATGTGGTTGTGCGCGCATGTGGTTGTGCGCGCATGTGGTTGTGCGCGCATGTGGTTGTGCGCGCATGTGGTTGTGCGCGCATGTGGTTGTGCGCGCATGTGGTTGTGCACGCATGCAGTGCATGCATGTAGTTGTGCACGCATGTGGTTGTGCATGCATGTGGTTGTGCACGCATGTAGTTGTGCATGCATGTAGTTGTGCATGCATGTAGTTGTGCACGCATGTAACTGAAGTGACAGGGTTGCTTGATTGATGATGATCAAAATCACTTTCCAGGAGCTGGAGTGATGGCTCAGAAGGAGCGTGAAGGCTCAGGTATGGCGGTGTATACCTGTTACCACAACACTCAGGAGGTAGAGGCAAGAAGACCAGACGCTCAAGGTTAATGTCAACTAGCAGGTATACATGAGATTAACTCAACAAAACAAAGAAAACGAAAAAGAAAAAAATGAGTGTGTCCCATGAAAAAGAAGCAGAGCGTGTGTCTTCAGTCGGTTTAATGAATGACGAGGGTCATAAAGACATGACAGAAAAATCTTGGTCTCTGACGGTGTTGGCTTTAGAGTCAACGTGCCTGAGTGAGACTGTGATTGTTCATTCTTGTGCTGTGAGAATCAATGCAGCAATGCCTTCTGCCATATTGGAACTCTACCTGTCTTTGGCATCAGACATTGGTGAGACACACGTTTCTTCCCTGGGCCCACAGGTTGGCACATTCTTAGAATTCAAGGGAAGCTTGTAGTCAGACTATGCTTCCCCTACGGTGACGGCTAGCAAAGACGTCCATGTCACACATTCCTAAAGTGGCTATTCTTGGAAAAGACCTGAGGAGTGTACTGCTTTTAAATTGGTCTTACTATAAATTTAAAAGTGAAAATGCTCTCCAAATCTGGTTATGCTTCGCCTGTGTTGCAGGCATGCCCCACTATGCCTACACATGCCAAGGCCAGAGAAGGGCCCGCGCATTCTGCTCCTTCACTGCCCATCATTTCCCTCGAGACGGGGTCTCTCACTGAACCTGGAGCTCACCACTTTTGTCTAGGCTAGACCCAGTGATCCTCCCACCTCTGTCCCCAAACAGCTCAAGGGTTCCAGGCTGCATAGCCGTGCTCAGCTTTTCCATGGTACTGGGGATCTAAATTCAAATCCTCATGCTTGCTCGACAAGTGTTCTTACCCCTGAGCCATTTCCCAGGTCCCACTTTCACCTTTTCCCCACCCTCAGACTCCCGCGTCCCTCAGAACAATACAGAAAGTCCTGAATGCCTTCTACAAATTCTTCCTGGAGTAATCATTAGTGCTTCATTTAAACAGAACAATACCTAAAACCCTGAAAGCAGGGCTGTACTAATATTTTAAACATTTAAGAAGACCTTTTAAAGTTTTATTTATGTGTATGTGTGCCTGGGTGAGTTTATGTCCGGCCATCTGTGTGCTGGTGCCCACAGAAGCCTGAGGAAGGTGCTGGATCTCCTGTAACTGGAATCAGAGGCAGTTGTGAGCCTCCTCATGTGGGCGCTGAGAAGCCAGGTCCTCTGCATGAGCTGGAAGCACTCTCAAATATCGAGCCATCTCTCCAACCCCAATTTGAGCATTTTCAATGAAAACATCTGTAGCCCAGTTGTTTGTTAGTAAGATGGTAATTGCCTCTTAGGGTGCAGCAATGATGTACAAAAAAAAAATAGGTTCAACAGAAACTCCCCAACTGAGAACTCAGGAATGATCCATTTGTTCCTCTTTACAAAGGATATTATCTCTAAGAAAATTGCTAACAATGGTAAAGCCATTTATACTGACAGGTGCGTGGTTAGACAGTTCCTTCAACATAAGCATTCTCTCGTCAGGTTTCTATAATGCATAATAATAGACTTTCATCTGCAGCCACTCACTCTTGGGGAAACCATATCTACCTGAGAGATTCCTTGTATATATTTATTCCATATATATATCTCACATGTATTTTGATAATATTCCTTATAAAAGGAATCAAGTTCCACACTTACAGTACCACATCTCATACCTTCACCCACACAAGCAAGGCTATTTTGAAAGCCTTGAAGGAAACCAAAATAATACATGGCACCTGCATTGTCCACAACTTAGTGAGAAGGTAATGGTGGGTGCCACTGTGATTTATTGTTGCAGCATGAGAATAATCACACCTCCCCGGTGACACACAGTCATGCGGAGACACTACAGCCAGAAGCTGCAGGCTTAAGCACCTAGCCCTTCACCTCTGGTTACATGCCAGCATGGTGGTAGCCTGATTCTCGATGATCTTGAAGTTTGTCATTACAAAACCAATTATTTCACACAATATATTTCCATCATATTCTTTCCCCTCTTCCAACTTCCCTCAGGTCTTCTCCACCTTCCTACCCACCCAACTTCATGGAGGTTTTATCTCCCTTCAAATAAACAAAAAGGAAATCAAATGAATAAAACAAAACAACAAAAACCCAATGAGACAAAAAGAAAATAACAAAACAAAAACCCACAAAAATAACAGAAACACAAATGGAGTCCATTTGTGTGGGTCAGCTGTTACTGGGCATGCAGCCTGCCTTGGGGGATGATGTGTATACCGAGAGACACTCCATTGAGGAAAAGTGGTTTTCTCTTTCCCAGCAGGTGTCAATTGCAAATAACCTCTTGGGCAGGGCTGGGGCTTCATGTCTCCTTCCTCTTCCGCCTTCTCCATGCTCCATGCTGTGATTGTGTCTGCTCTGAACCTGTACAGGCCTTGAACATGATGTCAGCTTTGCTCTGAGTCCTGGTGTGACTGGAAGATGCCATTGTCTTGAACTCGTCCACCTCCTCTGGCCCTTCCACTGTTTCTGCCACCTCTTCCGCAAAGCTCTTGGAGACTTGCAGGGAGGTTAGTAAAGACATCCTACTTAGAGAAGTGCTTCAAAGTCTCTAGTCTCTGCACACTGTCCAGCTGGGGGTCTCTGGGCTAATTATTATATTCTCAAAAAGGGAACCACTTTGAAAGGCCATGCATTCCCCAGAGAGTATCTCAGGATGGACCTTGCTCTTTCAGGCTTGGACTCCCACACCACTGGGGGAGCCTGGGAAACCTTGAATGACATGTCGGAGCAATGAAGAAACACTGCATTGGATTCCCCACTTCTGAAATTTGCTAGACACACTTGCATAGAATGTTATTTATAGACAGCCATGATGTGAGGAGGGCCTCCTCCGAGGCCAGGGGCAGTCTCCCTCGCAGAAGCTACTTCTCTGGCCACTATACACAGAGAAGAATGAGATCCCTCCAGTGGACAGCAGTACATGTCTTTATAAAACTGAGACAGAACAGAAAGGTAGGGGAAACTATGGATAAGGGGAATGGAAGGGAGCCCCTTCTCTCTAGCCTTGTTGATTGACAGACGAGGAGCAAGGACTCCGGAGCAGTCAACAAGGCTCAAGGCCTTTCTCACTTCCCAGATTAAAACCACAATTTCTAGGACTCTTACCAGAGCCCCTGCGCATCCTAGTGGGCACTGGCTTTACTCTGTCAGATGATAATCCCGCCAAGGCATCTCAGAGGCATGTGATAATCTCAACTCATCAAAAGAAAGAAATGTGGAGAAGAGATTCTCAGATGTAAGGACCTCTGAGATGTAAACACTAACACAACTGATCTGCAGCTTTCCCTGAGGAAAGGCCACACACCTGCCTGACCATGCCCAGTCCCTCCCCTGAGTCTCCCTTTCTGTTAACCATCATGCTTAAAATTTATATCAAATATCTTTTGAAGATATATTTTTATGTGTATGAGTGCTTTTGCCTGTTTATAGTCAAGTGTACCAAGTGTGGCCCTGGTGCCCACAGAGACCAGAAGAGGATCCTGGATTTCCTGGAACTGGAATTAAGGAAGGTTGTGAGCCACCGTAGGTGGGTGCTGAAAACTAAACCCGAGTCCTCTGCAAGAAGAGCAAGTGCTCCTAACCACTGAGCCATCTGTCAGCCCCACATATCAAAACATCTTTAATAACCCCCACCCATCTCTTCTTCACACTGGCTCTTCCTGTACGTGAAGACCAACAATCTGGTTTTACTTGCATTGCAGTCCCTAAAACGGTAAGGGAATCCCTCGGGCCACTGCAGGCAACCAGGTGGAGATATGGCTCCATCCCATTGCTGCTGGCAAAGCCAAAGCCTCCCCCAAGCCGCATCCTTCACACCATAGAGAATAAGCCTAGGAGCCAGATCTATATCCCCCCTTTGCCCCTTCATGATGTTCTGGCATTTGACGTAAAGCACGGCTTTCCTGAGTGGGGTGATCTCCATAGCGCCCAAGTCCTGAACACCCTGAAGATCCGCCAGGGGAGCAGACAGCATCTTGACATCACATGGCACCAGCAATACACTTTTCAAAAATATTCTAGCTGTGAACTGAAGGTCCCAGAAATAAAACTACATCTGTGCAAAAGATTCTACAAAACCAACTAGTTGATTAGAGTTCTTGACCATGAGCAGTTGGGATGCTGTGGGTCCACAGTCACGTTATCTTGGGCTGCCTTTGGTCCTTTCTTCAGCCAGTTCTTGCCAGCCTCTATGTCTTATCCCACAACATGTCAACTGCTGATCAAGAGCCTTTGATGTGCTCATTTATCAGACCTCCAGCTCCCACCAACCCCAAAACTAAAAATCCCTCAGACTGCACCGAGACCCAGTACGCTAGGTTCCCTGCTTTGTTTTGAACAGCCTACACGATGTTCCCATGACTTTCCTTTGTTCTACAATGATTTTAAAAACTATGAAATGACTTCCACTTTAGCATATGTTATCTGAGGAAACTGAAACTGTGTTCCTGCCAGAGATCACTCACACACAGTTCTAGAATAAGCTCTCTCTCTTATTTGAGATGAGAGCTGAGCTTTGCATTGGTACAACCAACAATAACTGGGTTGAAAGATATAAAATCACTAATATCTGAAATTTTGTGGCATGCAAGATTGCAACTTAAACCTGGTGTGCAAAAGGGTAGGGTGGCGTGTCAACGCGCAGAGTATAATGACATCATGCTTTTCCCTGCAGTGTGAGGCCCGTTCCTGCAGAACTGACACTAATTCAAGTTAAAACTCATGTCCCTGGGAAAGTTATCTTCGGAAAATTCTCACTGGCTACTGCATTCGAGTGGAAAAGTCAAATTGCGTCCAATATCCACTCATATCTGATAAATCTTGATAATTGGGCATTGCATGTTCATGACTTGACATCAAACATTCCATTCTAATTTGCATATATCCCACCCTCTAATGGAAAGTGGGTTTGTCGCTCACCACATGAAACTTTGCTTTTCAGAAGTTGTGTAGCCTTGTGGGGCGGGCACTTGTCTGGCTACCCCACCCTAAGTCCCAGGGATGTACATAATTTTAAGAAAGAAATTGCCACTGTTGTGTCTCATGTCCCAGAGTGTATTCTGTAAGAAGGGTGATGTAAATAATCTTTCAGTTTATTGATCAATATTAGAAACAATTTGAATAAAAATGCATTTCATATTTTGTTTTTAAAATGAGCTTTGAGGGACAAGATGGCCCAGACTTAACCCTTTTACATAAAATGAAGCCTAGCTCTTCTGACATGAGAAGGGCAGTCTTCGCTCTTCTTGGGAGGACGATTCCGCACAGACTCCGAAGCCACACTCAGGCTACCTCCTCACGACTTCCCCTCTATTTCAGGACTGTGCAATTGCAGGTCACGACTATTTTTATTTGGGCTAGTGAGGTAGGCAGCTTGTGTATTGCTCTCTTTGAAGTGCGAGCTGTGTTGCTATTAGTAGAAACAGAACTTTAAAATCCAAGACAGAGACAACGGGGCTGGAGGTGGGTGTCATCAGAGGGCCAGAAGGGAACAGTGACACTGCTGGGGATCCCAGCTGCTTTCTCCGGGCATGTGCACCTAAGATCTTTAATGATGGAAATAGTGTTAAGTTAACGGAGCACTGAAAAGAGAAATAACGCCTAGTCCCTACACCAGAGTGGGTTTTGACACATACGTGTATTTATTTCTTAGTATCCGTAGCCCTTACATCTTTCTTCGCCTGTTGTCACACAGCATGAGCATGTTCTCAAGCATTTTAACATATTCACAGCTACTCCCTTTTTAGAAGTGATTTGCCGGTATGCATGAGGCTAGAGCAGGGCATCAGATCCCCTAGAATGGGAGTTACAGACAGTTCTGCGTCACCATACAGGGCTAGGAATTGAACCCAGATCTTCTGGAAGAGCAGCCAGTGGTCTTAACCTCTGAGTCATCTCAGAAGCCCCTAGCCCTGTTGTTGAGACAGATCTCACTGTGTAGCTCTGGCTTCCCTAGAACTTAATATATAGACCAGAGTGGCCTCCGTGTTGCAGAGTTCTACCTGACTCTGCTCTGGAGAGCTGGGATTCTAGAGAGTATGTCACCCCTTTTAATAATGTTGGCATCTCCCCATTAACTGCAGGTAACCTATTTACACTGGATATATTCAGATACATTAATGCAATTAGTATCCGAGTGCCAGGGGTTGATGGAAAAGATGGTGTATATATAAATCAAGGGCTGAACTCCAGCCACTCAATGAAATGAACACAGTGTAGCCAGAGAAGATAAAGACCCTTGAGTCTTTGCAAAGCTGAAGAAGCTGGAAGAGCACAGATGAAGCACACATGGGGCAGAGGTGCCCTGATGTACACTCTCCCACTCTGCCCAGATGCCAGCGTGCTGTGTATATTGATAATACTTATGGAATAGTAAACGTTATCTTCCTGGCCATTTTCCAACCCTGCCTGTGTGTGGTGGTGGGGTTAACCAAAGAAAAGGAAAAGATAGAGAGAGGAGGAAGTGGAGAAAGAGAAGGGAAAACTGAAGAATATGTAGAAGAAAAGCAGCCAGGAGCCATTCAAGCAGCAAGGGAGAAAAGGCTCTAGAAGAGGGAAGAGGGCAAGCTACGGTCACGTGCTGTCCTAGGAGATCCCCTTAAAGACAGTCTTCAAAACAGGTGTAGGCGGCAGGAGAATGAAGCTGGTGTCAGCAGCTAAGAACGTATTTATGATGTTTTTCATACAGAGTGCTGCAACAACCAACATATATGTACATGTTATAGCTCCGAAGTCTAGGTTTCTAAACTGTTGAGAAGAAACAAGCTAAGCCAGGTGTGGCGTCATGTGCCTGCAATTCCGGTGCTTAGCGGGTGGAGACAGGAGGCGTTTCAGCCAAAGGCCAACATCAGCTACATAGTAAATACCAGACTTGCTGGACTACATGAGACGCTGTCTCAAAAGAAAATAAAGAGGAGGATTAATTATTAATCTAAAGTGTGACAAAGAAATCTTTACATGGCCAGTTAATGGCATGCACAGCCCTTCTCAAATTAGGAAAATTATATTTGCTTTGTCCAGTAGAAAGTCACTGATCTCTGCCTAACCCACCTGACTTTCCAATACATTTTAGCCTGTGTATCTACAACAGAGTCACGCTTATACAAAAGGGGCATCATCTGGCTGTATAGAGGTCGTCATGGGAAAATAAGTAGAGAACATATTCAAGTTTCTGCAAAACAGCGATCTTTTCTAATTTATAGACAAATTGGCATTTCCCCTTCCTTTCTTGAACACATGACAAAAAAAAAAATCATGGCTGTGCGTATGCTGGCAAGTTACCAATAATAAGGACCTGTTAGCAAGACCTATATGTGAATCAGCAAATCCCTACCAGCCAAACCAGTCAGCAAAAGAAACAAAAAGGTTCTCCAGTACGATTGGCAGATCCTGTTTCAGGGCAGGGAGAAAGTCTGTGTGTCGCATACCCCCACCCGGAATGACTCACTTCTGTCACCCAGCCTCTGGGCTTCAGACCCCCGGCACAGAGTCTTAGCACACTGCAGAGGACTTTCCCAGCAGCGCGCTAACACGGCAGAGAACAAGAAGCCTTCAAAACTCTCTCAGACACTTACTTTTCCTGGGGCAGAGTCACAAAATCAAGACAGCAAAAATAATGCCCAAGGAACAGCCCCTACCATTGTACTTCATACTCATCTTGGCTTCTTAGCCTCTCTCCAGACAACCCAGCCACTCACCAATCCTGGGAAATACTAAACTGGTTGAAGCAACTCCAGTGAAACTCATGGGTACGTCATACATAGACACATACACAATACACACAAGTGTATACACACACACATCAACTCAAGTGAAACTCATAAGTGTGTCATACATACACACACCAGCCCCAGTGAAACTCATAGCTCTCTCTCTCTCTCTCTCTCTCTCTCTCTCTCTCACACACACACACACACACACACACACACACACACACACATGCACGCACGCGCACACATATAATATATGAAAGTAGAGGGAGTCTCGTGGAGGATCAGCAGAAGAAAGGGAAGAAAAGAAGGCACAGTGGGGGATGTGAACATGACCAGCACATACTATGTACGTGAACGAAATGATTGCAAAAGGCCCGTTGTTGTGCATAAATCACATATGCTAAAGTAAGAACTCTGTCTTGTGGTGAGATAGGACTGATCAGAGCTTCTCCTACTTTCTCGAGGTCTCGAGGTCCCCATGTCACCTGTCTGGGAATTGTCACACAAACGTGCAATTAAACTCTTCCCTCAGGCAGCACTCAGGCCGACAGGAGAGCGTCCCCAGACAGCCACCAGTGCAGTAAATGCATCTGACACCTCTGCTCACACAGGGTACGTAGGTCACTCCCATTTGCCTGACTGTCCATCCTCATTCACGCAAGGTGCCAAGTTCAAGAGGATTTCAGCAGGAGGATGAACAGTCCCCACTGTGGCAGGGGGAGAATTGTGGAAATCCCCTTGCTAAAGCCGCTGATGGAGCCATCGGATATGCCAGCCTGCCCGGGCATCTCAGCAGCCTTTGCTTTCCTGCCTCCTTACCCCACAGCCAAGTCATCTTTTCCTGCTGGAGAGACAGGAGACAGGTAGGGGACCTTAAAACTGCACGGGAGAACCATGGAGGCCCAAACCTGTCTCGGCTTTGCTTTGCATGGTTCTCAGCAGTTACCTACCCTGGTCTTATTCATCCACGAGGCTGTGACCCCTAACACATCCCTTAGCACGCCATTTCCCCAGGGCTCTGCCATGTTGTAAATGCAAACCCCACCTAAAGGGGTAAGGCGCTAACGACCAGCTTTTTATCTTCTTCTGTTTTCCAGAATCTAGGACGTTGGTGACCTTTAACCCTGCTTGGTCTTCAGTTCTCTGTACTCAGAAGCCCAAAGTCTGTCAGCCTCAAGAGCGGACCACAGAAGCTGCTCGTTTTCATTACCACAGACAGTCACTATCGCAGATTTCTTTTTCTAAGACACCTAAAATAATTTGAAATTGGCTTATGTATATCTACTCAAAAACATACTTATTTATGGTTTCTATAGTAAAAACAATGGTCCCCTGAGTTGTTCATTACATTATAACCCTAAACTTCAAGGAAGATGATGCCAGCAAGACTGTGGGACAGGGGAGCACTCCTCTCTTCAGCCTCTCACTGATGCTGGACTCAATAACATATCCACTCCCATTATAGGGAAACAGGAGCCCTGTATGAGTCTCCTGCACCCTGGGAAATCAAAGAAAAATTCACAGTGCTTGCTTGTCATGGCCCACCAAACACAACCCCTAGTTCAGTTCTGGCCTACGAGAAAAACTTCCATTTCCCTTCCGCTCCATGAGGAGAGAGAGGGGGACTCATGTGTATGTGGAATTGGGGGCTAACCAAAGAGCTAGCTTCTGTGGCTAACAAGGAGCAATGAGTCCAAAGGCCTGGGAAAGGCTAGTAATTGCTGGCCCATGAGCCTCCTGTAATCCTACAGAGAGACACTAGAGGGAGGAAGAGACTTGACGCTTGGGTTGGGGGGAAATGGGTCCATTTCTAGCTAATTATTTACAGGTGTCCAGTGAAGAGCATCGACTATGGTCTCAGGAGCTTTGGCTGGGTAGAGGAAGTCTTCCTGCGTAAGAACTGAGCTCAAACTCTTCCGAGAGGTGGGGTCATGGACAATGTTGTTCAATGTGTAGGGGCTGTCATGAAAGTTACAAAGTACATAAAGAAAGAGGGAAACATGACCCAATCAAAATTGATGGGTGTTTAAATAACCAGACATGAATACTCAAGAAACAGATGGGTATCAACCACCTGATAAAAATACAAAACCATCGACAGGAAGCCATTTAATGTGATTAGGAAAACAGGAATTAAATAAATCATCGACAAAAAGATTTAAAACTATTTAAACAAGGGACAACGATTGAGTCAGAAAGTTCGCAAGAGATGTGTTGATGGCAGACTTCGTCAGGGTTGTGCAAGGGTGAGCTCAAAACAGTGTGTGTGCAATTATCCAGCCAGAGAAGAGAGGAGGAGGAAAGAAAAGCAGCAATCTCAGAGCTCTGTGAGACACCGTCAGCTGAATGAGTCGATGCCACATACAAAGGCTTTTGATAAAATCTGACAATATATTCAAGGGTAAAGAAAAGTAAAGCTTGCCTGCTAAAATAAGGAACAGGGCAAGGAGACCTATGCTCACCAATTGTGTTCAGATAGTACTAGATATCCTAGCTACAGAAATTGGGGAGAAAAAGAAATAAAATATCCAACCCAGAAAGGAAGTGATGAAGCTATCTCTGATGCTACAAACATTAAAGCTGGGAAGATGATTCCATGGGCAACATGCCTACCATAAAAGTATGGGACCTGAGTTCAGATCCCAGGCACCTTCAGAGAAGCCAGGGTGGGTGGAGACAGCCTCATCACAGGACCTTGACCGTCAGCCAGTCTAGCCAAGTGGTGAGTTTCATTCAGGGACCTTTATCAACAATCAGGTGACAATCCTAGGGAAGAATACATGTTAACTCCTGACCTCCCCCTCCCACCACACACACACATGAACACACACACATAACAACAACAAAAGCAGACCGCAAGACCACAGTGGTTTCCAGAGATTCTGGGGCACAAAGAGGTGAGGACCCTACAGAACACGGAGGGCTAGTGGGTAGGATAGTGGCCCTACTCTGTCTAACATTATCATGGTGCCCAATGGTGCCACATATGTGTCCAGATCATAGCGCATGCACCAGAATCAGCCCTGAGATAAACAATGAGCCTTCTTTATGACAATGTATGATGTAGTTCAGCAGCAGTTACAGATGTATCCCATAAGTAGAAGACAGTGGCGGTGAAGAGAGTCACACACGGGGGACCTGGCATGTAGAGGAAACACCTGGCCTCCTCTCCTGCTTTGCTGCAAACTTAAAGTGCTCTATGACCCAGGCCTGTTATAAGTAAGGAAAGCATGTGGGGATGAGGAAGCAGAAAAGACATTTCCTAAATAAAATATGCCACATGGTACTGACACACAGACATATAGACAAATGAAACAGGATCCAGAGGTCTTCATAGTCCCACATTTATGTAGTTAAATGATCTTTGGCAAGGATGTCAAAGGAGAAGCCAGTCTCTTTGACAAATAGTGTTTGTAAAAGCAGATGTCTACATGCTAAGAATGGCACTAGACTCATGTTTTACACTATGCCCAAAGAGCAACCCTGGTCAAGAGAGTTAAGCCAGAAACTACAATACTCCTAGAAGAAAATGCAGTCTTGACAAGATTGATTATATACATACATACATACATACTATATATATATATATATATATATATATATATATATATATAATAAATCCAAACAAAAAAATCAAAATTGGGCAAGTTGGTTGGACAATATCAAATTAGTTATTTCTAGAAGCTGGAGAGGGATTCAGTGGGTAGAATATTTGCTGCCCAAGTGTGAGGACCTGAGTTCAGAACCAAGTACACAGGTAAAAATCTGGGCCTGGCCATGCTCGAGTCAGTTACTCCAGGGCAGAGTGAGATGAAGAAGAGAGGAGACCTCTGGGGCTTGCTGGTGCCAGCCTAAATCTAGGTACACACAGAGACACTGTCTCAAGGGAGTGAGGCAGAGAACACTTGAAATTTTCCTCTGGCCTCTACTCATGTGCCCAGGAATGAAAAGCAATTTACAGCAGAATAGAAAACATTCTCAAATTGGATGTTTGATAAACAACTGATATCCAGTCTAGATAAGAAACTCATAGCGGGCAGTGGTGGAGCACGCCTTTAATTCCAGCACTTGGGAGGCAGAGGCAGGAGGATCTCTGTGAGTTCGAGACCAGCCTAGGCTACAAGAGCTAGTTCCAGAACAGGCTCCAAAGCTACAGAGAAACTTTGTTTCGAAAAACCAAAACAACAACAACAACAAAAAAAAACAACAACAAAAAAAAAACCTCATGCTACTCAATAGCAAAAGATTTTAATGGGCAAAGAGTTAAATAAAGACTTCTGTAGAGCAGACATGCAAGTGAATGAGATGTTTTGCTTTGTTTTATTTTAAGACAGGCTCTTGTATTTGTAGACCAGGTTAGCCTCTTTATACAGCGCTGGGGCTCAAACCTAGGGCTTCGCCATACTACACAAACACTCCACCTACTGAGCTATAACCCAGCTGAACTGGACCTGTTCACCATCACTATCAGGAAACTACAAATCCAAACCACAGCAAGACTGTTTTGCACACCGCCCCCCTTGGGAAAGCTGTCATCAAATGGCAGAAAGTAAGTGTTGATGAGGATAAGGGCTGTCCGAGCCTGCGTAGGGGCACCAATGGTACAGCTTCTGTGGACAAGAGAATGACCTGATCGACCAACCTCACCTTTGTCAACTGAATCAGAAAACTTAGAATCTCAAAGAAGGATGTACTCTGTCATGACCATGGCAGCATTACTCATGATTGTCCAAATAGATGGAAAGAAACATAAATATCTACTCATAATGAAACAGAGTATTACTGCTTTACAACAGAAAAGCCTGTCGTATACTACCATGTGTATGACCTTTGAGGATGTCACATAGGATAAGTGTGTTTCCATATACAAGAGACATCTAATGTGGTCCGATGCATACAAGCAGAAAGCAGAGTGGTCATACCCAGGATCTGAGGTCATGGGGAAAGTGGGGAACTGGCTGATTGGTAGGTGCAGAGTTCCAGCCTTATAAGTTGAGAAAGTTCTAGAGATCCGCCATGGAACAATGCCCATATAACAATGCCCATGCAATCCACAATGTTAACTATACACTCAACAATTAACAGATTAGATTTCATATTATGTTTTTGTGCCATCAGTTAAAAAATACATTAAATGTCTAAGCGTTTAAAAGAACTTTGGGACCTCTATTAAATGATATACAGCAGAGTCATTTAGAAACATTTCTATAATCTCTGGTAAAGACTAGGGTGTACGTTTATGATACAATGCAAGCTGAGCCAATCATGTTATAAAATAATATGAGTAATCAAATAATTTATAAAAGGGGACTCTTTTCTTGTCCTATACAAGGCAGAGCTAATTACACAGTAAGCCTTCAATAAATATACACAAATTTTCCTTCTAATGCTGGGAGTCGACTGAACCCAAGGTTTTGAGCACACTACACAAATGCTGTAGTCTTTTTAATATGTATAAAAAGCTTGTACATTTTTATGCATGGGCTCAGCATGTATCTCAGGTTGCCCTGATCTCACTATGTAGCTCGGACTGTCCTCCTTCCTCAGCCTCCTGCTAGCAATATTTTTAATTTCTTGGGAGATTCATTCATGTTCAGAGAAAAAAACTAAATTTTCTCACTACTCTACTGATGTGTGTTGGGTTTACTATGCTTAATTTATTAAATCTTTGTGGCTAAAATTCTATTTATAGCTTCATCTAGTGATTTGGGGGGGAATGGGAGCCTTTACAAAGACATGCCCTCAGATACTTCCCTCCAGGTCAAGCTCTTCCAGAATACTATAAGCTGAGAATTTTCCTCGCTCAGCAATAGCCAGAGGACAGCAAGCAACTCGGTTGCAGTGACTAATTCAAGACAAAGAACGAGAGCGAGAGGTCAGGGCAGACTGCCTCTCAGGGTGGAGAATACAATCTATGGATTACTTTCTTCAGAGAAATGTGTGTGTCAGGATGGCGGCCTCTGGTCCTAGATAGCTGGTACTATTTATAGAAGAGCGATCAAGACAGGGGCAGGGCTGGGGTTAGAGCAACCCAAAGTCACAGATATGGTGTCTGTTCTGTTACCAGTAGCGCGCCTAGGAAAATGCAAACCACCCCTTTTCTCCATTCTGAAAGGACCGAGTTGATAAGACAACCGCGACTTTAGATCCCAAATCTAAAAACTACTCCTTAATGCCATATCCAGCTAATCTAAAAGGTTCTCTAAACGATTTGCTGACAGACTTTATGTTTTCCTTGGATTCTCCACCTATCAAATCCTGTTGCTATTTTTGCTTGTATTCTGCATTTCCTTTCAAACTCAATGGCACACGTCTCGGTTTGGCTCCTTTGTAAGATCAGCTCTTGTTACCTTCCTGATGTAAAGCTTGCCTGAGGTGTGTAATGTTATATCAGGGAAGGGCCACAGCACCTAAGAGACACACATGCCTCCAGGAACGCACGCAGCAGCTGCCTGTGACTCAGGCGTCCTGAGTAATGCAGCCAGCACAGCTGAGTTCCTGTCCTGTCAAAAAATACTGATTAGCATAATAGCACTCAACAGCTGCCCCAGAAAAACGGGCCTCGGGAATGACAGCATTATTACAAAATAACATCCTTTACAACATTAATTAAACGAAATTATTTAAAATTACCCTCATGAAATGGATTTTCAGGCCTGCTTAAATCAAGAGCCAAATGTCACTGTCTGATACCACACCTTCCAGAAGGGAACATCAAGGTGAGACCTTGGAACGTGCTCAACAGAGAAAAGACATCCATATCTATTAAAGATAATCTTTGGGTGGCGTGACAACAGTAACAAGCCCATAAAAGTCCATCCTGCAGGAACATTTAAACAATAAGCTCCTAAAGGTGAGATCTATGTAAGTCTTTTCTCTCAAACAGGTGTTGGAGTTTAGTATGAGAAAATCAAAATGAAAGCGAGGACTCTACCACGTAGAATCAGCAGAAAACAATTCCTAGTGATTATACACATAAAAATTATCTTGTTCTTCAGGAATCCTGGACATACTAAACTCAGCATTTCCTACCAGCTTCGAACTCTAGCCAGCTGCCCTCTTCCTCCCGGATTCTTTTCCCAGAAATATCCCTGTGACCTCAGTATCTCTTCCAGAAATTTCACTTACTTCCTGTTATCCTAAAATCTGTCCCCCTCTCATGCCCAGTCCTTCAAAATTCTTTACAAACCCAACTCTCATTAGTATTTCTCTAACTATACTTCCAGTTTCATTCCACTAAATCCACAATGGACCACGTATTGCTCACTGGACAATCATGGCGTAATAGTCTGTTCCTTTCTGATGGTAACTGTATTGTTTACTTCCCGTTGTCATTAAACCTTAGCCAATGTTACCAAGGCCTACAGAGATGCGGCTTGCCTTCCCTCCTCTTCTTTGCTAGGCCACCCTGGTCACAGTAGAGGACGGATTACCCCAGCAGCATCTATGCACAAGTCCTCAAACAAGACAGAGATGCTGCAGACTTAGCCTGGCCACCCTCCCTTCCCGAGCCACCCTCCACCAGCTCTCCACACGCTTCGCTCTTTCTCAGCCAAATTCTGCCTTGGAGAGAAGCTTCCAGAGGGTGACCTCTGCAGAAGAGGCCCACCTCCATCATTCTATCCCTTCCGACAGTTGTCCAGGCTTCATGGCATTATCAGGTCATGACATGACCTCATATGGGTGGTAATGTGCTGACTTTTACTGTCTCTTCTTGGCATAGCAGCCACACAGGCACAAGTTCTGACTCTGAGTGATTACACTCCATGGCTAGAAGACGGTTTCTCAAAACTCAGAACTGCTCCATGAGCCAAGGAATGGATGTGTATCTTCCTTCTCGCCTTCTATGAGCAGATGGCCACAGCAAACATCTTACCTTGGCTCTCCTTTACAGCTAATCTGCTGTCTTGAACACGATGCATAAATGCAAAAAGGTTGTTGAACAGGACTTTAGAAAGAGAATTCAGAATGTTCAATGTGCCTTTAAATATTCAAATAATTTAAATTCAAAACATGGTACAAATTACTCCCTTTCTTTCTTGTATGTATGGTGTTCACACAAGACCAAAAGTCTA
This sequence comes from Microtus oregoni, assembly GCF_018167655.1. NCBI lineage: Eukaryota > Metazoa > Chordata > Mammalia > Rodentia > Cricetidae > Microtus > Microtus oregoni. Next base: position 13,184,035 of record NW_024543221.1, read on the forward strand.
CCTTTGGCCAGTCATGCCACTCGGGATATGTCCAATATCATATGAATATGAGTCTGAGCAATGACTTATTGTAACTTTGGCCAACACAATTCTACTTAGCAATGACCAGGAATACTTACCTGTAGCTTGTTGGGCACGGGAGGGCTTGGGCAAAGTTTGGGACGAACTGAAAACACCCGTGATTCGCTGACCTCCTGAGAGGCAGGAGAAACAGGTGTTCTAAGAAAGCATCATTTTACCTCAGTAGAACAGGAAGTTGGAATTGTACTCTGAAGCCCTTACGGCTCACATGTGAGCTTTTATTTTCTATGAAAAGAAATGTGAATCTCCAAAACCAGCAACAAAGTCAAGGCCACCTGAAGTGCCTCTGTGAGGACACCTGCTGCCATTGCTGAACATATTGTCCAAGCTTCTCTCTGGCTAGTCTGAGGAAAACAAGAAAGACCTTCCTTTACCAACAGAAATCAAAAATACAGGAACACTAACACATCTAATAACTACAGTTTTCTTTTCTCGTCTGCTTGAGGTGTGGGGCTGGGAAATCTATTTGGACATCCCAAACATGCCACTATGTTGGGGACACCCCACAGCAAAGATTGACTCTTGACTGGAGACTCCTGAGTTAACAGGACCAGAGTGTGGAGGAGAGAGCTGGCTTCATCTTTACTCGTCAATCTCAGAATCTGCTGCCCTGGAGCCACTAGATCATGCGGTACTGAAGTAGACAACATCCTAGGAAGGGCATCATGCTCTCACATCACTCCTCCCGGCCCTCAACAAAGGGAACAGGAAAGATGCTTTATCTGCCCAAAAGGAACATGGCCTGTTTTAGCAATTATGAGTTATTGATGAGTCTCACTGTGTCCTCCACGAGAGCTTTAGCAAAACAGGGAGAACAGATGCATCACTGTAGGCGTCTAGAGTAGCCGAGACACCATAGTGGGACCTGACAAAGGGACAGTGTGAGGATTGAAGCCTACAGTGTGCCCTACCACAGTCCACATCTACTGAGGTGACAAGTATCACCCTACTCCCGTGGCATCCTCATACTGCTCTGTTGCCAGAGTCCATACCATACATTACACATATATAAACTTCTAGTAAATTCTGCCCCCTTGGATGTGTCTCCAAAAATCAGAAACATGAACTTTTTCACCTGGCAGGGTATCTGCGCTGGCCTCGGTCTATACCTGTACAGGCTGGGAGCTAGAACTGCTCGCCTAAGAGCACAATAAATGATAAAGAAGTCACGGTTTCCTTAGAAAGCTCAAAGCAAACTCCAGAGAAGTCACAAACAGCTCAAACGTGTGCAAGTCTACCCAGTCCCAGGGTGGTTTAGAGCTCTACACAGAAACAGTCCACCCACCAACCAAGGTGACAAGAGAGGGTGACCTGGGACAGAAGGAGCTCAATCTGCAGCTTGTAAGCGCCATAAAGAGACAACCTGCTACCCTATGAGTGATTGTGTCTAACGAGAGCATGGGGCTACGGACTGGCAAAGATGGCTCATCATGATTAAGATCAGAAAGAAATGAAGGGGTGACCCTAAATGCACACTTAGCCTGGCTGCAACCTCGAGTCCCATCTCCAGCTTCAGAAAAGAAAAATTGAAACACAGGGAAATGTAACAGAGATAATACACGTGTATATATGTGGGAGGGGCGTGTCTGAACACCTGTTCATGATATTTTCAATAAAAATTGAGAAACATCTAAGTCTGCAGAGACCTCCCCCATGGTCTTTAAGATGGTGAAATGCCAAACATTACGAAAAAAAATTAAAATCTCACAAGCCAAAGGAAAGAGAAACATAAATGACAGCAGGCTTCATCCTGCTCAGGTGAAAACTATAGACTCGAAGGCAAATCTCCCCCGGTGGAACATCATTGAACTACCTTAGAAGACAGCTCTGGACCCCATGAATCTGCCCTAAGACAAGAGCTCAGCAATGCCAGCATGCAATACAGGAGGTGAGATGACTAGAGAGACAGCAGGAGCATAGACAAAGGAAGGGAAGCTGCAGCGAGGGCTGAGCGTCACCAAGCCTGATAACCTGAGTTCCATCACTGTAGACCCATGGTGGAGGGAGAGGACCGTCACCTCCATAGGCTCATGTGCCATGACACAGACAGGCTGGCCAACAGGGATGCAACACACACACACACACACACACACAGAGAGAGAGAGGGGGGGGGGGCATGGAAAGGAAAAAGGAAGCAAAAATCCACCCTTGTACCTACACTAACTTAGGATCCTTTGGAATTCTACCCACAGCTCTAGCACCTAGCCAATTTTAACTGAATAGAACATAACCCTAAAAGAGACAGCCAAAATAATCAAGGGACACAACAAAACTAAGGACGAGATCAGAAGGACAGGCAAGAAGCAACACTAGCAGGGCCATTGGCACCCCATGAGTTAAAGCAGAAGATCCCAGCTGTAGAGCTGAAAGAAGCCAGTAGCTGCCATTCATCCCTCAGAAGATGCCCTTGGTGCTGCCACAGGTTCAGTTCCTCCCTGCACCACTTACACAAATGAGCCACTTGGACTCAACAACTGTGGGGAAATTTAAAGTCACTTCACCTGTCCCAGATTCTACAGTTCACTTTAGAAGTATCAAAGAGGAGCTTCACAATCCCAGTCACATCCACACGGAAATTTATATTCTCACGGACTTTTTAAGTTTAGCAATGAAACCAGGGCAAAGAATCTAGCAAGACCCCAGAAACAAAATAATCCCAGATGCTCCCAACACATACACACACAAGAATGCACACACACAGGCACACGGCAACGCACACATATATTCACAGGCACAATACACACACACAGGAATGCACACACACAGTCACACAGCAACACATGCAAACATATACTCACAGGCACACGGCAACACATGCAAACATATACTCACAGGCACACACAGGAATGCACACACACAGGCACACGGCAACACACACAAATGTATACTCACAGGCACACACAGGAACGCACACACACAGGCACACAGCAACACACACAAATGTATACTCACAGGCACACACAGAAACGCACACACACAGGCACACGGCAACACACACAAATGTATACTCACAGGCACACACAGGAATGCACACACACAGGCACACGGCAACACACACAAATGTATACTCACAGGCACACACAGGAATGTACACACACAGGCACATGGCAACACGTACAAACATATCCTCCCAGATGCAAACACACAGTTTTCTTGATAAACACGTACTCACAAAACAGAGATAACCACCAGCTGCTTAAATGTTGAAAGAGACGGAGGGGGAGGAGTAAGGGAAGGAGAGGGAACAGGGGAGTGGAAGGCAGGGAGAAAGAACATGTCCGGAACTCCTAACAAAGGAAAAAGAACGGTGGCTCTCAATGTGTGTGTCCTTGGTGCCGTGGAAGCTGTGGGGACACCGTCTCCAGCTCTTCCATGCATTTCCTCTGTGAAATCCTATCTTCAGCCTGTGCACGGCTGTGTCACGGGTCAGACTGCGACATCACCCATGGGCTAAGGTAACTAATTCTTAGTAATTGCACACTGCTTTGGTGATGAGACTTCAAAGATTAAGTGTTCAGACGAGGAACACGACCTGGGATGGCTCTGCTAAGCCCCACCTATGTGGCACCTGGCAGTGTGACGCCAAAGGCGAGGCTTCTCCTTATTTGAAGAAACCCTACATCCCTACTCTGGTTTGTCCTGATGTTTAAACAGATCCTCGGAAACATATTGTGCTGTTTATGACCGTGCTACCTCTTAAAGTGCGTGACTTTGGGGGCTGAGGCAACGGCTCAGTTGGTAAATTGCTTGCCTTGGAACCATGATGGCCTGAGATTGGTCACAGAGCACACATCAAAAAGTCAGAGAGTCACAAATGCTTGCGGTTTTAGTACTGATGGACTCCCTGGGCTTACTGGGCAGCCAAGGCGGCCTGTGTGAACGGTTGCAGGCTAATAAGGGGCCCTGTTTCAAGCCACAAAGTAGACAGCTCCTTAGGAATTACACCCCTGGTTGTCTCTGTGTCCACACACGACACATGTCAGTCAAATGGTTCCCACCATGAGGCACCTTAGGGTGCCTCTGCCAGCCAACAGCTACTGTTCAATTCCTCAGTGTAGCTCACTGGTAAAACCTGTGTTCAACACATGCCAAGGTCCATCACCAAGCACATAAACAGATAAGTAAAAGTTGGACGTACACTACCCCACGATCATCCCCATTGTGACAGAAAAAGGACAAATGAGACGGAAACATGGCAGGCACCCATGTAGAGCCATGTACACGACACAGAGCATGTGTGCACACATAACCCTAGGCACCCTATTTGCATTTCTGTGCCGAAACAGGTCACGGCCAACCCTGCAGCCATTGCTGACATTTTGCCTTTGATAACTCGCCCGAGGTTTGTAAAAGAACTTACATGACTCTGTGAAGAGTAGAAAAGCAAATGGAGAGGGAGAGGCCGTAATCGCACTGAATCCACTGAGAGATTGCCTCCCTGAGCCCCGCCTCTGGCTCTGCCTCCACATGCCTGGGATCAACTACAAACTCCCTGAGGAACCCTGCACCCACCCCTTCTGTGCCCTGCCTTTCTGTGCCTTTACTCCTTGCTCGGTATTCCATGAGTTTGCACTTGCCTTCAGACCTAAAGTCCTGCTGAGTGTCCCCACTGCCCTGCCACTCTTTGCTGGGACAGTAGGAAACGTGCCGCTGCCCTGTGCATTGTGCCCTGTGTTTACAGTCCTCCAAGGACTTGATGTGAAGGGCCCGTGTCCTAAGGGCACAGCCCACAAACCTTGCTCTGTTCTGCAGGGTGGGGTAAGAGGAAAACCAGCGTGTGAAGGCGACAATGACAGGTACCTTCTAGGGAAGGAGCATCGAGTCTCCAGATTGACAGGTCAGTGTTTCCTAGCAACATCTCCAGATGAAAGGGGCTGAAGGGGCTGGCATTAAACACTCTGTGCCTCAGTTTACTTGTCTGAAATGGGAGGACAATGATGGAAAGCTTTTTTCTTGATGGACACACCTGTGGAATAGGCCTGAAGATATGCTTTCAAAGGTGCAGTCTTGGGATGAAGCTGTTGAATCTGCTGTGATATGGGCTTGGTTCCCTTCTCCCTGTCCCAAGGGTCCTTGTATGAGAGGTTAAGTTTCCACTGTCAAGGTGGTAGGGGAGAAGCGGATAGCATTTATCGCTGAGGGCACTGCCTCTGTAATATTTCATTTGTATTTTAATAAATAAAGCTTGTCTGAAGATCCGACTGTAAAACAGCCACATTGGCCAGCGTTACAGACCAGGCAGTGGTGGCACACACCTTTAATCCCAGAAGCCACACTAGTTTGCCATAGAAACTGGGTGGTAGTGGTGCATGCCTTTAATCCCAGCCCTAGCCTAAAGAAGACTGTAAGATGGGAGGAGACAGCTCTCAGACAGTCTCATTTCTGAAGATTACTGGAGGCAGGATCATCATTTTGGACTGAGGTACAGGTAAGAGCCAGTGACTTACTGTTTTTGGCTTTCTGACCTTATGGCTAAACCTTAATAAAAACCTCTGGGTTTTTATTAATCATGCTACACTTGTAGGGGAGATTGATGAAGTTCACTCCGATCTCTCTGGAGTCACCCAAGAAAAGCCTAACCCTTCCTGTTTCCCTCTAGCTTTCTTCTGCTCTGAGTCTCCTCCCTTTCTCCCTCCCCTGCCCTTCCCTCCCTCTCTCCCTCACACACATGTGCCTATCACTACTGTGTGCTGTTGTACACGCAGCCAGCAAGGGCCTCACCAGAAGTTAGATGTGCCCTGAGCCTCAAGACCTCTGTGTAACTCAGTCTCTGTGGCTGACTCATAAGTGACTTGCATTGAGAATTATCAACACAGGTCTGTATGCAGCAGGCATAGGGTGGCCCATACTCCAACATTGCTCTCTGAGAGGTAAGCCCAGGGACAGGTCACAAGGAGAATCTGACCCAGGGGCCAGTTTGCCTCTTCCAGAGAGAGAGGGGGGGCACGTTGTCTCCATTTCTTCATTTTATAAATATGAGTTGCAATGTGAATGACTAGATGAGGGAATTAATAATGAAATGACTCACTTAAGGTGGATAGTGCTATAATAAATACCGTGACCCAAAACAACTTGATGAAGGAAGGGTTTACTCTACAGTTTATAGTCAGGAGCTCATGTAGGAACCAGGGGCAGGGACTAAAGCAAAGGCCATGGAGGGACACTGCTTACTGGCTTGCTCTCCATGGCTTACTAGACTCTTTCTTATACCACACTGGATCACCTTCCCAGGGATGATAATACCCAGAGTGAGCTGGACCCTCCCATACCAATCACTAACAAAGAAAACGCCCCACAGACTTGCCTAGAGGCCAAATTGATGAAGGCATTTCCCAGCTGAGGTTCCCTCTTCCCCATGAGCCGAGCTTGTGCCAAGTTGATAAAAATCTAACCAGGACAAGAGACAGAATGCAAACAAAAAAGGCACAACTATAAATTCTAGATCCCTTAACATAGCTGTCATGAAGGACCCATACAGGACAGCCATCACTGAGTGTCTGGCTGCACTTCCCCAAGTGTCTTTAAAGTCAATGAAAGCTATATGGTACACTATCCATGCAGAATAATTTCCCCCTTCCCAAATGACTATTCCATCCATCAAATTACATCCTAAAATGTTATTTGATGGCAGCCTTTTTAACCACATCTGTTTCCATATTTTATCAATATCTAACACTTACATAGTACATTTCTTTTTTTAAAATATTTATTTATTTATTATGTATACAATATTCTGTCTGTATGCCTGAAGGCCAGAAGAGGGCGCCAGACCTCTTTACAGATGGTTGTGAGCCACCATGTGGTTGCTGGGAATTGAACTCAGGACCTTTGGAAGAGCAGGCAATGCTCTTAACCACTGAGCCATCTCTCCAGCCCCTACATAGTACATTTCTAAGTCTTCGACCTGACTACCTAAGTAACCATATTTTATATTCTGTAAAGGTAAAATCCTTTTCTAACAACTACTTTCACATTTGATAATAAAAACTTAAGTACTCTTAGCAAACAAGCCACAGGACTATCTTCACTGCTCTCTGATACTAAAGAAAAAGCTATTTATGTTTTACTCTTTTCATCCTGAACGTTGAGGCAGCATGGACCTGTGGTCTGGGCGTGAATTCAAGAAAGGGTTTTCCACTAAGAACAGAGAACATGATGGAACATTTATTACTCTTGCAGAAGACCCAGGTTCAGTTCCCAGCACTGACATGGTAGCTCACAAGCATCTGTATCTCCAGTTTCTTGGGCTCTGAAACTCTCTCCTTGGATTCCATGGGCACTGGACACCCAGAGTAAACATACATGCATGTAGGCAAAACACTTATTTGTAAAGTAAAAATAATAAATAAATAACTTAAGGACAGAGGTTTTATTCAGCTCACAATGAATTCGAGGTTGCAGTCTCTCGTGGGGAAACCACAGTGAGAGGAGGGATAAGTAACTAATTACATTTGCAGTCGGAACTGAGGGGACAAGCTACTGTGTCTAGCGCTGAGGCCAAAATCTCCACTAACAAATCTCAGGACTCCTGTCCTAGGGAATGTTGCCACCCATGGTGGGCTGGGTCTTACTACATCAATCAAGGCCACGGAGACAATCACCCACAGGCATACCCAGTGTAACTAATCTTTCACTGAGACACTCTTCCTGGGTGATTGTGCATGGGATCAAGTTGACAATAGAAAGCAACTAGCAACATGATCGTGGCAGGTTCCTTCCAGGAAGGCTAGCATCCTCTCCTCACTGTCGTGTCTAGATACACACTTGGTTTCAGTGAGACTCTTAGAGGGCTCTGTCCCTGTGGCTGCGATGGAAAAGAAAACGTGGCTGGGTTTGTGTAGGAACCCCAGCTGACTAAACGCTCAAAGGCACATTAGTGCCCAGGATTCAAGACAGAAGTGTCTTGTATAGGGCCTCTTGGGAGGATCTCTGGTGCTGGCAGCCAGCCTCTCCAGATTGTGGGGTTTGGTTTCATTTGAGTGCTACTCTGTAGTACACTGTTTTCCTCCAAGACACTGGTTCTGCAAACACTGCAATCTGGTGCTCAGAGACCTTCGGTAACCAAAGCTTGCCTGACTCTATCCAGGACAAAATACCCCATCCTGGCAATTCCCACTCATTCCCCACTTGAATGGAAAGGAGTCATCTGCTTTTAATTCCTTGGGATTCAGTGAGCCAGGGTATGGTTATCTCTTGCCCACTGCACACTTAACCGGTCAATGTGTCAGCTCTACCTCACTCTCCTTCCAAATCTACCCAGAATCTGACGGTGTCTCGAGATTGCTACTGCAAACATCTCCCAGTAGAGTTGCTCTGCTCCTGCTGACTGAACAGTGGGCTAAGGCAAAGGCTAGGGAGGGGCTGCCAGAACCCAGGCCAGAGCAAGCAAAGACACAGACTCGTCATGTTTAACTTAAGAAGCTGGACGTGGCCCGGTCCCTGGGAAGGTTAGTTTCAATTGCCAGCTTCAAACAATAGAGAGTCACCTGGAAAGAGATGATCAAGGTCAGATTAGCCCCTGGCAGGGCTATGGGAGCTTGTGTAACTGAAGTGAGACGGCCCAGTGTGAAGGTGGGGGACACAGTACCCAGACTGTATGAGAATGGGAAAGCCAGCCGAGCAGGGAGCATGAACGCCCCGATGGCATTCTGCCCCTGACTGTAAATGTGATGCGACCCGCTGCTTCAGCCACTGCTGCTGTGACCCCTCCACAGCGATGGACTGCAACCTGGAAGCATAAGCTAAAATAAACCATTTCTCCCCCAATTTGCTTATTGTTGGGATAATTTGTAACAGAAATGGAACTAGGGCAGTCCCCATACCCTGCCCAACATCATCTTCTCCAGTGCCCCTCAGCCCCCTGGCAGTTTCTCCCACCTCCATCAGGGCTTTTGCATATGGTCAGCCCCCTGCCTAAGGGCTACTCCACACCTGACAAAGGTTTGCCTCCTCATCCCAAATCACCACATCCATGACGGTTCACAGTTCATCTTCAGCGTTTCTGGTTGGCTCTTCCGGAACCCTAGCACCATGGATGAACGCCCCAGCCCACCCCGAGCAGAATAGAGACTCACAGAGGGCAAGAATCTTCACCCTGTAATCTCCATGTGTTTCAGAGCTCTCCTTACATGGTGGGCATTCGAAAAGCCATTTGTAAATGAATGCATACTATGCAGTTAATATAATATTAACACAACAAAATAAAAAATAACATTTGCTTATCTTAAAAGTCCAGAGGTAGCTATATCTTGAGGTAGTACATTCAGACCCTGTAGCTCCTAGCATCTTTTCAGACACACCCAGGTACCCATCCAGGCTCATCCACTCTAGAGGGTGGGCAAGGCTAGGATGGAAGCCACCTCCCTGCTGTGGAATGATAAGTCCTGGTCAGTGCTTCTGAGCCTGCTCATGGCCCTATGCCTCTTGTCTAGCTAACTCTTCTGCTACATCATGCCTGCTGGGACTCCTCTGATCTCCTTTCTTCCCCTTCACACAGCCTCTCTTTACCTCTTCCGTGTCTCTCTCGCCATCATTAAGTGATTATTTCTTCCTTAGTATTCCAATTTTGAGCATTCCTAACTCTGATCTGTAGGCATTTCTAATGTAACTATATCTAAAGTGACTGTCCCTGTTTGACTATGCAGGAGGGGGTAGCTTAAGAGAAGCCATGCTTTTCCACTGTTATTTTATTTGGCCAAATACCTAAAGAGAAGTCAACCCACTGGGGATCCCCCATAAACACCCACAAAAGAGCTAAACAGCAAGGAAGGAATTATGCAAAGATAATTCAGCACTGTCCCAATGGAGATACCAAATATCTTGACTGAGGTCACTGAATATCATCATAAAAATCTGACGGTTCTATCCTGAGTGAGGTAAGCCAGACCCAAAAAGAGGAACATGGGATGTACTCACTCATATTTGGTTTCTAGCCATAAATAAAGGACATTGAGCTTATAATTCGCGATCCTAGAGAAGCTAAATAAGAAGGTGAATCCAAAGACAAACATATAGGCATCCTCCTGAATATTAACCTTCATCAGGCGATGAAAGGAGACAGAGACCCACATTGGAGCACCGGACAGAAATCTCAAGGTCCAAATCAGGAGCAGAAGGAGAGGGAGCACGAGCAAGGAACTCAGGACCGCAAGGGGTACACCCACACATTGAGACAATGGAGATGTTCTATCAGGAACTCACCAAGGCCAGCTGGCCTGGGTCTGAAAAAGCATGGGATAAAACTGGACTTGCTGAACATAGCAGACAATGAGGACTACTGAGAACTCAAGAACAATGGCAATGGGTTTTTGATCCTATTGCACATACTGGCTTTGGGGGAGCCTAGGCAGTTTGGATGCTCACCTTACTAGACCCGGATGGAGGTGGGCGGTCCTTGGACTTCCCACAGGTCAGGGAACCCTGATTGCTCTTTGAGCTGATGAGGGAGGGGGTCTTGATTGGGGGAGGGGGAGGGAAATGGGAGGCGGTGGCGGGGAGGAGGCAGAAATCCTTAATAAATAAATAAATTAAAAAAAATCTGACGGTTCTTTATCCCATAATAGGGGAGAATAACTTCCCTACCTAGGTCTCATGGAGTGGGACTTCAGCTAGACACTAGAGAACAAACACCTTTGTTTGTTACTAATGCACAGGTCATAGATTTTGCAACACATTCTAAATTCCAAAGTTGATTCATCAGACATGGGGATAGCTAGACTGAAGATAAAGCATGTCTGATATAACCATGCATCTACTGATTTGTGGCGTTCAAACAGAACACTGGTAAGAGTTCTGTTGCCTGGAACGAACATTGAAATCTAGCCAATGCACTCACCAAGTTAGAGACACAGACATGTAACACACATCACTGTGTATGGAGATGATAATTTCACATTTATTACACCCTAATGCATAGATTACCAGAGCACTTCCAAGAAAACGTTTATTAAAGGGTTTTAAAAAGCAGTAAACACAGGAAGTCAGTGCACACATTCTTGAGTCTGCCCACTTGGGTTTTAATTAAAGCTCTACCATTTAGCATGCTCCTGCTTCAGTTCCTACAGAAGTGATTTATAGATGATTAGGTTGAATAGTGATGAGAATTATATGAGCTAAGGAACATAAAAGAGTTAGAACAATGCACACACCTCGCGGTTGTTCTTTGACTTCTGTCTGGTGGCAACATTTCTGAGTCTAACACTCAGCAGGGTTTTCCCATGTGTTTCTGTAGTGACAACACACTAATTGAACCGCCACAGAAGCAGATACCTTCTCTGTTCTCAAATCCCAGCCCAGGAAAGACATTTGTCATGACACTTTGTGTCCAGCACCTCTACCAATCTTGTTGAAAAGCTGGCTGATTGACTGAACGCGTCATTATGGAATTAACGGGAATCGTACGGATGCACGTGTATCTAGCACAGAAGCACTGGAGGCTGCCATCTGCCTTGCTGTTCCTCCACCTCCCTCATCCCATCCTCATCAACACAGCCTGAAGTCAGGTGTCTGGTAATAATCTAGGGACCAGGACAGCTTCATTGTATCGAACACTGTTCCTTCTCACAAAAAGCAGGATGAACTGTTGCCCACTTCCACTCTTTCTGCCTCCCACACTGCAGGAAAATAAAGCTCCCTAGATAGAAGAGCCTTCTAGTATGGATGCCAGACCGCACTCTGCAGACTGGGCCCTCCACAGCATGATGTCAGCAGGCAAATCACCTGGACTTGCCCTGTCTAATTTCCCAACCCACATTGCTGTGATGTTACTGTCCAGTAGACCCACTCACGGGGCTTTAAGGGGTAAAGTCATTGGGAAGTAAGGATGGGGAGATGCCAGATACTGGAGCTGTAGGGGTAGGATGCTATTCTCATAAATGACCATAGGATCATTTACCCATAGCTTGATCCTTGAAGCCTGAACATTGGATTTTTGTATTAAAAATATACATATTCAAAGGGGAAATGTACTGAAATACATTAAGTTACAAAGATAAGAAATGATGATAAATAATAGGCAACTTCTACACCAAAAAATGATGGAACGCAAAATTGTTTTTAGAATTGTTTAAAGAGCAAAATTGTTTAAAGAGCAATGACACTCAATCAGCTGTGTTTAGTCATAAGGCTAAAATGGATGGAGCTTGCAGAACAGAAATGAGAAAAGTAGGTCATATTTTGAGCTCTGTCTACTCAAAAGAAAAACAATGTGTAAAAAAATAAGCTGTATTCACCACTAGACTGCCCCATTTGCCATGACCTACAGTTTATCTTGAGAGTTCTGGGTAGAGTCAGACAGCGAGATCATTCTCAAATCCACACTGAGCTTCCTCCAACAACCTGCACGATTCTTTTCCTTTCCCTGCTCAAGACCAATCGCACGTGGCACCAGCTCTGAAGGTGAAGTTACCCAAATCAACAGCTACAGCCCAACAAAGGGATGAGGAGGGTAAATAACCACTACAAACAAGCCCAGTGCTCTCCCTGCCCCTCACTACTGCAGGAGGGGGACCCTTGGTGCTCATCACTTACTGGGTGGCAAGTCTCTCACCCACCGTTCCAAGAGATCATTTGGGTCTTAAAGGGAAATATTACTTATTCCTGAAGATGCTTTGGTAAGGGGCTCACACAGATCCTATCTGAACCCAGAGCGGAGGCTTCAAGCTGCATTCCCATAGGCCTCCACTGACACAACCAGGCACTGTGCTTCTAAAAGCAAAATCAGTGGGGCTGCTTTAAAGACTTGCAGCACCACAGGGGCGGGGTTAGGTGGCACCAAGGAAGAATGAAAGGAGGATGAGCTTGCCTAAGCTCAGGGACAGGGGTAGCCAAGACAAAGGATTAGTGAGTTGGCTTTGCAGTGTCTGCTGATGTAGGACATGCCACCATTATCCACCATTATCTAAAAGTAACAGAGGACTCGGTGCGTGAGCGTGTGAAGAATGTTCTAAGAACTTAAGAGTGTGGCAGTTTAAAAGTGAAACAAAAACGAACAAAATCTTAAGTTAAATGGGAGAGAGGCAGCAACGCCTGATGGTGGCAGGATCCCAACAGGGTTCAGGATCAGATGACAACAGCCCCGACAACTGTCAGTCGTGTGTGGACAAGGCTATGTCTCCTTCCCAGGCAGAGAAGAATGGGTAGTCATCATGAGAAGAAACTAGGGCAAAGGTCCCACAAAAACACGGGATTATATCCAATAATAAAGTCTCTAAATCTATTATCCCAACTCATTCAAGTGATATAAAAACCCAGACACAAAACGAGGAAAAACACACTCAAATGATGACTCAGAGATCACTTTCAGTCCAATTTGAATCAAACCAAGCAAGAAAGAGCAAGCTGTCTAGGAAAATAAATGTGTACACGATGAGAATGTTCCCACAGCCAGCAAATCCCCTGGTAAGAGGATCCGAAGGGTTCCTGTCACCTAAGACCCCTGTTTTATGCCAAAGAAACCTACAGCCAGATTGTGGCCATGTCTGAGAAACATAACTCAGTCACACATCATCTGGGGGGGGTCAGTACTTAAAACATGCTTCACCGTAAGGATGGTACCCGGCTGTTTTAGATTAACACTGCCGCACTTCTTCATAAACTTTCCTTTTCTGTGCAGTAGTGAGCTGATCTTAGCTGGGATTCAAAGAAGAAACAAGCATTTAATGAAGCTATACGCCAAGGAGCCTAGAGAATTGGGGGACCACTTGTTCACAGTGTAGAAGGCCCATCTCAAGGTCCATCTCCACAGGCCAGTCTCTGTAAGAGGTGAGGGCCACGGCCCAGGTTAAAAGCTCTACCGCTTTCTCAAACCAATACTTCTCTGTGGGCAATGGCCTTCATAATCACGAGTAAGCCCCTGTCAGTTTTAAGACAAGAAAAAGAACAACGAAGTAGAAAAGAGTAGGAATGGGGAGAGCAAGTGGGAGAAGTAAGAGATAAGAAGGTAGGGGCAGTGGAGGAAATGAAGACATCGGGGAAGGCGCTCCATGCTCTCAGGGACCATGAGGTCCACCCTAGTGCTCTAGTCTTTTCTTCCCCTTAGGGAGAAATGGAGCCCAACTCATCTGGAGGCCTTACCTGGATGAGCTCGTCCAGTTCGGTGGAGTTGATGCAGGCATGATCGGTTATGAAGTTCTGTTTCTTGATCACGATGGTGGTCCTCTGGGAAATCTCCTGAGGCTGCTCCAGCGCCTTGAACACAGTGGCTCCAATGATCAGGTAGAGGACAACCACCAGGAAAATCGTGGAGACCGTCTTCCATTTCATAACATTAATGGTCGTGTCACTCTCCACGCGGGAAGCAAGCACGGTGGGTTTGGCGGAGAAGGAGAGCCTCGGTTTGGAGTTCTGAGCGGCAGACTTGGGATCCAGCAAGTCAGGGGCCGCCACTGACAACAACAGAGAATTTGGGTTAGGCTAGAGGAGTCTGGATGCAAGGGGCTAGCTGCTTCTTTAGGGGTCAGCCGGGGCTGGCAGACCCAGGCACTCTCCTAATGGGAGCTGAAGAACCTCACCCAGCAGCCTTTTCTAAACACTTCCAGACCATTTATAGGTTCAAGGGAGGGGGCAGGGCTTCTGCTCTCTGCTGCCATTGGAGTGCCAGGTGGATGGAAAAAAACATGGGTCAGACCAAAAAGTTAAAATAAAAGAATGCCTGAGGGGGTTCCTCATTAATTCCAAGATTTGTTTCTGCCCGTGATTATGTATATGTCAGTGAAGATGTCCTAAGCTCCCAAGGTCTGATGGTACTAAACAGGATCTCTGATCACGAGGAAGGCTCATGGCTCACTCCTGCACATCAGACCTTTATGCTGTAAGCAATCAGAGTAAAGAATGCTCGCTACTTGGGTTTTCAAAATTCTTACAGTCGGGATGGTGATCAGTATGGTTCAAACAGCCTTCCTATTTGTATGCTGGGAACGCACCTCTTAGCCCATCTTCCAAAGTGAACACATTGGGAAACACTCTGCCGTCGCTGGTATGTTTAAAACACAAAAGTTATTGATAACTCTTGAGCCACAACAGCCAAGACCGAACCAAGTCCCTCTACGGCTCCAGCAAAAGCAAGAAGCAAGAAACCTAGCACGTTGGCTCACGCCCTAGATCCACCATGCTCTGCCCAAGGCTAATTGCCCCATTAGAGCTCCCAGATACTGAGAGGTGACTTCAAGTCCATCTATTATTTATCCAAGCTCTTCAAAATCATCATTAATGGGTTTCATTTTAGAAAATACAAAAGCTACTCGATGGCCACTTGTGGATGGGAAAAATAAGCCATCCACCACCGAACATTTGATTGAAGAGGCAAGAGTGAACTAATACGGCTTAACAGAATGGTCAAAAAAATGGAGGCTTAAACACCAACATGAATCACTTATAAAAGAAAGCCAGATTGCTGCCATGTGTATAATATAGGTTTCATAAAATGATAACATAACCTACAATTTACTTTTCAGTACGCAAATGAAAATCCCTATGGAATTGCACCCTACAGCTTCTGAAATTATTCTAGGGTACTAATTACTTTAGGATTCGTAAAGAGCAGCAGTTTACACGCCGCTACCGCTACCTAGCCTGTCTTCTCTAACCCTGTGTGTAAATGTAGGCTATCACAGAGTGAGATCCTAAAGTAAGTACATCTCCAGTTGCCCATCAAAAAGACACAAAAACAAAGCTATCCGATACACTAGACGAAGGGGGGGGGCTGTGAAATGAAGGCAGATGATGTCTCAAGCAGCCAAGCTCATGGTAAGTTCTGACTTTGAAGAGATGAAATCAGAGCAGACATGGGGATACAGCACCCCCCCCCAACACCGGCAGCAGCTCTTCATGGGGACTCCAGAGGGTCCTCACCAGCTTCCTAAGCGAGGTTCAACCCTCCACCCTCAAGTGTGAGCGCCTCCTTCGCCACCCAGGCACCTGTTCTGAATAAAGTCACCGACTGGAAAGTACCTTTCCTATGTTGGTAAGGGTGATGCCACTCAAAAGAAGCCCTTCAGCAGGTGTTAACTGTTTGGATTTTTACAATCTGATAGAAGTGTGCTTGCTGCAGTCCAAGATCACTATCACCTGTAGCGACTCCAGCCCTCCCCACCCTGTCTCTGCCGCTCAGAATCTGCCTGAAAAAAAAATCTAAAATTGAGCCATCTTTTGACTTAAAAACCAGAACACAACAGAGAGATACTGCACCACCTCTTTAACCAGAAAGTCCTATCCCTACCCCCACTCCAGGGCACTGATTTTTCACCCTAGGGCAGCTTTCTGATTGAGAGAATTATAAACCACCACCCTTTACCCAGCTCCAGCCTGAAATCCCACCAAGATATTGTCATGATACACCTTAAGAGAGAGTGAAAGACAGAGACAGAGAGAGAGAGAGAGAGAGAGAGAGAACAAATAAGGTAATATTAGATATTTCTCTCTCCCCCACCTCTCTCTCCGTGTGTGTGTGTTTCTGTGTGTGTGTGTGTGTGTGTGTGTGTGTGTGTTAGGCTGATAAATTTCCTGAAGGAGTTTAATTCTTTTAAGCTGTGGCCTTATATTTAATTAGCAGAAATATATAATGCACAATTGGCAGACTGAGTGGACAGAAGCTGGTAGATTACAAAATAAATATTTAAAACAAGCAGAAAGCAAAATGCACCCTTTCCTCCCCAGCTAGGTAGGCACTGTGGAGTTCCTCACCTCCACCTTTTGGTGATAGTGGAGAGGACAAGAAGCTGGCTGCTCACACACCCTCAACACCATCACTACCTCTCCCCTCCCACAGCGTTCTCCTCAGCGCACTCCTGGTCTGGAGTCCTCACCTGGCATACACCTCTTGCGCTGGCCTCTAGTGCACCCCCACCCCCCACCCCCCGCAAACAGCAGCAGAAGCGAGCTTTTTATTTTATTTCCCCCAGCACCACTGCGTGTCCTCCATGCCATGGGCAACAAGTGTGATTAAGGCCACCTTGCAACCTGCCTGCCAATTACTCTCCAGGGCTGACCCTCCTCTCTAGAAACTGTCTTAAGATGCGCCAAATCTACACCCAAGGGAGGCAAACGCAAAAACCCTAGGCACCGGCTGAAGAGCAGAAGACGGGGCCAGGAGAGGATCCGTGCTGGGGTTGAGCGCCAAGCCCGGATCACATCCAACCCACGGAATGGAAAGGAAAATGAGGAGCCACGGAACCTGCGCCGCCCTCCCCGGAGAGCGCGCGGCTGGGGTGGGTGCCCGGGGGTCTCACCTCCTGCGGTATAGCCGGGTCTCTCCCGCGAGGCGCTGGCAAGCATGAGGCATGCAGCATTCAAAATGTTTTTTTTTTTTTTTAACACAGACGTGATGGTTTTATTTTTTTTCTTTCTCTCTCTCTCTCTCTCTCTCTCTCTCTCTCTTTTTCTTTTCTTTTCTTTCTTTCTTTCTTTTTTTTTTTTTTTTTTACTAACACGCCATTGTACTCACTCCTTATTCCAAGACGGGCTGCGCGCTCCGAGCTGCACGGGCAGGCATTTTCCCCGGCTTTGTTTTACAAGGTGGGGAGAGCGGTGCTGGAGGCGGGAGGGGGGGGGGAGCGTGAGAAGAAACGAAATCGCGGGAAGGAGGGGACACCAGCGGCGGCAGACTGGGCAGAGGGCGAGGCCGAGGCCAAGTTGGGATCGGACGCGGCCGCCCCCGCGCGTGTTGGGTCACCCCGACTGCGCGGCCGCCTGGAGTCCCGCTCGGGCCCTGGGTGCGCTCGGCCGGTGGCTCCGCGCTGCCCCTGGGCTCGGCGTGGAGGTGATTACTGCAGCCCGCGCGGCCGAGCGCCCGGGTGTCTTTGTGCCGCGGCCCCGCGCAGCCCCTCTCCGCATGTCTTTGTGCGGCGCCCCGCCTGGGCCGAGCCCCGCCGGGCGCCCGCAAGGGGGGGTGTGGCCCGGGGTGGCCCGCTCGGCCTCGCAGTTCCACTCTCCCCTAGCCTAGCCGCTCTTCCCTCCTTTCCGAACTCCCTCCTCCTGCCCCTGTGGTGTCCCCGCCCGGGCTCGCCTCCCCGCACCCCCCCTCCCAGCCCTATGCGTCGACCCAGCTGCCAATACGTCCTCCCCGTGGCACCCTCGGCCTGCCTCCCGCCTGGGAGCAACAAGAGCCTCACCTGCACCCATTATCCAGCGTCCCACTGCCACCTCCTGCTCTAGCTGTCATGCATGCTTCTTCCACAGGACTCCAAGCCATGCCTTCCCGAGTCTGGGTGTCACGAAAGACCCCAGATCCCTACAGGTGAGTATCTTCCTCACTAGCGCCCCTCCAACCAGGGTGGCACAGATACACCGTCCAGCTGATGCCCTGTGAGCCTCAGAGTGACAGCAGCATGGAGATGCAGGGTCTTTGGGGCTACACTGGCGAGGGGATAAAGGAATAGTCACTGAGCTCTTGGGGCTACTTGATTTGGGCCTGGGATTCCTGACTCAGAAAGGAACTGTTCGCCAGAGCCAAAGGAGAATGGAGGAAAACAGACTGCTTTCTCTGGGACAACCCGCTACACCACCCCCACCCCAAGCCTGGGACCAAGGATGCTGAATTTTTGTGGGTGTGGGCAGATGTTGAGGGCGGGAAGACAGCCGCCCTCGGGCTGAACTTGCTCACTGTCCCCCTCCCCAAAACCCATAGAAACCCCAGACTGGTAGGCAGCAATTCTACCCAGCCTCCCAGAGTGCAGAGCCTCAGCTGTTGAACTCTTGGTGACAGGATTGATTTGAAAGAGAACTGGCCAAGGAAGGGATAGAGACTGGATGCTATCTGGGCTCTGTGGAAGAATTTCAGTTCTTTAAACTGCCCTCCCGGAAGGCACTCCACTGTGCCATCAGGAAGCCCAAGCTGACCACCACCTTCTGCTCTCATCACTATGCTTCCCAAAGCCACTGTTTCCCCAGGTACATGTAGGAAGTCACCGACCCAGGGGTAGCTGTAACATGAACCTCATAAACCATTTACAAGACGCTCTCCAATATCAACGATTTTTTGTTTTATTTTTTTTTATTCCAGAATAATCCCCGCACCTGTTCCCTCCATTATAATAAAGAGTCCATCTTGCTTCAAGTTAAGCACCTTTTTCTTTACTTCTGATCTCAAAAGTACCAGAAGTCATTTTTTAAAAAATTAGTCTGATCTTACCAGCAGACTTGGACCTTTCTGGAATTTCTGGGTTCATGCTGTTGCTTCACATGACCACAGGCCTTTCTGGGTCCCGTGGCCCTCTCTTGAGGTTTCTCCTAACACCTTCCCTCCTCACACCTTACAGGACTGAGGGGGTACATAGGCAGAGTTCTGTACACCTGTGTGCAAAAGTGCTTGCACGAACGGGGCTGTGTGTCATTTTAGAGGCTTGGTTCACACAGTTCCAGGATCTTGCAAATCCCTCTGGAATCCCAGAGCAGCTACAGCACAGCGGAAGCTTGAGCCACAATTTCATCAACTCCAGGAAGTCTCTTCTGTTCCTGCATGGGTGACACCCACCTACACGTCTAGCGTAATCTGGAGCTAACTCCACGGATAAAGGATAAACCGTCTTCACGGCAGCCCTAAGATTCCAGATTAGCATTCAGTAAGAACTTTCACACTGGATGAGGCTTCCAGAGAGTCCTAGTCTGGTGGCTCGCCCTTTGTTTGTTTGTTTGTCAGCTTCGCCTTGTCTCAGCGCTACCTTGTGGGCTCCGGGAGGGCTGACCATGTCCCCTAACACAAAGGACTAGCGAGAGACGGGTGCTGAGTTCAGGACTGCTGGCACAGACATTTTCATTCTCCTGGTCTTTCTTCAAACATGCAGAGCAAGGATACCCAACTCATACAGGGAATGGGGCAAACTCTCCAACTTGAAATAATTTTTCCGTGCACAGCCATTTTGCTGCCCACACTAAATGGCCCCAGGCAAGCCTTTCTTTCACTCCATTTCTCCCTCCTCCCTTCCATTCTTTACCTTCCCTAATTTGTTCCAAACCCTGGTCATCCTCTTCCCCTGCTGGGTCTATCCATGCCTTGCCTCGACTGGTCTCTGTCAAATAAGTGCGTGCTGGCTACACTGCAGCCCTGTGCGCATGCTTCCCATTGCCGCCCCTGTGCGCATGCTTCCCATTGGCGCCCCTGTGCGCATGCTTCCAGGGCTCCTTTCTCCCCCACTTGCAGGCTTTAAGGCGCACCACCAATCCCAATGGATTCCGTTCTCCCTGTCAGTTCATTGGCATCCTCTATCTGCAGGGTGCATTGGCTGATGTGGGGGGGGGGGGGGTATAGGGGGATGGGGGCGGGAGAGCTGGCTCAACAGCTAAGAGCATTTGCTGTTTTCGAACAGGACCCAAGTCCAGATCCCAGCACCTACATGGTGACTCACAACCATCTGTAACTCCAGTTCCAAGACTCCCAAGGCCCTCTTCTGACCTCCAGGGGTACTATGCAAACCGGGTGCACATAAATACATGTAAGCAAACACTCACACTCATGACGCTCTCTGAAAACAAGACAGAAAATCAGAAAGGGAAGACTCTAAACCATATCAGTGAGATTTAATCCAACAAGCTAAAAGCTAATCTCCACAAATAATCAGAAGGGATCACAAAAGCACCCAAGTCCCTGGTTGACTCTAGCCTCCTCCCCACAGCAGCCCCTCAGTCCTCCTGCAGCACCCCTGCCCCTTTAAGCAACTTTGTATGACAAAAACATGCATAAGAGTGTTTGAAATAAGAGGAAGAAGACCAGATTGTGTGTCGCTCAAACTAGAGAAACAAGGAAACGGGTTGGATTGTTTTATTAACAATGTGCACACCAACCTCATCAGAAGTGTAATGGAAGGGTCAGAATTGCTTGCCTCATGTAGCAGGGATTCTAAATGCACAAGAAAATTCCAAATACATGGTGGAAAGATGGGGCTCCCACCGAGCCTCCTTCTGGCCCTTTCAGAATATATACAGTGATTCCCACTTGCAGCCTGAACTCAGAACTTCAGTCTCGTGTTAATTTTCCTCTTTTTGATCTTGGCCTACTTGAGATGCCCTAGTGGGGGAAAAATAAGAAATGAGCATGCTTCTGTTTTTCATTATTTTGAGCACATCAAAAGAATTCTGTGAGCATCCTACCTCCACAGCTTCCGAATTGTGCACATCTTTCTGATGGTCAGTTTCCCGATCTACAAAACAGGGAGCATTCACTGCACTCACAAGAGAAGGGTGGAAGAGCCAGGTGAGATGCCATTCACAATGTCACCTTCACCTTCCTATAACGGAATACTTGAGGTGACTAACCTAGAAAGAGAAAAGGCTTATATTGTCCTATAATTCTGAAGGTCCCATTTTATGGGACTCTAACCTGGGCAGTGTATCAAGAAGATGGAGGTGCCATAGTCACATGACTTAAATCATAAATAAAGAAGCCAAAGGGAGAAGCCTGGGGAGCCGGAGTCTCACAAATTCCTTTTGAGCCAACCTTCCAATGACCTAAGACTTTCCTTCAGGCCCCACTACCTGCAAGTCCACAGCACTTCCAGATACTGCCACACTGAGATCTTAGCCTTCCACGCTGGAGCCTTAGGAAGACCTTCTGGATCTAAACACTGGCATCATTTACATGTTTAATATGATAATTTACCAATTAGACTAAACACATGAAAACGGGAGTTTTTGACGAAGCCAGATCACCAACAAATTCCAACTCCATAATATATTTTGTCATTTATTTAATCTTCTAGGAAACACCATTCTAAAGATAGGAGGAAGAGTAAAGCATACAGGTCAAATAGTCACAGAGTGCCTGCTACACCCTGAGCAGTTCCATAGACATAGCGAGCACTCTGTCTTCAGGATGGCTTGGTCTAAAGAGGGTAGGTCTATGTGAACACACGTGTAATGTTTCAGGACACGTCACTGAGAAAGCTGAAGAGCACTGTGGCCGTGTTTTAGGTTGAAAGCTCAGAGAAGGCCTCTTGGAGGGAGTGAGCCTATGTATGAGGAAGTAGCAAATGCAAGGAAGGATCTTCCCCAACAGAAGGGCTTGCCAAAGGCCTGTGGTGGGAGACAGCTGGGAGAACCTGGGGAGCTCCGAGAGTCGTGGCAGGTGGGGGATTTTTTGTGTGGTAATGAAGTAATAAGGGCGGCAGGGCTGCGTTCTCAGCACCCCCGGCCGCCTGCCCGGCTAGCTTATGCCCAAAATAATTGCACAGACACTGTATTCTTTTAATCACTGCTTGGCCCATTCTCTTCTAGGCTAATTCTCACATATTAATTTAGCCCATTTCTAATCATCTGTGTATGGCACCCCAAGGTGCGCTTACCGGGAAGATTCTAGCCTATGTCCATCCTGGGTCGGAGCTTCATCCCAGGAGCAGGGCATGGCGTCTCTCTCAGGCGTCTTCTCCCAAGAGGAGAGCTGTCGAGACTCTGACCTCACTTCCTCTTCCTCCCAGCGTTCTGTCCTGTCTACTCCTCCCACCTATCCTCTAACCAATAAAATGGGCCAGGGCAGTGCCTTTATTAGCCAATGACCTTCCTCCATCATTTCCCCTTTTTCGGTTTAAACAAAAAAAAAGGCTTTAACATAGCAAAATTACATATAACAAAACAGTTATCAAGTAAAAGTTACAATAATCTTTATCATAACTAAGGAAAACTATAACTATAACTATTCTTAACTCCATCAAAGACTCCAGAAAGATATAATATTACCTAAGTAAACAAGAACTAAGAAACTTCAAACTCTAGAAATGACAAAGACATCTCTCTGCTTGGACAGTCACCCAAAGTTCTTTTGTACCGTTGGGGCATCCATCTTCAGCCTTCAGGCCCATGGTATCCAGCAGACATTTCCATAAAGCAGGAAAATTCAAAGTCAGTTCAGTCACTATCTGTTGTGTCCTGCAGAATGTCTCGCAGACTCTTTCAAAATGAATCAGGATCCCCGAAAGATCATCTCACCTTAGGCAAGTTCAGTAGTCCTCTCTCTGCGGGTTCTCTGTGTCCAGTTTATGCAATAGTCCAGGCAAGAGCAGTTGCTTGCCCAAATGGCTATCAAAACTCCATAACGAGCCTCTTCGATGCCCATCTTCCTCTTGAAGTAGATTGGTGCTGCCAGGAGCAGAGTGTCTCATTGTCATGAAAAGTCCTCAGTTATTAAAACATTAAATGTCCTATTCTGTAATCTTTGAAAGACATGAAGAATGTCTATCTAAAATATATCTCTATATATCTAGAAAATCTAACAACATGACTACAAGCTTTACTATTATCAATGATTATCCATTAACAACCTATATTTCTTAATTATACAGTACATATTTAAATGAACTACACAATCACAATACCTTAATCAAAATCAGAAACACTTATACATATAACAAAATTGACCATAAATCTCTATCAATAAAGCAAAATCTATACTAATGCAAATTATTCATACCTATATCATATCCCCCTTTAAATGTAAAAGAACGTTTATAAACCATATTTGGGAACATGGGCGCAGTTTTTTCTCTCCAAACTGCTTCCTGCTGAATGGGGGCGTCGTTAATTAGGTCTTTCACGGTATAACCTGTGTGTTAGCTTCATCTCAGTTGGCAGTTGAGCGAAGCAATTTTTTGAAGGCGTTCACACCAACCCTTCAGGAGGGCGTGGTCCATCATACCAAATCGGAATAGAAGAAATGAACAGCGTCTCATCCTCTGTGAAAACAAAATAAGAAACTCCTTTCCAAAGTATCATGTCCTTAGATCCAAATTTCAAATTCAAGGCATTTTCAAAATATCTATGTTGAATTAGTTCAGCAGCATTTATAAATAAATATCTTTTAGCATCTGTTGCTCCTTCCTCAGCGTTTAAATAATTTAAAGAGAGCATAATAGCATACAGTATCAAGATTCTCTGTGTATTTTCCATCTTTGTGCAGCTTTGTTTTAACCTCTATTTTGTTTATTTTTACTTTTAACTCTTTGCTTTTTGAGACAGGTTCTCTGTATCTTTGACCTGAAGTAACTCTGTAGACCAGGTTGTCTTTGAACTCTCAGAGATCCACCTGTCTCTGCCTCCCAGGCATTCGGGATTAAAGGTGTTTGCTACTACACCTTGAACTCACAGAGATCTGTTAGTCTCTGCCTTCTAGGCACTGGGATTAAAGGCGTGTGCTATCACACACAACAACTCTCTTTCTTTTTTGTTTTTTACTTTAAGAACTTCAACTTTTAGTCTGCATATATTTTTAACACACTTTAAACCATTCAGAAATTTTCTTTGTCTTTGAATCTCTCTTTACTGTATATCTCTCTTTTTCTGACCACACGAGCCTTTAAATTACTGAGCAATATGGGTAGGATTAAAGGCGTGGCTTTGCCAGCTAGATCCAGTCCATTCCTTAGCTTTCCAGCCTCATGGCGGATATACAGGCTGTAGCCATGTTTACTGCAACAACTGTATGGCATTTCAAGGTCCCTGCCAGCAAGTGAGCTACAACAGACAACACTCACGTCCTCTCTTGGTAGCCGGCCCTCCTGCCTTAAACAGTCAGAGTTTGCCCTGGCAGGATGGCCCAGAAAGCCAGCATTTTTAAACGGCGCAGCTTTTTTCCTGCTACGGCTGAAAACCGAAAAGCATGCGTTCAGCTTTTCGTCAACACCATTTAAGTGTTTCGTGGCAGGACCTCTTAATGAGCTGCAGGCTTTGCAGCTAAAGCTGAGTCAGGAAGCCTCTCTTAGATGAGGCGCTTGCTTGCCTCTAGCAAGCAGAGTAGAACCGAGAAATTGCTGCTACCAAGAAACCAGGCACAATGCTTTCATTTTGTTCTAGAATTACTTCCCAAGCTGTCTCAGGCTTTATGTGGAAGCAGTTGTCCACGTGGGCGCCATATGAAGTAATAAGGGCGGCAGGGCTGCGTTCTCAGCACCCCCGGCCGCCTGCCCGGCTAGCTTATGCCCAAAATAATTGCACAGACACTGTATTCTTTTAATCACTGCTTGGCCCATTCTCTTCTAGGCTAATTCTCACATATTAATTTAGCCCATTTCTAATCATCTGTGTATGGCACCCCAAGGTGCGCTTACCGGGAAGATTCTAGCCTATGTCCATCCTGGGTCGGAGCTTCATCCCAGGAGCAGGGCATGGCGTCTCTCTCAGGCGTCTTCTCCCAAGAGGAGAGCTGTCGAGACTCTGACCTCACTTCCTCTTCCTCCCAGCGTTCTGTCCTGTCTACTCCTCCCACCTATCCTCTAACCAATAAAATGGGCCAGGGCAGTGCCTTTATTAGCCAATGACCTTCCTCCATCATGGTAAGAGAGAATAGATGAGGCCTCCAAGAGGCATGCATCAAATGTCATAGACCTGCGTAGGCTATGACTTTAAGAAAGCAACCCTTCAAGGCCAGATGTCCATGCAAGCAACATATAGGATGAGGAGTCTCTAACATGAATTAGAGTCACCCGAAGGGGCTGGTAGACCCCACAGGCTTCTGCCACTCCCAGAGTTCTGCGAGTTTTGTCTTCGGTGAGACCCATTACTGGTTCCCAGGAACTACACTTTGGGAAGCATTGGACAAGAGATGAGATCCAGGCTTAGTCTGCCATGATAGTACCTGAGCATTGGGGCACTTTTCAGCAGTGTTAAGAAATATAACTCAACAACAGTGTGTCATAGTTGGGAGATGAGGGTCAACACCCACATGTGTCCATATCACAACTCAGTTCCAAAGAGTGACCTGAAAAGTCTTCGCTTTTCCCTTTTCAACACAGCGGTTCTGTATCAGTCTCTGCTCTGCTGCTGTGATGAAACACCAAAGCCAGGTACTGCAACTTATAGTAGGAAGGGGTTGTTTAAAGTTCAGAGGGTTAGAGTCCATTGCCCATTGAGGCAGGGAAACATAGTAGCAAGTGGCAGGCATGGCAGCTGAAACAGGAAGCTGAGAAGTCACATTCCCAACCATAAGCTGAAAGGAGAGAGAGAATGAACTAAAGGTAGCACGGAGTCTAAACTCTCAAAGCCACCCCAGTGACATACTTCCTCCAGCAAAGCCATGCTTAAACCTCTCCAAACAATGCCACCAACAGGGAACCAAGTGTTCAGATACTCAAGCCTATGGGGATTTCTCCCATTCAAAACAGAACCCGTTTGTGTCTCCTCCCGGATGGCTGTCATGACTTGACGGCTGTTCGACACAGGCCTCTGCCTGTGCAGCAGTTTGCCTTCGCTGGGTACCACCGTTTCCGCCAGTTTTGACCAGGGTTCTGCAAAGGAGAAATCAACCCAGCATCTCCTCTGAGATTGTCACAGGCAGACAGACGTTATGAAGAGTGACTCCCTGAAGACACATTCTACTGTGTTCAGAAAGCAAAGCTTCTAATGTCCCATTCATGGCCTTCCCTCCCCTTATATCTTCTAGTGTCTGCGAATGAATGAACACACCATGAAACCTGCCCAAGGCCATAAGCTAGATTTATGGAAGACTGAAAGTTAACTCTCCATGGATTACCCCAGGCCACATTTCCTCCAGAAGATAATCCTAAAATACTGACTTTCTATTAGATTCAAGATTTGGTAAGGTGCTCAAGGAATTTCTACATTTCCTGAAATATGAGCCAGGTACTTTGACGCCCTGTGTGGTTTATCACTATGTCCTCTTGGTCACTTCTCCCCAGGGCCTTTCACCAATGGCTTCCTCGCCACTAAGAATCAACCCCTTTCCACCTCACAACTCAAAACTTTTGAACGTAAAATGTGGTGGTGTTGAAACCCCACATGCCCCTTTCTTTTCTGGTGCCTTTAGAATCCAGGCCACAGTGTGAAAGGTGGCCCAGGGCCAACCATATCTTTGCTTTAACAAAATGAAAGAGGAGGAGGAGGAGGAAAAGGAAGAGGGAGGAGGGAGAAGGAAGGAACAGAGCCAGGGAGGGTGGAGATGGGGAAGAGAAGAGGAGGGAGGAGATGGAGAGAAGGGTTAGCAGACAACCTGTACCAAAGGTTGACCATGAGCCAGGTGTATTGGAGACCCTTCATTTGTAATCTGATCCTCGTAAGGACCATCTGAGACAAACAACATGGTTCTTAGCCTGAGAGAAGTCATCTAACTTCCCCTGGATAACATGGGCCAGTGAGCGCACTGTGCCCTACAGAGGTCCTGCACCAAGAGCTTTCGGTTTCCCTGTGTTGTTCAGACACCAGCTGGTCTGTTCAAATGCTTCTTACTGCTTCTCCCCTAGAGTCCTCCTCCCTGCCATTTCTTCCAGCCTGGACTGTGCCTGCTCCCTTTCTAACCAGAATGCAACTTACGTTCACCCACCAGACCTTAGCTAAAACAGCCCTCTTCAAAAAGGGCCACTGCTCCCCAAGCAAGTTCAGCCCACTGCCCCCAGCACAGGCTCTTACACAGTCTGCTCAACCATCCTTACAGCTTCACTGCCTTTAAATATTTATTCAGACTATCTTTTGTTCCTAATGGAGCGAAACGTGGGTGGTTAAAAACAATATAAATGTGTGGTCTGCATTCTGCAGGCCAGAGGTCAGAAATCAAGGTGTCCCAAGGCCATGCTCCCTCACAACTCCCCAGGGCCAGTTCTGTCGAATGCCATCTCCTTCTGTTGGCTGGAAATCCACCATGTTTCTTGGCCTGGTGACAGCCCTCCCATGACCTGGGCACTGTATCCTTGTCTGTCTTCCTAGCATGTGTGCCTTCTGAGAGATCAATTTCCATAACCGCACTTTTCCTTTCTAGAGGAGACCAGGAGAATCGCCCAGGCCACTCTCAGGATCTCCTCTTAATTACTCTGTGAAGACCTTATTTCCCAGTAAGCTCACATTCCAAGGTGCTGGATTAAGATTTATTTTTCCCAAAGAAATGATTGTGGGGAAAATACAGTTCAGCCTCTAACAGTGCCTGTAAGACCCCGACAAATTCAAAGAGACCTTAGTATCTTGTCCCTCTGCACAATAGCTAACATGTATAAGTAAAACAATCAAAAAGTCAATGTCTATTCCGTGACTCGGCTCAAAGCCCAGAAGTGGTGTGACTGAGGGTTCAGCCATCAACTCGGGGTCTGAGTTTCAAAGCCTACAGCATCCGAGGTGGCGTTTGCATGGAACGTGTGTATCAGAAATCAAGGAAATATTCCAGACAGCTTCAATTGCTTCCTGCCAGAAGGGAAACTGACACCGCGTCTAAAGACGGATTTTCAAATTATTTTAGAAGACATTTTTCTAATTTTCAAATTGGGTACAATCAGATGAAAAATTGCTGACAACAAAAACCTATCTGCAGGTTAAGCAGGGTCATGAAGCCACCTGACCACGGCGTCTGTGTCAGCACAGCCGCAGATGCCCTGGGAGGGATTTGTCCACTGAGTTATAGTCTGTGTTGAAGTACCTCATTTTGATTGCTCGCACACAGCCTGGTTCTAAGAAGGCTCTCCCTTCCCTGGTATAACACTGAAGGATTGTCAAGAAAAACACTAAACCTTCAAAGTAAGTAATACTTAACCACAATGTTTGGAAAAACCAACATTAAGTTCAAAAATTCCTAATAAACACAGATAGGATATGACCCTGTACTCTACAGCCAGCCACCCTGATGTCACCTCACATCTAGTCCTGACTGACTCCTTCTCCACTGTTACCTGCCTGGTTAGGTCATGAGGTCAGGAGCCTTCTCTGATTGTGACAAAGGCCGCAATAAGTCACCTTGAAAAGAGCTACAGTTTAATGACAGTATAAGGAGGTTTCCATCTATTACAGACCAGGGGCTCTTTCACTTTGGGTTAGTGAGAGTGCATCATACTATCAATGTCTGCAGACCTCACAGCGGGAGTCAGAGAACAAAACCAGGCTTGACCTTTGCAGCTTCTGCAAAGATGGCCCTCTAAGGACAGGAGACCTCCCATGAAGGTTCTACTAGCTCCAACAAGCAGGGAGAGCCAGGCTTTCATCCATGAGCATGATGGGGTGGGGCTGATATAAATAGCTATTAATCTAATTTTAAACTTTCAGATCCAAACACTAGTAGTCCTTGTCTACGGGACCCATCTTCTTCTAGCCTGTCAGTTTCCCCTTCTTGAAGTTCCACCTACTGAGCTGAATTAACAGAAGCATCAAGTCACGGAAACCAAGTGCCTGAGCATTCCTGTCGGGGCCAATGCCATGAACCAACTTACTCATTCTGCAGATTCCCGCACTCATCTCCCCGCTGGGCAAGGACAAGATTCCCCCTAGACGCTGTCGCTGCTTGGCTGATGAAATTGCTTCCGTTATAGTTTTTCTTCCAAGTTCTTGTTTAATCTCTGTGCACGTCCACTGCCCTGATGTTTGTGCTCCAGCCGTGCTCCAGCTCCCAGAGCCCCATTCGGCGGTTACCCTGGAATGGTCTTGTGTTGGTTCTACAGTCTGGAGGGAAATGGTATCTGAAGTGACAAAGGCTTCCTGATACAGAGGGCACTCTGACCTTTCTTAAGTAGCCACTCAAAATGTAAAGCTTCTCATTGGTCCAAAACACAGTTTGCCTCCGTGGGACAATGGGCATGATTTGGTAATGAGCAGGCAAGAGTGTTGATTCTGGGTAGGCACAGGCTTCTCTCGGTCCCAGTGAGAATCACAAGCCCTGTCAACACCACACTCAAACTAACACAGCTAATTATACAAATTTGCTTATGGAATGTCAGAACACCCATTGAAAAACTACTTGGACCAACACAGCAATTTCTGTATTACAAAATCCCAGACACATGATGGAAGTAAGAGCCAACTCTGATGAGGAAGGTTTAGTTTGACCCCCCCCCCCAAGTTTCTGTGGCATATACTTCGTCATACATTAGGAGATGGAAAACCATTTCAAAACTTTAAGTTAGATTATAATTGTTTAGATTTCTTGAGACATCCGACTCACCACACATTTTGAACAAACTTTTCTGTGAAATTATCGATGAGTTCATCTCTGGTGAACTTGATTATATTGATTACATGCTGATACACACTTATGGAATATTCTACCTTGTGTGCGCTCCTCTTTGTGTCTGCCTTTCTCTGCTCAAATAAATGCTAATGGGCTAGCTAAGGGCTGGTACCTCAACTGAGTTCATTTTCTAAGCACACCTAATAGATATTTGAATGTTTGGTGTTTTTATTATTTTATTGTTTATGGGCATTTTGCCTGCAGATATGTCTGTGTACCGCATGCATGTGGTATCCAGAGGCCAGAAAGACACCCCTGAAACTGGAATGATGGGTGGTAGTGAACTGTTATGTGGGTGCTGGGACTTCTACAAAAGCAGTCACTGCTTTTAACTGCAAGCCATCTCTCCAGCCCCGTGTTTCACTTGTGGAAGAATGATAACACCACCACTACCCCCAACACACACAGAAATCGGTTCTTATAATGTCCAAATGATGCCTTCCATCATGACCATGTTTATCATCAACGAACATTCAATTTGTTTCTTTTGAGACATGAGGAGTCTAGTGTATCTTCCGTGTTCTTCATTCTCACAAAAGCTTGTGATAACAGATTAGCAAGAGCCAGCACAGCCCACTGGGTGAAGATGGCAAAATGTCTAGATTTCAGTTCCAGCCCAAACAATCCTCACCTGTGGCTTAGTGTTCTCATCTGAGAAAGGGAGGTGAAAGTTCTATCTTCTCCACTGTGTTAATGTGACCCCAGAGAGGAAGGACTTGAAAACCTGTTTTCCATAGTGACTGAAAGGCTGCAAGCTGGGTAAACAATAACCACTCCTGCCATTGTCATTGGCAGTCATGGTCGAAGAGAGAAAGTAGACTTCTGAGATAGGAAGGGGAAAGAGAAAGGAAGAGGCCACTCATGTCCCAGAAGTCTCCAGAAAACACTCGGCAGCTTCCTTAGGAACCAAATGAATATTTTGAGCTGGAATATAATCAGTCCAAAGGAGGAAGTCAAAACCCATCCCTGTGCTAGAGAACACGGGACTGTTAACCAGCCCCTTACAGTCAGGGGAGTTTTCAGATACTCCATGGTACAAAGTCCTTAGCAGGAGACAACCAAGGGCTGAGTGGGTGGCACCCAGTACTGTCAGAAAGGGCGGGAGTGGGTGCAGGGGGCTCCCAGACACAGACATCACTGACCTAGAAATGGCCACCCCACCATCTGCCATGCACTTAGGCTAATTTCTCTTTGCTGTGTCACCCAGGGAATAAGCTGTAGCTCACTGAGATGCCCCTTACCCTGTGTTCAGCTTGTCTTCAGTCCCCCCAGCCACTGCGGTCACTTAACGTCCCCTGACTTGGACAGATGGTCTCGTTTTCTTCCTATTAAAGTTGTCCTCTGGACACAGGTAAAATCTTTTCCACAAGTGGGATTTTAATTAGAACAAAAATTTTCTAACTATAGTTCGCTGGTTGCTAGGAGAACCAATGTATGTGGAAACATACGAATGCAATAAGGGCCCTGGAGTGGGTGTGGGCTCCCGGCCAGCAGGTGCACCACATCTCAGGGGCTGTGACTCAGGCAGTGTGTTGGTTCCCCCTGCACAGGCTCACAAGGAATCCCTCCTGTCCCTACCACCACAGAACCACACCAGGCTCATCTTCATTAATACACAGTTGTCAAATATTTACCAAAATATTTTAACAATTGGTAGAAATCTGTTAGCCACTAAGGGTAGCTATGAATACAGTTTCATGATCTTTTCCTTTTTCTTCCTGTTTTTGTATATTTACTCCCCACAGTGGAATGCTAAATTTCGTGGTGGTTTTCCTTTGAATAAAAATTGGGTGAAATAAAAAGAGATTTGTTTGGCGTTTTTCATTGATATTTTCTCAGGAAGCGGTGCCAAAGCTGCATTGCTCAGATTCCAAACTGACTCCTAATACTCTTGGTAATGAACTGTCCTGTTTTTGTTTTTGATCTTTTTTGACTGGAGTCACGGTTGTCACTTTTGGATATGCCATTATATTCTGATCATGTACTGATTGCATGTCAGATAGCATTGGTCTTAACAGCAGCTATCTTTCCTAGTCTCTTTGAACCTGAATGTTGCATCTGGCATTGAGAAGCTGTGTGAGACAGTGCTCTGTTGCTGTGAAGAGGCACCACGAGCACACCAACTATTACAATGACAGCATTTACTTGGGGCTGGCTGGCTTACAGTTTCAAAAGTCTGATCCATTATCATCATGGTGGGAGCATGGCAGCATGCAGGCAGATGTGATGCTGGAAAAGCAGCTGAGAGTTCCACATCTGGATCCACAGGCTGCAGAAGGTGAAAGTCACTGGGCCTGGTTTTGGCTTTTGAAACCTCAAAGCCCACCCCCAATGGCACTCTTCTTCCTATAAGACCACGCCTCCTAATCCTTCTCAAGGAGTTCAACTCCCTGATGACCAAGCATTCAAATATATGAGCCTATGGGGCCATTCTTATTCGGACCTCCACAAAAGGCCTTGACCATATCCCATAGCACATTTTAAGCATCAGATAAAAATATAACCATTGTTTCATTTACATAAGATGATAGCAAATGTTTCAGGCATTGGATGATAAACTCATAAAGTTAGACAGTCACCACGGTAACGTTGAACACTCTGAGTTTCCATGAAATACCTATAATGAAACCCAAAGATGGATCTGAAAGAGACCATAAGAGAAATGCCAACTAAAATGTGCATTTTTTATTCAAATAAATTGCCCAGGGCATCAGCCAGTTGTATTTTGGAAGACTGTCTTTAAAAATTATTTTCTTTGCAGTTAGTTGAAAGACTAAATATAAAAGTCAATTTTAAAATGTGCGGGGGTGGGTGGGTTTACATATGCCGAGGTCAGAGAAAAACTGTGGGAGCCTATTCTTTCCTCCTAACATGTGGGTTCTGGGACCCAAACTCAGGTCATA
Source organism: Microtus oregoni (assembly GCF_018167655.1). Lineage (NCBI taxonomy): Eukaryota > Metazoa > Chordata > Mammalia > Rodentia > Cricetidae > Microtus > Microtus oregoni. The sequence continues at coordinate 13,216,930 of NW_024543221.1, forward strand.
AAACTTAGTGGCAAGCACCCTTACATAAGAGACATCTTGCCAGCACCCACAAATTATGTTTTTAAACCAACAACTATGATATGTTAGCCATTAATCTGGCTTACATTTATTCTTCTAGAAAAACATCACCAAGGCTTCAATTATTCTGTTTAGAAACTATCATAAAAAACATGACTGCCATTACCATGATGTACTGAGGGTCTGATAACACGCTCTACCTTCCGTGAGAGCGAGTTGCTTGGGGTAGGGACCTTACTCCCCCAGGTTTTATCCTCAGTGTCTAATGTGTGATAAATTCGCAGTAAATTCTTGTTGAAATGAACTCAACTATTTGAAGAGTCCCAAAGACTTGGGTATCAATCAATGGGTGAAGAAATGTGGCCACCAGACACAATGGAATATTAAGTAATGATGTTCCGTTGTTTGAGGCAGCATGGATGAAGCTGGAAAACAGCAGATCATTTTTCATGTTGTTAGTTGTTACATATTTCAGAAGTAGAAAGGAGCTGGAATATGACCATAAATTTCGATTTTGAAAGTTGCGGACATTTTCCAGATTTGTCTCAGATAGATTTTCTTTGTTTCTGATGTTGTTGTTTTGTTGTTAGTTTGGTTGTTTGTTTTTTGCTTTTGTTTTTGTTTTTTTTAATTGCAGGAAAAAAATACAGCCAGAGTCTCAGGTCATCCCAGATCACCTGCTCCTCACTTCTTTCTCAGCCCTCTCATGGAGGGGGCCTCCATCTTCCTGTGAGTCCAGATGGATTTTTCTGATGTGTATATGTGTATGCAAAAATAATATAAATTATCTTTACATTTTTATAATCTGCATTCTAATATAAGAATTCTCTTCCACTTGCTCTAGCATTAAACACTTATGTCATCAAGATTCATGTTGTGGAATATGGAACTTTCTTAAGACAATACACGTTTTCCTGTTCAAAACTGAAGCAAAGTTATTTTCTATAAGCTGCTTGTATTAATTTCTTTTATATTACTGTGATAAAGCATACAGACAGACAAGCAACTAGGAGAACAGGTTCCTTTAAGTTTGAAGTTCCAGAAGGATAGAGTCCGTCATGGCCAAAAAGACACTAGGGAGTCAGGGAAGACACGGCAACAGGAGCAGGAAGCCAGCTCACCAAATTGCACCTGTACTTGGGAAACAGAGAGAAAACAAGTGTCTTCCTCATCCCTTAAGTGACATGTTTCCTTCCATATCCCCCCCAAAACAGCGCCACCAGCTGGGAACAAAGTATCCAAACTGTGAGCCTATGGGGGACATTTTATACTCAAACCCCACACTATAACTTGCCCTAAAGTTAGGAAAATGAAGCTTATCTGTGGGAACATGAGGCAAAGAGAGGAACAAAGGTCTCTGCACGCCTCTTCAAGCCATCAGGTCCTATTGGTGAGCTCTCTAGACTACGTTCTCTGTAGAAGCTGGAAGCCTGGGTTTAGGGCTGGGGTTGAGGGAAAGGTTTGAACTGTCCACACTGGTTCATGGGATCCCATCTTAAGGAGCCCTGAGTCAATAGGAGCCACCCTTGCTCTGCGCACTGGCAGGAAGAAGTGGCATGGATCCTCTTCCGAATTTCAAGGAGATGTTCTCTCTCCTTTTCTTTCCAACTTTCCTTGCAAAAGTGTCAACATTGTTCACAGCAGACTGATCAAAACATTATTTCACCAACATAAGGGCAGGATCGTGACTTGCAAAGCAAAGCTTGATAGTTCCTTTTATTAGCAATCTCCAAAAATCACTTGTCTAGACAAATTTCCCTTTTTTATTTGGCTCCTAGGTGACTAATACATGTTTAATGTGAAATTAAAACATTACCAAATGCCTTAGTTGGGGGTTCTATGGCTCTGATGAAACAGCAGGACCAAAAGCAACTTGGGAGGAAAGGGTTTACTTCAGCTCAAAGCTCTCAGGTCACACATTCATCACTGAGGATGAGGTGGGAACTCAAGCAGGGCAGGAGCCTTGAGGTAAGAATTGGCACAAAGGCCGTGTACTGACTTGCTCCACATAGCAGGCTGTGCCTGCTTTCTTCTACAACTTAGTGTCACTGCTCAGTGGAGGAACTGCCCAGAGAGGGCCAAGCCCTTTCGTATCAATCATTAGTCAAGAAATAAGCTACAGACTTATCTACAGGGACTCTGATCAAAGGTTTTCTCAATTGAGGTTCCTCTGTCCAGATGGCTACAGCTTGTGTCAAGTTGACAAAATAAACAAACAAATAAACAAAAACCCAACCAGAACACCAAGTCATAATTTACCCTACTAAGTAACTGGATAATTCAATGGTTATATTTTATATTGCTTAGTTTATATATGTCTCTTTATTGATTTTTTTCTTACTGAAAATGTGACTAATGCTAAAGATAAATCAAAGGTTCTTTAAAAAAATAATGAAAGAACTAATTTTCTGCACCTCTGGGTTACAAGTGTGTAGACTTGAAGATTCCCGTGTAACAGAATCCAGAGAGAGAGAGAGAGAGAGAGAGAGAGAGAGAGAGAGAGAAATGGAAACCATTAAAGGAATAAGAGAATTTATCTCAGAGCTTCCACGGATTAGAATTGCTCATAAAAACCCATTACATGTTTTGAAAGTTCTCTTTACAGAGAAATAAAAGGAAATAATTGCTGGAAATAGTAAAGTGGGGTGGGGGCAAGAAAACAAAGCCCAATTATGTAACTCTTAATTACCCAATTTAAATCTACTTTAAATAAGTAGCATGCTGGAATACCGAAACATTTTCCATCTTTATCATTTTTGCTTTCTGATGACTCCTCAGACTAACCAATGACCTTGTCTGTCCTGAAAAGTTACTTTTTGTTATCTCTGTGAATGAATAATTTGAACAACTTGAGAAGAAAGGCTCGGCTTTTGGGCTACAGTTTCCAAGGGTTCTGTCTGTGCCTACTTGGCTTCATGTTTCTCAGTCCATGAGAGGCAGAATACCATGGTTGGTGGAGGGGGCCACAAAGAGTTTCTTTATCTCTCATGGGACAGGAAATATTGAGAATGGGGGAGACAGGTATAAGCCAGGGCAAGATGTCCCCAGTACGTACTTTACGCTAATAGGCCAATCTCTCCCTTTCCCTACCTCCCAATAAAGCTAATAAAATGATTCCATGAAGGGGTTGATCTTCTGACTAGGTCAGAGCTCTTCTATCGAAGGACCCTGGAAACCCCATCAGACACATGCAGGGGTGGGTATCGTCAATCTTCAGAATGTTTCCTAATCCAATCAAGTTATCAATCAAAACTAGCCATCATGTTGTTTGAAACTTCACATCTCACAGAAACCAGAAAAAAAGGGGGGGTGCTTCAGGGTTATTGGCAGGAAGAGGAAATGCTATACACCTGAAGGTACAGAGGAGTTTCAATACAAATGATAGCGTTACACAAGATGAGGTCCCAGGACTTGGCCTGTAGGGTGAAGCAGAGCGGCTCTGTCTCAAGCCCAAGGAGTCTGGCCTTTTGAGTAGTACCGACTTCTTCTTCCCCGCCAGGTTCCAGCTGTGCCAGAGCAGGCAAGGACTACTGAGTTTTCTGCCTCCTGCTCTACAGCAGGTCCGTGCTTGAGAGCTGACTCCTCCAGGAATTGTGAGCAAGTCCAAGCCTGCTGCAATCAGCCAAGGAGGCAAACAGCCTCAGCTCCAAAGTGATGCTGAGTTCATATTCCCTTCAACAGTTTCACGTTCCTGAATCATGTGAGAGCCGGTCACCTATTGCCATTGGTAGGATCCAAATTGAGTATACACATATATGCCCATTCACATACACACACACAGACACACATATGCCACATGCACCCTGACAAACACATGCTCCTATTCACACATGCACACATATGCACACTTGCACACATATACATGTACACTACATGTGTACACATGCTCATATGTTTATTGTAGCACCTCTTCACAGCACATAAGCCTTTACTAAACTAGACCCAGTGTCATCTCAGTCAAGTAAAAATATTTCAGTTTGAATGGTTCATCTTACTCCTCTAATTCTCATTCTATGACCACAAATTAATCTATATAGCTTAAGTAGATGATGAATGAAAAATGCTAAAATTTTTCATCAACCATTGATAACGTCCTCGGTCTTGTCATGCACGCCAGCCATGACATACACATATCAAATTGCTTCTCAGACTTTAAACCTCTGCTCAAGCAAATCCATCCGTCAAACCTTGGCAGACACCCTAGCGCCTGCTGCCCCTCGATTTTCCACTCTGACATTTACACAACAGAGCATCTGTGAACATCAGAGTCTCCTCTGAAGATAGTGTGAAGGGAGGCATCTGTACCTGGGCTCTCTCCTTCTTCATTGCTGCTTGGGTTCCTGTCTCTGGGGTTCTCACAATTACCACAGCTGTGCTCCTTCCTCTGCGAGGAGCCGCCTAGAAAAATCACAATTGGCTCTTCTGACTGATTCTCCATCCATTCAGACGTGCCCAGGTCCATGCATTGCCCTTCCAGAGGAGGAAATAGCTAATGCGCAAGGTCTCCTGGTGGTGTGTTGTAGGAGCTGAGGGCCTGCTTTTCATCCCGCCTGGCTCCCGCACGGCTAGCTTTATCTGAAATAATTACACGGAAACTGTATTCTTTTAAACACTGCTTGGCCCATTAGTTCCAGCCTCTTATTGGCTAGCTCTTACATATTGATCTAACCCATTTCTAATAATCTGTGTAGCCCATGAGGTGCTTTACCAGGGAAGATCTTAACCTGCGTCTGCCTAGAGTGGGAGAATCATGGCGACTCACTGAATCTGCTTCTTTCTCACAGCATTCTGTTCTGTTACTTCGTCTACCTAATTTTTTGTCCTATCAGGCCAAGCAGTTTTCTTTATTAGTTAACCAATGGAAGACCCACCTCCATCATTAAGACACTCCACCTGGAGCCTTTCTTTTTGGCAGAACTGGCCTTTGGGCAAAGAAATGCCCATACCTCAACCACTGACAGAGATACAGAGCGTGCATCAATGGATAAAACAGGACTGTCATATCCTGCCAAGACAGGGTAAGATAGTTTTGAAAAGTTGCTTGCCTTTGAAAGTGGTATGTCAGTTATGCTAGGCCTTAGCCAAAGTTGGTTGCTTCAACGCTGCAAACGTGACTTTGGGTCATTGCCTGGGTAGCCAGTTGTCTCTGTGATTTGTTGCATGTTTTGGAAGTTGTTTTACTGAACATCCTAATTATCCAGGTAACATTATTTCCCTTCTCAGATCTTCGATGGGGTTGAAGACTATATAAATGTAGTTACTTTTCTCTCATGACTTGGCCAAGTTATTTATTATACAAGACCTAAGCTAGTTAGAATAGGATATTTGTACTTATTGTATATAATTTCGTAGTAGGTTTAGAACTCTCTTACTTAAACAAAAGGGGGAGGTGTTGCGGGAGCTCCTCCTGCTTCTTCGGCCAATAGCCACTGAGATACCAGCCCATTGGGGCATGGTCTCTCTCCCTTTAAAAAAGTGGCCACTTCCCTATCCTCTCTCTCTTACTTCCTGCTCCACTTCCGGCGCAGAGGGCTGTTGTCTGGGACGGTGATCTGTAAGTTTTTTCCCCTTTAAATAAATAAACATTCTATTAATCATAATTCCAAACTGGTGTGGGATTGTTGTGACTTACACCTTCGCCTTCAGTGGTGGCTGCTTCTGTTCCACAGCGCAGGTGCATCTGAAGGAGGCCTTCTGCAGAGAATGTGGAAGGACTATCTGAACAGGCAGCCATGGAGATGCAGGTGGGCTGAGGAGGCAAGGGACCTTATCATGTTTCACCCAGATTCCTGCAGGAGTCTCTACCACATCTGTCTCTAAATCTTTCTCCTTGTTGCTGTGAGACTATGAATATCACCATCGTGTCTCAGTGACTTTGCACAGCTTTGGGAGAAAATTGAAGGTACCAGCAAGTAAAACCTTGACTTGCAGGTTCCCTGAGCATCACAGTCTGCCTCACTATCACGTGACCACTGTTTCCAGCCTCATACTAAATGACTTACTGTTCCCCAGGCAGTAGCTTGTGGGTGCTCCAGGCCCCTCCCCTAAGCTCTGCTCCTTCCTGACCCATATCTATCTGGCTGAGTACATTTCACCACCTTCAAAGCTCCCTCCTGCTCTGCCTGCAGTAGCACATCTCTCTTCTTAGGTCAGGAATTTGCTGGACCCCACCTACCATCGACTTCATCCTCTCTTTCTTACTTTACCAAGATGGCATTGGTCTTCTTTCCTCTTTATTGCATGCACATGAACACGGGGCATGTGGACATGCACGCATGCATGTTTGAAGGTGGGTAGGTTCACATGTGGAAGATGGAGATGACTCACACGTGTGTGCATTTGAAGGCCCAGTGCTGACACTGGTGTGTGTGTGTGTGTGTGTGTGTGTGTGTGTGTGTGTGTGTGTGCATGCACTCTCTCTCTCTCACACACACACACATACACAACTATAAAAAATAATCTAGCCGGGCGGTGATGGCGCACGCCTTTAATCCCAGCACTCGGGAGGCAGAGGCAGGTGGATCTCTGGGAGTTCGAGGCCAGCCTGGTCTACAAGAGCTAGTTCCAGGACAGGCACCAAAGCTACAGAGAAACCCTGTCTCGAAAAACCAAAAAAAAAAATCTAAGATAAATTTAGAAATGAGTATTGTGATGATTATATAAAAGGTGAATATGAACTGGAGATAAAAATTGTTTAAAAGAACATGAAAATATTTAGGGGGTCAGCTTTTGCCTTTGATACTATTAGCACAATGGTCTAAGCAACCCCCTTGACATGTGATAAACTTTAGTCCACCCCTACCATGAATGCGTATCAGGATGATGTGTATTTACCATGTGTGCCAAGCTGACAGCTTTACCAGCTCAGAGAGTGACCCTGTGTCTCCAGTATGTCTCATTCAACATGTCAACATCCAGCCTTGTGCAATGCTTCAGGGACTTTCATGTCACCAGGCTTGTCTTCTGAGCTCACAATGCCTTATTCATATCTTAAGGGGTTTAAATTCATACAGCATTGTACACTTCTTAAAAAAAAAAAACTAGTTGTAGGCTTTCAGACTCAGACCGACTGTCTTTGTTTCCTGCACTGAACTCATCTCTTCTCTTTAAATTAAAGCCCGGATGCTTATCTGCATCTCTGGTCTCCAACATAATGTTTTTATTCCCTAAGAGTAATTTGGCCTTTTGAACAGACTTAGGCAATTAACTCTGTCAGAGACCTGTACAGGATTTAATGAAAGCCATGCACTGGCCAGCTCATGAAGGGAACACAGTACTATCATCATTGTGCGGTGTAGAAGACAGTGGGCATGGACGATTAGGCTCACAACTTTTCAAAAGCTGTGTTCTAATTCATTAATAATCTATATGAAATCAGTGTTTAATTAAAATGTCTACAACACCGAGATGTGTTCCCATTTAAAGTAAATAAATTAAATTCACCGATAATTCTTCTATTTCCTACTTGTATGTGTGTGTGTATGTATGTGTGTGTGTGTGTGTGTGTTTGCACGTGGATGTGGGGGTGTACATGTGTTAGTGCATGTATTCACAGACCAGGAGTAAAAAAGCCAGGTGTCCCTTAGCCATTCTTTATCTTACCGAGACAGAATCTTTCAGAAAACCTGCAACACTCTGATACAGTCGCACTGGCCCACAAGCTCCAGGGATCCCTCAGTGCTGAGGTGACACTATGACCAGCTTTGATGCGGATACTGGGGACAAAATTCAGGTCTTTGTGCAAGTATTTTACCAACCAAGCCATGCCTCCACCCTCTAAGGAGTCTTTATCCCCCTTCACCAGCTCCCAAATCTCCATCCCAGAGCCTGCACCCCAGTAATTTCAGGCAATTTTAAACCATCATCTCCAGAGCCTGTGCCCCAGTAATTCCAGCTGATTTTCAGTCATTAAAACTCATTCCAAGGACAACTATTTTTATTAGCGAAAAATCATACCTCTGGAATATTTTTGAAGGGACTCACTTCCTTTTCAAATCCACTCTATGAGCCACAGGAACTTTTAAAATATTTTTATAGGAAGGCTCCAAGTGTCAGTGCTAGTGCTTTAATCCCTAGGACTTATTCATACGTTGGTTAAGACTATAGCTTTGGAGGTCTTTCTTTCTTTCTTTCTTTCTTTCTTTCTTTCTTTCTTTCTTTCTCAAACCTGCACGAAATACTTTTGAACTACAAGCTCCTCATGCCATTAAAGCAATTAGTACTATTCTTTGTCTGGAGGTTTAAAAAAATTTAACTTTTAAATATAGAAACACTCACTGGGCTTTATTTCTGGACAAAAACCAAGGCAAAACAGCCGAAGCCTTTTCACAGGTAGGCATAAGCTCAATCTGGAGAAAGGAGCTATGCACATTTGAGACTACCTCATGTTGAATTTCATAAGATCTGTAAAATGCAAAATGAATTTCACATTTTAAAGGGAGCTACAGTTTAGTCCTTTTATATGGGAGCTGAAAGCTGGTAGAAGACATACTATCTAAGATTGCTCAGGGTGACAGGGACTCAATGAGATGTCTCAGCAAAGGTGTCTTGCAGCCAAGTCTGAGGACCTGAGTTCAATCCCTGAGACCCACATAGTGATGGGGATAGCAATTCCAAGCCATCCTGTGACATTTACTTTTGTGGCATGTGCTTGTCCCACTCAACAAATAAATGTAATAGAGATATTTTAATTAGTCATTATGACAAACCTAGCCATAGTAAAATTCCAGTATTACCTTTTTTTGACTGGTTGGATAACATGCAAAGTTTTATGTATAAACAGAAGTATTTCCACAGAAAAAGTACTAAGTTTACATCTATTATTAGAGTCATGGTCAAAGTCATGTTGTCCATGTGTGTATTATATAAACATTATACTGTTTCTCAAAGTATCTATAGATTTCTATCAACGCACAGTGATGGACTCAAATTTTCCTAACAGTCATGTCTTCTGTGTGTAGTGTGTGTAGTGTGTGAGCATGTGTGTGTAGTGTGTGAGCATTCGTGTGTATGGGTGTGGGCATGTTTTTGCCATGGCACAAGGGCAGAGGTTGGAGAACACCTTGAGTCATGCCTCATCTAAAGTAGGCTGCAGGGATTGTCCCTCCCCATCTCCCTTATCCCGTAGAGAGCTCAGGTCAAGGCCATGCATGTGCTGTGCCTCAGGTCAAGGCCTTGCTGTGCTGTGCATCCACGCTCTGCATCCAGCATTTACATTTGTGCAGCCAGCACTCTAACCACTGAGCCATCTTCCCAGCCCCAAGTGCTAGCATAATTAATTTCATATTCTCTAGAGAGACAGCAATTATGATTCACTGAGTACACAAGGCATTGCTGTAGGGAAGGAAGGCCTTACGCCTTGGGTAAAACACATCTACCGTTGGGGTTCAGACCAGAGAGAACACTGCACCAACTCTCTGCCCTCTCTCTTCACTCTTTCTTCCCTCTGTCTCAAGTTGAAAACTGTGAACTTGTCTCTTATCTTTTCTATTCTGTAACCAATTATCTGTTAGTCACATTCCATGATGAGGTTTGGCCAGACCTGACATTTCCAACTCTTCAGTGAAAGCTAAAAGATCCTGAAAGTCCTTTCTCTCTCGAGTCTTTCTGCCTCTTAGAGCCACTAATTTGTTTTATGACCTTATTTTGCAGCCATAATAAAAGTGATACTTTACATTTATATAACAATCTTTTTAAAAGTTTTTATTTATTTATATTTATTGTGTATGAATAGACATAGTATAACATATAATGTATATTATATGTATATATAATATTTATATGCATAATATAGTGTAATATATGTATATATGTGTGTATATATATTCTCACATAATGCTGATGAAGATTCTGTATTCAAAGGTTGAATCACCTATTTAGCAGTGTTCACTGGAATAATTGCTGAGTTCATATTATGTGCTTGACATATTTCTGACCAATGAGGAAAGATGTTAACAGTATGAGTTATCTCTGCTCCCCCTGGAGACTACAGTCTAGGTACAGAGAAACATGCACACTTACCCATCCCCCCGACACACACACAGGGGACAAATGCCTGTGCAAAGATGCAAGAGCATGCTGTGTGATCGAAGATGCTGGGTGACTTTTTACATGGAGCAGTGATTTGAAGCCCCCAGAGCATAGTTTTTCACTAAAACCACTCAAGACAAAGAGACAAGAGAGACTGAAATCACCAGACAAAGAAAGAAACGGCCCTAAAGGGGAAAGGAACAAAGCTTGGATAGGCAAGGAACGTGGAGAAAAGCAAATGTCTTCAGTGTCACTGGAGGGCAGATTGCAGGAGAAAAGCAGAAGGAAGAGGGAAAGACTAGGCTGTGGGGAGGGGTATATGGGCTTCATGAGCAAGAAAAAAGCCTGGCTTTTATCCACTGTACAATGGGGAGGATGTTGGAGAGGTTCATGGGTTGGGGGCAGGAGGATGACGACTTTGTCTTTGGAGAAAGAATGTAAGGGACTGAAATGGAAGCAAAAAGTAGAAATCTAGGTAAAGCTCAGACGGTAGTGAAAAGGCACGTGACAGGTGGGATTGATGTGTATTTCGGAGGGAAAGTGAACAGAACGTGTTGGCGGGTAAAAGGAGAAGCAGGAACATTGCACTTGAGCGGGGTTGACTTAGGTGCCTTTCCGTTCTCAGAGCTGCAGGGTCTGCTCTGTCTTCAATGGATTTTCAGTTCCCACCAACAGAGACCCAAGTGTGGGGTGCAGCTGCCCCTCCTACAAGGGAGAAGGAATCGGGAAAATGTCACAAAGTTCCCAGACAGAACAGTAGGTGGGTAAAATGGCAAATATTTATCTGGTGGAAGGGTATGGCCACAGGTAAGAGATAGGGATGGATTGTGGAAGAGGGCAGAGGGCAATGTCACAGTCAAGGGACTTTGGTGTTCAAAAGCATATGTTTCTAGGTAATCCTGTCCGGCCTTTAAAAACAAATTATGGGGTTTTTTTTTGTAATTTTTGTTTTATGTGCATGAGTATTTATTTTGCAGATAGATAGATAGACAGACAGACAGACAGACAGACAGACAGACAGACAGACTGACTGACAGACAGACAGATGACAGCCTGGTACCTAATGGAGGCACTGGATGCCATGGAACTGGTGTGTTACAGATGGTTATGAACTGCCACCTGGGTGCTGGGAACTGAACCCAGGTCCTCTTTGAGAACAACCACTGAGCCATCTCTCCAGCCCTTCCTTTCCTTCCTTGATCTCCACACTCTCCTGTTCTACCCCCTAGTCCGAAGTTTCTTCTTGATCTCCTTGTATTATTTCTTTAAGCATTTTAATTTGACTTTCACAATTATTATCCTAGTTTGGGATTTGTGATCAAAACCAACCCACCAAAACCAACCCGGGGAGGAAAAGTCTTATCTGGCTCAGAAGCTAGAGTGAATCACTGAGGAAAGCTGAGGCAGGAACTCAAGCAGGAAGCTGCAGGCAGGAACTGATGCAGAAATCATGGGGGAAGGCTGCTCACGGGTCTGCCTTGACTTACTCAGCCGGCTTTCTTATATAGTCCAGTCCTACCTGCCTAGGGATAGTACAGTGATCTAGGCCCTTCTATATCAATTAGCAATTAATAAAATGCCCATAAACATGACTACCTGTCAATATGATGGAGGCTGTGTCTTCCAAGGTGTGTCTAGGTTTGTGTCTAGCTAAAAACTATGACAGTTATCTTTATATCTTTACCCTTATCAATATCATCATCATCTTCTCCTTCTTCATTGCCTTCTTTGCTAATGGCACAGATCCTTCAAAGCTGATTGTGTTGAAGGCATTGGCTCCTCATTTGGTCAGCAAGAAAGCAAAAAGCAGAATAAATGCCGGGCACTTCTGCCCACACTGATGTCTGAGGGTCAAATTCCTGCTTACACTCTGCACATAAGCGTGTTGGTCAATGAGGTGTGTCTGCCTAAGAACACAGTGACCCGTAACCTCTCTGATCCCCCTTATAGACATCATAAACATGCAGTAACCTTGGGGGCCTGGCAGCCAAGGTGGACTTCCCCAAGATGAAAGCAGTTATCCATGATGGAGAGGCAGCACGCTGGAGCAGTTCACATTACAGGAGCGAGAATGGTCCCCTTGGAGTTTATAAGGGTCAATGGCTTATTGCACCACCTTGAAGACAACAGTGGGTGAGACGGGGTGTGGGCACGTGTTGACAGGAACTAAGTGATGACACCAAGCTCTTGTCACACACCCCAGTTCTTCCACTTTCTGTCAAGATTTGTATCAGTGGTCCGCGGACCCTTTATGAGTCCCCCCTTTCCAATGTATCTATTAAATCCCCTCTGCTTTTCAGCATAACGAGTCTCCTTCCCTGGTGTACAAGGAGACCGTCTAAGCCCAAACCCTCTCGCAGGTGCTTTGCTCGAATGCTCTGATTGCATTAGCCGTTTATCGAGCGCTAACCTGGTGTTTACAGTCTGAATAATGTCTTACAGCTTTCTGGGGCAAAAGCTATGATTAAGTCTCTCGGTAGGGAACTGTGGACATGGGGACATGAAGCAGCTTGCCCAGGCCAGGGCTGGGAGGATCAGAGCCAAGGCGTGAGAATGAGCTAGTCTGCTTCCGGAGCTCCTGTGTTCATCACGCCATCACACTCCCCCACCAGGCCTCAGCTCACTTCCTTTTGCACCTTGCCTTCCTTAGGTTTCCCTTCTCCAGCCTTCCACCCTCTCTTCTCTGTTCTAGCTCTTCCTTCTACTACTTTGTGCAGACTGCTCCTTCCTGGTCTTTCTGTCCCACTTTGCCTTGATGAATTTGAAATTTTGTGTTACTGCAAATAGGAACTCAACTGCATGGACTATTATGGGGGGGGAGGGTGCAGAGGTGTTCAGTGGCTGAAAACCAGGTCCACCTGGTAATCCAATGATGTAACCAGTGTGCAAATGTCACAACTCTTAGCATACAACAAAAGACTGTGGAAGGAAAGGAGTTTGTTTCTCATTAGCATCCCGTGGGTCCCACACAGCCAAGACGGTGGAGGTCCGCTCTGACTTCCACAAGATCCTCAGTACTTGGAGCTTTTGCCATCAGCCCAACAAGGGGTCTGTGCACTTACAAAGATCTTCCTGCTTCTCCCCAACTCAGCCTCCAGGTATAATTCAAACAAAAGTAACATAGAGCTAAAGAAAAAGTAAAGACAGTTTTAAAATATGACAGATCATCTCACAACCCTTTTCTACTTAAACAAGCATTGTGTCAGCCTTCCGTCTTCTCAAAAGAGCAACGTAAGGAAGGAAGAGTTTATTTGAGTTCAGGATGCTGGACACTTCAGTCCATCTTTTCATAGATGCCAGCAGGCAGAGAGGGAGAGGGAAGGAAAAGGGAGAGAGAGAGCAAAAGAGAGGGAGAGAAAGAGAGAGAGGGAGAAAGAGAGAGAGAGAGAAAGAGAGAGAGAGAGAGAGTCTATAGCAAAGCACTGTCTCCCTGTCTCCCCTTCATTCCATCCCATTCTGATTCCTGCCCGTGGGCCCTTGGCACCCACGTTCAAGACAGGCTTTACCCCTTCCATGAATCCTCTCCAGAAATGCCCAGAGGTATGCTTCCCTAATTTTCAGGCATTTCTCACTCTGCTACAATTGATCATCAAGATTAGCTACCACAGGCATGTCTTAACTTCATCCCCCAAACAGTATTGCGAACTCTAGCTTGTGGTTGCCTCAAGCACAGGGCTTCATTCAATGATGTCATGAATATGGATGGGAACGGGATGGGGGCAGGCGTAGCAACAATGGTTTGACATGTGAGAAACTCAGCGGGGCTCGCTGGGCAGTGTGAGGTGTCACATGTGGTCTTCCCAACAGCTTATCATGTGTGTTCCTCCTCTCCCGCTGATGGCCAACGAAGTCTCTGCAAGTAATGAATTTCCAGCAATTGAACTTGATTCTTCTGTCTCCACGGTGTCAAGAAATTCCCCCTTTGGCATCCCCTGACTTAAAAACATAGGGTGGATGCTACTTTTTAACAGATGTTTCACAGGGTAACACAGGTAACTATCATATTATTGTTCTAATCCAGGTTTCATTTTTTTTTTATTGAGAAAAGAAAAAAAAACAAATTTCCTCCTCCTCCCAGCCTCCCATTTCCCTCCCCCTCCTCCCACCCTTCTCCCCCTCCCCCCACTCCTCTCCCCCTCCCTCTCCAGCCCAAAGAGCAGTCAGATTTCCCTGCCCTGTGGTAAGTCCTAGGTCCTCCCCCCTCCGTCCATTTCTAGGAAGGTGAACATCCAAACTGGTTAGGCTCCCACAAAGCCAGCACATTACGTAGGTTCAAAACCCCGTGCCATTGTCCTTGGGTTCTCATCAGCCCTCATTGTTCGCCATGCTCAGAGAGTCCAGTTTTATCCCATGCTTTTTCAGTCACAGTTCAGCTGGCCTTGGTGAGCTCCCAATAGATCAGCTCCACTGTCTCAGTGGGTGGCGCCAGGTTTCATTTTCTAAATGAATTTCGGGAAGACCGTTACACTGGAATTCCATCATTATTCATAGTGTCTGGTAGCACTAATAATAGATGCAGTTGTGTGTATGCCTGCAGTGTACATGTGTGTTTAGGTGTGAGTATGTATGTGATCATATGTGCATGTACATGTGGAGACCAGAGGACAACATTCAGTATGTTCCTCGGAAATGCAATTCGCCTACTCTGAGGCTGGATCTTTGGCCTGGAGCTTCCCAACTAGATTAGACTGGCTGGCTATTAACCCCAAGTGTCCACCTGTCTGTCTCCCCAGAGCTGGGGTCATAGTGCTTTCTACTATGTCTTTCCTGCGGGTTCTGGGGACTGAACTCAGGTCCTTATGAAAACAAGGCAAACCTTTCACTTTCACCCAATAAATGGAAAGTTCTTCTTCACCCAGGAGACAGAGGAGTGTGGCCCTGTCATCCGCAGGCCACGCAAGCTCCTAAGAGTTTTCCTGCCAATGGAGAGTGATTCGAGCGTGCTTTGCTGTATCTTGTTTAAACCAACGGTGCAATGCCCTCTTGAGAGCTCTCTTTTTGTACGGCTTTGTTTGGTGGGCTTGTGCAGATGTGTGTGCCGTGTGCATGTGTGAGCAGGCCTATGGCTCATGCCCTTTCATGCTCTGCCTTTCCCCTTCAGACAGGGTCTCTCATTCAACCCAAAGCTTGCCATGTGGACTATGCTGGCGAGCTCCTGGAGATTGGTCAGCCTCTACTCCCTAACCCTCTAACGTCCCACTCAGTGCTGGAATATAGGCACGTGCCACCATGCCCAGAGGTTTTAGGTTGATACTGGAGATTAAAACTCAAGTCCTCGGGCTTATGCAGCAAGCACTGCTACCCACTGAGCCAACTATCAGCCGACTGATTTTATATTCATAAGGAAATAATACATGTCCTCTCTCTGAAACCAAAGCACTATGAGGAAATAGAGTGATCTGGCCACAAACAGTAACTGCAAGACCTCAGGCATTCAGGTGACAGTGGTATTGTATATTGTTGAATCTTAGGAATATGGACAATCTTAGGTAACAGCCGAAGTTCAAAAATTTAGGAGACAAAATTCTTGGGGGGTAAGAGAAAGCTCTAAGGTTAAAAGCACTAACTGCTTTTGCAGAGAACCCAGGTTCAGTTCACACATTACACTTGTAGTTCCAGGGGATCTGATCCTCTCTTCTGGCTTCCAACGGCATAGGGCACACACATGGCACACAGAAATATATGCTATCAAAACATCCATATAGTCATGTGTGTGTGTGCGTGTGTTTAAAAGCATTTTTAAAATATTTTTTTTAAAATGGGACAGTGGGGCCAAGATGGCACACACCTTTAATTTCAGCACTTGGGAGGCAGAGGCAGGCGGATCCCTGTGAGTTCGAGGCCAGCCTGGTCTACAAGAGCTAATTCTAATACAGCCAGGGCCTCATAGAGAAACCCTGCCTCAAAACAACAACAAAAAAAAACCAACAAAAGAAGGACAGTGTTGCAGATATTTCTAAAATTATAAGAACTTAATATTCAAGACCAATGCTCAGAGTCCTGGGTGTTTTTGGTTAATGATAAGTTAAGACGGTTACATGGTGATCTTAAATAAATCTTTCATCCAATTGAGTTTAAATCAAATTTTATGTTAACTGTTTTCAAATTGGTGTTCTAACATTTGAATTCCATGTTCCACATTCAAATTTGTGATTTAAAGATGTGTTTTCAAGGGTCTTGTGCTTTCTCAAGTGTGCGGTGCTCGGCACAAATGGTTAAGAGCAAACTATCTGAGAAGAACATACTGGAAAAAGAAAGTTTTCAAGTACAACACACTGAGAATGGCTCTTGGGTGACAAGACATTTCCCACGGCAGGTGACACTTTCCGTGTCTCCCCATGGTTTTTATAGTTTCAACATCATGGGTGTTTACAGGAAGATGCACGGGCTACCTTGACCCTGCCCCTGCCCTTCTCCTTGGTATGACAACTCACGGTAGTGCCTTCCTGTCCTGGGAAAAGGCAGAGACAGCTTCATGTGAGTGAGTCAGCCTGTGGGAGAGTCAACCTCTCCAAATGTGATTCTGGTGTATGTGTGGGGAGCTGAGGGGAGCAGACTAGAATACTAATACTTGGATTTATGTCACATGATAAAGCCCCAAAGCATCTTTTACATGAGTGCCTAGAAAGAGGGTGGAAGGGGTGGGCTCGGCAATGGAACATGTGTAACATGAAGTGGAGAGAGGAAACCCTTCGGGGACTGAGGCTGAGAGGACAATGGTGCACCTGGTACTCATGGGGTCAGAAGAGGGCACCTGACCTCCCGGGACTGGAGTTACAGACTGTTCTGAGATGCTACGTGAGTGTTGAGAACTAAACTCACCTCTCTGTAAGAGTAGCCAGTGCTCTTAACTGTCCAGCCCCAATACATGCTTCTTTCCATGCCCTGGCTCCTATCTACAAAATGAGAAGCTCTTCTAGTTCTTGAACTACATTTCCCATACCACAGGCGTGTATTGACAGACATTTGCAGACACCGCAGAGGAGAGGTCATCAGGTTCAATCCTCCTGGCTGTGCCCTGGATTGACACGCACAAGGATAGCTTAACATTTGTGAATTACTCCTCTATTGTAGCCAATTCATGATAGGCCAAGCCTCTCCATGATTTCTCGAATTATTAAATATGTACTTCCATTTCACAGGAAGTTGTAGAATTCCAAGGGTACGTTCTAGAGTTGCCTTCACAGTATAACGAATGCCTGTGTTTTGTTAGCAGCAAGTCCTTCAGCCGAGTAATTGTTTCTAGTGACTGGCCATCGGGAGACGAATCCCAGCAAGCAAGTACAGCACTCTTACAGAAGCACTCACGGGCAATGAATAAAATTTCCCCTTCCTAGGTAGGAGCCCGGAACTATCGCAAACACACAGATCACTTTGAATAACTATCTAAGGAGAATATTTTACTTTCTATTCAGGGCCAAACTAAATATGATCAAAATTGAGTTTTTTCAGAAAGGGTCCAAGGACAAAAGTTTCAGGTGCAGCCGACTAACTTGAGGAAGGAAAAAAACTGTGGAATTTGAATTGTTTCGATACTCATTCAGGAGACATTGGAGACACCCGTGTCCTTAGGAAGTCTTTCTCTCAGGGCTCTCAAGGCCACCTTCTAATATACAGCAGCAGGAACGGCATCTTCAGAGTTTAGGTTGTGACAGAAAATTTTGGCATTCAGAAAAGATATGAGATCCCTTCAGCATCTTACATGGGGACATGATAATGATACAGAGGCCAAGACAGATAATTCATCCAGTCCATCATGAGGCTCTGTATGAGTCCAATGAAGCTGTTTCACTGATAGAAAAAAAATGTTACTACCTCCATGTTTAGCTGATTCCAAATTTGCATTCAATGCCAATCTTTTAAAAAAGAAATTCTTGCTCATGGGGATATGGCTTATCAGGTAAGTGCTTGGCAGAGAGAGATGGTTCAGCAGGTAAAGTGTGTGGCTTGTAACCATGCGGGCTGGAGTTCAGATCCCAGGACCCACATCAAAGCTCAGCAAGCAAGGCAGCACGCCTGTGTTCCCAGCATGAGGGAGGCAGAGAGGGAATCCCAGGGACAAAGAGACACTCTTCAACACACTCAGTGGCGACACCTCCTGTCGATGTTTTGCTCAATGTCGTGCATATGTACGCACACCTGTACATGAACCTACGTAAGTATATGTGTACGGCACCCACACCATGGGATAACATACACACCACATATACACACACACAACAGAAACTCTCGTCAGTTCACACGAAACATGCATGTAAATGCAAATGTACACACACATAGGCATGCACACATACACACACATAGACACACACACACATACTCTTTACTCAGAGACCAAGTAACACGTCACTATTATTCATTAGGATCCCAAATTACTGCCTAATTTTTTGTATCTCTCCATCAAATTGCCTTTGTTTGCAGTTCTCCTCTTTCAAGGTTTAATTTTTTGTTAATTTTCTAAGTTTGACAACCCATGGTGATTGATTAATCAACTAATTAAATCAGTTTACCAATTACCATTAATCAACTAATTAAATCAGTTTACCAGTTACCATGATTTACTGGTTGATCAAAATATCTATCTATCTATCTATCTATCTATCTATCTATCTATCTATCTCCCTTCTTCTTCTCTTCCCTCCTCCCTCCCTCCTCCAAGTAATCATGAAATGAACAGATCTCCTCCAACCTACATATCCTGATGCTACCACAGGTAAAAAGGGTTGGGTTAAAGCAACTGTGGCTGGTGTATTTTTTCTCCTTGAGGTGAGATGAGCTTTCTCCCCTTCCAAGTAGCCTTTCTGAGGATTTGATCACATTCAGAGCTGAGGAGCACAGCACCCTGGGGCATGACACGATGTCCTATAGTAGAGACCTCTCCCTGGAATCCTCGAACAATGCAATCTCCCAAGTAGAAACTCGCGGATCTGACACATAACCCAGGAAGATGAAACTGTCTATATTTGCTGGAGGGGCTGCAGCCTGGTCATTTGCTGATTGGTTAAACATGAGTATCTTCAGGTTAGAATCAGATGAGTGAGAAGTCTGATGTGGGTGAGAGAGATTAAAGACCAATCAGGGCACAAAATGACTCTCTTGTTGGTTCAGTGTGTGAGCAGCTCACACAAATGGGTGCAGATTAGATGTCGTGTCCTCATAGGCAGTAGTGAGACAAAACACCTAATTGCTGATTTATGTCTCATTCTCCTTCAGGCACAAACATCCTGCATCTTTTTTATTTCATCAGCATTATCTGCCCAACCCAATTTCTACCCTAACTGAAGCCTTATTCATTTCTTTTGAAAGCATAGTTGTTCCCATGGCAACAACAAAAGATGCTGGTGAATGATCATAACATATTGATAAAACATCTCTAGATATTATTCCCATCATATTGAAGAGAAGAGAAAGAAGAGTGAGAGGAAGCAGATGTGTGGAGGAATAAACATTTCTCAGCATTTTCAGGGGTGTTTTTAAAGGTGTCACTATGAGGAGATGACTTCAGATGGTCCTTCCTTTGGACGGGTAACTGTTGCCAGCCACCATTGCTATAAATCTAGGGTCCCTTGGATTAGAGATCAAGTCAATTGATTTGGATTTATGTCACTTTGCAAATTACTGGAGGCAAATAAGATGTAATAGAATAAATGATTCCAAAGTTTTTCTGCAATGCAGTCTGAGCCTTGCCATGGAAAGGGTTGCCTCCTTAACACTGGAACTTGCACTCACATTTTGCCCTTGCTACAACCATTCTGAGGGACCCACAACTGCTGGAGCAGCAGGGAAGGCTTGTGGAGAGGACAAGAGTGGACCATGAACCTTCAATCCCTAGGGTTCCTAAGCTTAGAGGACAGCATTGTCAACCCCAGGGCAAGGAACTAAATGAGAAGGAGTCTAGGGAAGACTGGCTTCTGAGACACTTGGATCCCCTGAGTGTGGTTAGTGGATCTATAATGTCACTGCAAGGAGACATGGTCTCTCAGAAGACCCAAGCAGATGAGCAGATGTTAAGGGAACATAAGGAGATGGGCTTGGAGTGTTCCCACCATGTTGAGGGAACTAAAGAGATGGGGGACTAGGAGCATCTGTGTCTAGCTCACCAAAATACATGCAAAGTCAGGTGTGCCAGCCAGTGCTTATAATCCCAGCGCTAGGGAGGCAGAGATACAGAGATTCTCAGTGTGTTACTTGTCAACCTGACTAAATGACTCAATAAATACTCCAGGATTGATAGACTCTGATAGAGACTCGGACTCTAAAAATAAGGTGGGAAAGACTGATAAAAACCATCAGATATGATGATAACCTCTGGCCTATGTGTGAACATGTGTACACACACACACACACACACACACACACAGAGAGAGAGAGAGAGACAGAGAGAGAGAGAGAGAGAGAGAGAGAGAGAGAGAGAAAGAGAGATTTAATCCTAATCGCTAAACCCAGCAATCGTTTAACAAAAAAGCAAAAAGAAAGAAAGGAAGAAGTCAAGGAAGAAAAGAGAGAAGGGAGAGAGAAGAGAGGCGACAGGAGACAGGAGGGGGGAGGATGGAGGGAGTGAAGGAAAAAAAGTTAAGGGAGAAAGAAGACATACGCTGCATGAACGTAGACATATAAATCTTTTAAAGCAAAAATTCAAGTGCATAAATATATGAAAAGGTCTCAGAACCATGACATGTGCTTCACATTTGAAAATCAATCAACATGTTCACCATATTAAAATAATAAAGGACAAAATTCAAACCACGTGATTATTACAGGGACACAGAAGATTCATCTAGTAAAATTCTATCTTCATTCATAATTAAGAGGAAAATCTCCCAGTGGCTTTATACATCTGATGGAAGTTGGCTAACAAAAATTAAAATAATAAACATCAAAATCCTGTGGCTAACAGTGTTAATAACACTAAAATAGTGAGCATTGACTATATTGCCTTTACCTACTGGGTCCAGGATATTAAGCCCTGGGTCTCGTGCCTTTTAAGGAGACTCTCTTTTCTGCTAAGCTCCCTCTAAAGCCCTACTTTTTCCATCTTAGGTTAGGATATCCACTCTCATTAATATACTATGGAACCTAACACCTGGTAAATCCAATAAAACAAGAAAAAAGACTAAAAGGAAATAAGGGTGAGAAGACACAAGCCAGGTATTTATTCTAGATAGTCTTTTAGACAATCAAAGTATCTACAAAGTAAATATTAAAGCAAAGAAGTGAATTTACCAAAGCTGCAAGACACACAGTCAATGCTCAAAGTCAGCCCAGTTCTTATGTATTAGTAACAAATGACTAGGAAATTAAATTTAGGAAGCAGTGCTGGATCCAATTACATCAAACCACACTAAATGCTAAGTGATAAATTTGAATAAAGATGCTGGCAAACTTGGTATATTGAATATTTAGAGCAGAGTTGAAGATTTGGTAAGTGGAGATCTGTAGCATATTCAAGCACTACAGAAGTCAATTCCATTAGAATAAAATTCTTCCCAAATTGATCTTTAGCTAAAATTATAAAGTTCAAAATCTAAGTGGGTATTTTGAAGAAATAGACAAGCTGGCTCAAAAATGTATTAGAAATGACCTTTAAAAGAAGAACAAAGTTGAAAGACTGATGCAAAGACCCTCTTGGCTAAGGGAAGTAGACAAAATTGCCGGGGAGAAAATTGGGATCTTGGGGTGGGGAGGGTTGGGAGTAAGGGGAGATGGGGAGAGAAAAGTTAGAAGGGAAGGAGGTCGGGCCTTGGGAAAACAGGAGGATTGGGATAAAGGAAGGTTGGACAGGGGAGCACGGAACCACAATTCTTAGTTAAGGGAACCACTTTAGGGTTGGCAAGAGACCTGACTCTAGAGGGGTTCCCAGGTGCCCAAGCTGAGGTCCCCAGTTAGTTCCTTGGGCAGTTGAGAATAGGGAACCTGAAATGACCCTATCCTTGAGCAATACTGACGAATATCTTGCATATCATCATAGAACCTTCATCTGGTGATGGATGGAGATAGAGACAGAGACCCACACTGGAGCACTGGACTGAGCTCCCAAAGTCCCAATGAGGAGCAGAAGGAGGGAGAACATGAGCAAAGAAGTCGGGACCACGAGGGATGCACCCACCCACTGAGACAGTGGAGCTGATCTATTGAGAGCTCACCAAGACCAGCTGGACTGTGACTGAAAAAGCATGGGATAAAACTGGACTCTCTGAACATGGCGAACAATGAGGGCTGATGAGACGCAAAGGACAATGGCACGGGGGTTTGATCCTACGTAATGTGATGGCTTTGTGGGAGCCCAGCCAGTTTGGAGGTTCACCTTCCTAGATATGGACGGAAGTGGGAGGTCCTAGGTCTTACCACAGGGCAGAAAACCCTGACTGCTCTTTGGACTGGAGAGGGAGGGGGAAAGGAGTGGGGGGAGGGGGAGAAGGGTGGGAGGAGGGGGCGTAGGGGGGGAGGAGGGGGAGGGAAATGGGAGGCTGGGAGGAGGTGGAAACTTGTTTTTTTTTATTTTCTCCATTTCTCAATAAAAAAAAATATTTAATAAAAAAAAAGTGGAAACCAGAAGAATGGGCCAGCAGGGAAGGTCCATCTGTGGTCCTCCACATACGCAGATGACTGTCCAGTTGACCAAACCATCTCAGGAAGGGAGGGCACCATTTCAACCAATGTTTCTGGGACACAGCATCCAAATGAAAACAAACCTAGCTATGCAAAAATCAATTCAAAATTGAAAACAGGCTTAAAGATTAAATCTAAAATGATATTTTATAGAAAAAAAATCTTTAAAGAATACCATCACAAACTTGAAGCAGACAGATTTCTTATACAATGGACAGAATATTAACTATAAAAAGTAGGTGAACCAGAATTCATGAAGATGAAAGCCTTACATTTATTAAGCTACACTGCTGCAATAATGAACAGACAATAAGTAGAAGAGGGAGAAAATAGTCACTAAACACATCTAACGAAGGTTAAGTGTTCAGGATACATAGGAACTCCTGAAGACCTATTGAAACTATCATACCCAAAGCTGATGAGGATACGGAGCAGGAGGAGCACAAACTGTACAACCATGTTGGAAAGGAACCTAGCTCTAAAAAGAAAGTAAAGTGTGTACTTAACTGTAGAAACCCAGCAATCCAATTTCTAAGTATCTATACAAATAAGTTTAAAGACTCAAGTTCTGAAGCTGAGGCGATGGCTCAGTAGGAACTATGTAAGACTAACAACATGAGTTCAAGTCTTGAAACTCACAAAAGGCCAGATACACTGGTATGCATCTATAATTCCAACACTTGAAAGTCATGGGACAGCTAGTGAAATACTCTATTCACAGGCAATAGAGAAACTCTGCTTCAAGGTAGCAGGAAAGAATGACCCTTACAAGTTATCCTTTGACCTCCATAAGAGCAACCTGTGTATACATGCACCAATACTCTCACACAATTCAATAAGAGAATAAAATCAAATTAAAAAAATATTTTAAACCACTTCTTATAGAACATGGAGAAATGAAGTTGTGTCTAATCTGGAAGCTCTATCCCTACTGTCTAGCAATAGGAATGGAAAGCATTGTGCACACTACCAGAGGAGAAAAGTAACCATCAACCCTAACTAGAGCCCCATAAGCTACAGTAAAGACTGGCCAGGCAGAGTATACCCACTAGGGAAATAGTGGCATGAATGCCATGGGGATAACCATTTTCTGATTGGATGTAAATCTTGCTCCTGGTCTCATTACTGGCAAATAACCTATGGTTAGACAGATCAAGACCCTAGAAGAGAACCTACTACTATTACCCAGCATAAGAGGCATTCTATCAAACTCCTAAGGACATCATTATGCCTGTAGATTAAGGCACCATTCAGTCTTCATCAGAGGAGCACCTGTTTGCAGTATGTGCTGACCAACACAGACACCTACACCTGGTCAGAGTCCAGAGGGTAAGGGACTCAAAAACGTTCATCCCTAAATGAAAGGCGTGCACCACTCTCCCCTCTCTAAAGCTTCAGGGATCATTGCACATGAAGGCATACAAAGAGCATAAGCGCCAGAGAGAGGTGGTGGGTGAGTACAATGAAGCAATGCCTTTCGGACATAGCAGGGCAGCTGCATGTACGAACTCACAGTGGTTGTCACAGCATGCATAAGACCTGTTAAAGCTCGAGCCAGATGAAATCCCAGCATGGAGAAGGATGTCAGGTTCTACCTCTACCCAAGGAATTCTTGGTAATTATTTGTTGTGGGAGATTTGTGTTGCCAATCTTCCTTGAGATTGGCAAGGGAGTTGGACCTGTGTTTGAATGGCAGAGTCCACTCTAGTCTGAATGGAGTAGACCATAGAGTTCTCTGACAGACTGAGAGGAAGCTAGAAGGGCACACAGGAGGAAAGAAAAGGGCTCTAAGTAGATGCTAACATAGCAATGAATTTATGGGAAAGGGATTTGTTGTAGCAATTGAAAAAACATAGATTTGCATTTCCCCAATCTGAGAATCAAACTGTAAATTAAAGAATGTTTCCGAGAGAAATATTAAAAAGTATTATCAAGAACAGTTACAGGCTATTCAGGTTGTACGTAAGCAGGACAGAACAGTTGTTGGTCTTTTAAAGGTACCAACAGCCCTACCTTTAAAATAGTTGGCTGACAAACCTATATAGGTGAAACATCAAAAAAAGAAACTGCAGGTACTAGAACAGTTGATAGAGAAATAATTAGATGCTCAGTATATTGGAGAATCAACTAGTCCTTGAAATCCACCCTTATTTTTCATTAAAAGGAAATCAAGAAAATGAAGAACATTAACAGGTTTATGAGCCATACATAGGATGACTCAACCTACAGGCTCTTTACAGCTTGGAATTCCCTTGTCTTCTGTATTACTTAAAGGATAGCCTATTGTAGTGATTGATCTAAAAGGCTGCTTTTTTTTTTTTTACTATACCTTTACAAAAGCAGGATAGAGAAAAATTTGCATCCACGGTACCTGAGAATTAAAATAATTCCCAGCCTGTTATAAGGTATCAGTGGGAAATTCCTCCACAAAGGCTGTTAAACAGCCCCACCTTGTATCAATATTTTGTACAACAGTCATTGGAAATAATTTGTAAATAGTTTCCTCAAACTGTAATTTACCATTGCATGGGTAATATCTTACTAACTGAATCAGATACCTTAGAAAAATATTTGGAAAAGTAAAAAAAATTGCTTTGTTGGAAATTACAAGTTGTTCCTAAAAATACAAAGAGGAGATTCTATTAATTACTTAGGATACAAGATATGTTTGTAAATAGTTCAACCACAGAAAATACAAATCAGGAGATATTAATTATGAATTCTTAATGATTTTCAAAAACTGCTGGGATATAATAACTGGCTACAGTCCACATTTGGACTAACAATTCAAGAACTAACTAATTTATGTCTTGGATCTTTGAACTTGATTGCATTCTGGTTATTTTACCTTCTATGCATTTTCCCACAGGAATTCTTATGCAGAGAGAAGATAATGTCTTAGAATAGGTATTTAACCACACAGATAGAGTAAAAACTTAAAGACCTATGTAGAAAAGGTTTCTGAATTTATTCTGAAAGGAAAATTGGGACTTCATCAATTAACAGGACTCAACCCAGCAGAAATTGTGGCACCTTTTATTAATAATGAAATAGCCTCATTATGAGCAGAAAATAAACATTATAGCTTGCAGTAATTTTTGTGAGACACTAGCAACTAATATTCCCAAAGCAAGAAACTTCAGTTTGTAAAGAGAACTAATTTGGTCCTTCCTCACATTGTAGGAAGAACACCAGTGTATGGAGTCTCTATATTTTATACTGATCCAAATAAATCAGAAAAGTTAGGTGATTAAGTTAGGATTAACAAAGTGACGCAAAGCCATTATGATTCTGTTCAAAAGTCAAAATTAAATGTTAGTCCCATTATTAGATTTCCAAAACATCTTAATATAGATACTGACTCCTAATATGCAGAGTTGTTTTACATATTGAAATCACTGACCTTATACCAGATGATTCAGGATTATCTCTGTTATTTATTCAATTACAAGAAAATCAGGAATAGAAATTATCCCTTATATATAAAACACATATTAGATCCCATACAGGCCTACCAAGCCTTCTAGTAAAAGGTTATAATGTAATTGAGCAACTACTGTTAGGAAATGTGCTAGAAGCCTCAGAAACACCATGTTAATAACAAAGGTTTGAAGAAAGATTTTTCTGTCACTTAACAACAGGCCAGGGAAATTATAAGGAAATGTCCTACTTGTTCTTTATATAACTAAGCTACACTACCTGCAGAAAGTAACCCAAATGGTACTCAAAGAAATAGTATTTGACAAATGGATGTGTTTTATTTTGCAGAGTTTGGAAAGTTAAAATATGTATACCATATCGTATATACATATTCAGGATTTCAATGGGCAACTGCTTTAAGTACTGAAAAGACTGATTTTATAATTACAATTCATTGGAAGTTAATTGCCATCATGGGTATACCTGTACAAATTAAGACTGACAATATTTCTGGATATATCTCTAGTAAAATGAAACAATTCTTGCATGTTACAATATGAAGCATATTAAATGGTATAACATGAAATCTTAAAGGACAAGCAGTTACAAAAGGATCTTAATTACACTTTAAAAGATATACTTAATAAACAGAAGTGGGTAATAAAGACCCCCCCCCCAGAGATAGATACACTCTATTGACTTTAAGTTTTAAGTACTAATGAGAAAGGAACAACAGCTGTGGAAAGACATTGGATAACATAAATACCCACTAAATTAAATCAGCCTATGTACTTTAAAGATGTGTTGACCTCAGAATAGAAACCAGAATATATGTTAGATTGGGGAACAGGCTTCACTTTTGTTTCCATAGGAGAAGAAAAGCCATGGATACCATCAAAATTGATTAAAATTAGATTAGAAAAGGAGAGAACTCTTGATTAGGAGAGGTGATAGTTTATCAAAAAGTGTAATCCTTCAATCTAAACTAACTTTTAAGACTAACAAATATCCTTCATTTGATTAGCTGTAACCTTGCAGAAAAAAAAAAGGAAACTCCCCATAGTTAGGGTTGGGGCAGGATTTTTTTTTTTTATCTCCACAAGAATTAAAGCATCCAACTAAGAACCCCTGGACAAATGAGATACCTGAAAAGGAGACAAATTATCCAGAGAAAAAGCCCCAAGAAAAAGAACAAACTGGCTTAATGGTGTAACACATTTCCAACCAAAAAAATTCATAAATCATCCCAAATGTAGTTTCTTTTGTTCTCTATAGACATATGATGCAAATGGCCGTTTTGTAATTTCAACTCAATTAAAATCTAAAGCTAGTTTTGGATTTGGAGTATAGTTTTCTCCTTCTCTAAACCCAAGCTCAGAAGAGGTACTAGATATAAGACATAAGAAAACTAAAATCTAGAGACTATCATATTGTCACTAACCTCATTCCCTTGGATTTATTTTGACTCTTTAAATTATTTCTTAAGGTATAAATATTATCTCAAAATTTATATTTAAAATTATATTACTATATATTTAAATTTTTAAATTTTCTGTCTGTCAATGATATTAATGGTCATGTAAGACTGCTAACTAATTCTAGAAATAGGCTTCATCTAGCTTCCTGTACATAATTTTGTGCTTAGGTGTGGAGCAGGTAATTAAGAATTAAGCTTATGTGTCCCAGGTGTATTTAACCTCTCAGAGATCTGCTGCCTATGATATTTAAATGTTTACATTTTCTGCCGTGAACCATGACTATTCCTAACAGCAACCTTTCAAATCTCCAAAAGGATGATGGGGTCGCACAATGATGACTCCACCTAAACTGTGGTAATGTCACCAACCTCTACATTCCTACCACACTGAGAATGGATGATAGCTAGCTCTCTGAGGACATGATCTTCATCTCAAATTGTTTAGGTCCATTAAAGATGCCATCAACCCCAGACAACAGGAAGTAATTTTAAGAAAATGACACCTGCATTTTCAAGAGGTGGGGTGAGTGGTTTTTGGTCATTTGGTAGATATTTGTCATCATTTAGGGGGGTTGGTTAGAAGTTGTTAGTGGTTATGGTCAAAGGAGATTAAATTCAGGGATCTCATTCTGAAAAGAAAAAGAGAAAATATAGAAATGATAGGATAAAAGAGTATATTATTGAATCTACTTTCAAACTAAAAATGCAGCTACCAGTCTCAAATAGTTTACATTGATATGAATTTTTATATATTGATACAAATTTGAGGTTATTTTTAATTATTATATATATGCTTCTACTCTTGAAATACTTTGTATGTTGATACAAATTTAAAATTTTTAATACTGTATATAAGTTTCTACTCTTGTTAAGCCATTTTTGTATATTAATACAAGTTTAAGGTTATTTTTGTTATACTGTATATGTGCTTCTATTCTTGTTTAAGGTATTGTACCTATACAGTTCATTTAGAAAATGTAAAGTTCTAGTCCTTGAAAGATATTAAGGATAATAAAGAAAGGCAGGTTAATAGTCATCTATAACAGGTCTCTGATGGGGTTGAAGATTAGATAGTTATAGTTACAGCTTTCCAGAGTTATGATAGAAAGTAAATCAGGATACAAAACTTTGGATTTACCAAGATAGGATAATAATGGAGCATTTACTTTCAATTTGCCAAACACTAATTAACTGTCATTGTGAAGGTGTTTCTTACTTGGTACTTGTTCTTATTGTATATAGTGTTAATTTTAGAGTTAAAACCCTTCCTTTTTATTTAGACAAAAGGGGGAAATGCTGTGGGAAATTTGTTTGTGGTGTCATTCTGATACTGTCAATGGAGTCAGACGTTGAAGGGTAGAGTCCACACAAAGATCGTTAGAGTAGATCAAAGAGTTTTCTGGTGGACTGAGAGGAAGCTAGAGGAACACACAGGAGAAAGAAGGATGGGCCTAAGGAAATACACATTTGTTTTTGAACAGAGAAAGTGGAGAAGATTATTTCTCCATGGCTCATGATTTCTCAGGTTTATTTCCCTAATATTTAACTCCCATTTTATTTTTTTCAATAAGAGATAAAAGAAGGCACAATAATTATTAGCTGATGAAAAAAGAAAGGCTGGTTTCTCTTAGAGTGTAACCCCTGATATATCAGTCACATTCCAGTAGGAAACCATTCATCAAGAATACTCAGACATCACAGATTTGCCTTGATGAGGGGAAATAATACAAAGTTGAGTGGAAACGGAAGGGAACACTGGTTGGGAAGAGTTTGGGAAGGAATGGAGAATATGATCAAAATACACTATACACAATTCTCAAGAAAGCTAAAATAAGTAAGTTCTTACAGACATGTGTGGATCAATGTTTCTAGAAGCTTTATTTGTCACCACACAAAACCCTAAACAACCAGACAGTCATTCAACAGTAGGTGATACATTTGACAGTGAAGTATACCACTTGGGTGGCCCATGCCATGGTATGACTGAATCATAAATTCATCCTGTTAGATAAGAGAAGCCAGAGTCTAGCTGCTAAACCAAGGGACACACACATAAGATCCCGATAATGTGACGTTATAAATGAGGTGAACCCACACAATTCACATCAATAGCTTCCAAAACCTGAGAGATGTTTCGTAGTTACTGTTTGTGTTTATTGTTAATACTTACTCTATTTTAATTTTGGAAGTCTATTGAAAACAATGGGACCAAGAAATCAAATACTAGTAATGAAGAAATACAACTGTTTTTAGTGAAAAAAAAATCGAAGAAATTTAAACAGGGGACAATCATTAATACTTATAGAAACTATTTGATGGAATGTATAAATACAAATTCAGCCATCAGAATCAGTACATTTTTCCTTTGTTGGTAGCATACATCAAAAAGGAAAAGAAGAAAGTATTTCTTTTTAAATAACAATGTAAACTAAATTAAGGAAGTCATAGGATTCATAAAATCTTTCGGCCCTATAAAGGGAGACATTAATAAGATGAATTATTAAAAACAATCTCCATAATGTAAGAATGTATATATATTCATTTGTAACTACATAGGCATTATGTAAGGCAACTCCTGGGAGAATGCTTTTACTGCTTGATTTCATGTAATAATAGTCTTAACAATACTTTAAATGATTATAATACATTATAATAATATAAAATGTTCTGAATTTAGTGTAATTTTAAAAGTTATATGAAATAAAAACATATTTAAATAATATGAAACAAAATTAAAAGAACAATTAATTCATATCAAGTACTGGAATATTCCACAAGGTTACTGAAATATAATATAATGTAATATAATATAACGTAAAGATACATAAGTCCATAAAAGTAGATCAGTAGAACCTGGGGGGGATACTTAAAGAAATGAAACATACATGAGAATTTGACATAGGACCAAACTGCAATTCAATCAGGAAGGAAATAAAGAAAGAGAAAATGATTAACAACATCAGCTCTGGGCTGGACACTTATCCTGCAAGAGTCAGAATAGTTCATTTGTCTGAAGTTAGATACCAAACAAAACAAGCAAATGGTTTTGTGGCTCTTAATCTTCCTAATGCTCTGACCCTTTAATATAGTTCCTCATGTTGCAATGGCCCCTAAACATAAGACTATTTTCATTGCTACTTCATAACTGTAATCTTACTGCCACTATGAATTATATTTAAATATATGAAATGTGGGATGCCTGATTTGTGACCCCTAAGAAAGGGT
This sequence comes from Microtus oregoni, assembly GCF_018167655.1. Classification (NCBI taxonomy): domain Eukaryota; kingdom Metazoa; phylum Chordata; class Mammalia; order Rodentia; family Cricetidae; genus Microtus; species Microtus oregoni. The sequence continues at coordinate 13,247,708 of NW_024543221.1, forward strand.
CATTCAACCTCCAAAGGGGTCATGACCCACAAGATGAGAACCACTGGGTTAAAGTGATAACTATAAAGATACTATTAGCACTGACTGGAAGGTCTGGGGAAGACCCAGACAGACACTAATAAATAACTGTTGCATAGCAGCAGATAGTATAAATAAAGAAATTAAACAAGTGGCAGATTCAGAAGATATGTTTGCAATGTGGGTGACAGATCAGGATTTAAAAGCTGTAATTACAGGAAGGAGCACTTTACAAATTAACAAGACACTGACAACCTAACAGAGAGATGAGCAACAAATATAAACAGACAATTCATAGACAAGAAAAACCAAATGGCCAACACATACGCATAACTATTTTCTGTATTTACTAACGGGAAATGGAAGCTGAAGTTACAAAACACAGCATCCCTTCAGATCCATCGAACTGACAGAAGAGAGAGCAGTGACGGTGGAGCACTCTCAGTGGGGACTTGTGAGATGATCCTGGGAATTGCTGATAGATTCATAAATCTAGAGGACAATCTGGGAACATTTATGAAAGGGAAGAAACACAAACATTCAGAGCCCACGACCCCTCTCCTGGATTAGTAGGAGAACACCCAAGAGTCCAGATGCGCACTGTAGTATTCAACACCAACAATGATGCATACACAAAGAAAACTCTCAGAACTTCCCTGCTGACTTGGGTTTTACAGAAGGCAGTAGTAGGTATAACTATAAAAGCAACCAAGTACATAAGAGTCAGAAGACAGGATGAAGAGCTATAAAATGTCGTCCTCAAGACTCCATACCATCACACAACCAACAACTCACAGCACCTCTGGTTCCCTGCAGGAGGCCCCACAAGAGCAGCTCTGTCAACAACTGGTGATAGAGGGAGGCTCATGGGGCCCTCCCCTCTACAGCTGAACTATTGGCTCCTGGTAGATTCTGGAAGAGGGGAAATCACCGTCTTCAGTTGCATACCCACTGCTGACCCCACAGGTTTCAAAGAATAGCTCTCAACCCAAGGCCACACACTGCCCTGGTTAAACTCTGTATCACAAGACAAAATGAATGGATATAAACATGAAGTAAATATTTGTGTGGGGGGAGGGGAAACAGATATTAAAGAGATGGGAGGGGAGAAGAAGTGGGGAGAATGATCAGCATAGGTAGTAGTGTTTCTGTTACTGTGATGGAACACTATGACCAAAAGCAACTTGGAGAATGTTGGAATAGGAGCGGCAGGCTGCATCCCCGGCACCCGGCCGCTCGCCCGGCTAGCTTTACCCGAAATAATTACACGGAAACTGTATTCTTTTAACACTGCTTGGCCCATTCTCTTCTAGGCTAATTCTCACATATTAATTTAGCCCATTTCTAATCATCTGTGTGTAGCACCCCAAGGTGCACTTACTGGGAAGATTCTAGCCTACGTCCATCCTGGGTCGGAGCTTCATCGCCTGTGTCTCCCCAGGAGAGGAGAGGATGGCGTCTCTGAGCTCACTTCCTCTTCCTCCCAGCATTCTGTTCTGTTTACTCCACCCACCTATATTCTAAGCTATGAGCCCAAGCAGTTTGTTTATTACTTAGCCAATGAAATCAACAGATTGATATATGACACTCCCACATCAGGGGAAGAAAGGGTTTGTTTTGCTTACTCTTCCATATTATATTTCATCACTGAAGGAAGTCAGGACAGGAACTCAAACAAGGCAGGATCCTGGAGGCAGGAAGTGATGCAGAGCCCATGGTGGGGGGAGGTGCTGCTTACTGGCTTGCTCTCCAAAGTTTGCTCAAGCTCCTTTCTTATACAGCCCAGGCCACCAGCCCAGAGGTGGCCCCTCCCACAATGGGCTGGCCCCTCCCACATCAATCACTAATTTTAAAATGTCCTAAGGCTTTCCTACAGCCAGATCTTACAGGGGCATTTTCTCAATTCAGGTTCATCTTCTCAGTTCTCTCTAGCATCTGTCAAGTTGACAATAAACTAGCCATCATGGTGTGTATAAAAGTAATTTAATTTTTTAATTAAAAAAATATAAAAGAAAGTTATTTTAATAGGCTTTCATTTCACTGCAAAAATAATTTTACAAAACCCACATACTTGTATGTGTGATTATAAAGATGCATATATGCTGCATGTAGATTGTGGGATATGGACTGTTAACCATCTGGAAACATCCAGAAGGTTGTGTTTAAGACTGTTTGTGAAGGGACTTTGTATAGAGGTGTAGTGTTAGTTAAAATGACTGCAGGGAAAGGAAAATAGCTTCTGGAGAGATGGCTCAGCCTGAAGAGCATGGCTGCCCTCTAGAGGACACAGGTTTGGTTCCTAGCATCCGCATGTGGCTTGCATCCATCTGTAACTCCAGCTCGAGGGACTCTACTGCCCTCTCCTGGCCTCTGTGGGCACTGCATATGCACGTATACACGTATCTATGCAGACAAAACACTCATGAACATAAAATAAAAATAAATTCATCTTTCTTTGTGAAAGAGGAAAATACAGGCGAGAGAAGAGAGGGGTTAGGAACAGAGGAGGAAGGAGAAAGAACATTATTCAAACCCAGAGCATTATAGAAATCCCGTATGCACCGTCTGGTCTGCAAAGCAATGATAATGCCTCCATTGCTCGATGTGCACTAAGAGCCTGATGTACTCATTTCTTCAATTAACCCCTCAGCCACACCACAAGGTTTACACTGATATTATCCTCATTTAGCAAATGAGAAAACTAAGAGATGAGGTATCCTTTCTAAAATTACAGACATTCAGCTTCAGGACTTGGATCTGAACTCAGGACAGAGAAGCGTGAAATCCTGGCCCATAACCACTATAGACATATTGCCTCTCAGCAAATATGTGTCCAGGATATTGTGTTGATCCAAATACACAAATTGCAATGGCATAATGTATGCTGATTCTATTCCAGTTTAAAGAAAAGTCGTGTATGCATATGTATATGTTTGTATGTATATAAAAGTCATGTATGCATATGTATATATTTGAGCAAAATGAAAAATGTGAGCATCTTTCTCTCTGTATGTTCTATCTGAAGGGTGAGGATACATGGAAAGACAACGATGGGTGATTGGATGTCACTCATTTGGAGTTTTATTTTATTTTTTTTTTTGGTTTTTATTAATTATTTATTTATTTTTGGTTTCAAGGTAGGGTTTCATGTAGCCCAGTCTGGTCTTGAACTCACTATGTGGGAAAGGATGACCTTGAACTTCTGATTCTCCCTCCTTTACCTCCTAAGTGCTCGGTGCAAGCATGTATCACTATGCCAATTTATGAGCCGCTGGAACTTGAACCCAGGGCTCTGTGCATGCTGTGTGAGCACTCTGCCAACTCAGCCACATCCTGGCCCCTAGTGTTTTGTTTTTAATGTGTCCCTGAAACATATTTGAAAATTATGCAAAAATAATGCAAACAAACCACAGTGGCTTTTCCTTCTCTTGGGTAGGGTCTGGTATTTGAGTAATGCTCACTCAGTGGAAATGTCAGGCACACAGTCTTCCATGAAGGAGGTGCCGTTCAGTTCAGGAGGGGTTTTGACAAGTTGGAGGAAGAATGTGACATGTAGCTTGGAAACTGTGAGGCATCCTTGAGTACAGTGCTTCTGGAACATGGGCAAGGGCAAGCCTTTCTGCACGAGAGCAGGGCTGTGATTGAGGAGACTGTGTGGGCCTGTGCAGACTTGAAATGCCAAGAGGAGGAACGTATCAGCCATGTGCGTGGATGGGGCTCCTGCGAGGCTGAGTGCCATGGCACATGTGAGTGGATGGGGCTCCTGCGAGGCCGAGTGCCACGGCACATGTGAGTGGATGGGGCTCCTGCGAGGCCGAGTGCCACGGCACATGTGAGTGGATGGGGCTCCTGCGAGGCCGAGTGCCACGGCACATGTGAGTGGATGGGGCTCCTGCGAGGCCGAGTGCCACGGCACATGTGCGTGGATGGGGCTCCTGCGAGGCCGAGTGCCACGGCACATGTGAGTGGATGGGGCTCCTGCGAGGCCGAGTGCCATGTCACATGTGAGTGGATGGGGCTCCTGCGAGGCTGAGTGCCACGGCACATGTGAGTGGATGGGGCTCCTGCGAGGCTGAGTGCCACGGCACAGACACCCCCAGAGTGGCCCCAACGTTCACAGTGCCTCCTTTCTATTTCTAGTGTCACAGTCCTCAATCAACCACACAGCCAGTCCAGAGGATGCCAGAGACTCAGTGTGATGCCTGGCAGACCCAGTGAGGTCCTAAGCATCATAGCAGGTTTGTTCCTGGTGGAGACCTTGTCCTGTCCTATTTGGGTCCCTATACCTGCCTGAGAGTGATCATGACACTTATCTTCCAGAAGCCAAATAAATGTTCCATCCAAGGAGGGGAACAAAAAGGAAAATTGCTTGACCTGGTGACAAGAATATCACATACAGTCAAGTGCAGTAGTTGGAGACACAAAAATAAGCCAAGCACCGCAGAAAACAGGGAGGCAGTATCCAAGATGGCAGCTACCAGTATGCCAGAATCAGTGTGTACTGAGCCATCTCACTTCCATTTTTTCATTTATAAAGCTAAGTGTTTTGTTATCAAATAGACCATTTTTTTTTCAGATTTACAGTAGTCTAGTATTATTTCTGGCTTTGGTGAAAACAGACATCAAACCAAATTTAAGAATTTGTTGCTTATTAAAAGATATTCTTTGCCATTTTGATCCCTCGTGTTTCTATCCCACCCTAACCCTAGCCCTAACCCTAACACTAACAAGGATGGTCAAATTGGGGGCAGAGGGGGAGGGCAATGGAAGAGATATCTTGATAGAGGGGGCAATTATGGGGTTAGGGAGAAACTGGTGCCAGGGAAACTCCCAGGAACTCACAGGATGACCTCAGTTAAGAGTCCTAGCAATAGTGGAGAGGATACCTGAACCAGCTTCGCGTGCAGTCAGATTGGTGACTGCCGTAATTGTCATCATAGAGTCTTCATCTGGTAACTGAGAATGAGAAGGGATTATATGAGCAAAGGTGGTCAAGATCATGATGGGGGAGGGGTAAATTCACAGAGACAACTGACCCAAGCTTGCGGGAGCTCATGTACTCTGGATGGACAGCTAGGGAGTCATCATGGGACCGACATATGCCCTCTGCATCTGGGTAACAGTTGTGTAGCTTGGTCTTTGGTAGAGCCCCTAGCAGTGGGACCACATCACTGATGCATCAGCTGGCCCTTTGGAACCTGTTTCCTTTGGTGGGATGCAAGGGAAGGATAGATGTGCCATGCTTTGTTGACTCCCATGGGAGGCCTTACCCTTTCTGAATGGAGATGGAGGAGGAGTGGATAGAGGAGTAGAAGAGAGGTATGGGGAGGGAGAGAGAACTGGTGGGTATGTAAAAGTAATTAATTAATTAACTTTTTAGTCAGGATTCTCTCTGGTTGGTGGGTGTGAGTTGCAACAGTCTTAAGATGCCAAGTCTCTGTGTGGCATGGCCAGGTTTGCTAACTGGGGCAAGCAGTCCTTGACCATGATTGCCTTATACTTAGCTCAAAGGCTCTCGTTTCTTCCCATTGTCTAACCACTTCAACAGAGCTCCACTCAAGTGATAAAAATACTGAACTTGACATATTTATAGCCAGGGGGCAGATTTTAAAGATGATTCACTGAACTGGCATGCTTGGCTTCCTGGGTTTGGGTAACAGAGTGGGTTCTGCTCTGTCTAAAGGGGGGGGGGGCGTCTGCAATAGCAGGCTGCCTGGTGCCTGGAGAGCTCGTAGAGTTCCAAGGAGAAATTCTGCCCTATCTGATCACAAAGTGGGAGATAGAGAAAGTCGCAGAGAAAGTTGCTAAACTTTAAGGGTAGATTTGGAGAAGGGATTTACAGCATTGCTTGACAGTAGCATTATCACCTTTGAACCCCAAAGTTCCCATTTTAGGGACCCATCCTTCAGTCTCCAAATCCATAGGCTATACTGTAGGAGGTCCTTCTGTCTATGTGTTGCTTTCATTGGTTAATAAAGAAACTGCTATGGGCCTGTTGATAGGACAGAACTTAGGTAGGCAGGGAAAACTAAATGGCATGCTGGGAGAATGGAGGCAGAGTCAGAGGGAGATGCATGGATCTGCCAGAGAAAGATGCTGGGAATTTTACCAGGTAAGCCACTGCCATGTGGCGATATACAGATTAATAGAAATGGGTTAAATTAATATAAGAGTTAGCCAATAAGAAGCTAGAGCTAATGGGCCAAGCAGTGATTTAATTAATAAAGTTTCTGTGTGGTTATTTTGGGGCTAAGCTAGCCGGGTGGCTGGGATGAACAAGCAGTCCCTCCTTGCAACACTGCACAAAGCTGTGTATCAACAGCTATGTTTGTAGTCAGGCATTGCATAACCCAGCTATGCCTCCTTCAATTCCTAGTAATTCTTTTCCTTTCACATGACCCTCCCCCACTAATAAAGTCACCCACAGACTCATAGCCCCTAGAGAGAAAAGAAGACAGAAGCCAGTCATTGGTTAGTCACAAGTCTTAGAAGTCAAAGTTCTTCCACAGATGTTCTGGCTGAAGTGTGTGAACTCTGGAGTTCTCTTGGGACTGAGTGTGTGATAGGAGCTTAGTGTGAAGCAGAAAGTGAGATTTCCATAATTCACACGTCCCAAAGAGGACAGTTCTTTGACTATCATGCTGAGCAGCTTCTGGGCTTCAGAAGCATCGATGCTGGAAATATTACGGGCACCCTTGTTCTGAAACAGGCTTCTGAGGTAGTGCATGGCCCCACAAGACAAGTGTTAGCACCAGTGCACAATCAGTTTACAGACGATTTGAGAAGAGACTAAATGCTTTTGCAGTCAGACTTTACCCTTCATTCCTGGTGAGGATTCTAAGTTGAACAAACTATGCACAACATTTGGTTCCAAACATTATTAGCAGAGTTCATAACACAGAATATCTTACAAGAGTTATCACATAGCAGGGCAGAGTAGAGAAGGGAGCATAGGGAGGGATATTCTTAGACTATTCATTTCAAAAGTTTATATAGAAGCCCTTTACCTTAGAAACTTCCTAAAAATACATATCTATGCATATACAAAAAGAGTTTAAATGGAGTTACTCTGTACTGGGACAACAATAATCACACTGGACATTACAAGCTAGCATAAAGCCTAGTGCCAAGCATGGGCTGCCCTTTCTGCAGTTGTTAACCAGTGAGTACCTGTAACCTCACCAGTTCTCTTGGTTACCCTCCAGAACTTGACAGTAAGACCTTTTTGCTGAAGACCCCACATATTTGAGTCATAGAACATGGAGACAACAAGTTGGGACTGACGCAGAAGCCTCATTCCTTCTGACTGGCTTTCATCATGCTGATATTGTGAACACTACAGGATGGGAAAGATAATTGTGACTCTCACCAGCTGTGAACCCTGTGTGCTACAATAACAATCAGCTTGGCAAGAGAGGTTCCTATGCAATTGTGGCACAAACATCATTGGGGTAACCAATCACTTTCCCATTGGATTTAAGTCTGATCCATAAGATGAAAAATTATAGCTGGAACTGGGTCCATGAACCTATGGCTAGAAAGTCCACAGACTCTAAGGGAGAAATTACTACTATTAAAATCTGCTAAAGGGACATAATATTAAACTGAATTCCAATGACTTCTCATTATATCCAGAGATTACTGTGTCTATCGACCATCATCAGAGAAGTTTTTATTTGTAGTCGATGGTGATCAACACAGAGAGAAACTGGTCAAGGTATAGAGAACGAGAGACTTTCAGAGTACTCAATCCTAAATGAAAAATCCACATGCTACTCCAAGGCGCAGGGACCATTGTGGAAGAAGGGACCGAAAGATGCTAAGAGTGGAAGCTGGTGAGTGGCTACAAGGAAACAGTCTATTCTGCCTCCCCTTATCAACACTTTGACATCATGCAAGCAAGGTAACTTTTGCCTGTAGCACCAACTGGATAGAGAGTAGGTTTGCATCCAGCCTAGAAGGGTCCTCTCTGTGTCTTTCTCTGTCTCTGTCTCTCTTACCCCGTACAGGGTAGAGGAGGATTGGCAAATGAACAAGGCCTTATCAACTTATAGAAAACTCAATTCGGGTTTCATTTTCTATATACAGGGAGGTGAGAATGGGCAGTGTTTCAGGCTAGATGTGGGTTCTCAACTCACTTCATATTTGAATGAACATGCTAGACAATCCATTGATTCGAGGTAAGTTCATTGAATTTTACCAATAATACATTCTATTTTTATTAGCTATATATTCTCAAGATTACTACCCTCTTGAGGGGACAGTAATTTCCATTGCTGATGATTGGCTTCCCTCTATTAATTAAATTAAACATGCAATTACCATTGGTATAGTCTAAGAGTCTTATAAGTACATTTGAGAGATATTTTGGGAGCCAGAAATTGCCACACACCATTCAATAATAAGCAAAGAAAACTTCATGCCAATATCCCCCATGCCTACATACGTAAAAAAAAAACCCAAAAACCAAAAACAAAAACCCTCAGCTCATTTTTTTTCCATCAACATATAAAATATAAATATGCTTCATAGCCATCTGGAGTTAATACTAAACACAGACTAGTTAAAGATTCAAAGTTCAATTGATATACCTGACCAGATTAACAAAATATAGGATACAAAATGTATTATGTAGACATATGGTACTGGAGAAAAATAAGCTATAATAAATAATAATATCTATAATAAATCTCTTAGCAAACTCAGGACTTGACCAGGATCTTTTAATCTGTTAGAGGATGTTTACACAAATATCTGACTAGCATCGTGATTAACAGGAAGACTAGAGCTCTATTCTTGCTAAGTGAGGCTGTTTATTCACCAGGTTCCTATTCCACATGATCCTGAAATCTCTCACCAGTACCACAAGGTAAGTGAAAACATGGCAGCTGCACCCTGGGAAAGAAGAGACAGAAATGTCACTGTGAAGTGACATGTTCTATACTAAAAATAACCAAAATCGCTTCTCAAAAGAAGCTCTCAGGAATTAAGAAATAGAGAAGGTCATTAGAGCCATGCCAACCAGTGTATAAAGATCAAGCCAACACATTTGCGTGTTAGCAACGGTCATCGCAGGTGGAAGCTTTAGGAAGCCATTTACAATCGCTCTGAAAGGCCGCATGTTCGGGTGGGAATCTAACAAGTTAAATGTGCAGAATTTGTAGGAGGGAACCATAAAATGCCGATGACAGAAGAGCGAACCGTGCGAAGAGGAGGGCTTGGCATTGTTAAGATGTCATTTCTCCCTAGACTCATGTGAGTCAACTAACTCTTACACCCCATGGGGTATGTGTAAATAACATAAGTCGATTTGGAAACTTACATGTGGAACGGCTGTGGCGACAGCTCAGCGGTCAAAGGATTTACAACACAAGCATGAGAGAGAACGAGAGTTCAGATCCCAAAGCCACTCAACACCAGGAGGGCCTAGCAGCTGCCTGTAACCCCAGCCTCCTATGATGGAGTTGGAATCCCCAGAGCAAGTTGGCTAGCAAGACTAGCCATATCAGCAAGTTCTGGGTTTGATTGAGAGATGCTGTCTCAGTGCATGAGGCAGAAGGGCAACAGAGGATGACTCCCAACATCAACAATGGTGTCCACTCATATATATGCAAAACATGCGTGCACATGCATGCACTACACACATGTAAACACATGCATAAAGAGGAAATATGCCATAAGACTTATTTGGAATGACAAATAACTTGGAAACTAGTTTTGAAAAGAATAGAGGACTCAGAATATATGACCCCATAACTAACTCTAAAGCTTAATTAAGCAAGAGAATATGGTATCATAGAAACTGTGCACAGAACTAATAGGACACAGTAGCCTAGGAATAACTCTCAAAAGAATGGCAAATGAATGTTTACTGCAAAGGAAATTCTGTGGATGAGTGTGTGTGTGTGTGTGTGTATGTGTGTGTGTGTGTGTGTATGAGAGAGGGAGAGGGAGAGGGAGAGGGAGGGGGAGAGGGAGAGGGGGGGAGAGAGAGAAAGAGAGCATAAATTTTTATCAATAGTTTATCTGTACTGAAAAAATTAACTCAAAGTAGTTCATGGACCTAAATGTAAAATATAAAATTTAAATTACATGCAGTGGTATTTCAATTGTGTTTTAATAAATAAAGCTTTCCCGAAGAGCTGAGAGTAAGACAGGCCCACTGATCAGCCTTGCAGAGCCGCACTACTTTGGCAGAGAAACCAGGCAGTGCATGCCTTTAATCACGATGGTGCACACCTTTATTCCCAGGACTAGAGAGGATTCTAAAACAGGAGGAAACGGCTCTCAACCACAGCCTCTCATTTCCTAGAGACCGCCTCACTGATAAAAGGCCCAAGCCACATGGCTAAACATAGACAAGAATTATGGGTTAATTCAAGTTGTAAGAGCTAGTTAATAATAAGCCTGAGCTAATAGGCCAAACAGTTTATAATTAAAATAAGTCTCTGTGTTGTTTCTTTGGGACTGAATGGCTATGGGACCAGGCCAGACAGGACAGAATCTTCAGTCTACAATTACAAGTATTCTATGAACACCAATAAAAACTTTTATAACTTTGCATTGGGAAAACAATTTGAATAATACACTAATGACATGACCCACAAAGAGATAAAATAATATCAACTGTACTTCACCAAAACGATAATTTTTCTATGATAGATGGTTAAGAGCATAGGGCAACCAATAACAACTATCTGTGCATCACTGATCTAGAGCGGTTATTTACATTCTTAACATTATAAGAACTCTCAAAACCACCAACAAAGACTTGACAGATGTCCAGGTATTTTTTTGAATGGGTAAATATTTAAATAGGCATTTCCAGAAAAAAAAGATTTTTAGACAAATGAGTATATAAGACAATGAGTCATGCCCTTGTCATTGCTTGTTTTGGGAGGCAGGGGTAGTTTATCCCCTAGCTATTCTGACATGAGTGGTGTTTTTAAGTGGCTGAGTAATGCACACATATACACACATGCATACACACAAACACATATATACACACACATATACACACACATACATGCATACACAGACACACATACATGTATACACATACACACATACACACACATGCTGTGGGACAATGGTCTGTACCCTGTCACTTGTATTTTAAATAAACACTGATTGGTCAGTAGCCAGGCAGGAAGTATAGGCAGAGCAACAAGACAGGAGGTAACGGTGGGGCAGCGAGAATTCTGAAAAGAGGAAAGTTTCAGACCACAGGCATCATACACGCACAGAGAAAGCCAGACACAGGGCAAGCAAGGTGTGACTGCCTTGCCAAAAAAGGTACCAAGCCACGTGGCTAACACAGACAAGTATTATGGGCTAATGTAAATTATAAGAGTTAATAAGAAGCCTGAGCTAATGGGCCAATCAGTTTATAAGTAATGTAGACCTCTGTGTGATTTCTTTGGGACTGAAAGACTGCAGGATCAGATGGGACAGAAACTTCAGTCAACACACACATACATACACACAGATACATACACACATACACAGACATACATATACATATATACACACATACACAGACATACATATACATATATACACACATACACACATGCCTGTGGCATAGACAGTGTGACTGACACAAAATCAACACGTGACTTTTCATAATCACCAGCTGTTAGCCTGCATGAGATATCCAGCCCCAAGGTCTTACCTATAGACTACAGTTCCCTCAGCCTATGCAAGGAAGACAAGCAGTTGCTAGGCTGTAATTATCAGAAAGTCTATGCTATGAGCCTCCAAATCTATGCCTGTCAGAGACAGCTGATGGGCCTCTGAGGCGCGGTGGGGCAGAGCGCCAGCTGTTGTTATCACTGCCCACTTTAAGAGAGTCACAGAAGTGTGTTTGCCCCATAGTTGTCCCACTCCATGTCCTAGCACCCTCGAGAAACACAGCCGAGAACACATCCAGGGCCTCATTGCAAGAATTCCTTCCCTGGTGAGTAGCACGGAATGTCTACCCTCTTCTCTGTACAGACAGCAAATGGCAACACAACACTACCCAAGTCTGACCTCAGGAACCAATCATTAACTGATTTATAGATCACAGAAGAGGGGTTGCCTAAAGGAGCATGGATGACCCCGAAGCAGCTGCACTGGATGGAAAGCCTTCACCTAACATGGATGATGGCTTGCCCATAGCTGCATCGATGGGGCCTCAACCTTCCCCAGCCTAATAGAGAGTCTAGCGCCTCCCGTGAAGTCACCTGTAATGGGCAGGATTGCATACAAATGGCTGGGAGGAGAAATGGAATCTCAAGTGAGGGTCCAGTGACACTCCCTATTGTCTCATAGGAAACCTGATATTCGTGGTTCTTGTGAGCAGTCACTAATGACAGCAGCTGTTTCACTTGGAGGACAGCGACGACAGCAGGAATTACAAAACAAGAAACGAAAAAACAAATGGGCTGTAGTGCTATCTTTTTTTTTTTGACTTTTTGACTTTTTGACTTTTTGAGACAGGGTTTCTTCGTAGCTTTTTGGTTCCTGTCCTGGAACTAGCTCTCTTGTAGACCAGGCTGGCCTCGAACTCACAGAGATCTGCCCTGCCTCTGCCTCCACCTGGGATTAAAGGCTTGCGCCACCACCGCCCGACCCGTAGTGCTGTCTTGTTTGTACAAATAAAGCTTGCCTGGAGATCAGAGGGTGGAGCTAGCCGATAGCCAACCATAGAGGTCTGGAGGAGGTCTGTACACACAGACAGGAAGTGATAAGGCGGGAGGAAACAGGAACTCAGTCTCTTTGTGACCCGAAAGTGGAGAGGTAAGGGGGTCGTGGTTTTGCTCCTTTGTCTCTCTGCTCTCTCAGCATTTTCCCCAATCTGACTCCTGGTTTTTACTATTAAGACCTATTAATAAAGTGCTACAGGACACTTTCCGCCTCCTCATGTAAAGAGGGCCAAGAACTTAGACATTTCGACAATTTCTGCACAGTTCCCTTGAGCTGAAGCCACTTCCACTGTACTGTGTTCATGCATAAAGGGGTGTGTCCTCTGCAGACGGTGTCACACAAAGTTAGTGTTAGTCAGCAATCAAGAGTAAGACTGCTATTGACATGTGAGAGCAGTCGATAAATCAAATGCTTCTGGGTAAAACCCAGAGACGATCACAAAGCATTCAATGAAACCCACAGAGCGCTGCGTTTCGCTGCCTCCCACCCAGCCATCTGCTTCAGCAAGTTTGATTTCACGTCTGTTTGTATACCCATGCAAAAGGTGAAGTGTAGCCTCCACTTCCACAACAGGGATACGAAAAAAAACAAGCTCATGAGTGTGGAGATTTGTGGGGAAAAAAATGATACTGCACAGATGTGAGATCATTTTTTTTAATGCCAGTGATTTTTGCCAATTGAAAATTCTAACCACTGGATTATTTCCTATCCGGGATGTGGGAGCCTAAGCAACAGTGTGCAAGAACCCTGGTTCTGCCCAAGTGCTTTGCACGTGTGCTTGGAACAGTAGACACGATAAATTAAATCATCAAAATGCGTTACCCACAGAATTCTTTTTGCTTTTTGCAAGCCCTGTGGAAAGATGCCATGGGAGACATTTTTAGTCCTTGAGTTTACAGAAGGTCATTTCTGCTGCAGCTGTCTATACCACCAGCTACAACGGGCTTGTTTTCTTTCTTTCCTTCCTTCCTTCCTTCTTTCTTTTTTTTTCTTACTTTTTTCCAATACAGAGTTTCTCTGTGAAGCTGTGGCTGTCCTGAAACTCACTCTGTAGACCAGGCTGGCCTCAAGCTCACAGAGATCCACCTGCCTCTGCCTCCCTGAGTGCTGGGATTAAAGGCGTGCCACCACCACCTGGCTACAGCAGGTTTTCTAAGATGAGTAGACAGGCTATATACAAACATTGAATGGGAAATTAATAACAACAGTTAGCTGAGTGCATGGTTTTATGAGCATCAAGGACCATAAACAAACAGGTTTGACCCTTGCCTGGAAATCAACGGAAAACCCTTCGTTTGTTGTTTTTAACTCACGCAACCCAATGGACTTATTCATTCTGTTTTGTTTTGCTTGTTTTTTGAGGCAAGATATCACTCTGTGGTCTGGGATGTTTAGGAACTGAAGATGAGTTCCCTACCTCCATCTCTCAAAAGCAAGAATGACAGGCTCGAGCCATCACACTGCCTGATGTTCATTCTTTTATATTCTTTAAGCTTTGCTTAACATTTTTTTGTGTGTGTGTCTTAGCTGAGCAGTACTCAGAGAACAGATTTTTTTCGTCAGCTTGCACCAATGGCTTGTGTTTAGTTCAACCAAAAAATTGGGGGGGGGGGCGGAGGATAAATAACCCCAAATGTCAGGTTATCAGAACTCAGGAGTTAAAGGTCCCTGAAGCTTATATAATTCCACCATCCTATCACACACTTACTTTGTGTCAGACAACATAACAATCTAATTCAACCTTTACAAGGATAAGAAGGGATATTATCCTGTTTTATATAGAAAAAGCTAGAAATGGCATTTAGGCAACTTTTCCAAAAATTTAAAAATGTTAGGTCTGGAATTCTAACACATAACTGTCTGACTCAAAATGCCTGAGCCCCCGCCGCCCACAGCGGCTGACACTCATCCTTCCTCATCCAACAGACACGGCGCAACCCTGCCTATGGCTCCTCTGGTGCCCTGTTGCTGACTAGAAAAATCAAAGCATGCTGCAGGAACACCACGCTCTCATCTGCTACCCATAAGCCCCTCCTGCCGCTGAGCTGCTGCAGGGTTACACCTACTTCCTCCAGTGGAAGACATTCCCAGCTCTATTGCTGTTGTGTATTGTGTGGATGAGATTGGCTCTCCCTGAACTGCCAAGCCTGCCTTTGAACTCGTGTTCCTGACTCCCTTGTGGAATCCTCCAGACCCACAGTCACCGCACCACCCCCTCTCTCGCTTTCCTTTCCTGTTCGGCCTAAGGCTCTTCTTCTCCTCACAGGCGGGAACCAGTGTGAGAACTCCCAACTGTTGCATCATTTCTTGATTGAGATCCCAGAAGTATGGATAACAATTCCAGATGATTCCAGCCTGAAAAGGTACTGACCCCTAAAAGAGCTGCCGAGCTACTGCTAGGGGCAGTCTAGTCCGAATTTCTAGTTAGAATTTCTACCAGTAATGGTACCTGTGAAAGTTGCCAATGGGATAATTTAACCTTAGCTGTTTTTATAGATGATGCTATACATGCTATGATTCAAGCTCACCCTGAAGCTACATGTAATTATCCCAGAGTATCTTACCTTACTGATCATTGTTGCTTAGTTACGATGGTTTACCAGTTCCTACCCCAAGGATCCCACCACCACATCTAACATGCACAGCTTTCGTCTTCTCTACTTGTGGTAGAGAAGGGCAGGTTCACCTTAACACACATCTCCACCAAGTATGCCAAAGCGGAAACCCAATTGCCAGAATGGTGCTGCTGGGCAGTGTCACGGATGAGTTTGCGGCTCTCCTGTGCTAGATGACTTTCTCTTGTCACTCTGGACTCCGAGGACCCTTTCATCCATTCATGGCTCACACCTACAAGACCATCAGTCCAATGGAGGACATGGCCAGCATCTCAGCCTGTCTGTTCACCTGCCACAAAGGGAGGTCCTAACAGGCTAACTTATCCAGCGTTCCAGCATACAGCCTGACATCAGGAGCTTATATACTGACTGGAAACAAATTAGGCTCAGCTATGCTACAGGCTAGTTGTTCCCGGGTGGTACCCTTCCAAAGAAACAATAAGTCATAAGAAGAGTAACCAAAGTGGAAGAGAATTCAAAATTTGACTTTTAAAGAAACCCCTTACTGGAAAAGGCAATGTAATGTAATTCCATTATCAAATAATTCTTTGGTACATACAACTCAATCACACTCATGAATTAATTTACAGAGTGAACTGAGGTTTATCTTCTGATGAACTCAGCAGCAGACTTTATGCAACATTCAAAACTGTCGACTAAGTCTAAACCTAGTATGGAATAAACTCTAAGCTTGGAACTTGCCGGATTCAATATCTGTACAGCAGCAGTAAGGCTTTCGTAGCTTGGTTCGCATTTGTAAGAGCATGTCAACACATTTAGACACGAGACATCTTAGTCTCCAGGTGACTTGTTGAACACTATAGACATAAACTTTGGAAACAGTAAAGGTGTCAGTTCCAAAGAAGTCTATTCTGTGCAGGGACACCTTCTCCTTGCCCATTCACAGATTCTACACATCTTTTCCAGCAGGAAGATAAGATAGATAAATAAAATTCACCCAGGAAATAGTTCAGAGTCTCTCCAAATCCTGATAGCATTGCATGAATCCCTGGACATTCATGTTTTGATTACAGGATGAGCCACGTGAAACCAAAGTAACAGAATTTAAAACTATCTGCACACAGATTTAGTGTAACTTACTGACAGATGCTGGTGGATTCTGTATTGCCAAAATCACACACGTCACAGTAAAGCATGGTGTGCCTGCCATCCAAGGAACTCTAGAACCTGCAGCTTCTTCCAGCCTTGCAGGATCAGGGAAGGCATGTCAGCAAGGAGCCTTCTGCTGGAGGCACCCAGAGAGTTTAATTATAGACCAGTCTGCAGATGAAGACCCTGCATCCCACCCTTGCTCAGAGGTCTGCTCGGCAAACAAGACGCTCGATCACAGCAAAGATACTTACGGTAGAAGTTCCTTTTCACGCGTGGGTTCATCATTTGGGGATGTTTTCATCAGGAGTTATCATGCTTTTGATCTTTAACGCCGTTCTTCCTCCAAGGTTTCTGGTCCGTAATGTCCAAAACAGAGTCACTTGAACTAACGAGCCATCGTCCCATACTGTTTCTTTTGTGTGTGTGAATGTCACCCTGTAGATCGATTTCCTGTCCAAAAACACTCAAATTGAACAAGCGCTGCTCTGTGCAAGTGAAGTGTGCTCCTCGGGTCCTCTGTTTTTGCAGTTTAGTTCAGGAAGAAAACCCTGATTAAATGAGGAATCATATCCCAGTTGTTCCAGGGAACCTAAAAGACAGACGCTCCCTCCTTATGAATGGGCTTATCAAAGTTGCTGGGATCGTTTGTTCTCGCTAGCTTGTGTCTGTTCTACTATTTACCCACAAATCATCCACGTGCCTTGTGCGGCCCCAAGTCCCACCCCATAGCCGCAGAAACACAAGCACAAACTATATTTTCAATTCGGGCTTCGCACACTTTGAAGTCCATAATGCTTTCCATTCCTGAAAGGACAAAGAGATCTACATTGTCAAAGTTTATTTTTATGCTCATGTGCTTGCTAAGTGCAGTGGCAAACAGACGTCCTGTGCCTGGTGTACTATGACTGGAACCTATTAATACAAACAGATGAATCGCTGGCCGGGCTCCATAGAGGCTTTTACCTCTTTATTTTTTTTTTATCTTATCTAAATTGCATCGATTATCTTTTTTTTTTTAAACGTTAGGAATATCATCAGTTTTATATCCTGGTTTGTTTTCAGTGGGTTGGGATAGAGAAAAATAAGAACCCAGTTTCAAGGGGTATTTGCTGAGATAAGAAAGCTATTAAAGTTAGAGTCTCCTAGACCAGAGCAGAGGGACGTTCAGAGACCATAAAAGTGACAACAAACTTTAAAAAATATTGGAAGCTGAAACAAGAGTGAGGAGCAAAGGAGACAGTGAAGGAGGGAAAAAGAGCCTTGACTATCGGCAGTAATTCTTAACATATTTTCTTACTGTTGGAAGGCAAACTGCTCTGGTTTGTATAACCCCCTACCGGTCTGCTCAAACCACCAAAATCAGCCGGCTTGTCATCCAATACCGGCCCGAGACTGTGGAAACACGTCGTTGCTCCGTTAAAGCCGTAACAAAACACAGCTGAGCAGGGAGCGTGAGGTGCGGGGTGACCCTGAAGTAACGCGATCCATGTTGTGGAGTTTCCATCCTAGATCTTAAACATCTGTGTTCAAAACACTCCTATGTGGCCCTGTGCATTAGATGCTGGCGGGAAGTAACCTGATCTTTCCATCACACAGGGACAATCCATGCTATTGAAATCATGCAAGAGACATATATTCACTTTTATGAACATATTTTAAAAAGTCCCTCCTGTGTGCCCCTGTGTGTGCACCATAGCAGACTCATCCCAGCTGGTTTGGCCAGAGCTAAAGGGGGACTTTCAGCTAGCCTTGCCTGAACTCTGCTCCTGGGACACCTTTTGCTCAGTGACAGTGATCCAAGTGAGATTTGCCTCTGTAGAGAGACCTGGAAAAGGAAATAGAAGAAACAGTCATGCTAACTGGACCAGAGTGCAATCCTTGACCTTTGTTTCATTTATGTGCTCTTAAGCTAAAATCTGAAGGAGGTGACAGCCACTAGCACCCTGAAGAATAAACAGAATCAGATGGCGGCTGTCTTGTAAGCTTTATGGGAAAGGGCTCCTGCATTTCCACGTCGTGGAACACCACAGTTAAGAGGATCCATTCGGTGCTGAAGTGAGGAAGTGAAGTCGCTTTAAATTAGCACCTAAGCATTTGCCAGTCCCCTAATGGCCATGGGCTCGCTTTTTATATTTGCACAAGAGAAGGATGGCATTGTGAAAAGAATGCCAGTGAGGACAGGCAGATGCTTCTGGAACAAAAGTCACTCTGGGAATAACAAATGGTTTGTAAAATATGGGACTGAGAGATAAGAGCTGTATTAGTCTAGATATATGGTAGATAGATAGATAGATAGATAGATAGATAGATAGATAGAGTGAGAGAATGAGAGAGTGAGAGAGACAGAGAGGAAGGGATTTGATAGTCCATCCAGTCCAACAATAGCTGTCTGCCTATCAGTGGAAAGTTCACATATCCACTAGTTTGTTCAGTCCATGAGGCTGGGTGTATTATCTCCTCTTCAGTGTATACTGGAATCCCAGAGAAACAGGCTCTAATGCCAATGAAGGAATGAACTTGCCATTGAGAGCAAGAGCAAGCAGGCAAGGAGCAAAAGCGTCCTTCTTCCATGTCCTTTATATTATATAGGCTCCCAGCAAAAGACGTTGTCCAGATTTAAGGTGCATCTTCTCATCTCCAAAGATCTGGGTTAAAGGTGGGTCTTCCCAGTTCAAATTAATTAATTAAGAAAAATTCCTCACAGATGTCCCAAGCCGCTTGGGTTTTAAAGATGTAATCGAGTTGACGACCAAGAATAATCATCAAAAAGATGACTCTAATAATATCGGTGCAAGGTTCCTGTGGTTCAAAAAGGGAAACATCGTCACAGGGGCTATTGGGAGGCCATCCCACTCAGCAAGCTTCTATAGTGCCCTCGGTGATGTGCTGAGAACACAGGCAGCTTGTGATAGTTGGAAAATTTAGACTGGTGTCTGAGCTGGGTTGGGTGAGCACTGGAATTTGTCATACAGGAGGTGGAAATACTTCCAGGGTGGTGGGACAGGCATAGCACACCCAACAGTGAGAAGCATCAAATGCTAGGTTGTTTTGGAGAAGAAAAATACACTGACTGCAGTAGGTGAGTGGTCCCCATTCATTTCACTTCTTCAGCCATCTAAAGGGACAAAGCAAGCCCAGTCTACATCAGCATCTCACACATTGCTAGTACCTAACGGATCTCTGACCAAGACATGACATTGTCCCTCTGCTCCCCAGCAAGGGGTGTATGAGAATGTCCTGCTCCAGCAGTATCCTGTTCTGTCTCCCAGCAAGGAGCCTTGTTCAAAGTACATCTGAACATCAAGAATATCCAAAGTTTATTCACTCCCTTGGTTTCTGCTGTGTTCAAAGCCTCTTGAGTCAGGTGAATGGCATTTGAAAATGCTGGCACAGAAGACAAACCTCAAATGCTCTCTGCTGGTTGGAGCCAAACCCAGACCTTTACAGAGGCGTGAAAACACACAGCCACGTTGGTTTGGCGTTCCTTCCCCAGGCCGCTCTCCTCACTGGTGCTGGCCAGCACCACACAGAAGTCTTGCGACATGAGCCATCTCCATGGAATTTTCAGTTCTGCCAAAAACAAGAGAGATTGGAAATTTCGTGAGACTGGCTATTCTTAGGAGGTTTCCATCCCAGATTCCTAATGCGTGTGGCTCAGATAAGTATCTGCCAGGCCTTGCCAGCATTCTGAGGTCTGCGGATATGCCTTCTTTCCACTCATGGCGCGGCACTGAGACCTCAAAGCAGCAGTAAATGCGAGGGTTGTCGGAAATATTTGCAGCATGCCAGTGCTCAGTCCCCTTGCCTTTGTGGAAATGGGCTTAGACTGTCATTTGTAACACAAACATTGGGCTTGAGTGTCCTCAGAACACATTCAATTTCTAGGTGACACGTATTTATTTTCCTCTAAAATCAAATCAACCTATCCTACAAATGACGCTTCAATTATTTCCTTTATCAACCTATCCTACAAACAATGCTTCAATTATTTCCTTTATCAACCTATACTAACCTAAAACAACTCTTCAATTATTTTCTTTATTTTTTTCTTCTTCCTTTTATCTTTTTATCCTAGGCAACTTAAAATAGTTTTTTTAAAAAAAAATGGGAAAGGGCCTAGGGTTATGGTTCAGGGGATTAGCACAAGCAGGAGGACCTGAGTTCAAATCCCCGGCACTGGTATGGAAAAGCCAGACATAGCCACCTCTATCTGAAAGCCCATTGCCAGTGAGTGACAGGGAGGATGGAGGAAGAAGGAGCACTTGGACTCACTGGTCAGCTCATCTAGCTTAAGACTGTTGTGTCTGAGGTTCAGTGAGAGACACCGCCTTGGTGTGGGACAATGGTCTGTAATCTGTCAATTATATTTTAAATATACGCTGATTGGCCAGTAGCCAGGCAGGAAGTATAGGTGGGAAAACCAGACAGGAAGTATATGTGGGTCAATGAGAACAGGAGAATTTTGGGGAGAAGGAAGTTCCTTCTGCAGTCCTGACCCAGACACAGAAGAAGTAAGATGTCACTGTCCCATTGATAAAGGTACCAAGCCACATGGCTATCAGACAAGAATAATGGGCTAATATAAGTTATAAGAGTTAATAAGAAGCCTGAGCTAATGGGCCAATCAGTTTATAGTTAATGTAGACTCTCTGTGTAATTTCTTTGGCACTTAACAACTGTGGGAACCAGGCAGGACAGAAACTCAGGAGAGAACGGTAGAGCAGGACACCTTCCTTCCTCCCCTGGCTTCTGCATGCACATGGATGGGTGAGCACACCCGCACATGCATGTGCCACATGGGCATATATGCCACACATCCACAGATGTATCACACCTACACATCTATCCCAAGGCATGTTATGTGTGTAGCAACTCATGATCCTTCTATTTGCCTATCTTCTATAAGAAAAACATATATTTTAAAAAATTTTTACATTTATTTTATGTGTATGAATGTTTGCCTATATGTGTACCATGTATAGTCCCCTGGAACTGGAATTACAGGTGGTGTGAGCCACCATATTGGTGCTGGGAACTGAGCATGGGCCCTCTGCAGTAGTAAATGTGTTTAACTGCTGAGCAGTGTCTCCAACCCTGAAATGTATACCTTAAACACAAGCACAACTCCACTAGAGGGGTAACCAGATCTGTAAACCATTATTGAGGACTATGTTTTCTTTCCACCTCAGCAGCCTAGACAATGGGCACTTCTTTTATTTTCCCTCAGAGAATATCTTCATTTAAATAGTTCTGATAATTTCACATACGCATATTGTATTTACACCATTTCCACTCCTCCCTCTTCCCCTTCTAACTCCTCCCATTCTGCCCACCTCCCTCTAAAATTCATGACCTCTTCTCTAACTGTTATTATTTAAAACACACACACACAATTTACTGAGTCCATTTTGTGTTGCTCATATATTCGTGTACTTAGGGATGACTAATTGGGACTGAGTTTGTCCTGGGAAACAGATTCTTCCTCCCTTGGCAACCATTGACTGCCTGTAGTTCTTCACCTAGGTGAAATTTCACACATCCCACACTGGCCCACTTGTGTGGTCATTATGTCAGGCTAGTCTGGATAACCATGCTCTTGAGGTTACATGGCTGCAATTTCCCTGGCAAATCTAAACAACACTATATAGCAACAGGCATCCTGATCTTTCAGCTCTGGAAGTCTTTCTGCTTCTCTTCCTTCATTTTTCCTGAGTTGTAAGTGGAGGGCATTTTGTGTTGTTCACTATTCTATGGGCCAGCATGATAAATACAGAATCATTGTTCAAGCTTGTTGGGTAGGGGACTGATAACCTGAGCTAGATTCTTTAATAGGGCGCTTGTTGACTACATATTGGCCCAAGATAGGCTCAGCTGGGAAAATTAAGGCTTTCCCCTTGGGTCTCCTACATTTGCATGTCTTCATACAGGCAAGCCCAGGCATGTTCTCAGCACTGTAGTGGGCCAAGACAAAAGAACTGTTTAGGCATGCTGGCCACACAGCCTTGCCCCAAACTTGCAAGCTCCAAGTTTAGTCAGGTTCAGTTAGTGAGAAACCCTGACTCGAGGGAACAAGGCAGAGAGCAATAGAGCAGGACACATCAGAGCATGGCATCTTCCCTGGCCTCCACCTCTCAACACACATATACACATGTACACACACCCTCACGCAACACACAGTAAAGTCTGTCACTGTCAAACTACTTGGACAGAGTCTCACACAATATGAGACTTGTGAGAGAAGATGTAGCTCTCAGTCTCCATGCAGACCGAAGCCAAATCCCTAGAAGAATGGGAACGTCCCAGGATGGTGCAAGCAAAACAAATATGGTGCCCATACCAGAGGCTGAGCTGCAGGCCGGGCCAGAGACGGAATGGAGGAGCACAATGATGAGGGCCGAATGAAGCCACCTAGCATTAGTGAGCACCAACAGGACAGTAAATAACGAAGGGCCAGGAGCTAGGTCTCTGGAGCAGCTTTAGTACGGATGGTTTGGTGGGGGTAGTCTAACAATCACCAGATCAGCACTTCTGGAGACTGATTAAAAAGATTTGGTCCCATGGTGTAGCAGGTTTAGGAGAAGTAACTGGAGAACACTGTGGAAGGTTCTTGCTTACTCATCCCACGGCACTGGCTCCCTTCAACGACCTCCAACCCACAGTTCTCTTCTAAGAATGAGCACCCATCATGCCCAGGTCTGAACATTTTATAAAGCAACCTAGAATATTGTGCACTATGTCCTCATCTTTAAAATTCTTTGAAAGACTTGCCAGGAGGAGAGACAAGTGTCTGAGACTAGGAGATAGCTCCATTCATAAAGCCCTTGCCTTGCACACATGGGGATCTGAGTTTGATCAGAACCCTTAATTTTAAAACCCCAGCATGATGGCATGCACTTCTAATCCCCACACTGGGAAAGTTGACTTCTGGAGCTTGACATGCAGGCAGTCTAGCCCATACAGTGGGTGAGCTCCAGGTTCAGTGAGAGACCCTGTCTCAAAAAGCGATGTGTACACTCACACAAGCAGGCACACACTTGTGCATGCACCCAAGCACACCCCTACACATACACTTTGAGAAGTATCTGGGGGAACGCTATCCCCCAAAGGTGGCCATCCTGTCCCTCTCAGTGCAGAGCTTTCATGGACACAGGGTGACCTTCACCC
The DNA here is from genome assembly GCF_018167655.1 of Microtus oregoni. Lineage (NCBI taxonomy): Eukaryota > Metazoa > Chordata > Mammalia > Rodentia > Cricetidae > Microtus > Microtus oregoni. The sequence goes on from NW_024543221.1 coordinate 13,271,308, forward strand.
ATGTTAACGAGACTCTACATTTATGTATTTGGGTCATATATCAATGAATTAAATGACCTGAAATTATATGACAATTCATTAGCATTGGATTATTCAGAAACAGACCTTGTGATAATTTGGTTTTTATTCTTATTTCTCAGTTCTTAGAGAAGAAATGGCAAGAGTAAACCCATATGTTAACAAATACATACACATACACACACTCCAAAAAGGAAGTAGGATATATATATATATATATATACATATATATATATGTATATGCTAGTAGTTCAGTTTAAATTGAAATCAGTGTTAGTTATATAAATTTCATCATTTTAAAACCAGACCATTTACACATGGCCATTTCCTGCCCATGGATGAAGTGTAACAACAAATCCACTCCCTGCCTACGTGGAGTCAACACACTTGGGAACAGGAGGGCATGGCAGGGACCCACATTTGAGTGAGTCATGTGTGTAATCTAATATGTAGTATGTATTAGATTGTCCAGCACTGAGTGAAGAGCCACAAAAGTATGCATGTTTCATTGCTGATTTTGAAATATGGTTGCAGCTGGTGGTGGTGATGCACACTGTTAGTTCCAGCACTTGGAAAGCAGAGGCAGGCAGAGCTCTGAGTTTGAAACCAGTCTGGTCTACAGAGTGAGTATCAGGACAGTCAGGGCTACAAAGAGAAAGACTGTCTTGAAGAACCAAAAAAGAGGGGAGGGTATAGGAGCTATGGTTGCCTTACATGGCCCCAGCTCACTTCTAACTCTTAAGCCTCCTGCTTTGATCTTCTGAATACTGAAGTTATAAGCTTGTATTAACGAGCATGACCAAGGCTGATCTTTTTTACTGTGTTTTTTTAATTTTAATTTTTATTTTTTGAATTCTTGTTTCTGTACTCCCAGCTATTAATGGAAACATTGAGACAATGTCATCTGTGTTTCAAGGGGCACAGGGACTGGGCCTTGGGCATGCCACCCTTAAGAAGTGTCTGTGGTATCCTTAGAGCCTGCCCTTCCTGCCTGGGCTGTTGAGAGCTTGTCCTTCTGGGCCTAGGCTGTGGAAACCAAGCATAACCATTTTCCAGATTTGACGGATAGAAGCCCAAGAATGGAAGGCTGGCTGAGGCTGGAGGGCAGCCTGTATTCCTGTGGCTGACAAGGCTGGTGCACAGTGGGCGTCCCGCGACGCTGGAGATCATGGAAGCACTTCCTTTCTGGGGCAGCATAATACAAATGGTATCCTGCAGGTGGCGCTGTAGTGGACGTGGCTCACCTCACTCTCAGCCCTCACTGCCTCTATCTCTATATTGGGGACCCAAAGAATCCCCATTCTCAGAGGAACCTCAAAACTGATGTGCAAGAACAGTCAGCCGTATACATTCCGGAGAACCCACCAAGTGACAGGGTGAGAAGACTGCAAGCTGTCCCTATATGGCATCTGTCAAAACACATGGATTTTACCATCTCCCATCTTTTGGCTTATCCTCAAAGCAGATCCTGAGACATGGGAGGCTTGGATGTAGGTGGTCAGTCAGAGGCCGACTTCAAAGAGCAGGAGAAAGAAAATGAGAATGAAGAACGAGGGACAGGTGCTTTCAAGGATGTTGCTATGAGCAACAAGGTCTTGTTGGGGAAATTATGAAACGCATCCTAATGCTTCTCAGAACGGCCTGCTTGGGCACAGACTGTGGTGCAGTCTAACCCTACACCCACATTTTATAATGGGAGACCCCGCGTGTCAATCCCCTTTCTTACAAGCAGAAATGTAAACTTGGTAGGCACAGATTTTTGTCAACTGTGGGACATGCAGTAAGGAAAGACACCATTGCCTTGGAGTGCACAGAGGACACAGAAGGATGGGCAAGAGGATTGGAAACCTCAAAGGGGCCCAGGGAGCAGTTTGGCACCCACGAAAGCAGGCTGGTAGTTCTTTTGGTGTTGTTCCTCTTGAAAAAGCATATTGCTTGAATGTGTGGGTTCCATAGGAATTGTTGAACTTGACCAATGTCAAGCTATGAAGTCCAGAGAACACCCCCCCAACACACACACACACACACACACACACACACACACTTGATTTAGGTCAGTGGGTCCTAACCTATGGGTCTCTACCTCTTCGGGGCTCACATTTCAGATACCCTGCATATCAGATATCTACATTATCATTCATAACTGTAGCAAAATTACAATTTTGAAGTAGCAAGGAAGTGATTTTATGCTTGGGGGTCACCACAACATGAGGAACTGTGTTAAAGGGTCACAGCATTAGGAAGACTGAGAGCTGCTGGTTTAGACAAGTCTAATAGCTTAATAGCTTCAAGGGTCATTGGGGAGCACAGCTCACACCATGTGGCAACTCAACCACTCCCCGTCTTATTCTCTAAATGTGTCGCCTCCCTGTGACAAATGAGCCATCTTCTCAGAGGACTTCCATCCACTTCTCAGCCTTGGAAACCTGGCTTTCCTAACTCTCGATTTCCACCTATGAGAAGTTCTCGTACAAATGGCTACATCGTTTCTCTCCTTGTCCAGCAATAAGAGCATGAAAGGTTTGGTTTCTGTTTTTCCTGTAAAACCTTGTAGGACCATTTTTGAGTGAAAGGAATGTGGTTATAAACCACTTTTCTACACTGTCCTTTCCATGAAATACAATACTAGAGTGAAGTGCCCGAGCCCGTCTTTAACTGTTTGTAAGGCTCATAGCATCCCGCCCCTCTGAAGTTATTGTATTTATACATTTTCTTTTAATTTAACGATCGGGCTTGATGTGTGCCTCTCCCCACTAGGACTATAAACTCGAGTGTGTGGCAGGGCAGTCAGAGTGAGCTGTCTGATAAGATCCTCTCTTTATGGACGTGACCGCTCCCAATGACGTTCAGCTAATGAGTGGATGAGATATACAAAATATACTTCTTCTTACATATATGAACGAAAAGAATCAAAAGGGGGTGGGAGACAGATATGTGAAGGCCCAGAAATATGTCATGCCCTACCCAGTCACATACATGGTTCATGGCAGAGTTATGTGGGTTTTTCTACATAGGCCTCAGCCCTCTTTAGCCTGTGTGTTAGACTATAATTCTCATGTTCTGTCAGAGTCAGGAGTGTGCATTAATTAGGGTTTTCTCCCACAGACCTGTGCTTAACTGAAGAAAAATCAAAGACAATTGCTCCCAGGATTTCTCGGCGTTTATACTCCTGAAGTGAGATAGATCAAATTGGCTTACTCCTTCTACTGCAAGCCAGAACCTTGGGCCTTCGCTGTCCTTTTGAAATGGCTGCTTCAGAATGTCTCCTTCATTTCCACTGGGGAATTCAGGGACTTAGGGCAGGATCATTTCATACATGCTTTAAAAATTAATAAGAATCAAGTTTCTAGTTCTCAAGAACACACAGGATAAAACTATGGTAGTCGTTAGGCACTTCCATGCCCTGTACATGTAATGACTTGGAGGGTCTGTCTCCTTGGGGACTTCACAGGGGCTCAGAGTCTGTGCACACATAAAAGAGAAACACCAAGGTCTGAATGTGAACTGTCCCTGCAGGTTTCTGTTCTGAATCTTTGGTTCCCAGCTGGTGGCTTTGTTTTAGAATGTTCTGGAAACTTTAAAGGGAGGATCCTTTCTGGAAGAAGTAGACCACACTGGAAAGTCTTCACCTGGGATGGATGATGGTTCCACTATAGCCACAAAGATGGAGGTCCTATCAGTAAATCCCCAACCTCAAAACACTAGCACTCAGACCAGAAGCGTACGAAATTAGGGAAGAACTGCACCCAAATGGCCAGCAGAAGCAGCTATAATCCCAGGTGAAGGTCCAACAATACAACAGACCCAACAACCATCCCCAGCACATTAGTCTATGAGGGAACACCAATGATCAACAAAGCTAACCTTGAGGGTCTCTACAGAGAGTCACAGTTCTGATAAAGATGACAGCATTCTACAGCAGGAAGACTCAATGGAATGCCTTGTATGCCTGACCGCTGGGATTGGTGGAGCCTTGGCTAGCACTGTACTGCATAGTCCTGACCTGCAGCTACCCTGGCTACCATATTAGGGAAATAGCTGTTGGGGTCTCCACCCCACAGGAGCTCCTTCCTCCACAGCAACTGGAATAACGGGGCTCATCAAAGCCCTAAAGCTCCACCCCATCCCAAGGTTCCCACTGAATAAACTGTTTTCCAACCCTCTAGTTAACACAATCCTGCTTGCCTGGTGACTAGGTCTCATACATGGCTTCTGGCATACATACCGGGTCCCCTCCATAGTCTCTGTCACTCAGCATGTCTTCATTGGCCTGACCCATCACTCACATCAGATCGATAGCATTGCTACCCCAAACTCATCTCTGGCTTTGCTGTATCCTGCCACTTAAGCCAGGTGTTGCAATGATTCATCCCTTGGGAGACATCTACTCCTTCAGACCAAACATGATTTCACCAAAGTTCGGCCTTGGGAAACAATGAATCTATTGCATTTACAGACTACAGCTAAGAGGTTGCCTACGGGAGCATGGGTGGCACTGAAGAATCACACAGGGAAGTTTCACCCAGCAGGAATCACAGCTGCCCCACATCCTTCCCAACTAACCTCCACAGCCTACAGATCCCTCCCGAGACTCCAACAAGGCCACCTACAATTTAGGGGAAATTGCATGAGTGGAGAAGCATCTGGAAATACCTTCCCCACACCCTCCTAAGGCAAAACATCAACAGTCCACAATTTCAATTACAATGGGCTCTTGCAAGCAGGTACAGTTGATCCGATGAAGATGGTGGCTCTTTGTGCAAGGACCTTACCCTACACGGTTTCTTTGCAGAGGATCTGAAATTTAACTGAGATCACCATCCAAACATTTTTGCCGTCTGTTTCAAAATAAAGAGTGTAATTAGGAAAGCCTCCTTGCCCTTAGCTTTCAAAAGACGCCAACATTTGTGGGGTGCAGTAGAACTTTGCTATTCCACAGAAAGTTCTAGAGAACATGCCCCTGTACAGGGCATAGAGGTCACATTGGTTACCAAGTTGAGACTCCAAGAACGTCCTTACACATTTATATATTCTGAATGGTGAGCGTTCAGTGGAAGGTCAACATAGAGCATCACACAGATTCCAACTGAATGTGGCTAAGGTCAGTGCCCTTTGCAATGAATAGACTTGAAGTAATCTCCACTGCGTTCTCTAACAAGCCAATCACCGCTTGACGCCACACTACCTGAACTGATTGTGTTCCTGGGAGGAGGCCATACACATGTCCCCACTGGAAAAGAGGATCCACGGTTTATGGTGGTTTTTGAAAAAAGAATAAACTCTGTTATAGAGAACATAGGGTAATTTCTTGCCTTAATTTTCATTTCTTTTCTCCCATACTCTGGGTCCTGAAGCCAGTGGTGCCATTAAAAAAAGCCATACCCCAGCCTTGTAACTTGTTCCATGTGTCCAGCACGCTTCATAAAGTAATTCCACATTCGTTTCTCCAGCCCAGTGTTCAGATCAGGGCATCTGTGGGCTCTCTTTTTCTTGTGTTTTCATGATTTATTTTGGTGTCCACGTGAACTTGCTCTATAAAAGTAAAAGGAATTTGCTGAAATTCCTTTATCCTGGACCATCTCCTGGTGTATTGCAGACCATTCAGGCTTTCCACCGACTGAAGATCCCACGAAGCTGTGTGGAGCCCAGCGTTGTCATAGGCTGTGGTAGGAACTCACCGTGCAGGCTGTCTGCTCCTCCGGACCTCAGTTTCTACAAAGGTGCAGTGGACTGGATAACTATTCCCAAAGTTGGGAGGGCTCCAGCTAAAGGCCACGTGTATAAGTATCTCCATCGGTGGCTGGCTACAGCAAGTCTCGGCTCCCCTCTCCATCCCTCCTTTACCGGCCTTCATTCATCTTTTCACTCAGGCAGTGTTTACACCAAAGGTTCCGAGGTAGCGGGAAATGCACCTAGTACTAAGTGGAGCTGCACCGCGAATTAAAGGAAAGTAATCAGCACCGTGTGTCCTCTCACCGCCCGAAATTCGGGTGTGCTGCTCACAGATATTTGACTCATTTTGATTTGGCAAAGTGTTTCACTAAAATACATTCAGAACCTCAGTGACTAGTTCTTTGGGTTTCCTTAGCCTCCTCCTATCAAGCTGGATTAAATTTTGTACAAAGTGAGTGATTCGCTTCCTTCATCGCATTCTGACCCTGGAAAATTGAGAGCAAAATAGATCCAGCTCCAACCCTTGAGTCATTAAGAGTCAAGTGGAAGAGGATCAGTACTGACAAAGTTACTACAAAAACACATGCATTCCTCCCTCTTGAAAGTACAGGAGTGTTATATTTTCCCTTAGACCTGTAGGTGAGTATAACACATAGGGTTAAATAGTAAGAGCCCTCATTTTTACTCATTTGTAACAAATACATGGGAATTGTTTTGCATGGGCCACGCACTGCTGCAGACACCAGAGGAAAACAGGGGTATGAATTACTTATACTTTCACGGCTTTGTCTTTGAGTGTAGAAGAGAGATGGTAAACAACACAGAAGAGACCACATGGAGCATGATGCTGGGGTGAAAAGCGAGGGAAAATAGGAGCTCTAAGGTTAGCTGCATGACCACTGGACTGTGACTGTTGAGGAGTGATGTGGGAAGAACACAGTGTTACACCCGGAGATGACTGAGTCCAGACCAAAGTCGCATGCAATGGGCCGGAGGTGCAGTGTGCCTGGGGTACCCGACAAAGCAGTGTGGCAAGAACAGGGGTACTTGAGAAAGCAGTGTGGCAGGAACAGTGTTCTTAGGAAATAAGTGGGAAACGGCAACAGATCCGAAAGGACTGAAAATTGAGGTGAGGGTTTCAGACCAGCTTACGGGAGAGCTCACAGGAAGGATCTGAGCGGGGTGGTGAGCCCCGACCAGTGCTGTGCTGAGAGTCATCTACTATGGGACCAGAAGAAGCAAGGCCAGTGCAGAGGCTGCCATGTCCTTGGGCCACATATCCTGAGGAGTTGGTATGAGGTAGCAGAGGTGGTGAAATTCAGAGAGCCAACAGGATTTGCTGTTGTCTGAGCTCCTGAGAGAAAAGTCGTCCAAAGACACTTCAGTGTTTGAGGCGCAAGCACTGAAAGGATGGTGGCACTGACTGAGGCTATGGAGAGAGTCTGAGAGGGAACGTATAGAGATGCAGAATGGGACGTTGGTATCTACTTCCCTGCTCTCATATCCACCCTTCCTCCATCCCAACCATCCCATTCCCCCAAACTCCCCCCATCCTCCCCTTCTTACTTTTCTCTCCCCATTTCCCCTTACCCCTATCCCACCCCACCCCCAAGTTCCCAATTTTTGCCGGGCAATCTTGTCTACTTCCAATATCCAGGAAGATAACTATATGTTTTTCTTTGGGTTCACCTTCTTATTTAGCTTCTCTAGGTAAACAAATTATAGGCTCAATTTCCTTTATTTATGGCTAGAAACCAATTATGAGTGAGTACATCCCATGTTCATCTTTTGGGCTCTGGGTTACCTCACTCAGGATACTGTTTTCTATTTCCATCCATTTGCATGCAAAATTCAAGATGTCATTGTTTTTTACCGCTGATATGAGAGCAGGGAAGTATATATCTTAAATAAGTGAGCCATGTTAGGGTGTCCAGGGAGATGTCTCCAGTTAGTTCCTTGGGCAGCTGAAGAAAGGGAACCTGAAATGGCCCTATCCTATAGCCATACTGATGAATATCTTGCATATCACCATAGAACCTTCATCTGGTGATGGATGGAGTTAGAGACAGAGACCCACACTGGAGCGCCAGACTGAGCTCCCAAGGTCCAAATGAGGAGCAGAAGGAAGGAGAACATGAGCAAGGAAGTCAGGACTGCAAGGGGTGCACCCACCCACTGAGACAGTGGGGCTGATCTATTGGGAGCTCAACAAGGCGAGCTGGACTGGGACTGAAAAAGCATGGGATAAAACCGGACTCTCTGAACATCGCGGACAATGAGGGCTGATGAGAAGTCAAGGACAATGGCACTGGGTTTTGATCCTACCGCATGTACTGGTATGTGGGAGCCTAGCCTGTTTGGATGCTCACCTTCCTAGACCTGGATGGAGGGGAAAGGACCTTGGTCTTCCCCCAGGGCAGGGAACCCTGACTGCTCTTCGGACTGGAGAGGGAGGGGAAGGGGGATGGGAGGAGCAGGAGGGAAATGGGAGGAGGGGAGGATGTGGAAATTTTTAAACAAGAAGAAGAAGAAGAAGAAGAAGAAGAAGAAGAAGAAGAAGAAGAAGAAGAAGAAGAAGAAGAAGAAGAAGAAGAAGAAGAAGAAGAAAAGAATGGGACATTGGTTCCAAGAAACTATTAAACACCAAATGTTCATAATGAATCAGAGTCCATGTTTAGACTCTAGAATTCACTGCAGCAGTTAGGTTAAGACAGAAAATGGAGATCAGAAGCAGATAAAATCATACAGCAATGAGCAGAGAAACCTTGGGAAGATAGCTAGGAGTTTAAGACATAGAAGATACAACCAAAGGAGATTAAGGGAGAATTAAGAGGTGTTAAAGAAAGGATTTTGACAGAGTGCAATAAACTTTCAGCTCATGTTGATGGATCAAGGACAGTGGGGAGCGAATCACGTCCTTAGAGTACATGAGAGTGACCTTTGGACGAGCCACTCAGTACAGTGGTGGCGGGGAAGTCTGATGCTGTGTTCAAAAGGAAAACAGAGAGAATTTTTGGAGGATTATTTTGAGTTGTGCTATAAAAAGAAGGTGAAAATGGGGCAGTGACTAGAAGGGAAAGAGAACTCAAGGAAGATGAAAAAGCCTTTGTTTTCTCTCTAAAGATGGGGGGTATCGCCTTCTTTGTAGGGAAGACAGAGGACAGTAGGTAGAAGGGGGGATGTCGCCTTGTGTGTAGAGAAGACAGAGGATAGTAGGTAGAAGCAAATATGATGTAGTAATATGTATAATAAATCTAAGACAATGATGACAATGACGAAGGTGGTAGTGGTGATTATGATTGTGGTAATGGTGATAATGATGATGATGATGACGATGATGATGATGATGGTGTGTGTGTGTGTTTGTTGTGAGAAAGGGAAAATGCCCAAAGAAGTCAGGAGAAAGCATTCTACACTCCCCCAAAGCCAGTCCTTCTAAAAACAATAAGAACCTGAACTTTTCCCTCTAGAAAGGGGAATGGCACCTGAAAATCTGCATTCTTAGCATGTTTTCACATGGTATGGAAGGTCTTCATGGGAGGCCAAATCTGTAGAGCAAATCACACTTCAGGATAAAAGCATCTCCTCAGAACATTCTAAGTTTGTGGCTTTTAAAATTCTACTAAATCCTTGTCCACATAAAGGTCATTTCAGTTTTTATCAGTATTAACAGCATTTTATAATTCCTCACTTCGAACTGGAGAGATCATTCAGTGGTCAAGAGGACCCAGGTTCAGTCCCAGCACCCATATGGAGACTCACAACTGTCTGTATCTCCAATTCCAAGACCTCGAAGACCTTCTTCTGCCCTCCATGAGTGCCAAGCATGCACACGCACATGGTATGCACCCATACACATATGCTAATAGTGGTGGTTTGAGAGAAAACGGCCCCAAAAGGTATGGCACTATGAGAAGGTGTGGCCTTGTTGGTGTAGGAAGTGTGTCACTGTGGAGGTGGGCTTTGAAGTTTCCTGTGTTCAAGCTATGCCCAGTGAGACAGACTATTTCTTCTTGCCTGCATGTCAAGATGTGGGACACTCAGCTACTTCTCCAGCACCATGTCTGTCTGCACACCACGTCACAGAATGGTGATAATGGACTAAACCTCTGAAGATATAAGCCACCCCAATGAAATATTTTTCCTTTATCAGAGTTGCTGTGGTCATGGTGTCTCTTCACAGCAATAGAAACCCTGGCTGTAGTGAGGAGGCGAGTGGGCCTGTTTTTCATCCTGCCTGGCTCCCACACAGCTAGCTTTATACCCGAAATAACAACACACAAATTGTATTCATTTAAACACTGCCTGGCCCATTATATCTAGCTTCCTCTTGGCTAACTCTCATATCTTGCTTAACCCATTTCTATTAATGTGTATAGCACCACAAGGTGGTAACTTACCAGGAAGATTCTAGCCTTCATCCATCTTGGGTCGGAGCTTCATTGCGTCTGACTAGGAGAGGAGAGGCATGGCGTCTGGCTCACTTCCCTTCTTCCCAGCATTCTGTTCTGTTTACTCCGCCTACCTAATTTTCTGTCCTATCAAAGGCCCACCAATTAACCATATTAACCAATGAAAGTAAAAGGCCCACCTACATCACCTGGCTAAGACAGTAATGTGGCATATTATTTGCGTTTTAATAAATAAAGCTTGCCTGAAGGTCAGTGCAAAGCAGCCACACTAGTCAGCCATAGAAACTGGGCAGTGGTGGTGTATGCCTTTAATCCCAGCACTAGAGAGGAATGTCAGACAGGAGGAGACAGGTCTCACTCTTAATCTCAACCTGAGGATTTGTGGAGGCATTTTCTGACCAAGGTCGAGGTAAGAGCCAGTGCCTGGTTGCTTTGTTTTTCTGATCTTAATATTGAATCCCAGTATCTGTCTCTGGGTTTTTATTATTCGTGCTACAAGACAAATAAATAAAACAAATTTAAAAAATTCATCAGTAAACCCATTAGCCTTTCCTTGTTTCTTTGTACTATGCAGAAAGGGTGCTATTTTCAAATAGTGAAAATGTAAGTGTGTGCTATGTCATACTGTGAGAATTTTTTTTAAATTTTATTACTAATATTTTTCAGCCTCTGCCTCATTTCTCGTTATTCTTTTTAATCTATTCCATTCTTTTTTATTTGTATCCTATATATTTGTGTATTCATTGATCTTTTAACTCGTGTGTGTGTGGATGTATACATCTATGTTTGTAGTGTGGTGTGTGATCATATTGTGTTGGTCATATGACTGTATGAGCATGTGTGAAGGTCAGGATGTGGGGGTGCCCTGCTTTCTCACTCTCTGCTGAACTCCTCTGAGACAGGGTCTCTCACTGACACCAGAGCCAGGGTAGGAACTAGCAACTCCTAGTGATCCACCAATCCCTGTCACTCATGGCTCTAGGGTCACAGGCATGCACACAGCCATGAGCAGCATTGAACTTGAAAACTAGGGTCCAGATTCAGGTCCCCACGTGTGTGCAGAACATGCTCTTCAACACCAAACCATCTCTCCAGACCTCATTCGCTCATACTGAATAAGCATCTGCTAAATATTAAGCATCGTCCTAGAATTTGAGACACATCCAGACACAGAAGTTTCTGTTTCTTAGAAAGCTACATTTGGATTCATACAGTAAGGCAGCAGCGATCATCTTTTGAAGGTAAAAATTAAAGCAATTAAGGAAGAGAAAGGAGATGTTAAATAGAGTGGGGATCCAGGGAAAGTTTCCCTCCGAAAAGGAAGGGGAGAGGGAAGTTCCAACCAAAGGAAGACAATTCCAGAGGTGAAATAAAAAGGCTCATGGCCCGAGGCATGCCTGTCCAGCATGCAGGAAACAAACCAACTATGCCCTGGATGGCACTGGAAAAGGAGAGGATGGTAGGGGCAAGGGATAATGCAGGCTTGTTGGCCATTGAGCTGCTCTTGGCTCTTCTCAGTGGATTATTGTCTTATAGATAATTCTGCAGAAAAGAATAGCACAGTTGGCTTTCATTTTAATGGGATCCCTTTTGCCACTACAAATAGACTATAGGAAGAATGGGCTAGAGATGGGCTAACACCAAGAGAAGGCTGATGGACCAGCAGGCAGGGCCTGGAGCGGCTTCCAGAATGTTAGAGCTTTACATTGCAGGGTGCCTCTTAGCAGAAGAAAGGTGGATTTGGTTCACAGTCTCAGGGGGTTGTTCCATCACAAAGTCAAGGGCATCGTAAGGTTCACCGTGATGAGGGGGCTGCTCACAATTCAGGAAGCAGAGAACAGAATTGAGGACAGGGTCAAACTGTAACCACCAATGGCCCACCGCCTCGTGACCTCCGTCAACAGCCATGTTTCCCATCACAAAGGTTCCTCTGCTTCCAAAGTGTTGTTCCCAAATGGTGGCCAAGTGTGGGGAACATTTCACATTCAACAGAAGCAGAGGATCCTGGGTAGTGGTATAAAAATCCAGCCACTGTTTGCTGAAGAATGGGGTGTGGAGTATAGAAGGTTGGGATCTGGGTTGACTAGGAATTTCAAAGCCTTGCCAGGTGAGGCTTCTGCTTTGAATTTGAGGAGAAGAGACAAATCTGGAACTCGTAACATCCTGGCATGCAGCTATTAAGCCTGAAGGGAGGAGGACAATCATGGGAGCACGACATCTCATAGCAAAGCCAAAGAGTCTGGGGAAGAGGAGACAACAGACTGCAGGACCATGTGCTCTCCGTGTAGGCTGCAGAGAGTGGGGAGTGGTTTCTGGGATGCAGACTGCAGGACCATGTGCTCTCCGTGTAGGCTGCAGAGAGTGGGGAGTGCTTTCTGGGATGCACAGTAGAACACACCATGAAGCATCGACTGAAGTTCAAAACAATATAGCCAGGGCTGGGGAGGGGGCTCAGTTGGCGGAGTCCTTGCCTTGCATTCACAGAGCCCTGGGTTCCAACCCCATCAAGACATAAACAGGATGTAACCCTTGGACTTGGAAGGTAGAGACTAGAAGGTCAGAAGTTCAAGATCTTTCTCGCCTTTACACAGAGTTTGAGGCCAGCCTAGGCCAGACATTATGCCCCAAATGAGTGTGTCTATCTGCCTATGTGTCTGCCTGTGTTTGTATGTCTGTGCAAGTCATCAGATATAGGACTGTAGAAATATATAGTAAATGATTCGTATTAATTACTATGCTATACTTTAAAGAGCTATGACCGATAGTCTGATTTACTCGGTGTACAGTTAACTAACTCAGACCTAAGAAGTCCCAGGAGATATAAGATGTTTGCTCCCGCACTGCTCTCTTCACACACTAAGAGAACTGTGTCCTGTTGATAGGAAAGTGCATTTGTCCTGTCTCTCTCCAGGCTGGTTAGCTTGGGGTAAGACCAACTTTCCCTGAGCTAGTTTCACTGTTCTTTTTCTGGTTTTCCAGGGTGTGTGTGTGTGTGTGTGTGTGTGTGTGTGTGTGTGTGTGTGTGATTTTATTGGTTTGCTTTTTTCTGGAGAACACCTGACTGCCAGTTCTTTATAGCTGATCTTTCTTTTAAATGTAATTCAAATTTAATCGCAAGTAGTTCCTAGAAAGATGGATGGATGGCTTGATTGTGTTTGGTTCATGCTCACCCCAGTTAAAAAGCGTGGTATTCATGAGCGAGTTCTGAGCAGGCATCTTCTACTGCTGCTTTGGTAACTGTCTGCCTTCCCTTCTCTGTGTTCTGTTTCTCTCGGGAATCTCCTTGGGATGAACACCGAAAGCTCCACACGTATCCTTTGCACGCACATCTTTCCCCTCTACTGTGTCCCTGCCCCGACAACCCCTTACCTTCTCTCCTAGCCTTTTACTTTCTGGGTGACTCTTATGATTTTATGCAAATGGGGCTGGTAAGGCAGTTCTGGGTAGGTTGTCCTTATTAAAGGATGTATGAGTTTAAAGAACTTATGCAAATTTTGTCTAATAATTATTGTCTGACACATTCATTTCTCTGCGAAGATGTCATGTTTGCATTTGGCAGACTCCTTGGGAGAAAACGTGAGTCTAAACGTGTTTAATGTGGTTTCCAGACATTGCCATGAATTCCACATTTCATTACATCAACAGGATCTTCTTCAGAAAATTTTACATAATGCTAAAAGATGGCAAGCAATTGCCTCTCACCGTGAAAGAAAAAGGAAAACACATCAAGTGTGTACTAAATAGGTAGCTGCCAAGAATACACTTTAACAAATTCTAATTATACCCTATATCTTGGCACCCATTTCTCCTTGACATAACTTAGGAAAATTCCATCTCTCATTCTACAGCTCCCAGAAATGCATGCGTCTGCAAAGAGACTCTGACATGCCCACACATCATTCAAAACCTCCTCCCCAAGCGCTTACGGGGATTTCAAAGGTGCAAAAGAGAAACACCAAATACGCATGTCTGTACACAAACAAATGCCCACACATGCGCACACATTCATGCTCATGTGTGCGCAGGTAAATGCCACACACATGCATGTGTGTTCATGGTTGCCTTGCAGTGGCACACAGAAAGCAGCACTGTGTTGCTAAATCCGCAACTCAGCAGTTTTCCAGTGTCTGCAAAGTTTTCTGCATGAATGTATCAGGGTGCCGTGTGTGTGTGTGTGTGTGTGTGTGTGTGTTCACAATATCCCTGTGGTCAGATATCAATCTTTGAGACCTTATGAGACCTTACACCTTTCAGTTCAGACAGATTATCAAATTGGCCTGGAAATGGAAGAACAGGCTAGCTGGCCTCTAAGCCCAGGGACTTCCTGTCTCTACTTCCCATCTCAATACTGGGGTTACAGGTATATTACTATAACCAGATTTTGACATAGGTGCTGGGGATCTGAACTCAGTCCTCATGACTTCAAGGTAAGCCCTTCACTGGCCAAGCTATCTCCCCAGCGCCCCCTTTTTTTTAATATCCCTAACTTGTAGCAGAATTTTTACATTAGATGACATTTAACATTCAAATATAGAAGTAATTCTTTCACTTGGGGACACAACCTAACTTCTGTGGTTGTCTTTCGGGTCCTTATTTAGGGTCCTTTGGTCTGAGGGTCACCTCTGTCTTTAGGATGTACCGCAGCAGCTTGTCACCAGCCTCCCAGCGACCCACCATGACTGTCAATACCCCGCCCCTGAGGGCTTACTTTACAACAATTGTTGCTTTCCATCAGCTGTAGCCATAATTAGCCAGAGTCAGACTTCTGTCCTCTCCTCTCTGTAAATGTGGGAGAGGATTGAAAGTAGGGCCCCCTGGGCCTGCCCATTTTGATTATTTATAGTGAGGCCACGGGATCAGCAGCAGAAGAGGAGAGGAACGCAATCCGCTCTCTAAGCACGTGTCAGGGAAGCCACTGCATGACATTCATGCTCAGCACTAAAAGCTACAATGCGGGGACAAAATGAGCTGGTCTGGGCTTTGCAACGATGGCCCTGATAACGGAGAATTAGTCTCTCTGATCTCTTTGTGGTGCTGAGGACCTGTGTCATGTGGGTCACCAGAAGTTAGTTATCTCTACCACAGTGATGAAGAGGGTAACATTTCAGGGTGTAGAAAGTGCCTTACATATTAAAGAGTTTAGCATCATTTTTTATCTAAAAGTAATAAGAAGGCCTTTCCCTTCTCCTTTGTCACTACCTCTGCTGATTTGGAACGTACTGTTCAACAGTAACACAAAAAAAAGATACAACGTGAGAATTTGAATAAAGATGTTTCAAAATGTATTAGGAAAAAGTAATTACCAGGTGTAGTGATATTTCATTTGTATTTTAATAAATAAAATCTTGTCAGAAGATCTTTCTGGTCAACAGACCAGGCAATAGTGATGCACACCTTTAATCCCAATAGCCACACTAGTTTGCCATAGAAACCTGGTGGTGCATGCCTTTAATCCCAGCCATAGAGAGGAGTAAAGATGGGAAGAGACAGCTCTCAGACACAGTCTCATTCTGAGATTCCTGGAGGAAGGATCGCCATTTCAGACTGAAGTAGAAGTAAGAACCAGTGGTTGGCTGTTCTGCTTTTCTGACCTTCACACTGAACCCTAATATCTGTCTCTGTGTTTTTATTAATCATGTTATACCCAGTGTTCCCATTTCAGCTGGAGACATGATAAAGGACTGGCTTTGCAGTGTGGAAAAGGAAGGTAGAAAAGTCAGAAGGCCCAGGGGTGGTGGGTTATCACAAGACATGCCAGGGGGAATTGCACCTTGTGAGGCCCAGGGGCTGTGAATTACCGCAAGACACGACAGGGGGATTGCACATGTAAATTCACAGAGACCGTGACGGCATGCACAGAGTGGCACAAGCGCAAGGCGGAGAAAACCCCAGCATGGAGTGGGCTAGGTAGGCATGAGGTAGGTCCCACACCTACACAATTGACTGCTGTTTAGAGAAGGAAAGTCGGCTTTCTTCAGTGGAGTGACACCTGGTATACAGACCACTCTCCGGGGCAGGGCCCCATGCCCATAAGTAGTTGGCCAACACAAGCCAGACTCTATGTTGGGTTTTTTGTTGTTGTTTGGGTTTGTTTGGTTTGCTTATTTGTTTGTTTGCTTGTTTTAGAGAAAGGAAAAGAACATGAAATTGGGTGAGTAGGGAAGGAGGATCTGGGGTGAATGGATAACTTCAAATATATTGTACAAAAATCAAAAAAGTTTTCTAAATATAATTTTAAAAAAAGAATTGCCATTAATCACCATAATCTATAAATATACTACTGATTCCTCTGTGATAAATCAGCTAAAATGTCTATGGATGGAAAGTAATAGACAGGAAAGGTAATAGACAGGAAAGGTAGTAGACAGGAAAGGCCTTCCTACAGGAACACATGTGACTGATCCAAGAAAAGTCGTGGACCAGAAGGGATGCTAGGGGCACGTGGACTCACAGCAACTCAAACTCAAGTCTCACTTTGATTACACATTGACATCAACTCCAATTTCATTTTGATCACACAGTGACCTTAATTCAAATCTCATTTTGAACCCAGATCACCATATCAGGACATATGACCTTGGGCTAATTTAGTACATTTTGTAAGACTCGGTTACTGTATTTGTAAGCGGTGATATCAAGATGGACTTCATAGGTCCTTGTAAGGATGATAAGGGTACAATCTACAGACAGAGATGGAGCGTAAAGAATCATGTGTGGCACAATAGAGTGATGAGAAGTTAATAAGAATCACTGATTTGACTGGGAAGAAAATGCATAGAGCATAAGGTACTCACATGATATTTCCTTTTTGGACCTCACCCATTGAGTTCACCTATTGAGTGGGTAACCTTGGCTAAGGGAGGGGAAAAAAGCCCAGTTGGAAAAACAAACGAGGGGTGAACTGTTGGATTCTTGAGCTCCCTTCCCCTCACCTCTCATCAGCTGCATCCAACACTTGAATTACCCATGTTGGTCTGCGTGTGCACATGACAAGTCCCGGACCCGTGCTCGGCATTAGCTGGGGATAGAGAGGGGACTCTTGTCTCTTTGTACTTCCCTTGCCTAGAAAAGCTAGGTGGGTGGAGAAAGGGAATCTCACACATTTTGCAGTGACCTAATAAGATCACTGTTAGGTCAGGGCATAATTGAAGATGTTATTGAATTACCAAAGCTATTAGTAAGCTGGGTCCATGTCCCTCTTTCCTCCCAGAACACGACAGCTCAACACTCAGTGTTCCAATCTTGTCTCCGCATCCTTTGTGGCCAAATAAACTCCACCGACTGACTCAACCTGCCCAGTGCTACTGCTGGCTTCTCTTCCACTCATCCCCAATGAATTTAGACCCAGCATCGATTGTAGGGATGAATGAAGAGCAGCTTCCAAATGAATGTGTTATTTTGTATCGGAAGTATAAATAGATGGATATTTGCAGTTCTTTGGTTTAGACAGACTTTAAACAGGTCTTTGTTGGAATCCCAACTGAGTTGTTACTGTAGCCACAGGGAAGCAGGATTAGCAAGCTCAGAAATAAAATGTCTGGCTCCATGACATTCCCAGCATCTCTTGGCTGAAAGGATGCAGCTCCTTCCAGAGAACCTAAGTCCAAAAAGGCAGAGACTCATCGGCCAGGGTGAGACAGTGGTGTGAGACTGTACCCTTATCGTCCTCACACAACTGAGCTCGGCTCAGTGAGGCTAAGTACCTGCTGTGAGAACAACAGAGTGGAAACAGGGAGGACTGCATCACTTTGGGGCAAGTGCACGGTCAGCAGATAGAACAAACCGCAAAGAAACTTTGAACGAAGAAAACAGGAATATGGTCGGTGATTCTGACAGTGGCACTGTCTCAGTAGAAGGACATGGAAGCCATGTTCTTGCAGCAGATTGATCATGGGAGGAAGAATCAAATGGGTTCTCCCAGGGGCTTTGTGGTATCCTGAGTCACAGGCCCACACAAGCATGCCATGAGGGAAGGCGCCACCGACATCGTAATCCCTGACCCTTTCTGTACCTAATGTAGCCTCTTATTCTGGGCGTCTTTGTGATGTGGTTAATTGTTTAAATATCTCACAAGAGAGAATGGCTCAGTAGCTAGCTCCGTGGGTAAAGTGATCACCGTCACCCTTTAAGTGTGAACACCTGAGTTCTGAGCTCTAGCACCCATGTTAAAAAAAGAAAAAAGAAAAGAAAATCCGGATTTCAAAGTACACCTCTAGTCCCAGAATGGGGAAGCAGAGATAAGAGGACTTGTGCTGCCCACTGGCCAGCCAGTCTAGCAGAACTGGTAAGCTTTGGGTTTAGTGAAAGACCTGTCTCAAAAATAAGGTGAAGGACAATCGAGGAAGCCAACCGAGCAACAGCTCCAGTCTTCATCACATGCGCATACGTGTTGATGAGTGCCTGCACACATACATACACAGGAAGCGGGTCTTAAGGTCATGGAGTATGTTATGTGCATCAGTGACAACCCTGTGGCTAGCCCATGACACGACACAAACTTGATATTCTGAAGAAACCGTGACATCAAAGGCTAACTAAACAGATTCCATTTCTTCTAGCCAGCCATGCTTTCGGTCATTTTCCGGGGCATTCTTCAGACAGGCTGTTTCTTCACCAGCTTCCTCTGAAGCAAAGCCACACCTCTGACACCCAAGAAATTTTCAGGAAAGGGAAACAAAGCCACCAGGGCAGGACCACAGCTCCCGCGAGAGTCTCCCCGGCTTGCAAAGTATTTTGCGTGCGTGATGAGAGAGTTAAAAACACAGTCTGACTCCAAGACAATGACAGTGACAGGCTCGCAAACTGCCTTGGCTAGCAGACAGAAGAGGGCTGGGCATGTTTGTCACACACACCCAGCGTTAAGTTTTCTTCTGACAGCTGTCTGTCAGGCTGCAGCGAAGAGAAGAGCTGAGGGAGGCTATACCTACAAGTGCATCTGGAACGGCTTCGCTTTACAACTGCAGGAACTTGTCCTCTGGGCGTGAAAACTGAAATGTTTTCATGATCTCATGTTGTTAGAAAGGTAGGTTTCTGGGATTTAGAATCACTTGCAAAGAGACTTGACAGCCCTTATTTTAGTGCTTAGGGATAAGAGGTGAAAGGGTACAGATTTAGGAATCTGACAGAAATATATATGTAAACATGAGTAAATGGGCTGCGTTTCTGTTGTTGCTTTTGATCAAGCAGGAATGTCTATGACGCCTGGTTCACAAAATTGCCGCGGCTCTGAATCTGGAGCCTAGAGATTATGGAACGGAAGCTAAGGAGAGCTGTGGTCCTAACTGGAAGAATCTTGTTCCCTGGTCCCTCTGGGAGTATTTGGTAACATCCTCCGGCATTTTGGGTTGTCGCAAGTTGGGGCAAGTACTACTGTCTCCTGGTATGAGAGGTTGGATTGGCGCTCAGCACCCTCCAGTGTACATCTGTGATGATGAGTGTTGTCAACAGGGCAGAATCTAGAGCTACCTGAAGACAGACCCCTGGGCATGCCTGTGGGGCAGTATGGCGACCCTTTAACTGGGGAGGGAAGCCACCGTGGGTGTTTCCATTCTCTAGCTAGGTCTTGGACAGTGAAAGTGGATAAAGAGAATTGGGCGCCAGCCTGCACTCATTGCTCTCTGCTTCCTGATTGTGGCTGTGTTGAGATGAGCGTCCAGCTCCAGGTGTCTCAACGTCCCCACTGGGATGGACTTTATCATTGACTTGTGGACCAGAACAAATGTGTTCTCCTTCAAGTTGCTTATACCAGAGTATTTTATCACAGAAACAGAAAAATCAACTAAGACAACAGCAGACCTCACCCTTGAGGGGTTATCTAGCTCTAGCTGTCTATCACAGCAGGCTGAGAAGCCCTACTAGGGAGCCTGAGGGCTCAGGCCTGGTGTGGATGCTTACAGGGTGACTTCACAGAAAGCCGTCTGCCTCATTTTGCTTAACTATAGAAATCTACCACCTGGCTGGCATTTCCACTTTGAAAATGTAGGCTTTATCAAAATTAGCTTAAACCAAAATTGAATTTACATGTTTAGTAACCGTACTTCAGCAATTTCTCACCGGCTCGCTCAGATCCACCTTTGCCCTCCTTTCCCCCAGCCTCAGAAGTTCCCAGGACACCTTCCTCATCCTTAGACACTTCGTGTAGTGACATGTGGCTCTCAGTTCCCACGGATCTGTTCTCTGGTTCCTGGCTCATTCTGGCGGAGCTCACTCAAATCTCTTGTCTGGTGGCTGTTATAGACTGAATTGAACCCCTTACCCCTCCAAATACATGTTCTGGAGTCCTAACTCCAGGACCTCCAGATTGGAAAGAGGGTCCTTTTTTTATTATTTCTTTTTATGAGACAGAGTCTTGTTGTGTAGTTCAATGGGCTGAGTAGTTTTTGGTTTCTTAGCTTTTGTTTTGTTTTCTTTGGTTTTGCCAACTTGACACAAACTCGCATTGTCTGGGAAGAGGAAACCTCAACTGGGAAAATGCCTCCATCATACTGTCCCGTAGAAAATGCCTCCATCAGACTGTCCCGTAGAAAATGCCTCCATCAGACTGTCCCGTAGAAAATAAGTCTATGAGTCATATTTTTGACTAATGATTGCTGTGGGAAGCAAGCTCATTGTAGGTGGGGCTACCCCTGGGCTGGTGGCTCTGAGTAGGCAGAGCAAGGCCTGAGACCAAGCCATTAACAGCCTTCTTCCACAGCCTCTGCATCAGCACCTTCTCCCTGGCTCCTGCCCTGCCTGAGTTCTCGTCCTGGTGCTCTCCAATGCTGAACAGTGATGTGAAAGACTAGGCCAAATAAATCCTTTTCTCCCCAGTTTGCTTTAGGTCATCGTGTTTCATCGACAGTAATCCTAACGAAGACATTCCCCAAGTCCTTCTTCCTAACAATAGAAAACAAACCAGGACACCTAGGCAAACTTTGAACTGTGAGCCTCCTACCTCAGCATCTCGACTCCTGGAATTAGAGGCAGTACCAGCACTCCTGGAAAAGGCAGGGTCTTTACAGAGGTCTGTATGTTAAAACGAAGTTTATATGAGTGGGTTCGAATCCCAAGGTTGGCGTTCTTATAAGAAATTAAGACAGGCACATCTGGGTGGAAGATCATGCCAAAACAAAAGAGGCAATGACCTGGAAACCAAAATGCAAAGCTCAGGCGGAGCCTTCAATGCTGACATCCCGGCTCAACCATTTGGGGTCTGCTGTTTAAGCTGCTCAGTCTGTTCCTGTGGCCTAAGCAGTTGGGGGCAAGGGCTTCCCATTAAATACTTGGTCCTCTCTGTGAAAGAGGACTTGTATAGTTCAGTCTAGCTCTGGGTGCATGTGTGTGGGGGTGCACAAGTGTGTTTGGATGTGATATACGGATGTTATAAGGATAGGTCTGGGAATTCGGCTCTCTCCTCCCTCTGTGGGATCTGAGAAGTGGACTCTGAGCAATCTTTCCAGCCCCTCCCTGGGTTTTTGACCACCCTTTCAGTAAACAATAATCCTTAACTGTGGGCCCCAGACCACCAGAAATAGCTTCGCCAAGGAACTCGGTAGAAATGCAAGCTCTCAGGCCCTGCCTGGACCCTCCTAGTCAGGATTCCAGGCCCTAAGGCTCTATTTGTAACAAAACCTCCTTGGCAAGGTTTTGCCATTTGTTTGCTTGTTTGCTTTTGAGAGAGGGTCTCTCTATGTAGCCCAGGCTGTCTTAGAACTTGATATTTAAACCAGGCTGGCCTCAAATTCCTAGAGATCCACCTGCCTCTGCTTCCCCTAGATTAATTAAAGGTGTGTGCCACTACGCGTGGCTTGTAACGAGGCCTCCTAAGAACGTTGCTCCAGTCTGGCCTGGTGTTCTGGCAATGCACAACCACGATTGGTTGTACCGGTGCTTCTTTCTTTGGCATTTAACAGGTGCCATCATCTGCTGCTGATCTGCTCTGCTGCAGGGGTTAGAAGCCAATGGAAGCTGTCTATCCAATGAATACTCAAATATTTAGAGTTGGTAATTTCTTCTGCTCAGCTACATAATGACAGAAACAGGACATTCGCTATATCCACAGGGCCTAGGACAGTAACTGGCATGTAGTAGTACTTGCTGTATTTCGACTGAATTCACAGACATGCAGAAGGTGAGATAAAAGGAGACCTCCAAGAAAAAAGCAATTTATTGTAAAGAGAAATTTAATCCCAGAAGATGGGGCAGGGACAGGGTGTGGTTTGGGTGGTGGCATACTTGTCTACCATGTGCAATGTCCAGAGTTCAGTCCCCAGCTCCATATAAACAGGGCATACAGAGCATGCCTATGATCTCAGTACTCAGGAGGCTGAGGCGAAAGGATCAGGAGTTCATGGTCATCAAGGATTACATAGTAAGTTCCAGGCTATACTGAGCCCTGCTTCAAAAAGTAAAGTAAGATAAAATATAAAAGTAAAAGAAATATCCATGCCAGCCTAGTGGGCCCATGAGGAAGGCTAAGTGCCTTCTGAAGCATGCTGTTCCCAATACTCCCTGGCATATCAATAACAAGCTTACCCTGCTATTTTAGCAGAGTTTAGCTCAAATTCCAGGAGCTTGATGTTTATAAAGCAAATAAATAAGAGTTCTACTTCATTAAGATCTCTGTAAGACATGGAGAATGCAATATAATGCCCTGCTTTACAGTAGACAATAAACGAGCAACCAGCCATCACAGAAAAGATCTTTGAGCACAGCATCCATCTGGGAGGCGGGGATCCAGAGACTCGAGAAGGGAGAAAAATCCCAGAAGCCTGAGTATGGAACAACTGACCCATACAAGCAAACGAGAGAGGAGAGAGGAATGGAAAGAGGGAGGGAGGGAGGGAGAGACAGAGAGACAGAGAGACAGAGAGAGAGAGCAGTGATACAAATCAATGCTAGCAACAAACATTCCATGAAGCTCTCGAAGGAAGAGGGACGCTGGGCTCTTCAGGTAGCCACGGTTCCTGCTGCAATCTGCTGTGATAAGACTCCAGACTCGTCTCAGTGAGCAAAAACGTTGGTTAGCACAAGTGAGGGCCTCACCCCAGGCTGAATGAGCTTATGGCTAGCACAAGTGAAGCCTTCTCATGGCTGTATGAAATTGTCAGGAATCTGAGGTGGGCTCAGGAAGCCAAACTACACATAGTAGGTAAGCAAGGGTACATAATCTTGATTTGTGTTTATTTACTATGCAATCTTTTTGCTGTGTGGCCTGGGGACACTCTGATGATCTCAACACTTACCCTGACTTCTGTATAGTCCTTAATCCTGAGAAACTGGAGACATGAATTCATTTTGATGACTCCAAATCTTGGCAAGATGTTCTCTTGTTAGATAAATGATGACATTTGAGGTTCGAAAGGCAGTTTTAGTTCATGGCATTATTGGTATCGAATTTCTCACTCTTTTCTTCTGCTTGAAATCTTCCAGTAATAGTATATTAACTCTGACAAATCATGATAGTTTAACTACTTCCCCCAAAAAGACTTCAGCATTTTTTCAAACGAGTCTTCAGTACAAATTCTGTTGCCTCAGAGAATGACATGGAGGAATTCAGGGTCAAGCCAGCCTGCCAAAACCCACATAAACAGAGTCCCCTAGACACCACAAAACAAAGCAGAGAGAAAACAGATGAAAGAGGAAAACAATCTGACCCCTGCAGGGACCCACTTGTCTTCCCTTACACTGCGAGGTGCACCTAAAGCAACAAGAGCCTATTGGACCCTGGGTTGCCAGGAAACAGATTCCCAGCTCTGCATTCTACATCCCTGGCCACTCTGAGAAAGCCAAGCCTCTGCTGGTAGGGCCTGGAGAGAAGGCAACTCTTTTGTTCTCATGTATCTGTTTTTATTAATTAACAAAAATGTATCTCTAATAATCAATGAGATGTTATGAAGTACACACTCTGAGGGATGTACTGAGCTGCTGTACAGCATCACCAGCAGACAGTGAGAATGCAGCAACGGGGAGCGGTTAGCACCTGCAGGCGGGAAACTGAATTGGAGTAGCCATTATGAGAAACAGTATGGGGTTTCTTCAAATAATTAAAAGCAGAGCTATCATATTATCCAGATAATCCCTACTGGAAACACAGACACACACACACATATACACACATATACACAGACACACACACACATGCATATATGTGTGTGTCTGTGTATGTATATGTGAGTGTATGTTTAATAAAATGGGTGTGACAAAGAGATATGATCATTATGGCTTATTAATAATAGCCAGGCTACAGAATCAACTAACCTGTCCATTAAAAATATAAAAGAAGAAAACGTGACCTATGTATGCAGCGAAATACTGTTCAAGTCACAAAGGGAGGAAAGGTGACTCTAAGTGACCCTTCACTTCTAGAGAATACAAGAGCCATGCTGTAACTCTGACATTTTGCTTGGGTAATCCAGCAGCCTAGGATCAGAGCACAGTGCTAGTGAGAACTAACCATGCTCAACACCTGTCTCACTGAGAAAAGACACAGACCTTAAGGAAGGAAAGGTTGGTTCTGGCACATCCCTGAAGGATGCCGTGCATCATGGCAACAGATGCTGGACCAGCTGGTCACGGGGCATCAACAGCCAGGAAGCAAAGCGTGATGAATGTACCAGCTCACTCTCTTCTTCATCCCTGGATCCCAACCCAATGGTCTTACCCAATGTGGGTCTTGCTGTCCTACCCCAGTTAACCTAATCACGAGAATCCCTCATAGACATGGCAAGAGATCTGTTTCCATGATTTTAAAACTCACCAAGATGACAATCAAGACCGACCATCAAAACTTCTCTCCTTGTCAACCTAACAGCCAAATACATCGCTAATGCATTCAGTCCCTCTTCAGAAGTCCCCACAATCTTTCTCATTCCACACAATCCAGAAGTGCAGACTCCTCTGAGAGCCAGGTGATTTCCTATCTGTGAACTCTGTACAATAAAACAAGTTCCATCCTTCCAGCATATCGGGCTCCAATAAACATCCCCATCCAAAAGGAGAAGACTGGGATATAGCGACTCAGTCTTACAAAAGCAGGACTAACACCCAGAAGAGAAAATACCAAATCCAGTTGCTCCATCTCCAGCATCTTGGGCTCCTGGTGGAATCATCTGGGCCAGGTAGCTCCATTCATCCAGGTCTGCTGCCTTCAGCACACTCAGTCTCTTTCTTGGGCATCTCTAGGCCATGCCTGCAGTTTCCTTCAGCAAATATTCCACGGCTCCGACACCTACAATCTCCTTGTCTGGAACTTTAAGCTTTCTCATACATGGTTTCTTGCTGAATTTCAAAATTTTCCTATCTTTTTACTCCATATTCATTCTCTCTCTCTCCCCCTTCCTCCCTCTCTCCCTCCCCCCTCTCCATGACACAACTTGAATGCTATTCTATCTTAATTTTTTTCCTACACACACACACACAAACACAATGTCCATCATTCCTGCATTCAGCTTCACTTGAGGTCTCAGGTCCTTTGTCGGAATGTACAAACACGGACCCGTAGTTCGGTTCCGGATAAGGTCCTGCCCCCACTGAATCCCCAGGAGCTTAGCTTCCACTGTCCCCATGTCTCTCAGCAGGCTTGTCATCCAAGCCCCCACCAGAATGATCTGCTATGCTCTGCTGATACCATGCCAGGATCATACTAATCTGAAATTCCAGGCTCTTCCACATTCCTCCCTAAACAGTCACAAAGGCCCGAGAACCGCACGCTCAGGCTCTTCACTTCTCCGACCAGCTTTCTGTATTTGTTACTGGTCTCCTTGCTTTGACAGAACACCTGGCCAAAGCCATTTCTAAAACAAAGGCTGTTTTGCTATGCTTCATTTTGTTTTGGGGGAGGCTCATGCCTCACAACTTGATGTGGTAGTTTGAATGAGAAATGTCACCTCACAGTTTCAGGCATTTGAATACCTGCTCCCCAGTTGGGGGTGCTTTTGAGGGGGGTGAGGAGATGTGACCTCCTTGGAGGAAGTGAGTCACTGAGCTGGGCTTTTAGTGTTGACTGCCTCACCAGGACATCCAGTTTGCTCTCTCTGCTTCAAGTTTGTAGTTGAGGCTGTGATCTCTCATCTGGCTCCTGGCCCCTATGCCTGCCACTTGCTGCTGTGCCTCCCCGCTACAGTAGGGTACCATTCCTCCTGCAGACCAAAGTAAATACTCCCATAATTCATCTTGGGTCATGGGGTTTTATCATAGCAACGGGAAAACACTGTGGCAGGAATCATTGGCCACACTGTGTCCTCAGTCAAGAAGCAGAGAGAGCTGAAGGCTGGGCTCAGGTCCTCTTCTTTCCCTCTAGTCCAGGACCCCAGTCTGGGAAATGGTTCCACCCACCATTTGGGTGGGTCTTCCCATCTTTATTAATCTTATCTAGAAAACCCCGAACAGACAAGCCCAGAGGTCTGTTGCCATGGGGTGATAGAATATTGCCATGGTATTCGCTGATCTCTCGTGTCTGGTTCCCTTGGAGCTTCAGCTTTCTCACCCAGACTTCTCTTATTTAGAGAGTGAGAAGGATAACCTGCCAGGGCTCCTCACTTTGCGTCTGTCCATCTGACTCAGCACCATCACTACGGAACAGCCTTGACCCTCCTGACACCAGGTAGGTAGGTACCTGTGATGTGAGACTCCAGTCAGGAACACCTGGCACAAACCGTGATTCTCAACAAGGAAAAGGTAGCTATTCTAGAAGCAGGTTGGGCTGCTGGACAGACCTGCAGCCACTGTGACACCTGCTATGGAAGGATGTTGTTTGTCCCTCGAGGTCCAGGTGATGAAGCTAGAATCTCAGTGTGGGGTGGAGCTGACGGATATCTATGTGACACCCATTGGGGAGGGCTAGGTTGGTTCTGAGGGTGGTGCCTCGGGGGCGTTGCTATGCACACACTCTGAGCCTAACCCACACACCCAGCCAGTGCCTCTGCTTCTTGCTCATGAGATTTGCTTCCCTTTCTCTAAGCATGAACTGGCGCAGCCCACAGGGAAGTGGACAGATGCGGACATGGTGGATTGGAGCCCTGAAAACTATGAGCTTGACTTCTGTTTTGAACCAAATCTGTATACTGAGAGATTCACCTGCCTCTGCCTCCTGAGCGAGGGGATCAAAGGCCTGTGCCCCATGCTCGGCCTTACTAACATTTTAATAGGTAGCCAACAGACAAGCGACTCCAAAGGTTTACCAAGAAAACAACGAACATGCCATTGCTGTTGAAACCATCATTGTTATTGCAAGGAACATCCCTTGCCAGCAGTTTAGTTCCAGACCTCAGTTTACTCATGGGCGAAATTAGTATAATGCTCTAATTTAACCGTGAGCTGGGCCCTGTGTTGGGGAATGCTGGGAATAAAGAACCTGCCCACCAGGAAGCTGAGAGTTGAGGAAAGGGTTTGGATGCTGTCACCTCTAACTGGAGCACTATTGACAGCTGATGGGTCCTGAGAGGGGCAGACAGTTTTCTCTAAGAGTGTGGCTGACATGAATTGACCATGTTCCAGTGAATGTCCTCATACCTGGTAGTATCTGTCAGCACAAATTGGATTTGATGGATTGTTTTTTTAATGAAGAAATAAAAGGACATGAATTTGGGAAGGGTATGAATACAGGTGGATCCATAAAAAGTTAGGGGCAGCGGTGGAGTTAAATGTGATAATAATACATTGCATAAATTTCTTAAGGAATTAACAAAATTATTATGGTGAACACATGCACAAGTGTGCACTTGCACACGTGCACACACACACACACACACACACAAGTTCTAAGTCCAGCAGAGGTAAAAAAAAACAGTTCTGGAGTAACCTGGGCTAAAGGGAGTGTTGGAAGATAGAAATGGTAGCTTATACTTTTAATCCCAGCACTCGGGAAGCAGAGGCAGGGCGATCTCTGTGAATTTGAGGCCAGCCTGGATTCTGGAAAGGGATGAGTAGCAGATGGGCTTCCCAACTTTTCCAGGTTTGGCCACACTTCCAACTCTATCTTTGCAAAAATCCCATTTAGGCTTCAGTGTTTTCCCTGTTTCTTCTGAACCCCTCCCTCAGGCTCCCACACCCACCCATTCCTATTTGTATGCATTTCTTTAGAGCAGTTAGTGGGTATCGACCAACTGTGGAGACAAATGGGCCCATGCGTAGGCTGCCACAGATTGAACGTAGAGTTCCATATGCACCATGCTCAGGGAATAGGGACTCTTGATTCACTTCATTTTTGACAGGGCCTTGCTATGTAACTCAGGCTACCCTGAAATCCACAATCCTCCTGCCTCAGTCTCTTAAGTGTTTGGATGGTAGGTGTGCACTCCTGTGCCCAGATGTTATCTTATACACAGGTGGTAGAGAGGTACCATAGTTTCTCTGAGGAAATAAAGTCAATTTCATGTTTCATAAGGAACACTGGGGTGACCAATTGACTGGATGGGCAAGGCAGCAAGAGCCAGTGACTGTGTTAAAACTCTTGGCCACTAATGGCTATGGTATGAACTAACCTCACAGTGATGGGAATACAGACAGCAGGGTAAGAGGTTTGGAGATGGGATTTGGCTTCTGCTTCAAAGTAGAGGTGAGAGAAGGGTCCAGAGAAGCCATTTAACGTGAACTGAGGATCTGAACAGTCTCCTGAGGACTCTAGCAGACACACCACACGGGAATGATTGGCAGCCTTGATGCGCAGGCCCGCCTCTTCAGCGCCCTTGTCATTGCCGAGTCTTCTCTCTTTGAATTGCTAGCACCATTCCCTGAGATCTGGCCCAGGTATTTCACAAACTGCCACAGACTTGTTAATTTTATATCTTACATAATTAGTTCCTTTTGTGCTTTACCTGTCAGAGTTCTTGAAGTGACATCAGAGCAGCAAATTAAGTGACTTCTGCTAAACTTGGGAATGTTATGAATCCTTAGAATCTCCCCCATAAGGATGGCTCCAATGGGGCACAATTGGTTCTTAAGCCAGGAAGTAGCCTACACATATGAGGTAGGGTGTTCTCTCTGTCGGCACCAGGACCACCAGGGCACATGTGGAGGTGGGTCAGAAACTACCCTCTAAGATGGAGATTCTCAGCGGCCCTAGACAAGGCGATACAAATGTTTAAGGCCAATGATAAAATGGAAGGGTTAGGAAGCAGATGTTGACAGCCTGGTTCTTCTTTTCTTTATTCCTACATGTCTAGAAAAAAAAAAAGTGTGGGCCAGGGAGGAAAAGAGGAAGAGGTGGAATAAACACACTTGGTGAGAAGTCGCCATTAAAGAGAGGAAGAGAGGCTGTGCTTAACTCACAGTTCCTCAGTCACAGCCCCCATGAGGCCCCCAAAACATTCAGATCTGAAGAGAGACGTCCACAGCATCAACCTCAGGTGAAGTTGTTGGCGCAGGGTTCCCGTCCACCATGTGAGAGAAAGCCAGAGGGCTGGGAAGAGCCCAGGAAGTCCCTTCAGCCAGAAGCTATGGGAGGCCCCTGAGAGGATGCTGGGGTCCCTCCATCCTGGGCACAGCAGTGGCTGAAGACAGAGCACCAGCAGGGTGCGCGGGATTTCAGCAGGAGTGTGATGCAGGAGCCAAGTGCCTGTTCAGCAGGGGCTCAGCCAAACATGCTGTTCAAATGCTAGATGCCATTAGGGTAGAGACGAGCCTGGGGGACCTCAGCAGGGCATCGCAACAAACCCACATCAGGCCATAAATGCCTCCCTCCACCCTGTGCCTGCTCTCCCCAGCCAAACTCTGATGGCTGGGAAGAGTGAAACAGAATGAACTTGATCCCGAATGGCTGACAGCAAGCTGACACACGACGAACATCCCTGGTGACGCCCAAACTCAAGTGTTTGCACTGAAAACAATGGAGCCGAGGCAGAAATCATGTTTCTAAAATAGGGAAGAAATTTACGTATTGGCTTACATGAGTAAGTAACCATAAATTTATACAAAACTTTCTAAGGGGTGAGGACAGGAGACAGCATATGACAGACCTGGAGTTGAGGCCGGCTGTGTACTTTTTTAAAAATAATAAAACAAAGTTAATGATGAGATCCTTATTCTCAGAGTCAGCTTTGATCTTTCTTTCCCAACCCTTTGCAAGCCAGAGTCAAGGCATCTTTCTTTCTAACTTTGGGCAGCTCAGCCAAACCCTGTCCCTAAAAACCAGTCTGTTAGGATAATTGCTGGGACAGTCCTGGACAGGACAGATTTACTTCAGTTGACAGCATTCTGATTTTGAGTATAGGATGCAGGCAGGTTCTGGTAGGGAAGATAATGAAATCTGAGTGGAGACGGATTAGGTGGCACTTGAGAAACAGTTGGTGTTAAGAACTTGAGATGTCAAGCTGTGCACAGAATCCTGTGTGCACAGGGAGTTCCCATGAGAGAAAATAATGAGGGCAGAAGACACTTATTCTAGCTGGGAACATTAGCAGGATCAGAAGGTACAAGCTGAAGAAGCATGGAGACCCAAGCCCCCAGCAAAGACACAAGCAGGACCCAACTGGGCAGAGTTCTCACCTCTGCATGCCCGTTCCCCATCAGCCTGGCAGGCCCAGCTCTACAGTAAGGACCCAGCATGTGGAGACTGACCCAGGGCCCAGGGCCCAGCACGTGGAGACTGACCCAGGACCCAGGGCCATGGAGACTGACCCAGAGTCCAGGGCCCAGCACGTGGAGACTGACCCAGAGTCCCAACACCATGGAGACTGACCCAGGGCCCAGCATGTGGAGACAGACCCAGGACCCAGGGCCATGGAGACTGACCCAGGGCCCAGCACGTGGAGACTGACCCAGAGTCCAGGGCCCAGCACGTGGAGACTGACCCAGGACCCAGCACGTGAAGATTAACACGTTAATCACACCTACACTTTACTGATTTCTATGGATCCATTCAAAACCTTGATCAAGTACTTAGGGCTTTCTTTCCCAAATTCCCCTCCTTCTCCACCACCCCCAACCCCCAAAAAAGAATCAATGTCCTTCAGTCACTATTCCCTTCACTGATATTTACTATAAAGAATATTTCTCTATTCTTTAACTCCGTGAAGCTTATGCTCCAAAGGGCACACAGTTCTGCTTTATAAGCTTCACAACTATGTATATTCCATTTCTTTGTTCATAGCCTGGCGCCAGGACAAAAGGCTTTGGGATAGTGAGACTGGGAACGATAGGGAAAAGAGGCAAAATGCAGATTTGCATTTAAAACCTTAGCCAGCATGGAGAAAACTAGAAAGTGAAGATTCAGGGAAGGAAAAGGAAACGAGAGTGACTGGGACCACACAAAATGCTAAAGACATCAGATGATTCTGGTTAGAGTCTGAGTCACGGCAGGTTCCTGCAGCACAGCTAACGGGGATGGCCTCCTTCACTGTGGACCGATCCTTCTCTCCTAGATCTTCCTCTACTAGCCCTTCCATGGCCACTGCCTACGGAAGGAGATGTGGAGCCACGTGGCCGAGGAAATAACCACAGTGGCCTCTGAGCCAGTGGCAGCAGCAATCGATGCTAAGACTGATGAGAGCTGTGTATAGAGCCGGTGGTACGCCCTATGCTCCTGGTACCATCTTTGAAATCAACTCCACAGGAAAAGAAGCAGAAGCCAAGAAAGGTCAGAGGTTTGCCAAATGTCAACACTAAGTGTCTCCCTGAGTCTCAGGTTCACTGGTGACACTCGGCTACCTGAGGTCCTACTATGTGTTCATTATACTGCTGTCTCCCCTTGCCCTGAATCCTGAATTCTCTTCTGCCCCATTGCAGGCCTGGTCTTGTGATTGGATCCCTAGAATAATCAGGCCAAGGTCGTGTGTATGTGTGTGTATACATGTGCATGCATATGTATAGTAGTGTGTGTATATATATATATATATATATATATGAGCACATGCATGTGTATGAACTGTGTGTATATGAGTGAGTGTATGTATTTGTGTGTGTGTTGCTAGGGATCAAACCCTGAGACTGTGGCTTGTGGGCAAGGGCTTCACCCCTACACAGCATCTTAGCCCTCAGTAAGATTTTTAACTCCAGAATTTCCCAACTTTTAAACGAATCCATAGGTCTCTAAATAGCAAAGTGTGTTTCACTGTTCTACACCAGACAGTGTCAAAGTCAAGTCCTGGTGACCTCTGTCTCCCTCAGAGGCCTGAAACAAGTCGCTCAGACAGGAGTCAGAATGCAGTCCAAGAATGGAGTCCTGTGAGAACTCTGAGGGCTTGGGAGAAAACAAGGCAAATGTCTCGTGACCTCAGAATTGGTCTTGGACTGTGTGTTCCTGCTCCTCCCGAAGGTGTAGCGGGAAGGAGTGGCCTGCTTCAGCTGTCTGTTTTTGCCACGCACGGATTGTCCCTGTGACTGAACACCACACTCGTGCGCTTCCTCTTAACCCTCACCACATAAATTGCCTGAGCCTCTGGATCAAGTTGGTTATTGCCACCTCATTTTCAGGCCCCCACTTCCCAGGCTCACACAGTCTTAGGTTCATGTCTTAGGTTCACCACCCTGAATAGCACAAGTCGCAAAATATGACTACTTGCTGCTGTGTGATGTTTCACTCTTTTGGCTTTTTGGGGGGCCCACCACCTAGCTCCCAGATAAACCACACACAGAGGCTTATTCTTAGTATGAGCGCCCGGCCTTAGCTTGGCTTGTTTCTTGCCAGCTTTTCTTAACTTCAATTATCCCGACTACCTTTTCATCTCTGGGCTTTGACCCTTCTCTGTTTTCATATGCCTTTCTTCATTTCTCTCTCCGTGGCTTGCTGTGTAGCTGGGTGGCTGGCCCCTGCCGTCCTCCTTTCCTTGTTCTCTTGCTCCTCCCTTTCTTCTAGAGTTCTCCTTCTGTTTATCCTCTCTGCCTGCCAGTCCCACCCATCCCTGCTCCTGCCTCACTATTGGCCATTCAGCTGTTTATTGGGACCATAAGGTGTTTTAGACAGGCAAAGAGTCACAGCTTCACAGAGTTAAACAAATACAGCATAAACAGAAGTAACACACCTTAAAATAATATTCCCCAACAACTTGCCCCCGTATTTTACTGGCCCGTGTGTAACAAGATCATGTGTCTGTGTGTTTGTGTGTGTGTATGTTTATTAGTGCAGGCATGTGTGCATGTGTTCATGTATGTGCATGTTGCAAGTGTGTATACATGTGTGCATGTATGTGTGTATATTCACGCATGTGCATGCACATGTGTACAAATTGACCCCAGGCCCTCTGTACACTGTGCCCTCGCTCTCCCACCAAGCTGCCCCAGCCCAGTGTACACCCATGAACCCCTCTGAGCCCTTTGCTCCTCTCAGCTGCTCCTAAGTTAGAGATTGTTAAGAATTTGCCCATCTCACTGGAAAATATTTAACACTGAAAGCACCTCAAGAGACCCATCTGGAAAACCCAGAAATAGACATTTTAGTCTCCTGCTCTGCCTCTTTTCCTATACTTAATTGATTCCATTATTCATGCTTCCACACCCCAATCTGATTTTTTTCTTACTTCTCACGCATAGTTACTAATCAAGGGTCTGTTTTCTCTATTAGCCAAGCTACTCGCAGTAAAAGCTCTTTATCTTGCTCATAAGCAGCTCTTCCAGCTCCCTTGTTATTTTCATCACTCACATCTAAGCTCTTTTCTATTTATTTGAGATGTGTAAAACTCCCCATTGTTAGCAAAGTCTGACAGCTCATGCCTGTTATCCCAGCACTTGGGAGGTAGAGGCAGGAGAAACCGGAGTTCAAGGCCAGCCTCTGCTACATAGGAAATTCAAGACTATCCTGGGCTTCTTGTGAACTTTTTTAAGAACAATGACAAAAAAGACTTGCTAAAATTTCCACAGAATGGTGCCTCATTTCCAAAACCTTCCGTTACTACCATCTAACTAAATTACTCAGATTCTGCTGCTTTGTTTGCTTGTCAGGTTCAACTTTCTACCTTTCAAGATGGCAGCTCTTCTGTTTGGCTTTCTGCACGAAGAATCGCCATCTGGTTATCTGCTGTCTGAACTGAGGTGAAATTATAATGAAGATAAAATTAACTTGGTATGAAAGAGCTCAAAAGAGAAACGGTCACTGAACCCTACTCAAGTACCGAGCACAGTGACTCTGGAACTTCTGGACCCTGCCTCCTTAGAACAAGGACTTAAGAAGTCATAGGTGATTTTAAAAGGCTGTATCAACTCAGGCACTCTTCCTCAGCCATGTCCTCTGCCTTCAGTCACTCCCAAGACACTGGGAGCAAGCAAGTTTGGCAGCGTCTGAGGGTTGATAGTGGACATACTTCATGAGGAAGGCTAGAAGAGTATCACTGTGTCAAAATGTCCATTGATAGGCTGCTATCCAGCAGGGGTATGCTCTAGAAACGAGCCAAAAAGCAGTCCTGTCATTGTGCAAGCATAGAATGAATTTATTCAAGCCTATTCGGCATAGATCAGTCAACTGGTGTATTTGTTGTTGTTCATTTTATGGGTTGCTGTCAGGATAGAATTGCATGCTACCTATATTAAACCTGTTTCTTATATTTTTAATGGAACTCATAATAACGATAAATGTCAATGGGGTTGGTGAAATAGCTCAGTCAGGATGTACTTGTTGTATAAGTGTGGGTGACCTGAGTTTAGATCACCATCACCCATGGGAGAAACTGGGCAAGGCAGTGCATGCCTATAATCCCAGCCCTAGGGAAGGAGACAGGAGGATTTCTGGGTCTTCATGGCCACCAGCCAAGCTGAATCCATTTGCTCCAGGTTCAGGGAGAGACCCTGTCTAAAACATAAAGGGGAGAGTGATACAGAAAGACACCTGACATGAACCTCCGGCCCCTCACACTCACACAATCATTTGTGTTCCTGCACACGCAGGTGCACGCACACACACAGTCAAATGATAGCAAGGTTAGCATGTAATCTACTGACCCAGGCATTTGTTAGTACACCAAGCATTACATACTAATGCTTAAGTATATAGCTGCATATGCTAGACTATCACGTAACTTTTGGTGAGGGTCCCAGCACTCAAGGCCTGTGTGACAACTGTAACAAAACAAGGTGTGGCCTCCTCTTCCTCCTCCTCCTCTTCCTCCTCCTCCTCCTCCTCAACTCCCTCCTCACTCTCTCCCCCTTCTCCTCTTTCTCCTTCTCCTGTTGCTGCTGCTTCCAAAAAGAACTGTTGGAAGTTGAGACAATAACAGCTGCCAAACACAGGGCTGCTAGTGTTTAATGTCTGGAGCAAAGCGTCACCAACTCAAATGCCTACCTAGATCAATTAGTCTGTGATCTCTAAAATCTGGAGCCATAGGACCCTAGCTCATAAGGCTTGAAGCAGTAGGCCTGAGGATCCACCAGTCTAGCCCTCGGACCTTGGGCACTCAAGGACCCACAATTGTTAACACTGATCATTTACCTATGATTCCCATCCAGGTGGAGCAAAACATACCAGGCAGTGGATTGGTCATACGATTGCTACTA
Source organism: Microtus oregoni (assembly GCF_018167655.1). Taxonomy (NCBI): domain Eukaryota; kingdom Metazoa; phylum Chordata; class Mammalia; order Rodentia; family Cricetidae; genus Microtus; species Microtus oregoni. Next base: position 13,306,809 of record NW_024543221.1, read on the forward strand.
AATATACTAAATCTTAAGGAAACTGGACTCTTAGCAATAAACTTGCCATCATAGTAGATACCATCATAGACTCATCCCCAATCCTGACTTCCCAGATGAGACTTGAGATTGTAATTTATGAACAAATTGAATATCTACCAAGCCAGGAATGATGATACACCAAGGCGCCAGGGATCACGTGGATATACTTTTGCTGTTAGCAACTATCTCTTCCTCATCTTTTATTTGGAATCTTTTAATTGTCAAGGTCAGAATCTTCTCTGCTATTCACATGTGGGATATAATGATAGAGATAAACTTTTACTATTTATGGTCAAGATGTGTGCAGAATCAATAGGAAAGTACTCGTGGTGGCGCTCCTTCGGGGGCAGCAACACTTGTGAATTTAGCATCATTTTGTATCTGAGCTCCATACATGTGCTGTGAATGTCCTTCTCATTTTCCTGACATAGTCATTTCCTGATCTCTTTTCTCATCTTGTTCTGAAAAAGCCTAGGATAAAAGAAAAAGCTTAATTAGTAGGTCTCATTAGCTTCTTAATGGACAGTCCTGCTAAATTTTTCAGTGTATCACTGGGCGCCATTTCCTTAGGCAGGATGCATTCAGAAAATAGATGGCAGAAATGGATGGCAAGAAGTGTTCCTAAGAGCGACTGTGTGGGACTGTTTCTAACCCGACTGGAAGGAAGCCCACATTTGCTGAGCAATCGCAGCATGCCCAGGGATTCCGAATCACTAGTTTATACACAGTTTGTGGAGGTGGAACCTTTAAGTGGTGGAGGATTGCTGGAGGAAGCACATCACTGGGGGTGAGTCTTAAGGGTTTACAGCCTAGCCTTGCTTCCAGTCTCTTCTTCTGCTTCCTGAATGCGGAAGAAAACATGACCAGCCAATCCCTTGCTCCTGCCGCCATGTCATTCTTTCTCCACCATAATGGACTCTGTCCCTCTGGAACCCTATGCTGAAATAAACCCTCTCATCTTTAAGTTGCTTTTGGTCATAGTGTTTTGTTGCAGTCACAGAAAGGAAACTTATGAACCCACCAAGAGTGCTAACCCAGGTACCCCAGAGAAGCCCTCTTGCCCATAAGCCAAAGAAGGGGCTTGAACCAGGGCACATCCTACAGGTCAAGTTGAGGACTCTGCATATGGCAAGTGCCATTTTGTAGCCCTTTAGTACCACATTAATTAGTGGTACTAATTATTGATTAATTAGTACCACAAGGTACTAATTAGGTACCTGAAAATTTGTGTCACATTGTGTTAATCAAGGCACTCTTGCTGTCCTGTGCCTACTTTGGCTTTTATTAGAGTTCCAGGCGGGAGACAGAACTCTAGTCCCTAACAAAGCAGTTCTGACAAGACATTGTCAAGACAGTGAAAGCAACCAGAGCAAAACTATGGCCAGCAAGAGTATGGCTTAAAGATATGTTGAGGCAGTGTAGTAGCAAAGCTGTCTCAGAACACTGGGAGGCAATGGACATGCACGCGCACGCACACACACCTACCTCACTCATTCCCACTCCTCTCCACTCCTACTCCTGCCCCACCCCATCTGGCAGGAGGAGCAAGGAGGCAACCCTTGCCAACCAAGGGTTCCAACCAACACTGAATAACAGACACCATCAACAGTTCTGTTCACGTGGCAAAAGCAGAAACAAATTCCCTCTTCAAGATGCTCAGCCTCAAAAGCCTGATGACTTCTCAAGGAAAGGCAGGTTTCCCAAGATGCCATCAGTCCCCAGTGTGAGCTGCTCTTGAAGACTCTCGGGCTGTAACTGCGACTTAGCCCCTTAGGTACATGAGGCGTCTCTCAGTCACTGCACTGGTAGTGGAGGAGTGACTTGCTTCTGTGTGCATGTTGGAGAGTCATAATGAAGAATGGAGTCGACTTTCAGGTCAAACTGTGTCCTGTCTCCTCCCTGGGTTAATCCAGATGAGCTGACTAAGGGGCCACCCCTAGGAAGGAGGGTCAGCCTAATACCATGTACACTACCTTCCCAGAATTCCTTGTCCCTAGCACAGTCCCTACAAACTGCCATGAAGTTTATCTGGTTCAGCTCTCCTTTCAGAGTTCAGCGAGCCATAACTGTTTCCTTTTCTTCTCTCTTGCCTGTCTCCCGATGCTGAACAGCGTCTGTACATGCCTTTAAACCCCTCTTTCACCCATGAGATTCCTCGCTCACTCTAAGGCTGCCCTTTTCGCCTGTCCTTCTCCTGATGCTGGGCAGCTTCTGTAGATGCCCTCCCCACAATGTGGCATCCTGTGTCATGGGACTGACCCCTAGACCAGCCGAACTTCTACATTCTTTTCCTTTGGGCAGCTGAAGCTCTACAGCCTGTCCTGGGGTTTTCTTTTGAATTCTAGTAAATTGTCCTCAAGTTTCCAGTTAGATCTGTTATTGGTATTTTATTAACAAGACAAAGAACTCCAAGAGGGACCCGGTTTTCCTGGTAGCATATGGTAGCTTTGCCCAGATACCCGAGACTTCAGTAACACTTATGTCCTGATTTTTACTCTTTAATTGACAGAGAAAACAAACCTGTTCCTGCACCCTAGACAGCACCAAAGCAGATGGGGAAGGAGGGCCAAAGCCAGTCTCCACTTGCAGGGCTGTGCTCAGTGAATGAAGGGTTGAGCCTCCTAGGCAACACTTCACACCCCACCTTCTCCCTCATCTCTAAGAAGTGACGTCGGGATTATGTTACAGTCCTAACTTACTGTGCGCTGGACCTTCCTTTATCGTGATCCTGCCACTACTACCTTATGTCAACCCCACTAGCAACTGCCAAAACTTGGGGGCACCAAAGACGTCCTGTGATAGGGTAGTAGAGCTGGACATGAAAGCATCATTTGCCACTAAAACTGAAGCGTGATGTGAGGATGCATGGGGGAATGTTACACGCACATGGCTAAGTGCAACAGGTCAACACAGAAAAGGCCATGCTGTACTATTCCAATCACGAGACATTCTAGGAAGACAGAAACACAGGCATTCTACAGATCTGTGGCCCCGGAAGTTAGTGCGGGGACGGGGACAGAGCACTGACGGTTTGAAGACAGTGAAAATATCCTGTGTGATACAACAAGGTGCACCTCATCGTTACACATGGGCAGAAACCTAAAGGGAACTTCCCAGAACAGAACAAACACAGTATAAACTGCAGACTGGAAAGGCAATGTTGAGTCATTATAGACCCAGCCGTTTGACAGACGTCCCACAACTGGATGCTGACAGTCACACACATGTGGGGGCAGGAAGTGGAGAAAGCTCTCCATACTTTCTGCTTAGGCTCACTGTGAGGCTAAACACAAAAAAAGTAAACAAAAAATAAAATCTGTTTTCAAACATTCGATCCATCCTCTCTGAGAATGTCTCTCATGGATCTCTATGCAGGGTTTCCCTGAAAACATGATCTTGGGTAAAATGTTGGACCAACACCCATGAAGTGGTCATTACTACCTGCTCTTGCAGATGAGGAAACTGAGGCAAGGAGCGTGTAAACATCCTTGTGACAGTCACAAAGCTGGGCTGTGGACCAGCTGGGAAAGAAGAAAAGAAAGCCTTGTGTGTGAAAGACACATGCCCTTTGGTTTCTATGTTTCCAATGCTCTGAAACTGGGTTGTTTAAAATTTACTTTATTGTTCTTTGTAGTCTTGGGGGATTTTTAAACACTTTTTTAAAAACGAGAGGATAACCCTGCACATAAGGTTTTAATACCTATGATCAGAGAAAGTACATACTTCCAATCAAAAATCATTTGGAAGAAATCATGACATAGCTTGATGCTAGCATTTCAGCTGAAGACTTCTGTAAGCCTGGCATCTCCATGAAGTGACTTGTGGGCCTCCAGCTGTCTGTGCCTTCTTTTTTGGAGAACAATGTTTCATACCTCTGAACATGCTTTGCCCACACCCTCTTGGCAAATCAATGATCTGGAATTGATTGTGAGCATTAAATCAATCCAGATGCCCAAAGTCACAGCAGCCCTCCTGAACTCTCTGCCTCCCCATTCATCTTTCTGAGCTTTACAGAGTGTGGGTACTGCATGACACCAACCGCTCACAGACTCAGCTTTCAGGGAGCCTTCTAACCTGGCCGTGACTAAGCTTCTTAACCTGACTCTCACTTACCAAATCTATTTGGGCTTTCAATGTCTGGAACAGAGGTCCATTGTGTGTTCATCATTTCAGGTTGACTCATACTAAATAAGAAAAAATGTCAAAGACACCAGCAGTTCCCAGGTTAAGGCAGGTTGCCCAGAGGCCATTCTGAATGAAGACCGTGTCCTGGAATAGTGTCCCATGTGATTGATCATGTGGAACTGGGTGATGTGGTGCAGGAAAGGTCACAGAGAGTTGGTGACCTACACCCACATGGGCAATATGGACTGAACTTGTGGACTCAAATACATAAGGACATGAAGTTGGGAGAGAGCTGTGACTGGGAGTTCTTTGGGGTGAGGGCTAGATATCAAAATATATTTGCATACATGTATGAAATATTCAAATAAGTATAAATTAAAAATGAAAACACAAAATTAAGGCAGGGAATGATAAAGAAAGACATCCAGCATGGTCCATGGTCCTCTAGCACCAACAGGCACGCATGCATTGGCACATGCACTCGCATGCATAAGCAAACACATGCGGACATAAATGTCACACATCTACAAATAAAGAATGCTGCTAAGTGCTCCTCCCTAAGATGATGACATAGACATAATACCACTTGCTTTGAGTTGAACAAGCAGCCAGGTACGGTAGGTTGCCTGGATTCAGAAGGATCAAGGCAGAAAGAATGCCTGTAACTTCTGATCCAGAACCCATGGCCTTCACCTAAGCTGTGCTACCTCACACACTGAAATACAAACAGTTCAACGTTCTAAACGGTGCAGTGGTAATTTGTGCCCAAAATGTCAGCTGCACAAGAAAATTAAAGCATCTTAAGCTGTGGATCACATCTACTCAATAAAGGCTTCTAATCTCAACATAATCATCGCTACTGTCCAAATGTCAACTGAGCTACCCACACTCCCCTTTAGGTAAAATGCGGGGAAATGCCGAATCAGCATGGTGTGATTTTAGAGTTTTGCTCATTTGTCCTTCTCCTAAAATGACATCGGGTCCTGGGGTACCCTGTTCCATGACCATCTCGGTGTAGGGTTTTGTGTACAGAGAAAGCACACAGTCAATAAGCTGTGGCTTGGTCTGTATGATGATCAATATCGTTACCTTGACAGGGTCTAGAGCTACCCAGGAGACAGACCTCTGGGCATGGCTGTGAGGATCTTCTAGAGTTAACCAGGGTGAGAAGATCCACCCACTGTGGGTGGTGTCATTCCATGGACTGGAGTCCTGGGAGATGAAGGAGGAAGCGAGCTGAACACCAGCGTCCATCTCTGCCTCCTGATTCTGGATGCAGTGTGAGCAGCTCACATCCCAGCACCATGCCTTCCCCTCCACCCACAAACTGTACCCAAAACAAATCCTTTCTCCTTTAAGCTGCTTTTGTCACAGCTGTGAGAAAAGTGATACAGCCTTAAAAACTGTTCCACGAAAATGAAACAGAAACATTAGGCTGGAGAAGTTTAGAGTCTAGGGAAGAAGTCAACTGCTCAGTGACATGTTGGGGCACTTCTCAGGGAGACACCAAGTCCTTAAAGAGTCACTAATCCAGTCTTCATCCTTTACCTAGCGTCCGTGAACAGGTTACCCAATCTTTACAAAGAGTGAGTTGTTTAGAACTCAGAATAAATACGGTCATAAACCAAAAAAAAAAAAAAAAAGGCCGGGCGGTAGTGGCGCACGCCTTTAATTCCAGCACTCGGGAGGCAGAGGCAGGCGGATCTCTGTGAGTTCGAGACCAGCCTGGTCTACAAGAGATAGTTCCAGGACAGGCTCCAAAACCCACAGAGAAACCCTGTCTCGAAAAACCAAAAAAAAAAAAAAAAAAAAAGAATAAATACGGTCACTATTGACAAGCAACTTGGAACAAAAGGTGGCTGAACTTGAATGAGTGTGCTACCATCGTATTAAATATAACTACAATGTGTACCGGCAAGAAAATAAAAATAGAATTGTGTAAGAGTTTGTGACAAAGTAAACCCAGAAAAGGGGATGCGGATGGTAAGATCATTTCTCCCTTAGTCTTTCATGTGTGCTCATGCATGTGCATGTGTGTGTGTACACGTGTTCGTGTGCGCGTGTGTGCGTGTGTGTGTTGGGGGAGGTTGAGCCTAGGTCTTTGAACATGCAAAACATTATTGCAACACTGAGCTACATGGTCCGTGTGCTCCTCTTTTCTTCACTCTGGTTCTACACTTTCTTTGCAGGAATGCTTATGGCATAAGCAGCCTTGAAAGACAGATCATGCCTCCCTCTGAAGTAGAAGGAAGTTTTATTTCCTAGCCCATACCATATAAATATTATGTCCCTCCAAGGCAATGGCTGGGCAGGAGTACTGACAGGCCATCTTTAAAGATGGAAGCTTCTTGAGAACGGGAAGACGGCTCAGTCAGTAAAGTTCTGATAACCCTGAGCCTGAGTCCCTAAATCTGGTTTATTTTTGAAGTCTGACATGATGCTACATAAACATGATTCTAGGGCTGGAGAGATAGAGACTAGTGGGGTTCGCTGGCCACTCAGCCTAGCCAAATCAAGACGCTCTAGGCCAGTGAGAGGCAATGCCTCAGAAAACAAGGTGGACACTGTCCTGAGTGATGGCATGCACATAAACACAGGGTCTTGAATATATACACGGGTAGACTCTGAAGAATTGGAGCATAGCTTGACTCAGGCCTGACAAAGAATGGGACTAGCCAGAGCATGACGGGCACAGTGGGGATGCCTAAGAAAGGCTGCAGAGGTGAGGATGGATGGAGTTTACCAGCCCTGGTGGACAAAGCCAGGGGTGTGGGCCCATCATAATTCTTCACTGGCCTCCTGATGTCTGCCATGCCTGGCAAGCTGCCCGAATGTCCTGGTCTAGACTAGATGTTTATAGGCTAAGAATCTGTGGCAGTCATCTATATCTGTGGGTGTAGGGGGGACACGAGAAGCGAGGAAGAAATGTTAAAAGAGGTGGGGGAGAAGAATGGAATTCTTATAGTGGGACTAGAGGGAGGACTCTTTGGAAGATGAAGGAGACCAGTAGGAGGAGGATGTAGAGGAAGCCGTGGAGGGTGGGTAAGAGTAGCGTGGATAACACCTATGTAGGAAAATGGCATCAAGAAGCCCACTACTGTGTGTGATACTGTTAAAAAAATAAGTTAAGAAAAAGAAATGACTACACCAAGTGAAAACAATAGCAGATGTCACGGCCCAGTGTAAAAGACTTAGACCACCTATGTGTCAGGTCAGGGTCCCTTTCTTCAATGTAAGGTACTTAGTATGCAGATGTTACCCATGCCTCATGGCATGAGCTCAGGGGATTGAAGCTCAGCGAAGATCCATGAGAAAGGTGAATGCTGTGTCCACAGCTCTAAGGAACCTCACCAGAAGCTTCTATGTGACTTTAGAGGTTCTACTTGTTGGTGGGCACAGTAAAGCTTCAAATTTGTTGTGTGTGTGTGTCATTGTGTGTGTCTGTGTGTATCTGTGTGTGTGTCTGTGTGTGTCTGTGTGTGTCTGTGTATGTCTGTGTGTGTGTTTCTGTGTGTGTCTGTATGCCCGTGTGTGTGTCTGTGTGTGTGTTTCTGTGTGTATGTCTCTGTGTGTGTCTGTGCATATGTGTGTGTCTGTGTGTGTGCATTTGAGTTCCTTGTACACTCTGAACACTAACCCTCCTCAGAGAAACTTTGTGAATTATGTTCCCACTCTATGCACACCTCCACCCTGAAGGTCGCTTCTCGTTCAGTACAGACGCTATCAGCTCTGCTGGAGTCTCACTTGCCGATCTTTTTTCTTGTATGTGCTTCAAAAAAATGCACAAATATTACATGTCAGCCAAAAACAAAACTATATCATGCTTACCCCAGTTCTTGACAGTACCTTACTGAAAGAGCGCAGGACGTTACTAGGGAGCTGACACAGTTCTACACTACAGTTTTGTTGGGCATAACAGCCTATACGACTCTTGGGGTAGGACACCAAATGCAGGAAATAAAGCATTTCCTCAATTCTGGCCCCATGTTGACATTGAGCACAAGAGACATCATTGCTAAAAATAATCAGTTTTCAAGCACAACTGTCAAGATGTGTCACGTAAACCCAGGGGAATCCCATGCACTCCCGTCTGGGCTCTCCCTTTCTCTATACACAGCATTTATGTGAGACTGTGCAAGCCAACTGATAGCCTTGGCATTTGAATCCATCACTCAGCAAGCAAAGACAAAGTCTGTGCCACGAGGGCAACAGGAAGGGACATTTTGGTGACAGTAAAACAAGCTCTTTTACTGCCAAAGGCTTCTTTAAACCAGCCACCAGGATCTCTTCCTGGAAACTTAACTATTGATACAAACATTTCAAACCATGAAAACATTTCAAGATTGATGTGTGTGTGTGTGTGTGTTCATGTGTGTGTGTGGTGTTCATGTGTACAAGGGTGCATGTAGGGAGGGATATGTGAGTCCACGTGGAAGGCAGCGGAGAATCTTAACTGCCATTACTCAGAAGCCAGCCACTTTGGTTTTTGAGAAAAGGTCTCTCACTCACCTGGAACTCATCCAATAGGCCAGCTTGGGTGGCCAGTATCCCTTGGGGACCAGGCTATTTCTGACTCCCTAGCCCTCAATTACAGTCACGCATCACCACGTCTGACTCTTTGCCCGCGTTCTGGAGAGCAATCTCAGGTCTTGTTGGCAAGACTGGCACTTTACCCACTGAGCCATCTCCCCAGCCCTGACTTTGAGCTGATATAAAACATTTTAGTGTGGAGGTCACCAAAAGCCACCTATCTATGAAAATCTTGGGTTTTCTCTTGCTAAAAGCTCTGACAAACTCAAGGAATGTGGCAACGGTGAATGCATTAGATGTTAGAAAATATGGCCCATTTTTTGATTTCATCTCTATAACCAATAACCACACATAGTGTGCCTAGTGTTAGTCGATACTCAGAACACGACCGCAGTAACACCCTGGTATCCATCTCCAGACAGCTCTCAGAGGCCCAGGTCCGCAGGAACAAACATAAAGCCATATGTCAAGTCTGAAAACCTTGTCGAATCCCAGGGTCTTAAAATGCAGGTGGCTTGAGAGCTTTAACTCCTGCTTCCAGAAAACAAGGATTCCTCATCCCCCCCAGTGGGTGGAACTTCCTCCCCCTCAATGGGTGGAGCTTCCTCATCCTCCCAGTGGGTGAGCTTCCTCATCTCCCCCAGTGGGTGGAGCTTCCTCATCCCCCCCCAGTGGGTGGAGCTTCCTCATCTCCCAGTGGTTGGAGCTTCCTCATGAAAGACCCTCCAAGAGTGTCTTTCCTTTGGGGAGACCCTTCCCAAGGAACAGCGAGACCACTTGTATGGATGCAAACAGCAAGAGGTTTATTCAGATACACAGGTACCTGGGGCGACAAAGTCTCTCGGAGGACTTGTGCGGCTTTAGGTCGGGGTAATGGGTTTATATATGTTTTGGGGAGCAAAAAGCATGGTACAGAAGCGAGAAGCGTAGTTACAGGGTTTTCATTGGTCAGTTTGAATGTGGCCGAGTTCAGGTCGGGACAAGGTCTCTAGTTCCCGAGAATTCAGATATGGGCTGCCTTGGCTCTTATCTAGGGCAGACTTCACCGTTCCTCCCCGCCTGGGACAGACGGCGCCTAGCCATATTCTCGGTATTCCCGTTCCTCCCCCGGCCCAGCCACAGGTGTCTCAAGCTCGTTTTGGCAGCTTTTATTTATTTTTTTTTTAATTTATTTATTTATTAAGGATTTCTGCCTCGTCCCCACAACCGCTTCCCATTTCCCTCCCCCTCCCCCGATCAAGTCCCCCTCCCTCATCTGCTCGAAGAGCAATCAGGGTTCCCTGACCTGTGGGAAGCCCAAGGACTGCCCACCTCTATCCAGGTCTCGTAAGGTGAGCATTCAAACTGCCTAGGCTCCCACAAAGCCAGTACGTGCAGTAGGATCAAAAACCCACTGCAATTGTTCTTGAATTCTCAGTATTCCTCATTGTCCGCTATGTTCAGCTAGTCCGGATTTATCCCATGCTTTTTCAGACCTAGGCCAGCTGGCCTTGGTGAGATCCCAATAGAACATCCCCATTGTCTTAGTGTGTGGGTGCACCCCTCGTGGTCCTGAGTTCCTTGCTCGTGCTCCGTCTCCTTCTGCTCCTGATTTGGACCTTGAGATTTCTGTCAGGTGCTCCCGTGTGGGTCTCTGTCTCTGTCTCCTTTCATCGTTTTGGCAGCTTTTAAACTGCCCTTTGTTCAAACCCTGAATATTCAGTACAAGCCTTGTAAAATGGCGTTACCGGTGCTAAGTTGTTTAACAAGCTGGGCGGGGGTCTTTCACTCATTCCCCCAATGAGTGGAGCTTCATCATCCTCCCCAGTGAGAGGAGCGTCCTCTATCCCCCCCCCCAGTGGGTGGAGCTTCATCCACAGTAGATGGAGTTTCCTCATCCCCCCAGTGGGTGGAGCTTCTTTATCCTCAGTGGGTGGAGCTTCAACATCCCCCAGTGAGAAGGGCTTCCTCCTTCCCCCCAGTGGGTGAAACTTCTTCATCCTCAGTGGGTGGAACTTCCTCATCCACAGTAGGTGGAGTTTCCTCACCTCCCCCAATGGGTGGAGCTTCATCATCCCCCCCCCCTCAGTGGGTGGAGCCACAATCCAGGACACAGCCGAGCTCTGCTTCCTCTCTGAGGTTTTCAGTCACCCATATGAGGTTCCTAGCCTTTCTGCCCTACTGTGATATTCCCTGGCATTGACTTGAGATTCTAAAAACCTAGGAAAATCTGATTAATTAAAGCCTCGAACTAAAGATCAGTAGACATAATGGAATGATTGTTTGTTATTTTGCTGAGAAGACCAACAAATCTACAAGAGGGCAAAGGACTTCATTATGGAAATTAGGGCTAGCCAGGGCCCTGGTGCGCTACAGCTTATGGGATTCCCAAATTCAGCCCAAAGTCATTTCCGCTATGAAATACAACCCTCCTTCCTTCAGATGAGATTTATCTAATCCATGTTCTGTTGCAACCTCTGTGTCGTTTGATGCTGCATTCTAATTTATCTGTAAACTTAATCTCTTACAATTGGAGAAACCAGGGGGTAGGTCGATGGTAGGGCATTAGTACAGCAAGCATAAGGTCCTGCGTTCAATCCCCAGCACCACAAAAATTATATATATTTATCTTAAATATGTACTTAATATATTATAATTATATATCTAATTATTACATTTACTATATTATAATTATATATAATATCCTATACATTATATGTTATATGTCATATATTACATATGATATAATAAATAGATAGTACATATAATAATTTTATATCATATGTTATATATTATAGTTATATATAATTATATTAAATATATATTTAACTACTCTCAGTAATTAACAGTTTCTTCATAAATGTTTTTGTTTTCCAGTTGAGTGAATTAATAAATCAAATCTGACAACCGGATTGATACATTAAGAGAAGGCCGCGGGCCGCTGCTGAGACCCAGAGCTGAAGCACTAAAGCAATGTTGCGGAAAGCAAAGTAAATTGGGTTTGCATTTTTAAACTGTAATTAACATTCTCTTCTCTCCTCTGAGAGAAACTTTGCTCCCAAGGCTATTTAAGGAATCGGGGAACAAAACGTCAGCAGCTTCACCCTCCTCCTTCCAACTCTAATTACCAGAATTATCAAAGGCTGAAGGGTCCCCCAGGAACAAGCCAGGTTCCCACAGAGCAAATCTTCTGGGAGAGACAGCAAGTGGGTAGGGGCTTCTCCTCCCAGAATTCCAAGCAGCCACAGAGCATGGGGCAGCTCCATGGTGGACAGGTTTCCCCCAAAGGCTGATTCATTCTTCTGGGAGCCACCAGATGCCCTGTGGGCCCATCCAGCAGAGCCTGCATCTGCCCTGAGGACTGGAAGCTCCTCATCTGCCCCTGTCCCCACCCTCTCAGTCTCTGGGTTCCTGGCTGTGCCTGGAGATTTAGTAAGAACTACTAAAGATTTCTGTCTTCTCCCAATCAATGCTCAGCATTTTCAATCAATCCCCTTCTCTCCCAAGAACTTACATAGTTCTAAGAGTCAATTTTGAAAATACACTATCATTTAAGACAGTAGATCCTGGCTTTGTAGTGTGAACACCTGTTCTCATAGCTGGTATTTGCATAGTATCTTTTGGCTTCATGGTGTGAACACTTGTTCTCACAGCTGGTATTCTGCATAGTAATCCCCAGCTTCATGGTGTGAAGACTGGTACTCACAGTTGATATTCTGCACAGTAATTCCCGGCTTCATGGTGTGAACACTTGTTCTCATGTCTGGTATTCTGCACAGTAACTCCCGGCTACGTGGTGTGAACACTTGTTCTCATCACTGGTATTCTGCATAGCTCATATTTCTGAAAATCCACCAGTCTGGTCTTTACATTTATGCAAACTAAGATCTTGTCTGTTGAAATAGTAACCCCCCAAAGCAGTGCTATTGGGAGGTGGGGGTCTTTGGGAGCAGATTAAGTTATGAGACTGCAACCCTTAAGAATGGGATCGGTGCTGTCTGTTGGGGTTCCTACTTCTGTGATAAAACACTATGACCGAAAGCAAGGTGGGGAGAAAGGGTGTATTTCACCTTAGAGCCTGTAAGTCCATCACTGAAGGAAGCCGGGGGGGGGGGGGGGGCGGAGACTGGAGGCAGGAAATGGGTCAGAGGCCATAGAAGAACACTGCTTACTGGCTTGCTCCTCACGGTTTACTCAGTCTGCTTCCTTATACATCTCAGGACTCCCTGAGCTGGGCCCTACCATATCGATAACCAATCAAGAAAGTGTACCACATGCTTTCTCAGGAGCCAATTGGGTTGAGGCATTTCTCAGTTGCAGTACCCTCTTCCCAAATGAGTCTAACCTGACATAAAACTATCCAAGACAGGTGCTTTTATGCAAGAGGCTAAAAGAAGATCCCCTACAACCCATCCCATCTCTGCGTGAGACTAAGGGGAGAAGGTGGCCAATAATACACCCTCACTCCCGTCCCCCATGGGTGCTTCCCAGTGCTTACAGTCTCCTCTAAGGAACAGACACTCAGCAAACAATGGTGAAATGAACCCATGTGTTACATTGTTTCCTTCGCTTTCACATCTGGAAAAACGCTGGATAACTAATTCAAACCTGGAGTGCAATACTGTCAATAATTTGTCCGTGCTGGGATGGCCAGTGAGTCCTATCCCTGCACACATTCCTTCTGCACCCTTCTTCTCTCCCGCTATTGGATACTCAAGCCCACGCCCCCCACGCCTCAAGGTGCTCCTTAGTTGTGCTTAACTCTTGAGTACTGGGTACAGCATCCCCAGACTCAGACCTCTGCATTCCCCCCTGCTTCACCCCACACAAAGTTTTGTTTTTCATTTCCCTTTACAACTCCTTGGTAATCTCTTCAGAATCATCACCACATTAGTGTGTGCCTTGCAAATGCTTAGTTAAATTTTAATTATTAATAAGGTAATAATAGGCTGGCATGGCTCCTAAAGAAAGATGAAGCAATGTGTAGGATTGGAAATCACATAAGTAACTTCTTTTGTTATAAATAAACTTAACTTTGTTGAACCTAAAAATGACATCTGCTAAGAATGGCAACAAATAAATGTAACTAATTGTTTCTTGATTTCCATGCATCTGTCAAGAGCATGTCTGTTGCTTATTGACAGATTATATGCACAGTCCAAACCATAGTAAGTGGAAATAATTTCTGCCATTCTGCTGTCCTTATGATTATCAACATCAAAATTAGAAGACTGGGGAATTGTCCTTTCTGAAGAGGGAAATGTTCCTTAAATGAATTTGTAAATCTGTGAGAAGTGAAAATGTCCCTACCCTGGAGCATAGACCCAGTGCCTCTGTATTTCTCAGCACTGTTTTGGAGCACTGTTTGAACAAGTGGTGAGGGATGGCCACAGCAATGCAACTGTGACTCTTCTCCAGAACTAATGAGTCCCAAGTCAGTTTCCTGAGTGACCTGTGCCCTGCTCAGTTCAATAGGAGACAGAAACCTTACCAAAGGACTTCGCAGCATGGGGCAGAGAGAGTTTATTCTCTACCAAGTGCTATACTACAAAAAGAAGCTCCTGCCCTTGGTACTGGGGCTAGAAAGCCTTGATAGGGCTCTTCGTTGTGTTTCATTTCGCTTCATTAAAAATATGTGTCCATTAATTATAAAGAAACCGAGTCATTGAGAGATATAATTATAGTTAAATACTGTTGCCCAACTTATTTTACATACTATCGGTGCTGGAGATTGAATATGGGTCCTCATGCATGGTAGGCACACTTTCTATCACTGAGCTATGCCCCATTCCTTAACCAACTCAATAAGATAGATGAAGAAGATACACGAGTAGGAAAGGAAGAAGTCCAAGTATCCTTATTTGCAGATGATATAATTCTATATGTAAAGACCCTCAATGCTCCAACAGAAAACTCCTGTAGCCAATAATACATTCAGCAAAATAACAGGACACAAAAGTAACATACAAAAATCAATAGCCTTCCTATACACAAAACCTACAAATATATTAAGAAAAAAATCAGGAAAGCAATATCATTCATAATAACCTCAAAAATAAAATATCTTAAAATAAATTTATGTGAGGAAGTGAAAGACTTGTACAATGGAAACCTTAAGACACTCCGAAAAGAAATTAAAGAACATACTAGAAGATGAAAAGACCTCTCGTGCTCATGTATCGTTATGGTTAATATTGTAAAAATAGCCATATTACAAAACTCAACCAACAGGTTCGAAGACACACCCATCAAAAGTCTAATGCAATTTGAAGTTGGAAAAAAATACCTTAAATTTCATATAAAAACACAAAAGACCAGGATAGATTAAAAAAAATAATAATTCTGAATTGGAGGGATCCTAGGGAGAGCTTGGGCGAGTGGGATGGTTGAAATGGAGGAAGGATGGATATGAGAGCAGGGAAGAAGATATATTAATTAAGGGAGCCATTTTGGGGTTGGCAAGAGGCTTGGCTCTATAGGGGTTCCCAGGCGTCCACGGTGATGTCCCCAGCTAGGACCCTGAGCAGTGGAGGAGAGGGCATCTGAACTGGCCTTGTCCTGATGACTATCTTGAATATCACCATAGAACCTTTGTCCGGCGACAGAGTTAGATAGAGACAGAGACCCACATTGGAGCACTGGACTGAGCTCCCAAGGTCCAGTTGAAGTGCAGAAGGAGGGAGAATATGAGCAAGGAAGTCAGAACCACGAGGGGTTGGTCCACCCACTGAGACAGTGTGCCTGATCTAATGGGAGCTCACCAAAGCCAGCTGGACTGGGACTAAACGAGTATATGATCAAACTGGACCCTTGAATGTGGCTAACAATTGGGCCCGACTGAGAAGCCAATGATAATGGCACTGGGATTTGTCTCTACTGCATGTACTGGCTTTTGGGGACCCTAGTCTGTTTGTATGCATACCTTCCTCAGCCTGGATGGAGGGGGGAGAGCCTCGAACTTCCTAGAGGGCAGGGTACCCTACCCTCTCTTAGGACAGGAGGAGGAGGGGGGAGGGTGAGTCGGGAAGTGGGAGGAAAATGGGAGGAGGAGAGGAAGTGGAAATTTTGAATGGTATTATTTGTAGAGCAATAAAAAAATAATCCTGAATATTAAAAGCACTTCCAAAGTACCACTGTCCCAGATTTCAAGCTATTCTGCAGAGTTATAATAATGAAAACCTCATGGTACTGGCATAATATCAGATACGTTCATCAATGGACTAGAATTGTTGGCCTACATATAAACCCACCTGATTTCTTTACAAAGAGGCCAACAATACCCATTAGCATCTTCAACAAATGGTGATGATCAAATTGAATAACTACATGTAGAGGAAAGAACCTTGATCCTCATCTCTCATTCTATATAAAACTGAGCTCCAAATGGATGAAGGCCCTCAATGAAAGACCTGATACCTTGCAAGAAGGGAAAGTGGAGAGTATGCTTAAACTCACTGGCATGGGACTTCCTGAATAGCATCCTGATAGTGTAAGCGTTAAGGCCAACTGATAAATGGGACTGCATTAAACGAAAAATCTTCTATCCAGCAAAGGGCACTGTCATACAGGTGAAGAGGCAGCCACAGAAAAGGATGAGAACAGTCCCCATATTCTCATATATTTGAATATTTTGTCTGCAAATGGTAAACTGTTTGAAAAGGGTGAGGAGGAGTGGCCTAGTTGGAGGAAGTATGCTACTAGGAGTGGTATCTGAAGTTTCAAACGCCCATGCCAGGCCCAGTCTAGCTTGTTCTCTGCTTTGTACCTGCAGAAGGGGATGTAAGTACTCAGTTGCTAACCAGCACCACACCCGCCTGTGCTGTGGGAGCTCCTTTAGCCAATAGCCTTTAAGATACCAGCCCACTTGGGTGTGGTCTCTTATTCTATAAATGCAGCCATAAAGCATACACTTGCACTCTTGCTTCCCGCTCTCGCTTCCAGCTGCTGGATTCAGTTCCTGTTCCTCGTTCAAGAGTCTACCCCTAAATAAATAACCCTTTATTATATGTAATTCTGAACTAGTGTGGGATTATTTTGTAACTTCTGTCATCATCCTGAGCCCAAATGTGGGGGCCAGTCTACCCATTTGGGGATTGGTTTGTCAGCTGTGTGGCACATTGGGCACTGACTCTCCTGCTCGTTGCTCAAGCTGGCACTCAGATGCAGCACACTGCTGCTCAGTGTTCCCAGCTTGTGACCCACATGCTGCCACTCTGCACATTACATACTGGCCCACACGCTGCTGCCTGTGATCCCTGTGGTGCACACAGTCCACAATTTGCACTAATGGAAAACTTTGGGTTTTCTCTTTATCTTGGACCCCAACTCTCTGAATCATTTGATCATCTTAATAACTGCTCTTAATTTGTTAAACAAAGCATATTTTTCAGTACCTAAGCAACACGTGCTGTTCACTGCTGATGGCACCTCTTGGACACGCAGCTGCAATTGCTACAACTACTGGCCAATAACGATTATTACACCTATTCCAACTCACTGTAATTGCCTTATGACAGGTAGGATCTAAAAACTTACAAAAATTACTGAAAACATAACTATCCAACAGAGAATTCTCAACAGAAGAAGTTCAAATGGCCAAAACACACTTAAGGTCATGCTCAACTTCCTTAGCGATCAGGGAACTGCAAATCAAGACAACTTTAAGATACCATCTTACACCTGTCAGAATGGCTAAAATCAAAAACACCAATGATAGCCTTTGCTGGAGAGGTTGTGGAGTAAGGGGTACATTCACCCATTGCTGGTGGGAATGCAAACTTGTGCAACCACTTTGGAAAGCAATGTGGCAGTTTCTCAGGAAATTCGGGATCAACCTACCCTTGGACCCAGCAATACCACTCTTGGGAATATACTCAAGAGAAGCCCTATCATACAAAAAAAGTATATGCTCAACTATGTTCATAGCAGCATTGTTTGTAAGAGCCAGAACCTGGAAACAACCTAGATGCCCTTCAATGGAAGAATGGATGAAGAAAGTATGGAATATATACATATTAGAGTACTCAGCAGTAAAAAACAATGACTTCTTGAATTTTGCATGCAAATGGATGAAACTAGAAAACACTATCCTGAGTGAGGTAAGCCAGACCCAAAAAGAGGAACATGGGATGTACTCACTCATAATTGGTTTCTAGCCATAAATAAAGGACATTGAGCCTATAATTCGTGATCCTAGAAAAGCTAAATAAGAAGGTAAACCCGAAGAAAAACATAAAGTCATCCTCCTGAAGATTAACCTTCATCAGGCGATGAAAGGAGACAGAGACAGAGTCCCACACTGGAGCACAGGACTGAAATCCCAAGGTCCAAATCAGGAGCAGAAGGAGAGAGAGCACGAGCAAGGAACTCAGGACCGCGAGGGGTGCACCCACACACTGAGACAATGGGGATGTTCTATCAGGAACTCACCAAGGCCAGCTGGACTAGGTCTGGAAAAGCATGGGATAAAACTGGACTCGCTGAACATAGCAGACAATGAGGACTGCTGAGAAGTCAAGAACAATGGCAATGGGTTTCTGATCCTACTGCACGTACTGGCTTTGTGGGAGCCTAGGCTGTTTGGATGCTCACCTTACTAGACCTGGATGGAGGTGGGTGGTCCTTGGACTTCCCACAGGGCAGGGAACCCTGACTGCTCTTCGGGCTGATGAGGGAGGGGGAGTTGACTGGGGAAGGGGGAGGGAAATGGGAGGTGGTGGCTGGGAGGAGGCAGAAAACTTTAATAAATAAATAAATAAAAATTCTGAAGAAAAAAAGTTCAATAATTAGTTTGCTTATACTATGGATGGTATTCTGCAAGGCTTATGAGATTTTCCTTCTACATTCCTTTATTTGATTTGAGGAATTAGTTTTGTCTTTCATATTATCTCATGAAAAATGGTTTGATGATCGGGCCAAAATGAGGCACTTTCAGAAATGATACAGTCTTTACAGACTAATAATAAGCAGCTAGCTGAGAAGATCAATACTACGGAGCGGGATAGCATCAATTTGACAGAATTATCTGAAAGGATTTGCGCTGTTTATTTTAACAATCAGAATCGGTTAAAAAGTTATGATAGATTAACAGATAAGGTATCTGTCCAGGAAGGTAATATGCACAGTATCAAAATTATGTCCAAGAATGAGATGTTATCTTTACTGGACAAGTTTCATACCTTGAAATCCTCCATGAGTGCATTAGAACAGAACACTGGACAATAGATTCAGACTGTATCAAAGGCAGTAGTAAAAAGAATTGAAAATATTGAGGAGTTTATTGAAATTGATGAGCAGCGAGAGAAGGTACAAGGACAGGATTTAGCCTCATCAGTACATGCCAGAACCCTGGATAACTTACATGGAGCTTTAACGGCATATCTGGTAATTACCTCAGAAAGACCATCTGGCAATAAGTACCCTAAGGTAGTCAGAGAATATACATGGGAACCAATACGTATGAGCCATCTAAAAGAAATTAAACAAGCAATATTTATTTATTTATTTTGGTTTTTGGTGTTTTGAGACTGGGTTTCTTTGTAGCTTTGGAGCCTGTCCTGGAACTAGCTCTTGTAGCGCAGGCTGGCATTGAGCTCACAGAGATCTGCCTGCCCCTGCCTCCAGAGTGCTGGGATTAAAGGTATGCACCACCACCACCAAGCCCAAGCAATAGTTCTTATGAACTATGTTCATCTTTTGTCAGGGAAATGGTGAAAATGTAGGCTTCAAACAATAAGGCTACCCAAAACGATTGGCTTCAATTAATCTCTGTGGTCCTAGAAGATGAAACTCAGCTGCTTTGGAAGTGTTATTGGAGAAAAGAGAAAAAATTTTAAAACAACAGGGGAAAGCAAAAGGATTTGAGAATTCCCAAGATCAAGTCTTGGTGAGGGTCATTACTCTGATCCTCAGAAACAGGCTCACTACAACGAAAACACCTTGTCCTTATGTAGCACAGGAGCTTTAAATGCTTGGGACAGGATTCAGGAATTAGGAAGAGAGTTGAATCATATATTGGGGTTAAACGGGGCCAGAGAGAACACTTTAGTGACTTCTTTCAAAGATGAACTAAGGCTGTCCAAGTAGGAGTGAGAGACCCTGGAGCTAGGTGTGTAATTATCGAACTTTTGGCTTTTGAAAATGCCATCTTAGAATGCAAGAAGATCTTTGGACCTTTTAAGCTCAGATTAGCACCAATAGATGAATGGATCTTGTATACAATGAATGTTGAAACATTTGACTATAGTACTGTGGCCTGAGTAGGAAAGGAGATTTCCAATGGTATGAGGAGACACCAAAATGCCAAATGTTTTAATTGTGGTAAAATAGGACATCTAAGAAGGGACTGGAGACAAGGAATTCCTAAGAATAATATCTCTTCTCAGAATGGCAATAATAGGAGGACTCAGCCTTCTGGTTTATGTAGGAGGTATAGCAAGGGCCAACATGGACCAATGAATGTAGGTCAACAAAAGACAGACAAGGCAACCTGATATTACTGGGAAACTCCTTGGGGGATGCCTTTCACAGGCCCCCATGTCAAACAAGGACCAGTCATTCCCAGTGGAGAACATGTCTCACCAGGAAAATTAAACAACCCAGTACCCACTGGAAAAAAAAAGCATACTGTTCTGGATGGTGAAGTAGACATGGAGGATGAATCAAAAACTTCAATAGGAAATAGGAAATGTATATTTTGGCAGACTTCTATAAATTATCAAAGACTAAAGCTAAGAGTGCATATATAAATGGCATTGTAGTTGAGGGATTACTAGACATGGGTGTGGACATGAGTATCATTACTCCAGAATCTTGGCATCCAAATTGGACTTTTCAATTCCTAGGAATTGGAACCTTATCTCAAATGAAACAAAGCACAAGGTCGGTTGAATGCATAGGGCCAGAAGTACAGAAAGGAATGCTGAGGTCATATATAGCTAATATTATATTGAATTTATGGGGTTGTGACCTATTGCAGCAATGGAATACACAGATTAATATTCCTGCAGTCTCAAAAACTCATGTTTCTGGGAAGGATATTATAAGCTATTATAAACCAAGGTCACCAGCCATTCAGGCTATACAAGAACACATAGCAACTAGCAAACCTTCAGAGGTACTAACAGCCTTGCCTCTAAACTAGTTAACTGAGAAACCCCTATGGGCTGAACAATGGCCTTTAACAAAAGACAAACTGCAGACTTTAGAACAGCTGGTACAGGAGCAACTAGATGCTCGCCATATTGAGGAATGAACCAGCTCTTGGAATTCTCCTG
Organism: Microtus oregoni; assembly: GCF_018167655.1. Taxonomy (NCBI): domain Eukaryota; kingdom Metazoa; phylum Chordata; class Mammalia; order Rodentia; family Cricetidae; genus Microtus; species Microtus oregoni. The sequence continues at coordinate 13,327,739 of NW_024543221.1, forward strand.
TATTTGTTGTTAAAAAGAAATCTGGAAAATTGAAAGTGGTGACAGATCTAAGAGTTGTCAACAAGGTTGTTCAACCTATGGGCCCTCTACAGTCTGGAATTCCTCTGCCTTCTCTATTACCAAAAGGATGCCCTCTTATAGTTACTGATTTAAAGGATTGTTTCTTCACTATACCTTTACAAGAAAAGGACAGAGAAAAATTTGCTTTCACTCAGCCTACTAGAAGATACCAGTAGACTATCTTTTCACAGGTAATGCTCAATAGCCCCACCCTGTACCAATACTTTGTAAGTCAGCCATTGGAAATAATACATGACAATTTCCTAAGTCTACAATTTACCATTACATGGATGACATTTTGTTATCTGACTCAAATGCAGATACTTTAGAAATGTTTAAAGAAATAAAGAAAGTTTTGCTTAAACATGGATTGCAAATTTCTCTTGAGAAAGTACAAAGAGGAGATTCTGTCAATTACCTAGTTTGCAAAATAGGTTTACAGAAAATCAGACCACTAAAGGCACAAATTAGGAGAGACTGAGAACTCTTAATGACTTTCAAAGATTGTTAGGAGACATTTCCAGTCTACGACCAGCTGTTGGGATTTGGGATAACACCTGATCTATTAATTTATTTAAACAAAACCTTAGATGGTAACAAAGACTTAAATAGTCCCATGGAATAAAAAGCTGAAGCAGAAAAAAAGTTGATAGTCATTGAAGAGACATTACAGGAGGCACTTGTAGATAGAGTGAATCCAAATCTTAACTATATTCTAGTCATACTGCCTTCCAGAATTTCCCCTATAGTAATTTTAATGCAGAGGGAAGATATTATCTTAGAATGGACTTTTTACCACATAAGCCAAGTAAAAGAATTAAAAACTTATGTGGAAAAAGTCTCTGAATTAAATATAAAAGGAAAATTGAGACTTTGTCAAGTAGCAGGTATAGACCCAGCAGAGATTATAGTGCCTTTTACTACTGATAAAATTAAAAAATTATGGGAAGACAATTAACCATGGCAAAGAGCTTGTGCTAATTTTTAAGAAAAATTAATAGCAATTACCCCAAAAGTGATAGAATTAACCTTGTAAAGAGAACTTCTTGGATTTTTCCCCAAATTGTTCATATGTGCCAATAACTGGAGCCCACACATTTTCTACTAATGCAAACAAATCAGGAAAGACAGGTTACAAATCAGAAGAATTAAGTAGGATTAAACAAAGCCCTCATAATTTTGCCCAAAAGGCAGAGTTATATGCTATTCTCATGGTACTAAGGGATTTTAAAGAACCTCTCAATATAGTTACTGATTCACAATATATGGAAAGAGCTGTCTTGCACGTTGAAACCACTGAATTTATATCAGATGATACAGAATTGGCTTCATTATTCATTCAGATTCAAGACATAAGCAGGAATAGGCTTTGTCCCATATAAACAACACACATCCAATCCCACATGGGTCTGTCAGGTCCTCTAGCTCAAGGTAATGCAGAAATTGACCAATTATTAATTGGAAGTGTGCTGAAGGCCTCAGAATTTCATAAGAAACACCATGTCAATAGCAAAGATTTAAAGAGTTTCTATTACATGGCAACAAGTTAAGGAGATTATAAAGACATGTCCTACTTGAGCTTTCTATAACTAAATACCATTACCTGCAGGAAGTAACCCAAAGGGTACTCAAAAGAATGAAATCTGGCAGATGTATGTGTTCTACTTTACAGAATTTGAAAACTTAAAATATGTTAAACCACACCATTGAGACTTATTCAGGCTTTCAATAGGCAACTGCCTTGAGCTCAGAAAAGGATGATTCAGTAATCATGCATTTATTAAAAGTTATGGCCATCATGGGTATGCCTGCATAAATAAAGATAGACAATGGGCCAGCATATGTGTCTAATCAAATAAAACAGTTTATTTTGCTTATTTTAATGAAAAGCATATTATAGGTATACCAAATAATCCTACAGGTCAAGCAGTTATTGAAATATCAAATTGAACTATAATGGATATGCTAAACAAACAGAAAGGGATGGAAAATATCCTCAGAAATCGATTGCATAATGCTTTATTAACCTTGAATTTTCTTAATGCTAATGAGAAAGGAACAACAGCAGAAGAGAGATATTGGATAATAGAAAAAAAAACTTCTGAATTAAATCAGCCAGTGTATTTCAAGGATGTGTTGACCACATCACAATGAAAACCAGGAGATGTGCTATGCTGGGGAACAGGTTTTGCTCTTGTTTCCACAGGAGAAGAAAAGTTATGTATACCATCAAAATTAATAAAGATTCAGTTTGAAAAAGAGAAACCTCTTGAGAAAGAGAAATGACAGCTCATCCACAGAGGTGGCAATTATACAGGTGGTAAGAAAACCTCATAAGGGTTGCAGCAGGGTTCTGTTCTTGTCTTTGCAGGAAAGTACTCATCTTCAAAAATTTGAGATACCTTGAACATCTAGATACATAAATATGAAAGGAGAGCTATCCAGAAAGAATCAACAAGCAAAAAGAAATCTGACTTATGATGTGGTATCATCTGCATGGTAAAATTTTATTATCTGGACATCTCTACTTAAAAATAAGAGCTGGCTTTCTAATTGTACAATAGCTATCCTTTTCTAAATCCAAGTATGTTGTTAAAAGAAAAAATCAGAATTTCTATCTTATGTCAGGAGCCATCTAACATGGACAAAAAGAAGATAGATTTTAAGAAATATTTTACTTTTCCCCATGTCCATTTTGTCTATATCATATCTTTTTTTGAACATGTGTCTATATGAATAATGTTTAAGTTCTCCACTATGAGCAGTAGATTTTTCTGCAGTAATCTTTGAAGTTTCCAGGAAGAAAATGGGGCCCCACAACAAAAATGCCACCTGGTTGAAATGGCATCATGATGCTGATAGAACTACTATTAGACTGATTTTTGGGTACCAGCTGCAACTTCTTACAATGTTCTGGACAGAACTCCATATAAGAACTTCAGAAAAAAACCCTATTGACTACTCAGAGACCATTTGCAATTATACAAAAGCGCAATCTTGAAACATAACCATCATTTTACTCTTACAGGATCCCATAGAAAGAACATCACCCCCATGACAGCTAGAAATATTTCTAGAAGATGATATACCCTCTCCCAGCAAAGTTTGTCCTCAGAGTTAGGGACACCATTTTGGGTTTGGTTATTACTTGTATAAGGTTGAGGGTTGGGGTGGAGAATATGTAGGCCCAGGGATCAAGAGAGAAAGAGAACTGAATGTGATAAGAGGTAGATTAGTGTGAACTTACACACACTAATAATAATAATTGTGAATAATAAATACTTATGAGCTATTATTTATGGACAATTTACATTGGTATAAATTCTTGTATGCTGATACAAATTCAAATTATATTAAATATGTTTATATTTCTGTCTATAATATTTGTACACCTAGGCAAAGTTATTTTGTCATATTGTATGCATGCATGCTTCTACCTCAGCTTAAGACATTTTGTATATAGATACAATTTTAGGATATATTTATCATATTGCACTATACATTTCTACCTCTGATCAAGATACTTATACATTGTTTACATTTGAGGTCACTGCCCCCATTTATTGCACAGTTGTTTAAAGATCATTTAATATTCTAATATGAATTCTTAGTCTTTAAGCTATTGGTATTAAGAATTATAGATCAATAATCATCCATGTTTGTCAAACTTATTGTTAGACTAATCAGGTTCTTTGAAAACATAGAGAATGTATTCCACATAGATAGATAATCTTCAACCACTTTAAAGATCTGTAGAAAATGGCATTTAAATAACTTAAGATTCTGTTGACAAGAGACATGTTTGCTCCTGGCAGCACCTATCTATTCCCAAGAAAATATTGGGCACCAAAGATACTCCACTTGTAGTTTGTTTTCTTCTTGGCAACACTGGCTTTGGGGCAAGGAACTGCCCATGCCTCAACCACTGACAAAGTGCATGACATCTGAACTGGACAAGTAGGATACAAGAAAAAAGACTCTAGCCTAGTTAAAGTCTACAGGCTCTGTAACTAGAGCAGAATTGCATTCAGCTGAATGGGGGGGATCAGATGGATCCACAGATGAAGATCCAATGACCCTCTCACCCTCTCCTTCTAGAGGGAATGCCAACAGTCGACAAGGCCAGCTGGGAGGATCTTATGCAAGCAGGTGCAGTTGGTCTTATGAAGATGGTGGCTGTTCAGCCCAGAGGCTAGCGCTCTGTAACAGGAAGTGAAGTGACCAACATGAAACACATAAAGTGGAGCTTAAAAGAAATCTGATTTTCACAGGCTATCAAACAATGAACACACAGGGTATCACCCATGACTAGGCTTTTGATGGAGCAAGCCTAGCCTGGGTCTTTTCTCCACCATGTTCGAGGGATTACTTTTTAACTTTCCAGCAAGGAGGATTTATGTTTTCTGTTTCTAAAACCGGGTATTTTTCCACAAGGGGAAAACAACCAGAAATATACCTTGGCCATATAAAGACGGAAGGAAGGTTAAAACATAGTGAGATAGAAAACCTACTTGAATGTCTGCTATGCCTGTGGCCAGAACCTACCATAAAACTGTAGCAAAAGAAGTCAATGGTTTCTTTTCTTGGCTTAAATGATTCTGGGTGGTTGCTCTTTAAAACACAGGTTTCTGAAATAGGAAATAACCCACGATTGTAATATACCAATAATACTCACTAAAAATCAAACAGAACACCAAACACAGCATGTATGTAATATATACATCTTTCAGGAAGATTTTGATTTTCATTAAATTTCTGAGTCACAAGCTTTGTAGAGAAAGCAATCTATGGTCAACTGGATAAGCCCTACCCCTCAGGGCCAGGAAAACATCTTAGCTTCTTTCATTCAAACTAGGTTCCTCTTCTTGTTCTTAGTTAAGAATCTCCCAGGCCAAATAGCTCTAATTAGTTAATAAACTGACTCCAGCTGCTTCTCTGGCTGTGAAAAATTCGATAGAAAGAGAAAAATCAATTAGCACACACCTGACTATATTTAGAAATGATTCTGAAGTGGTTTTTTACTATGAAGATCAGAGAAACCAATGTTGAAAATAAAACAACAAATGTTCAGAGTACAATGAGATTGGAAAAGTCAGACCTTCATTTCCACCTAGGATAGTGGCATTGACTGGGCCAAGCAGTCAGAGTGATGGGTAAGAACCAGAGAAAGTCAGTCAGCCTTCTATGAGTGGGACAAAATGGTTGATGTTGTGTTTTAAGTATGAGCTGCCCCCATAGGCTCATGTTTTGACTGCTAGCATCTAGTCGCTGATGCTATCTGGGGAGGTTGCAAAAACTCCAAGAAGGGCATGCATGTTGAATGAAGTAGGTCACTGGGGGTAGGTCAGGTTACCACCCTTGCTTTCTGACCGTGCTTCATTTGCTTCGGGTCCATCAAGAAGTGGATAGCTGGGCCTGACACGCTGTCATGTCCCAAGTGCAGGGAGCAAAGCAACTGCAGACCATGAGGGTGTTACAGTAGCCAGAAAGCAAGGGTGTCCTAGTTAGTGTTTCTGTTGCTGCGATGAAACGCCATGACCAACAAGTAAATTGGGAAGGAAAGGATTTATTTGACTTACACTTTCATATAGTTTTTATCATCAAAGGAAATCAGGACAGGAGCCCAAGCAGGGCAAGAGCTGATGCAGAGGCCATGGAAGAGTGCTACTTCTGGCTTGCTACCCATGGCTTGCTCAGCCTGCTTTCTTATAGAACCCAGGACCACCTGCCACAATGGGGTTGGTCCCTCTCCCATCAATAATAAATAATAATACCCTACAGGTTTGTGTATAGTCTGATCTTACTGAGGCATTTTCTCAGTTAAGGCTCCCTCCTCTCCAGTGACCTTAGATTGTGTCAAGTTGACATAAAACTAGTCAACAGAGGGCAGTAGGGAGAAAGGGGCTGTGGTCTCAATGTGCCTCCCCATCAAGGCCATAGCCTCTATAATTCCATCCCACAAGACACCACCATTTCAAAGTTTGACCATCTCCCAAAAGTGCTATAGACAGATGACCAAACCTTTAATATGTGGTCCTTTGGGGGGCATTTGTCTAAATTTTTGCAGGAAGATTCCTAACAAAATTAGGTTTGCCAAGTTGTGTAGGGTTGAGAACACTCTGGAAAGGCCAAAGGTAAGAATGACTCCTTGCTACACAAATTTGAGGGCAGAGATTATCTGGGTTTTTGTTTTTAATCATCTTAAGGGGAACTTCTCAACAGGGGTATTTTTGAAAGGTCAATCAGTTTTCAGTGGGCTTCCTGATGGATCATGACTGCTTTGTGTGGCTCCCAATGTTTCCCTTCCACTTTTATAATGTATAGTTATTACCATCCTAACATCCAAGCTTCCAAAAGGCACAAATCAGGAACTCACCATCCCCATCAAATAACTTAGTAACTAAACATGCAGTTGGTTCCAAGCATTGCTGTGACTACATGCCCCCAGGAACTCACTTCAGTTCCAGGGTCACCCTATGGGAAGCTCATGGCTGCTTAGTAAGCATCTTGTATGTATCACAGCCTTCATTCTGTGGGGAAAAGAACAGAAGCACAGAAACATGTGCATCCCAGAGACCAAGCAGGGATTTGGGGGATCATTCTGCAAATACTGCCTCTCTCACCTCTAAGATGTTTTTCTCCACAAACCACACTTTAAGGAGAAAAATTAGCAAAAAAAAATTACATACTAGATTTATGAGAACACCCACACACAGCTTATTTTTCCCACAGAACTTGGTTTTAAAGCCACCTTTCAGTGACCCAGATTTCCCACTTCTAAGTCCCTGATCCCTGTTTGAAACTTTGACATGCTTCCAGGTTTCGTATAAGAATTGTCTCTGAGACCTTTGCTTACAGTTACTTGTATATTTATTGGCCCAACTAAACTACTGCTTCTTAAGAGTGGGAACATTTCAAAATTTTATTAAAAACATCTGATGTAGAATTTCTTTTTCATTTTGGCATGGCACACATGTTTAATAATCACATGTCAGCTGAACTAATGTGTTAAGCAAAAATATATTTTTGCCTGAAGCATGGGGGAGAAGCAGTTGTCTCACTTGAAGCTTTTGCGAGAAAGACAAGACAATAATGATGGGGGTGGAAATAGGAGTAAGTAAACAGAAGTAGAAGTTGAGTATCAAATAGTGGTGCTATAACTGTCACCCAAAGAATCTTGATAATTCATTCCATATTCTAGCAGATAACCACCACCAGTGTCTCTTGATGTCACCTTAATAGTGCTGTTCACACAATGAAGAAAAGTATGGCTTCTTCCAATCTCATAGCGAGAAAATGGATGATAGCAAAGAGATGAAACTCTCAAAATGTCTCAAGTTTGGTTGCTGTGGGAACTCCTGAAGTCAATGGCCTTTAAGATATCAACCCACTTTGGGCCTTTTCTTTCCCTGGACAATGCTTGATGGTTGTTCTTATTGTATATAGTTTTGTATTAGGCTTAGAACTCTTTTATTTAGACAAAAGGGGGAGGTGCTGTGGAAATTCCTTCAGCCAATAGCCTTTAAGATACTGGCCCCCTTTGGGCATGGTCTCATGTATTATAAATGCAGACTAAAAGCATGTGCAGGCCCCTTGGCTGCTGGATTTCGTTCCAGTTCCCATCACATGCAGAAAACTGCAGATCGCTACTCTTTCTGTGAGTTTATCCACAGATAAATACACCTTTATTATACTCTATTCCTGGATATTGTGGAACTCTTTTGTATGCCAACACTTGGTGGAAAAGCGAGAAACCTTTATGGCATTCTTTGGAAATTATTAATATCGTGAGAGGAGCATGATCATGGAATAGCACATGTGTGGAGGTCAGAGGACAACTTCATGCAGTCAGTTCTCTGCTTTCACTTTTATGTTGGTTCTGGTTGTCAGGCCTTCCTGGTGGACATTTTAGCTACTGAACTGCTTGCTGGCCTAGATTCCTTTTACTCCCATTGCATAGTTAGAATAGCAATGATAAGACAGTGTGAAGATAATGATCTCTATAACAAGTCCATCATCCTACTTGTCTACCCATCATGCTTTCTGGCATCCCCTTTCATGGAGATGGCACAGTTGAGGGGGGCATGGCCCATCAAGTTTAGATTCTGGGGCTGGACCTAGAGCTACTGGATAAACAGCCTCAAAAGAAGCCTTTTACATGTTCTTTCCATCCCGAGAAATGCTAATGACAGTCTCAACGTTATAAAACCAGAAAGAACTTCAGATGGCATGCTAAGTTCTTCAAACTGCAACTTGCTTATAAAAAGCCCTCATTGCTTCTGGGAAGGTGTATTCAAGGTGTCTTACTCCTGGGAGTCTTCACTCCCTAACATTTTCCATTCATCAGAAAATCCCATCTACTTCCTAACTGGAGCAGAATTCACAAGCATGTGTAAAGATGTTGCCTGTTTGGTAATGCTCCCCAAAAATGGCCTCTCAGCTCTGTGTTCTCTGTGAGTGGAGGAAATGGTGATGAACATTATTTCTTGATTAACATAATTATTCTGTTATGAATTCTTATTTATGTGTGCTGTCATTTGCCACATCAAGTCTCTTGTCGATAAGAACACCATTCAGTCTCCGTCTATTAGCCTGACACAGGGCTTGTAAAATGAGCCTGGCCATTTATGTCCATCAATCACAGAAAGGAGATAATACAATGAACTTTGGTGGTAGGGAGAATCATACAGCTTTTTAAAACATCTGTAACGGGAAACTTTTTTAATTTTTGAAAGGTTGTTTTTATTTAATTCCGTTTTTTCAAAGACTCTGGGGTACATTATGTGCACATTAGCTATGACACTTCAGAAGAAATAATTGGTTAACTTCAAATAAATTTCATCAGTTTTCTAATGGCTTGTCCTACACAATGGGCCAGACGACATGGGTGTGAGTGAGTGGCAGCCCCGGAGAGAAAAGTTCCTAAATGAACTCCCGCATGCGTTGTCCACAGTCGCTCACAGTTTCAATGTGAGCCTTCTTCAGACTCCTGAAGCTAGGGATATTTACGCTTCCTTGGGTGCTGAGGGACATCTCAAAGGCTGGCAGGGTTTCACAGAAGGTCTGGATCAGGCTTTTAGATGACTCCCAGCTTGACCTCAGTTGTCATCTAGTGAAACATAGATACATAATTTGGACCTCAGCCCAATGTAAGACTCCCTTCCAATTCCGAGAAAGCCTGCTAATGTGGCTCTTTCTTCCTGGCTTTTCAGGGATCCTGAAAACCCATGTTTTCCTTCTTTAAACCCACAATGTTCCCTCTGTATTTCATTGAGTAGATCACCTTTCCTCAGCATCATGACAATCTGCACTTCCTCGTCCGGCTGTAGCAGGTGTGTGTCCAATCCCCTTTTTCTTATCAAGATAATAGTGTAAAGTATATATTTAAATTGGGAGTCACCCTAATTTCATACAACAGGTACAACTTACTTTCTTTCTTCTTAATCAAGAAAACAAATGTAATTGCCTTTGCTGTAATCATTAGTGTGCCATATTTCCAACCTTTTTGACAAATGAGTCTATAAAATCAGATCAATTTTGCCATGATGACTAACATGAACGCTTGATCAAAATAGTCACATATGCATTTCTGGCACTCCTGGCTTTCTTCCATACAAAATAAAAATTAATGGAAGTTAAATAAACTGGCATTTTCCCTAGTGACAGTCATCCCCAAATCTGGAATCACTGAGAACATGGGTTTTTGCTCCCTGACTCCTGTAAAAATAGCTATTTTCGTGGTCTTCTTGCAAAGAATATTCCCCCAGTGCAGCACTGTTCGGTGTCGCACACATCAAAGTCATGTCAAGTCTCCCAACCTCCTGATCTTCCTCGTCCCAGAAGTAGGTGGAATACTGAGTGACATTATCACAATTCTTTCCCAAATCGGAGATGCTCAGATCTGCAGGGCCGTTCCTCAGCAACAGTTCTCTCTTTTCTGCCCTGGTCTTCAATACAGAGATAAAATCACACCAGTGCAGGTCAAGCCCTGGAAGATGGAAAAAAAACGTTCCAAGGAAACCCAGCTTGTGGTCCTCGGTGAGTGAGTCCCACTTTAGCGAATGGCCCCACACCCATGGGGAGCACAAAACTGGTTTTAAGGACTTATTTTTAAAAGGGGAGACATAAAGTCAGGAGGGATTGGGGGAGGGGTGGATCTGGGATGATCTAGGAGAGAAGTGGAGGATTCATATAATCAGAACACATTGTATGAGCACATGAAACTCCCAAAGAATAAAAGCGCTGCACTAATTTTTTAGGCCTGCATATTTAAAGCTGGGAGCTTAATCCAAAATCGCAGCTCAGGCGGGAGGACTGAGAGCTTGAGGCCTGCCTTGGCTTCATGGTGACTTTAAGACCAGCTGGGCTGTAAGAAGCCCTGTCTCAAAATGATGACGATGATGAGGATGACGAAAAATTTGTATAAGTCTTTCATCTAATAAGTGAGATATAATTGCCTGAAACTACAGCATCTAGTTTCTGGAATAATCTCGGGCTTGGTTTCTGAGAAAACTGAAACAAGCAACGGCAATGGCTCAGTGGTTAAGAGCACTGTCTGTTCTTCCAGAGGTCCCAGGTTCAATTCCCAGCACCCATATGGTGGCTCACAGCTTGAACTCCAGTTCCAGGGGATGCAGTGACCTGTCTGACCCTCAAGGGTACCAGTGAACTTTTCACACATAAATATATACAAAAAGAACATTCATACACACAAAAATAAGTGTAAGATTTAAAACACCAGATGGTCCGTGTCCCCAAGACTTGATAAATCACAGCTGTTTCCATCAGACAGAACCTATTGGTTCCTTCAAGGCCATCAGTTTGGCCTGCTTGGAGGAAAGAGGGAGCTGGGAAGATGGAACATAACCTCTGCAGCTCACACAGAACAAGAGGAGAGCAGGGCTGAGCCGGTCGCCCAATGAATGGCCCCTCCTGAGTCCTTCACACACACCAGAAGATCTCAGGGCAACCAAGCCACTCACTTTTTCCTCCTCCTTCCTGCATTTTCCCACCTCTTGGGGATGTTTATAGAAAAGTTAGTTAGCGCTGTGGGGACTGTTTCCTGATGCCATGTCATTATAGCATGTCAGATAGTTTGGAATCGAAGAAAGAGATATGGTTTGCAAGCGACATTGAGAGCCACACCCATGTTGTTTCTCTAAAATAAAGCTGATAAGACAAAATTAAATCGATTTTGTCTGAATTAAAGAAACAATATTGCTATCAACACTGAGTCCTGAAGCATCCAAATTCCCAGAGGATGATGCCTGCACCCTCCCAAGGCTAAAACACTGTGCAGACACCGGGTTAGGATCACCATTTCCTACCACATTGCAAAACTTACACGCTACGTTCAATGAGCATCAGTCTCATATCACACCGATCACACAGCTTTGGTTATTTAGAAGCAGGTTCATGTTGGAACTACACATCATTACAGTGGGGACGTCAGATCTGCTGGGCTGCCTGGGTGTACCAGTGAGGTAAGGGTGTGAGTGCTATAGGCCACTGCAAGGGCATGCAGCAGTACAAGGGCCCCAGGTACTGTGGCTGCAAGGGCATGCAGCAGCATGAGGGCCCCAGGTACTATGGCTGCAAGGACATGGAACAGCATGAGGGCCTCAGGTACTCTGAGTATCTGCTGCAGCGTGAAGACCGTGGATACAGAGGTGAGAGCCACTGACTGATGCCAGATCCTTTTAGAAATCTAGGAAGCCATCTACCCCTGCCCCAGCCATGCTGGCTCCTGTTTGGCTCACAGTAAGGCTGCTATCTCCTGGCATTGCCTGTGACAGATCTGCCTTCTCAGGCTTAAAGCTGCCTCCCAACTGTGATAGCTTGGTTTAGTACAAACAAATCTCCTCCTAAATATTACACCTTAGTCTTGCCTACCTGAAATCCTCCTAGAACATTCTATCCAATGACAGTAGGGGAGTGTCATCCAACATAAAACCTATTTTATAACAAAGTTCTGGACATTTATAATCTCTATTAGTTCCATTTTCATTGCTGTGACTAAATACTTCATTAAAACAACATAAACTAAGGGTTTATTTTGGTTGCCAGTTCCAAGAGACAGAGTCTATTGTGGCAGCAGGGACATGAGGCAGCTGGCCACATTGCACTGTGGACAGGAAACAGAGTGATGAGCGTTTGCTCAGTTTGCTTCCTGTTTCTATGCAGCCTAGAACCCCGACCCCTAGAAAAGGCCACCCACCTTCAAGGTGGGGCATCCCATATATCAGTTAACCTCCTCTAGTCACTCCCTCATAAACATGCTCGGAGGCTTGCCTCCTGGGTTATTTTAGACCCTGCCATAATGACAATTTTAACCTTTGGGACTGGAGAGGTGGTTCAGGGGTAAGAGCACTTGCTGCTCTTGTGGAGGATGGGTTTGAATCCCAGAGTCTACATAGTGCCTCACCACCCTCCTGTCTCTGTTCCCACGGGATCCATCACCCTCTTCTGACCTCCGTGGGTACCAGCTATGCATGTGGCACGTATATTTACATGCAGACAGAACATTCATGTACATAAAAATTAAAGTTCATTTTTTTAAATAAAACTACTAACTTCACACCATTTTAACTGTGCTGAGAGTCAAACAGAAGGACAAGGGAACATTACATAGAGCTATTGTAAGTAAGTAAATTACCTCTGTGATTTGCTGTTTACTCCCCCAGACAATTCTGCAAACTTCTTTTAATTAAAATATGGTACCACCTACCACACCCAACCCGAAGGCTTAACCTGTCTCTCATGACCCAAACAGAAGAGAACTCTTAGGCCTAATTTATCTTGGTTGTGCCAGAATCAGGACCAATTCTTTTCATAATTAAAAAAAAGTGACTTCAGCATCACATACAATGACCATACTGTAAGACCCATCGCATGCAATGACCATACTGTAAGACCCAGTGGCCTTTGGAGTCCATTTCCCTCGTTCCGTGTGACCCCGATGGCATATAAATGACCTTTTCATAGAAAACTTTGTCTTTCACAACAGCTGAGTCGGGCTGGCTGGTTCAGGTCTGTGATTCCAGTTGCAGGAGGCTGAGGCAGGAGGACTACAGAGGGTGACAGAGTAACTTCAAGGCCAGGCTAAGAAAATTAGCTTGACATCATCTCAAAATGCAAAATATTTTTCAAAGGTTGACAATGTAACACACACGAGGCCTAGATTGATTCACTTTCCAGTGTTGGGGCTGGGGAGCCATAGTGCCTGGCTTAGGTGCTTAGCCTCTTCCTCAATGTATTGTGTAATTTACACTAACATGAGTAAAGCCTCACAGTACTAGTTTATAGCACCATGTTCATTCAAATGTTGTTAGTCTACAACATAGGCTGTTTAGCGCCTTTTTAAATCATTATGAATTTATTAGTTCTGCTTTTTTTCCTTCATTTATTAATCGTATCACTTCAGTGACTGGAAGCCACTTACTCAAAGGCCGATTTAAGTCTAGAATTAGAAACACACACACACAAAAAAAAAAAAGACAATGAAAACAAATACATAAGCACAAAGGCTTTGGTGTATTAATTAGAGGAAGTCTCTAATCTCTTGAAAGATACAAAAAAAATCTGTGAGCACTGATAGGAAAACTACTAAGGCCCCAGCAAATAAATGGAAAACTGCTCTTTCCTAAGGAGACTGGGGATGACAAAGGAGAAAGTCAAAGAGGAAGATGTGTTGAAATTAAAGCGTCCGTGAACTATGCGAGCATGGCAGCCAACTGGGCAGTAGACAGGAATACAGAGCAGAGATCAAATGCGAAGTTTCAGCTTCAGGTACAGACACGGGGACCAGCAGAGCACAGCCAACACAGAAAGAGATCAATTAAACCACAGACGGAGAAAGCATGCAAAGACAGGGAAGAACCAAGGTAAAAGAACATGAACATTTAGCACAGAGAGCAAAGAGTGAGGATGCGCTCATGGTAAAGCGAGAGGAAAAGAAGGGGAGTGTGCTGCCTTGGAAGTCATGCAAGAGGGCACCAAGAAGAGGGGGCTCTTTGCACAACACATAGCGAGAAGAGATTGGAGACATACCAACTGCATGGCTTTCTCTATTTTCCTACTAGCTAAGTGGTATTGCCCTTATCTGGTTGGTCTGTGACCACTTGGAGGCAGAAATAATGTGTAATTCTAGCCTATGCTGCGCTGATGTTCACGGAGAATGCATTCAATAACTGCATCGTGATGTACACCGTTGGACAGGAGCTTGGAAGTTACCTGGCCAAGTCTCCTCAGCTCTATAAAGAAGGAAACGCACCAAAGAGTGGTTAAGCAGTTTCCCCTTGTTAATGACTGCTTTGATGGAGACCTAACCCAGCACCTAGGATGTAGAGTCGGGGGAATCACAAGTTCAAAGCCAGCCTAGAAAATCTACTGAGACTCTGCTTACTTCCCCGGATAATACCTGCCGTTTGTGTCACATCAATCCCTAATCAGGTGTACCTTTTTACTTAAAGCATGAATTTCATTTCACCTTACAATAGGGTCAATAAAGAGAAATTTTTCTTTTCTACAGTCAGATTCATTCTCCTACAGAGAGGTCAAAGATTTGGGTCTAAATTAGATGGGTTATGAACAGAAAGAAAACGTTGAAGGCAGTTTCTGTGTTAAATACAGATAAACATATTTCTACATAACAAAATGCTAATGCCTCCATGATGGAGACGGGGAAGAGAGGTAGCCCTTGGAAGTGAGATGCTCGCTAACCCAACGTCCCCCACTTACTCTTACTCAAATCCATCAAAGTTGAGGTCTTCGGCAAGAGAACTGAGCTGATGAAGCAGTTAGCACGAGGTGTGGCCTCTTTCTTACCTTCCCCGGGTTCACACATCCCTGCTGCTCGTCACTAGGTGTCCTAGACATGTTGACAAGTTGCCTCACGACTACTGTGAGCTCTGCACTTAGTTGTCAGTGACACCAGCTTTACACACTTGGAGTTTGTTGCGTTTTGAATGCTGGTCTGAATGGCTAACCAATTAAAAACAAGCATAGTATTTCCTTTTGTCTTAATTTTTGCTGGCACCCATGTTCAACCCTGAACCCAACCTTGTTGTTCCTATTTCCTGTACAGAAATGTGAATGGGTGATTACTCTGGTTTCATTTTTGTTGCTATAATTTATATATGTCTGACCAAAACCAACTTGAAGGATGTGAGGATTTGATTGGCTAACAATCCCATGCTGCACCAAGTCAGGGAAATCAAGGCAGGAACTCCAGCACTAGTCACATCCCAGCCATAGTCAAGAGCAGAGAGCGAGGCATGTGCCCTGGCTGTCTGCTAGCTGCTCTTCCACTCAGCCAGCTTTCTTCACTCTTTTCCAGTGCACGTCCCTGCCCATGACATGGTGCTGCCCACATCCACGGTGGAGCCTCCCACCTCAATTAACAATCAAGACAATTCCCACACAGACATGCCCACAGGCCAACCTTATTTAAACAGTTCCTCAATTGAAACCCTTTCCAGCTAATTCTAGGTTGTGTCAAGTTGACAGTTAAAACCGATCAGCACAATGATTCACTGTGAATATTAAATAAATCTGTAGAGAAAGCACATATGTTCTAGGATTGTTTCCTAGTGAGGCCACTCCACACAAGACTAATGGTGCTGATTCCTTCACCCCGGGTGTGCACATTCTTGAGAAGTTATTGATATATGTATCATAATTACATGGGAAGTTTCTTGGATTGTGAAATATATGATAATATCTGTATTCAGTCTAAAGATTTCCTGCTACTTAGAATTAAATGCTGAAGCATGCCCTTTTCAATTCTCGACACAGACAGGGGCAGGTGACCAGGGTCTTTAGTGTAATGTTTTAATTTAGACAGTTTTTTAACCTATGTAAACAACCCAAGAGGAGAGATGAATCGAAAGGGAAATTAACAATAAGTAAATGAAGAAGACCGTGGGGGTGTTTTAAGAAAACCTGCATTTCCATTTCTAGATAAACTGATTTCACTTACAGCACAGGGGAAGAGATTTTGGTCATCATACCTCCCATCATTTCTTGAAAGAGAGGCACGGTTGACTCCTAATTCTGAAAGCTTTTCCAGTTGGTGCCCTTACCTCCAGAGAGCTCAGGAGACTTGGCAGAATTACACGGAATTTGCCATTTATCCACAAAAGAAATCACCAAAATGATGTCTCAAAGAAAGGACATAATCTAGGAAAAAAATTGGTGCTCAGTTTGTCCAGGCAGTACTGATTGAACCTGGCCAACTCTTGTCCTTAAAGAGAACCTGCCCAAGGGGAGTTGGCGCTTTCATAGCATGCCCGTGTGGAACTAGTCACCACCAGGTTTTGGCATCCTCAGCCATTGGGGGTGAATTCTGGCTTTGCTTTTTGTCCACCTCATGGGAAACTGAACTGAAAAGATTTCTTCAATCGCCAAGAATAGCTGGCTGTAGTCCCTCTCTGGGAGGGATGTTCCACACGCCTCTCTCTGCCACACTGACTCTTGGTACAGGGCACTGCATGGAAAGGCTCTGAGACCTGCGATGCCACTGTGTTGGGCCAGCTCCATCACCTGCAGTGACGCAACAAGGACATCACCTGAGTCTCCTTCTCCTTGGTTTCATAAAGCTTTAGTTCATCTAAGTGGAGAGGCCAATGCCACCCTTGTAACCATTTCCCACAAGATATATAAACTCCTCCAAGGAAGAGCAGAGGGTGAGGCCCTGAGCTACGATCTGGTAGGCAAGGTGGTTTCACAGTCTCTTCTATGCAACTACCATCAGCAAAAACCTTAACTTTATGTGAGTGAGACATCTAGAACAAACCTAGGAATGTTGAAATCTATAGCCCTGGACAACATCCCCATGAAGCGTTTCCTGGAACTGAGAGCTGACTGAGCTCCCATCAGGGGCCAGCTGAGCAAGCATACCAGCTGGGACTACCTGACTGA
Source organism: Microtus oregoni (assembly GCF_018167655.1). Taxonomy (NCBI): domain Eukaryota; kingdom Metazoa; phylum Chordata; class Mammalia; order Rodentia; family Cricetidae; genus Microtus; species Microtus oregoni. Next base: position 13,344,719 of record NW_024543221.1, read on the forward strand.
GCCCAAGTTCTCCCGCTAGAGCAGAGTTATACATTATGGGTTGCCAAGCTTGCTCCCAGTCTCCGGGACATGCCACAAAAAGGGACTTCATTGTTGGATCCCTAGAAGAACTAAGAGGATAAAAATAGATAACACAGTATGGTTATAATATATAATAAGTATTCAAAGACATTATGGAAGAGATGAAGAGACAGACTCCTTGGATGATGGAAGACAGCAGAGGAGGACATTCCTGGTTAGGGTCCTCTCCTTTGACCTGGGGTTTTTAATTCTGATTACTTTTTAGTTTGAGATTTAGTTTTATTTTATGTGCATGGGTGTTTTGTCTGCACGTATGTCTGTGCATCACATGTATGCAGTGCTCACAGAGGCCAGAAGACGGTGTCAGATCTCCTAGAACTAGAGTAATAACCAGTTATGAGCCCTGTGGGTGCTGAAAATCAAACCTGGATCCTCTAGAAGAACAGCCAGTGCTCTTAATCACCGAGCCATGCCCCCCCCGCCCCTCCTTTAAGCAAATTGGTGAAAACTCAGGAATCAGGTCACCAACAAGAAATCCTTAAAAAAAAAAAACTTAACTATTTTTAAACCTATGTTTACTTTCCAATTATAAACGTAAACATCTAGAAACCCTATAGTAACAACGCTTCGAGAAAACCAACAATGGGAGACAGTACCTGCAGTACAGGAAACAGCTGGAGTGTCCTGGGAATGGTGTAGAGAGGGCACATCCCAATAGTTTGGATCTCGAATGAGCTCCTAAGGAATCATGTGTTGAAGGTTTGGTACCGAAACCACGGTGAAACTGAGAAGTCGTGAAAACTCTCTGAGGCTGGGGTCTATCAGAAGAAATTTGGATAATTGCACACATGTCCAGGAAGGGGGTACTGGGATCCAGGCCCCTTCCTGTCTCTTTCTTTGTTTCCCACACACCATGATATACACGGGCCTCCTCTGTCACATGCTCGCGCCATGATGTATGACACTGCCACCGACCCAAAGGGGCAGAGCCAAGTATTCACAGACTTGAATTACAAATAAATATTTCTTCCTCATAAGCTGTTTGCTCAGGTGTCTTGTCACAGGAGCAGAAAGCTGACTAACGCAGGCATATATCTTATAAGTTCATATATCTTATATCATATATCTTATAAGTTCATATTACATCATTAGAACTATTGCAAATGTTACAGATTGGGCAAAGGAAAGTCCGTCCCTCCCTGCCACCCCTTCTCTAGTTTCTCTTGAATGAACTGGAAAAGTCAGATTATTTGGATAAAGGACTCAAAAATTTCTGACGGGCACGGCGTCAACTACGATTCAGAGACTATTCACGGGAGAGGAAAAGAAGGAGAAAAGAGATAATTTTGACATTTCTGGGGGATCATAAATGGTCCAAGCCACAAGACTCAGCTTATAGAAAGAGTGCTGTTGGGTTTGAATGAAGCCAAGGGACAGCTGCTGTCCCATGGAAGGCCATCTGTGTGTGGTTTCCTTCAGAGGGAGATAATCGGATGGGAGAGCACAGACAGAGGAGACTTACGTTCTCGCTTACAAATAGTTGTCAGACTGAAGCCTCCAGCACCTGACAACTGTTCAGGACCTCGTTTAAATCACCAGTGTACCATGGTGCCATAGTTTGGGGGTGAGATTTTCCCAGACTCCTTCACTGGAAACATAGAGATGGGTTTAGGAGGGGAACATGAAAGTGGCTTGGTTTCATGAAGAAAGAATATGGCAGGAAAATAATGTAGTTTTTAAACATTTCCACTGATGTTTATAATAGTGTTTAGGTGGTATACGCATGTGCTCATGGACTATCTTTTCAAAGAAGCTAGCTATTTGACTAGGGCAAGGTGCTAATCATCTCTGACCATACATGTTAAACAAAGCTAGCTGACATCTCTGAAAGATTGCTCTGCAGTTTTCAGAATCTCATTTATGTCTAATCCTCAAGTAGCTGAGTATGACCGCCAGGCTCCTAAGAGCAGACTGAATCCAAATAGAATACTTAATTTTCGGTTGGGTCCACCATTCCACACACATGCCTTCCTCCATCTCTGAAAAGCTCTGTCCTGAGGTTTTCCTAAGCACTGTTAGGTGATAATCCTATCGAGAAGCTGTTTTTAGGAAGAAGTTTTCTCAATATGGTTTTTTTTTAAGAACACATGAAACCCGTTTGAAATATGTAATTATGCCTACTTACGAGAGTAGTGTGATGAACACCTTTGGCATTAACAATTACCATTAAACACAGCATTTGGTGCTGTTAAAGGTGTGTAAGAGATCCTCAAGTGACATACCAATTGACATCGGCCACCTTGCTGCACTAACATTATGGTTCATTACACCCAGGAGAACAGAGCTGATTTCTAATACCTGGAAGTTACGCTTCCCTTCCCAGTCCCGCAATAAACATCCTTGAGTGGAAGCAAGCCATCTACAGCAGAAGGGAGAAAAGATGGTTGGTCACTACGAAACAGAGCAAATACCCTGCCTTCTGCAGACTCAGATGTGAGGTGCCGACTGACCAGCCCACAGGAGCCTGGGGCTTGTGACCTAATTCTCAGAACAGCTTCATTGGTGCAGATATGGGGTACACTAAACATTCTGTGAGGAAAATCACAGCGGCAAATCGAGGAACAAGAATTATTGTCTTCTGATGTTCTACTTGTCTGAGCAGAACCTGTTTAAGACTTAGATTTACTCTTTATTTGCAGTTTTTTATATAAGACCTTCAAGCTAAGAGTCTATCTTCTCCTGCTCCAAAAATGCATGTTAATAGGCAGGTCAGCCTCTATGTCAGAATGGTTTACATATTAATAGTGGGCTGGCTTCTGTGCCAGGCATGTTTTAAGGCCTATGTCTGCCTAACAATAGGATACAACCTGTGTGTTGAGTCAAGCAGAAGTCAGTCAACATTCTTAAAGGAAAGGCAATTGGAAGGGTTAAGTGGCTGCTTGACTATTTTCACACGTACTGCGCCTCAGAACACTGGAATAAATAAACCAAAGGGTTCTATCGAGGGCAACACGAAACTGTCATATTTGTCCTGGTCGAATGCATTCCTCTGCGTTGGCCTGTTGTTCTTTTAGGATGCTGAGAGGAGGGGCGGGGGAAAATTCAAGCTGATTAATCATGTTTTTCTCTGAGTTTGTTTTCTGAGTCCCAGGGTTGAGTATTTACATAAAGGATGCCCCGCTGCTGTGAAATCACTCCTCTGTGTTTGTCTAGCAGTGGCTTCACGGAAAGCTCAGCCCATGTTTTGCAAAGCTTGTTCATCCCCCTGAACAGGGACCTACACTTGCCCCTTCCACCATTGTTTTGTAGTTTAGACCTGATCTTTTGTAATGTCCCCTCATGAAAGACAATCAGAAAATGGACGGATAGAATACTCCTTGCACAGAATAACTGGGTTCCGCTTCGTCTTTTTCTTGAAGCTTCACGCCCGTGTAAGCAGGGCAAGTCTCAACAACAGAGCTGCATGACAGAGAAAGAAATGGCCCTTGGAATTTTTATCAAGAAATCACAATCAGTATTTCTATCTTTTTATTCAAATGTCAAAAATGCTGATTTTTTTTTATTCTTCTTAGTTTTGAGAACTTATGAAGCAGTCACTTAAAAAAATTAGTTTACCATGATCATTAATTTGGAAGAGCAAAGCCCAGGGTACTGAATCCATTTGTGAAGAAACTCACGGTGTGACCTTTCCAAAGCAGAAAGAAGACAGAGCTTACTCATATGTGATATAATAAATTATATTGACTTATTCAGACCATCAAGAACACCATCTCCCAATCAAATCCCAAGGGAACTGGCCTCCAAGGATGTAGAAGAGAAGTTGGGTTTTCACAGTGGAGAGGCTACCGTTACAGTCAGACACAGATACACTCTTGGTCTGCCTGCTGCCAATGGCCAGAGCACCAAGACGAACGGTCCCAATGGTCTCAGCTCTTTCCTAACCCTCAATTCACAAGCCTTTCAGCTATTTGATTTCAAAACAAGCTGTGTTTTGATTCAGCTCCTTTCCACCCCAAGTTTGGAGGGTGGGAACCGGCCTCTATTTTGCCGGGCGGTGTACCCTGCACACCCTGCCTATCCACCAGGCTTCCTCTCAGAAGAGATAAACACGTTCTTGTCTTCCACAGCTGTTCCTCCAGATGGGCCTGAACTAGGACCAAAATCAGCTTCTCTGCTCTTTCACTGTGGTCTTCTTGGGAACTCTCGTGAGAACCACTGCCCTCCCTGTGTGATCCTACACAACCCCAGAGTGTATCTGGTTGGAGTCTTTTTCCTTCTTCAGGACCTCTGCCTTCCTAAAGCAGGCTGGACTCCCATACTCCTCAGCAAGGGAGATGCACCCCAAGATCAAAGGAGAACAATTGCTACCAGCTATAGTGGGGCAGTCACACCCTACCAGGGAGATGCCCCTGGGGAAATCTCAGAGCCTGCTTGCTGCTGAATTCAGAGACTTTTACTGTGGAGTGCCTCGTGGTCTGGGTGGGTTTTATACATAGTTCAGTTTTATCTCATCATACTCTCTGATCTTAAAATGATTTCATGTGTAGAAAAAGAAAGTTTAGGGTGCATATGAAATAGGGAACCTTTGGTTTAAAACTGCCAGATGGCCACTCAAAGCGGTGTATACAATAAAGCATTGAACATGACAGAGTACTGGCTCCTATAAAGTCTACAGGGCAGCGTTCAACACTAGCACAGGGTAAATGTTTACCAGCTATTTCTATTATGTCATCACATTTCTGCCCTCTGCTCCCTGTGTTGTCTTTGTTCTCAGATAGCCTCTCTCTGTGTGTATCAAAGACCCCCAGAGCCTGCTGACATCATCCTTATGCTAGAGATCCCAGCAGGAGGAAGGAAGCCTGCGGATCAGCATGGCTTCAGTGAAAACCTGAACTAATCTCTTATCACTTGAAGGGGCTCTGGCCATGCCACAGGTCACTGGGGCATGATGGTATGGCCAGGTTCTATATGGCAACATGAAATTAGTTCCCTGCTGAAAAGAGGAGTTAACACCCCCTTTAAAGGTAAGAAAAGGAGGGATGAAGAGATGGCTGGGGTGCAGGGAGCTAAGAGCACTTGCTGCTCTTGCAGAGGTGTCTAGTGCAGTTCCCAAAACCCACATCAGGTACTTACAACCATGTGTAACCTCAGGTCGGGGATCCAGAACCTTCTTCTGGACGCCGGGGCACCTGCACTCACACACACACACACACACACACACACACACACACTAAAAATAACCAAAAAAATCATTTTTAAAAAAGAATCAAGGAGAAGATTCTTTCAAGATATTCTGGATACCACACTCTTGAAAAGGAAGGTAAAACTCCTTACAGTGCTGGGATACAAGGCGCCTGAACTGGCTCAAATCCCAGAGAACACCCTCAAAAAGGCAGATAGGAACACACCATCTGAACAGCAAAGAGTGACAGGCTGGCCAAGAAATGACTCCTAGAAGCTCTGCAAGTCAATGAAATGCCAGCTGCTCCAGGGTTGAAGTCACTCCACCACAGCCACACAAAGCCATCAGAGAAAGTGTCTCTCTGAGTGATGGATTTTCAGTGTTTGACTTCATAATCATAAAATGTTTGTTACCCCAGCCTAATTTGTGATTAAAGTATTCTAAAATACAGTTCAAATTTCCTCACCATCTTAAAGAGGGCATGTCAGCAGAGTCGAGTGACAGAGTCGTCATCGTAGACTTCAGCTATTATGATTGATAGTCATATGACCAGAGCCAGGGCGCCTTCACATGTTCTAAATTTACCGTTCACGTCTGCTTTTGCCGTTCGTCTCTTGCGTACTCATTTGTCAAGACAATACAAAAACCAAAACGAAATAGCACCCATCCATGACACCTAGTCTCTTTCGGTGTGCTCTGCTATCCTTGTATTCTGCATGTGCACGCATGTGTATAGATGAATATTTGCATTGTGGAAGGAGAATCGTGTGTATGCTGGTGTGCATGCATGCATGCATGTGTGTGTATGCAGAGGCCACAAGTTGGTCTCCAGAGTCTCCACTGATCTCTCTCTACTGTATTTAAGGATTCTCGCTGAACACAGAGTTCACTGATTCAGCTAGTCAAGCCAGCCAGCGGCCCCAGGATCCCCTGTCCCCACTCCCCTATGTCACCACACCTAGCTAGCTTTCACATGGGCGCTGGGGGATCCGAACTCTGGTTCTTTGGCTGTGACGTAAGTGCCATACCCACTAAGGCATCATCTCCAGCCCCCTATGCTGTCTTCCTGTCATCTGCTTCAAAGTACAGCAGCTGAGAAATCAGACAACCAGTCACCATGAGAAAAAGCCACATTATCCATGTGTCTCCGTAAATGAGCTTCTGAATATGCTTATCACTGCTGATGGTTTGGTTGTGCGGATGAAATATTGAGTAATAGAGTTCCAACGGGAAAACAGCTGATTGGCAATGACACTGGATGGCACAACAAGCTGGGACAATGCAGCCTATCTGTGTGTCCTTCCTCCTCTTGCAGAGCTTCATAGGTGGAAGCAAATAGGCCGGGGTTTAATTTGAAGACAGTAAATTTGCTGTGTCACCATGAACAGGTCCTCGCTGATTTTTTTCGAGACAGGGTTTCTCAGTAGCTTTTGGCTCCTGTCCCGGAACTAGCTCTTCTAGACCACGCTGGCCTCGAACTCACAGAGATCCACCTGCCTCTGCCTCCCGAGTGCTGGGATTAAAGGTGTGCACCACCACCTGCCGACTTAGCAAACTTCTTTAAGCTACTCCCTTGTACAACACAGTCTGGAGGCTGTTCCAGATGTAGAACTCAGGGGAGACTGCACCACATCACGGAAGCAGTGTGTGGAAAAAGCCAATGAGGAAAGAAAGCCTGGGATCTGCAGTTGCTTTGTGAGCACACCCTCACTGACTTGTGGGCACACCCTCACCGACTTGTGGACACACCCTCACTGACTTGTAAACACACCCTCACTGACTTGTGGACACACCCTCACTGACTTGTGGATACACCCTCACTGACTTGTGGACACACCCTCACCGATTTGTGGACACACCCTCACTGACTTGTGGATACACTCTCACCGACTGTGAGCACACCCTCACTGACTTGTGAACACACCCTCACTGACTTGTGGACACACCCTCACTGACTTGTGGACACACCTTCAGTGGCTCAAGTACCTTCATCAGGCTTCAAGTCTCAAAGGACCATAGATGGTCACAATACTTTCCCCTCGACCAAGCCTCTGCTTATGGTCCTTTGCCAGACAGTTCTCCAAACCAGTTGTTCTCAACTTTTGGGTCATGACCCCTTCGAAAAACCTCTGTCTCCAAAATTATTTATATTATGATTCATAACAGTAGCAAAATTGCAATATGAAGTAGCAACATGAATAATTTTATGGTTGGGGGTCACCACAACATGAGGAACTGTTTACTAAAAGGTCACAGCATTAGGAAGGTGAAAACCACTGATAAACCATAGCAATGACACCAGGGTGAGGATCCAGCAGGGGAAGGTGCCCAATAAGCCAGGTAAGCTGTGTTTGCTCACAGGACCCACATGGTGGAAGGAAAGAAAAGAGGCCTCTTGGCCTCTGCAAACACTGAGGAATCTGCATACACATATGCACACATGTACACATGCACACATATATACAAACATATGAAAGAAAGGAAGAAAGAAAGGAAGAAGGAAGGAAGGAAGGAAGAAGGGAGGGAGGGAGGGAGGAAGGAAGGAAGGAAGGAAAAAGGAAGAAGGAAGAATGGAGTGAGGGAGGGAGGAGAGAGGGAGGGAGTGAGGGAGGAAGGAAGGAAGGAGGAGGGAGGGAGGAAGGAAGGAAGGAGAAAGGAAGGGGGAAGGAAGGAAGGAAGGAAGGAAGGAGGAAGGAAGAAGGAAGGAGGGAGGGAGGAAGGAGGGAAGGAGGGAGGGAGGAAGGAAGGAAAGAAGAAAGAGGGAGGGAGGAAGGAAGGAGGGAGGGAGGAAGGAGGGAGGGAGGAAAGAAGGAAGGAAGGAAGGAAGGAGAAGGAGGGAGGAGGGAGGGAGGGAGGAAGGAGGAAGGAAGGAAGGAAGGGAACAAGAAGGAAGGAAGGGAACAAGAAGGAAGGAAGGGAGGGAGGGAGAGAGGGAGGGAGGGAGGAAGGAAGGAAGGAGGAAGGGAGGAAGGAAGGAAGGAAGGACAGAAGGAAGGAGGAAGGAAGGAAGGAAGGAAGGAAGGAAGGAAGGACAGAAGGAAGGAGGAAGGAAGGAAGGAAGGAAGGAAGAAGGAAGGAAGGAAGAAGGAGTGAGGGTAGAGATGAAGGCCGGAAGAAGGAAAGACAGAGAGGGAGGGGTAGGAAGGAAGGTAGGTAGGTCTTTCAAAAGATAATGTAAAATCACACTGACAGTTTTATAATATATTTTGAAAGCCGATAGTGTGAAGCCTTCAGCTTGATCCTTTTTTATCAAGACTTTCTGGCTAGTTGGAGTCTTTTGTGATTCCACACGGATTTTGAGATTTCTTTTCCTCCTTCTACAAAAAAACCTTTGAAATCTTTACAAGTGTTGCATTCAATTTTCAGTCACTTGAGTGGTGAGGGGGAGTAGGCAGTCATAAGTAAACAGGAAAATCGAGGGAGGAACCAGGAAGACATTGCGAGGACGACAGAGTGGGTGGGTGTCTGAACAGGACCAGCAGAGAAAGGTGGAAGGAACTGGGGTGGGTGTCTGAACAGGACCAGCAGAGAAAGGTGGAAGGAACTGGGGTGGGTGTCTGAACAGGACCAGCAGAGAAAGGTGGAGGATCCCGGAGTCCCATTGAACACCCAAGCAAGAATCCCCTCCCATCCCAAAGAACTGTTGGCTTCATTAAAGCTGCTCTAACTTTCTGTCATCCTTTCATCTTAGAATGAGCCTTGTGGCCCTCTAGACAACACCAGTACCGCCGTGGACGTAGTACAGACAGTTGAGCAGTACTGACCCCAAGGTGCTGTGGAAACTGGGACCTTATTCATAACAGTCCAGATGTGGAGCCCATCCGCACGTGAGTGAAGGAAGTGGTCCCTGCATTTGATTGAGTACAGTAGTGGAATACAGCCCTAATAAAGCAGAAAGTCTGGTCACTGTGGCACAGATAAACACAGAAGAGTCTATGCAGAATGATGCTCCTGGTGGTACCAGGTGTTGCCTGTGTGTATAATCTGAAACTGTCAGCCCTGAAGAACAGAAAAACAATTGTCCAGGCTGGGACCAGGATGGAAGAGAAAAGGGAATGTATTGGCTGAAGCAGATAGCTTTGACCACACTAGAGTAATGGATCTGGGACCCCGCTTTCAGACTGTAATAATAACAGTTAGTGGGGTGTGTTACTTTTCAAAATAACTTCAAAAGTGGATTTCAAATGTTCTCAACATAAAGGCATTAGTATTTGAGGTGGCAGATATGTTTACTGCCCAGATCAGACCACTCCATCGCAAATACGTGTACTGACTATACTCTACCTCACTGCATTATAATCTGCTGATTAAATAAAACATTTTAAGAGTGAAAAAAATCAATGCTAGTGAGCCAGTCACAGCTCTTTCCCTCTGTCACTTTGTTTAGGGAGAACCACATGTATGCCAAGGACACACCTATTCACTGTCTGGTCTGCTTGTTCCAATACCGTGGAGACACAAATCCTGACTTCACACATAAGACGAGTAAGGACTCAAGAAAGGAGTGTGTTATCTTCAGTCTGTAGTTGGGAGAGCAGGAAGCCCCTTTCTGCTGGTCTGAATCCTGAGTCATGGTCTCATAGCTTTAGAGTGGTCTGATAGTAAGCACTATAATCGACCCTTAAACACACACAGATGTCCCCTTGCTATGTGGATTAGCTAAATCCACTTGCTAAAAATATGAACATGCTCGTCTTGGTTACCCGGACAGTAGTCACAGCTGTGCCTGTCCTTTCAGGGGCCATATCACGTTTGTAGACAGCAGTTTAAAATAGTGTGGCAGAATTTGGATCTTAGCGATATTAGAAATATCATTGTGAAACTTATCCAAGTGGTTTTGCCCATATGCTTAGGAAATCACAATGACTTAAGTCTGACTCAAATCTTCCCCCAGCTGAATGTTTCCATTCCCAGACTTGTCTGAATAGCTCTAGAGATATATCTCCCTGCTAATGCCTTAGAGGGTTGGAGGCATCTTGTGATGTTTTTATTATTATTATTATTATTATTATTATTATTATTATTATTATTATTTAGATGACCATATAATATTAATGCAGTGGGTGTTTTAATTTGAGAAAGTATAATGCAATATTCAGCAACTTACTTAATACCTCATAACATAACAATTAATTTAAGACATTAACTGAGTCATTATGCTTAAGACAGCTTTCTCAGCATGGAACACACAATAATAAACATGGCAGGCACAATCCTCACACCAATGAACCATCTCTACACACTAACAAGGTACACAGCACACAAGTTAGTGAAAATAATAAAGAACGAACATCACAAATGGCAACATATGCACTGAAGAACACAGAGAGATGTGGGAAGCAGCAATGCAGGAGAAGCAAGAGAGGGGACAGGGGGCCTCTTCAGCAGAAAACTCAGAAGGCTTCCTAGTGCCAATCCTTGAACCTGTACTGCTGGTGAAAAAATCCCAAGTCAAGAGCAGACACAAGGGCGTTCTATTCCAGAATACGGTGCATTATTGCAGTAGCATAAGACACAGCCTTTGTAACTACGGAAAGGCATCTGCTTGAGACCACAGAAGAGGAAATAGGCACAGGGTAAGGAAAGGACAGAAAGAGTGGAGACTTGTAGGCCACACAAAGGAGTTCAGCCGTAATTCCAATGGTAATGAGCAGCCACTGGCTCTGGAGGGAGGGTGGGACTCTGGCCGGTGTAGCCTGGCTGCTGGGGAAGATGCCCATTGTGTGCCAGACAAAATCTTGAGGTCTGTCTTACCTCTCAGTCAGGCCTTAGCACACAGAAGAGAGGGAAACAGAGTCACAGGGAGTCACTCACTGAGCTACAGAGAGACCTTTGTCTCAAAGAAAGCAAGAGAGACAAGAAAGGAGGGAGGGAAGAAGGGAAGGGAAGAAGAAGAAGGAGGGAGGGAGGGAGAAAGGAAGAAAGAGGAGGAAGTGGAGGGAGGGAAGGGAAGGGAAACAAAGGGAAGAAGGGAGGGAGGAGGGAGGGAGAAAGGAAGAAAGAGGTGGAAGTAGAGGAAGAACAAATGAATACAAGCGATGCAAGCAGAACTCAGGACCACGGGAAGGCACAAAGTTGGCACTGAACAGAGCCTTTATTTCACAAAGGGAAAAAGAAATGAGGGAGAGGTGTGGTAATGTAGTACACAGAAACTCACTATCTAGTGCTTAGTAAAGTATTGCACACTAGAACACAAAAGCAGACAAGTGTGAAAATGGAAACAGACCACATGCTTTCTGGGTGATTTAACACTGTCAGTTGTATGTACCGCAGTTACCCAGGGCGTTTTTCCTCTCAACATTCAGTCTTGAGTACTCCATCTCCTCTGTTCTCCTGCACACTAGGAAGACGGGAGCAGCCATATGCTAGTTCTGCATCTTGAGTCTTCAAACTGTATGGTTTTTCTCAGTCTTTTTTTTACACTGTCCTTTTCCAAAATGACTTGTTATTCCATTGTGATTGGTAGCATCCTTTGAAGAATGTGCACCTGTGATAGCGCATCACTATTCCTCCAGAGGAAGAAAGGAATTATCTGCAACAGTTACTTTCCCTTGCTGGGTCAAAAATGCCCGATATAAACAAAAGGAGAAGGGTTAATTTGGGTTCAGTTCCAGGAGATCTGGTCCGTGGCTGATGGGCCTCATATACATGAGTGAAGTGTCACAGTGGAGGGAGCTGCCCTTCATTTCCTTATAGACAGGGAGCAGAGAAATGGAGACACAGGAGATGAAGATAAGACCCCAGAGCTTCAGTGTCGGCCTTCTACCTCCTACCACATCCCAACAATATCATAGACTCTGTCATCATCAGAGGAACCTCCCATCATTACAGCAGAACTCACATGCTACAGCTCTCCTTGGAGACACCCTAGGTGCCCCTAGAGATGTGTGTTAGAAATCTCCTAGGAGTTTCTGGATTCAATCAAGTTGAACCGACAAAATTAGTCATTACACAGTGTGTTTTGTGAATGACATGGTTTCCCACAGAGACTTGAGGCGACACACTAATATTATTTCTAGCTGTAACAGTGGTGGGAAGCACTTTCAGAATGCTTACTGAAACATCAAGCTGCGCATGCTCTCACAAGTCCTTTGATGCCCGCTATGCGCCACTGTCACCCTGTTTTACAGGTTGTGAAACGAACGGAGACATTGATTAAGGAGGCGATGCAGCTTGGGTTGACTCCCAGCTGCCTGACTTCAAGAACGTGTCTTTCCTTCCTGATTGCTCCCATAGGAAAGTCTAGAAAAGATTTGAATTCATGAATGACATGGTCATTTAATAAATGTCTACTGCTTGGCAGAGCCCTTAAGAAACTTAAAGTGAGGAGCATTAATAGTTCCAATGGGAGTGGAGGTTCCAACCAGCTTAGAATTTCTCAGTGAAAGACATATAAAATAGATGTTTTTATAGAAAGACACAGTGGGGGCGGGGAACATGAGCTAAGCCCTTTGAAAGGGTTTCTGGACTAGAAAAGAAGCCACACTCCAATGTAAGCCTGTTGACACTGTAGACGCTATGAGGTAACTCACCAATCTGTTCGTTGTATCCCCATCACCCATCAAGACTGGGCCCAGCAGCCAACAGAAAACCTTCAACCTGCCTGCATACTCGCTTTCCCTGACTGGTTCACACGCTTGGTCCTCTGGGGGAGGGGGACTGATCCTGAAGTGGACAGTGCCCAAGATGATAAGGGGCAGAACTAAGCTGAGCCACAGGGAGCCCTTCCCATGCATGCCCTGCAGAGCTCCCTGAACTAAAGCAATTGCGTGGTGAGCTTGGTGCTGCTGTAAACACTCGGGACGGACACCTTATTAAAGGAAAGGGCATTTGACTCACGGCTTCAAAGGCTTCTGCCCATGGTGTTTTACTCCTCTGGCTTGGGTATCTGCCCACGCAGGACATTGTGGTGGAAATTTTATGTGACGATGACCCCTTCCAAGGCAGCCATGAAGTGAAAAAGAGAGTACTGAACCAGGATCCCTTCAAAGAGCACACCCCTTCAATCCCTTCAAAGAACACACCCCCAGTGGTGTAAGATATTCTCAGTAAACCCCATTTCTGCAATGTTGCTCTGCCTTCCAGCAATGTCGAAGAATGGTAACCCAGCCTTCACCCCGTGGACCTGTCAGGATCATTGTAAATGCAAACTAGAGCAGCAATGAAGCCTCAAGTCAGCTCTCAAAGGTCGTTGTTATTCGGAATTATTCGGAAGCAGAGAATCTTTCCCGCTTCCTGCCTCCCTTCAAATACCTTCCTAATTACCCTCGCTGTGGCTCCTGGATTCTCATTCTGTTCCTCTTGATTGGAACCCTCATGGGAAATACAAGTGAGCAGCAGGTCACCAAGCCCACCCTTCTGCCAAGCTTCTATTGGTAAATCATTTTCCCATCTTCACTGGGTCAGAGGAAAAAAAACACCATTTAACTGCAGAATATACAGAACAGGAATGACTTAATCAAAACCACTCTATGACAGAAATTTAAATACCCATGTCCTGTCCTCTTCAAAGGTATTAGAGCAAGCCTACAGCCCAGGGTGCATCCTTCCATAATGAGGTTCTGATGAGCTGCCCTGGAAGAATCAACCACGTCATTCTGTTCAAGAGACAGGGAACTCAGGCATGGGGTAGTTCAGCCTATAAAAATGCTTGCCTTGAAAGCCTAAGGACCTGAGCTCCATGCCCAGAATCCACATTTTGAAGCAGAAGAAAAAAGCGGAGCATAAGGAGGTGGTAGCAGGCACGTGGCTCACACTTGTATTTCCAGTACTTATCAACTAGTGATAGCCCAGGACAGTGAGCGTCCCTGCCCTAGAGGAGGTGATACCTCCAGGATAGTGAGCAACCCTGCCCTAGAGGAGGTGATACCCCAGGACAGTGAGCCACCCTGCCCTAGAGGAGTTGGTAGACCAGGACAGTGAGAGACCCTGTTCTAGAGGAGGTGATAGCCCAGGACAGTGAGCGACCCTGCCCTAGAGGAGGTGATAACCCAGGACAGTGAGAGACCCTGCCCTAGAGAAGGTGATATCCCCAGGAGAGTGAGCGACCCTGCCCTAGGGAAGGTGGTAGCCCAGGACAGTGAGCGACCCTGCCCTAGAGGAGGTGATATCCCCAGGACAGTGAGCCACCCTGCCCTAGAGGAGTTGGTAGACCAGGACAGTGAGAGACCCTGTTCTAGAGGAGGTGATAGCCCAGGACAGTGAGCGACCCTGCCCTAGAGGAGGTGATATCCCCAGGAGAGTGAGCGACCCTGCCCTAGAGAAGGTGATAACCCAGGACAGTGAGAGACCCTGCCCTAGAGGAAGTGGATTGCACTTCCAGGGATAACACTGGACGTTATCTCTTGGCCTTCATACGGGCAAGTGCACACACACTGAACACTAACACTCACACACATTTAAATAAAGGGCAGTAGGAAGCTTTCACTGGAAACAGGTGGCTCAAGTCTCATGTTCCTAATGTAGTAATGTGGCTGCAAGAGAACACTGACCTACGGAAGCTCAGGCTACCCCTCAGTCTGGAGAATGAAAAGTGATAAAGACAAAACAACTTTAGAATATTAAATATACAGTCTAGGGGAAACTGTGTTGTAATATGGAAAACCATAGGAAACATCTCAGAGGGTCAAGTGCCTGGCTTGGGCCCCTCTGAGGATGCTGCCGTACCACACTGCACACAGCGAGGAACTGTGTGCCCAGACCATCTTCTAGGGCAAATGTCTCTGCTTTTGGTGTTTGCTGGATGCAGGGCTACTCCCCAGCTGGAGGTTCTTTGATTGATTTCTCAGAAGGAGCTCCTGTGTTACAAACAGCAGTTAGCTCTGAATCTGTAGAGAAGCAAATGGAACTCACTGCGAAGATGATGAAGCAGACAGGTTTTGCTTAAGTCAGAGAACAGGTAAATAGATAAGTATCTGCCTGAAATTACTCACTATAGAGGGAAAATGGGAGATGAAGAAGTAGCTGCTGGGCTGAGAAAATGGGAAATTTTTATGTGTGCAAGGAAAACCCCATGTGGGAAATTTGTGCCAGAGAAGAGGAGCCGTGGGCATTCTCAGTGTGCAGAGGCAAGCTCTCAATATAGACTGTGTGTGTGTGTGTGTGTGTGTGTGTGTGTGTGTGATGTGTTTATTTGGATGAGGAAACACATGTACATGTGTTGGCATGTATATGAAGGTCACAGGTCAACCTTGGGTGTCCATCCTTAGAAATCATCCCCCTCGTCTTTTGAGACAGGATCTCTCACTGGCCTGGAGCTCACCAGATAGACTACCCTGGCTGGGCCCGAGGGTCTGCCAGACTCTCCCTCCCCAAGGTGTTCTGAGGGTCGAACTCAGGTCTCTGTGTATGTGCCACAAACACTTTATTAAATTACCTCCCCAATCCAAAAGCATTACATTTAAGGAGCTTCTACATTGATCTAAGACAACCTAACAAAGCAGGTTTGGGGTCTTTATTTCATAGAAGAAAGCAAAGCCCAAGAAAGAGAATACTTGGATCATATAAGTAGGTCCGTGTTCAAGGCCACCTCTAATACAGCATCCTCAAATCCTCATTGCTGGGAAGAGACACCATGACCACGGCCACTCTTATAAAGGAACACATTTAATTGAGGCTGGCTTACAGTTTCAGAGGTTTAGTCCATTATCATCATGGCAGGAAGCATGGCGACAGCATGCAGGCAGACGTGGTGCTGGAGAGGGAGCTGAGAGTTCTACATCTTCATCTGCAGGCAGCAGAAGGGTGTAGCTTGAGCGTATGAGACCTCAAAGTCCGCCTCCACAGTGACACACGTCCCCCAATAAGGCCACACCTGCTAATAGTGCCACTCCCAATAGACCAAGCCTTCACACCCGTGAGTCAACAGGGTCCATTCCTATTCGAACCACAACACCCATTGTCTATATTCCTGCATTGGTTATTGGAGTCTTGGCTTTGTCTGGGAGTGGGGTAGAAAGTGAGCTGTCTCTGAGCACAACTAAGTGTCATCTGTATGTGAGGATCTATGCTGCAAGAAGCCACAAAGCCTGGCCCAGACACAGCTGATTTTCATGTGTGTGAGAATGGTGGCCTTAAATGGGTTGACACATGAAGAAGTCTCTTCTTACATTGCCTTATAGCGTTTCTCCGCTTTCATCCTGGTGAGGTTTGTAACACATGCAGACAGGTCTCAGCATGGTGGAGACTAGGCCATGGTGAGGGCTGCCTTTGGGATTTACCTCAGCTTATAAGAGAAAAGGGGGCAAATCCAAAGGCCACCTCAAGTGCACAAAGTACGATTTCATCACAAAAGCCAACCCTCTTTCTTCCTGGCTCCCCAGGTACAAATTAAATTTTAAAGTAGTTTTTCCACCGTTGGGATCTTTTGCTCATTGCATTTCCACAGAGACCTCATGCTTTGCGAGATTCTTATCTACTGAACTTCATTTACGTAAATTAAACTCAATTGCCACATTTTATCCATCAAAGACATAAGTGGAGATCAAAGCTCCTAATCTGCCTGAGATAACTAATATTTACACAGGGTGCTAATTACAATTCAGGCTAATGCAAAGAAAGTCGGCATTGAATTAGCACGGGCATAGGAAGTGAGGTCATTCTATTTGTTCTTTTGGAAATATTGAAAATAGCTTCCAGCTGTTTGAGGGATCAAGGAGCCTCATTCAGAAAACGGAGGAGAGGTGAGTTATCTGCCCCTAAAATGGGGTCAAAGGTCTGTGCTGCAATTCCAGAGGCCCTTCTGCACATGCTCCAACATGCCTCTTACAGGCTTTGCGATCATGTTTTCATATATGCGTGACTGGAGTTTGAAGACTTTGCGTTCCTCCCTAGTCACGTGCCCTTCCATGTATGTACTCCCCAGAGAATTCCAATAATAAAATTCTAACCCGCATCATCAATATTGTTTTATTACATATCTAATCAAACACACAAGCACACATTCAAAGAAAAAGTATGCATCAAAATGGAAAAAAAAAAAAAAACCTTGCCTCTAACTCCTTAGACTGGGAAAAGTGGGCAGTGTCACATGAGTGGAAACAAAAGGGAGGCAGAAGATGTGATAATGGAGACAAAAGTTTATAATCGAAGAAAGTATGGGTGTGGCCAGATAACTAAGAGGACGTGCACTGCCCTCCCAAAGGACAGAGTGATGTGCAGGGTGTGCTCCTTACCTGCCCCTGACTGGAGTCTAGCAGCCCAGAGGAAAGGGTGGGAGGCGGCACCAGGGGAGCCAACTGTGTGTACATAGATACAATGTGGATTCTACCCGAAGCCGCATGGGATCACTGAGGACATTTGTAGGTGATACACTGGTGCTTTAGAGGTCACTAATAAAGGAGTAGTGTGTAACCGTCTGGCCAGTGACACAGTGAAAAGGCCCTTGAGTCACCCCTATTCCTCCCAAACAGCCATGTTCTTCATGGAGAGACAGAATGTGCACCTTGTTGCATTCAGGATCATTGAACTGAAGACAAGGAGCAGATACAGGAGGCTCACACACACATGCACGCACGCACATACACATCTCTCACACACACATCCACCCACACACATCACATACACACACACATCACCCATACACATAACATATACATACAAACATCACACATACCACACACACGTATCACTCACACCGCGCACAGACTCATCACACACACACACACACATACATACATCACACACACAGCACACACAGCACATATACATACAGACATCACATACACCGCACACATCACACACACACACACACTTGCCTGAAAGCAAAACAGTTACACAAAGACAAAGGGTATCCCATCTCCCCTTCTTTGGGAAAAACAGATGCTTTGGGTTAAGCATGTTCCCTAAGAACTCGTGCTAAAAGCTTGATCCTCAGTCTGGAGGTTTTCACAGGCAGTGAGGCCTTTAAGAGGACTGAAGCCTGTTCTAGAGTGAGTTCCAGGACAGGACAGTCAAAGCTGTTACACGGAGAAACCCTGCTTCTGCCACATGGATCATGGTAGGTCTGCTGTCCGCGTTGTAGCCTAGGGCCTTGAGGATGTTCGTGGTCTGTGTTGCCACCTGAAATCATGTTGATCTCCATAGGCTGGCTTGCCCCTGAGGATCATATGGGTGTCCATGTCCTGTGTCACCCCCGAGGCCACAATGATGTCCACGCTGCCAAAGAGAGCTATGATGGTGTTCTAGGATGTACTGTCACTGAAGACCATGCTGAGGTCCATGGCATGTGCTGACACAGAGGCCATGTGGTTGTCCTCCTTCCCCTTCTCCTTCTCCTCATTTTTATTCTTATGCTTCAGGGGAAAATCATAAAGGTGGAGAAGACCTGGGAGGACTGGGAAATAAGTATGATGCAGAGCATTTTGTGAGATTACTAAATAATCAATAAAATCTTATGTTGGGGAAAAATAATTTCTCAGAAAAAAATGGTAGGACTGTGTGGGAATTCCCTGGGTCACTGGGAGCACCACCATTAGAGGGAATGGGGTTTGGTCACTGGGAGCACCACCAATAGAGGGAATTTGGAGTTGGGTCATTGGGAGCATCACCATTAGAGGGAATGGGGTTTGGTCACTGGGAGCACCACCAATAGAGGGAATTTGGAGTTGGGTCATTAGGAGCACCACCATTAGAGGGACTTGGGGGTTGGGTCATTGGGAGCACCACCATTAGAGGGACTTGGGGGTTGGGTCATTGGGAGCACCACCATTAGAGGGACTTGGGGTTGTTTTCACGGGATTCCTTAAGAGAACAAGCTGTCACAAGGGTCTAAGCTTCACCTTGAATCACACTGGCATCCTGTGTGTCTCCACATCATGACACACTTTCTGCCATTGTGTTGACCTCCACCACAAGCTCTTCCAAGAGCCCCCAAACCCAGGATAACATGACCACCGACCCCCTGGACTCCCAGAACTCTGAGCTACAATCATTTTCCACCTTTATTAAGACGTCCATCCTTGGGTGGACACAGCAACAGTAACACAAATGGACCAAGACAAGAAGCCAACCAAGCCAAATGATGCTACAGGGATTTCTAGTAACACGTTTTGCTAACTGGTCTTTATCAGCCAGTGATTTGCCTTCTCTCAAGTTGCCGTCTACAGAAGCCAATGTCCTCTCCTCTGCCTTGTAGCTTTGTCCTTGCTGAGGGTATACTACGGCTGGAAACTCAAAACTACACCCAGGAGAACTAGTTGTTCTCAGGTTCATTGCCATCTTTATGACACATCTAGACGGGGGGAAACATGTTTTCTCTTAATCCCTCTTCAACCAGTGTCTTTTCCAAGTCTGAACCATTGGAACTGAAGAAAGTTGCCCACCAAGACCTTATTTCCAGGGCTTATCTCAAGCCTCTTGTTCCTCTCTGGTTACCCAATTCTCTCTTTCAGTTCCAAATACAAATAAGTTTCTCCTTTGTTGTCGTTGGGTATTTTCATTCGTGCGTGGGGCTGCTTTGATTTGAAAGCCTTACTGAAGCCTCAGGGAAGACACCGCAAGCAGGAGACATGAGAGTCTTCCTTCCCGCCCTCACTCTGACCATCTGCTCATCCCTTCCTCACCATGGGTGTCACCTCTCTGCTCTGGGTCCCCGCAGACACCCCTTCCCAAGCGATTCAGTTGTTCCCCACCAATCATGCCAAGACTCATTTCCACAAAAAGTACTTCTTCTTCAGATATCAATAGCTCAACAATTTCCATCTTGCTGGAAATTGCTGAGAGAAGGCAAAGTCGCAATAAAAACAGGAAGACGCGTGGAGATTCTGGGGCAGCCAGAGAGGAAGTGACGGAAGCCTCTTCAGCGGTGCAGATAATAAGGAAACTGTTCCAAGGGGAGAGACTAAGGACAGGACTCAGCAGAATATTGATTGGAGACCAGCTTTGTGAAGAGAAGGGGGAAGCTAGGTAGTTTTGCTTCTTCTTTGGGCAACTGAAATGAAGGAGGGAAGGAGAAAATGGAAGGGGCTGACTCGATGGGGCTGCCCCCCTCTACAGACTTCCAGCTTTGATGCTGCAAGAGAATCCCTGAGATTCTCAGGGTCGGAATCAAACAGCGTCTACATTCCTTCTCAGTTATCCTGACTACATCTTAACTCACTTCTCATCACTCCCAAAGTACGACTTCCTTCTTCCAACAGCTACACAATCACAGTACTCACGCTCCCAGGTGGGCAGCTATTTTCACCAATAAAGCAGAGAGGCCCCAGGACACCAGTCTTGCTTGAGCACAGCATGAACCAGGGTAGAATTAGGTCCATTCAGTAGCTACGTTGAATCTCTTAGGCTGGATCATGAAAGGGAATAAATACAGGTTGCTAATGTACCTGTGAGGAGAATCTGCCCAAAGACAGAGATAACCTGTTTTGGGGGTTTTTGTTTTTGTTTGTTTGTTTGTTTTTTAATCTTGTCTCTTTTCTCTGTTCACTCTTTTCTCACAGCCACAGAAAGGTCTTTCTCAGCCTGAGCAACCTCAGTCTGATGTTCCCAGATACTGGGATACTGGCCTGAGGCTGGAGAGATAGGTCAGCAGTTAAGAGTAGTGGCGGCTCTTGTAGAAGGCCCAGGCTCAATTCCAGCACCCACATGGTGGCTCACAAGCACCCATAACTCCAGTCCCAGCAGATCTGATGCCTTTTTGTGACTTCTACATGTACCAGGCAAAACACACAAAACATAAAATCTAAAAAGGAGAGAGAGAGAGAGAGAGAGAGAGAGAGAGAGAGAGAGAGAGAGAGACAGCACCAAAGAAGTTCTGCAGAGGTTGCATCCTATCTAAGAGAAAGGATTTCCTGAAAACTGCTGCGGTGGACGGCGTAATATAACCAGCCCCACTTTGGATCAAGACATTCTTTCCACAGGCTGCTGGCCACTCAAAACTGAGACCCACCTCATCCAAGTTTGTAGCCACTGACACAAGCAGTCCACATCCAGTGATGAGCTGGTGCTGGGCACAAAGCCAGACTCCTGCCTTGGCTCTTACGGCCTCCATTCTGGAAAACTCTTAACAGGACCAAACCTTCCTCTCTCGCTGAGGCGTCTCCCCCTCCCCCGCCCCCCCCCCCCCCGAAATCCCAGCGTCTCCCCATCTGTTTTCCAGAGAAGAGAGGCCCAGGTCACAGGTACGCAAGTTTCTCAGAGACTAGACCTTAGAGCCAGACCCCTGCCCTGCGGGGAAGCTGGGGTTAGTGCTGCACCCTTCCGCTACAGTGGAAGCTGGAAGGACGAAAGGACAAAACAGGTCTAACTAAGGCCCTTTGGGACTCCCCAGCATCCGTGCTAATAGTCGGGCTAACAACCACCACATTTGCCTTTTCTCTCTAGAAATGTGGCAGCGAATGCTGGCTTTTCTCCTTTCTACTGCCCCGGGAGAGACATTTCCTTTCCTGGGGACTTGGGTGAGCTGGATGCGCCTTAGGAAGAGTGTTGTCCTTGACTAGGTTTGCATCCCTCCTGGTGTTCCTCTGCCTTGTTCCTCGCCATTAGCTGTTGACAGTGACTTGGTGTCTTCATCTGCCTGAAGTCAGCATTGCTTTGTAAACTTACGGAGATTTTTACTCTGCCCTTAGTTTCCCCGACTTTTTCTTCATCCCAGCTTCTGACTGACTTTTTGAAGAGGACCAGGACTTCTGCCTTAGTCGTTCCCTTCCAGTTGGAAGTCCATGCCCCTGAGAACCATGAGGACGGGGCTTAAATGGCACTCATCAGACAACCCAGAGATGCTTCCATAGAACCTAATAGTTGTCCCATTTCCTCCAGGGCAACAAACATTGAAAAACTAAGCCAGAATTCAGCCAATATTAGAGAGGTTCACACTTGTGCTCTTGGGTCTGCTACCTGTCTGTTCGTCCATCCATCCATCCGTCCGTTCGTCCATCCGTCTGTCCATCTGTCCATCCATTCATCCATCTATCCACCCACCCATCCATCCATCCACCCATCCATCCATCCATTCATCCATCCATCCATCCATTCATCCACCTATCCATATGTCTGTCTGTCCATTCAGTCTGTCTAAGTACTCCTCTGTCTCTCTCAGTGCTCATGCTGAAGATGATTCTAGATATTTTTATCAAGCCCTAACTGTGCTTCTAAAACATAATTAACAAAAATTCAGAGAATGAAACAAATGTCCAGAAAATGAAAAAAAAAGAAGAAAAAAGAGAGAAAAAGAAGTATAGCGTGCCGTCCCAAATCAAGAAAAGGCATGCTCAGAACCCTTGACCTAGACCAAAGACTTTGTTAGCAAGCCACCTAAGCGCCGGCTCTGCTCCACTGGGTTCTTCAGATCACCAGAGTGCTTCCTTCAGCAGAAAAGCCAAGGAGAAAAGAGCTGGCTCCACAGGCCGGATTCTCTAACGAGGTTGGAAAAACAGCCCACAGGTAGGTGCATAACCTCCTCACACATGACGATCCCATGAGTGTTCGCACAGACAGCACCAATCACTAGACTGTCCTCTTGTGGGAGGGCATGAAACAGGACAGCGAAAGAGACAGGCCGGGTTACCTGTACCTAGCTCCTGAGACATCCATGGACAAGCGTGCATGGATGCAAGCAAATACACAGAGGCATGCTGATGTAAAACTGCTGTTTGTGCTAAATTTCTGTGCTTTTTTTTGGGGGGGGGGCGTTCGAGACAGGGTTTCTCTGTGGTTTTGGAGCCTGTCCTGGAACTAGCTCTTGTAGACCAGGCTGGTCTCGAACTCACAGAGATCTGCCTGCCTCTGCCTCCCAAGTGCTGGAATTAAAGGCGTGCACCACCACTAACTAGACAGAAAAAAGAACCTTGAGCACACACTGCTATGGGGCCTGGGTTGTTTGTCTGATAGCACACTAACTCCAAGGCTTCAGGGATGTTGAAATTGCCTGTGCTATAGTGCTGTGAAGAGTGGCCGCCGTGACTCTGTCTCCACAGGCCTGCTGCTGGACACACCTCACAAGCCTAGAGCAGGCAGTCTTGGCTCTCTGTGGGGATCCCAGAACCCCACTCCAGCATGACAGCTGCTGCCCACACTAGCTGACCACAGCCACTGCAGGTAGCAAATCAGCGGCCAGACTCTCTGAGTGCCATGCATTTGCAAAAAGCAGTAACTAAAGGAACCGCTTTGAGGTTTGGATTTTGTAAGGATGGTAAAGGAGTCAGAATTGCCGTGCCACCGTAATAACTAGCAGCACTTCCTGCCTGCGAACCTCCTTCCCAGAGCGTTGGGCACAATGCACAGAAAACACACACCGCACTGTTCTCTATGTTCTTAGCTAAGGAAGTCACAGCTTCACAAGGTTGAGTATCGCTGAGTGCTCACACGTTATGAGGCCCCCGATAACTGTATTTCCCTCTAAGAGGGGTGCAATAGCTTTACCAGATTCCTCAAGTGTCTCTCTTGCCCAGTATGGTCCAGTGCTAAGATGTAAGTTTCCTGCTTCTTATTGCATGGGTAGTGGTTATAGGAGGGAATGGTGCTGCCCACAAGAGTGGATCTACCTACATCAACTAGTAATCAAGATAATCTTCCACAGACACAGCAAAGGCATCTCTGTCAGTCATGGCATCCCTGTCAGTCACAGCATCCCTGTCAATCATACCATCCTTGTCAATCATGATCTCTATCAGTTGTTGAACCCTTAAATTCTGACTCTGTGTGTGTGTGTGTGTGTGTGTGTGTGCAAATGGAATTTTTCTGTCCCACCCACAAGTTCCTGAATAATCACTCTGAGGCTTAATATATATTATGATTGTTTGCCAATGACTTAGGCCTTTTACTGGCTAGCTCTAACTATAAATTAATTAATTTCTATTAGTTTACATTTTACCACGAGGCTCATAGCTTGCCAATATGATGGAGGAAGGTCATTGGCTAATAAAGAAACTGTCTTGGCCCATTTTATTGGTTAGAAGATAGGTGGGTGGAGTAAACAGAACAGGATACTGGGAGGAAGAGGAAGTGAGCTCAGAGTCTCTGACAGCTCTCCTCTCGGGAACAGACGCCTGAGAGAGATGCCATGCCCCGCTCCCGGGATGAAGCTCCGACCCAGGATGGACATAGGCTAAAATCTTCCTGGTAAGTGCACCTTGGAGTGCCATACACAGATGATTAGAAATGGGCTAAATTAATATGTAAAAATTAGCCTAAAAGAATGGGCCAAGCAGTGATTAAATGAATACAGTTTGTGTGTTGTTATTTTGGGGCATAAGCTAACCGGGCAGGCGGCTGGGGTGTTGGGGACACAGCCCTGCCGCTCCTATTACTACACCAATAAGGTTTGTACCTTACTGCCGGCTACATGGCATCTTCCTGACTTCTCCTCCTCCTCTTCCTCCTCCTACTCTTCTTCCTCCTCCTCCCCTCCTCCTCCTCCTCCTCCTCCTTCTCTCTCTCTCTGTATCTTTTCTTGGATTTCTTGTCTAGCTATATTTTGCCTGTCCATTGGTCAAAACAGCTTTATTTATCAATCAATAAAAGCAAGACAGATACCGAAGGACATCCCACATCAAGTGTGTGTCTGTGTGAGTGTGTGTGTGTGTGTGCACATGCTCACACACACGTTCATGAATGTGTGCAGGTGCACATTAGGTATCTTCTTCTAGCCCTCCTCACCTTTTTATTTATTATTCTTACCTTGATCCACTGTTCTGAGACAGCATCTCTCAATACCTGAAACTCACCAAGTAAGCGAGGCTGGCTGGAAGGCCAGACACAGGCACCTCCTGTCACCCCTCCACAGCTCTGGGATGATGAGTGTGCACCACCACACCCGGATCTTCTTCACAAGTTCTGAGGTCAGACCCAGCTTCTCACGCTTGCACACCAAGCACTTTACCAGCTGAATTCTCTCCAAAATGTTGTCCGCGCACTTGTGCTTGGCTGACCAGTAAGTAGAACTGGGAGTGACTCCCCATACCTACGTCACCACTCCTGTGTCCCCTTCTCCCTCTCTCACATGGTAATAGAGGCCCCAAGTAAGTGTGCAAATGTGCTCAGCTCTCCAGCATAATCATATAGTTGTAAGTAGATTCGTATTTTTATTTTCATAAGCTTGCCTGTTTATTCATTCTTACCTTTATCACTGAACAGATAATTCCCAAGTACGCTTCACACAAGACGCTGCCTTGACTGTGGACTTAGCCATCGGCAAAGACAGACAGAGTAACCTTGTATTCACACTAACACTGATGCTAACACTAAGGCCGGGAGAGATACATGAGGTAAATAAGGAAAATCACATTATTTCAGAACTAAGGCAAAAGAGAAAGCATGTGGATTCGGGTGGGTGGGGAGTTGGGGAGGGTCTGGGAGGAGTTCGGGGAGAGGACACCATGATCAGAATATGTTATATGAGAAAACTCTATTTTAAATTAAAAAGAAAAGAAGACTTGGGTGAAGAATACAGAGTAGCAATTTTGAGAGCCCACTCGTAGCCCAAGGCGATGAATGTCACGGGGGTTTTCCCGACGGCATCTGATCAATATGCCTGGTTACAAGCAGTATGCAGGCTTCCTTGTGGTTCTTACATATATGTAGAATTGCCAAAGGAGAAGAACAGCATCTCTATTTCAAAAGTGCTAAAGATTCCCAAAAATTCATCAAAAATAATTTCATAAAAATAGCAATATACACAATCAGCATGCAGAAATTAGTAAGTTGTCTAGATGCCAATAGCAAAGAATGAATTATGAAAATAATCCCATTCACATTAACTTCAACAGATAAAATACATAAATATAAACCTAGCCAAGGAAATTAAAGCCCTCTACCCTGAAGAAAGGAATTGAAGACCTTAAAAGAGGGAAAGACCTTTCATGCTCAAGGATCAGCATAAATTAATAGCATGAAAATAGCTATATTCCCAAAAGTGACATATAAATTCATTAAACCTCCCATTAAAATTCTAGTGATATTCTTCACAGAAATAGAAAAAATAACCCCCAAATTCTTACAGAAACATGAAAGATTCCCTAAACACAAAGCCATCCTGAATGTAAAAGGAGCAACCCTGAAGGCATCAGCATAAGTGGTTTCAAATTATACTACAGAGCCATGGTAACAAGGACAGCATGGTACTGCCATGAGAACAGACACATAGACCAGTGTGATGTGAGAAAGACCCAGATATAAACCAATATGGCTAGCGTCAATATGATTTTTGACAAAAAGAGCAAAAATATACATTGGAGGAAGGACAACCCAGTCAACAAATGGTTCTGAGGGAAGTAGATATCACAGATAAAAAGAAAGTAGATGTCTCTCTCTCAACACGTCCAAAGATCAGCTCCAAATGAATCAAAGCCGTTAATGTAAGACTTGAGATTGTGTGGGGAAAATACTTCAAGATGCAGGATGGTTAAGAGCTTTCAGGGCGGGGGTTGGGGGCCTACCATAGCTCAAGAAATAATGATACCAGGACTTGACAATGACGTAGCACAAAGAGAAAAGGCCGCGGTGTCATGAGGAAGCTGAGGAGAGAAAGTCCTCCTCGACGTGTAAAGCTCACATCTGCGGTACCAGCACCTCGAGACCAGTTTCTCTCCCTCTCCCACTCCATGCTCTGTGAGCATCCCTTGACCTGCACTGTCTGTCTTTGAATGTGACTGCTGGACACAGGCATTTCAAAACGGAAATCCTTTTCTCTCCCCATCTCCCCTTACCCTCATCCCACCCCACCCCCAAGATCCCAATTTTCTCCCCGGCAATTTTGTCTACTTCCCATAGGCAAGAGGATAACTATATGTTTTTCCTTGGGTTCCCCTTCTTACTTAGCTTCTTTAGGTTCACCAATTGTAGACTCCGTGACCCTTATTTATGGCTAGAAGCCAATTATGAGTGAGTACATCCCATGTTCATCTTTTTGGGTCTGGGATACCTCACTCAGGATAGTGTTTTCTATTTCCATCCATTTGCATGCAAAATTCGAGAAGTCATTGTTTTTTACCGCAGCGTAGTACTCTAATGTGTAGATATTCCACACTTTCTTCATCCATTCTTCCATTGAAGGGCATCTAGGTTGTTTCCAGGTTCTGGCTATTACAAATAATACTGCTATGAACATAGTTGAACAAATGCTTTTGTCATATGATCGGGCATCTCTTGGGTATATTCCCATGAGTGGTATTGCTGGGTCCAGGGGTAGGTTGATCCCGAATTTCCTGAGAAACCGAAACACTGATTTCCACAGTGGTTGCACAAGATTGCATTCCCACCAGCAATGGATGAGGGTACCCCTTCCTCCACAGCCTCTCCAGCAAAGGCTATCCTTGGTGTTTTTGACTTTAGCCATTCTGACAGGTGTAAGATGATATCTCAAAGTTGTTTTGATTTGCATTTCCCTGATTGCTAAGGAGGTTGAGCATGACCTTAAGTGTCTTTTGGCCATTTGAACTTGGGGGAACTTGGGGAAACAGGAGGATTGGGATAAAGGAAGGTTGGACAGGGGAGCACGGAAACACAGTTCTTAGTTAAGGGAGCCACCTTAGGGTTGGCAAGAGACTTGACCCTAGAGTGGCTCCCAGGAGCCCAGGGTGATGTCCCCAGATAGTCCCTTGGACAGCTGAGGATAGGGAACCTGAAATGACCCTATCCTATAGCAATACTGACGAATATCTTGCATATCACCATAGAACCTTCATCTGGTGATGGATGGAGATAGAGACAGAGACCCACACTGGAGCACTGGACTGAGCTCCCAAGATCCCAATGAGGAGCGGAAGGAGGGAGAAGATGAGCAAGGAAGTCAGGACCACGAGAGGTGTACCCACCCACTGAGACAATGGGGCTGATCTATTGGGAGCTCACCAAGGCCAGCTGGACTGTGACTGAAAAAGCATGGGATAAAACCAGACTCTCTGAACATGGCGAGCAATGAGGGCTGATGAGAAGCCAAGGACAATGGCACGGGGTTTTGACCCTACTTCATGTTCTGGCTTTGTGGGAGCCTAGCCAGTTTGGATGTTCACCTTCCTAGACATGGACGGAGGGGGGCGGACCTAGGACTTTCCACAGGCAGGGAACCCTGACTGCTCTTTGGACTGGAGAGGGAGGGGGAGAGGAGTTTGGGGGGAGGGGGAGAAGGGTGGGAGGAGGGGGAGGGAAATGGAAGGCTGGGAGGAGGCGGATACTTTTTTTTTCCTTTTCTCAATAAAAAAAATTACTGTAATTATGAATAAAATATAGAGTATCTTTTTATCTTTTGGTTTTACTTACTATGAAAAAATTAAATAAACCTAATAGAATAAAAAAAAAACGGAAATCCTCCTGTCTCCTGACACCTGGGGAACTGAGTCCCATGCCGCCCCCTACCTTTTCTGGAAAAGACCTGCCTCTATTCAGTGGTACAGTTTACCTCCTGCGTGTAGCTATGACTCTGAAGCCTTAGGAGGATTATTGAGATTTTTGTTTGTTTTTCGTAAGGGTGAATAGCCCTACCTCTCTGTGTTATTCTTTGCTTGGAGGTGTGTGTGTGTGTGCATGTATTCATTTGCAACTTCAAGAATGTGTTCTGGGAGCAAAATCACACAAGATTCAAGTAGCATTATGTCTGTGGCCAACAGACAGGATTCTGTAAAAAGGACAGGAAGTACAATGTCCTGCATATCACGTTGTTCAAAAGGAAATAACAGAGTCAGGAAAATATACATTCTTTGGACAGTACTTGGACGCAACTACCTTCCAGAGGCCCCAGGTCAAAGCCATCATGGGCGCCTAAGGAGAAGCTGTCCTCAGAAGGCAGCATACTCTCTCGTGATCAGACTGACAGCCACTTCATTGACATCAGCCACTTCCACAGCTGCCCTCACTGTTGTATTAAACTCACAGGAGCCGGAACCTCTGCTAAAAACAGAATTCCTCACTCTGACCCCCACAGGTCACCAACTCCTCCTCATACAAAAGTGGGACGAGAGAGCTTCTGAGACACAGACTGCGGGAAACCTGGTGGGTTCTGATTTCAGGCAGCTGTGGAAAAGAAAAGCCAGTGTAAGCCATTATCTACAGCCCTTCCCCACATGGCCGGGAACAGTGAGTTCCCGTGGGTGGTTACACAGCAAGCCACTACACATTCCAGGCTGGCTCCAGATAGGATCTTCTCTTCTAAGTCTTCAAACTTTTATTTACTATTGTCTACGTGTGGGTGGCTATGTATATATGACATGAGAGATTGTCATGTTTTCTGAGGAGTGAAACTCAAGTTGGGAGGCTTGCAAGCAAGTGCCTTTGCTCACTGAGCCATTTTGCTGGCTCTTTTTTGTTTTTTATAATAACTCAATTAAGTATGAATGTAGCTTGCTACCATCACCCCATGCCCTACCATTGAAGCGAGCTACTAGACAGGGAAATTGCCTGAAGAATAGGAATTTGAATGTGATGGAGCTTAAAATTCTTACAGATTTATTCCATAAGTGAAAGTGATCTTAATGAATAATGTTGGGTAGCAATTTAAGATTACAAGAGCTGAAACACAGTGTAGACCCGACTCACTTGAAATACGCTAACATTCTTAAATTCACCAAACATTTCTTGTTTTGGAGAAAACACGAACCTTTACAATTCTACTTTCTCCCTGAACTTTTTCTATTTGGTTTCTTTTCCAAGATTTTTTCTACATTCTTGATTTTTTTTCTTCCTAGAGTCTAACAGAATTTTATTTGAAATATTAAAAAGTTTAAAATGAAGGCAGTAGAAAAATACTAAACTAAATTGATTTTTTTTGCAAAGACTTAGACACAGAGAGTCATGGTCCCTGAATCTCAAGTTATGTTTTTAAATATCATGTAGTAAGCCCAGACCTTAAGTCAGGAAATAGGGCCTGATATTGAAACAGAATAGTCAGTAACTAATCACAAAAAAAAATAGAACATGCTTTATCCAATATAGCTGTATACTTAATACATTTTATGCTGTTTTGTATAGTTAATTAATTTTATTTTCTTCCACATGAAAACATATCCCAGAACCGTTTCTTTTGCTGTGCTGTGGATGATCCCCAGAACCTTGACAATGGTGACCGCTGAGCTGTATCCCACCCAGCTCACTCACTGAGTCTCATCTCCACTCCCTATTGGGCTGAGTATTCACTGCGCTGCACATCCATCAGGGACGAGGCCTGGCTCCCTGGAAGACCATCGCATGATCTAACATCCCTGCAGCGAGGCTGCCATCTCCACACACACCAAGCCGGCTCCAAGGCCGTCCTATATGGCAGGGGTTAAAACAGGCCTTGAGTTCCAGTGATGAAGGCAGCGGGACCATATACATTGCACCAAAGAGGACGGATGCTTCAGCATCAGTGGTGTCGGAACAGGACCACATCTAGTGTTGTAATAGGAGCAGCGGGGCTGCGTCCCTGGCACCCGGCCGCCCACATGGCTAGCTTATGCCCGGAAATAATTACACGGAAACTGTATTCTTTTAAACACTGCTTGGCCCATTAATTCCAGCCTCTTATTGGCTAGCTCTTACATATTAATCTAACCCATTTCTAATAATCTGTGTAGCCCACGAGGTGGCTTACCAGGGAAGATCTTAACCTGCGTCTGTCTGGAGTGAGAGAATCATGGCAACTCCTTGACTCAGCTTCTTTCTCCCAGCATTCTGTTCTGTTTACTCCACCTACCTAATTTTATGTCCTATTAAAGGGCCAAGGCAGTCTCTTTATTTAACCAATGAAATTAACACAAAACAGAAGACTCTCCCCCATCAATCTAGAACCAATTATAAATCACTCTGTGGGCCGGTCAGTGGTGGCGCACGCCTTTAATCCCAGCACTCGGGAGGCAGAGGCAGCTGGATCTCTGGGAGTTCGAGACCAGCCTGGTCTACAAGAGCAAGTTCCGGGATGGGCACCAAAGCTACAGAGAAACCCTGTCTCGAAAAACCAAAAAAAAAAAAAATCACTCTGTGTTATCCCTAAACATTCACTAAAATCTCGATTAATTTCTAGCTGGCCTCGTCTCTCACCAAGGAAAAGGGAGAAAGCATGAGGCTGCAGGGATAGAATGTTAACAGCCAAGACCGGCTGTGTGAGCCTTTCCACTCATATACAGTAAGGGCTTTCTCTCTCCCAATTACTGGACTGCAGGATGGACACAGTCCGTCTCCCCAGAGCCATTTACACCCAGGGTCGTAGCAATGCGCCTTCTGTCCTCTCTTGAGGGAGAACTGGCTTGCACTTCATTCTCCATTGCTATTTCCTCCATCTTCCCTTTCCAGAGCGCCCAGAGAAGCACCCCCAGTAAACTCCAAGAGTCTCTACTTTCCTTCCCTGCGGTGCACGCTGCTGCACGTACAGCCACATCTCCACCGGACATGCAAAAAGGGAGCTCGAGGGAAGGATGCGAGCTGCCTCTGCTAGGAAATGGCTTGCCTCTCCATCTCGAGAGCCTGTGTTCACAGTTACAGGCGAGACACAGACAGACACCACATCACAGACCCACGCGCCGCTCCGTGTTGATTGATGCTCTTTCCGCGATAGCTCAGTTGCTGGAGCCTCGCAGATGTCCAACATATGAATGGATAAAGAAAATGCATCGCTTATTACAGAATGGAATCTATGCAGCTGTAAGGAAAAGTGAGGTCATGGCGTTTTCAGGACAGAGTGGAACTGGAGATCGCTATGTTAAGAAAACTAAGCCAGAGAGACAAATAGCACGTGTTTTCTCTCACATATGTGGACTCAACATTTGAATTTATCCATGTAGGTATGGGGGTGGTGACACGTGGCTGTGTTTGCATATTGTCATGTTGTATGTGTACTTTCATGTGTTTGCATGTACCATTGGTGTGCATGTGTAGCATGCACACATGCGGGTTGTGGTGTTGTGTAGTGAGATGTGTCCGTATATATGGTATGTATGAAGGTAGGTAGGTAGGTGTTGTATGATGCGTGTGTGTTTGTGTGAGTAGTATGAGGTTATACATGCATGCATGTATGTGATTAATCACCATCCCAGCCATGCCCAGCATAAACTACAATTGAGTAACCACCAGGATCTGAAGTAGCGTGGGCTTCCACTGAGGTCTAGCCATTGTAGTCCTGCTTTTCCTCGGCAGATGTTTAGTTAGCGTGAACATCTCTGCCGTCTTAGATGGGCTGTTCCTGGCTGCAGGGTTTGCACCACAGCTTCTTGTGCCCATATAAATCAGCCCTGCATTGTGTTCCCTGTGTAACTGCTCAGCCCAACCTGAGTCAGACAGACCTGTCCCTGAAATTCACAGAAGCCATCTAATCCTCTCTTCCTCCTTCATACTCTACCTCCTCTCCTTCCCTCCTCCCTTTCTCTCCTCTCTCTCTTTCTCTCTCTCCCTCTCTCTCTCTCCCTCTCTCTCTCTCCCTCTCTCTTTCCCTCCCTTCCTCTCCTCTCTTTCTCTCTGTAGTCTTTACTGAAAATGAGAATACCAGAGAGATCTATTTTCTTCCCTTGAACATTCCTTCCTCCTTTTTCTTCTTAACATCCACCCCCAGGTTCCCCGTTCCTTCCTGTCATTCCACCTCCGAAAGTTCCCATCTGTTTGACAGCAGACACGGACAATGCCCCTGACAAAGCCAAGGACGGAATAGATGAGGCTTTAGATGTCCAAACACCCACATGTCTAAGGTCCTAGGCCCTGCTGATCATGATTCTTTGGGATATTTCTCCAGCAAGCTCTGGGTAATTTGAACCCACATCTTCTATACACATAACTCCTCCTTCTCTTGGTTTCTGAGTCTCTGTCCCTGTGAGTTCTTCATCCATCCATCCATCCAGGCATGCACCCAACCATCTATCCATGCATCCATCCATCCTCAGTTTGTACATACACACATATATCTGTCTACGCATTCATCTGTCCTCAGCTTGTACATACATACTTCTATCCATGCATCCATTCCTCCTCAGTTTGTATATGCATACATACATATATACACCTATCCATGCACCCATTCATCCTAAGTTTGTACATACATATATACATACATACATACATCTGTCTATGCATCCATCTATACTCAGTTTGTACATACATATATGCATGCATACATACATACATACATTTTCCATTCCTTCATTTATTTTCCTCTTCTCAGTCCTGGTAGCCACATATCCTGTTTCTCAGAAGGAAGTTCAACTTACACCCACAGAAACCCTTCTAGGTGAGCATAAAAAAGATAATTTCCAAGTGAGAAAACTAATTTGCAGCAACACGAAATGATTCGGTTCACACTCACATCAATCAATTGACCCCAGTGCCCAGAGTAAAAAGCAACCTGATCATATCTTCATAATGAACTGACATTCCTGGTGTTATCCTGGAAGCAGTTAGTCGCCATTTATCTTCAGACCAAAAGCTTTTGCTCATATCCAAGACTTAATTTAAGCTTTACACAAAAAATAGCAGGGAATAATCAAAAGCTCTGAATTCCTATAACATGATTCAGATCGCCTTTTTGAAAAAGTTTTCAAGTTTTTCCACACATGTGACATTTCAGACACATAATAAAAGAATTTAGATTTTCACACAATGTCTTTGAAAATTATTTCATATTGACTGAATAACAGTGGGAAATATTTTAAATGGATTTATTACTATGAGCAAAACAACTCAGTTTCCAACTAATTATCAAAAAGTGAACAAATATTAAACTGAAGATATTACTTATTCCTCAAAAATCTAAACATCCGAGTCCCATATCTAGAAAAGGAAGAACACTCCATAGATAGCCTGAAGCTTCACAAAGACACAAAACAACTGACATTGGGAGAAACAAGAATTTCCCTTGAATTTACATTAAGAGTTCGGTCTCCCTCGTGGGCTCACTGGATAAAAACAGACTTCCTTCTCTCTACACCCACCATAGAATTCTCTGAGAGAGTCTCAAAAAGTGAACGCTTTGTTTTATGTTTACCCTCGGTGAAATATGAACCAGAATAAATGGTGAACTTTCTGGGATAGGGTTTCAATAGTCAATGAGGATTCAATATTGAAATTCTCCGTGTTCAAATGGCATGTACTCTCACCACGTATTTTAAAAATAAGAATTGTTGAAGTTTTCAGAGCCATAATAATGTAAGTCTGTATTTGAACAATAAAATGAGGGTTATCACTTATATACCTGCAAGGTCATATAAATCATGGATTCTTACATAATACTGAATAGTTCGTCCTGGTCTTTGGTCCGTGTGGTTTCCATATATGTATAAATATGAAGCACACATATGGGATATATATGTATTATGTAATACACTTGACATGATGCCACATTGGAGTGCCTGCAGGACACTGCCTCTCAGAGGAGGATGTAAAGTTGCTCTTCATGGCCCCACTCCTCAGTCCAGCTGCCTGGCCACTGGGACTGGTCCTCCTATATCATAGCCCCTTTATCTGACAGCTCGCCTTTTGCCTTTAGAGAAGCAATACAGTCTCTACCACCCATGGGACCTATTCTCCCTCAGCTCGGGTCACCTGAAAAAATTCATCCCTCCAGCCACTCCATCCCTCTTGCTTCGCCTCTGGCCAGCCTCTTCCTTCCTCGGTAGCATCCTCCACTGGGCCCTGGTTGAGCATCACTCCCTAGATCCATTGATCATGATCTCCGGCTTGACAGTCTCCTGGGAGACACACATCCAACACACATCTGAGTGTGTCTGGAAGGGCGTTTCTAGGGGCTGACTTGAAGAAGAAGGTCCCACTCCCAATGGGATGGAGCAACCTCATGCTCTGGGGACTTGGATTGAAAAATAGAAGTAAAGGAAGAAAGCGAGCTGAACCCCAGTACTGATCTCTCTCCTCCTCCTCGCTGTAGACACAGTGTGACCAGTTGCCTTGAGCCCTTGCTGCCACAGCCAGAGCCACTTCCCACCTTGATGAGCTATACTCTCAAACTGTAAGACAATTAACCCTTCCTTCACCAAGCTCTTTTGTGGGTTACTGGGCCATAGCAATGAATCCACTTGCTAGGTCAGATCCATCAGGAGCTCCTCCACAGACTGGCTAACCTCCCAGGCAGATCCTAACCGGTTCAAGCTCGTAATCCAAACCAACCACCACATCAGCTTTGCAGGTCTGACTTTTGCAGGTGGTTTCAACATTTACTTATTAAGAAGACTCTAGGTTACGTGTGCTTGTGCGTTTAGTGGAAAACCACAAAACAATTTTCACCTTATAGTAGAAAAATGTTTATTTGAATTTCACCTCATGCTATATGCGCTCTTCAGCCTCAGACGGGGGAAGTGAAGGGCACAAAACACAGAGATGAGGCCTCCTTCAAAGTCTGGACTTTCAAAGGCAAACATTCCTTTTCTCTTCCTCACCCCCTCCCTATGAATACTCCAAAACATCCCTCAGTAGTTCCTAGGAAAGAGAAATTCCCTTTATGAAAGGCTGAAATATAGAAAATGTAAAATCACAATGGTAAACATTAGCCCCTGGCAGGAGAACACAACACTCAAAAGTTTCACCACACACGGGACAGGAGCCTCAGGAAAAGAGTATGGACACAAAATACTTGCTATGTCATTTCTCTCTTTGAAATCAGCCCAAGTACTTTTTATGGCTATGCTACCCACAGAAATAGGAAAATTCATGAAGTGAGAAATCAATAAATCTGCACATAAACACCTCCTAATTATTATAATCCTTTTTGATACACAATGCCAGCCAAAAATCCAGTCTGTATTCACCCTGAGAAGCACCAGACTGAAGAGCTCCCCTCCGCACTGCAGAACCTTTGATTCTGACAGAAAATTTTCCTGACAAGAGGCTGGGGGCTTTTACCCTCCCTCCATTCCCTCCCTATCCATTCAGAACCTTCAAGAGTTAACTCCTTCATAGCAACCGCAGGTCATCAGTCACCAGAGTGTACCTTGGAGGGGAGAGTGAGCCTTTGCCCCTCCTCATCTCCCTCTTTTCCCTTCCTGTCTTGAGTTGTGTCTGTTCCTGCTGTGATGTCTTACCTCACCCGCAGGC
Source organism: Microtus oregoni (assembly GCF_018167655.1). NCBI lineage: Eukaryota > Metazoa > Chordata > Mammalia > Rodentia > Cricetidae > Microtus > Microtus oregoni. The sequence goes on from NW_024543221.1 coordinate 13,380,852, forward strand.
CCCAAAGCAGAGGTGATGACCTGCTTTGTCTCTGTGGTGACTGTCTCACATGGCTATTAGCAGCAGAAGAAAGCACGCTGAGACCCTCCAGAAACGCCACCAATGTCTTGGTTCATTTGTGACAATATAATAAACTACATAAGACTGGGTAATTTACAAAAGAGATAGATTAGAGAGAGAGAGAGAGAGAGAGAGAAATACATTTCTCACCATTCTGGAAGTTGGAAGGTTGAGATGGTAGTTGCTGAAAGACTCACCCTCCGCAGTGGAAAAGGAGAGGGCACGGGGTCAGGAGAACTCTTGGTAACCTAGGGTCATCATTCCTGCTTGAGTTCATCACCTCCTACACACTGGACCCCCTAGTGCTGTCACACTGGTGACTACATTTAGCACATGACACTGGGGGGATCCTGCACACTGGACCCCCTAGTGCTGTCACACTGGTGACTACATTTAGCACATGACACTGGGGGGATCCTGCACACTGGACCCCCTAGTGCTGTCACACTGGTGACTACGTTTAGCACATGACCTTGGGGGATGCATCCAGACCATCCCATCCATTGAGAATCTTGGGCCTTGTCCAAGAGGAGGACAACAGAATAGGAAACAGCTGTAAAGTGCTGAATGGATGTGCCCATGGGAACTTTCAGATTAAGAATGAGGATGCGGGTGGAGTTTGCACCTCTGCCTGGCAAACTGTGGAGACTCTGCAAGCCACGCTCCTCGTGTTGTATGAATCAGAATGTGAACCAGCCAGACTGATTAATTCAGAACTCTGGGGGAGTCTCTGCTTCAAAGTTTGTTTGGAAAACTGTGTTTTGCTGTTATGGTGGAATGGCTTCCTCTTCGTCAACCGGGCAACGCTGACTGTATTTTCCCTGTCCTGAATGTACTGTCGGCCACGATACTCTCTCCCTTACCTTGCGGGTAGTCTCATTTTTGCATGCTGGCTGGGCTTGGCAGTTTCTTCTCTTCTATAAAAGTTTTAAGAGTGTTCCTCACAAAATATTTTGAGAAACTGGCTCCGGCATTGGGGCATTCATTTCTCAACAACTCTTAGGGTCACTTCAAGAATTCAAGAGTTTCTAATAAAATTGAGTGTTCTTTTGCAGGGAGCATGGAAAGCCGTGAGCCCAGTTAGAGGAAAAGGAAAGTAAAACTTAAAAGGATTGAAATCTATTTTATTCAGAGTTTTAACTAATTATCGTCTCATTTTGTTATTTTCTGTCTCAATTGCCAACATTTCCACAATAGTGAGGAATTCCTCTGTCGTCTGGACGTTCCATGTTTTTCAATAACTGTGTTTATTCTAATCAATTACAGTGATTACATTCCGCCTGCCATTCCTCACGAGTATTTCCTGTCTAACAGACAAAGAATGCATGATGAGAGCCCATGTCTAAATTTCACCATCTCTTTCCTTCTTGGCTTCTAGACGCTGTAGTGGGGGAGAAAGGGGGACATGGACTTGACCTAAATGAAATAAGGCGTGAGCTTTATTTAGGGCCTCTGGGGGAGGACAGGCCAGTGCTTGGCATTCAATTGTTGGAGCTGTGTCTGCTCTAACCCTGACTAGAGCATGAAGTCACAGGTGAGGAAACCATAATCACATTGAGAAAGACCAGACCTGACTTTCTTATTTCATAAAGATAGAATAACAGATAATTTTGTGCTTAGCTGAAGTAGAAAGGAAAACTATGCTATCCATTTATTACTCATTATATACACCTTATTTAGTCAATCAACTGTCTTACATGAATAACAATTCCTACCTAGGAGTATAAACATTATGCAAAAACAATATGAGTTAAAAATGTATAATACTAAAACAGCTGCTGGGTTCTGCTTCTCTACTCTTGCAGGAACCTCTCAGCCCCTATCCAGGTAAGGCAAATGTTTATGAAAGCCTCTTCTTAAACAGAAACTTCTTAAAGAGAAACTGCTCTGGCCTTGCCAGCCCCGCTTCCGCAGCACGCCTCTCTCCAGTGGAGTCCCCTCTTGCCGTGAGTGCCATCTGCAGCAGCCACGGGTATGCAGTCAACAGCTGTCCAGCCCACACATTTAGAAGCTGCAGCTTGAGGTCGTGCTTGCAGAGCACTTAGTCCTGGCACTAGAGCAAAGTGTACTTGAGTTCTCCACATCCCTAGGTTCTGCTTGGTTCTTCACTGGCCAGTGTTTCTACAACAGGCAGTTCCTACCGACTCACAGAAAAGAAAGAAAAGAGCTGTCGAAACTCCCCTGCTTTGTTCCCAGCTTGAGATGAAGGCTGTTGAAACAGACACCAAATGTTTCCCTTTCATCAAACACAGAAGTCCCTTCTCCTGTGGGTAGCAATAAAAAGAGCTGAGAAAAATCTTATTTGCCTTTCTTTCCCATCCTTTCTTTCTCCTCCACTCCCCTAGAAGTGTGGAGACGGAATGGATCTCTTCTAATGAAGATACTTGGATAGACAATTCCCACTTTCCCCCACAGATTTATGTGCTTAAACGCTTGGGAGGGTGAGCAGCCTTCAGGGTGGAGCTCCCCTGCAGAGAATGGCTCTCTGGGAGCAAGCTTGAGTTTTATAGCCAAGATCATTCCTCTCTGCTCCCAGCTTCCCAACTGAGAATTCAGTGAGATGACGGGCCTCACACATCTGCTGCCGTTCCTTCTCTGACACAAGAGGGTGTCCCCTTGACTCTCTATACTGTGTTCCTATTTCCTCTTACTGAAACATTCCATTAAGTTTAAAGAGTAAACACAACTCCCAAGTCTCAGGAAGTGCCTGAAACCTAGATTCTCAAGAAGAGGAGGCTTTCTGGTCAGGCCATCTGCAAGTTGTGCAGGGAGCGTGGTAATGTAGCTTTTGTGATTGGCAGCCACACTGAGGTGGGCTTTAAATGATGTAGGTATTTTTAGTAGTGTTTAATTCTCCAGGTTTTGGAGTTGTAAAGAAGGTGACTCAAGACAAGTGTCTCCTATACTTGTAATGGACAATGAAACACTCCTCAGAACAGTGGCTGAATGTGTCTGAGAAGGCGTGTCTCAAGAGGATTCTAGGCATCACACGAAGAGATAGGCTGTGCAAGGATGACATTAGGAAACATCTCCATCTACAGAAGGAAGTAAACTCTAGGATGCAGCAACAGCACTTGAGATACTTAGGCCATGTTATGAAAATGAATGACAGCAGATACCTGAAGACAGCCTCGCTTGGAGGAGTGCACGGGATAAGGCAAAGAGGAAGGCCCAAAAAATGCTGGAGAAACAGCATAAAGGAAGACTCTGGAACCTTGGGTGTGACAGTAACACAAGCATCTAGGACTGCCCAGGATAGAAGCAGATGGAGAAAACAGGCTTCCCATGCATGTTTCAGCATTGCCAGGGCATAGGTGATGATAATGAATGATGAGCTGTGTTGGAGTCACCCATGTTCATCCATGTTCCTATAGGTAACCCCAATAAACTCACCAGCTCCCTAAAATAGACTTGGATGAAATCATTTTAGCGGTGGTGGTAGTGGTTTGTGTTGTTCTTATTGGTGGTGGTTGTGGTGGTGGTGGTGGTGGTGGTGGTGGTGGTGGTGGTGGTGGTTGGTTGGTTGCCCTACCAGGAGGGAATAAATTTTTGTTCTTGGCCCCATGAGGAAAGTCACTTTGCCAAAATAAGCAGCCTTAAGCTGCTCCCTGTCAGGTACCTGGTCACACCTGGCCAAACCTGGTCACAACATCCAGAAAACAAGCAGTCAGGAACATCTTCAAACAGAAAATACTCAACTGTTAGATGGTTTCCTCTTGTTTGTGTACAATGCTGAGGAATGTCTTCCTGTCAGAGTCCAACCCCCACTTCCTGACTCCTACACAGACTCTCCCACTCTCCTTCCTTTCTTCCTATTTCTCTATCAAAATAATCATAGTATCATTACATTTGCTTAAAATGGTTGGGAATCTCCCATCTTACACATAGAAGAATGTCTAAGATCAAAAACACAGATGGCAGCTTATGCTGAATGGGATGTGGGGTAAAGGGAACACTCTCCCATGGCTAGTGGGAATGCAAACTGATATGGCCACTTTAGAAATCAGTAGGGCGATTTCTCAGAAAATTAAAAAACAACCTACCTCAAGACCCAGTAATACCACTTTTGGGTATATACCCAAAGGAGGCTCAATCATACCACAAGGACATGTGCTCAACTATGCTCATAGCAGCATTGTTTGTCAGAGCCATAACCTGAAAACAACATAAATGCCCCTCGACGGAAGATGGATAAAGAAGATGTGAAACACTGACACAATGGAGCACTACACAGCAGAGAAAATAAGGACATCTTGAAATTTGCAAGCAAATAGTTAGATCTAGAAAACATCATATTGAGTGAGGTAACCCAGACCCAGAAAGGCAAATATCATGTGTACTCACTCATAAGTGGCTTTTAGACATAAAGCAAAGAAAACCAGCCTATAATTAACAACCCCAGAGAACCTAGACAATAATGAGGACCCTAAGAGAGACATACATGGATCTGATCTACATGAGAAGTAGAGAAAGGCAAGATCTCTTGAGTAAATTGGGAGCATGGGGATCATGGGAGAAGACAGAAGGGGAGAAGGGTAGGGGAGTGGAGAAAAACATATAGCTCAATAAAAACATTTTTTAAAAAATGAATGGGATCTCTAAATATTTGGTAGACTAATGCAGTGAGTCATCACAGGAGTTGTTTCAAAATAAAAGCATGGTGAGTCATCACAGGAGTTTCAAAATAAAAGCATGGGAATCCCCCAAAAATAGGATTAAAGATGGCGGATAGGATCAAATTTAAAGCTCACTATTCTAAATGAGCCTTGGTGTTCATTTTTTTAGTCCTCGGTCCTTTCTTTTATTGCATGTACCTGCTCCTGCTTCCGCAGATGCCATTTTCTGTGATGATGGCCACGTCTTTTCTCTGTGTGGTTATCATATCCTGTCTTCAGTTGGGAGCTTCTAGTTCATCTTTACCTTCATTTCTCCATGAGTACTCGGCCAAGTGTTTTCTCTCTCTGTTCCAATTTAGACATCATCTGGTCCATTTACAAAATTCACAGTTCACTTTCCACTAAGATGATTGACACGTTATTATACAGAAATCGTAAGATAGCTAAAATGCATAAAAATAACCTCCTAGGTTCCATCTTGCCTGTCTTAGTTTTTATTCTTACATAATTTTAGCACTAGACTCTTCTAAAAGCTCCTGCTGTGGCTATAAAAAAAATAGGTGCAAACTCCATCTGTGTCTACAATGATCCAATTTTCCCCTGAAATAAATATAGCACAGAACTTAAATTCTCCAGTTTAAAATTTCTGTCTTATTCAGATACTTGACATTTTATTCTTCAGGAGGAGACCTAATGCTTAGGAGAAGTGCTCTGGGGGAGGGCACGAGACTGTGAGTGAGCTGGACATGAGCTACAGACTAATTCAACATGGACATGGGGAAGACAATGAGGAAGGACCAGGAGGAGCCTGGATTTATTGCTGTGTAAAGGAAGCAAAACCAGTGACCCTGGGATAACCTCATAATCCCTAGCTACTCACTTGTGAGAGATGTTTAGACCAAAGCCATATGCCCAGGGACTAGCCAAAGCATCAGTTACTGCTAACCCAATGCCTTTAGTCAAAATCAATTGGTTCTCAGTCTTACCCCAAAGTAGGGTATTTTCTTTCCTGTTTCCAGTCTGTTTGGAATCTACATTTGTAGCTGAGTACTTATCTTCCTTGAGAGAGGTGGTCAAGGCATAATAGGAGCTTTGAATCCAATCAGCTATGTAGCAAGGATGATTAGAACCGGAGGAATGAAGAGTTTTTATTCAGAGCCTGACCTCTCTAGACAGACTCAAACAGCAGAGCTAATCAATGGGTGCTGTGTCTTATGCAAACATGTGGTAAAATTATATGATTTCCACTTTTTCCTGCATCTCTTAGGTAAGGTGAGGCTAGACCTCTCCATCGGGGGCCAAACACTGCCTTGGTGTTGCGACACACAGACCAGCTTTGCCTTCTTCCCACTGAAGCAGAAAGTGGAGAATGAGTCACATCCCAGGCTCTGGACTCCAGGGTCCTGGTGAATTCACCCAAACCTAATCGCTGGCCACAGAAACAGCTTTCCACTTAGGGTCCGTGCAATCTCGAGTCTATGCAATACTGGAGATTGGTTGATTGTAAATGTCTTGACTTATTTGGTTCTAATATTTCCAAGGTCCATCTCATCCCCAGGAAAGAGAAGAGTAGATTTCTGATCAATGAGAAGTAAAACAGTCATTATGGCTTCAAAGAAATGACAAGTCATTTAGACTTTAATCCACACATTCGGTAAATACTGAAAAGACACATGATAGATGCAGGCCCTGGAGCTGCACAGTGAGAAAACCAGCCAAGAACTTTCAAGAAATGCATTTTATAATGTGTATGATATATATGCACATATATGATATATATATCATAAAATTATAATTTAGAAACCAGAAGGAATTTTTAGACTTGAATAAATGTATGCCATAGATTTAAATGCTCTGGGAAGGATTGCTTTAAAAACTAGATAAGAAACCCAGTAAGTTGAGCACGTGATTATTCTCCTTCATATGAGTACATGGTCTTCCCCTGCTGAATCACAGATGCCAGGGATCAATCAGCTGGCCCAGTCTTTCCAGCTGAGCTCGGGTGTAGCATAGAGATCAGTTCATGGTCCTCTCTGCAGCCTCCCTGTGCGCTGGGCTGGTCACAGCGTGTTCCCTCAGAGTGCCCACCTGCCTCCAGCTACTGCTAGGGCTAAAAGAAGAAAACAGAGCCAACAGAGGTGGATGTTGCCTCATAGTCCTGCATGTATAACTAATAGAATTTTAATTCTGAGAGAGCTCCAGAGTTGAGATTGCCTTTCTTTATCTATTCAGAGTGTTCACTAGTAATGTGTTCTTCAATTATTCTCTTTCTTGGGATTATAAGGATAAAGCAAGGTACTACGTTAAAAAGTACCTTAAAGGGATGAGAGATGGCTCAGTAATTGAAAGCCCTCATGGCTCCTGTAGAGGACCAAAGTTCAATTCCCAGCACCCACCTGGCAATTCACAATCATCTGTAATTCCAGTTTCAGAAGATGTGATGTCCTCTTCTGGCCTCCCACAGGTATTAGGTATGTACATAGTGCACAGACATATATGGGGGGGGAACACCCATATGCATAAAGCAAAATAATAAATAAAATTTGAGAGAAAATAAAGTAAAATCTATAAACTATTACACAGTATTACATTGCTGAAATAATAGGTTAAATCATTAAACATCACGGGGAAGACAAAACTCACATGGCATCAAATTGTACCTCAGAAGAGCAAGTGAGTACCCCAAATTTTAAAAATTTAGTGCCACAAAAAGCAGCGTGTGAGATGTAAGACATGCATTGTGATGGTCCATTCCCAGGACGATGTGTGCTTAGAGCTTCTCAGAGCACAGATGAGCAGAAGGTCCCAGGCCCCCTCTGTCTTAGCTGGCGGCTACCACCTGCTTGTCGCAGAGTTCTGAGTTGTAAGATACAGGCGGGCGGCTACACCATAGGAAATGGAGGCAATGTTCCCATTTCAAGCCACAGGTTGTTAGATAGGTATTTGGGGAAGGGTGAAGCCCTGGCCTGTGAGAGAAGAGGCCAGGGTACTTTAAAAACCACTGTCTTCCCATCTCCCCTTACCCCCATCCCACCCCACCCCCAAGATCTCAATTTTCTCCCCGGTAACTTTGTCTACTTCCCATAGCCAAGAGGATAACTATATGTTTTTCCTTTGGTTCACCTTCTTACTTAGCTTCTTTAGGATCACCAATTGTAGGCTCCGTGTCCTTTATTTATGGCTAGAAACCAATTATGAGTGAGTACATCCCATATTCATCTTTTTGGGTCTGGGTTACCTCACTCAGGATAGTGTTTTCTATTTCCATCCATTTGCATGCAAAATTCGAGAAGTCATTGTTTTTTACCGCAGCATAGTACTCTAATGTGTAGATATTCCATACTTTCTTCATCCATTCTTCCATTGAAGGGCATCTAGGTTGTTTCCAGGTTCTGGCTATTACAAATAATACTGCTATGAACATAGTTGAACAAATGCTCTTGTCATATGATAGGGCATCTCTTGGGTATATTCCCAGGAGTGGTATTGCTGGGTCCAGGGGTAGGTTGATCCCGAATTTCCTGAGAAACCGAAACACTGATTTCCACAGTGGTTGCACAAGATTGCATTCCCACCAGCAATGGATGAGGGTACCCCTTCCTCCACAGCCTCTCCAGCAAAGGCTATGAGAAACGGGAGAAGGGGAGGAAGGGGGGAACTTGGGGAAAAAGGAGGATTGGGATAAAGGAAGGATGGATAGGGGAGCACGGAAGCACAATTCTTAGTTAAGGGAGCCACCTTAGGGTTGGCAAGAGACTTGACCCTAGAGTGGCTCCCAGGTGCCCAAGCCGAGGTCCCCAGTTAATTCCTTGGGCAGCTGGGGATAGGGAACCTGAAATGACCCTAGCCTATAGCAATACTGACGAATATCTTGTATATCATCATAGAACCTTCATCTGGTGAGGGATGGAGATAGAGACAGAGATCCACACTGGAGCACTGGACGGAGCTCCCAAGGTCCAAATGAGGAGCAGAAGGAGGGAGAACATGAGCAAAGAAGTCGGGACCACGAGGGGTGCACCCACCCATTGAGACAGTGGAGCTGATCTATTGGGAGCTCACCAAGGCCAGCTGGACTGTGACTGAAAAAGCATGGGATAAAACCAGACTCTCTGAACATGGCGAACAATGAGAGCTGATGAGACGCCAAGGACAATGGCACGGGGTTTTGATCATAAGTAATGTGCTGGCTTTGCGGGAGCCTAGCCAGTTTGGATATTCACCTTCCTAGATATGGATGGAGTGGGGAGGACCTAGGACTTGCCACAGGGCAGGGAACCCTGACTGCTGTTTGGACTGGAGAGGGAGGGGGAAAGGAGTGGGAGGAGGGGGAGGGAAATGGGAGGCTGGGAGGAGGTGGAAATTTGTTTTTTTTTTCTCATTTTCTCAATAAAAAAAAGATTTAAAAAAAAAAACAAAAAAAAAAAACACTGTCTTCCACCAAATCAGCTCGGGCCATTTTTGCTCTTTCTCTATGTTGGCGTCCATTTCTACAGAACGGTATATTAAAAACTGCTTTGTTTTCGCTCATCTCTTGAATTTGTTTTCTTATTTCTAGCAGAAATAGGAGGCAAAACTACAAGCTAAGGGGTTGGCTACAACTCATGGCTATCAAAGACTGATATCTTCACTGTGTAAGGCATACATGACACAAAGGGGTTCAAAGTGCCACAGTAGAAATGTGAGCAGAGAATGTGACATGGCAAAGGAATAAACATTACCCCACTGTGACTAAATTACAAGTATAGAAGAAGTGTAGACATGCTTTTCACTGAATAAGTGGGAGGTTTTCATAAAGTAAAATACTGGCAAAAACCAGAGGCATTAGGCACCGTCAAAGCAAGAGGGTGCCTAATATTTGTGCCATATTTCTGGATAGAGCACTGACAGACCACCAAAACTCATTTACATGATTATCCAATAACACTGACTAGAAAATAAAATGGAAAAGTTCAAATAGCCACAGAAGTTTGATAAATGATTTTCCTGCCAGTATGATGTCCTATAGCTAATACAACAAAAATATTGTTTTTTACTTATTATTTAGGGGAAATATCTATAATAGAAAATAGATATTTTAAATTAGCAATTGTTCATCTTTTACAAGAAATTCGAGTGTGTGTGTGTGTGTGCATGTTTGTGTGTGTGTGTGTGTGTGTGTGTGTGTGTGTGTACAAGCATATGCAGGCACAAACAATCTTGAGACAAAAACATAAAATTTTTATTTTAGATTACCTCTCCATAATGCAAGTGGGAAAACATTCCACCATAGTTTTCAGATCACAGATTTAAAAAGCCACATACACACAGTCCTGGCTACAGCTGAGGAGGAGAAAAAAAAGAACAAAGAAAATACAGAGACAAATAAACCCTAGTGTGTGGATTACGTCCTACGTCCAGTCCACCTGAACTTCAGCTGAGTCTCATTGCTCTAATCAAAGCCTCTGTGAGGGTGACTGGACAGACAGCGCCACAGCCGCTGTTTCCTTCAGAGGACCCCATTCTAGTTGCAGGGGACCCAGCACCTCTCCTGGCCTTCAAGAGCACGCGGTATACATGCTACACACACACTCATACTAGCAAACACTACATTACTATTCTTAAAGTAAGGATAAATAAATAAATAAATAAATAAATAGAAATTTCTGAGTCTGACCCTTCCATCTTCAAATGATAGATATCTGGATGTGTAAATCAATTTTAACATCCCAAGGGGGTGGGGAATTCTTAAAACAGTTTTGCAGAATGAATTGTTTCATATCAATAAATGCATAGTGCCAACTACTTTGACACTAAATACAGTACAAGGAAAATTATTCTGAACTCAACATCTTTCTTTACAGATAATGGACAGCTTATGTTTGTATTTCAAAAGTCAAGATATTCCTTAATGTAGATACAAACTGGTTAACCTGAAGTTATCCGTCAGAAAAAGCTAACAGAAAGTCTATGTGCAGGTTAAGCAGACTCCTGTATCGCTGCTAATGGAATTCTATCTTCTAGCAATTGCTTGTGCACTAAGAACTGGTTCCTATTAGAGCATAGCATGTGAAGGGTTATAATAACAGAACTAATTCAAATGAATCTAGCACAGCTTAAGATGTAACATTGTCTAATAATGTCTGTCTCTGGCGCATGTATTCATTTCCCTAACGTTTACTAAGGGAACTGTTTTAACTAGGCTCAAAGTTAACTGATGAACTATCTTGCAAAGATCTCTGAGCCAAAGCTTAAAAAAATTAAAACAGAAAGAGAATACTTTCATTTTAATAATGTTAGAAAGCAGACATGATAATTTGATCAATTAAATATTAATTGGGTCTCCTGCAAGATAATTGGGTATTCTACTTAGATGCCACAGTGAACAAAGGAGACCATTTCCTTACACTCTTGCTGCTTGTAGAGAGGGAAGAAAAGACCTGTATTCATCTGCTTTCATTGCTGTGACAAAACACTTGAGCCTTCTGTCTCGGGTCTCCACAGTGTTCAGCACGCTTTTGGAGGGTGGGACCAACTGGAAGGAAGGTAGGTCTCCTTTGCATTTGGCCCCAGGTAGTGAGGACATGATTCTATGGCAAGAGAGGTCTGCTCCTCTTGGGGAAACCTCATCCCAAGGCAAGTGCAAGAAAGAATGACAGCTAAGGACCAGGTACAAAATCTGTTCTCCAAAGCCTTGCTCTTGGTGATCTATTTCAAATACAGTCCATCTTTTTAAAGTCAGCATTTCCAGCTGCTCCCAGGAGTGCCCTCCACTGTGCACCAAGCTCTCAGCACACAGCCTTTGGGGTGTTGTCTGATGTTTCTGTCCTGCCCGATTCCTGCAGTCATTAAGTCCCAAAGAAATCACACAGAGGTCTACATTAACTACAAACTGATTTGCCTAGTACCTCAGGCTTCTTATTAACTCTTACAACTCATATTAGCCCATTATTCTTATCTGTGTTAGCCACATGGCTCAGCACCTTTTTCAGTGAGGCAGTCACATCTTGCATCTTCTGTGGCTAGGCTAGGACTGCAGAGGAATGGGCTTCCTCTTCCCAGAATTCTCCTGTTCTCATTGACCCTCCTCTACTTCCTGTCTGCTTGTCCCACCTATACTTCCTGCCTGACTACTGGCCAATCAGCACTTATTTAAAATATAATTGACAGAATACAGACCATTCTCCCACACCAGGGGTTGATTAGCTCCAAATCACTGCAGACTGTGTTCAGTGTCAAGTGTTGGTTCTCTGTGTACGTCTGCACTGGTGTGAGAACAATGATCAGTAAATCTGTGAACTTAAGAGCCAAGGACTAGATGATGCCAACCCAGTTATCTGTTCAGCTGGGACACACTAAGAACCACTCAACATCCACCGCTGTAGCAGGTGTTCTCTTCACTCTGCCCAGTGCCCAGCTGTAAGTGTCTATGACTGCTCATCTGGGAGTATCCTCCCATGAGCTGGGGTGGCCCAGAGCCATAGGGTATTAACAGTCTGAGAGGTGGTCATCAGTCAGTGAAAGTCAAAGTTTCAGGGTAGTACCTGTTAGTGGTTTGGATGATAAATGATCCCCATAAACAGTGATAAGCTCAGCTGCCAGCCTATAGCATCACTGAAATACAGCAGAGGTTTTAGAGGGCAGAACCTCTTGAAAGAAGCTGGGTCATTGGGGTGCTGCCCTTGAAAGGACACTTACACAGTCTTTCCCCACTTCTCTCTCCTTCCCCCATGTTCTGAACTACTCTATCCTGCATCCTCCACCATGCTGTCTCCTCCACCTCAAGACCCAAAACAGCGGTCAACTGACCAGAGACCAAAGTCGAAGGAAGCCTTCCTCTCGTAAATTGTCTAGTCTCTGGCATTTCATCACAGCGGTAGAGAGCTAGTTAATAGTAACAGAGCCCCCATGCTTCCAAAGTGAAAGAATTCTGGAGAATTCTGCATACATACGACATCTCACACATCACATAAAGAATCAGGTGTCGGCTGTCCCTAGCGGCAACCGCTCACTGAGTTCAAAGTCAGTGTCGTCTCTTTGCCTGCTTCCCCTCCACTTCCCCTTGCTGGTGTTTCCTGGGAGCATGTGTCCTCCTGCGTCAGTTCTCATGTTGAGTCTCCCGGGGAAGCCAGCTGCACACATCCCAGGATCAATACCTTTCTGTGTCTTTATCATTACTTGATCGAAGGCCTCATGATCTCTAAATGCTTTCATCTGACAGAATAGGCAAAATAGCTGCTTTAAAAAATGTTTGGATTTACTTTATTATATGAGTATGTTTTTGCCTGCCTGTATGTGTGCACACCATATGTGTGCCTGGTCCCTGTGCAGTTCAGAAGTGAACGTTGTGTTCCCTGGAACTGGAGGCACAAGTAACTGAGCTAGGAATTGAATCTGAGTCTTCTAGATAAGCAACAAATGCTCTTAACTCCTGAGCCATCTCCCCAGTCCCAGGCAAAATTATTTTTATCAGATGGTGTAGTGATTCGAATGAGAAAGGTCCACACACGCTCTTATAGGTGCATACTTCGTCCCCAATTGATAAACTGTTTGGGAAGATTAGGAGGTGTGGCCTTGTTGGGGGAAGTGTACCATTGGGGTGAGCTCTGAGGTGTCAAAAGCCCATGCAGGCCCAGAATAATCTCAATCTCTGTCTCTCTCTGTCTCTCTCTCTCCCTCCCCCCCCCCCGCCCCGGCTGCCTGTGGGTCAGGATAGCTCAGCTACTTCTCCAGCACCAAGTCTGCCTGCTGCCATGTTCACCACATGGTGACAATAGATTAACAATGAAACTGTAAACAAGCCTCTCGGTTAAATGCCTTCTATAGTTGCTTTGATCGTGGTGTTTCTTCACAGTAATAGATGACTGACTATGGGAACTTTTGAAGTTGAACAGAATGTACTTTTGCTACAAGCCTGTGGGGATCAGGGTGTAGAATGTGGTGGTGTTGAATAGGAATGGCCTGCATAGACTCATATTTAAGTCTTGGTCTTAGGGAGTGACTTTATTGGAGATCTGATCTTGTTGGAGAAGGCACAACCTTGTTGGAGAAACACTGGGAAGGCTTTGAGGTTTTAAATGCTTAAGCCAGGTCCTCCCTCTCTCTCTCTCTCTCTCTCTCTCTCTCTCTCTCTCTCTCTCGCTCTCTCTCCTCCCTCCTCCTGCTACCTACAGATCTAGATATAGAACTCTTAAGCTATTTCTCCAGCACCATGTCTGCCTGCAAGCCACCATGCTTCCCACTGTGTTGACAATGAACTAAACTTTGAACCTGGAAGTAAGCCCCAATTAAATGTTTTCTAGCCTACCTAAGACAAGACCGTTCATGGAGAAGAGATTGAGACAGTGACACGGTGAGGTCATTGTCATGGGAATCACTGAGGCAGGCAGGGATGTCACCGGGAACACTATGGAGGAAACAGCATCCATGTGTACAAGTCACTCATGGTCACAGAGTTCAAACTGATCCAACACAGAAAGAGTCCTTTCTCTGCTGGCTCAAACCAGTCAGAGACTGGCTTAAACTAGTCACCTGAGTTGATGCTAGATTGAACTAAACTATGAGTATGGGAAGATAGAAACACAATTGTTGAGCACAGATCTGTGGCCTGTGTTTGGGTTGGGGGAGTGATGGCTTCCTCGTGCACGCAGACACAGGTACAAATGGCTGCTGTATAGTACTGAGAACATGGTTTCGGAAAGATTGAGGTGAACTACAGACAAGTTTCTGGGCTGAGGTAAGGCTCAAACGTGGGGAAATGAGAGCCAGAGAGCAGCACTATTTCAAAGGCTCCCTGGTATAGTCAGGTTAGAGTCCGTCTGATTCTCAAGCTGGGGTCCTGCCAGTGTCGGGCAGCTTCGCCACAGCCCTGGAGCCCTAGTAGATTCTTTCATCTGATAGCCAAATCTAACCAAAACTGGTGTGAATCCTTCAATAACCCACACCACATGGGTGAAAATGAGTGTTTATTATTTTTGTCACAAGCATAGGGACTGAGGGAGCAGTCAGGAAAGTTCCTGCCTTGCACACGTCAAAGCCTGCATCAGAACTCCAGAACTCGGGTGTAAGAGCCAAGCATGGTGCTCCTAATTCCAGCTCTGGGGAGACAAGAGCCACGGAAAGTCCTGGGGGTGGGGGGGAGCACTGGTCTGAGAAACAGTGATCCTCACTTCTTCATACTAAGACTACAGGAGCGCCTGTGCAGATTTGTCTTGTTTGGGTCTGTCAGCCTGGGCAAAAGACAAAATGGCTGGTGCATCAATTTGGCACAAAATAGTGGGGTTTATATTCCTATTGCATTTCTCTACCCTAAGTTGTGATTGGCTTAGTTCTTTATGGGAGTATAATAATCCACCCATGTGTCTAGCTAGTACTGCCCCCTCCCCAGAAGCAAAGTCTTATCTAATCCTTCCCCTGGGACCCAAGTCACTCAGCAGACTGCCTCCAATTTTTAATCATGTCAGTTAAGGAAGACAGGTTCCTGGTGCCTCCAGATTATCTCTGAGTCTCATGCTGAAAATGGGCCCTGTTTCTCACATTGGCTCCAGACCAGTGAAAGAAAGACCCTGTCTCCAAAACAACAGCAAAAGTAGCAAAACCAAAATGGGCAGCTCTTGAGGAACCACATCCAAGGTGACCTTGAGGCTCTTGGTGCACCCACACACACACAAAGATTAAATCATAAAATAAAATAATAATTTCACAAGACCCAACAAGATGGCTCAGTGGGTAAAGGTGTCTGCAGTCAAACCTAAAGGAAAGACCTGAGTTCAATCCCCATCACCTCTGTGGTAAAAGGGAAAACCTGACTCTTGCAAGTTGCCTGCTGACCTCCATACATGTGGCACAATATACATGTGTACACACATGCATACAAAACCAAAAATGTAATAAATAAATAAAAGAATCATTTTAAAATGTAAAGGAATTTGAATTCACGGGCTTTCCACTGGTGTCCTTTTTGCTGCTTGCATCAGACGGTACTGAATATCATGAAAAACAACTTTCCTAATAACTGAGATAGCCAGAGTGCCCAGAGGTGAGTGTGCAGCCCTGCATTTGTGTGTGTTTTAATCTTTTAAAAACACTTCAGAACGCCATCCAGTCTTGCCAGGTGGATGTGCGTGGTCGGGAAAGCAGGGAGGGCTGATCAGTGACTCTAGGAACATTGGTGAGGAAGGCTCTTCCCAGACAGCTCCCTTCTGGGACACTCGCTTCTCATCTGCCTCCTCCTCACACACTCCATCGGGGGATGCGTAAGACAGCGTTAGCAGGACTATAGTTCGGTGGCAGAATCTTTGTAAAAGCCTTTGTGCTTATGAACTGTGGAGAAGTGAGAATTTGTCTTTCCATCAAGATCAAGTGATTATGGCTTCTTCTGGGGTGGAAGCGACATGCCAGGTTCACTCAAGTCAGGAAGTGTTTATGTTTTGAATTAACTAATAAAACAGAGAACGCTAAAAATAAATGCTGAACCACAACACGCTAAAACAATTACACAGCAGTGTTCTAGTAAACAAAGGGATTAAATGGTATTGCCTTTAAACTTTGTTTGTTTGCTTTAACAAAAGGAGCACTAATGTGGCAAGGGGCCTGACCAGTGCCGTGGCGTTGAGGATGCTCCCGGGTAAGGCTCTCAGTGACCCTGAGCTGGTCCAGGGCCATGGTGTTGAGGATGCTCCCATGTAAGGCTCTTGGTGACCCTGACCTGGTCCAGTCCAGTGCCGTGGCGTTGAGGATGCTCCCGGGTGAGGCTCTCAGTGACCCTGACCTGGTCCAGTGCCGTGGCATTGAGGATGCTCCCGGGTAAGGCTCTCAGTGACCCTGACCTGGTCCAGGGCCATGGTGTTGAGGGTGCTCCCATGTAAGGCTCTCAGTGACCCTGACCTGGTCCAGTGCCGTGGCGTTGAGGATGCTCCCGTGTAAGGCTCTCAGTGACCCTGAGCTCAGGGTCCTTCTACATTCACTACCTGAATTTGTCACACAGCACTGTTGGCATGACAAGTGAACTTAAGTAAACTGCTTCTTTTTTCAAATGTTCCACCATGACAATGTTAAATCCACAAACAGGAAAAGTAGTGGGCTAGATCAGGTGACTGACGAGGTGTTTTGTCCCACTTCTTTATCCGTCCTCTCCACCCCCCTTCCCTGCATCTCCCCTACTCTTACCATTCCTTGCTTTTTGTTCTCATGACATTGTTGGGAGATTTCCTTTTGACTTTTATATTTATGTGTATGTGTGCACGTGTGTGCAGGTGCATGCATAGGCCAAAAAAGGGTACCTGGCCCCTGGTGCTGGAGTGATGGGCAGATGTGAGCTGTCCCCACATTGGTGTTGAGAGCCAAGCCCGTGTCCTCTGCAACAGCCTGGAACATTCCTAACCACTGAGCCATCTCTCTAGCTCCTTCTTGTAACATTTTTAAGCTAATTCAGAATATCATATATTTCATCACAAAATGCTACAGAGTGGATTTCCTTTAAGTCAGATGAGCTCTGTGGTGTGTGCTTGCAATCTTGGCAACTCAGGAAGTGGCGGAGTGAAGAGGGTTAAGAATTCACCATCCTGTCTCAAAAAAATTGTTTAATAATATCACTAAAATTATGGAAATTATTTTAACTCTGTTTTTGTCTAGTACCAACCATGTTCTAATATTGCTCAATATCTCAAAAATATCTATAGAAGTGCCAGAGAGATGCTCAGAGGCTAAGAGCACTGGCTGCTCTTCCAGAAGACCTGGGTTTGATTTCCAGCACCCACATGGCAGTTCCCAACCATCTCCAACTCCGGCCCCAGGGGATCCAAAGCCCTCTTCCCTGAGCACGGCAGTCACATGATGCAGACATACATGCAAGCAAAAGCACTCATGCACACATAATAAAACTAAAAACAGAATGAAAACATCTGTAATCTTCCTAGCTTTTTCATACAACTGACAAGCTCAAAATTACTTATTGTTTTGAATGGAGACAATTGATTCTATTTGAACATATTAAATGAGATGATGTATTCCTCATGGGATGGACCCATGTAGTCTACTTCTGGGCTCCATGAATGGTCAATGGAGGGAACAGCTGGGCTCTACTCCTCCCAGCTCCTTTATTTACTGGTGTGTGTTCTTACACAGGCTCCTTAACCCCATGTGCCTCCGTTTCCTCCTCTATAAGGTCAGACCAGCAAGAGCAGCACCCCCAATGGTTGGAATGAGTGGAAGAAATCATGCATTAGATCCCTTACTTCAATGCCCAGAAACCCTGCAGCACTGAGAGAATGCAGTTTGATGTGCTTGCTGTTTCTGTGCTGAACCTCTTCCGGACACACCATGTATATATGTTCTGCGTTAGACAATCTAGTCAGCATTTCTCACACATTGATCCGTGTTTATATTCTTAAGTCTGTAATGCAGAGTCTAAGACAGAGACAGGGTCTCCTGTACCAAACCTGAACTTGTGCTTCACTCCATGTCCATCAAACCAAGAACCACATCCCTGCTGGACCGGTGCAGGCTGCAGAAGAGGAAAAGGAGAATTCTTCCAGACCACACATGCTTTTCTCTATCCAGCTCCCTCTGCTTCAGCTTCTCTCCCACGGAATTTCTGCTTCCTGTTTTTTGATCTTGCTCCTAACAGTTGCTTGCTGGGTGTTGATCTTTAATGTTGCACCAACTCTTGGCCACCTCTGTCCTCATCTATAAAATGGATCCAACAAGATGTGCTTTGTGCAACGCCTGTGAAACGGTGAGCTAGGTATATAAACACCTCTCTCACAGAAGATTTCCCGATGGCCGGGCTCTTTGCCGCTGGTTAAATTAGGATGATTCCTTCCTATGCCCCTCTCCCTCTCCCTCAGATGAGCTATTTTCTGCCCCCTACACCCTCTTCCTGTTTTGTTTGGGTTTTCTCTTTCCTGTCCACAGTCATTGCCTTCAGGCATTTGGCCAGTCCTCTATTGCCCTGCCCTGAGCAACTGTGGCCGTGTCGGAAATGCTTCCCCCCACCTGCCCACCGCTGCCAGAAGCAACGGTAGCTGCCAGTCCCTGTGTGGCACTTCATAATCGTAGCTAGATTCACACAGCATTATTTTTAATCCTGATCATAACTCTATAAATACATTCTTTCTCGTTTTCTAAGTAGCTGAGTCAAGGAGGAGAGATGTTTTTAGGGACCCTTTGCCTGTATTCTCCCTACAGTTGGCTCTGTCTCAAGCAACAATGCAGGGTGAACCGGACATAGCGGCTCAAAGCCAGCACTCAGGAGACGTGGGAGTAGCATCCACCAGCAAGACAGCTGAGGCTACCAAAGAGAAAGCCTGGCTCGGAAAAGCTCCTGAAGTGAGGATTTAAGATGTGCTTCCTGAGGCTCTATTTATTCTTTACGGGTGGCTAAGATAAAGAGCTGTAATAAATACACTCACCACCACCCCAGGAAAGCATTCTGATGTCCACAGGCCTGACCACGTTAAACTCTTTCTTTTTAAAGGTAGCTACTGTTGGAGGAACTTGAAGATTCTGCTTCCACCTGTGTAAGGCCCGCTCTGCTTCCCTTCCTCAGGGGTCTGCTTGAGGCTGGGTACCACGTCAAAGAAAGATGATCACATAACTCACACTTTCATAGTGAAATCTCAGGCAGCCCTCTCTGTTTAGCCTGTGAAAGGTGAGAGCACCCTGGCCCCATTATAATGAGGCAGGCAAGCATAGGGAATAGCTTAGCAGCCTGGGACTCCACTTGGCTTGGGCAGTAATTTCAATGGTGTCCTTGGCAGCTTGAGACTCTTGAGCAAAGGTTAGCTCCATTAGGAAGGGCCAGACCTGGACAGCAGCAGCACTCTCCTGCTCTCAGGTGTCAGTTAACAGAAGCCAGGGGGGTATCTTGGGATAGAAAAAGCTAAATTGCATGTTTTAATAACCTCAAAGATTCCTGGATGATCGGCATCGTCTCTGGTGTTACAAGCCAGTGGAAAGCAGCCAAACAGGATAAGCACTTGCTACCTCTCTCTAATGTTTTGCTGCCACGGTTATCCTTAGAGGAACTGCTTAAATTACATAAAGCCCTAAAATTATACCTTCTCTACTTTGCTTCTCTGAGCAGTCCCCGGTGGGAAACTTTCAATGTAACTTATTGCTAAAATTGTCCAAATATTTATACGACAAACATTTTTCAAGCACCCAATTCAACTGTTTTTTTTTTAAATTCTCTTCCCAAATACAAGATAATTTGGGCATTAGAAATGATGATGGAAAATTATACTGTTTGTGTAAGGAAAAAAAAGACTTCTGGTGCCATAGTTTTAAAATACATTAAAACAGATTGAGAAAAAATACACAAAGCAGAAGGAAGTAATTCAACCTTTCTCTAAAAGAGAGTAGCTGAGGGAGGGAGCGGAAGAGGAAGTGAGATTCTGAAAAGAAAGCAAATAAAACTGTTTTCATTACTGTTTAATAAATGTGATTTGTCAGAGATATCAAAGCTCTCCATAAACTATCGGATCTGACAAAACTCATGCCCAGAAAAATAAATCAAAGAGTCAAGGGTGCTAATGGGGAGCAATTACTAAACCTCAATAGTTCATCAGACCTGATACCTCTTCTTAGTCTTCCCCCCAGTGAAGCGGAATCCCCCAGGAGTCCTGCGCTTTCCTGAGCCAGGACCATGCTATCCCCATCAGGACAACCAGTATTTGGCCAATGGTCTAGAAACACTTAAATAAAGATTGAACAGATTTGCTAATGAATTAACATATATTACCATTTATCAGAAAGAATGCTGAACTAACTCAAGAGAAGAAATGCTGAAGCAACTCTAAGCCCCATTTACATGAGCATTGTCAGTTATGCTGGTCAGCGGGGACTTGGCAGACCCCATCTCCAGCACGTGAGAGCAACACTATGGGGTCGTCCACACAAAGTCTGACAGTTCTTTCTGGTTCTTTCCACTCAAACTCTGTGGTTTTTACCTGCTTCAGAGATCTCTCAAACCAGTTTCAGGCAGACCTGAAAGAGTAAGGCTGCTTTATGCAGTCTTACACATGTAAATGTAGGTTGCTCGTTCCTTTCCCACACACCCCAACCTGAAAAATCACACAGAAACTATATTAACTACAACACTGTTTGGCCAATAGCTCAGGCTTATTCCTAGCTAGTCTTACATCTCAAATTAACCTACTCCTATTAATCTGTGTATCATCATGAGGCTGTGGCCTACTGATAAGGTTCCAGCATCTTTCTCCTTCGGTAGCTACGTGGTGTCTCCCTAACTCCACCTATTCTTTCTATATATCTCTGTTCAAATTTCCTGTCTGGCTGTATTAAACCCTTCCATGAACCAAAGAAGCTTCTTTATTAACCAGTGGTAATAAAACATTCTCAGCATACAGAGGGGAATCCCACATCCGTCATCCACTCCCTCCTCACAGTGCCTGGCCCGGGGCAGGCTACTGAGATACCTTTAAAGAATGGTGCTGGATGCCGACATAGCAACAGATCATGACAAAGACATGAAATGGTTTAGAATCAACGGGTGGACTCGGGTCTCTGGACTGAACTGTTCAGTCAGTGGAAGAGAAGAGTCATTTGCCCCGCAAGCAGCAAAGACTCGGGAAAGCCAGGCTGACAGAGACATGTGCTGTCGCTCCCGTTCACTGGGGATTGTTCACGGACAGCTTTTCCTAGGGAACCCTAAAGTGTCTAGCTCTCTGGAGGTGAGAAAAGATGAGTCAGTCCATGAGATTCTGCCAACCCCCTTGTCTTCCACCTCAACCACGCACTAATCACAGAAGAGATTTTGTCACTTTTGGAAAGTCACACTTAAAGGAATTTTCTTACCTTTGTAGTTTATCTAAGAAAAGGGTCCCCATTGCATGAGAAACTCCTCAGTTCTTTGTAAAGCATTTAAGTCGTTAGGAAAGCAGTGTCTCATTTTGAGACAGTTGGAAGCATGAACCTGGAAGTCAAATGGCTTGTTTTGAATTAGACGTCAGTAAATGCCCCAGACTTTCACTGGGATGCGCACGACAGTCTAATCTCCGGAATAGGGAAGTAATATTCAAACTCTCTAGCAAAACACATGATACTTTTGGTATAAGACTCTAATTTTCTATGAAAGTCAAGCAGAAATTTCTCCAAAAAGTACTTTTATATAAAAAAAATTCAGACTTCTCAGAAAAATCCCTACTTTGATGTTTTAGGGAAATTCTACAAATCTGTGATCTGTATGTGTGTCAGAAACACCAGCCATGATAGAAGATCATGCCTAGAACATATAGGGCTGACATTCATGGACTAATTCAGTCTGAACCCTGATAAAGCTTTGAGTTTCTAACTGAGTCTACTTTTTTTTCCATCCTGAACAAGGAATAAAATGTTTGATATAGATAAAAGTTAAATATTTCATGCTACATTTAAAGTAGATGTCATCTTCGGGTTTCATCAAAAAGTAACAGTTAAATGAGTGTTCTAGTTCCATCTCTGGGGCTATGATGAGACACCCTGACCAAAGCAGCTTCGAAAGAAAGGACTTTTGCTTCATCTTGCAATTTTGGATTACACTCCATCATTGTAGGGAAGTCAAGGCAGGAACTTCAAACAGCTGGTCACATCACCTCCACAGCAAAAGCAGAGGAAAATGCATGCACCCTTGCATGTGTTCAGCTTGAATTCTCTATGGTTAGACCTAACCGTTCAGGAGCCCCTGCCTAGGAAATAGTGCCACCCACAGTGGGCAGAGCCCCTGCCTAGGGAATTACTGGGGGAGGCTGTTTGTTAGTTCCCAGCTGTCCAGACTCCTGAAATAATCACATGGAATCTGTATTAATTAAACTACTGCTTGGCCTATTAGCTCTAGCTTCTTATTGGCTAGCTCTTACATCCTAAACTAGCCCATCTCCATTAATCTGTGCATCACTACAAGGTCGTGGTCTACTGGCAGCTCATGTCTTTCTCATCTGGAGGCTACATGGCTTCTGCCTACTCTCTATAAACATCTTCTCCAGCCTGGCTATATTCTGTTAAGCCATTGGCCAAAAGCAGATTCTTTATTCATTAAACAATAAAAGCAACACATATAGAGAAGGACTTCCCACACCAGGGAATGGTGCTACCCATAAAGGGCTGAGCTTAAGTAAAATAATTCCCCACAGACATACCTGTGGAGGCTAAAAAATGCAGGCCCATTCCCACCTTGTCTGCTGGTCAGAGAGTTTGGAGATTGACAAGTAGAGTCGCACATCCTAACTCAGGAGGTGATTGCTTGGTTCTTTTGAAATTTAGATAGCTCATTCTAGTCCTTGCCATCTTGACAGATGATCAAGATATGCAAATTTACTTCTGCTCCTTCTTTAGTAACTATGAGGTCACCTGGGGAAGGGCCATCTTCAGAATACCAGAATGCCTGACCTGGTGCTACCTAGACAATAGAATGCTAATGATTTGATGTCTTAGAGTGATAACATCATTGACTGTGGGGGTAATTCTTTTGTATCATGTTAATAAAGTCTTCTGTTACCTTCTCCCCCAGTTTATATTAGGTATAAAAGCTGTAGAAAATTAAACACAGGCGAATTTCAGGATTTCAGTCCCTGGAATACCCCCCCCCCAATACTTTCTATGCTTTCTGTCTTGTTATTTTTTTAGTGTCTTCACATTCATACTCTTATTTCTTCAATTCCCATGCCCCTACCCTGGTAAGAAGTATTTTTGTAGAGGCCGGCCCTCGACACATACCTAGAATAGACATTCCCTCATTGAGATTTTCTTCTCGTATGACTCTAGACTGAGTCAAACTGACAGCTAAAGTTAATTGCCTTAGTGTCTGTTCTATTGCTGTGAAGAGACGCCATGATTCTTAGGAAAGAAAAGATGTAATTTGTGGCTCTCTCACAGCTTCAGAGGTTCAGTCCATTATCATGGTGGCAGAGAGAGGAGAGAGATACTGGGTGCGGCTTGGACTTTTTGAAATGTCAAAGCCCACTCCTGGTGACACATTTCCGCAAACAAGGTCACACCTCCTAATCTTTCTAATCCTATCAAAGAGTCACTTCCTGGTGACTAAGCTTTCAAATATGTGAGTCTCTGGAGGCCATTTTGACTCAAACCGCCACAGCAACCATCGCTACAAATGAATTATTGAATGAGAAATTAAGTGTGATTGAAAGGAATTAACTTAGAGAGAGTAAAGCAGAGCTCTGGTATCTCTGGTAAGCACAGGCTGGGGAGGAGACAGCTCTGTCTGCTAAGGGCTTGCTGCACACCCATGAGGCCCGCGTTCAACCCCACCAGGTACAGTGGTGCACATTTGTGATCCCAGTATTGGGGAGGTAGAAGTGGTTTGATCTCTGAGGCTCATCAGTCAACCTATCATAAGTGAACCCCAGGTCCTAGTGAGAACCCCATCTCAAAGAACAAGGTGGAAAGCTCCTGAACCAACACCTGAGGTTGTCCTCTGTCTTGTATACATGTACACACTTGCATATGCAATCACTCACATTCATGCACACACTCACATACACCTGCATAGACATGAACACACACACACACGCATATATCTATTACGTGCATGCATGTGAACACACACTTGCGCATTCAGCCATACACATTCATGCACACACACGTAACAGTAACAACACTCGGGTTACTCTAACAGACTAAATTTTTGACTCCTGATATGTGCTTTGTGCTTACAGAACAATTTAATGAAGAGCCGCACATCAAGGACTCAAGAGACATGCGACTGGGGACTGTTTAAAGGGCTGTTCTAAAAGCATAAAATGGTCAAATTGAAGACTATGTGTGTTTCCTTTTGCACTAAATGGAATTTGATTATGACGCTGACCTTCCTATAGTTGGAATCTGAGTGTCCCCTAGGACCTAATAAAAGGTCTTTAGGTCATGGGGTGCCCTCGAATGGGTGATTGAGACCCCAGACCCTTCCTCTTTCGTTTGCTTCCTGGTCATGAGTCAGGCAGTTTGTCCTGCCACTTGCTCTTCACTGTCACAGCCCTGTGGCAGCAGTGCAGGGGATCGTTTCCTCCATGGAATGAAAGCTCTGAAGCCCTGAGCCAAAGCAAAACTCGTTTCCTGCTAGGTTGACTCTTAGGATCATTTTAGTGATGGGAACTGTGGAGCATACGGCTTCCCTTCGTCCTCAGGGACATGTCTTTGCTGAATCTATCCTTCCTGGATCCCTCTTACAGACTTCTGTGCTTGCATTGGGTCTGCTCATACAGCCCACAATTTTAAAAGTTTTAATGACACCTGCAAACTCTCTCTCTCCCACATATGTAATAGAGGAGCCTATGGTTAGAATGTGGATGTCTCTGGGAGCTGTTACCCAGTCAGGCTTCAGCAGCCCATGCTCACCAAGCGATTAGCATAGCAGCAACCAGTGAGAGACAAATATGTGTACTGAGTAAAACCCTGACACCAGCATTTTGAGGACGGCATTTACAGATGAGAAGGTGCACGGTGTCTTCATACAGGACCAACCTCAATTGGACTGACTGCATCCCTCCCTGTGACCACCATGCTAAGCTTTAGCCGGAGAAGAGCATGGGAACCCCAGGCACAGCATCAGATGCCTCGTGTGAGCGTTCCTTCATGCAGAGACCTGTCAGAGGCAAATCCATGCCTGGGTCCTACCCTCTAAACTCTGGGGATGCGTGCCTTTGCACTTCCTAGGGGAAGCTAGGCATGCAACTTCATTCAGGACACATCCAAGGATGAGTCAGTCACTAGCACCCTACTTCTGCTCCCTGCCTGCACCTTTGGGTGATCAAAGCTTATAGTGAACATATTTCAAATATTTCTGGCAATAATGACCAGGCTTATTGTCTCATTTTCTTTTCCTCTTAAAGCTCCAGGGTAGCCTATAGTCATATTAGATAATTACACTGTAACTTTTCTCCCCAGGAACATTTCTCCTAGCGACTCAAAGATGCGAAATAAAAAACTTTAAAACTAATATTTGTGGTAAACTCAGTCTGTTGGTTTTTTTTCTTTTCTTTCTTACTTATTTATCCAGGCAGGGTATCATGTAGTCCAGGCTGACCTCAGACTTCTGATCCCTCGGCTTCCACTTCCAAGTACTGGGATTACAGTCTCATGCCAGCACGCTTGACTATGGAGTGCTGGGGATCAAACCCGGGGTGGTGTGAATGCTAGGCAGGCAATCTACCCAATCAGCTACATCCCCAGACCATGGGGTAAACTGAGTCTTAAACGTGAGAGATTATTTTTATAAAAATAAGAAGGTTGGCATATGGAATGAACTTATATAATAATAATCTGCTCTGTGAATATGTTAGGGAACAAAGATGGTCTAGAACTAACAGAACCCATTTGTCAAAAAAAATGGAAGGTGGTAAAGAAACAATCTCTGATTTTCATATAAATCCCCAACAAGATGTTGAATTCAACAAAAGAGGCTGGGCAGTTGTTTAGTAAGTAGACTTTTTCTGGAAAGCCTACATACCCAGTACAGCATCTCGTTCTGCCTCCACTGTCTTCTGAGGTTTATTTCAGTTTCTCTTTTGACCCTCTTCCTTTATGGTGGAACAGGACAATCAGGGATGGGTGTCCACGAGAGCAAGGAGAGGTATATGTGAAGGGTTGGAAGGAGAGGGGGGAAGGGGGAAATTATATGATTATATTAAAATCTCACAAAATTAAAGAAATATTTTTCATTTCTGAAACTCAAACTTCATTTTAAAAGTTCTGTGACGAAGATTGACATTTTGTTCTTCCACTTCTCATTC
Organism: Microtus oregoni; assembly: GCF_018167655.1. NCBI lineage: Eukaryota > Metazoa > Chordata > Mammalia > Rodentia > Cricetidae > Microtus > Microtus oregoni. The sequence goes on from NW_024543221.1 coordinate 13,407,250, forward strand.
ATTAAGGAAGAAACACAATAAAATATTTCATCTAAATGATTTCAGAAACCAATATAGGTCAATAATCAGTAGCAAGTATGGACTCCACTCCCATTTCAAGGAAATAAAGGTTCTTTGGATGGGTTACTGTGTAATGTACGAGTTAGAATATCAAAGTACCAGCAAACAGAAGGGAAGAAACAACTAGAGCCTTGTTTGCAAATTACACATCATGGCTCCTTGTGGTATGAGGGGGCATGTGAGAAGCAGCTGTGTGTGTGTATGTGTGTGTGTGCGTGTGCGTGTGCGTGTGCGTGTGTGTGTGTGTGTGTGTGTGTGTGTGTGTCTTGGTCTGTTTGTCATCTGTCTGTGTCGAAAGGAAGCAAGTTCAACACACTGTCAAAAGCTCAGACAACTCTTCAGTTAAAATGTATCCTAGGCCTAGGAACTGCTTGGAGGATTAAGTAATTACTTTGCAAGGATAAGGACCTGAGTTCTAATCCCCAGTACTCAGAGAAAACCTGGTGTAGTGGGGGGAAAACAGAACAGAGACATGCAGAGTCTAGAGAGCCATTGTCAGCGTCGGTCTAGCCAACCTGTGCTCAAGATTCAGTGAGAGCTGTCCAAAATATGAGGAGGAGCAATCGAGGGAGATCGGCAATGTCAATTTCTGGCCTCTACATGTTCATGCAAGGCAAGTGTGTATGTATGCTAACACACGCATGCATGCACACACGTGTAAACACATGCACACACACACAAATGCATTCGGCATAATGCAGGCCCAACAATCTATCATCCTTTTACTGTCCATCTGTTTCATAGCCTTCACTGCCCCTGCAGGCATACCCCAGAACCTAGCTAACACAGGTGCATGCATGTGTGGCATCCAGAGTGAGCCTCCTCTGCAGCTGTCAGCTATGCCACTCCAGATGTGCTCCCACCCACTGCTGCTGTGATTTGAAAGTGAGCCCTGAAGAAACAATTTCTAGGAAGCTCCGGCTTTTATACCCTCACCTAAAAAGCCAAAATGTGAACCATCTGCTGGCTTCCCCCTTAACATTGTTGATGGAGGCGGTATTGTGGCTGTGTGGTGGAACACTGGCCTGGTACACACGAGGTTCTGGGTTCCATCCCAATATTGCAGACATGGGTGGGGAGGTAGCAGTCACTCTCTGCTGCAGTGGTAAAATGTCATGGCAAAGAGCAGCCTGCAGAAAGGGGGTTTGTGTTGGCAAATGACTGCAGGAGAGTCCATCACTGTGAGGGAGGGAAGGGAAGGGTGTGTGTTGGTGAATGACTGCAGGAGGAGAGTCCGTCACCGTGAGGGAGGAAAGGCAGCTGGTGGCCGGGGCAGTGATCTGATGGATCATATCTTCCATGGAGAGCATGAAGCATGAAGACCAAACTAGAAATGGGGAAAGGCTATCGACCCCCAAGGCTCATCCTCAGTGATGTACTTCCTTCAGCAGGGCTCCACCTCCTACAGGTACAACCTTCCCAAACGACCCTGCCAACTGGGGGCCAAAGGAGTCGTTTCTCATTCAAACCTCCGCAGACGTATCGATGAATTGATGAATAGGGCTCTTCCAGCCAGAACCGCACTCAATAGTGGGCAGGAACTTCTGGGTAGTTTTTCTCAGACTCTTAGGAATGACAGAAGGTTCTTATTAAAGTGAACACTGGGTGATCAACTTAACAGCCTCCAGAGGTACGTAATTCCAAAGAATAATACACTAAAAAATGCTGGCTTAATAAGAATATGTATAAACGCCTCATAAATCATTTATGGCAAAGCATAATTTTGAATTGCTCAAAAAAGAAATACTAAAGCCATGATAAATTACAACTCCTGCTGAACTAAGCCTCGTGTTTCCAGTACCAAAGAAGCAGATAAATTAATGCCCTTAATTAGCAGCCGAGGAGGCCAAGCCATGCGTAGCTTTAAAGGAATCCTCTTGTGTCTGTGGCATTTCCAAGATGGTTGGCTAAAATAAGCCTTCCTTTTCACAGATCACTTTTTTTATTCTTTTTCTAGACTTCCTTGCAAACTGTCAAACCCAATAGATGGTGTAGGATGGGGTGGTGGCCCGTCTCAGGAAGCTGCTATCTGACAGGGCCTCTCTAGTCTGCAATGATAATTGTATCTGTCAAGTAGGCACACAGCATCCCATCGCAAAGTCCAGCAAATTGGATGCTTGGGTACCCAGCATGCATCCTCTCATACTAGACGGATGTATTGTCCCTGTCAGTGGGTAACAGACACAAACACGGCAGAGTCCGTCTTCTCCAGTGTGCATATATGTCATTCATGGAGTGTAGAAGCTGAAATTTTAGTATCTGGGTTTGTTGTTTCTTCCTTTTAGTGTCAAAACCTGGAAAAATTTAATCGCCCTGGCGTGAAAGCATCAGCGTTTCTATGGCAATGTCAAGAAGGCAACTGGTGAAGATGGGCCAGAGGAGGTCAAGGCTGTTACTGCAGCAGAGCTTGTTACGGGCAGTGGCTGGACAGCAGCGAGCCAATTTCATGACGTCTCTTGATGTCTGTGGGTAAGTGTCGAACTGGCGGCTATGGAAGAGAGTGGAGAAGAAGGGAGCCGGAAGAAGGGCTCAGAACAGGGCCGCCTGCAAGTTCAAAGTGGACAGATGGATTTTAGGAACCTCCCAAATCTTGTCCTGAAAATCAAGACTCTGGGAGAACTGAGCAGGAGGGAGTGGAGGAACACCATGATTGCCTCTCCCTTTGAGACACAGCTTTCGAGCGTGGGCAAGACAGGCAGGCAATCTGCCAAGACTCTGAACATCACGCATTTTCCCAGATATTTCAGTTATCTGCCCTTCCATTTGTTTTAGTGTTATAGTATTTGGAAATTATGAACTCCAAAAAGTCCTGCGGGCTAGTCAGTGTTCAGTGCCCCTTCAGACACAATGACCCCCATCTTGGTTTGTTTCTGTTGGATTCAACACATATAAAGGATGCTCCCGCCCATTGCCATTTCTTATGAATGGATAAGATGGGAATAAGGGACAAGGATACTAAGACAATGCTACAACAGCTGAGCCTGATTGTTACAGGGCAGGCTCTTGAGGAATGAGAGTCTGGATGTATCATGGGAGGAGCTATCCAAGTGCCAATCATAAGCAGGATATATTCAAACAGAGCAAGAGCAAAGATTAAGCAGAGAGGGTCAGGGTCTCTCAACAGTCAGCCCTGAGAATACTAGAGGGAATATTCTGGAATATTCATCTGTCAGTGTATTTGTAGGAAGTATCTATTACAGGATAAGGAGAAAATAAAACTCGGTGGTAGTGTGCTTGTGTAACACACACAAGGCCCTAGGGTCATTTGTCAGTACACAACTAAAAGAGCTCTTGTGTGCCTGGCTCTATGCTGAATGGGAACCACCTACAAAGCATGTATCACCTGAGGATCGTACATGCAATAGGGAGGAGAGCTGTGAAAAGCCCTGTTTGCTCTGGAAAGAACTGGCCAGGGCATCTTCCTTAGACCAGCAGGACAGAGACGACTTCCTGGAAACAACTCCATGAACTTGATGGATGACTTGGAGGCCACTGGGCAAGGAGTGGGAGAGAGGCACAGGCTGGGGGATATTGCATGGCAGTCAGTGAAGCAAGAGAAACCCACTGTAAGAAAAAGACAAGATCCTTCATGTTTCATTAGCAGGTTAACATTTTATCTGAGCACCAAGGACTATTATTTAAGAATGCAGGCAGAGGAGGGAAATGATCATATTGGGGACTTTTATCATTGCTATGATGAAATACCTAACAAGAAGAAACTGAAGGGAGGATGGGGGTTCTTTTGGCTTACAGTTCAAAGGGAGACAGTCCATCATGGAGGGGAAATTATGATATATTGCCACCGATCGATCATATCGCAGCTGTAGTCAGAAAAGAAATAGAAATGTTGATTCTCACCTTGCTTTCTCCTTTCCTGTGGTGATATTCTGTTTGTGCTATAACAAATAAAGGTTGCCTGATGAGCAGAGTGTGGAGCTACCCACTAGTAGTTAGCCATACAGGCCAGGCAGTGGTGGCACACACCTTTAATCTCAGCACTCAGGAGACAGAGGCAGACGGATCTCTGTGAGTTCAAGGACACCCTGCGCTACACTAGATTGATTCAGTCTAAAAGAGGAACAGAGCCAGGCAGTGGTGTTTCACATCTTTAATCCCAGTACTTGGGAGTCCCACGCCTTTAATCCCAGCACTAGAGAGGTGAAGACAGGAAGGATATGACTGGGCAGACAGAGGAATATAAGGCAGGAGGAGACAGTAGCTCAGGATTCAATCCAGTGACTTGCAGAGACAGGATACCCAGTTCAGCCTGAGGAGTTCATAAAAGGTAAGAACTAGATTGGCTGCTCTGGTTCTCTGATCTTTCAGTTTCACCCCCTAATATCTGACTCTGAGTTTTTATTATTAAGACCATTAGAAATCATGCCACATTTTCCCCTTTTTTTATTTGAACAGGAAACCCCAGCTCAAGGAATAGTGCCATCCTTATACAAGATGTCTGCCAACCTCAGTTACCCTAATATGAAAGAAAGAAATCTCTTATATATATGGCCAGAGATCTGTCATAAGGATGATTTTAGAGATTATAAATTCCATTAATATCAGCCATTGCAATGATCTATATCACTTAACTCACGGTTTCACAAGTGTGTGAAGCTGCAGACATGGGCCAGGCGGGTGGCATTGGCACTGTGGACTGGGGAAGTGGCACTGGAGCTGGAGGAAGAAGTGGACAAGAGCCACCGAGGGAGCTAGCCTGACCTGTCATGGTGGCTGTCGATACCAGAAACTGCAGAGAAGAAAGAGCTGAAAGTGACATCCAGGGTTCCTCCATCTCAGGACAGAGAGAGGGGATATCTGAAGAGGAGTCAGGCACTTCTTATCACAAATCCCCAGATCTACTGTCCGCAGAGTCCCAGGCCCATGAGGTTTACAGAGCGACTCCAGCTCTGGAAGGGATGGTAGAATTAAGATGACCCACGCACTGCCCGTGCCTAGCTTGAGTTGTTGCATGGGATTTGACCAAGATTTGCTCCATCAGCAGACGAGATTGACGTGGGCCTCAGTTTATGTTTGGGTCCATGCTTCCTCCAGACATTAATTTGGGCTCTCTCTCTCTCTCTCTCTCTCTCTCTCTCTCTCTCTCTGTGTGTGTGTGTGTGTGTGTGTGTGTGTGTGTGTGTGTGCAAGAAATGTAAAAATTGTCAAAATATTTTAAATGGAGTTTCTTTCCTCAGCCCTAACCAAGAAATAAAACGAACAACAGTAAGAAGTTATGAAAGAATGGCTCTCACACATCACCACCTGGGAGCACGAGCCTGCACAATGGCCACAGCGGCCTCACACAAAAACATCTGCCCAGCAACTGTTCAAATCCAGACTAAGGGCACTCCTGTTGGCAATCACTCTGGCCCAAGGTTGCTATTTCAAAACATCTGCTGGAACCTTCCTCACATCTGTCTTTAAAGTCTACTTGCCCCTCAGCTTGGTTGAGGGTGCCCACAGCGTACCATGACACATGTCCCCATCTCAGCTCGCAGCTGTGCACGGTCCAATGCCCTGGTCTTCCCAGCTGGAGAATCTCTCTGATGTTTCTACATGGGACCCGTACATACTGCTCTGTTTTTTCTCACTGACCTTGGCTGTTGTGTCTTTGCCCTGAGAGGAACCTGGGCTGCAGACATCTCTCTGACACTGGCTCGGTGTTCTGGATGGATGCTCAGCAACGAGACCGCCAATCTTATGACAGTCCTCGCTCTGCTTCTTACAAAGCTCTATGCTTATTTCTGTAACTTTACCAATCTACAACCAAACACACACGAAGGTTTTCCTCACTCTCTTCCCAACCTTCATGATTACAGAATTTATAATGTTAGCCTTCAAGACTAAAAGCCATTACTTAGAAGTCCTTTCCACGAAAAAGCAATAAGAGGGGCTGGAGAGATGGCTCAGCTGTGAAGAGTACTGGCTGCTCTCCCAGAGGACACAAGTTCAGTTCCCAGCACCCCTGTCAGGTAGCTCACAACTGTAACACTAGTTCAAGGGGATCTAACACTTCTGGCCTCTGCAGGCACGCGTGCGCGCACACACACACACACAATTAAAATACAAAGTTGTCTTTAAATTTTTAAAAATAAGATGAAAAGATAACTATTATGAGATGAGATGACGGGTATACTAATAATGTGGTTATGGCAATGCCCTGACAATGTATAGAAGAAGCATACCTTAAATATACCAGTTTCATAGTCCACTTACAGCTCTGTAAAGCTGGGGAGGGGGAAGCACGTCAGTTAAGCTCCACAGAGAACATGCACCTCCTCGCCTCCCTGGAGAGTTGTTCCTGCCGCACAGCTTGTTAAAATTGTTACCAACATGGCGTCTGAGAACTCCATCTTTTCCAGACCTGGATAACATCTAATTTTCACAGTACTAACCCCAAAAAAGCTAGCAAAGGACCACAGCTAACACATCCCCCAACTTTGTGAGATGACAAACCAAAGTTCCAGGAATAGAAAGCGTCTCCTGGCCATTTGTTCCCCCGTCCGCTGACTCCACTAAAAAGCACTGACTCACTTAGCAAATATTGTGCAAGCTCCTTGGAACGCTTTCGGCTGTGCCAGACCCAGCTGCGGCCAAGACGCGATCTGCCCTCATAGGGTGTGCGTTCTTGAAGGGAAAGAAATAAATCAACAACACTAACTCTGGCAAGTACTGCAGGGAGGAGGGAGAAAGCGAAGGGAGGAGGGAAGAGGGGAGGGGGAGAGAGGAGGGAAGAGGGAGGAGGAAGGGAGGAGGGCAGACCTCCGAATGGTGTGGGCAGAAGAGCTAGCCTGCTGCTGGTTGGAGTCAGCTACAGGAAGAGGTGGACAGGGACGACTCCAGGCAGAGGAAGCAGGCAGTAAGGAGAGGTATGACCAAGCCTGTGCGTGTTGAGCAGCGGTGCCAGGAAAGCTGTGACCATGCAGGCTAATGTCATTTCGGTTTTCTGAGCTGTGCACCCATGATAGGGTTGCTGGGTAGTGCTGTAGTTACTAGCTCTTTTATGAACCCACGTGCTGTTTTCCATAACGGCTTGCCAATCTACAATCCCCATGGTGTCTGGCACCTTCTACCTTCACATCCTGCCCAGCACTTGTCAACCTGTCCGTGACATTAGCCTTCCTAAGAGACGTTACTTGAAGACTTTCAGGGCACACATCTGGAAAGGTAGCGACATGAACTGAGGGAACTCTTAGGAGCTGGAGATTTGGAGAAGTAGACAGCAGATAACAGCCCTGTGATTCAAGCCCTCCTAAGCTGCAGTATCTATTAGGGTGACGATGACCAAAAGCCAAAATGAGAACTGCTGGAAAGATGTGGGGTAAGGCGGCTCTGTACGCCATTGGCGGGAAGGTGAATCCGTCAGTGGAGCCACTGTGGGAAAAACGCTGAAGTGCCTTGGACTTCCAGACAACCATCGTTCCGATGACGTCGCTCTGTCAGCCCAAAGGGAAGGAGAGCGATGCCTCCAAAAGCTGTGTGCATGTGTGCACGTGCTCACCTCAGCACTGTTCCATGGCCTCCAAGGCTTGGGTTCAGTGGCCAAGACATGGAAGCACCCTCTGTCCATTAACATGAGAATGAATGAAGAGAATCTCCTGTGTCTATATAGTGGAATATTATTCAGCCATCTGAAAGAGCAGGATTTTGTTCTTCGTGATCATGCTGGTAAGCCCAGAGGACATACCTATGTGAAACGGGCAATATGGCAGCACCATATAAGGAGAGGCAGGAAGCAGAAGGCCGGCTGCCAAAGGCAGAGGCAGACAGAGGTATGGGAGCAGAGTTGGTGGTACAAGTGTCTGTAACCATGTGGAGTACACTGTGGAGATCCGCTGGGTATGGAGCCTGCCAGTCACAACACTGTAACACATGCTGAGCTTGCTAAGAGGGGTAATGTCTGTAGAAGTGGGCTCCCCGGGCTGGGGATGAAGATGAGCCAGAAGACATGTGTAACAGGAAGTCAGGTTCCTGGGATGAATGACAGCGACCAGTGCACAAGTCTGTACTCATTACTTTGTGTGCATGTGGTTTCTTGTATGTGGGCCATAATTTACAGTGTGGTTTACAACCAAGGGTTAGAGCCAGCAAGATGGCTCAGTGGGCAAAGGTGCTTGCTACCAAACTTGACACCCTGAGTTCAGTCTTCAGAACCTGCATGGTGGAAGGTAGAAATGACTCCTACAAGTTATCCCCTGACCATGAAACATGTGCTCCACACACACACACTCATACTCACACACACACTCACACACACCAATGTTGGGACTCCTCAGAGTGGAAAGGCTGTCACTGCAGGCCTTGAACAAGACAACAAAAAGCTCTGTGTTTCACTTGGACCTAACTGTGACTATACTGAAGACAGTTATCGGATGCAGGAGCCCTGTAACCCTAGCTGGGACATCCACATGAGAGATGCAGGGAGGGGTTGGTTCTCAACAGAAAGGGGTGTGAATGGTTCAGAATGGCAGACAGGGTGGGAACAAGAGAAAATCTCTTTGTTGTACATGGAGATTTCTCGTTCATTTCCCAGTCACCCAGACTTGAATAATCACACAGAACTATATTAATTACAACACTGCTTGACCAATAGCTTAGGTATATTCCTAGCTAGCTCTTACATCTTAAATTAACCCATTTTTATTGATTTGTGGATCACCACAAGGCTGTGGCCTACTGGTAACTTTCCACATCTTTCTCCTTTGGCAGCTATGTGGCATCTCCCTGACTCCGCCTTCTTTCCTCCTCTATCTCTACTTAGAATTTCTGCCTGGCTCTATTCTGCCCTGCCATAGGCCAAAGCAGCTTCTTTATTAACCAATGGTAATAAAACATATTCACATCATGCAGAGGGGAATCCCACATCACTTTGCAGGGCAAATGCTCTTTCTTCTACGTCAGTATTTCTCAAATCATCACAGCCAGTAGGATCTGGTGACACATTCTACACAGAATGTCAGTTCAGCACAGAATCTTAGGCAGCTGTCAGGCCTAGCTCAGGTCACAGCTGGCCACAGATGCTAGTGGGGAGGCTTCTCAGTGCTTCGTCTTACCTTTCCTCCCTATTGCCTTTCCCTCCAGCCCTTGAAAAGCTCTGCACTCCTTAGCTGAGAAAATTTTTTTTGGGGGGAGGGGGGTGCAGATAATCTTGCTGTCCAGCAACAGGAATGGCTTAAAACAGACTGTTGAACCATCTGGCAGCCTAGCAAAGCATCTAGATGCCACTCTTAGGTAGGGTCTGGCTGTCTTATGGATGATTGCAGACTCTTACTCCCCCTACTCCTCAGCTCTACACCCATAAAGTCAGCTGCTCTAGTGCTGCCTTAAATGCCCACTCTAGAGGCCTGTGGCCACGGGTGCAAGAGGATGTCACAACTTTTACTGTCTAGTCTCAGTGGATCACAGCCAACACCAGGTACTGAGGAAGAAAGCCCTCGTCGTCAGAACATGTGATTGACTAACTACTCCCTTCCTCCACCCCTCACCAGCCCCCACTTTCTCTCCCTCCACAGTAGAGTTGCTTTTCATTGTCTGGGGAAATTTCCTCCTAGTCAGGCTCAAAGCTCCAGTGTGTGCGCTAACGCTCCAGCGTGTGCACTAATGCTCCAGCGTGTGCGCTAACGCTCCAGCATGTGTGCTAATGCTCCAGGGGTTCGCTGCTGTCTCAGCCACTGCTGGCCTCACCTACACAATGGGTCATGGAGATTAGACAGGGAAGGCCCTTCCTGTGGGCTCTTCTCTGTGTTGTAGTATAGAACCTCCTTTACATGATACTGGGATTTACTGGGAACATGGGTGATGGAGAAAGAGACTAGCCAGCTGAAGAGGTAGCAGGCAGCAGGTGGGCACAAGACTGAGCTTTTCCTTATTTGCAATTTGGGGGGGTGGTCTCCGTAGATGGCCTCTTGGCACCAAGCATACCCTCCAAATCGTTTTCATATCTAACACCCAAGCTGACATGGGATTGCTACAGGACTTCCTCATATGAACTGTTCAGTGGTTTATATAAAGAGATTTCTGAAGGGAGAAAACCCTCTCTGCCACTCAATCCTGTGCTGCCCCCAATGCACCATCACAGTGAAATTTTCCCAGCATATTAACATTTATATACTGCAAAGGAAGGGGGCTCCTCATATGCCGGGGTTCTCCCAGCTCTGACCCTCTCCAAATGTTTTCAAATAGTAGGTGATACCAAGATGGAAAAAAATATTGACAAAAAAAAATAGACCGAAGTCCAGCTTCTCAGACCTTTGTGTCCTGCATGATAACAGCCAAAGGAAAAGGACATGAAGGTGAGATGTGTTGGGGGCCCTGAGGGAGTTGGAACGAGGGAGGGAGAGGGGTAGATATGATTAAAACATACTGTATTCATATATGAAATTGTCAAAGACTAAATAAAAAGATAAATGGGAACAAGGGCCAAGGAATTTGCTCAGCCATTCAAGTGCTTGCCACACAAGATAAGGACCTGAGTTTGGATGCACAGAAATCACGTTAAAGAACAAACAAGCAAAACCAGGGTCTTAGCAACCGTGAGATGGGAGGCAGAGATGGACAGATCCCCAGAATCAGCCAGCTTGGCCTGTGTGGGGACGCTCCAAGCCGATGAGAGAACCTGTCCTGAAGATGGGAGGCACTTGAAGACCAGCACCCAAGGCTGTCTCCTAACCTCCGTGTGCATTCACTAGACACACACACAGAGAGAAACAGACACACACACAAAAGAAACAGACTCGTTCTTACATGAGAATTAAATTCCTCATCACCTGAACCATAGCAACGAGCTCAGAAACACAGGGGAAGTTTTTGTTTGTTAGTTGGTTGGTTGGTTGGTTTGGGCTTGGTTTTTGCTCTTTTTTCCACTAGAAGACAGACTTATGGAAACTATTTTGCCAACTTTTCCTTAATGTTTTAAATTTTACTGTATTCCTGGGAAGGGACAGTCCTGTGGGTTTTAACAAGGGCACAGTTTATCCACCACCTCCACGGCACCGTGTGTGCCTCGCAGACCTGTCATCAGTCTTCTCCCCGGACCGTTTGGGATCAGCTCTTCTCACTCACCCCCACCTTGCCCCTGTTTGCCCAGAACTATCGATCTGCCTTTTCTAGAATGTCACCTAAATGAAGCCGCACAGCCAATGGCCTTTTGAGCCTGACTCATAGGTTCATGACTTATCAAAGCCCTTTTGAGACTGATGCTTTTGTTCACGTATGTAAGATGGATTATTCTAATTCACCCACTGGATATGGGAGATATTGACAGTTGGAGGAGATTGCATATAAGCCTTCTAAACATTTCTGCTTGAGGGTTTTTGTTTTGTTTTGTTGAGACAGACTTGGGCCTTGAACTTCTGGGGTTATAGATAGGCATTTCCATGTCCAGTTTGTGTGGCACTGGGATCGAAGCCTTGACCTCAAGCACACCAAGCAAACCCTCTTCTACCCGCTGAGCTGACCCCAGACTATATGCACGGAATTTTTAAAATGAAAATACAAGACTTTATTTCTCTTGAACAAATATAAAATGGGAGACTTGGTCATATAGAAAAAGTTATATCAATTAAGACTAATAAGAAAATGTCTACTGTTTCCTGTGAACGTGGCAGCCTTCACCCTTGTACCTGCGACATGGGAGCTTTCCAGCTGCCCCCATCCTCTTTAGTGGTCACTGTTGTCATTTTTGTTGAGTTTGAAAAGGTCTGTCATCCTTCTAAACTGTATTTCCAGTCATCTTAGCTGCTCTCCAGACAGGAAAAGGGGATGGAAAATGGGCATGTGGCCTGTGCTCGCAGAGGCCACCCTACAATTTAATGCGTGTCACTGGCTAGTGTTAACCACAAGACTTCATGGAAACATCGCAGTGTTCTTAACAGAATACATCACCACCTCATGCAACTGGGGATCTCTGGGTGTAAAAGAGAAGGATGGGCAGGGAGGCAGCTCCTTACCACACAGGGAGCCCAGCTCCCCATCCACACCTTTGGATGGCCTCTTCTTCAGCTGTGACTGCACCAGCCCTCACTAAGTTCATAAGGTCACACCACTTTTATGCTTAAAATGACATAACACACATCACTCCTATGCTTAAAGTGCCGTAATGCACACATGTTCCTTGAGCGTTCCCAGCCCTTCCTGGGACGAAGCACAATTCTTACCAGTACTTCCTCTGATGGTTGTCCTCTAGCCTTGCGGTTGTCCTTTCTCTTCTCTTCCAAAGGCCTGTGTGTTCAAGGCTTGGTTCCAACATGGCTCTGTTGGGAGACAGCAGACCTTTTAGGAATTGGATTTATAGTATATGTATAGAGGAGGTTTTCAGTCATTGTGTGTGTTCAGAGGGGATAGTAGGATGCTAAACCCTTTGTGTCTCTTTCATGATGTCCCAGCCATGAGAGAAATATTTTTGACAGGCCAGATGTGTAGCATGATTAATAAAAACCAGAGACAGTTAGTGGAATTCTGAAGATCAGAAAAGCAAAGCAACCAGACATGGGCTCTTACCTCTACCTCAGATCATCCATATTCCCAAATTTTGCTTGGGTCCGCATAAGATTATCAGTGCCCCCAATCAGCAGGAAGTATAGGTAGGATGAATATAATCCAAAAAAATAGATTATGGATGCTTGTCTTTGTTTAGAGTGTTGGTTACAAGTTGTTATGGATAATAGTCAGGAGAAAAGGTAAACAAAGGAGATTAGATTCAGAGTTCTTGATTTGAATAAAAAGGGAAATACTATGGGATAACACTCTTGAACACTGTGAAGATTTGTCACTCATATTAGTTTAATAAAATGCTGATTGGCTAGTAGCCAGGCAGGAAGTACAGGTGGGGTGACAAGACTAGCAGAAGTCTCAGAAGAGGAAGGCAGAGTCAGTCACCAGCCAGACACAGAGGAAGTCAGATAAGAATACCTCACTGAGAAAAGGTACCAAGCCACATGGCTAAACATAGACAAGAATAATGGGTTAATTTAAGTTGTAGTTTAAATTTAAGAGCTAGTTAATAATAAGCCTGAGCTAATAGGCCAAACAGTTTATAATTAATATAAGCCTCTGTGTGTTTCTTTGGGACTGAATGGCTGTGGGACCAGGTGGGACAGAAACTTCCATCTACATACATGCTCCCATCTGCTATCTCTCCCTTGCCCCAACACAGACCTAAGAGCAATTGCTCTACTTGACTGCAGGCTGAATCCTCAAAATCTACAAGTCAAAAGAAGCCTTCTCTTTATAAACCAGTTATCTGAAATTGACTAACAGGATTCAGATATGCTCTGGCTTCTGAGCATTTTCCATACCACTCACTCAGCCAGGAAGTTCTTCCTCTGCAGTCTCTCTGCTGTTCTTCCATCCACACAAGTGTGCACACAAAAATGCCTGTGTCAGACAGGCCCCCTTCCTATACAAAGATTTACTGTTTAAATTGTGTGTGTGTGTGCACACACACGTGTCTGTATGGGTATGTAAAGATATGAAGGCAGGTACCCAAGGAGGTCAGAAGAGGGCATCAGGATTCCTACAGCTGGAGTTACAAGAGGGTATAAGCCTCCTAACATAGGTGCTGGGAACTGAACTCAGATCCTCTGTAAGAGCAGTCTGTGATCTTAACCACTGGGACATCTCTCCAGCACCCCCTCTTACATAAAATCTTACTGAAAAGTCACGATCACACCCTCTATCCTGCTCAACTGCTACAGCGCCTACCATCAAATATTGCACCACGTATGTTTTTATTAATAACTTATATCCTGCCCCTAGTGGGCAAGAAGTCAGGAACTTGATTTGTTCCCTTCCAGGGTGGGATCTGGCAGTCAACACACACACATATGCACACACATGTACACCTACATGTATGTACACGCACACACACATACACACATGATGAAGAGAGGAAGGCCTTTGCAAGGACTCACAGAAAGAAATCAAACTGTGACATTTCTCCCTTCCTTTAGGACCCCTTGTCTCCTTCCCTTTCCTGCCTGAGCATGCAGGATCCCATAGATCTACTCCTATAGCCTGGATGGTTGAGACAGGAAAGCAGACACCATGTCCCTGACTGCTTATGGCAAGCTCTGAAAAGAGGGGTCAGGTCTCAGTTTCCATCAGCTGTATGCCATAGACAAGGGCTGAGGGGAGGAGCTGGAACTTGGAGGGCATGAGAGGCAGAAATGATGTCAGGTGAGCGGACTTGTGACAACAAACAGACCGGATCCGTGTTGCAAGACCCCAGCCTGCACCACCCAAGTCTATGGATGAGCCATGCACGGTTGCCGTACCAGTACCCCCCAAGTCTATGGATGAGCCATGCACGGTTGCCGTACCAGTACCCCCCAAGTCTATGGATGAGCCATGCACGGTTGCCGTACCAGTACCTCCCAAGTCTATGGATGAGCCATGCACGGTTGCCGTACCAGTACCCCCCAAGTCTATGGATGAGCCATGCATGGTTGCCGTACCAGTACCTCCCAAGTCTATGACTGTGCCATGCATAGCACCACATACTGGCTGCTTCAACACGGGAAGCCACGTGCTCATAACCCTAGAAACTACATATCTTTTCTCAAAGACAAATTGAAAAAATAATAATGATAATAATTAAAGCTAGGCTCAGAGGGCCATGCCTACCAAGAGGCTGAGGTGGGAGGGTCACTAAGCTCAGCAGTTCAAGGCAAGCCTGGCCAACCTAAGGCCCCTCCCAGCATCTCAAAGGATAAGCAATTAATTAAAAATAAAACCCCGCATTTCCTGAGAGTGTAGTTCAGTGATATAGTATGTACTGAGCATGTGCCAGCTCCCAGGTTCAATACAGAGCTCTAAAAGTATCTTCACTAACGAATCGGTTAATCCTTCAAGAGGATGTAATTAGCAGAGCCACTCTTTGTCAATCAAATAATGTATTTTCCACTGGCTGAGAAAAACTGCATGCTTTGAAGCCACTCTCTCCTCTCCTCGGGCAAGGAGGCCCCTGCAATGCTAGGCTGCATGTTTATCTCTTAACTCAGCTGCTGTTTTATCAGCAGAGTTTACTCACCCTCGTTCAGCATGAGCAGAGCTTGCTCTGACGTCAAACACATGTCTGTGGTTTTCTTGTTCTGTCTGGAAACACCATCCTGGACTGGCTGGTTTGATTTGCTCACAACCAGGGAAGTTAGAGAAGACAGAAGTGTGGCCATTTCTGGAATATCCTCTATCATCAAGAGACATCAGAATGGACTCCAGAGAAGGACCCTGTGTGAATTCTCAGACATGAGAGCTATATCCCAGGCTTTCTTGTTTTGGCCACCCACCAGCTTCCAAATCATGGCATGGAGGCTTATTAGTTTCGAATGCTCGACCTAGCTTAGGCTTATTTCTGGCTAGCTTTTTTTTTTTTCTCTAACCTAAATTAACCTATTTCTTTTTATGTACCTTCACCTCAAAGCTTTTTACTTTTCTTCCCTTCTGTTTATCTTCCTTTCACTGTTCCTCATGTCTGGCCAACAGCTGGCTGCCTGACTTCTTGCCACAGGCATATCCCACACCCCCTCGTTCTCTTCTTCTTCTCTTCTTTCATTCTTTTTCAACCTAGATTTCTCCTATTTATTCTCTCTGCCGGCTAGCCCCACCTATCCCTCTCCTGCCTAGCTATTGGCCATTCAGATTTTTATTAGATCAATCAGGTAGGCAAGGTGAAACAGGAACACATCTTTTCATAATTAAACAAATGCAGTATAAACAAATGTCACACACCTTTACACAGTTAAATAGTCTGCAGCGTAAACAAATGTCACACACCTTTACACAGTTAAATAGTCTGCAGCGTAAACAAATGTAACACATCTTTACACAGTTAAGGCAATAGTGCTCGAAAGAGCTCAGAACCTCTTACAACACAAATCACTTTCTATCTGAGTTCCAGAGGGACTGAGGGGACAATCCAAAGTCTGTGAGAGGCTCTGAGGGGAACCAGAAGATGAAAGGCTATGGTTCAAATGTGTGTCTCTGCACCTCGTGCTTGCCATACCCGCAGAGACTGGTAGAGGGAGTCAGGTTCCCTGGAGCTGGAGTTACAGAGAGTTCGGAATCAAATCAGGGTCCTCTGGAAGAACATTCAGTGTTCTTAACCACTGAGACATCCCTCCAATCCCCCATTAATATATTTTAAACTTGATTACAAGTTAAAAAAAATTAGACATGGTGGCTTAAATAAAATATATTATAAAATTGAAAAAGGAGAAATGCTTTGGCTTGATTCCTAACCAAAGTCACCCTCATGAACACAATAATTACCAGCTACCATATTATCCAGACATCTACCAGTTAACTGAGACAGCATCCAGAGAGATTACCAAATTAACACATATTTGGTTTCTTTTCATATGTGTGATTTGTGTATGCATGAATGTTTATGTATGTGTGTGTATTTGCCTCTGTCTGTGTAGCTGTATGTCTGTGTGGGGGTGTATACGTGTGTGGTGCCTATGGAGGCCAGAAGAAGGCACTGGACTCCCAGGAGCTGGAGTACCAGCAGTTATGAGCCCCTTGATGTGGGGTGAGGGGAGCTGAACTCAGCCTCCGCAAGAGCAGCCTCACTGATTGCTGAGTCATCTCTCGAGCCCATCTTAAGTTTGGCTGTGAGTCTCAGAATGTTCTGTGCAGGAGGTAGGCCGTGATGAGCAATGTTCTCATAAACGATTATTCTGGAGACTGGGAAAAAACAGTGAGACCACATTGTAGCAAGGTGGCAACTGCTCTCCACGCTTCCGTGTCCTTCTGGAACCAGAGCCCGCCATCATGTGAAAAGAGCACCTTTGCAGTTGCTGATAACCAAGTTAAGACAGGCCGTGCTGAGAGAGGGTGAGTCTTCACCCCGACACTGCTAAGTGTCCTTCTCAGAATAAAGGAATCTGGATAGAAAGAGACGGAGAAACAAGGAAAATCCTGTGTGACAATGGTGGCAGAGACAGCAGTGACAGAAATTTAATTCAGAGAGAGCTTCAGGCTGCTGCAGTCACTGGAAGGCGGGATGAACTGGGGTGGATGTTGTCTCGGAGCCTGCAGAAGAAGCCGACCCTGCAGGCACCTTCATTTTTATCTTCTGACTTCCTGAACTGTGAGAGCTGTTTTCAGCCTCCCCAATTTATGGTTCATTTTTGCAGCAGCCCTGATGAAATAAAATAGCACAGTTTATGGGCGATGGTAAGTGCTAAGGAGAAAACCAGAAGCACAGAGCGGAGAAGGCCACCATGGTGGGTTAGTGAGAGATACTCCATGGTAATGTAACCCAGAGGGTCAAAGACTGAAGGAATGGCTGGGCAGACGGCTCAACGGGTAAAGGCTTGCCATGCAAGCATGGGGCCCTGAGTGCAAATGCCCAGAACCCACTCGAAAACTGAACACACAGCACAGACATCTGCAATCCCAGGACTCTGCTGTGATGGAGACAGGAGCATCTCCAGGGTCAGCTAGCCTAGAGCTTGAAGCTGGAAAAACAATAGAGGGATTCTGCCTCAAACAAGGTGCCAGGTAAGGACCAATGCCCAACGTTGTCATCTAACTCCTAAATGCACACGTGGCGTGGGCACACCTGCATTCATACATATATATGTGCACACACATCCTACAGGTGCCAGGGAATAAAGAAGGTGCAATGGTATAAAATAATATCTCGTAGAAAAACTGTTCCAGGCATAAGAAAAACCCATGCAATGACTCTGAGTTGGGGACCTCATATTCGGGGTCTATCAAGGAAGCTGGGGTGGTTGGACTGGAAGGACATAGGCCAGCAGAAAGAAATGGATGAGCCCCAAGGGGTCATGGGAAACCAACTCATGGACTATTGTGGCATCTGCCATCACTCTCAGAGAGGAAGGGGGGAGACTTTTGGAGAGCTGGAACAGGGGGCAAAGCACGTGCGTGACCAGATCCGGAGGGGTTTTTATCAGGTCTCTACTTCCTGGGAATATTCCGAACAGGGCAGGACGGAAGTGGGTAAGCAGATGGTGGCTCAGAGCATGGTACCTGCTCCAGGGTCTTTGTGGTCAGACTCAGGACGCTTTTGTAAATGTGTCCACTGAAACTGTGGGTCAGATGCAGAGAGTATGAGTGGGGAGGGGAAGCCAGGGTGGCTCCTGGGCGCTTTGCCAGAGGTCTTGGAAGGACAGCCTTTACTGAGAAGGTGTGCAGAGGGGGCCTCAGGATCACTGGGGCCGTGAAGCCAGGGTGGCTCCTGAGCACTTTGCCGGAGGACTTGGAAGGACAGCCTTTACTGAGAAGGTGTGCAGAGGATCACTGGGGATCACTCAGGATCACTGGGGCCGTGGAGCATTCATCTACTCTTTAGACGTAAGTGAGGTGATTCTCTAGGCAGCTGGGCACTGGAAGCAACTTGTCTGTTGCTTTGATGAGGGTTAGAATCACCACGGAAACAAACCTTTGACCCTGTCTCTATGAGGGATTGATTGTCTAGATTGGGGTGACTGAGTCACGCAGATCTGTTCTAAATGTGAATGGTACCATCCTCACGGGCTGGGATCTGAGACTCAGTGAGAATCAGAAAGCCAGCTCAGAGAAGCCTCCACTGCTGTTTCCTGATGGCAGATACAGTGTGGCCAGCCACCTTGCGTTCCTTCAGCCACGCTTTCTCCACTAGCATGGACTGTGTCTCCTTAACCTGTGAGCCAAGCCTTAAGTGGCTTAAGGTATCAGGTTGTCGGTTACTGCCTTGCAGCCATGAGAAAAGCAGCTCACGCAGGCACACAAGGAGCTCGCAGACGGCACAGAAGAAGAGTCTCGTTTGGAACTTAACGGAAGATGGATGACATTCCATGTCTACTCGTTTGTGACACCCTGCACAGTGCTTCTGCACTCCCTGAAGAAGGGACATGCAGTCTGGTAGTGCAGTGATGTGATCTGACCCTTACCTGTGACATACCTTCACTCTTCCCATGGGAAGAATAATAGAATTGGGTCAGTGTTTGTGATTGGGTTTGATACTTATAAGCTTTCTGAAAAAAAAAAAACCTACTGAATAAAGTCAACCACAGAAACAGGAAACTCTTTTAAAAGGTGGAGTGTGAGGTGTCTTTAAGTTCCTCTTATGACCATCATTACCTGGGGACCCGTGAAAAGACTGCATATGATATCAGGCTCTATGGGACTCTAAAGCATATGCTCTTTCTCAAACGTTTTTAATATTTGTTTGTTGTATAGCAACATGAGTGAGGAGGTCAGAGGACAACTTGCAAGAGTCATTCTTTCTTCTCCCATGTGGGTTCCAGGACCCGCACTCAGATCCTCAGCAAGCACCCTTAGTTGGTAGCACACTCACCTTATCTGATACACACTCCACCTCATCTGATACACACTCCACCTCATCTGATACACACTCACCTCATCTGATACACGCTCCACCTCATCAGATACACACTCACCTCATCTGAAACACGCTCCACCTCATCTGATACACACTCACCTCATCTGATACACACTCACCTCATCTGATACACGCTCCACCTCATCTGATACATACTCCACCTCATCTGATACACACTCACCTCATCTGATACACACTCACCTCATCTGATACACACTCACCTCATCTGATACACGCTCCACCTCATCTGATACACGCTCACCTCATCTGATACACACTCACCTCATCTGATACACACTCACCTCATCTGATACACACTCACCTCATCTGATACACACTCACCTCATCTGATACACACTCACCTCATCTGATACACACTCACCTCATGTGATACACACTCACCTCATCTGATACACACTCACCTCATCTGATACACGCTCCACCTCATCTGATACACGTTCCACCTCATCTGATACACACTCACCTCATCTGATACACACTCACCTCATCTGATACACACTCACCTCATCTGATACACACTCACCTCATCTGATACACACTCACCTCATCTGATACACGTTCCACCTCATCTGATACACACTCACCTCAACTGATACACACTCACCTCATCTGATACACGCTCACCTCATCTGATACACGCTCACCTCATCTGATACATGCTCACCAGCCCTGGGACAGAAGCTGTCGCATGACTTTTTCTGAAGAGACAGGAACAAAGGTCTACTTGCCCCAAAAAGGGCCCCAGTGACAGACCAAAGACACAATCCCTCCCAAGTCTAACTCGGTGCACCAGTGTGTGTATGAAGTTTCCTTCGGGAACATGGGGGATGGGTTCCTTATGTTTCTTCCACAAGAGCAAGGGCGACTCTGTAACCACACCCCAAAAAAGCCCACCTCAGGTGAAGGACAGGCTCCTGAGTGCTGCACCGAAGGAAGCAAGGAGCTCCCTGAAACCTGCACAGAGTCTCTTTCTCCCCAGCCGCTCTTCACTGCTTACATCCCTCCGTGGGCAGCTGGGGCAAGGGCTTGCGGTCTTGTGTCTTCCTTGTGTTTTGGGAGCCTCCACTTTCCTCCACTACGGAAAGTTTCAATCTGGTGAAAATGATTAGCTAACTTCAGCCCCAAGAGGCTTTCTTCCCCCAGAGTCATTGAATATTTTAAATATTTCAAGAACAACTTGTATGTGTTCAGCTGTACATAAAAGATGCATGAGTTTCCTCAGGAAAACACAGTCTCTCTGAGAAAAATGACAGAAGCCCAAAGTCCATACGCACATCAGCAAAAAAGCCATTGACTGGGTAGATATGAGGACGCTGAACACAGGCAGGAAGGCACAGGCGTTCTGAGGAAAGAGTATCTGTCACAGTTAGGACTAACACAAGCCTAGCAGCGATAGGGCAGACTGATGGGCCCTGTCCAGGTGTGTGTAGTCTAATTCCCAGAACCTGAGAAGGTGTCACTTTTATGGCCATGGCAACTTTGGGGCAATGTTTGAGAAAAGGGGAATTCTGACCTTATGGATCTTTAAAGACAAGAACAAGGGTTCTGGATAGGTGGTTCAGGGGTTAGGAGCACACGCCACTTGTCAGAGGACCCGAGTTCTATTCCCAGCACCCATGTCAGGCAGCTCACAACCACCTGTGCTCCAGGGGATCCAGAACCCTCTTCTGGCCTCAGTATACACTGGTTCGTGTGCACATGTATGTAGAAACACATGTAAAATTAAATATATATATATTCTGGAAAGGCAGACAAAAGAGTCCATCAGGAAGATGGGAAGACAGAAGAACTGGGAGCCTTTGGAACATAAGGATCGCTTACCGTGTTATTACTGTTTTGAAGATGGGAAGAAGATGCCATTAGCTGAGTGACACAAGATGACTCTGAAAACCTGGAATAGTCCTCAAACAGCCATCAAGAAAATGACCCTTCTGTCTTAAAATTGCAAAGAACTGAATTTTCCAAGATCCCAAAAGGTCCTGGAAACAAAATTGCCTTTGGGTCTCCTGAGAAAGAATATACCCCTACTGGTATCTAGATCTCAGCCCAGCAAATCACATTTAAGACTTTTGACCCACAAAACTGTGCGATAATAGACTCCTATCATTGAATTTGAGGTAATGTATTAGAACAGAGAGAAAACTATATCTGTGGGCACAGTCCCCAGAGTCTGCCTAGGGAGCCTCAGTCATTATGTCTATTGTTTTACCCTGCAGCCCACTGGGGACACTGGGAAGCATGGCTACCATTAGCCACCCCCTTCTGGGAAGCCTGTAAACTGGTCAGAACCCACTCCTCCAGCAAACAAGGGAAGGACCTGACCTAAGCCAACCAAAGCAGTGCAACAAACACCTAGAAAACAACCTGGGAGCCATACCCTATTGCAGTGGACAGAGCAGTTAAATCCTCTATTTGACACCAAGAGTCAAGAGAGAGATGGCTGTTGGAGAAAGAGACATGCAGAGGAAAAGGTCTTAAAAGCAAAAGCCATTCAAAGGCTAACAGAAAGCTTGAGTCCAATGCACAAAAGAAACTCAGACGTTTTTTAAAGGAGGAAGGAAGAAATGGAACACGGGCAGATGAAACTTGATAGGAGAGTTTGCCACAATGGCAGAACATCCACCATTGTAATATAGAAATGGAATAAATCCTCCCCAATGCTGAGAGGGCATGAGAACACAGGATTGAATAAACCTGTTGAGCGAGAACAAAGATGTAGGCTCCAGGAAGCCTTCTGGGAAGTTCCCCTGTTGTAAGGAAGCTGCTTGTTTGTTTCCCAGCTGCTCAGCCCCAAAATAATCATACAGAAACGATATTATTTGCAATACTGTTTGGCCAATAGCTTAAGCATATTTCTGGCTAACTCATATCTTAAATTAACCCATCTTCATTAATCTGTGTATTGCCACGAGGCTGTGGCTTACCGGGTAAAGTTCCAGTATCTGTCTCCAGTGGGGCTATATGGCTTCTCACTGACTTCTCCCTTCTTTCTCCCAGCATTCAGTTTAGTTTCCCCCCACCTACCTCTATTCCCTTGCACAGGCCCGAGACAGTTTCTTTATTAACCAATGAAATTCACAGCATACAGATTGGAATTCCACACCATTCCCCATTCTTTGCATCTCCATGCCGAGCTTCCCCTTCCCTGGTTGAGATGCTCAAGCAGCTCCCAGGTTCACAGGACCCTGCTGAGGATAGCTGACTAGTGGTGCTGAATTAAAAGATATTTACTCTCTTCTGTTCTGAGAAGAGTTGGACCCCTGTGTAGGTCACTGCCTCTTGTCTACTAGGTTATTCATTGAGAAGCCACCTGTGATTCTCCAGAAACCACTCTGCTAGCCAGTCACAGCCAATGTCACCCACACAGAAAAAGTTAGATTTAAAAAACAGGAAAGAACTTCCTTAATCCAATCAAACATATCCTTTGTCAACTATAACTATTGTAACTATATTCTGGAACCACTTTCAAACATCTCATGGTGTCAGTCCTTTCTCCTTTCCTAAACTATGAATATTGGGACTGGAGAGATGGCTCCATGGTTAAGAGCACTAGCTGCTCCTGCAGAGGACCTGGGTTCTAGTCCCAGCACCCACATCACTCACAACTGTCTCTAACTCCACTTCTAGGGATCCAACACCTGGTTTTCTCTGGTACTGCTTGCATGTGATGAATCAATACACATGCAGGTAAAGCACCCTAACACATAAAATAAAAATAAATAAATCATTTTAAAGAATACACTATCAATTTGGGGAAAGGAAATTTCATATTTATATTTACATATAGTTATTTTCATAAAAGGTGTGTGACGGTCCACTGCTTTGGGGACTCACAACAAAATGATGTTTCAGGAAAAGAGGGATCAGATTCTTGTAACATGATCACAGACCATCTTGCTTCCTTTCTACCATGAAATTCTATCTACCTTGGCCATTCATGAAAGAACCTGCTGTGGAATGATTTAATAGTGAAAATACCTTTCTACCCACAGTCAACACTTGGAAATACTATCCTCAGATAAAACAGATGGAGAGACTCAGGAAGACATGCTCTTGGTCTCCTTGTCTCTCTTTTAAGATGGTGATAAAAACAGCTACCATCTTTGCTGAACAGTCGAGTCCCAAACAATGTATCCACATGACAGTCAACCTCCACAAAAACACTTGAGAAAGGCAACACTGACTGTGTTACTTTGTACACAGTGAGCTAGGGCTCAGAAGGATTAGACCACCTAGTGGTTCTCAACCTAACACTGCGATCTTTAATACAGTTTCTTGTGTAGTGGTGACCCCCAACCATAACATTATTTTGTTGCTACTCCATAACTATAAATAATCTTGCTACTGTTATAAATTATAATGTAGATATATATCTGATATGTGGGACAACTAAAATGCAATCCCTGTGAATGGGTCATTTGACCCCTAAAGAGGTCATGGCCCCTAGGTTGAGGACCACTGACTTAGCCAAAAGTTCTGCAGGGCTGATTCTATCGTCCGTACTCCTTCTTTGTGTCCATCTTTTATTT
This sequence comes from Microtus oregoni, assembly GCF_018167655.1. NCBI lineage: Eukaryota > Metazoa > Chordata > Mammalia > Rodentia > Cricetidae > Microtus > Microtus oregoni. Next base: position 13,431,211 of record NW_024543221.1, read on the forward strand.
TTTTATTTTCTTTATTTTTATGTTTCCTTTTCTCTTTTTCCTTTCAAGAGTGAAACCAAGCTGGCCTAAACATCTCAGTGAGCAGGATTCCGGTTCCTTCTCCAATCTGCCTAATTTAACAAGCACTCTGGGACATCAGTAGCTTGGGCTACAGCTTCAAGAAGAGTTCACTTTAGGACCTGGTGCCACCTGTTGGTCAATCCATGAAACTGGTGACATTTCTTGTGTCACCACCTGCCACCACCATATCATCAGTCTACACAAGAATCCTTTTTAAAAAGAGAAGCCACATCAAGAGTTTTTCCTTTAGCCCCATTTTCCTGTGTCTGGTCTGTTGGTGCCAATAAAATGCCCCTGTAGTGGGGAGTGGGTTCCCTGAGCTTTATTGCCCATATGCCCAGTATGCTGTGCTGACTGCGTGAGATGCTGCGGACCATACGGGAGCCCTCAAAGTCCGGGGTAAATATGCCAAACCCCTTCCAGTCTTCCTGCCTATACACAAACACGATTTCTTCCTATGTGTGCTGCTGTATGAACAATACTGGAAAGTTCTGGAATAACGTCTAAGAGAAATAAGACAGCAGAGCAGTTCAGACATCCTGCTCTTCACTCATAAGGTGGTTTTAAATAAAATATTGCTGGGATGTATTTTCCATATCTTTTTTTTGTTTGTTTTTTATTGTTTTGTTTTTCAAGACAGGGTTTCTCTGTGGTTTTGGAGCCTGTCCTGGAACTAGCTCTTGTAGACCAGGCTGGTCTCGAACTCACAGAGATCCGCCTGCCTCTGCCTCCCGAGTGCTGGGATTAAAGGCGTGCGCCACCACCGCCCGGCCTATTTTCCATATCTTAAGGCAGAGAGCTGCCTGAGGTGATGTACACAGAGAACTGGAGTGAGCATCTGAGCCGTGGCAGCTACGGTCACAAAGACAGGCCATGCTTACGAGATGCTTCAAATCACAAAACCGATCTCACAGGTCAGCCCTCCCCCACCCCCCGGGATCTCCATGGAAGAGCAGTGAGGAAGGCGTGCACAGCACACGGATGCGTGGCAGATGTTCACTCCTCACATAGCCCTGGAATTCTATTAAATCAGGCCTGGTGCCTCGTTAAACAAACCCAGCCCATCAGACAAGTGACAGAGCACTGGCTAAGGAATCCTTTCACAGGGCCACATGGGTGAAGCAGTCCAGAGAAACAGCCTCACAGTCTTCTGCGAACCTGCTTACACCTCTCCCTTTTAAATATAGATGAAGAATAAAAGAGGCATCATCTCTCGAAGACACTCATCCATTTTTCATAGGTGTGTGGCGTTCGCACACCTTTGCTGGCTCTTTTAAGTTTTATTTATGACCCTCCACCTTCTGCAAGCAAGCGAGGTTCCGGCTAGAAGGAATTATTTCTCTACACAGAGCATCATGCATAATTGAATGCTGAGGAAGAAGGAAGGGTTTGCATGCAGCAGGACACCCCTCACAAGGACACAGATCTGAGCAGGGAGGGGCTGAAAGCCAAAGAACTCTCTTCTTAAGAGATTGAGAGAGGATTTAATGTGTGAACATTCCATTCTGTTACCTAAAGAACCAAAGACAATTGCCTCAACCCCTGAACCAAGGGACTCAGTTGAAACTGTTTCACACTAAACTGGCAAAATTGTGCAGTCAGCAGTTATGGAAAGGCCCATCAAGAGAAGGAATAAGCTTGAGAGTAGTCTGGCGATGACCTCTGACCTCTTAGGAGTCAGCATTTGGGGCTTTCGTTGACGCCCAATCTGAGGCACTTTCCTCTCAACACTTCACATTTGCCTCGATCCTTGATCGTTATCAGAGACTCTGACAACTGTCCTAACTCTTGTCAGCCTGACACAAATCTAGACACACCTGGGAAAGGGGGGCTCTCAGGCGAGGAACCGCCTCCATCAGACTGGCTTCTGTACCGTTTTCTTGGTTAGTAAAAGACATAGGAAGCTCAGTCCACGGTGGGTGGTGCCGTCCCTACGCAAGTGTCCCCTCAATCGCTCCTTCCTGTCTCTGCTTCAGTTCCTGTCTCCCATCCCTGCCTCGACTGGCCTCGGTGGTGGACTAGGACTTGTAGACAGACAAACCCTTCCCCCACACACACACACACACAAACACACAACTTTCTTCAGGTCAGTGTTTACCATGGCAGCAGAATCCAAACTAGGAAAAGAGTTTCAAAGATATTTCATTTCTGTGCATCATAGCACTTGCTTTTAAGACCATAAAAATTCTTAATTAAGAAAATACACTCTATGATAATGTAAATGCAGCAATTTATTAATAAAAACATAATAGCCATGTAAACAAATAAATACGTGTTCTGAGTAATGTTAAAGAGAAGGGCTTACATTATTTCCTATGAGGTTTAACCGAGGCTAGCAGAAATTATGTATGAAACATAAATGAAGATCCTGTGGCCATCAGTGATACCCAGTTTTGTACTGGCCTTGTGCCCACGCTCCATCTAGAACAGCTGAGTTTCCTGGGCCCTTGTGAAGTCCTATCCACCATTGTTTTAAACAGCAGCAGTGCTTTGTCTCACAGGGGTGGAGGCTAGAAGTAAAAAACAAGGTGTTGGCCGGGCTGGCTCCGCCCCTTTCCAAGCTCTGGTGGCCTCAGACACTCCTTAGGGACCCTCCCCTCCCTGGGCCTTCATGTCATCTCCCCCACACCTGTTTGTTTCTGTATCCTAAGGACTCAGGTCCTGTAGGTTTAGGGAACACCCTGTGATGAGTTTGTTTCCGTATCCTAAGAAGTCCGGTCCTGTAGGTTTAGGAACACCCTATAATGACATGTTTGCTCGATTTGAAATCTTCTATGAAGGCCCTGCTTCCAGCTAAGGATATTCATAGGTCGTGGGCGTTAAAGCATCAGTATCTTTTGGGGGTACCAATTCAACCCATAATGGTGGTGGTGCATTTCCTCCCTTGCTTCAAAACTAGGCCTGATGCCACCACTTGCTCTGCCCAAGGAACTGCGGCCAGAGGATACAGTCACAGCAGAGAATGAACTTCCTGGCTCCTGGGTGAGGCTGAGCTCAGATGGAGCTCCATGCGCCTGGTTCTAAATGGGTAGAAGGGCCAACTCTGGATGCGGTGAGCAAGGACTAAACTCACCCCACCTTTAGTTGTGGAGATTTCAGGGCCATTCTTTTTTCTTACTGTACCATAAGTAAGCCTGTTCAGACAGACACAAAAATAAGTACCTACGAGGGGGCAGGAGGAAATGGGGAGAAGAAAGAGGAAAAAAGAGGGAGGAAGGGAGAAAGGGAAGAAAATGCAGCCTGGGAGTAAACAGAATCCACCACTTTTAGAGATATGCCACTAAAAACACATTTTGTAAACTGTTCAACTGGTCAAGCGACAAGCAAGCAGCATAAAGTGGCACAGACAGACCAGACTGGAAAGAGCTGCGGTGTAAAGCTAGGAATCGGTGATGTGATGGAAATGACCACAGAAAGCCTACGCATTCTGAACTCAACCCCAAAGTCCTGCACCTCCCCTGTGTCCGAAACCAAGAAAACAAAAACTGCTGTTGGGTCATGCAGCCATGCTGCAAATCATGCAACATTCACAGAGTCACGGGCGAAATTCCAGTTCCTTCTCCATCCCAGGGTTTACAGCTGCTAAATTTGTCCTTCCCTCTTTCATTTTTGTTTGTTTGTTTTGTTTTGAGACATGATCTCATATAGTCCAGGATGGCCTTAAACTGCTTAAACTAAAACACTCCAAGGTGAACACCACTGTCCCCAGCAGAATCTGCCCCAGGTCAGGAGGGTGAGAAATAATAGGATAGTATCCACAGAACAAGGAAGCAGGTCTCCTAAAAAAAGTCCGCCGATTCCCCAGGCGGAAGGTGTCAGTCACATCTAGGCAAAGGAAACTATATTTGGTTTTTTAAAAGTTAAAATGGTAGGGTTTGTTTGTGTCTAACTTTTTAAATCAGTTGTCAATAGCTGACAGGATGTATGGGATTCACCATATGCCTTTATACCCTCCAGACTCCAGTATCTCGAGCAAAAACAGCATATCACAAATGCAGAACAGAGTTCTGCTTCTACCAAACAAGAGCAGCAGATCCCTCCATTCATATTTACAGCAGAGGATGCTGTGAAAGTCAAGTTCCTGCTTTAGTGAGATATGCTACTGTCTGTGCTAAAGAGGTTCATCTGGTCTCTCAGGAAAAAATAGATGCTTTAATAAGATGAATGAAAGATAGATAGAGCAAGGGAGAGAGGGGGAAGATGAAGAGAAGGGGAAAGATAGAGGGAAAGAGAGAAGAGGGGAGGAGAGGGAAGGAGGGGGAGAAGAGAAGAGGAGAGGAGAGAAGAGAGGAGAGGAGAGAGGAGGGAACTGGAGAGAGGAAGGAAGGCAAGAGCCAGAGGAAGAGAGAGTGAGAGCTGGAAGAACCAAAATCATGGAAAGCCAAGGGGAATCTTTGAGACCAGCAACTATCAATTAGCTTTTATCCAAAATCTCAGTATTATTATTTGAGTCTTGGCTTTTATTTAGAGCATAAAACACCTAGTCAAAATACTTCAGTTAAGCCAGGCACAGCAGTTCACTATGCCTGCAATCTGAGAGGCTGAAACAAAGGAATTGCCATGAGTTCACAGCCAGCCTTGGTTATATAATATCTCCAGATAGATAGATAGATAGATAGATAGATAGATAGATAGATAATAGATAGATGGATATACAGATGATGATAGATGGATAGATGATAGAAAGATAGATGATAGATGATAGATAGATAGATAGATAGATAGATAGATAGATGATGGATGGATAGGAAGATAGACGATAGATGATGGATGAATGGATGGATGAATAGACAGATGATAGAAAGATAGGTAGATAGGTAGATGATAGATAGGTGATAGAAAGATGATAGATAGATAGATAGATAGATAGATAGATAGATAGATAGATAGAGGAATGTAGCTCAGTTAGTCAGTGCTTGCCTAGCATGCACAACACCCTTGGCTTGTTCCCCAGCACTGATGTCATTTGCCTCCATTGGTGGAGGAGGATTAGAAGTTCAAGGTCATCCTCAGTTACATAGTCATTTCAAGGCAAGGCTACTTGAGATCCTGTCTCAAAGCAATAATAATAAAGCCAGTCAAATATAATCCCTTTGATCAAGGGAAACCTTCCTTAGTCCGGAAAACCACTTCAGTAGAATCCATTGGACAGTCTGACACAACTTGGCAATGCTTTCAAGTGGCCATTATTTCGTATCTCTGCAGTTTCCATTTTAATCAGTGAACCTGGGTTGGATATCTATGTGTGGGATGCATTTAAAATGATCATCTTTGCCCTAGAGGGTGACATAAAAGATGAAACTAAAACCGCTCATGGTCTACCCCCAACATGCATGCCACAGGCAGACAAACACATTCACAAGTTCAAGTTTGTCTGTGCCTAGCCCAATCATCTCTTCCAGTCCTAAACCAGACCCAGATTCATGAACACCTCCAAATGGGCCAACAAAAAGATCAAACTCAAGAATAAAGAATTATACCCCACAGAACTTTGCTTCCTTATGTTTGCAAAACTAGAGAATGTAAAGATGCATTTTAAGGTGGATAGTCAAAAAGGAAAAAGAAAGCAACGTTAGATTAGGTCCAAATTGATCATCCCAGGCATGCTTTACAGACATTCTGTATTGCTGTCCTTCTCAAGTAGTAAAAAGTAGGTCTTCCTAGTGAACCCAACCAGTACACAGAACTCTCAATTCAATGTTGGTTCACACTAAGCAAAAACAAGACATCAGAAATTCCAAGGCCTGGTGTAGTGAAGGGATCCCAGAAGCTTTGGGAGTCAGAGATGCTGGTGTGATCCCTGTCAGTGTGTGATCCCCTGCTTACTCCAGGACCACTGGCCCCAAAGTGATTGAGAAAACACTCTTCACTAGGTTCTCTGAGGTTGGCTCCAGTGTCTATAAAAAGATGTTATTCACTGATCTGCACAAGCTAGGAATTGTACTCTAAGAGATATCATTGATATGGGCTTTCTGACCTCAGCTGGATGGGAAGAATCATAGCAAGAGCTTGACAGACAGGAGCAATCTGGCACCAAAGGCCTAGACAGTTCCTGGAGAGCTGCTGGTCTTCAGTCCACATTGAAGGCCGAAAAGCTGGCTCTAATATCTGTAAAGGAATGAGCAGCTGCAGGATAAATTAGTTCAGTGGCAAGAGGGGAGGCCAGCTCACAAAACGTTATGATATCCCTTCTTTGTCCTTTTTAGCTGGGCCTCTATTGTGCCATTCACGTTTGGGATGTGTCTTTACATGTCAACTAAGGCCATCAAGACAATGACCCACATACAGGTTGTGCTCACAGACCAACCTGCAGTCTATAGTTCCTCAACTGAGGCTCCCTGCTAAGGTAATTCTAAATTGTGGCAGGCTGACATTTAAAACTAACCATCAGGGATGGAGAAATGGTTCCAGGGTTAGAAGGGCTTCCTGTTCTTGTAGAGGATGTGGTTTCTGTTCCCAGAGCCAACATAATGGCTCACAACTGTCTGTAGCTCCAGTTCCAGAGGATCAAACTCTTTTCTGGTTCACATGGACTCTTATGTGTATAGTGAGCAAGTGCGCACACACACACACAGTGCACATATGCTCGCTCAGGCTCACACATATACAAATAAAACCATGCTCTCTCAGTAACTGAAGGCCTCCTTCCCTGACTCACCTGCACACAGGGATGAGATGAACGAAAGGGTCAACTTAGAAGCCTCCTCCATTTTCTTTCCCAAAAGTGGTACATTCAAAATGGGAGGGGAGGAGAGAGGAGGGGGGATAAAGGGGGAAAGGTAAGCTAAAAAGTCAACACTTTCCTGAAGGGACTCAGATGTGAATGTCCCCATCAAGTATCTAAAAGATGCAGGGATGGGAACCATCTCCAGCTCTCTTGGGCTCCCTCAAACTGACCCATGTGAAAGATATCCAGCTCCTGGAGGCCAAGGGTCAAAGTTGAGAAGTGAAACCATGTATTGACTATGAAAATTACTTTCTCAGAAGCTCACCTTACAGAATCAAAGGTATTTTGGTTCTGGCACCTGGAACACAGCTCTCCAGGTGACAACTGTCTCTCGAGTATTGGGATAGAGGATGTCAGAGTTAATTTCTATCATCCAGCCAGACAGCAGTGCACCTTACCAGCCCTGCCCCAGAGATAGATAAGTAGACCACTGTGCTCTGCATCACAGTTGGATGGGCAAGGAACGTACGACTACCTTACCATCAAGCTGGTCACCACTTTGCTAGCATCATCTCGTCACAGCAGGACCTGAGAAGCAGGGCATAAGGGGCATTCCTCCAGGTGCCTTGGAGATGAACTTGCATGCTGGAGAGCTGGGGGAGGTCTTTAGAGAACAAGGCCAGGTTGTTCAGTCAATAGGCCGATCTGCCGGCTTCAGCTGTGCAGGATATTCCCCCTAGATGGATGCACTCCCAGATCCAACCCAAAGGAAAAGGGCACCCACACTCAGGGTTTCTTTGAATAGAAGAGGTGATTTGGGGTGACACCCTGATATACTACTCATCAAATGGCCAGCAGCCTTAGGTAAGGGAAACAGTGAGATAACGCTCTCTGGTAGGAGGGACAGTAGAGGCAGAAGTTCTGTGTCAAGCTTTTGGCCCTAAAGGTCTCAAATAAACCAAGATGTCCCATGGAAACTGGGAGAAATGCTTCCAGGATAACATGATGAGTCCCTTTGGTTCTAAAGGTTACACTTCAAGGTGTGCTAAGACCCATCTTCAGCATCAGCACTGTGGAACCTCTCCGTCCTTTACAGTCTTCTGAGTGCTTCATGCTTCTTGCCCTAGTCATCATGCCAGATCTGCATGGTACCTGCACACGGATATGTCTGTCTTCTTGTTTTAGAATACAAGGAGTCTCGGTATATTTTTTTGTAGGTTCCGGAATATCCACTAGGTACCCTCAAAATACTATTGTAGCAAATTATTGAATGAATTCAATATAGCCTACGAGCTTCAACCCCACCTGATGCTTTGTATCTTGGCTGCAGAAAAGAAAACTCGTGCCCACTGTGCCCCCAGTGCTTGCTATCAGAGAGGCCTTTTGACTTACACCTGGCATAGGAAGAGCTAACTGGTATATGTATTTCACCATTCACAGCCTGGGCTTCCAGTCAGGCTTGGAACCCATGAAGCAAACACAGCCCCACTGCATTTGGGGTTATGAAGACTGTGACCTCACCAGGGAGAGTGTGAGCTGCTCCAAGCACAGCATGGAACACTCACTGCTCTCCCACTCAATGGCAGCAAGTACTCTGGGCCATTCTAATGTTCTTTTTTTCCAGTTCAGTTTTAGAACATCTACCTTGGGCTGGCACATTTTGTCTGTAGTTTATCACTTTGTATTTCCTAGAAAAGACATGAACCAGTTATTAAAAGAAACCATTACTTGGTTTCATGGAACTTGTAATGAAGATCCGGATTACATTTCTTTGGCTCATTTGAGACATGTCACATTACAGCCTTTTCCTTAGATAAGAAGACCTCAGTGTGCCTTAAATCATGTGCTTCCGAGGGAGTAAACATTCAAAATAATTAAATTTCTATAAATTCGATCTTTTCCATGCAGTATGTAGAGATTTAAATCATGATTAATGACGTAACTGGCTTAATTAGCAGACTGCCAGCTCCCATGTTCTCTATATTTCCCTCCCGTCAATAACAGTACTCAGTAGTCTTTATTATAGCCATGCCCCTGCCTCTTAAAATTTCATCATGAGGGCTGGGAAGTAGCTCAGTTGGCAAAGTTCCTGCTGCACAAGCATGAGGAACTTGGCTTAGATTCCCAGAACCACACTAAAAGGCAGACATGGTGTGTACCCATAACCCTTGCCTTGTGGGGAAGAGGGAGACAGGTGGATCCCTGAAGGTCACTGGTCAGCTAACCTAGCCAAATTTATAAACTTCAGGTTTAATGAGAAATCCTTGCTCAAATTGGGCCTCTACACACATATGCACACAACACACATGCACAGCACATGATAATAACACATCCTACATGACACCATTCAAGCACAGGTCTACACACATACACACTACACACACTCCACATATATACTCCACAATACCACCACACACACACATAATTCCACATACATATACAACTACACACACAACACACATACACCATTATGCACACACACCAGAATACATATATGCTACACACAACCCAATGAACATATACCTAACTCCACACATACTTCCAGGACCCATACACACAACACTACACACATATACAACACCACACATGCACATGACTGATGTGGAATTCCCCTCTGTATGCTGTGATTACTGATTACTGTAAGACAGACACTGGATAGAACTTTAGCCAGTAAGCCACAGCCACATGATGATACACAGATTAATGGAAATGGGTTATATTAATATGAAAGAGTTAGCCAATAAGAAGCTAGAGCTAATGGGCCAATCAGTGATTTAATTAATACAGTTTCTGTGTGAGTATTTCAGTTCTGGGCGGCTGGGATGAACAAGCGGCCTCCTCCTACACATGACTCCACAACTTACTCACACACAACACTAAAACACCATTGCACACATACAACACCATGCACAACTACACACACACGGCACCACACAAACATAGTTTTGTAGTGAATATATAGAAAATACCCATGCCAACAAGCTGCTGCTACCTGGCCTAACTCTTACAGTGTGTCAGGAAGACATGCCTCAACTGTGTCTCAGAACAGCCAAAGTCACTTGGCAGTTTCCTCTGGTGCTGAGGGGTTCTCTCAATCTATGGCCCTTCACTATGAGGAGTACAGTACTTCACCATCCTGTGGCTCCAGGGGATAAGCTGCTGCAGTGGACCCATTGCTGCAGTGGGTACATTCCTACCTGGATCCTTTCCGCTGTGGATACATTTCTGTGGCAGGTACATTGCTGTAGCAGATACATTGAGCTGTGGTGGATACATTGTAGCAATGGATCCATTTCCACAGTGGATACATTGTAGCAATGGCCACAATGCCACAGTAGACACATTGTGGCGATAGCTACATTTCCACAGTGGATACATTGTAGCAGTGGCCACAATGCCACAGTGGATACATTGTAGCAGTGGCCACAACTGTGGCAATGGCTACAGTTCCACAGTGGATACATTGTAGCAGTGGCCACAATGCCACAGTGGATACATTGTAGCAGTGGCCACAATGCCACAGTGGATACATTGTGGCAATGGGTACAGTTCCACAGTGGATACATTGTAGCAATGGCCACAATGCCACAGTAGACACATTGTGGCGATAGCTACATTTCCACAGTGGATACATTGTAGCAGTGGCCACAATGCCACAGTGGATACATTGTGGCAATGGGTACAGTTCCACAGTGGATACATTGTAGCAATGGCCACAATGCCACAGTAGACACATTGTGGCGATAGCTACATTTCCACAGTGGATACATTGTAGCAGTGGCCACAATGCCACAGTGGATACATTGTGGCAATGGCTACAGTTTCACAGTGGATACATTGTAGCAATGGATACATTGCCACAGTGGACATGTTGTAGCATGGCTGCATTGCCACAGTAGATACATTGTAGCAATGGATACCTTGCCACAGTGGTTACATTGCTGCAGTGGATACATTGTTGCTGTATCCTTGTAGACCAGAAATGGAAAGTGCCAAGCCTCAAGGTATATTTCAAAGAAATGAGGGGAGAATTCCATGTCACTGTTTCAGCCAACAAGGCTACTTTTAGAGATTTCTTCTAGGAAAAGAGTATCTAAAAAGATATCAGACCAACCCCTGAGAAAATAAAAACACAAATTGTTTATAGTGTATTTTTTAAAAAATAGAAACAACCTAAATATCCAGCAGTAAAGGATGAGCCTTTGTGGTGCGTCTCCACGTGACGGCGTCTTTACATCTATTAAACACCACAACACAGAAAAGATAGTTCTTAGCACAGAAAAATGTCGCAGTGTATTGCTGATTGAAGAAAATCATATTGCTTAAAGCCCTTATTTCAGTATGTACCATGAACAGGAGTCACCTGACCATGTGGGTACCAATATAAGTGCCAGGTCCTTTCTTCCCTTTAGCTCTTCCAAACTGGAGCATGTGCTCCTTCAACCAAAGGAAAACAAGTTCAGCTTGAGACTGTCCCTGAAAGAAGTCACCCTCTCTACATTGGTCTTGAACACTGGGTGCAAGAGACAACAGATTGCCAGCTCTACCTCCACACCCACCAAGCCCAGAATCTTAGCTCTACCTCCACACTGACCAAGCCCAGAATCCTAACTCTACCTCCATACCCACCAAACCCAGACAGCCAGCCCCACATCCACACCTCCAAGCCCAGACCATTCACCCTAAGACTCTCACATTGGATTTGGGCCCTATTGTGTTGCCCAAGAAGGGTTTGAGTTAGTCACTGCCCACTTTGTGGCTCAGAGGGCCACTTTGACTCCAGCTTCATGGACATCTCCACGTTCCCCAGACCAGAGAGTTTTTATAGGGACAGGGCTTGCTGCCTGGACAGAAATAACTATCATGCCTTCTGTCTGCAGCAGAAGAATATGCAGATGACACAATGGCCAGAAGGAGAGTCAAGCTTAGCAGAAGGCCTCTGTCAGCTTTTAAGACACACTTTGGGGTGAGCATGCTTGCACACCTGCAGTCCCAGAGCTAGGAGCCTGAGGTCAACGGGTTGTGAGTTTAAGGCTTTTCTGGGACACACAGTGAAACCATCTCAAAAAGCCAAAATATTGGACCGCAAAGATGGCTCAAGAGTTAAGCACACTTTGCTGTTCTTGTAGAGGACCTGTTGTTGGTTTTCAGAACCCACATGGCACACACAACCATCTGTAACTCCAGATTCCAGAGGATCTGATGCCCTCTTCTGGCCTCCTTAGGCACCTGCAACACATAGTGTGTATTCATTCATACATGCAGATCATACACATAAAATAGAAATAAGAAATAAATATCTAAAAATACAATAAAATTTAAGGATAATGGTCTGGACCAATTATCTAAGTGAAAAAAAAATATCATTTTAATTCACTTCTACTCTTTTTATTAAAATAGTAAACAAAGTCATTGATTCTCAAAGAGTTCAAGTCCAGTCTGGGTGAATAGTGAGTTCTAAGCCAACCTCAGAAACGTAGTGAGACTTTGCCTCAAAAACTAAATAAGTAAAAAGTAGAAAAGCAGCTAAACAGCAGCTTGTTATGTTCCTGCTTTAGAAAGATGTATAGCTTTTTTTATCTTCAAAGAATTTTTCATTTCAATGTTTTCTTTCTCATTCCATTTGTTTATTAACTTCATTCTCAATTTTGTTTTTATATTTCATTATCTTTTGATTGGGGAAGAGTTTCTCCAAATTGAAAAAACCCTAAGCCCCCAAAGAGTTCTAGGTTCATTCCTGGCCTGCCACCATTACACGAGGACCAAAGCCCCAGACAGCAGTGCTGAGGGCACCAGGGAGACTGTGGTATTTGTTTGTTTTTGCTTTGTTCTCTGCTTTTCTGTATTTATAGCTTTTCTGCACAAGCATATGCTTAAAAATAGGAAAGATTATAATAAAATGTTTCCAGAGCCACACGCATCTAACAGTAAGTTACAGCCATCCCCCTAAGCTTAGTTCAAAATTTGCAAAAAGGAAAATGAATGGGACATTTTACATGTGGTAAGTACGTGTGATGGCCACTCATTCCTGTCCACCCGACTGGCTTTGTAATCACCAGGGAGACACAGCTCTCTGAGTGTCTGTGAGGACATTTCCAGAGAGTTTAACTGCAGACAGACCCCTGCTCAATGCGGGCAGCACCTCCGTGTTTAGGTCCTGGACTACATAAAGAGTGGGAGGAGAAAGGCACCGGGGCAGCAGCGTTTATCTCTCTCTGCTTCCCCACTGTGGATGCCATGTGACAGCTGCTCATACCCCACTTTCATATCCTCCCTACCATGATGGACTGTATCACCTCAAATCAGAAGCAAAAAACAAGATAACAATAATACTAAGATAATCCATGACTGTGTGGGGCATCACAACCTGGCAGGAGGGGCCTGGAGTCCCACAGTCACTCTGGGTGCATGTGCCCAGTAATCTAAAGCGCCCAGTAGGCCCCACTTCTCAAAGACTCCACTGCTTCCCAAGAAGCTACCCTGAGGGCCAGCCCTTTAGTGCACCAGCCTTCAGTGCATTTGAGAGTCAAAGTCTAGCAGTAGTCTGAACATAGGTTAGCAAAGAAACAAGAAGTCTTGTCCGGTTACAGTGAGCTGAAGAGTGAGGATTTTAGACAAATTCCTCTGGAGTGACAAGCACACCTTGATGCTTATTGGCTCAGATTCTGCTTACTAACCAAAATGTTCTCATGTGATCCCTTTCTCTTTCATTCAGACCCCAAATCACAGACATATGTTTAAGTTCTTAATCACCAGACAATGTCACTAATTAAGCCAGGATAACATAACGTGTCCCCGTGTGAATTCAATCAGGTTAATAATGACAGAGCTACCCGGTGAGCTTTAGCCAGGCCAAACATGACTGAGCAGCCAAAGGGAACTTCTTTTCACATGTCCACCAAGGGCTGTATTAAATCTATTTCAAGAAATTATGACATTTCCTGGTAGAGAGAGAACATTTGCTTTCTCATTCTCGGTCAAGAGTTTCAGGAGAAAACATAATAATTCCAGAGGAGTAATCAGACCTTTGTGGTTCAGAAAACCGATCTGATGTGTTTGTCTTCACCAGCTCCTGTCTCTAGGTCCTGACTTAAGCCTAGTATGGGGACACCTAGTATGGAGGTCTTCACTGGCAGAAAACAGATTTGATGTGTTTGTCTTCACCAGGCTCCTGTCTCTAGGTCCTGACTTAAGCCTAACACCTAGTATGGAGGTCTTCACTGGCAGGTTCTTTTTTTTAACCCACCAGAATAGAATGTATATATGACAGAAGGAAATAAAAATATGAATGTTTAAAATTAGAAATCAGAGTATGCAAATCATCAATACAACCTAGGAGAGTCTCTTGTTTCTAAATAAGGGGAAATGCTCCATCTGACAGTTCAGAGAGCATGGGCTTGGCATGAAGGGAGTTTAGAACTGGTTTCCAAATATTTTGTTGTATTTATTTGTTTGCTTTGTGGGCTGTGTGCATGCCATAGCATGTGCATGCACACACATGTGCATGTGTGTGTGTATGAGTGTGTGTGCACATGTGTGGGGGCCTACATATGTATGAGTGTGGTGTGTGTGTGTGTTCCTCTTTCGTTCTGCTTCAAGTTCCTGCCCTGATTTCCCTCAGCAACAGGCTATGACTTGGAAGCAGGCGAACCTCAAAAGCTTTCCAGCCAGACTGACTGGTGAGCGTAAAGGCACACAGGAGACACTGTCTTCATGGGGCAGAAGATGAGTTCCACCTCCAAGGTTGGCTGCTGGCTGTCACATGTACACAATGACACACGTGCATCCACACTCACCTAGATAAATGTGTGCACACACAGGGGCGGGGGCGGTGTGGGGGACAGGTCAGCCCATCATCTCAGATTAAGTTACAGAGAGTCCAGGCAGAGCATGTGAGGGCAACCCAGATGACTTCCAAAACATCATCTTTCAGAAATCACAAACATCTTGATTATAGTAATAACGTGTGTTTACACAGGGTGGGAGTAGCAGGTAGTCTTTTAATATGTCAGCAAATATTCACAGCCGTAACACAGTGGAGAGCCAAGCTATTTCTCAGATTCACAAAAGAACCTTAAACACCGAGACTGGTAACTGGTTCAAATTGAAATATAATGTGATAGCGAATGAATGCGAGGTTTGTCATTTCCTCGCCCCTGTAGGGCATCAGAAAGGAAACCTTTGGGCTGTGCGGAAGGATAATCCATTCCGATGTATTTAGATCTACTTCCCTCCACAAAGTTCTAGCCTCGACCTTCTGTGCTTATAATGGAATAAGTTTTCTGTCTCTCTCCAGTAGACCAATTAAAACATGCGTACTATGTGGGAGACAGTGGTTTAAGCCTTGGGGGTTACAGGGAGATTAAGACAAGGAGAAAACAAAACAGTTTGGCTTCCTTTACTTATTACCGAAGCCTCTGGTTGGTGAGTCATTATTTCAGTGACTGTCATATTCACCAAGTATAGCTACCAGGAATATCTTCCTATAACAGTTAGCCATAAATCTATGCCAAGCTCCTCTTCTAGAGAATACACTATTGCCTGGATGAATCACTTGTGCTGCCCTTTGACACAAAACTGCAGACTAACCATCCTAGACCATCACAAACACTGGTACTCAATCCCACAGAATGGAGAAAAAGGTTTAATTTGTTTGCTAAATTATTTTTCTCATGGCTCAGAAAAACATCAGATGAAGAGCAACTAAAGATGGCCCACGGTTTGTGGATATAGTCAGTCCATGGTAGCAAGGAGGCATGGCAGAAGGCCTATGAGGCGGCCACAGACTGCGAGAACCAGACACACACACACACACACACACACACACAGAGAGAGAGAGAGAGAGAGAGAGAGAGAGAGAGAGAGAGAGAGAGAGAGGCATACAGATATTGATCTCATTTCCTCCACAAGTGCTTTTCACCACAGAGGGTTTCGCACAGAGTGAATCTTCTCTCCTCAGTTGCACCTCTCTGGGAACCCCCTTCCAGACACATCAGAGGTGTGTGTGACTCATTCATTAGGAAAAAGTGGATACAAGATGCAATGGTTTCCCTTCCTGTTGCTGGGATGAGATACCCCAGCAGAGGCAACTCCGTGGACAGAGGGTTTGTCTCAGGTCACCAGTACAGATTACAGTCCCATCCCTGGGGTGGTCATGGCATCAGGAGCTCCAGGAAGCTGTTGCCATCATATCCACAGTCAGGAACACAGCAATGAGTGAATGCAAACCTGTTTGCACTGAGCTCGGTGTCTTCACTCTTACACAGCTCGTGATTCCCTGCCTAGGGAATGCTACCACCCACTAAGACCATGCCTTCCTCCTTAACTCTCAAAGACAAGACAATCCCCTTTAGACATACCCGGAGGCCAACCTGATCTAGAGAGTCCCACATTGAGACTCCCTTCCAAGGTAACTCTAGATTGTCACACTGGCAATAAAAACCAACTACAACACAAGACTTTGAAGGCAGAAAGCTATATAGGTATTTAAAAGTCTTCCAAGGATATAACCAATCTCTTCTGCTAGCTCTCTGACTTCTCAGGAGGAATGATGCCTTGTTGTTTGATAACAAAGCCTCAAACTGTGAGATAACCCCCAGGAATAGTGAGTTCCTGTTTGTTGCATATTTCAACCACACCACTTCCCGTGATCATTTTTATTCATTACTTTGCATACCTGTGACCATGCACCTTACGATAACATGAAGGTTCACAATTTCAAAGAGTTCAGTCCGTGGTCACCTGGCCCCACAGGCTCCGACAACCATGCCCATGACAGTGTGTGGTGAAGAAGGTTCATATCACGGTAGAAAGGGCTCAGCCATAAACAGGAAGTGGCTAGGGACAAGAGACCCACAAAGGACCTGCCCCCAATGACTTGCTTGGCCAATCAGCATTTTATTAAAAATAATACAAGTGGCAAGATAAAAGACCATTGTCCCACAGCACTTGCTCCCCTGAGGTATGTTCATCTCTGTAAGTTTCCAGTATCTCCCAAAATAGGCCCACAGAGAGGGACCAAGCCTCTAGAACATGAGCCTATGGGGGACATTTTATATTCAAAGCAAATGTCGTCCTAAGTGCTGACTGTTTCTACTGCCCTGTGGGGTGGAATTATTTCCTTTTAAATGAGGGAATTGGGTTGAGACAGGTAATTCCCTTACGTCTATGTTGTGACATTGGTTCTTGCCCAGAAGCTCTGACTGTGATTCATACTGACCGAAAGCATGCCAGTTTGATGCAATGCCAAGTTGTTGAATGCTTTGAATCTCACTTCTAAACACAGCAAAGGGGTAGATAATTAATTGCTCTGAAATTTTCTTTTTCTTACACAACAATGGAGAGCATCAGGCCTCTCATTGTTCCTGCTCTGAAAACCACTCATGGGATGCAGAACTATACGAAGAAGAGATGTCCTACACACATGAACATAACTGTTACTATAAATAGAACATATGTTCTACAACAGCTCAGGCTCTGGATCTCAGAGGAGACGGAAAGCCGAGAGACTCCAGATAAATCCAGCAACCCCGTTAGAGCCTCTGTTGACTCTGGTCAAAGAAGCGACTTCTGCAGTGGGTGGCAGTTCCTGCAGACACGTATGACTGACCTAAGGGCTGAGATTGTTGAATGCTCAGCCCTAAGGGGGACATCTTTTATTTTCTATGTCACCCCTCCAAGTCTCATGGACTCTCACACAAGAGAGGACAGAAAGGATGCAAGAGCCGGAGGGAGGGGTGGACGCTTATGGAACTGTCTTCAGGGCTTAACACAGCCATGGCACGCTTGAGCTCACAGAGCCGTGACGATCTGCACAAGACTGGACCCACCAACACCGCCTCACAGAGTGGGGAGAGCCCACCCCTCCATGAAGATCTAGACAGTCAATGGCTGCTGGGGGGCGGGTATCTTCTTCAGTGGTGTAGTGGCCACTAGTAAGTTACCTGTACTCCTCTAAATGACCCCTTACCCATACCCCAGTAAGCAACTCTAACTAAACTCCCCGATTCATTTTTATAAATTCGGTCGACTGTCTCCAGTGGAGGTCCTTGGCTTCCTCCCTCCCCCCTCATCTATACAGACAATTGCCCCCTTAAATTGTGTTACAAACAATGTATTTTCAACCCACTCTACCCTCCCTCTAACACAGCCCAAGTACACTAGTTGGGTTCAGAGTCATCAACAATCACCTTTGACCTACTGAACTAAAGAGATGTCACTGCTGAAATGATTCAGGCACTAGTAGACACCAGTTTGGGGGTCTGTGTATAGTTTTCTACTTGACAGATGACAGTGGGGTAAATAAAAACGTGATGTAAGCATTCAAAAGCTGATCACAGAAAGCCACTAACTTTATTCTGCACCCAGAAATGTCTCCCAGGCGCCCCAGGAAATGGATCACAGTGTAAGTGAACTGGTTTCTAAAGAGTGGCCCAACACAGGCACGCAAACTCGGGAAGGAGGAGCTGTTTTTTAAAATGCCACCTAAAGACCATTTAGGAGGAAACCCAGAGCAGGGACGGAGCTTTTGAGTACCCATATCTATCAAAACCAGGAAGGACAGGAGCCGAAATCCATCCCAAGACCCTGTTACCAGGGAAACCAAGGTTCCCTCTTCTGGTTCTTCGTCTCATTAATAAAAGAATTTTAAAACAGACTCGGAAGGAAACCCAAAGGCAATTTTATTAGACTTTGAGAGAAAAACAATAGAGCAAAGAAGCTGCAAATCTTGGCAGCTGCCCAGGGAAGGGACGTGGAGAAAAGGAAGATGGAAAATGGGCATTTGGCCTTGGAAGTCGATGAGCAATTGTATGGTGGTCGGGGACTTCAGAGAGAGAGAAGTGGCAGTGCAAGCCTGGGAAAGTGTGCTTAGGCTTTTGTCCCGCAGAAAGAAACAAAGGGAAATACAGAGAAAGGGAATGTTAGGCCCCTTCCCTTAGAACTCAGAAGGCAGGCAAGCTCCGCAGTGCTCTCTCAGGGAAGCGCTGCAGGGGCTGGACCAAGCCAAGTGGCTTCTGGGAAGAAAAACAGATTCTCCCATTTAAGGGCATAATTAGCAACCTTGTCTCTTTAGAACATCACCAGGCCAATTGGATTTCCTGGGGGAGGGGCTCCTGACTGGTGACTGACAAGTCCAGCAGGGTTACCTCTGAAAGGAAAGAGATGGTGGTTATCTAATGTTTTGAGTGTAGAATGTCACATCTCCATCCATGGCCAGAGGTAGAACTGAAATTCTATTATTTTGTCTTTCCCTTAATAGACCTCAACAAAGCCCAAAACACCACTTTTCATATAGCAATTTATCTGCAAAACGACTTCTCTCTACCAAGGAAACAAGAGGCAGGGTTCATACTCAGTGGCCTCTGAGATTATCATTCCCTGAAACATCTGCGCCCAATCCTTCCACATCCCCCACCCCAAGGCCTGCTGAAAGATGCATTGGGAAATCTGTGTATTTTCAGTGTTTATAAAAGTCCTGGGTGGTTAAAAAGATTTTCATTCCAAAGAGTGAAAATTCTACAAGTCTGAAAGAGTCACTCAGAGGTCTTTCCAACTGAAATGTGGCTCCTGACTCCTGAAGGAATTTTACCTGCTCGTCAATGATAAGCTTCTAGAACATTCTGTCTGTCCCAGTTTTCACTTAGCCTACAAGAAGTATCTCCTTTTTCTAAATCTTCTCAGCACTTATGATTGACATTGCGTGATTGAGCTCTTTAATTATAAACTTACCTATACGCTTTTCTAATTTGTATGTCACACTGACTTACAGTATTTTACTAAAATTGACATAGGTATTGGAATCATGCCATCTTTTGCCTGTGCTATTCATACCCCTGGGCACGTATTATCCTTGTTCTTCCTCCTCTTCTTCAGATGTTCCCAGGGGCAAGCAGAAGTGGCAGCTGACAAGGGGCCATGTCCAATACCCTCTCCTGGAAAAAGAATACCATGAGACATGAAACCAGTCTTCAAGATCTGACATGTACTCTGTAAATGTCCAAGTCATTTAACCTTTCATGATGATCTCACTGGCTATGAAAGCAGAGAACATGCACAGTTATGGTAATGAAATTGGTTTTTTTTTAATCTGCTTTTTCTGTTTCTGTTTGAAAAGCAGATATATATATGAATTATGGGTTCTAAAATCAGAAACATTTCAACCTACCACTTCAGAAAAATCAGCATCTTAAAATGCAATGTTTATTATGGAGTTCTTCCCAAGTGTCATCCAAAATTTTAAATCCAGAAGAGTCACAAGTTTGTCATTATGTTTACTTCAGGGACCAAAGTGACTCAAAGGTCAGGCTGAAGTGGAATGGATACGGATGAATATGTAGACCCATGTCCTTGTGGTTTATGATGTCCCACCGCCCCCAGGAGTGTTCTCTGTTACTCAACTGGCAATGTATTAATTTGAATGTATTAACTGGAATCCCAGAAGTGTGATCTAATGATGGGGCAGGAATGGACTTGCTAGGGAGAGCAAGAGCAAGCGGGCAAAGAACAAAAGTTTCCTTCTTGCGTGTCCTTACAAAGGCTTCCAACAGAAGGCATAGTGGTCTTCCCGCCTCAAAGATCCAGATTAGAAGTGGGTCTTTCCCCCTTTAAATTAAGCAAAATTCCCTCACCGGTGCACCGCCTTCCATTTGGGGGTTTTCAGTTAACCCCAGTGTTGTCAAGTCAACAGCTGAGAAGAGCTACCACAGGGGTGGTCCAGGGGCTGCAAAAATGGGGGCTTTTAGTGTCTAACCATTTTGCGTGTTTTTAAGAGAATGTTCTGCAGTTGTGTGGTGACTGGCTAAGAGTATTGGGGTTGCTAGCTGCCACTGAATTGTTTATTTTCAAACAGTTCATATTGCATTGTGTGAATCTCGGTAATTTCTAAAAGCCTTGTTAGTGAAACCGAGGAGGACATTTGTAATCAAGTCTTAGGTGTAAATTACCAATTAACTGAGTCTAATTAAGCTTTGTAGTAACCCACACATGCAATTTGTTTTCTCTAGAAAGTTTGATGGAAGGGCTTTCAAAAGATTGGCCTCACTTAAAATTGTAGCCATCGGTGCTGAAAGAATCATACAGAAAGAATTCCTAATTTGTTGGCAATTGCCACAACTGCAAGCACTAGCAATGGGGTGAGGTGGGTACCACGCTACACCTGGCAGGTAAGCTTTGGGGCCCCTCAGTCCTTAAGAGACTATAAACCGGCATGAGCTGGCACCCCCACCAGAAGTGGGGTGTTTAACTCTGAAGATGAAAATTAAAGGGACTTAGCCGGGCGGTGGTGGTGCACACCTTTAATCCCAGCACTCGGGAGGCAGAGGCAGGCAGATCTCTGTGAGTTCGAGACCAGCCTGGTCTACAAGAGCTAGTTCCAGGAGAGGCTCCAAAACCACAGAGAAACCCTGTCTTGAAAAACCAAAAAAAAAGAAAAAAAGAAAAAGAAAATTAAAGGGACTTATGTAACAAATTAGAGCTGTCTAGAGTGATAAATCTAAATGTTCCTGGATTGGGGTCATTTTTGACGCCAACAAGCTTATGTGTTCAGCCTTCCCAGCTCATATTTGTATCCTGACTGTGTAGATATATCTGCATCCAGCCCCACAAAAGTTGGAGAGATGATGATCTGGGGCTTGCTTTTCATTTGAGGGAAAAACAAATAAAATTAAAACACTTCATTTCTTGGTTTTTTCCTTTGATAACATTTTATTGGCCTTTTGTATGAAATTTATTTTCAATTCTACCTTTTCCCTGTAGTTTTAAGGAGGAGGAAGGGCAGAGGAGGAGAAGGAGGAAGAAGAACAAGAACAAGAACAACAAGAAGAAGAACAAGAACAAGAAGAAATCAAATACAAGCTTTGTGAAGGGTGAAGGTTAACATTGGTGATTAGTGGCCAGTGGCCCTAGAAACACAAAGCTATTAATGTGTCTGTCAAGGGTTTCCAGATCCTGTTGGTTAATCTAGGTGAGAAGATGCACCAAAACGTGGGCTACATCCTCCCATGGGTGGGGTCCCCTGTGGGTTGCATCCTCCCATGGGAGAGGTCCCTGAGTGAAGAGCAAGGAGTGAGTTAAGCACCAGCATCCAGTGCTCTCTGCTTCCTGATGATAGATGTCATGTGACCAGCCACCTCTAGCTCCTGAGGTCATGCCTTCCCTGACATTAAAGACTACTTGGAACTGTGAATCTAAATAAACCTTCCTTTGGTAAGATGTTTTGTATTGCGGTGTACTCTCTCGGGAGCCCAGCAGTGGCCCTGTTCCTAGGAACAGCTGTGGAGACTGACGAGCGACCCTCGGGGGCTGGCTCTTGGATGGTTAACTTTCCCTCCTAGGAGAAATTGGTGGTGGGGAAGGTTGTGGGACCCTCTGCTGATTGCAGCTGCTCCTCTTCTGCCACCCAGCCATCTGTATGTGATTCTACCCGAAGTTCACGTGGTCTCATGCTTTTGGTAAGTGCCAGAATGCAGACAGGAGAAGCCAACTGAAGGGAGGGTTCTATTTCTCCAGCTCCGAGGATACCATCTCCAGGCTGGGTGAGGTCTTCTGGTGAGTCCACTGAGGGGTCACTCATGCTCCTGTAAGTAACACCTCACCAGTGCTCTGTAAGTATCCCCAATAAATGCACTGATCCCAAGAATTGGGCTCTGATGTAATCCCTATTATTGTTTTGCCATCAGGGCCTTTTAAGACCTTGGAAAGTCGATGGCTCACTATGGGGCTCCTCCAGCATTTCTGCCATGCATTTTGTCACAGCAACAATCAAGGTAACTGACGTGAGGCTTGCCTTGCAGCATCAGGTGATGTGATGCAGGGGAAACCCCTACAGGAGAGAAGAGCTTGGCTCTGCCCAGGACAGACCAGCATCTGAGAACACGCAGGCAGCAGGTGCACAGAGCTCTCAGCCTTGAAACTGTCCTTGCCCCAGAGGAGCATAGCTTTGAAATAGCAGAGAGAGGAAGACAATGAGAGGGGCAGGAGGAAACGGAGAGCAGGAGAAGGAGGAAGGTTACGGAGGGAGGCATGAGGAAGGACCTGGAGAGAGAGAACCTGGCTTGTGTGGACGCTGCAGAAAGGCAGGATCCAAACCTGCCCTAGGTCCTTCCTGGGCTGTTACATTCTTTTTCTTCTCTTTTCTCTTTTCAGGGTCAGTTTTCAAAGGGGCCTGTCATCTACCCTTGGGTGTGTGGAAGTCAATACTGGGAGAAAGGGAAAGACACTAGTGAGGCAGCCATTTTATGCATAGCTGGACATAATGGTACTCTCACTGTTTGAGGACAAGGACAGAAGAAAAACCTATTTATTTTCTGGCTGATCTTTCCCATGTTAAAAGTAACACAAGATTGCTAAAATCAGAAACACTCCAAGGTACAGAAAGAATGAAAAGCACACTGAGCAGCCCCCTGGAGACAACACAGCACTTTATCCCCTCCGTCTTTTTCTGTCTTCTGGACCTGTGGTCTCAGGCAACTGCATAATATCGTCCCCGGGTTTTCATTCACACTGCATCACGAGCATTTTCCTTATTATGTAGCATTTTCTGAGAATAACCATTTCTACTGTGTAGCCAGACACTAATAAAACATTATCGGCGGGTAAAGACCCACCACACAAAGCTTAGGACCTGAATTCAAGTCACCAGCTCCCACGTAAGGCTAGGTAGCCTATGACTGTACTTCCAACACTCTGACAAGGCTGTGGGAGACAGGGAGTATAGCATTCCCAAGGGCTTGCCAGTCAACTGGTCTGCTTTATATAATGCCGAACAAAGCCCCTGCCTCAAACAATGGAAGGGCAGGACCAACACCCAAAACTGTCCTCTGGGCTCCAGGTGTGTGCTGGCACAAATGCACCTGCACTAACACACACACACACAAACCACTAACAATAAAACCCCAATCCAACCTCACCCTAAGCACTCCCTTGAAATAATACCACAGTTGTTGAAGTAGTTGATATCAACAATAACACTTGCTAAATATGTTCTGAGTCTTAGTTTTATAAATAAAAATTAAAGGTATACCTAGCTCATAAGAAAACAAAGTGAGGGGCCTGGAAAGATGGCTAAGACGAAGAAGGGCTTGCTCTGCAAGCATGAAGACCTGAGTCTAGGTTCCAAGAATCTGTGTCATACGTGGTTGCAAGCATCTGTAACCATAGCATGGAGGTAGACATGGGTGGACTCCACGGCTCGCTGCCTGGCCACTCCAGGCAATTGGTGAGCTCCAAGTTCAGAGAGAGACCTTGGCTTGAAGGTGGAGAGTGGCCATGAAGAACACTCACATAGGTGATCAGAAAAAATTAAACCTCAACAGAAAGGAAATTTCTTTGTTTTTACCAAATGCTTAATGCCAAGGCAATCGAATACATCAAATCATCTTGTGAGCCAGAGCTTAGGCTGCAGAGAGCCTGTGTCAGTGCGAGGACAATCTCTTCATCGCTGCAATGGCAAGTGTCCCACTGTGCCACACAGAGGTGTCCGTGACCTTCGAGGACCAAGAACCGAGGGCAAGGCACCCTTTTTTGCTGTTTTTATATTCTTTGGCTTCTAAAGGCCCAAGCACACAGGGTTCTGTCGGAAGTTAAGGGAAGAAGAAAAGAAATAAAGAGAGGCCAACGTCTGCCCTGGAGGTTAGTTTGGGAACAATGGCAATCACTGCTTTGTTTTGTTTTCCCTTGAGCACAGTCCTTCCTGACCTGGGTAGGGCACAGCAAGCCTGGGATGGCCCAGAGTATAGAAATGGCCATTCAGCAGAACCAGCTGGCATTCTGGAAGTTTCTTTAACAATGCAATGAGGTTGGTCTGCCCAGTCTGACAGAAAGATGGGTCTGAGAGGGGAGCTCTGGGGAAGAAAGACCTCTTATAAACACTGATGGGTGACAACTCAAACATCTGGCCAGCTGATAGAATCCATCATCAGGACCACTGTTCGCTCTTTCCAAGGCTTTTTTTTTTAATTTATGTGCTTTGGTGTCTTTGCCTCCACGTGTGTCTGGATGAGAGTGTCAGATCCCCTGGAATTGGAGTTACAGACAGTTGTGAGCTGTCATGGGGTTGCTGAGAGTTGAATCCAGGTCCTCTGGAAGAGCAGCCAGTGCTCTTAACCATTGAGCCATCTCCCCAACCTCTCTTCCCAAGACTTCATCGCTCCCTGGAATAGTGTTTGACTATTGTCACAGGGAGTCTGTACAGCCAGAGACATTACCTGTGCAAAGGTCCAAAGTGAAGCAATCCCTGGAGTGTGAGCCTTGAAAGATTGACAGCATTGCTTACAATGTACCCCAGCCTTGCAGAGCCCGATCTGAAGACTCCAGTTTAGCAAAATGCCACAGCTTTGTAAAACACCTCCTCCAAAACCTCGTAAGGGCAAGCACGTTCCTATTCCTCACTCTTGTTGTATGATAGGGCCTCTCTTGGGTATATTCCCAAGAGTGGTATTGCTGGATCCAGGGGTAGGTTGATCCCGAATTTCCTGAGAAACCGCCACACTGCTTTCCAGAGTGGTTGCACAAGTTTGCATTCCCACCAGCAATGGGTGAGTGTACCCCTTTCTCCACAACCTCTCCAGCAAAGGCTATCATTGGTGTTTTTGATTTTAGCCATTCTGACAGGTGTAAGATGGTATCTTAAAGTTGTCTTGATTTGCATTTCCCTGATCGCTAAGGAAGTTGAGCATGACCTTAAGTGTCTTTGGCCATTTGAAGTTCTTCTGTTGAGAATTCTCTGTTCAGCTCAGTGCCCCATTTTATAATTGGGTTGATTAGCCTTTTACGGTCTAGTTTCTTTTTTCTTTTTTTTCTTTTTTTATTGAGAAAAGGAGAAAAAAAAACAAGTTTCCACCTCCCCCCAGCCTCCCATTTCCCTCCCCCTCCTCCCACCCTTCTCTCCCTCCCCCCACTCCTTTCCCCCTCCCTCTCCAGTCCAAAGAGCAGTCAGGGTTTTCTGCCCTGTGGTAAGACCTAGGACCTCCCACCTCCGTCCATATCTAGGAAGGTGAACATCCAAACTGGCTGGGCTCCCACAAAGCCATCACATTACGTAGGATCAAACCCCCGTGCCATTGTCCTTTGCGTCTCATCAGCCCTCATTGTTCGCCATGTTCAGAGAGTCCAGTTTTATCCCATGCTTTTTCAGTCACAGTCCAGCTGGTCTTGGTGAGCTCTCAATAGATCAGCTCCACTGTCTCAGTGGGTGGGTGCATCCCTCGTGGTCCCGACTTCTTTGCTCATGTTCTCCCTCCTTCTGCTCCTCATTGGGACTTTGGGAGCTCAGTCCAGTGCTCCAGTGTGGGTCTCTGTCTCTATCTCCATCCATCACCTGATGAAGGTTCTATGATGATATGCAAGATATTCGTCAGTATTGCTCAAGGATAGGGTCATTTCAGGTTCCCTATTCTCAACTGCCCAAGGAACTAACTGGGGACCTCAGCTTGGGCACCTGGGAGCCCCTCTAGGGTCAGGTCTCTTGCCAACCCTAAAGTGGTTCCCTTAACTAAGAATTGTGGTTCCGTGCTCCCCTGTCCAACCTTCCTTTATCCCAATCCTCCTGCTTTACCAAGGCCCGACCTCCTTCCCTTCTAGTGGCTACGGTCTAGTTTCTTGAGTTCTTTATTTATTTTGGAGATCAAACCTTTGTCAGTTGCGGGGTTGGTGAAGATCTTCTCCCAATCAGTGGGTTGCCTTTTTGTCTTAGTGACAGTGTCCTTTGCTTTACAGAAGCTTCTCAGTCTCAGGAGGTCCCATTTATTCAATGATGCCCTTAGTGTCTGTGCTGCTCACTCTTCCAGATAATCACTAATGATATTCATCTAGGGCAAGTAAAAGACCCATGGAGTTGGCAGGCTCTAGACTCCATAGGCCTCAAGTTTTTAGCTTCTAAGACACTCAGAGGATATTCACCATGAAGCTTGTATTACAACTTGAATAACTTTCCTAAGATGTTTAAAGAGTGGACTTCAGAATGGCAGCTATGTTTCATTAATGACATCATTACCAACAGATGAAATAGGGGACATGTTTTATTCGGGGGAAAGCACAATAAAGTTCAATGGCAATGCTGGTCACTGAAGAGATCTAGTGCATTCAAGATCTTTCCATATTCACTTTACCCTCTTGCAAAGTGAATTTTTGTGGTTTTTTTTTTAATATAGGGGAATTGAACCTAGAAACTATCCCCTTACATATAAGGAGTCTCAAAATGCCTGTAAGAAATGATTTAGGGTTAGAGACAGTCTGATCTGCCATAAGGACCTGAGACCCATTACCATAGTCAAGGAAAAGGCTGTGTGTGGTGGTCAGATTGTGATGTCAGCCCTGAAAAAGAGAACAATGATCCCTAGGGCTTTCTGGCCTGCCAGTCCAACCGAAATAGCAAGCTTGAAGCCAATCAGAGGCCCTGTATCAACAAAGTTGACAAGGCAGACTGTAGCTGAGGAAAGGTATCTGAGATTAACCTCCGGTTTACACATATGTGTACACGCACACATACCCACACACACACGGTGAGGAGGGAGCTCAGTGCACTGATAAAGTATGATTTCCAATTATGTAGATACCAAAGAACAATCCTTATGAAAGCTCACTTCCACGTGAGCAAGCACACACCATCTCCCTGGAACATGGGCTGGATGGGAGACAAGATGGGACCCAACATGCAAAAGCTAGAATGATTCAAAGTCACCTTAATAAAGACTGTTACTTTCTTCGCTACAGTTTTAGAACTGGAGAGGAGAGGATGGAAGGAACATCACCCAGAGACAAAGTAACAATCCTGCACTGAGGTGGCACCCAAACGAGCAGCCTACAGTGATGTCCCCTGTGTCCTCTGCATGGCTCAAGCAAAGCAATAATTGGCCTGTTTAGTCACTCACATAACCACGCCTTTTGTACTCACTTGGGGACTAAGTGTTCAGACTCTTCCCAACCCAACACATTCATCAATGCATTAACTGTTTAAAAAGCTTTAAGTGCTGGAGAGATGACTCAGTGTTTGAGAGCACTAACGGCTGCTCTTTGGGGACCTGGGATCAGTTCCCAGCACCCACATGGTGGCTTACAACCTTCTAGAACTCCAGTCCCAGAGGATACAATGTCCTCTTCTGGCCGCTGCAGGCACCAACCATGTTTGTGGCAAATGCAGAGAAAACACCCAACACATAAGATCTGACAGTGCTAAGTAATCGCCTTCCTTAGCGGACAAGGGAGCTGCTTGCATCGTAATCAATCGGTCCGTTGACATTTTTTGCTTTCGTGTGTTTTCGGTTGAAGAAAATGAACAATCTAGTTTGTGCTGTCTTTCTTAATCTTTGTCTTCAAAGGCCACTTCACTGAATTACTTTGAATGACTTAAGTTTACTTTGCTTGCACTGGTGTCCCAGGCAGGCTTGCACCTGCCAAACCACGTCTTCCATGGGAAGCGCTGTTTTCATAAACACACCTGCACATGCCTGCACAGAGATGCCCTCCAGGCTTTTCACAGCATGTCCTTCCCGGGGATGCCAAGATCTTCAGTGAGGCCGCTCTGATATGGCGGTTTTGATTCTGAATTCTTCAACAATTGATAAAGGGACTAGTTGTCACTATACTTTTCCTCTCTAGCACATGCAGAGCCAAAAGGACAGACTTGTAATTCTGTTTCCTTGAAGACCGTCTCAGGGTGAAGCCTCTTCAAAAGCTTAGGGTCCAACTTTGAAATTCCCTCTATTTTAAAAGCTCTGCCTTGAAATGTGTGACAGAGAGAAACCCACACAGAGATAGCCTGAGTATTAAGATTTACTTCCTGGAGTGAAAAATAGAAGCAAAATAATAAAGGGGAATCGATCAAAAAGAAAAATAGAAAAGATAGAAATGTCAAATAAGCCCTCCAATTAAATGCTTTTTCTGCAAAAGCTTAAGCATGCTTTTCCTTTACTGGTTTCTTCTGTTAGAACCAGAAGGTGCAAGTCCTCCAAGTCACATAAGATGACACTGTTAGCAGTTTGAGTCATTGTTTTTAGGCCCTGTAGAATTTAAAGTGGCACTAACACGATTCCTATGCAAACCAGCGGTAAGTGATTGCGGAACTTCCTCTTGACATCTAGCAATAACCCAAAGTGTTCATTTCTAAAGCAAAGAGCAGCAGACAGTGAGTCAAAGATGGCATGGGCAATTTGTCATCTTTTTATTTAGACAACTGGCTTTAGCCATGGCAGTTCCTTACATCCAGCTCATTTCATTTGTTCGCTGATGAGGCTCTCATGAACCTAGTCAGTGCTATCCAGTGTAGATGCCCCCAAAACACTCATTAATAAACCAAGGAGTGGTGAGCCAGAGAGAAAACAGGCGTGGAAAAATATGACCTCAGAACACAACACGGTGGTTTACTGTAAATGGACCATTAGCACCCAGAGTAGAAAAAAAAAAAAACCTTCAGAAACTCTGAGCTCATCGGTCCTCCGAGTGTGCCTTGACTAGGAGCTCCTGCATCATTGTCACTGGAGTCCAAACAGCTCCTCAGAGCCCAGTCAGGTGAGCAGCACCATGACATGGCCTTTAGTGAGCCAGCCCCCTGCCCTGTGTGCCCTGGCATGGGATGCACACACACACACACACACACACACACACACACACACACACAAGTCCTCTCCCAGCCAAGTCTGCAGTCGGGGAACTGACTAGAGGCTGGGCACGATTGAGAGAGAGTTTCTGGGAAAGTGAGCCCACAGCAGACACTGATGACAAAGGGTAGATCACCACGGCAGCCAGAAGAAAATGGAAGAGTTTATCCAAGACTGGGCATCCTGTCAGCAAAGGCTGGTCGAGGACCACATAAAAATACTTCCAGCACATGAGCAGAAAGGGGGGTTGTAGTGTGGTGGTGGAGTCCTTGTCCAGCTCACACAGGAGTCCCCAGGGAAGGAGACAGAACAACTTTCCAAGAGAGATCACTCAACTGTGTGGCAAACAAGGATTAAAAAATAGGAGGAGAGAGCAGTGTTCCAAACAGCATCAAGTCCGTCTCTTAGAAGCCAACAGAGTGACAAGAATAGCTGTCCATTTCCTTGGAGTCTGAGCTGAGAACACAAGATCTGAAGCCAATGTGAAGAGGAAAGGGGGAGAGAAGAAAGGAGGTGTGAGAAACAGAACATGCCCCAAGAACACAAAAAAAGGAGTTCTGTTAAGGACAGACATGAGCCATGAGTTCACATAAAATAAGATAGCATCTGAATTTTACATATGAAAACTGAAGCTCAAAGAACAGAAGGGCTTCACAAGAATTGCATACAACCAGTAACACCTGTGGGCAGCTCAGCCTTACCAGGAATCACAGAAATGCAAAGAAGGCAGAGCGAGATCCCCTTTCATATCTGTAAGCTGATAAAATGTAGATATCTCAAATGGGCAGTGGCTGTAGCAGATGCAGGTCAATTGGTTCTAGTACCAGCAGGTACAATCCTGGGTGGAATTCTGGCATTATTTTGTGTAACTGAAGATGCAGCCCTTTCAATTCAGTAGTCCCACCCTTAGACACACACCCCAGCAGAGGAAAGCTTGGAAAGATGAAGATGCCAATAGCATCGCTTTTCGTGACAAGAAGCTGGAAACAACAGAACTGCACATGGACTGGGGGCTGATGAAATGAACCCTGCCATGCTGATACAGTGTAATAACAAACATCAGCTGCCATGAAGGAATTAGCGCCACAGTCTGCTATGTGGCTTTTCTGTTGTAACAGTTTGAGGGAGATAAGCAAGTCCCAGGAGACTGTATATATATCATCTTCATATTTAAAGTCCACAAACTAATAGAACTAAATAAAGTGTTGGAAAAATGGCAGTACCAAAACTGAAAGATATAGATAAATCAAGGAAATGAAAGAAGGACAGGATGATTGCAAGATGTTGGCTGTATTAGTGGTGGGGGAGGGGGTGTTGCAGGGCATACTGAGCATACAAAAACCCTGGAGTCACTGGTTTGATTACCAGCATGATGGAGGAGGGTCATCTGTCTATGTGTTACTTTCATTGGTTAATAAAGAGACTGCCTTGGCCCTTTGATAGGACAGAAAATTAGGTAGGCGGAGTAAACAGAACAGAATGCTGAGAAGAAGGGAAGTGAGGAAGACACAATAGCTCTCCTCTCCGAGATGGACGCAGGTTAAGAATATTCCCGGTAAGACACCACCTCGTGGTGCTACACACATTAATAAAAATGGGTTAAGCAAGATGTGAGAGTTAGCCAGTAAGAAGCTAGAGCTAATGGGCCAAGCAGTGTTTAAAAGAATACAATTTGTGTGTTGTAAAGCTAGCCAAGCGGGAGCTGGGCAGGAACGCAGCTCCTTTCTACACCAGCAATACACAAATGCATGCACACACATGTACACACACGAACACACACATACACAGGCATATACACACATGCATGCACATATGCATACGCTCACACATATATACACATGTACTTGCACACATACACATGGTTGCTAAGATTCAGCTGGCTCATCTCTGTTCCTCGAATTAGGGCATGGATCAGATTGAAGCCAAAAGTATGTGAATTCTAAGATAAAGCAAATCCATTTCCATAAATGTATTTTCAGTTTTAAGCCCCGGCTCAAATTCATTTTTGTTATTTACTGTATTTTATTTAAAGTGCAGTTTCTTTAAGCGAGCTCTTTGAGAACCAGACATGTTAAAATGACACAATGCCCATGTTAGAAAGCCCTCTCCACTGTCTGGCATGGACCTGCCCTTTTATTGTCTCTACTGGTCCAATTGCCCCCAGAAAGCTTATTGCTTCTTCTGCAGTTCAACCTACTACTTTAGGAACCCCACCCTGAGTCAACAGCAAATGGACTCTCTCTCTCTCTCTCTCTCTCTCTCTCTCTCTCTCTCTCTCTCTCTCTGTGTGTGTGTGTGTGTGTGTGTGTGTGTGTGTGTGTGTGTGTGTGTCTTCATGTCAGGAGTGAGCAGGTATGTGAGCATGTGTCTTTGGAAACAGAAGTCAACCTTGGATGCCATCTGCCTCAGTTCATCTTGGTATTTTTGGGACAGGGTCTCTCACTTTTATCCTATGTCCTAGTCAGGGTTATGATTGCTGTAATGAATACCACAACAAAAGCAACTTGGCAAAGAAAGGGCTTATTTGGCTTACACCTCCACATCACTGTTCATTACTAAAGAAAGTCAGGCCAGGACCAGGCCAGGAATCTGGAGGCAGGAGCTGATGCAGAGGCTATGAAGGGGTGCTGCTTTCTGGCTTGCTCCTCATGACTTGCTCAGCCTGCTTTTTTATAGAACCCAGAACCGCCAGCCCAGGGATGGCATTACCCATAATGGGCTCAGCTGTTCCCCTCAATCACTAATTAAGAAAATGCCCTAACAGGCCTGCCTACGACCCAATCTTATGGAGGCATTTCCTTAATTGAGGCTCCCTCCCCTGATGACTCTAGCTTGTGTCAGGTTGACATAAAACTAGCCAGAACAGTCTTGTCTGCCTCCCCAGGACGAGGATTACAGATGTGCACGGCACCCAGCTTTTTCACGGGTACTGGAAGCTCAAATTCAGGCCCTCAAGATTATGCAGCAAGAATTTTATCCACTGAGCCACAGTGCCATCCCTTACTTTTGTTTTGAAGACAGAGCCTGACGTTGAAGCCAGGCTGACATCAACACCGGAACTGTGAGTGAGAGTCACCACTCAGTGACATTCTCCTTCACAGAGGAACTCAGCACACCAATATCTGCTCTTATGTACTTTTTTTCTTTTGCATGATGGGTATGCCGGAGTGAAATGTGTACAAGGTATAAAAGTTAAATTATAATATGCACACTGGAAGTACAATAATGCAAAAATAATCTCAGCTTCTTCATGAAGTCTCAATTAGTCTGGGGTGTTGCTTAATGTTGATTTTGCATGGTCGTCAGTAGGCAGCTTTGGTCTCCTAAGGAAAACACTGAAAACTTTTAAGATCAGTTCTTTCTCATACAAAGAGGTTCTATCGAGAGAAATGTGTGCCTCCGATACCCAGGCTTTGGTCCCTGAGTCTCTGGAGCTGCCCTCGGCTCCGACAGCTTCTCCCCACCTGGCTGTGTCTGTTCTGCACTGACTTTCAGCGTTTACTGATGTCTTTCTGCTCTCTGGCTTAGCTCCAGACATCTTCTGATGGCAAGGCAGATACGAATGCAGTCCGCTCCCAGGATGAAGAGGCACACTTCCCTGGGATTTGTGCCTGATAGTTACATTCTTATTTACCACGCAATGGTGGTCCTTCAGATGTCCCCATACAAAGAGATTCCAAGGAAAATAATTCCTCCCAAAATATATATCTTTGTGTCTTTTGTTTCCCCTTTTCAAACAGAGACAAATACCGGTCCCCCTAAAGGAAATGAATGACTGTTTGGGGTCAATATCTCTCTACTGTGTGCAGTTGCGCTCCTCATTTGGGAGCATTCAAAGGTCTGTGATCTATCTCTTAATAATACATTGAAAAGTACACGCAAGCACACACACAGAGACCGGTTAAAATGGAAACTGCATGATTTTTAAAACTGACATTGGCAACACTTAGACCAGCCCCTTCTGGAAATAGGATCCATTTCAGAGGGAAAACTTTATCCCTGGGTTATAAGTAGGTTCAATGCACAGATCTGATGACAGAGAAAAAAAAATAAAATCTTTCCTGAAATTGTTCTGCAAATAAATACAACAGGCCCTGGGCCAGGTTCGGAAGGGACTCAAGGCACCCCCACCCCTTGGCAGCTCTGTCACAGAACTGTCTGCACTAAGCCTGTCCACCTTCCACACTCACTGCAGAGATGCCCTTGTCTCTCTGACTCAGCTACTCCAGTTCAGCCTTGAGCAGCACAGGCAGCCGTGACTGGATCAGCTGGGCATGTGGACTGAGGGGGGCGGATCTTGGGGGACAGCATTTCCAGAGGTTACTGCTGTACCACAGGGCAGGGCATCTTACCACACAAAGATCCAGTCTCTCCTGCCACCATGTACTTAGGAACACATCTGTGCATACAGGAAGATGGGGAGCCTCAAAGGTTTGGTACTTGGCCTGTTCTCCATGGCACAGAATTCATGCCTTTGTTTCCTAGGTCACGTGACTCAGAATGCTACGTATATCTTCTCTTCCCACCTCATCCCTGCTCTCCTACCACAGTGGCAATGCTGATGTAAGACTTAGCCATTTAAAAACATCAAAGGCCAGGCAGGGTGGTGCTTGCCTGTAATCCCAGCACTTGGGAGATAGAGACAGGAGGGTCAGAATTCAAGATCATTGTCAGAGACAAACTGAGTGTGGTCCACATGAGACCCTGTCTCAAAAACAAACAAGTAAGCAAATAAGAACAGCAGATGCTTAGGTGTGGTCTACTCCTGCAGGCTGTAGAGACTGAGCCATTGGAAACTGTCCACACTTGACCTAGAAGAGGCCAATTCACAGTTCTAACTCAGGTACTCCATTTAAATACTGCCTTCTTTGAATGCTACTTATTATTATTATTTTATGTATTACACAGGGATGAGATGCATGTGCCAGGGTGCACATGTGGAAGTCAGAAGACAATTTGGTGGCATCACTTCTCTTCTTCCACATTTATTTACATGGGTTATGAGACTTGAACTCGGGCCTCCAGGCTTGCCCACCAAGCATCTTCACCCACTGAGCCATCTTAGCAGCCCCAAACATTATCTGTCTTCTTTGGTAGGAAATGTACTGCTAATCTGAGAAATGTTCGTGTCAGGCCGTTCGTTGGCTGCTCACTGTTTCAGGATCCAGTAGCCAACCCCATCTCACTACTGTCTCCTGGACCTTCACTGCAACATGAAGGCGAATGGTAGCCTCTCAAATTCTGGGCTTTGGGCAGAAAGCGTCCCAGCCAACTGGGATCAGCCACTGCTCTGTCTTCTTTGTCAGTCTCACTGCCTGGGATTAGCTGTTGTCCATGAAAATAGCTAGAGGAGTTGAGGATAAATCAAACTCATTCTGATGATAGTTTATAGTTCTGGGAACCTTTTATTACAAACAAGGCTGGGGAGAGCCTTAAAGATTCAGTGTGCCCACATCCACTTTCCCCAGAGAAGCCTGAGCAGCGACTGCTGGCATACTTGTAAAACTGAGGCCCAGGTTATCTTTCAGAAAAATTTTCCAGAACTTCCAAAGTCATGTTTGTCTTCTCAAACAGTATTATGGGATTACCTGGAGCCAGTAATACCACACCCAGCCACACATTCTTCTAAAACACTTTCCTGGAGAAACTAGAGAGGCTGTGGATTCTCAAGGGCATTGTGTTGCAAAATTGACACTACATCTAAAGTATATGAAAGGCTGAAGGCCCCTGGGAAGCTGGAGATTTAAATTACACGGAGAAAACTCTCAGCAGGTGCTGCTCGTCTAGGGCGAGATCCGCAATGCGATCCTTCCAGCGCATTTTAACGTGGTTCTGCTGTGTCCTAAGATGATCACATGACCTCACAGAGCCGTTTTCTCTCACCCAGATTACCAGAACTCTACACCTGGGAGGGAGGCTGTGGCCACGGGATTTCAGAGCTTTGGTTTCATGTTTGTCTTCGGCAGCTTGCGCCAAATGATTTCAGAATTAATTGTTTTCTACAGTGTTCGCTTAAAAATAACCTCTATTATCTCATTGGTGTTTCTCGTAAACTGATTTATGAAAAGCTTCTGTTCAGCAAAGGAAACACCAGCAACTGAAGAGGCAACCGGAGAGCGGGAGAAAATCCTTGCCAGATATTCATCCAACAGAGGATTAGTGTCTAGAACACATGAAGAACTCTGAAAACTAAACATTAACAAAAGAAACAACCCACTGTGGAACTGAACAGAAAATTCTCGAAAGGAGAAAGATTTTCTGTCTTTCTTTGCAGCCAAAGACATCTCAGCACAGTGGAGTTTCCCAGAACTGTCTATACACTTAACTGTTTGCACACTCTAAAGTTCTGTCTGGACACAGAGAACTACACACTGGTTGGTCTCTTTTCTTCCTGGCTTTGTGTTTGGAGGTCTTAAGATTTGTAGGGCAGCCATCAATCATTTTATCATCCTGCTTCAAACTGAACTTATTGATCTAAACTTCCACACGGCCTATCAGCTATCCATGATTCTGTTTCCTTTTGTATTTTGTTTTGATAAGAAATCTGCTAAGAAAATGAAGAAACAAACTGCAGAGTGGAGGAAGAATTCTACAGCCCACATCACTAATGAAGGACTATTATCTAGATACATGTCTAAATAAGAAGGAAGGAAAACTCCAAAGTCAAACGGGACAAAAGAGTGAGCGACTTCAAAGCTGTGTGGGTAAAGCCACCTTGGTGGTGCACGCTTTTAATCCCAGCACTCGAGACAGAAGCAGGAAGGTCATTGTCAGGACCAAACCAGCCAGGTCTACAAGGTGAGGATAGTCAGAGTGACCTAGCAAGACCCTGTCTTAAAACTAAGACAAACGAAATCTGCATGGATAATAAATAGACACATGAAAAATCAATAGGTGCCAGAGAAATGCAAATTAAAGGTACAGTGGGATATCAGCTCACAGAATTATTAAAATGGAAAACCTTAGTAGCATCCAATGCTGACGAGACTGCAGAGAGAGAGGATCAGCCATTCGTAGCTGATGAAAATCTCAGATAGCAAGAGGCCGTCCTGGAGCCGAAGGCTACCATATGATTTAACATGAAGCCCGGGGCTTGCAGCCCAGTGAAAGAAAAACTTGTGTCCTCCCAAAATTTAGCACACTGGTGCTTTTCATAGATCCATTCAAAACAGATGGGGCAACCAGATGTCATTCAAGGAACGGATGGTCAGCCGAACTGTGGTGTGTCCACACTGTAGAGTTCTAAGTAAAAGGAGCAATCTAGGATGGGGTGGGGTGGGAGGGTGGGCGGAGGGGATGGGAGGAGGGCAGGGAGTGGGAACTTGGATTGATATTTTTTAAAGATCTAATAATTTTTTAAATAAATAAATAAATAAAATGAGCAATCTCTGAAAGCAACCACCTGGCCGACCATTCTCAGAATCACGTGGAGAAAGAAGCACTTCCCAGGAGGTTTGCTACTTCATGGTTTCACATCCTGGTCATCACTGAAAGAACAAATGACATACACAAAGAATAGATGTTTGGCTCCAAGAGCTTGAGGGAGAGAGATCGAAAGGAGAATGGTTGAGCTTAGAAGGGAGTACTGAAGGTTCCCATGGTAACGGACATTTCCGAGGCTCTCCTGCTTCACACTGGAGGTCCCACCAGATGATGTCCTGGATTTCTACAATGGAGGAACCTTTGAGAAGGTTGTCTGTTAGATGCAAATGAGTCTATCTCTCAAGATAATTCAGAAGAAAAGCATCCACGATTTTCTAGGCTAGTCCAGCCAGTTTTTTCTTGTAATTTCTGTCCATGTATCTGCTTGGGAAGGACTCTTCTCCCCTCGAGGTGACAAGAAGACCCATGGATATAAGATTTTAATAGTTCTATACACGACACGTGTGGACCCTTTCTCCATAAGGATGTTTTAAAATCTAACAAGTTATCGTGTGTCTCATAAGGTCTCCGCGGTAAAATAGATGTGTTTTTCCCACAGCTCGGGTTCTCTAAGAGACAGGGGTAGGGGATGGAGGAGGGTGGGGAGAGGGTTGGGGTGTGCCCTATCCATATTCTCTTTTAAAGAACTGCACTTCAAACACCACGATACTTCTTTTTCTATTTTGTTTTTAAATAGGGTCTACATAGCCCAAGCTGGCTTCAAACAGGATACACAGCTGAAGATGACCTTGACCTTCTGTTCCTCTTTCCTCCAGTTCCTGTGTGCTCAGACAGCAGGCATTCGATTCCATGCCTGGTTTATACAGAGCATCATCTGTTCTAGGTCATCGTTCTACCGAATGAACTACATTCCCAGACCCCTCAGTACACCTTAAAATGGAAGCTGCTAATAAAACACTTTGTACTCCTGACATAAGTCTTTTCTAAATTAAAGCCTAAGAGCGTGACAAGGAGGTTACTTACCAATACTAAAATTAGGCCAGGAAGTCTAAGCTCCCAGATAAATTTCTCTCACACCACTATTCTTCAGTGAAGTCGGGCTAGGCGGTGAGCAGACACACACTACTCCAAACAGCTCCAAGGACTGTGGATCACAGCCGGAACACACTGGGTCAATACTCTGGACCAGCCAAGGTGTGCTGGTTGAAAAAAAAAAATCAAACCTTACAGAATATGGATCTGTAACAGAAGAAAAGCACCCGAGAGATGGGAGGAAAGGCTTTCAAACATCTATAGCAAGAAAGGCTTGTTGGCACACAGAAGTAATCCCAGTGCCTAAGAGGTTACAGAAGGAGACATGAGTTCAAGGCCATCCTAGGCTACCTAAAGAGACTTTGTCTCTAAGGAAATGAAGAAGCAAGAAAGGCTCAGGGAGAGGAAAGTTCACACTGAACCTTCTTTCCAGACAGCCTGCCCACCCTCATGGGGCTGAGTCACCAACAGAAAAGGTCTGTCCTTGTCGTCTGGCAGTGGATGGCAACTGAGACGGAACTACAGCTGGCGATGTACAGAGAGAGACTGCGGAGCACACAGCTCTAAGTGTGATGTCTTCCTCAAACCCCAGCCCTCAAGGCTCAGAATCCTCCAGGAAAGGGAGGATGAGAGATTGAGAGAGAGGTAGTGGGTGACGGCAAGGACGCAGTGTCTTCCAGACGCAACAGAGCTGATGTTCATATGAACTCCCAGAAACTGCGGCAGCACCCTCAAGACCTGCACAGGCACAAGCCACATGGGTCCCAGCACTGAGAGAAGAAAGTGGACCCGGGACCTGGCCCTAAACAAGGAGCCATCTACAACCGATACTCCCCCCCCCCCCCCCCCAGCAAAGGGAAAGTTGGTTCTCTCTAATGGAGTATCACTGAGCAAAAACCAGGACAGGACAGGACCCATCCCAAGAGTAATCGGCCAGCACAAACTGGCTCCGTGTGCCTTATTTGCTTGCGGGCTCCTTGTTCATCTTGTTTTGCATTAGCATTTTTTCTTTTTTGTGTTTTATTTTATTTTCATTTTGGGTATTTTGTTTGCTTTTTAGAAAGATATAGAAAGAATATGAAGATGGGTAGGTAGAGCGGTGAGGAGAATCTAGAAGCAGTTGGGGGTCAGAATTAAAATATATTGTATGGAAAATGTTAAAAGGAAAAAAGCTTCTTTGTCTACTACCATCCCTATCCCCCCTTCTCTGGCTGCCTGAGTCTCGGGTGGATGTGGGGAGACAGACAGCATCCTGAACCCTAGATGACCTAGCAGAAAGGGGTCACACAGAAAGAGCCTCAGGACAAGACATCTCAGGAGTTTGATCTACCTGAGGTCACAGGGCTCGCTGGCAACCAGAACGCAGTTCCTCTAGCATGCCACAGCCCCCTCGTTGGAGGTACATCAGAGGAGTTTCCACAGCAAACCCGGACTGTCCTGAGCAGCAAACCCGGATTGTCCTGAGCAAGTTGGTAACAGATCAAGATGAAAGCTGAGCCCTCACTTAAACATCCATAGACACTGACAAAACAAAGCTGAATTCCATTGCCCTGGGAAAACAGGAAAATAATATCATATCAAATACACAAAAAGCACAGCCTAAATACTGAAGCGAGAGACTGGTCTTAAGAGCCGTGTCTCTTGAGGCAGATTGCGCTGGTGGGGAGGTCCTGAATAAAATGCTCCAGGCTGATGCATTCATTGGGTTTATTCTGAATTGAGATGCAATCTTGCAGGAGGATGTGCTCATCAATTTTGTCCCTTTCCCGTCTTCAGGTGACGGTATACACGATTCCATCGGAGAAATAAATGCAAGAGGAAGAATGTCAAATTGCAAATCTAGCTTTCTCACGAAAGTTACCAGAGAAATGACTGGAAATCTGAATTTCCAAAGTAATACAAACATTTTTTCCAGGAAACCAGACACTGGGAATATAAATGTTTTGCATATTCAAAAGTGAGAGACTCATTTGTGTGAAGAGAGGGCTGTTGTGGTAGTGGAGTTTGGTTGAAGCAATGTGAGACCTTTGATTTACATGTTCCCTTCAGTACTGCATTCATTGTGGGTTTGTGCGCAGGGCTTCATGCGCAGGTAGGTGCATGCACTGTTAGAATCCAAGCATTCTTTGTATTTACAGCCTGACTTACACTGTGTCCCAGAGATTCCTTGCCATAAATATGACGTGGGAGAAGCAGGGAACAGAGACAGTTTCAATGAATTTTATACTGAAAAAAATCATGTCTGCTGCTTACTGAAGTGAGTTCACCATTACAAATGATAATGTTAATGATATCTCCTTTTCTATGATATGATATCAAAGGTCATGGGACCTTCACATCACATGGCCAAGGTCGTGACATTGTCACAAGAGCCCTATTAACTTGTCCTGCTGTCGTATTTTAATTACGAGGAATTTGATGACTTTAAATATCACAAAACTTTAAGGAGAAAGAAGCCAGATTTTTTTTTTCTGATCCATTCACCTCCAAAGTGTGTGCTTAAGGCACAAAGTCAGGCGCCATTCTATGTGATCCCTCCCCAGATTGGTATAATGCAAGACTTGGGGTGGGGGGCATCTCTCAGCTCCAAGAGACTAAGGTTGGCTTTGTGTTTCCCTAAGTACTGCACAGGTGAGATTTCCATGGACTGCATGAGTGTTGCCTACATGCATGTAAGTGCATCATGTGTGAGCTTGGTACCCATGGTGGCCAGGAGTTACAGTGTTGAAGTTACAGATGTTTGTGGGGCATCTATGTGGGTGCTGGGAACCAAGCCTGGGTCCCCTGCAGGAGCAAGAGGTGCCTTAACCACTGAACCGTCCCTCCAGCCCTGGTTTACTGCTCTCTTGATTGCATCCTTTTCTCTAGAGTATGGTGGTTTAACTGTGTTTTGATTTGCGCACCAGGGCCTTAGGAGAAATAGGCTATGCTGTGTACTGCATAGACATGCACATAGAACCTAGTGTATATATAAGATATGTGTAGGTTTGTATACATGCTACTTTGTGGTGATTGCACAGATAAAAATCGCCATTTCCCAGAATTAATGCATCCCCACCATGACAC
Source organism: Microtus oregoni (assembly GCF_018167655.1). Classification (NCBI taxonomy): domain Eukaryota; kingdom Metazoa; phylum Chordata; class Mammalia; order Rodentia; family Cricetidae; genus Microtus; species Microtus oregoni. The sequence continues at coordinate 13,472,011 of NW_024543221.1, forward strand.
ATGTACATACATTTCCCTGAATGAGCTATTAAAATATTAAAGGGCTTTGTAGTTTGTAAGCCCATCCTGATCTGTGCCTCCAGATGTCACTGTATTCCTCTAAATGTTCCAGATGCAAGAATCCTCCAGAAAACCTCATCCAAAGGATATAGGAGACAGCAATGCCACTGGGGACCCGCTGTAGACTGTTCCAACTGGGAAGCATCAGGACCTTGTCAGTGGATGAGCACTGTCAATAGGCGTCCTGTGAGTCTGTCCCCGGCTCGCCACCTCCCATCCCTATCCCACTGGCATTCCTATCTTGACCCAACTCAAAATGTCTGGTTTGATGACAGTATCCTTATGTGACCTTCAGGGCAGGGCTTTTGTTCTTAGCCTCTGTCCCATAGGAGGTCCCAAAACTCACACTCAACTCCCAGCTCCCTCTGAATGGCTGGTTGTCAGTTCATGTGACAGCTCTCCAAAAGTTGCCCCTCTGCTCCCTTCACGTGGGCTTTCCGCAACCCCACAGTTGCTGTTTATTATGGGATTTGAATATTAAGTTCTGGGGTGCTCTTTGATTGCCTGAAACATGGGCCCACTAAGCAAGATGAGGAAGGTTTTTATTACAGAAGAGATTTCCATCTTTTAAAAGGTTCTTCTCGAGTTTCTAATGAGGCTCAAACCACCAGAACAAAATAGGAACATCGTTTTTGCATTTGATTTTCTTGTTGTTTCTTCCCCAGCTAACAAAGTGGCCAAAGTGTCAGGAGCCGCATCCCCCACAGGGGGCTCCCGTGGTCCTCGGGGTAGGAGTGGGGGGCTGACTATGCTTCAAAATAATAAGCAATTGGTTCTGGAGACCGCTTAAAGGAAATCAAAAGTCATAAAAACCTCTCATCATCCAACATGGCTTATATTAGAATAAATTGATTACTCAAAAACTAACACAATCAGAGTGCAGCATAAGGATAAACAGTTGTTGGCCCAAATCCTGGTCAGCTGTTCATCACCGGTGACCATTTCATAAGCTTTAATATGCATCTTCACTCCTTCAGCCAAACTGGGGGGGGAAGGAAAGAGAAGGTCTTGCAGAGGGAAACCATGAATGCCACGGAACCCAGACCTATGGGGTTTGTTTGTTTGTTTCTCTTGGGACTTTAAAAGCCTTTTGATGGGCAAATAAAACTTCAATACTGTATTAAAAGTTCTTATTTCCATCTCCAAAACTTGTGAATATCCTGTAACCTGCTGACATATTCTTAAGAATGAAAATACCACATAAGGAGATTCTGCGTCCTTTGTGTTTTTTATAAAATGCGAATTTTTGATGGAATGAGTAAGAAAAAATAGAGTAAGTCTGAGTATCAATAATTTCTTCCCTCTGGGGACCCTGAATCGCTTCTCACAGAGAAGGTTGTTAGATGAGAAACCAACACACACACACACACACACACACACACACGTACACACAAACATACAAACACACATATACACATACACACATACACACACACATACAGACACGTCACCCTGGCTTCCTGCTAGTCATGTGATTTCATTTTCCCACCTGCCTTCTTGCCATTGTGGGACAATCTGATCCTGTCCTCACCAGGGCTGAGCCAATGCTAGTGTTGCCTTTATACTTCCCAAACCATCAGCTGTACTCACCTCTTTTCTTTATAAAGTCCGCATGCCTCAAGGATTTTGTTATAGATAGCCACAAAAATGAATCAGTACAATGACAGTTTAGAAAATGCTCAACTTTTCGATGTGGCTGTTAGAAGTTCCGAGCTGGGGAGAAGGGACAGGGAGGTAAAGCACTGTGTGTGTGTGTGTGTGTGTGTGTGTGTGTGTGTGTGTGTGTGTAAGAGTAGGTGCCTGTGGAGGCCAGAGAGGACATCAGATTCCTGGAGCTGGACTTACAGGCAGTTGGGAGACACCTGGTGTGGGTGCTGGAACTGAACTCGGGTCCTCTGCATCAGCTGTTCACCATGCCCTTGAGTCTCAGGCCATGTTCAACTCTGGTGAAACTGTTGTTAATGACACAATAGTAGCGGACATAGGACACTACGTGTTTGCCAAAAGCTCACTGATGCATACAACACGAGGGATGGATCTGATGTGTCACGTTTCTGTTTGTTTGTTTGTTCTCTGTTACTTAACCCTCACCAGTCAGGCTCTTCAGGGAAAGAATGTAGATTTGGGAAGCAACTCTTCCATACATCCCAAACAGCCTCACTGCAGAGAGCGCAAAAGGGCTAGGTTTGAATATTAGTCACTTTGCAAAGAGTCATGAGACCAAAAGGCACACTGCTTGACACAGCTGTTCCTGCAGAGATCCATGCTAGTTCTGATCCTGTTTACAAATGTACGGACACTGAACGGTCAGGTAAGCGGGTGACAGATGTGGAGCGCGCAGCTCCGCACGGTTAGAGTGGTAGGATCCCAGAGAGCAAGGGAAGGGAGCGCTAATAGTCACAGGTGGCAGATGGAGTTGGGCCAGTAGTGTGAACGCATGTCTAACTTCGCATGGGGCAGATGGGCTGCACATAGGAATGAGGTTCGCATACATGTGGGGATGCATGTGTGTGCAGTATGTGCATGTCGTTTCTACAATTTCTCTTTTGAAAATGGAACTTGCTTATCAGCCCACAGGGAGCACCCAAATCTCAGGGTCTAACACTGTGATCCAGCAGAAGGAACCCAGGCTCCTTGGAGAAGCAGCTGATTCTAGGACAGGGACAAAAATTATACCAAATCAGAGTTACCCCAAGATATTTTATGCTATTTGTGGCTATTGTGAAAGGTGATGCTTCTCTGATTTCCCTCTCTGCTTCCTTATCCTTAGTGTATAGGAAGGCAACTGATTTTTTGGAGTTGATCTTGTATCCTGCCACATTACTAAAGTCCGATCTGATGGAGGCGATTCTTCAACTGAGGCTCCCTCTTGCCAGGTTTGTTGTGTTGACAACCAAGAGCAGCCACCACAGTAATCAAAGGCAAGGCCAAAAGCTTGAATTGTTTAGGATGCCTGGGGACTTCCCTGACCAATGACAGCTCATAAGAGAGGTAAGATATGCGTGGCACTGAAATTTTTATTTAATAACCCATGCCTTCGAGAACAGCATTGTTCACCCATGCAGGGTGCTTCTGTTCAAGCTCCTTTATTTGAAGTTAACTTTTTTTAATTAACTTACAAACTAATGGTTTTATAAAGCTTCCTCAAACATCCTTAGTCTTGACTAATCTATCTCTATCTCTCCTTCTCCCACCCCTCCCATTTACATAGCCACATATCTATTGGAAATTTACACAAGGTTTTAGGGCTTGTATCCCCAAGACAAAATCTGTTCCTTTCTTCAGTATCCTAAGGTATTTTCCAGCTGAAAGAATCTCCATCCCTTCCTACAGCTAATCGCCCCTGTTTATATGCACTGGCTCAGGGTTTAAATTGAGCACACCTAAATGGGAAGTCTGTATCTCTCCCTGATGTGGTGAGGGATTCTGAGGAAGTCGGCACAAAGACTTCCAATTCTGCATCTACAGAACACAGACTAAAAGGTCACTTGCCAAAACCATCACTCAGGAAGTCCCTGCTCTTGAGTCATGTGAAAAATATTGCACTCTCTTCATCCCCTACCTAGTCACACCTCTGTGTCTGATTAAGTTTATGGGTGGGTTCATGGTTACCATCCACAATGAAAACACTTGGAGAAGGGGCTGAAAATGGGTGGGTGAAACCAGAGAAGGATCCTTGACTTCAGAACAGGCAAAGTCAGGCCGAGGCATCTGTCCCCCAGATGCACCCGATCCTGCTGAGCAAGGCTTGGGATGAATATTTAAGTCAGTTTCTGATTCTCCCCAAGCAGGGGTCAGGGAGTCACAGGGGTTGAGGATGCACAGGGTCCTATGTGGCTCCCTGCTTGGATTTGGAAGCGGTAGAAGGGAAGGGTTTATTTGCATCCTCTGTCCTAAGCCACCCTCGCCTTTCACATTTGGCAGAAATACAAAAAATAAGAAATATAAATTCAAACATTATTTATTCATTCATCCATTCACTTGTTTGTTTGGCTCTTGGAGTCAAAGTCTTTCCATGTCACCCAGGATGGTCTCAAAGTCACAATCCTCCTGCCTCAGCCTCTAGCTGCTAGGATTCTCAGTATGCACCACTGTGTCCACCTTAGAACATGGGTTGTGTTACCACCAACTGTGACCGTCTGCATGATGTTCATCGGTCAAGGCCTCATCACGACACAGGGACGCTTCTTTGTATGCTTGTTGAGGATCAGTAATACCTGTCACAGGTAGTTTCCAGTAAAGAACAAAGATACACATCGCCATTTCTCCAGACGGGCCTGTCAATCACCCGGATGAGAAAACACACTCCCAGAGAACAGTTTGTTCCAGATCTAAAGATACATAAACCCTACCTAACATGCAGAGTTCAGCACAGCCGTCTCTCTAGCCGCCGTCCACTCTCCTTTTGCCAGTGGGTCCGCTCCTCTTACCTTCCACATTATGCTCTGTGTGTCTGAATCTTTTCAATCAAGATCACAAGGAGCAGGGAGCAGAGATGAACCACGGTGCTGGTTAATTAGACAGCGGGTTTGAGATGAGGAATTGCTAATAACTAAGTCCTGAGGACTGAGGGGTGACAGAACCCACCGAGGCTGCGGCTATGACAAGCAGCACTGCCTCTAAGGCCCAATGAACAAAGAGTGGAGGCCATCGAGAGCCTAGAGGAAGAGCCTCTTTTGCCCGCTGCTCTAGCAAAGAAGGACAGTGAGCACAAAGATCAGCGAGGTAACAAATCATCTGACCCCAGACGCTGTCATCACCAGACTGAGGACCGGACAGGAGGGACCTGATCCTCTCTATCATCCCTGTGTCCCCCAACACCTAGCTGCTGAAGCTGCTGTTCCAAAGCACGCGACTGCAGACAGGGCATAAAAGGCTCTGTAGCGAGCATTCTATAGCAAAGAAACATTAGACATAAAAGTCAGGTTCACCATTAAATAGGTTATGCCAGCAGTGTGGAATCCCGGCACTCCAGAAGCCGCCAGGCAGGAGGACTGTCAGAAGTTCAAGGTCAGTCTGAGCTATTGGTTAATTTCGTCAGCTTGATTAAGTCAGCTTGATTAAGTCGAGAGCGGCTTTCGCCCCTGGGTGTGTCCCCATGTTTCACCGAGGAGGGGAGGCCCAACCTGCACATGGACAGCGCCACTGATGGGCTGAGGTCCCAGACTAAAAAGAGAAAAGCCCGTTGAGCACCAGTCACCTCTCTCTAACTGTGGATGCCGTGTGACCAGCTGCCTCAGGCTGCTGTCGCTGTGCCTCCCCATGATAGACTGTGAATGAAATATGTCCTTCCTACACGCAGAAAGTGACATCTTGCCAGGCATCATGTCACAGCGACAAACTAAGTAACTGATAGATCAGTGCCATGAGTCCTGGGACACTCTGAGCTTCCAGAAAGAGGGAAGTAGGTTAAGCCATTTGTCAGGGATTGCTTACCTTTTAAAGTCACTGGGAAAATCTGACCCTCACAGACGTGAACTCAGGTGGCACCCTGTATGGGGTGCAGGGCGCTTTCACGCACTATACACACGGGAACCCTTCTTCCTACACCTGTAGGGTCATAGAAAGTCTTATTAAGACAGGAAAGCTGGGGCACATGGAAGCTCCTAACTGCAGGATTCTGGGATACAATCCTTGACCTTGTTGGTCTGATTTATGGAGACAACGGAGAATTAGTTATACTGGGTGTCACTCAGTAGTGTTGATTCGGATGATAAGACCAGCCTGGGGGGTCTCAGAACACTGAGTAGCCACCTGGGTCTTCCCGTGAGCTATTCACCCACCCATCAGACACCGCGGCCGCAAGCAGACTCACTCCTTTTCTGGACGTGTCAAGTCCCGGAAGGTGGCTCCTCCCACCAGCAATGGCCTAAGTCAGTTCACCTGCGTCAGACTCACACCCTTCTCTGGTCCTGATACAATAGAAGGCCAAGGTAGCCCAGGTAAGAAGCAGGAATGGATGTTTGCAGCCTGAGTCCAGTACCTGAAGGGAAAATGTGAAAGCCAGTCACAGAAGTCCTTCCCCAGAGCCTTAGCTTCTTTCTCTTCCAAAGGAAATGAAGAAATAGAAATTAGTAGAGGAAGATGGACTTGTTTAGTTTGGACAAACGTGGAAGGTTCTAGATTCCTGCCACTGTGTCTAGGGCTGTTTACAGAAACAGGAGAAGTGGGTCAGCAGCAGCGCAGATCAGCTAGGAGGCAGTTTAAACAGTGACTGGGGGAGGTGCCTGGGCCTCAGGCTGCTACCGTGTTTCTGCCTCTGTTAAGGGGACAGTGTTTTAACCAAGCCCGGCCTGAGGAAAATGGAGAAGACAACACTCCATCTTCAAGATCCCCAGTTTTGACAAAGAGGATCTCGGAGGTGTTCTGAGATGGTGGATGTAAGGTCCGCACCCGTGCTGGACCCGATGGAGTTCCCATCTCTACATTTATTCCTTTCAGAGATGTGGAGTGACAGGCGACGCCTTTTGTACCTTCCCTCAGGAAGTCATCAGCTCCAAGTCCTGCATGCCTGTTAACACTCATTTTCTGAGTATTAAAAAAATGACCATGATTATCGGATGGCTAAAAGGAAAGGTGACACACAGAGAATAAGTGTCCTGGGGCCACGGTGGGGTGTCTGCTACACCCCTTCCAGAAGCTCAGGGACCATCTCAGAGCAGGAGGCAAAAAGATCGTGAGGGCTGTAGTCAGGGAACACCGGGAAAGCTGGGCTGAAACCCTGTCTTGTAGTTTGTTGTTGCTGTTGTTTTGCTCTTTGTTTTTTAGGGTCCCACCACCCAGCTCCCAGATAAATACATGGAGACTTATTCTTATAAATGTCGGGCCTTAGCTTGGCTTATTTCTAGCCAGCTTTTCTTGACTTAAACTATCACATCTACATTTTGCCTCTTGGCTTTTACCTTCCTATATTCTATACACATTTTTTAACTTCTTACTCTGTAGCTGGTTGTATGGCTTAGTGGTTGGCCCCTAGTGTCCTCTCTCCTTTTTTCTCCCTCCTCCCTCTCTCTTCTCTCTTATTTATCCTTTCTGCATGTTAGCCCCACCTAGTTCTCTCTCCTGCCTAGTTATCAGCTGTTCCTCTCTTTATTAGACCAATCAGTTGGTTTAGGCAGGCAAAGTAACACAGTTTCACAGAGTTAAATAAATGCAACATAAAAGAATGCAACACATCTTTGCATCATTAAACAAATACCCCACAGCATAAACAAAGGTAACACAACTTTAACTAATATTCCACAGCAGTGTATTCTGTGTGTGTCAGGATTGTCACACTCATGACCTACGCCAGACCTGCACAAGATCAAGCCAGTCAGTTCTAGTGTGGAGGGAAGCTACTGACAGTGGGTGGCTGCTGGAAAGGGAGTGTCGGTTTTCTTTAAGGGTGTGGTGCATGGTAGATGGACCACGTTCCAGTAGATGGCTCCACGGCTAGAAGTGGAGGAGCAGCACAAATTAGAGAAGGTGGGTGACTTTTAGAGAGAGAGAGAGAGAGATTTAAAGAGAGAGAGAGAGATAGGGTGTGGTGCAGGGAGGTAGGGGTAAATCTGGGAGAAGTTATGGGGAGTAACCAGGGTAAAATGATAAAAAAAATGCATTATATGAAATTCTCAAAGAATTGATAAAAATGTTTTTTAAGAGTCTATCTTTAGAATTTATAATACTACCTCTCCTTCCAGGTCTTCAGTATGGAATAAGATGTCTTCAAAAGTCTTCACTTCCAGATGAGGAGGTAGGAGATGCACATAAACAAACACTGGTAGCTTTGTGATCCAAGTGACCGCTGAAGGGGATCACCACTAGGTCTTCATAAGAGGAGCTGAAAACCCAGGAGGCGGTCAGCAGACTGCAGAAAAGGTGGGGCTTATGCCAGACAAGGGAGAACAGGCAAGGTAAGGAAGGAATCCAAGGAAGAATGAGGATCCTTTGGGAGAGTGAGGAGGGTGGAGGGGTGGAGGGGTGGAGAGGTAGAGGGTGAGAAAGTGGAGGGTGGAGAGGTGGGTTTGAAAACACAAACCCAGTAATTACATTGAAGTGAATGTTCTAAGTTTAGTGAAATAAAATGTGGTCAAACACATTTAACCCTGCAGGCTTCTCAAAAAAAAAATCCAAAAGAAAATTACATTGTTGCTTTCCTCTTGGGAAGAAAATCTATAGACTGGCATTAAGCAATTACATAGTTCAGAGTTTTTAATCGCTCGGCTATGGGTTGATACTTATTGAAGCTTTTAGAATGCTGGGTACACTTTTCTAGAAAATACCAAGAACTTTAGGGTATGCGCCATAACTGTGTCCTTGGTAACTGATGATGGGCCAGGTGTGAGACAGGCTGAGCCGAGGACACCTCCCCAGCTCCTGGCTCTTTTAAGGCAGAGTGGATGGAAGAACGGAGAGCAGACTGGAGGAGAGAGCGAGGGCGGGAGGAGAGGGCATCACCTCCTAGTGACCAGCAGTAGAACTGTCTCCTGTTCCCAGGTTTTCACTGATGAACACCTAGTACTTGTAGGACTTTTAAAAATGTACAGTGGTATAATGAAAGTTTAGGCTGGATTTGAGACATGACTTTGTTGGAATCATAGGAGAATCATTTTCTAATTTGCCCAAAATGAAGCAAATATGGATAATTTTATACTTAGGAGAAGCCTGGTGTTTTGTTAGTTTGCTTCTCTTGGTAGAGAGTCAAAGCCACCCTCAGGATCAACAACCAATAAGTCAGCCTGGTCAGGAACAGATGACTCATGCGGTCCAGTCCAGGGGAAAGAAAAATAAAAGAGAGCCAGATGGAGGCCAACAGAGAAGCAGGGTCCAAATGTCACATTCGGTCATCCTTACAGCTGAGACCCCTCCCTGCTGACACAGGAGCCAGCTCCAGAGAGGTCTTACCCATCACACCAAGGGACTTACACTGAGCGGAGTCTCAGAGGAGGGAAAATGGGATTCACAGAAAATGACCAGAGTCCAACTTCCAATGTGGTTTCCCTCCCTCTGCCTGGCTTTACTACAGGGGAGAATTTGACCTCCCTAAAATTAGGAGGGGGAGTCATTAAAAAATTAAGCTTTCGGCACCTTCCCTGTACGCACCTAGGCAGAACTGCTTTTCCTGGCAGGCCTGGGAAAGGAAGATTACGGGGCTTCCAAAAGCTGCAAAGGACTGTGGGTTTTCAGAGTGCTCCCTTACTCTGTGGAGGCTAAGTCAAAGCAACTGTAGAGAGAGTAGGTGTGGACTAACAGAATCTGAGAACAGGCTTGGTCACTTTATCAGCAAGTCTGGGAGGGAAGTAAAGAATTTGTTCCTGGAAAATGCTTTGAAAAAATACTTTTAGGGTATCATCTGGGGGAATATAAAGAGCGCCAGCTCACAACTGCCCCTAAGTGTAGTTCCATGGCATCTGACGCCCTCTTCTGGTCTCCAAAAGTCTTGCACACATGTGCATAAACACATGCAGAGAGGGGGGGGGGAATAAATATTTTGTTGAAGTAGTTTTAACATTTTGAGGTGCTGAGAAACCCAAGTGTTGCCCAGCAGTCTGACTGTTACGTAGAACCCAGGTCCTTCTAGTCTTTTTGATCTGGTGTTCGGTGTTCTCTGTGTTTCTGGAAACGCCTCATTTGCAGGTCCCGGTTGATTATTATGGGATGGCTTATGCTAATGATGCGGGTGAGGGGACAGCCCGCATCCCCTGAGCAAATTAATGCCAAGCATCTGAACAAAACCAGGCTGCTCTGACGGGGGGGGGGGGGGGCCAGGGGGGCAGAAGTGACAGTTGGATGGGCACCCTCCATCTCTGCCACAGCAACAACGGCTGTTCTCTCTGGGGGTAATTTTTAAAACTGACAGAATTTGGCTCAGATAACCTCCTCACTGACTACACTCCACTCTCCACTTTGGGAAACCAGAGTGGAACTCTTCCAAGCCCTCATGGTCTCTTCTTAAATGAGTTTATGACCAGCCTAAAGGAGAAAATCCCTTGTTTCATTCCATGTGCTGGAACAAGATTAAGGACACACACTTAGGCTACTAGTTTTCAAAACAACAGCCTGGTAGGAGCAATCTGCAGCAAATCTGCTCAGTAAGAACTTGCTTTGAATTCTGGAAATATTAGCCCCATTATGAAGACAGGCTAGATGCAAGTTCAAGCACAACTGGTATTTCCATACAGACTGAGTCTGGATCAGCATCACAGCTGAGCATCCGACCTCTGATGTGAATTCCTCTTCCCTGAGTTCTGTTTCAGAAGAAAATGGTCTACACTCGCCTTGCCTGGCAAAACAATGATATTTCTCTCCTTTTCTGTGTGTCCCAGGCAACTGACTGCCAGGTCACTCAGGGAGCACACTATATAGGCTACACATGATCAGCCAAGCCCAGGAAGGAACAGGGAATAGCACTTCCATGACTTCCTGCTGGCTTGGCTCTAAAAAGATGACCATTAAAACAACAAGCAGATGGTACCTAAGACAATCCATCTTCATGTAGACTGCCCCAGGACTTCAAGATCTAGCAGAAGGCAGAGGGAACACAGCCAGGAACTCTGCTAGGTAGTTCAGCTACCCTTCCAAGTCAGGAGATTCTGTTGACATCAAGAGCCCCAGAATGCCCCAATGCCTATAACTGGGGACACGTCTCCATTCTCTTACCCCATACCAAAAAAAAAAAAAAGGCCCAGAGAAAAATCAATGAGGGCTGGATTCCCCATCCCTACTACACTGACGCTTTTGCTGGGAATCAAGATGTCACATTTTCAACCGTACCAACTGGGTAAATCCCTAACAGATACCCTGCAGGTTCAAGGTGGAACTCTGAAAAGAACTTGCCAGGCAAGCAAGTAGGTTATTAAACACCCGCAGGCTTTTGCTCTCTATTGAGACAGAATACACAAATAATGAAAAGCCCTGGGCCAGATCTGATGACTTACAACGGTAATCCCAGATCTCAGGAGACTGGAGCAAGAGGACCACGGAGTCTGAGCCTACCCTGAACTACACAGGTTAGTTCCAGGCCATTCTAGACTACAGAGTGAGATCACATTTCAAATAACCAAAAAGTTAAAAAATAATAATGATAATGATTGAGAGTGAGTGTAGCTCTGAAAAGAGAGCTTACAAGGATGCCTAGGATCCATCACTGAATCGCCAGAAGGTTGTAATCAAACAGAGAGGGAGAGAGTTCTGGGTTGGAGGGACAAGAATAGATTCTCTGGCTTGTTTTAAAAGCAAACAATCTGCCTAACAAACAGAGCCCAGGTCATGGGGGATGAATGATATAAAGCATTTGAAATGGCAAGGACAGGGTTTGGCAAATATGATTTCACACATTAATCTCTGGGTCATCCATAAGAGAACCCTGAGGCAGAAGGATAAATACAATAACCTTATTCATCTGCCAGGTTAGTGGGAATTCTGTGGGCTGGAACTCAGTCTACAAGTGAACAAAAATATATAAGGCTTGGGGGTATATCTCTCTCTGATTTCCTAAATCACCAACAGAATAAGCCACATCTCTGTACGTGCACACACACACACACACCAGCTTCACATCAAATACACATATACACATAAGCGCACACACACACCAACAGCAGCTTTATACCAATAGAATCACCATGTCCATGTGCTTGTATACACACCAGCACCACACCAACAAAGTAAGTCAATTCCAGGTGCATGCACACATGCTAGTTAGTATCACACCAACAAAATAAACCACCACCATGAACACCCACAGACATGCCAGCATTAGGGGGTTGCCTTTGACTACAATGTCAGAGCCAAGATTAAGGCCATTGCTCCCTTCTGGGAGCAGCTGCTGAGCTGGCAAGGTGGCAGACATGAGTCTGCATCTCATTTGTCTATCTTGAGACCATTATGCTACTCCTGAGAACTGGCACACACACACACACACACGAAAAAAAAAAAAGGAAGAGAAGTGTGGGGGCACATAGCAGAAAAGATTATGGGAAAGCAAAGAGTCTCGGGCAACCTCATTCTTAAAACCTGTTTTCCACAGCACTGTGAATGAAGGTTTGTACAGTTGCCACAAATCAAATTGCCATTTTGACATATTATGAGCTAAATTTGCTTTCCACTTCACTTTAGGTACAATTTACAACGTTGTTTCTATAAGACAATCTATTCTGAGTTCTAAACAACCAATTTAAATTTGAACTTAAAGAGCATAACTCATTCTAAGTAAAATTGTAGTAATTGTTTTCTTTGGGTATTTTTAATGAGTCAAACAAAAAATGAAAAAAAGTGTAATGGCTCATTTGCATGATCAACAATTGAATGCTATACACAAATCTGTGATTACACTTCTTTGCAAAGCACAGGTTTAGTGGTATTAACTTTCAGGCTATGCAGTCCAAAGACATTGAACCATAAACCAGGGTCACCTAGCTGTTATTGAGACCTAAGCACAACTTTTAAAATGGGGTGGCAATTCGTGTAACTCAACTGGGGTAGAGGTTACACCACTACAGCTCAGGTTCAACACTATTACATACACTGTCCATCAAGGTTTCTGCTCTTATAAAAACAATTGCAGACAACAGACTTAGTATTTTCCTACGATCATTCTTTAGCATGTATCAAATTGGTGGTTATCTTTGGATTGATTTTAAATTTGTACTACTTCAGTATGTGCGCCCGTTTGGGCTCACATGCCACAGCAAGCATCTGCTCTCCCCCCACCCCCATGAACTTTGGCTTCAGACTGAGACAGAATTCATATTTCTGAAATGGCTCTGAATGCACTTTGTGGCATCTTGTATTCCATATTTATGTGAAGCAGTGTTCCCCACTGATGATTATAAAATACAAGCATCAGTCAACTCAGGGAAATAGTGAATGCTCTTAACATCCTGCAGTACCAAATGCTCAGCTAAGACTTCATTCTTTATGTAAAATATACTCATTCATCTCATTGGGAAGCAAAATTGCTTCTTTGAAAAAAAAGAAGGTTAAATCTGGTTAAATGATAAGTACACCAAAAGGTTTTAGGTTTTGCTTTGCTGGTAGCACGGGGATCCAACTTCATTCTTTGGACATACTACACAAACTTGAACACTGAGTTACATCCCCAGCTTCAAATAAACTTCACTTTTATCAGCAACATCTGAATACTATTTTATATACCAGGTACAGTCTCATGTGAAAAGGGATCATAAATAAGTTTTAAGTACTGACCAACTAGGCATGGTGGCACAAGCATTTAACCCCAGTACTTCAGAGACACAGTCAGGCAGATGAATTCTAAGCCAGTCAGGCTACACAGTGGGACAGTCATTACAATCTTGCTCAGGAATGTGCCCACACAGAACTGGTATTGGCCAATGAAAGCCTTTTGCTTTTGTTTCAGATGTTGCTTTAAGAACCATCTTCAACATGCTCCTCACCTGCTGCAACTAATAAACCATTCTTTACCCTAAGTTTGACAAAGAATGAATCCATTGCTTCCAGTAACAGAAGTATTCAATGTCACAAAAGCAGGTATGGGGGACCAACAAAAAGAGGACTCTGGGAAGTATTCAGCAACACCTGTGTGGAATCAATCACTGGAGGCATTCCTTACAGCTGCTGGCCTGACCCCAGCAGTTGCTCCTTGGGAAGGTTTGGTACTGTGCCAGCACTTTCAGGAGATGGACACCATTCGTCTTAATGCTGGTGGTTTATCTTCCAACAGTGGAGCTGCTATGGAACAATCTTTGTACACTGTAAATCTATATTGCTCTCATTGTTAATAAAAAGCTGATTGGCTGATGGCTAGGCAGAATTTTAGGGATCAAGAGAATGTTAGAGAGGCAGAATCAGAGGAGTCATCAGGAGAAGCAAAGGGAGAAAGACATGCTAGAGGACAGGTAAAGCCACAAGCCATATTGTAGTGATATTTTGTTTGTAATCTAACAAATAAAGCTTACCTAAAGATCAGAGTGCAAAGTTCAGCCACTAGTTAGCCATAGAGGATAGGCAGTGGCACACACTTTTAATCCCAGCACTCAGGAGCCAGAGGCAGGTGGATCTCTGTGAGTTCAAAGCCATTCTGGGCTACACGAGATTGAATCTAAGAGAAACAGCTCATAAAAGGGGGATCCCAGCACTGAGATCACACACCTTTAATCCTAGCACTAGGGAGGTGGAGACAGGAGTGATATGGCTAGGGGGAGAGAGGACTATAAGGCAGGAGGAGACAGGAGCTCAGATGTAGCCTGAAGATTCAGTCTGGGATGCAGTCTGAGATTTTGAAGAGACAGTATTGCCCTTTTTGTCTACACATTGATAGAGGTTAAGAACTCTCTGGTAGCTGACTACTCTGCTTCTCTGATCTTTCAGTTTTAACCCCTATTATCTGACTGGGTTAAGTTGTGAGAGCTAGTTAGTAATAAGCCTGAGCTATCGGCTGAGCATTTATAATTAAATCTCCCTGTCAGTTATTAATAGAAATGGGTTAATTTAAATTATGAAAACTAATTAGTAATAAGCCAGAGCTATCAGTCCAGTATTTATAATTAATATTAAGTTTCCGTATCAGTTATTTGGAAACTGGCAGGTGGGAAAGAAAAGTCAGTCTACATGGAACTACTTGTTAGAGACATTATTAAAATCTAAAATGACTTTGAAGCAATCTGAACTGAAAGTCAAGAACAAATTATCTACTAATTTAAATCCTGAAAACCTTTTTACTCTTATTCAAAGGCAAAGAGGCTTAGTCAAAGATTTTATCTGATGTGGGTCAAATACCTCCAACTTTTCAACAAATGGATGGAAACATTCCACTCTTGTACCTTTGCTGATGTGATTTAAGGAGCACAGGGTATCAGACAGTTGGACACATCCATATTCTCATACCACTTGTATGACCAACATTTCAAAGTATGTTTCATGTCCAATAAGCATACTGGTATCATGCATTCAAAGATATGTGCCAATCATTCAAATATCTTAATATGACATGGTGCCACAAGTCACAATGCTTTTATACTTAGGAAATAATTTTTACGAAAAGGTTTTTCTGAGAACATATTTTAATATATCACTAGATACAGCAATGTATACCAAAAGAACTATGATGACTTTAATAAGAAAAACACAGTGAATATAAACATGATCTATACCACACTTCTAAGGTGTCTGCAACAATTAGACTAACTAGAAATAAAGACACACTCCCAATGCCCCCCACACATTACAGGTTAAATGAGCAGGAGGTTATAAAACACACTGAAAGAATGAGCATACCACATTCACATAGGTTCTTCTCATTTTACTCAGCAAAATTCTTATCTACAACTATTTTACACTTTACATGGAAGATCCTAAATCAAATCACTGCAGGGTTTTCTAAGTGTAAAATTCACACATACAAATCATTGTGGTGCTTTCTATTTAACTGTAGCAAATTCTCAAGCTCTATACACTATTATTTACAGCCGTGGTTAAGAACAAAGACTATGTAATAGGTGCTTCCAGACTTTTCCCATCTTACATTCAGAGACCTCAAGGCCACACATAGACCATAACGGTCTATTCTCCCATGACAAAGTGCTCTTAGCTCAAGTCAGGTCCCCACAGGAAGAATGGTTTGACTGACACCTTCTGGAACCCTGACATCTCACTGTACACGGCAGTTCTCGTTTGTTGGGTCAGCCCCAGCAGCTGGGCTAGAGGCAGGGTTGACCCGCTTGACCCTCAGGCCCTCCCTGGGGCTCTCTGCAGAGTTTTTCCCAGGAACATTACTGGCTGTGAGAGACTTCTGTGGGCGTTCTGGGAAGGCAGTGTGTGACTCCACCGAGCTCTGCTGAACAACCTTGACCTGCAACATACACAATTTGTTAGAGGTTCAAAATCACATTCACATTTTTCAGTGGTTGTCATTTTTTTTGTTCTACTGGAGACTGAACCAAGGACATTATATATGCCATGCAAGTGGCATATATAATTTTTACTTTGGATTTGAAATAGAGGGTCACTTAGTTGCCCAGACTAGCCATAAACTCATTCTATAGCCCAGAGGGACCTTGAACTTGTGATCCTCCTGCCTCAGCCTTCCTCGCTGGTAGACTTGGAGGTCTGTACCATCAGTCCTGGTCACATTCCCACTCCCAAGAGATGAAACTGTCTTCCTCCTAGAAAGCAGAAGTCACCTAAAAGGAGCTAAAATACCCCTTTCTAACAAGTCCTAAGCTTCTCTTGACACCAGTGACAACCAGAGCCCTGCTCCCAAGCAAGTGTGGTATAGCATGATTAATAAAGAGACAAATATTGGGGTTCAACCTGAAGGTCAGAAAAGCAAAAGGGCCAGCCACTGGCTCTTACCTCTACCCCAGCCTAAAATGGTGAGCCTGCCTCCAGGAATCTCAGAATGAGACTGTGTGAGAGCTGTCTCCTCCTGTCTTATATTCCTTTCTAGGGCTGGGATTAAAGGCATGACAGTGCTCTAGGGACTGCTGGCTCAACAGCTTATTTTACTTGGCGAGCTCCAGACCAAAAAAAAGACCCTGCCCCAAAATAAAGTGACAAGGAAGTACAAAAAAGCAAGGTAAAAAGTTAAAAGCAAGAATGGAAGTTTCATATACAAGATCTTCAGAAGAATGGACCAGCAAGGTGAAAAGACTTGAGATCAGTTCAAGACTAGCCTGCACAACAGTGAGATGCAGCTAAAAACAAAACAAAATTGACAACAAAAGGGGCTGGAGAGATGGCTCAGAGGTTAAGAGCACTGACTGTTCTTCCAGAGGTCCTGAGTTCAATTCCCAGCAACCACATGGTGGCTCACAACCATCTGTAATATGAGGTCTGGTGCCCTCTTCATGTCCAGCAAGCATACAAACAGACAGAACACTGTATACATAATAAATAAATAAATTTTAAAAAAAAATTGACAACAAAAACCAGCCAGTCACCTAATGGGCCTAGTGAAGCCTGCCAACCTAGATACTCAGGAGGCTAAGGGAAGAGGATAAGCAATTTTCAAGACCTGTTTGAACTTGCTAAAGAGTAGATTCAGGACAGCCAGGTAACTTAGCTAGACACTGTCTTAAAAATTAAAAGGAGGGTTGGGGATAGAGCTCAGTGGTAGAGAATTTGCCTAAATGCACAAAGTCCTATGTTCAATTCTATCCAGTACTACTCCTCATCCTCCAAAAAGAAAAAGATAATAAATAAAAAATTTTAAAAGAATGGCTATTTTGCAAGTACAGATAGGTCTTTAGTGCAGTTTCCCCAAAATAACTATATGACAGACACTCCCTAAGAAAGACTTTCAGGTACTATTTTGAAATAGGAAAAAAGAATGGAGGTTGTTTTTCCATTTATATTTCCTCTACAAGAAGCACGTGACTTTAAAGGGCAGTCGGAATACTTTGCATTACAAAAAAAACAGTGAATTAGAAATCCTGTTTCTATCTCAGATCAGGTACACAGGACATGGACAAATCAGCAGCCTAAGACCAGGAGCTGGTGGAAAATTACCACGTGTGAAAAGTTGAAGGGAAAGTTCTATTGGAACTATCCTTCTTTTTCCTTTTTATAAAAAGCAGTGAGACCAAGACAAGGGTGTCCCTGGAATCTATTAGTCACAAGTGTTTAGGTTCACTCAGCGACAGAGAAAACGAGGGAGAATGAGGGCTCACAGAGATAAGGAACTAAGGAAGTGACTACAGTGCGTTCCTTGGCTTTTGTGACATGGAACTGAGTCAGTGACACTCTGTGAGTACAGTGTGAGTGTGGTGCTCATGTAGACATCTGCTTTCTGAATGGTTCAAAGCCAAGCAAGGCCCTGAATCTCTCAGACAGTGCTACTACCCATCTCACCAGCAAAGTCTGCAGCCAGAACAGGGAGAGAATAGAGATATAGGTGGCTTGATAGAAATGAACCCTACTATAGCAGCGGATGGAGGTAGGGGTGGGGATGCAATGTCTTCAAAGAGCTGTTAACTGACCCTATGCTCAAGGCATCACTACCATCCATGTGAGCCTTAAAATTTCTAGTGGCCAGCCCACCAAGCAGAACCAATCAGGGAACCAAGCCTATAAACAGCAGCTCCTTTGTTTCCAGCAGACTAGGGTTTCCTGGGCTTCCTCATCTCAAAGACTTAATGAACAGAACAATACACCCAATGCATCTTACCCATTTTTTCAATACCTTGAACTCAGCTCTGACCTTAGGTGAGAATTTACAATTTTGAGTGTCAAAGCACCTGCTTTAGTAAAGAAAATCTTGTTCTGTACTTTTTAAACTAAATGATGAAACATACTTGAAAGTACTTTTTACAGAGCATCTCAGAAAATGCTGACTTAAAGTGAAAATGACTAGGCTGTGTTTTTAAAATGTGACTCTAATCATAAAGTCTCCTAGACCCTCTTTTCAAGAGGACCCCTGCCATTCTTCAAGTGCACAAAACTGCTTTGTAATTCATAACTGCTGGTGCCAACTAGACTGCATGTAGCTAATGCAGAGAACACAAATCTGCAGGAAACCATGGTTACTGCCCAGTACCAGCAGGCTCCACAGCAGTGTAGAGTGCAGGCCCCCTAGTGTGCAAAACTCTTCTCCTAGGTAATAAATCTGAACACCACATGCAAACTGCTTTTACCATCAATTCCTCTAAAGGAAAAAAAAAAAGAAAAAAAGAAAAGGCCCTGTGGTGACTTCACAGGACAGTTTCCTATCTTTATAAAAATCACATTACTAAAGTCACTTCAAGATAATATTCACAGCTCCATGCATTCCACAAACATTTGCTAGATGTCAAGACTTTTTGCTGGACATGATGACAAAGACAAACCAGATATAACTAGTTCCATACTGTAAATCAGAAGACAGACATTTGAGCAAGTGCTACAAACAGACAACGGAGTCCAGATATAAGCTTAGTGCCTGGTTTCCTGTGGTAGGGGAGCCTAACATACAAAACATCTGTATCACATAAGTCTCAGAAAGGAAGGAGTCGAAATTTTTTTTTTTTAAACTGAGGGGTGAGGGGAGCTCCTTATCACCTGTGTAGAAAATGGCAGTCTATACCAGATTCTAAACCTGATTCCCTTGTGGCTATCCCATGGCCAACAGCTCTAGTCAAGGTTCCCAGCTTCACTCCTTCAGGGAACCTTCTACTTCACAGAGCTTTCCTTATCAGTCAGGGAAGTCAGGGTCTACTTTACTGAACTCCAGTACTGTTGACAGGGCCAACAGTTGACTATAAGGGACAGAGAGGGAAACAGAGACATTAATTGAAGGGAAGGAGAAAACTGCACAGGATGATATACTACTTCTAGCATCAAGAGTGGACAGCTCAAAAAAAAAAAAAAAAAAAAAAGAGTGGACAGCTCCATCCCCAGTGTATGGAAATATGAAGACCCTTCTGATGTGGGAGTCCCCTCTGTGTGTTGTTTGTATTGGTTAATGAATAAAGAAACTGCCTTGGCCTGACAGGGCAGAATTTAGGTAGGCAAAGAAGACTGAGCTGAATTCTGAGAGGAAGAAAGTAGAGTCAGAGAGATCCATGGATCCTCCACCTGAGACGGAAGCTGGTTAGAATCTTTGCGGGTAAGCCACAGCCACGTGGTGATACACAGATTAATAGAAATGGGTTAAATTAATATAAGAGTTAGCCAATAAGAAGCTAGAGCTAATGGGCCAAACAGTGTTTTAATTAATACAGTTTCTGTGTGGTTATTTTGGGGCTAAGCTAGCCGGGCAGCCAGGAAGAACAAGCAGGCCCTCCTCCTACACCCTTCCTCACTGTTAAATTAACTTTCACTTATAGCTATCAGAAAAATATGACAAGGCTTAACTATATACAGCATCTGCACATCAATCAAAACAAACCAATTTGCAATGTGTTGCTGTCTTGATACAACTAATCACCAGTGTTTCTAGATTTTGTGCTAACAACTATCACTCAACACATTTATGAAAACTTTGGGGTTTGTTTTTTGTTTTTGCTAGTTGAAGATTATCCAACTACATACTTAAATTCTGACAAGTAAGCAAGATAACATCACAAAATTTTAAAACTTCCTGAAGTTACTTTAGAAATTGCAAAGAATATTTCCATGGCTGCCAGTTTGAGAAATACAAACGAGTTGTAAAAGAGCGTGTGAGCCTGGGGAGGTTTGAATCTTTCAGGAATGTCACCTCCTTTCTTTTACCACACCAGTGTAGGAGATCAGCAAGTATAACTGAGTTAAGTAACATAAGTGTAGTTAGTGTGCACAAAGCACCAGCAGGGAGCTGTGGTGCACATCTGTAATACCAGCACTCAGGAGGTGAAGGCAGAGAGATCAGGAGTTCAAGCCAAGCCTGGGATTTAAAAAGAAGGTAAAACACATGTACTTGTGTGCAGAAACAGAGCTGCTAGCGTGAATTACAGTATCAGGAATACAAACCAGCTGAGTAAATACTCTCCACCTTTTGTACAATGTAGAGAAGAAAGGTCACAGAGAACCAGAAGCTTTGATGTTCCGGAAAGGAAGATAAATAGAGTGAGAAATCCAAAATGGCCAACGCTATGGCCCAAAGGGAAACAACCTCTTACAACTATTTAAGCCATGCTTGAAACTTAGAAATGTACTGAGCTTCCTGTAATAGCACCGCTTTCTAGGAAGCTATGTACAAGCAGCCTTTGGGTAGAGGATGTATATCCTTGGACTTGCTCACTCCGGCTCACACTGCAGCAGCCAGCCCTGGGCCATCTAACAGATTTCCAGGATGGCAGGCAGGAAACGACATTCACAGATTACCTTTTGTGATCTGCTGCCACCAGCTGTTGGTTTTGAGGATTCTGCAATGTTTTCTTTGCTCAAAAGTGTTGGGGAAGATCCCACTAACTTCTGTGCAGCAAGGCGGGGACTGGTTCTGGTTGCCATGGTTGTTCTCCGCAGGATATATGGACTTGTCTTTCCTGTAGGAATGTCAGCAAACCCTAAGGGCAAAAGAGTTGCTTGTCAGAAATGGCATTCACTAGGGACTTTCTGTTTTAGCTGTGCTAGCAATGGGAATTCAGGTGCTTTTTTATGTACCAAGTTTCAATAATGGTAAAAATAACTAGAAAACATAGTTTCTGTTCAGTCATAGAAAACAATGTATTAAACTACATAATTGCCTTGGTGGTCATCAAATGAACTAGGAAATTAACAGGTTAATCCTAACTAGAGAGATAAAAGATTTAAAATACATCATGATGGGAAAAAGGATCAGGGAGAACCTCATTTTTTAAAAACAGAAATCTTGCTTCTTCTACATGGTTGCATTATCTTGCACTTTTTAAGATAGGCAGGACATTTAATACAATTGAACTAGGATGTAAACTGACAGTGACTTTAGGGCTCACTTCTAAGAGTGTCTTTGTATTTGCTCACTCTGCTGTCTCCTTCCAGGAAAGGAAGTGATCTGAATGGTGACAAGAGAAGGCTAGCCACAAAGACTATCACAGGGCCCTCCACAGAGGCATTCAGATCTGACTACAGGCAATACTCTTAATCTCTTACGAATACGTCTACAAGAGAGTGAGTTAGCTAAATACTTTGGAATCACGGTTACCAGAATATAACTCCTCCAAACAGTTTTGCTGTCAATGAGTAGGACAAAAGATCCAACCTGCTATGTGTGTATTTATTTATTTGTTTGTTTGTTTGTTTATTTATTTATTTAGAGAGAGGGTTTCTCAGTATAGCCCTGGCTGTCCTGGAACTTGCTCTGTAGACAATCCTTGAACTCACAAAGATCCACCTGTTTCTGTCTCCTTAGTGCTGAGATTAAAGGCATGCACCACCATCACCTGGCTGATTTTTTTTTCTTATAACTAAATGACTGAAGCTGGGTATGATGGCACCTGCCTATAATCTTAGCACAAAGAGGCTAAGACAGAAATGCTTCAAGATCAAGACCAGCCTGGACTACACAGTAAGATTCTGTCTTAAAGTATCAAAGAGAATTAAAAATAAAGACAGAAATAATAGGAAGGAAAATCTGCTTATGTCTTAGAGACTGCAATAATTATTACATAGTTATGAGAAGTCTTAACTCTTACTTCCAGTCAGTGTCAACCAGCCCACTTGTCCAGCTCACAACTCAAGAAAGAAAAAGGTGATTATAAAAAGAATTTCAAACAGATTTTTAGCAGTCATTTTTCAAATCTACCAGCTCTTTTTGTAGTGTTGGTCTCTTAGTTGTATAATGTTGTATGTTAATTTTAGACACTTATTTTATCATCAATTTAAAAATGGACTAGTCTCTCCAGGCAGTTAGGACTATTATACGATAATTGGAAAATCTAAAAAGTAAAAGTTTCTATCTTTCCACATACCGATTTTTATGTGAAATTTCAAACTTTTGTGTTTTAATGCTAGGAATTGAATAAAGGGCCACAAGCAAGCTAAGCACACGGTCTACACCCACAGCCGTGACTCTGTCTGTCAACTATACATACCTTTTTTTACGACATCTGGTAGTCCCTCCAACTCAAACTTAGGCTCTTCCTTGTCCTCAGCAGGGTGAACACTACTATTGACTGCTTTCCTGCTTCTTTTAGAAAATGTCTCTGGCGTACAGGGTGTTGCCCCACAACCATTCTCACAGATTCCGCTGGACCTGTGCCTCTTGCCTGAAGTTTTATTTTGGCCAGATGTTGTCTTCTTACTCACAGAAGTAGTGGGAGACACTGAAACTGAAGAATCCAGCAAAGGAGAATTGTGGAGATGTCGTTTGGATTGCTGTGAATTCAGACGAGCAACTTGTATTTCTAGTATCTCCTTGGCTTTCTCTAACTCCTCATGGCTGATAAGCAGGGAACAGTATTTATCCAAGTACTTATCTGCCTCCTTGATTTTTTCTTCAAGTGTCTCTTTCAGCTCTTTATTTTCAGTCATTAATTTAGCTACATTATCACCCACAACAGAATCTGTGGAAAACAAAGTGACACATCACATGCAACTTGCTGCTGCTCCCAGTTACTATTATAGACCATTCCCAGCCTTTAAGCCTGTTCTTTGAACTTTTCCAGGAGTTAAGAACCAACATTTGTTACTATCTGAAGACTATGAAGCACAATCTAGTAGATAAGGTTGAATAAAACCCATCAAAACTTAAACCCCCTTATAGAATTAGTTAAAAGAGATCAAGCAAATTAACTTCTTATATCTCCCCTTTTCCCACCCATTCTTTCTATCACAACTGAATACGCGATATAATTCAATAATGATCGTAATGTCTATATTGTATGGTTTTGGGGACAAGTGCCAGCCTGTGAAAATGCAAGTCCCTTTAGGCTATAACAACATTTTGAGAGAATACAGGGACTAGGAGGTACAAATGTAGAAGAACCACATCAAGGCAGGGGCCTCTGTCAGATTCTAGACACCAGGGGTGGCGATCAATTTAGGAGGAAAACTCCCAGATTCCAAAACATACTCCAATCACACTCTGTCTAGAAGCCTCCCACACATACCAACCACTGGCTATCCATAAAGAAAGCAGACTGTGTGGGTGGATAACGTGGCATATTTAATTACCAAGAGCAAGGAAGGAAGGAAGGAGAAAAGGAAAAAAGAAAAGGAAAGGAAGAAGGGAAGGGAAGGAAAGGAAAAGAACAGAACTACTCAAACAGTCCCGAAGGGCATATTCTTTATGGATACCCATTAGAAAGAGGTATGTACCAAAGGTACCATTCAGTATTCCAAGGAGGGCTTGTTTGTCCCAGTTGCCGAGAATCAAAATAACCAGACAGAAACTGTATTATTTAAATCACTGCTTGGCCTATTAGCTCTAGCTTCTTATTGGCTAACTCTTACATATTAATTTAACACATCTCTATTAATCTGTGTATCACCATGTGGCTGTGGCTTACCAGGTAAAGTTCTGCCCAGCAGGGCTCCATGGCTTCTCCTCTCTCCGCCTTCCTTCTCCCAACATTCAGTTTAGTTTTCCCCACCTAGCTCTGTTACCCTAGAGCTCTGCTATAGGCCCAAAGCAGTTCCTTTAAATTGGTCAATGATATTCACAGTATACAAAGGGAAATCCCACATCAATTCAGGTTTTCCCCCATAAGTGCTGACTCCCACAAGACAGCCTCTGGTAACCAATATGCCCCAGCTAGTACCCACCAGTTTTCTGCTTCTGGGCAGCTTCAAGTTGGTAGATTTCTTTCTGCAACATCTTCTTTTCTCCTTCCAGCTGTTTACAGGATTTGAGCAACAATTTTATTTTCCCCTGAGCACGCTGAAATTCCTTCTCAAGCTGATTCACATATTTATGATGCTCTACCTATAAATAAAGCACATGTAATTTCATTTAAAACCTTGAATTTCATTTTACAAGTATATAGAAAAAACAACTAAAACACATTAAAGCAGCAGACAGTAGAGTTATGTTTAAAATATAACATCTCAAAATTCATAAAGCAAACACCTTCTCTATTCAGCTGCTGGAGTCTCCCTGATGGCCAGTGTAGGCTTGGGATTTTTCCAGCATCACATGACTCCTAGGCTGATGACAGTGTTAAATAGTAAATATCACTACAAATCTGAGCACTAAGCTTGGGTTTCAAAACCTGAAACAAAGTTTGACTCACTGCAGAATGCCTTACAAAGACAACCAACAAGTAGGCATGCCAAATTAGCAGAGCATAACAAGTCTGTCATGAGGACTCTTACTTTGAGGTTCTTTAGTTCTTCCATTGGTATTTTTAATTCTTGAGTTAGCCTGTTTTTCTCTTTATTGAATTCTTCTTTCTGCCTTGTTGTTTTGTGTACCATTTCATGCAGCTCCCTCTGTAGCTCCGCTTCCTTTCCAGTCATTGTGTTGACCTGGAATTTAATATTCATTAGTACCTGCTCTGGGTGGTCTGCTGTGAATAAACACTGTTACAACACACAGTTTAAGAAAATGGACCTGGCTGAATCGCCCTACTAATCCACTCACTTGGTTTTCTCAAAACCTACTAGTGAGTTTCCATTTCTTTTCGGCACAGATTTAAAACAGCAGTAAGAAAAGAAAGCAGATAATATTTCTAACTCTCAAGACCCTTTACAAAGGCTTCAATTTGAATTAGGATCATCAATGTTTTGAGAGAGTGCCTTAGTTTTTTGTATTTAGTACCTTAGATTCTTATCTGCTCTTAGCGCTCTACTAATCGCAACATGCTACTCTAATCCAATAAAACATGCCAAGGATTAAAGTTATAAAAATACAAATCCTGAAAAATATAGTTGTGATAGACTTAATTTTCTGGACATTCCTTTGAATGTTGAAAAAAAATTTAATTCAAAGGAATCCCTTTCTTGATCAGGCTGATTTTTCTCAAGCCACACCCTAGGAGCCATGAATGTTCCACTAGTCCTAACTACATAAATATCTTTAGGTATTCTTTCTCCTTAAGGTGCAAAGGGCAGGGTCTGCCTTCAGACCCTAATCATTATCTGTTACTCTTGTCACAGTGGTTCTCAGCTTGATAGGGGAATGTTTCCATCTCAGGGAACCCGAACTACAGATAAGGACCCCAAGATTTCCATGAAGCGATCCCATCAAAAACCTAATCCAATTCATACACATACACTCACACACAAAATGTCTCTTACAAGTACATCAGGGCAATCACTGCTGCTTGAGCTGACTCAATGTTCCTGTAGTCAAGACACTATAAACACAAAGTCACAGAACCATCTGGAAGTCCCTCCCTCCTTTCTACATGGAAATAAATCAGGGCACTTACTCTTTGGATAAGTGATACTTTCTGCATCTTCAACAATCCAACCTCACTTTCTAAATGCTTGTGAGAATTCTGCAGGGCTTCAAAGGTGCTCTGCAAAGCGGTGTTTTTGGATTGCAGTACTTGGACCTTATGCTCCAGCTCCACATTCAGATTTCCCAGTTCTAGTTTCTGTTTCTGCCAGAGTTGCTGCTCTCCTTCCAACTGGGAAAGTTTACATGCAAGCTGCTCTTGACCTTTAAGTTGATCTTCCAGTGTCCTGACCTCTCCCTCCTTCTTTTCTAGCTTCTCTTTGCCAGCTTTTACTTCTTGAGAGAGGACATTTACAGAAGACTGCAAAACAATGTATTTATTCTTGGTCTCGCCAATGTCCTGTAGCAACTGGGCCTTCTCAAGTTCAAGAGTTTTTATTTGACCACTCAGGTTCTGTTCTTTGGTCTTATAAGCCTCTTGGGCATTGCACAAGGAAATCATTGTCTCATTTAGTTCTTGCAATTGAGTTTGAAGCATCTCTACTGCTATTTTGGATTCCTCTTTCATCTGTACCTTTTCTTGCTCTTTTTCTTTCATTAAGTTTTCAATCGAAGAATTTATTGTTTCTAATTCAGAAACTCGCTTTTGTTCCTGTTTTAATTCTGTCATAAGATCTTCATTTTCTGACCTTGTATTAGTAAGGTCTAACTCCAAATCTTGGATGTTTTGAGCCATTCCTTGTATTTCTGATTTTAAAGTCTGTATCTCTGCTTTGGCATTCTCAGCTTCAAGAGTCACATGCTCTTTCTTTTCCTCTGAGAGCTGCAATTCTTGTTCAAGGTTCTCAACTCTATCCTTAAGCAAGTCTGCATAATGCTTACTTTCCTTCAGTTGTCCGAGGAGGTTGTGCTGCTTCTTTTCATCAGCATCTATGTGAACTTTAAGCTTCTGAATGCTGCTCTTCAAGCGGTGCATTTCTTCTTCTGGCTGGTCTAGACTGTGTTCTTGGGTCTCCAAAATTTCCTGATCATTACACAAGGCTGCTACTTCCTCACTGAACTCCTTTAATTGTGTCCGAAGCATCAGCACTGTAGATTTAGAGTCTTTTTCCATCTGTACTCTTGCCTGCTCCTTTTCTTCCAACAGACTTCTAAAGGAAGAGCACAATTCATCCAGATCTGACACTTGATGTTGTGTCTCCTGTAGTTGCCTGGTCAGATTTTCTTTTTCAGACCTAACTGTGACAAGGTCTAATTCAAAAACTCTCAGGTTTTTGGTCATTTCATCCACTTGTGCCTTGAGGGTCTCCACCTCTGCTTTAGAATTCTCAGCATCAAGAATCACCAGCTCGTGGTTTTCTTCCGACATTTCCAATTCCCTCTCCAGATTCTCCACTTTATCTTTCAATGAGTCATTTTCACGCTGACTTTCCTTCAGTTTCTCCTCCGTACTTAAGTACTTCTTTTCATCTGCCTTGATGCGCACACTCAGTTTCTCGATGCCTCGTCTCAACTGATGCACCTCCTCTTGGGTTGAGCTCAGCCGCACTGCAAACTCACCTTTCTCCATGAGTGCTACCTCCAAGGCCTTGGAGATGTTCCGCCTTTCACATTCTGACTCAGTCAGCTGTGCCTGGAAGTTCTGAGACTCCTTGACCAGTGATTCTTTCTCTTTTTTCAGCTCTCCAATATGAATTTCCAGCTCACCTACTGTCAAAGATAATTCCTGTGAGTCATTCTGCAAATTCTGCAGCTGCTCCTGGAGATGAGCTTTGTCCCTTGTTAGCTCACTCACATTAAAGGACAAAGTCTGAAGGAGTTCTGCTTTGTCTTTGACCTCAGCCTCTACCACCTCAATGTGACGGAGTTTCTCACTTTGGTGAGACTCCAGCTCTTCTATTTTCTCTTTCATCTGTTTAGATGTCTGACCAAGTGCTTCTTTTTCTTTTGACACAGTGTCTAATTCTCCACGAAGCCTGTTTCTCTCACTAATGACTACAAAAAGCTCCTCCTTGAGGTCAACAATAACCTTCTGCTTACTCTCAGTGTCTCTTGCTAAACACAGCTTCTCTGCTTGAACCGCCTCTAAATCAGCTTCCACAGAGAGGATGAGATGTTCAATATTAGCTTTCTCAGACTTGATCCTGGTCAGTTCCTTTTCCACATCAAAAAACTTTTCCTTCCAATCATCTTCTATGTTGGCTGTATTATCTTTAATAGTGTCACTTAACTCATTTGTTCCCGATTCTAAGTCAAAACCATGGTCTTCTGAACTTTCTACTCTCTGACGTACCTCCTGGTTACAAGGAAGGAATCCCAATTTTTCACTTAAGTCAGATTTTTCTTTCTTGAGGTCCTTGACTATTTTTTCCAATTGCATGCATGTTTCAATCTTGATCTTTAGCTGTACTTCCTGTAAATTGAGTTTTGAATCTGCCTCTTTTATTTCATTCAATAAACTTTCAACTTTTTTGTCCCAGTCGTCTACTACAGGAAGTAACCTTAATTTCTCATTTGATGTGTCTTTCTGCAAATGGAGAGTCTGGATAGATCCCTGATCTTCCAGAACATCCATGGGTACCAATACATTAGGACTAGAAAACAACTGAGGTACGCATTCTGGACAGTCCTGGGTTTTCTTCTCTACTGGTGCCTCACAATTGGTCTCTGGAGACTGCTCTTCACATCTTGCTCCCATGAGCCTGGCTGTCTCGGTCTCAGTGACTGAAGTTTCTAGACAAAGGTCCTGCTGAATATCTTTATCACAAGTCTCATCAGTGTCCTGCTTTGGTATTTTCTCTGTGGTCTCTGAAACATATACTTCTGATTCTTTTATATCATAACTATCATTTTGGACTCGAACAGCCTGTAAACATAATGTAAACCAAGAAAGCATTTTATTTTTCAGAAGAATCAAAATGGAATCAGTGGTTTAACTATTACTTTACAGAAACTGCCCATATGGGTGCTGCTAAACACACCCCTCTAAACAGAAGAGCTCTCAATTCTATCCTGTTCTCTGTTCAGATAGTTAACACAAATATTCAATGGGTTCTACCTATGTGCAAAGCACTGGGTAAGATATTTAACATAAGGATATTTATTTCAACTATATCTAACATGAAAATCGCATCTTTCTTTCACAGCTTGCAATTGTTTAGGCAGATTAAAGGAGTAGCATATCTTTGTGATTACCAAATAAGAGATTAACAAACTTCAGATAAAATGGTTAGTGTCATCTTCAATACTCATGTTCTTTACTAAGAAAAGCAGTAAGTGTTTATGAGGAGATTCTCAGTCCGAAGACCTCATCCTAGTCGGACTTTCTTGGAAAAGGTACATGTTTTGTCTCAATTTACCTACAAAAAGAGGTGCTATGATATGATTATTGCTACTGCCACCACAATATGACCTATGACCTTTACCTCACAGAAGTAGAGTGAAACTCGAACTGTACAGCATTAGTACTTAAGCTAGTCAACTAGAAAAGACAAACCACAAGGAATTAAAAAATAATTTTCTTTAAATAACTGATACTACTAAAAGCTGCTAGAAAATTAACATTCAAATAATTTCTTATATCTCACTTAACAACTGATGTTACAACATTTAAAACACTCTGAAAGACATGAGACTAAACTACTTGAACACATCACTCAATGTTCAGAATATTTAAAAGTGCCTCATTAATTAGTAAAAGTATATGTGGTGGTTTGAATAGGAATGGTCCCCACAGGCTCATATATTTGAATGCTTAGTCATTAGTGAGTGTTGCTACTTGACAGGGATTGGGTGTGGCCTTGTTAGAGGAAGTGTGTCACTGGGCATGAGTTTTGGGGTTTCAAATGCTCAAGCCAGGCCCAGTGTCGCTCTCTTCCTGTTGCCAGCCAATCTGGATATAGACCTCTCCAGTACCATGTCTGCCTGTGTGCCTCCATGCATCCTGCTATGCTGATAATGAATTTAAACCTCTAAACTGTAAGCCAGTCCTAATATATATATTTTTTTTTGCAAGAGTTGCTGTGGTCATGGAGTCTGATAGCAATAAACAGTGACTAAGGACAGTATACATTCTGAAGACTTCAATTCAGACTTCAAAAATGCTGGGCTATGGTGACACACAACTTTAATCCCAGCACTTGGGAGGCAGAGGCAGGTGGATGTCTGTGAGTGAGTTCCAAAAGAGGCTCCAAAACCACACAAAGAAACCCTGTCTTAAAAAAAAAAAATTTAGTGATTTTTCATAAGAGAATATTTAAATCATGATGGGCATTTATTCCTCAAATAAAGTTTCCTCGTGTTTTGAGTCCTGGTTGGCTCTGGAAAATTTTTGGTAAGTTTTTCATTCATTTCCTTGAAACTCAAGAATCCTCCAATCTTGATTTCATATTTATCTCAACCCAGTAAGAATTTACTAAGTGTTTAACTAGGCATGCACACAGAGAAACAACATGTCTATCCCAGGTACTTACATTTTCCATGTCACTCCCAAGCAAAGATCTTGAGCTTAAGTCCAGCTCTTGCAACTGAAGGCGCGCTACCTCAAGCTCGAGGGACAGATTCTTCGTCTGCTGCTTTTCTTCTGCCAACTTGGACTCCATTTCTAAGGTCACACTTGTCAGCTTCTGCTGCCACTGCTCCTTTTCTGACAAATACTGCTTCCTAAGGCAGCCGAGCTCTTTCCTTTCAGAGCTTAGTAACTGCTCAAGCTCTTCAATTTCTTTATTTTTTATAATCTCTTGACTCTCGATTTTCTCTTCTAGATCCTTGAGGGATTGCAAGTACATCTGACATAGGGTTTCAAGTTCCTCAACAGTCCTCACAGAGGTAGCTGGGATTTCTTTTTCGGTCAGATTCTCTTCCTCTAGACTGCTGTAAGACACTTCATCTACATTGCAAGGGTTTGCTGAAGTATTCCCTTCTAAACTTAGAAGAGACGTGTCTCCAGTTTGTTCTAAAACATTTTTGTAAAAAGCAGCTTCTCCAAAATGTGTCAGACTTGGGCTGTCTGTCCCACAGAATGACAGTGACAATGTATGTCCATCCTCAGCACCAGGTTTCCTTTCCTTTACCAAGTCATCCTGCATGTTTCTCAGATTCATTGACAACACAGAATTTTCAGCTTTTAATGTGTCAACATAGGAACACAGCTCTGACATCTTACAGCTCACCTCACAATGCTGATCATGTAAAATTTTGTGTTCACTTTGTAAACAGGAAAATTTCTCCTGTAACTCAGCAAAATGCACTCGAACTTCTTTGTCTGACAATGTTATTTGCTCACAGAAACTGCTACTGTCTAAAGGAGTCAAGACCATAGACACATTGCTTTGTTTATCACAAAGACCATCTGACACATCTTCCCTAAGCTCACTCTGTGGAAGAACATCTTGATGGGTTAGCATTTTCACTTCATTCACTAGCTTCTCAACCTTTGCTGCCATTTGACTAGTAGCTGTGATACACTCTGACCGTGAGTCATTCAGCTCAGACTGGAGTTGTAACTTCTCAACCTTCAGTACTTGGCACATTTCCCCTAGCTCATTCAGTTTATCCAGTGCTGTCTGTAGAGAGCACTGCAAGCGTGCATTCTCATTTTGACTTGAGGACAACTCATGGAGCACAGACACATACTTTTCTTCTGCTTCTATTTCACAGTCTTTCCTTTCGTGTGACTGAGTGTCCTGTGAACTCACAGTTCCCACTTCTCCTCTAATTGTCTGCAATTCCTGATACAGGGTTTTTTTCTCCTCCTCACTTTGGTCAAGCTTTACTTCCATAACTCTAATCAAAGCTTCAAGGCGTACCAACTGTGCCTTATAATTGTCTGGAGAAATGACTTTAGTGTCAATATCCATCTGATACTGGGAACGACACTTATATATCTCATCTTCTGTTACTTTTATAGAGTTCTCAACTGATTCTACTTCAAGATAATGTTCAGGTTTAGTCTGAGTTAACTGCATCAGTTGCTCACTCTCATGTGGTAAGTCATTAACTTCCTTTTGCTTCTTATTTTGTTCTTCCTTTAAAGTCGAGCTCTCCTGCCTTAAGCTATCAGCCTCACTCTTAGAATAGTTTTTGGTGACTGTGGCCTCAGACCTCACAGCTTGTTGCTCTACCTCCAATTCCAGCATCAATTTCCTGTTTTGATCTTCACTGAAAGATAATTTTGTTAAGAAATCTTGTTGTTCCTTTGCAAATGCTTCCTTCAGCTGCTCCAGTTCAACTTTCCTATTCTCACAAACAGCAGTGCGTTCACTGAGTAAGCATTCTAACTTAGCATTGTTTTCTTGTGCTGTTTTATAGTTAGTCCTGAGATCCTCCAACACAGTTTCTGTTTCTTCACATCGTTGTAATAACAGAAGTCTTTCTTGCTTGTACTGATCAGACAACTCTGAAATGCTTCTCTCTTGTTCTGCTATACAGCTTGAAATCTTCTCATGTTTCTCGAGTAAATTCATTTTCTCCTGCCATAAGGCCTCATTAGCTTCCTTGAGAACCCCATTTGCTTGGGTTAGCTCTTCAATGTCTTTTTTACTTAATGAGATGATGTTACTCATTTCCTTCTTCTCTGAGCTTAAGGTTTCAGATAAAAGTTGTAGCTCCTTCAGAGTGTCTTCAAGAAGGCAGTTACACTTCTTTAATTCTTGAATCTCTCTTTGCTCAGCCTCTAATTTTTCTTTCAAAAGTTCCAACTCTTTTTCCTTGCTCTCAAGGGTTGCTAAAGTTTCAGCAACAATATTCTGATGAGCTACAGAGTCTTCCTGCAATTTACCAATGCACTGGTTTGTTTCATCCACAAAATTTTGATGAATCTGTTCCACTTTAATGAGGTTTTCTTCTATTTCTCCTTTGATTTGTAGCAACTCTTCACACCGCTTGTGCAGATCTGAGTTCATCTGGGTTTGAGATTTCAGGGAACTTTCAAGCGAAATGACTCTATTTTTTAAGACAGCTACATTTTCTACAGTTTGGTCCCCATCTACAAAGCAGTCATTCCTTTCTGAATGCATGCTTCCTTGTTCCCCCATTAGATTTGCAAAGGAATCACTAACTGCAGGCTGCTGTTCAAAAGCCAAAGAACTTCTCCGATTACCTTCATTTGTCATCAGAGAACCTCCTGATTTGAGCAAATCCTTCAATGCTTCATACTCAGTATGCAGGTCTTGGTACTGCTGGTCTTTGGTCACTACTTCACTTGACAGTAACTGAAGCTTATGTTCCAAATCTTCAATTTGCCCAGTGAGCTCATTAGCTTTCAAGCACATATTTTCTACTTCTTTCTGATGCTTCTGATCTGAGAACTCAGCTTTCTGCTGCAGTTCCAAATAGGCTTGTTTCTGTGACTCAATCTCAACCACCTTACTGTCTATAATACTGCGGAGGTTTCTAATCTCCACATTAAGATTTTCTCTTTCCATCTCCAGTGTTCTTACTTTTTCATTGTAGTCATGACATTTTATTTGTTGTGTCTTGAGGCTGGTATCTAAGTGCTTGATTTTACTCTGCAAGCTTTCGTTTTCTGATTCTACCTGATAGATAAGTTTTTCATTTTCACTTTTCCAACAAGAAAACTGAGTTTTCTCTTCTTTCAATTCTTCACACTCTTTCTTTTTTAACTCCAAAGCACTCAGCAAAGCTTCAAACTCCTTCTCTATTTTATTTAACTTATCATTCAGTTGTTCAATGTGATGTTCCCTTTTCTTCAGCAGGTCTTGAGAACAGTCTCGTTGGGCTTCCAGATCAGCTAAGGTAAGCTTTAATTTCTCTAAAGTTAGCGAGTTTTCTTGTTGGTTTAGTTTTTCCTGGAGATCTATTAACAAAATTTCCTGAGAGGTATTCTTAGCTATTAAAACAAACAAATGAACAAAAAGTTATCAGTGTTTACAACAAATACCTACTTTATAAGAACTTTATACTCTATAGCATGAGGGTGTAACTCAATGGGAAAGAAGTTACCTAGCATATCTAGTCTATGACTTATAAAATTTTAAAATCTAAACTAAAAAAGAAAAAAGCAATGAGATTAATAGACTCTCAAGTCCTGTAAAATTTGACACTAATGATGTAGCCCTTGAAAGTAATTCACCTAGAAATCCTATTACCTAAGTTTATATAAAGACATAGAAAAAAACAGCAATTTTAGTATTGTAATGTATCTAATAATCTTCATAGCTTAATAAAAATGATGTAAAAAGAACAAGGAAGTTTACAGAGTATTTAGAATTATTTCTTTTTTAAAAATGTATGTTATTTGTTAGCAGGAATGCCACCCACATTCCAATTCTTCCTTAGTAAAAAGTGTAGAAAAAGGAGCTGAGATTGATTCATTTGGAAGCTCCTATCACGACCTTATTTTAGTCATGCTGACAGCCCCCCTCCCCAACCTGGCAATATTTTCACCTAGCAGTGACTAAAAGGCCTGGGGTAAAGAGGAAATAATTGAAAGCCTTTATAGTAAATAATATAATATGTAACATAATATAATAGTAAGTGAAAAACTATACTTATTTCTAATCCCTTAATTTCAAACCTACCCAATGAGAGTTGAAGACTTACATAGACAGCACCCCAAAGGCATGTCTTTTCCTTCTACTTTGCATTTGAGGGCCTCAAACAATGACACTTTTGATAATCTTGAAAAATGAGTCATAACTCATTCTTACATTTTTTTTCCTTTAAAAAGCTTTAGACTGATAATTCTACCAGCTGCCACAGAAAAGGGAAAACAGCCCCAGGGATTCATTTCTAGATACTTGGGAAACTGAGGCAGGAGGATTACTTGACCCCAGCCTGTAATCAAACCCAATCTAAACAAAATGAAAATTAAAAAAGAAAACAAAGCAAAACTATAACAGTGTCACACACATTCAGAACAACAGGTTAAAGATAAATTCTTCATTCAAATATCTCAAGAAAATTTTATGTAAAAAATATGCTATAAATTAATATGCACAAATGGTAGATTCATTTGCTATGTACAACATAACACTTTGGCTGTAAACCCAGGAAATAAAGCCATTCAGTCAAGTAAATT
This sequence comes from Microtus oregoni, assembly GCF_018167655.1. NCBI lineage: Eukaryota > Metazoa > Chordata > Mammalia > Rodentia > Cricetidae > Microtus > Microtus oregoni. Next base: position 13,506,786 of record NW_024543221.1, read on the forward strand.
ATCAAAATACAATGGGCATTAAGGGAGAGGAACACATACATTTAATAGAGGATTTTCCATTTCTAAGAGACATTAATGAGTGAACAGTGGTCTGTATGCACTGAACACACTTAAGACATACGAATGGCTACAGTGATAAAACACTGCCAATATCGTACTGTGTAACAATGCTTATCCTTCTGATTTCAAAGTAGTAAAAACTATGCATTTTGGGACTCAATGAGCTCCAACTTTTAAAAGTTCAACTATCATGCTGGAAAACATCAAACATTTTGGGGATGAATATAGAAAGCACAGAGTTTTCCAATTGACTAATGTCATCAACCTTTCCTCATGGGAATAAGACAACAGAATTCTGGACTGCTGAGATGGCTCAGTGGGTAAAGGTACTTGGTGCCTAGCCTGATACCTGAGCTTGACACCTAAGAGTCATATGGTGAAAGGAAGAGTTCTTTACATCAAACTGCCTTCTGACCTACACACACATACACACACAAAATAAGTAAATGTAAAAAAAAAAATGTATAGAACACTAACATTACTGAACTTACCTCTCATCTCTTCTGCAAAATTCTGGCTCTGGCTCAAACACACTTTGACTTTACCAAGTTCTTCCTCCAGGTGGCAGACTTCTCTGGCCCTTTGCTCAGACTGACTCCTAATGAGACTGTTTTCCTTCTTCATTTCCTAAAAACACAGTTTGTTTTAATCTAAACAAATGTGCAGGCAAGTCACAACTTCTGCCTCGATAAAGGTACTTCACAGACCTGTCTATATCTCAGTCAAGAATACACTTTCCCTTCTAGTATCTAATGAAAGTGCTTATCTTATTTGAATAAACTTACATCATAAAAGCTGATTCTGAACCTAAGATTTATCTTGTATCTTCAGGAAATATGTTTCTTCAAACTTTCTAGTTTCGAAGAAAAGGCCTTTTTATAAGATCAAAGACAAAAGTTCTGCAGATTCCTATCAAACCTGATTAGTCAAAATATCTTTGCAAAGAGATGAGATGATATGATACTGAATCATAATGCTCCAGGATCAAATTTTTGTTTATCACAGCAAAACCAGCTTAAGGAATACTATCATAAGAGTGTTCTTATAGATGAAATTTCCTTCAGGAAATGCTTTCATCAGCAAAGTTTACAATGGTCATGTATGTGTACTGGAATATGTGCTATGAAAAATGCATATATAAATAAAATAGAGGTCTCTGCCGCCATCAAAATTACCCTCCATGGAGTAAGGTGTGGTCCTAGTCACTCAGTACACGCCTAACAAGCTAACTACTAGAAAGTGAGTAATCTATATATCACATCACAGGCTAGCACAGAATTCATAATGGATGAAGGAACCTGAGCATTCACAGGTTCTTTGGATCCATGATTAAATATGCATCCACACAAGGTTGTGCAGCAAAGTAATAGATACATAAAAGTAGTTTCATTCCACTATGTTGAGAAATCATAACCTACACCAGACAAATGTAGACACCAAATGGAAACACCACTGCTCCTCCTTAACAACCTAAAACTGATACAACATGGAGTAAAAACATTCCAGTAAAGACTTGTTGCCTTTAGTTTCTCAAATTATTATTATTTATTAGTGTGTGTGCATACACTAGAGAGGCGGAATATGCTATGGCACATATGTGGACAACAGAGGACAACTTCAGGGAGCTAGTTCTCTTATTCCATCCACCATGTGGATTGCAGGAATGGAACTGAGGACTTCAAGTTTGGCCCCCTAAGTAACTTTACTCACTGAGCCATCTCTCCAGCCCTTTTGGTATTTTTGTTTGTTTGTTTGTTTGTTTTGGATACAGTCTCATTGTGTAGACCAGACTGGCCTCACACTCCAAAGATCTACCTGCTTCTGCCTCCGGAACACTGGGAAGGCACTTGAAATTCTGACTAATTTTTTATATGCCTTATATCTACCTATATTAAACTGTACCCTCAAGAACTGGCATATCACTACAAACTAAGAACTACATATCTTAGGGAATGAAAGAAATCATAAGGCTTTTTTTTTAATTACATTTCAAAATTACCCTTCTGAGAAGTAGTAAGACATTTTTGGAATCTTAAAGAAACAATTAAGACTCATCCTCCAAACCCCTACTGCACTGTTGGAAAACAGATGGCCCTGGCAATGCTATGTTGGAAGGCTGCCTTCAATTATCAGTCTGGTTACTACCAGCAGATGGGTACCCATGTAACAAAGCCAAATTCAAGAAGAGGGAGAATCTGGCTACTAGAAAGTACTTGAAAACTTGCTGGCAGCTGCTGTGTTCATGTATATACATTCGCTTCATCATTAAAATGAGACAGAGCCTGTTGTCAGTATTGCACTGTCTACTGTGTTCTGATCCTGTCCTGCTTATACTAGGAAACTGACTATGCAATTAAGATATCATTGAAAACAAAAGAGCAGCTGCAATAGATCAAGACTGAGAGGTTAACCTGCATACTAGTAAGTACTCAAGCTTGCAAGAAATAATCATGAAGGTGAAACAATGTAACTGATTAAAATTAGCATTAATAAATATACAGAAATATAATCACTTGTTTGTTCTTCAGGCTGAGGATAATCACTCATCTAATGAGATCACAGATGTGAAAGATAGAACACTCGAAGCATTTGACAAGTGTAATTGGGGCACTGTTATTAGTATTTCTTCCCCAAATGTAACAGTTGCAAGATCATCAGAGGTGAATCATGAGTTGACTTACTATTTTCTTAACTTACAAATTATTCTTACTCAAAAAGAATCAAATCAAATCTGGGACTTGATAAGAAAGCTGGGAAGATAGTGCATGATAAACTGAGAGCACCTCCACAGGAAAGAAGGCTTACAAGGAGATGGGGAGGGGAAGAGAGGCGAAGTACCACAAAGGGGAGAAGCTGTCATGACTGGGTGCCTGTTGGCCTCTCTGTGTCTCAGTCCATAACTGCAGACATTTAAGAAAATAGCAAGCTCAATGAAAAGATTAGGGTGTCTTTCTCCATTTTGGCATTAGCTTTGTAAATATTTGTTCCTAACGAAGGAATGTTCAGCCAATCCTGGGACCCAGCAGGCTTATAATGCTATGGTTATGACCAACCCAAGAATTTTAAGAGGCTAGAATTTAGAAAATAAGCATCTGAAAATGGATGCGCAGGCTGCCATCCATCAGCAATTAGTTTTCCATGAGGCTACAGCCACTTAAGTCTTGATTAGGTAGCTCATTAGCAACAATGAGTTAAGCATACAAGGATATATTCTCCTAGGCATCTCTTGTGTCCTCATATGATTTGCAAAATTGGGCACTACTCTGGAAAAGCACAGCAATCTCCGTAAGCACAGCCAGCACTGAGCTTAGCAAGCAATCCCACCCAAAGCAGCTTTGGTTTAGCAGCAGCAAGGGAAGCATCATTTCCTAGGGCCAGACAAAACAAACTGCCGTTAGTGTGTGGCATTTCATGATCCCATCCATAAGCACAGCTTAATATGTCCCATGCTGGGTGAAGGCTGCCTATGTGGGCATGAGATGGATCAGCAGGAGTGCTTTCTCCTTCTACACTGTCATTCTTGCCTGCCAGACTATGTTCCTTAGAGAACCTAATACAATACAGGTCCCTATGCCTAGAAAGGTCCCCAAGCAAGCTTTACCTCATCGTGCCTGTCAGTGGTGGCATTTTACCACCAAACCCCAGTGCAACAGAGGCTGGCACTTGAAGCGGGGTGAGCAGCTTATCTACCCCACCATCACTTTGATACTAAATGTTAACTTTACCCTTGATTGGGCCATTAAATCACATTTTCAGCACTGATAATTTCTAATTGCAAGAAGTATATTAGTTTACTAAACATAGTCAAGGAAAATTTCAGTACAACTGTCACATTATTTCAGCATCCAAAACCTATAAGCATGTTGAACTTGTTTGTGCTTACTTATAATTAGATACAGAAAGACACCAGATAATTAAACTGGCAAGATTTTTAAATATGAAAACTCTCAAATGTACTGTCTTTTGATCATGACCCTTCTGTGCCCAACATGTGAACATAAATCTAGTATCAAAGGTCATTAACATTTGTAGAAAAAAAACAAGCAGGTGGACTTTCATGATTTACTAGACACTTACATGCTGGGCACTGGGCCAAACACTTTATATGTAGTGTTGGACTTAATCATGAATACAGTCTTAAAAGGGAGGAATATTATTTGCATCTGTGTGCAGACTAGAAAGGGATAATCTCAAGGTAACACAGTAGATGGGTAGCCCAATAGTGTGCATCCAGATTGCTCCCACTACAGCCATCACTACTGTAATCCCCAAGCTACATCGACACTCTGACAAGTCAATTCTCAGCTCTCTGAACCAGAGTTCAAAGTACAAGAGCCAGAGAAGCCCTTTCAACTCCTACTGTTATCCCCAAAAGAAGTTAAATTCCTAAGTAGCTGAGCACTTTCCAAACATGACTATCTTCATTTGAACATGGTTGACACATGCAAGTACGGCCTGGGATCAGAGATAGTATCATAATCCAGACCCCATGGGGATAAAGTCAGTCCTCAGAAACATCTGTAAGACAATGTCCAGCCTATTAAAATGTAAGTCATGTTAAAAGGTGTTTAGACTCTGAACCAGACTATAGTTCTACAAAATGTTTCCACGGGCAGCCAATGAGTCGCAGGAGAGTTCCTGGCTAAAAGGGAAGCACACAGAGGAAAGAGTTCCATGCCAGTCTGCCTGTGGAAATGTTAGCAGAAGCATCTGTTGGTTGGTCCCCACTGGCCAAAAGGCAAACATTTGTTTTGCTGCAATAAACACACACTATAAATGATTGCAGATGAACCCAAAACAGGATCTGACTGAATGGCTTCCACTTGAGGAACAGGCGTTCAATGCCCCCACCCTATCTCCAGCAGTGTTCCCCCTTTGTTCCTGGCTGCTTTAATAATTTCCTCTTTGCTATGACAGGTGTTCTCATTTACAGTGAAATGCCATGGGGGCAAACATATTTAGACTTTATCACCTAGATAAGGAACTGTTGTAATGAACAAAACTGTTTCTCTTTCATCAGCAGCAGGCTAAAAAGTGATGAAGAACAGTTCAATAGTGGGAAAACATTTTTTTCCTGCAGTATCTGAGAAGACACCTCTAACTGATCTTTTGTTGTTTTATCTTCATTTCTGGTTCTATTCAAATCATTGCAGCCCATCATCTGTTCTTAAATGCTTCTTAAATGCCTTTAAAACAAACTCCAGACCACCAACAAAATTCAGAAGCCAAATTGACATGGGTAGAAATAAGACCCTAGCCCCACAGCCTTTCATTGCCTGACAGAACAGGAAATCAATCTATAGGCAACATGGACCAGGCTGCACAATGGATCCTAAGATCCATATTTACTTCTAAAGAGTAAAACCATTCATAATTACATGATTTTGTTATTTATTTTGGCAGTGCCAGAGACTGAACTATGATTTTCCATTTTTTTTTTTTAAACACTGTGACTCTAACCCTTCAAAAAGGGATTCAGATCCCAGCATTGTAGAGAAGAGGCAGGCTCCAAACTAGGCTGGGACACACAGTCAGAGTGTATCTCAGAACAACAAAGAGCAAGTGGGCATGCCAGCACAGGCCTGTAATCCCAGCACTTGAGAGAAGGGGCCATGGGATTAAGAATGTAAGGCCTAATTTAACTACTTAGATTTTAGGCCATCTGAAACAACATAGTGAGACTCCAACTCATAGACAGACAGACAGGATGAATAAAAAGAGATAACAGACATAGATAGATAGACAGAAAGACAGACAAAGATAGATGAATGAATGAACAAAGAAGCAAAAGGGAGAAGGCAGAGTTGTAACTTAAATAATAAACCACACTGACAGTTTCATTTATTTCCTTTAAATCTAAGCAATTCCTTTGTTCCATAATTCCACCGCTCAAGTGGTCTAAAAAAATCTTTAAGCCAATGGTTCTCAATCTTACTCATGGTGTGGCTCTTTAACATAGTTCCTCATGTTGTGGTGACCCCCAATCATAAAATTATTTCGTTGCTACTTCATAATTTGCTACTGTTATGAATCATGATGTAAATATCTGATATGCAAGTATTTGATGAAAGGATAGTTTGACCCTAAAGAGGTCATGACCCACAGGTTGAAAACTACTACTTTGAAACTTGATGTTATAGGGGCTGGAGAGACGGATCAGAGGTTTTAAGAGCAGTGACTGCTGCTCTTTCAGAGCACACAGAGGCTCACAGCCACCTTCAAGTCCAGTCCTAGGATATCAGTTACCTTCTCTCTTCTGGCCTCTGCGGACACCAAGCATAAATGTGGTGCACAGTCATAAACAGATACAATACATACCCATACAATAAAAACTTTTAAATTTGTTTATAGTCAGGCAGTGGTGGCACATGCCTTTAATCCCAGTACTCAGGAGGCAGAGGCAGGCAGATCTGAGTTCAAAGCCAGCCTTGTCTACAAAATAAATTCCATGACAGACATGATTACACAGAGAAACCCTGTCTCAAACAAACAAAAACTCACAACAAATAAAAACTTGATTATATATTCTTAATTCCTCATGCTAAATGCCTGAGTAATCATTTCAAAGGAAAAATAAGGGCATATTCAACATATATAACACTGTTACATTAACATGACTTTGATCCTAGGAACCCACGCAAAGGAGGAAAAGAACAAAGCCTACAAGTTTTACTCCAACCTCCATGAGCAAGACCATAGTACATGCACGCACACATACAATTTTTTTTTTAGAGAAAGACACTTTGTATTGTCATACTTTGTCCTGTGTGGGGTTTGTTCCTGCTCACATACCTCACTGCTTCTCCTCAGTTCATTCTCTGTGATCTGACTCTCCTGAAGGGTTTGTTCTGTTCTGCTGAGCTTTTGCCTAAATTCTTGTAAGCTCCTTTCTAACTGCTGCTTCACTGATGTGACCTACAATAGAGAAAAAATAACAAAGTTCTGTATTTATGTTCTCTGCAAATAATCAACTGCTCTTAAAGAATAACAAAAACAAAAAAGCTGAGATAAAAGAGAAAGAGACAGACTGGGAGAACATGGGTCATCAACCCTTGATATCTGCAGAATGGTTCCAGAAGCCCCAAGAACATTAACCCTCATTCTATAGAATGTTTTGGGGTTTGCCTATAGACTGAACACTGTACATCATCTCTATACTACCCATAGGTGCTATGTAAGTAGTTACTATTTAGGAATAACATGAAAATGAAGTCTTTGTTTTCAGATCATAGGCTTAACTTACACAGTACACAAAGGAGCCAGAAAATTCAAATGTTCACACTACAGAAAAATTAAACACACTAAATAAAACAGAGTATTTGAGATTGGAGATAGATGTAGCAACCAGAAATACTCAATGCAGTAGAGGCACACGCCTCCTAGTCCATGAGCAAATAGCAACCTAGGAGTTCAACTGCAATTAAGGTCTGAGGTTGCCTCCACTTAGTGTATCCAGCTAAAAGCCAGGGGCCCACATGGTTAAAACGAAGCAAATGAGAGGAGGGAAGAAGATGAACTCCACAGGGCAGCAGGGAAGCCACCTGAGTCCACCACCCAAGCAAAGTCTGGTCTAGTGATGGGGACAGCAAGTGACTACACGGTTTTGAGCAGAGGGGCTATGGGATCTGACTTTGTGATGGAAGCTTTGCTCTGGCTACTGATTGAAAACAGACTATTAAGAAGACAAATACAGATGGGATTGGGGACTGGACATGGTTAAAGTAGCTATATTCAACATAGTGTATGAACATAGACAAGTCAAATTTATTCTTAGCTGCTAGGAAGGGCACATGGGCAAGTTTCTGGGATAGATAACAAAACTAGACTATGCTAGGTAATCGGGACAAGACCACAAGCTATAACATTTGTAAGAGCCAGAGGGTGGAGATGAGCAGGGTGAATGTGTCTTCAGTCACGTCCTCACAGCAGCTATGGTTGTATGGTCAACACCTGCACAAGATTAAGTGAACAAACACAGCATGGACTGGGGAGAAGCTATGGACAACGGATGGCTGCTGGGAGAAGGCCCCTAGTAGGTCAACCACACTCCTTTGGATACCCATGAGTACATGAACAGCACAAACTGGACTCAGAGGTTTTAAAAAACAAAACAGAGATATGAAGTTGGAAGTGTAGATCTGGAAAACATTAAGAGGAGAAATGAGGTGAATATGATCAAAATATATCTTACATTATTTTTAAATTTTTCAAATAAAAAAATTAAATTAAACATATATAAACTATCATTCACATGGGAAAATATTCATATTTTATAAAATACAAATACACACCAACATGTGTACACAAACAAAGGTGGACCCAGCCGTTTGGTGGACTAGTTTGAGATGTAAGACAAAACTGCAAGTAACCCCAAGTATTGACCTAAGCACTGTGAAGAATGGAATCCTATTTAGTTAGATGGAAAGGACCAGAGGAGGTGCTCATCTACAGGACAATAGCTGAAGTTCATTATTAGCTCATTATTGCTACCCATGTAGACAGAATGCCGAGTAGAAACCAAACAGCCTGTGATTCAGAAGACACCTCCAAGCTGGGGACATAAAACAAGACCCATCATAATATAGGTGGGATGCAAAGCCAGAAACCTGGGTAACACTCTTAAGAGCCTTAAATAACCCAGCTGACAACTGTCCAAGCTTTAACTATTTAGGAAAGCCCCCTCCATTGTTATATACCCCATAATGACCAGAATATTAAGAGACTTCCTCTCAGATCCAGATGTGAAAACCCAACACATTTCACCCCTTTTCTAGAAACTGAGCCATAAAGAGTGTTCTCCACTCTGAAAGGGAACTAAGGACATATGACAGGAGCCAGAGACTTAAGACTGACTCCCATACCAAGAATAGCAAAAAGTCAATCCCAAGAACACGGGGAAGAAAACTGTAGTTTCAGAGACTGAAGAAAGCAAGAGGGAGGAAAGGATGGGTCTGAGGTTGTAATCTGGCCTGCGACTGCTCATCACACACAGCAATTATGTTCTGCACAAATGCTGAAACAAAGGACTTTGAAATTGTTCACCATAAAGAATGACAAATGTTTAATCTGAAATATTACATTTTTTGAAAAATACGTATCGAACATTACTTTTTATTTCTACTTTTAATTATTAGTGAAACAAAATCTAGACCAACTGAAATACAGAAGGAGCATGCATGTAAGACTGTGAGAACTAAATTCAGGGCCCTACCTTCTCCTGTTCCACCTGGAGGACATTGAGTGCATGCTTGGCTTGCTGTAACTCCTGGGTGAGTCTGGTTTTCATCTGAGTGTACTCTTGGTCTAGAACTTGGAAAGATCGATGCTGTCGGGACAGCTCCTAAAAAGCAAAACATTAGATCAAACAACCATTAACAAATAAGATTCCAGAAACAGGCACAAGCATCCTAACAGGCAATGCTATATGAAAAGTGAGAGAGACAACAAGGAGCCATGTTAATCATCTACTGAATGCCAAATACAATCACCCTCAACACTGGTCCTGATAATCAGATCCAGGTCTCAGAGGGAGAGGTCAAAGAGTCGCCAGTTGACCACATGGAAGCCAGCCAATTTCCAGCTCATCTCAGTTTAGAAGAAGGGAGGGCAGGAAAGACTAGCTGAGCTGTAATCAACACAACTCAGCACAGAAACACACCAAAACTTTAGGCATAAGAGCTGGAAAGATGGCTTAGTGGATAAAATGTTTGCCATCCAAGTATGAGCACCAGAATAAAGATCCCAGGAACCCCAGAAAAGCCAGGCAGGTATGCAGCCACCTTTAATGTCAGCACCCAAGAGACAGAGAAAGAGGATCCCCATGGCAAGCTGGTTAACTATAGTAGTAGATCAGGCAGCTCTGGGTTCAACTGAGAAACCATGCCTCCAAAAAGAAAGTAGAGAACAACTAAAGACATCCTGCATCAATGTCAAGCCCATATATGAGCATGTGCATCTATACTCACGGGTGCCCACATACAGACAGACCACATGCTTAAAAATAAAACAAAACAGGGCATAACAAAGCTGGGCATGGTGACACACACCCCCTAATCAGAACTCGGGGAGAGAGAACAAAATGATCAGGAGTTCAAGAAACCTGGGCTAACTGAGCTCATGTTCAAAGGCAGGGGAGAAAAAGAAGAGAAGGGAGCTTAACTAATCAATCATATACACTTACAACGATCTTCATTTCAAAGAACAGGAATAAATGCTGCTAAGTGACTGACAAATGGGGGGATAATATTATCATTTATGCTCAGATTGAAGCACCTGAACAACCCATACTGGCAAAATACCTGCCAGCCCACCTTTGGTTCCCTGACTGCCTCAGATACTGTGTTAGATAAGTAACCAACTCATAACTTTAAAAGACAAAAGAAGAGCAAAGCCATCTTCTCACCATGGATCAAGAGAGCAAAGACACTCCCTTCCCACAACAGTACCAAATCTCAAGCCCATAAAGAAAACCAACTCCAGAGAGCGGCCTTGCTAATAAAAAGAAAATGATGGAAAAAGTATGAAAATGCAGGTATGAGGGAAATGCAGCGACTTTGGCTCACAAAGCATGCCTACTCCATAATGTCCTCAATCATAAGAAATAGTTCTTCCAAATCGCAAAGTCAACAGGTCTTTCTGAGAAAAATTCCTCCATGAAACCATTCACCTTACCTCTTGAAGCTCCTTTTCTTTCTCCTTAATTTTCTGTTCCAGAGAATATTTGGCACTCTCTGCATTCTGTCGCTGACAACTCAACTCCTCAGTCAAAGTTTTCAGCTTTTGTTCCAAGGTAGTACACTGATAACAGATAAAAATGTTTCACACAAAACAAGTTACTCAATGAAAGAAGTCAAATTTTATGTTTTTAATAAATTTTAGGCCAGGTCAGTGTGATGATCCATACCTTGAAACCCAGCACTGAGGAGGCAGAGCCAGACAGATCTCCGAGTTCAAATCAGTATGGTCTACATAGTTTAGTTCCAGGCCAGCTAGGGTTACATCGTAAAGCACAATTTCAAAAAAATAAAACAAAAGGAAACTTCAGTCCCTAAAGTCTATTTCATGTTTACCACTGTTTTGATCTTTATATTTCATTTAAAAAGTCAGGTTTATATTCATTATCTAAATCCTGTGGTCACTATGATTCTATTAGCATGAATAAAAATTTGAAATTTATACCGAGTATGTATGAAATTTATACTGAGGAAACAGCACAATGATGTTAAGTATCAGTACATTTTAAAATACTTCCCAATGTGTGCCCTGGGACAGGGAGGCTGTGGTCTCAGAATGCACCAGCAGCACTGCACGCCGAGCAGACATCAAAAGACAGCATGAGGCCTGAGAGAGCTCAGTAGGTCAGAGCATTTGCCACACTAGGCTGACAGTCTGACTTCAATCCCCAGAACCCACATGAAGAGCTGAATGTGATGGTTTGCATTTGTCAGCCCAGCAATTCCATGGCAAGATGGGGTTGAAGACATAAGAGGTGCCCAGAAATTCTTGGTCCAGCTAGGATGATGACTTGCTTCTGAAAGTTGTCCCCTGACCTTCTTCACATAGAACATCAGTAAGTAAACAAGGCAGTGATACTGACATAGTGATTTGTGAACTATCAAAACAGAGCAAGCTCCCTACCCTCCTATAAGAGCATCTTAACAAGCCTATTAGAGACAGAGGGTTTTGAGTCAGGGTCTAAGTAAGTAGTCCTGGCTGGCCTGAAACTTACATTGACCAAAGTGGCCTCAAACTCAGGATCTTCCATCCTCTACCTTTCTTGTGCTGGATTAAAGACAGGTACCACCATGCCCAACCCATAATGAATTTTTGTGAGAAACGTTAAATATCACACTATTTTTTCCCATATACTCCCATTATACCATTGCATTTCTAAAGGGTCACAGAATCCCAGAAAAACCACAGCTGTTTTTAAATTATGCTCTCAAAAGCAATAGAAAGAATATGTTGTTGCTTTCTTACATATATATACAGTTATCTGCTAATTTTAAAAATATTAATTACATGAAAACTTAGGATGTTCTCCTAAAGTTAAATTTAAACAAATTTGTATTAGTCCTTCAAGTGGTGAGATTCATTGCATGTCTTGAAGCCATTCCTTTAGTTCAAATCCTTAATGCTATGGAATAATTTTTCCATACATTGTGAATATGTGTTACTCTCATTGGTTAATAGAAAGCTGACAGGCCGGTATCCAGACAGGAAGTATAGGCAGGACAGCCAGACACAGAGGACACTGGGAAGAAGAAGGGCAGAGTCAGGGAGATGCAAGCCAGCCTCTGATCAAGTAGGACGGATAGAAAAACAAGCCATGAGCCACATGGCAAAGCACAGATAAGAGATATGGGTTAATTTAAGTATAAGAGCTAGTAACAAACCTGAGCTATCAGTCGTGCTTTTATAAGTAATATTAAGCCTCTGTGTCAATTCTGCCTACACCTTAAAATGACTGAACCCCCAAAATCATTATTTTAGTAATAAGAAAGCTTTGTGGGGGCTGGAGAGACGGCTCAGCAGTTAAGAGGGCTGGCTGTTCTTACAGAAGACTCAGGTTAAATTTCCAGCACCTACAGAGTATCTCACAACTGTCTGTAACTCCAGTTCCAGGGGATCTGACAACCTCACAAAGATATATATGCAAGCAAAACACCAATGTACACAGAATAAATATATCATTGATAAAAAAAACCTATGTTATTAATAGGGAACAGTTCTCCACTCTAAAGTACCCCAATTTAGTAAACTTCACTTGTATTTTCCTATACATGTGTTAGTGTGCGCACAGGGTGTGCATGTGTGTATGAAGGTAGACATTTGCAGATGCACACGGAGATCAGAGATCAACATCAGTATCAATGGTTCTCCACCTTAGGTTTTCAGGCAGAATCTCTCAATGACATTGGAAGAGTTCACTATTCAGCAGATTACCTAGCCAGCCATTACCAGGGATCCTTCTGTCTCTGCACCACTGCCCTCCTCACCCCATCCCCCTCCCGTGCCAGTGCTAGAATTACAGCATATGCAACCATAAGCAGCTATTTTTTAATTATTGTGTGTGCATATATGACGAGGGGTGCATAACACATGCATACAGGTCAGAGAACAACTTTTGGGAGTCAGTTTTCTCCTATTATGGGTTCTGGAGATTGAACTAAGGTTATCAGGTTTCTGCAGCAACTACCTGTACCTGATGAGTCAATTCACAGATCCTATCTGCATATATATTATGTATGCAGGTAATTTAAGCCTGAGTGTTGGGAGTAGACTAAACTCCAGTCTTAGGCTTGTGTAACAAGCACTTTACTGACTTAAGTCATCTTCAGTCAACCATAGTCTAATTAACAGTTCTGTGAGCACTGTATTTATTAGAACTCAGAATTCAGAAGAAAACACTATGCAATATTTGCTGGAAGACAAAATGTCAATTATTAACTAATTAAAGATGAACAGTACCAAATTGGTCAATGGTGACTAAATGATTCTAGAAAAACCGTAACTAAGACGACAGCCTGAGCTGTGACAGTAGCACAGACCTGTAATCTCAGCACTCAGAAGGCTGAGACAGGAAAAATCATCCATTTGATGTCAGTCTGAACTACACAGTGAAACCCTTTCTATACAAAAAAACATTAACTGCCTCACGTATGTGCTCTATGTATGCAGACGAATGTCCAGTTTTGTACTTGGGTGCTAAGAATCCACTCAGGCCCACAGCAAGCACTTCAACAACTGATCCACTTCTCCAGTCTCAGTAAACATTTAAATTCTTGAGCCATTGAATCAAATTCACCCACTCCCCCAGACATTAAGATACCTTCATTGCCATAATTATTTAAGTTTTTAAATTCCCAAGGAATACTACTATATGATTTTTAACAATCAACATAAACTTAACTAATGATTGAGAACTCATTGTGTCCTCCACTGTTCTAAGCTGTGGAAAAACAACTAAGACCACCTAAGACTACTATTTGATGGGTGACAATATCAAACAGAAAAAAAAAAAAAGAAAGAAAGAAAACCAAGCACCAATGTAAACAAACTCTTGGCACCCTCTACTGGAACTCCTTCACAGTGCAGCGTATTCCTAAGGGACCACAATCCTTTTATTTTAGATGGGGACATTAAAACAGACCCTTGAAGGCATTTGTGCTTCATTCAAACATATTTTGAATCCTACTGTGGTACCAGTGATGCACAATCCATGTATTAAGTAAATGCCCACTAGATGTCATGTATGCTCTATAATACTCTAACACAGTGGTTCTCAACCTTCCTAATACTGTGACCCTTTAATCCAGTTCTTCATGTTGTGATGAACCCCAACCATAAAATTATTTTGTTACTACTTCATAACTGTAATTTTGCTACTGTTATGAATTGTAAATATCTGATATACAGGATACCTGATATGTGACTCCTGTGAAAGGCTCATTCATCACCCTGGTGTCGTCTTTGTGGGATAATGCTCTTGTACCCTGTAAAGATCTGTCACTTGTATTGGTTTAATAAAATGTTGACTGTCCAGTAGCCAGGCAGGAAGTAAAGGCGGAGCAAACAGACTAGGGGAATTCTAGGAAGAGGAAAGGCTCAGTCTGTAGTGGCCACCGAGACACAGAGGAAGCAGGATGAAAATGTAGCACTGAGCCAAGGTACCAAGCCACGTAGCTAAACATAGTTAAGAATTATGGGTTAATTTAAGTTGTAAGAGCTAGTTAATAGTAAGCCTGAGCTAATAGGCAAAACTGTTTATAATTAATATAAGCCTCTGTATGTTTCTTTGGGACTAAATGGCTGCAGGACCAGGAAGGACAGAAATTTCAGGCTACAGGTTGTAATCTTCCAGTTGAAAACCACTGCTCCAACGTACACAGAGCTCAAGTTCCTGCAACTATGTAGTTTATGATCCTGAGCACTCTTTTCAGCTTTCTTTTTCAATTGTAAAGTATGAGTGCTAGGTTCCAAGTTAGCAGCTGTCAGCCTTAAACTCTTTCCAGCCTTCAACTATAGTTTGTAACTAGTTGGAAAAAGACCCAAACAACATTCACTCACTTGAGAGTACAAGAGTATATTAGCTCTGCTTTATTTAATAAGCAATTCTAATGACACACAACATAATGTGGTGTCAGCACAACTTTAATAAAGTCATATTAGGCACAAAAAGAAAAAGTTGAACTGAACTTTCAGTTGGGTAGATCTGAAACTGACTTGGGGAGAAAAGGAAATCCAAAAGGCACTGAAATAAAACTGAATATTAAGGACCTGGAGGAATAGTAATAAGATGAAAGCCAGAGTCAGAGTCTCAGCACTCTCCAAGTCAAAACAACTAATAATCTGATTAGAGACTTCACCAAATATGACAGGTAGCACCAAAAACGAGGCAAATATCATAACACAAAAGTATTGCTATCAGTAATAATACTTCAAATAAAAAGAAAAAAAGAGTAGACATGTTCTTACCTCACAGCAACAATACTGCTTCTGAACATTAGTTTGAAATAAACTTATGAGTGGGAAGGCAGAAGCAAAATAAAAGAGTTTAAGAGTCCATAAATGTAACAGTACTGGGGAGAAAACAAAACAAACCTCAACCAGAAATACCCTTCAGGAATGACGAGGAATCAAAACATCTTTAAACTAAGGGAAACTAGGAGCTTGTGGAAAGCACACATATCCTAACAATGGAACAGGAAACACTTTAAGCAGAAAGGTAAAGATCAAAAATGGAACCCTGGAAGAACTTAGGAAAGAAGAAAACACAAGAAAGTATTAATCTCTGACATTTTTAAATGTCTAACAATTGTTGTAAAACATTAGTTCTAAGTGTAAGCTAAAAAGACATTTAAGACTACTATAAATGGGGGAGGAAAAAAAACAAGGGAGGCAAATGTGTCATATCAAAGCTAGCAAAATGAACACACAATAACCTATGAAGTCTGTAAAAATTTATGTAATCCACTGAAAGGTTAAGAAACAACAGCAATAAAAAACAGAAGCAGGAAAGGAAAGGCAAAATGAAAATCACAGGCTTAACTCATGGCAAATGGTTACATTAAATGTAAATGAGCTAAATTCACCAATTAAACAGTGGACCAAAAAAAAAATGACCTAATTGTATGCATAACATACTTCAAAGATGACAACATAGCTAGAATGAAAATAGGACAGGAATTTGACCACTGAGATAAAAATAGCAATCACTGTAATTCCCTCAGTAGAAACCACATAATTCCATTAATTACTGAAGAAATTAAAATATTAAAATTTATATGTAAGAAACCTCTAGGCCTGGTTGATTTCATTGAGGAATTCTACTCAATCCATGAAGAAAAATTATCAATGGCATTTTCTTGCAGAAAACAGAACAGTTCCTAGTTCATTTTATGCATCTAAGATTATCCTGTTAACAAGTATCTTACGAAGATGGAAGGGAAAAAAAATGTCAAACAATAAATCTCTCTCATCAGAGTTAGATACCCAAATCCTTAACAAGTCATTGGGAAATAAAATTCACATCTATGTAGAAGTTACATGTCATAATCATGTGGGACTTTTCCTAAGATATAAGGTTCATTCAAATATCTGAAAACCAATCAGTATAATCTGCCACATTAGTAAGTTACTAACTCATATAACTTAAATATGAACCTTCAATTATCTTAAAACAAAATTTTAATTAGGGAAGAAAAAGGAACCTGCCCAGGGAAAGCAAAGAGACCCAGGTCTACAGAAGTAATTTTCACCTATAAACTCAGAAATGTTACTTTTTCCTTTAGCAAGGAAAAAGAAATCCATAGGGATACCTCAGACATGGTTTTTCAGGCTTCTCAGTAACTCTCAATATTCAAATGAAAGAGCCATAAGCCAAGAACATAAATGATGACATTAAAAGAGCCCTGAGGAAGATGCCAGAAGAGTAGATGGCAAGAAAACACATGAATCACAGGAAAGTGGGTATTTCAAATACAATGACAATATAAGCCGAACACTAGGCTCAGAGAGATTGGGCCCAGAAAGCACCAAATCCATCATGGTTGGTTTTGAAAGGTAATTCATTTCTCCATGTTACTACATAGCAATGTGTTTATTATTTTTTTAAATATTATTATACTACTCGTCTCTAAATTTATTTCATTCCTGTTATACTCTGCCTCTACAGGGCAGTAATTTTTACCGCTCTACACATCCCAAGACTAGAATAATGCTGAACATACAGCAGCACTCAATAAATAACTTAAGTCTTATTAGTGTTAATAAAAAAGAGAAAAAAACAGACCAGAGGTTGGTTTGAGCTAAAGTAACAGATCCTCAAATAATGACCTCACTCGAAGCCTTAAGAAAAGTCTTTGTTAGCATGCATCTACTGAGTCCCAGAGCAGATCATGGAAATCCCATCCTGTGTCCAGAAACTATCCTACAGCTTCAGTATTCCTCCGATTCCATTTGAGTGCATCATTGGTCACTGTGACTTGCTCAGTGTCACTCAGCTGGAAAGACACTAGCAAGACAGGTCCCGTTATCTACCCAACCACAGACAGCCTACTAGCTCGCCTACATCAGCCAGCATGCAGCATGCGCTTTCAAAGACCTTTACAAACAGTTACTTTATAAATTTAGGTATAAAAGATGACAATTTCTCAATCATTCATGGAAAGTCAAGTACCTTAGTTGCTGCCTGGTCATACTGTGCTGTGGTTCTCACTAGTTCATCCCTGGTTTTGTTCAAAAGTTTCTCTTTTTCAATTAATTCCACTTTCGTTTTCTCGAGCTGTAGTTGTAACTCTTGAAATTTATTTGCTTGGCCTTTCATTTCCTTTTCTTGTCCTTGCAGACGTAGTTCCAACTCATTCATCTTGCTTTTTAGGTCTAAAAGCACAAAAGAAAAGAACATTCCAATTTAGATACACAAAGACATACATATACTCACAAAATGTTCACAACTTATTTATTTTACCTACTCTTAAATCTTTGTTGAGATAACTCTTATGTACATTAAATTAGATTTAATGTAGAAACTACATTAATTGGATTTAACTTCAACAGTCGGCATTCCATTGACATGTATATTTAACTACCCTATTGAAAGCAGAGAAATACATCTTCTTGTGTCTTCACGGAGGAACAGAGCAAGCAGCACCTTATGGAGGTGTAGTGCTTACCAAAAGCAATGCCCTGTGTAATCACTTGACTTTAGACACTAGACATTATTATTTGCTTTATGCCCATGTCAATGCAAACTTGTGCTAGGCAGAGAGGTGCTCACCTTCCTACAGGACCTGGGAGCTTTGCCTACACTGAAGATCAAGACAGTGCAAACCTCTTATACTGCCAAATTAACAACCATATTCCTCCCTTTCCCTGCACATATAGTCCTGGCTCCAATGGCATTGGCAGCGTGACAGCTCTCACCAGCAAACACTGATGGTGACTCTCAATACATCACAGCCCTGGAAATCATCATAGTCCAAAGAGTAGATTCCAAAACACCACCTGATATGATTGGCTGTCAGCTGCAGCATGGTAAATCAGCCAAGGTTACAGGTTTGCTCCCATACGGGCAGCCTGGCATGCCACACCTCTGGCCAAGGCTGCTCAGACCACAGGCCCGTTCTAAGTGTTTCAACAGAGCCAGGTGAGAAGCATGAAGAGTGCAAACTTGTAACCAACCTACTCACTTTGCTTGTGAGAAAATAAGTCAACGCCTCTCAGACTACTTTAACAGCTCACAGTGCCATGTTTTCAATATAAATACAAGTTCATTCCAAAACTGTCATGTCATTTGTCATTACAGAAATGACAACATGAGTTTCACAACATGAGTCTGGAAAGTGAACTACCAATGTGTCTAACAAAATATACAATGCACACCCCAGACTGAAATGATCTAGGAAAACCTCCATTTAAACTAAATTTATGTCAGAAAGTTACCTTGATTCTGGGCCTTAACCTGCTCCAAAAGCTGAGTATTGGGACTGTCACTGCTGCTGCAATCTCTTTTCCCTATCTTCTCTATCTGCAGATTTGATCTGTCAGGAGTCACTTTTTCCCCCCAGAAGTGAGAAGCAGAGGCATCTCTCTTAAGCGGGGTCTTCAGAGAACTAGATGAAAAGTGACTCGGGGTCTTTTCCTGTTGCCAAGAAAATACTGATGAGGAAGCCTGATGTCTTGCAATGTCCCGGTGATTCATGGTGGCTTGGGGAACAGGCTGGCTCACTTTCTGTAAAAATAGAAGTCCTTTAAAATCTCAATTTTCTTTTTATTTTATATTTTTACCCCCCAGTGATAGGGATCAAACCCAGGGCCCTGAGCATGATCTGTAATCACATTACTGTAGATCTATATCCCCAAACCTAGAAATCTCAATATTTAGGGCCATTTCTTTTCAGACAAAACACAAAACCACAACTCCATGACGATGATGTTTGAACAGCATACTAATATTGAATGCTAACCAGGTGTAGGGCATCATAAATCTCAAGACCTAGTAGTACAATGTCCTAACAGTCAGACTTCTCATCACTGAAGAACAAGCAATAAATACCAACTGAGGTGCCTTCAATTCATAAGGGTTAAATCTTGGTACTATGTACCGTTATTCACCTTCATCTTAAATTCTAAAATGGGATTTCCTTTGCCAAGGTACTTTTACACTAAGTATCAACCTACAGAACTGTCACAAATCTCACATTTCATTATCTGGTAATGCAGTCCAGAAACATCATGTAGATGTTTTATAATCAACACTTGCATGTTGTGATAATTCTATAGCAAGCACTCTTCTGAACACTGGAGACGTTCAATGGTTATAGGATTCACATTCCTTATAGAGCAGAACGAGCACCAAATGATAAAGCACATGTCTCTAGAACAAGTTGAAGAATCTTATTTTTATTTATCTTGGTAAATAATGCCTTTGGTACAACAGTCCTGGTGACCTCAAAGCAAGGTTTAAGGATGTGTAAAGAAATAGGTACCTTTTGATCCTCAATATTTAGTTACATACTTATAAATTCTGCCTTAAGCTGTTTGAATTGTGTCATTTCACCAAATTTCTGTTCGGCAGTAATGTACCACTGATACCAAACTAAGCTGTTTTGGAGGCTTCTGTTGTTGTTACTGTTTTAGAAAATGACGTAACATGCACAGCAATGGTGAAGGAGTCTTCCAGATCAGATTTGAAGGTGGCCTCTAAAGTAGCACAGGTTTTGAAATCCTACATTTTCACCCACTTCTCTGCTCAGTGACCCATCTCAAAACTAGAGTTTATACCTAAGGGTGCAGCAGAGTGACTATGTGCCAGCATACATGAAACCCTAGATTCCATCCACGACACAGCAGAGTGGGTATTGTGCCAGCATACATGAAACCCTAGATTCCATCCACGACACAGCAGAGTGGGTATTGTGCCAGCATACATGAAACCCTAGATTCCATCCACGACACAGCAGAGTGGGTATTGTGCCAGCATACATGAAGCCTGAGATTCCATCCACGACACAGCATAAAGCAAGTTTAGTGGCACACACCTGTGATCCCAATACTGTGGGAATAAGGAAGGTGGTTCAGAACTTCAAGGCAATCCTCCTCAGCAACATGGTAAGTTTGAGGCCAGTCTAAGACAGGAGACTGTCTCAAAACACAGAACAAACAAACAAAAAAAAACCTACTGGCAACTATCTAAATGAAACGGGACACTGTGTTGCCAACATTCTCCTCTGAAGTGAGAATTTTACCAATAAACTCACAGTTCTTATAGTAACTGCCTTCCATCAGAGGAGTAAGCCAGCAAGTATCAGGACAAAAGAATAATTCCCTAGTCCTTCTCTCTCCAAATACAGTCCTTATTCTCGGGGTTAATAAAGAATTGGTGCCCCATGAACATTTAATATTTGTAGATAAAACTAACCTCACCTAGTGTCTTTATCTTTTGTTTCAAGACAAAGTCTTAATGTAGGTCAGGATGGCTTAGAACTCAACTCAAGATTCTTCTGCCTCAGTCTCCTCAGTGCTAAGATCACAAGCATATTCTACAATGTCCAGTTTTTTCCTATCTAGTTTTATTTATTTGTGTATGTATGCAAAGGATAACTTTGGGGAGTCAGTTTTCTCCTTCCCACATGGGGTTCCAAAGATTGAACCTATAGTCAGGTTCACAAAGCAAGTGCTTTTTCCTGCTGAGCCATCTTGCTACCCCTATTTGAAAACAAGCAAAAATAATCACCAACAATGAGCCCTGTAGTTTTTCTCAATGTAAGAGAAATATACCAGCCCTAGATAAGGCAGATCACTCTTCTTTGCTACAGAAAAGGGTCTCTATAGATGCATCTTCTTCTGCAGGGACCACATGAACTTACTTTAGCATGCAAAGTTTTAACCTCTGCCTCTAATCTTTTCCGTTCTTCAACTTCTTTATTATATTTTTCTTTTAGATCTTCGTATGTGGAACCTAAACACAGACAATCAAATAAAATTTTTATGTCAACTAATCATTTTATGAATGAATTAATTAACACATCAGCAATGATTGCACTAAGTTTTGAAATAAGTACCTTAATATGTAACAGAAGACTAAAACAACATATCAAGATCCTAATCACATTACTCTAACATGAAAATTAAGGTGTCTCCCATATTCGAAACTTTTAAAACATACTGCAGAAGGTAAAATGTAAGGGTTACTGCTTACTCCTAACAGCTCAACATAATTCAACATGTAAACAAACATGCAACTGGGGATGATATTTTTGAAATACCAAATTAAAAGCTGAATTCAAATGTGGACTAATTCATTTCTCTTGAAGAATTTAAAACCAAATAAAAATCTTTACCGATATAAGACTGGCTTGGTGTGAGTGGAACTGTAGCAAGTTTCTGTGGTGTGTTGCATGGATTCAGAGAAACATCTACAGACTGTGCGGCTTGGTGGCTTCTTTCACGGTCAGAGTTACACCTGTTCAAAAGAACCCGAGATCAATAAGCTAGATGACAGCAAAGGCTACAAAGCACAAATGCTATACATTCCCAGAGAACAAAGCGCATGCAAAACATTGCCTCTAAGAAACCTTTTATCCAACAGACATTTAGTGAGACGTAATTTTTAAGCCAGATGTAAAATGTAGTACCCCTGTCATCAAAATATTATGAGGTCCAATTATCATAGGTACTATAGCAGCAAAGAAGTATAGAGGACTGGGAATACAGTCCAAGCAAATTTTATGTTACATCTAAATCAAAGAAAGACACAAAAGAGCTCAGAACTTCAGAAGCACAAGTTAAGTGATATTCTTAAAACATAGGTTGTAATTATGAAACCAGAGACATTAATTATATCATTTCAAAACAAGATACCTGGGGTGGGCAGGATGGCCCAGCAGGTAAAGGTATCTGCCACCAAGCCAGACCTGCTACCAAAAGCTGTCCAATGACTTCCACATATGTGCATGAACACACAAATAAATGTAATAAAAAATTTAGAGACTTAATATACAGATATTATATGACAGAAATGTACAAACTAAGTCAACATAGCCAGCAAGAAAGGAATATGGCTAGAAATGGTACCCATCCATTTAGGGGCTCTTTTGTTCCATCCTGACAGAAATTATAGGTAGGCAAGTGATGGTCTCTGGCAGCTTTAGTTTCCCTGACTATTTGGCAAAAGCAAGGGGTGGCAACTGATGCCCTCTAGTGTTTGTCTTTCTGTACACTGGGACCCTTAGCCCTACAAGTATTAACAACTCTGTGTGAGCCTAGTCCCTCAGCCTTTGGCCGGGCTCTCAGCTGGGGGTCTGAGACACTTGGCACTGAAGTCCACACAAACATTACTCAGTTACCGCTTAAGTTCCTGTTCCAGTTTTTCTATTTGTTTTTTGCACGAGCTCAGTTGACCTTCTTGAAAATTCACTTGTGACTCCTTAACTTGAAGTTCATGAGAAATCTTCTGCCTTGTTTTCTCCAGATTTTCACATATTTCCATCAATCTTTGATTTTCCCTTTTCAGGTCTGCACCCTCTGTTTTTCCATCTTCAACCTAACAGAGATTGTTGACAAGAAAATAATTTTTTTGTGTACTTAGCAAGTATTATATGTAAGTCTGACTCTAAAACTAACTTTCTGAGGCACGGTAGTAATAAACCTCACCCTGGGGTGGGGGAGGTGATGCTACAGAAACAGAAATTTAAATAATCAAAATATTGAGTATATAAATAGAAAAGTTCTATAAAGTTACATACTATATTATCTTTTAACATCCCTTCAAGAATTTGAACATAAAGGGCTGGAGTGATGGCTCAGTGGATATGAGCAACTTGCTGCTCTGCAAAGGACCTGGGTTCAGTTCCTAGCACCCATATCATACGGCTCAAAATTGTCTAGAACTGCAGTTCTATGGGATCTGATGCCCTTTTCTGAGCCCTTAAGCACTACACACATGGTGCACATACAATCAGGCGCACACAACACATACACACACGAAGAGAATTTTAAAATAAGCCTTATAACTTGTCCTAAACACTTCACTTTCAAGTTTCACTGAGGAATCTAGTTATTTTAAGAAAAGAACAGCTGGGCGGTGGTGGCACACACCTTTAATCCCAGCACTTGGGAGGCAGAGGCAGGCGGATATCTGTGAGTTCGAGACCAGCCTGGTCTACAATAGCTAGTTCCAGGACAGGCTCCAAAACCACAGAGAAACCCTGTCTCGAAAAAAAACAAAAAAAATTTAAAAAAAATAAATAAAATAAAACCTTCCATGAACAAAACTCTATTAGAAGCCATAATTGTACTACCACAGAGTTGGCTAACAGGTTTGTTTTCATTTTTAAGAAGTCTTATGTTTTCATTTAACTCCCTGAAGGGATGATGTTGAAAACACCAAAGTAAAAAGCTCACTGTCTGAGAGCTCTCTCCATCTGAACTGTAAAATACCATAACAGCTCAGATCTGAAATTCAGACACTTGACCTTACTGTACAAGGCAAAAAAGCCATTTCCCAAACAGATGTTCAAATGAAATTAAACCCTAAATATCAGCAGGTGGGTAGCAATAAAGCCACAGATGAAGAAACCAGAGGCAATCTAAAATCTCTGAGAGAAAGATGGTTATCACCTGGAGATAACACGATCGCTTTTCTACAAGAAAATGAACCAATCCAAAGACAGCAAACTGCTTGAGAAAGTGATTGGTACCTTCTGCTTCTGCTTCTGCAGTGCGGCTTCCAGAGCGTCAAGCTGAAACTGCCTCTGCTGTTTCTCTTTCTTCAGTTTGCCCAGCTGTCCTTCAAGCTCCTGAATTTTCTCAAGAGCTCTTGTAGGGAGACCTTCCTTCCACTCTTCCAATGCCCAGCTCATTTTGTTTTATTTCTCAAGCATTCATAAGTAAACTGAAAGGAATAAAGTCAGTTAAGGAAACTCAGAGATTATCTAGCATACTTACTTGGTTTCTCTTCATTTGTTATTTTTTCAGTTTTAAGCTCCTACATAGCTATGTGCTTTATTTAAACAAATGTTTTGCTGTAATGTTTCCAGGTGAAATAGCTCCTACCTAGATGAGAGGCAAGCACGCCATTATTTCACAGATGTTCTTCTCCTTCTTCACGCCACCATCACTCATCCTTTACACCCCCAGGCAGGCCTTTCTGAAATCCCTAAACAGTGCAGTGCATTGTTTCCAGTCAGTTTCTCACAAGATGCCCAGCTCTTTCCAAGCTGGTATTTGTTAAATTAATACACGTACCAGCCAAGAGTGGATGCCAGGTTACTACAGAAGCAGTAAAGGCACTCTCCATTGGAACATACAGTGACACAAAGCACATTTAAGCCGCACCATTGTCACTTAAATAACACGCAACCTTAAGCCAATCACTCAGTTATTCTTTGTGTCCTGGTTTCCTCATTTGCAAAAGCTGGCAACATCCTAGACCATCGAAAGGGCATCTCCTAGTACATTTTTCGTACATGTTAACTATTATGTCAGTTCGCCTATGATACAAAAGGAACCGCAGATTACTGCCTTCTGAGCCCCTTCCGTGCATGAATGTTCAAACAGTATCTAACTGGAAATATTCTGAAAAAAAAAATATTTCCAAAACATAAAGAGAAGCAAGGACCCCAACAGGGTGGGTATCGAGCCGTGAAAACTTTTTCCTGCCCAGAAAAGAAAAAAAAAGGGGGGGGGGGGCGGGGTTCTGTCCCAGATCTCAGAAGACATGGTGGGTAACTCCACAACCAACATCTCACAGGAACTGCTGAAAGGAATACTCAACGAACAATGGACAATTTACCCTGCTCTAAGAGATGACTTGTCCATTCAAGAGTGAGAGTACAATACACCAAAAACATCAACCCAGTCAGTCACCGAAATCATGAGAGTCAGATGCCACAGCCTTATCCGGGGGTGGAGGGAGGTCAGCATGGTCTACAGAGCTAGTTTCAGGAAAGCCAGGACTACATCTCGAAAAGAGAGAGACAGAGAGACGGACGGACAGACAGACAGACAAAAAGTGGTGCACGCCAACAAGACAAAAGAGAACAGCCCAGAGACAAGAAACAAGCAAGAGAAACCGGCAGGCTGCTTTTCTAACTCAAAATTTCGCAAACAGCTACGTCACGTTTGCAGTCACACACGTACACATTTTTCTATGCGATCGCCTAATCGCCAGGAGGTGCGGACAATCCAGGTCTGAGACATCTAAATCATATCACTGGAGCCAGAGTAGTAAAACCAATAAATGGGGGAGGAGGTAAGACGAAACTCCGAGGCTCCCAGGGTCCGCATGGCAGATATTTACCCTGCGGTGAATTACAGGTATGGAGTAGCAGCGGAATAATTTTCTGGATGGCGGGGGAGGTCACCACGACTCGAGGAAGACGCGGAGGGCCCCGCGTCTGGCCCCCAAGGAGGCTCAGCCGGGTTACGGCGGCTGTTCTACCTCACGTGCTAGCTATCCGGCCCGGCACCCAGGGATGCCCCTCAGCCGAGCGACTAGGAAGCTTCTAGAAGCCATGAGGGGAGGCGCGCCGTGGACGGGGGTCTCCGGCCCGGTGAGGCGGCCGCGCGTGGGGCCGGACGGGGAGGCCGGGTTGAGAGGGCGCTGCTCACCTGCGTCCCTCACAGAACGGGGCTCCGGGGTCCTTCAGCCCGGGACTCCTCACCGCCGAGCGCCCGTCCTCGCACGACGCCGCTCCTCGCCGTCCACCTCAGCGTCGTTCAAACTGCCCGCCGCCGCCACCGCCCCTCATCACCGCGCTCACTTCCGGTCCCGCCCAGCTCCCCTCCACGACGATTGGTCGTTGGGATACCCCTCCGACCAATCCGCTTCCTCGAGCTCCGTGAGCCGCCTCTGATTGGCTCTTTTGGACAGCTGTTTGAAAACGAGCGTGGCCGCAGCGGAGCCTGCGCAGACGTCCAAGGCGCTGGCGTTGCCTAGAGACGGGCGCCGCGTGCGCTGAGCTGCGGGCCGCGGGCTGGAACAGGGTTTTATCGCCTGGCCGCTGGGCGGGCTGGGGAGGAGCCTGAGGCCTGCGCTGCCGCTGCTGCCGCTGCTGCCGGGCGGCTGCTCACACGGGGGGTCCCCGTAGGGCCAGGGCCCCCGGCTCGGCTCTCATAGTGAGGCGAGCATCACTATGAAAGTTTTAAGTCAGCTGGCACGCGCCTGTCATGGCAGCCTTGAGGGTGTTCGGAGGACAGCCTGACATGCGCATTACAGCACAGCCTGAGGTATATACACGGTCCTTGTCAAAAATAGAATAAATGGCTGTACTGAGGCGCAGAATAACAAAATAATCTGAAAATGAATCTAGACGTGCATCCAAAATCTCACTTACCTGCTTACCTCTCACTCGTATTTTCAAAATGAATAGGAATCTCTAGCTGGCTGAGAAGTGAGGGGAAGACTTTCCATCAGACTCGGATATTCACAAGACCCTTAAAACTGAATGTACTCCAACCCTTTTATGAAGCCTAGGTTTGTGTGTGTGTGTGTGTGTGTGTGTGTGTGTGTGTTTCCATATTCAAAAGTGAGCATCCTTTAATGTTTATACACAGTATTTTCCTCATGACATTTTCATGGATAATGTATGTCTCCTCTCCCCTAAAACCTAGTCTTTCCAGCTTGATTCCCCCTTCCTCACAGTGTGTGTGTGTGTGTGTGTGTGTGTGTGTGTGTGTGTGTTTCCTTGAAAGTCATTCGGGTTGCTTACAGGAGCGTGGGTAAACTCAAGTTTTGTTTCTGACTAGTCTTCCCTCATCAGCCTTTATCTGGTAAGTTCTCAGGGACAGGTGAGATCCGTAAGCCCTTCCCCAACAGATAAGCCTCTACAGGTGGAACAAACTAGAAACTGTGCAGCTGACACGTTCCCCTTCATAAATTCCAAACTCCCTCTGCCCCCTTTACCTTCCATTGGACTATCCCTGCAGCTCAGCCTGCATCTGTGCCCCCTTTCCCTGAAGTTGTCCTGATCCTTCAGTACCCAGTTCAAAGGCAGCTTTCTTCAGAAACCCTCCTGTTGGCTAGTCTTATGTCAACCTGATACAAGCTACAGTCATCTGAAAAGAAGGAGCCTCAATTGAGAAAAAATGACTCTGTAAGGCCCAGGTGCAAGGCATTTTCTTAACTAGTGATTGATGGGGGAGAGTCCAGCCCATGGTAGGAGGGGCCATCCCTGGGCTGGTGGTCCATGGTTCTGTAAGAAAGCAGGCTGAGCAAGCCAATAAGCGGCACCTGTACATGGCCTCGGCTCCTGTTTCCAGGATCCTGCCCTGCTTGAGTTCCTGTCCTGACTCCTTCAGTGATAAACAGTAATGATGAAGTGTAAGCTAAATAACTCCTTTCCTTCCCAGGTTGCTTTGGTGACGGTTCTTCGTCGCAGCAATAGTCACCCAGACTAAGACAGCCACCCTTAGTTGTTTCTTAGATCTTTCTCATAGCTTAGTTTTAAACTTTCACTTTTAGGGGTTTCCCATGTCTTAGATTTTGTTCCCCCAGATCAGACTCAAAAGTTCCTTTAGAATAAAATCCAATTCATCTTTGCCACCCCAGTGAAAACTCCCTCGTGCCTTTGCACATCGTAGTTTGTAAACCAGATCAATTTTGGGGATAAAACTGCAGTCTGGGGTTGGGGCTGATCCTCTGCCTTCCCTGAATCCTGAAGTAGGAGAAGACAGCAAGAAATGAAGCCTTTGAGAGGCATTGCTGCCATCTGATTGCTTTCTTCTATCTCTGGGATTTGAACCAATGTGACCACAGCACCAGGTACTGGTCCACTGACTCACGATAATCACTCTGTTGTTTATTATTCACCTCAGGAAACAGAACTAGAAAAGCAATACAGGGTTTTTAAGTTTGGGTGCAAACTCAGCATTAATTAGCAGATGACTGTCTACCTACCACTGGATAGCCCAGTCTTATGCTGCATTGTTTATAATAAGCAATTACAATTTCCTTATACGAGGAAACCTATTCTAGAAGCTCTATAATATTTCTTGTCTTCAGTTGTTCAGGTATTTGGGATGCTGGAAGTTTAAAGATGGGCCCCACCCAGTTAACAATATGTCCTTAGACAGCTGGCTTGTGCCTCCTGGCTTTTCTCATCGCCAGTCCCCTGTCTCAGAGATCCAAGTCGCCATCTGTGAACCACTCATCCACCACTTGCTTTCTATGACCAGCCCTCCCGTCTTTTCTTCTCCAGCTTAAACTGCAGCATTTGTCA
The DNA here is from genome assembly GCF_018167655.1 of Microtus oregoni. Lineage (NCBI taxonomy): Eukaryota > Metazoa > Chordata > Mammalia > Rodentia > Cricetidae > Microtus > Microtus oregoni. Next base: position 13,535,570 of record NW_024543221.1, read on the forward strand.
CCAAAACCGACCCCATTGCCCGGTTCTGCATCCCAGATGTGTGCATGCATCTGTCCAGTTGCTCTCATGTTTCTTGGGAGCACTACTGTGTGGACAGGGAGGGAAAAGAGTCCTAAGACTGTGGATACTCATGTAACGTGCGTGACTAATAACTCAGCCTCCATGTTACTCACCAGAGTTTGTTCCACCTTTTAGAATTTTTCCAACCTCCTTTAACTCTACCTTCATGCTCACCCTCTGGAGTGGAACTCATCTCATAGCTCACAGGGAATTTAAGATATCACACACAGAATTCCTATCACCCAAACAACCAAGGGAAACATTTCTATTCTGCCAGGTTCAACTGAGTTAGGTAGCACACTTTTCTCCGGAGTTCCCCTTCTTGATGATGCCTTCCAAGTGATCTTAACTACTTCCGCTTTCCTAGAACGCCTAAATATTTCCCTTTAAAAGGAAATAGTTTTGGATTGGAGAGGCTCCTGAGCAGTTAAGCACACTTACTGCTCTTGCAGAGGACCTGGGTTCAGTAGCACCCAGGTGGTGCTCACAGACTTTTCTGGCTCCACAGGCAGTGGGGATGCACAGGCATACATGCAGACAAAACACGCATGCACCTGTCCTCTCTGTTCCACCTTCCCCTTCCGTGAGCGTGGTGTTTCTGCTTACGTTGCATTTCTTCTGGGAATGATTAGGATAACTGTTACACACCTTCTAGTCAAAAGCACTTTTATATAAAGATGTGTCTCTCTGACTCATGGGGATAATATGGCTTATTTCAGCAACATCTTATTTTTTTAATTTCATAGTTTTATCTATTTGAAGACTTAAGGCATTTTATAGTGAACACATTTGCCCATATAATTATGAGATTCTCTCTCCCACTATTGTCAATGTCCCAAGAAAAGCCACCCCAGCTGGGTGATAGTGGTGGTGATTTTGGTTAGCTTATTTGGGTTTTACTTAGAGCCAATTGTTGGCATTGGGTAGAATATATTTTTCCATCTCAATTCCAACTTCTATGCGTCCATATGTTTTAGTTGTTTCTATTATAACAACACGTTATTTTATTGTGCTATATCCCTTCTACACATCAAGATCTTTTATCGTAATAGATTTACACAAAACACACATATTTTAACTATGAGGTACAATGGATTTTAACAAGTGTATACAGTTCTATCAACATTTTTAAAGTCACAGTGAAAACATTTTTTGACATGACAGTGTCCCTTCCCCAGCTGTCTAGCCCCCACTTCGCAGAACCAGACAGTCACTGACTCAGTAGTCAGTAAGTAACAATTTACAGGACATTGCTGTTTCCTTTGGTTTCGTGAGGCTGGAATTACACAGGATGCACTGTTTGAAGTCTGCTTCTTTCAGCATCTTACACAGACATCATTATTGTTACCACTTTGGGGGTTCTTTTATTTCTCAGTATTGTTGCTTTGCATGGATAAAAAAAAAAACAGTCTATCCATTCATGAGAGACTCCGTTGTTTCTGATTGAAAACCATTTTAAGAAGTTCCTGGAACTTTTATGTTCAAGTCTTTGCCTCATCATAATAGCATAATCTGCCTGGTAAAATTAGTTGAGAAATATTTTTCTGCTCACCTCTGGGTTTGTGTGGGATTTCTGTTATTTATGCCTTAATACTTAGGCCTGAAGTTTTCTCTGGGGCTGCTTTAAATTAGGAATTAAATTTGTTTTGGTAAAGACTCCCTTATTTTTCTAGTTTTAGTTTAGTCTGATAATTTGTTTCTTAAAAGAAACATTTCTATTTGTTTTTCTAGTTGCCTTAAGTCATCAAAATTATTGATACATAACTTTTCAAATTTTACTGTTATCATCCTTTGAATGGTTTTAATGAACATGTTGCGATTCTGTGTGAGCCTATGTTCTTGTTACCTAGTCTTCCTTCAACACAGCTTTAATTTTATTGATCTTTTTAAGAATCATTTTGTATAGCTGAGTATAGTGGTGGGTGCCTGTAATCCTCGCATTTAGGAGTTGAGGCAAGGAAAATGAGGGCGGCCTGAGCTACGTAGAGCCATCCTGGGCTCCACTGGGAAGAGAAGAGTCTCAGAAACCAGAAACAGCGTTTAATGGGTTGGCTCAGTCCATAAAAATACCTGCCTAGCGAGCCTGGGGACCTGTATTTGATCTCCAGCACCCACATGAAAACACAAGGAGTCCTTGTTGGAGGAAGTGTGTCACTACTGGAGGTAGGCTTTGAGGTTCCAACTGCTCAAGCTCGTCCCAGTGTCTCTCTGTTTCTTCCTGCTGCCTGCAGATCCAGATGTAGAACTCTCAAGCTACTTCTCCAGCATCACATCTGTCTGCACACCACTACACTTTCACCCGTGATGATAACGGACTGGACCTCTGTAACTGTAAGCCAGCCCCAGTTAAATGCTTTCCTTTCTGAGTTGCTGTGGTCATGGTGTCTCATCACAGCAACAGAACAGTCACTAAAACAATCTTATATTAACCAAAGTACTTAGCATCCCAGTGGTCTGCCCCACCCATCAATCATTAATCAATATGAGCAGCCCAGTTTGATGGAGGCTCTTTTTCAACTGAAATTTCCTCTTCCCAGATGACCCTAGCTTTTATCAAGTTTTATTCCGTATCCTTCCTCTCTCTTCCTCCTCAACTGTTATTGCTTCTGCATCTGTTTCTCCCAGCTCCATTTCTCGGTTAAGACTCACATCTCCTGGTTCTTCCTGAGGATGGAGGTTTTTGATTCGCTACCAAGCATTGTAGATTTTATGCTTTTGTATTCTACGGAATTGCTTGAGGGCATCGTATGTGAGTCTGTCAGATAGCGAAGTTCCTTAGAGGCCATCTTTGTAATCAGCTTTATGACGAAGAATCTGAGAGTAGCCGTTTCCTGTGGTAACTTAAGCTGTGTTTTGAGGCATGTTCCTTCTGGGGCTTGTGCTGAATTCCCCCACGTATTCAGTGCTCTCTTTCCACTCTGGCTGCTGGGAACTCAGGCTACTGGCCCCACAGGAGCTTTGTTTGATTGGTTAATTTTTGTGATGGTTAGGTTTCTATTGTTGTTTTGTTTAGTTGTCAACTTGACAAAAGCTAGGGTCATCTGGGAAGAGGAAATCTCAGTTGAAAAAGAGCCTCCATCAAACTGGGCTGCTCATATTGATCAATGATTGATGGGTGGGGCAGATCACTGGGAGCACTACTACCCTTTGGTTGGTAGTCCTGGGTGCTATGAGAAAGCAGGCTGAGAAAGTCATGGGGAACAAGCCAGAAAGAGCACTCCTCCATATGCTTTAGTTCCTTACATCCCTGCCCTGACTTTCCTCAGGGATGCATTGTTACCCGGGAATTGTGAGATGAAACAAACCCTTTCCTTCCCAAGTGTTACAATAAGGCTGCATGCTTGTTTCCCCACCACTCAGCCCCGAAACAATCACACAGAAAACAGATTATTTGCGATACTGTTTGGCCCATAGCCTAAGTGTATTTCTGGCTAACTCATATCCTAAACTAACCCATCTCTATTAATCTGTGTATAGCCACATGGCTGTGGCTTACCAGCTGAAGTTCCAGCATCCTCTCTGGCAGGGATACATGGTTTCCCTTTGACTCCTCCCTTCTTTTTTCCCAACATTCAGCTTAGTTTCCCCCACCTAGCTCTGTTCTCCTATAGGCCCAAAGCAGTTCCTTTATTAATCAATGGTAATCACAACATACAGAGTGAAATCCCACATCAAATCGGTGCCAGTGTGGTGGACTAAATCCACATAAAACCTGAGAGGGCTTGAGAAGGAATTATAAACACTAAAAAACAAAGTTTAGCCACATTTTTCCCCAAATGGGCTTTGCTTGCTGGTAGTATGCTGCAGCTCCCTTAAGAGAGGTTTTCCTGATTCAGCAGTAGCAGGGGAAAAAAAGCCACGGCCAGTTTAAAATCCCAACTTTCTGAGCCCTGCTGCCAGCATGACATCTGGCTCTTTCAGAAAACCGAGCATTTGAATGGGGTTCTGAGCAATGTGCTATGGCTTGCTTGATGGCAACATGGACTGGCTATGTGCCCAGAGATGGGGCAGTGTGCATGGCTCTTGGAGGCAGCGAGCAGCTCTGGCATGCTGGGCTGGGTGAGGCAAGCAGACAGTGCCATATTTCCCCTAGCAATGGTGCAGCTTAAGTTTTTAAAAAACACTTAGCATTTTAAGACATGCTCCTGGACAGTAAAGAATTACAGATACAGATTACAGATTCAGACATAAAAGACCTCTAAATGGGTCACAGTGTTGGATAAATGTACATAGGCTGGGGAGAAAGAAGACATAGAAAGTCATAAAAGGAAATAAATGCTTTATTAAAAAAATAAAACAAAGTCTTTAAAGAGACAGAGTACAGACAGTCATAGATTAAAAGAGTAAAGATAATAAAATAAATATTAAAAAATAACAGAGTAAGAAAAGCCACATAAAGATGGAATATGCAAAGAGAGTCTGGATTATGTATATTATTGTGTTTTTTTAAATTTTTTGACTGTTAAGGACCTAAGTACAGAGAGACATTTCATTGTATGGGCTGCTAAGCTAAACCAGCATGTATATTATAAAGGTATCTTGATTTCAAAATTTGGGTCTAAGGATATGTTGCTTTGGAAAAGAGGTTCTTCTTTTGTTTCCACAGAGAATGAAAACCTGTGGATTCATTACAGGCTAATGTGATTTTATAGATCAAGATCCCCTAAAAGGTTGCCTTGAACACCCCTCAAAAAATTACTTTGCCCAATAAACAGCAGGAAGCAGTTTGAAGAAAAACTATGCCCAAACTCCCAAATATTGTTTATAAATGTTTCTTTACATTTAAAAGGGGATATGCTATAGAGATGTGGTTTATTGATACAAATTTAAGGTCAATTTTGTTATACTGTATATATACATACATATATATATATTTGTTCTTGATTAAGGTATTGTGTTTGTGCAGCTCATTTAAGAAGTTAATGTATAATCAAGAAATGTAGGTTAAAAGATAATCATCTATAATAGTCAACCTTATAGTCATGTTGGTTGGGTTTTCTAGATATATAGAGATATATTTCAGTTAGATAGGTATTCTTCAAATCTTTCAGAGACCTTCAGAATATGGCACTTAAATTGTTTTAAAAACAGGATTTTTCATGACTATGGGACACATCTGCTCCTGGCAGTACCAATTACTTCAAGAAGAAGATGGGCATTGAAGAGGCTCCTCATGGAGTTGGTTAGCCATTTGGGCAAGAAATTCTCTTGCCTTGACTGCTTGAGGAACTGGACATGCAAGACCTGCAGAGAAATGACTGCTGACCTTGCCAAAATGTAAGACGATCCTTTGGGGTTCCTGCTTCATGAAAGACTCCGCCAGACATTCTGCACAACACAGAAGAAAGTGACTGACAAACTGCCAATATAGATGGAACTGTCTTTGAAATTTCCTGCTTCATGGAAAAGTCTGCTGGATATGATGGGCCTATAGACTAAAGATGGCTGCCCTAACAGTACAGAAGAACTTTGGGTGACTGTCCAGGCAACAAGATGTCTCTGTCAATTCTAGAGTTTTGGAAGTTGCTTACAATGCACTTCCTGTCTACTATTATATCCTTCTGGAGTCTTTGATGAAGTTGAAGAATACATAGTTATAGTTACAGTTTTCCTTAGATATGATAAAAGATAAAGTAGATATAAATATTATAACTGTATTTCTTGCTCGATGCCTGTTTTGTTGTATGTAATTTTACTGTGCTAAAGTTAAAACCTTCCTTTTTATTTAAACAGAAAAGGGGAGGGGATTTGATATTTCCCTCTATATGCTGTGATTACCAATAAAGAAACTGTGTTGGCCCTATGTCAGAGCTATAGGGGAACAGAGCTAGGCAGGGAAAACTACATGAAATGCTGAGAGAAAGAAAGGTGGAGTCAGGGAGAAGCCATGGAGCCGCAGCCAGAGACAGATGCTGGGAACTTTACCTGGTAAGCCACTGCCACATGGCGATGCACAGATTAATGAATATGGGTTAAATTAAGATGTAAGAGCTAGCAAATAAAAAGCTAGAGCTATTGAGCCAAGCAGTGTTTTAAATAATACTGTTTCTGTGTGATTATTTTGTGGCTGAGCAGCTGGGAACCAACAAGCTACCTCATCACAATACCCAACATGCTTTTGGTCATGGTGTTTATCACAGCAACAGGAAGCAGACTAGAACAATGGGTTTTTTTTTTTGTTTTGGTTTGTTTTTTTTTTTTTGTTTCTTGAGACAGGAGCTCCATGTCCTTGCTGACCTGAGACTTGCAGAGAAGTCCTCCTGCTTCTGCCTCCCATATGTTGAGATTGCAAATATACAGAAATCACACAGCCTGAGTGAGCTTTGAGAATGGTGTCATTCAGGGTTCTCTTTCTCTTTCTTTCTCTCTCTCTCTCTCTCTCTCTCTCTCTCTCTCTCGATTGTCCTCTCCCTCGATGTCATTCTTTACCCTGAAAACACACCAAGTGGTGCATGGCCAGAATCAGAGATCCAGGCTTTAGCTATTCGAGATTTGGGATTCCTGTTTTGTGTTTGTTCCTGTGCACCTGTGGTGGATTTGCAGCACCTCGGGTCTTAATCATGTCGGGAAAGTGCGTCTATCGCTGAGCTACATTCTCAGCCCAGGATCTCTGCATTACTGCTTCTTCTCTGCTCTGTGTCATGTGTATCTTACCTTTCTCAGCTTCCCCCAAATTCTGACACCTATTCTCCCCTTATCCTTCTATTGATGGGGTTTCAGCATGCAAGTGGACTTTTCTCTCCTCCTGCCTGTTCCCAAATAACCAACACAGAGGTTAAATATTAATATACTTATTATTATAGTTAATTAAATTATATTTAATATCTAGTAGGACTTTTAAACTCAAAGTCAGAAATGCAGAAAGCATGTAAAATAATTATAGTTATGGGGATACAAGCAGGGGGTACCGAAAGGCTAATAGAATAGCAGAAGCTGGGCAGGAACCATGGAAGGTGTCTCTCTTGCTGGCTTCATCAGGAGCCAGTCCTGCCAACACTTTGATCTTGGGTTTCTTCCTTCCAGAACTGTGAGGCAGTTTCTGTTCTTCCGAGTTGCAATATTTTGGGTGCTTTGATTTAGTATCCCCGGGAAATTAATATGGAAACCAAGTTGGAATCATCTGTCAAACTATAGCAGCAAAAGGCCCAGCTAAGGCACCAGTTCAGGATGGCACCCTCTAGAGTGGAGAGCAGCCCTCCCTCCCAACTGTGTGCTGTCGGCACCAAAGCAGAACCTTCAGCCTCATCCTGGAAGCTGGGAAGTGCAAGCCTGGGGCCAGCAGTGGAGGCTTGGCTGCTTTCACTGCCACCTAGGTAACCCTACTTCAGGCTCTACTGAGGAAGCTGTGGAGTCAGGGGAGGCATCTAATGACAGACCATGAAAGGGCTCCAAAACACGTGTTGCTACCTCATGCATGCAAACAGCAGAGAAAAGAGCTATAACGGTAGCATGAGGCTTGTCAGCCCTGACTTGTCCTAAGCGACTCTCTCTGTGACAGATGCCAGCAGAGAAAATAGGTCTGAAGCTTTGTATCTTGTGAAAAAGCTATCACAAACAGTATGGTCCAAAGAGAAAAAGCAACCAAAAACCAGCCCTGAGGGGAGGATATGACAGAATCCCTTGTGGAGGAGCCAATGAGACAGACACTGGTCATGGGCAGGGAGGTCTAGTGTAGGTGGCAGCTGCAAGAATTGGTTTGTGTCAGCCTAACCTCATAAACAACTGTATGGCAGAGGCACTCTTCTTAGGCCAGTTCTCCACCGGTTCTCTCTCTCACTTTTATTTTTTTACTATTTTATTTAAAACATTTTGTTGGGGAAGGAGCATTGCTTGCCACAGTATATATGTCCACTCTCACTGTCTGCCTTCTTGAGGTAGGTCTCTCTTGTTTCTGCCTGGCTGTGCTCTCCAGGTTCACTAGCCTGTGAGCTTCTAGATGATTCTCCTATCTCTGCCTTCTGAATTTCTGGAAGAGATCTGGGATTGCAGGTGTGTGCCACCAGTCAGGCTCCTGATGCCTGTTACAGGGCTCAAGTTGTCAGGCCAAGTGGCAGGCACTCAGTCAACCTCCCAGCCCCATCTGCTCTCTTCAACCAAGTCTTCCTTAGCTTACAGCAACCGCCATCAATACAGTGACAGAGTCAACTTAATGCAGAGGAAAATGGATCTGAACAGGTTAAAGTAGACCACAGCCAATCACTTTGTGGCATCCTCACGGCCCATGTGTGGTGTTAGCCAAAGATGTGTCCTGCTGCCGTGTGACAGTATTGCATGACTTTCCCAGGGAGAGCCACAGAAATGTGTGTCCACCCCAGATAGGACACTGACGGACCAAAGAGAGGTCTCATCGTGAGTCCAACTTACTGAACCAATGAGTTTCTTGGTTTACTGGCTTAAGAACCTTAGATGAGGAATTGTTTACAAGAGCATTGGTGACCTGGGCAGTTGCATCAATGATCAGCTCCACCCCAACAAGGATGTGGACTCAGAAAGCTATTATCTCTAGAATCCCCACCCTAGTCCACCTTTGAATCTCCACATATTCTAGACCCACTGCCCTCACAGGTCTGCGTGCCACCAGGGGGAGTATGTGCTATTAGAGGTGGAGCTGAAGAGAGTGAGGGGCTGTATCTCAGGTGGGAACCTGATGGCCCCTCCCGTGCCCTGTGAGGACATGCTAGGAAGGCCGCTTTTGTGAGGCTCTCCAGGTGGGTGAAGACAGTAACGCTGTATCACTTCAGACAACAGAGTACCAGTGGGGTCAGACCGCAAGCATTCAAGTGCAAGCTGTAGGGCTCTGGGTGTCTCCGGAACGTTCTTGGATACTAAGGGAGCTAGCTATCTTACCAGCACCAAGCGCAGCCTGGAAGTGGGGAGCAGCTGTGACTTCCTGAGGCCATCCTCAGCAAGTGGACTTGGGAGCCAACAGGTGGGTGCCCTTCTCACACGCAGGGGGCAGAGCAAGAAGGAACCAAGCCCAGACACTCACCGCACCAGCAGTGACAGTGACCCTTCCGTGGGCTGTTCCAGGATCTTCCTTTTCCTCCTCAGCACTTTGTTTCCTGGATTATCACGAAAGAAACTTCCGGCACCCAGGTCTGTCTTGTTCTGTTTGGAGAACACAGAGCAAACAGAAAGCTTTAGGTTTCCACGTGTAGGAAAGGGGGTCGCCTCCACGATGACGCCAAACCACTCCTGCCGTGGATCGGAGCCTCGGCGGCCTTCTCTGGGAAGCCAGAAGCGGAGCCACTGAGGGGCTTCCTCGGATTTGTCCTCTTTCACGTTAGGGCTCAGGCTTCTGTGCTTGTCGCCTTCATACCTAAGCTTCCACGGGACAAGGCTGAGCACTTCATGGAAAGAAACTATTTTCAAGACCAAATTAATTAAAAATCTTTTGAGCCCCTGCAGGATAGAGGGGCTTAGGAATAAATATTAAATATGCAACAGAGGTATGTGATTTAATTACATCTTATTACAAAGTAAATACTCACCACTCCATATGTGTTGGGTGAATTGGTCACAAAGAGCAAAGCACCACTCAGATGTGAAGTCCTTGAAAAGGGATCCGAACTTTGGAGACCGCTCTTTTCTTCCTACCACTAGGTGGCTCTGTCACACAGAAAGTCTCGGCCAAAAGCCTGGTCTCCTTGGCAAGCAGCATCTCCTTCCTTGTCCATGTTCCTCCTTCCTCCTGTCCGTCCTCTTTCTACAATAACAGTCACTGGTTCAAAGGAAGGGAAAGAAAAGGCAGCAACCTCTAGTCCTGATGGCTACTTAAAGCTTGTCCCTAAAGACATATTAGCTGGAAATAAAGAAGTAACAATCCCTTAAAAAATATCACTATTACAGAATCACAGAAACTCTTAACACATGATTCTTACAATAGTATTTTATATAGAGTAAAATAATTTGTATTTTAAAATGTCATGGATTGATGGAGCGCCTCACAAGTAATGCATGCCCTAAAGCATGTACAATCCCTGTTTGACCCTCAGCACCATATAAAGAGTGTTTCTAATTAAAACATTTCAGTAGAATTTCGAAGGGAAAAGAGTTTGCCCAGTGCCTCTATCTTTGAAAAGTTTTAAATTTAAGACAGGACTTTAGAAATTATGTTTTATGTTATTTTCTTTGTTACTTGGAAACCTGTACTTCAAAGGAAGTGGTCTCTACAAGTCCAGCTTTTCCAAAGGACAATGACATGTTCACACTGGACAGATGGGCTTGCTCAGGAAGGTCCGTCATCACATGGCTGAGCTAAACGTCAATTTGTGGACGGCTCGCTTTCAGTAATCATCATGTCTGAAGCACACTGTTTCCTCAACCACTGTGCCCACGTGGTTAAACAGCTTGGTGTAAAAGGCGAAGGACTTCTCTGAGCCAGCAGCAACCTCAGAGTCCCAAGGAATGGGGGAGAGAGCTTTTGTCTTGCTTTTGATCTGTAGCCCCGGCTGACTTCTAACCTACTGACATCTTCCTACCTCACACACCCAGATCCTGGGATTACAGGGAAGCCCAGTCCTGGCTAGAAAACATACTTCTAAAATGATTAAGTCTATAGTGAGTTGTGGCTTCAGATTATTTTGGAGTACTGAGATGCATGAAGTGTCGGTAAGGTTCGCAGAGCAGATCTATGTTCCTGATTATTTTATCAAACCCTACAGATCTGAGGAGACAGACCACCAACCTAAATCGTGGCCAAATAAATACAGCTTTGTTTATTCACGTACACAGTGTGTCTCTCCTTAAGTCAGGTTTCAAGAGATCAGCATTGGACACAGGGAAGAATAAGGTTTTTGTAGCTCAGGAGTAGGGGGTTTCCAAATGGGGGGTTTGGGACGCGAATAAACGGCATTACAGAAGCAGAACATAAGCATAACAAGTCAGTCACAACCTCCTTCTGAGGCAAAGGCATGGCTGCAAAGTGGTCATAGCAATTTTTTTCTTTCTTTCTTTCTTTTTCTTTCTTTCTTTTCTTTTCTTTTTTTTTTTTTTTTTTGAGACAGGGTTTGTCCTGGAACTAGTTCTTGTAGATCAGTCTGGTCTCGAACTCACAGAGCTCTGCAGGTCTCTGCCTCCCGAGTGCTGGGATTAAAGGCATGCATCACCATTGCCCAGCCGTAACAACTTTTTGAAACAAAGGCATGATTGCCGTTTCCTGTAACAGGCCGCACAGAACCATTTGTAGTTAAGGTTACAGATAGGGCATAACCCAATCCTTGAGAGGCAGAGGTTTAAACACAAATAGGAATGAACTTAGTTTGTCTTTATATGATACCTTCCAAGCCAAATATGGAGGCAAGCTGGTTTATCAGTTTACCCAAATTTCCTATCACCTCTCCAGTTAAACATGTCCCAGAGTTGTTGTTTGAATGACATCATCATTAGCTGGAATAGAAGAGCCAGGGTGCACTTTAATAAATCACGTTATCAGGGCTGGAGAGATGGCTCAGTGGTTAAGAGCATTGCCTGCTCTTCCAAAGGTCCTGAGTTCAATTCCCGGCAACCACATGGTGGCTCACAACCATCTGTAATGAGATCTGGTGCCTTCTTCTGGCCTGCAAACATACAGACAGACAGAATATTGTATGCATAATAAATAAATAAACATTTGAAAAAAAATAAATCACGTTATCTTTCTGCATCCTCCCACAGCTTTGGTAGTGTGGAATACATACATGGTCACAGAGTTCCACATCAAACAAGTGGTTACCTCTTCAGACTGTCCTTAGGCAACTCACACTTCCTTTTTCTTTTTAAATATCTTATTTTATGCATATGCATGACTGATGTGGGGGGGAGGTATGTGTGTGTCTCTGTCCTCTCTGTGTGTGCCCCTGTATGTCTGTATGTATGCCTGTGTGTGTCTCTGTGTCTCTTTGTGTGTGTCTGTGATCTGTGTCTGTGTGAGCTTGTGCACCCGTGTGTGCCCGTGTGTCTCTCTGTGTGTGCCTGTGATCTCTCTGTGTCTGTGTGAGCTTGTGCACCCATGTGTATCCCTACATATGTGTTTGTGTATCCGTGTGTCTTCCTTTATCATGCTCCATTTTGTTTCTCTGGCTGAGCCTGGAGCTCACTTCTTGGCTAGATTGACTTGCTAGTGAGTGGGCTCCAAGATCCTACTGTCTCCAATGCAGCTCTAGGGCTCCCCTACTCAGATTTTTTATAGGCACTAGGGAATCCCAACTCGAGATCCCAGGCATGAGCACTTTACCCACTGAGCCATCTCCCCAGTGCTCCTACGTCTCCATTTTAAGGATCCTATTCCGCCTGTTGGCTGATGAAATGGAACCACCTACAGTCAGCTTAGACAGGGCAAGACTGGTCCCCAGGGATGTAGGATAAGTACTGCCGCTGCTGCCTCTACTGGCCATCTAGTGTATTAAACAGTGGTGAGCTCCCACCGCTGAGGCGGAAGACAAAGAACCTGCAGGCTGCCAGCGTGCCTGGAGGTGGCATCAGTGTTAAATGTGAGAAACCAGAGATTTAGTGAATGCGAAAGATGTGTGTCTAAGTGTGGCTCAAGCATCTGTTCTAGGTCTATCACACATGGGTTAGGGCAAACCTACAGCTATTTACTTTTTAGTAATGTTTGTCAAAGTTTTTTCAGAGAGCAACCTTCTGAGAAGAAAAACAAAACTAAAAATTCACCAAAACATTAAGCACATGTTTCGACGTCTCAGTAAAGCAGATGAAGAGCGTGCAGGATGTGTGACATGAACAGCAGTATCTCCGTCCTCTGTGAGGTCTGTAGTCACAAAATGGAGAAGGTGTACTTAGACTAACCAAACTCCAGAGTTGTTACTTGGTTTTCTTGGACAGATATGACACAGGAAGCAATGTCAGGAAGCGGAGAGAGGTGGGTGCTGGTGCTTAGTATACTCTCCTTTGTATTCAGTCCAAGACCCCAACTCATGAAATTATGTCACCCACATTCACAACTGTATTCCAATTTCAATCATCCTAATCTAGAAAACTCCTCACAAAAACATTTTAAGAAATGTTTATCCTTAGCCATCAGGGAAATGCAAAACAAAATGACTTTGAGATTCCATCTTATACCTATCAGAACGGCTAAGATCAAAAACACAAGCGGCCAGGCGGTGGTGGCACACACCTTTAATCCTAGCACTCAGGAGGCAGTGACAGGTGGATCTCTGTGAGTACGAGGCTAGTCTGGTCTGCAGAGCGAGTTCTAGGACAGGCTCCAAAGTTATAGAAAAACCCTGTCTCAAACAAAACAAAACAAAAACCCCAGTGACAGCCCATGCTGGTGAGGATGTGAAGCAAAGGAAACACTCCCTCATTGCTGATGAGAATGCAAACTTGCATTTAGTACAGCCACTTTGAAAATCAATATTGTGGTTTCTCAGAAAATTGAGAAATGACCTACCTTAAAACCCAGCTTTGCCTCTCCAGGGCATATACCCAAAGGATGCTCCATCCTACCACAAATATGCTTGCTTAATTATGTTCATAGCAGCTTTATTAATAACAGCCAGCAACTGGAAACAACCTGAATTCCCTCAACTGAAAAAATGGATAAAGAAAATGTGGTATATTTACACAATGATGTATTATGCAGCTGTTTAAAAAAAAATAGCGTCAGCCGTGCAGTGGTGGCGCATACCTATAATCCCAGCACTCGGGAGGCAGAGGCAGGCAGATCTCTGGGAGTTTGAGGCCAGCCTGGTCTACAAGAGCTAGTTCCAGGACAGGCTCCAAAGCTACAGAGAAACCCTGTCTCGAAAAACCAAAAAAAAAAAAAATAGCATCATGGATATATGTAGGCAGACCACTGTACGCTTAATAAATAAATAAATCTTTAAAAAAAATAGCATCATGCAATTGGCAGGCAAATGGATGGAACTAAAAAAGATCATCCTGAGTGAGGTAACCCAGACTCAGAAAGGCAAACACGGTGTGTGCTCACTCATAACCGGATATTTCCTGTAAAGTAAAGGATGACCATGCTGCAATCCACAGACCCAGAGAGGCTAGGTAACAAAAGGGGACTCAAGGAGGGAGGCATGGGTTCCCCTGGGAAGGGAAAATAGAATAGATTTCGAGAGTGAACTGGGGGCGAGTGGGGATGGGAATAGGAAGGATCAGGTAGGAGAATAGGAGAAAGAAGAGAAGAAAACTTCTCACAGACATGCCCAGAGGTTTGTTCTCATGGTAATCCTTAATCCACCAAGAGTGCTGAAGACATGGCTGAGTGGTTAAGATCACTCACTGCCTGCTCTTCCAGAGAAGCTTGGTTCAATTCCCAGCATCAACCCGGTGATTCACAACCTTCTGTAACTCCAATCCCGGGGGTCTGAGGGCACCAGGTACACGTACACACACACACACGCACAAAGACAAAACACCCATACACATTAAATAAATAAATTTACAAATAAAACTTAAAACAACAACAAAATCTGAAAAATAAACCCCCATCAAGTTGATAATCTATAGCTAAACATTTTTCTCTGTCCTGCTGGTCACCCTGGACTGGTCTCTTCCTCACTCGTGGGACCCCACAGCCGCTTATGAAACAACACTCTGAGGCTTAGTATCAATTATAATCGTTTGGCCAGTGGCTCAAGCATCTTACTGACTAGCTCTCACAATTAAATTAACCCATTTCTATTAATCTGTGTATTGCCATGCCCCTGTGGCTTACGGGTTACTCCAGCATGCTACTCCTTCAGCAGCTACATGGAGTCTCCCTCACTCCGCCTTCCTTCTCTCTGCATCTTTGTTTGGATTTCCCACCTAGTTATATTTTTCCTAGTCATTGGCTGGAACAGCTTTATTCATCAAACAATAAAAGCAACACATACTCACAGCATACGGAAGGACATGTCACCTCAATAATCCTGGTAAACCATCGCATAAACCCACAGTAGTTTGTATGCCTGTCTTAATGTCTAGCTAGCCCTCTCTTCCCGACCCAGGAGACACTGGTCTAGTATCTATTGAAAATTCACTTCCTTCCCTTCCCTGTGAGCGTGTCCTGAGTTCACCGGCATCTTTTCAACAGCTATGGGGTGCTCCAAGGTGGCCAGCCGAAAGGATGAGCACAGACACGTAGCTCGGGGCTGAGCACCGCACTGCGGTTTCTATAATTCCCAAAGTCCTTAGTGCCGAGCGCCACACTGCGGTTTCTATAATACCCAGAGTTCTCAACACTGAGCACCGCACTGCGGTTTCTATAATACCCAGAGTTCTCAACACTGAGCACCGCACTGCGGTTTCTATAATTCCCAGAGTTCTCAGCGCCGAGCACCACACTGCGGTTTCTATAATTCCCAGAGTTCTCAGCGCTGAGCCTCACAGTGCATTTTCTATAATACCCAGAGTTCTCAGCGCCGAGCACCACACTGCGGTTTCTATAATACCCAGAGTTCTCAGCGCTGAGCCTCACAGTTCATTTTCTTTAACACACTCTCAGGCTGTCTGCTCCATTATCTGGAAGAAGAAGCGTGTCCAAGAGACAAAAGAAGAGGAAATGTTGGAGAAACTTTCCTTTTTGCTTACTCAAGACTCAGCAGTCAACGTGAAATGCAAGCAAATCACAAAGGGAGGAAAATTACAGTTTCCTCTTCTCTTGGAAGCTGGAGAAAGAGGAAGAATTAAAGAGCCTAGTTTTTCCTCCCCTGGGTGGTTCTCGCTGACCAGATCTGATAGATGATGATATAAAATTACTCCTTGTATTTCCTTCTGGGAAGGATTTCTGGGATTCTAGAACCCAAAAACAGAACATTTTCATATTTCAAAAACCATTTTTCAGATGCACAAGTGATTCCTTGCCTGGTCTCATGAAAGCACCAAGCATAACTGTGTTCAGGGAGGGCATGGCAGTACACACCTGTGATCCCAGCACTCAGGAAGCTAAGATGGGAGATTGGGATTACAAAGCGAGTCCCCCCACAGCCTGCATTGCAAAGCAAGACTCTGTCTCCAAACAGCAACAGCCAACAGGGAAACCTGGCACATGGGGTCAGAGTGTGCAAGCAGCTGCACATGCTCGTCCTGCCTCCTGCACACCTGTAGGGTGTGAAAGCCAGGACCGGAGGTGCTGGTGCCAGAGCCCCAGTGTGCCAGCCTTGAGACACTGAGCAGATTGCCCAGCCTCCCTTCTTCTTCACCCAGCAGGGTTGTTCTGAAGATAAAAAAAAAACAATCTCCACCGAGTCCTCAGCCCCAAGTCTCATGGTGAATTCCGGAAGGAGGCTTGATGCTTCTGGACCTAATGTGTCCTCTGAACTCCTGTGGTTCCTGCTGGAAGGCTGAAGGTGGTTTCTCCACTCGGAGAGCTCACAGGGTGTGTGACTTCATCTCAGGGAAGCTACACACGGAGGTGGTTGTTGCTTAATTTAATGACTCAGACTGTTTTCTTTCTTTCACTCCTGTGTTGAAAATAGAAATTTAGGTCAATGCTTTACCTGAGGCATAAGCACTATGAACTGGTTAACTGTCTGAACAAAGAATGTGACCTCTGGTGATGTCCAGTCATCTTGTCAGCTCCTCAGCTGATGTTGTCTTTGGAAAACTGAGGCACGGACCTATATAGAGAGTTTGTGTGTGGCTCTTTAACCTGTTAGCATAGATTAAAAGTTGGTGTCTTGAGTCTTTTATCCCCAAGCCCACCTAAAAGGAAAAGTTAAAAAAAAAAAAACAGAATCTCAGGCTTCTTCCGTTGAATTAATAGGTGATCTCTGTGAATAGACAGCTATGGTAGTGTTTGTCAACTCACATGACCATGGGACAGTGTCCAGGAAAGGTAGCCACCAAGACACTATTGAGAGGAACCATGTGTTGGCTAGGAAAGACCAAAAAGTGAGCAGCTTGCCCAGCAGAGAACACCCAATCTAAAGAACGGCTTGGACAGGCTAAAGATCATCCAGCCCTAGTGAACAGTAAATGAGCAACCAAGTCGTCAGCCCAAAGTCCTGCGAGGTGACTATTGCCTGTTGTTATGACTACGTGACATCACTTTATCCAGACTGACAGACCTTCATTTTCCTTTTCTTCTCCCTGCTGCTGAAGTGCTGTGTGCTGGTTTAGCAACCTTGGGCCAACAGGTATGGAACATGTTGGCTCCTGCTGGGTGGCAACAAGTTTGTTTTTCTTGATTATGTAACTTGAATTCCTTTACCAAGGAGGGATTTGGAAATGGATTGTTAAATTGGATTGCAAACAAGTATAGATATAGTCTAAGAAAGCGCAGGGTTGCCGACATGAACTTCAGTGAACGTGGACCCCCCCCCCCCCTCAGACTGCTACCCGCCCAGCTGCTCTACCAGGAAGTGAACTGTAAAGCATGTGTGATACCGGGGAAGGCTAGCCAGTATCTAGCTGTGGTTTACATGAAGCATTAAAATGCCTACTAAGGATTTTTGAGAGGAGATGTTTGATCTGCTCAGCCTTAAACAGCAACCTTTTCAGTCAGGGCATCTAGGCACCACATTAAGTGTGCTTTAAACCCTAACATCGTGTTAAAACGTCTTGTAAAAGGTTCATATTAGCGTAGGTTCAAAGACTTCAGGTTCTAGGCAAGTACTTACTGTCTGGAATGCTATTTAGAGAGGTTCGCATTGTTCTGGACTTCCCGGACAAACTGGAAACCCACAGCAAGGACCAAGCTTGGAGTAAGGCACTCCATATTCCTGCCACTTGAAGGCACTTCCTGTTCCCCCTCGGCTGGCAGACCATGAACAGTTTGCTGCTTCTACTTGAATGATTCATTGTGGCTTTTCAGCCCTTCAGGGTCTGCCACCAGCCAGGTGTGACGGGGAAACATGAAGGCTTTCCCAGAGGTGTGGGTTGTGTGAAAATAAGAGCAGGTGATGTGGACTGAGTTAGGCAGTGAGCAAAGATGGCATCAAACAAATACCAGCACACCCCAAAGATGGGGGCTTCAAGTAACTGAATGAAGAGAAAGGGGAGAAAAAGAAAGGGAAAGGAGGTAGGGTTGCTGCCATGACCCCTGGGCCAGCAGCATATCCCACCACGTGGGGAAATGGCAGATCAGTTTCAAGAGTTGTGTACATCCATGTTTCCCTGGGCAGCAAAGACAGAGGGGAGGGTCCCCTGCACTAAGCCATATCCAATGGCCCCAGGTCAGAATCCTCTGGGGGAACTACAAAAGAGGAAAGTAGTATCTTGGGACCATGCATATGTGCGCATGTGTGTGCACACAAGTGTCTAGTAGGGGAGGGAGGGAGGGAGGAAGAGAGGGGGGAAGAGAGAAGAGAGCATGAATGAGAACAGAACTTCTCGTATGGGATATCTGTAAGTCTGCTTTGAATTTTAAGTAGAAAACTAATGCAGACAATATTAGAACATTAGTTATTCAAATAGTAGCCTCGCTTGTTGGGGGAAACTTAACTTTTCTTTTCTGCCTTACTCTTGTACCTTCACAGGAGTAAGCCAAAGGATGAAACCCTGAAGTGAGGTGGCACGAACAGGGAGGAGGGAGAGTTGAATTTTAACTCGCTGAATGGGAGATTAATTTTCTTGTCGGTTCAAAAGTTCTTAATGAAGGCATGCTGCCAGACCCAGAGCAGCACAGGCTGGACTCTAGCCACACTGGGGCCTGTCCTGACCCTGAGGGAAGCAGAAGGCTGTGTGCATCTCCCTGGAGGGAGTAGACAACGTTCCTGAGTCTGGTTCCTCCCTGCACCTTACTCACCGCCACCTTTGTGCCCCTGCTGTCCTCTGCTTGGGATTCTTTCTCTCTAACTCAAACCCCATCTGGCTTTGGGGACCAAGCTAGGGTCCCCCAGAACCTTCATCTAAGGACTTAACCTGTGTGACGCGGTTCTTCCCACCCGTTTCATCGAGTGGCTGTAGACGTGTCCAGCTTGTGGCAGAAGCTTCGGGCGAAGTGAGCATCAAGAGGCGAAATCGCTTTTCCTTCCTGGATGTATGCTGTTTCTGTTTGTTTTTAATGCATATGATCTCTCTGCCTGGATTTTGTTATTGTTTACAGCACCCACCGAGGTGGAACCAAACGAGTGGCTTCTCATACCCTTGCACTTGGTCAGTATGTTGTTTCCACTGCCATATCCTCTGCCCAGCAGTACGAGCCTGTGTTTGTTTGTTGGTTTTTGTAGAAGTCCCCTGGCATTACAATTTCAAAGCAATCCAAAGAATGGAAGTTATTTCTCCAACTAGCTGGATGAACAAAGAGAGAAACCAAGACGAGAAGGGTGTGTTACAATCCCATGCTCCCCTGCTTTGGGGATATAGATACAAAAACAATCTGGAAGAAATTATCAGAAGTGCGCTGCAAAGACACAAGGGGCAACCCTTTGTTGACAAAGACCCAAACACCACATTTTCTTCTTAAGCACCCCTAAGTTTTAAAGTAACAGTGGCAACACAACAGAACTTCCACAAGAAAAGAGGCAATTCTTCTTAAAAATGCTTTTATTTTTAAAAAGCTGAACACACTATGTTGGATGCCATTATGACATGTCTGACGGAAGTGTGTGTTTATGGATCTCCTCCTCCACCTCCCACACCCATGAGAGAGAAACAGTGCTTCCTGGCGAATCTAGACCTCTCTGCCTAAAGGAAATTGAGGGCAGCCAACCTGCCAGGGTGAGCAGAGCTGCTGGGAACACACAGAGGACTCGGAATCTCCTTCCTCCTCATCAGTTCCCACCACTGCTCTCTTCTAGGGGACTTCAAAAGGAAACGAAGCATCCGGGACTGAAGTTACAGTCTGTGAATGACCCTCCTTCTCCAACTGGTGGTGTGAGTCAGTCAGAAGAAGATCATTATCCCAGAGGAAGGTAAGGAAGAGCTGCTGCTCTTCGCTGCTTGGCTCTCTCTCCCTGCTTCTTGTAACTGCAAAGATCACCGGCAGCTGCTACATTTAATATTAGCTAAAATGATATTATAGACTTCTTTTTAGTCTGCTTCCAATGTGCAACAACCTAGATTTTACAAACTTCGGGAACTTTAGCATAATTCTGGCTAAAGGAGTCATCTGACCACAGTTGGACACTGGTGTTTCCAGTGCCTCCCAGCCTTTGTCATGGAGAAATACACAGTTTTCCATAAACACACCAGTAAGTACTGAGCACCCTGGAAAACGATTGAGGCACTATGGCTCCCAAATTATATTTCCTCTGACATTTCACAGTAGTAACTGCTCTTTTGTTAGTCAAAAAAAAAAAAAAAAAGGAGGAACACCTAGACGGAAACAGGGCTCAACTTCAGCCTCCCTAGAACAGGCCTGAGTGTCTTTAGAGTTATGACAGGAGAGTTATTTTCAGGATTCATAAACATCCAGTGGCACACCTGGATACGAATTTGTGGTAACATTGCCATTAAGAATTCTGGCACAATCAAGTTCAAGCACAAAGTATCCAAAGTCCTAAAAAGCCATGGCAAACAGAAAGGGAGGACCTGAAGTGTTCCCCGGAATCTGAGAGGGTTCCAAGAGAGTCTGGCCAGCACCAGAACTCCACCAGCTTCATCTCCTCTCTCCCTAGCAGGACCTGCTTGCATCCTCCGCAGCAGGAATGTTGATGGCGAGGTGTTCACACTTTGACAGCATCCCACACTTACATTTTAGGACATTCTACCTTAGAAAAATATAGGTGATATGGTGTTTATGCCAACAATTATCTAGGGCAGAAATTCTATTACATTCCACATGAGGCATGGAAATAGAAACAAGCAAGATAGTATAGAACAGTGGTTCTCAACCTTCCTAAGGCTGTGACCCTTTAACACAGTTCTTTGTCTTGTGGTGACCCCCAACCATAAAATTATTTTTATTGCTACTTCATAACTGTAATTTTGCTACTGTTATGAATCATAAAACACATAATATCTATGTTTTCCAATGGTCTTAGGCAACCGCTGTGAAAGGGTCCTTTGCCCCCAAAGGGGTTGCAGTCTACAGGCTGGGAACCACTGTTATAGAGGCTGGCTTGAGGGTGTACACCTGTGATCCTGCACTCTAGAGGTAGGAGCAAGAGGACCAGGAATTTAGGATCAGCTATATGGTGAGTCTGAGACAAATAGTCAGGGTTCTTATCAGGACACTGCTATTGGGAAGCTAGATACGCCTGCCACATATCTATAAGCAGTTGATTTTAAAGGCAGGAAGTTATCCTGAATATCCTAAGTTTTCAACCAGTTTAAAGGGAGTAAGAACAAAACAGAATTCCCCAAGAGAGAGAGAAAATTTTTTCCCAAAGATCGCAGTTTCAGATTTTCTACCCAAGAATTTGCAGCTTGCCAATCTACCCAGAAACTTTCAGATTTGCTAATCCCTAAATGTGGAAGTTTGCCTATCTCTATCATTCTTATTATACCATCTTTGTCTCTACCATTTATTACCTATCTGCCTGTCATCCATCCATCCATCCATCCATCCATCCCTAGTCTTCTGTGATCATCCATCACCCATCATCCATCCATCATCCATCCATCACCCATCATTCATCCATAATTCATCCATCTCTTCATTAATCCATCACTCATCCATCCATCCGTCATCCATCCATACATCCACCCTTCATCCATTTAGCCATCCATTTCACAGTCAATTTACTTCTCCTTCCTATGCTATGGTTTTATTTCTCTGAAGAACCATGACATACTGTGATCAGGAAATGGTCTCCAATGAATAAAGAGCCAATTAAGTAAGAAGCAGAGGATAACCTGCTCCCTGTAGAAGGAAGAATACACCCAAAGACTCTGGAACCCCAAGAGGACATCAGGTGGAAGGAAGTGAAAGGCCAGGGATGGCAGAGGTGGAGTACATGTTTTGAATACATGTGTCTCTGAGTTCAATGCCCCCTCTGTGAGGGAAGGTAGAAGAAGAGGGTGGAAAGAGAGAGAAAGATGAGAATGTCTTGAGCACAAGTGACCCAAAATGAGGCTGGGGAGATGATGCAGAACTCATGAATGCTATTAGTTTGGAAGGAATCCGCTGCTTCATGGAGAAAAGTCTAAATGAGAGGAGGTAAAGACCTAAAAAGGTAGGGTGGTGATCTTGGGGAAAATGAGAGCATTTGGCCCAGCATGTGGGCAGAGTACAAGTTACAAGCTGATTCAAGTGGGGTTTGTGAAGAAGGTAGAAGGTGAAAGATCAAGAATTTTCCCGATGTCTGGCTTGGCTAACTGAGTTGTGGCTAACGTGAGGGAGGGATAAGACAAGTTCAGAGCTTTGTCCAAGTCGTTTCTGCATCTATGGAGATGTCTATTTCTGCCCTTGAGTCTATTTGTGTAATTTATGACCTTTACTGATTTACCTATGTTAAATCATCCCTGCATCTCTGCTATAAAGCCACTTGATTGTGGTGAGTGATCTTTTGGATGAGTTCTTGAATTCAGCTGGGCAATGTTTTATTGAGAATTTTTGCATCTATGCTCATAGCAAGATTTCTCTATAATTTTCATTGTTTATTGAGTCTGTCAAGTTCACAATATTAACAACCACACTGACTTAGTTCTCCCCCCCGCATCGTTTCCACAAATACCTGAAAGAACACTCGGGGTGGGGTGAGGGAGCTGTTTCTTTTGGTTTACAGTTTCAGAGGGTTTACCGCCATTGTTCCTGGGCTGTGGGGAGGCAAGCTGTCATAGCGTGAAGGCCTGCTCCACGCAGATATGATCATGTGAACATTTCTCAGGAGTTTATAGAAAATTGGGTAGAGAAGGTGCTCTCCTTGCCTGGAAAATCCCTTCACACAAAGATGGCCTCGCTTTATAGAAAATAAGGCACTCACTCGGCAGACGAGCAGGAGTAGGAGGTTCCTGCCCATGGAAGGGCCCAGTCAGAGTAGGGGTAAGGAGACTCATGCACAGAGTGTTCCCATCTGATTTTCATCTTTCTAAAATTTATTTATTTATATTGTGCATTTATTTGCGGGAGGACAGGTCATGTGTGCAGAGGTCAGAGGACAGCTTTTGTAAATCTGCCCTCGCCTTCCACCGTGTGGCTTCCAGAAATCAAACTCAAGTCATCAGACTTGGCAACAAGTGCCGGTGACCGGCTAGCCATGGCTGGCCTCTGTTTCTAGAGAAGATTCATGTGGGCAGGTCACTGAGTTTCTATTTAGATTTTTATGCCTCCTAAATTTTCTTTTGTCCCTCTCTCTACTGGTGCAAATCTATTGTGATTAGCTGATCAAATCAAGTATTTTTAATGGAATGATCCTAGGAGAAACAGATTATTGGAAAATAAAGAAAAAAAAAAGACGAATTGAACTTGGCTTCTTGTTGCAAGCCTGTAATCCCAGCTACCTTGGAAGCTGAAGCCGGAACGGGAGTTTGGGAAACAGAATGAGTTCTAGGAAGGCAGGGTAACTCAACTAGACACACACACACACACACACACACACACACACACACACTCCAATAAATAAAATAACAAGTCCCTCAAAATAAAAGAGTAAAAAGAGGGCTGGGAAGTAGCTCAGTAGTGTCCATCCATATGCAAGGCCTGGGGGTTCAGTCCCTCAAACTCCTAACCAAACAGAAAGCCCACCCCCAAACAGAACCACTAGGAGTAAGGCAGTTAATTTTTGTACAAGGGCAACAAGCATAAAGACTGAGGTTTTAGGACTTGAAATCCAAATGACAGATTATGGGCTTGGGCATGTGTATGAGTTTGAGAAGTTGTATATAAACTTAATGATATATCAAAATAATTCCATGGTATTGGCATTCACAGGGAAAAGAAGCCCTCATCACATGTGTGGCTGATTGCTTTTAGTGAGCGCTCCTTCCACACAAACCACACAAGTATGTTTGTTAAATTTGGAGTTTCATGTGTGCTTTCTCCAACGCTGAGGTACCCTGAAGTTACTCAAAGTTAAAATTACAAATGCCCACCCCAGATGGTGAACCGCAGGGTGTCCCTGCCTCCACTTACCAAACACTTGGAATATTATACCGCAGCACGGCGCCCCGTTTCTTACATGGGCAGACTTGAACTCAAGCCCTCATGCACGGGCTGCAAGCACTTTGCAGACTGAGCGGTCTCTCCAGCCCCTATTCATCCTATCTTATTTCAACAAATGATTGTTGAGATGCTCCCAGATCCCTCACGGATAAAAATACCCCCTGAAATAGTTTCCAGTGGAGGAGAAACACAATGAACAAATGACACAAGCCTGGGAGGGGAAGGGTGAGGGGCAGCGGGAGACAGCAAGGCCACGGAAGAGAAAATGGGGATAACAGGCTGCTTCGACAGGGCGGTCTGGGGAGGTCGATAGGGGTAATGAGGTGAGTGACCAAGTCAGAAACTATCCGGAGGAAGGCAGATCTTTGCAGAAGCCTTGGTGAAGGCCAGGAGCCTGAGGCGGAAGAACACGTCCTGCGCATGCGCAAGCAAGGGCTGCCTGGATCCTGGGACAGAGTGAGCTGGGGAGGGGAGCTGGAACCATGATGAGAGCAAATAGCAGCAAGATCTTCTTCATCCGCCTCGTCAAAAAGATGAGTTTCTCTTTTTGTTTTTTGAGGCAGGGTCTCCCACT
The DNA here is from genome assembly GCF_018167655.1 of Microtus oregoni. Lineage (NCBI taxonomy): Eukaryota > Metazoa > Chordata > Mammalia > Rodentia > Cricetidae > Microtus > Microtus oregoni. The sequence continues at coordinate 13,560,130 of NW_024543221.1, forward strand.
TGGCCTAAAACTCAGTGATTCAGCCAGGCTGCCCCGAGTAAGCCCCGGCTATGTAGCTATCCCTCCCTCCCAGCATAGGGACTGCAGGGGCACCATGCCTGACTATGTGGGTTTCGGGTAATGAACTGAGGTCAATACATTTGCACTGCAAGAAGTTTATACACTGAGCCATCTCCTCAGTCCTCTTTGGCTTTACCTGGAATCTGATGTAGGGTACCATGGCAGCTGCAAACAGCTGCAGACAGAGGCAGACATCAACACGATTGATTCTCTTTGTGCACAGTACCATTGTTCTGAAGAGCACCACCATGAGACAGCACATACGTGTACTTTGTCTTAAATGTTCTCCTTCCGAGAAAGGGACTGAAAACGTATGCACGAAGGCAGGGCACCTTTTGATTTTTAACCTTGAAGTGTGCTGGTTGGTTTGGGTTTTTCTTTCCTTTTCTTTCTTTTCTTTTCTTTTTTAAGAATAATATGTACCTGTCACTTGATGTCTTGTAAACAAGGATTTGAAGGGTCTGGTCAGAATTTCTAGCTATTCTTAGCAACCTGGCCACTTATTTCCACTCTCGAATCATGGAATGGCTCCTGGCAGGTACTGGAAAGTATTCAAGGAAGATGACGACAGACATCATGAGACCTCATGAGACTGTGGAGGGGCTGTGCCAATGGTTCCTGGGCCAAGCACACCAGTTCTGTGGCTGTGTACTTTTCAAGGATCTGGCCAAGAGACCAGAGCTTTGGAGCCTTAGAGTCCAAGGTTAAGATGCTCTCATGGGTAGCTATGCGGTGGTGCATACACCTTTAGTTCCAGCACTCAGCAGGCAGAGGAAGGCCGATCTCTGAGTTCGAGCCAGCCTGGCCTACAGAGGGATTTCCTTGACAGCCAAGGCTACACAGAGAAACTCTGTCTTGAAAAAAACAAACAAACAAACAAAAAAAAACAGACAAAAAAGTACTCCCGACGGGGTTGGGGGAGATCAGTGGCAACCATAAGGACCTGGGTTTTGTCCTCAGCACCCATGGGTGCAGAGTTGTGTGCTGTCATCCCACTGCTAAGGAGGCAGAGCCAGGAAGATCTCCAGGGCTTGTTTGCCAGCTAGTCTAGCAGAACCAGCAAGGCCCGGATCTCAGTAGAAAGGCCTATCTCACAGGGTGGTGATGGGACAGGCCTTTAACCCTAGCACTCAGGAGACAGCGGCAGGCAGATTTCGGAGTTCAAGGCCAGACTGGCCTACAGAGCAATAGCCAGGACCGTACTGGGAAACCCTGTATCAAATAACAACAACAACAACAACAACAACAACAACAAAATTCCTGTCTTCAGAAATATTCGGCTGATCAGGAAGATACACCTACTACCCTAATTCTGCTGTCTAGCCCTCACATTCATGCATATGTGCATGGCACGTGCGTACTAACACACACACACACACACACACACACACACACACACACACCATCTGCTACTAGTGCTCATTTCTGGAAAGTCCTCCCCTTGCTTCTCAGGTGGCACCTCTTCTGATGTCCTTACCTGTCTTCCCTCCGTGAGGATACAAGAAAATCACCTTTTGTAAAGACAGTGAGTCCCTCTGACTCAGGGCCCTAGTCTTCTGACCTCCACTTAACCTTAATCATCTTCCTAAAGGATAGAACTAAATAAGTCTTATTGGGGATTAAAGACTTCAATACAGGAATCTGGGAGGAGCACAGCTCACTCCATAGCCTGTGAATACTGTTACAGAGAGCTATTTTAGAGCACGTATGCATGGCACCATCCCTGTCCCTACAGCATGGAAGCGTTCAGTGGCCACTGGCCTCCTTATTCCTCTCTGCAGCTCTCCAGCCTAGCGACACCGCCTTTGCTGGGGTGAAAAGCCAGGTCCGGCCAGGCCGTGGGATGGACTTAGATGAACAGAGAGATCCCCAAGCCTTTGCTTTTGCTAACGCGGCTCTTTCCTGTATGGGCGTGGTCTCAGATCTCCCAGGTCTCAGGTCTCGCTCCTGTTTATGAGAGCCTTCCTTCCCACTCTGGGCTGATGACTCAGCCTGATTCTTCTGTTGGGAATGCAGTTGTGAGATTTGGTTCCTGTCCATTTTGTAAAGGCATAATTAGGTTGGTGATGATATTAGGTGATAGACCGAGAACCAGGTGTGCTCCTGAGGGCTTTCCACAGGCTGATGAGCGAGTTACCAGTGCAACCCGGTGAGTACACACTGTGGTATTCCCCTCTTAGAGGTGTGGAAACTGAGGCTTGAGAAATGTGGACTTTTATTTGGGGGAGGGGGCTGGGTATGGTCAAAAATAGAAGATGGCATTCATAGCCAGAGAGAAAAGCAGAGTTCCTATGGGTCTCTGGCCTCCATTTTCCTTCCCTCTTTTTTCTTCCCTTCCTTTTGCAGTACCTAGGATCTAATTTGTATACTGGGTAAGCACTGAGCACCGAGCAGATCCCCACCCTTCTCTGACATGAGTTCCATGGCATGTTCTTTTTCCCCCTATAAGTGGTTCTCCTGAGGGCCTTTTATCACAGCAACAGGGAAACGAGTGAGACGGCACACTGCACAGGCAACACAGTCTTCTGGGTGTGTCTGTGGGGAGGGCTGCACTTGTATTCATATGCATGTGAATAACCCTGAGCACCGTTTGTTCTGATTTTGAGACAGGGTCTTTGTGGCCTGGAGCTTGCTGAGAAAGCCCCAGGAATCAATCCACTTGTCTGTGCCTCCCCAGTGCTGGGGTTACAAGTGTGTGCCATCATGCCTGCCGGGTTTTTTTTTTTTTTGAAAACAAAAATGAAAAAAAACACATGGGTTCTGGGTTTTGAACTCAGGGCCTCATGCTTACGAGGCAAGAACTTTATTGAACGGACCATTGTCCAGCTCTGCCAGTCTGTAGTTATTACTTTTCACAGGTATCAAGAGTCTCGGCTTATCGTATATTTTTGCCGTATGCCAGCGGCTCTGACCTGCAACCCAAGCACAGTGTTTCCTGAAAGACTCCTGTCCATTAGATCAACAGAATGGGCAAACAACGACATGGTACTTTTCACACACGGCCTGGTGCCGTTCACACCACGGCATGTATTCTGCTGTGCAGGGAGAGGAACTCCTGACACGCAGTGAGCCGAAGGAGCCAGCTTCCCCACAGATATTATGTGTGACCACCACGTCAGTCCATGGTGTGAAGTCCTAGGACTAACAAGACTTTTGCACTAAACAGAAGTCAGCCCAGAGGGGACACAGTGGCTGGGAAGTTGGCCCAAGGGCATTTTCTGCAGTGGGAGACACTTTACCTTGACCTGGGTCGAAGTCACATGTGTGGGAGGTGTTTGAGCTACATATACCTTAAGTTTTGTGCTTTTTACTGAATTTGGGTTGTAGTGCAGTTACATCCAGTCTAAAATATGATACATGGCGACACGTGTGCTCACTACATAACGACACGTGTGTGCTCGGATGTCCATCTCCATGAGCAAAAAGAAAAGAGCCCTCCTCTGTATAACTTTGAAATGTTTATGCATCCCCTAAAGATCATCAGAACTTTTCAAATAAAGCCAGCCTACTCTCCAGTTTTAGAAAAGTTGGGGTGTGTATTGTGTGTGTGCAAGTGTATGGGTGCATGCACCCATGGGAGCCAGAGGTTGGCAGCAGCTTTCTTCCTCGGTCACTCTCCACCACATTTATTTTATTTGTTTATTTATTATTTATTTATGAGACAGGGCTTCTCTGTAGCTTTGGAGCCTGTCCTGGAACTAGCTCTTGTAGACTAGGCTGGCCTCAGGCTCACAGAGATCCGCCTGCCTCTGTCTCCCGAGTTCTGGGATTAAAGGCATGTGACACCACCGCCTGGTCTCTCCCCCTTATTCTTTGAGGTGGTCTCTCATTGAGTCTGGGACTCACTGATTTGACAAGTGGAATCTTCCTGTGTCAGCCTCTGCAGTGGTGGGACTGCAGGTGAGCGCCACCATAGCTGGCTGTTTGCATGACTGCTGGAACCAAACACAGCTCTCCATGAAGTGCCTTTCTGCCTGAGACACACACACACACCCGCTCACATACACTCAGAACGTGCTCTGTTTTCAGGGACACCGGTGTCTCTGGAGGTGTTAAAGCAATCCATTAATGAGTAGAACATAAGGGAGGTGGGCGGAATCATGCAGGGCCTGAGGTTCTGCTCGGCATCCTGTATTTATAGTCAGAGCCAAGCTTCGAACAAGGAGATGGATTACTCTGAACAAGTTAATGTCCATGAGTTCCTAAAACTGTAAATCTTTAAAGTAAACACGAAATGCATTGCTTTAGGTCCCGTGAAGCTCATGCACCCTGAGGAGACAGCAGAGTGCGGATTTACCTAATGGCATGTTTGCTTACGCACGCACACAAAGAGGGGAGGGAGAATGTATTTGGTTTCTTTATTTACTTCAAGTTGAATTCTTTGTGTGTGTGAGTGAGCATTGTGTATGTGTGTGAGTGACCATGTGTGCGAGTGAGCACATGTATGTGTGTATGAGTGAGCATGTGTATGTAAGTGAGCATGTGTTTGTGGGTGGTGTGTGAGTGAGAATATGTATATGTGTGAGTGAGCACATGTATGTGTGTATGAGTGAGCATGTGTATGTGAGCAGTGTAGGTGTAAGTATGTGCATGAGTGTAAGTGAGCACGTGTATGTGTGTGAGCATTGTATGTGTGTGAGCATTGTATGTGTGTGAGTATGTGTATGTGTGTGTAAGCATGTGTGTGTGAGTGAGCATTGTATGTGTGTGAGTATGTGTATGTAAGCATGTGTGTGTGAGTGAGCACGTGTATGTGTGTATGTGTGTAAGCATGTGTATGTGTGTATGTGTATGTGTGTGTAAGCGTGTGTGTGTGAGTGAGCATTGTATGTGTGTATGTGTATGTGTGTGTAAGCATGTGTGTATGTGTGTGTGAGCATTGTATGTATGTGTGAGTGAGCACGTGTATGTGTGTGAGAGTGTGAGCATGGTGTGGTGTATGTGTGTGGTGCATGCGAAGAGCCCAGAGGTAGGCACTGGGAATCCTCTACCTTATTCTTTTGAGGCTGGGTCTCTCCCTGCACTGCAGCCCATGGAGCTCAGGAGGGTTTTGTTCCCTTGTTGGACAGGCTGCAGTCAGTAAAGTTCCAGTCATCCCCCTGCTTCCAGCAGTGCTGGGTTACAGGCACAGGTGAAACCACAGCCATCCATGACGAGTGCTAGGATCTGAACTCAGCTCCACATGATCATGCACTAAGCACTCTGCTTTTTTGTTTGTTTGTTCTTTTGAGACAGGATCTACATAGCCCAGGTTGGCTTTGAATTCACTGGCCCCGAATTCATAGAGGTTGTCCTGACTCAGCTTCCTGAGTGCAGGGATGATGAACGGAAGGCAACATGCCAGATTTCCCAAACTTCTCCCATTACTGGGCAAACGAGCTCTATATACTGAGGGACTCCCTTGGGTTCACATTGTGTTTTCTCCTTACGGAGAGTTAAATCTCAGCAGGTCAGCATATGTCTAGCACACACAAGCGCCAAAGTACAACTTCCAAGTCACTAAAAAGTCAGCTTCTCTCTCTTTCTCCCTCTCTCTCTCTCTCTCTCTCTCTCTCTCTCTCTCTCTCTGTATGTGTGTATAAAACTGAAACAATCCTTATTTGTGTTGTCTTCCTTGGATCCAACATAAAGCCAATCAGTCACACTTCATAGGTTCTTAAAATTAATAATGGCTTTTACTTTTATGAATGAATAAACTGGTTTAAAATTAAAAACAAGTGTATAGGGCTAGTGCCAAGCCTTGGCTTTACTGACAGCTGCAAACGCAGCGACACTCATTCACTGGACTCCCGCATCCACGCTGGTCTGAAGGCAGCATGAAGGCAGCCTTCCCAGCTCTGGAATTGCCCAGCTTCTTCCCCCACAAACATGCCTGCATCTGGAGGAGACACTCAAGCAAGCTCAGACAGGGTGGCACCCATGATGCAGTTGATCCAACCAAACCCTGTCCTTGATGTTACATCACACTCCACTGACAAAATAAACTCAAGCCTCAGTAAGTGGCTTGCTCGGGGTCACATGGCTGGTCACAGGCAAGATCCAGTTTTTGTATCTGCCTGGAAATCCTTTACTCTCTCTTTAAGACCACGGTGGCCTCGGGGGCTGTGCTCCGCCGTTTGAATGTCTTGGGAGTCACAACATCCATGTGTCACTTATTTTCCACTGTGAAAGATGCCTAGGGGCCTCCTGTACCCCAGAAGGACACAGCCAGCCCTGCCGGCACTGACAGCCTTTAGGTATCTTATCCTTGAGCCCAGTCCTGTTTCAGTCAAATGTCTGGGGGCTAAGGGCAGCTTCTGTGTCCTTTATCCCATTTCAGCAGCGCGTGTTCCTTGGTGAGACAGATCCTTCCTTCCGGCTTCCTCAGCCTTCTCTGAGGCACGGTGATGGTGTGCATGGATGTGAGGAGTATTGCCCACACTGGCAGCCACAAAGTGAAGTCCTTCCTGAAGACTGGTGGAAAACTCAGCAGACCCCTACAGAGATCAATCTTTGACACTCTGAAAAGCTGACCCTCCGGAGTCTGAGTTCTTTGCCTTCCATCCATCCCATTTCCTCCCCTCTGGTCCTCTCTGATTCTTGTTTCTGCAGACAGGCAAATGATCAGAAGCCAAGCATTGTAGAATCACGCGGTGGGCACAAAAGACTTAGTAATTTTCTTTCTTGTTTTGAGGTAGGGTCTTGCTATGTAGTCCAGGCCAGCCTGCAACTTGTGATTTTCCTGTCTCTGCCTCCAGAGCGCTGGCACGGGCCACTGGGACGAAATAAGGCCTGGAAGTTTTTGTGTCCTTTACGTGTACAGTGAAGTGATTTGACATTATCTTCTGTGACAAGAACTTCAGGGTCCTTGAAAGGACTGGGCTGAGACTTCAGAAAGGGAACAGATGCCAAGACATGCAAAAACACTTCAGAAATACAGGCAAACCCTTTCATTTCCCAACTACCAAAACCAAGGATAGGGGGTGGGGGGCTGGGATCCTCCTGAGTTAACCACTGGGTCAGCAACTCAGTGGGGCCTAATACAGGTTCCCTTCCCTGGCTGAGTGCTTTTTCCATTATACTGGCTGCGCCTCAGTAACCCCACCTCCGAAAGTGCTAAGGCAGTTCCCTCCCAGTGCCCAGGCGGGGTGGAGCCCCTCCGTGGCATGGAACAAACCGGGAAAACCACATATTCCAACTCCCAGCACACAAAGGCTGGTTGGCCGTGGGGGCGGGGTGGGAGGACCAGTACTAAAGTCTAGCTCACTACTTGGAGATCCTGGGATTCTGAGCAGGGCTCCTAGATTGCCTGTTCAAGGAGGCCACCCTACTTTGTCCTGTCCTGCGTCCCCTGGGCGGTGGCGGCAAGACCTCCCCCAAATAAATGGCCTGTTCTAGCTCCAGCGTCCCACCCCCTAGCTGCCTACGGAAATCTAGGAGGGACGGTCCTTTCCTTTCCGCTTTCCCATCCGCCCCCGGAGCATCGTCGCACAGCTGGGTTGACTTGGGTCGCCTCCCCCTCTCCACTTCTAGTCTATCTTTCTCCAGGCACTTTGCTTCCGTCCACAGCCCCCCACCTTGGAAGGAAGACACGCTCCAAAGCTAGCCCATTAAAAGTGCACGACTTCTGCCCGGTCAGCCGAAGGAGCTCCCGCAGCCCGGCATTCCTCGGATTCCAGTGCTGTGACGTCCCCGGGGACCGTGCGCCCGCAGCGGGGGAGCCCGGGATCCACTTTTCAGCGCTGGGTGCGCGTCCCCGAGGCTGGCGCGCGCCCTCCCCTGCCGCCGCATTCCTAGCCCGCCCAGTGAGCACCCCGAGCTCTCCCCGCCTCCAGGCCCCCAGAGCAGCGGAGCCCAGCCCGGGGCGGGGGAGCGCGGCCAGCGGCGCCTGCTCGTCCCCTCCCACCCGGCCCCTTCCTCCGCCCTCCAGGCCGCTCGCGCTTCCTGGCACTCGGGCTCTCCCGGCGGCTCAAGTTCTGCACAACTTCTCCCGGCTGCCCAGCGTTGCGGCCGCGGGTCCGGGCCAGCTCGCTGCGCTCTGCGGCTCAGCCATCTCGTCCCCAGGGCAGGTCCTCGTGGAGCATCTGGCGCCACTTGGCCCCTGGCGGTCCCTTTCGGCGCCCACCTCTCTGATAGCCCCGGCCCCCTCGCGCGGGACGACGGTGCTCAGGTTCCTGGCCCTTTCTCCCCCCCCCCCCCCCCCCCCCCCCGGGTGCTCCAGGCGCGGCGGAACCCTCCCCGTGCCCTTCCTCTGCCAGCTCCTGGAAGCCAGTGGTGAGGACCTAGGCTCCCCGATGGTCACGGCGCGGCACCCGGGGCACTCCCGGGCTATGTAAGCAGGTAAGCCAGCCGGGCGGGAGCAGATGCTGGGGCTGCGCCAATTTGGGCTCGACGCCGGGGACGCCGGGGTGCGCGGTGGGGGCGCCAGGTGGCCAGCCGCCGGGCTTCTCTTCGAGTGTGGCGCTCGCTCGTCCGGGAGTGGGCTGGAAGGGGAGATCGGTCTGCGACTCTGGTTCAGCCAAGACATTGCCTCTAACTCGAGGTTCTTTTCTGCGTGTGAAGAGGGAGAGAGTCCCGGGAAGAGAAGAGGGCAGCTGGAGGTCTCCAGACCTCCCGGGCACTGGGGAGCGGACGTTGCTGTCGCTCTTTCGAGCAGGGGAACATAGCGCAGCGCCCTAACCTTGCCTCTGTGCCTCCTGTGGGGACTGGGTTTGCGAGGGGATCCTTGTGCTCTTTCCCCATGCCCCAGCCGTGTTGCCAAACTCTCGAATCCCTTGGCTCCTGCTTGAGTCGGACAGACAGACGCGCCAGGAAAACTTGCGGCCCCATCACCGCAGACCAAATTTCCACCTCGAACTTTGCGGGTTCCGAGAGTAAATAGCTCATTTTCCCACGTGACCTCACTCTAGTTTTCAATCTTTGCAAATGGGTTCCCTACTTTTTCTGGGGGAATCTATGAGGTGCGCTGTCACTACCTCCCTTGGCCTCAGTTCTTGTCCCTCAGATCTTGTCGCCCCATCCCCATGTACAACTAGGGGAGATTTGGGGGGTTTTGACTTTAGCAGGTCCAGGGATTGGCTGTTACAGGGTCCTGCTGGAGGCGAGTTATGTTCAAACCGCTGGATGAATGGATGGTCAGAAGTTTACAAAATACACTGATTTCTTGAAATGGGTTCCCTCCCTCATTCATTCAATAAACTCTCATTGTTGAGGCTTCCCCTCTGCTAGGAGATCACACTACCAGAGTCTGCAATGCCCTGCAGGCAGCCCGTGGGCGGATGGGACCATGTGCCGGGAGAGAGGAGTTCTGCTAGAGTCGGGGAAGGCCAGGCCCTGGAGGAAAGCGGTTACCTGCATCGAGGGAATGATGCTCACCAGAGGAGTGGTTGGGACACTGATTCCAGAAGGCGGAACAGCTTGGGCAAAGTGAGGGGCGCGGAAGGGGGGTGCAGAAAGTCTTGGATAAGGACCCGGTGGCTAGAGGAGCATGTATGGGCAAGTTGGTACAGTGTTGTTGGCATAGTTCGCCCCCACCCCAGTAGAAACGAAACCGGAAGTTTGTTCCCCACTTCCCGTGACCACAAGTAGCTTCCAGGGATCAAAAGCTTCCCCCTTGGACCTACTCCTTCTCCTTGATGTCTCCCCTAGGCGGTTCTGTGGGGTGACAGGTATGCTCGTTGTTAATTGACACCCCCCCCCACCCATCTCAGTATCCCAATGAGGAACCATCCCACGCCGCTACAGAACCTTGTCCTGAGAGAGCTTTGGGCGTGGACAGAACAGCTTGGCTCTTAGAAGTGACAGCTTGCTTTGCTTCCCCTTTGGTGCTGGGAACCTAACCCAGGCAGGGCCTTATGCTCGCCAGGCAAGTGCTTCGCACATCCCAGCCCTCAGCTCCCTAACAGCTCTCTTGAGCTGACCCTGGATAATATGATGTCCTCTTATCTGGTCTGGGTGCGTGGCTGGCACGCCTGTACATGGCCGAATCCGTTCAAGGAAGTGGCTCTGTGTCTTGGTCGCTGCTTTTAAGTCATTGATTTTTTCTTTCGTGGAGTTACCTTTCCTTTTTCTGAACACATGGGAACTGAAATCTTCCGTAATTGTGAGAAGGTCGGGCACATCCTGCCTGCAAAAGCTCCTCACTGCAGGAGAGGCTTTCTGTGGGACGGTTCCCTGGACTGAGGTGTTCTCCCAATTCCTAGTGGCTGCTCCTGGTCAAGATGCCAGATCCCCAGCCTTCAGGTACCTCAGGCTGGTGCATGGAAGTGGCTCCCTACAACTTGGGGGTGTTTATTCAAGATCCTCTCCCAGCCTTTCTGTGATCAAGCAGTTCTTTGATCGAAAGTCTGGAAGCTGGAAGGTGGGGAGGGGGTGGCAGCGGGCCTGAGGGAAGTGTGCACCAAGAGGGCCTACCCTGCCTGTCTCAGGGCTCCGTGCAGGCTCCCTTGGTTGGTATGCACACGCTCAGTTATTCACGTTTATGGGTGCAGTTATGCAGTTATTCACGTTTGTGTTTGTTATGTTGCATGGTCCCCTGAGAGAGAAACACTAGTTAGGGAGGCTGTCTTCATATTGGAACACCACGAAGAATTCGGAGTTTTCAGGGGAGTTCTTCCTTCCCCGTGGACCAGCAGAAGTCTGGACCTGAGGAATTCCATAGCACACATGCCTTCTAACTGGATTAAACCCCAACAGGGCGGCAAATATCAGCCCCTTCCTAGCAAATTGAGCTCACCTGGGGTCCAGAGCCATGCGTCGTACATGCGTCTTGTCCGTTTTTGAAGAAGCATTTGGTCACATTCTTGCATTTGAACTACTCATTGCTTGGTTACCTAGTGCTGTGTGTGGTTTTCAAGTCCATCCTGGGCCTTGGAACACTGCTAGGCACTTGGTTGGAGGTAAGGCAGGAGAAAAGATAAGATGAAATACTTAATTAGCCAATTAAGGAAGGAGGGAAACAGACACCAACGCTTCAGTAGGGAGGAAGCGTGTCTGAGATGAGCTTTCTGATCTCCGAGAGACTTGAGTAAATGGATTTAATTTGCCCTCCTCCTCTTCAGAAGGGCTGATTGAATGGTCCCAGGAATTGGCGGGGCTGATAGCTGCTACCACTTGTGGAGTGTGTGTGTGTGTAATTGAAATACAGCTAGACTTGAATTCCAACTCTGCCGATTAAAATTTCCTTCACCTCTATTTACATTGCGTGTATGTGTGTGGGCATGCCTGTGGAAGTCTGGGTTGGGTCTTTTTTCACTGTTTGGGTCCCAGGGATCAAACTTTGTCAAGGTTGGCGGCCAGCATCCTCCCACTGAACCATCCCACCAGCCAGCACAGCTCTGCTGTCAGCTTCTTCATCTGCAAGGGGCAGCTCGCCAGGGCATCTCTCCGACTTCGGTGTGATGCTGTATAGTGTACAGTCTGAAAGACCAAGGCAGGATGGTGTCTGTGTGTTGGCGGCCTCGTACGTGGCCGTGAATGTGTTCTTTGTTAACTCAGCAGCCTGAATTCACATGTGTGCCAACATACACATAAGCTTTGTTCTTGACTTTGCTTTAGACTATTGGCTCACAGCAAACATGCGGGCTGGCAGCTGCATGTAGCCCTTCACGCTGAAGGAGGTCCACAGTACCCCAGGCGGTAGGAAGTACCCCAGGAAGAAGGCAGGGAAAAGACCTCGTTTGTCTGCTCTTCTCCGTGACAAGGGCCTAGTGTGTTGTGCGGGGTCTCTGCTCTTCTCCATGACAAGGGCCTAGTGTGTTGTGCGGGGTCTTCGCATTTCGAATGCCGAGATCCGGTTAATTAAAGGATGTCAGGATCACTGCCTGTGTTTAGCAAGGGTGCAGAAACTAGCTGCTCACAAAGGCGTTCCTCGGCAGCCTTCAGCTCCGTCTTTGAAGCCCCAACACAGAGTCAGCTTACGCTAGAACAAGGCCGGCCACAGGTGGCTTGAATTTTGATGTTGCCTTTCATCCAAGAACCCTGAAGTATTTGGCAAACATGAACTCATTGATCTTCCTATCAACTTCCTGGGAGGAAGCCCGTGAAGAAAGGGACTCAGGCATCGTCAGGAGGACAGGTGTGTCCTTAGCGCAGTATGGATTGTGACCACAAAGATCTGGGTAAATTCCCCACCTGTGGAATTGCGCGCAGGCTTGGAAGGGTCAGGAGGACAAAGCCCAGAAAAATGTTTCACCAAGATTTTTATGGTTGGGAGGAGAAAGGAAATTTATTCTTCTTAGACCTACTGTGCCTTTTTGCATGTACACATGAAAATATGTTATTCACAGTTCTGAATTAAAGGATGCTATGAGAAGCTTGTGTATGCATGTGAGGTTGGCTGAGTCTGAGGTGGGTTGTAAATGGGGTATTGATTTCGCAGCCCTTCCCTCCCCTCCCCTGCCCTCCTCTTCCCTTCCCTCCCCTTCTCTTCCCTTTCTTTCCCTTCCCTGCATTTCTTACTTTCCCTATCTGCCATGCGTTTGTTTGCGGTGGTCATTAGTACATCAGCCTTACATACGAAGTTTGATATGTGATAGTTTAGGTTCATCCTCAGGCAGTTAAATTAGACCCATGTCAATACTGCTTCCTGAGCCTAGTCCCTCAGCCTGACCCAGGGGACCTTTGTAGTCAGAGATCTTGTATTGTAGCTGGCTGCCCCACATTGCTTGCTGTCTTCCGACAGGGAGAAAGGATGCTGGTGAGGAGGAAAGCAGAAAGGGGTAGTGCCTGGTGGCGCAGCCTCTTACAGTTAGTAAATTACCATTTTGGGGAGCTGGGGGATGGCTCAGTGGTTAAGAACACTTGCCGCTCTTGCAGAGGACCTGGGTTTTTAGCACTCATGGCTGGTGGCTCACAACCCTCTGTGAATGTCAGCTTCCAAGGACCAGACACCCTCTTCTGACTTCTGTGGCACACCCATACAGATGAGCGTATATACACATGTACATAGAAGTAAAATAAATCTTAAAATACCTTCTTCACTTTTGTAACATTTGCGTTCTTAGTGTGTAGCTGCAGTCCTGACTTCGGGAGCCTTTTGGGGGACCACTGCCTATCTACTTTGCCTTACAGCAGATTCCACCTGTGGGTCATGACCCCTTTGGGGGTCAAATGACCTTTTCTCAGGGGTCGCCTAAGACCATCAGAAAACACAGATATTACTATTCAAAAGAGTAGCAAAAGCCGGGCGATGGTGGCGCACGCCTTTAATCCCAGCACTCGGGAGGCAGAGGTAGGCGGATCTCTGTGAGTTCGAGACCAGCCTGGTCTACAGAGCTAGTTCCAGGACAGGCTCCAAAGCCACAGAGAAACCCTGTCTCGAAAAACCAAAAAAAAAAAAAAAAAAAAAAAAAAAAAAAAAAAAAAGAGTAGCAAAATTACAGTCATGAAGTAGCAATGAAATTAAATTTTGGTTGGTTGGGGGTCACCACCACATGAGGAATTGTGTTAAAGGGTCGTAGCATTGGGATGGCAGAGAAGCTCTGACTTATAGGGATTTTAGCTCAGAGAAATGTTATTCATTATTGAGAATTATTGGGAGCTCCTCAGCTCTATGGTCTGTGTGAAGACGTTTTGCGTCTACACAGTATATTTTAACTTACGTATTCTAAATTTCCACTTTAGAAGTTCCTTTCTTTCGCTCTCTTTTTTTTCCATACAACTTTCCTCCGTTAGCTGAGGCAATAAATCTGAAACCCTAGAGGGTACTAATCAGCTGGGGGCTTCTGAAAACATGGAAATTCCTGTACCATCCCCCTTGCTTTCCTCGGCTTTGGGGTGAGCTTGAGAATTTCCTTTTCCAGGAGCTCCTGTGTGTTGCTGCTGCCTCCCGTTTCCTGAATAACCGCACTCAGAGAATGACTGAGCAAAGATCTAACCTGCCCTGGTCCTCAGGCTTGCTGTGGTAGTCTCTCACTTGTTCACTCTTGTGTGCGTGTGTGTGTGCGCGCACACATATGTATACATACATATATATATGTATGTAAAATATTATATAGGTCATACTTTATGCTTGCTTGTCTCCTGACATGCCATTCTTAGCACCGAAATTAACCCTTTCCCTCAAACTTCCTGTCACAAGCCACAGTCACTAGTCATGGCCTTCGAGCTGGCCTCTTTAGCATATTTCCAGCTTGCTCTTCGCTTCATCCGTGACGCGGTAGCGTGTCCCAAGACTGTTAAGAGCCGTCTCTCACATGTTCTCCAACTACTGTTTCAGGACTGGGGGAAGCATAATAAAAAGTTTTTATTTAGGTACTAAAGCTGTTGGCATCTCATTGCTCTTGTGGCTGGCAAAGCTTCTCTCTCAGGGCCGCCTTCCCACCTCATCCGCTGCTTTGCCCTCTTTCCACACTGGCACTCCCGCCCTCCCCTGCGCTGGGCTTACTTCCTGTCCTCGCCCAGAGTGCCCTGTTCCCTGTCTGCCTGCCTAGCTTGTCGGCTAAGCCCACCTTCCCTGCTGCTGGTCCTCTCTTCTCTGGGGACCAGGCTTATGGAGTAGGTTGTAGCTCAGACTGACGGCAAACACACAGCCCTTGGGCCTCAGCCTCTCCAATACTAGGGATGTTTTTCTTTGTGGACCCTTAACACCTTGACTCTGTGCTCTGGCAAGTTCCATCCAATGTACACTCAGTTTACTGTTTTGTCAGCCCTCCCAGGCCTATCCCTCCTGGACCCTCTCAGAAGGGATCGATCTCTGTGTGGAGACTTCCGAGGAGCAGCTGGAGCAATGCTGCTGTTAGTGCCGGTTTGCAGACGAGGAATTAAATTAATTTCTAAAAAGGTATTAGACACTCAGTGAATGAACGCCTTTTTGAGATGCAGACCTGAGGGTTAGGAGTACATTCTGCTTTGGAATTTATTGCTTATTCTCTAATGAGCAGCCATAGTCCTAGGACAAATACATCTTGTTAATGACTGTAGATGATTAGAATTTAATTTTTGAATGGCTTATTTATATTATTTTATATGTCTCAGTGTTTTTCTGCATGTTTGTATGTATACCACATGCATGCCAGGTGCCCACGGAGATCAGAAGAGGGCATCAGATCCCCAGAAACTGGAGTTACTGATGGCTGTTAGCTACCATGTGGGTGCTGGGAATTGAACCCAGATTCTCTACTAGAGCAACCATTGCTCTAAACCATTGTGCTATCTTTTTTAACCCCCAGTTTAAAAGATTAAACATATCTGTGTTCCTATACACATTTTTTTTTTTTTTTTTTGGTTTTTCGAGACAGGGTTTCTCTGTGGCTTTGGAACCTGTCCTGGAACTAGCTCTGTAGACCAGGCTGGTCTCGAACTCCCAGAGACCCGCCTGCCTCTGCCTCCCGAGTGCTGGGATTAAAGGCATGCGCCACCACCGCCCGGCTCCTATACACATTTTTTATGTGGGAGGGTCTTCTGTTTTGTGTTGATTTCATTGGTTAATAAAGAAACTGCCTTGACCATTTGATAGGCCAGCCCTTAGGTGGGTGGAGTAGACAGAACAGAATGCTGGGAAGAAGGGAAGTTAGGCAGATGCCATGCCTCTCCTCTCCAGGGCAGACGCGATGGAGCCAGCTGCCAGGTCAGACATGCTGAATCTTTCCCCCCCCCCGATTAGCCACCACCTCATGGTGCTACACAGATTATTAGAAATGGGTTAATCAAGATGTGAGAACTAGCCAATAAGAGGCTAGAACTAATGGGCCAAGCAGTGTTTAAATGAATACAGTTTGTGTGTTGTTATTTTGGGGCATAAGCTAGCCAGGCGGCCGGGAGCTGGGTGGCAGGAAGTGGCCCACCGCTCCTTCTACACATTTTATTTATTCATTTGTGGAAATAAATCACACCTGTAAGATACCATCCAAAGTTGATAATAATATTTTTTCTTTGCACATTAGTGTGTATGTATTCTGTGTATGTTTGTGTGTGTGTGTGTGCACGCACAGGTGTGTGTATGTTTCTGAGAGGCTCAACTTTATGTGGGAAGGTTTCCTCAATAGCATGGAAGCGGGAACATTCAGCTGAAACCAGAACGCAACAGTCTGCCATTCTAGCAAATCATCTTGCTCCAGGGATCCTTGTCTGTCTGTGGCATGCTGGGATTGGATGGGCTGATACGCCCACCGGGCATCTGCATGGGTGCTAAGGATCTGAACTCAGGGCCGCAGACTTGCTGGACCATGCTTTATGCGCCTCCAGCCCTAAGGGTTGTGTCCCTAAGGTTCTGCCTTGCCCCGATTCTTCAGAAGCATGACCGTGTTTGCTCTCCTTTTCGACCCTTGCAGATGTGGTGACTGGGAATGCCGCAGACAAGTTACAGTTTAGGAGCGCTAGAGAATCAAGGCTGGCTGAGTGGTTTTTGCAGGTTATCTCAGAACTCCGTATCCCTCCTGTTCCCTGTTGTCCTGCACCTCGTGCAAGGAGGACAGGCCACTAGCATCCTTCAGCGCTCAGCTCTAGATTCGCGTGCACACACACACACATGCGGAGCTCAGAGGAACATCTGGACTGCCATCCTTCGAGCACCTTCTACACTTTGTTTGAGGCAGGGTTTCTTACTGGCCTGAAACTTGACCAAGTAGGCTACACTGGCTGTGAAGTTCTGTGGATCCCTTCATCTCCCCTTATCACCTCGCCGTCGATGGGACACACTTGGCTTTTTACCTGTGCTCAAGGGTTCAAATCTAGCTCCTCATGCTTTAGTGGCAAGTACTTACCAAGGGCTCTGTTTTCCCTACCTTAGCTATTAGTTTGATTTTACTTGTTTGTTTTTGAGACAGGGTCTCTCTATGTAGTGCTGGCTGGCCTGGAACTAGCCATATAGGCCAGGCTGACTTCAAATAACAGAAATCTGCCAGCCTCTGCCTATTGAGTGCTGGGTGGGCTCAGAGGTGTGTGTCACTGCATGGGCTATTAGTTATTAGCTTTAATTAAAGGGTTGACGGGTTGGCCTTCCTGCTCATGACGAAAGCAGCTTGCTTTCCTTACAGAACTGAGATAGGTGGTGACATCTGGGCATGTCCCCAGGTCATAAGATCGGCTCTTGCCGTTATTTCTGTTCCCAGAGAGAAAGGGTTAAAGGAAAGTCATGAGTCACCTATAGATGGTGTTCGCTCCTCTGAATCCAACCTCAGACAGACACCTCCCTCCAGTGCTTCAGATTTATAGCCCACTGGGCCTGGGCCTCTGTCAGGCAGCAGGTGTTTCCTGAACTGACTCAATATTTCCCACTGACGGTCATGCTGTTTCCTTGCTTCTGCATCCTAACCCATTCTGTGCCTGCCCAAGCGGTCTCCTGGGGCCCTCAAACACCACTTTCCCTGTGCCGGGTCAGGCCTCCCTGCCCTTGTGTTCTTGGTTGTGGCTTTTACCCCCTGATGTTTGGGTCTCCCTTGTCAGGCTCTCCACCCCATCAGCCAGCTCTCAGCTGCCTGGGAACTGCGCCTGCCTCAGTCCCTCACAGGATGGCCTTTCTCCTGCTGTTGACACCTGCAGCCAGCTGCTCACCAGACCTGCCCGTACCAGCCCTTGCGTTATCGTAGCCCTTTGGTGAGGACGGCCATCAGAGCATCCTGTTGTGTCCGGGAAATGTTCTCCTGTGGCCGCTCATGGTCTGCAGAGCCCATCTAAGACAGTTCTGACAGTCCCACTCCTCCACTTAAACCTTTCTTGCTGGGTTGTGAGGCGTGGCCATCCAGATGTGGAGAAGGGTTTAAAGAGTCACACAAGGGTGAGCATCAGGCATGGGTAGTGGACATTGGCACAGAAATGTGCTATTGTTTCCCAAGTAAATAGTTACTTTGAACATCCCAGGAGCTGAGGGGATGGCTCAGTGAGTAAAAGGTTTGCAGCCCAAACATGCGTTTGAATCCCCAGCACCCACATAGAAAGCCAGACTTGATAGTGTGCACACCCGTAATTAATGCTGGGGCTGGAGGGTGGAGACAGGAGGATTACTCTGACTCTGAACAGCCAGTCTAGACTCTGACTAAACATAAGGGGGAAGAAGAGAAGGGATGCTAACCTCAGTCCTCCGCAGGCAAGTGTACATGTGTATGTACTTAGGCACTTGCGTGCACATGAACACACACACACAAATGTGCTTACACCATACATTTAAACACTCATACAAACATGTGCTTAAACCATATGTTTACACACACACACACACACACACACACACACACACACACACACGTTGGCAGAATGATCCAAGCTATCTAGCAATTGATCTTTCCCAGCTGCCTCGGCTAGCCTCAGCCTCCAGGCTCCCTGTCGCCCTCCTCCAGATATTTTCCTTGGCTGAAAAGATGTTGATTTGACTGATGATTTTACTGTGACTTCTCCTTTGAATCTCTTCTCATTCGTATATATCATATATAGAGAGAATATATATGAATATATATGATATATATTCACATTTTTTCGTTTTATCAGATCATGTAGTAAGTTACTTGGAAATAGGTGTTTTTCTAATGTTGACAATCTTCCTGGAATGAACTTAACTTTACACACACACACACACACACACACACACACACACACACACACACGATTTGTTAGGGTGACATGTAGACTTGTTCTAGCTAGTTGAACAATGACTGTCTACTAATGGGAGGTTCGAGAAACTACTAGTTCAGTTCACAAGGCTGGATGTCTCAGCTGGTCTTCAGTGTATGCTAGAATCCCAAAGAAGTAGGCTGCCATGCTGATGAAGACTGAGAGCAAGCCAGCAGAGAGCTTCCTCCACGTCTCTTACGTAGACTTCCAGCAGAAGAGATGGTCCAGATTTAAGGTAGATCTTCCCACCTCAGAAGACCTGGATTAAAAGTGAGCCTTCCCATTTCAGAGGATTTAACCAATAAAAACTTCCTCACAAGTGTACCCAGCTGCTTGGGTTTTAGATAATTTCAGATGTAGTCAAGTTGACAACCAAAAATTGCATCACACCCATTAACCCGAGAGAATCTTAAGAAGATGGAATGGCTATTGTCCTTTTGCTTCCTTGCCTTGCCCCTTAACTCTGGGGAGTATATTCTGGTCTCTGTGGAAGGATCTGTGAGCATGGAGTAGTACACCTGGTTGAGGAGCATCTTGAACTGCGCAGTGACTTCTGCCACCCGTCTCTCTGCTCTGGGATGGAGAGGTCGGAGGTCCTTCACAGCGGTGACTTCTGCCACCCCTGCCACCCCCCTCTCTCTGCTCTGGAATGGAGAGGTTGGAGGTCCATCACAGCAGTGACTTCTGCCACCTCTCTCTCTGCTCTGGGATGGAGAGGTCGGAGGTCTTTACAACAGTGACTTCTGCCACCTCTCTCTCTGCTCTGGGATGGAGAGGTGGGAGGTTCTTCACAGCACTTCTAGGCTTCAGTTTGCTTGGGTCCGATAGTCTCCCCAGGTCTAGTAGTCAGAACGAAGGAGGATGATGGTGCATTAGGTTTATGAAGGGTGTACTTGCCTGACAGCGGGGTCAATGGAGACAGTTCAAGCAAAGAGATTTCACTGAAGACTCTGGGAGACAACATTGTCTCTGACATGGGAAGATGGGGATCCTTGGGGTGTATTTGCTCAGTGTTCTCTTTGTAACATCATGGAGGTCACATTCCTAGCAGCCCTGTCCTGCGTTGGAGCTTCAGAGGGTGAGGGGGGACAGATGCACAAACGGAAAGCGGATGTAGATAATGACAAGCAGCTGGTCTGATGGCACTTGAGACACCCTGCAGAGCCACATGCAAGGACTCTGTCTAGCACTCTGAGTGGCTTGTTTCCTTGATCTTGACATTGCCCTGTGAACTAAGGATGTCACCGGGCTGTTACAGAACGACCTAGAGAGGCTAAGTGACTTGTGGCAGAGGCTGCAAACACTATCCAAACACTGGTTCTGTACAACACCACTCGGCGCGGGGAGACTAGTTGGAGAGCTGGGTGGGAATCTGGGCATGAATCCAGAACTTGCGTTTGTAGACACTGAGGTGGCTGAGGTTTCTGAGTATCGTGTTACAGGGAATGATATCACAGTAGGTAGAGTTAGTCCTAGCACTGTAAAAGGTTAAGATTTTGGAAACAATAGGATATGTATCGAATAGTGTAACAAGTAATGGTAGACGGACAGCTGTTTGGAAGGGTGTGGATGCTCAAGTACTAATAGGTACTGTGAGTGATAGCCTATGTTTAAAATGACTAAGGGAAGGAAAGGGAACAATTGTACCTAATGGCTCTTAAGGACCAAAGAGAAACATTACCTCGAACCATCCATCGCTGCCGTATGGTCACTGAGGGACTGCCAGGGACTAGTGCTCTTGACAGCACGATTGGATTCCATCTTGGGTTAAGGGAAGGCAGTATAGTTAGGGGCCATCATCTCCATCAGATTAGTTGTACCGACTTGTCAGTGCTCCCTGAGGTTTGCCTGGTGATGTCCCCTCCAGGAGGGGTAGGAAGGGTCACTGGACCCTCAGCTGGGATTCCAGCTGCTCCCTCCTGCACTTCCCAGGCTGCTGTCTGCGGGTCTGCCCTAAGAGCATGTGGAAGTGTCCGAGTGTACAAATCTCTGGACCGTTACACTCGAGGAGGACTCCATGTGTGCTGCCATGGAGACGTTGTTATGCACCCCAGGGTAAGACTTTCCAGGCTGCAGTTGCTTTGGGGCTACCACAGGGCTCCCCAGATTGAGTCCTAGTGGAGTTATTTTCTGGCTTCTCATTGGTGCCCCTTTGAAGGGAAAAGTAGACATTTATTTGAGTCTCTCCAGGAAACGAGCTCTTGGCATAGCCAGCAGGATTATGGCAAAGTCAAGGATGAGACTGACAACTGAAGCTGGACTGATGTGAGTGAATTCCAGTGTGTTCCTCCTTCCCCACGTGGCGCCTTGGCGATAGTTGTTTGCGTCCTACCTGGGTCATGAGACGTGTAACTGAGGTTTGAACCATTGGGATGTGGAGAGACTTGGAGGTGGATGGGAGATTCCAGGGTGGCCATTTTTCCCCCTATACGGAGTGTCATTCCTGCTCGATGAATGGGGTTCACTGCATTAGGTGGAAACCCCTAAGAGTGGTTGATGGTTTAGAACAAATATTATGGTCCCTGAAAGCAGTACGTAAGGATGAGAGTGTCGGCAAGCTGCCGTAGAGGCTGCCTGGCCGCTGCTAACGTGTAATGAGATGTGTAACTGAGCCCGAGATGGCTGCTGAGGGGCATTGCAACAATAAAGGGACATTCTGGACATGCGACTGATGGCCTCCAACACAGCTTCCGATCTGAGAAGGAAAGGAGATAACAGGCAGAGGAGATGGAGGAGTTGGCTTGCCCCTTCTTCCAATTGGAGATGACCCACTTTGTGCCTCTGAAAGAAGGGCCGGTGCAGATGCCAGAGGCTCTTCCACTGTGGTAGTCCTGGGTACCATGTTTCTTCAGTGTTGTCTCTGTTGCTGAGTTCCGAGGCCTGGGACCCTTGCTTGGAATGTGAGGGAAAAGGCTTTCAGATCACTTTCTCAAGGTTGCTGTTACAGCCTCACTGCTTGTCATGGGACGGTAGCCTGAGACCTTGTTATCTTGCTTGTCTTCTGTTTAAAAAAAAAATGTTTCACTAGATAGATGTATAATGCTACTTCTGAGCGTTTTATGGATTTGGAAGCCAGTTTGAGAGATGTACAGATGCATCTAAAGGAACGAGCATGGGTACAGAGCTGGGCGCAGCTGTGGAATTCTTGGCAGCATTGCGATTGGATAGAGCACAGATGATATCCGTCAAGGTGACTGGGAATATTCCGAAGTTGCATCTGGCTATAAATGAGAACCCGGTACCCAGGAGGGGATTGCCGCCCTGTAAGGTGTTGGCCAGGGAGGCCGTGAAAGACACTACAATGATGAAGGCTGTTGCTGTCTTGGTTGTGTGCCAGGACTAGATGATAAGACATAGCATGCTTTGGTCTGGCTACTGCTCACCCATGCTCCGTAAGCAAGCCCAGTGTATTAATTGGTTCCCCGGGTTGTCTGGGTACTTGATTTGTCTCCTAGGTGATTTTTTTAAGATCCCGTCACGTGCGTAATGATTGTCGACCATCACACTCGTCCCTTAAAGCATGGCAGTGAGGACTGTTCACATGTTTTCTAGTTTGTTGTAGGAGGCCACTTGTTCATTTCTTGACTGCCCAGACTGCTGGAATAATCACCCAGAAGCTGTATTAATTACAACACTGCTTGGACTATTAGCTTATGCATATTTCTAGCTCACTCTTATCTCTTAAATTAACTCATTTCTATTATATTTTACCACAAGGGCTTGTGGCCTACCGGCAAGATTCTAGGATTAAAGGCTTGTGCCACCACTGCCCAGCATGACTCTGCCTTCTTTCTCCCAGCATTCAGTTTAGTTTTCCTGCCAAGCTCTATTTCTGCTAAGCCACTGGCCAAAACAGTTTTATTCATTAACCAATAAGAGCATCACATAGACAGAAGGACTTCCCACACCACTAGTTCTTGTTGAATTATCTTTAGGGTAAATGCCCATGAGCAATATTGGTATGAGCATCTAAGCGAGCCCTGAGTCTTACAGATGGAATGGGGTTCAGTCTCTGACTGTGAAGATGAAGGTGCTTCCCACCGTTTGTGATCACTGATGATCTTTCTGACGGGTTATTTTTTGATGACCCAACAGCACTTGATGACGTAGATGTAGTTTGTCCCAGCCTGTAGTTTCTCTGACCCCTTGCTTTCACGTTTGCAGGTAGTGAGTGGGTTGTTTTCCTTTGCTCCCAGGGTGGGGTTTGAACCAAGAACGTTTCCGTGTGAGGGAAGCTCTCACCACTGAGCTTCAGCCGCCTTTGTGGTCTGATGCAGACATTGTCGAACCCTCTGCCAGATACTCAAAGGCAGAACAGGCCATTCGCTAGCTTGACCTTTGCCCTAGCCTCGCCCTTTCCCTGTGTCCACCACTCTTTCCATCATTTGAAGCAGAAAAATCTTCCCATCTAAAAATCTGAGAACAGATTTTACTACGTCGTCCAGGCTGGTCTTAGACTCCTAGGCTGGAGCCATCTTCTCTCCTCAGCCTCCTCAGTATCCGGGAATAAGTCTATACTGCTACACCTAGAAATGTCTGTCCTATATGTATAGCATATATGTAAAATTGCTTAAAAAAAAACCATATTCACAGCCAGGCTGTGATGGCACAAACCTTTAATCCCAGTGCTTGAGAGGCAGAGGCAGGAAGATCTCCGTGCCTTCAAGGCCTACCTGGTCTGTACATCAAGTTCCAGGACAGCCAGTACTGTAACACAGAGAAACCCTGTCTCAGAAAAACACAAAACAAAATAAAAACAAAACCCATATTTACAAATGATGGTGTTCAGTGGGGATTAAAAAGTGCATATATACATGCACACACACATACATACACACATACTGTATATGTGCATTATATACATTTTGTTGATGGAAAGAAACACATAAGACATCAGATCATACTCAATTTCTCGTGCCTGTTGACTTGCCATACATAGATATTACTGATATTTTCTGATTTTTGTATTTCTACAATTTCTTTTTCTATTAAAAAAATACTAGCTAGTCTATAGCTTGACACATTTCAGTGACAAGTTACCGTCATCAAAACAGTTTTTGTTTGTTTGTTTGGTTTTGGTTTTTTGTCCTGGTACCAAAATGGGTTCCAGCGTCTGGTGACTAACATTTATTTATTCTCTGTGCTCAGTGAGTGCTGTAGGTAGGCTGCAGCCCTAGACTTGATGGGGCTTAGCTCTGTAGAGAAGTTATAAACAGAGCCATGTAGGACGGCACCTGCCTGGGCTGTGCCTTTTCCTTGCCTCACCCACCCAACAGTGTGGTGTAAATCATGTCTTTCGTTTGTATGTTTTGAGATGGATCTTGACTAGCCCAGGCTGGCCTCCTACTTGCTATGTTGTAGATGACTTTGAACTTCTGATCTTCCTTCTTCCGCCTCTGGCAGTCTGGGACTGCAGGCCTGGTTTACACAGTACTGGGGATTGCACCTAGAGCTTCCTGCATGCAAGGCAAAGCACTCTGGCAGCTGAGCCACATCCTGGCCAGGAATCACGTGATTAGTGTAGAGCTGCTATGCGGAGTGCAAGTGTCCTGCCCGCTCACATCTCATCAGGCAGACTATATCACATGCTAACACGCCAGTCTTTCCAGACAAGCCACAGGGAACGTAGGATGGGCAGGATGGAAACAAACATGGGTATCAGTGACTCCATCTTGTATTTTACTGTAATTGAACTATTCTCTCGGAGCCCAGTGTTGGGAGTTTGTCTAGGTTCAACAGTTGTAAATAGAGTAGCTTGTAAACACCATGGAACAAATGACATTTACTTTACTTGGAGTATGTTCTCCTAGGGTACGGCTTCCAAAGAAGACTCTGGGTCAGAGGACAAGCCTTGTGGATCTTGTTACATGGACAGACGGCTCCCTGGGGCACTGCCAGCTTAAGGTGCCACTATTAATATTTGAGCGTGTAGCCTTCCCAGTTCCTGCTGGCCCTGGGTTTTGCAATTACTAATTGCTTGTGAGATTTTTAGAAAGGTTGATATGTTTTTGTTAAGTTGAACAAAATGATGATTTAACTTTGCTTCCTGGTTTCTGAAAGTCTTTATAAACACTTCTCCTTCTTTTTCTTTGTCTCTTTGGCATCATACATTTTTTCTCAATAACTATTTTTTTTGTAGTTGATTTTTCTGGGTCTTTGAGATAGTGTTTAATGTATCTCAGGCTGACAGAAACTTTATTTGTAGCCTAAGATGACCTTGAACTGTTGACCCGCTAGTGCCCACCTCTGGAGTGCTGGGATTACAAGAGCGCACCACACTTCTGGCTTTGGTAACTGTTCCTTAAAGCACATCTAGTTTTTGTTTGTTTGTTTTGTGTTTTGTTTTTTCAAGACAGGGTCTTTCTGTGTAGCCCCGACTGTCCTGGAACTCTCTTTGGAGAACAGGCTTAGCTCAAACTCCCAGAGACCCACCTGCCTTTGCCTCCCAAGTGCTGGGATTAATGGCGTGCACCACCGTTGTCCAGCCTAGTCCTTGTTCTTATATAAAAATAGAGCAGTGGAAAAACAAAACTGAGAAATTTTTGACTGAGAAAGTTATGTAATCTCACGGAACAGGGTAAAGGGCACACACACTTCCAGCGCTCGGAATGTGTTGCATGGTTGCATCCTGAGAGAGAAGGTTGGTTGCTCTCTGGGCTGGCGTTTGACTCCAGGGCTTCGGGATTTGCCTGTTGCTTTGTGGTTTACACATGGCCAAAAATACTGCGTACAAACCGAGAGTATCCTTCCTACAGTGTTTGTCCAAACTGTCAATGATCTCATTTTATTACCGACTGTGTCCTCTCCCTCGGTTTATTTTACAAGTCTCACATTCCTGTCACTGTCCTTGTCTTTCACTTAGGAACAGTGGTGTTTAGACAAATCTATAAACTCCAAGACTCTGCCAAGGAGGCGAGACCACTTTCAGGGCAGACCACGCCTTTGTGGTGATTGGCAGAACTGCCTCTGAGTGTGTGCGTGTTCATCTGTCCGTCCATCCCTACATGTGTGGGCATGTGCTTGCACATGCCTGTGTTCATGTGGAGGTGAGGTGAACACGGAGTCTGGAACTCATGCAGATCTTTCACCTGTTACAGAACTACAAACACCTCCCGCCTCGTTTCACGAAGCAATGCCAAACATCCTCAGAACTCGGGAATCCGTTCTCTTTTTTGAGACTCGGCCTAGGGAAAGCTTGGAGCTGTGTTCCCTCTCTGTGGGAAGTGGCCTGGGTTTATTTGGGTGGTCGTGGTTGCTGCCTGTTGGATGGTAGCTGTGACCATCAGGAGTGTAAATGTTAGAACATGGATAAGGGCTGAAGAAAAGGTTCGTGTGTCTTGCTGTGAGACCTTTGTAGTTCAGTTTCTGCTGTGGGTTTTAATTTAATTTCATTTTGGGTAAGTCTTTCTGAGACTCCAGTTGTTTTGTGTTTTGTTTTTCATGACCTACAACATATCGACTGATACTCTTGTGTCTGGGCATGTGTGTGAGTGTGTGTGGAAGTGCACACTTGTGTGTTCTGGAGATTATTAAACCCAGTGCGTCACACACGGTACCACTGAGCTATATCCCCAGTCATAGAACATGTTGGAAGAATACTCTTTGTCCTATTACCCCCTTCCCAATACCTTTGTTTGAATTAGTTTTTTTTAAAATTTTTTTTTATTTAAATTTATTTATTTATTAAGGATTTCTGCCTCGTCCCCGCAATCGCTTCCCATTTCCCTCCCCCTCCCCCGATCAAGTCCCCCTCCCTCATCTGCTCGAAGAGCAATCAGGGTTCCCTGACCTGTGGGAAGCCCAAGGACTGCCCACCTCTATCCAGGTCTCGTAAGGTGAGCATCCAAACTGCCTAGGCTCCCACAAAGCCAGTACGTGCAGTAGGATCAAAAACCCACTGCAATTGTTCTTGAATTCTCAGTATTCCTCATTGTTCACTATGTTCATCTAGTCTGGATTTTGAATTAGTTTTTAAGTTTTTAAGTTTTAAGTTTTTAAGTTTTATTTTTGAGATGATAATAGAATTACATTCTCCCTTCTCTTTCCTCCTCCCAACCGTCTCATACACCCTTCTGTGTGTCTGTGTATGTTGTGTACTGAACCCAAGGTTTTCAGTCCCAAGCATGTGCTCTGTTAAATTAGGCTAAGATGAATCCAGCCAGTTTGGACATGTGCTTGCAGGAGCGGGTTGAGTTTTTGTGAGACCTAGCCATGCCCGCTGTTGCCCCACAGTGTGGGAACGAGCTGTCCTCTGTCATACAGAGCACAAGCCCTGCTCCTGACACCCAGAAGCTATTTTGTTTCAGCATATGATTGAGGTCGAGACTCAGTTTCCTTCGGCTGAGGTAGTTAATCTTGTATAATGGGATTCCTGGCTGCGTATTTCTGTGAAAACTCACTTGAATTTCATTCTTGAAATTTATGAACTCTGCAGTTGAATTAGTGGTCAGAGCAAAGGAAACACTTCTTGTGTTTCTCTTAGAAAAAGAAAAAAGAAAACTGGTTCTTGGATTGTTGTTTTTTTTCTTGTTCGGGTAACGGTTCGAGCAGGAAACCTAAACAAGAGATTGAAATTTGGTTTTGGACTGCTCTAGGTGGCACACACCTTTGATCTCAGCACTTTGAGGCAGAGGCAGGTGGATCTCTATGAGTTTGAAGTCAGTCTGATCTACAGAATGAGTTCCAGGACAGCCAGGGCTACACAGAGAAACCCTGTCTCAAAATCCACGTGAGTCCCCAAATTGTATTGTGCTAGTAGTTTCCTGTGACCTCTGACCCTTATGAAAAATGAGACTATCATAATGTTATATTTATGGCGGCATTAACACTGGGCTGGGGATGTAGCTGAAGTCAGTCCTCCACAGCACATGTGCTGGGCATGGTGGCAGTCTCTGCCCTTGGGAGGCTGAAGCAGGAGGTTCAGAAGTTCAAGGTCCTCCTCCCTTATGAGCTGTTGTGGGACAATCTTTTGGTGCACTGTGAAGATGTGTCTTTGCCTTAGCTGTCGTCTATTGATATAATAAAGAGCTGAATGGCCAATAGTTAGGCAGGAGAGAGTAGGTGGGACTTCCCGGGAAAGAGGGGAACTCTGGGAAGAAGAGAGGTGAGAGACCACAATGAGACATGGAGGAGGTTGGACATATGAAATGGAAAAAAGGTAATAAGCCACGTGGTAAAACGTAGATTAATAGGAGCAGGTTAATTAAGTTGTAAGAGCCAGTTGGAAACAAGCCCAAGCTAAAGGCCAAGCTGTCGTAGTTAATAATAAGTCATTATTTGGGGGCTGCAGGCCAAGGACGTCTGACAGTTAGCTACATGAGTTCCTGTCTCCTCTGCCCCAGTAAACCCTGCAAATCTTGCGGGGGGGGGTATTTTTAATTTACCCTTGCTTTTTTAGTCTTGTGAAGGGCAGCACCGATACTGTAGAGCTCAGTATGCATTCTTGGGCTGCATGCACTACCTCTGTGCCTCTCTGGAGGGTCCTTTGTCTCCTCGGGGAATTGCAATGTCTTCAGGGTTTTCAATTTCCTGACACCCACAGGGGCAGACTTCTTACAGTACATATCTTACATTAATTTGTTTTGAGAATTCCATAACTTATTTTGAAATAAGTTGAGGTGTGTGTGTGTGTGTGTTCTGGACTGGAAGTTTCCAGTGTGAAAACAGAGCGATTGACAGAACAGAGAGAAGGAAGGAGCTTGGGAGAGAAGTGAATGACTTCCCGGAGGAGCTTCCACTGAAATGGGGGTGGCTGTTGGCGGGAAGTGTGTCTGGGAAGAGCGATTTCCCAAGATACCTGTTATCTGTCTTTTGACCCCAGGATAGAGGTAGTATATCCTTACCCAGAATGCTTGGGACAGGAAGGGTTTCCAATTGGAGGATTTCTTGATTGTGGAGTGCTTGCGTAGACTACCAGTTGAATGCCCCTAATGTAGAAATCTAAATTAAAAAAAAAAAATATTCCAATGGCTTTGCCTTTGGCAGCTCTATTCTTCCCGTCATCATATCCTGAGGGCCAGGCTGGGGAGCTCTCTGCTTGTGTCCAGTGTTAGGAAGGCCGTGCAGCGATAGGACGTGCAGCTCCGTTTTCAAGACGTCATCCAGCTGAAGACGATGTCAGTTGCATTCAAGAGTCTGTCAAGCCAAGACTGAGAGATCAAGGAAACAGCGGGAGGGATGCGAAAGCTGAGACACCGAGACACCACTGGGATCTTTAGGAGACTAGGTAGTGGCATGGATTGCACGCCAAGGATGTACGGAAACGCATAAGATGAGAGAAGGGAGACCTCCAGATGCCGGTCCAAGGACCCGGCCTGCGACAGTTTCTTCTCTTTGTCCTCTTGACACAGCATCGTTGCCTGGAAAGGGTTCTCTATGAGGGATTGTCTAGATCAGGTTCTGTGGATGTGTCTGGGCAGGGGCAGGATGGAGACCTTACCTTGATTTATTATGCTAGGTAATGTGGGCGTCAACATTCCCTAGGCTTTGGTCCCAATTTGTGTAAGTGCAGGAACTAAGCTGAGTGGCAGACCTCATGGATGCGTGGATTCTCTCCTGACCTTGGCTGTGGATGCAAACGCGTCCAGTTCCACCAAAATGGAGCACACCCAAGAACCGAGAGCTAGTTAAGCCTGACCTCTCTGCTGGGGCGAGCCTGTGTGTAGCAATGGCACTGTTGCCCAGATACAGCTGCTCAGGCTCCCGTCCTGGGGTTCCTATCCCAATCTGAAGTCAGCGCCTGGCCAGGGGTGCATCTTGCAGATCTACAGCTCCTCTGGCCCTCCTTTCCCCATCCAGTCTCAGCTTACTGGCCTTTGTAGGTGTCATTTCTGTGTCCTCAGCTCTAGGAGCTACCAAGGATGAGGTTGCAGGTTAGGTCATTAGAAATACCTTGGTGTTTATCTTCACACTTGGTTGTTGTTGCTCACAGCAAAACTTGCAGTGTTTTGCTTTCCGCTGCTTCTCCTCTCTCATCTTCATTTTTACTTTCCCTGTCCAGTGTTTAAAATAGCTGAGAGTCAGCCGACTGCGCGCCTCTAAGCAACCTTCACTTCCCACCCACTGGCGCAGGCTCAAGGAATGTGGGCTTTTATTTATTTATTTATTTATTTATTTATTTATTTATTAGATGCTGGTTTCAGCTAAATGTACTTAGGAGGGCATTTGCTTCAGAACCTGTCATAATGGACTGCTTGGATCTATATCCCTTAGTCCTGACCTCCCAGCCTACACATGCGTCACTTTGAGAACACAGGTGCTTGCTTGAATTAGCAGTTTGTAAATGAGCTGTTTTCCAGTATATTTTTGAAACACGAGTGTGGTGTAGATGCTTCTTACTGCAGATGGGACCTGTTTTAGATTTTGGATTTAGAAATATGTACACAGACTGATTGTCAACAAAGCACCCCTAACCCAAGCATTCAATATCCAGACTGAAACCAGCCCTCGTGGGCTGCAGGTTTCCAGAGTACTGGAACTACTTTTTGAATCTTTAGGGTAACAGATGAATGACAGGAAACAGTTTCCTCTTGTGAGGAGATGATCTAAGCATCTTGCAGGTTAAAGAGAAATAGAAAGCATGTCTTGCATCATGATTTTGTGAGCAATGGGTTTCCACTGTGGCTGGTTCGACCCACTGCTGACCTGCCTGCCCGGTGCGGTGTGATGGGGAGGAAGCTTTTCTCACCCTTTAAAGCATTTACCGTGTGTGTGTGTGCATGTGTGTGTGTGTGTGTGTGTAGTCCTGAGGCCACTGTGGATTGATTTTTATTTATAAAAAGCTATGAAGGTAGTTGGGTGGGGGGGGGGGGTAGTGGTGCACACCTTTAATCCCAGCAGTCGGGAAGCAGAGGCAGGTGGATCTCTGAGTTTCTCTGAGTTTGAGGCCAGCCTGGTCGACAGAGCTAGGTCCAGGACAGCCAGAGCTGTCTAAAAAAAAAAAGAAAAGAAAAGAAAACAGTAAAAGAAGCCAGGAAGTGGAATGGTGGCATCATAATGCTAGTATGGAGGGATATGGAGGCAGGAGAATCAGAAATTCAAGGTCATCCTTGACCTCAAAGTGAGTTTGGGGCCAGCCTGGGCTACATAACACCTTATTTAAAAAATAAAAGCAAGAAAAGTGTTCTGTCCTTTTAAAGAGACCCTGGACTGGGACTTTCTGCAGACTGTTTGTGACATTCTTGCTCTCAGCCTGTGTAACCTGCAGGCAGAGGGCAGACGCTGTGGCATTCCGGGGACCTGATGAAGTGTTCAGGGTGGCGTGCGAGGCATGCTCCAGAGTCAAGTGTGGACCCGGAGAGCTGCAGACTCATGGCACCTGCCAGCAGCCTGCTGCGGAGTGCAGGTTGGCAGCCGTGGGGTTGAGGTGGATTTGATGGAAAATGCCATTGAACCCATTCTGTTCTCACCTGAGGTGGAACCCTTTTGCACAGTGGTTCTCAACCTTCCTAATGCTGTGACCCTTTAATAAGTCCCTCATGTTGTGGTGTCCCCCCAACCGTAGAATTATTTCATCAGTACTTTATAACTCTAACTTTATACTGTTATGAACTTTAATGTAGATATCTGATAGGCAACCCCTGAAGCTGTCATGACCCACAGGTTGAGAACCACTGTTTTTCCACTGAACTCTGTATTTTTTTAAAGTTAGTGTATAAAATGATGGGTTTCCTTGTGATGGTTCATATGTAGATAGCCGCATAGCTGTTCACGTTCACACGTTCACACCCCCATTCATGAGTCCCTTTCCTCTCTCCCTCCCTCCTCTCCGTCCTCTCTCCCTCCTCCCTTCTCTCCCTCTCTCCCTCCCAGTACTTTGTTTTCAACACACACACACACACACACACACACACACACACACACACACACTCGGTTAAATCTATGTTCTACATGTGAGATAAAGCATGCAATGTTTCCTTTCTCTTCCCTTCCTCTTTCTGTCCAGGCCCTGTTCTCTGTTTGTGTGTGGACTCAGAACTTCTTTCTGCCCTTACGGTCTACATAGCATTTTCTGTTGTGCAGGAGCCAAGTTCATGAATTACCGCAGTCTGGAAAGCCACGGAAGGCATCTGAGACCTGTGTTGTTCATTGCTATTGTATTTTTTATTGTTTAGATGTAATTTCTAGAGAATCAACAACAAAACAAACTGGTGTCTGTAGAAGGAAGTAGGTAGTCAGAGGTGTTCCTGAAGGCCTGTTCTAGCTCAGCTGGGGTCTGTGGAGCTCCCTGTGGAGCTCCCTGTGGTGCTCCCTGTCTGCGGTGTTCCCAGTGGTGCTCTCTGTGGTGCTCCATCCAGGCCTGGCTACATCATTCAGCCCCTCATCACCACCCCCCGGGGAGGGGCAGTCTAGTTTTCAGTCCTCCTTCATTGTCTTTTCTCCCAAGTGCTGATGGTGGAACTCAGGGCTGTGCTAGGCGATTCCTCAACTGCCGAGCTATTCCACAGGAGTTTTGTTCCTACCTGGTGACTTAGCTTTTTAAAGTTATGTTTATCCGTATGGGTGTGTGTGTGTGTGTGTGTGTGTGTGTGTGTGTGAGAAGTCAATGTCAGGTTTTTTCTATCATCTTCTACTTATTCATCTATCAACCAATCAAACTGCCTATCTATCTTTCTATTTTCTATCTATCTATCTATCTATCTATCTATCTATCTATCTATCTATCATCTGTCTGTCTGTCTGTCTATCTATTATCTATCTGTCTGTCTGTCTGACTGACTATCTATTGAGGCAGGGTGTCTCTCCAAATCTAGAATCTGTTGTTTCAACCAGGCTGACCAGTGAGCCCTGGATCTTCCTGCCTCTGCTTCCCCCACCCCTGCCCCTCTGCTGTCCACACTGGGGTCACAGAGGTCCAGACTCAGGTCTTCCTGCTTGCACAGCAAGCACTTCACCTGTGCTGAGCCGTCTCCTCAGCTTCTTCTTGTTTTGTATTTTGAATGAAATATTTCCCCGAGTAGAAGAGCTAAGACTCCTTGGGGACGTTCACCATCTGGGTAGATTTGAAGACTCTTCCATTTGCTATCAGACTAGGAGAGTTCATACAAGCCACGGCCTCTGGAGCCCAGCGGATCCCTAGGCATGATGAGCTGAGCGCATGAGGAGCAGCGTGGTTATACAGAGCATGCCTGGGCATGAGAGGTGAGGTCGCCCTGGCTTGTGCATTTCTTCCTCCAAGCCCTGTCTGGAATGTGTCTGTGTAAACGCGGGAGACTTCAGTGTGTTATCAGGTGACACACCACCCTGCAGGCCTGGAATGGGGCTGGGGGAGGAAGAAGGCCTTCCCCGGGTGGAGAGGGAGGGCTATGGCTGCAGAGTCAGATCCTTGGGGTGGGAGGGATGGGCAATGGGATAGTAGATGAGGCATTGCACGCACAGGTCTCTTTCTTCCTTCTGGGGGTAATTTTTGTTTTGTTTGAAGAGAGAAAGAATCAAGGCAGACCCTAGCCATTTCCTTTGCTGTCTGAAGGGAATTCTTTATGCAATCATTTCTTCATTTCGCCTTTCTAGTTTCGGTTCAGCTGAATGGAACTTTACTTTTTTTTTTTTAAGATGTTTTTAAATATAAAAGGTGGGTATGGTAGGGCAGGCTTCCCAGCGCTTGGGACTCAGGTGGGAGGATTGCTGAGTTCGAGCCCAGCCTGGACCGTGTCTTCAGAAGTCATCCTGTACTGGAGTCATCCGTAGAAAACGATGCTTCTCACACCCCCTGCCCAAACCCCCGACAGGGACTTCCATGGTTTGGTTCTGAGGAAAGCATGCTGGTCCCCATGCATACCAGGCAAGCGTTCTACCTCCGGGGTACATTCCACCCCTCTGACTTCTTGCTTGGGAAGTGCCTTTCCAACTTGTATTTTAAGCTATAAAGACACACTAAGAGAGAAGATGAGGAAGAGGGGAGAGAAAGAGGAGAGGAGGAGAGGAGGAGGGAGGGGAAGGAGAAGAGGGGAGGGAAAAGAGAGAAGAGACAGTATCAGCCCATTTCTCTGCACGGGGAGGCTAGAGCTCTTCGTCCTCAGACTTATTTTTTGAGACCAGGTCTCTCACGACCCTGGAGTTTGCCACTTGTCTTTCTTTGCCTATTCCTGCCCAGCTCTGCCATTGTAGATGCTTGCTGCCAGGCTCTGGTGGGTGCTGCGAATTGAGCTCAGGCCCTCATGCCAAAAGGATGAGTCTCTGGAGAGGACTTGAAAGGTGTCTCCAGGAAGGGGAAGCTGCGGGAGCCAGAAACACAGGCAGAAGGCATGCCTTAAAGCTCGGGGCATGTTCTAGAAGATAAGGACAAACTAATGTGTCTGGTTCTTCGTGTGGGTGGAATGGGGGTAGGATGGGAATTCCCTTCCAGCTGGGATTTGAGGGCAACAAAAGAAACGTGTCAGACTCTGGAAATATGAGGATTTTCCTAGATGAGCCATCCAGTGCTTCCTGTCTTCCCAAGGTTTTTTCTTTGCCCCCTCCCTTTCTTTTACCAGAGTTAATCCAGTGTTTTCAAACATCAGTCACTTTTCTATCCCCTTGAGTCTTTTCCCAAGGAAAGTAAATACCCACAGCCCTGGTGCTGAGGTGTGTGCTTGGGCAAGCGCTCAGGAGTAGGCAGCTTCACACGCAGGTTTGCAAGCCGCACTGGGTTTGCTCTGCTCCACTGCTAATCAGGCCCAGGAATGCCTTGTCTGGCAGCTGGCAGCAGCCTGCTACCCACCCTCACCCGTGTTCCAATGGGGAAAACAGCGCATTTTTGCTGCCCACTGCCTTCCTTGCGAAGGGCTGTCTAACGGGATTGGGTGCGCGCCCCTTTGTTTCCAGCCGCTTAACCTCGGAGACAAAAGCCAAAGCCTGGTACAGCAAGCCCTTTCCAGGCTGGCCCTGGGTTATAAAAGGGGGGTGAAGAAATTAGGGAGCGAGTGATTTACTGCCGTGCTGGGCCTTGCCCACTGTGCACAGTGTGGGACAGGGGGCTTCCCATGAACACCTGGGTGTGGCGGGTGGCTGCTGTACCCTTGTGCTTTGGAAAGGGGCTCAGGAGAACCTTTTTAAGAGACTTCGCGCAGAGCTCTTGGTGGAGGCCTCCGGTTTCACATCCTTCTCAGCTTAGCCAGGAAAAGTTGTGTTTTGGCAAATGTCATTCCCAGCCATAGTGAGATGTCACCATGTCTCACGAGAGAAGGAGGAAAAGGCTTTTTATGAGGTTAGTGATGGACTGAACACGGTTTTAAACTTGAGTAACTTGTGTGGACAGTCTTCACTGTCGCCTTACCCCTGAAGCAGCCTTGTACTACAGGAGGTGCTTGAGCGGTCAGAGGGACCTTGAGGGACCAGCCTGGGACATTATTCCTCTTTATTCACTGCTGGAGATGCAGGAGGAGGTGGGCGACCTGCTGACTGGAGAGACCTGGGACCGGCCAGACTTTGGGGACGGGGTGACTTAGCATACCACCTGTGCACCCTCCTCGGGTACCTGAGTTGGGGTGAGGCCAGTTTCAGGGCTCCCAGTGCCTGTGTCTTATTCTGTGTTGTCCTCAGTTGTGTTCTGACAAATACAGCAAAGTCCCCGGCGCCTTCAGTTATGTGGCTTTATAGAAATGAATTATGGGGTAAAGGCTTGGCCTAGCGATGGAGGGCTTGGTACATATAGGTCTTATTTTCAGGTTTGTTTGGGGAACGTGAGTCAGACCCCAGCCCTGCCCCCAAAAGGCATCATAGTCAAGGCTCCATGGGTTAGGGTGCAGTTCATTGGTGGGGTGCTTGCCAGCTCTTGTGAGGCTATGGCTTCTGTCTTCAACATTACAAAAATTGGGACTCGTGTCTCACATCTGTGACCTCAGCACTTGGAAGGAGACAAGAATTCAAGGCCAGCTTACCCCTCATGAGACCCTATCTCAAAAACACTAGTTACCTAAATTAAATGTAAAGTTCTTTTGAGGGACCTCAGACTCACGGAATCAGATGCCATTAATATAGCCAGTCTTCAAATCCACATTTTATCAAGCACCCACCAAATTGTAAACACCAAAGATGACAACTCAGCCCATTTGGTAGTTTGAAAGTCTCACATGATCCATCAGTGGGTTAATGGCCCAGGGTAGTTCTTATGACCTACAGGGCTCCTTTATACTGTACCTTAAAATTAAGACCTCCAAGAGCTCGAGGGTGTAAAGTCCTTCAGTTTAGTGCCTTTGAAAAGGGGTGCATTATCTGGATCAGACAACCTCAGGCTAGTTCTGCCCCCTGGGACTGGAGACTGACTATTCTTTTTAAATTTTATTTATTTTTATTTTATGTGAATCAGTGTTTTTCCTGCATGTATGAGGATGCCTGATCCCTTGGAACTGGAGTTATAGATAGTTGTGACCTGCCATGGGGGTGGTGGGAATTGAACCCAGGTCCTCTGGAAGAACAGCCAGCGCTCTTAACCACTGAGCCATCTGAGACGGACTATTCTTGATAGTCTGGAATTTTCAGCCTGGGAGTCTCAGGGCCCCCAGGGTCCCTTTTCTGAGTCACCCTGGGCTAAAGGAAGAGAAGGACAAACAAGGAGGGATGGGGAGACGGCTCAAGGAGGAGACTTCCAAGGCTGGGTGACTGTGAAGATGATACTGGTGACAAGTTAGTGGGATAACAAGAGCAGCAAAGCCAGCCAGCGACAAAGGAGCCCGGCTCTCACCTGCTCTAAATATTTTGAACATGTTATAACAAACCTGTGAAATAAGTACTGCTGCTGTCACCCCCAGTTCACCAATGGGGAAACTGAGGCAGGGTGCCATTAGCTAAGGTCAAGATAGTGGTGGCAGATGGGGGATTCTGATGCTCAGATCCTGGCGGCATAGGCAGAGAGTTCAGTTGACCGCTCAGATATCTGTGGCCCCCTCGCCGCCACCCCACAAAGAAGATGGCAAAACAGAGCGTGTGCCGGCTCTGCCACTCCTACCCCCACCCGGACGTCACTTGGGCCCCAGCTAACTGTCATGAGGCTGAAAGTCAGCTCAGTGCTCTGAGATTTAGTTTTACAGAACTAATAGGAATCAGTATTTTTTTTTTTTTTTAGTGAAATAGTCTAAGTGGTGGGATGACCTTCAAATCTTAGTGTAAGATTTACTATTTATATAAGAGTGTGTTTGCATGTGTGTCTGTTCACCATATGTGTGCCTGGTGCCCATGGAAGCCAGAAGAGGGCATTAGACCCCCTGGACCTGGAGTCCTAGTTGAAAGATTCTGGTAGGTGCTGGAAATTGAACCCAGGTCCTCTCTGAGAGCAGAGAGTGATCTTAACTGCCGAGCTATCCCTCTCGCCCCAGGCCTTCAGCTTTTTAGGTGGAAATGGGCCAAGGGAATAAGTCGCGGGGCTTTTAATTCCGTTGGGTTTGCAGCTATTTGCATATCATCTGGATCAGAGGTGGCGCTAAGTGTGTGGTGAACAGAATCACGCCTGATTTCTTGTGCTCTCTGTGCTCTGGGCTGTGCTCCAGGCTGTGCTCCAGGCAGTACTCCAGTCTGTGCTCTGGGCTACGTTCTAAGCTGTGCTCCAGGCATTGCTTCATGCACTGTTCTGGGTAGTGCTCCAGGCTGTACTCTGGGCTGTGCTCTGGGCTATGTTCTGAGCTGTGCTCCAGGCATTGCTTCCTGCAGTGTTCTAGTGCTCCAGGCTGTACTCTGAACTGTGTTCCAGGCATTGTTTCAGGCAATGCTCCAGGCAGTGCTCTAGATTGTGCTCCAGGCTCTGCTCTGGGCCATGTTCTGAGTTGTGCTCCAGGCATTGCTTCATGTAGTGTTCTGAGTAGTGCTCCTGGCTGTGATCTGGGCATCAGTTTAAAGCAGCTGCCTTCAACTACCCCTTAGTCTTTTCTGCTTTGCTGCTTCCTGTTCCAGACTAGCCTCTGATTCAGCCAAGTATGGAGGTCAGATACACTTTAAAGCTTAAATTGCTTTAGTTTGTTTTGGTGTTGACTAGGCCTCCGGTGGGGGTGTTTTTGCTTTTAGATGGTCTTTCTGTACGAGTTTTAAAAGTTGAAGTTCAGAAAAACACACCCCATAAAATTTACTGTCTTCTGGGGCCTGGAGGGGATAGTTCAGTGGTTAAGGGCATTTGCTGCTTTCGCAGAGGGCTGGAGCTTGGTTCTCAGAACCCACACCATACTGTTCTCAGCCACTTGTAACTTCAGTTCCTGATGATCCCACACCTTCTGTCTCCAGTAGGCACTGCCGCACAATGTGCTTGCTAACGTGGACATGCATGCCTGCATGCATGTGTACGCATACCACACATGCATACGTGTGTACTTACACACGCATTGTTCTTTAGTGATACCATCTCTGCCTTGTGTATGTATGTGCATGTCCATACATGTTCATATGTGTGCAGAGCAGTGCACATGGAGGCCAGAGGACAACCTCAGGTTCTGCCCACCTTGGTTTGAGGCAAGCTCATTTGCCAGTACCTGAGGCTTGTAGGTTAGGCAACGCTGACTGGCTGCTAAGCCCAGAGATCTGCCTGTCTCCACTCTTACAGGTCACGGCTCCCAGCCTGAGTTTTCGAGGCTTGTGAACTAGACATAGTATTCTTACCTCTGTGCGGGAAGGGAATCACTCCAAGCGATTCTTCTTCTCAGAGTCAGAAGAGCCCACCCAACAAACCTCAACTCAAGAATCACTAACCCAAAGTGAGGCCAAAGCTGGGAACCCGCATCTTTGGTCTCTGTGCTTGGAGAAATCTCTCATGTTCCTAGAGCATGCTGGCCGTGGCATAGATCCACCCAGTCCAGAAGGCCTCTAGCTGTTTATCCGGCTTGACAGAGGGGCTGCTCCATGTCCTAGGATATGTTCCCATCACCTTGGATAGAGCCTTTTGAGGTGAGGTTCTGAGGACAGGAGAAAGTTAGGAGCTCTCGCAGAGCCGTCATGGGGACTGAATTTAGTGTACCAGGGCTTGCAGCCATATAGGAGCAGCAAGAAAACATTTCCAAAAGTTTTATTTATATGTTTTATTACTATTTCCTGTTGGTATTATGTGAACAAATATTGGTGAAACCTTGTAAAAAGCAGTAAGATCCCTAAAATTCTCAAATATTGCTGAGGAGCTGAGGGTGTAGGCAGCGGTGTAGGGTTTGCCAGTCCTGTGTCAGGCCCTGGATCTGGTCCCCAGCAAACAAATAAACAAACAACACCTCCACTGCAGGAGGAGCGTGCTTTTATACCTGGAGACAGATCTGAAGTTCAAAGGTAATGTATACATAGTTTTTCTTTTCAGGATTTAATAATCTAGACTAAATCTCTGGTGAATCAGGATGAATGAAACTCCTTAAACTTTAGCACTGGCTGCCCTGCCGCCCCTGACTCAGCGCTGAGGTGGGATTCGCCTTACCTGCAGCTTTATAGACTGGTAGGGCGCCGAGGTGGGGTTCTTATCTGCAGCCTTACACAGGTCACGTTCTTGCCTTCCCGCTATGCAGTGTGGAGGGCTGGGAGGGCAGGGTAGGCATGCGGGGCATTGTTAGGCAGCTGGTTAATGGTTAACCCCTGCAGTATGCCACACACACACCTAATCTTCATTGAGACCTACGACTCAGGGTGAATAATGGCTAGCCCTTCCTCCTTTGACTAAGACTGTTTGACCTTGCACGGCTTATTCTGTGAAGGTTGTTTTTCTTCTTTTGCAAATAGAATTTACATAGCTCAGAGGTTTTTATGACTCACGCCTTGCAAAGAAACCAGGTGGTATCCATGAATAGTGTGCTGTCCTTTAGAGACCTGTGGGATGATTGCCACGGACTCCGTTAGTAAATGCGAACACAGCTGCATAGTTGGAAACCAACATAAAGGGATCTTTTCCTCCTCAGTAGGAAACGTGAGAAAAGCGCTGCTCTTGCTCGCAGACACAGCATGACACTGTTTATGGGGACTCTGGAAGGGAGAGAGATAAAAAGGAGCAGGGGCTGGAGAGATGGCTCAGAGGTCAACAGCACTGGCAGGACTCAGGCTCAGTTGCTAGCACCTTTATGATGACTCCCGACCATCTACAGTTGCTGATCTAGGCATCCGACCCCCTCTTCTGGCCTCACGGACTCTTGCACATGGAGTGCACATAGCGTGCACACGCATGTATGCACACACATCTGAAGGCACTGCAGCATGTGCTAGCCTTGGAGCGCCGCTTGCTGCATACAGCCTTGCTGAAAATGCTGGTTGGTCGCTGCCCTATCAGGAAGAAACAGTTTCAACTAAAGCCTTTGCCCTGCTTAAACTACTGCAAAAACATTCGATAAACATGAACAATCTTAATAATAGACAAGCTTGGCTTAAAATCAATCCTTAACAGGCTTAGTGGTGGTGGCAGTGGTGGCGGCAGCGGAGGTGGTGGCGGCAGGTGTGCAGTGCTCATGTGGAGGGCAATGGCCAGCGTTGTTCTTTGGAGCCATCTACCTGGTTTTGTTTTGTTTTCTCTCCCTAGCCTAGAACTCACTGAGTAGGCTGGTCTGGCTGGCCAGCGAGTCCCACAGAACCGTCTCGTTCTTCCTCCCCACCCCTGAGCTGACATGTGGGCTCTGGGGATCAAGCTAAAACCTTTATCCTTGGATGACAAGCACGTCCACAGCTAGGCTGCATTCCTCAGCTCCTTAGTTATGTGTTTTTAAAGACAGAGTCTTGATCTATAGCTCATGTTGACCTGGAACTCAATGTGGCCCAGGCTGGACTCAAACTCCACAGCGGTCTTTCCTAGCTCAGCCTCTTGAGTGCTGTGGAGTTTGAGTCTAACCTGGGCCGTGACACTGCACAGACCTCACCCTTGTTGAGGGAGCAGCCATGCACCACCTGCAGAGGTGCGTGTGTTTCCTTTGGAGTTTACCGTCAGCCGCACTGCCTCTCCTTAAGCTAGGCCTTCCTGAGCCTTCTTGACGCGGCTCCCGGTTCCCTGGGTGTCCCAGTCACCATCTGTCTTAATCACTTCTCCCTGCTGTGGTAGCATTCTGAGGAAAGTGACTTAAGAGAGAAAGGCTTTACTTTGACTTCAAGTTCCACAAAGAAGGGTTTCAGTCCATCCTAGCGGGGAAGATAGGCTGGGAGCAGAGAGCAGGGGACTGGCTGCTGTTGCATCCACGCCCAGGAGGCAGAGAACAAGGAAAACACACTACTGCATAGGCTGGGGTCCCAGATAGGGAACGATGCCACCCACAGTGAATGGGTCTTCCCACCTCAATTGAATATAATTAGGAGAATTCTCGTAGGTGAGTCCAGAGGTCTGTCTTCCAGGAGACTGTAGATTCTGTCAAGCCGTCACTGCACTGAGGGTTCCCCTGCTGCTGGTCCCTGGTGAGTACAGATGCTCTGAGTGTCTTCAGGTCCGTAACCACATACCTGCGATTCTTCTCTTCTTAGGGTTCCCCATTCTAAAAGTACTTGTGAGCATCTTTTCACGTGATTGACTGTGTGTCTCGTGACTTTTCCTGGAGAGACATCTATCTATTCACCGACAGACATAAGCTACCAGTAGTAAGGGAACTATTCTGTCTAAGTCCAGCCTGGTGAACCCCTGAGCTAACTGGGGTTGTGTGTAGAAGCATAGGTGCTTCGGGCAGCTATGGTGTTGGAAAGCCCACTCAGCTGTGGCGAGGCCTGCATCACTGGACCTCTCTGGACCACTTCAAGGGCTCCCCATAAAAGAGTCTTTTCCCTCTGAGATTGTTCACTGCTCACGTGACCTGGGGATGGGGCCTGGCCTTGTGAGTCTTGTAAGTTTAGCGAGCTTACTGAGTCTTTATGTTTCTTGTGAGGCTCTTGAGCCTTTGCTCCCCACTCTCTGGGCTAGAGAATGTTTAAGTGTGGAGGAGAGAACTGTACACAGTATAGTACGGTACACGCACGCGTGTATAGTTCAGTACACACACGCATGTACAGTACACATGTGCAGTAAACTCAGGTCACAGTTAAAGCCATTGGCTTTTCCTTTTAAACCTGGCCCTAGCTCTGTAAGGATGTCATGTAGAATCTAACTTTAAAAAAAGGTGGGTTTGTGTGTGTGTGTGTGTGTGTGTGTGTGTGTGTGTGTGTGTGTAAAGCTCCAAGTCACTTCCTTTATGCTAGACCAGGGCAGGTCCTTTATGCGAGGGCAGTTGGTCCAGTCCTGTTTGATTTTCAGCTGAAATGTCCTCCAAACAGAGTTCCAGGCCCTGTCTTACCCCGGAGGTAGGTTCTCTCCTTGAGGGAGCCCACCTATGCTGTGTCTTATTCAACACAACTTCCCCAGGGCTGAGCTGGTGCTCTCTGAGCTGTCTCACGGAAGCATCTGAGCACATGTTTGTGGCCCTTAGAGGTGGGACCAGGATGCCGTTCTGTCCTGAGACTCTTTCTCCTGCCTCCAGGTGTGGGAGGATGAATGGGGGAGAGGATGGTTTGGGGACAGCTGGAAGACAGTTCTTCTGAGACTTTGCTGTACGATCTGGGTCTAGAAGCATCTGTTGGCCATGGAGCTGGTTCTCAGGAATGTGTTTGGACAGCCAGAGCCAGGCCCAGGGCTCTGATGCAAACATGACCAAAATATTCCCCATTAGCACAGAAGATAATGGGTGGTGGCCACCTTCCTGATATTCCTGCCTTCCTGAGTGTCACATAAAGGGACACTCTTTGCAGAGATAGGACTGAAGTGGGCAGTGGCCATTCCTTTGTGTTCTGTGATGTGGCCCAGAAACCTTGACTTTTCCTCCTTTCCCAGACCAGTGGTGGAAGGACAGGGAAGTGGAGATGTCCCTGGCTGAGTCCTAGCAGCCATTTCACAATCTACAGGGCAGGAGCATTTTAGGAAGGTTCCAGGGTTTTAGGTTGTTTCTCACCGTCTTCCATAACAAGAAAGAGCCAAGTGGTGTGATACCGTAAACATTTCCGGTACCCTCACCTGCTCTGCGTTTGTCCTTGCCAAAGAGGCTCACACGGATAGACAGACGTACGCAAGCCCTCCTGAGTTGATGGTGCAAGCTGCATTTTGAACACACGGGAGTTTTTTATATGTACGCAGAAAAGAGTTCCACAGTTTTGGGGCGTCCACTCTCCGCTCTTCCCTCTGCCGAGTTTGTCGTGTGCTCTGCTCCACTCTTGCTGGCTGCCGACTCCCTGTAACCAGCTACGAGCCCCGGGGTGTCATGATGTCACACCACATGCAAAGTGAGGCTGCTTTTGGCTTTTCTTTCTCTTCCGGTTTTAAAGTTTATTTTATTATAGATACACATGATGGTGACAGTTGATATCAGATGAACGCTGTGCCCCCAGCCTGCATTTAATATGATCTTGGTCTTCTGATTGCTCAGAATGATCTCTGATGTCATGCTGTAGTGGGATGGATCTTAAGTGTTGTCCGGAGGCCCATATATGACAGGCCATCTCCTCATCCATTGGAGTTATTTCTCCACGGCTGTGTTTCATTTCCTCTGTAGCCAAGACCTTGATCCTATTGCTTCTGCCTTCCCCATGCTCTGATTACTAGGACATGCCACCATGCCTAGTTTGTGAGGTACTGGGGACAACCCAGGGCTTGGTGCAGGGCAAGCAAGCAGTCTATCCACCGAGCTGTATTTCCAGCCCCACTTCAGATGTTTTTAAAGCCCTTTCTCCCATGCTCACCACCGTCCTTCTGAATTAAATTATATTGGTTTCATGCTAAAGACGATGGCCCTGGGGTTCCCTGGGTCCTACATAGGGCAAACTTCTTTCTGCTCTGTTTGAGGCTTCATCCCATCTGGTAGCCAAGGTATCCAGGTTCCTTTTCCCGGTGGCGTCTTGGAGGCCTGTGTGCCCTGACGGACTCGTAGGATGTCATGTACCACAGGACACAGTTACTCTTGCATTTTGTGTGGCAAGCCATGGAACGGTTGTCTTCTGCTGGTGTGAAGCAGGGAAGTCTTGGGGACTTGCCCTTTAGTTGCCAAAAAGAGATCTCTGATAACAGTAAAGTTTCAGGGACGCTGGTTTCTCCTTAGAATGCTGTCTTAGTGCTGTAGGATCCACAGACATGGAGTCCTTTCTCTGCCTGGGAAGGGGAAGAATTTCTCTGCTCAGAACAAGATTTGGCTGGTCTGAGAGGCGATGTTCCAAGTCTGAGACGCTCCTTTGTACGTTCGGGTTTATTGTCCCCTGATGTTTCCTTGGATTGATGCAGTGA
Source organism: Microtus oregoni (assembly GCF_018167655.1). NCBI lineage: Eukaryota > Metazoa > Chordata > Mammalia > Rodentia > Cricetidae > Microtus > Microtus oregoni. The sequence goes on from NW_024543221.1 coordinate 13,603,853, forward strand.
TATTTCTGTTCCTTCTGTCTTTATAAACAAAATCCTCTTTCAAAAAATGATTCTGGGGACCAGAGAGATGGTTCAGAGGTTAAGAGCACTGGCTGCTCTTCCAGATGTCCTGAGTTCAAGTCCCAGCACCCACATGGTGCCTCACAACCATCTGTAATGAGATCTGGTTCCCTCTTCTGGCATTCAGACATGCGGACAGAACACTGTGTACATAATAAATGAGTAAATCTTTATAACATGTTTCTGAGCATCTAATCTAGCAATGCTAGGTTTGCAAACTGGTGTTGGGATGCTCCTTTTTGATGCTTGTTAAGCACACTGTTGAGTGATCCCTGCACTCAGGAGGTGGAGGCAGGAGGACCAGGACACCCTCAGCTGCTCAGGGAGTTTGAGGCCAGCCCGACTGATACGAGAATCCCTCTCAAGGAAAGAAAAGGGCTAGTTTATAAGCCGTGAGATACACTGATGTTTGTGGAGATGGTGAAGGCTTGCTTGCTCTCCAGCTATGGTTCACATGGTCACGCTCGAAAGGGTGAGTTTTGCAGGCAGCGTGTGTGCAGCTTCCCAGTCCTGCACAGTCCTGCGATGCTGGAGGCAGGCTGCAGCATCTGTAGGAAAGCTACATAAAAGGTTCATAAAAGCACCCCCCTCACCCAGAGGGCTGCGGAGTGCCCTCTGCAGAGCAAGCCCGCAGGTCACCAGTAGGTGTAGCAGGCCTTGAGGCTGGAAGGCAGCTGGGAATTAAATCTGGTTTGCAGCAGATGTGCAGATTCTTGGGCTGAGGCAGAGGAACAAATTTCTTCTGTCTACAGATTGAGTCCTGGAGGCTGGCCGAGAGAGCTCGCAGCCACAGACACCTCCATTGCAGGGAGTTTCTTCCTACAAGTCCTGTGGAGGACCTAAGGGCACTTTTTCCTAGTGGCCAACTTCATTGGGAGCCCAACACTAAAGTCTGTGTGTGTGCACATGTGTGTGCGCGTACATATATGTGAGTTGTGCGTTCATGTGTGCACATGTGTGCGCGCGCGAGTGTACATGTGTGTACATGTGTACATGTGTGAGTGTGTGTTTCTTTCAGACTGCTGCTGCTGCTAACAACAGTCAGCCCTCTGTTGCTTCTTTGTCTGTAGGGCTTGAGCCTGCTGACTTTCAGGCGGCTTCATATTAGGGGGACAGAACTCGCCCTAAAGTAGAATTGAAGAGGAAAAGATGCTATGGAGAATCTAAGCAAAGGGCAGAAGTTAGCGTGAACGGGAAGGAGCTCAGTGGACCCAGCGGATCAGCTGGGTCAGCATTTCACATAGATGGTGAGGTGCCAGGCTTAGAGCTTGGCATTCCAGCGTGTAAGCTGGAACACGAATGTGTTTTGGTTTATTCTTCACCACGGAGTCTCAAGATTGACATGTGCTCACTGCTGGGGGAGAGGGAGGGTTCTGGAAGGTTTCAGTTGTGTGAAGAGGAGAGGAAGAATGCCAGTGAATGCCATGGGCTTGTGCCCAGGGAAATGCCAAGCACACATGTTATGTAAGGGTGTGGATTATTTGTAGCCGCCACTGACTCTCGGCTCAGCTCTTTTTCTCCATCCTGCCCTGGGCCCCGAGCTGTCTAGCAACTTGGATCCCGTTGTTCTGATCTTAGGACCTTTGAAAAGTCCATTTCTCTGAAGTGGCAACTCATCTCATCCAACACTGCCCGTGGGCCTCGCGCTCTCAGCTGAGCTATGTTTTCATTGGCGGAGAAGCCAGCTTTCATGATGGCTTGTGCTGACATGCACTCGATGACGGGTTTGTCACCTCTGAGCAAATCACTGTGCGAGGTGAAGGAGAATGGCGGCCACTCAGGCTCCTGCAGACAGCTGGAGCCCTGTCACTAGCTAGATGTTAGGTCAGGAAGGGCCTCAGACTCTTTGCCTGGCAGTGTGCTTGTCTGGGAAGTGAGGCTGCTGCCTTGACAGGGCTGAGGTATTAGAATAACAGGGGCAGAGTCTAGAGCTGGGGAAGGGCTGCAGAAAACTGTGACCGCTGATAAAGTTAGGGTGCGGCCCAAGCATTTGCTAATTATAACTTCCCCGTCCACCACTGTATGGACCACAATGGCACCTGTACCTAAGGATGTCTGTAGCCCAGGACTGGTCACTTATAAATCATGGAAGGCATCCGTCTTCCGCCTGGTGACCAACCCCGTTTGTGGGGCCTGCCTGTTTGCAGCTACACCAACCTTCACTGTGAGCATCTCCATGTTTGTGGGCATGCTCACCTTCTGTGTTATCTGTGATGAAAGTCGGGAGTGGAAAGTCTAAATCAGCCGCATTCTGGACTTTCCTCCTGGCCCGCTTCTCCCAGCTCAGTGCCCACTGGCTCATCTTTTCTTCACGTAGCCTCCATGATTCCACGAAGAGTTTAACCCCTTTTCCCACGAAGCCTGAATGCTGCAGGTTACCCCAGATGTACTCAGCTAGAATATGATGTCTTCATAGATTCCACGGGTGTTCAGTGCAGTAAAGGGACCCTTCTTGAGAAGCTGCCTGGCTGCTGAGTCTCCAGGGAAACGGCTTCCTGCCTCCCGTGAGCAAGTGAGTGAGACTCTCTTGGTCACTCAGACTAAAAGCATAGCACATGCTCAGCCCTCTTTCATAGATGTGGGGACTGGAGGGGTGTGTGTGCCTTTTCTCCTCCCTCCCATCATCCTTTCTGTCAGATCCACTGCTCTGCTCTGTTTGTGAGTCCCGTTCACTCCTAAACCGCGTGGCGCTCAGACCGTGGTTTCCTTTTTGGACAGGCTTTTGCTTCTCTCTCCTTCTCACTTGCTTGATTGTTTTCATTGAGCTGTGATGAAATGAAATGCCCACCCATCTCCCACTTCAGCTCCTGTGACTGCCATGTGACTCTCCTCACCTTTGTTGGCCCTGAGCACTGCCCTTGTGGAGCCCCTGGCTTCCTGTTCCAGTCTGCACTGGGACTGGGAGGGGTAACACTTCCCCATGAAGTTATCCAAACAATTCTCCTGTTCTCGAGGCCTTCCCTGCCCACCACCTACTCACTTCCCTCCCCAAACCAAACAATACCTGCCTGCCCAACTCCGAAAGCCAAGCTTCCAGAAGACTCATTCTTCTGAACTCTGTAGTGTGGGCCTTCTGACATGAAATTTATAGTGTTTGCATCTTGTTCCTCTCCTCTGATTTGAAATGAATTTTCAATGATTAAAATGGTGGAATCATCTTCATTTTTGCTGCCTAAGCCTAGCCATTTCCTAGCTCCAAGCTTCTAACTACTGACTTGAAGAAAGAGAATCGGGCGTGACCAACCCTAGCTGGAAATCCCTCATGTTGGCTGTGTTTCCTTCGGCTAAGAAGGTTGTGCAGGTAACTGGTCCCATAGTTGTAGGCAATCCAGGAGATACTTAAGAGAGAAGATGCAGAGCCTAAAAAGAGAAATGAGCCGGGGAACAGGGTGTTTCCATAGACCATGTGGCTTTCAGGTGAGACTCTTAGTTTATGAATGGCGTCAGCTGCGATAGCCTTCCAGGTTTGCCCTTTTTGTTTATTTCTGAATGCAGGAAGGCAGCGGTGCTCGTGTGCCTGAAGGGCAAAAGTCAACCTTGGGTCCCCTTCAGAAACCATCGCCCTTGCTAGGATTTGAGGCTCCCTGATAAGGCTTGCCGAGTTAGTGAGCTCCAGGGACCCTCCTGTCTCTGTTGCTCCCCACTCTCCTCTCTCTCTCTCTCTCCCTCTCCCTCTCTCTCTCTCTCTCCCTCTCCCTCTCTTTCTCGCATGCACGCGCACACACACACACACACCAGAATCGAAGCCAGCTCTGTGCTTGTGTGGCAATCATTCTACTACCTGAACAGACTCCCCACCCCCCCCTGCCCCCACTGGTTCCCCGGGTGCCTTTTGGAAATGAGAAACTTAGAGAACATACATGAACACGAGCGGCAGATAGAGGATAAGGAGAGAACATACATGAACACGAGCAGCAGATAGAGTATAAGGAGAGAACATACATGAACACGAGCAGCAGATAGAGTATAAGGAGAGAACATACATGAACACGAGCAGCAGATAGAGTATAAGGAGAGAACATACATGAACACGAGCAGCAGATAGAGTATAAGGAGAGAACATACATGACCACGAGCAGCAGATAGAGTATAAGGAGAGAACATACATGAACACGAGCAGCAGCAGATTAGTATAAGGAGAGAACATACATGAACACGAGCAGCAGATAGAGTATAAGGAGAGAACATACATGAACACGAGCAGCAGATAGAGTATAAGGAGAGAACATACATGAACACGAGCAGCAGATAGAGTATAAGGAGAGAACATACATGAACACGAGCAGCAGATAGAGTATAAGGAGAGAACATACATGACCACGAGCAGCAGCAGATTAGTATAAGGAGAGAACATACATGAACACGAGCAGCAGCAGATTAGTATAAGGAGAGAACATACATGAACACGAGCAGCAGATAGAGTATAAGGAGAGAACATACATGAACACGAGCAGCAGATAGAGTATAAGGAGAGAACATACATGAACACGAGCAGCAGCAGATTAGTATAAGGAGAGAACATACATGAACACGAGCAGCAGATAGAGTATAAGGAGAGAACATACATGACCACGAGCAGCAGCAGATTAGTATAAGGAGAGAACATACATGAACACGAGCAGCAGCAGATTAGTATAAGGAGAGAACATACATGAACACGAGCAGCAGATAGAGTATAAGGAGAGAACATACATGAACACGAGCAGCAGATAGAGTATAAGGAGAGAACATACATGAACACGAGCAGCAGCAGATTAGTATAAGGAGAGAACATACATGAACACGAGCAGCAGCAGATTAGTATAAGGAGAGAACATACATGAACACGAGCAGCAGCAGATTAGTATAAGGAGAGAACATACATGAACACGAGCAGCAGATAGAGTATAAGGAGAGAACATACATGAACATGAGCGGCAGATAGAGTATAAGGAGAGAACATACATGAACACGAGCAGCAGCAGATTAGTATAAGGAGAGAACATACATGAACACGAGCAGCAGATAGAGTATAAGGAGAGAACATACATGACCACGAGCAGCAGCAGATTAGTATAAGGAGAGAACATACATGAACACGAGCAGCAGCAGATTAGTATAAGGAGAGAACATACATGAACACGAGCAGCAGCAGATTAGTATAAGGAGAGAACATACATGAACACGAGCAGCAGCAGATCAGTATAAGGAGAGAACATACATGAACACGAGCAGCAGCAGATTAGTATAAGGAGAGAACATACATGAACACGAGCAGCAGCAGATTAGTATAAGGAGAGAACATACATGAACACGAGCAGCAGCAGATTAGTATAAGGAGAGAACATACATGAACACGAGGGGCAGCAGATAGAGTGTAAGGACAGCAGTAGACAGCGCATACCTGTTTTAGTAGGCATTTTAACACTGTGACGGTCACCACAGGGACAGGCTGTCTAGCTGGGGTCACCTTGGATCATTTTTCATTGTGTCCAGCCCCCATCTAGCAGCTCTAAGCTGGAGAGGCGAACTAAGGACTATTGCAGTTTCTGAATCGCTTCATTCACCTTGAGTGTGGAGGGGCAGGTAACAGGGTGACATCCGTGCCCCACACAGATGGTCTGCTTTAATTGCTGACTCAGAATCCTCTTTCCAACTCAAGATTATTGTACTCTAGGGACTTGATGACTCTGGCGAGTCCCCAGTGCTGCGCTAAATGGAGCAGTTTCTAGGATCACTTGCAATAGTGGGATAAGAGATACGCCCCAACTTTGTTCCTGTGCTGCACTGTTTGGGCCTGCCGTTGCTTCATGTGTTACCCTGATGGAGAAGTAAAAATAATTTTGGATATGGTCTTTTACTCAGACCTCTCCATACTGGAAACTTCATTTCCTTTGTGAGCCACCGTCTTTGTCATCTTTGTCTCCTTTTTACCTTGCCCCTTTGTCGTGTGTCTGAACTTCTTTGTTCTTTACTTAATCTGAGTGGGCCAAGCCCTTCCCTGCCAATCAATGGACCCACCCTGCCTTGCTTTTTCTCCTTCTTAGCACTTCATTCAACCTGCTAGGGAGAGGAAGATTGCTTTTCCTGTTCTTTGGCAAAGCCCAGGCTCCTGAGCCGTGTGCACAGATAGATTTTGAGGCAGTTCAGCCACGCAATGTTCCCGTGGGTATCAGTGTGGAGTCAGTGTCTAACCTTCTCAGAAGCTCCCTGGAGGGCTGGCTGGCTCATCACACCTAGAATACAGCTCTGAGGTCACACTCACGCTCATCACACCTAGAACACAGCTCTGAGGTCACACTCACACTCATCACACCTAGAACACAGCTCCGAGGTCACACTCGTGTCTACCCAAGTGTTTTGCACTTTGGAAGCTGTTTGTGACTGTTACAGAGGGTGTGAAGACTTAGGTACCCTCTCCTCAGGATGGGAATTTACCTCAGTGAAGCTTTCCTGATGTGTTATGGAGTCACACCTCAGCCTGGGATGAGAAAGAAAAGGTCAGAATCTGAGCTGAGTTCTTTCAACTCTGCGTTTGGTCCCTTCCTTCTCTGCTCACTCAAGTGCCCGAGAAGCGTGATGGATCCTTCAGTTATTTTTACAGTGAAGAAGTGGAAGCCATGGTATCTTCATGTTTGAAACAAGGTCTCATTTATCCAGGACCAGTCTCGAATTTACTATGTAACTGAGGATGTTCTTGGAATTTGGATCCTCCTGACTCTGCTGTCGTTCCAGTGCTGGGACCACAGGCAGGCAGCACACTTTATACAGAGACCTGTAGGTCCATGGTCTGACATGTGTGTCTCTGCTAGGTGTGAACACACAGAACCAGAGGGCAAAGGTCAACAGCTTCGATTGTATCCAGCGCTAGTGAATGCTACACACGCAATCACGGGCAGTAGCGGATTTAGTATGAGAACAGCAGTAGTCAGACATGTCTGCTTTACGAGAAAGTCTGACACAATGAAGATCCTCACAGGAACGAGCTGTCCAGCTGGGCTCACCCGAGCTGGAGTCTTTGCATTTGACAGATTTGGGGGCAGTTTAGGAATGTGTACTAAGGAGCTGTGGACACCCAGCTTTGACTTGATAAACTCTCAAAGAGCCAGGGAGGCGGGGTAGATAAAGAACAGAGAATGGAATTCCTCAAGCGCTAGTGGTTTTAATCAGCGTGGACTGTGAAAAGGAGCACGTGCTGGTTGGTTTCAACTATCAGCCGGACACAGTCCACAATCACCTAAGAAGAGTTTCACAGAGGATTGTCTAGATACTCCATGGGTGCGTTATCTGGGGCATTGTCTGTGTGTGTGCTGGGGATTGGACTCAGGTCCTCGAGTTTGTGCAGCAAGCCCCTTACTGAGCGGCCCGCCCAGCTCAGAAGTTTCCCGTATCTAAGTGTTCAGGATTAAACAGCTCTACTTCAGAACTCAAGCGGTTGACCTTTGCCCCCTGGTTCTGTGTGCTTACACCCGACAATGACAGAGATGTCAGACCAGTGGGCCCACACAGCTTCTGCCCTGCAGTGGTCCAGGCAGCTGAGCAGCCTCCCTTCCGAGGTCATCCGTGGTACCAGAAATGAGATGCTCACAGATCCACTGGTCCAGGCGACTGAGCATCTTCCTTCTGAGGTCATCCAGGGGACCAGAAATGAGATGCTCATGGATCCACTGGTCCAGGTGACTGAGCATCTTCCTTCTGAGGTCATCCAGGGGACCAGAAATGAGATGCTCACGGATCCACTGGTCCAGGCGACTGAGCATCTTCCTTCTGAGGTCATCCAGGGGACCAGAAATGAGATGCTCACGGATCCACTGGTCCAGGCGACTGAGCAGTCTCCCTTCTGAGGTCATCCATGGGACCAGAAGTGAGATGCTCACGGATTCTTTACGGCATTACAGCTTCCGCCCGAGAAGGCAGCAGTGCTGCAGCTAACAATGACGTCACGTGACGCAGGTTGTCCCGTGTTCCTACTTCAGCGGTGAAGGGTCGGGAGAAAAGAGGGCAGTGTGGCAGGAACACAGTGCATGCGTGCGCAGCATCTCTGTTTCGGACCTCTTTTTATCCCGTTAGTGAGTGCCTGGCAGTGCTTCCATCAGTGGGCACTGCACAGCCCTCTTACAGGGGACACTAGTTCATACCCCCTGTGGCTCAGACTCTTCCCTCTGGGGCGGGGACTGTGGGTAATATTTCAGAACTCACTTGATGCCTCGTCCTGGCTCAGCTGAGTGATCCCAGATCTGAAACCCACCCTGTCACCACCACGGCTCCTCAGGCTCTGTGTTTGCTTGTTTTCGCTTCCTTCTGATAAATATGCTAGTCTAAGAACTATTTCTGTTCTGTAATTGGTGGCTTGTCGAAGGTGCTTGGTTGTTCTGAGCAGTCTGTGTGCTTCCTGCAGTACTCAGTGAAATAATAACAATAACCACGGCACGGGTCATAGATGTCAGTAGTGTTTACCATGTGCTGGGAATCGATAGGCAAGCTCAATGTTTCTAGTCTGAAATCGGGAGTGGCTCCAGCGTCCAAAACTTCCTTAGTTATATAATTAGTGGGAGTTCATACGTAAATCTTAGTTGCATGCACAGAATGTGTGTCCATGTTCACGTGTGTGTATGAATGTGTGTGTGTGCTCACATGACATCTAAGTGTGTGGGGGCCAGCCGGCTTCAGATGTCTTCCCTCAAGAGCCATCTACCTAGCTTTTGAGACAGGGTCTCTTACTAGGACCCAGGACCTGCGAGTTAGGCTGGCCAGTGAGCCCCAGAGATCCTCCTGTCCCTGCCACTCCAGTGCCGAGTACAGCATGTGAACACACCACCTAACTTTTTGGGGGGTTGTGGGAATCAACTTCAGGTCTCCAGGCTACCCCAGTAATCCTTTACCTGCTAAGCTGTTTCCTTAGCCTCTTGTGCACAACATTATTAAATACTGTACTTTAGTTTTAGGCTATGTGTAGAAGGTGTATTTGAAACACAAGTGAATTTTGTGTCTAGGCTTGGGTCCCATCCCACTATATTTAATTCTGTAAATGCAAATATTTTTTACAAATCTGGAGATCCAAACCCTGAATAAGTAGTCCGTGGCCTGTGTTACTATGCCGTGATTGTGCTCAGAGTTCTGTTTGGCTGGCGCGTGCATCCCCTGTGAGGAATGGAGCGGGAGCTCCTAGGTAGCTTTTGTGTGCAAATGACTGCTTTAAGTTCAGACTCCCTGGCTGGGCTGCAGGAGCCAGTGAGCCAGGCGGCATGTCCATGAAGCTCAGTCCTGGGCACTCAGATCCAGAGAGAGAAAGCTGGTGAACCGCTCGGCCACCGATTGATGTTTGGATAGGAGGTAAGATGGATGTGTCCTCCCGTCTGCCTCTGTGAGCTGTGGACGCTGGGAGAGTTGAGCACATGCGCTCAGGCTCAGGGCAGGAAGGAAACGGGAAAGGGAGGTGTGGAAGATTGCTAAGGGAGGTCAGGGGCACCACCTCTCACTAAGAACCCAGCCACCCAGTTCTGTCCCTTTAGAGCCTGTCTCCAGAGTCTGGAGAGATGCGTCTGCCTTCAGTGATGTTCTCTTGCTTTCTGGGTGTGCCTGGGCTTCCAGACCTCTCCAGTTGCTTTTGTGATTGTGTTTTTTTTTTTTTTTAAATATTTATTTATTTATTAGGGACACACTATTCTGTTTGCATATATGTCTGTAGGACAGAAGAGGACACCAGACCTCACCACAGATGGTTGTGAGCCACCATGTGGTTGCTGGGAATCGAACTCGGGTCCTTTGGAAGAGCACGCAATGCTCTTAACCACTGAGCCATCTCTCCAGCCCCCTGTGATTGTGTTTTTGAAGTCAATTTGGAAGCAGTGCTAATGGCATGCTTGGATTCTCCCACACTCCGGCAGAGTGGTGCAGTGGACGGCAGCCGTCCAGGTAAGATGCCACACTCGGGAAGGGACCCCATTCTCTCAGATGTTCCTGATAGCGTCCCAGGGCTATCCCAGGGCCCAGCCCCAGGGCCCTCTCCACCGGGTCTCGTTAGCCTGCACTGTTTCCTCTGAATGAGCAAGACTAGGCTGTAGGTGGTGTCCTGGGTTCCCCTGGAATGTGGTTGCTTGCTCTTGTTACTACGTCATGTCCTAGCTTCAGACCTTCCTCTATAAACCCATGGTGTAAGAACACAGGGCCAGATACAGCTCTGGGTCAGAGCTTGTGGGTACTGAGTCCCTGTGTGACTGCGGGAGAAGCTTGTGCCTCTCTGTCGTCCTTGCCAAGTCTGTAAGTTGCACCCCTTTTATCTGCTTGGTAAATAGGTGCTCACTGTTGCCTTCTGAGTATTCTGATACTTCTGGGGCTTGCCTTGTCTGGTTCCCAGCTGTGATTAGCTGGGACATCCCAGGACACTTGCTGGAGTTGTTGGCACAGGCAGCAGTCAGGACTAGAGTGGGAGAATCACAGATCCTCCTCTCTAAACAAGGATGCCAGGGTCTTAGGATGCCACATCTCGGCATGAATAGAGGGATGCGTCTTCTGAGAGACGAAGAGGATCGGGTGCTCTCACCACTGTGAAACCAACCCCATCCTCTGCTTTATGGGCTGGTGACTGCCCTTTGCCTTTTAAACATGCACCCCCTTATAGACTGTTTCCCCACTATAGTTTAGATTTGATTCTCCCTTGTGTAGGGGAGATGGGGAGGTCAGAGGACAGCTTGTTGGGAGTCAGGTCCTGTGGGTCTGTGGGAACTCAGATCATCCATGGGATTGTCAGCAAACGTCTTGACCCACCTCACCTTCTTGTCACCCCCTGAAACTGGGTTTTAAAATGGAATTAAAAGCCAATGCTGTCAGTGTGACCTATCTAAATGCAGAGGTTGTTGCTGGCTTGATTTTTGAGGCAAAGGCATTCAGTGTGGTTTCGACTGGCCTTGAGCTCACAATCCTCCTGCCTCAGCCTCTGGAGTCCTGGGATTACAAATGTGTGTCATCATCACCTAACTACTGACTGACTTTTGGAGACGGGATTTCACCATGCACCTCAGGCTGGTCTTGAACTCACGCCCTTCTGTCTCAGCACAGGGTGCTCTTGCAGGCAGGTACCACCTGGGTTTACCCTGTGATTCTGATTTTTTTAAACCAAATTCTAAACAACATACTTTATTCAGAGTGTACTTTGGATGCCCTAAGAATTTGGGTAAGGTAAGGAGTGAAGTTCCTTAGTCAGCCATCTGAAGGCAGAGTGTCAGAGAGGAAGGAGTCTTTTTATGGTTACCTAGGGGGCTTTTTAAACCACGCTCTCCCAGGGGCTTCCCTTCTGCTGTCCCTCTGCCTCCTCCAAGTTAGAAAGTGCACTTTTCTAACATTTCCAGAGCTGTCTTGCTTCTGAGTGTGAGGGGAATATAGGGCAGAGCCACCCCAAAAGGAAGAGGCTCTAGATGGTGGGGGTTCTGCATCTTGGAGCCTTTGGATGTTACTTTAAGCGCCAAGGGTGCGGCATCTGTGAAATGAATTTGTTTCCTGCGTTCTCTCACAGTCTGTGCTGGATATCATAGCTGTTAGTGTTTTCTAGACAAGGTCTTCCTGTGTACCCCGAGCTGGCCTTGAACCTCTGATCCCCATGCCTTGGCTAACCCAGTGAGGAGGTCACAGTGTGTGCCACCCTGCCTGACCATCCTGGATGATGCTTGGTGGGGCAGTTTTGGAGGCCGCTTTCTGCACCGTAGAGTGTTTGTTTCCATGATTTATCCATCACCTTCACCCAGGTTTGGATCCTTTTGGTAATAGTTTGTGAGAAGCCACTGGAACCTTGTGGGGTAAGGTCGACAGCGGCTTGAGCTATGTAAAGCTAGGAAGTGAAGCGAGGGCCAAGTTTTATTTCCCTGGACTCAAGGGTTTTATGGTACATGTCTGTGCAGGAGGCCTTGTGACTCTGGCTTTATCTGTCTAAGGAAGCTGCTGTTTAGCCCACTCTTCACACAGGCGTCCCTCCACTGCGTCCCGCCACGGTGTCCCCGCCACTGTGTCTCCCCTCCACTGCACCCCTTTTCTGCACCCCTCCCCTGAGGTGATGCACAGTAAAGCAGCCGCCTTTCATTTTAAACGTGGCTCAAGAAGAGTTTTGAAAGGTCATTTATGTGACTCTGTGCTCAGGGAAGTTGGAAAATGTGTTTGCAGATAAATTTCATCTTCCCGCTGAGTGTTTGGAAGGGGTCGGGATTTGAAAATGTGCTTTTAAATGCTTTGAGGTCATGGGTGTTTTCTTCAGCAACTGAAGGACTTGAGCTTTAGACCTTACAGAGAAGTTTTATGTTTTTAAAAGTGGCTTGACCTGTGATTGTGACGCGAGTTCCATGAAATTCAAACATTTGTAATCCCAGCTCCTTAGGAGCCCAAGGAAGCATAGTGAGACCTTGTCTCAAAACTATTAAAACAGACCGAAGAAACTAACAGTTACATTTTTTTTTTATCAAACAAAGCCCACTTCCCTCCTGATGTTCTTTCAGGGGAGTTGAGAGAAAGTAGTTTAAATCTCCCCCTCAAGGCTCCATCCATTTCATATAGCATCTTCTTGGGGACATGCCAGCCAATGCGTGAAAGTCAAGCTGTGCCCCATGGTTTATGCACAGGATGAACTAGTTCTGTCAATTTGTCTGTCCTCACACCTAGATCGGGGTTGCATAGTTCTGTGAGGTGTGCTGGGGAGTCTAAGGCTGTGGAATGCTGGAGAAATTCCAGAGGCTATTGGTAAACATGGTGCTGGCAGTTAGCTTCTCTTGGCGCTTTCAGAGCTCAGATTTAAGTGGGGGAAGTAAGCACGCGTCACACAGTATGGGAAATAAAAAGAAGCTGCTCACGGGGAAGGCTTGGATTTTACTTTTCTTCTGCCCAAAGACTCTGCAGGTTCATCAAAGAGTAGCTGATTAGACTGTGTCTGGTTGACACTTTGGAACCCTCTCTACTTATTGCCCTGTTTAAGGATTTATTTGATCAACCAAGTGTAAGATCGGAAACCTGGTTTTGTTGTATCTTGTACTTGGATTTTTTTTTGGGCCAGCAACTCACAAAAAAATGACATGGAGACTTAATAGTAATCATGAGAGCTCAGCCTTAGCTTAGGCTTGTTCTTAACTAGTTCTTATAACTTAAATTAACCGGTACCTTTTAATCTATGCTCTTTCATGTGGCTCAGTTACCTTACTCTGTACTGCCCATCCTGCTTCCTCTCCATCTGTCTGGTGACTCCGTCTTCTTCTTTCCAGTGTTCCCTCTCTCTGCCCTGAAGTTCGCCTATCTCCCCTGCCTAGCTATTGGCCGTTTAGCTTTTTATTACACCAATCACAGCAATATATTTTGACAGTGTATAAGTATCTGACAACAGTGTGTGTGTGTGTGTGTGTGTGTGTGTGTGTGTGTAGCTCTGAAGGGCTTTTTGTTGACAGCTTTATTATTGTTAAAAACAAGACTATAACATACTAGAACCCCTAGCTTACAGTTAGTGATGGAAGCTTCCATCTTCGAGTTTTCAGGAGGGTAATAGGCCCCTCGGGGAGAGGACTGTGGAGTTGAGACTCTGAAGCTTCTCTGTTCTCCTTCTGTATCCTCTGCTCTAAAAGGCTTTAAAATGTGGTGTTTGCAGAACAACGCCCTGACATATTGTTGTGGGCCCATCTGTGTGTGAGGGGTGCCATCTTTGTGAGGTCCTTACCCACAGTAGAAGGACCCCACAAAGGCTGGAGAAGGAAGCATGAGTGGTGTGGAGTTTTTTGTAGAAATAGGAATCCTATCTTTTTTGCCAAAGCACCAATGACCCAAGTAAGCCCTTTCTGCTCTTCACAACAGGACCCTCTCTTACAGCCCAGAACCAGACCCATAAGGTTCCAAATCCTCCTGTGGGCAGGCCACAGAACCACAGTTGAGGCTCCTGGGTCTGAGTGTGCAACTCTCTGCGTCCTGGGTTCCTGCTGTGTGCAGAAGACCTTAACCCCAAATCCCACCCACAGCTTCTCCTTCGGGAACCTAAGGGTGGGGCGGAGTGCAGACTGCATTGTGTTGGGAGCTTCTCAAAGTAATTGCTGATCGGAACCTCCTGGAATGTAAGACCAGTTGGAGACTCTAGATTCTGAGCTGTGCTCCTGACTAAGATAAGGGAATCCCAGGGTCATCTAACCCCTCCCCCCTTCCCCCAGGATGGCTCTTGAAAAGCTATTTATGCTTCAGGTGTCAGAATCATGGGATGCTAGATGCTGGGCTGGGAGAGCCCAGGGCTCAACCGGATTTCCTGTTACATGTCAACACTTTCCGTGTGAAAGGGCTTTCTCCACAGGGCTGATGAGGTAGTAAAGTGCTTGTTTGCAAACTCCCGCGGCTGTTTTTTTTTTTTTTTTTTTTTTTTTTTTTTTTTTTTTTTTTGGATTTTTTGAGACAGGGTTTCTCTGTGGCTTTTGGAGCCAGTCCTGGAACTAGCTCTTGTAGACCAGGCTGGCCTCGAACTCACAGAGATCCACCTGCCTCTGCCTCCCGAGTGCTGGGATTAAAGGTGTGCGCCATCGCCGCCTGGCCCCCGCGGCTGTTTTATGCTGTTGCACAAGCCTAGCGTGCTGTGAGAGAAACCAAGAGGGAACTTGACTGGATGGGCACAGTGGAGAGGGTGTGACTTGTCTCAGGCCTGGGGTCTGAGGCAAGCCTTGGCTCATTGGGAACTCCTCTGTAGCTCAGGTCGACCAGCAGTCTCTCACTCCAGCACCCACTGTGAACTGCCCTGTTCTTTTCTCCCTCGGCGTCCTTCTCTTTCTTCCTGGATTCTTTGAGATAAGACCTAGTTATTAGTCTGTGCTGGCTATGAACTCACTGTGTGCACCAGGCTGACCCCCAATTCTGTGATCCTTCTAGCTCTGCCTCCCGAGTGTTGTGATCACAGGCCTGCAGCTCCAACCCTGCAGACTCAGTTTCCCGAGTGTTGTGATCACAGGCCTGCAGCTCCAACCCTGCAGACTCAGTTTCCCGAGTGTTGTGATCACAGGCACAGAAACATTCCCACTTTGGCCAGGGCTGCCTTTTCTAGGATGCACTGAGGAATGGAAAAGGTTAGCAGCTGAATGAGACGATGTCACTGTTTCTCTTGGAAGAAATCTGAGTCGGCCCCATTCCTTTTACTGTTATTACTAAGTAAAAAAGTTGCTTTGACGTCATTGAGCAGGCCACTGCAGCCTGCAGCAGGGTGCTGAACAGTCTGAGAGCATAGCTAACTAAAGCAGTATTTTTTTATCTTTCAGTTTTAGTTTTAAAATGATTTGTTTAGTTTTAGTTTTAGTTTTAGGGTGTTGCTAGTTTTTCAAGGCAGGATCTCACCATGTAAGCCTGCCTGGCCTGAATGTTGCTGTGCACACCAGGATGACCCCAAACCTGCCCCCTGCCTCTGCTTCATGAAGGCTTAGATCAAAGACCCAGCCTGTTTTATTAAGTATTGCGTATGTGTATGGATTTGTGCCTCTGAACACAGTGTGTGCCCACGGAGGGCATAAGAAAGCATCGGATCCCCTGGAGATGGAGTTATGAGCAGTTCACTGCCCAGTGTGGGTGCTGGGAACTGAACTCCGGTCCTCTGCAAGAGCAGGGTGTCCTTTTAAGTGCTGAGCCATCTCACCAACACCCATGAAACTTCCCTTTTTAAAAGGACTTTAATATTTAGAGTCATTTTTAGCTCACAGCAAAATGGAGCCAAAAGTGCAGCTCTCCTCCAGCACAGCCCTCGGCTCCTCGGCCCCACAATGATGTCCCCCGCCAGAGTGACGCACGTTTTAATAACGGATGAGCTTGGCATTGACAGTTCATTATTCCCTTGAACCCATAGTTTACCTTGGGGTTCACTCTGATTTGTGTGCATGAGTATGCACACAGGTATGATGTGTGTGTTCATGTACACTTGACAGTTTGCACATGCCACACACCAGTGTGAAGAAGATAGCCTCAGCTATCTGCTCTCCCCTGTCACCTCGTCTGGGGACAAGGCCTCTTGGCTGTTCACCACAGCATATGCCAGCTGCCCGACTGTACGTGCCGGGTTAGCTGCCTGAGAGCATCTAGGCGTGTTCCCGTCCCAGCTCGCATCTCAGCGAGGACCCTGATGTGGCAGATGTACACGGCTATGCCTGGCTTTACGTGGGTTCTAGTGATCTGAACTCAGGTCCTCATGCCTGCGTGGAAACACTTTACCCATCGGGCTACCCATCCCACAGCCCCCACTGTATTTTTTTTAAAAATTGGTTAATTAATTAAAAGGTTACTTTTAATGAGATAAAATTAGATAGTTCTGTTTTAAAAATAAAAGCTTTAAAATAGAACGAAGACCGTGGTCTAGCCTTTCTTTCTTAAGAACACATTTAAAGTTTACTGGGATGGGCTCCATCTGCATGCATGTGTTTGACGGTGTTGGAGCATCTTCTCTCCCCACTTCCATCGGCCTCCTTTATTCCCCCTGCGCAGCCACTTAGCAGCTGCTCCCACATATCCTGTGAGTGAGTGGTTTTACGTGTCTGCAGAAGACCTCGCACCCATGCTTATCTCCTGCTGTCTTCATCCCCCACAGTCTGGCTCTGTTCTTATTCACAGCTGAAGGGAACCCACGGAGAAGATAAGTCGCCTTGACATTGTCCATTTCTGCTGCTGGACATCCCGTTAGCTCCATAGGGAATGAGGAGCGTTGCGGTGAACACTGGTGTGCGGTGTCTGATGTCCTTGGGGCAATGCCCAGGAGTGACTGATGTGGTGGGCTCCTAGGCAAGCTCGATCCGCTGTTAGTTTCTCCGAGACACTTCCATAGTGACCTCCATAGTGTTTAAACTAGTATTTGTTCCCATTACCAGTGTATAAGGGTCCCTTCTGTTACACACACACACACACACACACACACACACACACCCGTCCGGCTGCCCTTTCCTGTGTGTGTATGCTGTCAGCAAGTGCTCTTACACACTGAGTCATCTCTCCAGCCTGTTACTTGTTTTCCAGTGATGCCATTTTTAGTATGGCGAGATGCAGCCTCGATGTAGGGTCTTTCTTCCTCCTTCCTTCCTTCCTTCCTTCCTTCCTTCTTCCCTCCCTCCCTCCTTCCTTCCCTCCCTCCCTTCCTTCCTTAATTGAAAGTGTCACAAACACAGTCCTTTCTATGTGTCTTTTAGTTAGTTCTGGTTTTTTGTTGTTGTTTTTGTTCTTTTTGTGACAAAGCAATTGCGAGGAGCCACAGAGAGCCACCTGGGGAAACCCAGCCAAGGAGCCTGAAGCCAGGCTCTACACCGGAAGGGAGGTGACAGAAGTGGACCTGCTGTGGAGGACAAGCAGGTGCTGTGCGGCACTTGTGTGCTGGTTAAAGGCAGAGCTTGGTGCATGAGTGATCGTTTCCTTGGGAGCTTAAGAACTGAGGCTCGTCCACTGGCCATGAAGTGGTCCACTGAGCAGAGTTCAAGCTCTCCCGTTGTGTCATAGTGTGGGATGGCCTGGGATCATCCAGGTATCACATCTGCTTTGGCCAGGAAGCACAGCCCTGTGGCCCTCACTGCCGGGAGTGGGTGTTACGGGCTTTTCATTGAGGTGTGTATGAATGTATCAATGTATGTGGAAGAGACAGGGAATGCGTTTCTAGCTTTGGGTACAAGTGTCAAATCACGCTGATATTTTAAACCCAGGTTAATTTGTTCAAATAAGCACCGATGATGTTGCTTGCCGAGCTCCTTCAGACCAAGCCTTAAAGCCTTAGGTACTAGAGCGCCGTCTGTGTGGGTAGGCATCTCCCCTTTAACTTTCTGTCTTGAAAGTATTTAGGAGGTTGGAGAGGCAGAGCAGCCCGACAGTGTCTGTATTCAACTGCTGTCAGTCTCGTGTGTGTGTGTGTGTGTGTGTGTACACCATGTGTTCGTGTGTATATACATGCATGCATTCATACCATTTAAAAATTACAGGCATCATGACATCTAAACATTTTTTTTCTTTTTATTTTATACGTATGTGTGCTTTGCCTTCATGTATGTCTATGCACCACGTGTGTGCCCTTAGAGGCCAGAGGAGGGCATCGGATCTGCTGGGACCAGAGCTGCAGATGGTTGTGAGTCACCATGTGGGTGTTGGGAATTGAACCCGTGTCCTCTGCAAGAGCTATCAGTGCTCTTAACCACTGAGCCCTCTCTCAAGCCTCCATCCTGACGGCTTTTAATCACAATAGAGCTGCTGATACCGCCTAACTTCTCTCTCCTGCATAACTGCAACCCCACTATTAGAAACCGCAGAAAATGTTGGCTAGAGAGACAGCTCAGCAAAGGGCTTGCTTGCAGGTGTATGGATCTGAGTTTGCTACCCAGACCCAAGTAAAAAGGTCCGCCAGTTAGGGTCTAGTCAGGAGGATCCTTGCCTTGCTGGCCAGCCACTGTAGCCAGTCAGCGAGCTCCATAATCAGGGAAGAAACTTGTCTCAGAGAAAGAATGTGGTGGAGAATGATTAAGGAAGACACTGCCCTTGCCCTCTGACCTCCATAATCAGTGTACATCTGTGCATGCACACACCGGGATGCTGTACACACACAATAAAACCAAGAAAATTAGCAATGATCTAATTCTCTCTCTTAAATTTTAAGCTTGCCTTGATGCTTCCTGACTTTCCGAATTTTGCCCTTCCCCTCAGCTGGATTTAATCAATATCAACAAACCCCCTTTTATTTTTTCCAATTTCTCCACTTTTTGCCTGGGAATCAGCTTGCATGGGCTTCTACCCTCTCTTTGATATTTGTTTTTAGTTGTTTACTTGTTGATGGTCCAGACCAATTCTCTTAAATTTTTTTTCTGTTGGGATTATCTTGCAAATCAAAGATTCAGAAAATCTTTTATTTTTATTTCTTAGCTGGCATAGCTATTTTCTAGAATCCATGATGCCGGGTTGTTTTTTGACGGTAGACACCCCTGAGGGCTGTTTGGGAGCCTTCACCAAGGCAGCTGACAGGTTTAGAAAGATGTGGAGTTCAGCCCCACAGCCCCAAACAGCCCGAGACAATAACCACCGAACAGACACTCTTCGCTGCGTGCACATTCTGGTCTTTTTCAGAACAGCAGTTATCTGGGGAGTTGCTATTTCACCATCCGTGTGTTGTGTCGTGCTGAAGAGTCTGTGGAGAGATTGTTTTTGCTAGGCTAGCCGGGTACCAAGCCAGCCACATTCTTTCATAGGTGTTTAAGGGAGACACACCCAGATGTAAAGAGCCTGGCCCAGGAAGAGAAACAAACATACTGGTGTCCACAGAGCAAACACTTCTGTCTGTTTAAGGCTTTCTTAACGTAGGCTTCGACTCTTAGCTTGCCTGTCCTGTGCTTCAGTAAGTCGAGGGGAATTCACCAGTAAACACAGGATATTTTGGCTTCCCTTCTTCTCCCCCCCCCTTTGGGTGGGTCCCTCCATATTTTCTGTCCCTATCAGGAGATCAGGTTGGCGTGGCTTGGAAGTAAACATGATACTCTGCCAACATAAAGTGGTTCAGAAATGTTAATCTATTTTACCAAGCCAGCATTTCTAGCCATACGTATCTTAAGCTATCATAAAACATGTACCTGCCATGCTCAGGAATGTGCTGAGGGCAAATATCAAAGCCTGCCGAGGGAGGCTGGGAGTGTGTTTTGATGTGTTGTAGGGTTATACCCTGACAACCTTCAGGAGGCCTGGGGTTCTGGCAGGGAGCGGCGTATAAATATCACAGACAGCTCCTTTATCCATCGACCGATTCCTGCAGGGACCAGTGGTTCCTATGTGTTCACTCAGGAGCAGTGCTGTGCCAGGATGGATGAGGGGTTCAAGCTGCTTGCACCTGCCTGAGTTAGCTGTCAGTCCATCCAGCCATAACTCTCTGAGCCTAGCAGGAGCAGGCAGCCGTATGGAAAAACTTCTCTGCTTGTTGCCGGCTTCTTTGAGAGAAGTTTCCTGGGCCTCCTGACCAGGACGTCACTGGTTCAGGGCACGGTAAAGCCATTTTGCTTGGTATTTAATGCTTGCGTTCTCCACGTTTGTCATGTCTTTATTTTCATTTACTGGGACGTCAGGTTCCTGTCAGTCTTTCACTAGTGGGTTAAACAATCTGTAACCGGGGACAGGGCTTTTGTACCAACTCATCTGTAAAGGAATGGAGCCGTGCTTGGGTGTTCCATGCATCTGTCTCATTATTTGTTGAACAAAAGGACACAGTGAGACTTTTAAGTACACAATTGAATCTGTATATTTCAGGGAGTAGGGATATAGCTCGTAGGGCCCTGGATCTGCTTCTCGGCACCAAAACAAGGTGGCAATGAGAATCCTGTGTTGTAAATTAAAGAGTAGAAATGATCTATGTTAAATGTATGCTGTCACCATTCACATCATACATTCTGAGTAAATAGTTATTAAAATAAGTATTAAATCATTAAACAAAAGAGCTGTAGAAACTCAACGTCAACGTCGTAGGGTGGGAGCAAGATGAAATAAATGTTCGGTTCCTCGAAGCTCCGGGGCCACCACCTGCGTTCTCAGTGCACAATCATTTTCTGCTGCATGCATTTCCTCATTGTAGATGTTTCATGTGTGTGACAAGACACACGCGTGGAGCTCAGAGGACAGCTTGTGGGATTGACTCTCTCCTCTGCCATGTGTGCTCCGGGGGCTGAACTCGGCTTGTCAGGCCTGGCGGCCAGCACCTTTCTGCTCCTCCTGCAGAGAGGGGCCCAGAGAGGATGGTGGTGTAAACGGGAGTGTGGGGTGCCCTGGGGTCTGGAGGGGCTATGCACCTGGGATGTATTTCTTTCTGCTAAGCCTCTTCTTCGCCGGTCTTCTCACGCTTCACCCTGACGAGAGCGGGTAAGACATGCGGTCTCTCACAAGGCACTCAGAGCTGCAGTGCTCACAGGCACCTGAGTCTGAGCCTTCACCTGCCTGGGTGCTAGTGTGCACACATGTATGCTGTGTTGTGCACCACCGACAGCTTCCCTTCCCATCCAGTGAGTAATCACATTGCCTCTCTTTCCTCTACAGCCGTCCTGCAGAGGGCCTGACGGACATGGACACCCTCCCCCTACCTTAGTGTGACCGTTCCAACACAGACCTGCTAAGGCTGTCTAAGGGGTGCCTGTGCCAGGAGAGGAGGGAGGCGTCCCCCGGCCGCAGAGCCATGCCTTTCGGCCTGAAGCTTCGTAGGACTCGGCGCTACAATGTCCTGAGTAAGAACTGCTTTGTTACGCGGATCCGCCTGCTGGACAGCAATGTCATTGAGTGCACCCTGTCTGTGGAAAGCACAGGGCAGGAGTGTCTGGAGGCCGTGGCCCAGAGGCTGGAGCTGCGGGAGGTGAGTTGGGCGCATGTCCCTGTACGGGGACAGGAGGCGGGGGTCCTGAAAAGAGTCAGCTATCTGCTAACGTGTCAGCATCTGCCGTGTTTTTAGCCTAATCGTGTGTTTAGAAGAAACTGCTGTTCTTAGTGGGCGTGAGCTGACAGAGCTCCAGTGGCTCAGGCGACCAGTGCTGACGTCAGAGGGAAGGGCCCTCAGCTGGTACGGGGAAGTGGGTTTCCTTCTGTTTCCCTCGTGAGATTTTTACGGGGAGGTAAGAATGAGAGACTTTCCCCACCAAAGCCATTTTTTTTCTCTTTAAAGCAGTTGAGTGGGTAGTTGGCATTCGGGTTTGATGGCTGTGTCACAAGGAGAAGCCACCCACGTTTGGGTGCTGCAGCTGCCTTTTGTTTCCCTATTTCCCCCTTACAGGGAAAAGGAGCAAATAGCATTGAAGTGAGAGTGGCTCACAGACATGGGGAAGCATTTTTATTTTGTTTTGTTTTTCGAAACAGGGTTTCTCTGTGTAGCTCCGGCTGTCCTGGAACTCACTCTGTAGACCAGGCCGATCTTGAACTCACAAAGACCCATATGCCTCTGCCTCCTGAGTGCTGGGATTAAAGATATGCACCACCACCACCCAAATGAAAAAGCATTTTTTAAGAATAAAAAAAAAAGATTAAAATGCACATGCATGCGTGTGTGTGCGCGTACATGTGTGCGTGTGTGCGTGTGTGTGTGTGTGTGTGTGTGTGTGTGTGTGTGTAAGCTAGATGACAACCTTGGGTATCCTCCGCGGGAGTGCTGTCCTGATCTTTTGAGACAGTCACTAAGCCTGGAGCTCACTGAATAGTCTAGACTACAGGGATCATCCTGTCTCTGTCCCCACCCTCCCAAACCCTGGGACTCCAAGCCTGCCATACCCCGGATGTTTGTGTGGGTTCTGGGAATTGAACTCACATTCCTGTGCTTGGATGTTACGTACTTTACTGCGGAGCTGTCTTCCCATCCCCAGGGAGAGCGGTTAAAACACGTATTTGTTTCTTTGAGCTCCGTGCAAGCCATTCTTCTTTGTGGTTTGTTCCGGTTTGAGTCAGGGTCTCACTTTGTGACCAGTCAGGCCTCCAACGTGTGGTCCTCTTGCCCCAGACTGCCAGCTGGGGTCACAGCCATGCACACCACACCAGCAGGTCCCTAGTGTGCGGCTGCTAGGCAAGGTGGCCTCCTTGTTTTCATCTCCCAGGCATTCAGGATGAGACTCTTGTAAGGAGTCCACACTTGTGCATTTTGAGTCCTGATGACCACATGACACGTTGGCTGGTGGGCAGCCTGTGGGCAGAGAGCAGCCTACACTGAGTGACCCAGGAACCCTGAGCCTCAGGAAGCTCCGAGACACCTGGGATCTCACTGGGGTTCAGGGGACAGAGGAGACTGATGGTCACGTGCCACCCCTGAGGTCCAACCCTTCTCCTTGCAGCTTCTTCTGCAGGTTGACCGTAGTTCTGTGGGAGGCTTTTGTCCCTGAACACCTCTGTGCTCGCTGTCCTTCGTGTTGGTATCTGGCTTTAGCGTTAGGGTGGGCTGTCTGCCCAGGATCATGTCCATGGGCAGCCAGAGGTTGGCCTCAGCAGCCAATCAGTGGAGCTGGCTGCTGACCGAGGAGAACAAACTGGGAAAAGTCCTGGCTGTGCTGATGGCAGGTAGATAGCTGTGCCTTGTTTAGTGGTGGCATTTTGGGGTATACATATTTACAAATATGTAAATTCCTGTAAAAAATAAAACTTAAGTTATATAGCACTGGAAAGAAAGTGTTTTTGCTCTTTGAGTATTTCTATTCCTGTTGCTAACAAGTCATTCATATGCACTGGGGCATTATAATATATGGTAAATAGCTATAATGTATTCATATGCATTGGGGCATTATAATATATGGTAAATAGCTATACGACATTCATATGCATTGCCTCATTATAATATATGGTAAATAGCTACAATGCATTCATATGCATTGGGTCATTATAATATATAGTAAATGGCTATATGTGCAGGTAGGGTTTGTTGTGTTGGACTTGGCTCAGATTATGATTCTGAAGCTTATGTGCAGAGTGACTGGAGAAATTACTGACCCTGTTTGGCCTCTGTTTCCTGACCTGTAAAGTGGGAATAGTGACTCTCACTTTGTGGTCCTCTTGCCAATCTTAAAAGCCATTCTGTCTGGAGAGACAGAGTGCTGCGTCCACTAATTCATAACTGCTCACACGTCAATGTCTCTAGAAATGATTTTTATTAAATAGAATCGAGTGACTTCCCTAGGACTTGCTAGACACTGGGGGGGGGGGGGGAGGGAGCATTAGGAGGGTCCAGCACTTAGGTAACAGGTGAAGACTGAATGCCACCTGTGCTAGGCATATCACAGAGTAAGGTGAGGATGGTGCCTGTCTTTAGCCATTCAGTGCCTAGACCCGTGTGGGCCAGGGGTGAAAGCCGGCCTGGGAGGAGACTGGGGTGGCCGAGTGGGCACCATGCTCGCTGCATGAGGGTGAAGGCCTGACGTCAGTTCTCCAACACTCACATCAAAGGCTGAGTGTGGCAGCATGTGCCAGCGAGCCAGAACTGGGGTGTGGAGACAGCTGGGTGTGTCCCCAGGGCTCAGTGGCCAGCCAGTCTAGCTGAAGGACCGAGCTCCAGATTCAGTGAGACCCTTTCTGAAAGTAAAGCTCTCAGACATATTGTGATGTGTCAGCCTCTGGCCTCCATACACACTGCTTGGGTGTGTACATCTGCGCACGCACACACACGCACACACACGCACGCACGCACGCACACGGCCTCTGTGCTTTGAATCTGGACCTGAAGCCTACGTTAGGCAATCAGGTAGGAAAAATGAAATGTCCTCCTCAGCAAAGGGAGCTGGATCTGCAGAGAGGAGGAAATCAAGAGCAACCGCCTGCGCTGGGGAGGGAGGCGAGGGGGTGAGTGAGGGTGCCGTAGGGGTGGGGGCTGGCAGGGTGTGTGTGTGTCGGGGGAGTGCTCTGGGGAGCAGTGAGAGGTAGGGGTGCTGGGGCACATGTGTAGTACTGGTTCCTCTCTGCCAACCCTGGCTTCCCTCTGAGAGGTCAAAGGGCAACCCCAGATGATCCTACCACTACCTTGTCAGCTAGGATGAAGGGAGCAGTTCAGAGGCTCCTGTCACGTGTGCATTGTTGTGTGATTGGCAGCTCAGTGTTAAGGTGTGGTTCAGCTTTCACGCTGGCTTTGTGCTGGCGGCCGTCAGTGGGTTTGTCACCTCTGAGCAAATCGCTTTCTCCTTGGCTCTTCACTTTCATCCTGTGACAGGGAACATGGGAGCTGTGACCCTTCCCAGTCAATCGTAGCTCTCTGGGAGTTCAAGGAACAGGCTCTGTACATCCAACAGGAATGTCTTCCATCCAAAATCAGAATAGGAAGGGGCTCAACACAGGACTGCCCCCTCCCCACCAATGGGGACCATCGCCCAGTTTAGCCTCTTTTCCTTGTGCAGATTTGCATTTTATTCAAATCTTCCGCCCTTGGCTACTCTCATGTGTAAAGATTTCAGAGACACGGGGACTCAGTATGCATTTCCCATCAAAGAAAGGTGAGCGCACATTGCAGAGGGGTGTGTGACTTGACTGCGGTTAGTCTAGTGGGGCTGGGTAGCAGCTCTGATTGTCTGATGTTCCCTAACCTGTGGAATCTGCCTCAGTTCCGTAACCTGTTAAACCACAGCTGGGGTTTAAAATGATCCAAATGATCAGCATGGGGCCCCATGAGCTGTGCGGCTCTGTTTTCTGTTGCTGTGATAAAAACACTGAAGGCATCTTGGGGGAGGAGAGGGTGTGTTTCATCTTAGATGGTACCGTCCATCATCTAGAGTAGCCTGGTAGGAGCTCAAGGCAGGGGCCTGGAGGGCTGCTGCTTCCCGGCTCGCTCTCCTGGGCTTGCTCAGTCTGCCTTCTTATACCGCCCAGAACCACCAGTCCAGGGATGGCATTGCCCGCAGTGGGCTAATCATTAACTAAGAAAAATGCCCCACAGGTGTGCCCAGAGGCCAATCTGGTGAAAGCAGTTCCTCAGTTAGGAGCCCAGGTATGTCTAGGTTTGTGTCAACTTGAAACAAAACTAAAGTAGACGGCTCCCTGGGTAAAGGTAGATGCCACCAAGCTTGACTAATGGCCTGAGTTTGATCCCGGAGAGAACTGGTGCTTACGAATTGTCCTCTGACTTTTGCGTGTACACATGGCGCACACACACACACACACACACACACATACACACACACACAAACAAACAATCCTGAGAAAGAGTCTGCTGAGAGCAGGTTGTGAGGGGAAAATTTAGGGCCTTTGAATTTTGTGTTGGTTTCTTGTCTTGTGAATATTCTAATTGGAAATCTTAGCTGACCTCTGCTGTCGTGGTAATACCTTCATTTTAGTAGAAACAGAGGTGGTTATTTCTCAGCCTTCACTCTTAAGTTTTTCTCATTGGGTGTGTTCTGAGGGAGTCTGGCTGCCGCAGGAGAATGCTTGCGTGGGATCATGAGTGGTTTTATGGTCACTGTTACGCTGCGGCTTGTTATCCTGTATTCTCATGGAGACTGAGGAGAGTCCCCTTGTTAGGTTCTAGAACCCCCAGACCTACGCAGTCTCGAGCCTGGGTGCATACAAGGTGGCCTTCCAGTTTTCCGGCTGTGGAGGGCATTGATTATCTTCCAGAATCACTGGAACATGGCAGGGAGAGCCGCTTTGCTGCGTCTGAGGTATTTCTCATTCCCGAGAGAAGCTTCAGTGCTTGCACGGAACTCCTTTCTTCCTCTCAGGTGGGGCCGTACCAGCCCCGCTTCTTGATTGACAGCTGAAATGCTGGGCGAGGCGGGCAGCCTGTTGGAGCTTAGTGCGAGATCTTCTAAACTCCTGCTTCTGGCTGAGTGCCTCTTCAGAATGCCTGCGTTAAGATCAAGGCTTTAATCCCTCGTAATTGCCAGGACGGCATGTGTAACCCTCACAGATGGCATTAAAGCCATGCCATGGGTCACAAAACTGGTGCAACCAAACCCTCCACAATCTTCTGCCATGAATTGTTAGTGTGTGCGGTTACATCATGCCTTTATAAATGAAGGATGAAGGGTGGAGACGCAGCTCAGGCGTAGGGTGCTTGTCTGCTGTCTGCGAGGTCTGGGATTTGATCCCCGGCCGGACAATACAGGGGACTCATGTCAACAACACTGTGAACTATTAATACCTGTTGCCTTTGAGCACGTGAGGTCCGCAGCAGAATGAGAAGGGGCAGGATTCCCCACAGACCCTGCTCTGTCTCCTGCTTTTCTTGCTGTAGACCAGTGTCTGGAAGAGCAACTCAAGAAAGGACATGCTTGCCGGGCGGTGGTGGCGCATGCCTTTAATCCCAGCACTCGGGAGGCAGAGGCAGGCGGATCTCTGTGAGTTCGAGGCCAGCCTGGTCTACAAGAGCTAGTTCCAGGACAGGCTCCAAAACCACAGAGAAACCCTGTCTCGAAAAACCAAAAAATAAAAAAAAAAAGGACTTGCTTGGGCTCGTACTTGAAGGATACGCTGCATTATGGCGGGGGTGGGGGATGGGGGAGAAAGGCATGCTAGAGGAGTGAGCTGGTCACATTGCCTCCACAGCCAAGCAGAGAGCAGTCAGGGAGTGGGGTGGGCCAATAAAACTTCAAGGCGCACCCCAGTGATCCATTTCCTCCATCTATCTTCACCTCCTAAATAGTCCACAACTTTCTCGAAGAGAGTGCCACCAGCTGGGGCTCCAGTGTTCAAACACACAAACTTATGGGGACATTTCACACTCAGGCCACAGAACTACCTGTCCAGCACTCTGCAGAAAGGTCTTCATCCTCTGGGATCGATCGTTCCACGGTCATTACCATGAACGCTGGCTCTGTGGCAAACCTGCCTGTCACTGCAGACACTAGCTGGCATTTCAGTACATACAGACATTGATACTTCTGCTAAAATGCAGAATTTCACATAAACCCAAGGCGTGCTCACATGAAAACGCGGTCCTCCTGCGACTCTCCCGAGGCTGTTCCATTTCAGCTGGTTCTTAGTCATTGACTCAGAGATACAGGTCCTCTTCCTGGGAACTGGTTTTTACAGCCTCCTTTCTTCGTCACTAAGAACTCAAGGCGCCAGAGCCTCAGGCTTAAAACTAAACTGCAACGAGGGATTTATGCCCAGAGGTATCCAGAGGTCAGCTAAGTCGGTACTTTGGACAGAAAGCTGGCCTTCTGGGCCTTTGTCAGGAATCGGGTTCCTTCAATAGTGGGAGAGGGGGCTTCATCCGCCACATTTCACAGAACCGTGTGCCAGTGTTTAGTGGTGGAGCCTGGGGAACAAAACCGGGCTGAACTTGAAGTGGTGTGTGCACAGCTGCGCTTGGTGTGGGAGACAGCGCCTTGGACCAGACACGGGGGCGAGGGGGGGGGGTTGCTTGGTACATAGCTAGATGGATTGAGACTGTCAGGGTCTGATTATATTTCCTGTGATGCAACTTGTGGCCAGATGTGGCCAGATAAACACGTGCTGTACTGTAACCTGAGCAAAAGCCGTGTGAGAAGCTGGGCAGGCTTTCCACTCCTGTGTGAAAACACAGCCAGAGGAGGGTGAGAGAAGTGGAGGGCGTGGAGGAGGCTCACGAATGTGCATTCCTTCCTGCAGGATAACTGGGCCCAACATTCTAAGACAGCACGGGACAGAGGTGTGCTGCAGACACCTGCAAGGGCAGTTTAGGGTGCCCCTAAACCTTTTTGAAAAACTTTAACATATATACAAGGTGCCAGGCTTTGTGGTGGCATTCTTAGGTATGTTATGTGCTTCACCCATGTTTGCTCTCCCTCACTCCTCCTGTCCCCTGCCAGCCCTCCGCTTGTCCACTGGAAATGCTGGGATTGTGAGAATGAGCCACCACACCCTGCTTGTCATGGTCGTGGGACTGAGCCTAGGGCCTTGCACATGGCAGGCAAGCTCTCAACCAACTGACCTACAACCATAGTTCCTACATATCTCAGTATAGCTACACACACATACACACACGCATATATATATACACACATACATACACACACATATATGCACATACACACATGCATACACACATACATATACACATACATACATATACACACATATATGCATATACACACAAACACAAATATATATATATATATACACATACATATACGCACATATATACACACATGCATATATACACACACATACACACATATAAATACACATACATATACACACACATACACTCAGTTAAACTCCATGGTTTACATACATCACATCACATCACATCACATTTTATTGGCCCCTTCACTGGTGTATCTATTAAGTGACACCCAGACTGATTCCACAACGTGGCTACGGTGACACGCACCATCGTCGTGACGAGTGAGCAGGCATCTCCGTGGAGTGCTGACTTAAGTCCCTTTGGTGTATTCCCAGGTCATGTGGTAGTGCCTCGGTCCTGATTTCCATAGAGGCCCCACTAGTACATCCACACCCCCAGTGTGTCTGTCCCCACCCTCGCTAGCGTTTGTCAATGTTTCCCTGAGAGTCATTTCAACAGGGGTGCTGTGGAACCCCAGGGAAGTTTTGATTTGCATTTTTGTGGTAACAAGAGGGTGTTGGATATTTGCCCATGACCTCTGGACTGTCTGAGCTTTGTCTGTTCATAAACACCTGTTCATTTCATTTGCCTCCTTACTGTAGGGCCCCATTTCTCGAGTAGTCTTTTAACTCTTTCAAAGGATACTTGCATAGCGAACCACTGGGGACGGCTCTGTTTCCTTTGGAAAAGGGTATATTTCAGCAGCAGCAACAAACACTTACACTACAAATTCAGTTTTCATTAGGGGTGGCTTATTCTGTTATTTAGAACTCTTTGAGACAGGGCTTCTCTGTGTAGTCCTGGCTGTCCTGGAACTCACTCTGTAAACCAGGCTGGCCTCAAACTCACAGAGTAAACTCACTCTGTAAACCAGAGTGGCCTCGAACTCACCTGCCTTGGCCTCCCAAGTACTGGGATTAAAGGCATGAGTCACCATGCCCAGCTAATTTAGAACTCTTTACCCCATTACTGTGGTTCAAGATTAGTACTTAGGGTCTCAGAACTTGTTGTTCTCTGTCTGTCTGTATGTGCATGTGTGCATGCTTGCATGCGTGTATGCGTGTGTGTGTTGTGCAGGAATATGTACTCTGTTAAATGGCCCTTCTTTGTGTGTGTGTTTGGGTTTGTTTACTTTTCCCTGGTGTAGTAATCTTGGTGGGTGGGAAGGAAAAGACAGAAATTTAAAAGAATACCCTACAAGGTGGAAGGGCAATACTGACTGTTCCTGCAGAAGGCCTGGGTCCAGTTCCAAGCACCCACATGGTGGTTCACAACCAACCATTTGTAACTTTGGTCCCAGAGCACCTGATGCCCACTTCTGTCCTCAGTGGCTACCAGGCACACATAGACATATGCATGCAAGACAATTAAACACATTACATAGATAAATCTTAACAAATTAAAAATTCCTCCCAAAATGGATCAGTGAGTTGTTCCTGCCTTCCCTTCATAGTTTGAGTAATATAAATTTGTATGAATATTATGGTCAGGATGAAGTATGGAGCATAAACATACAGCACACATGTCAACACTACTTCTAGAGTAAGCAGAGGTTCGTCTGCTCGGCAGGTGTGTGCTCCCTTCTTCTGCCCATGCTTACCAGAGGGTTCTCTCCAAAGGGTTTTCTCATAACTCTGGAAACTACTACGCAGCACGTCACAGCTTAAGGATGTCTCAGCTTTTACTTGTAAACATTCCAATCACCCCAAGTGCAGGGAGGGACCCCTGTGTGCTGCTCTCTTCTGTGGAGGAATCGGAGCAATGAGGTCGTGCCTGGGACCCTTTCCAGGCAGGTGCTGAACTAAGCACCAAGGCTCCCTCGCTTTGGGCCTGAGCTCAGCCAGTCTCTCACATCCCTGACTCCCGGTGGCCGCGTCAGCATCACACAGCTATCCCAATGTCCCAGAAGTGTCTGCGACAGGACTTTCAGATGCTCCCGTGGTTATTTTTCTTGTC
Source organism: Microtus oregoni (assembly GCF_018167655.1). NCBI lineage: Eukaryota > Metazoa > Chordata > Mammalia > Rodentia > Cricetidae > Microtus > Microtus oregoni. The sequence continues at coordinate 13,634,319 of NW_024543221.1, forward strand.
GGTTTAAGGCCTGTTATCTGTCGTTAGCCAGCTTCCTTCAGCCTTTTCACAGGTTGCCAATGCAACCGATTCCCTTTCCTTTCTGGTTTGTTTCAGTGTGTGGTTTTCTCGTCGTTGCAGGTTTTGGAGACAGAATCTCTTGTAGCCTTGGCTGGCCTCGGATTCCTTATGTAATTGAGAACGATAATGAACTGACCCTCTTGCCCCCACCTCTCAAGGGCGGGGGTTGTAGGCCTGTGCCATCAGACCTGGCTCCTTCTGCCGTTTGTTGTTCTGAGGCAGGGTCTTGGCTCTGTAGCCTAGGTCAACCTCAAATTCATGATCTTCTTTCCTCTGTGTCCGAAGTGCTAGGGTTATGGGTGTGAGCCCCTAGCCTGTTTTCTTTATCTCTGTGTATATTGATGTTGTGTGTGTGTGTGTGTGTGTGTGTGTGTGTTGTGAGTGTGGACATGTGTGTGTGTGTGCCTGCATGTGTAGCCCAGAGGTTGGTATCATGTCTTCTCCTCAGCTGCTCCCGCGTTATTATTTATTTATTTATTTAAAGGACGTCTTAATAACCGGGAGTCTGCCAGTTTGTCTAGGCGGGCTGGCTTTCCACGCACTAGGACTGTGGGTTTGTGCCGCTGTGCCTGGCTTTTGTGTGGGTGTTAGGGAATCCACATTGAGGCCCTCACCCTGACTTGGCAAGCCCTTTACCAGCTGAACCACCTCCCCAATCCCCACCTGGCATTGCTTGCTCTCTATGGCTCCTAGGTGTATGTGTCTGCTTTCTGTCACTGTCTGTGATAACCCGAGGTGACCACCTTCTGGAGAGGGAAGGTTGATTTAGAGTATGGTTTCAGGTTGTCATCTGTTGGCGCTTCTGCTTTGTGCTGGTGATGAGGCCGCACATGCTGCCGGAAGTGCACAGAGGAGTGAAATCAGGCATGTCACAGTTGCTGGAAGGCAAGAGGGGACAAGAAGGGCTCAGGATCCTGTGATCCCATTCCATGGCAGGATGCATCCCCACCAGGCCCTGGGAATCCTGGTACCGTCTGGGGGCAGGCGGATCTAGATCTAAACCATGACTTATATTGATGCTAAAAAGAGCTGGTTAAAAGGAGTCATCTGATCTGCTGACGAAGTGCTTGCTACGGTCCATGGACGTGGTGGCATGAATTAGGTACAGGCGTCCTTGCAGACTGTGGGTAAGACTTGCAGTCACCTCATCTTAAGGACAAAGCTCTAGGAGTCTGGGGGTTCCTTTGTATGTAGAATCTCACATACACGCACACACACACACACACACACACACACAGAGAGAGAGAGAGAGAGAGAGAGAGAGAGAGAGAGAGAGAGAGAGAAAGGGAGAGAGAGAGTAGCAGCTGGAAGTAGACGAGCCACAGAGCTCTTCTGTGAGGTGACCTGTGGACCTCGATTACGTCATGGCTCGTGGTGGAAACACAGGTGGCTCACAGAAGCTGGAACACAAACAGCGGGGTGAGAACGGACCCAGTCGGCTTTGTGTGATTCGACAGAGAAACCCATTGCCTGAACACCAAGGATTGCATTTTGTTGCTTGAGAAGGTAGAGGGAGGCCTTTAACCCATCTGAGACACGTACCCCAGCTGGCCTGTGGTGCTCTGGCTTCCACCGGCCAGGGCACACCTAGTGTGCTAAGAAAGCGGGACCACGGCCTCTCTGGGGACTTGGTAGGGATGGCTCTGGTTAGTGGAGGGACAGCCAGCTGCGGTGAGGACAGAAAGAATGCCTTTGGAAATTAAACTTGGTAATGAAAACATTCTTCCGAGGGCAGAGCCCCAGGTGCACTGTAAACCAGCTGAGGCCATATCGAAACACAAAGGCATCTTCAGAAGCAGCGAACTGGTTCTTTTTTTCGCACTAATCCTGAAACCCTAGCACACGTTCATATAAAGACAGGATTGGGTGCATGAAGGTACCTGTTTCCATCAGTCAGCGAGCTCTTCGTAGCCAAGCTGGTTGAGGCTTCAAGTTTTAGGGTGATGATCACACTTTCATCTAGCAAATGCCACCCTAATCTGCCAAGAGCCCCTGGTGGCTTTGGGGTCAGCTGAGGAAAGGAGAACCTTCCGGTCTCAAAACTTGGTAGGGGGAGAAATTTTATCGTAATTCACGTGTAATAACGCGGTACAGGGCACTGCTTTCAAAATACTCATTGAAGTCCCAACAGAGCACATGGCTTTTGGGTTCAAATCTGAAATGTTCTGCGTCGCCAGAGCTCTTAGCTGGCAGGGTTTGTCTTCAGAGTTGAGTAAGAAATTACTCTATGATCGATGCAGGAATTATCCTGGCCTTTCACACAGGGACTCGTCCTTCTGGACTCAGCAAAGAAATCGGTCCTGGGGCTGGGGAAACTTCAACCCCCATCTAAAAATCCAGTCTTGGTGGGCATAGTTGTAATCCCAGCCCTGGCAGAGTGGAGACAGGAGGCTATTCGAGATTCACTAACCAGCCAGTCTGTGCTACCAGTGAATCCCAGGTACCAGAAAGAGGTCTTTCCTAAAATCCCAAGGTGGCTGGCATCCACGGCTGAGCTCTGGTCTCTGTGCCCAGGTGCTGATATACTTCTGTACATATACCCTGTCCTCATCCTTTCACCTGGCACGAGTGGACCCAAATGCAGTTCGGAGAGCTCCACCTGATGCTTCACATAGGTGACTGTATCAGGTGGGGAGGAACCTTGGATCCTTGTAGGTTGGCCCCACATCTCAGAGTTCCGGTGTTGCGGGGTGGGAGGCCTGTATGATCTTGGACACACAACTGATGAGATTTTACCCTTTATCTAGACACACTACTTCGGCCTTTGGTTTCTCAGCAAGAGCCAGCAGGCGAGATGGGTGGAGCTGGAGAAGCCGCTGAAGAAGCATCTGGACAAATTCGCTAACGAGCCTCTGCTCTTCTTCGGAGTCATGTTCTATGTGCCAAATGTTTCGTGGCTTCAGCAGGAGGCCACAAGGTAGGTGTGATCTCCCTCAAGTTCCCTGTAAAGGTGTGGATCACCGAAAGGCTTCCAGTGAAGTGGGGGCGTGCTGGCTGCTTTAGTCGCGTGTGTAGGCAGAGAGGGCGGGGGGGGGGGGGGGGCTGGAGGTTTCCTGCCAGTTACCATATGGTTTGACCCATGTGGCTAGTGCCAGCCCTGGTACGACAGGTAGAATGTTGTGTATAACAGCAAAGAAGTATTTGCTGGGGATGGTAAGTGAAATAGGTAGGCTAGAATTTAATAAAAGCCAACCCTCTAATTCTGTTTTCTCCACCCCATCCACCTCCCCAAACACCACTGGGCTTTGCACCTGAGGCCTAAGATGGTTCTAAAGATGGAAACCAAGTTGAGGAGAAAAATGTCGCAAGGGCAAGAGTTTTGCTTATGTGATGTTACATAAGCGGGTAGGAAGTCAACAACATAGCGGAGCCTCGGGGCGGCCATGCTATCTTATGTCCTTGTCGGAACTGCAGATGTTAAAGTTGTTGGTGCTAGGATGACGTACATGGAGCTGTCTGTGTGATGTACATAGAGACATCTGTACCTCGGAATCACTTGCTAGGTGACATTTCTGGAGGGAGCCAGAAGCCCAGGAATGCTTTGTGTTTTTGTTTCTAAAATCTGTTGCTCCGCTTTGGGAATCCTGGAGAAGCTAAAGCCAGTGACAAGCTTGGAGGATGGCAGAGTGTTCCAGTGTTTCTCACTGTGTGGGTTTCAGGACTGTAAATTTCTCAAATGACAACACGGTTGAAGTTTCTATGTTTCCTGCTCCCCCGCCTCCCCTTCTTTCTCCTGCCCCTCCTCTTCATGAAAAGCTGTTGCTGTTAGTGGCTCGGTGGGTAAACGCCTGCCGTCCAGACACGGAGATCTCAGTCGGCAACCTCAGATCCTGTGTAAAACGTGGGGGTAGCAGCATGGACCTCTAACTCCAGGGCAGAAGAGAAGGGTCAGGCAGGGGCGTCTTTTGGAGGTTAATTTGAGATTGACCTATCTCACCCCCTGGAGCAAATCTCTTCATGATGGGTGACTCCTGAAAAGAGACTGGTGACACTGGAGAAACAAATGGACGAGTGAGGCCCAAGGTTAAGGGGACAACTGAGTGAAAACGTAAAAGGTGTCCAAAGGAGGGGGTCTGTGAGGTGGCTCTGGTTCCACAGAAGCACGGGGACCGGTGTTTAGTTGGCAGCAGTGGTTCCTAGTGCTGGAGAGGGGAAGACAGAAGAGGCCCTGGGGTTTGCTGCTCAGCCAGCCTAGCTGGGTTTGTGCGGTCCAGGGCCTGTGAGAGAGCCTGTCTGAGACTTAAGGCGGAGATCGGCTGAGCAGAGATACCCAGCATCTACACACACACACAATATCAAAAGGAGAATACATCCAGGTACAAAATCAAAGGAGAGAAGAAGAAATGACCTGATGTGATTCTAGACACAAGCTGGCAACAGCTAGGCCCCTCCTAGACAGATGGGGATGAGTCATGAAACCGTAGGAGCTAAAGAGATTAAGGAGCACGGAGCTCTCAGCCGCATTCCCAGCTGGAAGCTGTGTTCTGTGAGCCTTGACAATATTCGCTCCTCCTTGGGTAGATGTGACTCCTGCCTGGACCACCATGGTTCTTTGCTTCTCTCCCATCTCGGCCGGGTTCCCCCCAGCAGGGGCTCCTGCTCGCCAGGCATCTTCCCCTTCTTATATCCTCCTAAATCAAAGGGAAAATATTTTGCAGCATGCTTTCATAGCAACGGATTCACTGTAAACACATGGTTTTCATACTTTGCTGGGCCCGGAAGGTGAGAAGATGGTTTCTAAGTGAGCGGAGAAGCCCTTTAATTGGCTACTTAATGATTGCAAGGGAGGGCTGCAGAGCTGCTGGCTTCTTACACCCTGGCAAGCGTGGAATTGATGTCCAGGCCTTTTCCAAATCTTCAAGTCAGGAAGGCCCTCTTTAGGGCTTCAGTCCTAAGAATACTTTTAAAGGAAAAGGACTAGGGGGTTAGGGGGCTCAGTTGGCAGAGTTCCTCCACACAAACATGTGGACCTGAGTTCAATTCCCAGCATCCATGTAAAATGCAGGACAAGGCATGTGCTACATTCATCCCCAGGGTTAGGGGCAGGGAGGCAGGTAGGTGCTTGGAGCTCTCTGGCCGGCCAGCCTAGCTGAAATGGCAAGCACCAGGTCCCAGAGAGGACCCCCTTTCAAAAGACAAAGATTAGTTTTGAGGAACCACACCCAAGATACACAGACAGGCAGACAGACCCAGGAACACTAAACAAAGGATAAATAATTTTTGAAGAGTGAATCTAAGACTCACGGTGCATGCCTGATTTCTTAAATGCATAATTAATTGTCAGATTTTAATTTTCCCTGGGATGCATGTTTCTTGTATTGCTCACTGATATGTGGAGGTGCTGGGCTAGTCAAAGGAACTCATTCACCCCAGTGAGGTCAGGTGGCACAGCCGCCCTTGCCAGGATGCTATGGTAGCTGACCTTCTGGGGTGAGACTGTCCGATCTTAGTGGTCAGCACGCTACAGAGTTTACATAGCATTACTATAGTTGTAGCCCGGCCAGTCCCTGTCCTGCCAAAGACAGTCTTAGGACCCTGTGGGAGTGGTGAGGAGACGTAGGGCCGTGGGAGCTGTTCCAGGTCCCCCCATCTTTGGATGCTGCTGCTGTGCCCCAGCGTACCCTCTCCTTAAAATCACATCCCCTCTGCCCACCTCCTCTAATTCTAACTGGGAGGCTGTGCCCTTGTCTCCAGGTAACACTGCCCAGCAACTAGGAACAGGATTTTTGACATGCTTTTACTCTCTACTTGGGCTTCCTTCATTGGAAGTCCTTCCTGTTTGGGAACAAGAAGTTATCTCTCAACCCACTAGGAATGAGTGCCCACATTTAGGGCCTGTGGTCTTTATGTGCCATAAAGAGGTAGTGACCTTTTTCTTTTTTTCTTTACTTTTCTTTTTCTTTTCCTTTTTTTTTTTTTTTTTTTGTTTTTTTTTGTTTTTTCGAGACAGGGTTTCTCTGTAGCTTTGGAGCCTGTCCTGGAACTAGCTCTTGTAGACCAGGCTGGCCTCGAACTCACAAAGATCCGCCTGTCTTTGCCTCCCGAGTGCTGGGATTAAAGGCCTGCTCCACCACCGCCCGACCCTTTTTCTTTCTGTATGTGTGACAAAGAAACCAGGTTGTTACATTTCTAGACTACACTGTGGCCCTTTCCTTCCAGTGTTACCTTCAGATCTAGCACACATTGAGGGGAAAGCCAGGTCAGGTCAAATCCTGTCTTCACATAGACAAGATGGTGCCTTTAGTTGTATGAGTGTTCATGGGTGCTCAGTGTATCAGGTCTGTGCCGTCTTCTGAGATAGTCAAGATAGCATGGGTGCCATTTCTTAGTTCCATCTACCTTTTATTTCCTCATGTATAAGTGTATGTATGTATGTATATATGTGTGGGTAAGCACGTGTGGGGTGCTCATGCATATGTACATGTATGTGTGTGTACATGCCTATGAAAGCTCAAAGTTGATGTAATGCATTTGCCTCTGTTGCTCCCTACTTTATCCGTTGAAGCTGGATTCTCTCAGCTGAACCCTGAAGTCAATTTGTCTCGTCAGCCTAGCTAGCCTCCTGCACTCTATGGTACATCTACTTGACCTAGCTAGCTTGCTCCACTCTATGATTTGTCTAGTTGACGTAGCTAGCTTGCTGCACTCTATGGTATGTCTAGTTGGCCTAGCTAGCTTGCTGTACTCTATGGTATGTCTAGTTGGCCTAGCTAGCTTGCTGCACTCTATGGTATGTCTAGTTGGCCTAGCTAGCTTGCTGTACTCTATGATATGTCTACTCCATTTATCCGGCTTGCTGCACTCTATGATATGACTAGCCTGCCTAGCTAGCTTGCTCCACTCTATGATTTGTCTAGTTGACTTAGCTAGCTTGTTCCACTCTATGATATGGCTGGTCGGCCTAGCTAGCTTGCTCCATGGACCCAGCGCCACCTTCCAAGCTCTAGAATTACAGGTAGGCTCCTCCATACATGCACTTGGCATTTGTATGGGGGCGGGGATCGAACTTTGGTCCTCACCTATGGTACATTTATTACTGAGCACTCTCCCTAGCGCCCAATGTTCTTTTTATTTTGAAACAGGGTTTATTGACCTAGAATTTAACAGCCCCAGGAGTCGGCCTCTTCCGTAGCGTGTGCCCTTGCGCCTGGATTGTTTCCGTAGACGCTGAGGACTGAATTTAGGCCTCTTGCTTTTCCCAGCTTCTTCCTTCCTTGGTTGGAAACACTGGTGCTCTCCCCTTAGATTTTGCAGTCTCTTGTGTGTGCACTGTCCGAGTCTACAGCCTGAGTGTACAGAGTGCCTCTTCTAGAAGCTTCATTAGGGCTGTGATTCCATGTTCCTTTACACTTTGTTTTTGTTCCCCAGTTCTTTTGCTTTTTCGTACAATGTCATCTGATGAAGACTTTTAAAAAGACTTAAGTTTAATTATGTGTATGAGTGTGGATATGTGCCCACAAATGCAGGTGCCCACAGAGGCGACGAGGTGTCTCCCCTCCTGGAGCTGGAGTTCACAGGTGGATGTGAGCACCCAGCCTGGGTGCTGGGAACAGAACTCAGGTACTTGGAAGAGTAGCAAGTGCTCCTAATTGCTGAGCCATCTCTCCAGTCCTGCTGGGGTTTTAAAGTTTGTCATTGGCTTGGAAGTAGACTCCTTCAAGGAGGACAAGCGTTCTTTGGCACACCCCCCTGCCCTGCCCCACTGTGGATGGGCACATCTCTCTTGGTTCTTGAGCACAGCATTGTTTCTGCCAGACACTTTCAAGAAGTAGCTGATGCTAGAGCCCAGTCTCTCACTCTGTGCAGTCTGTCTTGAGACCAGGGAAGAAGATGGCTTTCTTTAAGAAGTATTGACCCGGGGGCTGGGTTGCTTGCCGAGAAAGTTGGACTCTTCATCAGATGGTGGTTGCCGATTACATCCCATTCATGTATGTATGTATGAATTGTGGTACCAGGGTTTGAACACAGGGTCTTGTACATACTGAGCAGACGCGCTACCACAGAACCACATCCCCTGCCTACATTCCTTTTCAAGTTTGCTTTCTTTCAGTACCTGTTCCATGTTAATCTTCCTGCTAGGCAGCTGGAATGTAGGAATGGGCAGATCTCCGTGCCTTGCCACCAAAGAGCTATAACTCCAAGCAGTTTTTAATTCATGTTTTTGATGGATTAAAGGTTGATTTGCATTTTTTTTAAGTTTGTGTTGTTCCCATCTCTACTTCCTGGAGAATGTTCTGTCATTGGTCTGGTTGCTTGGCAGGCGCTCTCATAAACAAGGCTGGCATCTCGGTTCCGCCACCTGTGCAGCCAGGGTCACATGTCCTGATGCTCAGCAAGACCCTGAACTTGTAAGTTCTGTGTTGCCATCTTGAAATCTTTAATGTGCTCTTTAGTGGTCTAACATTTTCACGTTGCTCCAAACTGCAAGGAAGGAGCCACAGCACAGCCCTGTTTTCTTCCCTTGCTCTCTTCCTGTTGTTGCTGGGGCCTCTTAGGATGGGTGGATCTGAGTCTGCCCTTAGGAGTGTGATCAAAGTGCCGGAGACAGAAAGCTTTTGTGCAAATGGAAGTGTGCCTCTGCCACCATCTCTGTTCCTGGCTCCGGGCCTGGTTGGAGGAGGTTGAGATGGGCTAAAGCTAATGAGTGTGTCTCATTTTCAACTCTAATTTCCTTGTGTTCAACTGAAGAATGCTGAAGTTCACACCCTCAGCTCAGTCAGGTGTGTGCCTAGGCCACAGGGTCACAGGTAGCAAGCTGCTGCTGACTTTCTCTTCTTCCAGATAACAGACCCAGTTTTCGGGGTGTGCGGGTGGGCAGGTGGCTGTCTAGGGAGCCTGCTGTGACCGGAATCCAGAGGAGGAAGCATGCTTCCTGGCATTCGTATTGACCATGAAGTGGCAGTTTCTGGAAATTCTTTGTGTGTGGAAGACAGACCAAACACTCAAATAGTTTTTAGGAATAACTAATTTGGTACAATTTATTTTTTATTGAAAGGGAAAAATAATAAATGCTTTAAAAGCAAATCAGAAACCTCATTCCTATTTCAAAGGCATCTTCCCATGCAATGTTTGATTTGATTTCTTTTTATTTCCCTCATGTGTGTGAATGTGTACATGGGTTTGCATGTGCATGAGTTCACATGTATGTGCGGGTCCATGTGTATGCTTTGTGCATGCATGTGGTGGCCTGAGCATCTCCACGGAGCCCATAGTGGGTCAGCCTGACCACTCTGACAACTCTCCTGCCTCCACCTTCCAAGTGCTGGAAGTATAGTCCGGCCACTGTGCCCACTGCCATCTGTGTATGTCCGGGGATCTAACCCCCCCGCCATGCCGGCAATGCTGCAGACACGTTAAGCACTGAGCTGTCAACCTAGCCCCCTGATCTGTGCCCTTTTAGCCGTGGATGCTTCCTGAGTGTTTTACCCATTAGTAAAGCAGTTTACGTAATCAGGTGTGCTAGCCCTCAAATCTTTTCCTTTAACAAAGTAAGAATTTGATCACAGCACATTAAATCCTGGGTTATTCTGCCTTTAGTGGCTTGTCATCTGCAACATCTTTAAAATCAGTCAAAAATAATGGGCTTTTTGGAGAGCTATCTTGAAATCCAGCCGGGAAAAAAAATCCTCAAGCAAATTATTTTATATTTCTGAATTCCTTCATTTTCAGAGTTGTGTCTGTTCGTTCATCGACTCCAAAGGCCGTTACTCTAACACTGCCGGCTGAGAAAGACTCAGAGTCTAGCCAGGGAAGTGCTGAGGCTTTGCCGCGGAGAGTTGCTTAGCAATTGTGCATACTATACTTGTTTCGAAAGCGGAGTGGAAGGCGATGATCCACCAGCTCAGCACTTACCTTTAGCGAAGGGCGGAGAGGAGCCGTGGGAAGAGATGTTCCGTCGTGCCCAAGCTTGCCTGCTATGCTTTATGAGGGGTTTAAAGGCTCCCATTTCTCATAAAGAATTCTTTGAATTTGTAGGGGAGTCATTATAATGGGTGGGATTGGGCATGACCCGTTGATTGCAAAATGGGGTTTCCATATATATATATATATATATCTCGGGATGGCAGAGGTGCAGGGAGTCAGTGCCCTGGCGACCTTTGCTCTCTCCTTGTCCTAGAAGGGCAGAGGACTAGGATATTGAGTTGGAGTGGGGAAGGAGGAGAGTGGAGGGGAGGGGACAGGTCCACTGTGTCCACACAGTAAAGGTCCAGTACCAGAGTGACAGCAGAAATGCAAAGAAGGTGTAGACCTCAAGACTGTGAGACCCCCATTCTAGGCTGTAAGCCCCACAGTGGCTGGTCCAGCCTGACACCGGTACCCGTGATGCTCTCAAATTCACGTGCAGTGTGCTGTGTGCTACGTGTCACAGGTGGGTGGGCCTGGTGAGATGAATGTGGCTTTAGTCCCTGAACTGATAGGGCTTGTGTACATGGAACTATTACACCTAAGAACTGGTATTCAGATCATTACACCAAGGGCATCTTTTATGTTACTTTGAAAGTGATATAAAAAAATATTGTGTATATGGTGTGCCTGTGAGATGGATGGAGCTCGCTAGGGGACAGCTTTGTGGATTAGTTCCCCCCCTTACATGGGTTCTAAGAGCGGAGCTCAGGTTTCCGGGCCTGCATGGCCAGCACCTTTACCCCCAGGCCATCCTGCCAGACCTCTTTCCTTCCCCTTTGCCAGAGCAGAACACACTCCTCCTCCTCCAAGATGGCTGACTGACCTTAGGAAATCCTGACAGACAGGATCAGTTCTCAAAGATGAAAGCAGTATGTGAGCAGGCAGATGCCGTCTTGGCTGGCCTTCTCTCCCGGTCCCCACAGTTACACTGGCAGAGTTACTCCTTGCCATGCCCTCTCTGGCCCTGTATGCATTTAGGTTGTGACTAATAGGAAAGTCACATCAACCCATATCTCTTCAGTGACCGGTTGCTGTCATCCAATTAAACATCCATCTGTTTTAACACTTTAGCTGAGTGTGCAAGTGTTTCCCTACAAACCTCCTTCAAAGACCTTGTTTGTGTAAAAACATCACTTTGGGGGCCAGACTCTAGGTCCTCGTGCTGTCGGGAGAGCCAAGGCTCAAGTATTCCAGAATTCTTATTGATTGGTTTCAGTTTCTGCCTCATCTCTGATGACCCTTGAAGTTTATTCCTGACAAGGACACTATATTATTTTTAATAATTTTGAAGCAACTTAAGGGGGGAGATTTTGTTCTGCCTCACAGTTTGAGGGGACACAGTCCCTTGTGATGAGGAAGGGATGTCCGTGGGCAGCTTTGTGGAGGTGAGAATGTGAGGCGTCTTCCCTCCCTCCTCACAGAAGCAGGAAGTGTGTGTGTGTGTGTGTGTGTGTGTGTGTGTGTGTAGTCAGAATATAATCCTCCAGACTCTGTCCCCCAGTGAGCTACTTCCTTCAGCTAGGTCCTACTTCCCAAAGGATTCACAATCCCCAGAAACAACATCACTAGCTGGAGACAAAGTGATCAAGCCAGTGACCCTGTCGGACCATGTCCCATCAAATGATAATGGGTACTAATTGTTTTATGTCTGTCTTCCCCACCCACCACCTCCCAAATCCTAAGCTGCCGTAGCCTGTCTGAGAAGGAGTCTATCAAGACACAGTTCTTCCAGAATCTAGTTTTATAGCTAAACACAGTGCCGCCTAGGTCACATTCTGCTTCATTTTCAGACCCAGAGTGACAAAATGACGCTGCTCAGTCAAACCGCAGCTTAGGACAGAGGACAGGCCCTTTGGCCAGCCCTGGAACGGTTTTTAGGTGAAACAGGCTTGTTGACCTAGGATCTGTTTGAACTCCCTGTGAGCCTTTGCCAGATCTCCTGCCCTGCCACTGCTTAGAAATGCCACATGACTGCTGGCCGTGGAGGGCTGAGTTCTGTCAAAGAGAAGGAAGTAGCGTAGACAGAGCCAGGGGGAGCAGGCACATCTGTGAATGAGCCTTTAACATCGTGAGCGTTGTGCACCAGCGGGAACCAGGATGGGCTTTGGTTTGAATTCATCTGTCATCTCCAGCCTTGAGCACACAGTGCCAGGCTTTGAGACGACACCGAGGCCTGGAGAAGAGCGGGAAAGGACGGCACTGGAAATAAGCCGTGGAGAAGATGCCTGCCCCTGTCAGTTACCAGGTGTGGCCGTGAAAACATGAGGCCAGGCTGAGGAATCAGAGGGACATGCTGCCCCACAGCCACTCATGCCCCCAGCTCACCCTGTCTGTCATGCTTGCAGCCGGAGGGGACAGGGGATGGTTGGCCTGCTGCTTCCCGCCAGCACCAAGATGACTTAGGGCCACTTAGAGCAATGTGCAGCCCATTTGGCGTAAAATTCGTCAAAACCCACCTTTTGACCCTTTTTTTGTTAAAACTGGAAGGTCGGTATGCATTTGACTTCACACTCTGCAGCAACATCCTGGCAGTCATCCACATCTATTTCAAGGTGTGAACAAGGAAAAGCTTGAAGCCTCCATTACTGAATTTGCGTAATCATGCCCTGAGAAACATAACCAGCCAGCAGCTGTTTAAAACCTGTAACTTTTTTAATTTTCAAAAAAATATGAAGTGTGGAGAGTCTATCCCCATCTGCCATCTGATTATAAATGAGGATAAAATATTAATTCTAAAAAAAAAAATCGTCAAAACCAAGCAGACACTGGATGCTTTGCAGGGAAACTGAGGGGATGAAGTGATGTTACAAAAAAGTGCTTTTGAGGAGCAAACATGTCTGGAAGATGGCAGAAACAATGTTTCATATACAAAAGTATAGGTTGTCTAAGTTAAACTTGAACATTTTCTGGCTGATATCACGGAAATAGAGGACCCGCTGTGAGAACATGGAGGCCGTTGGTACAACTCTGATGGACACTGATGTAAGTTACTTATTCTAGAATCCTCATGTCTGTTTCCAGTGATAACTTTAGTCAGCAAAGAACTGTTTTGGTTTAACGTTCAAGGAAAATGAAATACACCACAGGACCAGAACTGCAGTAGAAGCCCCGGGTGCTGGGAGCTGGGAGACCTCAGTCCTGGGTACTTGTTTCCGGGTCAGGCCAACACATTCCTCAGTGTGGCGTCTGTGCATGTAGTCAATCGGGAGGGATACAGATGTTCTGAGTGCCCTGTGAGAGGGACACAGTCAGGGCCCATGCAGGTGGCTCAGTGGGTGTGAGCACTTGCTACCCGACCATGGGGACTGTGTTTGGAAACCCAGCAATGGGGGAATGGAGGTAGGCGGGTCCTGTGAGTGCTCACTGGCCGGCTGACCTAGCCAAAAAGCAAACTTCCTGTTCAGTAGAGACCCTGGCTCAAAGCAGTAACTGGAAGAGCAATAAAGGGAGACACCTGATGTCTGTATGTGCTTGCATGGGTTCACATATGCACACATTCACAAACACTACACATGCAAACATATACTACGCACACTAGCAAATAAGAGACGCAGATAGGCATGCTTATATCTTCCCACAATACCAGAATGTATTGACTATCAAATTCATATGCTCTGTCTAGCCCATTGGCAATGATGTGACTTCCCTTGATAACCGGCCTTCAGTCGTCACAGGCTCTTTTATTCCAATCTTAATTACTAACATTAACTTTCAGATAACACATTCCATTCCACACCCCCCCCCACACACACCATCACCACCACCACCACCACCACCATCACCACCACCACCACCACCACCAGCAGCAGCAGCTGTGCAGCATACTCTGTCAGTGTATGTGTCTGTCTGTCTGTCCATGTCCGTCCATGTCCCTGTCTGTCCTTATCATTCTGTCTGTCCATCTGTCTGTTGTGTGTGTGCGCTTGTCCGTGTCCATCTGTGTCCCTGCCTGTCCCTATCTGTCCGTCCATCTGTCTGTTCGTGTGTATGTGTGTGTGTGTGTGTGTGTCCATCCATGTCCATTCATGTCCCTGTCTGTCCCTATCCATCCTTTTGTCCATCTGTCAGTCGTCCATCTTTATGAGTCTGTGTGCTCATATCCTCCTGAAACCAGACCTCAACCTCAGGATCTTTTCTCAGGAGTTTCCTGTCTTGTTTCTGAGCAGAGTCCCTTACTGTCTCACTTCAGCTGGCCTGGCTAACCAGCATTCCTGATGTGGGATCCCCCTCTGTATGCTGTGAATGTGTTTTATTACTACTGGTCAATAAAGGGGCTGCTTTAGCCTATGGAAGGGCAGAAAAATGCCAGGCAGGAAATCCAGAGATAAATATAGAGAGTAGGCAGAGTCAGAGAGACACCATGAAGCTGCTGAAGGAGAAAGATGCCAGAACCTTACCAGTAAGTCATAGCCTCGTGGCAATACACAGATTAATAGAAATGGGTTAATTTAAGATATAATATCTTGCTAGGAATAAGCCTAAGCCATTGGCCAAGCAGTGTTGTACTTAATATAGTTTCTACGTGATTATTAGGGTCTGGGCAGCCAGGAAGCGAAGGCTCAGTCACAGTCCACACATCCCAGTCCCCACGTCCCAGTGCTGAGATGCAGTGTATTGATAGTAAACACCTGACAGAGTCCATCTGTGAAGAGTAAGGGTTGATTTCTGACCCCCATGTCTGTAGGTGTCAGTTCATGACTGGTCGGTCCTGTTATTCTTCAGTGGTGGCTTATTGCGATGGGAGCCTATGATAGCCAAGCTGTGCCTCTTTGTCTGAGGGAAGGATAGGAAGAGGAAGGTCTGGCTGGGTCCATGGGCCTCAAACCCCTCCCCCATGACTTGAATCACATCCACCATGCCCCACATATAAAGGTCTTGCCACCTCCCTAAAGAGCAGTCCTAGGGATCTTGGGCCTCTGGGGACATTCCCTGTTGAAGCTTCATGGCATTGCCCTTGAGTTTTTAGTTTAAGGAGGACATATTTCATCTGCTTCCTTTCTGATTTCTATTGGGTGGTTTTCAGTTCTTGGTCCTAGACTGAGGAGGAGGAGTAGGAACATGTTTATAGCTATCCCTTCATGGAATAGAAAATGGGAATTATTTCCCTGCCTGACAACTCCCCACTGCTGCCTGCATCTTCAGGGAAAGTTTGCTGCCTCCTTGTTTGTAGTCAAGCCTATGAAGCATCAAAATCTAGTCAACTCTTTTTCTACAAATGACCTTTATGTTCAGAATTATAAGAACTTTTGGTGTCTTAGGAAATGGCTTAGTCACTAAACAACCTGCTGTGACCCTGAGTCCAGATCCCCAGAACGGTGGCCGTCTGTATCTTGACTCAGAAGACAGAGGATCCCTGGAGCAACCAGGCTGACAAGACTAGCCATACTTGTCAGCTCTGGGCTCAGTTAAGAGACACCGTCTCAAAGAATAGGGTGGGGACTAATGGAGGAAAATTCAAAACAACACTTTTGGCCCCCCCCACATGTATGCAAATGTGCCCCACACACATGAGCGAGCACGCCCACACACTTGTACAAGAGAAAAACTTTTAAAAGATTTTGTTGGTACTGAGACAGTTAGAAAAGTAGATCGCTAAGGATGAAAGAACACTTACAGTTACTCAAGAGCCTGAGAGGGATTTGAAAAACAGGATTACAGGGAGACATTCCCATGCTGAAAACAAAACTGAGCAGAGTTCTGCCAGAAACCACAGCATGGAAGATACTAGATTCTTGGGCAGTGACATGTTTGCCAGTCTGGTATTTTATCTTTGGCAGTCGTTGCCACATTTGATATCTTCAGCTACTTCTGAAGATTCTATACAGGAAACTATTCAAATCCAACGCTGGCAACTTCAGTGGCCAGCGCATTCATGTAGTGTGGCTCAGACTTTGGGTAGTTTTGTTTTGTTTTTTTTTCTCTTCTTCCCATTTTCCCTTTGAGGTCTGTACTCCCGGACAACAGGAGACACAGACGTACCTATTCACCAGGCAGGCACGACACTGGACACGGGCCTGGCAGGTCCACGAGATGACGTGAAGACACACGAGACACAGGGAGACCACTCTGCTCCTGTAGAGCCTGGAGTGTCCAGATCCCAGGCGGACTGCAGACAGAGTAGGAGAGACGTCTCTCCATCATTCTGAACAGGAAAAGTTGACATTCAAGCTGAAGCCCCCACAGTGGCAGGGATCCCAGGGTCTGGCATGGCACTTGCCTTTTGGCCAGGGAGGAAGCTTATTCTACACTACAGTGTGTGTTTGAGGGTTAGAGATCCAGGATGATGCATTTACAAAAGCCGAAAAGGCTTGGTTTTGGGGCTTTTCCTGCAGGAGGTAGGGTGGAAGGGAGGAGGAGCCTGGTACCTGGTGGTCTTCTCCACCTGCATCCGAAGGCTCAAGCTCACTGGTACCCAATCATCTTCTCCACCTGCATCTGAAGGCTCAAGGTCACTGGTACCCAATAGTCTTCTCCACCTGCATCCGAAGGCTCAGGGTCACTTGAGTGTCAAGAGTGCAGCTGCAATAACTTAGAATGGGCTGGAAGATTTGTGCTTTTCTCTCTTCTTACCATAGGTCCTGGGGACTATATAAGTAATGAATTCTTTTGCCCCATTCCTCATTCAAACATCTACTAAGTCTGTAGTCTGTATTTCCTCCTTGCTTCGGGTGTATGACGTCACTGATGGGAGACAGACCACTTTGGCAGTGATGCTGCCTTTAGTTAAGGATTCGGAGGAAGAGCTAAGGCCTGTCCCCTGAGTGTCTGTTATCATTCTTCTCCATACTCGGTGTGTTGCTACCGGCCCCACGATGCCCCTGACTGCTGGTCCCACGATGCCCCTGACTGCTGGTCCCACGATGCCCCTGACTGCTGGTCCCACGATGCCCCTGACTGCTGGTCCCACGATGCCCCTGACCACTGGCCACATTTTCAGGCATTTCTGCTGACTTCTTGTCACCGGAAAGACGGTTCCTTGGGCAGTTGACTCATGCTTCCGAAGGTGACTGAAGCTCCCTTTCCCACAGTTGTGGGAGGTCATATCGTGGACACATGCTTTTCAGGGCAGAAAGGTGTGTATTTCAGGCAGATGAGCTGAGTGTAAGAGGGATGAACACTGTCTTGAAACTCTAGTTCGGAGGTGTGGCCAGAGCTGGCTCATGTGCGCGCTGCCTGTCTTGATTTATTTCCTTCTGCGAGGCTGTTGGTTCCTGATGTGGCAGCGTCAGAGCTGCCTCCACTGGTTGGCGGCTCCAATTCACACTCTACCATACAGGCATGTTTATTCTGTGTGCATGAAGGCCTGAAGTTTACCCTCCCTCGCTGTTCGCTGTCAGCCTAACCAGCACCTCCCCCACCATCACCATCACCACCACCTCTACCCCCACTCCCATGTTGTTGCCCCCCCACCTCCTCCTCCCCCACCATCACCACACACCTACACTCTTTGTGTCCGTGAGGTCTGAATCCAAGTGTGAATGCTAATATTGAGTCATATCCCCAGTTTCAAAGTGTACCCTCTCCCTCCTCCTCCCTTTCCTCCCTCTCCTCCTTGCCCTTCATTTGTGTATGTATGTGGGGGTACATGGAGAGGGTATGTTCTCTCTTTCCACCACGTGAATCCTAGGGATTGAACTCTGGTTGTCAGGCCCGGTGGCAAGTTCCACTGAGCTATTTTGCTGGCAAGCAAAGTTTAAGCCTTTTATACTTGATGTGCAATCGGCTGTGTTAATGAAATTTATTTTAAAATTTACTGTGTGTGCGTGCGTGCATGTGCACACACCCGCTCAGAGGATGGGTTTTCAGGAGCTGCTTCTCACCGTCCAGTCCATCCCATTGAACGTACTCTGCAGCATACTCTGGGCTAGCTGACCCACCAGCTTCCAGTCAGTTCTCCTGCTCTGCCTCCCTCCCCCCCACCCCAGTGCGGCTTTTTACATGGATTCCAGGGGTCCAGCTGAAGTCGGCAGGTTTATACGGCAGTGCTTTTACACAGCAATCCTCTGGTCAACCCAAACTGTTTCTGAGCTGGATTTCTCCATGCTCCCCCATGGTCTTAACTCCTGTTCTCGGGTGATGCTCCTGCCTCAGGCTTCTGAGCACGAAGACCAAAGTTACATATCACCCCAGGCCATTTCTGAAGCTCCTGCATTCCCTGGACACAGCATCTAACAACCTTAGTGGAAGTGACTCATTCCCTTCTCCCTTCTGTGTCAGGGCTCGCAGAGCCTCCAGGTGCTGATAGGAAAGTCCACGAGGAGACAGTGTGGGAGCCTGGGCTGTGCAGTACTGGACCGAGGAGGACTGCAGGACCACTGAGAGCTGGGGGCGCTGTGGGGTGCTGTGGGCTGGGGGACACTGGAGGCTGAAGGAAGGACTGTGGGGCTGTGAACGACCTCTGCTGCCTTGTATATGTGTGCCGGGCGGGGGTGGCGGGGGGTGGAGAAGAGAACAGCTGACCCGAGCCCAGAGGGTAGCCTGTTCATCACAGGTCAAGGCGTGGTGGGAAAAGCCCAGCCAGCAGGAAACAGTGCGAGGCCAGGCTCTGGAGGCCGGAGACAGAAACAGGCAGTTCGATGGGCTGCTGTGCTCCCAGCCCTAAGAACTTTACCTCCATAGGAATCCTGGGTGTTTATTCACCTGTTTTTTCCCTTTAAGATGAAACTCATGAAGTGTAAAATCCGCCTTGTTAATTATTTAAGCACATGCCAGTCTCTGTTTTGAGTTCATCCACAGAGCTGGACAGCCGTCTCCACTATCTAATGTTAGAACGTCTACGACATTTTTCCTTCTCCTCTTCCCCACCTTCTGGTCTCTGCCCGTCAGTGGAATCACATAAGATACGGTCTGTGTCTGGCATCTCTGCTAGGTCTGCTGTCTCAAAGTTTGCCTACAACATAGCTCATGCCAATACTCCATTCTTACTCTTTCTCAGGGCAAGGCTCTCTGGTAGCCTAGGCCATCCCAGCTTCCCCAGGGATGCAGATGGCGATCGCAACCTTGTCCCACCAAATCCAGCAACTCCATCCTTTCCTGTGCCTTTTCCCCTTCATTTGCAGTCAGCGTTGGCGCTTTCTCTCCTTGGTGACTGTAGGTTATGAGGTTATGCATGCTATTCATTCTCAAGGTTTGTTTTGGATGGTTAGGTTTTCTTCCTGAGACAGGATCTCACTCCATAGCCTTGGCCAGCTTGGAGCCCAGGCTTGAACTCAGAGATCCACCTGCATCTGCTTCTTGAGTGCTGGGATGAAAGGTGTGTGCCACGATACCTGGCTCATATCCAATGGTTTTAAAGTTTTCTGTTACATCTCTTTGTATGCATGCATGTGCACATGTGTGCACGTCAAAGCATCTATATGGAAATCACAGGACAAGGAGTCTGCCCTCACCTTTCTCCATGTACATCCCAGGGAGCAAAATGAGGTCATCGATCTAGCCAACAAGCACCTTTACTTGCTGGGACAGCTCCTCATGTACAAATTTTTATGTGACTTTAAATCCCTCATTTTCTTGACCTTACCTGGAGGCATAATTGTGGGGTGGTCATGAATATTTCTGTCTAACTTTCTTAGAAATTATGAAACTGCTTTCTGAGTTATGAGTGATTTTAAGGTAAGTTAAAACAAGCTCAAATTGGATATTGACGCCAATCCCACTTGTATTTTTCAGGCTCCTGCCGTCATGGTTCTCTAGCCACGGCAGGCCTCTGTGGCCCTTTCTAGTCCTGCAGACAGGACCAATGTGAAGGGTCTGTGCTGTGTAGGACAGAGAAGTGGAGTCGGGACATTCCCTCCTGCCCTACGATGTGTTGTGGAAACCGAATTCCTCTTACACACAGAACCTTGGTTCAATGTAGGCCGCTATTAGGGAGTTTATGGTCTCTCTATGCTATACTCGGAGCCCCTGTAATTTGTTATAATTAACTCAAAAGTTCAGAGCAGAGAGGGTGGGTCACGTTGGGGCTTGCCTTGCTTCTTACGCAACGTTTGCTGCCATCGGTCTTTCCCTGCTACCGCTCGAGGCCTGTGTGTTTGTGTGCATTTAAACAAACATTGTTCTTTTAAGGAAAAATTACAGGCCTTTGAGTCACAGAAACTTAGAGTCTTCTTGAGAAGTTATGTGTCTCTGGTGAGAGAAGGTGGTTATAGATCAGGTGCGGTGGGAACCATGTGGAGTAGAACACGTGCCAGGGAAATCCTGCCTGTGTGTGTTTGTTTTCATGAGCATACGTCAGTTAGCTTGTGATTGTGAGTAAGGCCCAAAGACAGGCTTTCCCATTTAAGGCCATCATTGTCACTTGTGGGACTGGCTCTTTTGCTTCTGTTGGGTTTTCTTTGGGGTCATCTTGTTTCCCATGGTTGTTCCAGTGTTTGCTTTGTTCTGCTGCTGGTGCAGTTTTAATTGACCGTAGGCTTCGGACATTCATTAAACATAAAAGCGTTTAGATAGCACGTAGACCAGGTACCAGACGCATTATTATATATGTCAGGAGTCCTGAACTGAAATTCTTCCCAAGGGTTTTGAGGGCTCAGGGCCAGGGAAGGAGATGGCCAGATAGGTCTGGTTTTATTCCTGTCTAGTTGTAGGGATGTGGAGGACAAAACCAGTAAGGGCCACCCTGCCCACTATTTCCAGCTGGAGCTGAGAGCAGTCTTTGGAATGCAGGGATGAGCTTCTCTTCCCCTGCCTCTACCCAGCCCCAGCCCAGTCCATCTAGCAGCTTGGCTTGCTCCATCCTACTCCAGAATCCTAGGAGGGCATATCTTTTTCCTCTTCCCTTTCCTTCTTATTTGTACAGCAAACCATCAAAGAGAAAGCAGTGCTTTCTGAGGTATTCGCCAGCCAGGGAGAAGGTTCCAGTACATTCTGGCAAAAAGGCTTTCTGATACTGCTAGTTGTGAACAGAGGTTTCTAGCCAGGATTTGGCAAACTTTACCCTGCTCTGAGTAATCAAGGCAGTAATGACCTTCCCCCACTCCTACCATCCATCGCTCTGTGAAGGCTTCAGAGACAGAATGTCAAGATGTCCGTCTACAAATTGTGACATCTGGATTGGCTCTTCAGATGAGGAGAGAAGTTGATTGAGGTGGATTTCAGCTGTGGAGGAGGGAACGAGCCATAGGAACACGTGACGACTTTGGGGAAATAGGCAGGCAGTCATAGCTCAGAGTGCCTGCCTCAGGCCACCCGGCTGCAGGCAGCAGAAAACAGACCTGGAGACCCTGCAGTGCGTTTGTAGGGTAGCCTCAGGCTGAGGTGCACACAGGCCTCTGGAGGAAGGGCCAGCCTCCTCAGGCCTTCCTCAGAAGCACAGGGAGTGGCCCGTTCAATTTTGTTTTCGTTTGGGGATTTCAGGGCATTGGGGGACGGGTTCACCAGAAATACCGAGAATCAGAATACCACCCTCCTCATGTCTGTGGTTGGCTCTGCTTGGATGCCATCTGGCTTTGGCTTTAAGAAGTGATGTCTCCTTGGACAAGTCCTCTCTGAGCACAGTTTCCTGCTGTCCACATTGGAAGGTCTGGGCATGGTTTTTAAAATCTCTCCCAACGCACTTGCTTAGGATCAACTATTCGCCATCAGTACATGGCCTCCGAGTCTCTATGGTATTCATAATCAGAGGACTGTCTCCTGCATGCTTCATCTCTCTTCCTGAGGCTGAAGCTCCTCACAGTGTCCTCTTCATCCAGGAGAAACGAGCAGCAGGAAGACGGAGGGAAGCAGAAATCTCACAGGCTCGGAAGATGTCTGCTGGAGGGTGGCAACCACTGTACTCACACTCCGCTGGTGCAACACTATAATCAGGAAATGAGGTCAGCCAGCGTTGTGTGGGGCTGGGGAGGGGTTGTCCAGGCAGGCATCCCCAGTGCCATGACAGCCCACCACTCCTGCTTCCATCCTCTCTGGTCACCAGTCAGGGCAAATCCGGGTCTGAAGGCTCTGCTATTGTGATGACCTCTTTCCAGCCTGGAATACCTCTGCAGCCCCAGGGACAGAGAGATTCAGCGGGGGGAGGGGTGGGAAACACATTCTCAAAGCTATATCCTCAACCTTTGAGTTCCTGGCGCCTTGCTCGTGGTTCTGCGGTGGGACAGGCCTTGCTTTGTAGGCTACCACAAGGCGTTTCTCAACCAGAAGAGACAGACCTGAAAGTATAACCCAGATGGAATGTGCAGATTCCTCACACGTGAATTCAAGTGGAGACAAGGGGTCCCAGCCACACGTCTTGAAACACAGAGGCTAACGTTAGGTGGTGGAGGTTTTTAGGGAGTTCTCAATACCTCTTTCAGAATACTCAGTGCTCCGTTGACTTGGCCAAGTTTAGCATTTAAAAATAAACACAGACTTGCAGTTGAGAGACTTAGAGGAGGAAGGAAGTTGGAAACGTCGTTCGTGCCATGGAACGGGACGTTCAGGATGGATGACCCTCCAGAGCCAAGCTCGTAGCATCTTTCAGCTCCCAGTCATTAGGTTTAGCAGCAAGGCTCGCTGGGACCCTTGTCTGCATTCACGCGAAGAGACTAGTATTTACTCAATAAATGAATTGTTGCTTTAGATTAAAGTCAAAACAAACAAAAGAAATGAAAAGAGAAAATGTGCCTTTATTCCACATGTAGGATTATATCCCGATTCTTACAGGGAGCACTGACGACTTGTAACCTAAAACCAGCCCCTGGGCCTCTGCAGCCAGATGGGGCGTTTCAGGGACTTTGAATATGAGGGATGTTTTAACATTTCCTTGCAAGCTTAGATCCGAAGAGAACCTCTTTGGAAACTTGGCTGTGCTCTGTTTCCTGGCATGAGGATTGGCTAGCTGGATTTTTCCCTTCTACCCACAGTGCTGACAGGGTGGAGTATACTTCCATGAAATTGTATGTTTCCAAAATAGGACCCACAGTTTTACATGCTGCAGTTAGAGGAATGTACCTCTAACCAAAACAGAGAGGAGCCCAGCGATTCTAAAAACAGAACGCCAGCCCTGCTCTCAAATCCTACGGGACGCCATTTTTACATTTTACAAAGGGAGCTTTCAGTGGGAAAGTAAACCGAACAAATGATTTCCAGATTGGCCCGAATTTTCTTCTTGTGTTTTCCAGTCTTACTAGTAACCACCACAGTCTCATGTGGTGACAGCACACATCTCTCTGGCTTCCCAGAGGCCTTTGTGGTCTGGATGGCTTCCAGGCTGGTGCATACAGCTCCTGCGTTCTGTGTCCAAGCACAACCCTGCACCAACCTACGTGTGAGGAACATTCCAGTGTTCCTTGCTGTCGGCCTGGAGTCATTGTTTCCGGTCACAAGACGATCTAAATGCTACCTGCCACATATGTGGGCTGGGCATTTGGCCCAGTGGGTAGAGGGCGTCCCTAGCGTGAAGCAGCCGTGGGCTTGATCCCTGACACTGCATACCAGGCCTGGTGGCTCATGCCTCTGATTCCAGGACTTGGAGGGTGTAGACAGGAGGAACAGGAGTTCAAGGTCATCCTTGGTGACACAGGGAGTTGGGAGCCAGCCTGGGCCGTGTGAAACCTTATCTGAAAGCCAGCAATGACAGAAGACCTGGACGTGGATGGACGCCTGAGTGTGAGGCTCAGGCGGAGCATAGCTACTGTTTTGTGGACTTAGTAGCTTCCTTGGTCATTGATCTTGTCCCCAAAAGAATCTCCTCTAGCATCATGGCTGGTCATTGTCACTTCCAGGAGTGACATGGGAAACAGTTTCAGCTCTGGCACACAGCATGAGGACATCCTTACAAACATTTCCCCCAGGGACTGAAAGACTGCCCCATCGGAGAGCGCAGTAAAGAGCTGTCCAGGCTCATGGCCAGCTGTGGTCCCCAACAGAGGACTGAGCCCTGGTCCTCCCCGAGGTGACAGCATATTTTACATCCATGCTCCCAGCAAGAGCTTCCTAAAACTGTTAACACCCGGATGCCCCCTGACTTGGAAGTGTGTGAAAATAAGTGGAAACCACACACGACCGAGGGCATGGGCTGTCCCGGGAGAGGTTCCAACGTTGTGCTAGTAGGAGGATGAGGTGAGCTTTTACCTCCCTTCTCAGTTGAGGTCCCCCCTCCACCCGGTTTGGTCAGTTTTCAGAATCCCATTGTAGCTTTCTTTAATAAACCTGACAGCAGGCGCCCTCTGGCCCAAGAGCCCGCTCTTGGGTTCTTAGCGGGTCTTGCCGTTTGGTTTTCATTCCCTTTAACATGACTGGAGAGGCATGTGGGGTGCACGGCACAAAGCTGACGCCCTTCCTCGCTCTCCTCGCCCCTCTGTCTGCTCTCTTCCTCTCCTTTTGGAAAGTAGGATCTTCAGACTCGAAGTGGCTCGTCTTCAAAGCTGTATCTGCTTCCACAGTGAACTCTTGGCACTTAAAAGGGGTTTGATAACTTAGGGACCCTCTTCCCGGCTCCGTCTAGTCCCTCTAAGAACTGCCGGGTTGCGGAGATGAAAGCCCTTCCACAAAAGACTCGCAGGGTCTCTTGAAGAGAAGGTTACCTGGAGGGAGCGAGGCGCTGTTCCCCAGAGAACTGGCCCAGGGACGCAGTGAGCAAGACGGCAGAGGGCACAGAACACAGAACCCTGAAGGGAGGGTGTAGAGCTCAGAGGCCATACGTCCAGTGCTCCCAAATGAGAAGCTTCCCCCCGGAGCCACGGGCCTCACTCTCTCGGCAGACTGCGCTTCCTCCCAGGAGGTGCTCTGTGTCGTCAGTTAGCTACTGTCACGTTTTGTTTTGAGACAGGGTCTCACTGTGTAGCCCAGGCTGGCCCAGATCTCACTGTATAACCTAGGCTGGCCTTGAATTTGTGATCCTCTTGTCGGAGTCCCTGGAGTGCCGGGATTACAGGTTTATGGAGTCACACCTGGTGTTGCTTTTTAAGAACCAGCATTTCATATATTTAAATAAGCTGTGCGAGCTTTGCCTATAGTTGAGAGGGTGTGTGTTCCTTCATGCAAAGGGCTTAATGGTGGGCTCCTGGTGGAGTTCCTGGAATATGGAACATAGCAACTGGGGTTATGATTATAGCCTTGGCACAGAGGGGAGACAGCCAAGCACTTGGTGAGGAGCATTAATCTCTTTGAAAGAAACATGAAAATTGGGAACCATGGACTAGGGAAATGAAGCTCTGCACAGAGGAAATCAGAATGCCAGAGGATATGACTGTGACCATTCAGGGTTCTTAGTGTTGGATAATTTGATTTACTCTTGTTAGGGCTCTAAGTTCATAGAAAGTTATGCTTCAATGTTATTTGTGCAGATTCTCACAAAGGATCAAATCATTAGGCTTCCTTTTCTCACTGCCAAGTACTGGCTCTAAACTCCCTAAGACTCAATCTCTTCCTCTCCACCCAATCACACATAAACACATACACAATGCACACACACGCACATGTGCATGCACATACACATATGCATGCACACACAGAGACACAGACACACACGCACGCACACACAAACACAGTGTCCTTGAGTTCACTGGGTTTTGCACTGATCCTGACATTTCCTCCTGTTAGTCTGAGCGCTTTCGGAGTAGACAAAAGTGGCTTTTCATAGCCAGCAGATGACTTTGGCCTTGAGTTCTTGTGTCTAGTTCCTTTCCTGTGTGCTGGAACTTGGGGATAAGAGGAATCAGAACTGTGGTGACAATTAAGGGCAAGTTAAGGACAGAGTGGTGTCCACTGAGGGATGGCCTTCCATGGAAAAGGGGACAAAAGATCTTCTGCTGGTTGGCCTCCAGAGCTGGATGGAGGTCATTCCTTGATTCAGCCAAATGTTATGGGCAGGAGAAAAATTCCTGGCTGCATGGTGACATCTGCAAAACGGTTATGAATTTATCAGGTAAAATATTAGGTGGGAATAAAAACAAAAGTTACTTTTCTTTTGTACTTTAAGTTTGATTTAAAAGGATTTATTCCCAGTGTTTATTCTTCAGATCTGAGAATAGGTTTTTCCCACCAAAAATGAATGCGTTTTGGTTTTTGGATTGTTTTTTGTTTGTTTGTTGCCCTGCCCTATAGACTGAGGAGGGCGGTGCTTTGCTGGGCTGGGCACAGAGCCAGTGTCGTTTTTTGTTGTTGTTTTTGTTTTTTTTTTTTTAATTTTCGAGACAGGGTTTCTCCGCAGCTTTTGGTTCCTGTCCTGGAACTAGCTCTTCTAGAGCAGGCTGGCCTCGAACTCACAGAGATCCGCCTGCCTCTGCCTCCCGAGTGCTGGGATTAAAGGCGTGCGCCACCACCGCTGGGCGCAGAGCCAGTATCTTGTCCTCTAGCAGAGCCCTGGACGGGCCTGTTGCAGCACCTGCGACAGTGCAAGGGATTCTTAGCCACAATCAGTTCCTACCCACTGATGGTCTCTCTCTAGGGAAACCAGGCTTGGGGTGACATTTGAGTTCCCAGGCAGAGTCCTCAAAGTTAGATTAAAATCCAGAGCAGTTGTGACCAGGAACAACTGGGTCGCCAGTTGTTCCCAGAGGTGTTGCGGGAGAGAGCCCTGCAGGGCCAGTCTGGGTGAGAGATGGCAGTGAGACCACCTCTCAGCAGGAGCCGTGGCCTGGGAGCAAACACCCGGGTCCAGGAGGTTTCTGAAGGTCTGCATCGTTCTGAGAGAGTGGTTTTGGAAGCAGGAGGTGCACTCAATGTTGCCGCTTCTGCCCAGAGACCTGATCCACAGCTGCACAGGCAGACTATCTGCATTTTGCTTTCTTTATTTGCTACCTTTTCATGTGTCTCAAACATGTGAGGTGAGGTCTGGCTCTGAAAAAGACTTCAGGAGAATTCCACCTTATTGACCAACTAGTGATCTATCTGGTCTACCAGACTTCTGCATCTGTAAATTTTCATGTTTTAACATTAATTTTTAAAATTTTATTCCTACCTCAATTAGGTAATCAAGATAGTCCCTCCACAAGCATGTCAGGTGGTTCTAGATTTTTGTCAAACTGACAGTTAAGCCATTGAAAGCAGGTACTGTTAAGTGTTTCTGGGACATTCCCGGTCTCAGTTCACCCTGAGGGCTCACAAACAAGCCGTCCGATGGGAATGTTCTCACTGTGAACTGGCTTCAGCACCTGTTACATCAGACAGAGGGACACAGGGGCAGAGGTTACTGTCCACCTTTTGTAGCCATGAGGCCATCAGCGTCACCTGCACATCCTGCCGTGAATACCCGGCATGTGTGTTTACGGCTGTCCTCTCTTCCCCAAACAGATACCAGTATTACCTGCAAGCCAAAAAGGATGTGCTTGAAGGGCGGTTACGGTGCACACTGGAGCAAGTGATCCGGCTGGCCGGCTTAGCTGTGCAAGGTAAGGCATCTCTGGAATTCCAGCTTCTGCTTCCTTACACTCTTTCAGCGTGAGCAGTTAGATTTGGTGATGCGACCTCTAGGCTGAGGCTCTATGTTCATGTCAAGTTGTGCATTAAGATGAGCGGTGATTTTTTTTGGGGGGGGGGGGTAGCAGGAGGGTGGATTTCTCCAAGCTGCCCCTGACTCAGCCATGCTTGTTTGACTGTGGTTCCATTAGGGTTCTAACTGAAGAGATAGTTTTTAAATTGCCTGTAATTGAGGCTTCCTTTGAGAGTGTGGGAGACGTTGTCTCGGGATTGTTCCACTGTACGGTGTGGTCATAGTCTGTACCCTGATGATAGGAATGAGTTACTATAGTACAACAATATCAAACCCATAATAATATTAATTTCAGTTAATAAATATTAATTCATTAATTTCAGTACAATCGCTTTAACCGATATCCTGTACTTCACTGTCATAGAATTGAAAAGAGAAACTTAGATTGATGACGGCCCTGTGACAAGGAGCATGAATCAGAGTGAGCTTGTCCTGCACCCTGTGCTACTGTTCTCAACCTTCTCTGCATTGTAGAATGTGTTATTTTCTATGTGTCTATGTGTGCTTTCTATTTTTAATTTTTATTTATGTGCACTTGTATGAATGTGCTCCAGGTATGTGTAGGGGCCTGAGGAAGGTTTCAGACCTACTGGGGCTGGAGCTGTAGGTGGCTCTGGAGCACCACATCCGGGTGCTTGGGGCCAAACTCCGGTATTCTGGAAGAACACCAAATGCTCTTGGCCACTCAACCAGCCTCCAGACTTGTATTTGAATGGTGGTTTAAATGCATTTGTTCATATTGAAAATAAGAAGAGTATGTATAATATTTTAAAGATTGTGTGTGTGTGTGTGTGTGTGTGTGTGTGTGTGTGTGTGTATTTTGCTTACTTGTGTGTCTATGCACCATGTGTGCAATACTTGGTGCGGCCAGAAGAGGGCATCAGATATTTGCGAGCCACCAAGTGAGTGCTAGGAACTGAACCCATGTCCCAGGGAAGCAAGCATTCTTAACTGCTGAGTCACTTCTCCAACCCCAAGAGAGTAGTATATAACTTTCCAAAAAGAAACTGATATCTCCCTTTCCGTTCTTATTTTCTTGCTAGCTGCAGAGTTCTTGTGGGCCGTTGATATAGGAGCTGTGAGCTGGTGGACTTCCCATCCCACTCTTAGAACTTGAGTCCTTTGAATGCTAATGTCTGGAGAGATGGATTTCTTTGATATTTCACTCTGGGCTAAAATGCCCAAAATATATTGCATTTGTCTGTCCTCCCGAGGAGCAGAAAGAGAAGAAACAGTGGGCAGCTGCATTGGAAGCAGTAGTGGGACCATTGCAATAACAGCTCAGGACTGGGAAAACCCACCGTGTCTGCATGTTTACTGGGCCTTTCTTCTTTAAAAGACTTTCTTTTCCGTTCCCTGTGTGTAATCCTCCCCTCGCTGTTCATTCATTTGGTATATTCCGGGCAGCCTGGGTGTTGTAAGATTCTTCAGGAAGTTGGTAGACTCAGTCTGGATTCCCTTTCTATTGGCTCCTTGAAGTGAACTATTTTGCCTGTCTGATGAAGCTTGCTTTAACTCTAGAATGTTTGAAACAGCATTCTCCTAGTTTGGGGAGATAGTTCATAGGGAAAGGGCCCCTGTGCAAGGATGAGGACCTGAATTCGGATCCCAAGAACCATGTAAAGTCGGGCACATGTGTGCGTGAATTGGAGGCATAGACAGGAGGATCCTAGGGCTTGCTGGACAGAACAGTGGACTTGAGAGTCGGTGGGAGACCTGTCTCTTAAATACAGTTGCAGAAGCAAGTGAGAAAGATACCGGACATTGGCCTCTTGTCTTCATGTGCCCACATGGAAGAGTGCACATACGCACACACACATGTCATTCAGCTGTCTCTCTCCCTCTCTCTCTCCCTCTCCCTCTCTCTCTCCCTCTCTCTCTCCCTCTCTCTCTCCCTCTCCCTCTCCCCCCCTCTCCCTCTCCCCCCCTCTCTCTCTCCCTCTCCCTCTCTCTCTCTCCCTCTCTCTCTCTCCCTCTCCCTCTCTCCCTCTCCCTCTCTCCCTCTCCCTCTCTCCCTCCCTCTCTCCAATCTGTATTGGGCCATTAGAAAGTCACGCCCACAGAAATAAAAGAAGTGATTGGAGATATGGCGTGACTGGACTTGAACGCAGGCTTAGTGGGTCGTCTTTGCTGTTTTGGGGTCCTCATCCAAGAGACAGTTGCACTTCATTTTGGGGGGAATCGTCACTGTCTCTGTGACTCCATGGGGCTGGCATTTCTGTGTGCAGAGGCAGCAAAAGGCAAGGCATTTGCGTGGATTTTGTCTACACGTGCCCCAGCATTCCACTGTGAGATGGTAGCCGGGAAGAACAGAATTCCTGGCATCTTGTGACACGTCAGTGTGTTCAAGGGGTGTGAAGATTTTCCAGGTTGCCAAGGGTGATTTACAGTGGGAATTTCCAGTGGCAATGCATTTTCAGCTATGTCCCTCCATCTTAACCTTGACTTAGAAAGTCCCTTTGGCAGACAGACATAGGATACCAACCTGCTACCCAAACAAACAGACACAGGTTGGTTTTCAGGTCTTTAAATAGCCATTTGGGCTTGCTTTCCTAAAAATCAGCTAGTGGGGCTCACATGCCAGCACTGATAGTTGCTAGGTACAAGTAGGGACAACAGGTATGGGTTGGCATCAGTCTTCCTCAGCGGGGCTGCAGTAAGAATGCAGTAGACGGGTATGTGCGGGCACACGTTTGCTGTGTTTTATTCTGTCCCTGTCTTCATGTAATGATTGCTGATGTTTCCCTGGCTTTTCTTCTCAGCGGATTTTGGAGACTATAACCAATTTGATTCCCAAGAATTCCTCCGAGAATATGTCCTCTTCCCTATGGTGAGTTCATTTCTTTTTTTTCCCCTTGGTTTTTTACTTTCCTTGGCTATTTCATTCTTTATTTTGAAATTCTCTGTGCTTCCTGGGGAGGAGATCTGAGTCCTTTAATATAGGTACAAGTTTTACGAAGCACCAGGAGTGTAAGGGGGGCATCTTCCCGCATCAAGACACTTCTGGTTTTTTCCTCCCTGCTAGAACCTTGGTAGCAGAGAGAACTAGCACCAAGCCTTGTGGGTGGATTTTCAGTCTATCAGTTCTAATGGTGTTTTTTCCCTTTTGATGGAATCTGTACTGTTTGTGCACACAGTCATATAATCTGCAGATCTGGACGATTTTACCTCTCTTTCCTGTGCAGATCTTCATTTATTCACTCATTATTGCCCTAATTATTTTAACTGGGCTGCTAGGACCATTTGAATGGAAGTGGTGGTTGTGGGCAGGGAAGGCGGCTCGGCTGTAGAGCGCTTGCTGAGTTTGCATAGCCGTGGGTTCAATCCTCAGAGCCACGAAAGAGGACAAGAAATGGGGGGAGATTGGTGAAAGTATACAGAAACCAGATTAATTTATAAGAGCATAAAAACCTATAAAACATAGGAATAAATGCACCCAAGGAGCTGGAGGGCTCATGCACTGACAACCATAGAACACTGATGAGAAAAATCAAGATTATACAGATGTTCTGGGTCTGTGGCTTGGAAGAATTGGTGTTAAAATGCCCATGCAACCCAGAGATTTAATGCAACCCCTGTCAAAATCACAAAGCCATTCTTCACAGAAATAGGGAAAGCAAAAGTTAAAATTTATGTGTAGCCACAAAAGATGCCAAGTAGCCGAAACAGTGTTGAGCCAGGGGAAACCAGAGCCATGGACACTGTGCTTTCTGACCCTGCGGTCATTATCATGTGTGCTGGGTAATTTATGTCAACTTGACATAGGCTAGAGTCATTTGAAAGGAGAGAGCTCCAACTGAGAAAACACCAGAACAATGCCTCCATAAGATCGGGCTGTAGGCAGGCTTGTAGGGCATTTTCGTAGTTAGTGATTGATGGGGGAGGGCCCAACCCATTGTGGGTGGTGTCACCCCTGGGCTGGAGGTTCTGGGTTCTATAAGAAAGCCGACTGAGCAAGCCAGCAAGCAGCTCCCTTCCATGGCCTTTGCGTCGGCTCCTGCCTCCAGGTTCCTGTCCTAATTTCCTTCAGTCCTGGACTGTGGATGCAGAAGCCACACAAAGCCTTTCCTCTCCAGCGTGTTTTTGGTCATGGTGCTTCTTCATAGCAGTAGTGATCCAAAGGAAGACTACGCAGTGGCTGGACACATTGACCACCGGCTTGGAATAGAGCCCAGAAATAAGTCCACACATGTACAACCAGATGCTTTTTGACGAAGAGGTCAAGGACAAGCAAGGGGAATGATAGTATCTACAGTACCTTGTGTTGGGAGAGCTTGGCGTCCACATGAAATGGGATGGAATTGGGGCCTTATGTCACCCAGTGTCTATGAGTCAGTTCCAAGTGGATTAAGATGCAGGTCTAAGTCCTGAGACTGAACCGTTAGAGGAGGACAGAGGGGCTCAAGACCTTGGTCTGGGCAATGGTTTCTGGCATATGACCCCAAGGCACAAATAAGTAAAGCGCATCAGGGTTACATCCTAAAGAAGTTCGCACGGCAAAGGACATCATTTACGGAGTGAAGCTCACACATGGGAGAAAATATTTGCAAATCATACTTTGGACAAGGGGCTTGTAGCCACATCTGCGGAACTCAAATGTGATGCTAAGAAAACACATGACCCTACTACAAAATGGACACAGGACCTTAATAGACATTTCTCAAAAGAAGATTTTAAAAAATCCAGGAGAGGGCTGGAGAGATGGCCCAGTGGTTAAGAGCATTGCCTGTTCTTCCAAAGGTCCTGAGTTCAATTCCCGGCAACTACATGGTGGCTCACAACCGTCTGTAATGAGGTCTGGTGCCCTCTTCTGGCCTGCAGACATACACACAGAATATTGTACATATAATAAGTAAATAAATATAAATAAATAAATATCCAGGAGATACATGGAAAACACTCAGCATCACTGATCATGAGGGAGTCAGTTTAGACTACGATAGAATACCGCTTCATTCCTGCTAGGTTAACTGTTGTCTAAGAACAGTCACGAGGGTGTGGAGAGAGCGAACCTGTGACTGCACTTGGTCGCTAGGATATATGTTAGTAACAGTCACAGGGCAGGTATGGGAGAGACAAGGTCTCCTCATAAGTATATACGGTCATCATCTGTTGTGAAGACCCTTGTCTCCTGGGTCCTCTCCAGTCCCTCTTTGTTCAGAACAGTCCTGCTCCTCCAAGCATAGGGAACTACCCCAGGCCTTGGTAGTTGGGTGTCATCTCCTGACAAGCACCCTGCAGATCTGTGAGGTCAGTGTTCCCCTGCCTGCTCCTCAGGAAGGCCTTCTGCCTGCCCATCCGTGGGCAGCAGCCATCAGCCATGTCCTGGTCATGAACTTGCACCTGGGTGAGCGCTTCCCAACCCCTTCCATGTTTGAACTTGCCCATTCTTGTCATGGCAGTTAGAATGCCAGGCGTGGGGCCCCCAAAGCAAAGAGACTTGGTGGCCCACTGTTGTCTAGCACATAGGGTATGCTCATACGTGTTTCTGGAATGAGCCATTGAAGTAAAACTGACCATTCCGAAGCTGATTGGAGGATAGATGAGGTGTCATCTGGGGAATTCTGCTGCCTGGTTGGTGGCTTCACTGAGAGGAGTTTTTGTGAACATAACTGAACTCGCCGAGAAGGCAGCTTGTGAAAGAGCTGAGCTGCAAGCAGCCCCGTGTGCTGTGTGCTGGCTCTGCTTGTAGAGACGGCCACTCACCATGTTTTCCATGTAGCTTTTTGTTGTTGTTGTTCAGTGTTTGGTCCCAAATGCTGCCCTGGGTAATAGACACCTGGGAATGAAATTGTACAAGAACCACGGCATGCATGCTCCCAGAGGGAGATTTGCCAAATTGGGGTGCTGTTGTAATATGAGTGGCGGGGCTGCATCCCCGGCACCCCGGCCGCCTGTCTAGCTTATGCCCCAAAATAACAACACACAAATTGTATTCTTTTAAACACTGCTTGGCCCATTTCTAGGCTAATTCTCACATATTAATTTAGCCCATTTCTAATCATCTGTGTAGCATCAGTCTTACCGGGAAAGATTCGGCATGTCTGACCTGGCAGCTTGCTTCATCACGTGCGTCTGCCCAGGAGAGTGGAGCATGGCCTCTCTGAGCTCACTTCCTCTTCCTCCCAGCATTATGTTCTGTTTACTCCTCCCACCTATGTTTTAACCTATCAGGGCCAAGCAGTTTCTTTATTGCTTAACCAATGAAATAAAAAAATTGATATATGACACTCGCACATCAGGGTGCAATTCTATAAATCAGGATTATAATCAGGATTTGACCTGGGGAGGTACCACATGGACCTCAGGGGTTAGGAAAGGCTCAGAGACAACTGGGGAGTCTCCTGTATCATGAGTAGGGGGTAGAGCAGAGGGGACAAGGCATGATTAGGACGGGGAGGAAAGAAGAGGCTCTTGGGAGAGTCAGTTGTCACTTGGCTATAGCCTGTCCATTGGGAGGAGAATCACAGCGACTGGGACCCAAGGCTTCTGAGGAGTTAGGGTTCTTGGATCTTCATGGCGGCAATTGCTGCAGTGAACAGAGACCGTTCGGGGTGTGGATTGGAGTCTAAAGGACAGATGCTGCAGCTCCCAAGTTCTCTTTACGACAGATTGCCCTGAGACACATGGATAGTTACAGGAAAGGAGACAGTTAATTAGGGGAGGCACAGAAGTACCCCGTATTCCAACTGGGCTCTGGTCCCACGAGGGGCTCAGCCCGTCTGATGTGATCTTCGGTAGTCATTTATATAATACCCGTCCCCAAAGAGCTTGCGACACAGGTTTCTCAGAGCACGCTCCCTTGTCCAGATGAAGCTCAGGTGGACTGAGGGCTGCCAGTCTTTCCACCGCTGCTTCCTACCCTATGCCAATCTCTGGAACCTTCTCCTCCATAGCTGTCCTTTCCCCTGCCTGAAGGCTTTTGTAGATGGGTACCACTGGAAAGGAAGCACAGATTAGGTGTCAACAGAGACATTAAAACATTTAAGCAGACCCAAGGAGATGGTTGAATTGGAAAACTGCTTGCCCTACCAGCACGAGGACCAGAGTTTGATTCACAGAGCCCACATCCAAAGCTGGGTGCTGTGGCATGCGCCTGGATCCCAGCAGCGGCTCAGTGGGAAGCAGAGACAGGCAGATCCCTGAAGCTTGCTGGCCTGGTAGCCTGGCCTGGTAGCCTAGCCTGCTTAGCAGAGCTCTAGGGCAGTGAGAGAGCCTGTCTTGGGCAAAGGGTAGAAGGCACCTAAGGACCCCCACATCACAGCATGTACACATGCACCCCCAACCCCACATGCTCCCCAACCTCTCTTCAGGATAAAGGATTCATCTGGGCCAAACACGTGCCAGGCAGGTTCCTATGATGAAGGTATGTATATTCCCGGCCCTTTTTGTAATTTTTATCTTGAAGCAAGGTCTCAAGTTGCCCAAGCTAACTCTGAACTTACTACATAGCCTAGGTTGACCTTGAACTTGTGATCCTCCTGCCTCAGCTATCCTGATTCCCAAACTACTGAGATTATTGTTCTTAGATTTATGCTCGCTCTCTTCAAAGTGGTTTGCCGTTAGCCCCAAGTGGAAGTTCATATTCAGATTTAAAGTTCAATGAGTTAAAGGTTGAGTTTGTGGTTGTATTGGCCATAGCCTAACTGCTCAGTAGCCACGTGTGTCTAGGGCAAAGATCAGGCATATTTTGATGTCCCTCCTCGTCTCCCTGGGCAACGCCGTAGATGAAGCTGGTGGTTGCCCATGCTCACTGCTGAATTGGGTATGTTCCAAGCGTGGCCTGTAACCCTCATCAATTTTTTCTGAGTACACATCCTGAGTCCACCATGCTGTGACCTGTCCTAGGTGGTCTGTGGTCTGAACCCTTACCACATAGTCGCTGAGTGGTGCTTAGGCTACACAGGGCTAGCACCCTTACTGGCTATACAATCTTGGGCAAGTTAGCTGATGGTTCAAAGCCCCTGTCTGCACATCCAAAGTTAGAATAAACCCATTCCCACTTTGAAGATCAAGGAGGAGATCCGTATGAGGGACCTACCCTGGTCCAGGGTAAATTCTCAATAACCAGTTATTTGGATGTGTTACTATTACAGTGACTCTGTCTGTGATATGCAAATATGAGCTGATTGAATAATGTCGCTGTCTGCATTTTGAAATGCAAACTGAGAAGATAAGCAGAGGGATAAGCTACTGTTATCCAGTTTTGTATGGTCAAAACCTCCTCTATAATAATGTGGAAATTATATGCCATATATCGAGTTCAGTCAATATTCATTGACTACTCACTTTGTCTTATGAACTTGGAAGGGTCGTTGTGGAAAAGCCCCATGACTGACCTCTTACAGGATGGAAAGAACTGCAGTCCTTGAGGGACCCAGATTCTAGCAGGTGACGGGAGACAAGGAATGAAATAGGATGGTGTGTAAATGGAGTATGTGTGTAACCACAGAAGAAACACTATAGACAGAACATGCAGGAGGTTTGTGGAGACCCCTCAGCAGAGGAGCTATGGCCAGGGGAGGGAAGGCACCATGAAGTATCCATAGTGAGAGTGGAGACAGGGTGTTTCCTGTTGTGTGGTGGGACTGTGTGGGCAGGAGTCTAAACGGAGACAGTGAAAGCTGTGTTGAGAACAGAAGCCTGCCCGAGGCTCTGAACTCTGAGGGGAGGAGATCTGGAAGGAATGGCTGGGTCCCACTAAAGAACGGTCCAGATGCCAGGCCCAGGTGTGGACCTAATTGTACAAGCAGTGGGGAGCCGTGGCAAGGTCTCAACTTTCTGCTGGGTTCTGCTGGAGCTCGCAAAGGGAAGCATGCATTCCTCCGCCGAGGGAGGGAAGGCGGATGAGTGGCCCTGTTTGATCTTCCCTACTCCCCGCGCTGTCAGGTGGCTTCTCCTCAGCAGAGAAAAGAACAAAGTTAAGTACACAGGCGTTCCACAGGTGTGTGGCTGTGGCACACACCCTGCCATTTGTCATTCAGCCCCTGCCACGCACACACATCTCTGGGGTGTACATACCTCTGCTGCCACCCCCCCCCCCCCCACACACACACAGGTGGAGGCATTGAGTTGAATATAATAGCAGAAGGGTGCCTTTGGGCGTTTTCAGAGTTGGAACTTAGGTTTTAATGGAGCCTTTGATCTTCACCTCAGCTTGTTCTGTCCCCATGTGCCGTTTAGAATCCGCACCTGGTATGGCTGAGGTGCTTGCAGCTAGTGTCTCAGGCACACAACACACTTGCGGTCTCACGACTGGAAGCTCGCTTATTTCCCAGGGTTCAGTTGGGAGATAACTGAACAGTAAAGCTTGCAAAGACGTGAGTTTGGTCCTCAGAACCCACGTGGAAGCAAAGCTGGCTTGCCTTCCCAGTGCTGACGAGGCAGAACCCAGTGAGTCCCCGGAGCCTTCCGGTTAACTGGCCTGACTTCCCTGGTGAGTTCCAGGCTAGCGAGAAACCTTGTGTTTAAAATCAAACAATGGGGAAAGCCAACTAACCCACCAAGGTGGCTACAACAAGAGGCAAGAGCTGAGGTCATTTTATGCTATCCACACATTCATGTGCACACACACACGCACATACTACACAAGCACATACTAAGCAATTTAATAAAAGTGCATCTGGGAGGCAGATGGTCAGTAAAGAAAAAAAAAGCTGCCTAGGCCCCACCGGCTGTGGTAGGAGCTGTGTTGTCTGGGTCCCACCAGCTGTGGTAGGTGCTGTCCCTTCTGGGTCCCACCGGCTATGCTAGGAGCTGTGCGCAGGAGAGAGAAAGGGAGTGTGTCACTGGGGACGCCTGACCAGGGAGGCACTGACAGTGACCCGAGTGCTCCTGTTCTTCCAGGATTTGGCCCTGGAGGAGGCTGTTCTGGAGGAGCTGACGCAGAAGGTGGCCCAGGAGCACAAAGCCCACAGGTAAGATGGGTAGAGATTGAGACTTCATCCAGCCAGCATAAAACACTGTCTGTGGGGTGGGTCTTCATAGCTTCGCCCACCCCTGTCCTGGGTCACATGGTATCCTGGCTTCTACCCATGTGGCAGGGCTCTGGGTTCTAAGGAGAGCTTGGGGGTAGGGGGGTCTGTGCTTCCCTGCTTCCTCACATCCCCTTCCCTCCTCCCTCTTTAAAATATTTTCATTTTAAAATTGTAGAAATTTTCTAGCCGGGCGGTGGTAGCTCATGACTTTAATCCCAGCGCTTGGGGGGGCAGGGAGGCAGGGCAGATGGCTGTGAGTTCGAGACCAGCCTGGTCTACAAGAGCTAGTTCCAGGACAGGCTCCAAAACTACAAAGAAACCCTGTCTCGAAAAACAAAAAACAAAAAAGCCGGGCGATGGTGGCACACGCCTTTAATCCCAGCACTCGGGAGGCAGAGGCAGGCGGATCTCTGTGAGTTCGAGACCACCCTGGTCTACAGAGCTAGTTCCAGGACAGGCTCCAAAGCCACAGAGAAACCCTGTCTCAAAAAAAAACAAAAAGAAAAAAAAAAGAAACAAAAAGAAAAACAAAAAACACACACAAAAAATTTGTGATCCACATAGTGTCTTTTTAAAGCAGACATCATTGTTCACAGGGATATATCGGATAATTAGTGCTTTAAAGGCTATGTCTCTTAGTTGGAAAATTTACCTTCCCTTTCATATTCCTTTTTGAGTAAAAGGCCGCTGATCGTTAATGCCACCTTACCAGGTGCTACCCTCCCTGGTGGAAATGAATGCCATCCCCGGAGACCAGGGCCGGCACACAGCTCCGGGATTTGCGTTAAGATGTTGGTGTTTGCCATTGGCTTTGGACTGCTACCCATTTTCCTCCTCTGGTGCTGTTTTGATTGTAGTGGGATCCCGCCTGCAGAAGCTGAGCTGATGTACATCAATGAAGTAGAACGTTTGGATGGATTTGGACAGGAGACCTTCCCGGTGAAGGTGACACACCTTTCCTGCCCCTGCACATTTCAAAGTTAGCGTGGGTGGCCCTGGGCCAGAATGGCTTCCCTTCTCCGTGTCATGTGACGATTGATGTCTTTCTTACCTTTTTCTCCCTGTGACAAAAAGAGATGGGACAAGAAGTGGCTTATAAGGGGGAAGGTTAGCTTTAGCTCACAGTTCAGGGGGTACAGCCCTTGGTGTTGGAAAAGGAATTGAGACAGCCGGTCACGTGGTGTAAGCAACCAGAAAGTAGAGTCAACAGGAAGTAGAACTGGGCGGTGAAACCCCAAGACTCGTCCTCAGTGGCCCACTTCCCCCAGGCGGGTTCCATAACCTCCCCAAACAGTGTCACCAGCTGGGATGAACTTTTCAGACACATGAGCTTATCGGGGACATTTCTCGTTCTGACCCTGGCAGTTAAGAACTCCCTTCAGGTAAAGCTAACGCTTTTTCTGAGCTCAGAGAGTTTGGGATTGAACTTCAGCAGATCCTGCTCGTCTGCTTGGACAGTTGTGTACGATTAGAGCCCATACAGGAGTGCGTCCCTCCCCTTCAGCTGCCAAGGACAGCTGACGTCCCGTGGACACGCACAGTGAGGCTAGCTAGCAGCTTTCTTCCTTTGCGTCTTCTCCTCTCTTTCCTTTGGATGTGGGGATGATCACTGGTGAGCCAGATTGAAGCATCTCCACTGCGCAGTCATGTTTTGTCTCTGCAGCTCTGCAGAGCTGTGAGTGGTGGGTGTTTTGTGGAAGCCGTGTCTAGCAAATCGTTAGAGCGCATCCTTTGTAACTGCCCCACCTCCTGGAGTGGGTGTGACTGGGAGAATCATGAGCCCATCTTCCAAACTCGGTCTCGCCTCTCTCCTGACCAACTCTTCAAAAGATGGCGTTCCATCAGAAACCTAATGCAGCTGGCACACCCCGGCAAGCTGGGAGGGGCCTGTGATTTCCGCACACACTTTCTTCACTCTGGCTGCTTTAACGCATGCTCGGCTCCCTCTCTGGCTTGCTTACCATTTGCGCTAATGACAGCTGCCTGCGAGCGTTCGAACAGAATCAAGCGAGGTGGCCGCATCCCGTGAAAGGGGCTAAATGGCCCTCTTTTCGATTTGTTTAATTTTCCTTTGCTTCTCTAACGGCCGCCCTTGGTAGGACTGTCATCCATTTACCTTGCAGAATATGCCTGGCGAGGCCATCTGCAGCCCACTTACAGCAGCCCACATATAGTCACGATATTTCGGGTCACTGAAAAAAAAAATCAGTAAACTTTTCTCGATTTCTACCCAGCCAGCTTTTCTGCCTGGAAGTTGGGGGTTTTGCTGTGGCCATCGTTTGC
Organism: Microtus oregoni; assembly: GCF_018167655.1. Lineage (NCBI taxonomy): Eukaryota > Metazoa > Chordata > Mammalia > Rodentia > Cricetidae > Microtus > Microtus oregoni. The sequence goes on from NW_024543221.1 coordinate 13,673,955, forward strand.
TTATTTTTAGTGTCTGAGCCGTAGGAAGGGAGGGCACTCAAGCGAGAGCCGAAGTCTACTGTAAAGCTTGGATATCTTTCCATCTTCAGTGGATTCATCTAGTAGGTTCTCCAGGGAGGACCAGCAGTGCTGATCTCTTTGGGGAACTTGGCTTAACTGCCCAGTTCCACCAGTATATCTGTCCCTGGTGGAGGTAACCATCTGCAGACGCTGGATGCTGGGTGACCCAGGATGCTAGGTGGGAGAGGGTGGGGAGTGGCCTGCCTTGAAGAAGTTTGCACAAGCAGAGAGCTGAGTGTGCAGGGATAGACGGTGAATTGGATAACAGGGCCCCCGTGTGCACTTCTGTTTAGAGCCACCAGCTTTCCCATAAATGGTTCCCCAAAATGTCCCCAGCCCTCCTTGGGTACCATCTGTCCTTCCTAAAACCTCACATACACTCACGTAGCTTCTGGCTGAGCTGCCCCTACTAATGGAGCCTCTGAGCTCACAGAAGGTTGCTCAGATGTGGCTCAACCCAGGACTACAGTTCAGTAGGATGGCCAGCATTTACGTTTGGTCCAGTGCGATGCCCGTAGCATCCAGTGTACCACAGCTGCCTCAGGCATCCTTCTGTGTGTTCTTACATCATCCTGCTCCTGGAATGGCTCTTTCTGGGTCACTTTTACCCTTGACTCTAGTGTGAACCTGCAGGCGAAGCATCTGGGGTATTCTTGTAGGGTCTCCTTTCCCTCCCTTCTCATGCTCCCCACCTTACTTTTCCATGTGCATCTTTCTGTGGTATGACTTATCTTTCAGCTTTTCTTTGGTTTGCAAACCATGTTGTTTCTTCTCCCCCAGTTCTTGGCCCACCCCTCAGCTCATGGAGTAGCTCACCCTGGCATCAGAGGCATAACTTCCTCACCACTACTTTCTGCATGCTGGGGTTACTGGGGTACACCACTCCGCCTGACCTGTTTTCCTCTTATATCCTTCCTGGGTTGACCACCAGGCTGTCTTACCAGAAGTCTTGTACTGGCAACTTTGAAGGGGAGGGTTCCAGCTTGGTGCTGTCTCTTGCCTTATAACTATCTCTATCTTTAAAATGACTAACTAAATGGTATGTATTTATATATAGTGTCTTTTTTTTTTTTAATTTATTTATTTATTAAGGATTTCTGCCTCGTCCCCACAACCGCTTCCCATTTCCCTCCCCCTCCCCCGATCAAGTCCCCCCCCCCCCATCTGCTCGAAGAGCAATCAGGGTTCCCTGACCTGTGGGAAGCCCAAGGACTGCCCACCTCTATCCAGGTCTCGTAAGGTGAGCATTCAAACTGCCTAGGCTCCCACAAAGCCAGTACGTGCAGTAGGATCAAAAACCCACTGCAATTGTTCTTGAATTCTCAGTATTCCTCATTGTCCGCTATGTTCAGCTAGTCCGGATTTATCCCATGCTTTTTCAGACCTAGGCCAGCTGGCCTTGGTGAGTTCCCAATAGAACATCCCCATTGTCTTAGTGTGTGGGTGCACCCCTCGTGGTCCTGAGTTCCTTGCTCGTGCTCCGTCTCCTGCTCCTCATTTGGACCTTGAGATTTCTGTCCGGTGCTCCCATGTGGGTCTCTGTCTCTGTCTCCTTTCATCGCCTGATGAAGGTTAATATTCCTGAGGATGCCTATGTGTTTGTCTTTGGATTCACCTTATTTAGCTTCTCTAGAAACATGAATTATAGGCTCAATGTCCTTTATTTATGGCTAGAAACCAAATATGAGTGAGTACATCCCATGTTCCTCTTTTTGGGTCTGGCTTACCTCACTCAGGATAGTGTTTTCTATTATATAGTGTCTTCTTAACCTGTGTGTATGTAGGATGGGGAATCAGGCTATCTCACAGTCTTAGCATTTTTGTGGGGTGAACAGAAAATCTGTTCTCAGTGGATTTTTGAGAATACAGCATGTCGCTACTAACTGCAGCCAGCACAGTGCACAGTAGATCCTGGAATTTGTCCCTCTAGTTTAGTTAGAGTTCATATTGACTCGCATCTCCTCACCCCTGCAGCCTTGCTGCCCCATGCTGCTGATGAGATAAACTCCATCTCAGTGAACACAGCATTTGTCTTCCTGTGCCTTTCTTGTTTCACTTATAATAATGGCCTCTAGTTTCAAACACCCGAGTATCCTGTTTAAAGCCTACACGGTATTCCACTGTGTGGTGTACACGCACACCATACCATACCTCACTATGTGATGTACACACACACCCTATCACACTGCACTATGGTGTACACACACATTGTACCACACCACACTATGGTATACACACACTATGGTGTGCACACACACCGTACCACACCGCACTATGGTGTACATGCACACCGTACCACACTTCATTATGGTGCACACACACACATGTGTACCACTCACTTCCTATTATGTGGGATACATGCACACTATACCACACCCCACTGTGTGGTGTACACACACACCGTACCACTCCCTACTATGTGGGGTACACACACACTATACCACTTCCTACTATGTGGGGTACATGCACACCCTACTTCCCCCCACCTCTTTCTCCACTGGTCTCTTGGCAGACACTTCGGCTCTTTGACCTTGGCTATTGTGAAGGCTCAGCAAGGACACGGTGGTAACAAACACCTTCTCTTGATCCTCTGCAGGACAATCAGGGCAACAGCACACACCTCGGCATTTTCTTTATGGGAATTTTCGTGAGGAACAGAATCGGAAGACAGGCGGTAATATACAGGTAACGTGTTCCTCCCTTGAGAGACTGTGGGCAGGGCCATGGACTGTAGTTATGTAATGAGTTAAGAGCCACACTGGACCTGAGTGGACTCTGTTTTCTCAGTTCAGATAAAATTGGCCGTCTTCAGTATTGATGGGGCTAGGGGAAAATTGATACTGCTTTTCCCAGAGGTTTAATTCCTTCCTCTCTGGCTACAGGAAACATGCATTTCAAGTCTACTGAGTCAGTGGTGCAGACCTTGAGAGCAGGAAGAGCGGGCTCTGTAGTCGGTCCTGCTGATTGCTTTTGTTAGGACTGTCTCTGGATGTTTAGATCCAAACCAGATTCTTCCCATAGCCCCGTGCTCTCTGTGTGACCACATGTGTTAGCCAAGGACAAAGTCATCTTTATACTAACGAAAGGGGACTGAGAGTCTATCAAAGTGTATTTTAGGGGCAGTTAGTCTGCGATAACAAATGAAACGACGGAGTGCTTTATTTTTATTATTATTATTACTTGGACCCTTTAACCTTCTTTTCCGTTTAACACAAGCAAACCCTGTCCAGCGGTGTGGTCAGTGTCCACTAGCTGGCTCATTGCATGGTTGCCCGTAGCTTCCATGATGACAGCCTGTTTGCCTTTGTGTACCTGGGCAGTCTGGCCCTGTGCTGATGCCCCAACAGGCAAAGCGTGAACTCTCGGGATCAGTCAGGGCTGCCTTTCCAGACAGTTTCCAACTCAGATCACTGCTCTGCCATCATTTCTATGATTTTTCCCTCTTTGATTTTTGAAGCTACAACGTGTATGGAGACCTTTAGGATAAACGTTTAAGGGCTAGGGAACTGTATCTTAGTTGGTAAAGTCTTGAAAGGACCAGAGTTCTGTTCCCGGGACCCACATAAAAGATGCTGGATAGGTTGACACAGGCCTGAATCCCAGAGCTGGGAGGCAGGTGCAGGTGGAGTCTTGGGATTTGCTGGCTAGTCAAACTAACTTGCTTGGCAAGTTCCAGACTGGAAAGAGACTGTCTCAAAATCCAAAGTAGATAGTGACTGGGGACTGATACCCAGAGTTGTCCCCTGGATTCCACAAGCACATGAACCTGTAGACACGTGAGCACTCCTATACACCTGTGCTGCTGAACTCCAGACAGACTGCAGATGTCAGTCTGCCTCTGGCAGGGGTTGTTCCGTCCCCTCAGGAGCTGTTCACAGGAGGGCGCAGCTGAGGAGCTCCTGTAGAGTTTGGGCAATTGCTTTGAAGGAATTCAACTGGCAGGGAGAAGCCTCTCGTCTTGAGATCCTGGAAGCAGCAGGTGTCTGCTCAGCAGGTGTCTCTGTCAGGGAGCATTTGGAAAAGGGAGAGGACTCGTGGGCATGTGTGGGGAGCACAGCTCTTCTGGAATGGGCAGGTGACTGGGAGTGACTTTGAAAACCCCAGGTAAGAACTCATCGGTCAGCCTCGGGGAGTGGATTCACTGACTCTGGTTCTCACCAGTGTCTACATCGAATCTCCTCTACGAAGGAGCAAATCAGCCACTTTTTCCCGCTTTAGATAGGATGTGGGACTTGAACTCTACACGGATTACAGACATGGAGATGTGGAATCCCTACTGAGTGAGGAACTTGTGGTCTTCCGGGGGTCTCTTGAGAGATCTAACCACAGAATGAAAATCTTACATCACAGTGTGGTGGGGAGCAGGCACTCCAGAAGATTCTCTTTTTCTGGGAGAGTGGTAGGGGATGCCGAAGGGCTGGGGACGGAGTCCAGATAGTGCACTGTTTGCCCAGCATGCAAGAAACCTTGCACTCAGTCCCCAGCACCATATAAATGTTAGTGGAGTGGCCGAAACAGGAGGATTAGAAGTCCAAGGTCGCCCTTGGCTATGAGGTAAGTTTGCGATCAGCCTGTAGTACGTGAAACTGGAAATTGTCTAAGGAAGTAAGGAAGGAGGAAAGGAAAACCAGACTCAACAGATTGGGTAGCTTCCGTGAGCATGGTGGATGGAAAAGGGACCAGTGGGGAGCTGTAGCTCGGACATCTGCTGAAGCCCGAGCCTTAACAGAATGTCTAGGAACCAAGTAGAATGGGAGGCAGCCACTTATCTCCTGCTGTCTGGCGCCTGCTTCTGGGATTAGAGTCCTCACAAGACCCTGGCGTCCACAGGCCCCACACATAGGTGGATTCCCTGTGTCCTCCCGCCTGAATCCATGCATTGAGTGAGTCCCCTTGCACACCAGGTCTCCGAGAGCTGCCAAGGAAAGTGTGCGCATGTGTGTGCTGCCATGACTGGTGCATAGATACAGAAACTACCATGGGGCATCTTCCCCGAAGATGGCACAGTGAATCCGGAGTGCACGCTAGTCAAATATTTAATACAGTTAAATCATAATTGTAAGATGAGACATTTCTCAGGGTGGATACACGGACCATCTTCGAGTAAACCTAGTCACATTTCTTTGGCTCAGGTGGAATGACATTGGGAGTGTCACCCACAGCAAATCAGCCATCCTTCTAGAACTGATTGACAAGGAGGAGACAGCACTCTTCCACACAGTGAGTCCAGGGGTCTGCACAGCTTAAGGAGGGATTCTTTTCTTTAAGCTAACAATGCCTTGCCTCATTCTCCATGTCCTGATACTTGCATGTTCTAATACTTTCAATGTTGGGGGCACTGTTGTCATCTGTGAAGTCTACACTCAAGGACTGCACAGTCAAGTTGGGCGTGCACGCGCGCACACACACATATCCTAATAATATTTTAAATATGTTTACAGTACTGAACTGCCTTCCTAGGCTATCCGGGGGCCCATGCAGCTCATGGCTGCATATTGGACACAACTGTACTCCGTATGGGATGCAGTGCTATTGAAGGAGTTCTTTCTAATACTTGCCTGGTCCTGCATGACCTCTTGCAAGCGATGCATGTTCTCACTAGGTTTGTCCAGCATGCCATCCCACTCCGGTCACAGCCTTCCTCAGGTGACTCCTAGATAAGTCACATTGCATTTTCTGTTGCTGGCTGACCTGCGTTTTCCAGCCCCTCATGACCCTGGATTTGGGTCCCTTCTCAGGAGCCAACATTGTTCCCCTCGTCATCCTGTCTCTGGTTGAATGACATTGGTGTTAATCGTAGGCCCTGCCTTGATTCAAGAATTGGTTTTGAGCCGGGCAGTGGTGGCGCACGCCTTTAATCCCAGCACTCGGGAGGTAGAGGCAGAAGGATCTCTGGGAGTTCGAGGCCAGCCTGGTCTACAAGAGCTAGTTCCAGGACAGGCACCAAAGCTACAGAGAAACCCTGTCTCGAAAAACCAAAAAATAAAAAAAAATAAAAAAAAAATTGGTTTTGAAAGTTGAGGTGAGAACCTGGCAGTTCCTCACTGCAGACCAGAACCTCTGGAGAATGCATTGATAGATGGTCATTTCTGCCATCTTTGCCGAGCTGTGGTAGCTTGGGCTCCATTGACGTCACAAAGATTGGTTTGCTTCCTGGCCCAGCGTGTTATTCTGTACTTCGGATGGAAGGAGAGGTCTACTTGGAGAAGTCTATGTGAAGTACATATCTAATCTAATGAATGCTTATTTCTTTCCCATCTCTTCTTTTTCAAGGATGATATTGAAAATGCCAAGTATATTTCCCGGTTATTTACAACACGGCACAAGTTTTACAAACAGAACAAGATCTGCACTGAGTGAGTAAATGTTTAGTTCACCGTCTCTCTGGCCAGCTTGGTCCTATTAAATCGGGGCTTCTGAGAAGTTCCCGTCCCGTTTCCAGTCCTTCTTTCCCCTTGATCTTTGTAGAAGCCATAGGAGGAGTCTAAAGCCAGTCAGCAGCGAGAGATGTTTAAGTGCCGTCTACTGCAGTCCGTGTGCCTAGAGAGACAATCATTTTCAAATTGACTATAAATGCTTCACTTCCTGGATGGGTGGGCCGCATCAGTGCCGTTCCGGCACTCGGCTCTGAGTTCGGAAGAGCCCAGCTGTTCCCAATTTGCCCAGGTGCCCCTCCGTGTTAGATGTGGAGTATATTCAGAAGTGGGGAGCGGAGTGATGAGCCAACTTAAAAGAGAGGATGCTGCCGCTGGATCGGCCTGTTTCCGCTCACAGTTGGCTAGCCCTGCGTGTGCTCCTGGGTCGTGCCATCTGACTGCAAATGAGAGGCCAGGGTAATTAGAGGGGGATTTGGAAGGCACTCCGAGATGGCACGCATCTGTGTGTCTTTTTAATTTAGTTCGGAAATAAAGATGATAAATCTGAGCCTGATTGAGGGCACTTCCTCGTGGCCTGACCTCGGAGACGGCGTGCCGGGGGCCCACTCTGTCAGCGCCTTTACATAGGTCGCTTTCAAAAGGCGTTCCTCAGCGGAGCGCATTTGCCGCTTGGGCCCCCAAGGTGTTTAATTTTGGTTCAAAGAGCATCAGGGATGTAAATGCAAGTGAGGGGCTGTCTTTACGCTCCCACAGTGGGCACATCCAAGCAGGGTGGCATATTGCAGGACGGCAGGTGCCGCTGCAGAAGGCAGCGGCTCAGAACTGGAGCCCCAGGTCATGGCAGACTTTTCCCTCCATGTAGCCCAGGCCCTTTCAAACCAGACATTGCAATTGCTTGCTGCTAGGGTCTGAAAGTACACCTGAGAGTCTAGGCCTGCCCGCCAAGTTAATAGGTGGGTTAAAGGCCAAGCAAGGACATAACCATGGCTTCTGCAGACACACTCATACGCGTATGGTTCCGTTCTGCTCTTGCCTTTGTTTTGCGTGGTGGCCTTGACACCATCGAGAATTCCCTAGCTGACTTCTGTGTGGTGGATGTGAGTCCCTTTGAGAGTTGCCATCTTCCTCTGTCTCTGTTTCTCAGCACAAAGCTTCATTGCTGTGTTCAACATTCATGTTTCTTCTGTGGTCTTTTCTACTATCCGGGAACATCGCAAGTACATTGAAAATCAAGAATTCCGTCTGGAGTACCCTTGCCTTCTTCCTTGACGTGGCATCCGAAGCAGTTAACCTCATCCTTCCCACATACACATGGAGCTCCATAATCTCAAGTCAAGGGCATTCCTGTCGAGTTCCAGAATGGGAATTGTCCCCGTAACCTCCTCCTCCATCTAGGACTGTCCACTCGTGAGCCGCCCAGGCTCATCAGGCGGCATCTGCCCCTGCACAGCTGGTCCTTGCCATGTGGATCCCACACCCCAGGGCAGGCAGCATTGGAGAACCATGTTTAACCCAGGAGTGATACCACTGAATTTGACCAGCAGCCAGAAACCCACATTAATGCCTTATCCCTGTGGTTTCACCAGAGCAAAGATATTTATCAACAGGCAGGTAGATAGGCAAAATTTTCAACTCAGGGAAGTCTTTATTTGAAGAAGTTTAGCCCGAGGAAAAGTCTGTATCTTGTATTTCATTTTGTTTTTAAATACGGTGTGGTGTTGGAACCTCGTGGTAACCACTCTCAGGAATGGATATGTTCTGGCTTGCACACCTCTCTGTTGTTGTCGTTGAATCAATGCTGAAGTATTCTCTCTGTGAAAGATTTGCTGGGTTGGGGACATACCTCAGCTATGGAATATTTGCCTCCTGCTTGCTCGCTTTGACCCCCAGCATCAGAGCAGAGTTAAAACAAACACAAAAGGCATCTGGCCTGATAAACATTTGCAGAATGTATTATCTTTATGGGCTCGAACTGAAAAATATTTTCTCTATTTCGGAATCTTATTTAAACTGGAAGCATTTTCAAAATATTTTCATTATGCACCTCCACAGGTTTACACAGGACACTGTTTTAAAAGTTCACACGATGTGAGGTTTTCCGGTCTTTATTTCTCCCATAATATTTCTTTAGAAGTAAGCCTCGTTCTTCTAGTAACAATGAGCAAAGCTCTACAAAAATATGTGTTCCAAACATTTTGAGCGTGAAAGAGAACAAAGGCAGAGCTGTGTTGTTAGTGTTGGTGTGCAGTCATGAGCCGTGTGTGCTGTGTGTTCTTAGTGTTGGTGTGCGGTCATGAGCCGTGTGTGCTGTGTGTTCTTAGTGTTGGTGTGCAGTCATGAGCCGTGTGTGCTGTGTGTTCTACGTGTGTTGTGAGGTAGGCTTCGCTGGTCTGGCCTGGCCCCCTTCCCAACTTCCCTTGTCTGTCTGACCTTTTGAACTTTGGTCAACAATAATGATGGTTTTCATTTTTAATCTTTCATATAGACAGTCAAATTCTCCACCCCCAATCAGACGCCAGCCCACCTGGAGCCGGTCCTCACTGGTACGTACACTCCTTAGTCTCAGTCCGTGGTCTGGCTGCTGGGATAAGGGTTCTATTACGCATTTGAGGGGAGGTGACTAAGGGTACCGTGACCAGGGGAGAATTGCTGGAAGCATAGCAGGTCATGATTCACTTGCAGGAGGTGTGGCAAATATCCACTGTGTCCCACTTACCCATGAGCACCTCCCTCTATGTGGTTTGAGGTTCTCCCCAGTCTTACTCCAGACCAGAATGATCATATACCTTCAGACCATTGACCATTTGCTCGTCTGTTCTGGTAACGTGCCCCAGAGTCCAAGGGATTTACTGCCATACATAGAGCTGAGCAAACTAGCCAGAAAATGCTTTTTAAATGAGCCGCAACCAAATGAGTATAGTTAATGGTCTCCGTCTATCGAACGAATGGGACGTTTTCTAATTTCCAGACTTTAGTCAATAAAGCGCCTAGCCTTTAGCTGGTTTTTGCTTTTTCAAAGCTGTTCTTTTTCCTGCTGCTGTGACCAGGAAGCACAGCTGTATGTGATTCCCACTGCAGGCTCTTTGTGTCTTCAGGGTGATGCAGGGGCTCTGGGGCAGAGTTGCCCTGTTTGTTTTCTACTGGTCTTGTAGCTCTTTAAGGCGTGTGGCTTTCCCACTCCGCTAGATGTGCAGTTCCCTGGTGTAGAAGGAGCTGCGGGCAGGCCTGCTTTTCATTCCGCCCAGCTCCCACATGGTTAGCTTTACACCTGAAATACCAACACACAAATTGTATTCTTTTAAACGCTGCCTGGCCCATTGTATATAGCCTCTTCTTGGCTAACTCTCATATCTTGACTAACCCATTTCTAATAATCTGTGTAGCACCACAAAGTGGTGTCTTACCGGGAAGGATTCAGCATGTCTGACCTGGCGGCTGGCTCCATTGTGTCTGCCCTCACTTCCCTTTTTCCCAGCATTCTGTTCTGTCTACTCCACCCACCTATGTTTTGACCTATCAGGCCAAGCAGTTTCTTTATTAATTAACCAATGAAAGCAACAGATAGACATATGACCTTCCCACATCACCCTGGAGTCCAAAGACTCAAGCACCAAAGAGTTTTCTCTGCAGCCAATGTGTGTCTAGCCTGTCTTCAACTTCTCCCTTAGAAAGTTTGGAGGACATTTTCTTTCCCTTCCCTTCCCTTCCCTTCTCTTCCCTTCCCTTCCCTTCCCTTCCCTTTGTCCTTCCCTCTCTCTCTCTCTCCCTCCCTCCCTTCCTTCCTGTTAAGAGCATGACACAGACTCCTAGAATTCTAGACTTGAGCCACATGGGAATTCCTAAGCTCACGTCGCTGTCTCTGACCTCAGTGTGCCTCAGTCTCTGTCCTGTGGGCCTCCTCTGAAAGGACCCTGTCCTCCCCTGGAGAATGGCGTGTTTGCTCACACGCTCATTCCTTCAGTCTCCTCTGTTAGTGCTGTCTTCCGTTACCTTGTTCATCTCGTGTGTTTGTTAGTGAGATCAAGTGTCATTTGTACGTGGGAGCTGTGATGGCAGAACACTCTTCTCAGGCACTTGTGGGATCCAGAGAGCCTCCCTTTCTTACTTTGGTGAGGTGGTCTACAGGGCTTTAGATTCTGAGGTCTCTCATCGCCTTGTCCTGTAGGTCTGAGCTATTTCTCTGAGTGAGACAGCAGACGTCAGTGTCTTAATGGCCCTTGCTGTTATAAATCTTAACTTCCTTACCAGTTTCTGTCTTTCTCTCTCTTTTGTGATGCCTGTTCTCATAGGTTTTTGTTTTCTTGTTTTTGACAAGTTTACGCAAACCCCTAGTTATGCCTGGTCTATGGAGTCTTAGCTTAGAAACTACGACTCTAAAGTCATCCTCCAGGACTTCTGCGATTATTTAGAAGTCTGAGCAGCGCCTTTTCCTTCTCAGTTTATTTCAATGTTTTTCTTCTTCGATTCATGTTGATTCTGGATCTTTTGTTTTCATGACCTTCCTTGTTCCCCATCTGGTGCCTTGAAACTCCCTAGGTGGACCAGGCTCCCCTCGAAGGCATGGAGATCCACCTGCCTCTGCCTCCCAAGTGCTGGGATTAAAGGCGTGCACCCCACTTCTGAGTCAGTTGTCTTGAGATGATAGCTCTAAAGCTGGAAGAGATAGGAGACAGACAACCCCTCAGTCCCCCAACATCAAGGATGCCCTCTTCTGCAGCAGGAGTGGTTTAGAATGGTCTAAATGCCACATTCAGGAGCCAGTGGGCAAGACTCTGCATTGCCCAGGAGTGCGTCCTTTCTGAACTAGAGTGTCTCTCTGGCCCGTGCCACATGTGATTCTCAGTGTCCTTGAGACAACATGCATCATATTATTTTATTAGACCCAGTCTAACACAGCCCTGACCCTACACCAGCCTCCTGTGGATCTGTGAACTGGAGCCATGGCCCCTGCTGCCTTGGAGGGAGCCAGTCTTGGACGTAGCAAAGAATGTTTCTTGGACGAGTTTGTCCCTTTTAACTCCACCTGCTCCAAAGGCCCCGAGAACATGGCCAGTGTCCGACACCCTAGCGAACAACTGCACCCAAACGTGGGATGCTGGCGTTTTTCCCTCTCTGATCTTGAACCGCTTTCTGCTGTTCTCAGTGTCACTATGAACTAAGAGCTTAGATCAGTAGAAGAGGGTGGGTCAGAGGGGTGGCCAGCAGAGCAGCTGCAATGTGCTTCCCTGGGTCGGGGCTGGTTTTCTGACGTCTCCCAGATGCCTTTGCGGCATCCGCAGCTCTGTTTTCTGTTTCAGCCGAGGCAGCAGCCGTACATCCTGCCTCCCATGCATGTGCAATGCAGTGAACACTACTCGGAGACCCACACTTCCCAAGGTAACTGTCGCTCGTCTTTCTGCCGTTGTAAGACACAAGGCTGGGTCCCGGGGCACCACAGAGACACTTGCTGGAAAATGTCAATGATGGTTGGATTTTAACTTTGTCATTGTCTAATTACAGTGGCCAGCAGATTCAATTTGTGAAATTAAGCATAGTAGCTGCCTGGGAAGGAAAGTACCCGAGATCTGGCTAACTAGGAAGACGTGTGGCTGGGCTGAGCTAAAGGATGTGTTCTTGTTTCCTTGCCTCCCATTTTAGTGGGCCGAGGGTGGAGATTGACAGCCCAGCCCTCCTCGGTGTGCTTACTTCAACCTCTGGACCCATGTCAGGAGCTTGGAGCAGCCACATGGTTCCAGGGTGCCTGAGCAAACCTCTCACCCTCATAATTCAGTGATTTTTCTTACCCTCCTCCCTTCAGGCCCTTTTCTCTGGGTGCCGGGACAAGAACATGGACCAGTGGTTGTGAGGTGTCAGGTGCTAGGCGAGGAACTTGTTGTGTATTGTCTCATTTAATCCCGCAGTAAGCCTGTGGTGCTATTGTTTCCGTACAGAAATAGGGAGACAGAAGTTAAATGCTAGACCTTGGATATAAGAACTGTGTGGGTGCCCCTGCGTGCGTGCGTGCGTGCGTGCGTGCGTGCGTGCATGCGTGTGTGTAAAGCCCTGCATATCCAGAATGTGTGTGTTTATGTGTATGACATTGTATATCCAGAGTGTTTGTATATTTGTGTGTGTGCATGCATGCGTGTTGTGCGTGTGTGTGTGTGGCCCTGCATATCCAGAATGGACCTGACTTAGAAACTGGCCTTTGTGGTTCGTGGGTTGGGGAGGTGACTCAGTGGTTGTCTTAGTCGGGGTTTCTATTACTGTGGTAAAGCACCACGACCAAAAACACCGTGGGGAAGAAAGTTTATTTCAGTTTACACCTCTCAGATCACACTCCATCACTGAAGGAAGTCAGGACAGGAGCCCACAGTAGGAACAATGCAGAAGGCCTCAGAGAAACACTGCTTTTCCTGGCTTGTTTCTCATGGCTTGCTCAGCCTGTTGTCTTATACCAGCAAAGACCACCTGCCCAGGGTGGCAACACCCACAGTAAGCTGGGCTCTCTCACACGAACCCTTCATCAAAAAAAAAAAAAAAAAAAACCAGAAAAAATGCCCCCACAGACCTACCAACCGTGTGGAGGCATTTTCTTGATTCTTCTTCTTTTCCATATATAAAGTTGGCACAGACACCAGCACAGCAATGCTGTGCAGGAGTGAGCTCCGGAGTGTGGATGCTCAGAATTCACTCGAATGCCAGGTGAGGGTAGCGACCCACCTGAAGTTCCAGCTCCACAAGGCTGAGGTGGGATCCCCAAGCAAGATGGCTACTGAGACTCAGCAGCAGCAGCTCAAAGTGGAGCTGAGAGCCCCTGCCTGAGCGGATCACACAGAAGAGTGAGCAAGGATGACTGCTAGCACAAACATTGGTGTCCATGCAAGTGCATACACACGCCCCACGTGCACACACGCCCCCACGTGCACACACGCCCCCACGTGCACACACGCCCCCACGTGCACACACGCCCCACATGCACACACGCCCCACGTGCACACACGCCCCCACGTGCACATACGCCCCCACGTGCACTCATGCCACAGATACACATGAAAACTGCTTTTGTAGCTCTTTAGGTTCCTTCAGCCATTGTTACTTTTTACTGGAATTAGCTAGAGGGAGGCTTCAGGAACACCTCAGAAACTCTTGATTCTGACCTTTTTTGTCCGCTGGCTGCTTGCTGTTCAGAGACCATGGCCATGCTGGCCACGCCGTCAGCCTCGCTTCTCTCTGAATGCTCGTCAGTCCCTTAGGTTAAGAGCCCTTTTCTGATATAGTCAGAGAGAGTAGTTCTGAGGGTGCGGCAGTTTAAGTCGATTACGCTATTAAAACTCTGGACTTTTCTGGCCCAAATATCCGGTTCTGCCCTGAAGCTGTGTACAAGAGGCCAGGTCTCCCCAACAAGGGGCTCATTGTCTCCATCTAATTATAGCGATTTGAGACGGTGCCCACGCGATGCCCACGCTGTGCCCTTCCTTTGCACTGCACTCTGACACTTTATCCGAGGTAGCAGTTCTTGGTGACATATGCAGGGGAGGGTAGGGAATTTGCCTTTTTATGACCTATTTCAGTCATCCACTCCAGGGACTTAGGGAGGAGGTCTCTTGAAACAGTGTGGCGTGATGGTTCACGTTCTTGTGTTTGACTTTTTGCAGACAGCATTTTCCCTGGGAACGAGGAAGCCTTGTATTGCAAATCTCACAACAGCCTGGACTTAAACTACTTAAATGGCACCATCACCAACGGCAGTGTGTGCAGTGTTCACAGTGTTAACTCCCTCAGCTGCTCCCAAAGCTTCATCCAGGCCTCTCCGGTGTCCTCCAACCTCAGCATCCCTGGAAGCGACATCATGAGGGCGGACTACATCCCCAGCCACCGGCATAGCACCATCATTGTGCCTTCATACAGGCCCACCCCTGACTACGAGACAGTGATGCGGCAGATGAAGAGGGGACTGATGCACGCAGACAGCCAGAGCCGGTCTCTGCGGAACCTCAACATCATCAACACCCACGCCTACAACCAGCCTGAGGAACTGGTGTACAGCCAGCCAGAGATGCGGGAGAGGCATCCCTACACTGTCCCGTACGCGCCCCAGGGGGGCTACGGTCACAGACTTGTTAGTCCATCTGACCAGATGAACCCCAAAAATGGTGCAGTGTGTAGCAAGCCAGGGGCCAGCTCCATCTCTCACACGGTGAGCACTCCAGAGCTGGCCAACATGCAGCTTCAAGGAACACAAAACTACAGCACAGCCCACATGCTCAAGAACTATCTCTTTAGGCCCCCACCCCCTTACCCTCGGCCTCGGCCTGCCACCAGCACCCCAGACCTCGCCAGCCACCGCCACAAGTATGTCAGTGGCAGCAGCCCTGATCTGGTGACTCGGAAAGTCCAGCTTTCCGTAAAGACCTTCCAGGAGGACAGCTCTCCCGTGGTCCATCAGTCTTTGCAGGAGGTGAGCGAGCCCCTTACCGCCACCAAGCACCACGGCACGGTGAATAAGCGCCACAGCCTAGAGGTGATGAACAGTATGGTACGCGGCATGGAGGCCATGACACTGAAGTCACTCAATATCCCCATGGCTCGCCGTAACACGCTTCGGGAGCAGGGCCCCACCGAGGACGCGGGTGGCCACGACGTGCACGGGCTTCCCCAGTACCGCCACAAGAAGACATTCTCCGATGCCACCATGCTAATCCACAGCAGTGAGAGTGAGGAGGAGGAGGAGGCCCCTGAGGCGGTGCCTCAGATTCCGGTCCTTAGGGAGAAGGTGGAGTACAGTGCCCAGCTGCAGGCCGCCCTGGCCCGCATTCCCAACAGGCCCCCGCCGGAGTACCCAGGGCCAAGAAAAAGCGTCAGTAACGGGGCACTGCGGCAGGACCAGGGAACCGTCCTTCCTGCCATGGCCAGAGCCCGGGTGCTGAGACACGGGCCAGCCAAGGCCCTTAGTGTCTCCCGGGCCGAGCAGCTGGCTGTCAATGGGGCCTCTCTAGGCCCCTCCATCTCTGAGCCTGACCTCACCAGCGTGAAGGAGCGGGTCAAGAAGGAGCCTGTGAAGGAGAGGCCCGTGTCAGAGATGTTCTCCCTGGAGGACAGCATTATAGAGAGAGAGATGATGACTAGGGTGAGTGTCCCCACTCCCAGGTCACTGATGGAGGCCTAGAGGAGGGAGGCTTCAGGGAGCGTGCTGGGCCCTAAAGGCCTATGGGCATTTCAGCCTTGATGTCCCCAGATGTGGGTTTGCTTTGTCAAGGAACATCTGCCATCCCATTTCCATTCGTGGCTACGGCTGGTATGAGGTACAGAACATTTTAGTGACTAGGCGCGTTCCTGAGGAAGTTACCACTGAGCCCAGGTCTGTCCCTGAGGGGGTTACCACTGCGCCCCAGTCCATATCAGGGTTGTTCTATGAGAATCTCACACATGCGTATGTGCGTGCACATGCATCGTCCTTGCTTACACACCACATTTGAAGACACGCCGCAGTGTTGCTGTTACAGATGACCCTTCACGGGGATGCACAGAGCTCTGAAAGTTAGTTCTGCTGTCGGGGCGAGGCACGCAGGGGCAGATGTGTGTAAACGAGAAAATAAACACCTCTTACAACGAGAACATTGCTGGATTGTAGTTGCTGCTGCTGCTGCTGCTGCTGGAAAAGAGAAACCCTCCCCTACCGCTTTTCCTGGAAACCCTGACCTCCCTAAAAAGCCTTTCGATTATGTAACTAATTGAGCCAGTTGACGGCTTTCCGCTGGATACAGCTGTCGGGTAGTCGGCTTTGTTGGAGGTCATTAGGCTCATTACCGAGTCTCCCGAACTCATCCTGGGAATCAACCCAGACAGAGGAAATAAAGGCCAAAGTTTTACAGAAGCCACACTGCTGGGTCGAGAGGTTGAATCCAACCTTACTACTTTAGAACAGCCTGAAGGCATCTCAGCCCCGAGGTTCTGGTGATCAGCAGGGTGGCAACAAGAGTCAGCCTGGATGGACCGCATGCTTCTTGCTTTGCAAACGGGGAGGGAAATTTTGAAGTCTCTGCCTCTGGGGGTAAACACGCACACAAACACACCTTTGGCTGGGGATGGAGTGAAATGCGGGGGTGGGTATCATGAAGAGACAGCTTTCCCAGCTTCGAAAAGAGTAATTCATTGGTGTAAAGTGATGTCTCAACACTTCTTGGCTCCAGGCCTCTTAAAAGCTGCCTTGGCTTCAGGAATCCATCACCGTAAGCACTGAGCTTCGAAGTTGGCCCTGACAAGTTGAGACTTAACGATGTCCACATGGTCATGTAACCTCATCTTGGCTATACTCATCCTCTCCTGTTGCCCAGATTAAACAAATAGCCCGCAGCCGGGGCCCTGGTCCCGGGTCCCCTGCTTGGAAGCATGGTACAGACACCGAAGAAGAGTGAAGGGCTCCCTGCTGTCTCCTCCCCCACTTCTGTTTTCTTCCAGGATGGTGGATCACACCGACTGGCAGATCCCACCGTTAGCTTTTCGCTCGGGAACTGCATTCCTGTTCCTTTTAGACCCCCTCAGCTTACACAGCTTCACACAACTGGGAGTTCATAGACTGCTACCCTTGACGTCTATGTCCCAACCTCAGAGAAGCACCCGAGGTCATGCAAGGCCACCACTCAAGATGAATCTTCATCATGAAGTCTGTATTCCTACCTACCGGCTTAGGCAGCATCCACACAGCTTCCCCACTCCTCTATGTTTGGAGAGTAGGAAAGAAGGCTACGGCAGCCATACCAGCCCCTCTCACTGAGAGAACAGAGGGAAGCCTCAAGCCTGTGTGGAGGATTGGGTGCAGTGAGCTCCCTGTTCGCAGTTGCTTTTCCTGTAATGGACGGCTCGGCTTAGGGCCCATGCTTCAATCCTGCTGCCTCCTTGAAGACATTTTCCACCTTCCAGCCCCGAGCCTGGAGTCGTGTTCAGAGAGCAAAGAAAGCCAGTTCAGTTCAGAAAGGTTCAGAAAGACCTTCTAGTTTGATTTATTTCATTCATTTTTTTGTTGTCCCTGCTGCAAAGCTAATGGGATAAATGACATCAGCACCGAAGAGGCCTGGTTCAGTTATCACCGTATCCAGTTCTCCCGGGGTAGGTAGTGAGCTTTTCTCAAGAACAGCAATCCCTGAGCTCTGGAGGCAGAAGCAGGAGGATTGCTTGCAAGTTTGAGGAGCAGCCAGGGTTGCCTAGTAAGACTCTGTCTCAAAAATCAAACAAAAACAAAACCTTTGAAGCACTTCAAAACTGAATGAAAGGAGGGGATAGGAAAGAGTTACCTTTCACAAAACTGAGCTAATCAGGGGGTGAATCCAGACGTATCCCAGAGGCCTGCTTGGCACGGAGGTGCCAAGGCTGTTCACTCCTCAGCCACCCATCACATCTCATTGTGCCCTCCTCGCCGACGCCCCCTTGGTTGTCCGTGGGTCAGCCTTTCACCAGCCTAGTGTTGTGTTGACAGTGCCCCTCACAAAGACTTCTCACCCATTGTAGGAGCACATTGATGGCAGCCATGTCCCCACCACCCCGCCCCCACCTTACTCAGCGCCACGTCTCCAACAACATCCAGATACCTCCTCCAGGAATAAATTGATTAGCAGTGCAATAAGAAAACAAATCCTTGACCGCCACCTCGTCTATAGCAGTCACAGGCATGTACAAACGGGCATGACATCATTGTGCATCGTAACGTCCCCTTGCACGCTCTTCCCCGAACATCTAAGACATAATTATTTTCAAGAGCTGTTCACGGTAGGCTGCCGGCAGTAAATAGAATTTCTGTCCCCCTGCTGATGCCAGGGACGCGAGGATGCTCAAGGGTAGTTCTAGCATCCACGCTGACCACATCCGGAGATGAGGGGGAGATAGGATTGGCTAGGCCACACTCCTCTCACGCCCCTCCAGCGAGGGGCAGTAGTCAGTACCCTTTGTCTACCCTGAATGGAGCGTGAAGGCTGAAGGCCTGGTGCTTCACTGTCTGGGGCTGGCAAAGCAGGTGTCTCAGGGACTGGGAGTGGGTGTAAGATACAGGTCTTCATCCTGAGCCCCTCAGAATAGAAACCCCATTTTCTTCCTTTGCTGGTGTGTAGTAGCTGTTCATCAACACAGTAGCTGGCGGGTTTTACGCCATTAGTCAGTGCAAAAGGCCTGTCCTTGTGATGGACTCGGTCCGGGTCATCCTCTGTTTTCTTCCTTCTGTCTTCAGCCCATGTTTTTCTAAAGCATATTGTATGCACCCCCTTTGTATGTTCTCTTGTAAAACCCGTGGCTAGGTATGTTTGCTAGGGCGTCTGTCTTTCTAGAGCATGAATTAATTAAGAATAAAGGCCCTAGGGTCCGTAAGAACCGGCCTCCCTGGGCATAGTGGGAATAATGGGAAGCCTGTGTTGAGTTTGCCCTGCTGATGGTGAATGTCTGCATTCCTTG
Organism: Microtus oregoni; assembly: GCF_018167655.1. NCBI lineage: Eukaryota > Metazoa > Chordata > Mammalia > Rodentia > Cricetidae > Microtus > Microtus oregoni. Next base: position 13,692,812 of record NW_024543221.1, read on the forward strand.
GCTGGGGAGTCACAGATTTGGGGAGATTAAAACACATTCCAGCCTTCCCCTGGAATTATAAACAATGAGAACGTGTCTTTTCTTGCCGGAAGAATCTCGAGAAGCAGAAGATGGCAGGCCTGGACCCACAGAGGAGGCCACTTATGCTGGCAGCGCTGAACGGGCTCTCGGTGGCCCGCGTCCCGGGGCGGGAAGACAGTCGACACGATGCCACCCGAGTCCCCATAGATGAGAGGGTGAGTGCTGGGCATGTCGGGTGTGACCCCTTCTCTGTGCCTTCGGATTCCAGAAGTCCCACTTTGCCCAGACCCGTCAGTGCCGTCTCCCTCATGGGTTAATTCTTTCACACTGGAGATGGCGTGGTCCAAGTGTACTGTGTGAAAGCCAACCCTTTTCAACACCTCCTCCTTCTTCACTCCGGTCTCCACACTTATCAAGTTAGTGTATTGATGCTTTATTAAGAAGTCTAGCCCCAGGGCTGGTGAGATGGCTCAGTGGGCATAGAAGCTTGCTGCCAAGTCTGACGACCTGAGTTCAATCCCTGGGTCTCAAATTGCGCAAAGAGAGAACCGACTTTCTCAAGGTTTGCTCTTACCTCTACACAGCTTGCTCCCCTCCCCAAAATAAACAATTAAACAAAAGAACAACCTCTAGCAAGCTGTGTGACCTCGGCCTACTCACTTAGTTCTTAACTTTTTAATCGCAAGTGGGGAATATAATTAGAGTCGTTTATTTTTATGTGATTTTAGGACTTAAGGGAAAAATGCAAAGTTGCATTCTGATGTGATTGACATCCTTGTTTCCCTCACACAATTGAATCTAAGGATGCACTAATTTGAAACACGCTGAGGGATGGTGGGGAAATATTAAAAATTTTCATTTCCTGCAATGGAACCATTATGTTTCTCTAAGTGTGGAGAACTCTTTTTGTAAGATGAGGAAGTTAATTTTCCCAACCGTCACATTCAGTGACTTTTGTCAACGATTGCTGTTTCCTAGGAAACCATCACCCAAGGTTTTAGTGCCCTGTGGTTCCCCCTCAAGGGCTGTAAGGTGTGTGATGGATAGTTCCTTGGTTAGGTACTGGTTCTGTGTTGCTGAGGGGGTAAAGAGGGTCTCCGAAGCTGCCAGGCTGGCTACCAGAAGCTCTGGAAACTGGTTTCTTGAAGTCACTGACTAACATGTTAGGGTGTAGATTTCTGTCTGCAGACACTCGGAATTAGAATGTTTTCCAGATCAGAAGGGACATTGCCCCAATGAATACCATGTAATTGAAATTAGTAATTCGACCAAGGAAGGAATCAGGCAAGTTATGCTGTGTGTGGAGTTTGCTCCTCAGCACTCTGCCACTGACGGATCCGTTCAGTAAAAACTGCTCTGAGGGTAAAGGGTGCTTCCCAGTTAAGACTGACGCTGTTCCTGTCAGCAGAGGTCATAGGCGGCACAAGGAGTTTGCATTTCAGCGGAAGCCCGTCTTTGTAGATTGCAGCTTATGGCTGGGTGAGAAGGGAGTTGGTCAGGGCAGAGACTAGCAGTGTTGGGGCTAGTGCGTGAGGGCGGTAGCCAAGTGGGAGTGCCGAGAACCTGGTTGCCCTGCTGGAACTAGGGGAGCTGACGGCCCGCTTCTCCTGCAGCTCCGAGCCCTGAAGAAGAAGCTGGAAGAGGGAATGGTGTTCACAGAGTATGAGCAGATCCCACACAAAAAGGCCAATGGCATCTTCAGCACCGCCACTCTGCCAGAAAATGCTGAGCGTAGCCGGATCCGAGAAGTCGTCCCCTACGAGGAGAACCGGGTGGAGCTCATCCCGACCAAGGAGAACAACACAGGCTACATCAACGCCTCCCACATCAAGGTGAGGGGTGTCAGAGGCATCCAGCAGGGTATTTCTGCAGGCTGCCTTCATCTTTGCAGAGGTGCGCTAACCCTCCCTACGACGTTGCGAGCGGGACTGGTATGTGACTCACAGATGATGGACATGGGAACTCATCTTTCTCATTGGCAGTGGTTCTTATTCTGTCCAAGAGCGGCAAAACTATTGCTTCTTCCTTGTAATACCACAGACAATTCACTTCAGGGTCAAACCCTAAGAGCGGGGTGGTTTGTACACAAACCACAACTGATGGCAGCAGATCCTCAGCCAATGAATGGGGTGTGCGGGTGTGAGGTCCCCCCAGATTTCATTTGTTTTTATTTTATGGGTATGTTTGCCTGCGTGTAGGTATGCATACCATGTGTGTGTGATGGCTGTAGAGGTGGGCAGAGAGCTTCGGATCCTGTGGAAATGGCATTACAAGGAGTTGTGGGCCTCCATGTGGGTGCTAGGAACTGAACTCGGGTTCTCAGCAAGAGCAACAAGTGTTTTTTAACCTCTCAGCCCACAGTGTGGGATTTCCGTTCATATCTCAAATATTTCATGTCTCACTATGTCATAGCTTAGCGGGACCCCAGTCAGAATTCAGAGCTGTAAACGCGTGGGCACCCAGAGTGAGTGATTTCCGAAGCAGCTTACCCTTCCCAGTTTTCCTACTGACTGGATGTGCTTCTTTATAACCCGGCTCTGCACTCAGGGATGGGAGAGTGTTTCAAAGGCTCCAGCTTAGTCGTTGGCTACAGGACGATTTAACGTAACGCGGTTCACCTGAATAATCTGTGTGATCAGTAGCTTTGAACTCTCAGTCTTCTTGGACTTTCCAACTCTGCTGGAATTGCTAGAAGGTTGCTTTGACCCCCACCCCCACCCAAGATGCAGTTAGGTGTCGGGTTTGTGTATCACGCATAGCCAGTTTTCATATGAGACTTGAAAAGTGTGACATGATTGGGTATGATGTGTTTATGGATAAGACATAGATAGTGCTATGCATATACATTTATAGCATACAGGCTTTTTGATTTTTGAGAGCAAGAACCAAACCAATAAAGTAATGAATGCCAGGGAACTCTCAAGTAAACCGCAGCTGAGGACGGTGCAGCTGCCTCCCGATGAAGTGCCTCTGGATTCCGCACAGAGGGATATTCTCCTGGCCTCTTCCCTTGGCCCAGTCTCTTCCCATTTTCCATCTGCTCTTCGGAAGCAGCTGCCACTCCCCATAAGCAGTACCCTCTGGGCATTGGTACCCGAGATGCCTTCCCTTCCGCGGTATTCTCTGAAGCCCACATTTCATCTTACAGATCCAGGGTAGACGGCGGAGCAGCTCACAGGCCCAGAGAACTTGCAGGAACTCGCCCTCGGCTTCTGGAACCGAGCTGTGTGCTTCGCCACTGTTTTCTCCCCTGGGTTCCAAGCAGCCTTTAATGCGGAAGGAGACTGAGCTCCTCCAGGGGTGGGGTTAACATCTGCGACTCTCTGGCTGGGGTTGCTGTACCAACTGACCATTTCCACGCAGATTTTACTGCCCTCCTGTCAGTACTGGAGGAGGCAACATTCTCTGCGGGTGGTTATGGTCCCTACACACGTTGGGTGCCAGGACAGATAGTGTTTAAGATCCTGGTTCCACAGACACCCCGCCCCTCCCAGTGAGTCTGTGGATGTTTTCTCCCACTGTATGTGAAGAGTGGGTTTTCTTGCGTACCTGAACATGTCTGTGTGATAAAACGAGAGCTGATGTTATTTTTGTCAGAATCAAGTTAGTATGTAAATACTAAAATAAAATACATAAAATAAATGAGGAGAAACGTCCAAGACCAGTGATGCGCCCGTTGCTTCTGGAACCCCCTGGAGGTCTGCATTGCATGGATGTGTATAGGGGCTTGTGTCTGTCCTGTCTAGGCACATGTAAGAGACAGATCAGAGATGTTCGCCTTGAGAGTGTGACCTCCAGTTCCCTAGTTCTGTTTTTGCCAGTGGGATGTTTTTGTAGACTATGCTTTTATTTAAAGTCTATCAGAGAGCCCTGTCCCTCATTGTCCAGAATTACAGCCCTTAGGTGGCTGTGGAACTAATTTAATGGTTGTAATCATGCATATACTTTAAAAAAATATAGACTAAAAAATAGAATCTGTAAGAATGCATTGTACACACCAAGCATAGATGTTTTTATAACATAAATTCTGTTCATTTATGCTTAGGTGTTTGCATAAACTCTTGTGTCCATTTATGTGACTGTACATTTATGTGTGGTATATGTGTGTGTGTGCACATGTATTGTGTACATTTATGTAACTATACATTTATGTGTGGTATATGTGTGTGTGTGTGCACATGTATTGTGGACATTTATGTGACTATACATTTATGTGTGGTATACGTGTGTGTGCACATGTATTGTGTGCATTTATGTGACTATACATTTATGTGTGGTATGTGTGTGTGCACGTGTATTGTGTACATTTATGTGACTATACATTTATGTGTGGTATACGTGTGTGTGCACATGTATTGTGTACATTTATGTGACTATACATTTATGTGTGGTATGTGTGTGTGCACATGTATTGTGTACATTTATGTGACTATACATTTATGTGTGGTATACGTGTGTGTGCACATGTATTGTGTACATTTATGTGACTATACATTTATGTGTGGTGTGTGTGTGTGCACATGTATTGTGCACTCCCCCATGTATGCACAAATGAAGGCTAAAGGTAAACATCATTTATCTTCTGCATCACTCTTGAGTTTATTATTACATTTTATTTTGTGTGTCTGTGTCTTTCTGTGTGTGTGCCCGTGTCTGTGTGTCTGGTATGTGTGTGTGTGTGTGTGTACATCAGAGGACAAACGGCAGGAGTTGGTTCTCTCCTTCCATGACGTGGATCCTGGGGGTCATGCTTAGGGTATCAGAGTTAACGTCAGGCACCCTCACCACCGACCGTCTCACCCAGCCCCTCCACCTTACTTTTGAGGCAGGCCTTTCACTGAGCCTGGACTCACTGTGTCCACAGTGTGGCCAGTGAGCCCCGGGGACCCTTGCTCTTTATCCTCCCAGCCCTGGGATGACAGGCACACACCACCTAGCATATATGTGGGTGCTGGGGATCTTTACTCAGGCCCTCACGCTTGTGCAGAAGGCGCTTTGCCTGCTGAGCATCTCCTCAGCCCACTTGTTTATGCTTTTAATCCATTCTAGTTTGCAGGTACTGCCTGTTGTGTGTGAAAAAAGATAAGGAAAATCTGACTTGTTAGGCTGGCTTTAGCCAGGAAGCATTTTGATATGGAAGTATGTCATCTACTGTGTATGGCTTCTGGGTTTTTAGGATAGCACCAGTCCACTTGGTCCAGAAGAATTAGAATCGAGCGTGGTTCCACCAGCCCGGCTTACTTATCCTTCCCTTGCCTTGCAGGTGGTGGTTGGTGGGGCAGAATGGCACTACATCGCCACCCAGGGGCCTCTGCCACATACCTGCCATGACTTCTGGCAGATGGTGTGGGAGCAGGGGGTGAACGTGATCGCCATGGTCACTGCGGAGGAGGTAAGGGTGGCGTGCTGAACGTCCTTGTCCTGGGGAAGGGGTGGCCAGAAGGTGAGCCTGGAACCCATGACTTCGTGTGTCTGCAGATTCATTTTCCCCTGGCGTGCCCCCTCTTAGCCTGTGTGTGCCTCCTTCCCCAGCGATGGTTGACAGTGGACTCTTTTCTCTTCTCATTTTCCTTTGGCTCCTAACTCTTTTCTTTGTGACCATACTTCACTACAACGGAAGCTAAACACATAATCAAAACGACCAAACTTGAGTTCATCCAGCGGGCGGCGTGTACCCCACAGAACGGTTCAGGCTGTGCTGGGTAAACACACGGGGCCTCCCAACCCTGGCGCTGCCAGCCCTGCGTGCCATGGTGCTTATCAGCCAAAAGGAGACCAGAGTCACTGCTGGAGGAAAGGGCTGTATTCTTCAGGGAGCAGGAAAAAAAAAAATGCCTTTTCTTCCTGTGCCAAGGCAAACACAGGTTCTCTGTTGTAGCTGAGGAGCCGTGCTGCACAGACTCGCAGGCCCTCCCCCGTGCGGTGCCGCCTGCTCAGAGCACGCCGACCCTGGGGAAAGAGTGTTGGATTTCCTCTCTGTCACACTTGCAAAACATTTTGCCCCACTCCCTTTAATCCTCTTATGAGACTCCAAGTTATATTTTCAAATTCATTTAGGGAACTAGCTTCATGCATTTGACCAAGACCCTTGGTATTATGAGGCCCCATTCCCACCTGTTATCCAGGACCAGGAGCAGAGTCCTGGGGCACAAAATCAGTCACGGCTGTCCACCATCACCACCAATGGGCACCTGGTACTTGCTTTCTAGAGCGGTTTATGGAGAGATTTGGTGAGGCCATCTTGCATTCTCAAAGGTCAAATACACTTCTGCACACTCTCTGTCTGACCTTCCACTAAGAAAGTAAATCCTAGGGCTGGTGAGATGGCTCACCACCGGTAAAGAGCCTGCCACAGAAGCAGCCACCAGCAAAGCGCCTGCATTTGCATGTACAGCACCCGCATGTAATCCCAGCACCAGGGAGGCGAAGGCAGGAAGATTCCCCAGCTGGACACTCAGTGTTGACCTTTGGCCTCCACAGGCGCACATGCCCAGACCCACGTGAATACATACCACATATATACACATATACACAAACACCTAGAAAGTAAATTTTCAAAACTCCTGATACCATTAAACTAAATTAAGGATCCTAATAGATCATGCCGTGGGAGAGGTTACTGTTACTTTATTAACCTTTGCTTACTTATTTTGTCTCTGTGACGTGGTCTCATAGCCCAGGCTGGCCTTGAACTCATCCATGTAACTCCGTCCATCTGTTTAGACTGTAGGGTGGATGGTGGATGCCGAAGGCACTGCCCTTGTCCCCATGGTGTTTACCTCCAGCGGGGGACACTGAAAAGTGAACCAGTAGCACACATGGGGGCGGGCAGCTGTGACTCTGCAGAGGCGCCAGTGTTCCAGCCGAGGCATCGGTGACAAGCATATCTGCCGTGTCTAAACAAAGCAGAATCTAGTGATCCGCGGGATGGTCAGGAATGGATCATTTTGTAAAATCCAGAACTGACTCAGTCACTGAGCCAAGTGTGAGTTTGAGGTCTCACATTAACCCGCCTTTGTAGGATCAATGTATAAAAGATCCCTGCAGACCTAGGGAGGAGACTCAGTCCAACCCTCTGGGACCAGACAGGATGACTAGTGCCCCCCAAGGGACACTAAGCATGCCAACTGATAGTTCCTTTACTTAGTTAATTATTTAGTGATCCGCCTTGAGACAGGGTCTCACATAGCCCAGGCTGGCCTCAAACTTGCTGTGTAACCAAGGCTAACCTTGACCCTTTGACCCTCCTGTCTCCACCCCCCACCACACCTGGTTCGTGTCGTACTGTGGGTTGGACCAGACTTCATGCGTGTTGTCTCTGCATTCTGACCACTGAGCATGTCCCAGTCGATCCTCGTGTGTCCCACCACAGCTCCCTGCTCCTCGTGTCTTCTTCCTGCCCCCCAGCCTCTGTCCTCTGTCTGCCCTCAGCCAGCAGCCCCTCCATGCTTCCCACCCACACCAGTGATTGCTGACCCGCACGAAACCGGACACTAAGACTTTGTAGATGGTGCACGGTCTCAGGACAGAAGACAAAATCTGGGAAAAAAGAATGGCACACACGTGGCTGTTCTCTGCCTTGGCTGTATGTTGAGCTGGAACAAGCCAGCCAGGCTGAAGGAAAAGTGAAAACAGCCCTGGATGAAAGTGGCAGCGTTGGTCAGAGGGTGGTACCCTGTGGAGAGCCCTGGGTTAGCATCAGCGTGAGAAGCAGGGTGTGGGCCGGCCACCAGGATCTGCTGCTTACCAGCCTGGAGCCTTCGGTGGCTTTCTGTTCTCCATGGGCTCCCTGTAGGCACCACACAGAGCTCTGGGGAGATGTGATTTAGAAACTGCTGCCTGCTCTCCTGTTCTCGGACCCCAAGGCCAGGAGCAGAGTTCATCCTTTTTTTCACCTGTGCTTTTGTGTGTGTTTCAGGAGGGCGGACGGACCAAAAGTCATCGATACTGGCCCAAACTGGGGTCCAAGCACAGCTCAGCCACCTATGGCAAGTTCAAGGTCACCACGAAGTTCCGCACAGACTCTGGTTGCTATGCAACCACAGGGTTAAAGGTCAAGCACCTGCTGTCTGGCCAGGAGAGGACGGTGTGGCACTTGCAGTACACTGACTGGCCCCACCACGGCTGCCCAGAAGATGTCCAAGGATTTCTGTGTAAGTTTTTCCCGGACTGGGTTTTGTTGAGTGCATCAGTAGTCGGTCAGATAGAGAGGAGAGGCAGGGGTACCACGGTAATACCAAAGCCCTGATCTCCCCGCCTCTACACAGGGCAGAGAAGAGTGATAGATGCCTCTTGTGTTCTCTTAACCTTTTATGCACGTCCACAAGACCGTGATAAGCTGATTCTGCATTGATTTAGACTTTTAGTGTCTCAGTAATCATTACCATGTAACATATGCTATAACATAGATAAACCCTGGAGCACACCAAGTCAAAGGTGGCAGACACAAAGGGATAAGAACCGTAGGATTCTGCCCTGCATCAAGCACCTGCATCAGGCAAATCTATTACCTGTATTGTCTTTTCAGGGCACAGATATTATAGGTACTGATTCATGAGAATATGTGGGTGCCCTGAGTGCCAGTCAGTGGCTGAGGGCAGGTAACCAACATCTATTGTGCAAACTGTGACCATCACAGAGGCCCTACTGTGTATACATTGGACCACATCAGAACCTTGTTTTGTTCTTGATGTGTTTAGAATTGGCATTAGGGGCTGAGATGCAAGAGCAGACAGACTAGGTTGTCAAGACCTAGAAACCCACTCCGCCGGCTCTGTTGGATTCTATGATGAGTTGACAGAGGACGACGTTTGCCGCTGAAATGGGAACAGGCCTCAATGGGCACAGTGAACACAAAACGCAGGACAGTGGTGAGCAAAGGACCCAGAGAGGTTAGGGTTAGCATGAGGTCAAGTGACCAGCTACCTAACACAGGAGGGATGTGACTGCTCCCTCCCTCCTAACAGAGCTCTTTTTATCCAGTTTGGGGAATCTTCTGCGAGTGGACTGGTTAAAGTTGTCTCCAAGAGGAAGACCCTGGAAACAATACAAGTAGATTGGTTTGATGGTTGATAGCCCTACTGAAGTGTGGGACCCGTGAGAAGGTCTAAAGTGTAGTCGAATTTTTAAAACCAGCCAGCTTAAGGAATGCCAGTCTAAGCTACTGAAGGGTACAGGGCCTCCCTTCAGGGAACATGTGTTGCCTAAGAACTGTTTTTGTGAGGCTCTTGATGCAGTGGGGTTGTATAGCATGGTGGAAACACTGGCTGTTGGATTGTCTGAGGAGCCTGCTTTCCCTTTTACGTGGCGATAGGGAGACACATTAAGGATTATGTGGCCGCTTTTCTTTTGTACCCACTGGGGCTGTGAGCAAACCTTTGAACAGCTGTGCTGGCCTGGGCAGCTGCTGAGAGGGACGAAAGCTGTTCTCGAACCCTCCACCCACAGGCTCGTTGCCTCCAGAAGTGGGGCTCATCTTGAATGTTCACGTAACCTGATGGAAGTGGATTCCCCAAAGCCCGTTTTTTTTTACATCTGACAGTGAAATCAAGCCTTGGTTGACATTCACTGCTTTGATGAGGAGCGGGGGGAAGGGATGGGGCAGGGGCAGGTGGCTGCTCCTTGCCCAACAGGAGACGGCTCTGACTGGCAGGCATTTCTAGGGGACTTAGCGGCTGCTCTGATCCCAGTCTGTTAATAGTATGAAGTGCAGTGAGTAATGTCTAGAATCATCTGCTTGGGGGACTTGGGGATTTGCAGAAATAAAAAAGAGAATTTAATTTTTAAAAAAGCACTATTTAAAGAACAAATTCTCCAGTGGACTAATTGACTCCCAGCTGGTCTCTTCTGGATCCAGGAGGTTACAGCAGGTACCAGCCAAATGATTAATGTCTATAACAATTGCAAATTATTATGATTGCAAACAAAAGATTTACCCTCATTCCTGGCGCCTCTCCCCCAATCTCCCTGGGTAAAGTTATGTGACACACATGGGTGACGAGACTCACATTGTGTCCCGCAGCCTACTTGGAGGAAATCCAGTCAGTCAGGCGTCACACCAACAGTGTCCTGGAAGGCATCAAGACCAGGCACCCGCCCATCGTGGTCCACTGCAGTGCAGGGGTGGGGAGGACCGGCGTCGTCATCCTTTCCGAGCTCATGATCTACTGCCTGGAGCATAATGAGGTGAGTTGTCTGTTCGCCCCTCCCCCCTTTCCTTCAGGCACCATCACCCTGAGTTTGGAGTCATGATCGCTCCTTGGCCTGGAGCTTACCGAGCAGGGTGGGCTGGCTGGCCAATGAGCCCCAAGGGTCCTCCTGTCTCCACCTCCCCGGTGCACAGTTGCTGTTGTTTACATGGTTTGGGGGAATTGAAGTCTGGACCTCTAAAGCCATTTATGCGCTGCTCCATGCATGGTCCCAACCTCGCCTTCTGAGTGCTTGCTGTACCTCGTTCCCAGCTCTGCACAAGATCCGCTCTCCTGTTTGGGGGTTGATTCCTCTCCACTGAACTGAGTTTTCCAGACCCCTGGTTCTCTAGCTGGACTTCAGCATGTGTAACCTTCCTTGTCCCTGATCCCACTGCTCTGTGTAGGCTCCTAACTAGGAGCAGAAAGTCAGAACACAGCTGCTACTCTTTACAGCGCGGCTTTTTTGGGGGCACTGGCTCGGCAGTGTGTTGTGTAGCGCCAAGGGCTGGAATGCGGGCACCAGCACCAGCCGCTCTTTGCCATCCTCTCACAGGGTATGTGTTATCCCACAGGGAGTTATACTGAGAGACTTCATTCACAAAAGCTTGTGCTAGGGTTGAGGGCAGTTGTTTAGATTCTGCTAGTCTCTGTGTGTGTGTGTTTGTGCGAGTTCTGGGCATCTAACCCGGGACTTGGCACGCATTAGACTAGTGCTCTCTGCTGAGCTACCCACCGAGCCTGTTGTGGGTGTTTGTCTGTGCTTTTTAGTTGGGTCTTGTTAAGTAACCATTACACTAGGCCCCCAGCCCTAGGCTGGGAGGTTAATAAAGGGGCACCATCCCCTCTGCTTCATGAATAGCCAGGCACAGGTGAGGAAATCCAGGCTCAGAAGCAGTCACATGATATACCTGGTGCTGGGTGTCTTTAAGCAGCTGTTTGATGGCAGGAAGCAAGGGCTTTTACTCTGAGGTCACTTCCTGTCTTCTCACCGTTTCCACCAAGCTGTTGGTCTGTTCTTGTTCCGTGTGATGGATACATCAGTGAGCTAGTGGGCACTATGAGACTCACAGATCTGAGACTAGCTTGAGTGCTGCCCTGTCTTGCTGGCTGTGAAAGGCTGGTCTCTGAGCTCTTTGGAGACCAATTAGCGGCGTCTACAAAGCAGTAACTGGAACTCACGTTGCTCATCATGATACTGCATGCGTCAACACCAGCCTGGTGTGGAATGGGTGTGGAACGGGGGATCCGGCCAACAGGGCATCCCATGGGCTCCCTGCAGCTCAGAGCGGCTCCCTTCCTTGTGGTGTGTCCAAGCACAGTGGACTTCCTCAGTGCCCATCCGCATGCCAGGACATTCCTGGCTGGTGTGTGGCCGTCCTAAAGGACTTGTGCTCACAATGATAGTCAGAGATCACGAGATGACTCATGCCGCGGGTTTCCTCTCCCCAGTCTTATCTGCCCATTTCCCATGGTTGCTGTTGACCAAGGAAAATGGTCCTCTCTGCCCCGTGTTTGTGAGGCCCGGCTCCTCCCGCTCTTGTCTCTGTATCAGGAGATGGGCAAACATGTTTGACAAATAAATACGAAATTGCTATGACCTATTTTTCTCCCACTCCAAAGTAACCTCCTTTTCCAACAGCTGAGGTTGCCCGTGTGTTGTAATTCAAGCAGTTTTCGTTTTGTCAATGAACTGCCTTTTCCTTTCCCTATGCTTTCCCCCATTTGTCTCATTTTAAACAATAATTGTTTTAACTCTGTGAGTCTGGAAGAGCAGCAGGTGCCCTCACCTCCCGAGCCATCTCTTTAGCCTCGTCGTCTGATATGTAATACAGAGTATTTGAACTTGGGTATGGGGGCGGTGCGGATTCCTGCAGTGAGATTGGTAGCTGTGATGTAGAGATCGGTAGTTGCAACTCTCCCAGGCTGCTTGGAAGTGCCAGCGCCTATCTCTAGACATCTCTGCTGGTCTTTGAGGATCGGTGACAATGTCTGCCATGACTCTGGATATACCAGGGGCAACTGTGTCCCAATGGTAGTAGTGGAGGTGGTGGTGGGGATGGTGGGGGTGGTGATGGTGATGGTGGGGGATGGTGGGGGATGGTGGGGGTGGTGATGGTGATGGTGGGGGATGGTGGGGGTGGTGATGGTGATGGTGGGGGATGGTGGGGGTGGTGATGGTGATGGTGGGGGATGGTGGGGGTGGTGATGGTGATGGTCGGTGATGGTGGGGGATGGTGGGGGAGATGGTGGTGGGGGGATGGTGGTGGAGGTGGGGGTGATGGGGGGTGTAGTGGGGGATGGTAGGGATGGTGGTGGGAATGATGGTGGGGATGATGATGGAGTGAAGGGTGGGTAATAAGGGTGGAAGAGACCATGAGAGACATGGAAGTGGTAGTGAGGAAAAGTGGGGCGGCAGAGTTGGAGGTGGTTAAAAAAGAGAGAATAGCTGCCTTCAGGGCTGAGGAGATGGCTCAGCAGCCATGAGCGCTCACTTGTGAAGCAGAGCCCCAGCATCCATGAAACACTGGGTGTGGACAAGCACACTGGCCCAGAGAAGACACGAGACACACATGACACTGATGATAACACCAGATGGAGCATCAGGACACTGGACTGCTAAGGCTCCAGGCTAGCCATTCTAGTGGTGCACGCCTTTAATCCCAGCACTCTGGAGGCTGGGGCAGGTGAACATCTGCCGTCAAAGCCAGCCTGGTCTACAGAGCAAGCTCCAAGACGGCCAAGGCTACACAGAGAAACTCTGTCTTATAAAACAAACAGAAAGAAAGAAAGAAAGAAAGAAAGAAAGAAAGAAAGAAAGGGCAGTCTGGCAAGCTCCAGTTGAAAAAGAGGCTGTCTGGATGGAATAGCATTTGATGTCCACCTCTGAGTGTGCACGCCCATACAGTACGGTGTGCCCACATGTATATGTACCCCACACGAAGGGAATATCTGGGCCAGCAAGACAGTCCAGGGGGTAAAGGTGCTAACCACCAAACTTCACAACCTGAGCCTGACCCCCAGAACACACACAAATACATGTAAAAGAACCTTAAAAAAAGAAAAAGAAGAAGAAATAGTTAACTTGAGGAGGTTGAGGCAGGAGGATCATCATGTGTTTGAAGACAACCTAGACTACAGAATGAGCTTCCCAAAATTTGTCTCAAACTAAATAAAGGGAAAGAATGGGGAGGGAGGAAGAATGTTTGGCGTTTGTCACTCTTCACTGCTCCGAGAGCCTTGCAGTGTTCCAGTCCGACAGCTCTCAGATCACCCACAGGAGTAAGCTTAAACAAACCCTAATTGAATGATACCCACCAGTGACCAGGTTCTCCAATCCTGGCATAGAGCTGATTCCTATGGCCTTGAAGGGGTAGGTCCCTTCCTGGACCCCGGCAGTGGGCAGAGGCTTCCCAAGGTGGGAGGAGCCCGAGAGGCCTCCTGTCTCAGGCTGTGTGCCCTTTCTTTTTCCTTGCAGAAGGTGGACGTGCCCACGATGCTGAGGTTTCTCAGGGAGCAGAGGATGTTCATGATCCAGACCATCGCGCAATACAAGTTCGTTTACCAAGTCCTCGTCCAATTCCTGCAGAACTCCAGGCTCATTTGAGTTCCCAGCTGCAGCTTCTAGAGGAGGGCGCCAGCTCCATCCTGCAGGGAGCGCCACTTCTGGACAACATCTGCCTCCTCAGTTGGAGGCGGATGGCTTGCATCAGGCAAGAGCCAGAGTTACTTACAAACATCATGTATTATTTTATATGAGATAATTTATTTTTCCGTCTTTGGAATAAGTTTTGTTGAGTTATTATAATGCATTTTTTTCACAATAATATAGTGCTTCTCATTTGAACCACATGTTGACTGATCTGCATATAAGCCCTGGGAGGGAAGGTGGTGACCCCATGGGACATTGTAGGCACAGAGGCATAAGGGAACACATCCCTAGTGAAGGTGCAGACAAGTTACTAATGCCCCCAGTCAAAAGTGGCAAGAGAAAGAATTCACTCCCAGCTGGAAGGAAGAGAGCCGCGGAAGGCCCTTGCAAGTGTCCCCTTAAACACTGGATCCACGCGGCTTGCTGGAAAGCTGCTTCCCGCTGCTCCTTTGCTGCCCTCATCCCCATGATCTCTCAGTCCCTAAGCCTGGGGAGAAAGGTTTAAAGCTGGACGTGCTGTCTTTGCTGCTGGCTCTGCTGCTCGCTCAGCCCTTGTTCTGGTCCAGAACTCTGATGCGGTGATGGAGCACATCTTGCATGCTCCCAGCACCCTCGTCTGGTGGCCCTGGGCCAGGCCATCTGCCTGGCTCAGCCCTTTGCCTGACTGAGAGAAGATAATAGAGCAGGGTGGGAACGGCATTGGGTGGGGCCTCGGTGTGGATTGTTAACTAAATAATGTTGAGTGTGGCGGATGGGGACTTAAGAGGGTGAGGTTTGGGTCTGTTCTATTTTCCTATCCATGGCTAAGTTCTTAGAAGGGTCTTAATGGCTAAGGAAACTCACATCTGGGAGCCTCCTGGTACTCGGCAGCAGGGCCCTGGCCAGGAGGCTCACCCCTGACAGGCATGCACCCTGCCTACCTCACTGCATGCCGACTGATTCTAGACTCTGGCTAACAAGGACTGAGTTGATTCCACCTAGGGCTTCTTTGTTGATGTCTTGAGGCTGGGCCCCAGGCTGACCTTGGACTTGGTGTTTAGCAAAAGGATGGCTCCCAATCTCCCGTCTGTACCTCCCCACCGCTGGGATTTCAGGGTGTGAACACCACACACAGGCCATACTCGCCCCTCATGATGAATATTGAGGCTGTCTTTTGTAAAATCCTCCACCGCCTACCTTTCCTTGCATAGCCCAGTCTCTGGTCAGTGATGGTATCAACTACCCTCACGCTGAAGCCCAGTTTCCTTTTGTGTCTTTTCTGAGTATAATTTCCTAATTGTGTTTGTGGAACTGATCGTGTCATGTCTTCCTCTGTAGTTACGTTTTCCTTTTCTCGCTCCCCTGAGCTGAAAAGACCAACCAGAAAGAGCATGCCATTTTGGCTTCTATCCACTACACACACACACACACACACACACACACACACACACACACACACCCCGCCCAGCACACTAGTAGATGCCTATGACAGCAGATTCCCCATGAGCATCTCTGGAAGATGAGCAGAGCTGCCTTCCCTCTGGGCCAGCGTGGTGCTGATACTGGTATTCCTACAGCATCTGTGAGTTCAGAATCTGAAGGCGGGGCACTTCCGCCTTCCCTTCCACGGTGCAGAATGAATCGAGGGGCGTAAGTGATCATGACCCTTGTAGACCTGGCACACTGACGTAGGTATTTGGGGGGAAATGGAAAAGCCCGTGGAGGCTGTCCTTTGAAGACAGTTCCCTCTTTCAGGTGTCCTAACAGTTGGTGCCACTAACAGTTTCATTCTGGGATGAAGAATGTTGATATGCACCTGCCGTCTCTAAGCCTTATTGTGTTAGAATGTCTCACATGAGCAGCGAGGAGAAATGATGCCCCTCTGAACTCATCACTGTGGCTGTTTCTGTTTTATGCTAACAGAACAAGGGACAGGGAAGATGTAGTTTTCGTACCCAGCTTCCTAGCCAACGCACTATGAAACCCCAAAGGACAACATCTAAATGTCCTGCGCTGTATTTCCTCCTTAAACACTGTTGCCTCTGGTTCTTCAGCACATTCCGGATTCCCTCTCCCACCCCAGGAAGCCCCCATAGATCTCTGGTTAAATCAGCAGCAGGCATTTCAAGTCCTCTCAGTGGCATCTGCATAACAGTCGCCGAGAGCCGCTCTACCTGGGAAGCTAGCCAAGGAGTAAGCCTTGGAGCTAAGTGTATTAAATCAGTTATCTAGTGAGGGTCTTGGATCGGTTTCCTGACAATGTGCTGGGGCTGAAGCTGGCGCTGTCAGAGCCCATGGCTGCAGTTTGGATTTGAAGGGGGAGAAAAATTAAAACGGGAGCCAGTAAGACATCCCATCTCACAACAGAGCAGTGGGCCATTCCTCCACCCCTGGTTTGAGGTTTTCATGTTGTGCGGTTGGTTCTGTCCTCTGCTCACGCCCATTTGCCTATGCCCACCTTTGTCCCTGTCCAGGGTCTCCGCATCCTGGCTGAGATGCTCTGTGGCGAAGGCCAGGAGTGCCTGGCTGGTCTAGTGGGGCTCTAAGGTGGTTCCTGGTGGAGAAGGAGGACCGCACATCTGAACGCACTCCCTCCTCAATGCTCCCCGCTCAGGGTAGAGGTGAGAGCAGGGTTAGGCAGTGTGCTGGTTGCTTTACTGAGGTGAAGACCGTGGGTCCCTCTACTCACTTGTAGGGGCTGCAGATTCTGGGGGGGGTGGCATCTCACGTGGACTGTGTCATGCAAGCTTTGGTTTAATGCGCTTACTTTGGGAGACTGTTCTGCTATGAGAACAGGCCGACTCACTCACTGTTCTTCAGTTAGAAGTTATTGACTGCCTCCCTCCCTCCCTCCCTCCCTCCCTCCCTCCCTCCCTCCCTCCCTCCCTCCCTCCCTTCCTTCTTTTGCCTGTGTTTTGGGCTCTCTCAGCCACCTCCACTAACCTGGACAGAGGGTCTTTGTGGGACACAGCCACCCACCGACTCCGAAGCAAGCCACACCCTTGCCCACTGTCAGCTTCAGCTCTCAGCTACCACCGCCTCTGTGCAGAGGAGGTCACCATTTTCCTGTTTTTCCTAGTTTAATGTAGATTGAATGCGCTGAGTTCCTGGAAATGGAGGGCGCTTTCTGGACTGACTGAATCCCTATCATTTGTTTCTTCCCAGCTCATTGAAGGTTTAATACCACACGGCTTTTCTTCAGCTAAGAGCTGGTGGACACAGGACTGGTTCTTTGTGATGTGGCTACCTAGAGTGGCGGCCTTGCATCTCCTAGGGCTGGGAGCTGCTGGCACGTGATAGACTGCTGTGGGGTCTTCAGTTGCTTCTTGAAGCACTAGCTTAGCGCTCTGTATCCTCTGACCTCAGGCCCGACATTATCAACAGGTCCCAAACATGTCCTCAGGCAAGGAGCACCCTGTGTCTTCCAATCTGCCACCTATTTCCAGTGGCATGACTAATGGAGAGGGCAAATATAGTTATTGATTTCTGTCTGGGGGAGATGTGCCGCTTACCTGAGGTGAGAGGGCGAGAATACGGGAAACTTAGGATGAACTCAGGGACATGACTAGCCCTGACCCCTGTTGGTGGTGAGAGGGCAAGAATACGGGAAACTTAGGATAAACTCAGGGACATGACTAGCCCTGACCCCTGTTGGCGATCATTTCCTGTTCCTTCTCAGCATTAGGAACAACTCTGTCCACAGAGTGCCAAGTCTCTGCTGTTGGACTCTCAGCTTCCCTGTGTCACCAAAGATTCTTCTGCTGCCATTCCCTGCCGGTGCCCCAGTCAAGCTGCCTTGAGGCTCTCATTTGGTGTTTTCTCTTCACGAGTGGGCCTCCAGCTCACACAGCTTCTAGTAGAGAGATTTGGGTCTTCCACGGGAACTGCGCACTCCCTGGTGGCCTATAACTTGATGAGTGACAGACTCGCTGTCTCTAGAGTGTAGAATAAGTCACAGTTAGCCCTGTCAGATTGCGCTCTGAGCGTAGAATGGTGCTGGCCTTCTCCTCAGCTTCTGCGTCCTTGGGCAGCAAACCACCTGTCCTGATACATGTGCGGAACATAACAGCCACACGTCTGGAGAAATGGGCGGGTGTGTGCAGCTACATGCTGCCAACCCAAATGGCTTGTCCAGATGTCAGTTACTCTAGGGGAGCTGGGACACCAGTCTACCAGCCTGTCCAGTGTTTGGCCTTTCTGCCTTGCTCTCAGCTTTTGCATCCCCATCACAAACTCGGGAAGTGGGCGTCTTTATCTAGACCACCCTGCTCAGCCTTTGCAGCCTATTGCTGTGCACATCTTTCTCAAACCCTCGCTGCTGCGTTCTCTGTTAGCCTGCCCATGACCGGCGTTAGGGAGTTGGCATCCTTCAGTCTCATAGATGGACAATACAGTGCTGCTTAGAAATCACTGTTGGCTGTCCAGAGCTCCAATCAGCCTCCTCATTTTAGAGAGAATTAAAGGCCACTGAGTCATCCGGCAGGGGCTGGAGCAAATGCTATGGTTAACTGATATGGTTAGTAGGAAAGCGTCACGAGCGCCATTCTTCTGCTCTAGCCCTGCCATCCGGGAATTATTTATCAAAAGTGCCCTGAGCTTGTCCAAAGGCATGGTGGGGAGAGCTTAGGTCAGCTCCGAGTTCCCTACCCAAAATTCACTGGGTATACAATTTTTTTGAACCCTGGCGTGAACTAGAGTTGGAAACAATGATGGAACACCTCAGAAAAGGCCGTGCTCCAGTGTTGAGATCCACTTCTACCGGGCTCCTTGCCTGCTGCCTGTAACGGACTGTGGCATGTGGCCTCTGTGCCTAGACGGCTGCTTGGAGACTCTGCCCGACACTGCAGACCCTCCTTCCTCCGTGGCTTCTGAGCAGAGTTCTGCCCATGCAAGTCACATGCATTCAAAGTACGGGCACGGCTGTGCAGTAGCCGTGAGTGTCCCCGTGGTATGGGGACGAGGTGGCACCTTTATAATGTCACTGACTTTGTCCCCAGGGCTGTTTTGTCCACTCAGAACACTACCAGCTTCTCATGCTCGCTCAGCTGCTTCCCAGACTAGCAGTCTGAAGCTCACTTTGAATTTTAACCTACCTGTCCATAGAGCCCCCCACCCCAAAGTTAAATCTGGCAACCATGGTCTTAAACCCCTCTAAAATATCCACATAGGAAATCTTAATTTAACAAAAAACAGCTTCATGGCCTCAAAAAAATGTAACCTGGGAAGAGAGTGACCAAAATGAAGGTGGCAGAAGGCCAGGCCATCCTCCATCATGTCCCTCTTGGTGACACAGTCGCTCAGCACCAGAAGAAGAAAGAAAATAAAAACCGTTATCAATATTATTAAAAATAAGGGTAGCAGGAGGGTTCCCTGTTTATTCTGAGGCATCCTTCACAGGCTTTTCGGTGACAGCATTGCTTGGTAACCTGAAGTAATAAGAGCGGCGGGGCTGCGTTCCCAGCACCCCAGCCGCCTGCTCGGCTAGCCTATGCCCCGAAATAATTACACGGACACTGTATCCTTTTAATCACTGCTTGGCCCATTCTCTTCTAGGCTAATTCTCACATATTAATTTAGCCCATTTCTAATCATCTGTGTGTAGCACCCCAAGGTGCACTTACCGGGGAGATTCTAGCCTAGTCCATCCTGGGTCGGAGCTTCATCCCGGGAGCGGGGGCATGGCGTCTCTCTCTCTGAGGCGTCTGCTCCCGGGAGAGCTGTGTAGTCTCTGACCCAGTGCTTAAAAGAATACAGTGTCTGTGTAATTATTTTGGGGCATAAGCTAGCCGGGCAGGCGGCCGGGGTGCTGGGAACGCAGCCCCGCCGCCCTTATTGCTTCAGTAACCTGCAGTCTAACCTGCTTCTAGCTTGCTGGACTGTGCGCTTCCTCGGCCTCCCTGCTTACTGTCACCTGGTTGGGGGACAGGTGCACCTCAGGGCTTCCCAGGAGCCCCACCGGCTGTGCTGGGATTGATAGTTAGTCCAACCCCTCTGCCTTGTTTGTTCTTCCCCAACCTCCTCCTCCAGGGACTCTGGGGTGGAGACTGAGAGGAGAGAAGCTGAGCATCTTAGGTTGGGTTTTTCCGTGCCTGGGGGTGGGACTTCTTGCTCAGGCCTCAGGAATGCTGCTTCAAGTTTAGCCAGGTGGCTCTGGGCAGGCGCCTGGCGTTCTTGACATTTCTCCAGGGGGCCTCCTGCCTCCCCCAACGACAGTGTTAGCTAATAAATACCTTCAGCATTGAACTGAAAACTGTCCTTCGCAGCCGTTTTATTTAGACTCAGACGCTGTAAGGTTTTTTTTAACTGCAATTTTCTCTGAAGTTCCTTGCCACTGCGGGCAGTCCTAAACGTTTTTAGCCGCGTCTTTTCCAATACAAGCTCACTCTTCACCAGAGATGGTTTCCACGTGTGCCCTCCATCCCTCGGCGGTCAGCTGACCTGGCTGAGGGTACTATGGGAGGAGGGGCTTACATATGCAGATGACTATTAAAAGTGTAACCTGTGCCCTGTCATGTACACCACAGGCTAGTTCGTTCGAGTTGCGCCTTCATTCAGTATTTTATGCTTCCTTTTGCTCTGTGTTCTGTCAAACGTTGTGAATTTCTGTTTCCTTCAAAATAATGGACATTTATAGATTTTATTTTGAAATGGTGTATAGACACCCCCTCCCCCGGCTTAGAAAGCAGCTTTACAGTTCTTGGTTCAGCCACGGAAGCCTAGTGACTCTCACCAAGGACGGAAGGCAGCGCTAAGTCACGTGTGGTTGGCTTTCAAGGGCTGGCACCCACCATGGTGTACGCTGTAGAAAACGCATTCCAGACTGGGACTCAGCACCCTGTCCATAGCAGCCGCTTGCCCCTTGGCAGAGATGGTGGCCAAGCCTCTCTCCTAGCAAACTGCAGCTGAGAGAGGGAATGACAGAGAAGACAAGAGGACATTCCTTCCCAAGTCCCCAGTGACCACGTTGACTGTCCTGGCAGAGTGTCCTGCCGAGTGACGCATGCTGTTCGTATCAGGTAATAAGCTCCTGCTTGCCAGCTTCTCACACAGCGCTGAGGTGTAGGGAGCTGACTTTTGACAGTATTTTTTTGCACTGTTTCTTACGAAGTCTTATTTAGCTATTGGTCCTAGAGGATGTTGTCTCTGTCCTTGTCATTGCTATAAAATGTTTCTCCTATGTGCCTTCACAATGTGAGATCTTTATTCTAACCTGTTTTTGTAAAAGATATCTATTGATTTCTACATGCAATAAACCTTGTTTGGATTGTTGTCAGAGAAAGCACTTAAGCCTTTCATTAACACATCTGCACTACTTGCGTACACTGGCCTCCCTTTCTTTGTATGTTTGTGTGCACGCATGTATGTGTGTGTGCATTCGCATGTGTGTGTACATTCGCATGTATGTGCGCATTCGCATGTATGTGTGTGCATTTGCGTGTGTGTGTGCATTCGCGTGTGTGTGCATTCGCGTGTATGTGTGCATTCGCATGTGTGTGTGCGCATTTGCATGTGTGTGCATTCGTGTGTATGTGTGTGCATTCGCATGTGTGTGCGCATTCGCATGTGTGTGTGCATTCGCATGTGTGTGTGTACATTCACATGTGTGTGCATTCGCGTGTGTGTGCATTCGCGTGTGTGTGTGCATTCGTGTGTGTGCATTCGCGTGTATGTGTGCATTCGCATGTGTGTGTGTGCATTCGTGTGTGTATGCATTCACGTGTGTGTGTGCATTCACGTGTGTGTGCATTCGCGTGTGCATTTGCGTGTGTGTGCATTCGTGTGTATGTGTGTGCATTCGCATGTGTGTGTGTGCATTCGCATGTGTGTGCATTCGCATGTGTGTGCGCTTTCGCATGTGTGTGCGCATTCGCATGTGTGTGTGTGCATTCTCATGTGTGTGTGCATTCGTGTGTGTGTGCATTCGCATGTGTGTGTGCATTCGCATGTGTGTGCATTCGCATGTGTGTGTGCATTCGCATGTGTGTGTGCATTCGCGTGTATGTGTGTGCATTCGCGTGTGTGTGCATTCGCGTGTGTGTGCATTCGCGTGTGTGCATTCGCGTGTGTGTGCATTCGCATGTGTGTGTGTGCATTCGTGTGTGTATGCATTCACGTGTGTGTGTGCATTCACGTGTGTGTGCATTCGCGTGTGCATTTGCGTGTGTGTGCATTCGTGTGTATGTGTGTGCATTCGCATGTGTGTGTGTGCATTCGCATGTGTGTGCATTCGCATGTGTGTGCGCTTTCGCATGTGTGTGCGCATTCGCATGTGTGTGTGTGCATTCTCATGTGTGTGTGCATTCGCGTGTGTGTGCATTCGCATGTGTGTGTGCATTCGCATGTGTGTGCATTCGCATGTGTGTGTGCATTCGCATGTGTGTGTGCATTCGCGTGTATGTGTGTGCATTCGCGTGTGTGTGCATTCGCGTGTGTGTGCATTCGCGTGTGTGCATTCGCGTGTGTGTGCATTCGCATGTGTGTGCATTCGCATGTGTGTGTGCATTCGCGTGTGTGTGCATTCGTGTGTATGTGTGCGCATTCGCATGTGTGTGTGCATTCGTGTGTATGTGTGTGCATTCGCATGTGTGTGTGCATTCGCATGTGTGTGTGCATTCGCGTGTGTGTGCATTCGCATGTGTGTGTGCATTCGCATGTGTGTGCATTCGCATGTGTGTGCATTCGCATGTGTGTGCATTCGCATGTGTGTGCATTCGCATGTGTGTGTGCATTCGCATGTGTGTGCATTCGCATGTGTGTGTGCATTCGCGTGTGTGTGCATTCGCGTGTGTTTGCATTCGCGTGTGTGTGCATTCGCATGTGTGTGCATTCGCATGTGTGTGTGCATTCGCATGTGTGTGTGCATTCGTGTGTATGTGTGTGCATTCGTGTGTATGTGTGTGCATTCGCATGTGTGTGTGTACATTCGCATGTGTGTGCATTCGCATGTGTGTGTGCATTCGCATGTGTGTGCATTCGCATGTGTGTGTGCATTCGTGTGTATGTGTGTGCATTCGCGTGTGTGTGTGTGCATTCGCGTGTGCGTTTGCGTGTGTGTGCATTCGTGTGTATGTGTGTGCATTCGCATGTGTGTGTGCATTCACATGTGTGTGTGCATTCGTGTGTATGTGTGCGCATTCGCATGTGTGTGCATTCGCGTGTGTGCGCATTCGCATGTGTGTGCATTCGTGTGTATGTGTGCGCATTCGCATGTGTGCATTCGTGTGTATGTGTGTGCATGCGCATGTGTGCGCATTCGCGTGTGTGCGCGCATTCGCATGTGTGTGCGCATTCGCATGTGTGTGCGCATTCGCATGTGTGTGCATTCGCGTGTTTGTGTGTGCATTCGCATGTGTGTGTGCATTCGCATGTATGTGCGCATTCGCACTTGCCATCTGTGCCCACAGAGACCAGAGGCCAGCCTTGGCTGCCACTCCTCAGGAGCTTTACCTTACTCCTGGTCTCTCACTGGCCTGGGGCTGCTGATTCCAGCAAACCTGGGGTATCTTGTCTCTGCCACTGGGATTACATATAGGTGCCACCAAGCCCCACTTTGTGTCATGGGTTATGGGGACTACACTCAGTTCCTCATGTCCACATGGTCAACACTTTCCTGACTGAGCCATCACCCCAGCCCTATAGTCTCTCATACTTCAAGATCAGTTTGGGGTTGTGTAATGGTGGTGGTACATGCTTTTAATCCAGAGGCAGGTGGATATCTGAGTTCGAGGCCAGCCTGGTCTACAGAGCGAGTTCTAGGATAGCCAGGGCTACACAGAGAAACCTTGTCTCGAAAAACCATACACACACAAAAAGCAGTTTTGTAGGCAAAGACTTCTGGGGAACTGCCTTCTGTGTTCCTTCCGACGTATTTATTTTGTTTGCGATTTCTGATGTCTTCACCGTGGAAGAAACACACAAGGAGCAAATATTGAGAAAGTAGTGGAAACAGCCTAGGAATGGGTTTCTCTCAAGCATTCAGAGAACCCTCATGAAGCACGAAGCCCTCCCCCTCCCCACTGTCCTTCACCCTAACGCTCTGTTGATGTGGAAGGCAGGGTGCTGTAGTAAACCCACCACCCACGTTCTTGGTCTTGTCCTTCAGTTTTGTAAAAGCTCAGTTCATCCCTAGGTTTAAAGCTGCTTCCCTTCCTGGTCCCTTCAGACACAGCATGCAAGCACCCTCCTTCTGCCTGTGAAGAGGTGAGGAGGCTGTGTGCCCTTGGTGAGCAGGGGGCAATGTGGACAACTTCCAACAGTGGTAGGGTTCCTTCTCACTCAGGGTTCTATTGCCATGAGGAGACAGCCCTTATAAAGGAAAACGTTTGATTGTGGCTCACGTATGGTTAAGAGGTTCAGTCCATTATCATGGCGGGAAACAAGGCAGCATGCAGGCAGACATGGTGCTGGGGTAGGGAGCTGAGAGTCTTTACATCTTGACTCACAGACAACAGGAAGTGGTCTGAGACACTGGGCATGGCTTGAGCATATAGGAGACCTCAAAGCCCACCCCCACAATGACACACTTCCTCCAACAAAGCCACACCTAATAGTGCCCACTCCTTATGAACTTATAGGGTCCAATGACATTCAAAAAAACATAAACAGTAAGTCCTTCACAACCCGACTTGTCTTCCTTGTGAGTAGGAATACTGAAAGTCTCTCTGGGGAAAAGAACGTGTTCATTCCAGCAAACATGGAAATATTTTTATTATGGCTACCTTGTCAATGGGACAATTATAATTCTTGAAATAAGAGCGACATAATATTTGTAAAAGACACAACACAAATGGGCCAGTGAAAACGGAGAGCAGGGAGATGGAGAGACAAGCACTGAGCAAAGCCCAGTTTATTTTCTTTAGCTAATTAAAAGCACAATTTTCAGTATACACTCGAGAAGTCAAACATCAGCATGAGGGCTGGAGAGATGGCTCAGTGGTTAAAAGCACTGCCTGGCAGCTCACAACAGTCTGTCATTATAGTTCCAGGGGATCCAATGACCTCTTCTGGCCTCCTTGGGCAGTTCATACATGTACTTCACACACAAACATACTTGAGACAAAACTCATATGCATAAAAATTTTAAAATGTTAAAGCCATCAGCACATGCATACCTATTAGTCTCCAAAGAAAATATTAAGAGACAAAGAACTCAACCTTTTAAAATATTTATGTGTACTTGTGTGTCTGAGGGTACGTGCACACGAGTGCAGTGCCTGCTGAGCCCAGAAGGGGGAGTCAGATCCCCTGGAACTGGAGCTGAAGGTGGCTGTGAACCACCCGACAGGGTTCTGGAACCACACCCAGGTCCCCTGCAGGAGCAGCAGGAGGCACTCTTAACCACTGAGCCCTCTCTGCAGCTTGAGAAAAACAAAAAGAATCCCTTAAACCAAAGAAACATACTCAAAAAATGTTCACAAGTGCTCCAAGCATGCATCAGAGTGAAGGGGAGCAGGGATCTCAACAGACTGCTGTTTTGTGAGCTTACATTTTACTTTCCTTAGCTGTAAAATATACAAAATCCAAGCATTGAGAAGACTGGGTAGGGCTGTGTAAACAACTAAACCCTTTTTTGAGGCAAAAATCTAGACAAATGGATGAGCTCTCAATCTGTGAACAGGAGTCCTCAGGACGTCCAGTGTGTCACTGGTTGGGATGTAGAAAAGCCCCCAGCAGCTCCCGGGTGGGAGGGAGGAGAGAAAGAGTTCTAAAGATTCTAGAGTTATTGGGGGTGGGCTCTAGAGAGAAGGCTCAAGAGTTCTCCACCTTTCCAAGGACCTGATTTTGGATCCCAGCATCCATAGAAGGCAGCTCACCACACTCCAGCTCTAGGGGATCTGACAGCCCTTTCTGCCCTGTGAGGGTATCTGTACGTTCATGCCATAACATGCAATAACAGTTCTTTAAAAAAATTGATTTAAAAAATAAAGTTGGAAACCTTATGAGATGCTGTCCCTCTTGGGCTTGCAGACCTGGCTCTCAGTTGGTGGCACCATTTTGAGGTTGTGGACCTTTAGGAGGTCAAGCCTTGCTGTCTCTGCCATGTGTCCAGCCAGCCTTCTGGTCCGCCATCATGCATTCCCTACCTCCTGCCACATCCTCCCCTGCACAATGGACTCCATCCCTCAGAACTCAAAGCCAGAATGAACCCTTTTCCCCTAAAAATTGCTTTTGTCCGGGTATTTTATCACAGCGAGAGAGAAACTAAACAATACATCCAACAATCACAGGTAGACCACAGGCATAGGCTAAAATGTTGTTTTCTCCACCTAAAAATTGGAAACAATTTGCCTCTGCCCATTTAGCATCTTAAGCTCAGCACTGGGGAGACAGAGGCAGGTAGACCTTTGTGAGTTCGAGGCCAGCTTGGGCTACATAGAGAGTTCCAGGACAGCCAGAGATACATAAACCCTGTCAGAGAGAGAGAGGGGGGGGGGGGGGCAGAGAGAGAGAGAGAGAGCGAGCAAAACACATACCCATGAATGCAAGCGTCCCGAGGCAATCAGGACATCTGCACTCTTATACTCTAAGGTTGGGAACAATTACTTAGTGCAGGAAAAGGTGCCCACTGTTAAGCAGCTTGGGTTTGCCTCTGTATCTGGGGAAGGTGGACAGACCTGACCAGTGGCGTCTCCTCCAGGCTGGGGCACACTTTTCTAATTTCCTGAGAAACTGAAACCTTTCTGACATAAAGAGCGTATCCCAAGCTCACGTGAGGCTCAGCCATGGCTATCCACTAAAAGAGCACTCTTAGAACACCAAGCCTCGACAGGAAGAGTAGGACCGTCTCTGCCTTCATGCGCTGGAGGGGTAACCGTGCTCTGCATCCAGGAGAGGGTCACTGGATGACTCCACAGACAGACTGCATTCCACCAGCTCAATTCCACTGTGTGGTGACTGAGAGCCCTCCACATGTAGATGGAGGGGAGGGGGACACACTGGTACTGGCCAGTCACTCAAGCCATTTCCCCGAGGGGATTGTGACAGACAACCAGAGGGCACCTCCATTAAGTTCTACTTGTCATCCAGTGGGGAACTGGCACTCTGTGGAGTGCAGAGACTTTTCTCTGAGTACCATCCCTGCCCTCAGCTTAGGGACTGCTAACAGGCTCAGGCTGCTGTGGTCCTGGTGGCCAGGCTGGGAGGAGCTGGAGTCCTGCTGGCATGAGGGTAGAGACCAGTGTTTGCTCACAACACAGGGTTGGTAAGGAATTAGTTCTTCCTCCTCAAGTTTACTCTGGAGTCTTTCCAGAACAGGAGAGGAATGCACAGAGGCTAGTCCATGGAATAAGAGAGGAAATAGCAGGAAGATGCAGCCTCCATTGCTCAGTATCTCCAGAAGGTGCCAAAGAGAAGCCGGGAAGAGGCCAAGTCCTCCTTCCAGGGAGGGCACCTAGGCCGGCTGGCTGCTTCTAGCGCCTTCCCCCCTATCCCTCTCCCTCCAGAGTCTAATGTGAAAGGAACTGCAGACCAAAGAAGACGAACCCCACTCGCGGGCAAAGAACTGGACTCAAGGACTGAAGGAGAAGAAGCCTCCCCAGCACACATGCATGCATGTACGCGTACACACATGTGCACATATGCACACGAGCGCATCCTCATAGATGTGAGAAACACTTTCAAGGCCTGGCTCTTTTATTCTTTTCTCATTCGACTCTATGCAGAACATTCCAACAGGCACGGAGGAAAAATAATTGTGATTTTAAAGCTCAGTCTGCCCCAAATCTGTATTTCATGAAGTCATGCTATGACCTTAAAAAAAAAAAAAAGGAACACACTGGAGATGGATTTAAGGTCAGAGCTGAACATGAACCTGAAACAGTGGCACAGGCAAGGCTTTGCGGAAGGCTGGAGTGACCCGTGAGGCTGCAAATATTCAAGTCCTATGAGGTTCCTGAAGAAAAGCTGGGGTGCAGTCAGTGGCTCTCGATTTCCTGCTTGATCTCGGAGATGTATGGATGGTCCTTGCCGTGAGCTACTTCCATGATGGCAATGGCCTAGGAGAGGGCAAGACATGGGGCAGATGAGCCCAACCAGGATCCTGGCCTGCTGCACCTAGTTTGACAACAGTCCGTGCTGCATGCCAGTGCTTCCGGATGCAGCATGCAAGCCACCTCTCCTAGCCCCTCCTCACCTCCACCTCCACCCCTACCTCCACCTCCTCCACCTCCACCCCTACCTCCACCTCCTCCACCTCCACCCCTACCTCCACCTCCTCCACCTCCACCCCTACCTCCACCTCCTCCACCTCCACCCCTACCTCCACCTCCTCCACCTCCACCCCTACCTCCACCTCCTCCACCTCCACCCCTACCTCCACCTCCTCCACCTCCACCCCTACCTCCACCTCCTCCACCTCCACCCCTACCTCCACCTCCTCCACCTCCACCCCTACCTCCACCTCCTCCACCTCCACCCCTACCTCCACCTCCTCCACCTCCACCCCTACCTCCACCTCCTCCACCTCCACCCCTACCTCCACCTCCTCCACCTCCACCCCTACCTCCACCTCCTCCACCTCTTCCTCACCACTTCCTCACCTCCTCCACCTCCACCTCACCTGGCAGATAACCCAGGAGAAGAAAGGCCCAGAGGGCCTCACCTCAGGACATGCTTCTAACCCACCATTCTAGACATTTTTGACTCACTGATGTTTTCCAGTGGTGACCTAACTAGGTACTATTTCCTGGCTTCACTGAGACAATGGATAGGACATCAACAGAAAAATCACACAACTCACATTTCATCCTAGCCAGACCCTGGTTCTTTATCTGAGATGTGGGGTGTGACCCCTGCTTTCCCAAATTCTCCACAGACGCTTTGGGAAATGTGAGGGGAGGGGGGAGGGGGGATGGAATGGGGGGAAGGCTGGCCTAGACTGTGGATGCAGAATTTATACAGTCTCTCAAAGAATCCACAGACTAACTCTGAAGTCACACTGCACTGTCAACATCCACATAAAACAGAGATCCTACTTCTCAGGAGGGTGACCCGGGGACAGCAGGCCTGGGTGATGGCTCAGGAAGTAAAGCGCTATCTCAAGCACAGACCTGAGGCCTGGGCCCAGACCCAAGTGAGGAAGCTGAGCATGGTGGCACAAGCTTATAAAATAAACCTGGCACTGGGGGTGATGGGTGATCTTTGGGACTCAACGCAGAGCAGCTTGCCCAAATCTGTGACCTCTGAGCCACCAAGAGACTCTGCCAACAATGTGGACTGAGGAACTACACCGGAGGCTGCCTTCTGCCTCCATATTTATAAGTACACCTGTACATACGCACATGCACGCTTACACACGTTTACACATACGCCTGGGGGCCCTGTGCCTTTTACAGCTTCCAGGGGCCTACTTGAAGGGCCACTGAGCACCTGGACTCATCTGAGCCTTCCACGTCAGGGACTACCTCATTGCTGGAAGAGGAACCCATGTGTGATGGGCTTCCACGAATGGAGATCAGGTAAGTTCATTTCAGAATTTCCCAGGCAACATCCCAACACTGAGTGACTCTCTAGATCCAGCCCCTGATTCAGACCAGGGATCGGATTCTCAATCCTAAAATGCAGGCAAGTGGAGAACCCGTCCCCTAGCTCTCCCAGTCCAGCCCCCTTGCTGTATGCACTCCTATCCTGAAGGGCCTGGGTCAGAAAAAGAGCAGGCTTAGCAGCGGATCCCACCTCCATCTACAGAAAGCACCCCGGAATGCCACGGCCAGAGGGTAGCCTAGAGCTGCTCCCCTCCACCACTGTGGTCACCAGCTTCCCCTGGCACAAGGGCACTCAGCAGACTTCACTGCTGGGATGCCCCGGCCCCACATACCTTCTTCAGAGCCTTCTCCCCAGCAGCCTTGTTCTCCAGGCCCAGGTACAGTCTTCCCAGCTTTAGCCACATGGAGGCCACATTGAGGGAGTACACAGGGTAGTGCTTACTGGAACAGGAGGAAAACAGGTCACTCTACAGCAGCTGGGCTTCCCCAGAGGCCACGGAGTCCTGGCCCGAGTGTGGGGTGGGCGCGTACACACCATCAGAGACACTGTACATGCTTTGTGGTTCGGGTGAAGCTCCATCAGAACTGCTGGGAAATCTCACCATGATGTGTGCATAAACACACCCAGCCCACTTTTCTATTTCAGCTACGCCCAGACCGAGAACCTGGGGAGACTGTCAAGCAAATACTGCATCCAGATGGGCAACAACCAGGCCTCCTCCCTCTCATCAGACAGACAGGCCACACACACAGACACACGCACACTCACACGCATGCATGCTCACACCTGCACACGTTCACAGTCTCTGAACAGCCCGGCTGTCCGCTATACCCTAAGTCCACAGAAGCCAGAACACCTGATTCAAATCTCTCTGCTCTCTAGCAGAGGACCGAGTGTCTGGGTCAGGTTTTCTCTCTGCTGTGAGCTCAGGCCTGCTTGATAGGGTTTGCTAAGAAAGAGCCGTTTCCTTGGGAATGCAGCCCAGGATATAGTTGTAGGTGATCGTGGAAGATGTGTTCGTTACGGGCTCCATTCTGTCCGCGTTGATCCTCTGAATTCCCAGGCAGGAGAAGGCAAGCTGCCTAGAGAAGCCTTGGGTCTGCAGCTCCCCCAACCCATGAAGGGGCCAATGGCTACTGCTGTCTGCCTGTGTCCCTCTCTCAGAGGAAGGTTAGAGACCAGTGAACGAACTTCCTCATCCCTCCAGGAACAGAGATCCCCAGTTTAGCTCATTCCAGGAGCAAGTTTGCAGAGCTGGCCTCCTCGTTGGCTCCCCCTGCTGGCCATCCAGGGCACAGTGGGTAAGTGGATGGCAGAGATTAGAGGAAAAGGTCTCTCTCTCCTTCCAGTCCCGAGTTTTAGAGCCTGGGCTTCTCAAGATCACCAGGATTACCCGGCATACGCTGAGGGAAGGTGACTTCCAGTCTAACACTCACACTATCCCGCAGCCTATCTCCCAAATGCCTACTGTACAGGCTTTGGGGGGCTCAGCCGTGATGGGGCCTCAGCCTTGGAGTGGTTGCCCGGAGGCCTATGACAAAGCTAAGACTTCTTGTCTCCCACATTAATATCTGGTGACCCTCTAGGGTGGGCCATTTCTCTAAGTCATTACCACTGCAGGTTGGAATCCCATATTGTTTTATTCGACTCTGAGGAGGAGACCTCAGTAACCACAGCTGGCCACTGATCCTAGAGGTCAGTGAGATGCCACTGGCCACTCAGTGTAAAAAGGCAGAAGGGGGCGGCGTGCATGAGTCGTCGGGGGGGTGGGGGGAGGAGGCCTCTGGGATACCCCACCCCCACTTCCACTCACCAGATCACAAGTGCTATCTAACGTAGACGAGGTAGGCACCTACTCTAGGCATGACTCCTCCCACAAGGGGCGGGATGGGTAGGGGGGCATGCACCCCATTCCACTCGGTGCTCACCTGTAGGGCTTGATGATCTTCTGCCCGTACCTCAGGGCTCCTTCCCAGTCCTGCATGTACAGGCAGACGCCCATGGCCTGGTACATCATGTGCAGCATGTACACATTGCTATCCTCGAACACGGAGCTCATCTTCTCCTGGCTAAGCTCACAGATCTCCAACAGCTCACTAGGGGGTGCCGAAGGTCAAGGAAACGTGCATCCCAGGGAGGGCGGGGTACCCCAGGCAGGGCGGGGCATCTCAGATGGAGAGTCTTACCTCACTCTGGGAAGAGTGAAGTCCAGAATGGGTAACAGAATTAAAGGGAACTGTAGTTTTCTTTTCAGAAACCAGGAAAACCCCCAGACCTTCCTTGCTAAGCAATGAACAGCACAGACCCACAGTGAGGATGGAGCCCACCATCTTCAGTAAAGCCCTAATGTCACGCAGGCTCTGAGCCTGAGCACCGCAGTGTTTCCCCAGGAGCATTTTAGGAAGCTGTGCCCCGAGGAAGCTTCCCAAGCACAGGGTACAACTGCAACCCTGCCTCTCAAGAGCAAACAATGTGCCACAGGGGCCTGGTGGTGGCTGTTCGGGAGGCCAAGTTGATGTGCAGGTTCAAAGCCTGCCTGGGTTATGGTAGGCCTTCATTATCAGCCTAGATCACACCATAAAAGCAGGTCTCAAAACTTAAAAAGAGACCGTGGGCAACACTTGAGTTACTGCCCAGCCCACCATCCTCCCTGTGGGTTTCAAAAAAATCACTTAAAAACAAACAAACAAACAAAGCTGGGCATTGGTGACATACACCTTTAATCCCAGCATTTGGGAGGCAGAGGTAGGTGGATCTCTCTGAGTTCGAAGTTAGCCTGGTCTATAAGAGCTAGTTTCACGACAGGATCCAAAGCTACAGAGAAACTCTGTCCCAAAAAAAACCAAAATAAATTAATTAATTAATATAAAGTAAAAGGGTTGGAGACAAAGTTCAGAGGCAGAGCATATGCAAGGCTTCAGGTTCAATCCCTAATTCCGAGGTAAGAAAGAAAGGGAGGGAGGGAGGTAGGGGGGAAGTAAAGGGAAGGTTTTTAATTCTGTCCTCTGGGATGCAAATTCCAGCTCCTTTTACAAATCCCAAGAACACACTGTGGTGCTGTGTGAGACCTTAGCCCTGGGCCTACCTGTACTAAAACAGCACACACGGCTCCTCCAGGGGGTAGCTTTTCCCCACATGGCACCCCAACCACTGCAGTCTAGAGAGGACATGTCGCCCGGGACTGCTGGCTTCTGTCTTCCCACAGGAGACCTCCTTCCTTCCGTATTCAAAACCTTACTCCCACCCTCTCCTTTTCCCTTCCTCCAGCTTCCCACCACCCCCTTCAGTGAGAGATAGCAGTACGGTAGTACGCCCAGATGGGACACACGGAAAGGTTATATTTGTAGTGCTTGGCCCTTCGGAATTCCTCAATGACGTTGCGCGCGTATCTGACCATGTCTCGGACGGCTTCTGCCTGTGGTGGACTGCTGAGCTTCCGGATTTCCACCTTGGCCTTGTCCTGAGGGGGATGACCACAGTGTGAGGTGCCCCCTCCAGGGCAAACTGCTCAAATCATCCCTGCATTCTCACAGAGGCTGAGGCTAGGGCTGGGTCTATAAGGAACCCTACTCTGTTCACTTTTTATAAAACCATAAACAGGAGCTTTCTGGTCAGTCTCCTGAGGCAGGATCCCAAGAGTGTTTTCTATAGGTGGACTGCTGTGTTTGCCCGTCTAGACATCAGGAGACCAGTGACCAGGGCTGGCCTTGGAAACCCATAATGCGGGCCGTGGAGGACCTGGACACAAGTTCAAGAAGCCTGGCTATCCACGTGGAGACCAGAGGTCAGCTTCGGACGTCATTCTTGAGGTAGCTTCACCTTGTTTTGCTGAGCGGGAGGGGTGTGTGTGTGTGCGTGCATGTGTCCCTGGGCACAAGGGCACAGAGGAGGATCTCATATACCCTCCTCTCTCTCTACCTTATTCCCTTCAGCAAGGGTCTTTCTCTGTACCTGAAGCGAGGCTGCCAAGCCGCAAGCTCCACCAATCCCACCTCTGTGTTCCCTACACATAGACACCCTCCAGCACTGGGGTTCCAGGCACACATAGTAACACATGCCCTTTTGTATGTTCTAGGGATCTGAACGTGGGTCCTCATGTTTACCCTGAGGTAATCACACCAGCCCTACTTTGCTTTCTGAGGCTCATCAAGCAGGCTAGGCCAGGCTCTGGTGATCAGCCTGTCTCTGTCCTCGCTCCGCCCCCACCTGGCGCTGGGACTGTAAGTCCACTTTCTCGTGTGTTTGCAGGAGCACTCTGCTGAGGGCTGTCTTCACAGCCTGGGCCATCACTTCTTTCTAAAGAACAGAAACCCGGTAGAGCCTCCTCCCACCTGCACCGCAGACTGGGGATGTTTCTCCGGCTGAGCAGAGCCTCATCTACCTGCATTCCCCTGCCTGTCCTTGTCACATGGGTTAAAAGGGTCAAGATGCCCTGTGTGTGGGGAGAGGTTGGAGTGGGCTCACAGCAAGGACCTGGTACCCATGTGCACCCTTCTCCTCCGCCCCGTCAGCGAACTGACCTTGTCCTTGGTGGTACACTCCCGGCACTCACAGGTGAAGAAATAGGAGTCTCTTAGCCGGTCGTTCCTGTCTTCTGTTGGATACAGCAGGTCAATATAGCTGGTGAACACCTAGGGTACAAAAGCCCAGACATCTGCAAGAGGAAACGCAATTCCTACCACTCTGGCTTTGCAAACCTCTGACATGGATGATAGGGAGAGAAAGCAAGCAGGGTGGCCACTGAGGGTCACACGGCTTCCTTCAACACTGGATCTCTTCGAAGGCTGTGGAACGGTGTCCATCTCCCTGTGGTGGTGAGACGGTCTATGGGCTCAGTCCCTAAACCGGGAACTAAGAGATGGAAGGACCCTTTACCTTCTCTCACCAAAAATCAGGCCTAGGACCTGTCCTGGGCTCAGGGACAGGAGCAAGGACCTCAGGACTCTGCCTGACCCTATTTACTTCTCCTTATATCCTAGCCTGCAATGGCTCCAGGTCCTCACTGCTGTTTCTGCTGGGTGTGTGCAGGGGAGAACACGGCCTTACACACCCAGGTCTGTTCACCTATCCTCCTGACGTCATGCAATAGTGCAGGGGGGACGGCAGGGGCTCTGAGTAGCCTAGGGGGCAGTGCAGTATACATGGCTTCCAGGATACAAGTGGCTGAGGCCTCACTCAGTAAGAGCTGCAATCCTGACGCCAGGGAACACGGAAGGGTTCCTTCATTCTCCTGGCCTTGCCTGTTACAGAACGGTCTGGAACAAAGACCCGAAGCCTACAGAGAGAAGGTCAGCCCTTGTGGGTGTGCCAGACCTTTTGACTTTGCAACATGATATTATTATATAGTTCATGCCTGAGAATCATGCAATCAAGTTTTTTAAAAAAAAATCACAAAGATCTGATATTTTAAATATGTTTATGAATCTGTGCTGGGGGCCTTTCACAGCTATCCGCAGCCACATGTGGCCTGCTGGAAAGTGCCCATCACCTATTCATAGGGACGACAATGCCTGCATCCCACGTACCTGGGCACTGTCCAAACGTCATCAGTGTGGCAGGGCCCACGGGCCACACTGCCATTCCATCAGGGACAACAGCACAGGGTGGTAGCCAGTCCCTCACTGGTGCCTCCCTGGCTCAAGAGGCAAGCCTCGGGCATATCTTGGTTCCATCTAATACCTGGAACCCAGAGGAACTGGCTCCTTTCCGTCTGCAAGCAAATAACCCCATAAGTACTGACTTCCCTAAACTGAAGTCACCACAGGAACAATCCACAACTGTACGCCAACAAAGAAAGAGAAACACCAGCCAGCCAGGCCCTGCGACACAGGTGTGGCAAGGAAGGGAGCCTGACTCCTTGCCATGATGGGCAGACAGTGCAACAGAGGGACGCGTCCAGAAGATGGCGACAAAGGCCACTCCAGGGGCACCGTCCAAGGCTCACACAGCCTATCCAGGAGGACAGGCCATTTGTCTCTGGTCAGTCTAATGGAAGCCAGGGTTGGGCATTTCACTCTGCTTTGGTTTCAAAGGGGCCCAAGGCTCTTCTCCACACACCACTCAGGAACCTCAGTATCCAGGCTCCAGACTGGACACCCACCTCATGCGGGGCGTAGCAAAGAGAAGGAAGGGGCATGAATGTTAGCTGTGGACCTCTGAAGAATGGAAATCAAAGCTTTCTGTCACTTAGCACGGACATGTCCCTCAAAACAGCAGTATCGGTTCAACCAAAACTGAACCTAGAAAGTGTAATCACACAAGGTGGACACGTGACCACAGCATCGGAAAGAGAAGCAGTCCAGGGAACAGGTGATGAAGCATGTCTCTCTATATACCTCACATTAAGGAAGGGAGCTGGAGCCTCCTGTCCCCAAAGTGCCTCTACCTCCGAGCTGGGCATGCACCTGCCCATGGTCCCTTTCTGAGAAGAGAACCTCAAAGACATGCCACTTGGAGCCGAGCCTCACCAGGTCTTGCTGGGCTATCTCCTTAACAATGTGCTGGTTAGCCGGGCGGTGGTGGCGCACGCCTTTAATCCCAGCACTTGGGAGGCAGAGGCAGGCGGATCTCTGTGAGTTCGAGACCAGCCTGGTCTACAAGAGCTAGTTCCAGGACAGGCTCCAAAACCACAGAGAAACCCTGTCTCGAAAAACCAAAAAAAAAAAAAAAAAAAAACAATGTGCTGGTTAATTTTGCCAACTGGACAGGGCTGTACCCACGAAACCAGAACCTTCCTTCATTTAGCTGCTTTTGTTGAACATTCTACTACCACAAGAAAAGTAAGTCCAGACAACGATGTTTAGTTTTGTGGAAGAATAACTCACCAGCGAACTGTCTCACATCGGGGATACACAGACTATAAATCCTGGCTAAGAACTTAACTGAAGGGGGTTGGAGAGACGGCTCAATGGTTAAGAGAATTTGTTCTTACAGAGGACCCAGGTTCAAGCCCCAGCACCTACATGGTACTGTAGACCACAGGCGTGCACATGATATGCATACATACATGTATACATACATGCATGCATGGATACATACATACATATATACAAGGCATTCAGATACACAAAGTAAAAATGAATAAATTTTGGGGGAAAAGGGGTTTAATTCAAATTTATTTCTTGTTTCTGTCTGGCCTAAGGAAATGGTGAGCATCAAGGGACATCAAACCAAGTCCCAAACCTGACAGATAGCCCAGGGAAGGCCCGGGGCCCATACAGTTTGGCTGCATGGGTCACTATGGCGATTCCACGTAGATTGGGCCGCTCTGCCTGTCACAACAGCCTGAGTCCAATGCCCGACCGCCATGTCTTCCATCTCACCTCATCTCCTGGGTGGATCTCCTGTACGGCTCTGACTTCTGCCACGGTCCCTTTGTAGGTCACAATAACATTAGGGCAGCAGCTGTGGTTCATCAACGCGACACTGTCAATCAAAAGAGGAAACCCGGTTGTCCGAAGGCTGCGGGCAGACTGCTGAACTGACTCACGGCTTACCTGTCTGATGGCTGAGAGCGACGGAGTCTCCAGACTCCGTAAGATGGTTGAAAGTACACAGACAATTCTAAGAGAATGTTCTCTGCGCATTCAGAATAATACCTGGCCTTTCTGGGTTTTGTTGTCTTATTTTGTTTTGTTTTTTAAGACAAGGTCTCATGTAGCCCAGGGCAATCAAGAATTCAGCAAGTAGCCAGGGGTGACCTTGACGCCTTGATCCCTCGTGCCACCATGCCCAGTTTATGTAGTGCTGGGGTCCAAACCCAGGGCTTCACGCATGCCAGGCAAGCATGGTACCAAGTGAGCCACACCCTCAGTCCCAATGCCTAACACGTTACTCTTTCAACATATTCAGATAGGAAATCCTCATATGAAACATGATCTCTAAGCGATATGGGAAAAGTAGCATCTACCGGAGTATTCCTTCTGGACAGGCTCAAACAACAATGCTGGCAGCCAGCTGCCCCCAGGTACACACGAGCATGAGACAAAGGGGCTACTTTCTGTCTAAGTGGATCATTTCTCAAATGTTCCCTTCAGATGTTGAGAAATGCCAGCTGCTTGCAGAGGGGTAGGGGGCTGTGATCCCCGCCCCAGGACCCAGAGAAGCACCTCAATCTCCAAATCTGGGAAATTGGGACATGGCCTCTCCTGCTGCTCACTGTCTGCTTTTTAGGGACAGTGACAGAGACTTGCCTAGGCGAGGTGCTTTGAGCTTTCTGATTATATCAAGGTCAAAGTTCTAAGAACAGAAACTTCTAAACTACAGGGGAAGGTGCTTGATCTCACAAATGCTGCCTTTGAAATCACACACTCATGTGATTTCAGCCCTAAAGGATTTTTCCCCAATTAAAAACGCCCAGCAACTGGGGCTTACGCTCTTGTGGGCACACCTGTCCATGTGAACAGCTACTCAGAGCAGCAGCACAGCCTGACCCCAGGAGACCGGACAGAACCCTTCTCTGGCTTGCCCCAAGATGCGAGAAAGGGAAGGGGTCTCAGAACCATTGCAGGTGGACTGCCCCAGAGTGCCTGGTGTGGGGGTGGGGTGTGACTCTGCCTCTCTCCTGCCTACTAGAGCTCTAAGGAGAGTGGGTGACTGGCTTTACATATGGGGTGGACAGGCAGCCAGTTCTTGTTTACATTCGGGGTGGACAGGCAACCAGTTCTTGGTCTTGTTGCCAGGGAGGTACATTTCCACCTTGTACTACAGCCTACTTAGATTTCTGACCAGGGATACTGGGATGGCAACAGGCTCCAGGGTGTCTGCTAAGCAAAGTTTCCAAAGGGCATGTTAAGAGCCAAGCAGAGCAGGCTTCTACAACCATCCTGGAATCTTGGATAAGGGTTAGCCCTCTCTCTGTCCCTCTCTGTCTCTGTCTCTCTCTCTCTCAAACAGTTGAACATGGTGGAAAGGGCACAAAGAAAGTTAGCCAAGCAATGCAGTATCCGGGATTGCCACTTCTGGCCACTATGGGAGACAATGAGGCGGCAAATTCAGACCCCTCAGACATTCATAAGCAGAGGCCAATGTGCAGAGCTCAGCTCAGCATTGAGGTTGTCCAGGTTGTCCTCACAGAATCCAAGCCTGTTCTTTTCTCTGTTCTCGTCCCAGCTACAGAAGCCTAAGAGTCCCTGCTGAAAGGCATGCTGGTCCTCAGCAAGCTTCTGCCTGAACTGACCACACCTCGGCTTCAGGGCCAATGCCAGTAGCTCTCTCTCCTGTGAGAGCTGCAGGAACCAGGGCCTGCTCACCCAGGTCCCTTCCTTCTGACTCCCCCAATGCCTGCAGCCGGCAGCAGATAAACACACCAGGAACCGGTGCATGGCAGGTGAGGAGCAGATGGCATCCCTGGCATAGTGTGGATCAACTCAGGGCATACAGAGGCTCCCCTGGCCACCTGTGAAGTAGGGACCAATCACTCTGAATTTCCATGAACAACAGAGCCATGAAGACCTTTCAGGGGCATCCAGATATCCCTGAAGTCACGGGGAAAAACACCTTGTAACACTGAAACTTTTCTCCAGTCACTCAGTGTCCCTCCGGCTCAGCGTCCCTCCAGCTCAGCGTCCCTCTGGCTCAGCGCTCCTCCAGCTCAGCGTCCTTCCAGGCGGTGCCACTTTCCACTGGCATTTTCCAAAATGGGCAGCTGGGCTAGAGCTGACATATTTTCTCCCCAAACCATGACTAACTCTTGTATCGGCAATTAATGTCTCACTTTGAGCATAAGAAACTAGATTTCCAGAGCCGCAGGCCTGCAGTACGCTTCCCAGCAGGCCACAGGGTGTTCCTCTCTGTACTGATACTCCTTAACAACAGCCTGGGCCTGGTGGGATGTCACTACCAACGCTCTGCTACCTGCCACCCTCGGATCCTCAAGTGTAGGGGAAATATTTTGAAATCTGGCAGATTAAAAAGCTGTCTTAATTCACTTGGCGTTTCATGCCTGCCACACGCAGCCGGGTGGGTTATGTAAAAACCAAATTAGCGCTAAATAAGTACAAAGGGGAAGGAACGAAGTCAGACTCAACCTACTCAGGGAATATCGCCGATCCCAAATGAGAGAGCTCTTCGTCTTCAATGGTGAAGCCATTACAGTTCACCTGCAGCGAGATGGGGAGAAAGAGAGAAACCTCCGGTTACAGCTCCCCGACCGCAGCCGCACGGCACCTCTTCAGCCGCGCCAAATCAGCCAAGACGTTCTGGCTTGGGGCGTGGAAGCTGCCCTTGCAGCATGGCATCCTCTGACCAGTAAAATCTACCCAATGGCTCTGAGCGTCAACAGACGGAAGGAGACGCGCTGCTGTCAGAGCTCCTCTCTGCATGGCTGCCCGCAGAGCTGCAGTGGAGGGCACTGTGGGAACACGCGATGGGGCTTCTGGGAGGGAAGTCTGGTTCCTATGCTTGGGTAGTCAGACTGCTTCGGGCCAGGAACTCCAGTGAGACCACGGTGTGTGTATGTGTGCTCCAATGAGACTACAGTGTGTGTGTGTGTGTGTGTGTGTGTGTGTGTGTGTGTGTGCGCGTGCGCATACATGCACATGACTTAGATCCCATCCTCAAATCATTTTTCTTAGAATGGAATCTGGTGACCCAATGTCTACCTCAGAAGGTGAGGTGATAAGTTCAAACCCTTCACTCATCTATGGAAGTGTGGGCCCTTCCTCTGAGAGGTGAAGAAACCAAGAACCCCGAGGCAATGTTACAGTCAAATCAGTCTCTGGTCCCTCTCTCATCTTTAAGAAGAATGGCTGCATTTAGAACACTGAGGACATAAGGTTAGAATCGGGCTGGGGAGATGGCTCAGTCATAGCCCCGCAAGCATGAAGACCTGAGTTTGAACCCCAGAAGTCATGTAAAAAGAACGCTGGGCATACAGTGTAATCCCAGCCACGGGGAGGTGGAGACAGACAGACCCCTGGAGCTCCTAGGCTGTCTGCCTGGCCTAACCAGAGAGCCCCAGAACCCAGTGACAGGCCCATCTCAAAACACAAAGTACAGCTCTCGAGAAAGAACATGAAGGTTGGTCTCTGGCTTCTTCATGTGCATGGGTGTGCCATGCACGAGCACATGCACACGTATGTGAACACACACTCCCTCCAAGGGTAGCTCTCACCACACTGGAGGTCTAGGTCAAGGTGAACAGGCTAAAAGGATGACTATGAGTGCCAACTCTGCACATTTCTCTTTCCACAGATAGTAACAAGCATAGCCTGCTGGGTGCTTTACACGAAAGGATGATCAGGGCAACTTTCAGAGGTTGGGAGAGAATCCCACAGGTGTTCTGTAAGGACTGAAAAGCTCAGGGATGGACGGCGCGGTGTCCTCTCTAAGAGGATGAGAAAGGAGCCAGCACTACAGTCACAAAGCTCAGGGATGGAGGAAGCGGTGTCCTCTCTAAGAGGATGAGAAAGGAGTCAGCACTACAGTCACAAAGCCCGTCAGTGACGAGGGCTGAGGTGGCTGGGACTCGCGAGACTGTGAGCTCTGAGCAAACTTACTTCCTCCCGCTCCTAGGTTTCTTCCAAAGAGCACTACCGAACACTACGCTGGGTGCCCCGACCCCCCACCTCACAAGCCCGTAGTATCATGCTAGCATGAATGCAGCAGTCCACCGTACAAATAACCAGGGCTCCCGGGACCCACAGCGGAGTGAGCGGTTCAAGGATGTGTGAGATGTGGCGGCATAAAGGGAGTCACGGCTCACCCAGGATGTTCTGACAAAGCCTGGCATCTGTACACCAGACTATGCTTGCAACTGGGGTGGGACTGCTGTGTAGGAGGTTCAAGGACAGCCTCTGCCATTTTACACAGGGCCTCTTCATTTGCTGCAGCATAAGCCAGGCCTGCTGCCATGCAAGCCTCTGGGGGCTCTCCTCTCCCTCTCATACTGCCTGAGGAGCACAGCTGGGATAACTGGTGCTCAGGACTGCATCTGCTGGGGTCTGAACTTGGGTCCTGACACTTGCCTGGCTAGGGCTTCCCTCGCTCAGCCATCATTCCAGGTGTGCCATTTCTCATGATAAGCTGTGTCTATTAATTGGGAATGTGGCAGTTTTGCATAAAATTAAAAGATTATTGGAAAATCTTAGGAACCTTGGGTGCATACCGTAGTAAAAACTATGATAATTTTACTTGCACTACTGAGGTCAAGAAAGAAGAGGAAGAAAAAGAAGAGGAAGGGGTGAAGAGGAGGGGAGGAGGCGAGCACTGTGGGTTCATAAAATGTCCCAAAGGTCTGACATCCCTAAGTAGAAGCCTGCACGCTGTCTTTTTATGCACCCTGACCAAGTGCATCCCTGGACCTTTAACCACGAGCTGCCAGCCCACATTCGGTAGGATGAACTGGGATTTTTCTTTTGTTTGGCAAAATTTCTTTAGCGTGAACTCCATTTCTAGGTGTTTCTGGCTAGGTACTGGGCAGTAACTTTCTCCTGCTGGACTCGGGGCTCACAGTACCCACAACGGCTGGCAAATGCTTGCTAAATGAAAGAGAGATTCCTGGGGTTCATGATGTGAAATTCCCAATCAATAAAAATATGAAAAAAAACCAGAGATATATCAAAACAGATGGCGCGACAGCCAGCTCCCCAGCCTTTGGGAACTGAACTGTGGTTCTCTGATCTGCATCCCTTCTTTTTACCCCTTTCTATCCCTCCCCTTATGCTGTGGGAGTATGCGCACACGTTCTCCTATGGACATGCTGTGGGAGTGTGCACACGTTCTCCTATGGACATGCTGTGGGAGTGTGCGCACATGTTCTCTTACGGATATGCTGTGGGAGTATGCACACATGTTCTCTTACGGACATGCTGTGGGAGTATGCACACATGTTCTCCTACGGACATGCTGTGGGAGTATGCACACATGTTCTCCTACGGACATGCTGTGGGAGTGTGCACACATGTTCTCCTACGGATATGCTGTGGGAGTGTGCACACATGTTCTCCTACGGATATGCTGTGGGAGTGTGCGCGCATGTTCTCCTACAGACATGCTGTGGGAGTGTGCACACATGTTCTCCTACGGACATGCTGTGGGAGTGTGCACGCATGTTCTCCTACGGATATGCTGTGGGAGTGTGCGCGCATGTTCTCCTACAGACATGCTGTGGGAGTGTGCACGCATGTTCTCCTACGGACATGCTGTGGGAGTGTGCACGCATGTTCTCCTACGGATATGCTGTGGGAGTGTGCGCGCATGTTCTCCTACAGACATGCTGTGGGAGTGTGCACACATGTTCTCCTACAGATATGCTGTGGGAGTGTGCATGCACGTTCTCCTACAGACATAAGTGTAATCTCACTTTCTTCTGGAGAGGCAGTGGTGGTATTTGAGCCAAACTACATAGCAATTTTCCTGCCAGCCTCCCCTCCCTTCTGAGATGTCCCTAGAGAAGAAAAGTGAACTTGTACATTAGAAAAGATGCATGGGCTGTGGTTCTTTTTTCCCCCCGAGTCAAACCAGGCGTAAGCGCCTTGCTAAAGCTATCTCATAATTAGCATTTAAACTAGATGCAGGCTGCACATCCAACACTCTCTCATCCACGCGCAGGTTTGCAGTGATTAAAGCAGCTCAGAGGGCTGCAGTCACCTTCAGCTGCCAGCTGCCGCTGCATTACCCGACAAGAGCCTCCTCAGCTGGGTGAAAGG
Source organism: Microtus oregoni (assembly GCF_018167655.1). Taxonomy (NCBI): domain Eukaryota; kingdom Metazoa; phylum Chordata; class Mammalia; order Rodentia; family Cricetidae; genus Microtus; species Microtus oregoni. The sequence goes on from NW_024543221.1 coordinate 13,735,783, forward strand.
CTCAGGGCAGAACAGCACACACCAGCTGGAGCCGAGGCAAGGCCAGAGGGCAAGGTGGGCACGAGCCACATTTCCTTTGAGCTCTAGCATTTTCTCCGGGGGCACTGGATTCCACCTAAAACTCACACAAGGACTTTGTGGTGTATGGGGCTTTGGATGCGGCTCAGTTGGTGGAGTGTTGGCCCAGATCACAGGAAACCCTGGGTGTGGTGGTACATACCTGAAATCCCTGCACTTGGGAAGCTTGGTGTCATTCCTGGATACACAGTAAGTCTGAGACTAGCCTGTGCTACATGAGAGCTATTGAAAGGCAAACTGAGATGAAGCCAGCACGTGGCACACAAACAGCTTTGAATGAATACAAAGATTTAATCAATGTAAAGGTCATAAGGAATAAATTCCTAGTTGTATGCAGGTATGCACACACCTGTGTGGGTTCCCTAAGGCGCACGCACACACACACACACACACACACACACACACACACACACACACATAATTTCATTTCTCCATATGTACACTTGACCTTTGATGTGAACATGGGGTGTGATCTGAGCCAAGTACATCAGCACACGGAAGGCCTACCGGCATGCATTGCACTATTAAAGGAAAGGTCTTTTTGGCCATCGCCTGTGACAAACTTCACTTGGCTGTTCTACCTTCATATAACCACGTCTGAGCGAGAAGAAACTCCTGTAAGAACAGTTTCAGAAACTCGGTCCCCACACCCGCCTCTAACATCTTTGGGTGTTGTGATGGTTAATATTGGCTGTCGACCTACCAGGATTTAGGTTTGCTACAGATACATGCCTCTGGGCATGTCTGAGGGGGACCAGGTCAACCCATGAGGGAAGACCTGAGCTGGACATGGGCTGGGGTATGGACTGAACGTAAAGCGTCCTGCACAGTAGCACTGGTCTCTCTAGCCCAGCCACCCGCCTTCCCACCATGGACCGCACCCTCAAATCACGAACCCAGATAAACTATCCCTTCCTGGAGCTTCTTTTGTTGGGTGTCTCTCCACAGTCGTGCACAGATGCTGAGGAGGGTGCAAACCAGGTGTGGAAATGAGCATGACCATGGGCTTCCATCTTAACTCTCCTTACTGGAACCCACGATTCCTTCTGCAGGAGTACCTGGTCATCGTCACATGGCTGAAATACTCTTCATAAACACTAGGTCCGCGGCTAATTCACGGAACCGTTAGCAGTGTTGTTCACTGGGGTCTAAGTGGGGAAAGACTCGCTTCTCCCTTCCCTCTGTCATAATGCTTAGTGCACGGCTACTGTTTTCACTCATTTTTAGCATGTGGGGTGATTATGTGTGTTTGTATGTGTATGAATGTGTGTCTGTGCATGTATGAGTGTGTACAGTGTGTGTGTGTGTGTATAAATGTGTGTATGTGTGTATCTGTGCTTATGCATGTATGAGTGTGTGTGTACGAATGTGTATATGTGTGTGTCTGTGTTTGTGCATGTATGTGTCTCTGCATGTATATGTATATGTGTGTGTGTCTCTGTGTATATGCATGTATGTGTGTGTGTATGACTGTGGGGAAGATGAAGGTCAGAGGACAACCTTGGGTGTTGTTTCTCAGACAATGTCCACCTTGTTTTATTGTATTTTATTTTTACTTTATGTGTATAAATGTGTTGCCTGTATGTATGTATAATGCATGCCCTGTACCCGTGGAGGTCAGAAGAGGTCATAGGCTCTCTTAAAACTGGAGTTACAGATAGTTCTGAGCCACCATGTGGGTACTGGGAACCGAACCCAAGTCCTCAGTAAGAGCAGCAAATGCTCTTAACCTCTGAGCTGTCTCTCTATCTCAGCCCACCTGTTTCTTGAGAAAAGGTCTCTCATTGGCCTGGAACTTGATAAGGGAGCTAGGCGGCCTGTGCCACTGAGTCCTAGGTTTGCACCTGTTTCACAGGGCCCAGGACCTTGTCAGGTAGATACTGTCAGCATTTCCACGTGTCTCCATGAGTACATGCTGTAGAAAGGGCGCTGGCACCCTCACCTGGGCGAAGAGAACCACGAGGCTGCTGTGGTCGGGGAACTCCAGGTGTCTGGAGTAGAACTGATGGAGAGCAGCGATGTCGCTCTGGATCAGGTCCTTCTTCTCATTGTCCAGCTTGTCCAGATCTGTGAGAAACAATCTGTTACCACAGAAACCCTGAGTCCCTCCTGCTACAAACAGCAGGGTGGTCACTGTCGAGCCCTGGAGAACACATTCCCCATGACGTGGTCTAAATGAAGAACTGTCTCTTCCTCCATCAGTCAAAGGTCATGCAAGCATGAAATTCCACCTGACCATGAGCAGTGAGGTCAGAGAGAAGCAACTGTAGATGACATCCAACCTCACTGTCCCTTACTGGGCCCTGGGATCTGGGTCACCGTCAAACAGCTGGATAGCCCTGATTTAATGCCTTTAGGTAAAGCCATCACCAGGGAACTGAGAAAACAGTTCAATTGGTAAACTGTGTCCCCCAAGGGGACTGTGTCTTTTGGCTTCCACATAAACCTGTACATGTGTACGTGAACACCTGCATACGTGCACAGCACATGTGTGCACACACAAACATCAGTTTTTCCAGACTGCAGAGTAGCTAATACCCAAAACACCCAGCGTGCCAGGAGCAGAGAGGACCTCTGTATGAGCCCCGACACCCAGAGTGCCAGGAGCAGGGAGGACCTCTGTATGAGCCCTGACACCCAGCGTGCCAGGAGCAGGGAGGACCTCTGTGTGAGCCCCGAGACCCAGCGTGCCAGGAGCAGGGAGGACCTCTGTGTGAGCCCCGACCTCCCCTGATCAATTCCTAGTCAACTTGTAAACTCAGGGGAGAAACAATGCTAGGAACATATTTCAAAATAAAACACGGGTCAAAATACAACAAACAGTTTTAAAAATCACCATCCTTACTAAGAGAATGAGTTATTTCTGCCTTCAATCCACCTGATGAGAATTCAATTTGCATCTAAAATAAGAGAGCATCCACTAGAGAAATACTTACGGGATTCAAACTCCTTCACGGCCAACAGTTTCTCTGAAGGCGTCCTCTCCGGGTGGATTTTCTAGAAATTGGTGACAAAATCACAGAGAAACATTAGTGCCCGGGCTCAAATGCACCCTTGTTCTGTCCAAGTGAAGACAACACAACCATGTTCAAGGAAGAAGGCCACTCAAGAGTCCACACTAGGCTCTGAGTCTGCCCGACCTCCAGATCCAAAGGGCTTGTTTTAAAAGCATTTAAAAGGGTCCACAGTATCCCTAACGCCCTAATACCCTGCACACACAGTAGGTTCGGAAATGCTCATTACAGAGAAGAACGGGGCCAGAAAACAAGTTTTTAGGGCCCTGACTTAAAAGGACCGCGTCTACAGACAAACCATCCTATTTATTACTTCTCCTTCTAAAAAAGAACAAAACGAAACCCCCATCCATTTCCCACTTTCTTTAAGCATAGGCTAAAATGATCTCAAATCCCACATTTCAAAAGGAACACGTTGGGTTGTATCTGCAAGCCCAGCCACACTTGAAACGCCTGCCGCCTTTGTTCTAGACGCCCTAAGAGGAGCTAACAATAGCGGAGCCACGAGGCTTTGAGAACATGAATAAACTTGGTGTTGACAGGAGTTCAAAGGCAGAGCTCAGGAGCTGGCCCGAGGCCTGGGCTTTGTAATCTGGCCATTCAATTTGGGGATACAGGTGGTTGGTCTAGCAGGGCGCTCTCACCTCCCTAGTTAACATGTTAAGCTTCCCCTAGGTAGTTGGTTGTCTGTCTCCCCTAATCCTTTGCTAGTTCCTAGAATACAAATGGTCTGTTTTTTTTTTTTTTATTATTTTTTTTAATCACCTATTCCTATGGAGATGAAAAGACGGCCAGGTAACTTTCCATTTAATAGTCGATTGGTGGTAATTATAACAAAAAATAAAGGGAACTTCTAAACTCATCCCGGCACTCGGACAGAGCGGACAGGCACAGGGCACACTTCTGTGAGAAGTCATCCTGCCTTAGGGGGTGGGGGGGCACCTCACTCAGGAAAGCTCCTTCTGGGTCCCTAAGACGGCACTGACAGAACCCGTGGGAAGGTGGGCGGAAGGCAGGGCTTGATGTAACGAAGGACTCCCATTCACAGCCTCCCCGTGTCCCTTTCTGCCACAGACCACTAGTACACGGAGAACTGTCATTTAAGAAGGGGCCGGTGGCCTTCCCAGGAGAAAACCACCCTCATCTCTGAGCCTCACTCTGCAGGCAACTCCTGTTCCACTTACTCCAGTCACCTGACCCCAGCTGACTGTAGTGGAAAGATGACCTCAGAGTTCTAGAATGTTCTACTTCTGTTTACACACCCAGGATCCTAAATTTGATCTGGGGACAAGCACATGCTAACCATTACAATCATATTCATCTTAGGTTAAAACGACAACGGAGAAGCTGGAAGGCGCTGGTAGGGATGGATACGAAAGTCAGAGGGGGATGAAGTTTAAGCCTTAAAACAAATCTACAGCTCAGAGACCCACACAGATGCAGACAGCCAAACCTCTATCTGCCACAGGCAGGCTGCCTCCCGAGCTCCTCTATGTTTCAGAGGATGACAGAGACAAGCTCCTTATGTCTTCCCACTGACTTCAAAACCTGAAGCTTGACAGACAAGGCAGGCAGTTCTCCAGCGCTCGGGAAGGACTGGCCACACTCTGACAAACAGTTGAAGGGAGCAAAAGGACACACAAGAAAGGGGACAGGACGGCTCCACACGGCACCAGGATTCCCTGGCCTGCCCGGCTCACATGGAGCTCTAGGAATTCTTGGCCGGGTCTGTTCTTCCATGCTACAAAGTCATGACCGTGCTTTTCCATGTAAATAAATCCCCCAAGAAGCTCCGAATTGAACGGGTACGGCTATATTCCTCTTCTGGGGGGGGGGCAATGTCCTACATGCCCGGGGGAAACAGCCAAGACTGCGCCTGAGTGCCCTCCCATTACACCCAGATGGGGCTGAAGCGGAACTCCAAGGATACTGAGCCACATACTCAGCCTGGCTCAGCACCCATCTTTCCGACCTTTAACAAATGAATGCAGCTGAACGTTATCACATTTCCCCACCTGTTTGGCCAGGATCCGGGCTGTGAGCCGCACCGTCTCCGAAGGATTCCAGCTCTCCCCGAAAACAACCATGGATGAGCACTCCAGCTTGTGCAGAGGCCAGTCTTCCTTCTGGGTAGGGGTCAAAAAACAAAGCTGTTAATGTATGGACACATCCTCACACGGAGATAGACACACAGTCACACACACGTATACACAGACACACACACGCATACACAAGACATACACACACACACGATATAGACAACGGAACACAGTCACACACAGATGGACAGGCACATAGACACAGACACATAGACACACAGACACACAGATACAGACACAGGCACACAGTCACACAGAGATGGGCAGACACACAGAGACACATAGACACAGACACACTAACATACACACACACAGATACAGACATAGGCACACAGTCACACATGGACAGACACACACACACACATACAGACTAAAGTATGAAGAGAATGCAATAAGACCCTTAGTCTAGCTCAAGTAGAATACGCTTCCTCTTGGAAAGCTAGGGAATGTTCACAAACTAGACTCAATATATTTTAAAGACAGATACAATCCTAGCTCAGTCAAGGTGTCTTTGTTGTTGTCTGGGGGATGTTTTTAAGGGTTTCATGCTCAGGCTGGCCTGGAATTCACTATGTAGTCTCAGACACAGCAGTCCTCCTGCCTCAGCCTCCTAAGTGCTGGGATGACAAGTGGGAGCCATCATGCGTGACAGTTTCCTATTTTCTTCTTTAGCTGTTCCTGCCTGGAAGTCTGTGTGGGCTGAGACTGACAGAGGGCAGGGCCCTGAGTGACAGGTCTGTCTGTACTGTCTGGAAGTCTGTATGGGCTGAGACTGACAGAGGGCAGGGCCCTGGGTGACGAGTCTGTCTGTACTGCTGCTGTATTCCCAGCTCTGGTCTCAAGCAAAGACAAACCGCTGGCAACTCTCTCGGCCATTTTGTACAAGGCAGAGTCTAGCATGCACCTGGGGCCCAGCAAAAACATCCACTGGGGAATCTAGCGATGCTGGTCCTTCAGATTCTTCTATTAGAGCAACTATATCCCTTCGTATCCTGCCTTGAAGTCTTTCTGCCCCTGGTAGAGGGGTGAAGCCTGCAGTCAACAGTGGAAAAGTGGGAACCCAGCTGTGGAGAGCGGGAGGGTGGCAGAGGACACAGTGGCACTTTGAAAGTCAAAAAGGAAGTACTTTGGGTGAGAGCAAATGATAGCACAGAAGCTGGCAACAGGCACCATGGAAGGCCACTGGAGACTCACCTGTCACCCCAATGTCACTACAGACTGATTTCAAACGGAAAACAAAAACAACAGCCAGTTTTGTGGAGCTGGTGCGGCAGCTTCTCACAGAACAACCCGAGTCAAGAAAAGCAGCCGTCTTGGTTAGCTTTCATTGTAAACCCGACACATCTGAGATGGAAACTTTAAATAAAGAATTGCCTTGACCAGAATGATCTGTGACCACATCTGTAAGATTGATTATGATGTGGGAGGGCCCAGCCTACTGTGGGAGGCACCATCCCTAGGCAGGTGGGCCTGGGCTATACCTGACCGTGCCAGCGGGCAGCTTTCCTCCAAGGTTTCTGTCTCAGCGCATGCTGTGAGGCCCGCACTAACTGCTGTCTAGGATGTATGACCACGAAGGACACGCCAAATCAGCCCTTTCCTCTCCGGGTTTCTTTCTGACCACAGCAACAGAGAGGGAAGGAACCTCAGCAGCGGCAGAAATAGCTGGGAGCTCAGGAGCTGGGGCTGGAGGACAGTGGACTACTGTTGGATGCTTGTGGACTTCTGCGAGCCCAGAACACTCTCCTGCACACACTGGCCTGCGCCGCTCTGCCCTCTGCCTTCCTCAGCTCAGCAAATATCAAGTCCATTCCTTCGGAAGCTTACAACAAACACCTGAAGTCACCCTGGAGACAACAGGACCCTAGTTTGAGCCCCCAGACCCTTGTAAAAAAGCTGAGTGAGGTAGGGTGCTTGTAATTTCAGTACCGGGGAGGCAGAGACAGGAGGATCCCTGGGGACTCATTGGCTGGACTGCCCAGCCTAACCGGCTAGCCTCAGGCCACTGAGACCCTAGCTCAAAACCTAAGGTGGGCAACTCCCCAAGAATGGCACCCAAAGGTGACTGACTCTGAGTCCACAACACACACACACACACACCTCCACACATGGGGAGCGGGGTACAGACTCATCTCTCTGCCACCAGGGCCAGGCAGCCAGCCAGCAGTGCCAAGATTACTACCACATTCCTTTAGGTACAGGCTTGTTTTTTTCCCTTTGTCTCTGGAACACTGAGTGTGGGAGAAGGGCACCCTTAAAGAGAACCGGGGTCTCAGCTCAGAACCCTTGAGGTCTTCTCAGCTTGCACAGAAGGCCAACTCCTCAGCACAACGTGCAAGGCCGCGAGGACAGCAGTTCTCCCGGCCTGGCTGGCACACTCTCAGCTGCCATAGCATCATCCTTGTTCCCTTCTCAAGGCCCGGGTCCCTGCAGTATTTGCTGTTTAGCTCTAGCTCCCAGATTGCCACACAGCTCCCTGGCTGTCCCTGGTCTCCACACCTCTGTTCCTCCATGGTCGCCTTCTCAAGCCACCTGCCCCAAACAGCCCTTTCCTCTCTCTCCCACCCCTCGAGTTCTGCTTCTCAGTTCTCATGACTCCCTGCATATGACATGATTACCCCATTAGAATAAAGGATTCCCTTCTGCTTTGTTCACAGGTGAGACCCCAGGTCCTATACCCAAGTCCGGTATTCATAAGGCATTCAGGAGAGCTGCTGGGTGATTGCCCCCCACCTCCGGTCCCTCTCCTCCACCGAACCCCAAGGGAAAGACACAAAATCCATCCCCATGATTTACTGCAGCACCTGACACTTCCTCGGGGCTCAAGTTCTGTGCCAAGATGGCGGTGGAGTTAAGTAACACCGTGCCCGATATAACTCAGAGCAGAGAGAAGAAAAGATAAGATATGCCCTCGGGAGCACAGAAGCTGTTTTTAGCTGGAGTCTAAACCACAGGGCACAAGGATGAGGCAGAGGAGGGAATGGGTCCAGCAGACTCCTCCCTAGCCTGGGCAGCCACAGGGTACAGAGGAAGGGACGAGGAAGTCTGTGACGACTAAGGACAAGCAACACCAGCAGGTAGGACAGAGAGACAAATGTCCCCCTGGAAGTCCAGGAACTTGAAAAAAAAAGCCTGGCTTAAGACAGGATCTCCAGCCAGGTCTGTGGTACACCCCTTTAATCTCAGCACTAAGGAGGTAGAGGCAGGTGGTCTCTGAGTTCAAGGCCAGCCTGGTCTACAGAACAATTTCCAGGCCAGCCAAGGCTACACAGCAAAAACCTGTCTTGAAAATCCCAGAATCTCTACACTTGGTTTCCTCGAGTGTGAGCAGGGCTTGGTGTCTCCCAGGCATAAACTCCCATGAGAAAAAAGAGAAACACTGTTTATCAAAATTATTCAATTGTATTGATACAGCATATTTCTTCAAATAATTAATTATTTAAACATTTAAAATTAATATTCATGTAATATCTCACACTGACTTTTATGATGGGTCTCTCTCCCAAGAGGTCCTGAAGCAGGATGGCCACCGGTCTGGACCCTCAGAGACCCCCATTCGGACTGTGCTCTGTAGCAGCTCTGGAGGCCACGCAGCTCTTAATCCCTGAGCACCTGTCCGAGAGGCTGTGAATAACATGATCCTTCCTTACTTAGCAGATCTGCAGCTCTGAGTCTGTGATTTCACACCTTCCAACGGTGGTAATCGACCAGGCCGAGAGCCTGGGGTGCACGGAGGCCCTTCAAACTGGACAACAGTGGTACTCGACCACGGTCCAGAGCCTGGGGTGCATGGAGGCCCTTCAAACTGGACAACAGTGGTAATCGACCAGGCCCAGAGCCTGGGGTGCACGGGGGCCCTTCAAACTGGACAACGGTGGTAATCTACCAGGCCCAGAGCCTGGGGTGCATGGAGGCCCTTCAAACTGGACAACGGTGGTAATCAACCAGGCCCAGAGCCTGGGGTGCATGGAGGCCCTTCAAACTGGACAACGGTGGTAATCGACCAGGCCCAGAGCCTGGGGTGCATGGAGGCCCTTCAAACTGGACAACGGTGGTAATCGACCAGGCCCAGAGCCTGGGGTGCATGGAGGCCCTTCAAACTGGACAACAGTGGTAATCGGCCAGGCCCAGAGCCTGTGGGGGGCATGGAGGCCCTTCAAACTGGACAACAGTGGTAATCGACCAGGCCCAGAGCCTGGGATGCATGGAGGCCCTTCAAACTGGACAACGGTGGTACTCGACCACGGTCCAGAGCCTGGGATGCATGGAGGCCCTTCAAACTGGACAACAGTGGTAATCAACCAAGGTCCAGAGCCTGTGGGGTGCATGGAGGCCCTTCAAACTGGACAACAGTGGTAATCGACCAGGCCCAGAGCCTGGGGTGCATGGAGGCCCTTCAAACTGGACAACGGTGGTAATCGACCAGGCCCAGAGCCTGGGGTGCACGGGGGCCCTTCAAACTGGACAACAGTGGTAATCGACCAGGCCCAGAGCCTGGGGTGCATGGAGGCCCTTCAAACTGGACAACAGTGGTAATCGACCAGGCCCAGAGCCTGTGGGGTGCATGGAGGCCCTTCAAACTGGACAACGGTGGTACTTGACCAGGCCCAGAGCCTGTGGGGTGCACGGAGTCCTTCAAACTGGACAACGGTGGTACTTGACCAGGCCCAGAGCCTGGGGTGCACTGAGGCACTTCAAACTAGGAAGTCAGCATTCACTCACACAGACCAGGAACTTCATAGGTGATCCTGGGCTCCAGCATACGAGAAGGAAGAGACCTGGCCCACGGCCACTCTTAATTAGTGTTAGTAACTAAGCCAGCCTTGCTGCTGACACCAGAAGCAGGGGAGGGGGACAGAGTGTTCGACTTCAAGTAGTTTGTGACCATGTTAGAACAGGAAGTACAATAGAGGAGACAGGAAATGCAAGAAGTCATGACGACGATGATGCACTTTAGAATCGACTTTGGTTCGTTTGAGGTTCTTTCCGGAAGGTGATGCCAGAGACGCAAATTAAGGGAAAATGACAGGTACGTACTCCAGTGGCACTGTTCATTTTTAACTGAAAAATTTAGGGCCTGAAGAGATGGGTCGGTGGTTAAGAGTACAGACGGCTCTTTCAGAGGCCCTGGGTTCAGTTCCTAGCACCCACATGGAGGCTCGCACCGAGTGTAACCAGTTCCGGAGGATCTGAAACCCACTTCTGACCTTCATGGACGCCAGGCACTAACATGGGACACAGACATACTCGCGGGCAAAATACCCACACACATCTGAAAAATTAAAAATTTTGAAAAGAAAAGGAGAACTAGAATACGGTAGACGTATCAGCTAGTTTTGAGCATTTTGTTTGCTTCCCGTTTTTGTCTTAAGAAACGGAGTCTCATGTAGCCCAGGTTGGTCTAAAACTCCTACAACACCAAGGCTGGCACTGAACTCTCTCCTCCCCTCCCAAGTGCTAAGAGAACAGGTGAATGACTGTTCAATCAACTCAACTCAATTCTCGTGGTGCTGGGGATTGAACCCAGACCCTTGTGAATGTACAGCAAGAACCCTGCCAACTGAGCTATATCCCCATAAACTCTGCTTGCAGCCTTTACTGAGAGCACTCTCTTCTATCAGAGGCATCTGATTGTGAGTGAGGAACTGTGTCACAGGGCACACGCACTGTGAATTACTGTGTCATGGGGCACACGTACTGTGAGTGAGGGAAAAGCAGAGGTGATTATGACATTGAGTTTTCTGCTGAGCAAATAAGTCTCTCTTCTTGGATAAGGTATCCAGATTTTTGCCACAAAGCCCCCTTTTCTTTCTCTGAAGAGAAAGAAATAGTGGGGTTTCCACTATGCCAATAGTCTGCTCAAAATGCACGCTGTCTACCCGCCTCGTGCAGAGGAGACTTAACAGGCAAAACAGCCAGAACATGCCACAGGGCTCAGAACATGCCACAGGGCTCAGAACATGCCACAGGGCTTCTGTTCTGCCCCCATGACTGCCAGGAGGAAGAGTAGGAAAGACTCAGAGGGACTGTGGCAGCACTGAGGGTCACGGGGCGGATTCTGCACTCCCCACCGAGAAGAGATGTACTGAACTCCCATCCACAGGCCGTTCTTCCTCGTGGTGATGGTGGACGAATGGAGCGCAGAGTGCTGACCACAGCACATGCAGCTCAGGGCTGGGTAGGAGACCACAGTGAGCTCACAGCACTGTACCCAGGACGCTGGGCCATGCATGGCCTCCCCAACAAAGGCAGGGTCCTATCAGCACGGGGTCAGACACTTCCTGAGCTTCAGCCCGGCCCTGCCCTCTGTGCCTAGGCATCTACTCCCCCTAACTCCTCCTGCCATTCTGGTACAATACACGGCTCCGTAGTCATTTAGTTCTTCATTACCAAAGCCTGAAAACCCTCTGTGGCCATGAGCCTGTTTCTTCAGGAGACAGACAAAAAAAAAGAAATGAAAAAAAAAAAACCAGAAAGAAAAGGAAACTTTCGGTTAAATCTAGCCTGCCACCTTTAGAAATAAGAGGCTCCAGAAGCCACGTCACAGGTGCCACCTACAAGGATACTTGGTCACATGACACCCAGTTGAAACACAGAAATCGCAGCTGCAGAGGCTGTCCCCAAGCACCTTGTCCTCAGACTGAGGGACCAGGAGGCTCCACTGGGGCTATCAGAGCTTAGCACCTCTGAACAGTCTTAGGGCTCTTTCCCCCACGCACCAGGGCTCCTCCCCACCACCGCACTATGACACAGCCACCCTCCAGCTGGCCTTCGGGAGCCACTGAGCAAACTCTCAGGGAGAGCAATCATTCTGGCACAGATGTTAATCAGTGTGAGCCCGCCACAAACGAGCTGCAAACCAGGAAGACCAGAGCATCAGGCACCACAGGGACACCTCAAAACCCCAACACAGATCAGGATGGTTTGGTGAGATACTGCCACCTTCTGAGACCTATGCAAATACACTTTTGTCGGTGTGCCCAAGGGTTGTGGAGGCAAAGCAGCATGCCACACATTCTGAGATTCTCTACTGCTGAACTGTGCTCAGTGTCTCAGGAGTGTGACTCCCCTTATACTGACCAGACGGCAGCCATATTCCTAGGCTAGAAAGATGAGCCTCTTGTGCTTTAGCCTCTACACAGCCAAGCTTCTATCCCATCGGAATTACAGAAGATCTGCCTTGCCGTGGATCTAGTATCATTTATAACAATGCACACGCTTGCCCAGGGCATCGTGTGCTCTCCTTCCTGCTCTCCACTGCAGGCACTGTGACCTCACTTAAAGAAAGTGTCACTTGGGGACGTCCTGTGACGAGTCAGGCTCCGAGAGCTTGTTAGTGGGACCTACGAACCTGCCGCTCTGCCATGCCTTCCTTCTTGCTCTTTCGTCTGGACTGTAAACCACTCCTAGGCTTGAGCTACTTTCTCTCGACGTGTCTGTCTCACATATAAACACACAGTCCCTTGAGTGTCCCCCATACGCCACAGCAATCTAAGCACCCAGCCCACAAGAAGTCAGAGCATCTAGAGATAACGCTGGCCCCCCCCAACTGAACCAAAGCTCACTTATATGTTTGCTGTCACTCAGGCTGCCGCCTCAGGAAGCCTGCTGAAGGAGACACAGCGCATGGCCTCCTGAGCCCACGCAGCATCAGCGTCATTGGCTGCTCTACCCTGGCAAGTGGCTGCTGTCCCTAGTGTTCAGCTGTCACAGGGCTCAGCAGTGACGCCTGCTGCTAAGTGTTCTCTACGGACGTGATCAAAAAAAAAAAAAAAAAACAGTCACAGTAAGTGGAGCTGCAGGGGTGCTTCGGGACAGGGAGGTGTAGATCACCTAAGCCACGCATCCCCTCAACAGCATGAGTGTTTGCTAAGGTGGTAGGAGGTTCCTGAAGAGAAAGAAAAGAAGGCTGTGAGGCCGGGAGATGTGCAGGGCAACCAAGAGGATGCATGAACTCCCACAGCAGGGCTGCGAAGATGGCTCCGCGGAGAAAACTCTGGCCTCACCCGTGTGAGAACGGGAGTTCTGAGCCCCAGACCCTGCTAAAAAAGCTAGGTCAGCATGGCTGCCGGTCTGTCATTTCAGCACTTGAGAGGTAGAGACAGGCAGGCTAGCCAGACTAGCTGAATCCATGAGCTCCAGGTTCAACAAATAGAAGTGAGAGCAATCAAGAAAGACACCTCCACACAATGCATTCACATGTGTGCTTACATATGTGCATACCTACACATATGAGAACATACGTGTGTGTGTCACGCACAAATACACATTTTTTAAAAGACACGATCCTTGTATATCCCACGCCTGAGGGCCCAGGCAGGGCTGTGGAGTAAGAGCACGCGTCCCCTGAGCTGACCTGGCAACGCTCTTCTACAGAGAACATTTCTGTGCATTGGAAATTTACTGTAGGTTAGGGGACACCCTTCTCTGAACCTCAGAAGGACCCTGAGAGGTCTCACACCAGCCTCCTCCTTCATCTCCCCAGTCCCACACTGCAAGAGCCAACCCAAGACTTATCCGTCACTCCTCACCTCCCAGGTCCCCTATCCAGGCTGCTTTAAAGGCGCGAGGGCACGAGCTCTGTTGCAGAGCTCTGTTGCGCAGCTGCGAACCTCTGCTCTGCCATGCTGGCATCTGAGCCCGGCTGCCATTATCCTGGGTCCTAACACCCCAAGCCTGAGGAGTCCCTGCTGCTGTACGAATCCTAAAATCAGAGACCCAGGACAACCAGCGCGTAGGCCACGAAGGCAAGCTTCCTACTTCTCAGTTCTCCACATCTCCCAAAATTAGCTGATGATGTCCTTGGTGTGAACTGTCACCCTTGGTGTGATCCCCAGCTAACCCGGCAGTCTCCTGGTGTCTTTCCCACCTCTTCCACGTCAAACTTCTGCCTGACACGGGGCTGGTCACTTGTGGGGGTGCATGCGCACACTCCGCATGAATGGGGAGCTGTGAGGCAAAATGCTAATGGCAAAGAGGACACCCAAGTCCCAACCTCCGGAGAAGAGGCCTCCCTCCAGCTAAGCCCGCACCTACCTGACATTCTGCATCGCAGTAAAACGCCTGCTTGCATCGTCCGCATTTCGACAGTCCTTCTTTCCTAGAAAACAGAAAAGGGCATCGTAGCGGTGAGAGGAGAGACACAGAGGACACGTGGTCAGACAGTCGCAGGCGCCATCTGTTGCAACCTTTCCCAAGAAGGTTCACACCACGATTGGCCCCTGAGGAGCAGTAGTGAAGAGAACACACACCAACGCTCATCAAGGCGGCCAAAGAGATCAAGGACACACACTCCGGCTCAGTGACTACAGCCCAGGCCCTAACCCCAGCATCGCCTGTATCATTGCAGCCAGCAGGCTGCAGATGCCAGACTCTTGCTGGTCCTGGTTTTCTGGTGTTTACTAAGCATCTTCAGAAAACAATGAACTCGCATTGCTACAGCCCGTGAAGGGGTGATAGCAGTTATAGCCTAGGAAGGCGTGTGGGGACACAGTGCAGAGTTGGCAGCACCTGGGGAGAAACACTTTGCTTAGAGCACAGGGAACACAGGAGCAGGACACAAAAATGAGCCCAAAGCTACGCACAAAAAAGTAATGCATGCAGCAAACTGGGATCCATTCTTGAATGTGGTGTCACGGCACACGGCTGGCTGGTACGCACACGCACCTTGCACAGGTAGCGTTCACGGTCCTGCTGTCTCTTCTATATTCTGTCCACGTGGCCTGTTCATTGCATGTGATTTTCCTGTTTCTGTCACAGGACAAAGATGTGCTACTCTTGATTTCTAGGAGCTACTGTGTGTGTGTGTGTGTGTGTGTGTGTGTGTGTATATCTGTATGTGAGGAGCTATTCTGTGTGTGTATGTGTAGCTATGTGTGAGGCACTACTGTGCATATGTGCATGTGTGAGTTGAACAGCCTCTGCCTACAAAATGAGTCAGAACAAAAATTTTACAAACCATTGCCAAACTGTCACCAGGGAGAGGCTGATGCAAGGGCATTCCTGCTGCTAAGGAGTGGGTATCTACGGTTGCAGTGTCTGCCATCCCTCCTGCTGGGGTACTGTTGCAGTGGCTGGCATCCCTCCTGCTGGGGTCCATTACTGTAGTTTCTGCCATCCCTCCTGCTGGGGTCCATTACTGTAGTGTCTGCCATCCCTCCCGCTGGGGTCCATTACTGCAGTGTCTGCCATCCCTCCTGCTGGGGTCATTACTACAGTGTCTGCATCCCTCCTGCTGGGGTCCATTACTGCAGTGTCTGCCATCCCTCCTGCTGGGGTCATTACTGCAGTGTCTGCCATCCCTCCCGCTGGGGTCATTACTACAGTGTCTGCCATCCCTCCCGCTGGGATCCATTACTGCAGTGTCTGCCATCCCTCCCGCTGGGATCCATTACTGCAGTGTCTGCCATCCCTCCCGCTGGGATCCATTACTGCAGTGTCTGCCATCCCTCCCGCTGGGATCCATTACTGCAGTGTCTGCCATCCCTCCTGCTGGGATCCATTACTGCAGTGTCTGCCATCCCTCCTGCTGGGGTCCATTACTGCAGTGTCTGCCATCCCTCCCGCTGGGGTCATTACTGCAGTGTCTGCCATCCTTCCTGCTGGGGTCACTGCTGCAGTGGCTGGCGTCCCTCCTCCAATCATCTCCCACCCCAGAAGAGCTGGCACCGGCAGAGAGGCTTACAGTTCCTCAGAGAGATTGCTCATCTTAACACTGAAACATCTCCCTGCGTCTTGCTGGTCCAGGCACCATATCCCCCTGGTGGAGAAGGTGACTCAGGAACATCGCAGAGAACTAAGCTTGACTACTACAGCTTGCAAGGCCGTGCCTGACTCCAGGGACCGAGTGTAAGTCACACAGGAGGAAAACATGTCTTGGTGCTGAGATCAACACAAACACACCAAGTTCACAAGCTTCAGTGCTTCAGAAAGGAACTCACTGAATTAGTGGAGTGAATTCTCAGGCTTGAACCACCCAGGGACCCCTCTGAAGGCCCCAGACTCGGACTCCACGTTTGGTGACAGAGAAGAGTGGACAAGCCCTGCCCTAGGTCGATTCTCTGCTGTTGGGATTTGTGAGAACCTAGGGTTTGTCTGGCCAGGGCAGGAACTCAAGGTCAAGGGCTAGATGCAGGATCTGAAGCAGAGACCACAGACACTGCCTATGGTTCCCTTTCGTGCCGTACTTCAGGACCACCAGCCCGGGGACGGCACTGCCTGGTGGGCTGCACCCTCCATCAGTGAAGGAAATGTCCCCGCAGACTGCCTACAGTGCAATCTGATGGAGGCAGTTCCTGTATTGAGATTCCCTTTCCTCAGGCATGTCTAGGTTGGTGTCCAGTTGACAAAAACAAACTTTGACACACATGGGAGAAAAAATAGTCATGGTTGAGCCTGAACCCAAACTGAGTTAGAACCTGCACCATGGCGGCAGGTGCATGTTCATGGGAGAAAAGACAGACCAGAGGTGAGCCTGTGAGGGCCTGAGGATGACTTCTCAGGGACGTTCTTCTCCACAGGAACAGGCAAACATTGAAATAAGCCTCATCTGAAGAGCACACAGAGCTAAAACTTGGCTTGCAAAGTAACCTGTTCTGAAAAATCCAGAGGCGCAGGGGAAGATGTGCCAAACGAAAAACAGAAAGTCTGAATGTCCTCAACAAAGGAGGCCAGCTTCATGAGCCGGTCATTAATAACCTCTCAAGGCCCTCAGCCCTGGCCCTGACTGCAGGGGACACACCAATTCTGTGACTGGTCTGTGCTGGGGTGAATTTTATAAATACTTTCGTAGGGGAGGCAGACACCTGCCACAGACGCTGGCTCTCCTTCCACTGTGTGGGTCCCAAAGAGTGATGTCAGGTCATGAGATCTGGCAGTAAGTCTTTATCTGCTGAGCCACCTCCATCTCCTTTTTTAAAGATAGGATCTCACAGAGCCAGCCTAGCCTCCAACTGGCAAGGAACTGAGGATGACCTTGCACTTCTGACCCTCCCACCTCTACCTCTCAAGTATTGGGATTACAAATTCAGCCCCAGTTTATCCAGCACTGAAGATTGAACCCACGGCTTCAGGCACAGTAGGCTCATTCTTAACCTGCAGCACCAACCTGCATTCACACAGCCAACTGAGGGGCTCACTGGTTCGGAGTCTGTAGGAACCGCACTGACAAGAACTCTGTAACCTGTGCAGCTTTTCTTAGGGATAAACAGCACTCATGGCGGAACTGAGATCAGGCGTTTACCTGTCTGGTTGACTAACGTTGGCCCTGGGTTTCCCAACTACAACAGAAAGGACTCTAGAAGCTGGTGAAGCTTCCAGAAAGAAAACCTGAGCCTTCTTCCCCTGCTCTGCTTCTCTAGTGCATGGGGGATGAGTCCAAACCTTTCTTCCCCCACTCAGCTGCACTCCCTTGTCCTCTCTCGGGGCCTGGCAGGCTGAGGGATGGCGGCTATGGATGATAAGCAGTTAATACTTCCTGAATTTAGTTTCCGCCACCGTAACACATTCATATATAGTTGGTACCTCAAGAATTCACTATGAAAACTAAACATGCAAAGTTTTTAGTAACCTGTTTAGAACACGGTAAATATTCAATAAATGCTGAGCATTGTGTTATTAGCCTAGTTTGTGCTTTTATGTATTTTTTATAGTAATATCAACTACAGTAATACCTTCAGCACACCCACTCAGACTCACAGCTACAGGACCGATGTTTTTGAAGCCTTTGTTTTACGGGCAAACAGATAACTTGCTGTGAACAGGAAGGCCCTTTGAACTTAAAGAAGAAATGACTATCTACATAGGGGAAACGAAATGTCATAGGAACTGCAAGTATTTGATTATGAGCGATGGGAACAGAGCGCGGAAGACTCTCCTGTCGTTGTCTACGGGAGGAGACACACAGTGGTTTTCTCCTGCTTCTAAAAGTCGAGAGCCACGGAGATCAACAAGTTAGCCATGTAATTAATGAGCCCGGCTAGTTAGCCGGTGGCCGCAGGTGCTGTTGGTCCACATGAAAAGGATCCGATTCCAGCCACTCTCAACTTTCTGTGCTAAAACGGATGCTTACCGGGTTTGACCATGAAAGGGATTGACAGTGGCGTACAGGGGGCTTGCAATAACAATTACTTTTAACTAACGGTGACAAGTCTGCTCCGCCTAACCGAGGCGGCCCCCGAACAAATGAAAAAGAGAAAAGGCAAAAAGCCCAGCAGTGAGGCCCAACTTCCCCAGAGGCTGAAATAAGACAATCAGAACCAAAGTTAGCTTCCCTCCCGGTGAGGGTGCTCACACGGAGGACGGTGGCACTGCCCTATTATAACCCTGGTCAGGGGACCAGGACAGCATTCAGGCTGCTGGTTTTTGTGCGACAGTGAAAGATATTCTCCACATCACATATTAACGCTAGGCACCGGTGAATCAGGACCCACGCGCAGTGGGAGGCTTCTTCCCAGAGAGGATGAGCCTTCCCCTCGGTTCCAGCTTTGTTCTGAGGCTTGTTAAAAGTCTGACCGCTCCACTGGGGGAGCCAGAAAAAATTTAGGGCACAAGGCACCAACTATCATCCTAAGTTTTTCAAACTGCTGGAACGGAAGCGTGCTGTGCCGGGTGGAAGGCAGGCTGCCCCCAGGAGCCTGAAGAGTTCCTTAGGCTTTCCGGGACCTCAACTCACTCAGGCCAAATCAGGGCTCAGGGCTTCCATGCTGAGAAGAATTTGAAGATTATCCAGTTCACGATGTAGAATTGGAGATTTCATTAAAGTTATTTAGATCCGGGCTTAAGCATGAGGAATAAGAAAAAGGTGTTCAGAAGAGAGCAAGACACACAGCTCAGAGTGGGAGTAGAAGCATCTTAAAGAAGTGTGCCAAAGGCTGGATGTCCCTAAGTGTGGGTATAGGTGCCTCGTGCAGAAGGCAGGATGTCCCCCAAGTGTTGGTACGGGGTGCCTCGTGCAGAGGGCAGGATGTCCCCAAGTGTGGGCATGGGTGCCTCATACAGAAGGCAGGATGTCCCTAAGTGTGGGTACCGGTGCCTTGTGCAGAAGGCAGGATGTCCCCCAAGTGTTGGTACGGGGTGCCTCGTGCAGAGGGCAGGATGTCCCCAAGTATGGGTACAGGTGTCTCGAGGGAGAATGAGCAGCCAGCTGTCTTAGCCTTTGACCACACAACACGCTGGGCCCTCAAGTTACCACCCCAAAGGCTGCTAAGACCCCATCTCTCTCCTTTTATAATGAGATAAACGACGCACACTGGGGATACCTTGGGTGGAAGCATAGTCTGATATTATGAGAAGGTGAAACTAACAGGACTCTAGGTTGCACAAGGGGTCCTTTCTCTGTAAACGGGTTTCTCCTGGGAGGCCCAGAAAATTGCAGGTTTACCGCTGAGAAGGTAGAGAGGTCTTCTACAATCTTCCAGCTGGACAGGACCCACTCCCACAAGCTCTCCTCTGACTCACAATCTCTGTCTCTCTACAAATTAAAAAAAAAATCCTCTAGAAAGAACTGTACTGTCTTTATATCCTTTGAGGCGAGGGTTTGAGGGACCAGCCATGTTAATCTAAGTCTGGGCAGGTCACCCAAAGGAAGTTCTTTACTTCCAACCATTATCACCTGGGACTCTGGCCATAGATGAATTTAAAGAAGAGGCTAGAGTCTCAGGAGTTTACCCTGAAGCAATACCTGGTAGCAGGAAAACACCACAAGCTGAGATTACCCGACCCCCACCCAAAAACAGACCATTCAAAGGAAATGCCTGACATTCCAACCACTGTAGATAGGACCACCTGCCAGTGCACCTCACCAGGACACCCCTAGACACATCTCAGCCAATCCGGGGTCCTGAACCTCAGAGACCCCTCACCCCCATCCTTTACTACTATAAAGACCCAATTCTAATCGAGCTTGGGGCTCTCTGGTTATTCCAATACGCTGGACATGCAGAGACTGAGTTTGCAAACTTGATTAAAATAAAGGCTCTTTGCTTTTACATATGGGACTCGGTCTCCTTTGTTGGCTTCTGTGAGAACCCTGCTGATCTGGGCATAACAGGCTGTGCTGTGTGTTGACACCATAGCAGACATTACTGGAATACAAGGGATCTGGGGTTCTTTCCCGTCTTTTCTAGGGATGTAAAACCCAGCGAGTGCTTTGGAGACACAAATACTTTAATAGATAGTAAAAAGCAGTCATAGTTTACACTCTCCAGAATGCAGGGGCTCATAACTGAAGTCCCTGACCTCTGAGGCTGGAAGGACAGTTGAGGTTGTCACTGCAAGAAGCAGCAGCCACGCACTGCAGATTGGTGAAGTGACAGGCAAGGCTGTCCGGGCTCGCAGGAAGGATGTCCTACAGGAATGTCACCACAGGAGCTAGCAGCAGAATAGGAGCCAGTGCCCACATCTGTGAAAGGTCCTTTACATCCACATGTGCATCGGGTGTTGTGTGTGTGCCTGTGTGCATACGTGTGCTTGGACGCGCACAAGCGTGAGGGTGCCCAAAGAGGCTAGAAGGCGTCATATTTCTGGAGCTGGAATCTGAACTTGAGTCTTCTGGAAGAGTCAAAAGCACTCTTAACCACTGAGGCATCCCTCCAGCTCCAGAACATTCCATATTTGCCACAGATTTTAGCAACTTCTGCCAAGTGCTAGGGTATAAAATCCTTTTCACTTGTACCCTGGTAGGCACCTTGGGACTGGCTTGTATGCCTTGGTGTGAGATGCAGTTCTCCTGAGAGCAACCTTCCCTTTCCTTGACAGCTACTCCTGCCCTCTGGGTATCAATGAAGGGAATCAGAATCTACTAGCTAACACTCAAGAGCCCTTGTTATTATGGTAAGCCCTCAATTTGGTCTGGAGATACTGTGAACCTGCCCCGGATAAGCCCTTAGGATTTTTAGATGCACTGTGCTGCAGAAGTGCTCACCCAGCATGCTTGAGCAGCAAACACACGCCGCCCTTCGCCCCGAGAGTCACCGGGTTTCTGCTCATACACTGGCCCGAGGACTGGAGCACTATTTTTAAATTTCTGATTGAAGATTCGAGGAGACACAGCTGTATCCTCAGCACAAGTGTGCCTTGGAACGTTCCTAGAACCTTCAAGCCCCCCCCCCCGTATTATTTTCCTACTAAAATGCATATTCCATATTAAGGTTCAGAGCAGTCTCCAAGAGATGGGGTTTCCTTCTGTTCTATTGTGTCCCGGTGAACGCCTTTGCAATTGAATAGGCGGCCTCTGAGGGTGGCAGGCAGGGAGCCAGCAGAAGTGACCCAAAGTGAGGTGCGGGGCTTTGTGACAACTCAGAGACTAATGAGGCCAGGGTCGGGGGTTCAATCCTGAAAAGGCAGGTACTTCAGTCAATTCCCCTGCCTGAGAACTGCACCCCTAAACTAGTGTGGCGGGTTTTCTCAGAATCCACAGATGTGAGGGCTGCAGATGTGGGTGGAAAGGCGCCTGTGTGATGCTTCCCAAGACAAGCGTGTAAGAGGGAACAGGGACCTGGGCACGGTGGCCTCCTGCCAGCCCCAGACCTCAGGCCTGGTGGGCTCCCCCAGGAAAGTGACGACAGAATTCAGCCAGGCACAAGCTGGATGCCCGGTTCCAGGTCTGGTTAGTTCAGGGGATGATCAGGACACACACACCAGTTCAAAGAGCTGGCCAGAGCCAGAGGGGGCTGGCTCTACAAAGCAGGGAATGGGCTTTTAAAACCCTAGAGCAGCCGTGTGCCTCAGATGAAAGAGACCTGGACCAGGGCTGTGGTCACTTCCATGCAGAATCCATCCTAGGTGCTTGGGGAGGCAGGAAGAAAGTCGGTCCAAAAGGGTGATTATTTCTCCTTTTAATAGTAACAGGAAGGGATGATTAGCCCCAGCACAAAGGAGAGAGTCTAAAACGCTGAAACACAGTAGACACTTTCTTGGGCATTTGCCCCCTACTTTGAGCCCTAAAACAGAGTTAGTTCTCACCAATCCTGACTTTTCTGAAGGCCAGATTTAAGCTGTAGCCCTGACTCTAACAGCAATTTCTAGAAGAATCACGGTGGAGGGAGGAAATGGGAGTCCTGATGGCCTGATTAGGTGGAAGATTCTGCTTTCCTCTCATTCCTCTTAAATATTGGCTTAATCTCATGCTAAAAGAATAAGGTGTCTAAGCCCTGTCTATGTGGGTGTAGTGTTGACAACACTGGGTTTGGAGGAAACAGTGAAAACTCACCCCAGAGACCATGATCACTCCGGAGTGCTCAGGAGAAAGGTTGGTTTTAGTCCCAGAACAGTGAACAGAGTTCGTACCACATCCCAGGGTCCCTCCAACCTTGCAAAGCACATCCCTTGCATTATCTTATACTGTTAATGTATGACAGTATTTTTTTTTTTTTTTTTGGTTTTTCGAGACAGGGTGTCTCTGTGGTTTTGGAGCCTGTCCTGGAACTAGCTCTTGTAGACCAGGCTGGTCTCGAACTCACAGAGATCCACCTGCCTCTGCCTCCCAAGTGCTGGGATTAAAGGCGTGCGCCACCACCGCCCGGCTGTATGACAGTATCTTATACACAAGTCAAGGGACTCGGAAACCTTGAGTGGCCGAGCTCCTCGCAGAACAAAACCAGGTCCTCAGTCTGCCGGGTAGTGGGGACCTGACTGTCACTCTCACCTTCCACTAGCTCAGCAGGACGGGTATTTAAAGGCTAAGTTTACAGGCAGAAGAACCCAGTGGCTCAGAGGATGAACACCCCCTGCCCACGGACAGCAGCCAGGAAAGAGAGACGCCAGAATCCAAACCCATTCTCTCTAGAGCCAAGGCCCTGCTTGGGTAGCTCTAAAACAAGGGCAGTGGTGAGCGAGAACTCCTCACCTGATAAACAGATGGACAACTCCTGACCCCACCCCATGCTGGGGCTCCACACACACATCCAAGCCCTGAGCAGCATCCCCACGGGGTCTTCCTTCTGCCTCGGCCTCCCAAGCAGCTGGGATCCCAGGCCCAGGTCACACGCTATCCATCTGTATTCCTGAGTGTCACTTCTAGAGGACATCTTTTGTCAGTGTGTCTTCCTCTGACTACTTAGTTAATAAACACAGGCTTCACAGACCAGGCCAAATCCTCATTAGTGCATACGCGCAATTTCCAATCTAGAAACCATGATGACTTTAGACCGTCTAAAGTCGCACTTCCTCATGTTCTCAGAGAATGTCTTGAATAGCAGGAGTCAGAACAGCATGGAACAGCTCACCATCCCCCAATGCCGCAGTTTGAGGCAGGATCCAGTTCAGAGAACTTTAAGAAGCAGCACCAGGGTTTCACAGTTTCACAATAAAATTAAATCTACTAAAGCCTGTTATGCCAGTTTAGGCAATGGTAGAAGCAAGATGGACACTGCCAGGAAATAAACCTGGGGACAGGAGGGCAAAAGTCTAACTACTCATGACAGGACATTTTCATCACCTGTCGAAGGAGGCTGTCTGTGTGAGCCAGATGAAGTATGTGCAACTCTACAGCAAGGGCCAAGAGGGCCTTGGGCTCTCCCACGCGCTCAGAACAGACACTGTCCTTGTCACGTGGTGTCCCAGGAGCAAGAGAACAAAGATCAAGAGAGAGACCTCTGTCCCCAGAGACCAAATGAATATTCTAGCATATCCTAGTATATATAGGTAGTCAACACCTGGCTGCAGCTGCGCCTTTCCTTCTGAAGCCAATTAAATCAAGAGTCAGAAGGTACATACATACACGTGTGTGTGCGTGTCTCCTTTAAGAGCCTGGTGGAAAGTTAACTAGTGACCAAAGCACGTACACAAACATAGAGGTGTGTGCACTCATGTGTGTGTGCATGTATGTGTGCGTGTGTGTGCATGTGTGAAAGAGGGATGGCTTTCGCCTGGAAGTTTTTATGTTTTTAGGACTTGCCTCCCAGAAGCTGAGGCAAGATCTGCTTCTTCCTAATGTCACCTATCAAGCTGAGAAAGCAGTGATACTAATTTAAAACTCTCAAGAGAAAAAAAAATCCTTCCCCCCCGCACTAAGGATCCAATTTTGTAGAGAGCAAAAAGAAAAACAAATGTGATTATTTCTTGGTCACACTCACTCCTGAAGCAAGTGCGCTCAATTCTACGGTTGAGGTGGCTCACTGAACTGCTGCAGTAATGTTCCCACTAGACTTCAGCACAAGGACAGGGGTAGGGTGGGGGTGGCGTGGGGGGAGTGGCTCTCCTCTGAGTGTGGCACATGGACCTCCATGCTCCCCCATTTGGGTACTGCTCCTACTCCTGAGACTCTACAGAGGCGTGTATGGGTCTAATAATATGAACAGGTTAGGCCTTAGTCATATACCAACAGGAGACCAAATTATGTACTCTAGAAGAACTATCAGGCAAAACTAATCCGACTTAATAGCAATCATCGGATGAGCTACAGAGATTTCTCTAGATGCAAGGGTCTCCTGAGTTTTATCTCTTGGGTAAAATTGTAGTGGATTTCCAAGGACTCTGGCTGCTGACAGAAATTTACATAAGCCAAACAGAAGAGGTTGTGGAAAGGGTGTGTCTGCATGGGGGCATCCGGGGGAGGGAACTGAGGCAGAAACTAGTGAGGTTAACAAATGTCAATCAGAAAAATAAAGCGGAGAGAGTGCAAACTTTTCCACAAACAGCAGGACTCAGGAGGTACTCTCAGAGGCGGGTGTGCCTGTGTGCACAATCAGGACACTCCCAGCAGAGGAGAAGCAGTCTCAGCTGTCACTGCGGGTATTTCATTTCAGGAGAGAACTGGCCGGCACCATGAGTCCCTACTATGTACTCGGCAAGGCCCACACCATCTCACTGCACACCGTGGACCCCTGAAGGAGGCCCCTTCTGCGCAGGGTGACCCGCTTTGCTCCCGTACTGCAGACACCCACACTGCAGCAGACTCCCAGCCACAGCGAGGCTCAGAAGATCAAGGGACCAGTCGCAGCAGCCGTTTTAACTTTGGGAAAACCCAATGCTCACTTCACTCAAACGTCGCAAAGTGGTGCCATGACCCTTTAGCTCTTGGCTCACCAATTCAAAGAGGCACATCACATACAGCCCTTCCGCTGCCCACGGCACGGTTCTGCGTCTAGTTCCTTTCCAGGTCCCCCCAAGCGGAAGACAGTTCTGGCAGGGAGTCCGGGCCGATATTACTCTAATATTCTGCCTCTGCCCATTCTTTTGTTGTCATACCATAGAATGAGGCACACGGGTCTGGAAGACTGAAGGCTGCGTGGAGGGCTGGACTCAGACCAGCCCTCAAGTGGTCCCAGCAGAACCTCAGGTTAGCTTAACCTAAGCCAGCATCTCCATTTCAAAGATGAAGAAAGACATTGACCTTCAAAGCAAGTAAGGCAGGGTCCCTTCCTAAGGCTTCCCTGGAGGATCCGGGACAGGCTGAACTCCAAAGCCAGACCTCCTACCTCAGCAGACTCAGGGAGGACGGGAAGTGGGTGGAAGTGGTAGCCCTGTACCAGGCCAGGTTTCAGCCCCTAATTAGTGCCTGGTGTATACACAGCCACCCTTCTTCTCTGGGCTTTAATTTCCCAACTGTAAAATGATCTCTTCTCTTTAAGATAAAGTGTGTTTTGTAAAATGAAGGGACAGAGCGGGATGGGGGAATCCCCACGCACCTTTCTGCATCAAAGCCACCTCAAGGCATAGCATACGGATATGGCTACACTTCTACACACACAGGTCATATATGATAAACTACAATCAAATATCCTCCCAGTAACCGAGTCCCCCTCACCCCTACCCACGGAGCGCAGTCTCATGGGCGAGTCCCACACCTTCCCTCCTAAAGAGTGACAGACCGGACCGGAAGGGTCCCTGGCTGATTGAGTCATCACTCCTCGGGGGTGGGGGAACCGCCCATCTCGGGACGGCCTGGCCCAGACAGGAAGTCTGAGTCAAAGCAGACACGCGTGGGGCGGGGGCCAGGCCGTGGCTGTGCGGAGTGCGGCGCACGTGGCCCCGGGTGGCCCCTCCCTCCCGCACGATCCCCGCACGGTCGCCGCGGCGTACCTGGCGAAGCAGCACTCGCAGTGGTGGCCCCGCTCGCCCACGGTGAGCACGCAGGCGTAGGCCGGGCAGGAGAAAAGGAGGTCGCCCACGTGGAAGGGTCGCAGCGCGCGGAGTCCCCGGCCCTTGCCCGCGCTGCAGAAGCGCTCCAGGCCGCCACGGGCCTCGGCGCGCATGCTGGCGGCGCTGCGGCTGCGCGCTGCGGGGCACGCGCGTCACCGAGGGAGGGAGGGAGTGAGGGCGGCTCTGCGGCCACCGCCGGCCTTCAAGGAACTTGGGCGCTCGGCTCGCACGGGGCGGGTGCTGAGCCCTGGCCGCGCCCCGGAGCCGCAGGCGGGAGGGAGGGCTGGGCGTGGGTGCACAGGGTGCGCGCCGGCGGGAATCCGCGTGCACCCACCAGGCTGAACCCAGGCAAATGCTCGGTGGGGAAGACACGGAGTCCGACGCCGTCCAGACCACCACCCGCTGTGTCAGCCGCCTGTGTTCGCCCCTTTAAGGTCCAGGCTGCTTCAGCAGGGGGTGAATAACTGTGGTTTGCAGTTGTTGGGCTGTACGTGCAAAGAGCACAGATCTCACTTCCCAGGGGACTAGAGTTCATTCTGGAGCCAGTATTAGGAACTGTGGCCAGGTGTGGGTTACCCCAAATTCCTGCTTCCAAGGTTGTAACAGTTTGTTAAAATGCCCATAATAACACAACAAGGAAAGTCATAAATCAAGACCAAAATTACATCCGTGGAAACATCAGGTAGGCTGGCTACAAAAGAGAGGCAACCTCACTCACTGAAGGCCTCGGAAGCAGCCTGACTGAATTCTTAGCCTTTGGGTTGATGTGAGCCAGTGAGCTGATAACTGTTATAGGGGCTGGAGAGATGGCTCAGTGGTTAAGAGCACCGGCCGCTCTTCCAGAGGTCATGAGTTCAATTCCCAGCAACCACATGGTGGCTCACAACCATCTGCAATGAGATCTGGTGCCCTCTTCTAGTGTGTGGGCATACATGGAGGCAGAATGTGGTATACACAATAAAAAAAAAAAAGGTTTTACCTGTTACTCACGAAGATGTTAGGTTAGACACGGGGTAGGCTTTCAAAGGAACTGAAGAGAGCCCAGGTAAAACTGCCATTAAGCTTCAGCCCTGCGACATTCCAGCCTCCCCAGGACAGGTTCATCAACTTGGCAGAGATGCAGTGCGAGCTCACAGGGTAAATCATAAATTCGGGAATTCATGGCGCCTGAATAAAATTCCTTTAATGATAAAATGAATAAACCTTCCTCCAAGGGCAGGACAGCGCAGGGTTATTTGTTCATTTTATTTTTTTACTATTATGTTATAATTTGTTTCTTATGTGTGTGAGCATGTGCTTATGTCATGTATGCTGTGTTTATGTGTGGAGGTCAGAGGGCAATTTGCAGGAGTAGGTTCTCGGTTTCCATCGCATGGGGCCTGGGATTCAAACTCAGATTGTCTGCCAGGCTTGGTGGCCTTCATACCCTGAACCATCTTGCTGGCCCCCTTCATCCAGATTAGTAAGCATGGACTATAAACTTGGGCTGAGCATAGCCCTGGGTCATTGCATCCCACCTATTTGAGCTCAGTAATAATTACTCTTAGTTACTGGATACAATGGTCCAACCATAGTACCAATGTAATAATACATCTTACTTACCTTAAAACAGTAAGGTATAAGAGCCGAGAAACATTTTACATGTACCACTCACCTGTAATGAACGACACTTTCAGAGTGACGGGTGTGTGACTACAGCAACACCCCTTTGACACAGCCCACCACCTGCTCGGAAAGAATGCTTGTCCGCGCGTCTTTGCCTGTTCTGTGTTGCCGTCACAAAGTAGCAGAGGCTGAAAGATTGATGAAGAGAGGTTCCCTTAGCTTCCATCTCTGGATGGCAAAGCGTTTTCTCAAACCTTGGAACTCACTGAACATACCCACTTATGCAGACCTTCGATGTGTGATTGGGTTCTCATTTCGTTTTGCTTTTGAGCCCTCTGGTTTTGGCTGGGGGAGGTGGGGGTCTTGCCAGTAATGAAAAGACTCACATAGAAATAAACAAACAACATGCTTATAAAACAGTACATAATTGACTGTCTCTAGAGCTCCCTGTGCAGAGAGATTGAGTAATGAGCCCCCCCCCCCAACACACACACACACACACACACACACACACACGTCCTTTCTCCCTCTGTGTTTTCAGTCAGGCTGGCCTCATGACCTTGAACTTTGGATCTTCCTGCTTCTGTCTCCCTGGTGCCAACACTACAGGTGCGTACCACCACACCCAGTTTCTTGGGGCACTGGGGACTAAATCCAGGTCATCTCGGGGCAGAGGGGACTGTCACAGGAGACAGGGAAAACAAGCGGCTTCATTTCAGAAAAATCCGTGTGAACTCGAGTGACTCTGGATGGGGAAATGGGCAGTGAAGCAATAGCCATAAGGTTAGGAGCCTCCATTACGATAAAACCCGTGCTTAAAATAAATAGCCAAGGCTTGGCTCCCAGCCTGCCGGGACAGACCGATGACAGCACCCTCCATGCAGGTCATGCTTGTCACTCTGCCACTCAGCGGTCTCACATTCCGTGAAGGAAGCTGCAGGGCTGCCAAGGCCGGTCTACCGGCTCCTCTCCTGTTGGCCCCATGATTTGGGAAAACCAGTGTTGGAAATGAGATTTTGGAGCCGCTCTGCTGCATGCCGAAATGCAGACATGGCATGGGACGAAGGCCCCCTTTTTCTTGACTGCCCAAGCCTAGAAGATCGTCTAATCCATTTGTAAAGCATCCTTCCAGCTGCAGATTAACACGTGGAAGAAACAGCTCTGGGCTAGGAAGTAAATCCCTAACAGAGAGGACCAGAAGGGAACCAAACCGGGACCACGGCCAGCTGTTGTTCCTCTAGATGGACTTTGTCTGTTGTGCTTGTGCAGGGGAGATCCAGCATGTCGGGGCTGCTACAGCCACAGACAGCTGCCATCTAATCAGATGTTCATGCTGTTGTAAGAAGGTACAAGACATTTTTGACGGACCAGGTAACAACATACTGAGGTATTATTAGGGCCACATACCTAGAGCATGTAAGCATTATCTTGTATGGTTAAGAGGGAGACTTACAAATGTGTTGAAAACCAGAGCTAGTGAGAGCCTCCCCAGTTCCATCCCAAGGCCCCTTTAGAGCCGGCAGAAGTCAAGTTGACATGGGCCTACAGTGGTGTCTGGCAGGGAATAAGTCTGCCTTCCCTCTGAGCCCCTGAAGGGAGCATGGCCTGTGACACCCTGAGTTCAGCTCAGGCATGCCATGTCCGGATGTCTGCACCGCAGAGCCATGAGAGGTACATTTTTGCTTTTGCTTTCTAAGCGGTTGCGTCCATGGTCACTTGTCTCAGCAACTGCAGGAAAGCAGTAAATACAAAGTTCCACTGGAATCTCCCAGCAAGAACCAGAAGACTGATGGAGTGAGGAGGGTCTAAGAAGACACTGACTGCAAATTCTGTAGGTAGGAGAGCGCTGGACATGCAGGGATGATTGTATTTAACAAACGTCTCCAGAGCTCTGACTGTGTGCTAGGTACCTGTAGTGATAAGAGCGGCGGGGCTGCGTTCCCAGCACCCCGGCTGCCTGCTTGGCTAGCTTATGCCCAAAATAACAACACACAAACTGTATTCATTTAAACACTGCTTGGCCCATTTCTATCTAGCCTCTTCTAGGCTAACTCTCGCACCTGGACTAGCCCATTTCTTATCATCTGTGTAGCACCGGTCTTACCGGGAAGTTTCTAGTCCATCCTGGGTCGGAGTGTCTGCCCGGGAGCGGGGCATGGCATCTCTTCTGAGGCGTCTGCTCCCAAGAGGAGAGCTGTGGAGTCTGAGCTCACTTCCTCTTCCTCCCAGCGTTCTGTTCTGTTTACTCCTTCCACCTATCTTCTAACCAATGAGAGCCAAGCAGTTTCTTTTTATTTAACCAATGACCTTCCTCCATCAGGTACCAGTGTAAAACAGTCTCTTTTGGAGGACCAGAGAGAGGACTCGGTGGCCAAGAACAGTAGCTGTTCTTGTAGCAGACTAGGAATGGATCCCAAGCACCACATGGCGGCTCACAACCATCTCCAATGCCACTCTCAAGGGATACAATGTCCTCTTCTGGCCAGCTAGGGCTTTACAGGCTTGTGGCCCACAAACACATAGGCAAACCCCCAATCCTTTAATCCATCTACTGGTACATTATAGGTGAAAGCCTGAACTTAGAGTTGTTTGTGCAAGGCTGGGGATGTAACCCAGGGGTACAGTGTCTACTTGACATTGTACAAGGCCCTGAGTTTGGCTCAATCACTGCAAAATTTACAAATGACTTGTCTAATCAAAGCCAGTGTACTTAGCAAGGAGTCCCTGCCCTAGACCACTTCACTGTGATATTTCCCAATGAACCAGAGCCCCAGCCCTAGGCCAGGAACATCCCTGTAAAGGTGGCAGGGTAGAGCGTGACTTGCCTGTGTACAGGAACCAGACTGCACTGTGCTGTGTAGGCCCTGCAGTGCCAGGAAGAATGAGGACTGGAAGGATCAGATGCTTGGTTCAGAACGGTTGTTTTCATGACTTATTAGACAATGACTTAGGTGGGGTGGGGGAGGAAACAAAAGTACCATGCAGTAAGTGATCCAGAGGAGAGAATGCTGTGTTCACAAAGGGTTCAGGAAGTGGGGTGGGACAATTGTCTATATTCTGTCAATTGTATTTTGAATAAATGCTGATTGGCCAGTAGCCAGGCAGGAAGTATAGGTGGGTCAATGAGAACAGGAGAATTCTGGGAAGAGGGAAGCTCCCTCTGCAGTCCTATCCAGACACAGAAGAAGCAAGATGTGACTACGCTGCTGAAAAAGGTACTGAGCCATGTGACTAACACAGATAAGAATAATGGGCTAATGTAAGTTATAAGAGTTAATAAGAAGTCTGAGCTAATGGGCCAATTAGTTTTATAATTAATGTAGACCTCTGTGTGATTTCTTTGGGACTTAATTACTGCGGGAACCAGGCAGGACAGAAACCCCTACATCAAGGAAGTATAGGTTTGAAGACCTTTCCCTTGGCAGGAACTTAGTGAGTTAGGACAGGTGATGGGAAGGAACAAGGGGAGGCAGAAGCCATAGAAACTTCATTAGAGGAGAATGAACATTTACTCCACTCAAACACTCAGCTCTGCTTCTCACAGTTAGCCCTGTATTGATTGAACAGGGGAGAGCTTGGCTCTTGAAGTTTTGTGTCTAGATCAGTGCGACAGCCTCTTCAATAGTATGGTAGGCTATTGATAGAGATGCTAGCCAGAGACCATACAACGCTGTGCCTCCCTAATCCCTTATCTCCCGTTCAGTAGCCTTGACTTGCAGAGGCAATAAGATTGCAGAGTAAGCATGAGGGGTTGCTTGGGCTTCAGTAGCCTACAGTGTGGGATTGCAGAAACATCGAGGTCCCAGATCTCCATCATTAAAAAGTCATGCTGAGGCAGAAACAAGGAAGAAGACCGCCCGGAAAAGACTCCCCAGGCCTTTGGTAAGGCAGGATTGGAAGCAAAACCAGAGGCCATGAGCTGTGGTCTCCTTCCAGGGCGATCTGGAGGAGAGGAGGACACAGCCACAGCTCTGTCGGCTTGAGGTGTCTTAAGGCAGTAATCTTCCACACCTTAGTCTCATGCAGACTCCAGAATTCCCTAAGTAATAGAAATGGCACCAACCCTCAAGTGTTTTTACAGGAATCAGGAAAGTGACTTCCTAGCCATCCAATGGGGCCATGCAATGGTCTGAAAAGGTTTCCTCTGTCCCCAGTTTGCACAGTTGAAATTCTTGTGAGAAGTGCGGTCTTTGAGAGAAACCCTGAGAAAAGCACAGAGAGGTTATCTGCCCCTTGTACTGTGTTCTGTCTCAGGAAGAAAGCACTGTGTTTGAGGAAGGGGACCTACCTGAACTTTATTCTTGGACGTCTTGGCCTCCAGAACTATCACCATCATCGTGGTATTTTGTTAGAGCCTCTAGAACACACAGAGACTCCCCAGAGTATGGCTGGGGAGTGAGAACAAGGGATGGCTCATGGATGCTACCAAACACTCCTTGGCTCATGGAGCCACCCACATGTTAGTGGGATAAAGCCTGACTGAGGTGACATTTCTCATCAGGAGAACTTGCACAGTTTCTTAAACACCCTACCTATGAATAAGTTTCGCTTGCCCCGTCTCTCCCCCATTCCACATGACTGGGTTACTGCTGTCACCCACATTGTCTGCCGATTACTGCCTCAGTACAGTGCTGGAGAAAGAGCAGCCAGCCTTTCTTGTCTCTCTCATCAGCACGGTGCCCGTCTCTCTAGAAAGAAAGCTCAATAGTTAAGAGTGATTGCCACTCTCCCACAGGGCCTGAGTTCAGGTCCCTGCACCCACATCAGGCCTATAATTCCACCTCCAGGGCTTCAGTGGCTTCTCTGACCTCTGGATGCCTGCATTCATCTGGCAGACAGGCAGACAGGCAGCTAAATAAATCTTAGAAGATCAGACAAAAGCCAGGCATAGTAGCACACATTTAATCTCAATACTCAGGGGGTAAAGCCAGTGGATCGCTGTGATTTCAAGGCTAGCCTGGTCTACATTGTGAGCTCCAGGTCACCCAGGGATACACAGAGAATCACCAAACCACCAAAAATCCAAAAGCTCCACAGTTTTGAGGAGCAGGTGGTAACATCCCTCCTGTGGCTTCATTTCCTTTTGGGATCGCCAGCACACAAATAACAACACAGAGATTTCTTATTAGTTATGCAAGCTTGGCCTTTGGCTTAGGCTTGTCCCCAGCCAGCTCTTATAACCTAATTAGCCCATATTTTTAAATCTATCTTCTGTCACATGTGTTTTCCTTTCCTTCATTCTGTGTGTCTGACTTGGTCCAAGTCTTGCTAGCATCTCCCTGCCTCTCTTCTTTCCAGAGTTCTCTCTCTTCCTAGAAATCCTGCCTATTTTCTCCTGCCTAGCTATGGGCATTCAACCAATATTAAATCATTAAACAATCACAATTATTGAACCAATTATTAAGTTGTTAAAAAATTATTAAACCAATCACAATGACACATCTTCACACAGTGTAAACAAATATTCAGAAACACCCTCCACCTCAAACTCTCTGCTTAACGTAAGTCTTTCCTGAGCTGTGTTGTCAGACAGCCATCAGATTATACTATATATGTATATACAAATATATGATCTTTCTCCATATATAATATATTATATATTATAATATGAAGAGAAATATATGATCTCTCTTTATATTTATATATAATGTTATATATATGATATAACAGAGATCACTCACTCTCTATATATAATAATATATTTATATATATATTATTATATATAGAGAGAGATCAGACCTCATGTTGTAGCTGCCTCATTGTTTTCTCATTGGTGAGCCTAGACACGTGTCGCGTGTTAGATTCTTCAGTGTTTGCTGAGTGACTGAAGCATTCAAAGAACTAATAAAAGTTTGAGCGTTGGCGACACTGATCTCACAGGCACTTTCCACCAGTGATGTTTTTTAATAAGTCCTTAGATTTTATTATACCATAACCAAACAATAAATGCCTCTAATTAGGCAAATCTAGGAAGAGTGCAAAAAGATCAATATCACTGTTGATTAGAATATTTACGGCAGCGACCCGTCGTTACAAAGAAAGTTTCCGCGAGTGGAAAGAAGTGTGTTTTCTTGGTCCCAGAACTATAGCTGTAGCTGTCAACTTGGAATGTCTGTGGATTCTGAGGGCCAAAGCCCCCTCCCACGCTCCTGCCCTGTGCTGTTGTTATCTTGCTCGTGAGCAAAGATGCAGACACGAACAGAAATAGCCCTTGCATCTGAGCTCAACTGCAGTGAGAGCTGAGTCCCCTCATGCATAATTCACAGTGTGACACCTGAGCCCAGCTGCAGGGCAGTGTTTCTGCCAGGCACCATCACCCCAGAAGAAGCTGTTCATATGGGGGGAGGGGATAAAAGCCAGAGCAATAGCGCACACTTAACTATCTGATTCTTTTGTTTCTTACATTTCTTTTCTTTTTTCCCTCTTTTGTGCATGTGTGTGTATGTGTACGAGTGTGTGTATGTGTGTGTGCGTGTGTGCAAATGCATGAACCACGGCATGTGTGGAGGTCAGAGGTCAACCTGCAGGAGCCCGTTTTCTCCTTCCACTATGTGGGTCTTGGAGATCAAACTTGGGATTTGAAGTCTTGGCAGTAAGTGCTTTTAGCACTGAGCTGTCTTGCCAGCCCCTAACTCTCTGATTCTTGAGTGAGCCGCTGTGTCCAGTTCTCCTATGGGGCTTACGTTGACTTTGCTGTCATGATCCAGGTATTATAAAACTTTTGAACAGATACTTAAAATTGAATAAAAAGGCCACACAGATCCAAGCAAAAACCCTACTACTGAAATGGTTGGTCCGGAGCAAGATTCACGGGCTTTAATTTTTTTCCCTTGGAAATCGAAATCTCACTACTTTCTTATCCATTTAAGAAGAAGAATAAAAGCATCATCAACAACAACGCACAGAATGCAGCAGAGTTCCGAGCTCTGTGACAGTCTCTGCTGAGCGATGGACCACTTTGTTATTTTTGGGGCGGCAGTGTCATCTAGTGGCCGCAGGAGGGGGCTGGGTCAGGACCTGACTTTGTTCCCAGAGGCCATGCACCACCAGGAGCTTCTCTTCCCTCCAGGAAATTGTCGTGGATTTTGTGTGAGAGCGAGAACCCCACAAAGAAGAGGCAGTTGTGAGCCAAGGAAATGAGTCTCAGAGTGCCGACTCAATCTTTACAAAATGTTTAATACAACTGTTTATTTCTTTTGTGTGGGGAAAGAAAGCAACAGGAACAAAGTACTAATTGCTGTGAGTAGAAGAATGCACTCAGAGGCTGGGCGGGGCAGAATGTCAGCAGCCTTCCCAGAGCAGATGCTCAGGCATGGTCCTGAAGGACCGAGCAATGTTTGGAAAGCCTGTCTGTGGCACAGCTCTTCATAGCTAAGAAAGGCTAAGCATAAATACTTGTTACTTGGCAAGTTGTTAAGATAAAAGTGAACACATAAGTTTTTTCTCTAAGCTGGGAAAGAGCATTTCTCGTTTGCCTGTTGACACACGATCTTGTGTATTAAATACAGCTTAGACCTAAATGATTATTTGAATCTTTGCCAAAAAGTAAGCACTTTTGTCTCACAAACTGTAAGGACTATATTTTATGAAATCTAAGGAGAAATGACTCCGAAAGGTGCCTGCTGACAAGCTGGACGGACTGGGTTCCATCCCTGGGACCCACACGGTAGAATGAGAGAACCAGTTCTGACCTCCACATGCATGCTATGGTGCACGTGGCTTGTGCATGAGTGCACACACATGCATACACACGTGCGTGTACGCACACACATGTACACACACGCACACACATACACACATGTACACGCACATACATACACATACACACACACCTAAATGCAATAAGACATTTTCAAGAAGGAAGTCTGAAGGAATGAAGCATCCCTTCACTTGTATTTCAAATCATAGTCCTTTGAAAGCACAGTCTGAGCCTCCACTTTCATTTCTTGCTGTGACTGGGTCTCCTCTGCATCACCACCTGAATGGTCTCCTCAACACTTTATACACTGAAATCAGAGAAATTGACAACCGAAGGGAGAAAAATAAATTAAGTGGGAAAAATAAAGAAGAGTTCGGAGCAGGTTTTAGAGTCAAAAGTGGCAACACAGGAGTGGTTGTGGGAAGGGCAAACACACCCAAGTTGTGTGACCTTCATCGTCTCCTGACTTGCCAGTGCCAAATGCCTCTTTTGGATGCTGTGGAGGCTTGAAAATGAGGTTAAAGACAGATCCTGTTCTCCAGGAGTTTAGAATCTAGGAGGGAAAACTATAAAAACCACTAGACGTTCAGTCTTAGGCTCTCAGGGGTGCCAGTCTTGATTGCTGCCATCACCCCAGACAATGCCAGGCGGAATGTAGGTGCTCAACAAACGCTACCCGAAGGAGGGGCCAGTGCTACACAGAGGGCATTCAGCCGTGTGTGATTATAAACAAGCTTTGGCTGTCACAGAGGCAGGCGGCTTTCCAGAAAACTCTTTCCAGAAAACACAGAAACTCTTCTAACATAGGAAGATGAACTCAGCCCATTGACATCCTCTCACGGACATGCTGTTGTTTCTCCAGTCCATCAACTCCTCTGCCTTCTTTGGGCAGAGGTTATAAACACAATTCTTAACACCCTGGGCCTCAGGAAAATGAGCAACTCACACGAGAAGAGCACTTGTAGAAAGAGGAACAAACATGGGGACTCTTTTAGGCCATTGCTTTGAGGAAGAAAGTTTATTTTCCGGGAAAGTATGGCAGGGGAGGCATTCTGGGCTGTGGCAGCAAGAGCCCCAGGCGACATCAGATACTTTGGATTGTATCTAGTCTTGAGTCATAGATGCGCATAGCTCACTTACTGGCAACCCCAGACCACACCTCCGAAGGTTCCTCAACTTCCCAACACAGATGACAGCAGATGGGGACCCAGTGTTCAAACCCAAGAGTCTAATGGGGGCATTTCAAGCCTTTGCAGTATGAACAACATGTCCTCCTAGCCCCTCGAATTCAGAGAGCTGCCTGCATTTGAAGGTCTCTTCAAGGGAAAATATTAAATACACACTACTAGAGACTTCAGCAAATTTGAGAAAACTTGAATGGCAAGTTGGGGAAATGTGGAAAGGAAGCTCATTAAAGTCATTTTAGTTTCAATGTTTTCTTATTTAAAGTGACTACAACGACCAAGAATTGCCTTTGCTTCAGGGAAATAATTAGGCCCATTTCACGTTTTTAAATCTTTTACTGTTTAGCTACAACTTTTGCGGTTCTTAATCAAACACACGTGATTTCTGCTTCTGATGGGGCTGCTAGAGGGATTCCTTTTCTCCTAGCCATGGTGTTTAAAAATGGTGCCTCTGTGTGTGTGTGCACAAGTGTGTTCAATATATTCAGAGTACGTAGTATACATGTATGAAAATGTCATAAGAAAAACAATTGTGTTGCATAATTAGTACATGCTAATAAAAATAAAAATGCTATGTGCCCCCCAAGAAAAAGAAGAGAAAGTAAAGAAGAGGTTCCAGTGCTGGCTAGGTTTTCAGCAGTCTGCTGGAAAAAAAAAATCACAAAACGTAATTCAGTGTATTGCTTATCTTCATAACGGTATAAAACTGATTCGTTTTGCAGTGCGGGGCATAGGGGCCTAAATCTGCAGTCTCAGTACTGGGTACGGCCTAGGCAGGGTGTCTATGAAAGAGTTCCAGGCTTGCATGACTCAGCAATGCCCTAATCTTAAAGACAAAGGAATCTGAAGTCAGGACATTTTCAGATCAGAGTGCCTTTTAAATATGTTTTTATTGTTTTTAATTACGTGTATGCGTGTGTGTCTGTATGTGGGTGTTTACACACGAGTGCGGTGCCCACCGAGGTCAAAGGCATTGGATCCTCTGGAGTTGGAGCTGCGGCGGTGAGCTGCCTGCCATGGCTGCTGGGAACTGGACTTGGGTCCTCCGTAAGGCCTCACTCTTAACTACTGAGCCATCTCCCAGCCTCCTCATGGCTTTTCTGATGGGTCCAGAAAGCAGGACAAATGCTCTAGGTGAAACAATTGTCAGTCTTCCGAAGTGAGAGGCGTGGGCGACACAAATGGTGTCAACGTGTCCTGTCCACTTTTTGGAACTGCTATCCAAAGGTCGCTGAGTCTTTAAACAAGCTTGTGCTAATTGCTCAGAATTAAAGACTGGTTTTTTTCAGGCTTTGGTCATGGACATGGATGTGTATCCCATGGCAAGTAACACACCAGATTATTGTAGGTCAGGAAACATGAAGCCACATGTGATTGAATGTGTTTTGGATATTATTATGTTTTTATTCCTCCGTGTGTGTCTTCAGATATTTTTTATTTATTTACAGAGTATCACTATGTAACATGTGTCGATCTCCAACTCACAATTCTCCTGCCTCAGTCTCTTGAGTGCTGGGATTATAGGTGTCACCACACCTGCCTGCTTAAACTTGGCTGGCCTACAACTTTTGTTGTAGCCCAGGCTGACCTCTAACTCAGAGAGATCTATTGGAACATGATCCAAGGATAAGGTCATATGAGGGAAAGTTCTGAGTGCTTGTGAGACAACGCCAAGGAAACCGAGAAACATCTTGTGACCTCAGTTTCTCCAGAACGCGGACCGGCTCTTGGAAGGCACTTTTGTGCTCCTCCCAGGTGGAGCAGCTAGGAGGCGCTCACCTCAACTGTTGTTAATCACAGGCCTCTATGGAAAACATGTGTCCATCACGTGTGACTTGTCCTTGTCCTTACACGTGATTCTTCTTCACCCTCAGAGTATAAATTGCCTGAGGCTCTGGATGAAGTTGGCTCTCGCACGAGGCTTTAGTCTGCCTCAATTTTTAGGCTCCATTCTCCCGGGTTCCACCACCAATTAGTGTGGTCAACAAAGATCCGCCTGCCTCTGCCTCCTGGGTGCTGGGAATAAAGGTGTGAGACTCTCCAACTGGCTAACATTTGGAATTAAAAATTAAGCTAATTCAAATAATGCCATGATGATCTTTTAAAGGGGTCGCATTCCATCTGGGAGAGGCAGACAGTGCTTCTGGAGACTCATGCCCCCGTCATAGAACAGGAGCATGACACCCGCTCAGAGAGCGGCATGCTAGGATGGCTATTTTAAATTCCGACAGAAAACTTGCCTAATTTAATGTTTTCCAACTTTTTTTGAGTCCTGGCAATGCCCTGTTTATAAAAGAACAGCTGTAACCATTTCACCAATCAAGAAGAGGATGGGTAAAACGGCATAAACGGTGAGCTGCCGCTTTTCCAGGCACCCCAGAAAAACCTTGAGAATTATTCAGAAGAAAGATGTGTTTTAGATGGTAATATGTCTGTGATATACATTGCCATGTTAGATTCCAGGGAATGTGTGCTATCTAAGGTTTGGATGGTTTTGGCGGGAACACTGAAGGGTTTTCAATTTTTCATTTAAATGATATTCATCTCAGGCTGGAGACATGATTCAGCGGGCAAAGGTGCTTGGTGATGAGCCTGGTGACCTGAGTTAGGTATCTGGACCCACCTGGCAAGGAAGGAATGGACTCCGTGTGGTCCTCCAACATCTAGCAGAACACCATGGCCCACACCTGCGCAGATAATACATATATGTAACTGAAAAAAACCTACACTCATATCTTAGAACAAAAAGGCTGCCCGAATGAACAGAGAAAGGGAAGCTAGGCTCTGTTTCTGGACTCTGATGGGTTTGGGGGAAGAGGGCGGAGTGCTGAATGCCCATAGGGGAAGACAATGGACCGAGGAGGTGAGTGGGAGGAGTAGAAATGAAGACAAATTAGAGGATTATAAATATAGGAAATAATTAAGGGGAAATGCTTGGCAGAATAGAGAAAGATTAAAAAAATTCTATTCAGGATACGTAAAAAGCAACCTGAAAAAAATTAGAAGAAAAATACAATAAAATAATACTGCTTGAGTTGGGGTCTCTTTTTTTTTCTGCCTCTCTTCTCTAATTGTCGTTTTCATTTTTATTTTTAAAATACGGACTAGAAAAGAACAGAAATACTAAAGGATCAGACAAAATTAGAAGAAGAGGGGCTTATGGAGGAGGAGGAAGACAGTGGCGGAGACGAACAAAGGCGGCAAACAGATGAAAGCAGGCGAGGGAGCGGGGAGAATGTTCAGTCCGGCCTGGAGGAGATCATTACGGGCTAAGTGCTGGGAAGTGGACAAAAGCCAGTCTGCAGTGGGGTCAGATGAGAGGACCGGGGAAGAATCAATTTTTTAGCACCTAGGATCACAATAATTCACTCACAGGTTCCCCCAGACACTATTACTTTAGTTCTGTTCCTAGCATGTTGAGATTCTGCCTATATTAGTTTTTTTTTTTTTTTGGATCTGATAAATGAAAACCAAAAAAAAAAAAAAAAAAACCATGTGTAACTTTCTTTGCCCTTATTTTTTTTTTTTGAACTGAAAAATAAAGAAACGGTAAATTCTCTCTCTGAGCCGACCTGCTCACTGGGAATGCCACCACGTAAAAATCTTAATAATACATTCGGTACATGCCGTTTAAAAACAGAAGAACTTGGTTGGCCAAGGTCACATCAGCTGCCTTTCCCGCTCAGTGATTTTGTGTATATTTTATCCATAAAAGACAAATTACTATGAAAGGCTGGCAATATAGGTTTAAGAAAGGCAGAGAACAAAGTGTGTTCTTTGCTCTTTGAATTTCTTAAAATTAAGTTCTTAGGACGCCTGCTGCCCACCTTCAAACAAGCCACCTTGAAACTCCTCTGTGAAACCGGGTGAAAGGATGAACCAAAGAGTTTCACTTATTTAAAAAAAAAATAAAGAAGAAGAAGAAGCTGCCCACGGGAGAGAGAACATTCAAGTCTCCCAGTAGCCATACTTATTAGCTAAATTGAATGCCTGTGGTGGGTCTCATGGGGGCACATGGCACCAGGCTCTTTGTATTACAACTCAGCCAGAGCCTTCATTCCCTTGTAATTAAGGGCAAGGGGCCAGCCAGTGATGTGACGGGAAGCAATTACACGGATGAGGCTGCGCCGTCAATACTTTTCCAGAGTCTGTGTGCCTGCACTTGTGTTTGCCGGACTCTCCTGTGGAGCCCCCTGGCTTGGCCTTGGTGCTACAGGTCCAGCCTCGAACTATTACCATACTTAGTCCTGACTAAGTGCTTACTACGTGGGCAGCATTGCTCCGGATTTTGTAGATGTGTGGCCATAATCCATCCTCTCAATCTCTTTCACAGTTAAAGGTTCAGTCCTGGGTCCCCAGAAGCAGACACTGAGATGTGATGGCCCCAGGACGGACCAGTGGTGCCATACCAGGGGAGGCATAGATGGGGAAGGGGAGGCAGCCAATCAAGAGTATATTTCAAGTCAAGTACTTAGGAGACAGCTTTGTATGCCGGGCGGTGGTGGCGCACGCCTTTAATCCCAGCACTTGGGAGGCAGAGGCAGGTGGATCTCTGTGAGTTCGAGGCCAGCCTGGTCTACAAGAGCTAGTGCCAGGACAGGCTTCAAAGCTACAGAGAAACCCTGTCTCGAAAAAAACTAAAAAAAAAAAAAAAAAAAAAAGGAGACAGCTTGACAGCTTTGTCCTGGTCTTGTAGGTTGGCTCTGA
The DNA here is from genome assembly GCF_018167655.1 of Microtus oregoni. Lineage (NCBI taxonomy): Eukaryota > Metazoa > Chordata > Mammalia > Rodentia > Cricetidae > Microtus > Microtus oregoni. The sequence goes on from NW_024543221.1 coordinate 13,777,250, forward strand.
TGTAGGCCTGGAAAGAGGGCGTGGCTTCCCATGTGATTGACAGCCTCCAAGAGCCGCAAGGAAGGTGTGCTCCTATCTCTCAGTACACAGGATTTGGGGACAGAAATATCCCACATGGTCTCCTACAAGGCAGGAGGTGTTGGTATCTCTGCTCCTCTCTACAGGCAGGACTGGTCTCAGTGGCTCACCTCTGAGTCTAAGCTGCCATTCCTCTCTCTTCTGAGTCTCCAACGATTGCCATTTATCAAGAGGAGATGAGGCAGAAACACTACACTTCCCAAATCAGAAACCTGAGCCACCATAGGGCCTGTGTACACGGGGAAGATGGAAAGCTACCCTATATTTCTCCCTCTCCAGCTCAGCCATCTGATAGAAATGGTTGTTTACAACTTTGTAGTTGTATAGGAAGCTAACACTCACAGAGCACTGGCCACCTACCGGGTACTCTTATATGCTTTACTCATGTGACTCCGTTTGCACAATTGCTCTGTGGTGGAGGGGAGGAGAGCCAGGGAACAGCCAGGCATTTCTCACAGCTCCTGAGCTGTATGGCTTGACTTGCCCTCACATAGGTCTGGCTGGCTGCATAGGCCAGGCTTAGGGTCATGTCATGGTACTGGCTCTTTATAGGCATGAAGTCATGCATTAAAACTTTAGTTTTTGCCGGTCGGTGGTGGCACATGCCTTTAATCCCAGCACTCGGGAGGCAGAAGCAGGTGGATCTCTGTGTGTTTGAGGCCAGTCTGGTCTACAAGAGCTAGTTCCAGGACAGACTCCAAAGGTACAGAGAAACCCTGTCTTGAAGTATCAAACACACACACACACACACACACACACACACACACACACACACATTTTAGTTTTCAAGGAGACATTTTGCAAAAATCTTTAATTTGATGATGAAGAAATTGGCTCAGATATGTAAAACATGTCATTGATTTTATAGGCAAGGAGGGAGAAGAAGAGAACAAGAAAAAGAAGAGAGAGGAAGAGAATGATTATATAGAATATGTTCCACTGCCCACAGTTACAGCCTTGAGATACAAAAAAGACTTGGGAATTTGAGGAACTTGCTTTTGAATTATATACTTGTTAATATGAATACCCACTTCCTTAGGTGTGGTCTTTTCTTTGTGGTGGGACAGGAGAATGTCTTTATTTTCGTCACCATTCAGCAGAGTATTTAAGATAAAATCATGGTGACAATCTCTAAAGTATTATCAAACAATCTAAGAGAAATATTTATGGCTGTATTGGTGTGTTGCTTACATGTAAGTTTGTATGTCCTGTATTTAGAGTTATGAACCATTGTGAGACTCTAGGTGTGTGCTGGAATTGAACCCGGGTCAGTTACAAAAACAACAAGTGCTCTTTACCACTGAGTCATCTCTACAGCCCCTGGGGAAAATATTTATTTTTTAGAAAAGAGAAAGTAAATGAGAAACAACCCCTCAAAGTTGTTCTCTGACCTCCACATGCCTGCCGTAACAAGCATGTGCCTGTACATTCCCAATAAAAGAGAAAAGCAAGAATTGTGAAGGGAAAGGGAAAAACTGATCATCCAAGTTGGGGTTTGAACTCTACAGTTCTAAACAGGATCCCCATGTGTGGAAGTGTCACTAATGGGAGGTGTGGCCTTGTTGGAGTCGATGTGGTCTTATTGGAGAAAGTGTGTCTGTGGAGGCCGGTTTTGAGATCTCATATATGCTCAAGCCACACCCAGTGATTCAGACCACTTCCTGCTGCCTGTGGGTCAAGATGTAGAACTCTCAGCTCCTTCTCCAGCATCATGTCTGCCTGCATACTGCCTTGCTTCCTACCATGATGATAATGGATTAAACCACTGAACTGTAAGTGAGCCACCACAATTAAATGTTTTCCTTGTAAGAGTTGCTATAGTCACGGTGTCTCTTCACAGCAATAGAAACCATAAGACACCAGGGGAGGCTCTGTTTAATATGATTTCCTGGTACTGACCTGGTACTGAGGAACTTGAGAGAGAAGGGTGGAGAAAGCTCAGAGGGTCCAGTGTGGAATGACTTGACACGGGGAGAAAAGAGGACAAACTCACAGAGGTTGCTGCAAAAGTTTTGGTTTAAATAAGTCCTGGAAAGACAATTCAGTAGCTAAGAGCACTTACTGCTCCTGCAGAGGACTGCCATGACCTGGAGAGCTGGGCTTGGAAACCATCAGTGGGTGATGGGAGATTAAAGAAGACAGGCGCCAGCAACACAAAGCTGGGATTGGGTAAGAAGTACACTCAGCAGCAACCCAGATTCTCAGTGTGTTTATTCTATACAGCATGGATAAGGAAGAGGGTTAGCTAATCTAGGTGGGGGGGGGGTCTCTATAGGGAATCATCTGGGGCGGGGACTGTAATCATGCACTTCTCTGGCACACTCTGCATGATCTGTTTCAAAGATCAACAGTTTCTCAATATCCATATTCCAACCTGGGAAGCCCTTGCCATTCCCATGAGTCTAATGAATTGGTCTCCTTGACGTGGTCATGTTCATGTCAACCATACACGCTAACTCAGGGCTTCATCTGCTTCCCACAGAGAACACACGTTTGGTTCCCAGCACCCACATGGTGGTTCACAACTGCCTATAATTCTAGTTCCAGGAGATCTAACTCTCTCTGGAAGAGGTGCTCAACCTTCCTAATGATGTGGCCCTTTAGCACAGTTCCTCATGTTGTGGTGACCCCCCAACCACTATTTTGCTACCATGTCATAACTGTAATTTTGCTACTGTTATGAATCGTAATGAAAATACCTGATATTCAGGATGTCTGATATGTGGCCCCCAAAGGGCTCAAGACCCACAGACAAACAGGGAGCGGGGTCTCCCACTTGAGATGGCTGCAACAGCCCAAGGAGGTGGCAATAATGTTGCTGTAAGTGCGCGTGCTTGGAGGACAGACCCAGCAAGAGATGGAGACCTGAGTCCAGGCTAGTTCCACAGTTTGTCCTGAATACTCAGGAAGACAGAGCTGCCGTCCAGTGAGAACAGAATAGACCTGAGGGAGATAAGCAGAGCTGTGTCTTAAACTAGCGTAGTTTGAACTGTCTGTGGGCCGTCCAGAGATGCTTCTTGTACATGCATGGTTTGCGCTGTCTGTGGGCCGTCCAGAGATGCTTCTTGTACATGCATGGTTTGCGCTGTCTGTGGGCCACCCAGAGAAGCCATCATGAAGGTCGCTGGAGAGAGAAGTCCCATGCCTCTGTTAGGAGCCACAACCTCAGAGAGGATGACCAAGGCAGTGAGTGCGGATGGCGGAGAGGAGCGGGCGAAGGCTTGTTCTGTCCTGTGTGCTCATTTGCATTTTGCTTAGGAAAGCATTGTCCTGTCTAAAGTAGAAAATTGATGATTATCCGAAGTACTCTAGACGGCCAAGCAATAACTGCATTTGCAGGGTGTGTTAATTTTCCTCAAGAAGCTGGTCTACTTTTCTACAAACGTCTGCCTTACTCAGTACTGGGATGGCTACATTTGGAGTTGCGTTATTATTCTGTTATTAATCAATAATACATTAATCTTTGGAACTGCAAAGGGCAAGACTGTGATTAAGGACTCTCTACAGGGAGTGATCCTCAGCTGTGTTGGTTTTCTGAAACAGAAATCAAATTTGTTGTTGTAAAATGACAGTTCTTGCCTCTTTTCTTTTTTTTTTTTTTTTTTGCGACTAAACCGTAGCCACAGCTCTTTATTCCAAAGACATTGCAGAGAAGCTGCAGTATAGCGTTTCCTTTTAAACAAGATGGTCTCATTCTAACTACGAGTTTCAGGAACAGAAACCATGAATCTACCACTGTTCTTTCACTAGACTTTAATTATTGATGCTGTGACGTGTTTAGACCTTTCCAAATGCATTGTTTTTTTTTAATAATTTTTTTTATTAAGAAAAGAAGAAAAAAAAACATAAACAAAAAACAAGTTTCCACCTCCTCCCAGCCTCCCATTTCCCTCCCCCTCCTCCCACCCTTCTCCCCCTCCTCCCACCCTTCTACCCCTCCCCCCACTCCTCTCCCCCTCCCTCTCCAGTCCACAGAGCAGTCCAGGTTCCCTGCCCTGTGGTAAGTCCTAGGTCCTCCCCCCTCCGTCCATATCTAGGAAGGTGAACATCCAAACTGGCTAGGCTTCCACAAAGCCAGCACATTAAGTAGGATCAAAACCCCGTGCCATTGTCCTTGGCGTCTCATCAGCCCTCATTGTTCGCCATGTTCAGAGAGTCCGGTTTTATCCCATGCTTTTTCGGTCACAGTCCAGCTGGCCTTGGTGAGCTCCCAGTAGATCAGCTCCACTGTCTCAGTGGGTGGGTGCACGCCTCGTGGTCCCGACTTCTTTGCTCATGTTCTCCCTCCTTCTGCTCCTCATTGGGACCTTGGGAGCTCAGTCCAGTGCTCCAGTGTGGGTCTCTGTCTCTGTCTCCATCCATCACCAGATGAAGGTTCTATGGTGATATGCAAGATATTCGTCAGTATTGCTCTCGGATAGGGTCATTTCAGGTTCCCAATCCTCAGCTACCCAAGGAACTAACTGGGAACCTCATGTTGGGCCCTTGGGAGCCCCTCTAGGGTCAAATCTCTTGCTCACCCTAAAGTGGTTCCCTTAACTAAGAATTGTGGTTCCGTGCTCCCCTATCCACCTTTCCTTTATCCCAATTCTCCTGATTCCCCAAATCCCCCCTCCTTCCCTTCTACCTTTTCTCTCCCCATCTCCCCTTTTCTACATCTCTACTTTTCTACATCTCTACTTTTCTACAAACGTCTGCCTTACTCAGTACTGGGATGGCTACATTTGGAGTTGCGTTATTATTCTGTTATTAATCAATAATACATTAATCTTTGGAACTGCAAAGGGCAAGGCTGTGATTAAGGACTCTCTACAGGGAGTGATCCTCAGCTGTGTTGGTTTTCTGAAACAGAAATCAAATTTGTTGTTGTAAAATGACAGTTCTTGCCTCTTTTCTAAGGTTTAGGACTTGATGAATCTTTTTGGTGACAGAGTAAGTGTTTTTTTAAGGTGGGGCATTGGAGCAGTTAGGAGCACTTACTGCTCTTGCAGTAACTGGACTGGAGTTCAGTGCTCATCCTCCACATCAGACAGCTCCCAGCTGCCTGTGAGTAGAGTTCCAGTGTCGCAAGCTCATTTCTGGCCTCCTTGGGCAACTGCGTGCATGCAGGCATATATATGTGTGTGTCTGTATATACATGTATGTGTGTACACATGTGTGATTGTGTGTATATGTATATATGTGTTTATCTGTGTATATGTGTGTATATATATGTATATGTATATACACATACACACATTTTTTAAAAGTAGCATTTTAGAAGTTGTACCCAAGCAGAGTTTCTGTTAATGAAGAATTAGAAAAGAAAAAGTGTTCTCCTCTGGTGAAGACACACCGCACATCCCCTGTTGTGTTGAAGAGCAACAGCTGAGCCACCCGGCACTGGAGCTGCAGCGCGAGGATTCTCATAAAATCAAAGCCAGCGTTGGCTACATAATGACTACCAGAATAGCCGGGGCTATCATGTGATATTCTATAACAGAAAACAAAACGGGGCCAATGAAATGGCTCGGTGAGTAAATGTGCTTGCTGGGAGTTGAGAGTCCTCTCAACTGGAAATAAGTCCACACCGAATGCATTCTGTCAGTAATGCTTGAATTTTCTGCCAGGCTATTCCAATGCTCGCATTATTGCTAACAGAGGAGCTGAGCGAACTCAGGGGAGTGTTTCTCCCCCTAAAGTGGGTTGTAGAACAGTGGTATACAATCTGCCCAGGATAGACACGCACTGAGGTCGTCAGTAGAGAAAACCATGTTAAACCCACCTTTTAGATAAAGGAATTGGGTCAGGAAGGTGGCTCAGTGCATAAATGAACCGCCCATGCCACCTGTTGACCAGACCAGTCCCGGAAGCTCACATAGGAAGCTGGATTTGGCAGCACTCATCGGTAATCCCTGTCAGAGGCAGAGATGGGGAGTCTGCTAGAAACTCCCAGGCCCGGTGGCCTGAAGGACACAGCAGAAGGGGCTCCCTATTTCACCTAAGGGAAAGGAGAGATGAGTCCTGAAAGATGTCCTCTGACCTCCCCATGTACATGGCGTGTTACACACACACACACACACACACACACACACACACACTTTAGAAATGATTTATAAGCCAGATGTGCTAGCACACGCTTTTAATCCCAGTACTTGGAAAGCAGGGGCAGGTGGATCTCTGAGTTCAAGGTCATACTGGTCTACAGATGAATTCCAGGACAGCTGGGGCTACACAGAGAAACCCTGCCTCAAGACAATAGCAAAAACAGAACAAAACAAAAACTATTTAAAAAAAGAAAGAGAAGGAAAAGAGGAAATTTACATCAAAGGGGCTGACTGTCTCATTTAAGATGCAGGGGCTGCCCCAGCTTCTGAGCTTGTTGGTGGTCAAGGCTCCGTGCTGCCTGCTAACTCCTCCTGTCTCTCAGCCCTATTGTGCACACTGCCGTCTTCGACTCAAAACTGGCTGTCTTTGCAGGCTACAGGTATCTTCTTGAGGAAGCAGTGGCTGGACTGTTGGCTTTCTTGGAAATACCCAGAGGGCAATCCTTTGGCTGTGTTCAGTTTCACAATCCATATACAGTGTCACTCTTTGTGGCCAGAAGGATGCTGTGTGGACAATCTGGTGGCTTCAGACCCCTGATCCCTGGAATTTCCTTGCATGCTTACATCTTTAAAGATGCCATGGGTGAGCCAGGCAGTGGTGGTTCATCCCTTTAATTCTAGCACTCAGGAGGCAGAGGCAGGTGGATCTCTGAGTCTGAGGCCAGCCTGGTCTACAGAGCAAGTTCTAGGCCAGCCAGGACTACACAGAGACGTCCTTTCTAAAAATAAAGTAAAATAAAACAACAACAAAAGCCAAAAAGATGTCATGGAAATAGTGCTGGTGGCTAAATTCATGGTTCTGAGCCTATACTTTCCATGGGTGCTTGACAGAACCTGAATCACTCTGAAGATCCAAACTCTATATACATCCGACTAAGACTTATTCTTAATTAATTTGTTTATTTATGGTGTGTGTGTGTGTGTGTGTCCATGTTCATGTGTGTGAGCCTGGCCATGAATGGATGCTGAGCAAAAGACAACAACTGGCGTGGGTCTTCACCCCCACCTTGTTGGAGACAGGATCTCTTGCTGCTCATCACCGGATATGCCAGGTCAGCTGGCCCGCAAGCCTCTAGGGACTCCTCTGCCTCCACCTCCGTCTTCCCATAGGGCTTCTGGGATTACAGATGCTGACTACCGCCTCTGGTTTATATGAGTGCAAGGCAAGCACTTTCCCCACCAAGCCATCCCTCTAGGCCTCCACTGGGATATATTGTTAAATGGTAGCCTCTTTATGTGTTTTTTTAAAAACATTATTATTGTCTCAGATGCTCACTCTATTCAGTAGCGACAGAAAACCAAAAGAACTAATAATGGAAAGGGAGGTGATCAAAAACTCGGGAGACGAAAGGAGAAAACCTTCCTTTCTCCTAAGCTTTTATCTAGTGTAGACAGGAAACGACTTACTTCTATAGATGTTTGTCCTTTCTGTCCCCAGATCAAATGTCTGACAACATATACCTGGATACCATTTTTCACTAGTACACCTTTGTTACGTATTTAATGGCTGATTCTGTAAGGCGATGCGATGGGAACTTCAGAAGCATAGGTGTCTCAGAACATGAAGGAGTGGGGCTGGGGACAGTGGTTGACAAGATGTCCCGATCCCCCAGCAGCTCCATGCTGCACCGTGGTCACCCTCTCCTTTCTATCCCTCCAGCTCACACCTGAGAGCAGAGGTTTGTGCTCTGTGGGGGTGAACCACAGGATTCGGGGTTGGGTTATTTGCATTGCTGGAAAGAATTATGTCTTGAAAGCAGGACAGTTAGTGAGAGCCTCCACAGTGAAAGAGAACACCCCAAGACTTTCTCCCTCACTAGACTTCCCAGAGTCCAGAAGTCAGGGCAGACTGGAAACCCTTTTTCTGGTTAGCTCAAGAGCACAGATCTCCAAGTGCAGACAGCCAAGTAGAGAGATGACTGAGCTAAACTGCCTCGGAAGAGAGACCATTGCTTCTGAAGTGTCACTTGCTCAAATTTAATTAGCCCTTCAGTTCCCTATTTAAAAACATAAGATTACTATATATTTGAGGAAAGCTTGTCACAGGGAAGACAAAGACTAAACAACAGAAAAAGAACTCTGGAGGAAACAGAGACCATGAATAGATACAAAACTTGTGTGGTAAAAAGCTGACTCAGAAATATTTTTAAAATTATACCTACAAAACAAGAACAAAACACTATTTAAAAAAGAAAATTCTGAGACTATGGAACCACTTTTGAAAGTTGATTGTGGGGCTGGGAGGCCACTCAGGTGGTGAAGCGATTATGAAGACGTGAGTTGGAATCCCCCTAGAACCACGCAGAGTTAGGTGTGATGGCATGTGTCTCTAATATCACCTCACTTGTGGTGGCTAGAAGGCAGAGAAGAGAAGCCACAGGGGCTCACAGGCTAGATTTGCTGGTGTGAGCAATGGTGAGATAGACCCTATCTCTCCGAGGCAAGGTAAAGACTGGCCCCTGAGGCAGTTCTTTGGCATCAAAGCTGTGCTAGGCACATGCCCCTCCACCACCACAATCCATCCACATAGCCATGTACACATACACATGATACATGTGCAAACATACAAAGATAAGATTGCATAAAAGAAAAAAATGAAGGAAGAGGATAAAGTTCTGAAAAATTCTAATACAGTGGTATAACTGGATAAATAGAGAAAGCAGAAAATATATTTATTTATTTATTTATTAAAGATTTCTGTCTCTTTCCCGCCACCGCTTCCCATATTCCTCCCCCTCCCCCAATTAACTCCCCCTTTCTGAGGAGCAGACCTGGTTCCCTGCCCTGTGGGAAGTCCAGATGCGTGGCGGAGACCCGGCGGCACATGCAGAAAATATTTTTTTTAAAAAAAAAAAATTTAGAAGATGAGGCTGGAGAGATGGCTCATCAGTTAAGAGCTTTTATTGCTCTTACAGAGGACCCAAGTTTGGTTTCCAGCACCCACATGGTGGCTGACAACTAATTGTAACTCTAGCTCCAGAGGATCTGATGCCCTCTTCTGACCTCCTCTGGTGCCTGCATGCATGCAAGCGCACACATAAACACACCACACACACAGACACACAGACACACACACACACACAGTGGGTGATGGCTAGTCTTGGTTGTCAACTTGACTACATCTGGAATGAATTAAAACCCAAGCAGCTATGTAAACTTGTGAGGGAATTTTCTTTATCAACTCATTTGAGGTTGGAAGACCCACCTAAATCTAGATCTTTTGAGGTGGGAAGACCTACCTAAATCTAGATCTTTTGAGGTTGGAAGGCCCACCTAAATCTAGATCTTTTGAGGTGGGAAGACCTACCTTAAACCTGGGCCTCACTGTCTGGTGGCAGTCTACATGAAGGACATGGGAGAAGGAAGTTCTTGCTCTTTGCCCTCAGTCTTGCTAGCAAGTTTATGCCTTCACTGGCATCACAACCTCCTTCTTTGGGATCCTGACCAGCTAAGATATCCAGCTTCATAAAGTGAGCAGCTACTGTACTGGATTCATGGACTTTCTCCATCAGCATTGTTGATTAGCTGGACCACAGCCTGTCAGTCACTCTAGTAAATCATCTATCTATCTATCTATCTATCTATCTATCTATCTATCTAATATGATGTAATATATATATGTGTGTGTATATGTGTGTTGTTTTGTATGTATATATATATATAAAGATGTAGATTTAGATAGATGTATAGACATAGATCTATTCTACCTGCTCTGTTCCTCCAGAGAATCCTGACTAATATATATATTATATATACATACACAGATCTATACATATATTTATATGCATATGCATATATATACATATTGTAAGCTAGTCTAATAAATCTCACATATTTATTCTATCAGTTCTATTCCTCTAGAGAATCCTGACTAATATACATACACTTATATACACATATACCCACATACACATAAACATATACCCACATCCATATACACACATTCATATACATGTGTGCCGTATCACATATATATATATACCCATATACATAGATATGCATGTACAACATTCGCAAATATATGCATACATATATAATGGTGGTGATTGCAAGAAATACCTAATTTGTACATATGACATACATGAAACTCTACATATATATGATAGTGGTTATCACTTATGTGATAAACAGAAGTTAAATCCTTAACTTCTGAGGTGAGATGGTAGTCATTGGTAAACATGTTATTGAAAGATGACAATAACTAAGAAGTGAAGACAGCGTGTCTTTATAGAGATGTTCTAGGGTCAGGTACTCTCTCTCTCTTATTTTTAAATAAGCCTTTGAAGGTTCTAAAATTTTAAGTCATACACACATGACTGGTATGCAGAATTTAAGTTTGAACAAGTCAGCAGAAATACATGGTTACTAACATTTTCGGTTCTTGCCAAAACTGCTTTAAAGTCTTACTTCTTGCCAGGCGGTGGTGCATGCCTTTAATCCCAGCACTCAGGAGGTTGAGGCAGGCAAACGTCTGTGAGTTCAAGGCCAGCCTGGTCTACAAAAGCTAGTTCCTGGATAGGATTCAAAGCTACAGAGAAACCCTGTCTATAAAAAAAAAAAGTAAAGTCCTACTCTTTGTATTTGACATTTAAAGAGACTTGGTGATTCTGTTAGGGTAGATTTGCCCAGCAAATGCCATGTCACATAGGGGAACCAGGTGACACCGCTAATTTCTTCCTGTTACTAAAAAAAGAATAACTTAGGGCCAGCGAGCTGACTCCATGGGTAAAGGCACTCACTGCCAAGCCTGATGACCTGAGTTCAATCCCTGGGACCCACATAATGGATGGAGAGAAATGCCTCCCACAGGTTGTCCTCTGACCTCACGGTGCATGCACACACACTGAATAAACTAATCTAATAAAAAATGTAATATGAGATCTTTGTTCACCAAATTTCATGTGGTTGATTGCATAAGGCCTGTAAACTCTATGCAGGGCAAGTCACTGTATAAATAGATTTTAGTTTCTGGTATACATTAGAATTCTCTGAAGAGTTAATTATTTTTCAAACTCATGTATCTAGACCCAATCTCTTTATATTTTGTTCAATCTGTTCCAACCTATATTTTTTTGAGAACCACATCAAATTCCAGCTCAAATATCAAACCATGATTGAGGGAGACTATTCTGTATGTCAATTAGACCCTTCAGTGAGATACTTCTGAGAGAATCAATCTATCCTAAAACCTGCCTGGCTGGGAGCTCACTGCTTCATCGGTCCTCTGGGGAGCTAATGCCAGTGATACTGGCTCACCTTGACAGCCTACTTCTTGTGACAAGATTTCATTTTTTCAAGGGATATTAATTATCAACTTTCTTCCCCTTTAAGGGGATTTAAGTAGATAATTTATCCTATACTTCTCAAAGTGTGGGGAACAGGGATGTATGTGAGTCTGAAGTTTGACATATATAAAATTGGTAGAACCTTTATCCTCCACTTTTCAGCTCCTGCTTTCTTCTTTGGCTTGCCCCATTTGGCTAAACCCAACACCATGAGATCATTTCCTCCAGTGGCGGATTCACACCCTCGCATCTTTGGTTGGTTTTCCTCTTCCTACATCTCCTCAATGCTTGCCCAGCTTGGCTCTCATCTGGGGCTGTAAGTACAAAGGAAACACAGGTCACACATCGAACTCTCCTTTAGGTTTGATTTCACTCTGTTTTCTGTTAATCTTGGCCAAAGATGACAGGGTTGTTAGGAGATGGGAGAGAGGACAAAGGAGCAAAGATTGGGAAACTCACCTACCTGATTCTGTAGGAAAATGGTTTTTCATAACAACACTTCCTCATGCTGTTGACATGGATGGGAAGCTTTGAGATGTCATGGGTTCCCCAAGCAACAAGGAAGGGCAAGGGGGCTTCACAGTGTGGCTCAAATGACTTGATTGCCCTCATGGTGGTCTACACAGCAGGATTCTTGACTGCCTTCTCCTGGACAACCCGAGGGCCTCTTCAGTGGTCGCTTCTGAACGTAGACAAAGCTGTAGACTCCCAGGTCCAAAAACACCTTCCCCAGCCTTTAGAAACCAGTCTTTCTTGGGCCGGATCACCCCCCATCTTTTCCTAGATATATTCTTTAATTCGAACACACATGCACCTTCGTTCCTTTCCAACGAACATGATGAAGGGGAGCGAAAGAAAGGTGAAGGCTCCAAGAGAACAGACAGATCCAGCCTTTCATCTCAAGTCCCTTTGCTTCTATGGTTCATGGGACTTTGGTTTTGGAGTATCAGCCCAATTTTAACATTCGAGCTGCCTATTACTGGTGGAAAAGGGGGGCAAAAAAAAGAGCCGCTTCCCTGTCTCTTTGCCTTCATCTGCCGTTCACGTGGAAGTGTGTGCGGCTGACCCAAACCTCGCTGACATGTCAGCGTGCAGCCGCAGGACGAGGGGTGTTTGATTTATAAACGGGGATGTATAATAGGCACGGAGCCTTCTGAGCGAACGTTCATGGAAAATCGCATGCCGCTCACATGAGGGACCAAGATCTTTTTTTATTATTTTAATGAATTGGAGTTTTTTCAGTGCACCAGGGAGATTAGAAGGTACCTGCCAATAACCCTCTGATTGTGTCCTCGGCCAATTGGTGGGCTTCAACATGGGTACTCCTCTCCGCAATGGAGTTTGTGTGTTAAGTCAAGGTTTAGCTTTGGGTTTGAAGCGTTTGCTCAAACAAAGCCTCAGACGTTCCGACAGTGGAAGCCATCACAATTCTCTTCTTTGTTTCTTTAAAGAGCACGGGGTTGGTGGGAGAAAAATCCATTTTGGGAAGACTCGGTCTGAAGATAATGATAGTGAAGATGAGAAAAGCCAGCAGGCTGTAAGTTATGGTCTAAGTTGGGAAAGAGGAGAGGGGGGGTTGAAAGGCGATAAATGACAGCAAGGCCAACAGATCAACCAACACGAGCAAACCAACAGGTAACAAGGGCCCTCTGGAACTTCTGAGGGACCGAGATCAGTAGGAAAGCATTTTGAATGAGAAATAAAATGTCCCTTCCTGTAAAAGAGGAAGGGAGGTGCGCAGTGCTTGAGAAACGGGAAAATGCAATTAAAACCCAGATCTAAATAAGGATTAGGTGAGACGGATATCACCCTGTGGCCTCTGGAGCCATGTCTCTGCAGCCTCCAAACATTTACTTGTTTCCTGGAACAAAGGAATAACGTTGAGGAGAGGTGGGTGCCAGATCTTTTAGAAAAATAGGACATAGTGGAACGGATAAAGGAGACAAAGACACCTGGATGGTGGGCAGGGAAGTGAAGGGAGCTGAGGCCCCAGACAAAAGGTACAGATCCCGAGCCAGCAAGATGACTGAACCCCGGGCAGGAAGGAGGGAAAGATGACTCACGGTGACATTTGAAAGACACGGACTTGAATATTTATTAGCATGGTGCTCACTGCTTGGCCTTAGGGGACCACCTTTGTCCAGTGAGTCATATCCAGATTTAGGGCAAAAAACAGGAAAAGACCTTGAAAGATGGCCGCTGATGCTTGAGTTTGAGAGGAGGCCTGAGGTGAGACTTGGGCTCAGAGAGAGTGACAGTTAGAGGCTGTGTGGCAGAAAGAGTCATCCCCCTGTGCCCACTCCCAGAGGACATGGGCCCTTATGAGTTTGAGAGGAGGCCTGAGGTGAGACTTGGGCTCGGAGAGAGTGACAGTTAGAGGCTGTGTGGCAGAAAGAGTCATCCCCCTGTGCCCACTCCCAGAGGACATGGGCCCTTATGAGTCAAGAGCTTCCTCTACTTTCAGGTTAGATGTCATTTCATTTCCGTACAACTCAGGCCAGACACGGGTAAAAACAAAGAAGCAAGCAACCGAACGATGATTGAACGCTCCCTGTCAATCCACAGGGCAGTCTTCTGGGCCAAGCGTGAGCCTCTGTTCGAGCCATGTTCCTCTCTAAAAATGAGCAGCTAAGGGGTTGCTTTCTGTGAGCTGTGGAGTCCATCCATCTTGGGATTCTTTCCAGAAAACAGAGTGGAAAAGCATTCCGTGTTAGAGAGTGGGGAATCACTCTTTCAGACATTTTCGCAAATTGTTAGTGATTCGTTCTAAAATATAATAGCCTTCCCCCATTATAGCTCTGTCCATAGGGGCTTTCCCATTTGTTTTAAACAATTTTTTTTTCCTGAGCCAGTCAAAGACCAACTTACATAACTCGTGCTGGTGTTTATTCTGGCATCGAAAACTCACTCATATTTGTAGAGTTGCTGTTTGAGCATTTATTAGTAAAACTCCACTCAAAATGGGAAACAAGAGACTCTGGATATAAATGAGATGGGGGGGAGCCCTCAAAGTTTAGCTTCCTACAGAATGGAAACTCTATGCCAAATGGCACACTAAAAAGATACCAGAAGTGAAAACTAAACTTGGAAAACCGAATTGTCTGAGGTATCAGCCAGCCCTAGAGTCGCCTCTCGGTGTTCGTGTGCAGTTAGCGGAAAATGAATTGCCTCGCTCTTCGAGTCTGGGGACTCTATTAGGGACCGGCACGGCAGCTCTAGCTGTAGGGATGGCAGAGGAACTCCGGTCCTGTCCAGCTGGGTCCTCGGAGTAGCACAGCTTTCCAACGTGGGCTACAGAGTGGCACCCAGGTCATCAGCAGAGGGGGGGTCAGAAGTGGCAGCCAGGAGAGGACAGCAGTCACACAGAGACTGAAGCGCGGGCTTCGAAGCCTGAAAGAGCTTCGCGCACTTTAAAGCAGCCCCTTCCCTCACATGAATGAGCACAAATATCCAAATGGGTCAGCGGAGACAGAGGCGGGCCTGCTAGCTCAGCGGATACATAGGTGCTGTCTGCCAGTCTCCCCCAAGTCACTGATGTGGAGTCAATAGGTCACGTCCTTCTGATGGCAAAGTCACTCTGTTTCTCAAACAAACAAAACAAAACAACAAAACAAAAAAATCTCCCAGTGCAGGGGCTTTGGCTTCTGGTAGAATTCAAGGGTTTAGATATAAAAATGTGATAATTATATGTTGTCCCTGTGGGACATTTTATAGTTTACGAGAGAATCTGATATGTCGTCACTTGAGGGCTGGGAAGGTGAATTAGAGGTTAAGAGCACTTGTTGCTCCTGCAGAGACCCAGGCTTCGTTTCCCATGCATCTGTATGGTGGCTCACAACCATCTGTCACCCCAGGCCCAGAGGATCCAACAGGCACCTGGTGCACATGCCTGCACATGGGCAAAACACTCGTGCACAGAAAGAGGTAAATATAATTTCTAAAAGATGCAATCACCTATTTACTCTTTGCTTTGCTTAGATAAGATGTGCAAGACAAGGTCTCGTTTGTCTTCGTGCCGTCATCGCCTCCTAGCAGAACATGCAGGAGCTGTGTGATTAGCTCTCGTTATGTAATTAAATACTTTTTCCCAAAGGAATTCGAGTGACTCTTTAATAATTCACTCAGTTCCTGGTCTCTAGCTTCTCATGTACAAACAAGATGTTTGGACAGGACTAGTTGGTGTTGGCTGCATAGCAGAGTAATCCTGGGGCTTTGATGTGGACCCATGCCCAATTCTTTCCTTGTCTATGAAGCAACATCTCTAGTTATGAGTCTAACCAAGCTAAGTCAGAGGTTCCATATACCGCTGAGCTCCGAAATCCCTTCCATCTTTAAGGTTCTCTGAAAGGAGAAGGTTCTAGCATGTCTTTCTTTGCATGTTTATCACTAATGCCTTGCAGGCAGCTAAATGCATGGGTAGAAATTCAGATCTCTGTCTATGAGCAGGAAAGACACGGCACTTTAAAACGATCCCACTAAGAGGAAAAGACTGAGAAAGCAAGAAAGAGAAACAGCATCTGGCTGCTGGTGCTTTCTACACTTTCCAGTAGAAAGCTAAGTCTGTTGCTGTTGTGGCTCGTATGCGTGGAGTGTGTTGGCAATGCCTGCGGCCCATCATCTTCTGGGGCTTCTCCCAGGTGTCTGCAATGTGGTGTGCTTCTTCTGGGACTCCATGCAGGAGGGGAGGATGGAGTGCAGAACTCAGAGCCACAGGAGGGAGCAGGCTGTACCCTCTGGTCATCCTGGGGCTTTTGTCTTGTTATCTAACTAGCTAACTGAGGCTCAGAAGGCTCCACTTTCTTCTCCCCCGATGACTTTTCCAGTCTTGCTGTGGTAGTTAAGGAAATGGTGACATCTGCCTTCTTATATAAGTAAATTTGAACTCACATTGTTTGTGTCACTCCATGGGCAAGGCTGGACTTCTGGGCAGTGTGACATCTTTAAGGTGAGATTTAAGCCATCAAGCTGTAAGTCTCCTGGCCAAGCTACACGGGGGAAGGTGGGAGTCTGGAAGTAACTGTTCCTGAAGGTCAACAAAAGCTGAGAAGGGAGGTGCCTGTCAGTTAGTCTTTCTTTTCCTCTTCAAGTCATAATGTAGACAATCTTGAATCTGATCTCATGTTAAATATAAAAATAAAAACTAGAAAGGTGGAGCCAAGAAGACAGACACTGACATTTTTGTTAAGGTCAGGTTTGCTGGGCTCTCATTCCGAGAAGCAATCAATTGGACTTTGTCTTTGTCACCAGTGGTGTGTGTGTGTGTGTGTGTGTGTGTGTGTGTGTGTGTGTGTGAAGTGAGGCATGAGAGGAGAGCCAAGGAGAAAACTGATCAAAACTTCTCAGTTTCAACCACTTATAGAAAGAAGAAGATAGCTACATAATCATGAAGTTTGTCCAAGTGGCCAACCTTAGCAAGCAAGCCAAAGCTTTCTCCTTCATTCCCTGGAGCTGTGATTTTAGCTAGCAAGCCTTCTGACATCAGCTAGGTGGGCTCGAGCTTTCCAGAGCAGTGCAAGGTCCTGAAGGTGGGAGGGGCAGCCATTGATGAGCAAGCAAATCAAAGGCCATGCAGAAGGGTTTTGGAGAAGAGGTTTAGTCTCCCTTGATGCATATAACGACAATATGAAAACATCTATGATTGTACCATTAGTGACAAGGAGAAGATTTAAAATAATCATAAGAGATTCCAAATTCTCTTTTTTGGCGCAAACATTTTAAAAATAACTCAGATACATGGGATCACCTTTCCTGGGTAAGTGTCCCTATCGCCCCTCACAAAAAAAGCCTCTCTCCACAGTACGTGGAGACCATCACAAGAAACTATAACTGCACACAATGCAGACATCAACAGATCATGGGGAGTCCAGCTCCAGTGGATGCTTCTCCACCACAGCTCCTTCAGCTATGGCTCAAGAAACACTGAGGAAGAGGGGTCAATACCAGAAAGTCCGTTACGAAACAATGTCTCCTAGAAATGGCTGCGTGAACAATCCAGAACAGTGGTGATAGTGGTGGACACGTTCACACGAGAGGGGGATATTTTCACAGGGTTCCACCCCTAGAACTACAGGCAACTAATGATGGATGGGAGAAGGAGGATTAGTGTCTCCCAGGCATGAGCTGCTTTGTTGGTTATCCAATGTAGAGTTTCAAGCCGGGCGGTGGTGGCGCACGCCTTTAATCCCAGCACTTGGGAGGCAAAGGCAGGCGGATCTCTGTGAGTTCGAGACCAGCCTGGTCTACAAGAGCTAGTTCCAGGACAGGCTCCAAAACCACAGAGAAACCCTGTCTCGAAAAAAAAAACCCAATGTAGAGTTTCAGCTCTGAAACTGTATGCAGACTTACAATAAAAATGGACTCAGCAGGTTGCCTTTATATACATTTGTACATACATGCATACATACATATATAAAAATAATAATCAAAGAAAAAGAGGCTATTGGCTTCGGGGAGGGCAAGGGAGGAGTTCAAGGGAGGGTAGCTGGGATTGATTGGAGGGATGAAAGGGAGCAGGAAATGATGTAATTCTCTATCAATTAAAAACATATTTTAAAAGCTTAGTTTTAATGAAAGAATAATGTAGTTTTAACATACTATAACTCATATTAGAACAGTGTAGTATTAGAGTTAATTTTAGAGTTAATTCAATAAATCAGACTGGGAACCTGGATACTCTGGGAACTTTTCTGGCAGGGAGGCACTCTCATTATGCTGAGCTTTCAGCCTGAACCAAAAGAGCCTAAAAGAATGAGGCTCCACGGTGAAGCAACCTGCTCGAGTCTGCAGCCCGCTTCTCACTCTCCTCTTGAAAGGTATAAATACGCTGGATCTGGAGGAAGTGAGGGGATGCCAACAGATTGCCTATCTATCTTCTATCTATCTATCTATCTATCTATCTATCTATCTATCTATCTATCCATACATACATCTTCTTTTCAGGATCCTCTCAGAATAGCTGTCTTTTTGAGGGCATATTGACTTGTTAATCTATCATTAAATAGAATGACTGTGGTACTCAGACTTTAATATCAGAATTGCATGTAGGGGCACTCATACTGTTTCTCTCATACATGCAGCTACTGCTTTGAAGTGCATTTTTCATCTAATATTACAAGGGCAGGCAAAACCAGTCATGACACAATTATATGGAATTCAAATAGAAGGAATTCTGAATGATTTATTTTCTGCATCTGTCTGTCATCTATCTATTTACTATTTATTGTCTATTTATCTATCTAGGTATCTACTATGTATCAGTCTTCTATCTATCACCTATCTATATGTCTATCTTCTACTTTTCTATCTATCTATCTATCTATCTATCTATCTTTATCTATCTATCTATCTATCTATCTTTATCTATCTATCTATCTATCTATCATCTATCATATATCTATCTATCTACCTACCTACCTATCATCTATCTATTTACTATTTATTGTTTATTTATCTATCTAGGTATCTACTATGTATCAGTCTTCTATCTATCACCTATCTACATGTCTATCTTCTACCTATCTATCTATCTATCTATCTATCTATCTATCATCTATCTATTTATCTCTCACCTATCTCTTTACTTCTATCTACTATCTAGTTAGCTATCATCTATATCTATCTGTCATCTATTAATCTAGTAGTAATTTATTTGTACATCTATTATATATTAATCTTCTATCCACATCTATTTCTTGAAACTTACTTATTATTTATGGTTTCATGTCTTTAGTAAAGACTTTTACTTCTAATAATTAAATTTTCTAGATGTGAAAAGACTAAAATGTGGCGAATATTATGATATGACATTAAAACTTCAGAGCAGTGTATTGTGTCACATGTCTGACATTCCTGTAATCACAGCATTAGGGAGGCTCGAGGCCCCAGCGCGCGCGCGCACACACACACACACACACACACACACACACACACACACGTCAGTCGGTTTATCAGCATATTTCCCTGAGTGTAAAGACGAGTCTCCTGGAAGGTTAATTAAATTGTGGATTTCTTGACTCCAGACCTGAGAAGCAAGAGCTGCAGAAATGGGATTGTGTAAGGCAGGAGTTCAGAACAATCTCTTCTAACAAGCAGCTTGGGTAATTCTGATGTGTGCTGCATGCTCTGACCTTGACCTTCCCGCTGGCTGCGGAGCACTCTGGTGCCAGTTTCCAGTGAAAGCACAGGACCCTGCACAGTGTCTCAGCCAAGGGCCATTTTACCCTTTGGGGTTGTCTTCAAGGGCAGCCATTGAGGTCAGGGTGACTAGCCTTTGGAGACCTGCAGCTAGGGTGGTTTGGGAAGTGCTACCTCTACTGGGCTTGGCTCTGCAGTAAGGTCAGAAGGATCCATGAACCTGCAGAGTGAATAAGAACTAGGCCATGCTGCCTCTGAGTCTGTATACAATGATTTGTCCATCCTGTGGCTTCGGTCACCTAGGAGTTGGCCACATAGACTGCTCCTAACTGAATGGACCTTTTAGGTTTGTGACTTCACTTGTGTTTTCATAGTTTAACTTCCACTTAAAATAACTCAGTGGCACACAGAGGAGACTGTCACAGGTCTTAAAATAAGATTTTTAAAGAAGTGGTGTTATAATTATTACCCCAAAGAATTCTCATTTCAAGGAAATCAATAGGCTGTGTGCTTGGGCAGTGAAGGAAGCCAGGAGAGCTTGTCTTTGTGCCTTCCATGCCCCCACCTCCAGACACCACCACCCAGGAGCCAGCCAGAGCTCCGCCGGGGGCTTCAACTCCTTGTTTCTCTCTTCTCACTCTTCTCATAATGCAATCACGGGATTCCCATGTTCACACAGACCACATCCTGATGTGTGAAGGCTTTCTCACTTCATTGTTATTTATTTATTTGCATCTTTACCTGTTTTCTTACTTTCTTTTCATGCTCCAGGCTTCTACCAACAACCATAGTAAGTTTAGGGCTACTTCACGAACCTGAGGGATAGTGTTCTCCGCAACATTCTCTCCCTATCACCTTGCGGAGCAGAGAGATCCGATGAGGTGCGATGAACTCGGATCCCCTTAGAAATATCCACCCAGGGAGAACTTGGGCTGTGATGTTTGATAAGAATGTGGTGGCAAACGGATTTATCCCACGGTGCCTGACTAATGCAATAAGTGTCCCTTGCGATGTCATAGATGAGCTGTCTTTTGTAATGCCATAGATAAGGTTCAGCCCTTTAGGACTGGCAGTTTGCTGTGCAGAAGGGCAGGGATCAGTCAGTGATGGCTAGTCTCCCAATCCAGGAAGGTGGGAGGGGGGAGAGAGAGAGAGAGAGACTATTCATTCAAGATAGTGTAGTCCTCACTAGTTCTGTGTTTACATTGGAGCTGTAGGCAGCTACATCTCATATGAATACATGCGCTCTGTGTAGTGTATATTGTGTATATGTATGCTCTTTAGCAGAAATATTTTAATATATGTCTTATTCCCCCTGACCTTTTTATACAGAATCATAACTGGACTAAGATTTACCAAATGACAATCATGAATGAAGCAGTATATAAATCCATTATGTAGAGGGAAAACCCAGATGACTTATGATTCATGGAATTGAGTAAGTAAATGGAAATACCATAAAGCAGGAAGTGCTCTATCAATATTTGGTGATCAACTTAAATGTTTATTCCTGTTTACTTAATTAAAATGGCGTGGTGGCTGATCTTTGCTATCAACTTGACATACCTAAGAAAAGGAAACCTCAGTTGAAAAATTGCCTCCATCATGGGCCTGGAAAGATGGCTTAGCTGTTAAGAGCACTTATTGTGTGTGCAGGGTTTGTTCCCAGCACATACATGGTGTGTGCACATACATCCAGCACATACATCCAACACTGTAGTTCCATGGGCATCCAACCCCCTTCCTTGGTCTTCTCAGACACCAGGCATGTGCACAGCCACGTGTGCAGTCAATATTCTCATACACACAAATCTTTAAAAGATTGCCTCCATCGCATTGGCCCATGACAATGTCTGCGGGGCATTCTCTTGATTGCTGACTAATGTAGACAGGCCCAGCCCAAGATGGGTGGTGCTATTCCTAGGCAGGTGAGCCTGGGTTGTGTTAAAAGCAAGCTGAGCACGAGCCAGTAAGCAGCCTTCCTCCATGGTCTCTGCTTGAGTTCCTGCCTTAGCTTCCCTCAATGATGATCACCATGTAAGCTGAAATAAACCCTTTCCTCCTCAAGTTGCTTTGGGCCTGGTGTTTATCACAGCAACAGAAGGCAAACCAGGACCAGGGGAAAGCAGAGTTAAAATTGTATTGCTTTCCATGTAGAAAAGCTGTGGTTCCCAATAGTTCATCTGCTTCAAGTATATTCACGTGTTACCAGCTACCGCAAAGACTCCAGGGATTGTTGCCATTAACCAGGATTTCCAGGAAATCAAGATTTGATTTAAATTGAGAGATGTAAGATTTTATGAGTCCAAAGATTTAAAAGTCATTACAATAAATGCTGACAAATCCCTTAGGTAAATCAGCCTAGGATTAGATTATGTTCCTAGGATAAGTCAGAAATGCTCAAGAAATTGGAGAAAATACCACACATATATTAAAATCTTCATTTTACCTAGGGAATAGAAATAACGCTGTATTTGTGTTGGTATTTTTTTTAAATTACCTTTTACTCCCTGGTGCAAAATTTACTGCTTGGTTTAAAGGCATAATGCACGAAAGAGCCCACTGGGTAGTTCATTGCTTTTCAGGAAGGAACCACCGCTTACATCATAGAGGGACCCAACACATGCACAGACACACGTACACATGCACAAACAGAAATACATGCACAATCCCACACACATACTCCAAGAAATAAATGGTTTTTAAAAAGGAAGAAATTATTGAGAATTCCAAGGAACCCTTGATTATGTTGAATATTTACCCTGATAGAAATAGAGACAGATACATTTTCTAAATACAAAATAGCTTCAGAAAACTTCAGCTATATACAGTCATTCTTAGTTATAAAAATGAAAATTAAAAAAGATAAGTGGATGTTTAGTTTATGAAGATAGTTTTGGCCTCAGACGTATGAATGCCACAAAGAGAACCAAGGCCATGGGCCTAGTCCTGCCTCTGTCACTCGCTAGCCAGTCAGATTGTTTAAAGACTTGGCTTTCTCTTCTTAAAACCTGAACCTCTACATAGTGGGCTGGGGGTTAGATCAGTGGTAGAACTCAAGCTTAGCCTGAACAGGGCCCCGAGTAGAGGGCCCCTAGCACTGCAAAGACCAAAGAAAAAAATGAAGATTGACATCTGTCCTGTACACTTGGCCAGTGTTCAGTGAAATTGACATGGACAGTATGGCGTGGTTCCAGGGAGGAGCCAAGAACCAGGGGCTTTGATTTGCAGGATTTCACATACTGCAGGCTGACCTCAAACTTGTTACATCGCCAAGCATGGACTTGGTTCTGATGGTCCTGCCTCCACCCCCAGAGTTCTGAGATTATAGACATAAGCCACAGCACTCATTTTATATAAGATCGAGTAGAGGGCTTCGTGCATGCTAGGCAAGCCCTCTACCGACAGAGCCGCATGCCCACAGGGTTTAAGGTGGGCTGTGTGTCAGACTGACAAGTCCACTTCGTGGTTGTAATTAGGTTGGGAAATAATAATTATCTGGGTGCTATTTCATCACTTCAGTGATACCAACCAAACCTATTCTTCCATCACCATTGCTTCTTCCCATTTCTACAGAAGCTATACTTTCAAAAAAGCCAGCTTCTAAAGTGAATGGGGCTGAGGGAGAGAGAAGAAATAACAATAGATATTTAATACTTTATAATGTTTGGATATTTAGATGAATTAAAGAGAAACCAAGGGTTAAATACAGTGATGCTCATCTGTAATTTCAGCACTGATGAACAGGAGGCTAGCCTCAGCTACATAGCAAGATACGTGTATACACACACACACACACACACACACACACACACATATATATGTATATATATATATATTATCTTATATATACATGAGAATATATATATATGAGGATAAAATTGGGCTGGGGAAATGGCTCACCCACTAAAGTGCTGGCCTTTAAAACCTGAGAGTCTGAGTCCAGATCTGCAGAATCCACATAAAATGCTAGGCATGGTAATATAGATCTTAAATATTTATCTTAATCCCAGCTGTGGCGAGACAGGAGGTAGACACAGGTGAGTCCCTGGAAGCTCAGGGACAGCTGGCCCAGGATATGTGTCAAAGTTCCATGTCAATAAGAGAGCCGACCTCAAACAAGATGGAACATTCTTGAGGACTCCCACGCACTGTTCTCTGCTGTCCACACACGTGTGCTATGTGTGAGCACACCCACAGACACAGACATACCTAGCACCCAGGCAGAGCAAAGTGAGAGACAGATGTTATTCACCTTGTTCAGTTTTGGATTTAAAAATCTGTTTTCAAAGAATGACTTACTGGACCAGGGAAGATGGATCAGAGAAGAATGCCTGAGAAATGACACCTGAAGATGACCTCTGGCCTATATATGTCCATGCACACATGTTCATGGATACATGCGCTTGCGTGCACGCGCGCGCGCACACACACACACACACACACACACACACACACAACATGGCATGATAGTGACTGAAGGAAGGGCGAAAGAAAGAACAGAGTTGCTAATCAATCCGTGAGGTTTCATAAAGTCCAGGGAGCGAGATCCAGAGGCTTCTTTTGTGGCAGTTTATCCATAGTTGACAACACAGCACTGCACTCTAGAAATTGCCTGAGAAACTGCCTCCCGTACCCTTCCTAAAATTAAAGGCCGTATAAAGGTTTGCCCTGTTCTTTCTCTAGACATTCCAGACGACTGCACTGTGGCTTAGAAGTAAAAGGCAAACAAGCCTGGTGAGAACCGGTCAAGGGTGTTGTCTTAGAGAAGTGATCAGGCAGAAGTGACAGGGGCAGACAGACAGCTTCCCACCATCGGTCTGCATCTAAGTGCTGGGTCAGCTTGAGGCGTCAGCACATAAAAACCTCAACAGGTCGTGAATCACTGAATGAGGTCCGCACATCCGAGAGGGCGTCTTGGGTCTCTTCGGAGCACATGGCAGTGCTTGCTCCCATCTGGCTTGTTTTCAGAGAGACCTGCAAGCGTCAGGAAACACCAGATCGAAAGCCAGCAGGGAAGAGGAATCGAACACCAGCCACCTTGGGCCAAGGGCTTGAAGCCGACCTTGCCAGGGCCTCCAGATGTTTCCTCTCACTTCACCTCATCTCTTCAGTTTTTTCTGCGCTGCACCCATGCCAGCTTCTTCTCCTCAGCCAATGGCCCCACAGATGTCTTTCGATGAGCCAGAGGAAGGATGTGCTGACAGCGGCCGTCACCACATCCAAGTCGAGTGTGCTTACCCACCGGGGAGAGACAGGGCCTTATCTGTCCTCGCCTCACTTAGTGATAACTTCCAGGCCATCTCTAGAAGGTGTTGGTGTGCTCACGACATTGACCTTTCTCAAGCCATGGTGTGCAAAAATAATTTTCCCAGAGGACAGAAGATTTCTATGCTGGCGCCAACCAGATGTTTTGTAGATACCAGGTTGTCCTGTTGGCCCGGGATGAGCGGAAGTCAGTTTCTTCTGCGTCGCAAAGGCGCACAATGTTCTCGTGGCCCCGAGGCCAGCTCTGATTGTTATTTTTATTACACTTCAAATGACACATTTTCTGGCATAAAGACTTATCTTAGGCCTCAGCATGGCCGTATTCATAGAGCCGCAGCTAAGATGATGGATTTATTTTGACGGGGCCCCTGTGACTAATGTGCTTCAGATGAAGAACACTTGGAAAACCCCAAACATTGTTCCCCAGAACTTGCATCTTCACTAAAACTGCAGCAGCAAATGTGACACTGAAGAATTAATTTTTTTCACTATGGCATGACAGGTAGGTTTTCTCATCCATCGTGCAGATAGTTTAAAAAATAGATGACACATTTATAAACACATTATAAACACATGTCAGTTATGTTTCTCCCTTGCACAGAAATTGCATGCATGTGCATGTATGTATAGGAGCACGGATGCACATGTCACGTGTGTGGAAGCCAGAGGGAGAGCTTGGGACCAGTCCTCTCCTCTCACCTTGTTTGAAGCAGGGTCTCTGGCTTGAGATGCATATGCCAGGCTGTTAGGATGAGATCCTAGGGACCTTCCCATCTCTGCCTCCTGCTTCCTGATAGCAGTGCTGAGATTGCTAAAACCCACACTGGTTCTGGGGATTTGAACTCAGGGCCTTGTGTTTGCATGTCAAGTGCTTTTAACCTCTGAGCCACCTCTGCAGGCCCTCTTTATGTGGCTCTAGTTTTAAAGCACTTCCCATTAAGGGGGACCCAGTGGAGGCTCCCACCCCTTTGAGAGTGATAGTGGTTTCACTCTTGGCTTCAGGGAAGCCTAGAGAGAGAGGTCAGTTTGCTGGAGGCATCTGTGTTGGAATGTTAGAGCACTCATGATGGGGCATGACAACTGGCTGATTGAAACAGGGGAAATCTGTGTTCTCACAGTTCTGCAACCGGAAGGGCAGCACCAAGACGCTGGAAGGACGGTTTTCTGTGGGGCTTCTCCTTTGGCGTGTAGACCCATTGTCTCTCTGGGCCTCATATCTTCTTTCTTCTGTGTGCATACAGTTAGGACCTCACCATCTTTTTAAAAAATAATTTATTTTTATTTTATGAGCCTTGGAGTTTTGCCAGTATGCATGAATGTGTGAGGGTGTCAGATCTTAGAGTTATAGACAGTTGTAAGCTGCCATGTGGGTGCTGGGAATTGAACCCTGGTCCACTGGAAGAGCAGTCAGTGCTCTAAACCACTGAGCCATCTCTCTAGCACTGCCTCTCCCTCCTCTGAGGTCATTAACTTCGTTGGACCAGGGCCTGTCCTGAAATCTCTGAATCTCAACCACCATTTTAAGGACCCTGTCTCTCCACACAGTATATGAATTTGGGGTAGAACATGAGTTAATCTATGACAAGGTGTCTGATGGCAACTTATCTCAATGTGAAAAGGAAAATGTGCTTCCAGAGTTCTGACAGCAGTGGAGGGGGAGGGAGGGGAAACTCTTGTTACAGGTGACTGAGGGCAGGCAGTTGCTGGGAATTTTACACACAGGACACAGGAGTTAAGGGATAGCTCTGCTCCCTCTGTCAGAAGCCGTGGAGAGGCCCTGGGTCTGCTTGGCTGCAGAATCTGGGGCCTGAAGTGAGGGAAAGAGCAGAAGATACCGGGCTTCCCCCTTGGGGGCTGAGAACCTGGATTGAGCCTCCCTTTAGGATTCGGTGATTTCGGTGCTCAAAGGGATCTACCAATCTATTTTTAGCCACTGGAGCAAAACATAGAAATATTTTAGATGTTATTATTTTCATCTGGTTACCTGCACAAAAGCATAGCTATGCCGAAGTCTCTCCCCCCACCCTCCGCTGTCTGTCTGTCTGTCTGCCCACATATACATGATGGTGGCACACTTTGGGTGGTCCAAGGACAGCCTAATGGTGTGGATTCTCTCTTTCAGCACACAAGTCCAGGAGAGCAGCCTTGGGTTGTCAGGCATGGATGTGAGTATTTTGCCACTCATCTCTTCCTCCAGTTCCAATGATCTCTTTGAAATAAAAGTAGATTAATTCATAGTTTGGGATCAGTTTAATGGGACTAAACTAAAGATGTTTGTTCTTTGTTCTATACACTGCAGGTGTGTGCTGTTTTGAGCACCATAGAAGCAAAATTTCAAACTCTCCAAATAGCCCAGATGGAGGTGCAGGGCTAAAGTCCTCACCCCAGAAGATCAAAACCTCTGGGAAGCTAACAGCTTACCTACGGACGCACATCTGGAGAATGCAGGGACTTTGAAATCCAGGTCACGGCTGTCACTCTGAGGGGAAGGTTTTATATGAGCAGCTACTGTGGCCATTTGTCTCCAGAAATTGCTCCTCCTAGAGTTTCTTTGGCCATTTCTGTCAAGGAGCCCAGAAGTGACCTTTTGCTGAAAGCTGCACTGTGGAATCACGTGGGAAAACAGGTCCCACAGTGAAACTAGAAAAAGCTGCTGACACCGAGCATCTGCTCCACTGTTAATGGGTGAAGACTTCTTCCTTCTTCTCTGCAGGGAAAGAATTCAGTTAGAAGACAGACAGCAAGAGCAGAAGGCTAGTTATAAAGAAGAACAAAGAACTAAGAGGGAGGTTGGGGAAGGCTAGCCCCTGAAGTCAGGAATAGCCCCCTATTGGTTTCTACATTGTGCTAGTTAAATATCCTATGAATATTTATGAGGTGGTTGGCGTTAATATGGGGGATAAGGTAACCCTTTTTCCTTCCAAATCCTGGTAGACCAGATCTCCCTTTCCGTATATTTTTTCCCAGGAGCCTCTTAAAAGGGTGGTCAGAGGCACAGTGTGAAGGATTTTACACCTGCACCATAGAAGCGAAGGAAGCCACCAAAGCCAGCACTTGTGGTCTGTACATTGCCAGTGTCATTGAGTTTCCTGTCAACCTGTATATCTCATGCTTTCCCCCAGGGAATCCTTTCTGCATTGAATTCAGTTTCCTCTTGATATGCGTGCTTGCTAAAAGGAAGACATGTATAAAATTTGGGTCACATACCCCATTCAGCTTGCCTGATATAATCAAAGAAAGTTATAGGATTTGAAAGGACTTCATTAAGTCTGCATTCTGCTGGGAACCAAACCTGGGTCATCTGTAAGAGCAATAGATGCTCTTAACCACTGAGACATTTATCCAGTCTGTCCCCCATTTTTTGACACAAGTCCTCACTATCTATCCCAGACTGGCCTCTAACTTATTATGTACCCGAGGCTGACTTCAAACTCAACATGTAGGCCAGACTGGTTTTGAACTCACAGTGCTCTTGCCTTGTCTTCCAGAGTGTTGAGATTACAGGCATGAGCCATCACATCCAACTATTTTCCTTTAATTAAGATTTTTGCATGAACTACGGACTTTCCTGTTCCCAAGATTCTGAAGTGAAGAGGTTCTGTTTTAAATTATCCAGATTCACACCGCCACCTTAAAGCAAGAATGTAGAAGCAACTAGGTCTTGCAGATGGTTGGCTTTTCAGGGGAACAGTCTGCCTCCTTAGCTTCTGTGGATTCCCCCTGATGCTCCGTGCTTAGCACTGGACAGGTGTCCTGGGAACACCCTTGGCTGTGAAGTCAAGTGCTAATATATCCAAGCTATTTGTCCTCGTTGATCTGTGCTGGGAGCTACCCCTG
Organism: Microtus oregoni; assembly: GCF_018167655.1. Taxonomy (NCBI): domain Eukaryota; kingdom Metazoa; phylum Chordata; class Mammalia; order Rodentia; family Cricetidae; genus Microtus; species Microtus oregoni. The sequence continues at coordinate 13,805,937 of NW_024543221.1, forward strand.
CCAAAAAGGCCAGCAATGTTAAGGTCCTACAATTAGACCTCCACATTACGCCAGGCACTCAGTGTCCCCATGATGATGTGCTAACAGCCAGTCCCCCTGGGGCCTGCACTCAGCTCATGAGGATGCTAATTTCACTCTATTTTTATTCCTGGCAGAGGAAAATCCAGCATCACTGAAGCCAGTTTCGGAGAGTCGTCATTTTGTAAACTCAAGAAAGACATCCATCCCTCTTCCCCTTATTTTGTAAGTAGTGTTTTGGAGGTTAGCTACTAAAATTGAAAAGTCTGCTTGTAAATTGCGAATGCAGTCTGAGTAGTCGGAAAGGGAGTGTAGTCTCCTCTCACACGTGGAGAGCTTCTGACGGCAGGGATGACTGTGTCTAAAATGTCTGTCTTCCACTTCAATCATCACAAAATGGCAAAGATTACATTATATTATTATATTATCTCTCATTTTAAAGATGAGAGAGTTAAGTTCATAGAGGGAACCTCGCTTGCCCAGCATCCTAAACATGGTGTTCTTTAATGAACCTACAGAGGCTAATCACTGGAGCTAAACTCATGTCCCGTGAACCAAACCCAGACAGAGCGGCTTGTGCAGCAGGAGGGAGAGAGATGGATGTTGAGACTGAATGATTAAAGGACAGGGAACAAATCAAACCGGCCAGTCTTGCTTTAGCATAGGAAAGTGACTTGGAATGAGTGGTGAGGGTCTTCCAGTCTGTGTGTGACTCAGTCACCTTCCTTGTCACTGCGGTGCTGCGCTGTGTGTGCAGCTGGCATTGCCGTGCCTTTGGGGTATACCATCATCTCGCTGGCTATGCTTTCTGCTATACAGATAAAACCTGAAGAGTTTTCTAGAAAATGCAGATTGTTCTGTCTCCAGAATCTCTCTGTGTCACTTTGACAACTACACAGACTCTATTCTTTCTTCCAAGAGCTTTTATCTTTCTTAGATATTTCTTTTTTGTAAGGTTTATTTTATAATCTTTGTGTGACAGCATTTTCCCTCCCCCAGACTTCATTGACAGGTAGCAAAAGCAAGAAGGTTAGCAAGGCAGAGTTGAAGAGAGCTGAGGAAGGCCCAGGCAGCATCTCTCCACCAGTTGTGTGGCTTCTGATGGAGAAGGGGGAGGAAGGGAGCGTAGAGGAGGAATGTGAGGAGGCAGGAAGCAAGACAATGAAGTGAGAGGAAGGAGAGTGAGGAGGAGGAGGTGAGAGAAGGGAGAGGACAGAGAAAGAGGAGGAGGCTTCACCGGGTGGACCTTGGATGGATTTCTTCTTTGATCTGTCAGTGCCCTCTATCTGGGATGAATAAATGTTTTTTTCCTCCACAGTAAAGTCATGTGACACATATGCACCCAAGAGACACTTCTGACTAAGTCCATTTATTTCACTTTCCTGAATTGTGGACACTCACATTTAGCCCTTCATTGTTCAGGTCTGAGGACACGCTGCCCATCTTCCATGGGACTCCCTCCCCTGGGCATTATTGCATGGTTTGGGCACATCATTTTGTTGGTATTTGTCATAGATCACCAGAGTTGCATGCACACAATTCAAGGTCTCCCTCTACTTCCTGTCAGTGAAGAAAGTTTCTTCTGTTAGCCAGGTGTTCCGGTTCTTTATCTAATAGGGATTGAAGTATGGCTATTCCCTGACTCAGCATGTGCTGTTGTTTGTACATAGACCCCTTAGGAGGTAGCCAAGTTTAGATGAAGTTTAGGGTGATGTCTAATCCTACTTGACCGACGCCACTATAAGAAAAGGAAGTCTGGGCGTAGAAACACCCAGGAAGTCCTTTTGGGAACCGTGTGGCCACAGTGAGAAGGCAGCCAGCTGTAGGCCAATGAGAGAGGCCTCAGAAAAAGCAGCCCAGTAATATGTTGGTCTCTAAATTCAACTTTGGGTAGAATCCTTTAGGTGATTTGAATCCTTAAACATTTCCAGAGGATGTGTGCCTTCCATCTACTTGAGTGACATGAACACTAATTCTACTGAGAGTTCCCCAGTGTCAGGAGTTCCTTCCCCTAACTCTCTCTCTTTCCCAACACACTCATTCAGTGGCAGCTGATACAGGGTGCCCTCTCAGATCTGGGCTCGCTTTGTGGGGCAATGAATGTGCCTTTGTGGGGAGCAAGGACAGGACACAAACAGCTATGGACAGACAGGCGGCATTGGAGGAAGGTTTAATGGCAGAAGGGAAGAAGGAAAGTCCATCTGGGCAGCCATGTGCTTGGCTAGAACTTGAAGTTTGAATATAAAATAATTAAAGACATAATTTGCTGGCAACTAAGACCCTCTGCTTTGGTTACTAAGTTCATGAGTCCCGTGTTCTCAGCACTTTTTTCTCCCTGTGGCTGCACTAGTCCATACACAGCCAGGGAAACTTGGGCTAGTCTTCATTCATCCGTTCATTTTATATGCTGTGGTTGAGCCTTCCCCAAATGCCAAGCAATCTACTAGGTACTGAACTGTGAAGAGTGGCAGGTTTCAGGTAGGTGGTAATATCTATTATTTATTAAGACATTTACATGTGATTTTAAACACTTGGAATTTTATCTTTATAACTCTAAATAAGATGGTTATTATCCACACTATTCTAACATAACAAATGAGGAAATTACGGCTGAGGGATGTTAGATTCCTTTCTTAAGGTCCTAGTTAATAGCTGGCCATTCCAGAATCCAAATGCAGCAATGTTTGACTCAGGGTTGAGGTTTTTGGTGCTATTCCATAGCATTTATGAAACCATAACAGTGTTTCTGGTTCAAGAAAAATAAGGAAATTCTCTGAATGATAGTAAGTCAGGTGTATACATATATGATATATACCTTTGATTAAAGAAATTGAATGTATATACACACAACGACAACCAAATCTGACTTCTATGTAGGGACCGAGTGGTTTGTTTTCAGAGTCTTATTTTTAAAAAATCAATACTTTGTTTAGTCTTTAACAGTTAACTTGGAACAGTGTAGAATCACCTGGAAGAGACTCTTACCTGAGGAACTGTCTAGAAAGTGTGGGCCTGTTGTCATGTCTGTGAGGGATTCTGTTGATTGTTAGTTAATGTGGAGAGACCTGGCCCATATGGGTGGCAGCATTCCCCAGAGCATCCTAAACTGTGTAAGAAAGAAAAAAGCAAACACGCAAGCAGGTCTCCACGCATTTCTTTCTGTCTGTTCTTGTCTATGGATACAACATGATTTGAGCTCCTGCCATTGTGAATTGTATGGTACCATGGACTATAACCCAGAATTAAATACCAAGCAAATCCCTCTTTCCCTGGGTATTTTATCTCAGAAACAGAAAGGAAACTAGGAAAAGTGCTTTGCCCTCTTCTATCTTCACTAGTATAAACCCCCAGCTCTTTGTCATGTGTTCAATAGTTTTTCAGTTTTAGGCATTAGCCAGTGAATTCTTATCATGGAAGTCAAAGAGTTCTCTGTCATTTGCTATTTACCTCCACCGAATATATACCACTTTCTGCTCACCCCTCCACCCTCCCAGTGTTGCTGAACCCCATACTCAGTATAATATTTAATATATAATTTTTATTTGTAATGTCTAATTAAAACTCGGTGTAATGTATAATTTATAACAGTCTAACTCTGTGACTACAGTTCGTACGTCAGTCATGTGTACACCCCCCCTCCCCCGAATTCTCTTCTCTTGGGCAACCTTCTGTCTTCCTGGAGTTGATAGCTGCCTCGTGTCTTTCTTGACTCTCTGTGCACTCGTCACCCTTTCATCCCATACCCTGTCCCAGTTGTCTAGCTTTCCCTCACCAAGTCCAGTCTGGACTGGAGCAGACTGTTCTAGAATGTTCCAGAATGTTCTAAGATCATGACTTTTAAAGCCAGACCGCTTGTTTTCTTTGATACACTTTTCCTTTGTCTAACAGAGAATCTTCTTAAGAAAAGTGCATGGAAAAAAAATGTTGAAACCCTGAATGTCCAATAAAGTTTTTCTTCTCAGGTCCATTTGGTAGTTTTTCTGGGTAGAGAATTCATGTTGGAAATACATTTTCTTCAAAATTTTTATTCATTGAAGCTACACTCTTCTGTAACATTAAGCTGATTCTTGGTCTTTAAAAGAAACAGTTTTTAATATTTGAATTATTAACAAGTTTGGGGTTTCTCTTAGTTCTCATGAATTTACTGGCATGTGTCTTGTTTTCATTCATGCTGTGAGTTAGTTCCCTGTGGCCTGTTTATCAAGTTTGGGAAACATTTTTAGATTGTTTTCTTGGTGATTATTTTTCAGACTCTTGCAACAGTAGGCTCGGGTTTCTGGATTCTCAGAGTACAAGCAATTTTTAAAAATTTATCTTGGGTTAAGGAGATGGCTCAGTGGATAAAGAACTTGCTATGCAAGCATGAGGACCCAAGTTTGGATCCCAACATCCAGCAAAGCCAGTTACACACATACATACATACATACACACACACATGCACACACACACACAACACACTCACAATTACCCTTCCATTGCTTTAACAGTATCACTGGCCCTATGTAATGTTTAATAATCACTGTGAATCTCAGCAGAACTGAGATAGCTTCCTGCAAATATAAGCTTTGGGGTTCAAGTTTACAGCCAGACTTGTCATATTCCTCAGGGAAAGCACAAGATTCTCAGAGTGCTGCGTGGCTTTCTCTGCTAGTGACCCTCTTCCAGCCAAAGATTCAGTCCTGCTGGCTTTCAGAGTGACATCCTGTTAATATGAATTCTCTCCAAACTCCCATGGCTTTCCCTTCAATGACTCATCCATAGCAAACTCAGCTTTCTCTCTCACCGTAACAAGGCTGAATTTTCCATGATGTGGGGTAGTGGTGGCCAAGGAAGGAGGTGAGCAATGGCCAGGGAAGGAGGTGAGCGGTGTGCCCATCCAGATTCCTGCTGAGCTGATGGAGGCTTTTCCTGTTTGAGCTCCCTTGGGAAGAATGCCTGCAGAGGGGCATACTGGTGACTGGGGGAGATGGGGCTGAGAGGATGGTGGGAAAGGATACGCAGGCATGTGGGGGAAACCCAGAGGATGAAGGTCAAGTGTGGCCAGGCTGAATTTATGTGAGAATTCTTTGGAATGTTGTCTAGGGGTTGCTTACCTTAACATAAGAGTTACAATCGAAAGGTTTATGGTTGTAGACCAGATGGACATTTGGCGCGTCTTGTTCACTGAAAACAAAGGTAGATAGAATTTAATCAATCTCACCCAAAACCTGTCCACTTAATTTTAAAGTTGGTAAGAAGTCAGACATCTGAGTGGAACTGTGTGGCATGTCTCTGGAAAGTTCCAAGCAGGTTATCTTCTCTACATATGAGCACCTGAAGCCGTTGTGAAATTATTTTTTAAAGATGACAGGAGACGCTCCCATCCATTCCCTGCTGGTTGCTGGCACCAGCCACCAACACCCAGGGGCTTTGGTGTGGAGTGATGGCAGAGATGGCTCATTTCTAAGATTAAAAAAAAAAAAAAACAGCAAATGAAGAAGAAGTCCAATCTTTCCCCGAAAGATCACGTAATCAAAGGGCTCCTCATATGGAATCAATGGGACTGTGTTAGTTCCGAGCGATCAGCACTGCTGAACCAGGGTTTTCCTGTGTTCTCTTGAGTCCGGGCCTCAAGGTCTCAGCTGGCTGCAGTCCAGCTCTGAGCCCTTCTCTTGACAAACACGGTGCAGCAGCCTTGCTCCAGCACTTCCGCCCAGCAGGGGAGGGTTCTCACTGTTCCTATAGGTCAAGAGCATCAGCCTGATGCTCTGTAGCCTTTTCGCTCATTTTGTCCTTAATATGTACAGAGAGTTTGGGGACTATCAACCCTGTAAGTCACTGGATTGCCATCCGTGCCCCATGAATGGAGGGTAAAGGTGACTGGAAGCTAGGTAAGGGGACACGTGTGTCATGCCAGCGCTTAAGAGGTAGGAGCAGGAGAATGAGAAGTTTGAGGTTAGTCTGGGCTACATGATACCCTGTCTCAAAACAAATTGACCAACTAGGTGAATAACAGATTGTGTGTATGTCTTTCTCTCTGTGGTGTGTGTGTGTGTGTGTGTGTGTGTGTGTGTGTGTGTCTTCCTCTATTGCTGTCTATCTAACTGCGTTGACATAGAGGAGACAGAGTCTCCCATTGAACTGCAAGCTCTCCATTTTGCCAGACTTGTCAGTCAGTGAGCCGCCTGTCTCCATTCCACAATGCTAGGGTTACAGGCACACCCAGCAATGCCCGGCATTTTGCGTATGTGCCAAGGATCAAACTGAGGTCATCATGCTTGCAGAATAAACTGTCTTACCCACTGAGCCACCTCTCCAGCTCTGACTGGGAGATTTCAAAGAAATTATTCTAAAATGACGAGACAGGGAACTGACTCAACAAACCCATGTTGGCGGATTGTCACAAATGTTTGATTTTTGGATATGGATTAAGGTCTTGCAAGGTGGTGAGAGGCCTCCGAGCTTGGAGCCAGGAAGCTGCTAACAGTTACACCCCAGGCTGCCTCCCTTCACTTATGCTTTCTCCATAGCTTGGGCTTCAGGTCCCTCTTAGCAGAGACAGTATCACAGGAGGACTGGTAGAAGCTTGACTCTGGGTGTGGATGGGTGTGAAGACTTGCCTGTTCCGTGTGCAGGGATCCTGTACTTGGTTCCAGTTGGCATGGAAAGTGTGGACTCTTCTTCCTGTCTTCTGGTCTCCGTCCTGCTGCATGATGGATGTTAAAAAGCCTACCAGTAGGACAGTATATTATTTCACTGGTGTTGCCTTTCTGGAAGACTGCTCTCTGTGGACAACCCTCATATTATTTTATTGCTCAAGAAAGGTGCTAGCTAAGTTTTTAAACTCCAGTAATTGCCATATTTCCATTATTTTTTTAAAACTTTTTTTTATTTATTTACTTAACTTTATTATGTTTGTTGGTGTGAAGGTGTCAGATCTCATGGAACTGCATTTTCAGACAGTTGTGAGCTGCCATGTGGGTGCTGGGAATCGAACCCGGGTCCTCTGGAAGAGCAGTCAGTGCTCTTAACCGCTGGGCCATCTCTCCAGCCCCTATTTCCATTATTTTATATGTTTAATTATATAAAACACACACACACACACACACACCTCTAACAGGCACCTAGACTCTTGGGCTCCTAGGGTAACAACAAGCAGGCTGAAAGTCTGGCCCCTCTGCCTTCAATCTGTGCCTATTTCCTACATCCCGAGTCAGACTTCTGCTTGACTGCACAGGTGTGTTAATTACTAAGGAATATCTGTCAACTTAGCCTACTTCAGTCCCCTTCAAGACTGGATATTCAAAACCAAGTCGTTCTCCTAGTCCTGCCGTCACCTTGGATACCAGGAATAACAAAGTCTGGCAGGACACGCCTGTAGGCGCACTTTTCTTTCCTGCCTGTTAGTTCCCAAATAACCAACATGGAGACTTAATGCTACTTAGAGATGCTTGGCTTGTTGCCAGCTAACCCTTACATTTTAATTAACCTATAATTTTTATCTGTCCTCTGCCACATGGGAGTACCTTCTTTCAACAAGGACATTCATCTCGTTTTTCTCTGAGTTTCTCTCACCTCCCCTGAATCTGCCCTCCTTCTTCCCAGTTTGGTTGTCTTACCTATACTTCCTGCCTGGCTACCAGTCAATTTTTATTAAACCAACTCAAGTGACAAATCTTTACAGTGTACAAAAGGATTGTTTCGCAGCGCACACCATTCACATGCAGACAATCTTCCCCAATGGTGGGGCGGCACACTAGACAGGAGTAACCATCCTCCAGGGTCCACATTCCCTCCAAGTGATAACTGCAACAAGTACTTTTCCAAGCCTTTTGGAGAAGCACAGCTGAGCAAGGCCACATCTTCATCAGAACTGCTCAGTCATACATGCTTCTTCTCTTCTTGTCCCTTGCTCCAGATCTTCCTTGATTTAAGCCTAAATCCGTGTCAGTACCATGAAGACAGTTGGGATCACTGGATCTTTTCGTCTGTTCCTCCTCTCACTGAGTGTTGATTAGATTCCATTCTCTACAGCCATCATTACTTGTGTTTTTAATTGGTGTGCTGGGAGACTTCTCAGAGACTAGCCTATTGGGGGACGATGAGGTCATAGTCTTACTTTCAAACTCTGGTTAGTTGCCCAAAGGGCTTCACAGCAGGAAGCCCTGGCTAACCCCAGAGATACCAAATACTCAGGGAGGGAATTCTCCTGAGGGCAGAGAGGGATCAGCATGATCTTGTTACGTACCATGCCTGGCCCCAGAATCTGGCACATAGTTGGTACTCAATAAATGTTTCTCAGTGAAGGAAAGCAAATAGCAAATGTTATTTAATAACACCACAGTTGTCAAAAATGATTCTTTCTGTGTTGGATTCTGCATATCTGGCATTTCCCAGGGGCTCTGCCCTTCGTGTGAGTGAATCCGGTCAACACTCACTGTCATCTCGTGCTCTTGTTTGCAAAATCAAGTCCGAAGATTAGAATTTTCTCAGCAGACAGAGGCGTGTGTGTGTCAGCTGTCCCCACACTGGATCACTGCCAGGCTTCCTGGTGAACACTCCAGGTAGCGTGGAGTTAAGTTCCTCATGATCTGATCTTTTGGTCCTCATCACATTTCCCTGTCGCAGCCCAAACATAGAACATCCCTGATAGGCAAGAACCCCCTGGCTTCTCTGGTTCCCCGATGCCTATCTTCTTTCAAAGTTAAAAAAAAAAACAAAAAACAAAAATAAATTGGTGCAGCTTGAATCTAAAGTGTCCTCCAAAGGCCCTTGTCTTAAAGGCCTTCTCCTCAGCCCGGTGTTACTCGGAGGCAGTGGAACATTTAAGAGGTGGCCCCTCCTAGTGCACAAGTCATTGGGGAACCCTTAAAGGGGACTGAAGACTCAGTCCCTTCCTGTCTTTATTTCCCGGCTGATAGGAGGTAAGCAGCTTTCTTTGTCACATGGGACTCTAAGGTGCAGAATTGTCACATGCCCATAAGTAACGGGACCAACTGACCTGGGACTGGAACCTCCAAAACTGTGAGCCCGCAGGAGGTGCTGTGGTACACCTGTAGTCCTAGCCGTGGGAAGCTGGGACAACAGGATGGCCACAAGTTCAAGGCCAGCTTGAGTTTTGTAGCAATTTCCCAGGGGCAAGGAATGGCCTTGAAATTAGGGTGAGAACTTGTTTCAAATAAATAAGGAAAATTAATAATAATATTAATATTAAAACTTAAAAAACCCCGAACAAAACAAAGGCCAGTCATAGCAATAGCACCCGGACAGCAAACAAACAAAACCAAATACACAGGTGGTTAGTTTTTGTAAAGTTGACATGAGTTAGATTACTAGAAGAGGGCCCCTTAACTGAGGGATTCCCCTGGGCCAGCTGCGGAGCATTTCTTTACGGGTGGTTGATGTCCCTGGCTTAGCCCACTATGAGTGATGCCATTCCTGGGCAGTAGAACTGGGACTGGGATGTGCAAGGAAGCATGAGGAGCAAGCCAAGGAGAGCAAGCCAGTGAGCAGCATGCTCCATGAGTCCTGTCTCTGCTTGAGTTTCTGCCCTGACTTCTGCCAATGACGGACTGGCATGGAGCTGTGCAAGCCAAAGAAACCCTTTCCTTTACAAACTGCCTTTGGTCACGGCATTTATCACAGCCAACGAAAGCAAACTATGGCAGAAACGGGCGATAAAGACGGGCTTATTGATGTGACAGTCTTGATCACGTTGTTTCGGATAGGATTGTGGAAGGATTTGGAATTTGGTCTGGAAAATCTGTTGTGCCCTCAAAGCTATTATAATGGGCTATTTCTGTGGACGCTTGGGAGACAAGAGGGAGCTGAGAGGAATGCAGATGGTGGAGGCTTGGCTTGTGATGTTTCAGACATAAGTTTGAGAGTCCCATAAAACTGCTAGCTAAGCCATTCGTGCAGTACTTGAGAACTTGTGGTTTCTGGTTAGCAGGCTTTGGTTAGTGTTTAAGTCACTTTGACACCATCTAGAGTCTCCTGGGAAGTGGGGCTTCAAGGGAAGAATCGTGTGCATTGGATTGGTCTGTGGATGCATCTCATCTGTGGGGCATCTCCTTGACTGCTAGTTGAAGGACCAAGCCCACTGTGGGTGGTACCATCCCTAGGTAGCTGGGCCTGAGCTGTGTAAGAAAGGTAACTTAAAGTGAGCCGCTAGGTAAACCAGGAGTGTTCTCTGCTACAGTTCCTGCCTGACTTTCCCTCAGAAGGACTATGACCGGGAAGTGTAAAATTAAATAAAACCCTTTCTCCCCAAGTTGTTTTTAGTCATGATGTTTATTTAAGTAACAGACAGCTGATCAGAACAGCAGGGCTCCATTGCTCTCCAGGGACCCTCGGCTTGAGCAGGAGGTGCACTTAATGCCCCTTCCTAGGGAGAGTTATCCAGGAGGGTATTTTGTTATTGTTGTTTTTTTTTTTTTGGGTCTAAATCGACAGGGACGGACCTCTTTATACACTACTACATCCTTTGCTGAAGTCATCAACTGTGCACCTCCAAGCTTCCCCTCAGCTGAAACCATCTGGCGAAGGAGGAGAGGTCTGGTCAGAGCAGCCTGAGGTAAACTCGGTGGAGCAGGGAGGATGCCTGGCCTCCTGGTGTGGTACGGAAGTGGTGCCAAAGAATTTCAAGCCAAGCAGTCCCTACCTAGTGGAGAGTGACTTTAAACAAACAGTACTGAGGTAAACACATTTTCAAGTTGCTCTTGAGAACTGCAGGATGGAGGGGCGGGGCAGGGACTGTGGCTCCCTCCTTCCCTTGTCCCCCTCTGCCATCTGCCGGCCACAGCGTGAAGTGCTCCTGAATGACTTCCGGAGGTTCCTGTGAGTTCTGTCTGGTTTTGTGGGTACAGGATCTCCCCATGTGGTCCAGGGTGGTTCGGGGAAGCCTCACCTTTTTTCTCATCTGGTAGGGAGGATTATAGGAGTGAGCCATTGTAGCCAGCTCAGGAAGGAAGTTTTATTACTGTATACTTTCTGAACTTGCAATGTGGCTTCGGAGAAAAGTTGTGGCACAAGTCTCCAGAATCCAAACTTTATATCCCTGAAATCATGGGAGAGTTAAAGATCTGAAGAATCAACTTGTCAGTTTTCTTCCTGTACTGGATAGGTAACATGTAAACTCTGAACACCGTGTTTAAACTCTGACTCTTTAATCTCTCAATTTTATTTTAGCAGTTGTGTGTGTGTGTGTGTGTGTGTGTGTGTATGTGTGTTCACAAGTGAAGATTGGTTCTCTCTCTCTACCCTGTGAGACGGAACTCACTCAGGTGTCAGGCTTGGTGGCTTGTGACTTTACCTGCTGAGCCGTCTCGCTGGCTCTCTATAACTTACCGACGATGCTGGCCAGGAAATGTCACCTCCTGGTCCTCTGTCTCCTTGAACTTGAACTTGAACGTGAACTTGAGAGACACTAGGTCTTGCTTCTCTAGTGAGTTTGATGCAGATGATGAGAGCTTACAGGTGTGCACCTTGTAATAGTTCACACCCTACCCACCCTCAGGAAATCCCATGTACCATAGTCTTAGATCTACCTAAGAGCTTAGGCAGCCATTAGAATAGGGAACACAGAGTATTCTGGGAGCTCCTTGTGCATATATGAGTGTGCCGTGTTTGTGTCACACGGCTTCCATTTCAACACTACAGTCAATGCAAGCAGTATGAGTCCATGTTCCTGAATCTTTCTCTTATTGCCTCCTGCTAGGAAATTCACATTCCTTCTGATCACCTACAATACTTTATCTGGGCTGAGATTGATCATTTCTGTCTGGGAATATCAGCCTGGATTGCCCAGGTCCCTAATGGTCAGGACCAGCCTACTGGGTCATAGTGTCTCGCACTGTGTCATTTAGCAACTATTCAATAAATACTTGTTGAAGGGATCTCGTGGATTCCCCCAGGAATCCTGGGTCGAGTGGAGCAGATCTGAACTGTGATCATTCTGTGGAGGAGGCATGGAGCCTTGACAGTGATAGAATTGGGAGTGGAGGTCAGAGCCGGGATGTTAACATGCCGCCAGTATCCATGGAGAAGAGTGAGAGAGAACAAGAGAACAAGGCTCGCCTTTAACCCTCGCAGCCACACGATGGGGATCGGTTTTGGTGACACTCAGGGACGGGAACTCCTTTGCAGCCGGTCCTCTCTACCTCGTCCTGCTCCGCAGAAGTATGTTTTCACTGCTGGGGTCACAGTGGTCACGTTTGCTGTCCTGTTTCTGATAGTACCAGTAGCCCTGAAATGATCGATGCATCAGATAGTGATATCAAGATATTTATTCCCCAAATTAACTTGTGATTCTTTTTTTAAAGACATCTAAAGTTTAGTTGATTTTTAATTTATGTGTTTAGGTGTTTTGTCTGCCCACCATGCCCACCCCTGGTACATGCAGGGTCTAGAATGAAGCAGATCTCTTGAGACTGGAGTTAGAGGTGGTTGTGAGGCCCCCATGCTGGTGTTGAGAATCCAACCAGGATCCTCTGGAAGAGTAGTCAGTGATCTTAACCACTGAGTCATCTCTCTGGGCCAAAACTTACATACTTATTTATTTACTTACCTTTGGTTTTTGTTTATTTGTTTTTGTTTTTGAGGCAGGTTTTCTCTGTGTGGCCCTGGCTGTCTGTACTCATTCTATAGAACAGGCTGGCCTCAAACTCAGAGATCTACCTGCTTCTGCCTCCCAAGTAGTGGGACCAAAGGTGTATACCACCACTGCCTGGCTCAAAATTTACTTTTATTTATATGTCTGGCTATGTGTGTGTATGCACACATATGTATGGTGCCTGAGGTGGCCAGAAGAGGGTGTTGAATCTCCAGGAGCCTGAGTTATAGGCAATTGTGAGCTACCTGTTGTAGGTGCTGGGAAGTGAATTCTGGTCTTATGCAAGAGTAGCAAGTGTTTTTATTTGCTGGGCCTTCTCTCTAGTCCCCAGTCTTGAATTCTTGACAAGCCATAGAATCCAATAAGACCAGCCCTGTTACCTTTTGTTAGGTATAGAGTAGGCGAGTCAATTCTATCACTACCCAGTCCTTCTTTATACTTTACTTCAAAGACCTCCATCTTCCCTGATGATGTTCAATATATATCAATAAAGGCTTATTGATCATGGACCTAGCCCCATGATCCTAGGACCCTCACCTAAATTTGGGAACCTACAAAGTTGTGAGCTCTTTGAGAGTGGGAAATGTATCTTACCCCATTTTTTTTTTAACATGCTGGGTTTTTGTGAGTGCTAGGCCAGGTTCCACCACGGAGCTACAACCTATCCCATCTAATCCATTCTCTAATTCCATATGCGAAACACAGAACTGGTTGTGGTTGTCATGGTGATGACAATGGCAAAGACGACATTGAGTGTTGTGTATGGAGCCCTCACAATGTGGCAGAATCATTGCTATTCCTCTCAATGACCTCGGAGGCAGGAGCCATTAACGTCACCTGGAGGAATACACTGTCACATCAGAGGCTCTACGTCATTTCCAAAAGCCACACCTCTGGGGGATGGTAGAGATGGGATTTAAACCCAGATCTTTCTGGCTCCAGGAGCTGAGTGATGGTGATAGCATAGTCTGGTCCGTGGTCGGTGCTTAGTGTGTGCATGCGGAGCCAAACGGGGAAGATGGAATAGAACTTGGCAGGGAGCTTCCCTTCCTGTTTTCCGCTCCTAACTGACTTGCAAAGGCATTATTTGTTACAGAACATTATTTTATCATTAGTTTCAATGCTCCAGCGTAGACCGCCAGTCCCTTGAGACAGCCAACTTTCGCAATTCATGCCTCACATGCATTTTTCAACCCCTGTGATAGTTTTGAAAGGAATATGTGATTAGCCTCATTTTTCAGACGAGGGGAAAGTGACTCGCCCGCCGCTCCAAAGCGTGTGGTGGCAGCCGAAATGTGTTTGTCCACCTCTGACATCCCCACTTCGCTCTGGCCTTTTCCAGGTCACAAACGACCTGGCCCAGAGCCTCCGAGTTTTTGTCTCCCTTGTTTTCCCTCTCTTCTTGCTAGCCTGGCAAAAATCACAGAAGTCTCATAAAATGACTGATAGGGCCGGGCTGGTTGGTCTAATCTGCATCTCCATCTGCTCCCTTCCACCAGGACAGCTACAGAAAATCAACAGTGGATGTCAGAGGCAATGGAAGCCAGAGTCTGTTCGCAGAGAGGGCTGGACGCAGCCCTCTACTGCCTCTGCCTCATCGTCTTTCTTTCCTGTGACTGGTAAAGACGAGCTGGACAGCAAGAATATAATTTTTCTAGAAAAGAAAAAGATTTCCCTTGGGAAATCTGCAGCGTTGTAAGCCAGAGGAGAGCTCTGGCTCTCACCTCAATTGCACTTTCTTGGGGAATGAGCTTCGTCAGAGCTCCTCAAGAAGCTGGAGATGAGATGTGCCTCTCCACTAGACCTGTTTGCCCGGGACTGAAGCTCACACTGCTGCTATCACACATAGGGACCAACCTGTGGACCAATTCACTGTATCCTCTTCTGTGCAGTTATGCCAAGCTGTGGTTTATAGGATCCAGAGGACTGTAAAGTTCTATAAAACAAAATAGACAGCGTGCATACACAAGAGTCATCACGTAGGAAGGCGGGGGGGGGGGGGGAGCACCTTCAGCACTGAAATAACCTAAGAATTGCAAAAGTGTCTCAGCAGGGTGCTTCTTGCTCCGAGCTCAGGGGAACTTCTGCTCTGGGATTTTTTTCTTTCCTTTCTTTTCCTTTCCTTTCCTTTCCTTTCCTTTCCTTTCCGTTTCCTTCCTTCCTTCCTTCCTTCCTTCCTTCCTTCCTTTCTTTTTGAGGAGGGCCTGGAAACCAGGGCTCCTGCTAAACTCCTGAAATCTGAGAATGTGTAGTCTCAGTGCAACTATGCTTAGAAGAGGCTAGTGGTCCCTCTGTGTGTGTGCGCGCGCGCGTGGGCGCGCGAGCGCGTGCGTTTGTGCACAGGTGAAGGCCAGGGGCTAATCTCGGGTGTGTCCCTCGGTTGCTTTCCACCTTGTTTGTTTGTTTTGCGAGAAGGTCTCTCACTAAATCTCACTAAATAGCTCCTCCATTTAACTAGCTACCTGACCAGCAAGTTTTGGCTATCGCCACCCTGCTCGTGCTGAGATTACAGGTACATGTCACCAGGCCTAGTTTTGTTACCTGGCCACTGGGGATCAAACTCAGGTCTTCATGCTTGCATGGGAAGTATTTTACTGATAGAGCCATTCCATAGGCCTGCTCCAGTTCATTTTAAGATTTCCTTTGCACTGGGTGTCTAGTCCGATCAGGAGAAGGGTGCCCTAAGCAGTGACATGTTCCTATAGGCTACATGGAGTTCTTATGAGAGGTTGTTCAAGTCTGTCCCCAAACTATTTATGACAAATTGTCATTTGCTGAAGGGACATCTGTGTATCTCTTTAGATGGAAACTGCTGTCTACTTGGCTAATTTGCAGACACGCCTCTGCCTTCCTGACTGTGACTTCTGTTATAGGGAAAGCTGCTATCTGGTGAATAAACATAAGCCATGTGTGTTCAAAGAGATGGGCTAGGAGGAGTGTTCCAAATGGAGAAACATCTTTGACCCCTCGGGCTCTAAGACCAGGAACTGTTTTCTTCAGCCAGGGAGAGGGCAGTCAAGGGGGCCAAGCCTATTCACAGGTTACCTGGTCCAACCCCAATTCACAGGGTGCCATAAGAGTGTCTGTGACCTCTGCCAGCTGATGCTCTGCTAGGAAGGTAAAGTGCCAGCGGCTTTAGCTTTCCCTTGGGATAAAGGAGACAGCCCCAGCGCCAAGGTCATGTTGAAAGCACAGTCTCCTCACCCTGTGCCCCATGCTAAGGGGAGGTGGGGAGACTTTGGGGTTCTCCACTAGGGTTTCTCAGAAGGTGAACAATTCCCACTAAAAGGACAAAGTGTGGGAGAGGCTATATCTACATGGTGCCTAATAGCTAGTTAAAAACCAGCATCATCAGCCACTCAGATGTTTCCACGTGTACACATGTCTGCCCACAATGGTGAAGACCCACGACTGACTGGAGGCAGCCATTTCCACCCGATTGCTCTAGAGAAAGGGGCTTGTTCTCTTGAGCTCACATGTAGGTGGGGAGAAGTGATTTAAACTCAAGACCGCGGTACCCAAGTTCATCTCCCGCTCCCAGTCATGCCCATCCCAAGCTTTGTAAGGCAAGAGGTGCCAGGTCCAGGGGACTTCATCAGCAACTTGTTCACACACAAGTTCAGGTCATTCCAGCTGTGCTGACTTGATGGGATTCCCAGGAAGTAAGAGCCACGGAGACACAGAGGCAGTGCTAGGAGAACAACGACCTGTTCCACTTGAACTTCACACACACACACACACACACACACACACACACACACACACACACAGCCTTAATCATTATTTAGTTCAGAGCTTTAACAGAAGGAGGAACTGAAAGCAAAGAACAAGGCAGAGACGGTTTCTGGCCCCTGTGTGGTTTCAGGGTTGACACTCTCCACACTGCACAGAGAGACAGTGACATGACTCACCCAAAGTCCCATGAACATGAGAAGTGAGCCTGGCATCCTGTACTCCAGACTGTGAGCAAATGTGCCCTTCATGTATGTTAGTGTGTGTTCCTCCACGCCCCTCATGCTAGCTAGTCCTGTGAGCCTTACTGACACTTCACTGGAACAGAAGACATGGCTAACGAGTGCTATTTCCACGGAAAGGCCCAGGAGGTCTCCACCATTCCATGTGTATTTCCGTGGCCTGTGTATTGGTTTGTGAATTGCCCCAAAGTTTTCAGCATGGTGGTCACCAAGTTTCAAGAGAAATAGGTATGCTTCTCTTCATGGGTTTGGATAAAGAGTCCCTTGCAAGGGCTAACTTCAGTATGACCCATTGTTCTGAGCCAAACAGGTTCAGGTTTCCACAGGTCGAATCCAGTCACCACCAGCCTTGCATGGGTCACTGGCCTTGAAAGGGGTCTGCACACTCATCAATGTAGGATTAGTCCCTCGGAGGCAGGGTCGTGGTCTGAATGGCTATTTAAAGCGTGAGTGGCCTTTAACTGTGTCCCTCATTCTTTTAAGCCCCTCTGAGGACTCTCAGTTCATCTCCTGCTCATTAGAAGTGACACTTCCCAGGCCGGAAGGATGACCAGGGTGCATCAGCAAGATGAACTCTTTACCACAGAGAACAGGAGATAGCTTGGGGCTAGCTGTGGGGGAGAGGGCGCTACAGCAAGTGGGGCTTGGGGCTTCCAGCTCTGTCTTCCTTGTAGCGTGAGGTACCTCGGAGATGCTGTGGCACAGACGCAGAATGAGCTCCCAGGTCCTCTTCTGAGGCACAGTAAAGTCACCTCCAGCACCCAGGTGTTAACACTTGGCTCCTCTCCTAACTTCCCAGACAAGCACACGCTTTGTCCCCAAAGCCGCTTCAACCTTCTCTGTCTTCATTCTGCTCACTCTGAGTAGCATAGAGGTTGCTTTCAGTGACACGGCAGCCCTAGAGTTCACTTCGATCAATTTCTGATAGTAAAATATTTCAAACGCATTCTGAATGCTTTGGGAAGCTGAGGGGATGCAGCTGGAGCACGCAGGGCAAGGACACCTGTCCCGGGTGCCAACGCTCATACTGCAGCACAGTAACAAGGAGGATGGTCGCCTCTGTCCTCATCTCCAGGTGAAGAGTCAGGAACTCCTCCGATACTGAGTTCAACCACATGAGGGTGAAAACTCCCATTCTGCCGTGTGAAGAATCAAATCACCCCCATCCGGCAACCTCCTCCTCTGCTCTCCCACCTCCTCCTGTTCCAGGTTTCCCTACATCCTAACGAGGCAGACATTGGCAGTAGGGAGGATAGAAGCATTGGGTCTTCAGGAGTTCACTTTCCAAGAAGACATTTAGAGTTATCTTGTGTGACCCTCTGTTATCAACTGTGTTTGCTCTTGTTTTTAAAGCATGCTATTAAGTGTGTGAGAGACACTTCCTGGTTGGAGGTCAGAGGACTGAGTCACCCTCGTTATCTACTGTATGGATCCTGAGGGTTGCACTCTGGGCTTCAGGTTTGGCTTGGCAGCTGGCACCTTCACCCTCTGAGCCACCTTGCCAGCCATCAGCCATTGGCTCTTTGCTATTGTTATTATGTAAGTTATATGTAGACGTGTGTTTATGTGTAGATATGTGTCCTTGAGTGTGATGCTCATGGAAGTTGGGAGAGGCTAACAGGTGCCCTGGAACTAGGGCTGTAAGTGGTTATGAGCCATGGGATGTGGGTGCTTGGGACCAAACTTGGGTGCTGGTCAAGAGCAACCCAGGCTCTTAACTGCGGAACCATTTCTCCCCAATTCAGTTTTCCTTTCTTAAGATGAGTATAAGCCCAGTTCTCCTCAACCTTCTGTGGGATAACTTGCTGGCATGGGTCCTCCCCTTTGCTCACTTAGCGGTCTCTTATAGGAGTTACCAGGAAAACATGGTCTATTCCAGACAGGGTTTTGCCGTATTGATTAGCATACATTTACTGTTCTCTGTGATCTGTTTTTTTCCTGTGACCCAGGGCCTGGCAGAAATCAATGTATGCAGACTTTGACTTGGTCGTCGTGTGTTGACGTGTTGACGCAGCGAATGAACCGGGTACGTTCAGTCACCATTACACATGCCCGTGTCATGCACCAGGTGCTCTAGGTACAGGCTGCTGCTTCGAGGAGTCTGCACGAACCCGCCATTCTTCTTGTGTTTGTCATTAGTGAGCAGCCCTTCCATCCTGCTGTGATGTGAGCAGGCCTTTGATGTCAGCATCTCTGTATTTGTTTCATTTCCTCCCGAGAGCCGGGCACTTACTTATTTTCCCAGAGTCTGTTTGGGGGATGTGTCTACTTAGCCAGAGAACATTTTCAATAACCTCTCTGGCTTTTATTGCCCTTCTATTAGCCGTATTCTTTTGTTGTACTAGGTCACCTGGGCCCCATCAAAGCAGGAAGGGGACTCCTATGTCCAGAATCCGGTAAGGTAGATGAGATGCAGGGTGGTAGAGGGAAAGCTAGGAACCCAAGGTAGGGACAGTCCAGAAGGCTGGGAAATCACAGTGAGATGAAATGAGCGTGGGCGGTGGCAGTAGAGAGGTGTGGGTGAGGGTGGATGCAAGCTCTTAAAGAGGAAGGATGGGAGAGCCTGGAGAGACAGCTCATGACCAAAGTGCTTCCTGTACAGGCACGAGGACTTGAGTTTGGACACCGGCACCTATGTAAAAGCTGGGGATGGCAGCTTGCGTTTGTGATGCCAGCACTGGGGAGTAGAGACAGGGAGCTCTGAGTTCATCTATCTCTCAAGGAAGCATTTCTGCATCCCTAACAGTGATGGTCTACAGAGGTGTTTTTAGTGTTGACAATCTGGGGTGTGTATAGCAAGGGTCTACTGTGTGTTTTCAAATATAGGTTAAAACACATGGGAAATGTTGCAGAAATGAGTCTTTCTGGACTGAACTGGTGAGCCCTATTCTTGGTTTGTACTGATCGTGTCCATGTGTGCACACACACTTGCATTGATCTTTGTTTTCACACATAGGTCTGAAGGAAGCGGTGGGTAGAGGTTTGGCTTTCAGGTTGCAGAGTGGTCTACCTTGGCTCTGAATATTTACAACACCTGCTTGGCTTTGGGCAAAGTCTGAGCTATGGCTATCCCTTCTTGTATAATTGGTCCTGATGCTAGTACGCATCTTGTAAGCTGGCAGTCAGAGTAAAATGGTGCAATGTGATACTTGAATGTCCTCAGAATATGCATTGCACCAGGAACTGTAATACGGCTTGACATTATTGTCATTGTCGGTGTATAATTAGTGACTTTTTCATGGTTGTCATAAAACACTGAACAGAGCAACCTAAGGGAGGAAGGTTTTATTTCGGTGGGTGGTTTCAAGAAGATTTCTTTCCATCATGGTGGGCAAAGCTGAAGGAGCATTTTGGTCCCCGGTGGGGAGTGATGCCGTGGTGGTTCTTTGTGTCCCCCAGGAAGCAGAGAACTAGATGGGAAGTGGAGGCAAATAAGACCTGTAGGTTCCCACTCCTAGTGGCCTATGTCTATCAACTAGACACCACATTCCCTGAGTGCCACATCCTTCCAATGCAGCCCCACCAGCCGGGGACCAGGTGTTCAAAACACACCAGGTTACGAGAGACAGATATTTCACTTTCAAATCATGACAGTATTCTGGCTTGCAAAGTTCTTTTGTCTGTGAAAATCGTGGGTCTGCTTGCGGATGAAAAACTTTGCATAGAGACTGCTTTTCTCTCTTCTTGTTTCCTAACTTCATCTTAAGTATCAAGTAAATCCTGAAGGGATCTATATTCCTTAATTCTTGGAATTGGAAGGTGACACTGAGTCCGAGAACTCACAGTGCCTCCCAGTGTTCCCCCAATGCATTCCAGACAGTAAACGTGTAAAGGTAAATGATTGTTCTGAGCCCAGAAGAATCCCATATTTGGTGAGAAAGGCCAGTGGCCTCTGGAACTTTCTGAGATAGTCATAAGAAATATTTATAGCTATAGGCAGCTCTTCTTCAACAAAAAGCATTAAAAGTATATATGTGTGTATATGTGTCTTCCACACTCTTACCAGGTCCATGTTTGAAGGTTGCTAAAATCCAGCACAGGTGATGGATGTGATTTTTTTTTCTTGTTTCAGTTATAAGATTTGAATTTAAATTCTGCCTCTCTTCTAAGTTGGACCCTGCTATTTTCTCGTTGGTACAAAGCTAGCTTGGGACTATTAAATGCAATTTCTCAGAGCCTGTCATGAGGAGGAGGAAGGGGAGCAGAGGGCCCAGCAAGGTTGTGGTATTGGAAAAATATCTTCATCTCCTTTCAAACATTTGGAATGAGCGAGACCCCACATATGTGTTATTAATAAATACCTCCTTCCCCGAGAAGAGAAACCGAATCCTCGGAGCCTGATTCTTTTACACTGGACTCATCAGAATCTCCGTTTGCAAGGGCAACTTGAGAGCTAGGACATCTCAGAGTCTTTGTTCTTCGACTAAAAGGTCACATTTTCGCCAGCACTCACTGCAACTTGAACCGGGAGAAACTCTAGTTCAAATCTGGAACCCACAACCTTGAGGAGTTAAAGTGAGACCTACGTTGTATGAAAACTCACCCATAGCAAAGGCTTGTGATAGACAGGACAATGTCCCAGAACACATCTTCTAAGGGTGGGAAGTAAAGTGCTTGACTTGTGAGCATTCGGCTTGCATGGGCTCAATCCCTAGAATACAAAAACAGAGAAATCAGGCATGGCGATGCGTGTTTGCATGCACTGGGCAGGCAGGCATGTTTGCAACCCCAGCACTGGGCAGGCAGAGGCAGGCGGAGGCAGGAAAATCCCTTAGGCTCTCTGGCCAGCTAGCCTAGCCTATTTAGCAAACCCCAGGCCAGTGAGAAACAGAGACTGAAGAATGTTGTCTGAAGTTTTTTGGCTTCCACATGCATGTACACCTACATGCATACACTCTCACCACATGCTGCACACATAATGAATATGCTCACGCATGCGCGCACGCGCGCGCGCGCACACACACACACACGAGGAGGAGGAGAGGGGGAGGAGGAAGAAAGACACACAGGTTGTAGGGAACAAAAGACCTGTTCAACAAGGCAGGTTGCTGGCAGAGGTCAGCTCCTTTCTTTCCTTCTGGGAAAGCTAAGGAGTGGACCAGCAGGTGCGGAACCCGAGCCTAAGGAGGAAGACTTTACCATTGCATGCAGGACATGTGGGGGCTGTGGTCAGAACTGAAATGTTCCCAGGCTTATGGGCTTGACTGTTTGGTTCTTGGTTGGTTTTGTTTGGGGGAGGTTGAGGAAAGAGTGGATCTAGGGGACTCGGGGTGGGGACTTGAAGACTATAGCCCAGCCTGCTTCCTGTGTTCTCACCCAGACCTGAGCAGGCAGCTTCACAGTCATCCTGCATGCCACAGTCCTCAGCTACTCTTGCTTCTTGTCTTTCCTCCCACAATACACCATGGACCAGAATAAACTTCTCTTCCCTTAAATCACTTCTTGTTATGTATTTGATTACTGCATACATACACACGACACACACACATTACATACACACACATACCACACACATGCACACACACATACATGTACACGCACAAGCACACACCCACACATACACAGATACAGTGAATTTGTAGACCAAGCTCCCAGTGAGACTCACACAGTGGGCCCACACTGTGACCACTGACACTTTATACAAATTCCGCTGAGTGGATGCTATGAGCGAATGTAGAATCTTTGCTCTGGTTACATCTCCTCCACACTTTCTCTGGCATAAGAGAAGTCCACCCTGGGGCTCTGGTTTCTTGATCTGGGTGCAGCAGCCTTCAGGGAGGTGTCCCTAGTGCTGTGAGGATCAGAAGGTGTAATGCCCATGCTAGCGTTCACTGATTTGGAAAGCATGTGTGTGGCCATTAATCTCATTGTCAATTTGGTGCAATCTGGAAGCACCTAGGCATGCCTGAGGATTTCCACGAAGGGTTATGTCAATGGGAAGGCACCATTGTGGGTGCCATTCCCTGGATGGTACCGTGATCCTGATCTAGAGAAGTTGAGCTAAGCACAATCATTTGCTCTCTGCTTCCAGAGTACAGACACAGTGTGGCAGATGTGAGCAGTCTGCCACTCTGCCTCCCCGCCTGCTCCCTTGTCTTCATGTCGGACTATGCCCCTCTGAAACTGTAAGCCAAGACAAACCCTTTTCCCTTGAGTTGCTTTTTCCTTATTACTTCTTTTCCCTTCACAACAGCAGAACAGAAACCAAGATGCTGATCCTGTAGTGTACAGAGCCTGGATTAGACACACTCTCCTAACTCCCTCACTTAGAGCAAAGGCTGAGACTTGAGTCTACGCTGAGAGTGAATCGAAGGAGCCCTCAAGATGTTGTTGTCCCTCTGGTCCCTCTCTCCAGTGTGAACACCTGTGCTGCATCCCTCCAGGAGAAGCCTCAGCAGCTTGGGGAGGGTGGTGTAGCAACGATTGCTGAGAAAGCCCAAAGCCATGGAAATCCTGGGCCTGCTTTCCCTTTGGATTAAAATAAATGCTAAGTGCAAAGCCAAGGACCTTTCTTTATTGATGAAATAACTTGAATGACTGATGGAGGAAGGTCACTGGTTAAATAAAAAGAAACTGCTTGGTCCTCATTGGTTAGAAGATAGGTGGGAGGAGTAAACAGAACAGAACGCTGGGAGGAAGAGGAAGTGAGCTCAGACTCCACAGCTCTCCTCTAGGGAGCAGACGCCTCAGAGAGACGCCATGCTCCCAGCTCCCAGGCAGACGCACGCAATGAAGCTCCGACCCAGGATGGACATAGGCTAGAATCTTCCCGGTAAGCGCACCTACGGGCGCTACACAGATGATTAGAAATGGGCTAAATTAATATGTGAGAATTAGCCTAGAAGAGGCTAGATAGAAATGGGCCAAGCAGTGATTAAATGAATACAGTTTGTGTGTTGTTATTTCGGGCATAAGCTAGCCAGGCAGCCGGGGTTCTGGGGACACAGCCCCGCTGCTCCTATTGCAACAAATGACCCTTTTTTAGGCAGCTGCTGTGGATTCTACTGAACAAACCCCACTGACTTCCACCGCCCCAGAGAAACACCTCAGGACCACACTGGAAGAAGCAAGTTATAGACAAATGAAAAACACCGGCCACCTAGCCAGTGATGATCAAGAGCTTTGTTCTGACCCAGGGATGCCACCTGTGCTGGAGATGAAGAAAGGATACTGTCCAGTCAATTGAGAAGAGTTTTCAGACCCATAAGACTGAACAGAAATAGCACTATCCGAATCTTATTCATGTGTTTGGGAGTGATGGGAGGAGGTATGTGTTCAGGTGCCTGTCAAAGTCACGAGAAGGTGTCAGATCCCCTGGAGCTGTAGTTACAGGCACTCGTGAGTTACCCACTCTGGGTCCTGGAAGTCAACCTTGGTCTTCTGGAAGAGCATCAAACACTCTTAGCCACCGTGCCATCTCCCCAACCCCTTTTCTTTTTGACCAGCTTAAAATGTTCCCACAATTCTACTGCCTGGTATTGATTTTTTTTTAAATTTATTTATTTATTAAGGATTTCTGCCTCCTCCCCGCCACCGCCTTCCATTTCCCTCCCCCTCCGCTGATCAAGTCCCCCTCCCTCATCTGCTCGAAGAGCAATCAGGGTTCCCTGACCTGTGGGAAGTCCAAGGACCACCCACCTCCATCCAGGTCTAGTAAGGTGAGCATCCAAACTGCCTAGGCTCCCCCAAAGCCAGTACGTGCAGTAGGATCAGAAACCCACTGCCATTGTTCTTGAGTTCTCAGTATTCCTCATTGTCTGCTATGTTCAGCTAGTCTGGATTTATCCCATGCTTTTTCAGTCCCAGGCCAGCTGGCCTTGGTGAGTTCCTGATAGAACATCCCCATTGTCTCAGTGTGTGGGTGCACCCCTTGTGGTCCTGAGTTCCTTGCTTGTGCTCTCTCTCCTTCTGCTCCTGATTTGGACCTTGAGATTTCAGTCCGGTGCTCCAATGTGGGTCTCTGTCTTTGTCTCCTTTCATCACCTGATGAAGGTTAATATTCAGGAGGATGCCTATGTGTTTGTCTTTGGATTCACCTTCTTATTTAGCTTCTCTAGGAACATGAATTATAAGCTCAATGTCCTTTATTTATGGCTAGAAACCAAATATGAGTGAGTACATCCCATGTTCCTCTTTTTGGGTCTGGCTTACCTCACTCAGGATAGTGTTTTCTATTTCCATCCATTTGTATGCAAAATTCAGGAAGTCCTTGTTTTTTACTGCTGAGTAATACTCTAATATGTATATATTCCATACTTTCTTCATCCATTCTTCCATTGAAGGGCATCTAGGTTGTTTCCACATTCTGGCTATTACAAACAATGCTGCTATGAACATAGTTGAGCATATACTTTTGTTGTATGATAGGGCCTCTCTTGGGTATATTCCCAAGAGTGGTATTGCTGGATCCAGGGGTAAGTTGATCCCGAATTTCCTGAGAAACCACCACACTACTTTCCAGAGTGGTTGCACAAGTTTGCAATCCCACCAGCAATGGGTGAGTGTACCCTTTTCTCCACAACCTCTCCAGCAAAGGCTATCATTGGTGTTTTTGATTTTAGCCATTCTGACAGGTGTAAGATGGTATCTTAAAGTTGTCTTGATTTGCATTTCCCTGATCGCTAAGGAAGTTGAGCATGAGCTTAAGTGTCTTTTGGCCATTTGAACTTCTTCTGTTGAGAATTCTCTGTTCAGCTCAGTACCCCATTTTATAATTGGGTTGATTAGCCTTTTACGGTCTAGTTTCTTGAGTTCTTTATATGTTTTGGAGATCAGACCTTTGTCAGTTGCAGGGTTGGTGAAGATCTTCTCCCAGTAAGTGGGTTGCCTTTTTGTCTTAGTGACAGTGTCCTTTGCTTTACAGAAGCTTATCAGTCTCAGGAGGTCCCATTTATTCAATGATGCCCCTAGTGTCTGTGCTGCTGGGGTTATACATAGGAAGTGGTCTCCTGTGCCCATGTGCTGTAGAGTACTTCCCACTTTCTCTTCTATCAGGTTCAGTGTGTTCGGACTGATATTGAGGTCTTTAATCCATTTGGACTTGAATTTTGTGCATGGTGATAGATATGGATCTATTTTCATTCTTCTACAGATTGACATCCAGTTTTGCCAGCACAATTTGTTGAAGATGCTCTCTTTTTTTCCATTGTATACTTTTAGCTCCTTTATCGAAAATCAGGTGTTCATAGGTTTGTGGGTTAAAGTCAGGGTCTTCTATTCGATTCCATTGGTCGACTTCTCTGTTTTTATGCCACCTGGTATTGATTTTTGTAAGGAATAAAAGGTCCCCATTCTAATTTGTGGAAGATGGACAGTGGAGGCAATCTTACGGGATTAGAGCAGCTTCCTCTCCTTATTCGAACGAATGACACTGTCATGGAGACCATGCTGCCCTCTGTCTTATTTAATACGTACAGAATTCCCTAAAGGAAATGCCTAGGAGCTCCAAGAAGGAATCTGTGACTCCTGGAGGAAATAAAATTATAGAGTAGCATAAAATGATAACGCTGGAAATGAATCTGAGTCTAGGGAGATGACCCAGTGAGGCAAATGTCCCCTGTGCAAGCTGGAGAATCGGAATTTGAATACTTAGACCCTACATAGAAAGCCATATCATGCTAGTGCTGTAACACAGGACATAGAGGGAGGTGGATCCCTGAAGCTCATTGGCTGGCCAGCCTAGCTGACAGGATGTGCTTCAGGTTAGGTGAGAGACCCTGTATCAAAAGGTACAGGAGGAGAATGATGAGGGAAAGACAGATGACATCATTCTTGGGCCTCCACTCAGCATACACCTGAACACATGTACACACACACACACACACACACACACACACACTCAAACAAATCTTTAAAAAATATTGAAATAAGTAACCAAAACTACTTCTTAGGAGAAAAAAAAAGCAAATGCCAACCATTTCAATGTAGTTTTTTCTGGTCTATAAGAACATTATGCAGACCCCTTTCAAGGAATACATTGCCCAAGCTCTTTTTACTCCCTTTAGAAGTTAACCATGATGGAACAAACAAAACGTGAAAGTTACAGTCTTAACTGCTTAGAAGTATTCAGTGCTGTTGAGTATGTTCACATTACAGGGCAATTCTCTCCGTAAGAAATGTGCACAGAAATGCATAGGCACCTGTGGTGTCTGGATGAAAATGGCCCCAGGGACTCATAAGGACTTGCTATTTGAAAGGATTAGGGCATGTGGCCTTGTTGGAGGAAGTGTGTCACTGGGGGTGGGCTTTGGGGTCTCAAATGCTTAAGCAAGTTCCAGTGTCTCTTTCCTTCTTTTTATTCCTGTTTCCTGTGGATACGAATGTAGAGCTGTCAAGCCGCTTCTCCGGCTCTATGTCTGCCTGCATGAAGCCATGCTGCCCACTATGGCAATAATGGGCTAAACCTCTGCACTTTAAGTCAGTTCCAATGAATTTTTTTCCTTTATAAGAGTTGCCGCGGTCATGGTGTCTCTTCACAGGGACAACATCTGTTCATCCTTATTGATTTAAGATTTATTGTTGTTATTTTTTATATGTATGTGTGTGTTTATGTGTGTGCACACCTGTGTGGGGTGCCCTTGGAGGCCAGAATGGGGCATCAGATCCCCTGGAGCTGGAGTTATAGGCAGTTGTGGGCTGCTGTGTGGGTGCTGAAAACCAAACTCCGATCATCTGTAAGAGCAAGGTCTGCTTCTACCTGCTGAGCCATCTTACCGGCCCTTAAGTGGCTTTTTCTTGCATTTATTTATTTATTTATTTATTTATTTATTTATTTATTTATATTTGTGTGTATGTGTGCGTGTGTGTGTGTGTATGTAACATGTGGAGGTCAGAGGACAACTGGAAAGAGTCATTTCTCTCCTTCCACCTTGGGAGTCCGGGGATGGAGAACTGGGACCTTGAGCTGCTGAGTCATCTTGCTGACCCTGAAATGATTTAAAAAATATTGTCCTATAAATCATGCCTGAGGTGAAATCTTCATACACAGTATTTTTTAAGCCTAGCTTTCTATTTTTATTTCCAGCTCACAGTGTAGTCACTGTCCAGGAAAAGGCTGGAAGGGCTGAAAGGACTGGAAGCAGAAGGGAAGAAAAGAGGAGATGTAATTCATGAGGATGGAGCTTTCTAGAGCTGGTCTGAGCCTGTTGTCCTGGCTGTCACCCTACTCTCAGTCTCCAAGGCCCTTGAGAAGGCGGCCATGTTTGCTCTCTCACGAGGCTCAGGGCAGGGCAGTTTTCATCATATGGAGAACAGTGGGCACACTCTCTGGTGTGCCAGGCTTCCTGCCCGGTGCATGTTGGCTAGAGAGGCACTCATTAGCTAGAATACCATACTTGTAGACACTGATCTGAGCACTGACAGTGAGAGAGGGCAATACTGAAAGGTACCTAAGCAATTAGAAAGATATTCCCTGGCTGGACAGACAGTTCACAGGTAAAGCACTTGTTCCCCAAGTCGAGGACCCAAGTTCAAATCTCCAGAGCCCACACTAGGCAGCACTTGCTGTTGGATGTCTGCAATCCCAGAGTTCCCATGGCAAGATGGGAAGTGGAGACAGGAGAACTCCCAGAAGCTCCGGAGCTGGGTAGCCTGGTGTCATCAATTGGTGTCACTAATCACACGCACTGCAGACAAGCTGAGACTAGCTGGTGGCTCATGTATTGTGGGAAACACAAACTTCCCCACCCGCTCAGTTTAACTGGGCTTTCCTGCTTCCTGCTAAATGGCTGGGATGGGCTTGGTCTTTCCTTTGTCTGGGATGCCTTGGTCCAATCCTCTCTATCTCAGTCACCAGGTTTTTGGACTTTAACAGAGATGAAAACACAAATAAAATTAAAAGATGTTGCTAGCTAAGAGCTTTTATTATTCAATGATCCAGTGAAACTGTTTGGAAAATGTAGTAAGATGCCTGGGGAGACAGATGGCCGGGGAGAGGGCTGAACCACCATGACTGTGTGAGGGCCTGAGTTCAACCCTGAGCACCCACACAAAACAGAAAAACATAGAAGCTAGTCGGGTATCCCATGCTTGTAATCTTGGGGCTGAGGAGGCAGAGAGAGGAGAATTCCCGGCTCCCTGGCCAGATAGCCCAGCTGAATGGATGAACTCTAAGCCCACAAGAGACCTTGAGACCTTGTCTTAAAAAACAAACAAACAATAAACAAAACCCAAGGTGGGCATCACTCAAGGAATGACACCTGAAGTTGGCCTCTGACCCCCACACATGCACAAATGCATGTGTATGCATATTGGCACAGGCATGCACACACACACACAAATGGACTGAGAGCACAGAATTTGCTTTTCATGTGAATTAAAGTAGTTGACTATTGTGTTTCTTAGTATGTAGAAAAAAGGTAGTTATTCTTGATGGGACTTGATTTCAGCTTCTCGTGGTCATGTTCGAATTGGCACTAAGGTATCTGGCTGCTGCCTGGAACAGGATCTCTCGTTAGTGACGACAGCCCGTCTGTAGTGATGCGGGCATGTCTGACATGGAGTAGCAACGGTGCTGAATGCATGGATGGAGAGTGAATGCGTGAACGCAGGTACGGCCATGGGTTTCCGGGAGGTTGCAGACAGCTGTTAGAGAAAGAACTGTTAACCAGCTGACACGAACCCATTCAGCAAAAATGGTTGTATGCCAAGCGCATGTGGACACGCAGCACAAATGAATACATAGTGCGTTGTCTGAGTTTATCAGAAAGACTAACAATCCCCGACAAACCAGAAAAGAATGGGACTTCTCACTTCACCATTGACGGGAACCGCTGAGTGAGTCCATTGGAGGATGTAGAATACTGCCTGGCTTCCTCTGGCAGAGGAATACAAGGCTGGGGACTCTGGTTTAGACTGGAGTCCAGGGCCGGATACATGCACAGAACTGACGGAGGCTGCAAACTCTGAATTTATTACTTGAGTTCCAGAGAACTGGTGTGTGTGTGTGTGTGTGTGTGTGTGTGTGTGTGTGTGTGTGTGTTGGGGGCTAGGATAGGAGGATAGGAACGGGGTGAGGAAGGAATAGGGAAATGGGGGTCTATAGAGACACTCAGCTAATTCAGACACAGAACGGCACCCATAGCCTGTGTGTCCTGACTCCTAAGTAACTCGCAAAAACCAGGCCAGGAGACCAGTCCATCCCGCTGCCAAAGTGCGTGTCAAAAGTAAAGACCCCAAAGTGGGAGGTGAGTGTGATGAGCGTCAATATGGGTTCCTCCAAATCCCTCTCAGCGTGGACCTTATTCTACATATAAGACCCAGGTAACCGCCTCTGCGCGGAAGACCTCCATTCCAGGGAAGGCCTGGCGCCACCCACTGCTGCTCCAACTGGAGAATATGGACCCGTGCCTCAGGGCAGCTGGTAAAGCCCCTGAGGGGCATCCATGGTTCAGAACTCCAAGCAGGGTGGGCTTGGGGCTGGCATTGAGTCTTCCACGTGTCTTGGCTTCTCCCTTACTCCCACCGCCTTAAGGTGCTGTTCCTAAGAGCAGTCCCTGATAAACACCACAAGGGCAAGGGACTCTGTGGCCCAGACACTCTCCGGTTGGCCATCAGCTGATGGCAGGAGTCTCTGGTTACAATAGTTCGACGGTGTGGTATGGAGATACAGTTAAATGAGGGACCAGGCCAGGCCCTGATGCATGCATGCTGTTGCCCTCCAATACTGTCCTGCTTTAGGGTATTTCTTTGACCAAGTCTGGAAACCGAGACTGACAAGGGCTGGCGACATGAAGAGGAACCAATGACTGGAAGCATGAACTTGCAAATGGACTCTGCTAAACATGACCTGAAGGTTTATAAAATAAATCGGAATGGGGCTGTTATTAAAAACAAACAAACAAACAAACCAACAACAACAACAAAAAAAAAAAACAAGAAGAAGGAGGAAGTCATAGGCAGGGAGGGTCAGGGCCACCATGGGGATCTCCTGGGGCTAGCTAACAGGACAGCGGTGTGGGCCACAGCTGGTCCTGGATCCTGGGAGTTGGTGGCCACCAGAATTAAGGAGTTGTTGACCATTTTACTCTCTCTGCAAGGATGGTAAAAACTGAGCATTTTGGGATCGTGCCTCTGAGCTCGAACTAGACAGCATTTCAGTTTCTGATTTGAGGGTCCCCCCACAGTCTAAGCACTCATATGTCTACAGTACAGATTGGGGGGGGTATGCCTGTCATGGAGGCACTTAGGAGGCTGAGGCAGGGGGATCATTAGTTCCCAGGTCAGCCTGGGCTACTACTGAATTTAAGCCTACTCTGGGCTGCAGGGTGGGGACCCCCCTCTTAAAAATAATAAAGAAAAAATAATAAAATATTAATCCTGTTACTATTTCTTGATGAAGTGCCCTTTATCCCTTCTAATTGCACAAGGGGTACCTGTGTCTCAGGGTGTGGGTGGGCATAGTCTCGTATTTCAAGTGCATGCAAACTTTGCTGGACTTTTTTTAGGATGTGTGGCCCTTGGATCTGTCTGGCAAGCTTCAGGTTCGCAGACTTTCACATTGGTCTCCTGGCGCAATTCTTTCCAACGGACAGACCAGGGCCAGGAGCTGAGTTGTGAGCTCCGTGCCAGCCGGGCTCCTCCAGTTGCGCTCATCCTCTGTAGTGCACCGTGCGGTGCGAGGGAGCCCGGAGAACAAGCCCCCGGGGTGTCTGTGACCCTCCAGGCAACTGCAGGAAGCGCCCTGGTTGCCCATTCCCGGTAGGCAATTAGCAGATTGCAAACCGGGTGAGCCCTGAGCTTGGCGTCTCCCCTCTGCCCATCTCTCCCGCAAGCAGAGTTTGATAGTTCCCCGGATTACTCTGAAAAACAGCCACAGCGCTTGCAGAACGTTTTTCTCAAATAGCAGCATCCAGGGACCACAGAATCAGAGCAACAAACGGTATGAGGCAATATTTCTAAATAGACATGCTGAAAAAAAAGACCACCAAATAGGACCATTAAATAATAATCCTTATTAAGCCCAAACCAAACACAATTGTTCTTAAAAGTGCTTGAAAAGGAAAGGGAATCAGAACTCTGAATGTTTTAGAGAAGATTAATAACTTACTTATTAATTTGATTAGATAATTGCATGTCATTTTTCTCTGGAATGGTGCATTTAAATATTATTTTTAAAAATCTTGTTTAGGTCTCTCCCACACTGTGGCTGTCAGAGCACAGGCTGTTTTCTAAGTATGCAAAAATAAAGCCCAATATTTTACAATGTGTTGGTCCCTGCCCCCAGCCCCCAAGGAGGTAGCTTTTCCCTAACACATCAATCTGTGGTTTAAAAAAAAAAAATAGACACCACTAATTTACAGGAAATTAGACAAGGAGTCTACTCGGCAAACACCCCTGCTAAGGCTTCATTAGTGTGTGTTTTCACATAATTCAATTAGCCAAAACACATCCGAATGCTAGCCTAGCCGAGCTGTTGGCTGCACTGGGAGGGTCGGGAGGCTTTAAGCAGATCTGAAACCAAATGGCATAGATGGCTGGCGAGGCTCTGTGCATACAAAGATACCTTCAGGCTCTAATAAATTCGCGAAACTTTTTAAAGTCTGATTTCCTAGCAGGCAATCACTTTTAATTAACGGGTTCACCTACAGCAACACATGTCCTTCAAAAACTTACATTATTTTTTCTTTTTGAATTTCAAAGTTTCTGTAGTAAAAGTTGAATAGCTGAGTAGCTTAACCTCAAAAGGATTCCAGGCTTTTATGACAGTATAAATCACTGTGGTGCCTTCCCTATAAAGAAGAAAAGATTCTTAACACAACAGAGGGAGAGAGAAGGACCTCTTTTTAGTCATGGCTAGAAGCAAGCATTTTCTCCAAAGGTCAAAAAAAAAAAAAACTTTTCCTCAGTTAAAGAATAATTTTAAGGACATTGGCGTTACTTGCAGAAGTAATCGCTTATAATTTACTCTATGAATTAAACATTCAATTTCCAGTCTTGAGGTCTCACACAAAGTGGACTCCCGCTTCTCAAGCTGGCCTTGTAGAGTTTCTTCCTGTTGGGTTTTTTTTTTTTTAGTAAACAGGGACTGTGATTGAACAAGGGGTCTCAGGCTTAATGAGCCCCCCTCCTTGAGGAAAACCAGCATTTAAATGTTCACTGAGAGGAGAGTTGGCGTTCCTCCTGCCATTTCCTTTCCAGGCCTTTGTTTGAGAGACAGGGCTTGCTCACCGGCTCCGGGGCTGTCTGAGGCTAACCGTTAGGTTGCACAAACCTGGGAGAGAGACAGGTCTGTCTGAGATGAGGCAAGAGTCAAGGTGGAGAAGAAGCCTGTCTGTCTCTCCTGCCGCTGTCCTCAAGCACCCTGCAGCTACCTCAGGTTCACCCAGCAAGGGCCCCACAGCAAGTGCCCTCCCGCCCCTGTGCCCTACCAGCCACCCTTTCTCTTCACCAGTGTCTATCTCAACCGCAGGAGACTGCCTTTGTTTTCTGATTACCGTTCCCTCTACGAGGACTCGTTCAGGCAGACACTTGTGGACTTGTGATGGAATGAGAGCAAAGCAAATCAAGGGAGAAAGGGTTTACTGTGGCTGGCGGTTTAAGGCTGCAGTGCGTTCCCAGTTAGGAAGCACGGAGTAAGGATGCACGCTCTTGTTCAGCCCCCTTCTCCATTACACAGTCCAGGAGCCTAGTCAGGGGACAGGGCCACCCGTGGTGGGCAGGTCTTTCAGTTAAGGCTATGCAGACAATCCACCGCAGGCGTGTCCAGCAGTCCATCCTCCCGCCAATTCTATATTCTGTCACTAGACAGCTAACACTGTCATCACAGGGAATGTCATCAGGAAGGTGATTTCTGCCCTTTTAAAAACTGTATCTACCTGCAGGGCAGGGATGGCAATTCCATATGATGGGCTGAGCCATGGGGGACACTCAAGCTCCTCTCTTCACCCAGGGCCTTTCCTGAAGCCACTAGAGTCATTGCCAGGCAATAGCCCCCACGCCCTTCTGGCCTCCCTGTCTCAGATTCACAGTCTGCATCAGGGTCATTCAGCAGTGTTTGGAGAGATTAACCTGCCCACAGACAGGACATCTGGTTCATTCCAAGTTTAATTCTTTCAGTGGTTTCCTATTGCCCTGAAGATAAAACTAAAAATGGTGCTGGCAAGATAGCTCATCAGGTCCACTTGATGGAAAGCCTGAAAGACTGAGTTCGAGTCCCTGGACCCGTGTAATGGAAGGAAAAATCACAGCTCCTGCCAACTGTCCCTGACTTATGCACACATGGTCTCTTTCTCTCTTACACTTACTCACACATAACATTCATACGCACACACACTCACACACACACACACACACACACTCACACACACACACACACTCACACACACTCACACACACACACTCACACACAGTCACACACACTCACACACACACTCACACACACACACTCACACACACACACACTCACACACACTCACACACACACTCACACACACACTCACACACACTCACACACACACACTCACACACAAACACACACACACACACGCACACACAGACAGAGACACAGAGAGAGAGGACTAGTTAAATAAAAGCAAATATGTTTTCAAAGGGGGATGTCCCATCTTCAATAAGCCAGTTAAAAGAGCCAAGTTAAAGGGGAAAAGCAGAAAAAGGAGATTTATTTAATGTGGGAAGAGGGACATAGGGATCCAGAGAAGCCCCAAGACATTCTTTGGGATCCTGCAGTGAAACCAGAGTTTACACAAAGGCCTAGGATATGGCCTCTAAGCAGTCCTGATAGCGGTGTGGCCCCGCCCACCACTGACCCATCCTCCTCTGAGCTTCCATCTCCTCCTGGAAGGTGGACTGACAAGTGAGACCGTGGAATCACCTCCAGGGAGACTGGAGCCTCCCCTGGCTGCCACCTTCCTGCAGCACAGATTCCTGTTTTTTGGGGGTCTTTGTTTCAACAGTCTGCTAGGTTGAAAGACACCAGGGTCTCTTTAGAATATCTTCATTTCTGCCAGACTGGTTAAAAAACAAACAAACAAACAAACAACACAAAAAGAAAAACCCATTTCATTAATGAACTACTTTTTTTGAGACAGAGTCTCACGATGTAGCCCTGGCTGTCCTGGAACTCACATTGTAGATCAGGCTGGCCTCAAACTCACAGAGATTCACCTGGCTCTGCATCCCAAGTTCTGGGATTAAGGGTGTGCCCCCCTATTCCTGGAATACAAAGACATTTTTAAAAGATGAAACAGAAAGGCCAGATTCAGCATATAGCTCCTGCATGCTCTCATCTGTTCATCTTCTGAAAGTTAACTTTCAAAATTAACTTTTATGTCACAGATTCTGCCCCTGCAATATTGGCTACTGGACCGCACCTTCCTGTTCAAGGCCAGTTTCTTTTGCTATTTTTAATTAATTATTTTACTGTGACTTTTTCTTCTACTCTCCAAGAGGTCATTTTTTTTTCTGTTTTTCTACTGAGTCAGTGCAAAGTGAGCACTCACTGGTTATTCAGGCTTCTCCAACCTCCAACCAATCCCTCCCCATCCTTTGGGAAGCCTGCTCCACACTCCTAGGCTGCTGGGTCTCTCAATAGTTCCATGTATGTTTTGGTGGCTTTTATTGTGTGTCTGGTACTGCTCTTCAAACAGAATGATGAAGAGAGACTTCATACATATATGCTCTATACATTAGTGGTGGGAAAGAAGTGGTAACAATACAGGGTGACCGTGGGAAGGCCTGGTGGCTGTCGGGTGGCTGTGGAACTCAGTTCTCTGCTGAGGTGATGAACGAGGGAGCACTGATGAGAACCCTTCCCTGTGCAAAGCCCTGCTTGATGTGTTCGAGACGGAAGGCCGGCACCTGGCGTGTGCCTGGCGTGTGAGACTCTGTGACCCGTCTCAACCTGGCTCTCTAGCGGAGCAGTGGACTATGAGTCTTTGTCATTCATAAATTATGAACCTTGCATTGTTGAACATCTGAATGGTTTGTGGTCCTTGGCTTCGCACAGACTTCTGTCGTCTGGAAGTTATATCAGTTGAAGCCTCACTTGGTTTCTTTTTTACATCATTTGAACCTTACAGGGCAGGGCTGCAGGAAGTGCCTTCCCCTGCTGTCTCTTCTCAATGAGCTGTCTCCATGTATGTCTGTTTAGAATTTGAACTTCCAGGAGCTGGAGAGACACTGGATCATCAGGAGTGCTCGCTGCTCTTCCAGAGGACCAGAGTTTCACTCAAACACCCACATAGGGCAGCTACTAGTTCTCCCAGGACTCCAGCTGCTGGGGATCGGGTCCTTCTTCAGACCCTTGTGGGCGCCTTCACCCATGTGCACTGGAAGCTAACTGTGGCCGTAGGACGAAATAGCCCTCTTCCCCCAGGGGGCTTTGGGTCCGTGTTTTCTCACAGCAACAGAGAAGCAGATTAAAGCAGGTGCACTTTAGTTTTCAGAGGGCCTTTCCCACATGATGTGGGCTTCTTTACCTCTGCCAATAAGCAATGGCACTCGTCATCAAGGTGGCAGGTTACAGAGACAATGTTTCCCCGAGCACGGGGAATGATGCCACCGGGTGACTAACTATGGCATCTAGCCACTCAAGGAATCAGCAGCCTTATTTCTTTATGAGTATTTCTTTGGTTTCTTCTCTAGACTGACTGACCAAAACAATAAAAATTGAAACAAGTCAGACACCCTTGACTGGAAAATTCTAAATATAGCAAGAACACCTGTGCTCAAGTCTGCTTGTCTTCTGTTGGCAAGTGATTCTTGGCAGACAGAAGAACTCGTCCTCTTAATTAGATGTACCAACCTCAAATGATGCTTATCTATTCATTGAAGCCATTACTAAATGACTTCTATTTGAATTTTTCCTTTAGAACCACTTAAGAAGGTAAATTTGTTGAAATTTTTCTTACACAAAGACTTGTTGCTGGGCCACGTTAGCCCTGCCTGTCTATATTTAGAGACCTGCGCAGCTTGTTTGGACCCAGATAATGACACAGCATGTCTCAAAACGCTGTCACCTCCCAGGCAGATTTTTCCCCCTGTTGGAAAGAGTTGGCTTCCTGAAAACTACCATAGACAATCAGGGTTTTGTTTAATTGGCTGTTTCTGGAAATTCCACGTTGATAGAGTGTGAGAACTTCTACTCTGGTGTAGCTTGGGTTCTGCAGAGGACCAGAGCCTGCCTCTCCTCTGCCATGCACAGTCAAGAAAGGGGACTTATAGTGTGGCTCATATGATTGGAAGCCGGGAGCTCCAACGACAGACATCTTCAGGATGGGAAGGTGGAGAACTTAGCAGCTGCTTACTCCAAGAAGCTGCAGAAGCCGCTGGACAAGAGACACCAAGAAGAGAGCCCAGCTGAGCATGGTGGTGCTCATCTGAGATCCTAGCACTGAGAGGCAGAGGCAGAGCCAGCTCTGTGAGTTTGAGGCCAGCCCCAGCTGGAGGCTGCAGGCCTGGGATTCCCCGGAGAGTTGCTGGAGTGATCTTCGTGAAGCTGACGACACTGTCTGACAACTGAGGACCACAGAGCCTGGCAGCAGCAACAACATTTTTTTTGTAATGTGTGAGTGTGCTTGTGTGTGTTCACACCTGGATGTGGATGCGTGTATGGGTGTGTGCCAGAGATCAGCTTCACACTGTTCCTCAGGCACTGTCCACTCGGCTCCTAGAGATAGGATCTCCCACTAGAGCAGAACTTGCCGACTAGACTGGATTAACTGTCCAACCAAGCCTCAGATGTGAGCCTGTCTCTGTCTCCTTGGTGCCAGGATTCGTAGGTGCCACCACTACGTGGCTCATACCAGCTTCTTCATGTGGGTTCTGGGGTGTCTGGTCCTCACGCTTGTGTGATAAGCATTTTACTGACAAGCTGCCCCTGCCAGTTCCCGGTACACACTGTTGTTCTAGAAGAATGGAGACGTCCTGGACGGCTCTCTTCTTCCATGTTTATCCCCCTGGACCCCAGCCTACCGCACGGCACAGCTCATGTTTCAGGCCGCTCTCTCCTTTGTTCCACATGTCAACACTCTTGGGAGAACTCATTCATTGATGACTTTGCTCCCCCAGACAGATCTCAACTCAGTGAGGTTGACGAGCAAGGTTGACCACCACTTCTGGCCTGTCACGGCCTTCATCTGATGTCATAGGCACCTAGTAGGAGTCACCTACTGCTGTCAGGTGGGGACTTTGCTGTCACGGGTTTGAAGTGCTCTGAGCCAGAGCAATTCATCTGACTTTCCAAACTCCCAGACAAAGGTACCAAGTCTCAAGGCCACTTGAGAGACGTGGCCAAGACAGCAGAAAGAAGGCTGGTGGCGATGCTGATGTGTGAGTGTTTTTAACTGAAGAGATCACCCAGGGAATACTTTCTTAAATGTACCTGCTGTGCTCAAGGTCACATGACATGTGTGTCTGGCACCTGTGAGCTTTGACCATAAAAAAGGGTCATCAAGACATGAAGTTGAATGTGAAGCTCTTGTACACAGTGAGCTGGTACCCACCACAGGATAACCAGTTTTCTATTGCTGTGTAACAAACCCTTTAAAAGAGTATATTACAATTTTTATTTTTCAATTGACTTGCTACAAATCAAACATCCTTATGGCCTTTTCGAACATTTTTCATTTTCATCGGTCCTCTCCCACACCTTGCCACTGCCTACCTCCCCACACCTCCCCACTTCCATCCTTCTCCCCGACCTTTATATTCCATGTGATCTATACACTTGCCGTGGTGACCCCTCTTGGTGTTGCAGGAGGTCCTTCCGCTCCTCCAGCCTATAGCCGCTGAGATACCAGCCCATTGGGGTATGGTCTCTCTCCCTTTAAAAAAGCGGCTACTTCCCTTCTCGCTCTCTTCGCTTCCTGCTCCATTTCTGGTGACTAGACTCCTTCCTGATTGCGCAGAGGGCTGTTGTCTGGGACGGTTATCTGTAAGTTTTTTCCCCTTTAAATAAATATCACCCTATTAATCATAATTCCAAACTGGTGTGGCATTGTTTGCGACTTACACCTTCACTCTTGGTTGTTGACTTGAACTGAAATCGGCTGAAACCCAAGTGGCTGAGCACACCTGTGAGGGATTTTCCTGACTGGGTCGTCAAGGTGAGAAGATGCCTTTCCCATAAGGTAAAAGATGGGTGAAAGAAGATGGGTCCCTGGGGACTGGAGGAGAAGAGGAGAATGACCGGTGTGCCCAGAGGCCCAGAGAGCACAGCTGGGCTTAGTCAAGGAGCCCTGTACTGTCTACTCTGGGAGTTTGGGCAGGCACTTCCCCGTCTCTTTCCAGACAGAAGCGATAGTTGTTCTATCTTGATACTGATTTTTCTATTGTAGGCCCAATGTGTACATGGGGATGGGAGAGGGAGGAGCTATTTGTCTTTTAGATTAGCAGGTCTCTGGATCAAGAGGAGCTTCTGCTGGAGTTGATGAAAACCAAACGATACAGGGCTTCAGCGCTGGTGACTGATTAGGTGGTCATGGTTGGTGGTAGCCATCAACTTGACAGAATCTAAAATTGCTTGGAAGACTCTCCTATGGTGGTTTGATTGAGAAATGTCCCCCATAGGCTCATGTCCCCCAGTTTGGGGAGGTATCTTAATTAGGGTTTCTATGGCTATGAAGAGACAACATGATCTTGGCGACTCTTCTAAAGGAAAACAGTTAATGTGATCGCTTGCTTACAGTTCAGAGGTTCAGCCCATTCTCATCATGGTAGGACATGGTGGTGTATAGACAGACATGGTGCTGGAGAGGTGGCTGAGAGTTCTCCATCTTGTAGGCAACAGAAAGAGAACTATCCCACTGGGCATGGCTTGAGCATATATGAGACCTCAAAGCCCATCCCCACAGTGACACACTTCCTCCAGTAAGACCACACCAGCTCCCACAATGTCACACCATCCCATTAGTGACACTCCCTTTGGGGGCATTTTCCTTCAAACACCCACAGGAGGTTATGGAACCTTTAGACTGTACAGCCTTGCTGGAGGAACTACGTCAGAGTGGAAATGAGGGTTTATGTCAATATCTTACTTCTGTCCTCCCTCCCTGCTTCCTGTGTGCAGAGGAAATGTGGCCAGCTTCTGCTCCTGCTGCCGTGGCATGCATGCCTTCACTGCCATTGTGGGCTTCTCCCTCTGAACCATAGGCTAAGATACGCTCATTTCTAGGTTGATTTTAGTCACGGATTTATCACAGCAATGGAAAGGTAAACTCATACATGCCTGTAGGGGATTGTCTTGAGTACCTGAGTGCATTGATGTTAAATGACTCAGCAGAGGACCCTGGGCTCTATAAAATGGGGAAAGTTCAGGGAGCAGTAGGAAGTATTCAGTTGTCTACTTCTTGACTGGGATCTGATTGACTGTTTCAAGTTACTGTTGCCATGACTTCCGCAGTGGACTGTGAGTCTGAACTTTCTCCCTTAAGTTGCCTTTGCCAAGGATCCTTATCACCGCACCAGGAGAAGAAATGAAGGAAGATGACTCCTTTGCTCTTAGGGAGAGGATGGTCCTCGAGGACAGAGCTGTGGGTTTGTCATGATGCTCTCTCTGTTTCTGTGTTGATTCCTCTACTCGGAATATTCTTTTCTGCTCTAGTGATTCTGGCTTGGCTGTGTGGTTTTCTCGGGGGGGGGGGGTGGAATGTGAGTGGATGTTTACATGATCATCCAAGGAGAAGCATTCATCGAGCTGTGTGGACTGGGTGTGTCTACCAAACCTTGGTCTTCTGCCCCTTCTATGAGAATCACACGCCTGGAGTCTAGAATGTGAGGAAGTGTTCGTGACACAAAGCCCAAAAGATGACCATAGACATGCCCAGTATGATCACAAGTCCTTCTCCGACCTCAGACACTGAGGTTGGGGGCTGTTTGTTACTGCAGCCAGTGCTAGCACTTACAAAGTATACAAGGCAAGAGAGAAGGAATCACACATGGAACAGAAGCAGGAATATTTTATGCAGGTCAACTAGGTTACACACCAGGACTGGCTTGTGTTTAAGTCTAGTGTTTGCTGCACATAACACTGGAATTGTCTAAGGGAAGAAGGTGGAGGGGGTTAGAGTGAGAAGTCTACTGTTTTTGTACCTGAAATACAGGTTAATATTTTAAAAATCGAAGGAAACATTTTCAGAGTTAGTCACCGAGTTATCTTGAGCACACTTATCATGATGGAGTTGACATGATTGGCCAGAGGAAGGTATATTGCCAGTGTTTCTGGAAGCCAGACGTGTCTTCATACGGGTCCATGCAGAATTCCCATTTGTAACTAAGAGACATGACAACAAGCGGCAGTGATGACATTCTTTGGGTACTTCAAAGTTGAAGTGCCGTGTTTTCCAGATCTGACCACAGACGAAACATTTCAATGAAAAATATAAAATTTGACCTCCGATCTGCTGCAAGATGCATAGCGGACTGCTGGCTAAACGCTGTTAAAGTAATTAGGTTTAACTGCACAAGGTAGCAGACTCCCTAGATGAGTTAAGCTGAACAATGGAAAATTAAA
This sequence comes from Microtus oregoni, assembly GCF_018167655.1. NCBI lineage: Eukaryota > Metazoa > Chordata > Mammalia > Rodentia > Cricetidae > Microtus > Microtus oregoni. The sequence continues at coordinate 13,846,990 of NW_024543221.1, forward strand.
AATCAGCTGGAAATGCTGGTAGAAAATGAGATTAGCTGTGACTGCGCCGTGTGGTTATCTGATACAAACTCTTAGCTGCTATTAGTGCCATAAAAACCAGAAGAAACAACAGCAACAAGACAAATCTCCTCACTAGATCTCAGCCTGGGTGCTCATTGTTTTTAAATGAATAAAATATTTTTTAAGATCTAGAGAAAATAGTTTTTTTCTGTATTAAGATCGACTATATAGAATATACATTAAGATGGACATTCTGATAAAAATAAATAAATAAAAACTCAGTCAGGGGGCTGAAGAGATGGTTCAGCCATAGAGAACACTTCCTGCTTTTGTAGGGGACCTGTGTCCAGTGGCTAGCAGCTACATGGTGACTGATAAATGTCTCTCTTCTTCCTGGGGACCTTGTGTCCTTCCTGTGGTCACCGGGCATGCATGAGGTTACTACACATACATGCAGGCAAGCATGAATACCTTTAGAATATAAATAAGTAAATCTTTTTTTAAAAGGAGGTCAGCCAGGTGTGGTGGTGCACACCTGTGATCCTAGAGCTCAGGAGGTTGAGATAGAAGGTTTATGACTTTAAATTAAAAAAAATTAAAACAATAAAAAGAAAATGTCTGCAGGACTATGGAGAAGCACCAGAAGCCACTTCAGTTGCAGTAAAAGGTTAGGTAAACTGAGTGGTATGTGATAGGCTTCATTTTGTGTATGTGCTACATGCATACACTTGTGCACTGGGGATTTGAACACCGGTCTTCATGCTTGCATAGCAACCACCCTTATTCTCTGAGCCACCATTCTAGCCTTGAATATTTTTTCTGTAATATCTAAACATGAAAACATTACCAGGGTGTAGGGGATAGCTTGTCCTCTTGAATGCTACCCAAGAAAGTGATGACATCACATTGCAAGGATGGCGTGATGAATCCCAACCCTTCTCGGTGTAAAGAAAATGAATTTCTTACTGACCTCCATATTCTATACAAGCTTTGGAAAATTTGTGGTTCATTTCTGGGTCGAAGAATTGCTTTCTTGCTGACGGTTCTGCTCGCCATAGCCCAGCTGCTCCAAATTGAAATGGAGAAGGGGGCCAGGGGGAGGAGAAAAAACAAGAAAGAAACAAACAAAATACACAGAATAATTACTCAAGAACGACAGTGGTTCAGCCAGACCTGGTAGTGTACGCCTTGCAATCCCAGTGACCCCAGAAACTGAGGCAGGACGAACGTAAGTTCAAGGCCTATCTGAGCTACAAGGTGAGTTCAAGGCCAGCCCAGTTAATTTAGTGAGACCCTGCTTTAAAATGAAAAGCAGGGTCCAGGGACAAAGCTCTACAATAGAATGCTTGCCTGGCTTCTACAAATCCCAGGGTTCAGGAGTCTAACGGTCGAGTTCTTGCCTCCCACATTCATGGTGCTTATTTTCTTGCTGGGAGACAAGGTGTCCACAGAAAATTGAGCTTGAAACCTTGCTGTCATTGCTACACTGTGCGGACCATTAGAAGTCTTGACTGGACAGCAGTGGAAAGAATCTGTCACAGCCAACATCACAGGCCTGTGGTTTATTGTCGAAGCTCGTTTAATGTGTTCCTGGCTCTTTGAGTTACTTCAGCTCCACTGAATTTGTTTGGTTTATAAAAGAAATAGAAAAATTACAGGCTAGGAGATGAACCAATCTTGAGTAAACAGGTCAACAACTGTGGCGGACAGCGCGTCAGCCACTTTTCTTCTCCCAGTGAATGAACACCTGGTGGGAAACTGTTTAAGAGGCAGGGGTTATTCTGGGATGTAGCCATCATGCCGAGGAAGGATTAGCACGGGCACTGCTGGCCGTGGCAGCAAGTGTGTGAGCTTGCTTGCTCACATCTAGGTGGATCAGAAAGCAGAGAAAGGGAGACCAAAGCTGGGCGTTCAGTCCGCTGCTCCTTTTTTTTCCCAGCAGAACATCACCTACAGTCAAGGACCTTTAAGAAACAACCTCTAAGAGCAAATACAGCGTAGATTTCTGTTTGCTTGTTAATGCTGTAGACAACTGAAACATTCAAGACAGTCTGTGATCTCAGTGATTTTACAAGTGGTCAAGATCTATATAAAGCTATTTCTTTCAGATTTATTTATTTTTTTAATTAATTATTTTTTGTTTGTTTTTAGGCTTTTTTTTTTTTGTGAGACAGGGTTTTTCTGTAGCCTTGGAGCCTGTCCTGGAACTTGCTCTTGTAGGCCAGGCTGGCCTTGAACTCACAGAGATCTGCCTGGCTCTGCCTTCCGAGTGCTGGGATTAAAGTCATGCGCCACAACTGCCTGGCTCAGATTTATTTTTATCTAGATGTGTATGTGTCTGCCTTGTGAGTGTAGGCTATACTTGTGTGAGAACCCGCAGAGGCCGGAAGAGAACACCAGCTGCTCCGGGACTGGAGTTACGGAAACTCTGAGCCCCCGACACTGGCGTTAAGAACCAAACTCAGGTCATCTGGAAGAACAGCAAACATTCTTACCCACCAATCCAACTCTTCAGGGCCCAAAGGTGTAAAACATGCATGCCTGATCCCTGAGGAGGCCAGAGAGAGTGCAGGTGCCCCTGGAACTGGAGTTATGGATGGCTGTGAGCCACCATGTAGGTCCTGGGAACTGAACCTGGGTCTTCCGCAAGAGCAGCAGGCACTTTTAACCCCCAAGCTATGTCCTCAACTCCCAAAGTTATTTTTAAAACTCTACTTTGCATCGTATCATTAATAATCATATCATATAATAGTGGTTCCAGGTCTAACTACATTTCAGTCTGAAAAGTTTTAAGTATTTCTGCAGGACTTTTGCCCGCAGAAAAGAGAAGAATCTCACTTCAGAGACCCCGGATGCTGAGTGTTGCTCTGAACTCATGCTCACGGGCGGAACGTGGTAAATTTTTAATCTAGAGAAGATGAAGCCCCTCCGTGACGATGCTATGCCAATGTGCTGCCCCACACAACAAAAGGAAGGTGGGCGTAGGTTCTTGGTGGTCAGCATTCAAGCCAGAATGAGGCCTTTAAATGAAACCAGCTCCCGAGTAGTCGTCTGCGGGCTGCTTTCCTCTGTCGCAACGAAATAAGGTGATGAATTTGTAAAGGGAAAATGTTTGTTTTGCCATTTTAGTCTGCGATGGGGCAGGCCCACTGCTTTGTGTGGCAGGGCCAATTACTTACCTTGTGGCTAGGAAGCAAAAGATGAGGAAAGTGTAAGGTCCCATAATCCCTTTCAGGGTACAGCCCCAACGACCCAAGGACTTACCACTGGCCCCCTTTTCCTAAAGGCTCCACCCTCTCTGTATGGAGCACACAGTGGACCAAGTCTTTACACATGGGTGGGCCTTTGCCCATGCATAGAGATCCATACAGTGGGGCTGGGCAGATGGCTCAGCAGTTAGAGCGCTCAGTGCTCTTTCTGAAGACCAGGGTTCAGCTCTCAGTGTCCACGTTGTGGCTGACAGCTTCAGGGGATCCAGTGTGTGAACCCACACAGTCATACACACATATACATAGATCAAAATAACACATCTTTAAGAAGACGACCACTACAGCAGACCCCATGATGACTGTTCTAGGCTGTCAACTTGACCGGGTGGGACTGGCATCAGCTAAGAGATAAGGTGCCAGGCATACTTGGGAGAGACTTTGGAGCAGGGTATTTGAAGTTGAAGACCCACCCCAAATGGGAGTGGTACCTCCAGCGGCAACACAGATGGGAAGACTTGGGGGACCTTGGCTTTTTGACTTTTTGTTCTTCATACTCTGAGACTTCACTGGCTTCTTTGCGGCCTCAAGGGCTGCGACATTGCCTTACTGAACTCGGAACCCAGACTCTTCCGGCTTCCTATGGAGAGCAGAGCTAGTGGCTTTCTAGGAATCTTCCAGGCCTTGGGTACCAAGTAAAGGCTTCTGAGATGCCTAGCCTTGTGACCTGAGACGTTATGGGGCTCTCAGCCCCTCCAGGATGCAGTCAGACATTGTTGGAACACTTGGACGCTACTGTATAATCTAAAGACTAACAACTCTCTTTTTTAATACATACTGATTCCATCCGCCCATGCTTCTGGCCCACTTCGTCCCTTCCATTGGCTTATCAGGATGGGTGGCCCAGGGTAGCAACCGCAGGAGCCTGGTTACTGCAGTGTTCAGGATGTTCATGTGTTCTGTGGTCCGGATCTCCTGGAGAGGTGATGCAGTGTACAGAGGACGTAGGGCAGCGGTTCTCAACCTGTGGGTCGCGACCCCTTCAGCAAACCTCTGTCTTCAAAAATATTTACATTACGATTCATAACAGTAGTAAAACTACAGTTGTAAAGCAGCAATGAAGATAATTTCCTGGCTGGGGGGTCACCACAACGTGAAGAACTGTATCAAAGGGTCACAGCATTAGGAAGGTTGGGAACCCTGGTCTAGGTGGTGGGTGTTCTGTAGGACGTTTTAAGGAGGAGCTCACATCTCTTTCCAGGCAGCATTTCCCAGAGGACTGGATGGTCAGGATACTGAAGGAGCGTCCCATTAAAGCTGGTCACTTTCAGGCGGCCTCTGAATGAGAAAGAGTGGAGTTAATACCTCCCAGGCCGCACCTGTCTGTCTGTCTGTCTTCCCCCAGGGAGCATAGAGAGGCCCCACCACCCTCTTTTCTTTCCCCAGGAACAGGAAGCAGGGCACTTGGAGGGAACAAACAAACCTGCTTGTGCGACGCCCGGGCCAGCCAGCGCTGTACTCTAAGGTTTCTGCCTGAATTAAAGGCGAGTCCACCGACGGGAAGTAAAAGGATGTGCGGGGAGATCAAATGGAGCATTTGTATAGACCCTTATTCAAAATGGACACAAATGCATCGACTCTTCAGAATTATGGGTGAATCAAAGGAAAATTACATCCAAGAAGATGAAGCAGAGCCTGCAGTCTGACCACGCTTGGAGCAGAGACGCAACTTTGAAGCTTCCGGCCGGGTGTGCCAAAGAGCCAGATGTGGCAGGTGGAATTGTAGCAACCCAGCATCTGGAGAGGATAAATCTGTCCCACAGAAACTCGGAGCTGCACAAGGAGGTGGTGAGAACGGCTGGTTGAAAATACAGTTTTGAAAGAAAAATCGCTTTGAAGAACATACAACATCCTTTAAAAAAAAAAAGTAGGTCTAGGTTCAGTTGCTGTTTTTATTGGGGCTGGTGTGAAGGGATCCGATACAGCGGTTCCTCAAGTTTCTCCGATGTCCATCCCAAACTCTATCAGTGAGAAAGAGGGGTTGTGTCTGTTAGAACCCAGATCAGAGGCTGCTCAGGTCAGGCCCATCTCTGCGGTGCCTTCCCCATTTCTCCCAGCTCCTTCTGGATACAGCAGCTCCCCACCCCTGCCTCCACCTCTCCTCACTCCCCACCCCCTGCAGTGTCTCTGGCTTCTAGACTCCAAGCCAGGAGGGGCTACTGGTGACACACTCAGGGGATGGGCTTTAAATAGCTAAATGGCCTCTTTTTCCACCTCCTCCACATTCTCAAGGTCATGCGTTCATTTCTTTAGACCCAGGACCCCTTCTGCTGGCCTCTGGGGATCAGAGGGCCTGACTGTGAGCTATTCTATGAACTTGTAGTATGGAACCCCCTCTTCCACTGAAGCCTATAAGAGCCCCACCCCGCTCTGTCAAGTACTCCTAACTCTCCTTGAAGCTTCCGCCATGTCCTCTTGCTGTGGCGTTAATGCCTCTTCTAATAACTTTCTCTTCCAATGGCAGCCCATCTCAGTGTCCTCCTTGAATTCCACAACCAGGGACTTCCAGCATCGCTGGAGGACGGGACAGAAGATGAGTGACAGGGGCTGGCTTAAGGTCACCTTGTGTCCTCAAATATGTGGACATATATGGTGTATGTTGCATTCACACGGGGAGAGAGATACTCCTTCAAGCCTGCAACAAGAGCCCGATATAGTCACCCTCCAGGATGGACAGAAGCTTTTTGTGTGGCTTTGTTCCCTAGGCTGTCTAGGAAAGAAGGAGGAGAGAAAGAGCTGCTCCATCCTTTGGACCAGAGGTTTACTAGGGCAGATAACATGGACATGACAGGCATCTGATGCAGAGTTTCAGGCTCCAGAGACAAAGCAAGGTGTCTTCTTTGGAAGGTTTCTGAGGGAACAGAGGCCTCACAAGGTGAGGAAGCAGGCTTAGGTAATGTGTGCCCTACGCTATGTGACTGAGGTAGGGGGAACAGGGTGTGAGTGACTTGGACTATGTGAGGGAGGCCCTTCTTCCCTTGGGTAGGGGAGTGGGGCTTGGTTAGAGTGTGAACCTTGTGTGTCTTTGGCCCTGAGATGGCAAAGGGCTGGGTATATTCTTGTCCTTCTTGCAGCCCTCTGTGTTTGGAGTCCAGAGGGCCTGGATCCTCCGCCAGACTGAGAATCATCATTACTGTTTCTGTTAGCACAAAGCCATGCTGGCCCTAGTATAGGGGCCCTAGACGCGAGAGACCTCACCCCAGTGTGGGGCTCTACCCACATCACCAATACACATTTGCGTGTGTCTCTGTCTTCTGGTTTGAAGGGACCTTGGAGATGATCGAGCAATTTATCACACTGTGGTCTGAATCTGAGAAACAGCTAGGAGACTTGCGTGCTGAGAGGGTGGCCCAGGTAGGATGGCGTTGGGGTGGGGTTACAGGTCCCTGTCCCTCACGGGCTCATACTCTTGCCTGTGCTTGTCTTAACCCAAAGATCCCATGATGCTTTGCTCTTCACAGCCGCCACTTCCAGGGGGAGGTGCTATGAAGATTGGCACATTGTGACTTTAGCTTTGAGATATCTCTTAGGGTCTGTACTGAGGGTGCAGGCTTTCCCTCCAGGTTGATCAGATGAAGGCAGGACTTGGGGTCTGACGCTGGGGGAGGGGCTCCCTCAGGAAATCTCTGAGATGTGAGAGGGAGCATTTGGAATCCTTAAGGAGATGCTGAGGGCAGAGTTAAGCAGGCAGGCATGCAGGTATGCATGCAGGCACGGCCCGTGAAGCCTGTCCTGCCAGGTGAGCGCTCACTGCTGACTAGCTACGACCTAAGATCATCTGAAAAGAGGAAGTATTTAGATCAGAAATGCCCACTGGTGTCTCTGTGAGGAAGTGTTTTGATTATTAATGGATGTAGAAAGGCCTAGCCCACTGAGGCGGCCCCATTCCCCAGGCAGATGGTCCTGAACTGTATCAGAAAGCTAGTTAAGTGTAAGCCACCCAGCAAACCTCCTCCTCCATGGCTCCTGCCACACTCTTGGATGTGAAGAGAGTTCCTGGGTCAGAGGTAATGCTATGTGGAAGAGCAAATGGGACTACCTTCAAATTTCTACAACAGTTCCTGCCTTGATTTCCCAGAAATGAGGGGCTGTAACCTGGAACCGAAGGTCAAATAAGCCCTTTCCTCCCCTGCGTTGTTTTTTATTAGGGTATTTTAATTACGGCAGAAATGACACTAGGACAAAGTCCCATTCCTCGTGTGGATTATGGCTAACCATGAGAAGAGCCCCACAGCGGTGCGTGCGGGCCCCAGATGGTAAAGATTGCTGACTGCTCTCTGTGAGGCCCCAGTTCCCTTGTACCCCTCCAGCTCTGATCTCACCGGGTGGCTGCTGTGCAAGCCCAAAAATGGGAGCCTATTTCTACCTTGACCAAAGGTCAGAGAGTTGGAACTTATCTCTATTCCTTCAAGGTTATTGTGTTTCTACCTCACACAAAGGCCCCACCTAGAATTAGGCCAGAGAGTTCTGCTCTCTCAAGGTTATTGTCAATAGGTGTAGCTGATAGTCAGACCTTGTCTTTCAAGAACAGAGACGTTCCTGAAGATACATTTCTACCTCAAACAAAAGTCTAAGGATCCGACTAAGTTCCAGTTCCCTTAAGGAGATAACATTGGATTCCACTCAGGGCTTGGTTTGCCTACAGAATGTTTTGGTCTAGGGTGTAAGACTTGTTTTGTTCTAGCAACAGAATGTTTAACTGTGGACCTTCATCTGGTCTGTTCATTTCCTTGTATCATGTTAATGCAGGTTTTTTTTTTTAAATCTTACTCCTACCTCTTGGGATCAGGGTATTTTAAGCAATTGGAAGTTTTTTTTAAAAAATTTTATCTATCTATCTATCTATCTATCTATCTATCTATCTATCTAAGATTTCTGCCTCCTCCCCGCCACTGCCTCCCATTTCCCTCTCCTTCCTCAATCAAATCCTAAATGCAAGTGATTTCAGCATTCACTGGAACTCCCCCCTGGTACTATACTAGTCTATGGCTTCTGTCTTATTATTTTCGCGTCTTTGCACTCTTTACTTATATTTCTAATCCCCATGCCCCTACTCTGGCAAGTGGTACTTTTGTCATGGCTGGTCCCTGACAGGCTGCCACTCCTCCGCTCTGCAGACCATAAGACAGAGCTTTCGGGAGTTTAAGATGACTTGCTCCCAGGCAGGATGTAAAGCTCGTTACCCGCCATTCCTAGTTACCTGCCGTCCAGGTTCATGTTGGTGTCTCCCTTAGCTTCTGGGGGTGATGAGGTCACTAGGATGGTGTCTTCCGACAAGGAAGATCTGGGCACAGGTGGTGGGGTTGGTAACCTGACCCTGCCTCTGAAGGGACAGCTCAGATTAAAGGGACAACGGATGTGGGGGTGATAATGGCTATCATGTGCCCACAGAGTGAGGCTGTCATAGATGTCACAGACAAGGGTGACTGCTGACAAGTGGCAGTGTGACAGACGTGGTGATGTGGGAGGAAGACGATACTCTTGGGTATCAGCAGCAATGCCCTCTGTTGTTCTTTTTTAAAAATGCTCCAAGATCCCCGTGGCAGTAGGCAGCCAAAATGCTGTAGGTCCCAAATGGTGGTAGCAGGCCATGTGGTGGCAGGCAGCAAGCTCTGGGAGCAGCCAGTCCCAGGCAGAAATGGCTGCCGGTCCCAGAACGGTGGCCTGAGCGGTGGTGGCAGGCCATGTGGCAGCAGACAGCAGGCCCTGGGAGCAGCCAGTCCCAGGCAGAGAGGCTGCTGGTCTCAGAGCAGTGGTGGCAGGCCATGTGGCAGCAGGCAATGGGCCACAGGCAGAGACGGCTGCTGGTCCCTGAGCAATGGCTGGTCCTAGGCAGGGAGACACATGGCGGGCGGGCAGAAGACAGAAACATGGATAGACACGACATGCAGGGTGAGGTTGAATGTTTATTCAGGGAGTTATGGAGGAGGAAGGGTGAAGGGGGGGACAGAGAGAGAGGGAGAGAGAGAGAGAGGGAGAGAGAGAGAGAAGAGGAAAAAGAGACAGAGAAGGGGGGAAGCAGAGAAGTGGGGAGAGAGACAGAAGCGAAGCTGCCTCTCTGAGAGGAAGATGGAAGAGAGAGCGGAGCTCAGGCCGGAAGCTGAAGATCAGCCTGCCTCAGCAGATGGAGAGGGGAATGGGTGTGGCTTGTCTCTTAAAGGGACAAAACCATAACACCCTCCACATTAACATCCTTCCTAAGCCTGATCTCGGGGCTCCCAGAGGCTGCCTGTCACTGTGACCAAGATGAAAGTCCTCCCTGCTGGACAGAGGCCAGCTCATTCCACAGCACCAGCAAGGAGCAAGCCAGATTTCTCCCAGCACAGGCACACTATGTGTTTGGGCAAAGCCTGCTCAGGTATAACATACATTTAGCTCTGGGGAAGGAGAAAATTCCTACCACATGTGCAGGAAGAGAGGCTCGCAGGCTGATGAGTCAAACTCCTGCCTCTTTTTCCTCCGGGGACAGCCTTGACTGCCCGTTCTGTACACCCCAAGGAGCTGGTTGGGTGCTCACTTTCCAAGCAGCCAGGGCTGTACGATTGGCCTGTGACAGCAGCCATACCTTACCTTGGGTCAAATCTTACTAACTAGTAGGTGGACTCTGGTTACCTTGGTATTATCTTATGGGGTAGGGACTATCAGGTCTTTAAATCTAGGGAGACATTGTCCCAGTTCCATCTCGTAACTTCTTCCACTACCCCGGAGCAAAGATGTTTGTGAGACCATAACCTTTGCTCACTACTAGTCCCTTGCTCCCTACTATTCGTGTTCTGAGGTGGATGTTTAGTGGGCTCTTGTCCTTGGTTAGTGTGTCTACAGGCATCATCTTGGGATCTAATTTAAAGGGGACAGATTCTTGGCTTTATTGACTTTCAAGCATTAGAACTGTGGTACTGGTTGACTCTGGGCAATCTGTATTTTGGAAATGTCCTGGGGAATTTGAGCTCTGACTAGGAACACTGCAAAATTATTTTGGATGCTTCCTACTGCTTATGCGGAACTCAGCCTATTAGTGCCTTAATTATGTGTGGATAATTGTTGTGCACTGTGATGTCACTTTAGCTACCCACTAAAGCACACTCTGTACTGAGAAACGACCTAGCATTTTTGTGTTCCGCGGTCATTGATGCTTTTAAAAATTTTTGTTTATGCTGGGTGGTGGTGGCACATGCCTTTAGTCCCAGCACTTGGGAGGCAGAGGTAGGCGGATCTCTTTGAGTTCAAGGCCAACCTGGTCTACAAGAGCTAGTTCCAGGATACTTAGGGCTGTTACACAGAGAAAATTCTGTCTCAAAAAACCACACACTTAAATATTTATTTATTCATATTCCATTGCATTCTGACAAGGTTTTGGAATATTTTTTGTGAGACAACTTCTCTGTACATGACTTGCTAGCTTCAAATGAAGCATTACATCTTATTAACTTGAATTAAGAAAGTGTTTTTTTGAGTGTTAGCGATCTGCTCAGGTACATTTTTCTGGATCTATGTCCAATCTTTCTTTGATTCTCTGCTAGGGACAGCTGTGGCCTAGGCTGTGAGTTGTAACAGGAGCCTGCCGACTGAGGAAAGAGGCTTCCTCAGAGTCTTTCAGGAGAATTTGACTAAGCAGCAGCCGGAGAGTCAGTCAGGAGTAGCCATGAGGAGTGTGAATGAGCTCACTGTCCTGTTAGCGTCCCTCACACAGAAGGGCTGGGATGTGCGTTTCTTCTCGGTGATAGGGCAGGTTGCCACAGAGAACCAGTCTTCCAGAGTCCTGTCTGACTTTGTTTCCTGGAATACCACATTTAAGGGGAGAAGTGAAATTACCAAGTATGGTTAAGGACTTTGGAGGGGGTGTATTTTAGTTTAAGTCCTTGTCTAAATGTGAAAGAACAGTTTAAGAGGGAAAACCGTGCGGTGGGGGACCAAGTTAAGGCTACAGCAGGGAACATAAACACCCTGAGGACTCAGCAGAAAGTGACCTCCTCAATTCTTTAGCACACAGGTGACATCCCTCTGCCTTAGACCCAAATGACCACAATGGACAGCATAGGCGGCCTTCTGAACGCAGCTGGTTAATTGCCAAGGCTGTCAGTTTATAGAGGGCTAAAGGTCCCTATGCGCTTCATTGAATCTGAATTCGGTCACTGTTTTTTGTTTTGTTTTGTTTTGTTTTGTTTTTCGAGACAGGGTTTCACTATGGCTTTGGAGCCTGTCCTGGAACTAGCCCTGTAGACAGGCTCCAAAGCTACAGAGAAACCCTGTCTCGAAAAACCAAAAAGAAAAAAGAAAAAAAATTGTGTATAGAAGTGTTTTGGGGCAGGGCCTGTGCTCATATGAGTACAGCTGCCCGTAGAGCCCAGAGAGGGTGTTGGATGCCCTGATGCCCTGGAGCTGGAGCTACACGTGGTTGTGCGCTGCCTGGTGTGCATGAGGAGAGTCACATTCCCGTCCTCTGCATTCAGCCCCAGAGCTGTCTCTGGCCTCCATAAGTCCAGTCTCCCTTTCCCCTTAGACTCTTTCACTCTGGAGCACTCTTCAGTGATTACCTGGTGGGGTGTAGGTGGAATCAGTTCCCTGATACCCTGCCTGCTTGAAGGAGTCTTCGTTTTACTTTGATGCCTGACTTACGGTTTCATTTGGACATCTGAGTCTATGTTGGAAATCATTTTCCTTTATCACGTGAAGATAATGTCTCCAGTGTCTCCCAGCCTTCGGGGTAGCTGGGTCTCACACACAGGCTTGGTGCTCTCTGGGATCCCTGGTCTTCTCTGTAGAAGGGTTCATTGTTGTGGTGTCTCACCTGCTGCATCCCGTGTTTTGTACTCTTTCCTGGAGGTGTTTAGTGGGTCCTGTAAATCTGGGACATCACTGTTGTTGTCTCTGGGAGACTACATTTATTTCATTAATTGTCTTCCTGTCTCTCTTTATCTTTGGACCCCAATTATAGTAATATATACTATATATTATTATAGTAATATACTTCATATACTGTTCTTCTAATTTAATATTTAATCTGGTTTTTACCTTTCTTTGTGATTTTTTTTTTCTGAGCTGTTATCTCAGGTTCCTCCTCCACCAGATATAATCCCCCTTTCTCTCTGTCTCCCCATCCCCGCCGTGTGTGTGTGTGTGTGTGTGTGTGTGTGTGTGTGTGTGTGAGAGAGAGAGAGAGAGAGAGAGAGAGAGAGAGAGAGAGAGAGATCATGCCATAGTGCGCGTGTGAGGTGAGAGGACAAGCTCAAGTGTTGCTCTCAACTTCCGGCTTGTTTGGGACAGAATCTCTTGCCTTCTCTGCATGTGCCAGGTAGCTGGCCTGGGGCTTCCCAGAGTCTCCTGTTTCTACTTCCTGTCTTGGCACAGGAGTGCTGGGACTGCGGCAGAGAGCACGGCCGTGGCTGTGTAGCTTTCCTCTTTACTTCAGATTGTGAGGACCTTTGCACACTGACCGAGTGTGTCCAGAGAAATGACATCACCTTCTAATCCCTGCATAGCTGTTCTCTCTAGCCTGGCATGGCAATAAGGGCAGGGCGGGTTTGAAAAGATGTTTGAGGTTTGGTATCTGGAAAACATGACAGCGGTGGTCAGCTTCCACCTGACTTCATTGCAGGGCTGTGCACATTTATTTGGATCCTGTTCCTGCCCTGGACGTTAGGATGTTACTGTTTTCTCGGAAGGACTGGGGCCTCTCTGAGCATGGCTTTGATACCTCCTCGGTACCCAGGTAGAGGTGATCACTGAATCCTTAAAACAGCTTACTCATTCCCTTCCTCATCACTGTGAGCAAACGCCTGCAGGAAGGAACGCTAGGGAGGGATGGTTTGTTCTGGCTCACAGTTTGAGGGTCACCGTCCATCCCTGTGGAGGGGGAGCCTTGGTGGTAGGCAGCTTTCTCCTTTGTATTTAGTAATCTAGTTCATGGAATGGAGACCCATTCACTGTGGGCCCTCCTTTCTCAGCTAAACCTTTCTGGAGGCGTGGTAATAGATATCCAAACCCACAGGTGTGTTTCCATGGTGATTATAAATCTACTCAGACTGATAGTGAAGACTAACCATCTCAGGCTCTAAGGTAAAACACGACAAGCTAGAGAAATAATAAGAGAAGTATGGGGTTGAGGGATCAAGAAGAAAAAAAGGAAACTAAATAAAATAAATAAATAGATAAAAGAGTAATTGAGCTCATGGCTCAACTCCATCTCGTCTGCTAGAAACTCAGTTCTAGAAGAAATGCCTCTGGTTGGGGAGGCAGGACAGGCAGGGAGGGGGCGCAGGATGCATCATTCATGTCACTGCCCATCAGGACCCGTTTGGGTATCACAATTAATAAAAACCCAGAGTCAGATATTGGGGTTCAACCTGAAGGTCAGAAAAGCAAAACAGCCAGCCACTGGCTCTTACCTCTACCTCAGTCCAAAATGGTGATCCCGCCTCCAGGAATCTCAGAATGAAACTGTGCCTGAGAGCTGTCTCCTCCCATCTTATATTCCTCTCTAGGACTGGGATTAAAGGCATGCACCACCCAATTTCTATGGCAACTAGTGTGACTACTGGGATTAAAGGGTGTCACCACTGCCTGGTCTGTGAGGCTGACCAGTGCGACTGTTTTACTCTCTGAACTTCAGGCAAGCTTTATTTATTAAAATACAACCGAAATATCACTACACAGCTGCTCTTCTCTGTTGCACAGAGTAAATTGGTGTGTGGAGCCCCAGTGAGTGGAAACCATCCTGTCCCCAGTTACCACCAGCAAATCGCCCCCTCCCCGAAATAAACTCTCAAGCCTCCAGACACTGGAGTGAGTTAATTTTAGCAGAGACATAACAAGAGAGGCCACAGGAACAGCAGGAAAAGGGGCAGTAGATTTTTATCACCCAAGCAGGGCAGAAGCAGCAATTGAATTATGCCAAAAGACAGAAACTTCCTGATGGAGTGTGAGCACGCGTCTACATACAAACTCTAGTGCGCTGTCTGTGCCCAGATGTATGTATCTCCAGAGACTGTCATGGAACACATCAGTCAGGCTGTAAGACTACACCATGGGCAGAAGTCCTGATCGGAGAATCCTGCCCTCACCTCGCCCAGCCACCCTTGACTCCCACTGACACCTACAAACTGGTGTCCCTGCACTGTTTACACCATGAAAAGTCATAAGATGGCCTTGATCTTTTGTTTCTAAGATCTTGGAAAATAATCCATTTGTAAGGCTGAAAATCAAGAATTTGGCAGGGGTCGGGGATAAGAAAAGGAAAAAGAAAAGAGTAAAAAAAAAAATCAGCAAAACCCCTTGATATTTTACTTGCCTGAGCATTACAGCCTATTTCTCTCCGAGTTTGATTGTCGTTATCCTCCACTCCCCCAGCCCCCTCCTGTCCTGTGAAAGTCTCAATGTTGCAGCTACTGGTTTTAACGGAGACAGCTGCCGTGGAAGGAGGGCTGCGGCACTCCTGAATAGCTTTCTTTTTATTTGTTTCTAATTTTATTGACCGCCACAGACAGGTTGTCTTGTTTTATTGCTGGATGTTGGAGGATTTGGGTGGTGGAGGAGTTGATGTGGAAGGCGGTGGCCCCCACCGTGACCTAGGACTGGGCTGAGCAGGAGGTTGGAGTAAAAGTACAGAATGTTTGATTTTTTGGGTCATACTTAATGTTCTCTTTAAAAGCCGGGGAACCTATTAGAGTAAGTGCAGCCGGCGTCTGATAAATGGGACACATCTGGCCCCATCTCTGACACAAACCTCCCAGTATTAATTATTCTGATCGTTACAGCTGTGAAGGGGGGAGACCATTATTTATAGTGATCTTTGCTAAGTAAATCATTTAAAAAATGGCTAAATGCAATATTTCCCTTTTAAGAAGCCCTCCAGAATTAAAGGGGCTTTTCAATGGAACATGAAACATATTGCAGAGAGAGAGACAGAAGCTGTCTTGATTAATGGCCGTGATTATCAGCCATGCAAATCACTTTCACTTATTAAGTCTTGTTTAATATCCTAATGAAGGTTTCCTGAGCAGATTTGGAATTTCCAACGAAAGTGCCCTTTCATCTCGGAGAGAATGAACCCACACTATAAAGAAAATCTCATTTACCGCAATTCCTCCCCTGCCCAGGACCCTTTTCTCAGCTTCCACTTCGCAGCGGGAGACAATTAACCTTTTCAGTGCCGGAAGTGATTCCCAGCGTCGCCCAGCTGCGAAGGCCGGCAGGGTCAGGGGAGGACAGAAGTCCTCTGTAGTCTGCGCTGCCGTGGGACAGTTCTAAGAAACCGGACTGCACAGGAAAGCCTTGAAACAGGGCGGCTGGTTAGGCGACTCCGCGTGGGCAGACGTGGTATCCCGCACCCTACCAAAGTCTTTTCAAACCCCAGCCCCGGCCCATCTGCCATGGCTTATTCAGCTTGAATCAAAGACGGCCAGAAATGAAAGCAGGCACACTGAAGAAAAGCCCAACTCGCCTCTAAATGCCTGGCAGCCTTTGTGAGCCGCCAGCAAGTTGGTTTTATTGAGGTTGAAAGTCTAGGAGGTGGAGCTGGGGGGTGATTCAGGGAACCGCCTTTGGCTTGCTTTATACTGCCGGGCTCAGCGGCTCTGCTCCGGCACTGGGGTGCTAGGAGGGCTGGGGCTTGTTCTCCACCTTCCTGTAACCAGGCTGTCACCTGGACCCGGTGGTCAGGGAGGGTCTTCCAAACTTGATTACTTCTTGTTTCCAGAGGCAATGTGTAGAAGTAAAGAAAGCACTGAGCTGGAGCCCAGAACATGGGTAGGGCCACAGGGCAGGTAGGGTACTCCGTGAGCCCCCATTGGAGTGAGCATGTGCAGCAGACTCCAGCAAAGTTTCCAGAATATTTGGGCACTGCAGTCTGGATTTGAGGATCCATGTTCTGTAGAACATTAAGAGCCCCCTCACGTGCTGGTTTGCTTTCTGTATTAAACAGAACCAAATGAACCTCCTCCTTCGGGACCAAAGAGGTCTTCAGTTTGCTGCGTTTGCATGAGGCATTGGGTTCAACGCCAGCCCTGCAAACAGGATCCCCAAACCTTCAAGATGGAACAACCAACAAACACTGAATCTAGTGGGCCAAGCATGAGATCTTTTGCCTTTGTTGTATATTCTCTTGTAAGCGATCTTCGTGCTCATGGGAAGAACACCCATCATGCATTGCGCTCTCTCCGACCTCTAGGGAGGATGTGGATGCGAAGCGCTCTTCTCTATCAAAGAGGAGAGAAGGAATCAGAATGGGACTGAGGGCCGTGCTGCACCAGAGACTCAAGGTGGGGGTGTTCGTGAAACCTCTGTGCCTGCAGCACGGAGGAGGAACCTTCCTGTGTGGTGACCCAGGAACAGGTGAGGAATGGATTTCAGAGCTCAACGGGACCACTGGGATAGTTCACGTCTCAGTGTTTGTCAGATGGGACTAGTCTTTGTGCCAGACTACCACTGTCTTCATTAGTTCAGCTGTGTCTGCTTGCAGAAGATGGCCCCAGTTGAGTGTGCTGCCCGTTAATCTTCCCTCATCAGAGCAGGGATGAGACTCAGATCTTTACCCAAGCACTCTTCCTAGGCAAGTGTGTGCAGTTCTGCCCTACTAGCATGTACCTCAGGGAGGGGCTAGGAGTACAAAGGCTGGGATGGGAAGGGCGGGGGTGGGGGGAGCTATCACAGTCCATGCTGGCTTTAGCTCTTCCACTGTGACTACTCTCCTGCTCGTGACTCCCATTGCACTGTACACAAGCCTAACGAACTCATTGGTTCCCAGTGTGGTCTTTGGTGGAGTCAGACATTGGTTAGTCATGGGCACCTTTGGAGGAGGGGTAGATATTGATAATGTCTCCCCAGGCAAGGGATATTTATCAACATGCAGCTCTCACAGTGCTTGCTAATTCAGTGCAGACTGCCCACCTTACCCATCTTCTTAGGTTCCCTCCCTCCCTCCTTCCCTTTTTTCCTCTTTCTTCCTTCCTTCTCTCCCTTTCTTTCTTTTTCTTTCCTTTCTTCCTTCCTTCTTTCCTTCCTTCCTCCTTCCCTTCCATCCCTTCATGTTGCATTTTTCATCTTTTAACTGCTCCAGACTTTATTTATTTACTTTGTTTAAGTAATTTTCTGCCACTAAAGAGTGGCTGAATACTTTTGACTGAGTTGGGGGTTAGAAACCCAATGAATTTATAAGCATGGGATGAAACTGGACTTTCTGAACATGGCGGACAATGAAGGCTGATGAGAAGCCAAGGATAATGGCACTAGGTTTCGATCCTAATACATGAACTGGCTTTGTGGGAGCCTAGCCTGTTTGGATGCTCACCTTCCTAGACCTGGATAGAAGTGGGAGGACCTTGGACTTCCTGCAGGGCAGGGAATATGGACTGCTCTTCATTCTTGAGAGGGAGGGGGAATGGAGTGGGGGGTAGGGGGCGATGTGTGGGAGGAGGGGGAGGGAAATGGGAAACGGGGAGGAGGCGGAAATTTTTTTTCTTCAACAACTTAAAAAAAAAACAAAAAATAAAAATAAATAAATTAAAAAAAAAAAGAAACCCAATGAAGGAGCCGGGCGGTGGTGGCACATGCCTTTAATCCCAGCACTCGGGAGGCAGAGGCAGGCAGATCACTCTGGGCTCGAGGCCAGTCTGGGGTACAAGAGCTAGTTCCAGAACAGGCTCCAAAGCTACAGAGAAACCCTGTCTCAAAACAAAACAAAACAAAACAAAAACAACAATAACAAAAAAGAAACCCAATGAAGGTCTTTGACTGGTTCTGTGCCAGCTCCCCTCTGTTTAAGCCTCTGTATGTTTAAGACTTAAACAACTGTTGAAGGCACATTCTCAGGAAGAAATAAAGTTGGTATGGTCTCAGTCCTGCCTGCCTCAGGGGCCTGTATTCTCACAGCATAGCAGGAACACTTTGAAATCTACCTACATGTGTCTGTGGTGTGGTTACTGGTGAGCACAAGCCTGCAGCCTCTTCCTGTTTGCTATCCTCACTTCCTGTATGAACTCTCTTGTGGTTCCCTTGCTGTGTTGTCCGTTATCTGTGCCATCATGTCTCCCCAGTTATCACCCTGTTGATGCCCAGCAAGTACCAATGAGAGTCATGCCAGGCACCCTTATAAGGGGCTACATTTATTAACATACAGCAATCCAAGTTGCCTTTTACAGCCGGGGAAACTGAGCCACAGAGGATGAATTTAGCAGGTCCAGGGGGACAGCGGGAATCTGTGTGGTTAGTGAGCACTTTGCATACTGGAGACATAGATGCTCTGGATGTTAACACAGGATCAGTACACGGAACACGCATTTTCCGTCCTGTCACCCCACAGTGTTGCTCTGAGAAGCCATGGGAATGGCTGTGAAGGTGCTTTATAAGAAAAAAAAAGGTTAGAGGTTATTGTTATAATTAAATATTTTCAATGATGATGAAAATAGAAATGCTTAGAATACAGCTATGCAAATCCGTGCCATCTGTTCTTTGGCAGTTTTGTAAATACTCTGTGGAAGGCACAGACCTCAAGATGCGGTGTTTGATTCCTCTGCTCAACTTTCAGGTTAATGAAATCTTAGCAACTTTGCCCAACCTCAGCTCCCCTACCTGTGTGTGTGTGTGTGTGTGTGTGTGTGTGTGTGTACCATGTGCATGCCTGCAGAAATCAGAAGAGGGTGCCAGATCCTCTGGCTCTGGAGTTGTAGATGGTTATGAACCACCATGTGGGTGCTAAGAACTGAACCTGAGTCTTTTGCAAGAATATCAAGTGTTCGTAAACACTGAGCCATCTCTCCAGCCTCTTGTTTTAGGTAAAATGGTGGTGAAATATACATACATATAGGAGGACTGGGAGACATTCGGCCAGGAAAGTACGCAAGGACCTGAGTTGACTCCTGTGGTGTTTATTCTGTGCTCTTTCCCTCTGGGCCCACTTTTGTTGGCGGCATACATCTGGTTCTGACGGAATGGAGTTGTTTTCATCTTTATGTACTCCTCTTTTTGTTTTGGATGCAAGATTTATGTATTTAAAGCATACTGTTTTTCCACGCTCCTAATCCTAGAAGTAATCTTCTTAGCAACCTGAGGGGCAGACCAGTTTCCCTTTCCACGTAAAATGGTCCTGTTCTCTCCTGTGCTGCCCATAAAATAATGGCTCTTGAAATGCCTTTTTAATTATGCAGAAAGTGTCTGGGTGTGTGTGTATGCATACACACACACACACACACACACACACACACACAAACATATGTACCTCAGATGGATATCTTTAGATTGACTTTTCCAGGTCACTCAGTCTCTAGACAGCTTATCTGAAGTCCCAGGGAGCAAAAAGAAGTGATGTGGGATTCCCCTCTGTATGCTGTGAATACCATTGGCCAATAAAGTAACTGCCTTGGCCTGTTGATAG
Source organism: Microtus oregoni (assembly GCF_018167655.1). Classification (NCBI taxonomy): domain Eukaryota; kingdom Metazoa; phylum Chordata; class Mammalia; order Rodentia; family Cricetidae; genus Microtus; species Microtus oregoni. The sequence goes on from NW_024543221.1 coordinate 13,866,622, forward strand.
GGCAGAACTTAGGTAGGTGGGGAAAACTAACTGAATGCTGGGAGAAAGGAGGCAGAGTCAGGGAGAAACCATGGAGCCCCACTGGAGCCAAACGGAACTTTAGCTGGTAAGCCACAGCTACATGGCAACACACAGATTAATAGAACTGCATTAAATTAATATGTAAGAGTTAGCCAATAAGAAGCTAGAGCAAATGGGCCAAGCAGTGATTTAAATGGTATGGTTTCTGTGTGATTATTGTGGGGCTGAGCATCCGGGAGCCAACAAGTGGCCTCCTCCAACAAAGAAGCCTATGGGTCAGACAGGCTAAGCCTTTCATTTGATGCTGGGTAAGGCAGCTATCAAGCACAGTGGGAAGTAATAGAACCTTTGGGAACAGGGGAGTTGTCTTAGCTGGTAAAAGATACTCTCACAAGCCAAGAGACCCAAGTCTGGAACCTGTGTGAAAATCTGGACTACAGATGTGGTAGCTCACATTTGTAATCGCAGAACTCCTATGGCCAGATGGGAGGCAGGATAGGAGGATTTCCTATAAATTCAGCCGATGGGTCAGAAATACTAGCATTTCAGCTCCCAATAGGGCAGCAAAGACAAGAGTGTCCCTGACTCAGCAAGGCAGAAGGTGAGAACTGACTTCCCAAAGTTGCCCTCTGACCTCCATGTGCTTTACCATACTTGCATGTAAACATAAATAAATGAGTTTTCATGATTTATCTGTATTCTTTATTTTGTTTTATGTATGTGTGTCATTTACCTGTGTGTGTGTACCTGCACATGAGTGCAGTACCTCTGGAGGCCAGAAGAGGGTGTCAGATCTGAATCTAGAGTTATAGTAAGACATGGGTGATTGGAACCAAACTCTGGTCCCCTGGAAGAGCAGCAAGTGCTCGTACCCACTGAGCCACCTCTCCAGTCCCAAAGTTGATTTGTTTTTAATATGTTTTCAAAAGCACATGTTCTGGGAGAAGCCAACTGCTGAGCTAGTCCTGACTGAGGGTACTGCTATTTTAATTATCAGAGAATTAGACACATTACGTGCTAGTAACTCAATGAGATAATCAAATTGACTGAAAAATTCAGTACATTCTCATTTTCTCACGTCTCTACCCAAACGTCACTGTGGCCTGGACCAGGATTCAGAGCCAAGTTTGGTTCAGTTCTCAGTGTTTGTGGCTTAGCTCATGGAGGTAGACCAAGCACGATGATCCAGGCTTCCCAGTCACAGAGAACATTTTCCCGCCCAACACGCTGAGTTCTCTGGAAAGACCCCCCATCATCTTATCAAGTCTCGGAGCTACCTCTGGGTCATCTGCAGGTATTTTCAAAAAATTAAAATTTAAAATTGTATTTGTTTGGGTATTTTGCCTGTATGTGTTTATGCACACCATATATGTGTCTAGGGCCAGTTCAGAAGAGAGTGTCTGATGCCCTGGAACTGGAATTTTGGATGACTGTGAGCCTGGGGGCTTGCGTGGGGCCTGGGAATTGACAGGTTCTCTGGAAGAACAACCAGTTCTCTTAACTATGGAGCTGTCTCTTCAGCCCCAGCTGCAGACATTTAAAGAGGACTTTTCCTCTAATTTGCTGAAGGGCAGGAAGCACTTTGAGCCCAGCCAGGAGAGGAACCTGAGTTCATCCTGTCTGTATCTCTGGTCTGTTGCTATGGCACCTGGAACAAGCAGCATGGGAAATACATCAGGAACCATGAGAGGCGAGGATGCAGATTTACCACCGCTTCCCCAGCCAGCCAGCGCTGTCAAGCTTTCCTGGGCCATCAACACGACACATCTGTGGGGTGCTTGAGCTAACCTGTGTAACACGGGGGAAAATGGTCGTTTCCTGTTGGTATGGAGTCTGTTTGAAGCGTGACTATCCTCAAACTCCCCTTGTTGCTAAAGGAGAGATACTAATGATAAAGCGCTAACAAAAAGCTGTGCGTCAGCCATCCAACGCATCAGACCCAGGGTCAGGCAGGGAGGGCTGATCCACCAGAGAGGCAAGAAGGAAGTATGAGTAATTTAACATGCAACATTTTAGTCTAGGTTCATGGAAAGCACTTACTTAGGTAACAAACAATAGAGATGGTTTCTCGGTCTCCTTCGATTCGTTTCTGAATGTTCAATTTATTTGTAGTTTAAAAGAGTAAACACATCAAACAGACTTGAGGTGCTCATGTTTTTAACATATGCTGGTGGGGCCTGGGAGAGAAAAACCACCGCTCGTGACATTGTGGCTTTTTTTTTTTTTTTTTTTTTTTTTTTTTGGTTTTTCGAGACAGGGTTTCTCTGTGGCTTTGGAGCCTGTCCTGGAACTAGCTCTGTAGACCAGGCTGGTCTCGAACTCACAGAGATCCGCCTGCCTCTGCCTCCCGAGTGCTGGGATTAAAGGCGTGCGCCACCATCGCCCGGCTGACATTGTGGCTTTTTTACTGACAGGAGGAGCATGAGGAGATACAGTCAGCAGCTTGAATGCGTGGCAACTGCCAGGGCTAAGCAGGGCTTTTATACCCAAGCATATAGAACCCGGAGGGAGACGCAGAAGGGTTTGTCTACACTCCCTCACGACCAGCAAGCATGCCAACACAAGCTACATGCCCAGACACAAAGGGCAAGGGAAGGTTAGACTCAAAAACAGGAGGGACACCTATGATTGTGGTGGTGTCACATCTGGGGTGACTGATTGTATTTAAATGGAAGATACTTGTTTCCCACACTGAAACAAATGAGTACAGGAAGGTTGTACAAGTCAAGTTAGATGGCTGCATTGATGAGGAATTTAGTTCAGTAAAGACAGAGAGGCTTTGTGGAGAAGGAGGGAGCCCAAGGCAGCATGGACTTGGGTCCCTCAGTTTCCAAGAGCCTCCAGAGAGCTGTCTATCTCTTTCTCTCTTATTTTGATGATCTCAAAGCCAAGGTTAATCTATAATAACCTGGTGGTCTTCATGTCTCTATGCTCTGCCCATCTTAACCCACTGATCAGATATAATAACCTGGTGGTCTACATGTCTCTATGTTCTGCCCATTTTAACCCACTGATCAGATTGCTGCAGATTGATTCTAAACGCACTCCTAGTCTAGATGCATTTTTTTTGCAAGTGTATGTATACATGGCATGTGTGTGTGTGTGTGTGTGTGTGTCTGTGTGTGTGTCTGTGTAAGCCAGGGGTCAACACAGAACATGTTCCACCCTATATATTTGAGGTGTCTTTAAAAAAAAAAAAAGTGACCGAATTCAGATTCAATGAAGCACATAGGGACCTTTAGCCCTCTATAATCTGACAGCCTTGGCAATTAACCAGCTGCGTTCAGAAGGCCGCCTATGCTGTCCATTGTGGTCATTTGGGTCTAAGGCAGAGGGATGTCACCTGTGTGCTAAAGAATTGAGGAGGTCACTTTCTGCTGAGTCCTCAGGGTGTTTATGTTCCCTGCTGTAGCCTTAACTTGGTCCCCCACCCCACGGTTTTCCCTCTTAAACTGTTCTTTCACATTTAGACAAGGACTTAAACTAAAATACACCCCCTCCAAAGTCCTTAACCATACATGGTAATTTCACTTCTCCCCTTAAACGTGGTATTCCAGGAAATAAAATCAGACCCGCTACTTGTCTGAGGGGGTCTATCAGTGCCCAATTGATGCCCACTGCCCATTGATCGCAGTTCTGCTGTCAATTCTCAACTGTCCTTCAAGACCCAGTTCAATGACTTCCTTCTTTTGAAGCTGTTTCTGATGGTCCCAGTGGACATTTCAATTCCTCTAATGATTTATCTTACGCTCTGGCTCCTCCATCTTTTCTATGTGATTAGCTATGTGACCCCCTTTCCTTTTTTTCCCCTCAGTCTTTCACTTAATTTTCTTGATTTTCTCTAGGGTATCGTGCAAGCACAGCCCCGCCACAAGGCCATGCAGCTGCATTTTTGTGTTTGAGAAAACGGCGAGGGATGGACCTCGCCGAGGGAAAACCACTTTTGTGCTCCTGGTATCACTGCCTTGCCAGGTGAGTTTTCTTTTGTGTCTTTACCTATTTAAGTGTTTAAAAAATTCACATGACTGTGAAAGTGCTTTTGCTTAATAAGTGATTCTAAAGAGAATAGTCAGTAGGCAGTGTCCATCAGGAAGTAAAATATAGGAAATTTTGTATAAGTCTCTGCTGTTTGTGCTGCTTGTCTTCTTAGACCCCCTCTCTCCACACGTGCCTAGGGGCTTGGGCTCAGAGAGTTAGTCAGTTACTTCAAGGATAAATGATTAGAAGATGAGGTTGGTCCAGTATGAAAAAGACTAGAGTTGTAATCATGTAAGACGAAAGGGTTCAGACTTCATCCCTGACTGGGAGTTTATTAGAAGTCCCTCTGTAGGTAGAAGAGCCGTGTCTCATGCATGAAGTGTTATTAATTTTAAGTTAAGAGACTTGAGAGACTGCTCAGTGGGTAGGAATGCTCTCTGTGCAGCCCCAGGGACCTGAGCCTGTACTCCAACATTTACATCACAAGTTAAGTATGCTCTCAGCCAGTGCTGTGTGAGGCAGAGACAGGAGACTCTCTGGGGCTGGCTGGCTCCCAGCTTAGTGGAAACTCATGAGCTCCAGGCTCAGGGAGAGACCCTGCCTCAAAGAGAAAGGCTGAAAGGGATAGAGGAGAATGTTTGAACCTCTTCTGTTCTCCATTCATGCAACTCCCATATACACATACACACACATGCACACATGCCACATACACAGACACACACATATATCACAAGCACATATTCTACACACACACCACACGTTACACAAACATGACACACATGTATGTCACATGCACATAAACCACACTCAGACATACACACATGCCACACATACATATGCTATAGACACACACATCACATGGACATGCACACACGTACATACCACACACATGCCACACATATACCACATACACCATTTACACCTAGGTCACATGTACATGCATCACATACATGTGCCACACACATATATCACATAAACATACATACACCATATACACATACACCACACACATACACACACATCACACGCACACCACAAATGTACACATACACCACATACACATACCACACACATGTACACCACATATACATACCATATACATATGTCACTTGCACATATACCACACACATACAGATCACATCTCATATACCCCCACATATATGTCATATGCACATACACTGTACATACATACATATATCACATATGCATACATATGCCATACATACACAAAATGCTTTAAAATTTTGATTCATTAATATTCCTTCTACAAAATGATATACATTCATGATGACATTTTAAACCATTTCTCGTGAAGTTTATCACCATCGCCCATTGTCCTCTCTTGCCCTGCCCCACCCCCGGCCCCTTCTTTCCTCCAAAGGGGCTGTGGTAGGGATTCATGGAGCATCCCTAGGGTGATGAACCCCAGAGGACTGGACCAAGTCCAAGTCAGGACGGGCCCTGCCCTGCCACGCTGCATCCCCAGTTGGAGTCTCTGGAAGTTAGAGAAATAGTGACTGTTGACCAAGCCCACTTAGGCTCCTGCCCCCTGAGAGCAGCATGGGGTCGAAGCTCTCAGTGAAGTCAGACTCCTAAAACGGAATCTGATTGGAGAGCTAGACCTCGAGCAGTGGGTGCGGGTGTGGTGGAGAACCAAGACGGGTAACCGCACCTTGTGCCATCCCGCTGCCGTGACCGTAACCTTCTCAATATTTATGTTTTATTTTTATCTCCACAGTGGAGAGGCGGCATTTGTGAACAGGCTGTTAGAAACAGTTCTCAGGGAGACACTCCCAGCTGCCCCTCCGTTTTCCATCTGCTGTCTTTATGCATCTCGCATCTCTGTGCAGTTAACTGTGGGTTTCCTGGGGACAGGGCAATTCTTTAGGGTGGGGTGGGAGCGCGGGTGACCTGAAAGGTGGTGTCTTGGTTACTCGCTAATAGGTCTTAAGCTGGGAAGTTGAGCAAAAATATTAGCATCAGGTAGCAGGAAGTTGCAAGAGTTAACTTGTTGAGCGAGACTGTGTGTCTGCAAGTATCTGCCTCTACCTTGTCTCCAGTTTATCTTAAATATGTAAATCCTCAGTTTATCTGGCATTACTTAGTGGAGGCTGCCGTGTGAGTGCGGCGATTATAACATTCCATCACCACCTCTGATCCTCTTTACTTCTTATTCTTTTCATAGTAAATCAAAAAAGCTGCGTGGGCGCCACAAGAATATATTATTTTAAGAGTCTTGGGCTTAGCCATTGATTTCCTTCCTGAGAAAGAGAAAAGTCTCCTTCTGATCCCGGGGTCACTTTATAATCCTGCCGCCTGGTAGCAGCACCCTACTTCTCCCCCCCCCCCCCAAAAGAAGATGAGAACGTTTCTGGAAAGGAATTAATTTTTCAGCCAGAGTAAAAACAGTAACTCACCAGCTGAGCTATAGGGAGGGGAGAGAGCACAGTCTGTGATTGGAAGTGTTTGAAGTCAGGCAGTCGGTGGCGGCTGCGGAGGGGACAGGGATTGGAGAATGGGTGGAACCAATATTGTATTTTATTGATGACTTCAAGGGTTAAGCCAGAATTGTGTCTCTTTCTTCCTCTAGATCCCTGTCTTTTGTAAAGGGATTTTATTGCTTTCAAATATTTCAGATATTATGACGAGGCTGATGTGGGCAAGCTCTTCTCCAGTGTGGATTTAAATTAATACTCTCTTGAGCGGGATGTGACTGTCCTCAGCTCTACTCACGGCGTGTTCCTCTGTGTTTCAGGGTATGGGAGCTGGTGTCCAGTGTCGTCTAGAGCTGGGCTCCCAGGCCACACAAACACAGTAACAGGCCTGCAAATCCAGCATCCGCTGGTGAGGACCCCCAGGCCTCTCCCAGTGCAAGCCTGAAGGGCTGCTCAACAGTGAGAAGCGTTAGCTAACTGAGGCGGGCTCCGCGCTCACCTGGAATTGTCGTCACATGGAGACTGTTTCAGAGGGGCAGTGTCTGCCCCTGTAGAGTTAGTGTTTCAGTTACACACGTAAACTATTTCGGTGGATTTCTAGTCTCTGCTAATGTAGCAGCACCCCAGGGCGTCTTGCGTTACTCAGACTAATACTGTAATGTCTACCACACTGGCAGAGAGCATGGGTTTAGGAAAATAGTCTCGGTTCAGTAAATGTACACGCGTGTGTAGTACCCCTCCCCCACCCTGTGTACTAAAGCAGAAATGGTGTGTGAAGTGTTGGCGCTGTTCTTCAAGCCCCGTCTAGTGAACTCCGCCGTAGAAGCTGAACATTCTGCCGTGAGTGATTCATTTCTTAAGTGTGTCAATCCAGGTGATCATATCTGAAAATAACTTGATTCTTAAGGAGACTTGGTGTCATGGGACAGGGACAGCAAGGACACAAGATTGTGGAGGGAGCCTCAGCTAGGCTGCCTTTGTGGACACGAGACCTGTGCAGTAGCCCAGGACCCATGCTTAAAACTGTCCATGCTGCTGGGCGGTGGTGGCGCACGCCTTTAATCCCAGCACTCAGGAGGCAGAGGCAGGCGGATCTCTGTGAGTTTGAGACCAGCCTGGTCTACAGAGCTAGTTCCAGGACAGGCTCCAAAGCCACAGAGAAACCCTGTCTCGAAAAACCAAAAAAAAAACAAAACAAAACAAAAAAAACTGTCCATGCTTTGCTAGAGAATGCCATAATAACTCCTAATTCATTGTACGTGAAATAACTGTTCTTTAATTCGCCGTGATTTAATACCCCTATTACCTCCTCCCCTCCCATCCTCTCCCCTTGCCCTGCCCTCCCTCCCTATCCTCGGCCCTCCCTTCCCCTGCCCTGTCCTCCCTTCTCCTCTCCTTGCCCTGCCCTCCTTCCCTGCCCTGCCCTTTCTCCCCTGCCTTGTCCTCCCTTGTCCTCCCTTTTCCCTTGCCTTGCCCTCCCTCCCCTGCCCTGCCCTCCCTGCTCTGCCCTGCCCTCCCTCCCCCTCTTGTGCCCTTCCCCTCCTTCCTTCCTTCATCTTTTCTCTCTGGTACTGAAGCCTTCTACACGATCATCACACTGTCTGTCACTGAGTGCATGCAATCTCTTGAAATTCTTCCTGTGATTTTTTTTAAGACAGGGTTTCTCTTTGTAGCCCTGGTTGTCCTGGAACTTGCTCTGTAGACCAGGCTGGCCTTGACCTCACAGATCCACCTGGCTCTATCTCCCCTGTGCTGGAATTAAAGGTGTGCACTGCCACTACTGACACAGTAATTTTAAAACCTTTTAAAATTAATTTTTAAAGCTAACACAAAAATAATGGGCCTCACTATCTTTCATGCATCCCTGTATTCACTCAGGCTACGGTCCCTTATCTCTTTGCAGTAATCCTTTAAATCAAGGGAGACCACGGGTCCTGGAGTGGCCTCTAAAGATAAGCTGTCAGTCATACTCCAGAATAGCCACTGAGTCACTGAGGAGACTCAGAGAGGCCTTAAAGCATTCATACCCGTATGGCAACAAATAGTTCAATATACAGGGATGAGAGGCTTGGCCAAACACCCATTATTTCCTTAGGAGGTTAGAAGGACAGTTTGATGCCATGTATGTTCTGTGATGACACTGGCATGGCTCATTTGAGTAAGCTACAGCCAACTCTCTCTAGGACCAGGCTCAACACAGGCAGCTTTGTAGCAAGTACTCCTGGGTGCACAGGCAAGGAGGGTCACCTGAAGACCGAGTGACTCTGCATAAGATGTGGGATGACACTGTGTCAAGTGACTTAGCTCCAGCTAAGGCTGAAGGCTAACTAGGGGGTCACTGTGTCAAGAGAGGAATTAGCATCCTCACTGACGGGACTAGCATGTGCAGGTCACAGGGTCCAAGAGACTTGGGGCCTCAAGGAAGTGGAATGTGGTTGGAAACCCCAGGCATCAGGGTGTGGGATGCAGTTGTGTTGGGGAGTTTAGTAGGGGTTAGGACATCCATGTGCTTGTAAGTGACTGAAACTGAGCACAGCGAACATGTTATCACTGGAAGGACTTTGCACATACTTTACCAACCCACCCCTACCACAGCTGTGGGCTGCTTCGCTTGCTAACTCCCTTCACAAAGGAAAAAGACAGACTGTGTTTGCTGTGTCTCCTAACGGGCTACAGACACAGGCATAGGGCTGGAGACAGCAGATTCTGAGCAAGCATGAAGACTAGTTCAGAAACCGGCAACCACATGCAAAACTGGGCATGGATCTGTGTGTTCCTGAGCCCAGAGGTGCAGGGAGGGAGGGAGGAGGACTGATGGGTTCTGCTGGTCACAGATCACCGTCTTAGCTGAAAAACACACAAAGCTCCAGGCTCAGGGAGAGACATTGATTGGCTCAGAGGTGGGTAGTGATGAAGCAGGGCATCAGACCCCTCCTCTGGCCTCTGTACATGAGAACTGGCACTCACACAACTGTAAAGTGCAGTCTTTAAAACACTTATATGTCATCTTCAGTTACAGCCTCGCTTTTAAACCACGTCATTTTACACACAGAAAAGTGGTCCCCAGAACTCACATTTTATACTGCAAAGATCCCAGTGCAGGTGTGCCTCCTCATCCAGGCCAGCGTCCACATCACCGTGCCATGTACTTAAGACTGAATGACTCACACTAGAGATGGAAGACTGTTAATGCATGTTGATCAGATGACTCACATGAAGAACCTCAGTTTAGAAAGACAGTTGTGGCTGCTGCCTTGGGTACAGTGCCGCGGCTGCCTCAGTGGTTCGAGGCTTGGCTTGCCAACGACTGGAACCCTATCCTGTTTCTTCCTTTGGCTTGACTTTTGGAGCCTAAAAAGAGACAAGGACCACCTTTCAAAATGGCCACCTTTAGTCCTGACATGAAGCTTGCAGTGAAGGTGCCTGGGCAGGCAGACCGTGGAAATGAACTTCTTTGTGTTGGCTGCAGCTTGGCCTCGTTATGGAGGATTACTAGCATATTATAGGTCAGTATACATAGAAGCAAAATCCTTTACAAATGGCAATTGGCACAGAAGTGAAATTAAAGGAAAAATTAAGTCTTTACAGTACCTCACAGTATTTAATTGTACACACACACACACACACACACACGTACACACACATGCAAGCACACACACGCACATGCACGCACACACATGCACACACACAGGCAACCCTCTTTCTTCAGTCTCACACTCTTTTGCTCAGCTTCTTATGTAGGTCGCATCCTCTGTGGGTCCTCTGTACCCAACACTGTCACCTTTTGTTCTTATAAGGAAGCACCATGATCTTGAGGAGTCTGGCATAATGGAGTCAAAATCTTAGGAACCTTTGACCATAGGATTGGTCTCAGTTTCTTAACTATAAAAATGATAAGTTAATATCAACCATAAGGTCCCCCAGGGAGCCAATCAAGTGGAGTACAGGACAACACAGCAGATTCCATTTTCCATAGTGGACACCTTTTCCATGGTGTCTCCTTCTGTGGTCCCCACACACTATCTTCTCTTATCTGTATGTGCGTATGCTGGGGTGTAGTGTGGCAGTCCAGCACAGGAGGGGTTAACCACAACTCACGATAGAATAGAACCATCCCATTGTTCTCAGCCCTCTTGCGGTGGTGTGAGATGATGCCCCATCCACATGGAGCCCACACAGTGGAGTGACATGTCCATCATCTCACAGCTGAGATCACACTGCCCTGCTTGAGGATCAGCTCTGCTTGTTCAGTAACAAAGACAGCTGCTCCATGACGAATGGGCAGGTCACACATATGGCGTGGACACACTAGATATGAGCAGTACAGCCCTTGGGCCAAAGGGAGCGGGGCAGCATGAGACCTTGCTATGCTACTCAGAATCTGCACAACTTAAAACTAGGATTGTTTATTCTAGAAATTTCCATGTACTAGTTTCGGATGTATTAGTTACTTTGTACTTATTGGGACAAAATAAAGGAAAGAGCTATCTTGGCTCACAGTCTGGGGGGATACAGTCCAACGTGGTGGGGAAAGCACAGTAAATGGCAGTGGGAGCCTCTGGAGGCAAAGTCCTCACCTCATAACTTAGTGGAACAGGAAACAGAGAGCAGACAGGAAGTAGCCCATCCCCAGTGATTCAGTTAGCTCTCCAAGCAGCACCGTCAGCTTTGTGCCAAGTACACAAGCCTACGAGCAGTAGGGAGGTGCCTCGCACTCAAACCACGGCAGATGTCTCCTCTAGCTAATGTGACAGAAAGCAAAATGGAGGGAAAGGGGCTTATTACCTTGGTTTCTTGAGACATGCCTGCGCCCTCATCCCCAGTGGCTTATCTGTATAACGTCTCTCCTATGGGCTCCCACACACCTTATCACCGTACGTCTTTGCAGTACACAGAGACCCCATGATCATCCTAACTGTGACAATGACTGGCTCTTCTGATAGGTATACTAACAGCCTCCCTTGTCTGGCTCCTTGGGGCCAGAAGCCAAGTCAAGAGAAGAGACTCTTTGAAAGAGTTCCCCAGTATCCACCACAGGCCAAGGTGGCATTCACTGGTTACCAGGTTGAAATTTTATTGTGGATATTCATCTAAAAATAAAGGCCAATGTGATATAGATAACTCCTCATTGAAGCTGTCTTCCCAGGTAATCCTAGTTGTGGCAATTTGAAATTTAAGACTAACCACCATGACCCTCTGACTTCCACAATAGGTATCAGTAAGCCAGGAGAATTCTGGGCTCTTAAACTAGGAAGTGACCTTAGAATGCTCCCACCTTTGAGAGATGACAGTTGGTGTGGAGGATGGTGAGCCCTTGGGGGTGGAGATCATGTTTGTCTTAGGGCTGGGGCCATACCCAGCATGTTGTTATTTTTCAATGAATGAATGATTGCATGAATGAATGATTGAGGAACCCACTTGTGCCCACCATGCGGATTCTCCTGTGGCTCTGATTAAAGCCAGTGGTTTTAATCAAAGCAGACTATCTTCTTTAAATACAAGGATTAACCTCTACAAAAAGAGAAATGTAAACCAGCCTCCAATTAGAGAATTTACTAATTATTCTTCCCACTGAGGACATCAGCTGGGGTTTAGTCTTTAGCTGTGACAGCCACACAACTTTCTCTTTATCTCCAGAAAGGGAAACAAGGACTGGAGAGATTCATTTCAATACCCCAATTCTTTTCCCCTTCCCTTTCACCCTCAAAAAGGATATTGCAGCGGGAAAGATCACAGACTCAGCCCCGAACAGCGGACCCAGGCCGGCAGCACTCAGTCTGGGAGCCCCAACTGCTGAGGCAAAGATAAATCGGCAGGAAGATTTCTTTGGAATGATGTGAATTTAATGAATCATGAAAAATATCCCCAGCTGTTCTTAAATTTAAGGGAGATTGACTGACAACAAAGGACACTTTCCCTTCCCCTTAGATGTAGGTTGGAGCGGAAAGAGCTGAGGTTAAAAAAAAAAAAAAAAAAAAACAAAAAACCCTGAGGCCCCAAGCTTGCCTTTTCTTTTCCATATCTCCTATTGTTAAGTAGGAGAAAAAGCTGTCTGCAGTCAGTATCCACTGAAGGGCATGATGAAGAGTGTTTTCTGTTACCAGACTTGAAGATCACCCAGGCGAGCATTTAGGAAGTGGCAGGCTCCCGACCCCACCCACCACCCTGCCCCCATCCCACTCAGCACCTCTGTGGCCCTGCCTTCTCACTGGACTGATGACTACCCAGCGTTCCTTGCCTCCACCCAGTTGCCGCAGCCCTCACACCTCAGCTTTGGAAATCGAGATGAACGTGTCGATTTGAGGGGTGTCCTAGATCTGCTCTTGGCTGGGCCTTAGAAGCCAGACCATGGGGGTTTGCCTAAGCTTCAGAAAGTGCCAGTCCAGACGACATGAGCCCCAGTTGTAAAGATTGGAGGAAAGGTGAAGGTATACATGTCTCCCCTCTTTTCTCCCTTCGGATGGGGCCTGACTTGACATGAATGACCCCCACCCCGACCCCGCCCCACTTCAGATGCTGGCATCAGTCTCTAGTGTGAGCGTTCAGCTTCTCCTCATCTAGCGGACCCACGGCAGGTTGGCAGTGTGAAAGTCATGAGGAAATGCCTGCCCCGTGCCCTCTGTCTCCTGTTCCCCTCTGCTTCCCTTTGCTACCTCTTGTCCCCTGTCCCCCGAGTCTCTTGTCTTTCTGCTCCCTCCATCCGACTCCCCTGCCCCTTGTTCCCTCCTGCTTCCTTGGAGTCCATACCTGTCTTTGGATTCCCCCTCCTTTCCTGAAGGTTTTAAAGGAAAACATAATAGCCTGCTAAGTAAAGTTTTTTCCATTAAAGAAATTTTTATCTTTTTTTAAAAATGGGAGTTGTCTTACTTTATAGCCTGGGCTGGTCCAAAGTTGCAGTAGTCTTCCTTCCTCAGGCTCCCCAGTCCTGGGACTATATGTGTGAGCTACCACACCTAGGCAGCAGTTTCTAAACTTCTCAGTGTGAATGAGAAGTGTCTTGGAAGAATGAATGCACCAGCCTCTTTGCACAATTCTTAGCAGAGGGAAGAGGGGCCTGGCTGATAGACACGCCATGTGGCTATTATCAATGACAAACAACAAAACTGAGGGCTTGCAGCATGCCAGGTATGGCATTAAATGTTTCTTATGTACACTGCATGATATCTACCCAGGAAAACAAGAAGCAAGAAAATTTCCAAGCTGTCAGTTATGGTGGTTGCCTTTTGACAAACTGTGTTGAAATAGGAGCGGTGGGCTGCGTCCCTGGCACCTGGCCACCCCCACGGCTAGCTTTACCTGAAATAATTACACGGAAACTGTATTCTTTTAAACACCGCTTGGCCCATTTCTATCTAGCCTCTTCTAGGCTAGCTCTCGCACCTGGACTAGCCCATTTCTAATAATCTGCTGTAGCCCACGAGCTGGCTTACCAGGAATGATCTTAACCTGCCTCTGTCTGGAGTGTGAGAGTCATGGCGACTCACTGACTCAGCTTCTTTCTCCCAGCCTTCTGTTCTGTTTACTCCACCCACCTAAGGGTGGGCCTATCAAATGGGCCTAGCAGTTTCTTTATCGCTTAACCAATGAAATCAACAGATTGATATATGACACTCTCACATCACTTCCCCTTTTTCTGTTTAAACAAAAAAAGGAAGGCTTTAACTTTAACATAGCAAAATTACATATAGCAAAACAGTTATCAAGCAAGAATTACAGTTACAATATTTTTATCTATTTTATCTTTTATCATAACTAAGGAAAACTATAACTATCTATTCATTCTTTAACTCCATCAAAGACTCCAGAAGGATATAATACTATCTAAGTAAACAAGAAATAAGAAAACTCTAGAAATGACAGAGACATCTCGCTGCCTGGACAGTCACCCAAAGTTCTTTTGTACCATTGGGGCATCCATCTTCAGCCTTCAGGCCCAAAGTATCCAGCAGACATTTTCATCAAGCAGGAAATTCCAAAGACAGTTCAGTCACTTTCTGCTGTGTCCTGCAGAATGTCTCGCAGACTCTTTCATGAGTCAGGAACCCTGAAAGACCATCTCACCTTTAGGCAAGTTCAGCAATCCTCTCTCTGCGGGTTCTCTTTGTCCAGTTTATGCAACAGTCCAGGCAAGAGCAGTTTCTTGCCCAAATGGCTATCAAACTCCATAAGGATCCTCTTCGATGCCCATCTTCCTCTTGACGTAGATTGGTGCCGCCAGGAGCAGACATGTCTCATTGTCATGAAAAGTCCTAAGTTATTAAAATATTTTAAATGCCATATTCTGCAGCCTTTGAGAGCTATGAAGAATACCTATCTGAAATATATCTCTATATATCTTGAAAATCTAAGTAACATGACTACAAACTTGACTATTATTTATGATTATCCATCAACAACCTATATTTTCTAATTATACATTACATTTTAAAAATGAACTACACAATCACAATACCTTAATCAATATCAGAAATACATATACATATAACAAAATTGACCTTAAAATCCATATCAATGTAAATCGCCACTCTGTTGAAATAGGAGCGGTGGGCTGCATCCCCGGCACCCGGCCTCCCCCATGACTAGCTTTACCTGAAATAATTACACGGAAACTGTATTCTTTTAAACACCGCTTGGCCCATTTCTATCTAGCCTCTTCTAGGCTAGCTCTCGCACCTGGACTAGCCCATTTCTAATAATCTGCTGTAGCCCACGAGCTGGCTTACCAGGAATGATCTTAACGTGCGTCTGCCTGGAGTGTGAGAATCATGGTGACTCACTGACTCAGCTTCTTTCTCCCAGCCTTCTGTTATGTTTACTCCACCTACCTAAGGGTTGGCCTATCAAATGGGCCTAGCAGTTTCTTTATTGCTTAACCAATGAAATCAACAGATTGATATATGACACTCCCACATCAAAACTGGATCCAGCCAGATGTTAAATAAGCACGAAATACATTCCCCCATCCATGACTATTCAACTGTGTTGGCTTACACAGCTGTGGTGCACAAGACAGGACGGTGGTTGTGAAGAGAAGAAATAGGTTGACTTTGGCTACTCATTGTCTTAATATAGGAGACAGAGATCAGTTCAATGGGGTGTGAGTTGGGAGGTCGTAACTTGGGAAATAGGTTCTCTCTATATTTTCCTTGAGTCCATTAGCAGTCCCAGTCTTAGCTCTCCTTCCAATACCCCTTAACCAGTTAGCCCAGTGTGTCAGTTTTGTGACAAACCCCATGGCAGCAACAGTGTAAGGATGGAAGGTTTCATTATGGCTCACAGTTTGAGGGGACAGAGTTCATCACAGCAGGGAAGGCATGACAGCAGGAGCATGTCATGGCTGGTTATGGTAGTTTGAACGTAATTGGCCCCATGAGCTCATAGGAAGTGGCACTATTAGAAGATGTGGCTTTGTTGGAGTAGGTATGGCCTTGTTGGAGGAAGTATGTCATTGTGGGGGTGGGCTTTGAGGTCTCCTATGTCCAAGCTATACTCAGTGTAGACATAGTTCACTTCCTGTTGCCTGTGGATCAAGACATAGAGTTCTTGTCTCTTTCTCCAGCACCATGCCTGCCTGCATGCCTACCTGCCCCAGCATGATGCTAATGGACTAAACCTCTGAAACTGTAAGCTACCCCAGTTAAATGTTTTCCTTTATAAGAGTTGCCATGGTTATGGTGTCTCTCCAGTAGAAACCTAAACTAAGACAGAAGTTGGTACCAGGAGTGGGATATTACTGTGATAAGCCTGGTCATGCTTTTGTTTGGAGGAACATGGACTTTGAGTTTGTATTAGGAAGCAATGGAATGCATTAAACATTGCTTAATGGGCCATACTAGTAGGAACATGGAAGACAGTCATGCTGAGAGTGATTTCAACTGTGGGGGCCTGGCTCAACAGGTTTCAGAGGAGAAGACTTTTAGTATGTTGACTAGAGATCATTCTTGTGATATTTTGGTAAATAATATGGCTACTTTTTGCCTTTTTCCAAAGAGTCTACCTGAGGAAATTTGGATTAATTCCATTAGCAGATAAAATCTCAAAACAGCTTAGTATATATTCTGTTGTATGGTTATCAATGTTAATTCTAATGAAGATCTATAATGAAAAGAAACAAGTTGGGGAGTAAAAGCACAAAATGTACAATTGAGGAGAAAATGGGTGTCAGGAAGTGGAATGGAGCTAAATCCTGTGTTCAAGAAGATAAACTGATTAAGAAATGGAATAAAGGAAGTGGTGACCTCAGGTCAAGATCCCATCCAGCTAAGTTTCCAATTTGTGAAAAGAAATTAAGGAAAAGTTTAGAGCTGGGTATGGTGCACACCTTTAATTCCAGTGCTTAGAAGACAGAGGCTGGGGATCTTTGAGTTTGAGGCCGTCTGGTCTACAGAGCTTGAGCAGAAAGCTGATAAAGACATAATTGGACAAGAGGTTCATTCTCTAGCCCCAGCAAAGAATAGAACTTGACAGCTCCAGTTACATGGTTATGGCTTTAGAGTCAAGGATAGAAAAAAGGGATTATGGAATCTTCCTCCGCAGCCAAGGAAAGCTACTGAGGTCAGGCATGTGTCAGGGCTGTCCCTGAATGAAGACCAAGTGATTGCATGAAGCTGGGAAGGTGAACCCTGGATTGCCTTGGAGACCCCAAAATGTTGGAGATGCCAGAGCCATGGGATGCCTGTGAAGGAAAGCTGCTAATAGGGAGTAGAACCAGCCTGGGGGGGGGGGCGGGGGAGAGAGAGAGAGAGAGAAAGAGAGAGAGAGAGACAGAGAGAGAGAGAGAGAGAGAGAGAGAGAGAGAGAATGTTGCTCTCAACAAAGCTGAAAGGAGTTGGAGATCTGAAGAGCATTTTCACATCAGATATAGAGATGCAGAGTTTGGAGTTTGCCCACCTGATTTTTGTCTCACTTTGGTCCAGTATTTCCTCACTATGCTCCCTTCTCTATGTTTTGGAATGGTAATCTATATCCTGTGCCATTATATGTTGGAAGTATGTGATCTGTTTTTTGTTTGTTTTTTAATTTTCTGGGGGATTACAGTTAAGAGATTGCATGAATCTCAGAAGAGACTTTGAACTTTGGACTTTAAAACATTGTTGAGACTGGGATAGACTATGAGGACTTTTGAAGTTGGACTAAATGCATCTTGTAGTTTGATATTGTTATAAGTTTATGGGGCCAGGCAGTGGAATGTGCTAGTTTGAATATAATTGGTGCCATAAGCTCATGGGGAGCAGCACTATTAGGAGGTGTGGCTTTGTTGGAGAAAAGGTGTCATTGTGGGGTGGGCTTTGAGGTCTCCTATGCCCAGACTATGCTCAGTGTAGACATAGTTCACTTCCTGTTGCCCGTGGATCAGGATGTAGAACTCTTGTCTCTTTCTTTAGTGCCACATCTGCCTGCATGCCCACCTGCCCCGCTATGATGGCAATGGATTGAAATGCTGAAGTGTGAGCTACCCCAATTAAACACAGGACAGTCAGGACACGAAAGAGAAAATCACGTGGCATGAGCAATGGGATAAATTGATGATCAGCTCACAGTGATCGAGTTTGATCGTGGAGTTAGCAGAAAGTATTTCCCGTGAGCATGTGTACACAGAGATGCATCTGAAAGTTCTGTTGCCCAAATCTGAGAGTGCACAGAGCACACTGGGATCTTTTGGCGGGGTGGATGCGGTGGGTGTGATGCTTGTGTTGTGTGGCTGGGGTGGATGTGGTGGGTGTGATGCTTGTGTTGTGTGGCTGGGGTGGATGCAGTGGGTGTGATGCTTGTGTTGCGTGGCTGGGGTGGATGCAGTGGGTGTGATGCTTGTGTGGCTGGGGTGGATGCGGTGGGTGTGATGCTTGTGTGGCTGGGGTGGATGCGGTGGGTGTGATGCTTGTGTTGTGTGGCTGGGGTGGATGCGGTGGGTGTGATGCTTGTGTGGCTGGGGTGGATACGGTGGGTGTGATGCTTGCGTGGCTGGGGTGGATGCGGTGGGTGTGATGCTTGTGTGGCTGGGGTGGATGCGGTGGGTGTGATGCTTGCGTGGCTGGGGTGGATATGGTGGGTGTGATGCTTGCGTGGCTGGGGTGGATGCGGTGGGTGTGATGCTTGTGTTGTGTGGCTGGGGTGGATGCGGTGGGTGTGATGCTTGTGTTGTGTGGCTGGGGTGGATGCGGTGGGTGTGATGCTTGTGTTGTGTGGCTGGGGTGGATGCGGTGGGTGGATGCGGTGGGTGGATGCGGTGGGTGTGATGCTTGTGTTGTGTGGCTGGGGTGGATGCGGTGGGTGTGATGCTTGTGTGGTTGGCAGCTGCAGGCTGGCTGGAGGGCCATCATTTGAGTGGGACAGTGTTAGAGAACGTGAGGCGGTGATTTTATAGCCCAAAGGCCATCTGTAGTGTCAAAGGGGGAAAAGGGAAATGGGAAGTACGCGTGTAGACTTTGGTTGGACCCCAGAACAGTTCAAGGCAACCTAGGGAGACCCTGTTTCAAAGTAAAAAGTAAGAGAAGGGTGACTAAAGAGGTTGGAGGTAGCATGCTTGCTTATTGTGCACGTCTTAGGTCCAAACCTCAGTTTTACAAGAAGTAAAATACCGAATATGGGGAAAGCAGTTTAAAATGCAGCTATAATAGCCTAGAGTCAGCGTAGAGGGCCACCATCCATTATTCTAGAACTTTCAAGTGCTTATTTCAATGAGGTAGGTTGCTTTGGTTTCTATCAAGGGGTGTACACCCTGGTGGCCTTACAGTGCCTAAGTTTCAAGAGTAAAAAAGCCGCCATCTTAACGTCTTTTCATTCAGCGTTTCTTAGTCACATGTATTTTATAATACCATAACTGGTAGTTTCTGAGGTGCCTTGGCAGTCATGTGTGTCCACGTGAAACATGGACATGCCTATGTACATAACATAGGCATCCTTTTGCTAACTGGAAGCAGATTCTCCCACCAACATCATTTCATTAATGTGGCCCTTCTCTCTTCATTTCAACTGTTTTAACTCTGAGTGGCACAAGCTTAATATAATACAGGGGAGCTTCTCTACACTGCTCACCCGGGTACTGCTCATTGCCGCTTGCCTACCCTAACTGGTTATGAGTATACAACTCCATTTGTCATTTGCCTTAGGAGACTGTATGGTCATGATGGGAGTGGTGACAGGAAGGGGACACTGAGCCAAGTTTCAGAATTGGGTTTTGTTGTGTTCTTCCAGCAAAAGAATAGGCCAGGGTGATCATTTCCCTGTGTTCTCTGGGCTGGTGAGTGACAGCTTGTGTCGGAGACTCTGGTCTTCTGCCTCTGGCCTTGCCCTCGCCCACAAATCTATTTCCATTTCTCTCTGAATCATTTTTGTTGTTGTTTTTCTACTTTGCAAGTTTCTCATCTTTTCATCACCTTAATGTCTCTGCATATTAGAATATGTGTGAACAACAGTGTATAGTGGAACAGTTAAACACAGTCCCAGTCCTGATTTTAATTCTTTTCCCCTCCCAGTGTGGTAATTTCTGGCACAATCAGCCAGTTTGCCTGTCTCTTTGGGACTCTGCAATGCACAGCTCAGAAGAGCCAAGGATGGAAACTCTACACACATGAACCTCCTGGAGAGGGCTGGTAACAGAGTACAGGTGCAAGTCAATCCCCAGGGCTCTTCCCCTCCTCGCCTTCCAATAACCGGCAACACAGACAAGGAGGCACATTAGCTCCGGGAAGGGCTTTCTAGCTTGATTGATGGTGGAGGGTGACTGGAGAAGGCAGCAGGAAGTACACGCTCTGTTAAAAACAGGAAGGTTCAAGGGAGAGCCAAGAGACACTGGAGACACAGCCATGTCCCTCACTCTGCTTCCTGAGCCTGGGGTGGGTGGGGGTGGGGAAGGATGCGAGAAGTCCACGTGCTCTCTTGCATCATCTTCGGCCCCTATAGGAAGGTATCAGGTTGACCGTGTCTTAAAGAACACCTCCATGTCTGAGGAATGAGCAAGACAAGCCCAAGAGCAGTAATGCATTCATATAAAGATAAGGAGGACCTTTCCCCAGACCCTGTGCTCTGGCCACGACCGCCTTTATGGGGACCACAGTTAGCAATTGCCCATTTGATTATCCTGAGCCTGTGAAGAGGCCAGGTGAACTGGTAAATGTGCATGTTGCCTTGGGGTTGAATCCTGATACTAGTGTGTAGGTCTTCAGGACTGAGAGATAGCCAAGGGGTGGGCATATTGAGTCTCAGAGAGAGCTAGGCATAAGACAGTTAATGCTGCAATGTTTGAGAGGAGGGGAACACCACCATCATCACCACCATCACATCACCACCACTACCACAACCACCACCACTGTCACCACCATCACCACCATCACCACCATCACCACCATCACCACCATCACCTCCCTACCCCCACCTTTATCATCTCTGAGAAATCTGTGAAGATGGGTTGATCATGGTTGGAAGTTTACATGTGTTGAAGAGGAGCTGCAGTTTAGTGATAGCTCTGTATTTACTTGGGGTTTGTGTTCATAGTGAACTACAAATTAGCAATTTAGTGACAATTGTAAAATAGGAGCCTTAATTAAAAAACAACAGAGCCTCATGTAGCCTAGGCTGGCCTTCAACTTACAAAGTAGCCAAGGATAACCTTGAATAAGAATATGCCCAGTTCATGTGTCAGTGGGCACGGAGCCTAGAGCTTCATGCGTGCTGGACAAGTGCTGGACCAGCTAATCCATGTCCCCTGTGCTGGGCCACAAACTCTAGGAGCTTAGTTCAGCACCGACGACTATATCCTAGCCATTACTTCTGACTGTCAGATGTTAATGATTCCAGAGGAGATTCAGCTAGTGGCCATTTTGGCCTTCTTTAAACATACACACACACACACACACACACACACACACACCCCAAAAACATAGTAAATATAACCACAAAGTTTCTATTTACGGGTTTGGATAATTTAGGTGTTTTAAAAATCAGAGGTGTATGTTTACTTTGAAAGAGTGTGAGGAAGTGCTTATTAAAGCAATAAACTATATAAATAATAACCAGAACAGCTGTAGACTATGGCTTCTTACTAACAAGCCCACCATGTCAGGAACCCCACTTGGCAAGAGAAGAGTCTCCCCTTATCTGTGGTTTTGTTTTCTCTAACTTCCAGTACACGTGGTCAAAAGCAATCCAAAACCACTGAACGCAGACGATTTCGTGTTTTAAATACAGCATTGCTCTGAGTCACAAGATGAAGTCTCTTACTGCTCCCTGTTCACCACTGAGACCTGACTCAGCCTCTGTCCAGTTTCCTCGCTGTATATCCTACCCTCCTATTAAATGCTCGGTAGCACTGTTGTACTTAGGTTGGCTGTCGTGGTGCGTGTCCCTTTCGGGTTGCCCTGAGCACAGGAGCAGGGCTGCTGGCAGTTCACACATGTCGAGGGGAAGCTGCAGTATGCTTCTAAAGCTGTAAATTTCTGACTTTTAAGAAGGAAAAAGTAATCCCATGTGTGGAGGTTACTAAGAACTACACCATGGGTGAATCTTCCCAGTGGGAAATCATTGAAAATGAATGTAATTTTTTCTGATACACCTGTGGCTGAAAAGTTATGACCCCAGTGAGTGACGAGGATAGAGTTAACACAGAAGGCACCCCTGGAGCGCTTGGACTATATCCTCCAGGAAAAAGGGGCAGTTGACCTCTTAATTGGTAGTACTTAGTGTTTGAATATTAAGTCGGTTCTCTAAAGGATTCGTCTATAATTCTAACCATGAACCTATGTAAGGAGAACCCTTACATAGTTTGTTTTATTTCACTTTGGGTTAATGTTCAAGTTGCTGGTCTGCCCTTGAGGGCATATGGGTGGTATAGCCACACCAATCGATATCCGGGATGCTGAGCCAAACTGGTCTAATGATGACAGGGCCTTGAGGGACGAGAGCAGCTGGGTATTCATCTATCCTCTCTTTCAGTCAATGTTGGTGTTTGCCCTGTGGCTCCAGAAGCACCTTAGGGTGTCAAGAACCAGCCAGCACTGGTTTATGTAACCATCCCTGTTTTGTTTTCGGTTGGGAGGTGAGGTCAAAGGTTAGCTTCCATAGAGGGCCACTATCCAGGCTGGGCCTGGAGCCTTTCCAAGGAGGCAGAGTCCAGTTGATGTTGGATGTTGACCTTCAGCGTCAACGGACAAGGGGCCAGTGATGAAATCTTCTCCATAGGTTTTCTAGGCAACAATCGAAGCTACAGTATGAAGAGCAATAACCGGACTTTGTCACTCGGGGACCTCTGAACCAGGTGGTCAGGGTTCACTGTTGACTATGTGACCGGTCAATGTGCCTCAGTTTCCTTAAGTCTAGAATGAGGTAGAAGTAGCACTCACCACATGGGGCTCTTCTTAAACTCCCTCTGTGTGTATGGTAGGTTTGTGTATAAGTGTTCCTGCATGCATGTGTGTGCATGTGTAGAGACCAGAGGCTGATGCTGGGTTTTGCTCTATGAGACTCTATCTTGAGACAGGGTTTCTCACTGAAACTGGAGGCCACTGTACTGTACTGGCTGTACTGGCTGGCCTAAGCCTCAGGGGTCCCTGTCTCCACCTGCTGATACTGGCATGGCAGGTTCACACCACTGTACTTGGCTTTTTATCTAGGTCTTGGGAATCTGAATGCAGGTCCTGATGGCTTGCAAGACAAGCATTTTACCTACTGACCTACCGTCCAGTCCTACCGCATGGGATTCTTAGGCAGCAGAAGGTTTAATAGAAGCAAAGAGCTTAGAGCTGTACATTGCCTATAGCTGCCCCAGGAGATGCGATTGCTTTTCTGTCCTTGATACCAACCGCAGCCACTCAAGAGAAATGGCTGTACGGTCGGCACTCTGTTAGCTTAATTTTGTCTTCATAGAAACTCTATGTACTACCTATTTTTTTTTTTGTCCCCAGGCCATAGATGAGAAAAGTGAGGGAGGCATGGAGAAAGTTCACTATCTGCTCAAGGTCACAAATTAAAGGGTAATGGCCACAAACTCTAACTCAGTGCTGCCTGGCACAAAAGCTTTTGCTTTTCATCACAAGACACCCTGAGCAAAACAAAACAAAAAACGCAAAGCAAGAAATACCCTCATCCTAGGCACGATCCAGGCCGCCTGAGAAGGCTATATGGGAGCTCTTCTAACGGTCAACGCAACAGAGTTGTGGCTGTGACATTTTCAGGCAATTTCTTGAAAGGATTCTTTTGTAGCTCTAACCAGATTGTAAAAAGTTTATTTTCAATAAAATGCAAGCCTCTGTGTCGCTTGCGCAGTCTGTTTGGTTTTGCGTTAGTGTTTAAAGATCTAGTCTTCCTTTAAGGGCACAGAGGCACCTTCAAAATCAAACCAATCAATGTCATTGATCGGCTGTGCTGCTGTGTGTAGAAGGCATTTCATGAAGGCTTTCTGCTCCAGCTGTGCCTGCCACTGCTGATGGCATTTGAGGCTGGAAACTCAGATGTGTCCCCTAGGGCTCTGGGTGAGGGACAGCACGTGAGCACAAGCCCATGCCCTACTATAGGAAGTCGGATGAAGTTGGTTGTACATCTTACGGTGGGTAGGGTAGGGATGCAGAATCCCTGAGCTTCCCCCCCCCCCGCCCCCACGCTGCACTTTTCTGAAGGCCTTTGACAGGAGCATGGAGTTGACTCTGCACTCACTCCCTAGCTCACTCCTTCTGCTCATGAACTTGTCTTTCTTTCCTGACCACAACAAGGGAAGATTGACAGCTGGAATGGAGAAACCCACGGTGTGGTCTACAAATACACACAGGGCCAGAAGTGGGGGAAGATCCTCCTTCCTCCTCTGTTTGTTCAAAGATAAAGAGGCCCATTCAGTCCACACGGGGTCCAGCAATTTAACCATAAACTACATTAATGGATGACAGAAAGCAACAACCCTCCTGGGCTGCATCCAGACGCGGGCACCTCAGGTTCTGAACCCTCTGGACCGGGTGTCCCCAAACCTCCCCTTTAAAACTGTTGGGTGGCTTGAACATTCTAAACATTTTAAACATCACCGTTTAAGCATTCATGCTTCAATATCAGAGCCCATAGGTTTTTTCTTTTTCTTTTATTTCTTTTTTGATTTTTTTTTTTAAAAATAAGTGTTTTGTGTTTCTAACCCTTGGTGATTGTGGTGTTTCGGATCTGATGACAACAACCCCTGTTCCAAAGTTCCAAAGACAAAAGGTTTTTTTTTTTCCTTACTGGAATTTTTTCATTCCTTCCCACTCACCCCACCCCCATCCCTCATTTCCTCAGGAAACCATTTAGCTAGAGACAGAGGGAAAAATCCCCCAACATATTTCAGGAGTCCCCAGAGACTCACTCATATCTAGGCAGCCATCAGGCCCCAAAACCACACACTCAGCTTGGGGACAGTTGAAAGACTTTCATCCCTGTTCCCACCAGCTGACCTCCAGGAACTACTGGAGTAGCCGACCGGCTCTGCATGTCACCCTTGGGGCTATCCAGGTAAAGCCATCCTCGAGCTTCCACGGGTCGGGGGACAGGACACTCCGGTTTACTTTCCGGGGGTCTCCTGGAAAAGCACTTGTAAAGATGGCCCTGTGGGCTGTAGAAGACAATGATACTCTGTCAACTTCTGCAGCCCTTTACTGTGTAGCAGAGTTGTAACTGCTGGGAACAGCTTGGCACACAGGCTGGCAAGGTCTTTGTTCTCTATTCAGAAGGAAGGTATACATTACAAGGAGCAGTAAATTGGCAAAACCCAAGAGAACAAACAAGCAACCAATTGCATTGTTGGGTGCTGAGTGCTAGAAAGAAATCAAACAGCGTTTTGCAGTAATGACCAATTTCCACTGGGTTTGCAAACTTTAGGAAGTGTCTCTAATTCTCCAGCGGCAGCTGCCTGCCTTCAGGCTAAGAGGCTTCTCAGGGGCGCATTTGTCCCATCTGCAGCAGGGAGCCTACATCTTCCTCTAAAGGTAGACTTTAAGAATTTCCATGAGCAAAGGTTTAAGTCTCAGGGGTTCACACTGACTCCTGGGCGGACACCGTGTGGCAAGAGAAAAAAAAAGTCTCTGTAGGGCTTGGCAAAGCACTCACCAATTTATCAGGAGCCCCAACAAACGGAGATGAATGGTTGTGAAAACCACTTGTGAGGTAAAGGAGAAGCGAAGAGGGTGGAGTGTTTCAGCTGCAAAGAAAGCCTCACCTTCAAACCAGAAGGCCTAGGGTTTCAGGATTCCCCACCATGGTTGAGATCAGATCTGATCCATCTGACTTCTGGGAGTGTAGTGAGCCTTCCCGGAAGGTTGCTTCTCTTTCCCTTGGCCCACACTCATCTTCTCAGAGCCACGGGAAGGTGTCCCAAGGTTTCTTGGTTTGCATTCTTGTATTCCCTCCGGGTTAGCTGGGGAATCCTCCAAGAATCAAGTGGAGCTCTCTGGAACCCGCAGAAAGTCCTAAGAGCCGACGCTCTGCTGAGCAGCCAGCAGATGTCAGCAGTTCATCTGCTTTTGGTCCCCGGCAGGCAAGGGACAGAGCCCACCAAGGAGGACGCCTGGGGCAGATGCCAGCTGTTTGAAAGTCTCAAGCATGGGCTAAGGAATCGGTCTACTCTTAGACCAAGCACCAAAGGCGAAGGGGATGGTGTTCTTCAGACGGGACACACAGATCCATCCGTTCTCGGAATGGATTCTTGCTCTTCACACTTGAACAGGACTTTTGTTGTTGTTTTTGGTCCGTACTGATACCAGAATTTGTCAGAGAATTAGACAAGCTTTGTTGGGAAAATTTCAAAAGCTCAAGTCAACTAAATATGCTTTCAAGTATGATTCACACACCCCCGCTGCCACTTTAAAACAATAATCTGTGCTTTTAAGAGAATCTCACTAGACACTTGAGAAAGAATGCTTAGGAAGGAACGGTCTGAAAATAACAAACAAAATTTCAAACAGGATGCCCAAAAATCGACGTGCAAAGGGCAGAAAGCAATTGAGACCAGTCTCTGTGATTGATTATTATTTGACAAAGCCAGAGTAATCCCTCGATCTAATAAATGTGAGACCAAATACCATTGGCGAATTACACATCAACAGGCTAACATGCTTTGGTCTATGGAGGAGGGCTTCTTGCTCATGTGGACTCATGGCTCACAGACCTATTAGCTTGTGTTCCTCAGAAGCCCAGGGTCAGGTGCAAAGACAATAAGACCACATTTATTAATTGCTCCCCATACAGTGGTGCCCCATTCATAGCGTGTGTGTGAGTGTGTGTGTCTATGTGTGTGTGTGAAGTCCAGCATCTTTTTCAATTGTTCTTCACCCCTTTTAGATTTTTTTCACTGAGCTTGTTTTCCACCAATCCAGTAGCCTTACCCTCCGGCAAGCCCCAGGATCCTCCTGTCTTTGTCTCCTCAGCACTGAGACAACAGACACACATCGCCATGTCTGGGGCTTCAACTGGGTTCTGGGAATTGAACTTGGGTCCTTGTGCTTGCTAGACTTAATGACCAGGCCATTGACCCAATCCTCACCCATTCTCTTCCCAGTCAACCTCTAGTGTTTTCTTTTTCTGCTTTGCATTTTTATTGTTCCGGCTTTGTTATTATGGAGTCTGTGCTCCGAGGTCAAATCTACATGGTCCCTGCCATTGTGGACAAGCTGTGGACTTGCAGAGGAAGGTCAAGCGATGCAAGTCTGTCGGTGGAAATCTAGTTAGAGTTAAACGTAGGACCCAGTCCCCAAAGGCTGGCTTTGAGGCTGATTGGGAGTCACCTCCCAGGCTCATGGACTTTGACAACAGCTCCATCTCCAAGGCTTACATAAGGCTTAGCAAACGGTATGTGGACTGCCTACTGCAAAACCAGGGCACAGCCTGCCTCTCCCATTGGTCCCCTCCGTCTTTTGTGAACTCCTGGCGTCACCCTCCTATGTTTCTTGTCATCACTTCCAACACTTTGTCTTTCTTCCCAGGTCTGTCCTCTGGACTGCTTTCCTCACTGTCCCTTGGAACTGTCTTTCATTCATTTAAATTCAGCTGACGTTTCAAACCCCAGCCCCTGTCTGGTGCCTCACCTGTTACTGCAGCTTAGCGTTATTTTACGCCTCTTAATTCCTCAAGTGTCCAGTGCACCACATCTTTCATTCTTTTAATCAGCCATCTTTTCTTCAATAATTACATGAATAATTACATAAATATAACCATATAACAATAACTAATATATGTTAGATACATTATCTTATATTGCCATTTCTATGATGTAAATCTGTTCCTTCGACATTTTTTTTCAATATAGAAGGGCAAACTTCTTGAAATTTGGGTAATTTTTAGACTAGTTTTACCAGTAGTGTGATGCCTGATGACAGGCACTTGTTAAGTGAAAGCAGAAATAGGGGCTAGGGGATGACTTCATCAGTAAAGTGCTTGCCTATGGACATGGGTTGAACTGGATCCTTAGGGCTCAAGTAAGAAGTGTGTGATGGGCCGGGTGGTGGTGGCACACGCCTTTAATCCCACTCGGGAGGCAGAGGCAGGCGGATCTCTGTGAGTTCGAGGCCAGCCTGGTCTACAAGAGCTAGTTCCAGGACAGGATCCAAAAAAGCTACGGAGAAACCCTGTCTCGAAAATTAAAAAAAAAAAAAAGAAGTGTGTGATGGCCACGCCTGTGATTCTGGCTCTGTGGAGGTGGAAGCAGATGAAGCTGGTGGGGTTCACTGACCAGCTGGCCTAGCTTTGCCTAACTGGTGAGCTCAGAAGCACATTCTGGACCTCTCTCTCTCTCTCTCTCTCTATATATATATATATATATATATACACACACACACACTATATACTATATACACACACATACACACAGAGGCACACATGAGTATACACATACAGGCATATACACACATGCACCTGGGTACACACAGATACGCATACAGGTATATGCACACAAACATACAGGTATGTATGCACATACATGCATACATATACATGCATACCCAGAAATATTAGTTGACAGAAATATTCCATTAATTAATTTCGTCTCAGCCTCTAATGTCCAGAGGAGACCTCTCTGGGGGTGAAAGTCTGAGGTAAAGGAGAAACAAGGTCTGAGTCCCCAGCTCCTTCCTCATTTACTGCTCTTTTGAGGTACTGGAGCAAAGTAATTTCCCAGCTTCAGCTGTTCCTGAAGGCTGTGGCTCCTTTTGGCAAGGAGGAATGCCAGCCCTCAGTCCCCTGAGGGAAATGTGACCTGCTAATTATATGCAAAGACTCGCTCCCTAAAAGAAGGTCTGGCTTTGTTGCCACTGGGAAATGTCAACAAATGACATTATCTCCCTTTGAGCAATCTCTGACTGCACAAGGAGGGTCAATAGGGAAGCCAGGTGAGTGGGGACCTTAGAATCACTGGGGATCTGGGGTGGGGGTGGGTGGGGCAGCCACTGAAAGTCTTCATGTAACTTTGATCTTGTTGTTGAAACCTATGAAGAGAACCTTGAAAGGCGAAGGCATTTGTGTGTGTGGTGTGTGCATCCTTGCTTGTAAATAGAGGAAGGGCTAAGTTAAGAAGTGGCCTGGTGTCCCAGCATTGTTTCTGCTGGTAGGACTGAAGTCACATGCAGCCACCAATATGCAATGCCAGCTTGTCCCTCCTCTCCTCCCTGCCTGGATAGGCTGAGGTCAGTGTAAAAGCAGATGAAGAACTGGTTACAATGACTTGTGATGATATATGGCTCTGTTCGCTCTAACCTAAGTGCTCCATGGCGCCACCATCTTGGGTCCTCACTCTGGTTCTTTGGAGCCTGCTGTTTCCTTTCTAGAGAAAAGTTGGGCTCAAGGAAGTAAGGGGCAATGCCCTGTGTCACACAGTTCCTAGTGGATGAAGATGGGTTTTGAATCAGGCAAGATGGTGGTTGGTCTGGATCCTGGTCTGGGTCTGCATCTGTGGTGTTCCCTAAAGGCTCACACGTTTGACCTCTTGGTTCCCAGCTGGCAGTGCTATCTGGGGAGGTTGTAGGACCCTCTGGAGGTGGAGGAAGTGAGTCACTGGTAGCAGGCTCTGAGACTTTCTAGTCTGGCTCCCCATCTTTTTTGCTCTTTGCTTCTTGACTGGATGCAGAGTGAACTGCAGCCCCATGCTCCTGTTATCATGCCTTCCCTGGTGCATAGTCTGCAACTCTTGATGTGGGATGTCCTTCTGTATGTGTGTTGCTTTTATTGGTTGATGAATAAAGCCATCTTGGCCAATGGTTTAGCAGAGTAAAGCTAGGTGGGAAATTTGAACAGAGATAGAGAGAGAGTAGGCAGAGTTGAAGGAAATGCCATATAGCCGTTGAAGGAGAAAGATGCCAGAATATTATCGGTAAGTCACAGCCTTGTTGTGATACATAGATTAATAGAAATAAGTTAATTTAAGATGTAAGAGCTAGCTAGGAGTATGCCTGAATCATTGACCAAGCAGTGTTATGATTAATACAGTTTCTGTGTGATTATTTGGGTCTGGGAGGGAAACAAAGCACAGTCTCTGTCTACAGTCTCTCTAGTCAGAGTTTTTATCCCAGTGACACAGAGGTGACAAGGGGTGTTTCAGAAAGGATTATTCACAACTTTTCTGTTGGTTTGTGTCTTTTTCTTAGGACAAAGGGACGGAACAGATGGCTAAGGGCTACTTTGTTTTAGGTGGTCGTTGGAATGGATGGTGTTTGAGTCTGGCTGTATGTATGAGTAGCTTCCTTAATCTAGCTATGTGATGTTTTTATTTGTGAGTTCATTACAGTAAAGTGATTAAAGAAATATGAGGATTGATAAAGACACCTGATGACCTCTGTCCTTCACATACATGGGTTCTGAATCCCTGAATGGTAGAAGTGTTGCCTTGACACTCTGTCCTAATAGAAGCATTCTCTTAAGGCTTAGGAACAAAACTCACAGGGTTTAGCAAGCTCCTGAAACTTACAGGACTCACAAGGCCCCGCCCCCATATTAAATACTTAGGAACATTTGCTGGGCAAGAGGACATTCTCTAACCAGTCCAGCTATCTGCAAATTGTGCAGGTGGCTTCTCCAGAGATGCAGTTTTGGTGAGCCCTCAGAATTGTTGTCCTTGCTGGGGTGGGTTGTTCAGTGATGCAGCCATCCCATGAATCACCCATGCAGATGACACCCACACTCCTATAAGAAACCCTAATAAACTCAATGGTTCTCTAAGCTAGAGTTATGTAGAATGCTTTCTCTGGTCTGTCGCTGGTGCCCTGTGTGGGGTGAACAGACATTTGCTCAGGTCTCCACAGGAAAAGCACACTATGAGAGTCCCTCAATGGAAGGCAGTGAGCAGTGATGCAGATAGAGATAATTATTGCAGGGGCAAAGAACTCTACCAAGCAGCAGGGTGAAAACCGGAAAGCTCGTCTTCATTAGCTAACTGTTTAAATGTTCAAGTTGACAATGTAAAGATTAGACTTTTAAATTCCCTGCTAGGCATTGATACCAAAAGCAGGAAAGAAAGTCGTACAGTGATTTTAATATAAAGACTTTTGGGGCTTGGTTGGGGATGTAGCTCAATGTGTTTTATTGAGGTCCTGGTCTAATCCCTATCGAAAATGAAGAAAATGGAAGAAAGCCAAAGAATTGCTTGCTGTAGAGTAGTGGGGGATGAGCTAAAGATAACTAAAAAGAACCCTGAGAACACAAGGATAGCATTGGTCAGCAGCAGCCATTGCACTCAGAGCTGAGATGGCGGTCTGAGGGGTATTTCCCCTCCTGTCTTCTTCCCCTCAGCTGAGGCCCTGACCATGCGGATGAGAGAACGGCCACAGCCCACTGGCTGGGAGTGGAGTAGCTGTGTTGATCGAGTTTATTAGAAACCTGTCTTCTGGAATGTGCAGAAAATCACCCCTGTGGGATGCTGGGAATTTGTTGAGGAGAAATTGTCTCTCTAGACCACTAACCCTGAAAACATCCAAAGTGTCGTAGGTACTGCTGGATCCGGTATGAAAGAACCACCTGTTCTTCCGAATCCCGATGCTGCCGGATCCTTCATGTCCAGGATCAAGTACATCCGTGCAAGGTGCTAATTGCCTTAAAGATGGTCTGTGGGTAGGGACTGCAGAACCAGAACCCAGCCAGGCACGTCCTTCCTACTCCATTGTGTCTCTGATACCGTCTACTTCCCATGGCACCAACTGGCGATGGAAAACTATTTAAAGGCCCCAGATCCACTATTTGAAGAGTGGGTTGTAAAGGATGAACTTTGAACTGAGAGGCCACAAGTTCAAAGCGAGTACACCATAGAAAAATATTACTATAATTTACTGTGTATGAGTCAGACCTGGGGGTACTAATCCTGGGGAATCTCCTACACCCCATATTCTGGCTCAGTGGTTTTGAGAGGCACTCCAGGTAGTCTTGATGTGTGGTCTGCTTGGATTATTGCACTAGTCTCCTAATAGTTTCCCCCATCTTATTTCTATATCGCCTGTTTTGCACACAGCAGTGCACTAGTCTGTTTTCTTCCATTGGTTTAACAAAAACACAGATGCCAAGTGCTTACAAAGAACATGTGTTTGCTTTTCACATCATTGAGGAAGCTGGAAGTCTCAGGCTGAGTAGTTCCTTCTCTGTCTTCTTGTTACAACGTGGTGAGGAGACTTAGTGGAATTGAGTAGACACAGAAGGAGTTTCTTCATGAGAAATGGTCTTGATATATAATAACTCAGTTTCATGAGAACCAGCTTACCCTAATCTTTTCTGTGGGTAGTACCTTCAGTGGCCCAAGTGCCTTGTACTGAACCTCAAAAATTATAGGTTTGGGCACACCTCAAGGACCCAAAACCTTTGGTATCCAAACCCAAATCACAGTTGAGGGACAGCACTGAAACACAAGTTAGAACATGTCCTTTGGTTGTTCAAGATGCCCAAGGGACCCATGTCTCTGAAGAAAATCTCACATCTTTTCAGGGACCTGCATGATTTGGATCCCTACTGCCTGTTTCCTGCTAACTGTCCTCATCCTTTGCCTAGGTGACACTGCCGTCAAGCAGGCCAGGAACAGCCAGACCCAGGTGGTATGCTCTTAGTGTCTCTTCCTTCTACTGGCCTCCCCTTTGAGATCACGCCAGCCCACACCGTTCCTGCTTTCTGATCTTGGTTCAGACAATACCGTCCCTGTGAGTCCTTGCTTTACCCCCGGACTTAAACCTACAGTCTCCATCCCAGCCCCTCTGAGCACTGGGCAGAACACCTTCAGGATCGACTTTTCTCCACATCACTTACCACCACTGCTGACGATTATTCCACCTGCTTATTTTGTCCATTTGTTTTAGGTTGTCTGCTAAAATACATGCCCCATGAGAAAATGACCTTTCGTCTTTCTTATTTATGTCTGCTCTGGCTGGGACCTTGAGTGATGCCTAGAACATGGTTGCTCAATGAGCGTTGGATGGATGAACAGACCCTGCGTTCTGAGAAATCACTGTGGAGTTTGTTGGTTGGGAGCAACCATGGCCAAGGCAGTTCTCAGACTCTTTGAAATCTCCTAAGTATACACCAGCATGGACCTTTGAGAAGACCTGCACTTTGTGAAAATGGAACCCTCTAGAACAGTGGCGGCAAAGACTCCTGAGGAACTCTAGCATGCTTTCGGAAGTGTGGAAAAGCTGCTTAGCCCACTGAAACCATTACTTTGGAGAGAAAAAAGCGCCATGATTCAAGATGATATTTTACAGTCTGGGTTCTATCCATGGTTTTGTTCTGGAAGCCTCTGGGGACCTCGGGAAGACAAAACCAGATGAAAGTGAAGCTGCTCTGTCTGTCTATGTTCTTCCCAGAATCAACTGTCTTCCTCTCTGTTCCTGAAGGGAGGAAACATGTCTGTGATTCCTTCAGGATCTGGAACTTGTCCTATCACCATTAGGGTCAAAGCCTTCTGCCGTCTGTTACCCCCAGGCCTGAGGGAATTCCGCGTGGCCTTGCTGAGTGAGTCACAGCTCCACTCAGAATGACTTGGACCTTATTTAACCCAGGACGCTGAAGGATTTCTCAGTGAATTATTAAGGAATGGGCCAAGGGAGCAGAGAGAGTCATTCCGAGACCTGAGCTGGTTTGTGCAGAATCAACTGGAAGCAGCAAATGGGGGATAACAAGTGGGGTCTGCGTGTGAAGCTGGGGAGCCCACAGTCAAGAACAAGGCTTTGGTTCTGTTTTCACGGAACAGGTCGATAGAGGACTAGGGAAACCACTCAGTGACAGAGCACTTGCCTGGCATGGTTCCTGATTCAATTCTCAATAACCTTTCATCACCTCCCACCAAAAAAAGCCAACAGAAAAATCGCCACTTGTGGTTGAAGACGATTAGGGTTGATTTAGTTTCTGAGTTTGCTGGATCTGTTAGGATGTCCAGGCAGTTTAATGCTAGTTATAAGTATTCTGTTTACTCTGGAGGCTTACCACTGTATCAGCCACACACAGGATACTCTGCTAGAGAGACAATACTTTCTTGGATATAGGCATGATTTTGAATCTTGCAGTTTCATAAATCCAAAACCAATCACTATTACCTTACCAAAGCTTTGGAAGGTGTGTTTGGTCTTCAAGGGTTCACATGAAAAAAAATCTTCCATCAATCACCAGGAATGCAGATTTTAAAAAAATCACATGTAATATTCATTTTAACATCAGTGTTTCTAAGTGATAACAGTGTGTCTTGTTGCAAGGAAAGCCAAATTAAAGAGACCAGGGACGTCTGTTTAGTGAAGGTAATTGATTCTCTGAGTCTCCTAAGGACCATGAAATGGGGTGAGAGGGTGGGACTCTCCTGTCTTTTCCTTGACCTAGCATCCTTCAGAATGGTCCCTTGCCTTGTTCATTCAGGTCATCCCCCAACTTCCAAGCCCAGTATCCAATTCCCAGCACATGCAACATTTGCAGGGCTAATTGTGCCCATCCACGCAAACATCTTCGGGCAGCCTGACGCACAGGTGCCAGCTCTCCTCTTCTGATCCTTTCTTCACCTCCTTGCTGTTTATCCCACTCTCCTTTGTCGTCCCCCACCCCCTCTTCAAGAGCTACTCTCTGGAAGGCTGGACCAACCGACCCCTTAGCTAAAACCCCATCCCTCTAAGCAATGGCTCCCAGAATAGGTGTAAGCAGGGTCAGGTTTCAGAAGTGAACTGCCTCCCAAGAACTTTTTCTCTTCGTATCTCAGCGTGGACTATCGTCTGCACCCAAACAACTCTGGTGACATGTCTACTTTGGTGCTGGAGACACATTCTTACTTAACATGCTCCCAAATCTGCTCTGATTTCTATGCTCGTCCTGGAGTTTCCCGATCTTGATTCACAGCAATTCCCTCTTTTCAGTTACCCCAAACTGCAAAGCTGAGGATTGTCCTTTATTCTGCCACATCTGGGACATCAGCATATCTCACTGAGACTATGTTGCTAGAGCCCGAATGCTGCCCGGCCCCTTCCCTGCTCAACTCTTCCTCTAGGCCACTGCTGACCGTACAACTGGTCATTCAGTTTTAGCCTAAGTCCCGCTGCATTACTGTCTCAGAGCAGCACTTGGAGTAACACTTTTTAGGTTGAACTGTCTGTGGCTTTCTATGTCACTCAAAATAAAAGCCAGGACTTGTATGCTCCAAAGACGCTGTGTGGCCTGTGTGACCTTAGTCAACACTTTTGCCTTCCTACACCTACTATGCTTGGTTATAAATAACAATGGGTAGCAATACAACCCCCCAACAAGTCTTCCCATCACCCCACTTCCTATTGTTTGTGTCTCCCTTGAGTTCCAGCTATTGGTCTGTTACCGACAATGTGACATTGTTTGTATTTATTTGCTTGTTATCTGTCTGTCCTTTTATACCAGCAAATCTCAACCTGTGGGTCGCAAACCCTTTGGGGGCCAAACGACTCTTTGACAGGGTGACATAAGACCACTGGAAAACACAGATACTTACATTCTGATTCATAAAAGCAGCAAAAGTGCAGTTATGAAGCAGCAATGAAAATAATATTATGGTTGGGGTCACCATAAATGAGGAACTGTACTAAAGGGTCCAGCATTAGGAAGGTTGGGAACCACTGCCCTACATGGAAATACAAACTGCAAGAGCCAAAGAACTCTATCAGCCGCAGTCACTGCCATGTTCCTGTTTCTTAGAGAACCTGGCCAGATCAGTGTGGCTGAATACGTGATTGCCTCACTAGACAGCAGTTGATGTCAGATAGGCTGTGCATGAAGAAAACTGTGAGTTCAGAGGGCTAGATGGGCCTTATATGAGGACTAGCTCTAGCTCAAGGGTTGGAGAGGTTGCTCAGTGGGAACACACGCTTGCCATCCAACTGCGAGAACCTGGAATTCCCAGAGTCCACATAAAGCCCGGGACAGTAGTGTCCACCTCTAATTCCAGAACTCCAACAGGGGAGGGTCAAGGACAGGTGAATCCTTGGGAGCTCAGAGCCTCATGGCTTGGTGAACATAGCAGTGAAGAAGAGACCTTATCTCAATCAAGGGAGCAGGCAAGGACTGTCACTCACAACTGTCCTCTCCATCTCTCCATTCAGGTACCATGGTTAACATGTGCTCATAACCACACAGTGGTCCCTCTCCAACCACTCTACATACACATACACACACACTCACACATGTGCATGCATGCACACATGCTAGTGTGTGTGTGGTGTGTGTGTGTATAAGAGAGAGGGAATTTCTCTTCCTTCTTTTTCTCTTTCTTTCTTTCTTTCTTTTTTTTTTTTTGAAACAAGGTCTCACAGTATAGCCCTTAATGTTCTGAAACTTGCTTTGTAGACCAGACTGGTCTCAAACTCCCAGAGATCCACCTGCCTCTGCCTCCCCCTCCCCAGTTCTGGGATTAAAGGTGTGCACCACTATGCCTGGCTAACATCCAAAGATTTTTTTCTTGTAAAAAGAGAAAGAACTATTTCACAGACAGAGGCAGATAGAATATATTGCTCCTCACATAACTGGATCAAAGAGGCTAAATGTCCCATGTTCATGACTAATTGGGACCCATGCCTTACTGGCTATATGTCACTGGGAACAAAATTTAATATCACAAAAATCTTAGGTTTTTTTTCCCCTCAAGGTAGAGTCAATAAACCTACTTTGGAATTTTTATGAAGAAAATATGTTTAATAGTGTTCAGTGTTGTACCTGGATGTGACAAGTACTCAATCAATGTAATAATTGCCATTTTTTGTAGTACAAAATAAAACATTGCTGGCTCTGTCCTCAAACACCCACAGTGCCTGGCCTGAGTTTGGGATTGAAGATGATTTGGGTTTGACAATGAGCAAGCAAATGGAAGTTAGTGTATTAAGCAAAGAATTAAACCAACCTTGTTGTGCATCATGTGGGTTGGGTCAAATGGAACAATTAGAAAGGTCTGGTGATCCCACCAGTTCCACTTAGTCTATAGATTTGGCTTTTTCTAAACCAAAGGTAAGAGGCAGAGCTCTGGGATATGTGTGGGAGAGGTGAGAGCAAAGGATGCTTTTGCTATAGAATGAAAGAGGTGAGGCTGCTGAAGTGGGGTGCTTCAGGGGCTGGATTCCTCGCACAGCTTGGACAGAGTCTAACTCTAGACTTCCTCATATGCCGGAGAAAAGGAACCACCCATCAGTTCTGCTTTGGTTCTGGCACC
Organism: Microtus oregoni; assembly: GCF_018167655.1. Lineage (NCBI taxonomy): Eukaryota > Metazoa > Chordata > Mammalia > Rodentia > Cricetidae > Microtus > Microtus oregoni. The sequence continues at coordinate 13,903,663 of NW_024543221.1, forward strand.
AAAGGGTGTTGAGAAGAGGCCAAGTGTAAATGTGGCTTCTTGAGGGAACTTGGGTTCCATTGTATGGATGGCAGCTGCAAGCTCCGTGCTGTCTAACAGGAAGAGAACAAGCCCACGTGATTTAAGGTTTTCTAGTTGGAGGCTGCCGCCGAGGCTCAGTTGAAAGGGTGTTTGCTTGGCATATGCAAACGCTGGGTTTGGTCAATAGCATAAGCTGGGCATGGTGTCAAGCCCATTATTCCTGTAATCCCTGCACTCAGGAGGTGAGGTCAAGAGGATCAGCAGTTCACCTTCACAGAGAGTCTGAGGCCAGCCTGGGCTACATAAGACCTTGTCTCCAAAATTAAAAAAGAATAAAAATTAAAATGAGGAAAACATAATAAAGTATTTTAGTTGGCACACTTAAGGAGTGGGAAAAGCAGGTGTAATTAATTTTCATAACTGACTTTATAATTCCCCATAATGTTGACATTTCCTCCATGTAAAGATATTCATTTGTAGCATTTATTGATCATCTGTTATGCCTATAACATTGGTTACTTTAGATTTTCTTTATAATGTTCAATGATAGTGTCATCATAGAGTAAAAGCACGAATGTTAATAACGAGATGACTTACATTATTCTTTTCTTCTGCTTCTGACATTTATCTTTCATCACCAAGGGTACATTATGTTGTAAGACATCTCCGTGTGGGCTGGCCACCTCTCCGGTGCCCGGTGGTCACCTGTGGATGGTCTAGCAAGTCTACAATCTCTAGGCAGGGAGATTCTGCCAGGGACAGCCTAGCCACCTCTCCTCTCTCCTGTCTTATCAGCATCCCCTTGGAGGGCCTCACTTTGGCCTGGTCATTTCCTGCCAGGGTCAGTCCCTGATGCTGCCAGTCCTTCCCAGAAAAGGAGTGGTTTCCAGAAAAGACAGAACCTGTTGAGAAATGCAGAGGGACAGACAGTGAGCCATTTGGAGGGGACTCTGTTGTCACCCTCCAGGAACCTGTGTGGAGGTCAGGATAGCCAGTGATTGGTAGGGCTGGCCTGAGACAGTCTCAAGGTTCATGGAAGCCTGGGTGTGATAGGCAGGGAAGGGGTTGTGATTTGGCTTCCTCCTAAGAGGGTGACCTTCAAGAGTTGGAGTGCTCTGCTTTATAGCTTTGTCTTTCCCAATTCTCTCCCTAGGCCTCTCCTCCATCCTCCTTCCCTCTCACAGCGGCCCCGTGTTCCACTTCTCTCAACCAAGGGGAATTCAAGATAAGCAAACTTGCTTACCTTGCCCCGGGAGCCTCACTTAGTGCATTTGTCAGCACGGAGCTAGGCTGAAAAGTAACTAGTGATCCATTTGTCACAGGGCCGTGGGTATCTGTTTGGAAGATTTAATTTTCCCCAATGAAGAACTGTCTAAAGAGTTCTAATGAGCCTGGAGGGCTCTTGTTTGCTTTCAGAGTTTGCAGCAAATGGGGACATCTCTTCAAGGCATGTCTGCCTCTCGGGGTTCTGGGATGCTACTGTGAGGGGTGAGAGCAAAGGCCAGCCCAGTCTCATTCTCAGGGTGCACACGGCCTTGGCTTGCCCAAGTTCTCCATTCATCTTCCATCCAGGGAGGCTTGCATTTGGGAATGTTTAGTTAAGATGAGATTTTTCTTTATACTTATAATGATTTGCATAATCTTTTGTTTGTGGAGCTGACAGAGTGCTCTCTCGGCAGCAGATAAGGGCATGGCCAACTCAGATGAATAGAGGGGTGGCTTGGAAGTGGCTGTCTTAGCACACACCACTCCCGGGCCTTCCTGCTTGCTTTCTCTGCTTTACGGGGCTGCGGGATGGGGAGGTTCATTCTCATTGGTTGGCACTGTTACTCCAGTACTCTGAGGAGTAGGATAAAGGCAAGGGTAGGAAGAAGGAGAGAGAGAGAGAGAGAGAGAGAGAGAGAGAGAGAGAGATTCTGGTACAGAAGAAGGTGGAGTGGAGGTTGGGGGAGGAGCTAGGTAACCAGAAGGAATAAAGGGACACAGATTGTTGGGGTGTGTGTGTGCGCGTGCGCACTCACCCATGTGTGTGGGTTGCATGCATGTGTGTGTGCATGCTGAGGGCAAAGGGCAGAGTCAAGTGTCCCTCAGACACCACCCACCATTTTCTTTTCAAGACTGTCTCTCATTGGTCTGGAGCTCACTAAGTACACTTGGCTGGCTACCAGGGATCCCCGGGGATTCACCTGCCTCTGCCTCCCCGATGCTGGGATTACAGATACGCACCAATCATTGTGGGACAGGTCATGCTTATCTCTGGGGCTCATGGGCCTCCTGCTCCAGCTTGCAGAGGCAGGATGGCATGGAGGAAGAGCTCTGGCTGACTTCTTTGTTGAGCTGGACTTTTGAACTCTCTCTGCCTTCTTTCCCTATTGGTGCAAACAAACCAAACACATAATGGAAACAATCGCTCCTTCTCAAGGAGTTTAAGGATGAGGTAGTATGCATGAGGAAGCTGTCACCAAGACCTTTCCATGGTGCAGCGTACAGGTTTGTATTTTCTTTTTCTTGTTTTTGGAGACAGGGTTTCTCTGTGTAGCCCTGGCTATTTTATTTTTCTTATTTGTTTGTTGTTTATTTCTCTAATCCCGTGCCTTCTGGATCAGAGTATGTTGACTCAGATTCACCCTGGCTCAGCTCTCTTCCATCTTCTATTTTGGTGTGTCTCCTGGGCAGCTAGACGCCACCATGGGCAGATTTACCCTGTAAGAATTGGTAAATCAAGTCTACTCCATCCAAAATATCAGTCATGAAATATCACCAGTGCTCCGCTGGGCCTGTTCTTCCTTGAGCATGTTATTTGTTCCCATAGGAACTCTTCTGCGTATAGGCTGTCATATAGCCAGATAAAATGCAGGGTGTTCAATGAAAATTAACATCAGAAAAACAATAACTAATGTCAGAATATTAAGTACATCATCTGTGGGTGACAGAGGTGGCTCAGCAGTAATGCTTGCTGTTTAAGCACGAGGTCCTGAGTTGGGATCCCTAGGACCTGAGCACACAACCAAGTGTGGTGGCTTTTGCTTTTCATCTCAACACCAGCGAATGGGCTCGCTGGCCAGTTAGTCTAGCTAACACAGCATGGCCCAGGTTCACTGAGAGACCCTGCCTCAAAAAATAATGTGGAGGGTGATTGAGGAAGATACTTGCCATCAATCTCGTGCCTCCACATGCATGAATACATGTGTGCATGTGTACCCCCATACAGACATGTCTACACACACACATAAACACACACACACACACAAAATATGCTTTGTAAAATGTGGGTGTGTGTTTTAGTAAAATAAAGTTTCCTTCTTTATCTGTAATTGAATTTTATAGGGCACCCTCTGTTTTATTTATTAGATCCCAGCAGTAACTATGGGAAATACAGTCCTGGAAGATTCAGCTTCTGCCCCTGAGAGACTGATGGTACCGTAGAGAAAGCTCGTGTTGCCCGACTTTCCCCAGGGAGTTTGTTTCCACCTAGCAAAGACAGAGAGGGCCCGGACAGACCAAAGATTCCATTTAAGCTCAGTTGGGTGATGGGTGAACTTATTGGGGCTACTTACAAAGCACAGGTGTCTGGGGCAGGTGCATTTCTGGGAATCTCACTTCAGCTTGGGCGACAACTCACCCAGGCGACATGGCTGGAGTTCCTGCACAGCTCAGCCAGAAGAACCTCCTTGTCCCCAGTTCTTGCCTCTGTAATCTCGTCTGGGGCCTGATGAGGAGCCTCCTCACCCGCTTGTGGCTTTCTCCGCCTCCTCCTCCCCTCCATCGGGGAATGTTTCAGGCAGTTAACTGCACAATGGCTGACTTGAAGACATTAAAACCAGAGGCTCACTGGGACTTTCCACCCATGACCCATCACCTCCATCGTGGCCGTAGCTGTGGTTTGAGTAAATGTGTGGCCCAGCATGTCTGTGTTGGGAGGTAATAGGCCCTGGTGGTTCTGCTTCCTTTAATACATTCACAGCACCAGCAGGGAGGCTGTTGTGAGAACAGACTTGGTGGTTAATTTGTTCTGCTCAGAGCCCTCACCCTCTCTTGCCCTTCTGACTTCCACAGTGGAATGAAGGAAGGAAGAAGGACCCTGCCCCTTGCCCGATACCTAACTGCTCTTGGGTTTGATTACATCCCGAACCACGAGCCAAGCAAATTTCTGTTATTTATGGATTACCCAGCCTTGGATGCTGTGTCAGCAAGAAAAGCACTAGGATAGCCATGCTGTCTTCATTCCGTGTCTCAGTGTCTATAGGGCCGCCACGGTACAAGGCGCGAGCCTAGGGTCCAGGGACTGAGCAGAAGATGAAACAGTCTCTCTCCTCTCTGTGAGATCACATATACGATTTTAAGAAAGTTACCGCCATAGGGCATTAGGTGGTGGTAGGCACAATGGGCAAAGCAAAGCAAGGAAGGGGCCTTGCAGAAGGTCGGGACCGCTTTCGTCAGGAAAGTTCTAGCTAGCTCTAGCGAGCGGCACTGCTGTGCAAAGGCCCTAGTGCCGGCCACCTTCTCACGTGGTGCTAAGTGTGGCCTTGTGTGACCTCCGTTAATCCTGCAGAGGCCCTTGTGGTGGACATGGGTATGGCTCCCCTTCCCCTTCTGTAGGTGAGGAGACCGACGTGGTAGAAGGTTCTGTTTCCCGGTCACACATATAGCTACTCATGTGAGGTTTGATATTTCGTGCAACGTTGGCACCATTGTCTTTCTTTCTCACTGAGAAGTGGCTTGAAAGTAGGAACGTCTTGGTTCTCCCAGATTCCATCCTGTCTCAGCTCTGGAAAGTCCCTCATAAACCTTATTGGGTCCTGGGTGTGGTGACCTCAACACAGGCCTCCTGTGTTGTGAGTGACAGGGTGGCCTTTCCTCACGCAGAAAGCTCAGGGGGTCTGTTCTCCCATGAGGATGAGGGTGGGGTGGCTTAGCCTCAAGGTCCCCAAGCACTGACCTTGTACCTAAAAAGAATTCATTGTTTTCAAACCCAGCTTCCTATTCCTGCCAGATAACCAGCCCATTAATGCATGCAGGTTGTAAAATGTTGGCAGGGCTTCTGGTTTTAGCAGCAAGCTTTTGTCCGCAGGCTGGCAGTTCTTCTCCATTCACTGGGCCTGGCTCTCCTTTCAGGGTTGGGCATTGGCCTCTGGGTACCCTGCCACACACTCAGGCCAGCTCAGCCTCCCGGTGTTGATAGCATTGTTATTATTAGACACGGCTTATAGAATGCCAGAGCTCATTCCCCAGCCTCAGCTCTGCTGGTGACGTGAGGTCCAGCCTGTGTATCACAGAGGTCATGGGTCCATGACCTCCATCCAAGGTCTCTGAGAGTCATCCTCAAACTATTGGAACCTGTACCCAACCAGAACACCTGCCAGGTGTATAGCCCCACCTCCCTCCCATGGCTGGGGACTCACCATCAGCTGGATATGGCGACCCCCACACCTTAGTCCTGCCCAATCTTCAAGGTTCTCCAGGGAATCTGAACCCAGAGCTCTGACGGCAGACACCACCCCCCAGGCTCGTTCTGTCTTCCCAAGGCACTTGAAGATGTGTGTATGTTTTTACACGAAGTAAATGTCCTTAGTATTTTTTTTTTAAATGAGTCTTATCCAGCCAGATGGTAAGTGGGGCCTTTGCATGCCCAAATTGCCTCTCGGGGTGCTGAATAATGCCAGAAGCATGTGGTCCTTTGGGGCAGGAAAATGTCTGTTTTCCCTCACTGGTAGAAAATGTCTGCAGTCAAGGGCATAGCGTAACTGACCTGAAGTGTGCAGTTCAATGAACCCTTACACATATACAGTTACAAACATCTGTGGATACCCATGTGTGTGTACATGTACAAGTTTCTGTGTGTACTTTTATATAGGTGTGCCTTTATATGAATCTATACATACATCTCCATATATGTATACTTATATGTACACTTGTGTATGTGTATGCATCTTATGTCTGTGTACACTTAAGTGTATGTGTGCATACTTGTTGGCTTGTGCGTATACTTACATGCATGTGTACAATGGCACACTTTACATGAGTCACCCACCAACCTCCAGGTAGACTCCTTGAAATTACCCCCATTTTTCTTGGCTTCTGCCCTGCTTCCCTCCCACAAGGTTAAGCAGGCTAGCACATCTCTGTGGGTAGATTGTGTCGTGAATGCCACAGAGAGCCATGCTCCATTGTAGGACTGAGGTCTATTCCGGTCCCTAATAAGCTGAGTGCCTTGGCCTGGGGTTGTCTGCTGGGTTTCAGCACACTGGAACCTAAGTCAAGGGCAGTGCTGTTCTGTGTATCAGGATGCCCACTGAGCCAAGGAGGCCCATTTATTTTTAATTGAATTAAATTGCTCACCAAATGAAAGTAGCATACTTTCATTAATATTTAATTACATACAGTGTTAAACAATGATCACAAAGAAAACTTCGCAGCTTTTTCTGTCCCTGTTTTATTTTTTATTACTTTGTTGGACGAGACACTCTGATTAGCTGTTTTATGTTTGGAATTTTAAGGGCTCTGCCCTGACCCACTTGAGAAGTGCTTGATTGGCAGGACTCAGCTGGGGGAGGAGGTGTGTTGGCTGTGACACTGGCCACGGCAATGTGTGTGTATGTGTGTGTGTGTATTTGTGTGATTTTTTTTCTGCGTGTATGTATATGTCTGTGTGTGTGTCTGTCTGTGTGTGTCTCTGTGTATGAGTGCTTTGGTCTATGTGTGTCTGTCTGTCTGTGTCTGTGTATATATGTCTCTGTGTGTATGTGTGGCTGTGTGTGTGTCTCTCTGTGTGTGTCTCTGTGTGTATGTCTGTGTGTCTGTGTCTATATATATATGTATATATATATATACACATGTCAGTTCCTTGGCTAAGGAGAAATATTGATGGAGGTGATTAGGCACTGCAGACATGCTGAGGCCAGCCAGCAAACTGCTACGGCAGGGGTCTTCCCAAGGGAAAGTCTTCCGTTTGCACGACAGTGTCCACATTCTCTCAGATAGTCTGCATGCTGAAGAGCCATGGTTCTCAAATCTGAAGGTTAGCTAAGAACCCCCAAGGAGGCAGTTAGAACACAGGTTCCCTGGCCATGTGGTCAGGAGCTCGGTTCATATGAGTTCCCCACCTGTGTCCAGGGTGTTGGCTGATGGAAGGCCACACTCTGAGAGAAAGCTTCATGAAGGCCTAGAACAGGACTGAAAAGACCAGCGAGAATGACTATGTTGTCTACCCTGCCACCGTGGGCCACACACCACTGAGGAAAGCTATGTATATGTCCAACACAAAGTTGGAAACTTACTCCAAACACTAGGAAACTTTATTCTTACAAGTTTTGCTAACTTGATGACAGTTCTCAAGGTGAGCTTTGTGGACAGCAATGTGTGTCACAGTGACAAATGGCTGGACATGCCTGAATTAGTTCCCTCTAAAGCAGGGGACTGTTTCCCAAACCAGCCCCAGTAGATGGAGCACAGGGAGGCTCCGATGCTGTGATGTGGACAGCCATGGGCCCCTGGCTTCCTTCCTCCTGTTCCTCCAGGTTAGACTCACAGAACTCAAAGCCCATGGAGGAACAGTTTGAAAGCTCATTATTAGTAAACCTCCGATAGAAGTTTTGACTAGGGAGATAAATTTGTGTGTGTGTGTGTGTGTGTGTTTGTGTGTGTTTGTGGTGTGCATCTGTGTGTGCTGGCTCACACATGTGCCATTACATGTGTGTGCAGATGATCATGGACATGTATGTACAGATATGCAGAGCCCAGAGGCTGGTGCACATTGGGCGTCTTCCTCAATCACTCTCATCCCCCTGAACCGGGAGTTCTGGGATTCTTCTAGATAGCTTGCACTGGGGATCCTGTCTCTGCCTTCAAAGTGCTTGCCCAGGCCCTCTTGATGGAGGCCTGAACTGTGGGTCCTCATGCTTCTTCTGCAAGCTCTTTACCTGCTGAACCATCTTCACGGTCTCTAGTTACGTAGCTTTTTGCGATAGTGTAACAGTTGCCTATGCTGTGTCTAAAGATAGAATAACTTACCAGAGAAGCCTATGGAACCCACGGCCCTAAGAGCAGGTAAGGCAGCACCGGCTGTTAGCTAGCAGGCTATCAACCTTTTTGCTCATTTTTTTATTCAACAAAAACTTGAATACCATGATGTAACCTCCACGTGTAGAGGGCTGCAGGTGCCCCGCAGTGGTGGACGGGATACACCATAAATTCCCACTTAAAGTTTGTGTTCTAGTGGTGGGGCAGAGATGGGAGATAGGAACCCAGCAGACAAAGGCTGTGAAGGATGGACGGGAGCCATGCTCAGGAAGTCCCATGAAAAGTGATACTTGAATGGGGACCTGAGTGGTAAGAGAGAAAGCCCACGGGAAGAGTTGGGGGAGGGACCTCCTGCAGAGGTGTCTGGTCCTGGGCTCATACCACGAAGTGGAATCCGTGCCTGCCTTGACTAATAGACTACAGCAGAAGTGACACTGTGCCCACTCTGGGTATGGCCTGTGACTGACCTCACAATCACTGTCTCCCACTTCTTGGAAAACTCACAGTTGGTATTCTGTCAGCTGCCATCTTGTCAGGAGCCCTAACCCTGTGGGCAATTCCACTGACACCGTTAGTCAAACCTCCGTTCCCACTCAGCATCCAATGGTGGTCAGGAGAGGAGCCTGGCTGGGTATAGCTGGCCCTGGACCACAGCACCAGACCATGAGCTCGGGGAGAAAGGACCGAGTCCAATCAGCTCCCAAAAGCAGGAGAAAGAATAGCAGATTACTGCTTTAAGCCATGCCAATTTTAGTAGATGCTTACCCCAAATGGACCTTGTGGCCATGAACAATGAGGTGCCTGACATGGCAGTGCTGGATGAATGCCCCATAGTCTTTCTCTTTCGCTCAGAATGTCACACACTCTCTGTGGAACTTTCTAAGCCAGTGAGATGCTAAGGGAAGCTAAAGACAAATCTTCTTCATGGTGTGAATGTCTCCCACTTCAGGCTGAGAACTTCTTGCTCTAAGAAACTGAATGATTTTGATATTTTAAAATGTCTTACTACTCTAAGACAGTAAGAATTAAAGAAAACAAAGATTTAAGATTAGGAAATCACCCTGAAATTTCTTGCTTTGCTTTACTTGGGTATAGATATGAATTGGTGCACTGTGGGAAAGCCCTGGGCTTTGTATTTGGGGGAAGAAGTGGGCTCATCCAGCACTTTTTGCTGTATTGTTAAGTTAAACAAACCTGAGCCCTTGGGACTGTCTTCCTCGGCTATAAATTGGGAGGGCAATACTGAGTCTCACTGGAGAGAGGACAGCGTGTTCTGCAAAGTGCTTGGTGCACAGTGGATGTTTGAGGGAGCTTCTAGCGCTGAGACCCCTCCACCTTTCCTCTCTGCCTGGCTCTTTCCTCCTCCCTCCCCTTTCCACCCCCAGGAGAGGGCTTTTGAGCATAAGATAAAGGCAGGAGAAAGCTGCAAACAGAACCTGGGGTCGGACAAGCATGACTCTGGGCTTAGTCACAGGCTGGGAGAGACTAAAGGCCCTCCTCCAGAGTCCTTGGTGGCTGATGTCTCCCTTGCCTGGGTAATTCATGATCTTGGGGCCATTTCAGGTTATTGTTAATTGGCCTTTTAGTGTGCAAAGCACATTCACATACCTTACAGCCTTTGATTGTCCCAATAACCATAAGACAATAGTTTCTTCATTCTACAGATGAGCCAAATGGGCCTCACTGTGGGTAAGAATTGAGCCCACAAACCCAGAGGCAAGAGCGAGTCTGAATGTGAACCCATAGGCTGTTTCTCTGATAACACACATTCACGGGTCTCCTGAAAGCCACGGCAAAATTGAAAACACAGTGGCTCACTCACCAAGAGATGCCTGCTAACATGAATTTTCAAAACAGGAATTGCCGGGAATAGACAAACAGGTAAAATCCGTAGCCCCGCTTTGGCAATTATGGCCACTTAGGAGAAAGACATTCACTGACTTGCCTTCCCAGCCTCCTCTGCCCTTTTGCTTTCCGACGCCAGTGGTTCAGTTCAGCTGGCATTTGTACTGCAATTCTGGGGCTGGTTTGTGTCACTTGATGAGTGTCCTTGTTTCCCTTCATTTCTACTTAAGATTTCAAGGTCCATCCTCAAAGCAACCTTCTTGTGTAAGAGTCTCCCTCCTCGTCGGACTTATCTGGAAAATCCCCAGCGCCGGGTAAATTTAACTTCGGGTCTGTTTGTCATGTGTCACCCTCACCCTCCTGACTGAGCAAGGCTGGAGAAGATGCTGCAGCTGCAGTGAGAGACAGGCCTCCATGTGATCGATTCGAATGGTGAGCCTTGAGTTTCTGCTCAGTACCAGCCGCTCATCCCAGATTTCCGAGCCCACCGGCCTCCCATACCATCCTCACAGCCATTGTGCGTCTCTCCCCTCAGGGGGTCAGCATTGCCCCTCCCATACACACCCAGGAGGGATACTCTGTAACCTTTGCAACTCTTCCTTGTCCTGTGAGCTCTGCCTTTGATGGACAGATTTCTAGATAAGAAAAACCCTTCACTTTTGCTACTCGATACTACAAGCAGCCTTGAGTCGGCTGCTCAAGGCTACCGCTCTAGCCATTCCCAGCCGGATTCATTTTTCCCTTACTCATGGGTCATTCCTATTGGCAGACAGCATCCTCCATCTTAGAACAATGCTTTCTGTGAGCCCTTAGTGCCCTTTGGCTTCTCGATTTCTCTTCTTTATTGCAGAACTCAAGAGGTGGGAATAATTCAGCATCAAATTCCTCTTCAACCCTCAGCTTCCTGACCACCAACCTGGGGAAATGCATATACCCAGGCTGCTAGGAACATGTGTGTCCCTAATGCCATGGTCACAGTCTTCATACTCTTTGTCTCTCAGAGTCATTCAGCCATGCAGCAAATGCCTCCCCTTTGAAGCCTTGCTTTTGTGGGACTCTTAGGAGACCATGTTTCTCACAGTCCTCCTTATTCTCCATTGCTGGTGTCTGTTTCTCTGTGGGCTCCACTCTTCCATAGCTGTTTGCTCCAGACTGAAATATTCCCTTCTGGAGGGAAGAGGGAGATTTATCACACCCAGGAAGCTCACAGACTTCCAAGACAGAGAAAGTCCCAAGACTCCCGATGCCATTACCCAAGACAGCATGCATGAGCAGCAAGCAATTGCCAGAGAACAGGAAGTCTTCTGAAAGTCAAGTGAGGAGCCCCAGGGATGAGGCGTGGTGAATGTCCGCTCACGCCGGGATGCTTCTGTTTCTAGCACACTGATTAGCACCCAGTTGAAAGACTCTGTCCTTACTCTAGTCTCTGGGGTCCTTATGACCAGGACTGTGGTGTCTGGCTCCTGTCACCTCAGCCAGCATTGTTCCGTGTACGTGAATAGCAAGCATTTGATTTCTGCGGCCTGAAAGTGGGAACAACAGATTCTTTTAAGGAGTAAATACAGAAAGAACCGACTGCTAAGCAAACCTCAACCCCAGCTTCCAAAAGTCTCGTGGGTTTGATGCCTGTGGCACGTGTTCTCTGAGGTCTTGGGGGAACTGGAGAGATAAGAAGAGGCAGCAGACCGCATCTGAGCAAGTGTTCTGCCAACATGAAAAGCAACAAAAGTTTAGGTTGGGGAAACTGTAGAGCCATAGGCTTGACAATACTGCGCTGTTCTTAAGAAGTTCCTAAGAAAGAGCCAGGTGTGTTCACAAAGAGGAAGGCCCTGGAAACAATCCCAGGGCTGTCTTTGAAATGGGTGTGGCTGCTGACATCCTGGATAAGGAGGCTCATTATCTGAGACTTGAAAATGTGAAGCTCAGAAGGAGGGCAGGACAATGACTTGGTAGGAGGTGCAGAGATGAGACCTTAGGTCATCAGGGGCTCATTGAACTGAACTGGGAAGTTCAATGAGCTTGTGGGTTTCATGTCCTCATTCATAAACAGATTTAACAGTTGCCTTTAAATAAGGATGTTGTAAGGATGGAAATGAGATAATATAGGTAGGGTTTGTCATAGGAGTGTGTGTGAGTGAGTGAGTGTATGTGTATGCATGAGTGTGTGCTTATGAGTATGTAACCGTGGGTAGGTGTATGTGTGTGTGACTGTGTGTATTTGTGTGCATGGGAGTGTGTGCACAGATGTGGGAGAGTGTGTAAGTGTGTGTGTGTTTGAGTGTATGTGAGTTGTGGCTCTTTGTGAGAGTGTGTGAGGATATTGTGAAAATATGTGTATATGTGCATGCATGTGTGTGTCCGTGTGCACATGTGTGTGTGTAAATGTGTGTGAGTGATCTGGATGTGTGTGAGTGTATGGTAAAATGTGAGTGTGTGTGTGAGTGTAAGTGTGCCTGCCACAGGTTATGGGTAAGTTTAATTCAGCCTTTTCCTAGTTACTTGATGCTAGCAGCAGACAGAGGCTTCTCTGAAGGGAATTTATGTGAAAGAAAAGCAAGAGCAGTTGTGTTCTTCACCAGAAAGCAGAGCCTCCTGTTTGCAGAGAAAGAACAAATTTAACCCAATTCTTTTAAAATTGTATTTATTTATTTTATATCCTGGCTGCTGTTCTCCCTCCCTCCTCTCTTCCCAATCCTCCCCCACCCCTGCGACCTCTCTATTTCCACTCACAATCCACTCCTCCTCCATTTCTGTTTAAGAAAGGGCAGGTCTCCCATGGGTATCAACAAAACATGGCATATCAATTTCAGACTAAGCATCTCCTTATGGTGTAAGTCTGGGCAAGGCAACGCAGTATGAGGTGTAGGGTCCCAAGAACTAGTAAAAGAATCTGAGACAGCCCTTGATCCCACCGTTAGGAGTCCCACAAGAGGACCAAGCTACACAGCTGTAACATATATGCAGAGTGCCTGGGTCAGTCCCATGCAGGCTCCCTGGTTGTCAGTTCAATCTCTGTGAGCCCCTATGAGTCCAGGTTAGTTGATTTTGTGAATTGACCCCTCTTAATCCTTCAGTCCTTTCTCCCCCTTTTCTGCAGGATTCACCACACTCTGCCTGGTGTTAGGCTGTGGGTCCGTATCTGTTTCCATCAGTTGCTGGGTGGCCTTGATGACAACTGGCCTAGGCACCAATCTGGTCACAGGAAATGGCCAGTTAAGACTACATTCACTATTGCTTTCTTGATCCAGCCTATAAGAACATGTCTGAGACCAGGAGAAATGTTAAATGTGTAACTGGGAAAAAATGGGAGGGAATTTTAGCATTTTGGTCCATGTGTGTGACTGTAAGAAAACATCTAGCATTGAATGACCTGTGGAGAACAGTGTCTCATGGTTCTTGAGGTTGGAAGTCCAAGAGCAAAGTTAGAAGAGATCCCTCTGTCTAGTAAGAGTTCTTCTCTGCTTCCAAGATGGCGCCTTGTTCCACCTTCCAGGAAGGGACACAGTGCTCTTGAATGGCAGAGGGTAAATAAAAGGGCAAAATAGCAAGTGCTGGGTGAAGCTTTCCAAACCAAAGCACAGGGGCTGAAGATTGCTCACCAGGCAAGGTAGGCGTGCCCCCTCTGGAAGTCTAGATTTCTCCTCCTAGTTCACTGTTCTAGTGGTGACATCCCACGGGGGCCTCTTAACTACAGCAAAAAGAAGTCTTTTTGGTGAGGGGTGAAAGCCGCACTTAACCAGTTTGTTGTTTACGTCTAAGAACAGCAGAGGACATTTATTGGGCTCTTATTATACAGCAAGTGCATAGGACTTAGACACAGCATAGGTGAGAAGAAGCTAGAGGTCTCATGTAGGTGGTACTCAACATCAAAAATGAAACACCCACAAACGTTGCATTATTTTAGAACCACGAACAGTAATGTGTTCTTAGGAAGTTTCAACATTTTAACACAGTGCTCAGTGCTTATTGATATGTCTAAGATTTTATTTGTTGTTAGTGTTTGTGTGTGTGTGTGGTATATGTGAGTAGAATACAGATGTGCAGAAGTCAGGAGACAATTCCATGGAGTCGATTCTCTCTTTATACTGTCACGTGGGTTTTAGGGATCAAACTCAGGCCATCAGGCAGCAAGGGCCTCTGCCCGCGGACCCATCCTGCCAGCCCTGGGTGCTGTGTTTTAAGGGTGAGATGAATGAAGAGCGGGGTATTGAAAAGTGAACAGACAGACTAGAAAAAGTCATAAACCCAAGTGCACTGAGGTGCTGTGCAAGGCACAGGATATTCTTGTCTAGGAAAGAAAGAAAAGATCCAGTGTAAAGATGTTGAGCTGTCTTCAAATACAGAATCTGCAAAAGTTTGACACAGTTTGTCCTTCCCCCACAGGCTCCCGTGGGAACATGTGGTCCCCAGCTGGTGGCAATGCTTCCAAATGCTGCAGAACCCTTAGGAGTCGAAGCCCCTCTGGTGAAAGTGGCTCACTCAGGTTTGAGATCCTGGCCCACTTCCTGTGTGAGTCCTGCTTCCCAGTTACTGGTGGTGCATAACCAGCTACTTCACCCTCAAAGTTTGACTGCTATACCTTCCCCCACCGTCATGGACTGTCTCCTCTTGAACTATAACTGAAACCCATCCTTTCTATCTTAAGTTGCTTTCTCTCAGGTGTGTGGTCATGGCAACATGAGCAAAAACTAATATAGAGAGTGGGGTCCCAGTTGCCCATAGCCACGCCCTGGTCTTCCATGAATACAGGATCTAAACTGAGGCCTTCATGCTTCTGCAGCAAGCACTCTTCCCACGGGGCAGTTACGTGGGAAGAGGGATGAGCAGGATTTCAGATGCCAGCGCTTCCTTCGGGTGAAGGGAGACAGCGCAGGCTGTTGATGGGTTGGGAGGTGATAGTGATGCTGGGAGAATGTGCGGGACCAGACAGAATTAGCAGGGATGGCAGGAGTTTTAGGGCAGATATCCTAGAGGAAGTGGGAGGCCAGAAGCTAAGTGCAGCTTGAGGCTATAAATAGGATCGTTAGGTGAGCTGCGATAGCAGGAGCCATGGAATGGAAGCGTCTAGAAAGATCAGGGTACGAGACTGCAAACTGAGAGATGATAGGAAGCAAAGACAACTAAGGAGAAAGAAGTGACCACACTATAGGGAGAGCCAAGAAGAGCCAGGAAGTTCATGCCGAAGACCAAGATGGAAGGGAAGACTGTTATAAGAAACCCTACAGGATGAATGTCGAAGGGCAAATAGATTTGTGAAATCAAAGGAGACAGATTTGTGTGTTAAATAGTTTACACTGTTTTAAAATTGGAATTTGTTTTTATTTATGTGCATATTCCATGTCTGTATGTAGACATGTGGATGTGGATGCTGGTGCCCAGGGAGGCCAGAGGTTGTCTGACCCTCTGAAGTTAGAGTTCCAGGCCGTTGTAAGCCTTCTGGAATTGTTGCTAGGAACCAAATGTGGGTCCCCTGAAAGAGCAGTAAACACTCTGAATCATGGAGCCAGCCCTCTAGCCCCCAGTATTTTCCTTTTTTACACATATTTATAGACTTCGTAAACACAATCAGATAACGGTTGCGCTATGAGAAGGGTGGGGCTGTAGAGAGTCCTTACACTCTGGAGGGCAGTGCTAAGGAATGCAGTCTGAACAGTAAGGCCAGCTATGTATTTGCCAAGCATGAGGTGATTCCTAGTTCTCACGTGTGGGTTTTTAAATGAAAAGTTGGTGAAAAATAAATGTGAATTCGACAAGATAATCTGGCTCTTTTCTCCTTAGAGTTCAAAACCATGACGTTCCCAGGAGACGGAGTAGGAAGATGTCAATCACAGGGTTGTCATATGCTCAGGGAGGCTTAGGGCAACAGAGGTTTTCAGCCAGTTGGTCATGACCCCTGGTGGGGTGGAATGACTCTTTTATATCAGATATTTACATCATGGTTTATAACAGTAGAACATTACAGTTATGAAGTAGCAGCTAAATAATTTTATGATTGGGGGATGACCACAGCATGAGGAACCATGTAAGGGTCACAGTGTTAGGAATGTTGAGAACAACTGCCCTGGTGTTTAGTGCTTCTCCCTGACCACACCCAGTCTAACACTTACAAATCTAGTCTGAAACTGGCAACTTGTATATATCCCGTGGAGTCTGACTGTGGTGCTTTTCAGAAAATAGCACGGTCCTAGGCCTGCATGTCTTCCTGCACCCGGTGGGAATGTCTCCTGAGGCCCTGGCTCATGGTGTCCCAGTTACTTTCAAGTTGCCTCTTCCCTTTCTGTTTATTTTCTCCCCCTCTTTCCTCATTGTTCTTTATTATGACCCAAATCATGTATATTTTCATGACCTAAGTCTTGTTTATTCTTGCTTCTTTAAAAAACTTTTTAATATGTCACTGTATATTCTGTGTGTGGAGGAAGGGACATGCGTGTGGGTGTTTGCATGGGCACACATGTGGTGTGTCCATGTTCATGTACGTGTGGAGGCTGGAGGTTGATGTCAGGTGTCTTCTGTCACTCTGCATCTCGTCTGTGATTGGATGTCCCATGTGCTAGAGTGTCCCATGTGATAGTGTCCCATGTGATAGTGTCCCATGTGATAGTGTCCCATGTGATAGAGTATCCCATGTGATAGTGTCCCATGTGATAGTGTCCCATATGATAGCGTCCCATGTGATAGTGTCCTATGTGCTAGAGTGTCCCATGTGATAGTGTCCTATGTGCTAGAGTGTCCCATGTGATAGTGTCCCATGTGATAGTGTCCCATGTGATAGTGTCCCATGTGATGAGTGTCCCATGTTCTAGAGTGTCCCATGGAACCTGAAGCCCACCTTTTCTGCTTGGCTCACTTGGCATTGAGCTTCTGGGATCTGCCTGCCTCTGTGTTCCTCCCCAGTGTGAGGGTTTGTCAACCTCACCTGTAGGCCATGTCATCACAACCTGACTTTCACACGGGTTCTAGGGACCCAACTTAGGCTCTTGTGCTTGGCTAGTGAGCACTTTTGCTACTGAGTCTCCCTGAGCCCATACGTTTCTGTGTTAGGTTTCTTTATCACATACTCTTCAGACTTCAGAGTGATGCGTTTATCGGCCATCTTTCATGGTCTGATATTAAAGTAAATCATTACACAGAAGTTATAGAGGCGAGAAGCTCGAAGTGACACAGACCCTGTGTTTTCTGGATGGATAGTTGGCTCAGCTTGTCTTCAGATTTCCTCCTTGACACCATGTGGTAGGGATCTTGACAGTGAGTTCAGCGGGCCTCTATCTAACCTCAAGGACTGGAAGTGAAGGCCCCCAGCTGCTGAGCCCTGGTTGGCACACTCACCAAGGCTACTCTTTCCACAGGCCTCTCCCGGCCAGTGACTGAGTGTGGAAAGACCTGAGGGTCCTAGAAGGCACCAGACACTGCTGATGGCTGGCCTGGCTCTGCGAGTTCCTCGGTCATATTGAACCTGGACTCCACGGCAGTTGCAAAGATCTGGCCTCCCCAGCTCTCCACCCCAGAGGTGAGCTTCATACCACCAGCAGGTTTTTCTGGTTCCTTCACTGCTCTCACCATGAGCCTTTGTGTCAATCAAATCCTTGCACCTGCAATCTCATCTGGGCTTCTGCTTCTTGGAGGGGTGGGACTTGTAGAAACATCTAGTGAAAAAGGAAAGTCTGAGTGCCATGGGCCTTGGGGCTTGGTGTTCTCTCTGGCACGGGGTCCCGATCATGTGACCAGCATCAAAATCATTGAATGAAGATGGTCTTATTTGCCATGAGGCGGCTGACCCAGCGGGCTGGCACAGTCAGTAAGATTTCAGCTGTGACTTGTGATCAGAAAATCAGATGCCAGCAGAGCTGCGCTGACACCTTAGGCCCTGGGCACTTGCCAGGCATCGTGTTTCCTTCTGCTTCACATTTCCCACAGGAGATAAGATTGAGCCGATGGGCAGTGCTCGCGGAGATGCTGCTGGTCCCTGGACGCTCATGGGTCGAGTCAGCATTGCTAGAGGATTTGGGAAGAACACAGACTCAATACTCCTTTGAAATTGTCTTGACTTGGAGAACAGAAAGTTAAAAAATATTTGGTTTGCTACAAATGATCTAACAAACTGTGAGATAAAATTTTTCACTTATCAGATCGGCAAATATTTAGAAGATTGATCTCCTATGGCATAGGTTAGAGGGTACGGAAACAAGCCACTTCCTACACATGCTAGGGGCATAAACAGGTACAAACCTGTAGCAAGGTTAATTTGTCAGCTCTGAGGAAACTGACAGTGTGGGAATCTTCCCTACAGAAGAGTTGACGGGGAATACAGAGATCTACACAGAAGGACCATGCAAGTTGTAGATTGCTGGTGATAGCAATGCAGGCCGTGCCCATGCCAGGATGAGATTCTGTAAGTCAGTGACGCCGCATTATACCCCGGAGTGTTGAGGAGCTGTTAATCGGGCCGCCACGAGACTGCCTTTGTGGAAGGAGAAAACAGCACCCTTTCCTCTTGGCCAGCAGAGTACATGGAGAGCGGTGGGATTTGTGTTATGGAATATGGGCTGAATGTTAAATCCTGTTGCTCGCTTGCCAGGGCTCCAGCAAAATGAACATTGCAAGTGCTGCTCAGCAGCCCCAGGAGTTAGAAATAGTGAGATAGACTTGCACATGTTGACAGGGAAGGGAGTCCAGGGCACGGATCCCTCTTGCCCAAGAAAAGACCATAGAAGAGAAGAAAGCTGGAGAACATCTCACTGATAATAGTGTCTTTGTGTGTGTGTAGGACCTATGTGTTTTATGTTGGTCATATGTGTGTGGTATACATGTGTATTGTATATTGCACCTGTGTGGTATGTGTGGTATGTGTGTATGCTGTACCTGAGTGGTGTATGTGGTATATATGTGTGATGTGTGTAGTATACATGTGCAATGTATGTGATATATATACATATATATGATGTTTATATTGGTGTATGTGTGTGGTATACATGGTATGTATGCGAAGTATGTGGTGTCTGTGTGGTGCATATTGTATATGAGTGTGGTATCTGTGCAAATGGGTATGCAAATGTGCTCCTGAAAGCAGGAGGATGTTCGTTGTCCTGTTCTGTTATTCTATTTTGTTCCCTTAAGACAAAGTCTCTCACTGAACCCAGAGCTAGGCTGGTGACCAGCAAGCTACAGTGACTTTCCTATCATCTCCTCCATCCACTTGGGTACAAGCGAGTGTGCACACAGCCACACTCCCTAGACCTAGGCTGGTGACCAGCAAGCTACAATGACTTTCCTATCTCCTCCATCCACTTGGGGTACAGGTGTGCAAACAGCCACACCCAGCTTTTTACACAGGTGCTGGCAATCTGAACCCAGATCCCCATGTCTTTATACCAACTGCTCTTATTTGCTGAGCTATCTCTCCAGCACCCAAAACAAAGTGTCTTTGGACAACACACACAAACCCACAAAACAAGCAAAAATGATATAAACCCTGGCAGTTTCTCTTCTCTTGTTTTCCTTTTTGTTTAACTACACAATTTTATTAGAATTTAGACAAAAAATAAACCTATAAGAATAAAAACATGATTTCTCTGTAGCTGACTTGGTTTCTCCTCCTCATGGACAGTAGATCCAAATTCTGCAGCAAAAGCTTCCTGCTTTTCGGAAGGACATCCTTGAAGCTAAACAGCAAAAAGCTTGCTGCTTTTGAAGAACATAAGCAGTCCGTTTCATAGCCACAGTAAATATTAAAATCAGGAAGTTAAACACTAGTGCCCAATTATTGTAGAATGTATATTCAAATGACATCATCTTCTCAGGGATTCCGTCCCTTGGCCCAGGAGCAGCCCCAGGGTCATGCTCTCATTTACCTGCCATGGCTCCTTAGCCTCGTTTATTCCGGAACAGCTCCTCTCAGCCTTTCCGTGTCTTTCTTCATCTTAACATTTTAATTACTTTACTTAGTGTGTGTGTGTGTGTGTGTGTGTGTGTGTGTGTAGGTCACAGGACAATTTGCAGCAGTCAATTCTCTCTTCCCCCCACCGTGGATTCCAGGGATCAAACTCAAGACTGTCAGGCTTTGAGGCAAGTGCCTTTACCTACTGCGCCATCTGGTCGGCCCCTCTACCGACATGTTTGATGCACATGGGCCAGCCATGTTCCAGAGCATCCACCAGTCAGGGTTGTCTTCATGCCTTCCCAGAGTGACGTTAAACCATTCAGTTTTGGTGAGGATAACATAAAATGTAGAAGAGCGGTGCTTTTAATAAGCAAGCCATACTTGTTATAATGAATGTATTTATAATTAAATTGTTAATACTCATCAAAACCATCCTGTCTCTCCATTGTCCCTGGCAACTGCTAACTCTTTCCCCTGATGAATGGCAGGCTATTGCTGGCGCTCACAGTGGGTCCTGGTTATTCTCATCGTCCTAGGAGTCAACATGTTCTCTCTGTTCATTTAGTCATCGGCTAAATAAATAAATATTTTGAAAATGAAGTCTGAGCATGGGAATAACTTCCTGATCTCTAGAGGCAATCAACTCTGGTATGGCAAGCAGGGAATATCAGTGAACATTCAACTCTGGTTCATGCCAACATCACCTGGCCAATGCTAACAGTGTTAGATGCTCTATGAAGGACAAGGGGACTTTCTAATTTTAGAGGCAGCATTTATTAACTCTTAAATACTGAAGCTGGGCCAATAGCAACTAAACTTAGGGCAGGTTCATTTCCAGTGTGGAGAAGAAAGAAGGCAGAGACATGATGTCTGAAGAGTATAACCCAGTAGAGACAGAACTTCAGCATACGTCTCAGTTAAGACTTTATTTCTCCCCGGTCCTCTGATGTCTTCTTTATCATGGTGGTCTACACACATTTTATGAAGTCTAGTCCTGGGCCTTTGTCTTCTTGAACGACTGTCCCCAAGGTGACGGTGCATTTACAGAGTATACTGCAAGTGGGATGTGCTTAACTACTGACGAGCCTTGCGTTTTGCTATTAAAACCTTGCCACAGATGCCCCAAATGTGAACCCACGCCACGTTCCTTGTGCCAGAGGCTTCACTGCTCAGACATCAGCATTGCCCTTGTCAGGCACTGAGGAGAAGGATTTGGAGCTTGGGCTACGGGACTGGGTTGCTGCTCTTCCCTTCTAATGACTTTAGCATTAGAGTTTTGGACCTCTTCTGGTGTAACTTGCTAAATCCTCTCCGTCTCTCCATTCGCTGGCTAGATATGGTTAGTGGATCTCTCTCTCTCTCTCTCTCTCTCTCTCTCTCTCTCTCTCTCTCTCCTCCCCCATGCCTCTCATCGTATTATCAGATTCTCTTCCCTGCTCCTCAGCCAGAGCCTCTGGGGAAAGGATTGTTTTGGCTGGAATTTGACAAGGCACAGGTGGTTTTGCCAGCTGTAAGTTCTTTAGTTCTTGCTGGCTGCCCACCAACTCTTGGCTTTTTCACAGTCTTCTGTGGTGGAGGAGGAGGGGCAGGAAGGGACAGTAGGTCCTTGACATTGTATTTCAACATCAGCAGCTGTCTCGGGTTGGCAGTGAGTCCAGGGTGTTCCTCGGGAAGGGTAGCTTTTTTTTTTTTAATTTTTGTTTTCTTTTTTTTTCTTTTTCTCCTTTCCTCTTGAGATTGGTGAAATCACCAAGGAATAGCCTCAGATGACAGCACCAACTCAATCTTGGACAGTTAGCCAAGGGTGCAGGGCAGCAGGATACCTGGTATACAATCCTTGTCCAGTTGTGCCCAACTCCTGGGCTCAGCTCAGAAGGCCACAGAGATTCCAGGATGCCCTGGGCTGCCATCGCTTCACCGCCACGCTGGTTGGAATCTAATAACACCAGCATCGTCTCCCAAAATAGATGGCAATAGTCCTGGGCTCTGTCTCTCAAATGGTTCCTTTTTCTTTTTCTTTCTTTTTTAGAAAGAAAGGGGGAAAAGACCCTTAAAACTTGAAAGGCCTTCCCCTTCTCCTCTTCCTCTCCCAGCATCTCTGTGGCATGGTCCACGAGAGTGCTGTTCAACCTCGAAGGCCAGCACCTCCACTGTTCTCCTCTTAGCCTTTTTATTTTGAAAACGCTCACTTGACTCCTTTCCTCTGCCAGGCTTCCAGTCTCTTTCCTGCTAGGCGCTTGCAAAGCTTGGGTCTCCTTGATGTGGGTGGGCGCTCGCCTCCCCATTAATCTGAATCTCGTGGAAGGGAAAGCTAAGTGGCCCTTTCTGGGTGAATTCTCCTCTCCTTTCCTCTGATCTTGTTTCTCCCTGCCCTCCCCCTCACTAATCGCCTCTGCCCCTTAGCATGAGAGCCCGCCGGATCTTCCTATTGTCAGCTGCTTAGAAGCAAGAACTAAGCTTGCAAAACCTTCACACATGGTGGGGACAAGGCCCGGGGGACCCCCTAGGAGTTTTCAGAGGCTCTGGCCTCGCTTTCTTCCCTCCTGTCTATTTCCAGCTGCAGGGGGGCGGCGAGGGGGGGGGTGCTGGCATCACTCTCAGATCCTGACAAAGTGGCCTGATGGTCTCCTGGGATTTTTGCATCTCGGTTGCCCCCTCATCCTCTAGAGTTACAGATAATTCTACCTTCTTCCCGGCTCTGCTCACGGAGGAGAGCCCTAAGAGGCGTATCTTGTCAACTTCTGGGTGGTGAGTTGAAGTCTCCCAGGCCAGAATCAGCTCATGAAAATGTGAGCCTGTTTGCTGTTTAATAAACTTTGTTGATAGTCTATCTTTCTGTTTGCTTAACACACACGGCATTTCTTTGAAACCCAAACAGCCCGGGACAAGGTACAGAAAGATAGGAAGGTAGAGGTGTGGATGTGTGTTTTGGGATAGTGGGGCAAGGGTAGGGAAGCAGAAATAACAGAAATGGGGAGGGTATTAAAAAAAGAATGGTGGTGGCGCACGCCTTTAATCCCAGCACTTGGGAGGCAGAAGCAGGCGGATCTCTATGAGTTCAAGGCCAGCCTGGTCTACAAGAGCGAGTTCCAGGACAGAAAGGACTATTACACAGAGAAACTCTGTCTCGAAAAACAGACCAACAGACCAACAAACCAACCAACCAAACAAACAAACTAAAAACAAAAAGGAACAGCAGGATAGGGATAAGGTTCTCATTCCTTCAATCCTGGAAAGATACCATGGTATTGGAACATTGTTAGTCACAGGTTCCCAGAACCTCAGAGCCATATGCCACAAAGAGAAGCTGAAAGACGTCTCCTCTGGCTGAGTAGAGAGCTTAGCTGATAAAATACTTAGTGTGTACACATGAAGACCTCAGTTCTACCTTCAGGCCCTACCTAAGAACTTTTGGCATGGCAGAGTATGCCTGTAATCCCAGCACTGGGGAGACAGAAAGGACGACGGCCCTGGCTTTCTGTCTCGCCAGCGTAACCTCATTTGTGAGCTTCAGGTTAGTGAGTCACTGACTCAAGGACAAGGTCAGTGGTACCACAGGAACAACAGACACCAGAGGTTGACCTCTGGTCCCCCCCCCCCCACACACACCCACACACACACACTTCCCTGCTTCACACACACCAACACCCTATTCTCACTCCCACTAGGAAAGCAATCTGTTTTACCTACTGCATTTGCTTTTGTAAAACTCTTTCAGCTTCAACCATCACACTCAGGAGTAGGTATTATTGATGTGGCAAGCACCAGCATTTTTTAAATGCCAGAGTTCTGTGTTCTATGTCATTGTAGAGAATTCATCGTTCTGAGGGATGCAGGTTACCCGTGTCCATCCAGTGAAGAAAATATGCATCTTTCCTGTCTTTTCTTCAAGAGCCTTGCCATGCTAATCTTCTGTCTCTCCCCAACAAGAGCTCACATTCAGTCTGAATGCTAAATAATGTTGTCATGAGGTTGCGTGGGCACTGGGCAAGATCTATGCCCAAACTATAATGAATCTCTCTTCTACATTACTGTTATGGTGGCCAAAATTGGTGAGCAGTCCATCCTCCAGGGAGCAGTGGGAGGAGAGGAGAATATTGTGTTGGACTGTATCCTGGACATATCTTCGGCTAGACTCCTGGAGCGGTTTAAATCAAGGGCTGGGCCGAGCAGGCTTGAACGGCTTTCAAGTGACAGGTTTATGGAGGCAGGCCTAATTAGATCATGGTAATTTGTACTATGACAATATCTTTCGCTCAAGATCTCAAAGCAAATTTCTGCCTTGATAGGTGAACTGCACAAAGGCTCACAAATGGTAAAGGATCTTCTTATTATCACAGAAAAAAGAAAACACCCGTGGGCAGTCCCAGTGAGAGCTAAGCTTGTATTTATAAAACTTTTATTAAATGCTTATTTACAGAACATGTACTCTACATGTATACTACATGTTCATGCATTTTTTATTACTTGATATGGTGGTTAATCATGATTGTCAACTTGACTGGCTTTAGAGGCTTTAGAATCACCATGGAAACAGACCTCTGGCTATGTCTATTAGGGCGTTTCTAAGGCCTATCTGAGCAAGGAAAGCTCACCCTGAATGTGGGTGACACCACTCTATGGGCCCCCATCCAGGACCACACAAAGCTGATGCCCGTATCTCTCTCTGCTTCCTGACTGCTGGTGCAGGTGACCAACCATCTCCTCTTCCTGTGATCATGCCTTTCCCGGCATAGTGGACTGTGCATATCCTTGAAGTTAAGTTGCGTCTTCTCACAACTTGGCTGTGGGGCTGACTTGTTCAAGTTGCCATACAAGTCTTTCTAAGAATCAGGTAGAGAGCGGCTTAAACTTTTGGTTTTCCCAGCAAATCTCTACCCATGGCTATGTTCATAAATACCTGTTGACAGGCTAGGGATGTTTTCAGTTCTCCCTTTGGATACCTTGACACCTCTGACTGAAACAGGTCTCAGCAGAGAACTGGCCTTCATTAATAATTTGGACTCTTTCTCTTCTCTGCTATTTTGAAGATGGAGCCCATTTCTTCTTCTAAATGAGCCACACGGGCCATGGCAAGCACTGTTATAGGTGGGATTTCCTACCGTGCTTGGGTGGCAGCAGAGGGGTCCCTTTTCTAGCACCTGCACACCCCTAGCGTGTTGGGGAGACTCAAACATGGGTATACATATCTTGTCAGATCCAAACATTCTAACTCCTAGGGAGTAAGGGAGAAATGGAGGAGTTCCTATTGTTTATGAGGTCTGTCATGCGGTCCAGCTCACCCTGACTCCTCCCAAGAGCTAATTCCAGTGGGTAGGTGACGGGTGCAAGGCAGTTCCAGGACCTGTAGCATCCTGAAGCAGTCTCTTCTGGCTGAGCTCAGGAATTATGACAAAACACCCCCGCCCCTCCCCGCACACTCTGGGCTTGGCAGATTCTGCCAGAGCAGGAGGGGAAGGTGACAGCTCCTTCCAAGTCAGAGGAGGTTAAGTCACAACAAATATGTGATCTGTCCCCAAGTGATATGAAAAATTAAACATGAAGAGGAGGGAAGATGGGGCTTCTCAGATGACAGAGCCGTGGGGAGGAGGAAGAGAAGGCAGACGGAGGGAAGGGGTGAAGTGGCAGGGGGATGGGGCAGAGTGTGAAATCTGTACAAAGACAAACATGGCTACTGTGCAGAATCTGCGGATGACACCCCTCACAGGTCCAGATGGCAGCTTTTGAGAGTTGTTCTGGAATTTTCTGATTGGACAGGATTTGCTCAGAGCCTGATATTAATGTTAACACTCGGGCCTTGGACTCCTGTTTCCATGCCAGTGTGGGCTAACTCTGTAGTTTAGGTTGGCCGGGTTCAAAGACTCAGGGATACACAGGCTGGGCTTCTGGTGGGGTCTCTGTGCTATGCATCGGAAGAACCCGACCCCCCCCCCCCCTTATGTGGACTTTCTTGGAGACTTGGCGACAGCAGGGCCTGGCTACTGATGGTCAGACCTTGGTTTTTACAGGCTATGCTGGGAGTAGGGGGACAGCTCCATTGCTACTCATTTCTGCTAAGCTGTTAACTAAAAGCAGGCCCTCAGACTTTTGTACAGTATCGTATCAGCAACTCTGAGGAAAGCAGGCATCAATTGCCACACTGAATCTCTATGCTTAACTATGTTTGATATAAAGTTGCCCCCCCCCCATAAAAGTCATTGTGTAGGTTGGACCCTTTCTCTGTAATGGGTAGTGGGCAATTTTTCTTGGAGACTCCCAGGCCAGGGGGATTCTCATGTGACTTTTCTCATCCCGAGGCTAGGATCCAAGGAAAGTCTTCCTAAGATCAAAGGTGTTCAAGAGGAGAAAGGAGAAGGACACCAGCGTTGCCTCCCACTTCACTGTGTTTCCCTTGACACTGGGTGATGCTGCACAAGCCGGCTTTGCACACAGATGTCATTCTGAGCATCGCAGGCAGAGCTCCCCCTTGGTTCTCGTTGCCACCCGGTGTCTATTTATAGTCATGGCCAAATGTGACCTCATCCTCTAGGCTTTGCAAGCTCAGCATAGTGAGGCCAGGTTAGCCTGCCCGCAGGTCTCCCAGGAGCACCCCAGATGCTGCATTGTGTCTTGTCAGCAAGGCCAGCGTCCTCCTTCTGCTTCTCTTCAAATGGCATTCAGCTCAGCATAGCGGAAAGCAAGGTGATTGGAGGGGCTGTCTTTGAAACCAGAAAAAGGATGGACGGCCCTGAATATGGATGAGTTACCAGTTTCTCTCCATCTCCCTCACTCCTTCTGTCCCTCCCTCTCTTTTTGCGTGTGTTCTTCTTTCTCTCCCTTTCTTCCGTCTACTGTTGAAGGAATAAAGCAGAATCTTGAGCAACAGTAGCAGATGGGTAAACTCCTTAAGGATATCCCTATGAAGCCAGACCAAGGACCCCAGCAGGTCTCTGCTCCTTTCTTGTGAGCATTTAAACATGGGAAGCAGGTGAGAACTGATTTAGTCAAGAGCCTGCTGTACAAACACGAAGACCTGAGTTCGATACCCAGAACTCAGGAATAAATTGCCAGTGTGTTAGCCAGTGTGATGGTGTGTAGCTCTAACCCCAGTTTTGAGAAGATGGAGATAGAAAGAGGCCTATGGTTCAGTAGTTGGCCAGCTTAGCATCAGTGGCAAGCAGCAAGTCCTAAAAGAAAAGGTGGGTACAGGCAGGCATGGTAGCACGTGCCCTTAATCCCAGAATCTAGGAGGCAGAAGTGGGCAGATCTCTATCAGTTTGTGGCCAGCCAGAGTTGCATTTCAAACCAACCAACCCACAGGGTGGATATCTCATGAGGGATGATGGCTGAGGTTGACCCGTGACATCCACACGTGTGTCCACACACAGGTATGAACATCTGCACACATATATGCACCTACTTCCACCCCAGCATATGAACACATCAATGAATTTAAAAACAAGAAATATTATCCCCAAGGCAAACTATCCTGCCGAGGAAGTGACAACCTTGAAGGGGACGAGCCACTGCTTTAGTGAGCACTGTTTCATTGTAGAGTCCAGTCTTCAGGACTCATTGTTCAGGCAGTCAGTGCCTAAGTGCCCCCTGTGTACACTCTTTTCCTGGGGGATTTTAGCCCTACTTTGGGGGGAAAAAATCACAATTTATTCAGAGTTATATCTTTGCAGAAGTGTTTCATTCCTAACAGGACTGTAGCACAAGTTCCAATTGATCTTAATAATAAAAACCTAGAGTCGGATATTAGGGGGTGAAAGCCGAAACCTAGAGTCCGATATTAGGGGTGAAAGCTGAAAGATCAGAGAAGCAGAGCAGCCAGTCACACGTTCTTACCTCTACAAAATCCTGAGACCGAATGGGGTCTCCTGTCTCTACAAGTCCTCAGATTGAATCCTGAGCTCCTGTCTCCTCCCACCTTATCTTCCTCTCTCCGCCCAGCCAAATCACTTCCTGTCTCCACCTCTCCAGTGCTGAGTGCTGGGATAAAAGGTGTGAGCCACCACAGCTTGTCTCTGTCTCTCTTTTAGACTGATTTTGTCTAGCATAAACCAGGGTGGTCTTGAACTCACAGGGATCTTGTGTGAGAATCCCCGAGAGTCTGGGAGAGGATCAAAAGAGTTTATTTAGATGTATCACAGGGTGAGCACTGAGCGGGACAGGTTCCGTGCTGCCGCAATTGTTTTGGGAAAGAGCACAACAGCAAGCTGCCTGCCTACCATCTAAGCCAGCAGGAGAGCAAAAGAGCAAGTTACCACCTCCCTCTTCCCTTATATGAGCTCATGTCTGTAGACAAGAAGCCATGCACTAGGACCGGTACCCCAAAATCTATTGGCAGAATGAATTTCCACAACAAGATCCATCTGCCTCTGTCTTCCGAGTGCTGAGATTAAAGGTGTGTGCCATCTCTTCCTGGCCTCTATGGCTGATTAGTGTAGCTAGCTTCGCACTATGGTCTTCAGGTAAGCTTTATTTATTAAAGAACAAACAAAATATCACCACACATGCCCTATTCAAAGGTACTCCTCTTTCCAAGTCTTTATCTATTGGTGATCTAGAGCCTTCTTCGTGTTTAGTTTAGGAGGACCCAACTTCACTGAAGTTGAAGGTCTTCAAACCTACAAAGTCAGTAATCAGTTGATCTGTTTAATTCAGTTGGGAAATCTGCCTGAGTAATAACTAAGGAAACTCGGCGTTTACTGGAGAGCTGCGAATGTGCCCGTGGTGCTCAGAGCAGGTAACACGCCAGGGCCTGGGGTGGTATGGTCTGCACAGAAATGATCCTGCCCTCCAGTTTCTCCATGCAAGATAAAATGTAGGATACTCAGAGACCCCACAGCCAAACAGCATAGGAATAAGAATGAATCAGAAAGAAAAGCCAAAAAAAGAAAAAAAAAAACTTATGTCTGGAAATGGTACACATAGTCTGCTGTCAGCACCTAGCAATAAAAAATGTATCTCTAAAAGCCATATCTACATCTCATCTGTGTCGTCACAACATACAGCCTAAAGCGAAAATCCACCTTGATGCTTTGGCAGTCGGTTCAAGTTTGGCTTTTCTAAAGCTAACAGGAAATATAGATAAAAAGAGTAAAAATGGCAGTGATGGTGGTGGGGGAAAGGCAATATTCCCCATTCCTCAAGACTCCTGGTAAACCAGCATTCCAAATGCCCTCCATTCGACTTCATTTTGGAACTCCTACAGGAACACCGCAGTGGACTGACATTGTGCACATCCCGGCAGGGCGACCGGCAGTATCCCCACCCTCCAAGCGGTTTGGGTTCCGAACCTGAGCCTAATGTTTTCTCTTCTGGAGACACAAATGTCACACTGTGCCTACCTGGAATGTTTCTCCCTTCTCTACATTAGTGTTCTAGACATGATCTTACCCTTCTTTCCCATCTCTCTCCGTTGAGACAAATGTCAGTATTTATCAGGCACTTGTAGCTGGACTAATTTGTCCCACCAGCCAGTTCTCAAATAACCTCATAGAGATTTATTATTAATTTTAAATGCTCAACCATAGCTTAAGCTTGTCACTAACCAGCTCTTAAAATTTAAATTAGCCCATATTTCTTATCTACGCTCTGCCACGTGGCTCAGTACCTTTTCTCAGTAAGGCAAGTTCACCTCCTGCTTCCTCTGGGTCTCTTGGCGACTCCTTGGGTCCGCCCCTCTCCCCAGCATCGTCTTCATCCGATTCTCCCACCTAACCTTATCCTGCCTAACTATAGGCCAGGCAGCTTCTTTATTAAACCGATCACAATAACATGTTCACACAGTGTAAACGAATATTCACAGGACCTGCTAGGAAAACATAGATAGAACTTGGTCACACAGGTAGGGGACATGCTCCGTCTTGCTCGTCTAGAACTTTCCTGGCCCTCCCTACCATGACTGCCACTGAATATATTCCATGAAGTTCTATGTGTTCCAACACTTACCAGAGCAGTACATCAATATTTCTTATCCAAACCAAAGTGACTTTTGCTTACTTCACTGCAAGAGAGGAATGCATTTCTGTAATTATGGAAGATTTATGATTAATCAACGTTACAAGTGACTTGTTGAATTTTTGAGCTCCTGAGCTATGGTACTAGCTTGGGGTGAAGAACATTTCAAGTTTACAGAAGAATTTTAAGCGGCTAGTGACGCCCTGTGTCCACAAAACATCTGTGTGCAGAATGGTTGTCACAGAGTGGCAGGGTCACAGGGATGCTCACTTTGAAGAGGTAGGAATGTCTCTAAGGACACTCAACTTTCAGGGTTTAGCCCTGGGCTTCTGCCAAGTTCCCATGATGAGTTAGGAGTCTGAGCCTGTCCCTGGCAGAAGCAGCACACCCTGCTAAGGAAGAATCCTATGTTCGGGATGGGCTGGACAATAAGGGCGTGGCTATACTGCAAACCAAGACGGTGGGGGAAACACCAAAATCTGCTTCATCCCATACAAGAATTTCAGGCAACTAATTCCTCTAACTCCCTCCCTCCCTCCCTCTCTCCCTTCCTTCTTTCCCTCTCCCTAAACCCTCCCCCTTTTAAACAAAATACTTCAAAACAAAGAAAATTTTCTCCTTGCCCTCCATCCACCACCACCACTGCCAGGCATGGCAGCAGCATTTTGCTCAGACCTGCTTGTTGCTGTTCTTACTAACAGTCTAGTGTCTGAACAGGAATGCTGGTGTGTTTGGGACAGGGAATCTGCTCCAAAATCCTGGATGACTTAAGATACATGGAGTGACCCAGTTGACTGGAACTTGGGATGTAGACGGAAGTATGGGAACGGGGTCCTGGTTGCCCAGAACCAGAAGACATTTCCTTCAAGTCAAGCCAGGTTTCTTGAGCAAGGTTGGCACACCAAAGAGGCCAGCACCCTGGAATGATCAGGATAACCCCCACCCCACCATGGGAACCTCCATTTTATCACGAAATTCCTACGAGCCTCACGAGTAGACAGCATTCCAACTCAAGATTCCCAAGTGAAATCAGTTTTGTCGACAGCAACATGGCCAGGAAACCAGTGACACCTTGATGAACACTTGCCCACCTACCATAAGCTCGGCTTTCTGGTCAAGATGATTCATGACATCGTTAGGAAGGAGGAAACGAAGGCAGGACATCAGGGAAGGTGAGTTCTGGGTCCAGGGAGGCACTGTCTGTGGCCACCACAGGGTGGGATGATTCCCAAGTACTTGAGTGAAGTAAGAGCTCCCAGATAAGCTGCCCTTGTGCTGACCTCACCAACATGGAGACTCAAGATGGATCCCGTGAACAGGGAGTGGTGGTTGATTTCACAGAGCCAGTCCTGGGGAGATGGAGACAGGCAGATTCCCTGGGCTCGCTGGCTGCCCTAGCTGATTTTATGTCAATTTAAGACAAGCTTGTCATCAGAGGGGACCACAGTGTGAAAATGCCCTTCCCTGAGTGGTCCCTGCGTAAGCCTGTAGATGCTGTAAGAAAGCAGACTGAGCAAGCCAGTAAGCAGCCCTTCTCAGTGATGGTCTCTGTTTCAGTTCCCGCTTTCATGTCCCTGCTTTGAGTTCCTGTCATGGCTTTCTTTAGTGATGGACCTACAAGCTGTAATATGGAATAGATCCTCTTTTCCAAGTTGCTTTTGCTCATAATGCTCTATTACAGCTATAGAAACACTACCTAAGCCACTGGCCAGCTAGCCTAGCTGACTTGAAGGTTTCCAGGCCAGAGAGAGGTTCAAGGTGGACAGCATCCGAGAAGGGCAGACTTCGTTGTCCTCTCTCTGGCTTACACACACACACACACACACACACACACACACACACACGCCCTGCACTGGGCTTCCTCAACCCCACTCCAGATCTCTGCATTCTTTTCTTTTATCCTGTTGAGTCAGTCTCAGCCAGACCAGCTAGCACTAAGGGACTGGGGCTCCCGAAGTCAGAAGTGCTAGGAGTCTGCTTCTAGAGGCATGAACCTGTGAGCTTTGGGGGACTTGAGCAGTCATTTAATGCAAATCACGTGCTCTTCCACCTCCCTCCTTCCAACACAATAGAGGCTGGACCTCGCCGTGTGCACCTTCGTACTCGCCAGTAACAGCTGTTTACCAAAGACATTTTCACCTGCTCACATACTGCAAATGGTTGACGCTTCGCTAAAGAGCAGCCTCATTTGTGTCTCTGTAAGCATGCATGACTACTGCAGCATTAAATCATCACGTGGTAAAAATGATCGCCGAAACAGGAAAGCAGCGGATGATACAAAGCCCAGTGGCTTTTCATACATCCGACACTGTGCCAGGAATCGATGGCCAGGCCCCCAAACTATGATCGGCCAGTTCCACCATGCTAAAATGAGTTTCCAGCAATGCTGTGGCTATCTTGGTTTTACCTCTGCTGATCCTGCTTCCCTGGGGAAGCGGAGACAGCCTGGGTGTACCTAAGGACGGAGTGTTTTCAAGCAGCTGTCCGGAGTCTTTCCTCAGCAAATGGCACCATGGAATAGGTCACCAGGTTCATTAGCATGGCAGCGGCTCACCTCTGACTACCACCGTCCCTGAAACATGTTCTCAACTCGCATCTCCTTCAAGGGCTGCGCCTTTTCCCGTTGCCCCATCCTTCCCTGTTAGTCTGCCGGTTCTTACCAATGTGCAGCTGAAACTCAAGAGATGTTTCTAAAATAAAACCTTTGCTTGCTTTAAAACCTACCCCTCTTGCTCACATGTGTGTGTGTGCACACACACGCACACACACACACACACACACACACACACACACACACACGAGTGATGTTGGGCACTGTTGCCCCTCTCTCCGTTTCCTAGCTCCTCTGCCCTCTCCTCCTGCCCTGCCCTACCAGCCCTGTCCAGAACGCCATGCTGTCTACACTCCAAGGCCCACGGCCCTGCCTTCCCTCTCTTCAGCTTGGAAGCCGCAGCCTCCCACCAGGGTTCTGTTTGCCAGCCCTGTACTGTACTTCATTAGGCAGCTCTATTTAATGGTTTCAACAAAAGCCATCATTTTAGCCCAACTGCCTCGACTAAATTAAAATTTCCAATCTCTGTTTTAGTGTTCTGCAACTGATGTATACATAAGCAAACGCGGGCAACATCTGCCAGGGGGTTGGCTAAAAGTTCTGTAAAGACACACTTCGCATTTCTGAAGCACGTGCAAAGTAATAGCGCCCTTATCCCCCGGAGAGCTCTCAGGGCTCTGCTTCGCCATTTGCTCAGACACACTTTAGCTGCGTACGAGCTATCCAGTTGATTCTCCCCTTGGTTCTCGTTTGGTCTGTAGTGTCATTTTGAGTAATTGGGGTATGGTAACTGATCAACTTACAGGTTTCTCATTGGCAGAAAGGGACTGTATTGGCACCAAGAAAGAATATGATGGGTCCTCCCGGTGCGTGAGCAAGTGGCCCTCTCTTGCACTTGGCTACCCGAGGCCATTAAGAAATAAGCTTAATAAAGCCTTCGAGTGTATACATCCTCGCTCTTCCTGGGGCAGAGGGAGGCACCTATAGGAGCGGCGTGGCACACCAACCTGGGAAGGTGGTCAATGTACATATTTAGTCAGTGATCTGTGAAACTTTTTGAATTAGTTTTTAAAGCTTTGTTAAGACCAGAACGCACAGATGTTGAAAACAAGTTCAGCTGTAGCGACAGATGGTATTTGATTATGAAGCAGACTGTTCATATAATACAAAGATGCTGCTTCTGCCATACACAAGTAACTGCGGAGAGAGCAGGCGAGCTTTTGGAAGGCAGGCAGTTCAAGGGGGCCTTCGTGCGGCAGTAACTCTCCCTTTTGCAGCAGTGCTAGAATTGGGATAATCCCGCACTCCCCTTTTAATCAGGGCCTCTCTCTGCTCTTCCCGGCTCCACCTTCCTGACCAGCCTTGTCCTTGCCATCTCAAAGACGCCTCTCTTTGCTCAGCAAACAGCCACCACTTCCTTTACAGCCTTGCTATTCGGGTAGGAGGCAGGCCTGGGCCAGGCAGTGCCAGGGGAGGTTAAGGCCCACAGTGCCCTCACAGTCTGTGTGGAAAAGACCTATCCTTAATGCTTTGCTGTGACAACTCAGGCTTTGCCTTGCCATTTTCTTCTGGTGCTGGAGCCGAACCCAGAGCCTTGAGTATCCTGAGTCAGTGCTCTACCACTGAGCGACACCTGAGGTGTGGGCCTTTTTCATAGAGACCAGGATTATGACATGGCTCCAAATGTGCTTTACCATGGGAGGCTGCCTCCTGAGCATCGGCTGGACTGAGCTGCCTCTACTGTAGAATGGGTGACAATAGCCTTGCTCATATGCATGCATGTCATGACGACCCCATGAGATCCCAGGTTAGCAAATGTCTTGAGAGATCTGAAGTGCTATTCCTAAGCATGCCACCATCACCAAGAAAAAAATTGCCCTATACCTTGATGGTTCTTAGTTGGAAATCCATCTCCCTTCTCATGCCCAGAGTCCCTGAAAGATGCTGTGGTCTCAGGATATGTGCTCACTGAAGGGTGAGAAGAACTGTGCCCTCCAGCCAATCATCTCGTTTCTTTACACAGTGTTTTGGAGGCTCGGGAGTGGAAAGGTTAGGGTCTTTCCCAGACCTTGGCTGATGGCTGTGTGCTGAAGAAAGGAGGGAGACAAGACTCAGAAATTAGACGGAAAATTGATCTAACAGTCCAGCTCCTTCAGAACCCCCACTGAAGTCTAGGTAGGTCACCACGCTTGTTTCTTTCTTTTTAATTTTTAAAAAAATATTTATTTTTAATCGTGTGTGTGTGTGGCTATCTGTAAGTATACACACAAGTGTGTGTGTGTGTGTGTGTGTGTGCGTGTGTGTGTGTGGCTATCTGTAAGTATACACACAAGTGTGTGTGTGTGTGTGGCTATCTGTAAGTATACACACAAGTGTGTGTGTGTGTGTGTGTGTGTGTGTGTGGCTATCTGTAAGTATGCACACAAGTGCAAGTACAGGTGATGGCCAGAAGGGGGCTCTGGATCCCCTGGCACTAGAGTTACAGGCAGCTGTGAACCTCCTGACATGGGTTCAGGAACCCAACTCAGGTCAAGGGAAGCAAGTGTCCTTTGCTTCTGAGCCGCCTCTTCAGCCCACCCATCAAGCTTTGTTTGCAAAGCCCTTGGGAAATGTTCTCACTTTCCTTTTTCAGCATATTTGTGTGGCTGAGTGTGTCATGGTGGCACTGTGGGCAGGGATCTAGCGGGTGGCAACAGCCGTGCCAGCACAGCCCCATTCCTGAACAACTCACGAGCCCACCCCCTGCCTCCCACAATCCAAGTCTCTTGTTTTGAAGAGCTTGCAGTGTGCCAAGCAATATTTAACACACACAGATGAGCAGTAGGAGACGAGGAAAGGGCTGCCATGCCAAGATGTATTGGAGGAAAATCCCAGGGAGTGCTGGCCTTCACAGAGCTCTTCTGGGGAAGGAGAAGTCTGGAGAGAGTAGAGTTCAGTCTGGAGGTAGGTTTGGGGCACAGAAGACATTTTAGGTGCCTCCCTGGGGTGGCAGGCCACCTCCTGAAAATACCTCCTTCATTCTTGTTACCCCTGGCGGTCTGTAGGGTAACAGATCGACCTAGCTCTGTTGAAGGTGATACTGACACGCTAGTCAATGAGAACAAACCCCTGGGGTCTGCTTAGCTGATGAAAAAATAAATAAAGGAAAGGTAGACTGTGGTTCTCCCGCCACATCGCAGATGGCGGGTGTGGTTCTTTGTCTCTCACGGAGAGCACTGGTGACATCTTTTGCTTGACCCTATCCAAAACAGGAATGCAAAGCCCCTCTTCAAAAATTATTAACGCTGTTTTTTTTCTCTTTTCCTCCCTTCTATCCTTCCCTTCCCTTTTTTTTCCCTTTCTCCTCTGCCCCTCCTGTTGACAAAGTCATACTGAGCCACACTGGCCTTGAACTTTACTAGTAGCCAGAGCTGACCTTGAACTCCTGAACCTCCTCCCTCACCTCTCAAGTGCTGAGATTCCAGGTTCATACAGTGCTGGGGATTGAACTCGGGGTACTGTGTATGCTAGGCAAGCCCTGTGCTAACTGAGCTACACCCCTGGTCCCTTAAATTAGTGAGGGTTTCAAGAGGGTGGCAGCAGCAGCCCAGTTAAGATAGACTCTTAACGGCAAGCTTCTCTTTCACGCAGCTGCCCCCCTGCACGGTGTGGGGCATGGGCCCAGATGTCTCTGATCAGCTCCCACCTGAATGTCTTCTGCACAAAGGTATCCCCTGTGGTTTGAGAAGCAGTTTAGTGAGCTTCAAGACACAGGCAGAGTCCCATGACAGGGCTGCAGCTGATGGTGATCACAAGCTCACTACAGAAAATGCTGGAGGGGGCAATGGGTTGGATAAGGAACCGTACATCCCAGGAGGACTCCTTAATCCTGTCCCTAAAGAGGTGTATGTGTGTGCCTTGGAGAAGGTGATGTGCACCCCAGGTTTGACTGATGGATGGTAGACTGTGAGGTGACGCTTGGGCAACTTAGAACCCTTGGTCAGGTGTGCACATGCCTGGTGGGGGGCAGGCATTAGTGGATGAATCCACCAACTGCTCCGGATTTATGGAGCATGCGCTCAGCACTGCAGTGTGGGAGGTTGAAGGACCAGGCTGCTATGTTGTCCTCTGATCCCGGAGGGAGAACATTTAAGTGGAAGTATCCCAGACCCGAGGATGTACACAGATGCCACCAGATGTCTCTTTGGGTAAAGAAAGCGGCTCCAGAAGAGGCTATGTTAACCCAGAAGC
The DNA here is from genome assembly GCF_018167655.1 of Microtus oregoni. NCBI lineage: Eukaryota > Metazoa > Chordata > Mammalia > Rodentia > Cricetidae > Microtus > Microtus oregoni. Next base: position 13,940,154 of record NW_024543221.1, read on the forward strand.
ATGATAACTAGCTGTGCCTTGGTGGTTGGCAGAAACACTGTCTGTCTACTATGGAACTGGGGCCATTAGAGACCTGTGTGAAACGAGACAGCTTCGTGTGCAGAGATGCAAGTGGGTAGGACTTTGGCTGTGACTCGGGCCCTGTCATCTGTACCTGGCCCTTTCTCTGGTGCACTTTTAATGAGGACCACTCAGGCTTTTGCTCCCTCCCTCCACTTCCTGCATATCCTCTACTCTCAGAAACAATCTATTCTTTTAATTTTTTTTTTTTGTTTTTAAATCTTTCCATGTATGGGTACTTTGCTTGCTTGGATATCTATGCCCCATGTGCATGCGGTTGGTGCATGTGGAGTCAGATCCCCTGGGACTGGAGCTACAGAGCTTTGCTAGCTTTTATGTGGGTGCTGGGAATTGAACCCTGGTCCTCTGGAAGAGCAACCAATGCTATTAATGCGGAGCCATCTCTCCAGCCCCAAGAGAAACACTCTTTAAACCATTGCAAGTTTGGCATATTGTTACATATACATAGAAAATCAATCTATGTTATTTTGCTCTCATATAGTAATAACTTCTACTTACTATATATTTGTCAAACACCTGGTTTTATATTAAGATATATTTCCTTAGCAACCTGGTGATAAAGCATTTTCTGTTTTCTTTTAAAAAATTGTTTTATTTTTTAAGAACTTCATGCATGAGCGCTGTATCTACATCCTCTTACCCTTCCCTCCCATTCCCAACGCCTCCCATGCCCCCCCACCAATCTCATGATCTCCTCTTTAATTGTCATCGTTCAGTGTTTATATAAACATACATATATGCATACGCATTTATGTACAACCTGCTCAGTCCATGTGGTGCTCCTCATTGTACAGGTGTCTAAGGCTGACCACAGGGGCTGGGCCAACCGATGTGGGAACACCCCCACGGAGGAGACTGATTCTCCCTCTCTGAACAGCCATTGACCACCGATAGTTGTTTATCCTGGGGGTGAGACTATGTGGAATTTCCCCTGTCTGCACTGGCGTGTCAGCTGGCATTCTTATGCTGGTCTTGTTCGGGTAACCATATTGTTGAGAGTCTATGGGTGCGTGTCCCTGTCATGTCTAGGGAACACGTCTATCAGAAGGCATCCAGGGCCTCTGCTTCTTTCCATCTTTCCTCCGTTTCTCCAGTGATTTTCCTGAACCTTAGGTAGAGGGTTATGTTGCAGATGTATCTTCTGACATTGGGTACCCTAACTGCATAGTATCTGTGTTTTAACCACCAGCGCGCCTCTTTAAAAATCTTGTTGGAGATATTTTGAAACCTATGTCATTGGTAATGAACCTGCGTATGGTATGATGTTGGGTCATAGGTGCCACAGTAGAGAGAGAAGCTCACCTAGATGCTAAACCTTCATTTTCCAAACGAGCAGAGGGATACAGCCTTCTTGGAAAAGACCAGCACCCCTCTAGCTCCCTCCAGTTACTTTGTTCAAACATGCACGAGGTCAATGGGGGCTGGGAAAGGTTCCAGCTATTAAAGTCATCTCGCTCTCACTGCCCATGAGAGCAGACAACCCACACACAGCTCAGGCCCTTTTGATTGTGGCTTGCTTAAGAACCCCAGATCTGCCAGGAGTGTCTTAGGACCAAGGTCGGTACAGCAGCAAGCTCTCACATAGCACCAAGTGCAGACTCTCCAGCAAGACATTTCTTCAACGTTTAAACGGTCTCCAAACAATTGCTCAGCCTCTGCTGATTAACCCCAGTGTAGCAAGGGCTTTGCTGAAGCATTTCTCTCCAATCTGGACACAAAGGCTTTATTTACGGATCTCTGCCCCTGAGCCGCAGGCACTGTGTTCTGGATCTAAGAGTAAGAGGTGGGAGGGTGGATTGGGACCTGGCCTCTTCCACAGTCCACAGCAGCTGCACACAAGGGCAGTTTCACCTTCTCTGATCCCGTGTGGCTTCCATACAGCTCACCATGCTGCAGACAGATCACAGGCTTTCTCAGTGCTTGAATTTTCCCTTCCCATTCTCTTTCCCCCAAAGGTTTGGGTAACTCTAGCCCAAGGCATATCCAAATCCTTGGTTGCTACCGGCCTCCAGGCTATAGCCCCAGGGCTCTGACACAGGTCTCAAGAAAGTTCAGGTTGGAAAGAGTTGCTTTGGCCCACAGCTTCAGACGTTTTGGTTCCAGTGTGTTTAAGCCTGTGGCAAAGCTGCAGCATTAAGGCAGAAGGGCACGGTGGAAGGAAGCTGCTCACCCAAGGCAGCCAGGAAGCAGCAAGGGAGGGAGGAAAAGACCTTGGCATGACCCACTTCCTCCAGCCCCTGCCTCCTAATAAGCCATTCTGTTGTGAACTCATCAGTGGGCTGATCCACTGATAAAATTAGCTTTCTTGTAATCTGATTATGATACTGGCTGAGGAACCACACTGTCAATCCATGACCCTTGGGTACATTTTATACCCAAATCATAGCATTCCCTCATCCTTTGTTAGAATTTTGCTGTTCAGACACCTTCCTGTCTCCTGGGATGAGGGTCTCTGAGCTGGAGCCCTGTTAGCTCAGGGATTCTTCACCAGGGCAGCTGCTTGGCACCCACAATGCCTTGGTGGATACCGCAGCTCCTATTACTTTTCTATGTCTTTGTAACAAACTAGCATGGGTTTAATGACATAAAACAGCAGCATTCTCATGGGAGCAGGAGTCTGGTTCCCGAGGTTTCATGGGATGAGGTAAAGGTGTCAGCCAGGGCTGCAGGCTCACTGTCCAAGTTATCCAACTGTTGGCAGAACCCAGTTCCTTCTGGCAGCAGGACTAACAGAGCAGTCTTCTGGTTGGCTGGTAACAAGGGACCAGTTTCAGTGCTCAGAGGTTGCTTCCGGTTGCTGCCTGCTTGTCGTATCCTTACAGTTTCCAACAGGGTTGCCTTGTCAAGACCTACAAGGGGCTCACTCACCTGTTTGTGCAACCAGGCAAGGAATGCTCAAGATAGTATCTATATTGGTTAACTCATAGCTTAAAGTCCTAATTTTATGTCTGCAAATACCTTTGCTTTTACTGTATAATGTGGCATAGTCAGGGCATTATCTTTGACCAAAGTAAGAAGACTACCAGCAAATGGAAACACTGAACCCACTTGAGCCTGCAGACTGTCCAGGCTGAGCGGAGTGGAGCTGTCTCTGCACATAGAGGTTCCCATGATTTTAACCTGGTGTCTTCCTTTGTGTGCGTGCACATACATGTGCATATGTGTGTGTGTGCGTGCATATGTGCACATGTGTGTGTGCATGAATGTGTGGTGTGTGTGTGTGTGCCTGTATGTGTGTGTGAGTGGGTACATGTGGAGGCCAGAGGTCAACACTGGTGTCATTTCGTAGCAGCTCTCCATCTTGTATTTTGAGACAGTAACTCTGAGTGGGGCCAGTTCTCCACATAGGCTAGACTGACTGCAATGATTCTCAGGGACCAGCCTGTCTCCGCTTCTCCAGTGCTGTGATTGTAAGTGCGCCTCTGTGCCCACCTTCTTCATGTTTCCAGGGATTGTCCCCAGGTCCTCAGGCTTGTGTGACACCTCACCAACTGAGCCATCTTCCAGACCTTTGGTGTCACTCTTAACAATGCCCCAGGGACCTTTCATGTGCATGATGACAGCTGTTGCAGACTGGCCCTCTAAGGCAGAATGTGTACAGGTGGTTAGGGACATCTCACCCAGGGAAGGTTTCCCTCTGCCTGTGGTAACATTGTTGCCCTCCAGATCTGTCTCTTATCCATGCCAGGACATCCGTTATGACTGCTTTTCCAGGAAAATGGTTACTGAAGATGTTCGCACATTCCCTTCTTCCTCTGGGTTCTAATATGGGGTGCTTTTTGCATCCAGATGCAGTTCTTGGGCTCTGTTTGGATGTGGATAATCTAGGCAATGGGCGAATGTTAGAGAACAGAACAGAAACCCAAGGACCTCCCAGAACAGGCAGGGTAACCCTTAGGAACATGAGTTCTGGAGCGAGCCTGGGGTTGTGGCCATTTCATCACTTACTAATGGTAAGGCAGGTAGCTTCTTTTGTCTCCCATTTCCTTGTGAGTGGCTCCATCAGCAGCCTTCATCCTACAGGTCTGTGAAGATGCAGTGGGTTGATAAATACTGAGACGCTAAGACAGAGCCTGCCCTTGTCAAATTCTATGCTTTCTGGTTTTTTTTTTTTATTTCAGCCTGTGAGGGGCTGGGGAGGGCAGAATGATGTGTGTGCATGCAAGGATTTGAGGAGCTTTGCCATGGACGTGAGTGGGTGAGTCCCAGTTTCTTCAATGAAGGAAGCAGAGATGTTGTCAGCATATACTTTAGATGCTGCTGGCTCTAAGGCTTTATGCTGTCATGTAGTGTTTCACCCAGAGGTTGTAGGTGGGTTTAAGGGGCTCTTAATTGTTTGCTTCCAGAGGATTTTTGAGAATATGCTGCCAGGCTTAGACTCGACTCTGGACTCAAAGATAAAATTGGGTTCCACACTGTGCTCCTCCAAATGGGGGTTTGTGCTCATGAGTGTGTGTGCATACCTGTACATGGGTAGTGTGGGGGGTCCCTTCTGTGTGCTGTGATTACCATGAATGAATACAGAAACTGCTTTGGACCTATAGCAAGGTGAAACATAGCTAGGTAGGGAAAGCTAGGCTGAATGCTGGGAGAAAGAAGGGCGGAGTCAGAGAGAAGAGAAGCCATGGAGCTGCCAGAGACAGATGCTGGGAACTTTACCCGGTAAGCCACAGCCACAAGGCAATAAATAGATCAATAGAAATGGGTTAAATTAATTTAAGAGTTAGCCAATAAGAAGCTAGAGCTAATGGCCAAGCAGTGGATCAGTTGGTAGAGAGCTGCTATGGTCCTTCTACACCTACACATACATGCTTGTAGGTGCTGGGGATCTGAACATATCTTCATGCCTGTACAGCAAGCCCTTTGCCCACTGAGACATCTCCTCTGTCCCATATTTTTGACAAGTTCACTGTTGTGCTTGGTATATGATTCAGAAATGTCTCCTGAGTCCCCTCATTAGATGAGGCATTCTTCAGAGTTCTAGGGATGCAGCAGTAACCAAGAGGACAATGCTTCTACCACCATTGAACTTTTATTGTCATGAAGACAGATGACTGATGAACAAATAGAGTCATGCTGATACTAAGCCAAGAGAGAAAACAGGGCCAGTGAGATGGACGGCTCAAGGGGTCAAGATGCTCGCCACCCAGCCTGGTGACTGAGCATCTCAAGGACTCACATGGTGGAAGGAAAGAAGAGTTCTGAGCAGAGAAAATAGCATGGTTTTATGTTTTATTTATTTATTTACTCGGGTGTGTGTGGGTTTGTCACATGCCATGGTGTTCATGTGGAGGTCAGCTGACAACTTACAGAAGTCCTTGCTTTCCTTCCACTGTGTGGGTCCCCGGGGATTGAACTCAGGTGGTCAGACTTGACAGCAAGTGTCTTTACCTGCTGAGCCATCTTGCCAGCCCCGTTCTGCATTTTATGTGAATCTGTGTTTGTTAGCTTGCTGATGCTCTAACAAAACATTTGAGGTGAGTCACTTATAAGGAGAAAAGGTTCATTTTTTACCCACGATTCAAAGGTCATATGACCCTGCTGCTTGGGGTCTGCAGTAAGGAAGGGGTACCTGGGAAGGTGGGTGCATTAGAGTAAGTTGGTCATGCTATGACAACTGGAAGGGGGAAGAGAGACAGGATGGGGTAAGGGTCTCTCCCCAGTGACTCACCTCCTGACACTAGACCCCTCCTCCAAGACTCCACTTTCCAACACCGCCGTCAATCACAGGCAGTTCTTCAACACGCAAGCTTTAGGAGGGTATAGCAGACCGATCCAGAGCAGGGTCAATCCAGCTGAATCTAGCCAATCATACATGGAGAGCAAGAACAAGATGAGATGTAGGAAGCTCAGGTGGGAAAATCATGGCTGGGGTTCTGTGGCGATGTAGACAGTTCTGGTTTCTCAATGTGTTTTAAATGCTAGTGCACAGAAGATTAACAAACCAGTCAGCTATAGACTGTGAGAGAAAAAGCAAAAGCAAAGATTTTGTTCAAAGGTTTGGACATCTGGAGCTGAAAGGCTAGAAATGAGTTTACTGAGTGAGAGAAGTGTTCTGTGGGCTTGGATACACTGGAAGTTCAGGTTGGGGACTGTTAAACGTGAAATGTGTTGTCGGCATCCACATGGAAATGTTGACTAGACAGCTGGATGCAAGAGTCTGGGGGTTCATCCAGCTGGAGCAGCATGCTGGGGAACTGTCAGCATATAGATAGGATTTCAAGCTGTAGTCTGAAGTAAGTGTGCCAGGGGGTTGTGTGCAGGGCAGGGGAACTGCTGGGTGCCCAGACCTTTTCCACTGGTCTCCAATGCCACTGCCAATTTCGCCAGATATCCCCCATTGAATCTCTGCTTTTGTTCTGTCTCCCCCAGCCTGAGACTTGTCTGCTTGGGTGAGAACAGCAGCCATCTCCTGATGCTGGCCCGCCATCCCATTGCTCTATCATTGCTAATGATGATGGCCTATTCACTTCCCTGGAACCATCTTTGTGTCCTCTCTGTAAGGCTCCTGTGTTGATTCCCAGTGGTGAGGTAACAGGAAACAACTTAGGCTGTTATAATTCTGACTTCTGGGTGCTTCTAAGCCAGTAGGCGGGAGGTATGTTCCTCTTCTGGGTCAAAGTCATCCATTAAATAGCGGTTGGCCACCTGTCATAGCTCATGTGCTGTTTCAGGCTCAGCATTGTACAGAACAAGTCGTCTTCCTTTAGCCTGTGTATTTTCTCACACGGCCCCTGTACCACTTCCAGGATAGATGACTTAATTGTTAATATTGAAGGACTTTTTTTCTCCTTTTAACACAGACTCTCATTCTGTAGCCCAGGATGGCTCAGAACTCTATGTGGCTGACTGTCCTCAAACTCACAACCCTTCTGCCTCAGTTTCCCAAGTGCTTGAATGATAGTGTGCTCTACCCTACCTGGCTAACACGATTCTTTAAACTAGTGGTTCTCAGCCTTTCTGATGTTGAGACCCTTTAATACAGCTCCACATGTTGTGGTGACCCCCCCCCAACCATAAAATTATTTCATCAATACTTCAGAAGTATAATTTTGCTACTGTTATGAATCATAATGCAAATATCTGATATGTAGGATATCTGATATGGGACCCTTGTGGAAGGGTCATTCTGCCCCAAACACAGTTGTGACACATGGTTAGGGACCACTGCTGTACATACTCCCATCACCAGTCTCCTTCCCAAACAGGAGAATCATGACCCCAGCTTCTTTTGGTAAAGTGTTTGCAAGGCAAACGTTTTTCTAAAATGCATACATGCTCTCTTATGATTTAATAATGTAATTCAATTCTATAAAGCCTTGTTACAGTTTAGGTTCTGTCTTTTTCACTCTTAGTGTCTTTGTTTGGTTTTCTTTGTTTGGTTTATTTCTTATTCTCTTGGACTTTTTATTTGATTTATTTTTTTATAATGAGAAAGATGACATAATTGTATTACCATTTCAACAATCTCTTCCAGCTTCTTACTCACTCTGCAGAGCCCATGTGTGAGTCTCTTTTGTTTTCCTTTCTTGGAACCCTCAAGTTCCTATCCTAACTTGACCCAATTTCGCTCCAAGCCAGCCACACAGCTTCCGACTTGTCTTGTTTACAACTTCCGTTTTCTCCTTCCTTATTCCACACCTCTGACGTCTTATGGTTTTCATTTTCGTTCAGTTGGGCTACATCATAGGTCAGTTTTTCAGAATGAGCACAGTCTCTGTGACCCATTGCAGACATTGCTCCTGGGTTGGACTTACAGGTTGGGTTGTTGTGTTCTAGGTCCTCTGAAGAGTTACCAAGAGCCATAGCAACAAATTGGGAAAGAAAGGCACCCAAGAGTAGGGGTTGTGTATGCAAATGTCCCAAGGCATCCAACCAATGGATGAATCCCAACCAACTCAGTGCTGTATATTCCACCCAAAGGTAAAGATGAGCGCAGAGGGCGGGAGCACCGGAAGCGAGGCTGAGGGAAAGTGGGGTCCGGTCCATCATCCGAGAGACTTAGCTGTGTTTCCACAGTGACAGGGACCCTCAGAATAGTCTTCTTCATCTGGGCAGCACCATGATGAGAGATATAGTCCAGAATGATCAATTACTTCCGGCAGCACACAGTGGGTGTTTCAGAGGCCAGCAGGAGCAGCCCCTAGAGCAGGAGGAGAGCAGATTGCCCTAAGCCTGTGGACTTTATCCGGGAGCAATGGTAAACGACCAAACTGTAAATAAATGGATTGGCATTTCATATTAAAGCCTTAGGAAAATCGCACGAAGCCTTATTGAGGTGGGATAGGAAGAGGCAGATAGAAAAGCTGATGTGGTGTGCTTGCCGCCTCTGTTGCTGTGAAGGGGGTGGACGAGAACAGTACCAGTGTAGAGAAAAGGGTGCGTCGGTGCGATGGAGGAAGAGCAATTAAAAGCCAGGGAGTACTACTGACGAGTCATGGGACCCATGAAACGAGACCAGGGCTTGTGGGCTCTCAGCCTGGACTCGTGGATGTATGGATGGTGACACAAGTCACTGTGGGGATGAAGCGCTCTGCAGATGTGGGGTTTGTAGATCTCTCTTCTCTCCTCTTTGAATGTAACTCACCTTCCTCTGTCAGCCGAGACAAATGTCTGCTGTTTTCCCTCCTAATCACCCCAGCCTCTCCCGGAACCCCCCACATACCTTGGGCTCCACATCTGCACAATTTTCCTTCAGTCCCTCAAACCTCTACACAGACCCCAAACCCCCACACATAGGTCTAGATATGTTTCCCCCTTTCTGGCCCCTGGACATGTATTCCTTCTTTAGAAGTCAGTGTTGGTCATCTCCCCAGGGATGCTTGCCTGGTCCTGCCTGCTCAGGGTGTCTTTTCCCTCTGTTCATTCCTTCCCGAGTCTGCTCTGTTCCCAGTGACAGATGCCTTGGACTGTGAAATCATTAGTGTTTTATGAATAATCAATTTCCTCCTGAAGAGTTGCGCCTTCGTGAGGACAAGAAGCGTTTCCTCTGTTTCCAAGGTTAGAACAAAAGCCGACTGAAGGAATGGTACAAGAGTGAGTGCGGTTTCACTGTGGCTGGGGCTCCTTGTCCCCTCCTCAGACAGTGTTCAGTTGCCGTTTGAGAAGTTGCTGCGTTACTAATTTCTAGACAGCAATGTACACAGGATCCTGCTGAGGCTTCTGTGCACAGTTCATGTGAAACCGCATATTCCGGACTCTGAGATGCACCACTTCTACTCTGGGTGAGGAGAGTCACACTTGCCTGGTCACTGCCTACAGGGAGATTACAGTTTCGCCTGAGAGACAGATACACACACACCATGGACAAAATCCCTTGAGAGGTATTTACAGTTTTGTAGACTATGCATGCACCCTGGGTGCAGGTCCTGATTCTTCCTGGACTCAGTCGAACCCTGAGCACCTGGTATGAGCTAAGTACATATATACGCAATACGCAAACGCATGTCTTGCTATGGTTCTACTCAGCTGCCATTAATCTGCTACCCTCTACTACCTGTGTTTCTGGGCTGCCTGACTCTTGTACAGATGTTCCAGTATGTTCTGGTTACTATGCAACCAGATAGGTAGTCCCTGCTATAGATGGTGACAGAAAGGAACCTCTCCTCCTCAGGACCAGTTGGGATCTAGGAAGATAGGATAAGCTTTGGGTCTCTAGTCAATTGGGTTTCTGTTCTCAGTGACTCCTCTTAACAGTATGGGAGGATGCTAAAGACAGGTGGCCCTGCTGAGGGACACCCCTCCCCACAGAGAGTGATGCCTCAGCCTACAAGACTGGGCGCTCTGTCTATCTGAGTCTCCAGATGGCCAGTCTCTTCATCTTGCTGTCTCCGTCCGGGCTTAATTGGGATGTGGAGGTGGTCTACCTTGCACTGTAGACATGAAACGCTTCATTCCGTTAATCTCAGGGACAGTTCTGGGGACCTGCATGGATGTGGTAGATAAGCCTTGGTATGAGTGAGTGAGTCAAATCCTAGAATGGCCAGACCAGGCGGCTCCTATGGAGGAAGGGGCAGAGTTCTTCTCTTCAGCCTCCGCCTCTCCTCTGCCATCACTTGCACCAGGGCACAGGGAGGCTTCAGAGAAGTTCCCGGTGAGTTAGTCTGTTTAGTGTGTGAATGAATAAATTGGGGTCACACGATGGCCTTGTCTCATCCCTCAACTGCATCGATTTCAAGGCATGCCATTGTTCTGGGCTCTGCTAAGAAGAAACTGGTGCCCAGACCCACAAAACGCTGTTCATGACATGTGAGTGCCAGAACTGTCGGCGCAGGGAAGATTGAATTCAGGGATCAACAACATGCCTTACCACATTATTCTGCTCCCAGGTAGTTTTTCAGTTAATAATTTGCTTTATCTATCTTTCTTCATTGCTATTAGAAGGGCACAGTTCACTGCAGACACCATCCATTGATCTCCCAAACAAGGAGTTCGCATAATGTGTTTGATTGTCTGTCTGCTGATGGACAAATTTCTGCATTTGAAAGCAATGTTTGAATGGCGCTTCTTGGATATTGTCTGTATCTTCTGAATGCTTCCATGTAGCAGATGTAGAATTGCACTGAATACAGGGCAAGGCCAGGGCGGCCCCCTCTCCTCTACTGCTTAGGGTCTTAGCTGGGGTCATCGTGTGGATTCCTGTGAGTGTCTTTAGAGCCAGGTTTCTTGCTAGTCCTATAATGGCTTCCTCAATCAGGATGTCTCTTTCCTTGCTCTCATCTCTGTCCTTCCTCCATCTTGACTATCCAGTTCCCTCAAGTTCTCCTCCCCCCTCTGCTTCTCTCCTCCTTCTTCCTCTTCCACCCTTCCTTTTCCCCCATCCCCGTGCTCCCAATTTTGTCAGGCAATCTTGTCTATTTCGACTTTCCAGGTGGATCTATAAATGTTTTCCTTAGGGTTCACCTTGTTACTTAGCTTCTCTTAGAACTATAGGCTCAATATCCTTTCTTTATAGCTAGTATCTACTTTATGAGTAAGAACATACCATATTCATCTTTTTGGGTCTGGGTTAGCTCACTCAAGATGGTGTTTTCTAGGTCCATCCATTTGCATGCAAATTTCAAGATGTCATTTTTGTTTTTAACCTCTGAGTAGTATTCTAATGTGTAAATGTGCCATATTTTCTTTGGTTGAGGGGCATCTAGATTGTTTCCAGGTTTTGGCTGTTACAAATAATGCTGCTATAAACAAAGCTGAACAATTGCTCTTGTAGTATGATTGAGCATCTTTGGGGTATATGCCCAAGAGTGGCACTGCTGGATTGGTTTCCAATTTTCTGAGAAAACACCATACCGATTTCCAAAGTGGTTGTACTAGAACCAGGATTCTTGCTAGTCTCATAGTGGCTCCCTCAATCAGGATTGTCTCTTTGCTTGCTCTCATCTCTGTCCTTCCTCCATCTCGACTATTCAGTTCCCTTAAGTTCTCCTCCCTCCTCCCCTTCTCCCTTCATCTTCCTCTTCCTCTTCCACCCTTCCTATTCCCACCAGTAATGGAGGAGTGTCCCCCTTACTCCATATTCGAGGGCCTTGGACCTTCCCCCAAAGCAATGTGTCTTACTTTCTCTGTGGAGTGGATGGGAGGTGGGGGGGAAGTGGAGGGAATTTGAGGAAAGGAGGGAGAACTTGGATTGGTATGTATAATGAAAAAGATAGTTTGTTCTCTTTTTTAAAAATAAAATAAAATAATTGTGATATATAAAAATTAGGCACTGCCAATTTGTTCCCATTAAAAAAAAAGGAAAGAACTGTCTACAATCTAGCTACAGTAGGCATGTCCCCATGCCCTGGTCAAATCTGGATAACAATGTTTTCTACTTCTCTAATCTCATTGGCCAAAAGTGACGTTGTGTTGTAGCCAGTGCTTCTCTGATTGTGAAGGTAAGCATGCTTCCCAGTGTGCTTTGGTCATTGCTTTGACCATTCATACCCCTTCATTTAACCATCATGTGGTCCTACTTTGACTGACTTTCAGATGGCTTTATGTACAACCACAGGGTGGTTAAAAGACAGAGGGAATGAATGGTCCGTATTCATATGAAGTGTGCTTCTTCCTGCCTCCTCTCTGACTGCCCCACTCCCATTGCTGTCATTGCTGAGATGCAGCTTTATGTAACTGCAATGTCTCATCTTCATCCTCAGCTTGACCAGAGTTAGAAATACCTGGGAGGCACACATCCCAGCATCTCTGTGAGGACTTTTCTAGGGTGGCTGAGCTGAGGAGGGAAGGTCCATGGCTCAGTCCCTGGCATGGGGGTCCCGAACTGAACGAAGATGGGAAAATCAGTGACATACTGCTATTCGTCTGTCTGCTTCTGAATTGTGGATGCAGTGTGACCAGCTGCCTCACACCCCCACCTCCACAGCTAGGGTTACCCCTTTCCCATGACGATGGGTGGAATCATCACATCAGGAGCCAAAGCAAAATTCCCTCTTCTTTCAGCTGCTTTTCACCACAGTCATGAAGCAGTAACTGAGGCAGTGACTGTCTTTCAATTTACTAGTGTCTATGACTTCTGGATTTTGTTGTGTTTGAAGTGTTTTCTAGACTACACATTAAATCAGTTTTCCAGGTGAGTGTGTGGTATAGGAGGTCCTTCTGTCTTTGTGTTGCTTTCATTGGTTAATAAAGAAACTGCCTTGGCCTAGTTGATAGGGCAGAACTTAGGTAGGCAGGGGAGACAGAACTGAATGCTGGGAGGAAGAAAGATGGAGGAGGAGAGAGACAACATGGAGCTGCCAGAGACAGATGTACCGAATCTTTCCTGGTAAGCCACTGCCACGTGGCGACACACAGATTAATAGAAATGGGTTAAACTGAGATGTAAGAGTTAGCCAATTAGAAGTGAGAGCTAATGGGCTAAGCAGTGTTTTAATGAATACAGTTTCTGTGTGGTGATTTTGGGGCTAAGCTAGCCAGGTGGCTAGGACAAACAAGCAGCCCTCTCCCTTGCAATGTGTCTGTGTGTGTGTGTGTGTGTGTGTGTGTGTGTGTGTGTGTTGGCACATTTTCAACCATTTTATCAAGAACTCATTTTTACATATGTCATGCAGTAGGGATCTAACTTTGCATTTTTAATTGATTTTTCTCATTTTGGTTAACTGTTTTTGTTCTTTGAGGATCCCATTGTATAGCCTGAGCTAACCACAGACTCAATCCTTTTGTCTGAGGCAGCAGAGCTCTGAGTCCAGCCATGTGCCGCTAAGCCAAGAAATCATCTTCATCTCATGAGCAGATTTACCTCATATTCCTTGCTAAGTGGTTCATCTTCCCCTGACCTGGAAGCAGTTGTTAGCATTCATTAAGTTACTGTGCCTGTCTGTGCCTTTCCTGTGTTTCAAATCTGCTTCTAAAATGTTCTTTCTCAGCCTTTATTTTAATAATTATGGCGGCTTCATGTTTTGTTTGTATATCTTTAGGAAAAAACCATAGGGAAAAGAGATCAAAATGTGCTTTTACTGAGTGTCCTCTGCATCCCAGCCTCTGTTGTAAGGTTCTAAGTGTCTGACAACTGTACTGAACTTTAATGGCAATCATTTCAATAAATTGTGGTGGTTTAATTCTAATATTTCATCAGCTGATATGCCCTCTAGCTTTGCTGTGGCTTCCCATGAAAGCCTTTTCCTCTTCTTGGTAAACTTTAACGTGGTCTGCAGGGTTCCACGAACCATTCTATGAAATCCGATTGAGGTCGCATTAATTTATACAGCAAATTTATTGCATTAATTTTCAAGGTAATGCAATTGAATAAATTAGGGAAAAGAAATATACTTATCATTCTGAGTCTCCCCATTCAAGAAGTTACCTTGCCCTTGATGTGCCCTAGTTTCCCTCATTATAAAGAAAGTGAGAGTATAATTTTAACCACCTGTGACAGTTCTGAGGACACCAAAGAAACTGTTGACACTAAAGTCCTAGAGGACATCCTGGCTCACTGAAAGACCACAGCGCACGGCAGTTACTGTTGTCAGTCTTGCCTGTGTTTGTGAATGCTTCCTTGTGCTTTTGCAACAGGGTTTTAGGTCTCTGGTCATAATATTTATATGTCTGAGTCCTATTTCATTTCTACTGTATATTCTAGTTATCCATTGCTAGCACATAGGAAAAAGTACATGTTAAATCTTTGACTATTTATTAACTATCTTGTAGGGTCCTTTCTCAGTCCTTCCTGTGTTCTCCTTATGGCAGCACTGGAGAGAACCATGGTGGAAGAATAGAAGCCAGATTCAAACAAGATGAATTGGTCATTTTTTTAAAATAAGGTTGGTGTGTCAGTTTTCTAAAACCAAACATAGCCACATCCTCAATGTTGCATTCTTTATCTTCCCCGGTTGGGACACGTGGAGAATCCCTGCATTGACCATGGAAACTGTCTTAGTCAGGGTTTCTATTGCTATGAAGCGACATGACGACCGCGGCAACTCTTACAAAGGACAAACATTTAATTGGTGTGGCTTGCATTTTCAGGTAATGGTGGCTTGCACCATTATCATCATGGTACAGCATGGTGGCGTTCAGGCAGACATGGTGCTAGAGAAGTCGTCCAGTGTTCTACATTTTGACTTCCAGGCAAGAGGAAGTGGCCTCAGATGGAATTTAGAATCACCTTCCTCCACTGCCCATTCTGTTTTTCTCCCCCTCACCCCTGCAAGCACCTCAGCAGGTCTTGGCTCTTTTCCTGGAAGAGTGACCCATACCTTCATTCCTCATGGGTCTGTGCCCTTTGACAGCCTGCTGGGATTAGGTTCTTGTAGATCCCATTAGCTTCAATCACAGGGTGCAGTAGCACCAAGAGACACCTAAAAGGATCTCCTCACTCTAGACATAATCCTTCTTACCCCCATTGTGGAGAAGCAATCCAGTTTCCCCTTGGTAATCTGGACCTATCCCCTTTCCTAATTATTGCTATTCCTTTCATGGCCTGTTGGTTTAAGAAACCCAAAGTGACTAGGGGAAGGTCTGAGCTTCCAGTTCAATGGGATGTTTGTTGTGGCTCCTGGAAGGGGCACACCCCCTCTGGAACCAAAATTTCTAGGCCAGCAGATTTTAGGGTTGTGGAAACAGGAGGCAAAACTTTCCTCATGGGCCACTAGGAGTGATTGAAAGTGGAATGGTTCGTCCTTCTACCCTTTGATTCCTGGACCCGTGGGTCCTAGCTCTGGGAGAAACAGTACCATATATTGGACACCCATTCAAAGCACATACCGCCATCTGGAGGACCCCGCCCCAGCCCCCCATGCTGTTGTCACCTAATTAGCTCTGTGACTGTGTCTTCAAAAGGCTACCCCATCTTTCTGTCAGACCAGCTATTTCAGGATGGTGGGGGTGGCAGAGTCTTGGGATACCCGCTAAGGAAACCTGCGAACAGGGAGTAGGAGCAGCCTGAAAGTGTATTGCAATTAGCAACGCCCACTGTCTGTCTTCCAACAAGGCCTTATCTACTCCAACAAAGTCACACCTCCTAATAGTGACACTCCCTTTGGGGGGCATTTTCTTTCAAACCACCTCAGGTACCCACTGCTATCAGCATCTTTGAACATTGACTTTGACCATCTACATTTATGATAGTTTGAGTGAGAAATGTCCCCGTAGTCTCACGCATTTGAACACTTGGTCCCCAACTGATACAACTATTTAAGAAGGTCTGGGGGGCGTGATCTTACTGGAGGAAGTATGTCATTGATATGGGCTTTGAAGTGTCAAAATCTCACGCCATTGCTAGTGCATTCTCTCTGTTTCCTGCTTGTGGTTCAAGATGTGAACCCGCAGCTGTTCCAGCTGCTGCACTTGCTGTTTCCCCACCATGATGGTAATGGGCTCCTATACCCCTGGAAGCAGAAGGCCAAAGAAACCCTTTCGTTTCTCAGTTACTTTGGTGCTGATAGTTTGTCATACCCACAGGAAAGTTCCCAATACAACACTGTGCACAGTCCCTTTAACTGAGGTCAGGGAGCAGGCCATTTGGAGGCACCTTTGAGAGCTGAGCATGTTCCAGGAGAGGATGGAGCTTGGTCAGGATGCTCAAGGGAGAAGGTGCCTGAGGTCCTCCATAGTTCACCAAGGCATGTTGTGGGCATGACTCTCAGTTGACCACAGCAGTGTGTCTATGAGTCAGAGGAATGCCTCCTCTCCTTTGCCCAGCCTATCCGGATCTGCTAGTCCATTGGACAACATGGTTATAAGTTTATATTCAAAAGAAGTATATGATAGTTGCTGTGGTTATCAGAATTTTCCCCCAAAATCCTCACCAAGCAAAGTCCCTCCCTTGAGATTTGGCCCCTCTCTCTTGCCTTTCTCCTGTTTTAGTTCCTTGTCTTTCTCTCTCTGGGAAGCACTGCACAACCTCAAGGTGATGTGTAGATTTACATTCTTTCCAGCGAGTGTGGGGCTCACATGGGTCCGGTTCAGCCCTGCCGCTCTGAGCAGATTGAGCCTCATCTTTCCTTATTTGCTCTTATGAGTAGAGCAGCCCCTCCAGTGTGACTGGCATGGTTCCACTGTGTCAAATGTGTGCAGCGGAGAAAGGGGATACACCAGCAGCTGGAGTGGCTGAGCGGAAGGAAGGAGGTTAAAAGGTATTAATCCCATTTGAAGCATCAGGCAGTGTGCCGAATGCTTTCAGATACAATGCCATGTTTAATCCCCCTAACAGTCTTGCAAGGAGAACATTGCTACGATTATTTCCACACACAAAGATGCCCAGGCTCAGGGAGGTGGGAGTGATCCAGAGCTGTTTATGACAAGTCCAGGCGTGGGTCAACTGTGCCACCTCATCCTTCCTCCCTGCTTAAGCTATCAGAGACCTTAGGTCTCCCAAGAATCCTTCAGACAAGAGCTGTGTCACGGGGAGACCAAAACACGAGCTAAAGGAATCACATGGCCATGGGCTTCTTGCAGGCAAAAATATTCCATCAAGACTTTACCCACGGACAAATCAAGTTGTTCCCCAGAGAAAGAGGGCCCGTGGTTCACAGACAATACTGTTGTCATGTGCTCTCCCCCAAATCTATGTTCTAGAACCAGGTCACCATCCTTTCTGGACTTTTTCAGTTTTGCTTAGTGAGTTAAGATCAGATGAACAGGGCTGAGGAAGCTGTAGGCAGACAGAATTAGCAAAAATTCTTCCCCACAACACAGCCTTCCATTCTCCTAGCATACCTCAAGTGCATGCCCTCGGCCAGCACAGATCTGGTGAGAGGAAGATTAACAATGATGACAAGAATAGCCCCTGACTTGATAAAACAAATATCAGCTGGGTCAGGGGACAGGAATCGCCTGTAACTGGCCTTGGGGTTCAGCCTGTTCTTCCCCAGCAGGGATTGCACCATCTTAAGTATTTCACCTCGTGCTGACTCTGAGGTTAGACCTTAGACCACTGCCCTTGAACTCGGTCAATATTTGCAAAGGGTGGGAGGGGTAGAGGCTTCAGAGCCACAGAGAGGGAAGGGGAAGACATTTGGGGATAAAGTTTGGCTTTCTCTAACTGCCAATCTGTTGACATTTCAGGAACAGTCTTTGAAGTCGTGCAGGATGATGGTCCCTCTGCAATCAGATGCGTGGTGGGGACAAACGTGGTTGACAAATTTTCATTGACTCAAACGTGGCTTTGCCTTAGTCCAAGCTCCCCAGGCTCCTCTCAAGATAAGGATGAGCTTATCGAACAGATCCCATCTCCGGATCAGCAAACACTCTGTGGGGGTCAAATTCCAGTCCCAGACCTGGGCTCCTGCTCTTTGGGACACATTGATTTTCCCTTCCTGGGGCTCAGGGTGAGAGGTCAGGGAAGGTGGGGGCATGGGTGATGAGATTTCCTGTCTTCCAGTCATGTTCTTTTGCATACTTTCTCTAGGGCACGTTTCCGACAGTGAACATTCGGTTTCACTGTCTTTGTCACCGTCCCCCATTCTCCTGTTTGACCATCTGCCCAAATGCACAGGAACATGCATGTGTCATCATAGACATACACATGTACGTACACACATATATGTACGTGTGTGTGTGTGTGTGTGTGTGTGTGTGTGTGTGTATATATATATATATATATATATATATATATATATATATATATATTTCTGTTTGGGGGATGGAACCCAGTGTCTTGGATGTGTTACGTGTTCAACCATGACTATGCCCTCAGGCCTTGTACCATCTATTTTGTTAGTTTGTTTCTTTTTTAATCACTCTTGAGCTCTGGTTTGTTCAAAGTAAACTTTCTTCATAGTATAACTCGTCTCCCTCATCTGTGCTTGAAACCCATCATTCTATGGATCAAAACAAAAACCTAAAAGCAGCAGGGGTGTGTGTGTGTGTGTGTGCGTGCACACATGTGTGAATAAGTATGTGCATGTGCTTGAACCTGCGTATGCATACATAGTGTCTGTGTGTGTAAGTTTATATGCATGTGTCTGTGTGTATATAAGTATTGTGTGTATATGTACATGCATGTATACATATGTATATTTGTGTGACCATGTGTGTATGTGTCTGTGTGTATATGAATGTGTATGTATGTTGTCTGTGTGTACATGTGTGTTAATGTGTCTGTGAGTATATGAATGTATATGTGTGTTGTCTATGTATGCATGTGTGCTAATGTGTCTCTGTGTATATGAATGTATATGTGTGTGTCTGTGTATATGTGCGTATGAATGTATAATATGTATATGTAAGCATGATTGTGTGTGTGTACATGTGTGAGAGTCCCTTCCATTTCTGACACACGTGTGTGTACACACACTGCTGGAGGACAAGGTACACGCTCGGCTCATTCATTCGGTGTCTGCCTGTTCCTGCCAGGAGCTCACAGAGGCTCCTTTGGTCTGTTAAGCTGAGGAAAGCAAAGACCACGGGCACCACTGGTGGTGCTGAGGTTTGTGAGTGTGCGTGGGACCAGCAGGCCTTCCCTTGCTCACTGTGAGTGGTGACTCTCCCTCTCTGACTTCTTTTCCCCATTGAGCACAGGCTACCCCTGGCACATCCCACTGCACATTCTACTCATTCCTCAGCTCAAAGAATCCACGGCATCTGATGAGGAGCACACCTTATTTAGAAGCAGTGGCAGGCCTGCTGCAGCCTGAGCTTATCCCCATAGCTCAGGAACCACGAGGGCATCTCCCTTCCTCTGAGAACTGAAGTGCAGAGACAACACACTGAACATACTGGCGGGTGGCTCCATCTCAGGGAGGAGCTCGGTTCCTCTCTGACAGCAAATGGTTCGTGTCCCCCCTTTGGCTCCTTCTATGCTCCCTGTTAGGAAGTGGCATGTTTGCTTGCTGGTAAAACCCTAAACATTACAGAAGTTATAAAGTCCCCTAACAGCTGCACAAAACAAGTGGCAAGAACCTCAGCCAGCGAGTGGTCAGAGGAAAGGGTCCTGAGTTCACATTCCAGGGAATATGACCTTCTTCACCTCAGGGAGAGGGCAAGCACCCACGGAGGATATGAGAGTCCCAGGTCAGAAGCTAGGGAGAAACTTAGTTGGTAAAGAGGACCTGAATTTGATCCCTAGAACCCTAGTATATATGTCAGGTGCGGTAGCAGTTGCATGTCGTTAGGAAGGAAGGGGAGGAGGGTCCCTGGTGCTCACTGGCCAGCTGTCTACTAGCTTAACAGATAAGCTCTGAGCCAATGAGAGACACTGTCTCAAAGGAAGTGGGCAGTGCTTCTAAGGATGGCATCTGTGGTTGTCCTCTGGCTTCTATAGGCACGTTCACGTGCACCCGTGTCACACACACACACACACACACACACACACACACACACACTGTGAATGCACAAATAAATCCCAGAAAGGAATTTGAGGTAGAGATTGGCTTGAACTATAGGGTGAAAGTAAGTAACATTTTAATAGGAGCACGAATACAGGTCTGGCATACCTAAGCACTCATGTACTCCTGTGCAGATCTGTGCAGGAAATTGACCGCTAGATGAGGCATCCACAGAGATGAGTCCAGCACGTCTGAGGCTCGCGCAGGCTTTTCTGTGATTGGTGGTTTCAGCTCATCTTGCTGATCCCTAGAACAGTTGGACAGAGACATCTAGTCCATGCCCTGCCAAGCTGATGCTGCCCCTATTTAGAAATATTTACCTATATCGAACGGAAAAAGTGTCCCCTCGGGTCTTTTTACAGTTGTTGACTTATGTGAGTTTCAAGTCTACCCTGGGGTTTCTTTCGCTTTTGGAGTCCACGCTAGAGGATGGAGGAGCGGAGGGGAGAGTATCGTTGTTGAGCTGTGTGTTGTTCCGCTTCATTTGTGTTTAGGAAGTTAAGACTAAAGTAGCTCTAAGTAAGTCAGTTTGGGGGCACACACCTGTTATCCCAACACTGGGAAGCCTGAGGCAGCATAGGGAATTCTAAGCCAACCTGGGCTACAATGGTGAGACCTTATCTCACTAATAAGATAGTTGATAAAATTAAAAACAAAGATAGGGCCAGTGATATGTCTCAGTGAGTAAAGAGACTTGTAGTGCAAACCTAGAAATACGGGTTTGATCCCTGGAGGTAGAAGGTGAGAACCGACCCTATGGGGTTGTCCTCTGACCTCCACATGCCTGTCTTTCACCCCTCCACTGCAAAAGCACATACACACACGTGATAAAGATAAAAAGACATGAAGCAGGTCTCATACCAAGACATACACCTCTGCTATCCTAGCATTTGGAAGGTAGAGGGAAGGAGGTCAGAGTTCGTGGCCAACCCCAGCTGTTTAGCAAGTTCGAAGCCAACCTGGGGCAAAGGAGTCTCTATTTTAAAGATAAAATAAAATAAGATGAATACTTCATATGTTCCCTTTGCCACAATGTTATTCTGCATGGTGGGGATTCTGGGAAGCGCATTGTGTCTCCTGGAGAGAGTGCTATTTGGAACAGATTTCTCCATAACCTAACACCTCCCTCTTCCCTTGCCAGACTTAAAGAAATAGGCTGTAACTAGAAGCCAACATTTCAAAAAATAAAAATGCTGGGGTAGCTTTGGTATAAAATGGGTAATTTGTCTTTACTTGGCATACTGTTTGTTCTAGACTTCTTGTTTTGTTTGCTACAGACTCTCAAATAGCCCCAGCTGGTATCGCAGTCCTGGTTCACTCACCTCTACATCCCAAGTGCTAGTGTGATACAGATGCAGTACAAGTGTTTCTGAGCCTGGAACCTAGGGCTTTGTGGAAGCCCTCTGTCAGCCTGGCCGACCCCAGCCCCAGATTTCTTTCTTCTTCTTCTCTGTTTAATAATTGAAGGAAAGGCTGGAATTTGTTCCAGGTGAACCTGGCTTTGTCCTAAGCCTTCAAGTTCCAAGAAGACAGAAGTGAAAGGTGACTTCGGAGTTAAGCAATTCGGCAAGCTGATATGTCAGAGGGCAAAGTCTGCTTTGTGACAGAAACAGGGGACAGCAGGTGGCACTTGAGTGAGCCCGCAGTTCCCACAAGACACACCGATCTCCGCCATCATTTCTTCCTGTGTCCTTACCTGGGAACAAGTCAGGGCCTTCCTTGAAGTCCACTTGTCTGTGGCGCTCTCTTTGTTCTACATTCGCTGGAATGATTCTACTTGTCTTTTCCATTTGTGTTCATGAACATGAGCTTTTCACGAGAGAGTTGAACATCTGTGCGTAGAACACATGAGCTAGATGTAATAGGAATTGTTTTAAATACTTGGCTACACTCAACCATAAATCTTTAGAGACCAGGTGCTTTTGGAGAATAGGAGTAGATACTGGTTTATTTTTTTGTAGTTGTTTATTTGTTTCTTAGATAACTTTGGTCATTTTTTCTATGGCCCTTGGTTCTATCAAAATTTCATAATTTGTGTGTGTGTGTGTGTGTGTGTTCCCAGGGATCAAACCTGGGACCTCTGGTGCCCTAGTCGAGCACTGTAAGACAGAGCTAACATTTCCTACCTTTTGGTAGATTATAATTTCTCTCCTCTTTGTTTACGGATTCACCTACCTTACCAGGACACTTCGTATGTGTAGCTATGGTGCGCACAGCATGGATGACTGGATCCCGAGTGGAGGGAAGACAGGGGACAGCAGGTGGCACTGATAGCCGCCTATCAGTGGCCATGTTCAACTGATAGCCCGTGCATTCTTCGTGGGTTTTCTGGGAAGGTTGGGACTCCTCTTCTCATACACATGGCACCAGGCTTTGAGGCTTTGATCTAATCACCATGTCACTTGCTCAGCCATGGAGGGAGATGGATGAAACATTTTCTTCCTTAAATGGTTAACAAAGACTTTCCAGTTGGGAATAACTGGAAGTAAGAACATTGGTTTTGGGGAAGCGTCTCCCAATAGGCCGAAAGTCACACCAAGGACAAGACATCTGTTGCTGTAGCTTCTGGGACCTGGGGCTCCTCTCACTAAGCTGTTTCCAACACCAGTGAGTGCTGGGTGTTGTTTGCACAAACACCAGGCAAACCCAGTCTATCTACACCCGCAGGATTTATTTGCAGAGACACAGGCATTTTTTCCAGGGTAGCTGCCAAAGGTCTCCTGAGCCTTTTCATTTCACCTGGGCCACCCCACAGGGGGCTTTGCAAACAACGCCCTTTCCTCAGCCAGGGTAGGGTGCCTGTGCATTCTGTTTCAGTGTGTGATGGTGCCTTGATCTCTAAGCTGCCCCACTCCAGGGCTGACCCATGCTGCAGGGGTAGCTACAGTTCTGAGCTCAGAAAATAGCTGTAGGGAGACAAAGGCTGTGGGTCGCTGTGTTCTCCGTGTTCCTCACTTTGGAATCTGGAGTGGGTTAGGGTGTAGTTCTGAGTCACAACTTAACATGCACTGGCAAGATGACAAAAGCTGCTGACCGTAAGAGAAGGAGCGCCAACTAACTGTGGTTTGCAAATTCTGTGCCAGGCTCGCACAGTTCCTGTGACACAATCTCTCTTTGGAAGGTTTGATGGAATCCACATGCTATTGTGTACTTTAATTTTCACTGATCATGAAAGATCACGTATGCAACCCAGTGAGTGCTGGGCCATCATCGCTTAGTAGACAAATCTTTAAAGATAGTTCCATACGACCTACCTATTTAATTTCATGAGCACACGACGAGGTATCACATTTATTATTTATCATGTGTGTGTTTATGTGTACCATGATGATATAGGTCAGTGGACTGCCTGTGGATGTGGGGTTTTTCCTTCTGCCTTGTGGATTTCAGAAATAGAACTTGGGTCTTTGTGCTTGATGGCAAGCACCTTTGCCCCTGAGCCACCTTGCCAGTCCTCATGCACACATTCCACACAGAGATCTTTTATGCTATCCAGGAGGTCCTTATTTCGAGCAAGAGAAGTGCTTTACCAGAGAACTTTTTAAGTTCTTTGGTATAATAATGAAAATGGTTCTGTTAAGAGGTTTTGACCTGAGAGTCCCAGAAGCAATAACACATTGCTCTAGAGTTCTGGAACAATCCCCTGAGACTTAGCCTAGTGCTGGGGCTGGAGAGATGGCTCCATGAATAAGAGTAAGAGTCATCATTCATGATGACCCGAATTCCTGTTCTAGCACCCTGTGAAGCCTGTTGTGTCAATGCACATGGCACTGTGCCCCTGTAACCCCGGGAGCTTGTCGGCCCCATCCTTGCTCCAGGTTCAGTGAGAGACCCCGACTCAAGGGAATGAAGGAAGAGGGTGAGAGAGCAGGACAGCTGATGTCCCTCCTCCTCTGACCTCTGCACACAAACGTGTGAATCCACTGCACACATTCACACACACATGTACATACAAACGTGTGAATCCACTGCATACATTCACACACACATGTACATACAAACGTGTGAATCTACTGCACACATTCACACACACACATGTACATACAAACGTGTGAATCCACTGCACACATTCACACACACATGTACACACAAACGTGTGAATCCACTGCACACATTCACACACATGTACACACAAACGTGTGAATCCACTGCACACATTCACACACACATGTACATACAAACGTGTGAATCCACTGCACACATTCACACACACATGTACATACAAACGTGTGAATCTACTGCACACATTCACACACACACATGTACATACAAACGTGTGAATCTACTGCACACATTCACACACACACACGTATATACAAACGTGTGAATCCACTGCACACATTCACACACATGTACATACAAACGTGTGAATCCACTGCACACATTCACACACACATGTACATACAAACACAAACGCACACACACATGCACATGCACACACTCATGTGCATTTACATGCATATTTACACCCACACACACCCACACACACACACTTCTTTGCTGCTAATTGTTGCTCCTGACTGGTGGCGAAGGGGTCTCATCCTGACAGGTCCATGACTGGAGACATTGAGGAAATCAGTTCTGGGGGAGTGAGAAGAAAAGCTGGAGGCAGAGGCTGGGCGAAGTACAAGGTGCAGCCCCTAGCAATACCTCCCAGAGACCAACCAGCCTTAAGTGGGTGGGAGAAGCCTATCCAGTTTCTTGCCACTCAGTCAGGAGACTTGGGACCTCATGTGAAGACAGCAAGCCTTTATTTGTGCCCGTCACATCTCAGCAGTAGACTGATGGCAGGAGAGGCAGAGTCCTTGATCTCTTAACTCTTGCTTTTCTAAACAGTCTGTCCCTGTGTGTGGGGGGAGGGGACAGGAAACGCTAGCACCCAGTGCTTGGCTGTGGGCCAAGATGTTCACTGAAGGGAGGATAGTCAGACACAGAGGCAGGTCCAGCCACCCTTAGCCACCTTTGGAAATTTGCTCTTGCCTTGCTTGCTCTTTGGCCTAAATTTCTCATGAGAAACAAAAACGTTATAAAGAAAAAAAGTATGTTTTTTTTCTGTGCCTATGAGTGCTTTGGTGGAAGCCAGCATACTGACTGTATAGGACTCTAACCGCCCTATCTAGCTTTGAAGGCTATCTAACCTAGCTCTCCTGGGACGCTGGAGGGTTGGAATTGAGGGAAAGTAGGCAGGCAGGGTTTCCCTCAAATTGAATTGAATTTTCGTTTCAAAAGTAACCAGTGGGTTTTCGCCCCAGGGCATTCCTCCCTCCTGGTGATGACGGGGCATTTATGTCTTTTGTACATTTTATACTTCTCATAGTTACCAGCATGCTTTAGACATGCTTCCCTTGCATTTTATGATTGAGTGTGAATGTGATTGCTCACAGCACACCAGGAATCCCAGACACGGGGAAGGCTTGAGTTAGGTTGTGAATTCAAAGCCAACCTGGGCTACTTCCCTAGGGAGGCTCTTTCTCAGAGAAACAAAATGTCTGTAGACCCTAATGTACGGCATTTTCTTTAGATTACCAAAGACTTTAAAACACTTTAAAAAACAGTCTGTATTCATCATGAAGAGAACTTTTTTCTGAACGAGCTGGACCTTGGGTCCATCTCCTGTCTTCTTTACCTTTGCTTTCCCCCATTCTGTTTTCCTGTTGGTCACCTTCCTGCTCAGCCTCCCCACTGCTTCCAACTGTCTGAATGTGTTGGTATGTATCTATGTAAAATCAGTCTCCACACAGGAGCACAGGCATGTGCGGTTAGATAGGTTCATGGGACTCTGATTTGGGATATCTGTGTCCTCCTGCTCAGCTGTGCATTGGTGAAGCCTCTACAAATATATGTGGAATTTTAATTGCTAGCTTGAAGGTATGCCCAACCCTTTGACATCACCAAACATCAATGTCATCTGGAGAGGTCACACTTGAGAACAAGTTGCTGAAAAAATAATCACCAAGAAAAAAAAAATCTCATAACGTTTAAAGTGAGTTTAGGGTCTGTGTTGGGCATCAGTTGAAGACATCCTTGGTCACGGGAAGGCTGGACACACTTGCATGGAAAACTTGTAAATTTTAAAATGAATAGATTGTATTTTTTACCAGCTTGTCAATCATGTGTGCTCCAGTAGGAACTGGGTCCTGGGGTCCCTCAAGAAACGTGTGCTGTGAAGTTCGGGTCTGAAGGGTTATATCAGGGTTGGGGACAGTGGTCTGCTTGATTCTAAGATAATGCCAGCAGACAATTAGTCATCACAGGAAAACTTTGAGACCATTTCTTTAGATTTATTTTTATTGTTTTGTTTGTTTGTTTGTTTGTTTTTCAAGACAGGGTTTCTCCATAGCTTTGGAGCCTGTCCTGGAACTAGCTCTTGTAGACCAGTCTGGCCTCCAACTCACAGAGATCCGCCTGCCTCTGCCTCCCGAGTGCTGGGATTAAAGGCATGTGCCACCATCAGCCAGAAATTTTCATTGTTTTTAATTATGTGTATGCACGCACTTCATGTGCCTGCAGTACCTTAGGTGGCCAGAAGGGAGGCATCAGATCCCCAGGAGTTGGAATTACAGGTGGTTGTGAGCCATCCAGCATGGATGCTTGGAACTGAATGTAGGTCCTTTGCAAGAGCTCTCAACCCTGGAACCATCTGTAGCCCCAGAAGCATTGCTTCAATTAACTCCTGTGCCAGAAAGCATTTCTGCCGGCTCTCACTTGCTTGAGCAACTGTGGATTATCTGGACAGCTCCATGCATGGCGGTGGAAGCTTGCTGTATGACTCTGAGCTTCTCTAAGAAGAATGGGTGGGAGATGAGTGCTTCTATTTGCTCTTTTCTGGGGATGAATATTTTGGCAGGAGAAACAAAGGCTTGCCCTCTTGCACACTTTAGCTAGGAAAACTATAATTTAAGTTTGTGCTGTCAAGAAAGAACCCAAAGAAGAAAACCACTATTGTTGTTTGATAAAGTTACAATATCACATTGACTGCACGCAACCTTGTACAACTGTGCCAATGCAATTGTAAAAATCAGATGGGATTGTCTCGATTGAAGCAAAAGGAGAGACCTGAGGGGCAGGGGTGGTCTGTAGTAGCCAAGCAGTGAGGGAAGGAGAGGAGACGCTACAAAAGTAAGAGGGACCTGAGGGCAGAGGTGGTCTGTAGTAGCCAAGCAGTGAGGGAAGGAGAGGAGACGCTACAAAAGTAGGAGAGACCTGAGGGGCAGAGGTGGTCTGTAGTAGCCAAGCAGTGAGGGAAGGAGAGGAGACGCTACAAAAGTAAGAGAGACCTGAGGGCAGAGGTGGTCTGTAGTAATGAGCCAAGCAGTGAGGGAAGGAGAGGAGACGCTACAAAAGTAAGAGAGACCTGAGGGCAGAGGTGGTCTGTAGTAATGAGCCAAGCAGTGAGGGAAGGAGAGGAGACGCTACAAAAGTAAGAGAGACCTGAGGGCAGAGGTGGTCTGTAGTAATGAGCCAAGCAGTGAGGGAAGGAGAGGAGACGCTACAAAAGTAAGAGAGACCTGAGGGCAGAGGAGGTCTGTAGTAGCCAAGCAGTGAGGGAAGGAGAGGAGACGCTACAAAAGTAGGAGAGACCTGAGGGGCAGAGGTGGTCTGTAGTAATGAGCCAAGCAGTGAGGGAAGGAGAGGAGACGCTACAAAAGTAAGAGGGA
The DNA here is from genome assembly GCF_018167655.1 of Microtus oregoni. Taxonomy (NCBI): domain Eukaryota; kingdom Metazoa; phylum Chordata; class Mammalia; order Rodentia; family Cricetidae; genus Microtus; species Microtus oregoni. The sequence continues at coordinate 13,967,659 of NW_024543221.1, forward strand.
CCTGAGGGCAGAGGTGGTCTGTAGTAGCCAAGCAGTGAGGGAAGGAGAGGAGACGCTACAAAAGTAAGAGAGACCTGAGGGCAGAGGTGGTCTGTAGTAGCCAAGCAGTGAGGGAAGGAGAGGAGACGCTACAAAAGTAAGAGGGACCTGAGGGCAGAGGTGGTCTGTAGTAATGAGCCAAGCAGTGAGGGAAGGAGAGGAGACGCTACAAAAGTAAGAGGGACCTGAGGGCAGAGGTGGTCTGTAGTAGCCAAGCAGTGAGGGAAGGAGAGGAGACGCTACAAAAGTAGGAGAGACCTGAGGGGCAGAGGTGGTCTGTAGTAATGAGCCAAGCAGTGAGGGAAGGAGAGGAGACGCTACAAAAGTAAGAGGGACCTGAGGGGCAGAGGTGGTCTGTAGTAGCCAAGCAGTGAGGGAAGGAGAGGAGACGCTACAAAAGTAAGAGAGACCTGAGGGGCAGAGGTGGTCTGTAGTAGCCAAGCAGTGAGGGAAGGAGAGGAGACGCTACAAAAGTAGGAGAGACCTGAGGGGCAGAGGTGGTCTGTAGTAATGAGCCAAGCAGTGAGGGAAGGAGAGGAGACGCTACAAAAGTAAGAGGGACCTGAGGGCAGAGGTGGTCTGTAGTAGCCAAGCAGTGAGGGAAGGAGAGGAGACGCTACAAAAGTAAGAGAGACCTGAGGGGCAGAGGTGGTCTGTAGTAGCCAAGCAGTGAGGGAAGGAGAGGAGACGCTACAAAAGTAGGAGAGACCTGAGGGGCAGAGGTGGTCTGTAGTAATGAGCCAAGCAGTGAGGGAAGGAGAGGAGACGCTACAAAAGTAAGAGGGACCTGAGGGCAGAGGTGGTCTGTAGTAATGAGCCAAGCAGTGAGGGAAGGAGAGGAGACGCTACAAAAGTAAGAGAGACCTGAGGGCAGAGGTGGTCTGTAGTAGCCAAGCAGTGAGGGAAGGAGAGGAGACGCTACAAAAGTAAGAGGGACCTGAGGGGCAGAGGTGGTCTGTAGTAATGAGCCAAGCAGTGAGGGAAGGAGAGGAGACGCTACAAAAGTAAGAGAGACCTGAGGGCAGAGGTGGTCTGTAGTAGCCAAGCAGTGAGGGAAGGAGAGGAGACGCTACAAAAGTAAGAGAGACCTGAGGGCAGAGGTGGTCTGTAGTAGCCAAGCAGTGAGGGAAGGAGAGGAGACGCTACAAAAGTAAGAGAGACCTGAGGGCAGAGGTGGTCTGTAGTAATGAGCCAAGCAGTGAGGGAAGGAGAGGAGACGCTACAAAAGTAAGAGGGACCTGAGGGCAGAGGTGGTCTGTAGTAATGAGCCAAGCAGTGAGGGAAGGAGAGGAGACGCTACAAAAGTAAGAGGGACCTGAGGGGCAGAGGTGGTCTGTAGTAATGAGCCAAGCAGTGAGGGAAGGAGAGGAGGCACTAGTTGGCCTCAGGCTAATTCTTCTGATTCTTGATAAAGAAAGATCTAGGCTACTTTTAGTTGTTGTAGCAAATACCAGAGGCCAGAAATTTCATTAAGATACAAAGGGGTTTATTTAATTCATGATTTTGAACAAATTGGGTAGTTCCATCCACTGGTTCACCCCAGCAAAGCCTTCATTGTGAACGGAGGGAACACAATGAGAAGAGCCCTTTCTAATAAGGTAGGGCAGGAACTTACCAGGGCCCCTGCATTACGCCCTTCCTATGATGAAGGTTCCTCATCCCGGCCCCCATGACCTAGTGGCTTTCTAAGGTGTCCAATCTCTTAAAGATCCTTCCCCTTCTTACTGCCATACTGGAGACCTGCCTCTCGGTACCTGAAACTTTGTTGAGCATCCTCAAACTGCATCCAAGCCAAACAAGTGTATAATACTGTTTTTAAAAGCAAAGTTAACACATGCCATCTTCTAAAGCCCTGTGCCACACACAGCAACAGGAGAAATGCTGCCAATAATGTCTGAAGGAACATTTTAGGACGCTGTTGGAGTTTTCCTCCCTTTAACAGTCGGACTAACATAAGCACGTGCACCCTGTGCTTAAAAACTTGTTATTCTGTGACCGTGAAGACCATCTTTTCTATTTCTAATTGACGGCAGCAGGGTAAGGGCTAAGGTTAACTTGGAAGCCCCCCTCGCCCAAGGACAGATGACTTCCTGGAATGCTGGGCTGCGGTCTTATGAGATAACAAGTCACGTGTTTTCAATTCAGTCAACAAGGTTGGCTGCCCCACCTGCGCAGGATGTGCTTGATAACACCGAGGCACAAGACACAAGATACATTGGCAGGAAATGGGTTGGGATATATGCTTACCCCTGATTGGACGAAGGCAGGAAGTCCCATAGCCTTGTGGGAATTTGCTTTTACCAGCGTCCGACTGACCTAAAACGGGGGCCATTTCTCAGGGAATCCCAGGTATGGACCTGGCCGGTGTTCATCTTCCTGGTCAGTACTGAAGAGAGCTCACTGTAATCGGATAATCGTGGTGATTCTCAGGTTTAACTGTAGCAATTGCCAACTTAAAGGGTTTCTATACACTACAACTTAAATCTTTGTGTGTGTGTTTTCATGTGTGTTAAGAATGCACACACGCATAGAGGTCAAAGGGCAAACTTGCATGTAGCTCAGAGGACAATTTCAGGTACAGGTCCTTATTTTTCATTTTGTTTGAGACCAGGTCTTGTTTGCCTCTGAGTACCCCTAGACTATCTGGTCTGTGTACCCCAGTACTAGCTGGCCTTAATCCTCAGTCTATCTGGTCTTCATTGTCAGGCTAGCTGGCTTACAAGCTTCCCAGAGGCTCCTGCCTTCACCCTTCCAATATTTCACTCTTAAGAGTGCTGGGATTAAAGACTCCTGCTCCCATATGTGGCTATAGCTGAGTTCTGGGCCTCCACCATCTCAGGTCCTGTCACTCACACAGCAAGTGTTTACCCAGAAGTCACCTCCCCAGGGTGAACTACTTTTTCTCTTCCCTCAAGTTGAGGGGTACTAAAGTTAAATCCAAGTGAGAGGTTCTAAAAAAAAAAAGCAAGGCATTCCAGCAGGCATGGTCTGGAGGAATGTTGGGTTGCATGAGCGAAAACACCAATGGAAGGAAAGCTAGGACTTGATATCAGTCAGACAGAAGCCTCCAAGATCCAAAAACAAAATGTCACACATTTTCAGAAAAAAATCACATGACATGAGCTTGTAATGTATATTTTATTTTGCACAAGCTTGCATATATACTGCACATACATTCAGTTCAGGAGAGGATGGAAGGCACACAAGGCAGTTGACTACTGCACCCTTTAGTGGTACAAAGCAAACGGTCCAAGTTCGGAGAATATAGAAAAGCTTCAAACACACAACGGAAACCCTCCCCGCCCTCCCCATGACAACATTGTCCTTTTTTTTTTCTTGTTTTAAAATTTTGTAGCTGCCAAACTAAATTGATTTACTTTTTACTTTAAAATCAATTGTCTACGGCACCTTTTTTTTTTCTTTTGAAGATGGACAGGGAGTCTCACTGTTTTATCCTATCAATTAATATTACAGTACATCCTTGGTAATACAAAATTGTACACCTTCATCAAATAAATTAGGATAAATTAAACCAATAAATTATGCAGTCTTCAGAACAATAGACAATAACAAAATGCACAATTGAAATTGCCTCTAGCTAAAAAAAAAATCAAAAATGACTTTATCAGTTCAGTTATTGTACTATATTCAAATCAAAGGGTCTTTATTACAAAAAAGAGCTTCATAATGCTATTTACAACATATTGCTAAATCATATAAAGGCAGTGTTTGTCACGGTTTATACTATATACATATGAGAAATGGCTGGGACAATGTTGGGGGAAGCTGTGACCTTTGACCCTTCTTGGGAGCTGAGACCAACTCCAAATACATCATTTTTCCTAAGTCTAAATTTGAAGTGGCAATATACCACTTTAAAATGCTTTATTCCCTCATACACAGAGGAATTTATTGTTAAAAAAATATCTAGTAAATCCATTTTCACAAAGGCAGGCCTGCCATTTGCCTGCCTGTTCGCGTTGTGTGCACACCAGGAGGGTGTCTGATTTGAGAGCGAGCTCAGTCGAGAAGACTCAAAGTCCACGAGCTTCCACATAGTCTTAGAAGGGTCCTCCAAAAGGACGCGGAGATTAAACACCACTGTGAACCCCAGCTCTGAGGATGAAAATTTTAGTTTTACTTTTTAGGTGGTTTGAAACCAGCTGCTCCACAGAGCCAAAAGTGCGCTACCTCGCACGTGACACGGAAGTGCAATGCGGTGGCGCACGTACCAACCATTGTGTTTCCCAAGGGGAGCCTTTGAAAACAGGGTTTACACCAGGAGGAAACGGTTGTGCTGTTCGCACCAGGAATATTCTGTAATATACACAGCAAGGATGTTCGTGTCCATACACACGTTGCTGCTCCAGGGAACATCTGCAAACTGCGAACCGCTCTTTGATTTACGGTCACTTTGGAGGAGCAGTCTATGTTTAGTTCCCTCCCGAAACTCTGTAAGTAGTCGATATTAACCTGCATGTGTGTGTGGATGTGGGGACAACTTACTAAATGTCTTCGTGTACACAGAAAAGAAATGTCACAGATTTACAGAGACGCCATTACCCTTGCCTTTGACATCTGATAGAGACTATTGTGTTTTGCAAGTAGAGAACAGGGTTTTTGAGAATGCTTTCAACTGCCTGTAGTTACTGTAGTGTCCCTAATAAATTCAACAGATTCTGTGATACTGTAGGTATTTATTAAAATCTCATGTCTTACGGAACAACGGCCATGAGGTTAAATATTTACATTTCCTTATAAAAGTTCCCCTTTGCTTTAGTGTTTTTGTTTTGACATTTTAAAATTTTTTAAATGATATTCACCCATATTCCTAGCACAGTAACAAGGATTTCTTCAAACATAAAACACTTCAATTAAGTAATACTCGGAGGCACAAAGCAAACTTCAGGAATATGGGGGAGAACAGTTACTGAAGTAATTACTACATCCTAACATCTTCCACATATTTTTACCATTTAATGCAAAACATCTCCATTGAACGGCCAGAGAGACGGTAAGAAGTCAATGCTGTGTTGTTGCAAATAGAACATTCTTCTCACAAAACATAACAAATGCCTGAAATAAGCTCTGAAGTCTAGATAGGGAAAGGTAAGCTTTCCACCTCACACGCATACATATGTATATTTTTACATGTGTGTGCCTGTGTGTTCGCACCCACACCTCCGCACACACATTGCACATGGTATGAAATATTGCTTCTATAGTGCTTCTCATTAGGCTAAGAAAAACAAGAGTTACACCACAGTTACAAAAAAAAAAAAAAAAAACTGGCTTCTACAAGAATCTCCAAAACTCGAATGCTGCTCAAACAATTGAGGAAAAAAATAATTTGCGGTGTATCAAACTGTTCTAAAAATTTCTCTTCTTCAAAAACATTATTCTCCCGCTTCATTTTAAAAAGACGCAAAATATGCATAGCTATCAACATTATGTCAAACAGCCAGAAAAAAAAATGTAGTGTTTATTGCAGCTGTAGTATTGGAAATAAAGTAAAAAGAGATGACACGGAGAGCCACAGAAGGCACAAGAACAGTTGTACTGGTGGGGAAAGAACTGGTATTCTGAAGGATTCTGAAAAATCCCCGCGCTGGTGCAGTTTAGATCTAGGCACAGACTTATCACCTTGAGTGTACGCGCAAAAATAATATAGGGTCAGCATAAAAGAAGTGAAGATATGGAATTGCAACAGACTTTAGAGTTGGTCCCCACTCTCCCACTGTGAAAAGTCAACTTTTTCCTGTGCACAAAAAAGAAAAGTTTCACTTGGTGAGAGCTGAGTCAAGATTTGAAAGGTAGTAGGTTTTGTTACTGTTATTGTTTTATTTAAAGACTAACTGCCTGATTGGAACATTGCGAGACAGGCTTGTGTGATTTTACCGTTGTACTGGGAGGACGCATGGCCTGATGGCTGTATTGGGAACAACCACCTCAATGCAAAGTCACGGAGACCTGCTTCCAACAGAGGGCTGAGTCTGTCCTCAGACTGCCAGTGTGAAGTCACCTCCAGCCATAGTGAACACTGAGGGGAGTCTAGGTACATAAGGGCACTGACAGCAGAACATACACATTTGTTTTTGCTAAATTTGCTTATTTCAATTAGAAAGGCAGAAGAAAACAATATTTTAAAAATCCAAGTCTAGAATCAATATTCATTTGCCCCAGATTATGAGGATACCTAGAAATCTGTCTACCCAGCTGACTACCCAGCAGCTTTGCCTTTGACCTTGCGAAGGGTGACATGGTGGGGATCCGACTGGCCTGTGACTCGGAACAGCCAGGACCCTGCTGGGCCCTTGCAGGAACCTTCCAGACAAAGCAAGCCAAAGACTTCCATAATTTTTACTGACTGGGTTCCTGATTCTGTCGTTTGACTTTTAGCATTTATTTCAGTGGTATGGGGGTTACCTGGGCTTCTTGTTTCTAAATACACCCAGAAAAATAAGAAATACACTCTTAACAATTTTATATGCATCTCTGGGTGCGTGAGCACTAGGAGATGCCATTGTAGTGAATGAATAGCGTTGACCATAATTGTTCATGCTCTGTCCTCATTGCTAGGGCCTTCTGGCCTCCTGGAAGATGCCAGGCCTCGCAGAGCTCCACTGTTTAGCTTAAAGTCAGCAGGTTTTCAGGCTTTGTGCTGACAATAATTGTGTTCGTACATTCCTGTCCATCAGCAGAATTTATAAATGATGTTGAATTACAGTGATCCAGCCAGCTAGACAGGCACAAGGGCTGACCTGCATCCTCCAAAGTCAAATGCTGATTTTTACTTTAAAAAAAATTAATGAAAAACGGCATTTCTGTTCTTTATGTTTTAAATGCCAGATCTGTTACTGTGTTGCTTTTAGAGTGTGTCTATCAAATTATCTAAGGGGAAGAAGGGGCCTGGACCACACTATTAGAGTGGACAGTGCTGTTCACAGCATCTGTACACAAAAATCCAGCCAAGAAAGCAAGTGTGAATGGTACCCAGCATTTTAAATACAAGCATAGGACATGGTGCGTCATCAAAAAACTGGGGGCAGGGGAGCCATTTGAGAATGGGGAAAATAGCAGCTAGCTTTCTCAGTATGCTGAAATTGTGTCTTCTTGGGTAACCCCAAACTAACCTATTGTATTCTTCTCACACTTTGGTCAATATTAGCTTCTGAAATAGAAAAAAGACATTATCCGTCGCTTTAAGATATTATACCCAAAGTGAAGGGAGAGAAGGCCATCCTCGCATACTTATGTAAACGAGCCATTCCTGGGTGGTGTCCTCACACAAGGTGAAGGTCGGGTCCACCAGCAACTGTCAACATGCTCCAAGAGTAGGCAAGGATTTCATGGCCAGTGGCATTTCTGAATTCCTTACTATAGAAAGGTATCCAGAAGTTAGTGTTTTAGGAGAGAAACAAAAAGGGTTAAACAGCAACAGCAATGCTAAGCATATGAAGTTGAGCAAGGAATACATGTGAAAGGTACACGCCTTTTAATACCTGAAGCAAAATAAATAGGGAATGAAGACAAAGTACAGGGTCTTCTCTAAGTCAACACCTCTGAGCACACGTCCCAAGCACACGCCCCACCAAGAGCCCGTTACAAAGTTTACAGGGACAACTGGTCCACCCGCACAGATTTCCAGTCTCATCTCCAGAGACTCGGTTTTGTAAAAATTTAGTCTGGGGTGTATGCCATTTCTCTTAGAAAAGGCTTGGTGATGATGACCATTCTAAACATCTGTCCTTTGAGGGTACTTTTGAGTGTGAGCTGTGCAGCTGCCGCTGGCATCTGTGAAAACATGTAAGAAAAAGTTACTTATGAGGCTCAAATTAAACAGGGTATTCCAGTGTGTGAAGTGCTTTCCTTGAGTTCTCTCGGAACTTCTTAACCCTAGAAACAAGAGACACGGCACAGGGTAGGGGTGGGGGTGGGGCGGTCTGGGTGTGCGCTGTGTCCTCCTCAGGGTTCCGCTCTGCTGGTGGCCTTTTACAATAGGCTTCCAGGTGAGCAGAGTGTCCTTGGCTCTTGTAGACTTTACACAGGCTGACATTCCCTTTTCCTGAAAATCAACCCAACCTCAAGTCTCCAAATATTAAGGGCCTTGGGCAAAAGTAACTAAAGGCGAAGAAGGAAGGTACCCATCCCCCTGTAGTGGGGAAAATTAAAACAACCCAGAGGGGATGAGCAGGAACCACCAGCTGATATCTCGCACGACACACCCATGCCTCCCCCACACAGAGATAGGAAATAAAAATCTAGACACACAGAAGTTAGACATCCAAGGGGGACTTCTTCTATTCATACATTCAAAAGAGTTGTTGCAATCTCTACTCGTGAAGGAGTTCTTGGAGGCAGTTCGGGGATTTGAAAATCTCAGGAACTTCACTATCCAGCTTGCAGATGACCTTGTATATGGCCTTCTTCCAGGAAGGGTCAACATCTTTGCCTGCGATGATGGCATTGAAAAACTCCCGTAATGTGATCTGCGCAACTTCCAGGAACCTCTCTGGAACCTGCTGATACAGGGAGAGCACGGTATTAATAAAGTTTTCAGTTTCAAGTCTGCAGTTCTTCAAAGGAAACTGAGCTAACTCCGTGCCCTCAGAGAGGGGCTTTAGACGGCACCTGCATGTTCTAAAAATGGCCAGCCTCTATTCTCTTGTGCAGGGTTGTTATATATAGCAGCATTGTGATAGACGGCGGCTGCTCCACGGATCTCAGGAGAGAGCCTTGTGCTGAGGATAGACACAGGCCCACCAGCACCAGGGTTTCACTGTGAACACCACTGCAGAGAGAGGAGGCCCACAGCCTCATGGAGGTGGGAAAATCACTCTAGAACAAACTTGCCAACTCCTTTTTTCGGAATTTTATTCCTTTCTCCTTTTGACTTCCATTATGAAAGAAAAAAATGTGTTCTCAGAGTTGAATAATAAATGCTGGGCATCTATGTAAACTAAAAGCCTATTGTCAATGAAGAAACTCTGAAGACAGTACCATAAATGGTAAGATCACAACACAAAGTCCTGAGATGTGAACTCCAAATTCTTATGTTTTGCTTGGACTTGTTCCTTAGACAGTGGGTTGTGTAACTGGTCACCATTGTACAAACTAATACTTACTGGGTGTTAGCTGTGAGAGGCACCATGCTACATCTTATACTAAACACCATTCCCTTCTTCCAACCTCAGTGTAAGACGCTATCTCAATTATACAACGAGAAAACTAAGGCAGGGACAGATCCAACGGGTCACTCAAGGTCATCCCAAGATTATCATTCCACAAATCTTTTTGGAATTTCTCTTTGTCATGCCTTTGCTTCCACAGAAATGAGTATACGTGAGCTGTCTATCTGTATCTCTTACATGTTGATTGGACAGTCTGAGCTCTTGATTGTGAAAAGGAACACTTAATATTCTTCAGCAGTAACTCACAGAAGAACATGATGGATTCACAAAATAATTACATGAAGTCATAATTTTTCCAGTACATGTTAGTGAGCCCTCACAGATATACCATGAAAAACCTTCCCACAGTTCAGAAATGCCAGTTACTGAAACAACAGGGAGATCATTGACCTATAAGCACATTCAACACCTTCCTCTTGGTCTTTTCTCAACAAGTGTAATGGGCATGTTCATGGGTCATACACCTATTAACACACATATATGGATGGCAGATGACACAGAAAACTAAAAATCACTGGATGTCCCTGGATTTCAGATTTCAAATTGGACAAAGTAGCTCATTGCTTCCAATAGCAAGTCAATTGTTTTTTAGGGAAATCTAGTAATTTCCCAGAAAAAAAAAGTAAACACTCCCAACATGGAGTCTAGAAAAGGAAAGCACCAACTATAGTGTCCCACATCTTTAATCCCATCCAGCACTTGGATCCCTGTGAGTTCCAGGCCAGCCAGAGCTACACTGAGACCCCGTCTCAGAAATAAAGAGGAGGGTACTGAGCAATCTCTCCCAAAGGCGTTTCCACTGGTCTGTCAGGATAGAGCTCAGAGCTGACTGGAAGAACAAGGAGGACCTCCTGCTCCCTGGCTGGGCAAACAACAGTCTGCTAAGAACCCCCACAGCTCCCCCACAGATTCCCACGGAAGCACCTGCACACTCGCGGATTTCCTGGAGGGAGCATCGCGTTCCCACCCAGTGACAAGTCATAGCAAACGGGCCTTACTGAGAGAGGACACATGGCTGGGGCACAGGTCTGCAGCCAAATGCTACAGGAGCAAAAATCACTGGTGCCAAGCAGTATGCTCGCACTGGCTGCTGGCAACAGAACCTCCATGGAAAACTGTGTTTCTCAGACAACAATCCCAGAACTTCAGGAGAGAGAAGCTGAGAGACACAGGTGTGAGCTCTAGAGAAAGGGGGTAAGCCCGAAGTCCCCTCTGCTCCAAGGACTCCCGTCCCCCACCCCCAACGCACACACAGTCAGGAGCAAGGACAAGGGCCTTGTGAAAACTGTTGGGAGCAGAGCTGTCTGGGTACCTCGACGAAAGCACAAGCCCTGGAGGAGGGAGTGTGATTTAAGGACTTTGAGAGGACAGCGGGACTTCAGAGATGGAGCCAAGTCTGTACTCACCTTCTCAGTGCCCGTGAGCCTTAGCTTAGAGCAGTGGTTCTCAACCTTCCTAAGGCTGAGACCCTTTAGTACAGTTCCTCATGTCGGGGTGACCCCCCAACAACAAAATTACTTTCCTTGCTACTTCGTAACAGTAATTTTATTACTGTTATCAATCATAATGTAAATATCTCTCCTTTCCCGTGTTCTTTTTGGGATCACGACCCATAAGTTGAGACCTGCTGGATTAGCGGTCTGTTTTAAACATCCATTTCTTGAGCTCATCCCACCAGCCGACTTGAGACAGCTTTTGTATTTTTTCTGGCTTTTCACTTCCTTGTAACTGGTTTCAGCGTCCTCATCACAAAGTGTCTTTGCCTGAGGAGCCCAGGTCTCTCTTCCTTCACCTACACGTTCAGTGGCAGGCCTTTTTAAAGCTATTCCGCGAACATTGTTGTCATTAACAAGAAGACCTCCCCTCTCTGCTTTCTCCCATAATGCTCTGCAGTCTCCTGACATCCCCCCCCCCCCGCCCCCCAGTGCTTTGAGGAAAGGAAGCCCAGGGCTGAGTACAGACAGCTCCATGCCACAGTATTTCCTGGCCTGTGCGAGGTCCTGGGTTTGATCATCATTATCAGTATCAAGACCAAAAAAGAAGCAACTTTATGAACATTTTCAGCAATATGGGTCTAGGAAACTATCATTTTATAGGTTAAAAAAAAACCTAGGAGATTCTCCGAGATAGAGTAATCAGATTCTCCGAGATAGAGTAATCATGGGATAAAGATGCTCGTCAACTGTGCGAGCCAAGGCATCTTTCTACTAGAACATGCTGGATGCTAAAACTTCATCTTTTGAGGCAGGGTCACATGTAGCTCTGGATGGCCGCTAACGCAGCAAGTAGTCCAAGAAGACGGTCTTGACCTTCAGATCCTCCTGCCTCCTCCTTCCTGGGTGCTGCCATGATAGACCTGTACCCCTAGCCCGGCTTTAATGATTTTATCAAGGCAGGTTGACTCACTGTAAGCAACAGATTCCTGTTTGTCTACAACTTCAGAAAACCATCCCCAGGGAGCCTGTGACCTTAATGTAAACAGAAGTGGGCACAGAGAGTGAGTTGTCGGCTGGTTATTGGGAATGGGTACCTTCCCTGTGCACAAATGAAGCAGCTTGCTAACTTACTGCCTGCTCTGGGCAGTGTGCACACAGGGCTGCGCTGGGTGAAAGGTTTCTTGGAGATCCTCTGGTACTGGAGCAGCTCTCTTTTGTTGGTGGCTCCAGAGCTAGTGTGGGTTAGCAACTGCTATTCTCAGAGAGTGCCGGGGGATTCCACCCACAGGTAGAGACCTCACCCACGGAAACAGGGAGCCTTGGCTCTCTGATCAAAACCTTTCTCCACCTTTATTTGTGGAATAAACTAACATCTTCCTGATGTTTGGGGAGACATTGGGGTTCAGGATTAGGAATGTGATATTGCCCATATTTTGTGCATCTCCTCACAACTAATGGCTTTCCAATCACTAATAAACATCTGCAGAGAAGCCCTTAGTGACAAGTAATCCCTTATCTAGGTTTCTTTTAATAGAACCCAACAATCTCTACAATGAACCCTCCAGTCTCTCTCCTCAGCATCAGGTGCAACAGTCAATCAAGTCACTGGAATGCAAGACAAAGCAGGCTGCTGTAGGCGGGGGGGAGGGGGGAGGCCAGGCCTTTGGACGTGCCACAGGGGAAAAACAAAAGGCTTCCAAAGTCTTTGGCAGAGTGAGGAGGCTATTGTGGGAGCTGCTTGGCCAGGAGTTCTTCAGGAGGGGCGAATGGAAACTTTGCTTTGATAAAAAGGCATCCTGGCCGAGGAGCCTCACCCCCAAACGGTCTTGCCTTGACATTTAGAGAATACACTGGTAATGAGGTACTTGAATACAGTGGTCACTCTGAAGGGAGCTGGCCAACAAGCATCTATCAATTCCATCCCGATGATTGGCTCTTGCTTATTGATCAGAGTGAGCCAGTAGCTCCTGGGTCTCAGGAGGATGGGAGAAGGAGTTCACATCTGTTGGGTCCACAGCTGGGCAGCACACGCATGCAGTGGGGTGGGTGAGTGGATGTTTCGCTGCTATCTGCTGCTTCTCCTTCCCTCCCTCCCCCCCCCTTTCTCCTCTCTCTCATCGGACTGAGTGGCAAAGACATCCCCCTCCCGTCTTCCTCCTCCTCTTCCCAGTTGCTTTACCTTCAAGGATGATTTGTTTTATTAAACTGGCTGTCCCTAGTCTCTGCAGTCCGTAATGAAAGCCTGACATAGCAGGCTGCCTGCCTTCTGTGTCCTGCAGACACTCATCATAAGTGTCAGGACATACCAAGGTTAGCGGTCACTGGAAGTGTGCTCGCTGGCCCAAACCTTGCCAAACGCTCTTGGCAGCTGAATGAATGTCACAGAGAATAGAAGGGGAATGACAAAGGTTGAAAAGAAGACAGCCTCCCCTATTTTCTGGAGACAGAGAAGCTGAATTTTCACACCTCTGAAGCATCCACCAGTTCATTCATCAGCCTCTTGTGAGGGACCATAACCCTGCCCTTTGCTCAGGTCCCCGTGGACACTTCTCCACCCTTGATCCCCTTCAAAAACTGGCCCACTGGCCTCAACCCACCGGTGGGATCATCTTTACTGAAATGGCTCGAAAACAAGCCAGGCATTACCTCTCTCCCGAGCCCCTCCCAAGAACCACAGCCTAGTGGCCTATTCAGTCCATCAATAGATTCTGATCTTAGGAAGAAGACCTTTTTGACACTATCGTCTAAGCTATTCTTTCCCCTCAAACTTTAACATAAAAATGGAAGACGTGTGTAAGGATGGACAGGAGTGGCTGAGGGGTGGGGAAAGGGCTCCCTGACGGGTATTTTGGTGAATTAGTTTTGTGTGTGGGTTTTCTTTTTCTTCCTTCTTGACTTTTATTTTTTTAATACTATAAAAGGGCAATAAAATGCTGACTGCAGAAGACAATGTCAAGGAGAAAAGGGTGCTGGCATTTTGGATCCTCTTCACCACTCGCCTTGGAGAGAGGGTTATTCTTGTCTCCGGCCTTTTGTCTGCATCTGCTGACGGCTTGCCGTAGCCAGCAGCATACTTGGACCGTTTTGTCACCTCCCAACATCACATGCATCAGCTGTTGGGCTTTTGTTCCGGGTATTGTAGAACTAATCCTCTGTGGCTGCTCTACTGTGCAGTAAATAAAACAGAACCCGGCTCCTCAGACCGCTCTGCATGAATATTTCAGACAGCTTTTTACAACTCGGGGACTCACCAAATCAAATAAATAAATAACTCCCACCCCCTAGCATCCCCAGCCCCTCCCCATTCACTGAAACAAACAAACAAAAAGCCTCAAACTCGCCCCAGATGCCCCCAAGTCACCCTGCATGGACGGCAGGGACTGGAGCCGGCAAACAATTGTGTCAGTGGAGTTGAAAAAAAAGTGGTCTCAACTTGGGCGCTGCTGAATTCGTATTTACAAGGACAGCGAAACACATCTGAGGCTCAGGCTGGCTAAGCAGTTCTGAAAACCTGCAGGGCCTCCTGGGGGTGGGACTCAGTCTATACATACAGAAGCCTATGCTTCCATAGGTTCATGCCATATGTGTGTGAGAGAGATAGATGTATATATAGCCTTGTTAAACTGCTTTTATCGTTTCTGTGTGCAGTTTTTTCCTTTCTCCTTATCTACAAGGGTTTAGAGCAAGATGCATGTACTTGCCATTCACCCAAGGGTACTCTTCCAAAAGGTGTAAACCTGCATAGAGGTGTGGACAGAAAATTAGACTCTAGAATGTTCTTTGAAACTCAATATACATCACGAACCCTCTGCAAGTATGAGTACTGTCCCAAGCAAGCGCAGCTAGGCTTTCCCGGAATGCCTTCAGAAGAGTTCAGGAGAGAAAGGGCTTCGATGCACCCCATGCATGTACATGCCTGGCACACAGAGGTCCCAGGAAGGAGACACGTACTGGACTTCTTTCCAAGCTGTTCACCCTGGTGGGCACATGATTCCTCTAAACAAACTCGCCCATCCCTGCTGTTTGTTAAGTCAATATTGATCAAGGAGAAACCTGTCCCCTGACAGCAGTGACGCAAGCTGGGGACTCGGACTGCATAGATGGAGTGGGTGGATGTACTGCATAGACCGAGGGGAAGAGATAGATAAACTCGGATGTTGCAGTTACTCTTCACAGAGATTATCGGGTAGAAAAGCAGTATACATAGACGATTGGAGCTCCTTGCCTCTGTCTTGCTCACCCTAACTCTGCCAGGTGCAGAAAAGATAAGTCATGGGACTATGAAATATAGTCACAAGATACCAGTCACGCATGCACTTAGGTTGTGCGGCCAGTCCAGCCTCCCAGGCCTTTCAGAAGACTGGAAGGTCCAGGATGCTAAGTGTAGCATCATCCTGGGAGTCTCTCCCAATAGCTTCTCCCTTCGGGGAATGTGCCTGTGTGGGAAGGCACAAGAGACCATGTCCCAGTACGGTGTTGGGCAGAAACGTGAGAACGGTCTTCATACTTTGAAGAATCTCACTGTGGTTAATGTGCACGTGAAAGCGCGGTTCTAGGGACACTTTGAGGAGGTCCGCTTGGGTGATAGTATTGGTGGGTCAACAAACGGAGAAAGATGCTGTGTGGAACTCAAAGTCTCATCTGTGCTGTCAGGGGCTGGTTGGAAGCAGCTCTGCCCTGGGAAGAGCCAGTCTGGAGCATCTTTAGAGACATCTTTATGCATTAACCCCAAGTACCATCGTCTAAGAGTAAGGTGTCCTGTTTAGAGTTCTCACCAAAGGGCCAAACAGTATGCAAATGCTTAGGACACTCTACGTGCAGGAGGAGGGCAGCCGCTAGGGTTACAGCACACTAGAGGGAGGTTTCCACAACAATTAAGAGTGGGCCAAAACCTCCCTCTGATGCTGCAGGGAACATTCAACTTTCAGGCACATTGGAGGATTCAATTAATTTAATACTCATGTAATATGGGGCCCCAAGAGTGAGCCCACTTCCTAACTACACACTTAGCTACTTCAACATCTGAAGACTAAATACTCTCAGGAAATGTTTTAAAAAAACACACACACACATGTAGAGAAAAAGTCTGTGTTTCCTTGGTTTAAGCAAAAGAACACATGATGTAATGGTCTGTGCCTTGTCTCCCCCAACACACCCTGCAACCCTACCCCCTTATATTTTAAAACAAAGCTACAAGAGAACAATGTTCCGTTGAGCAAAATTCAGTAGCATTCTGTAAACATTAATTTAAGAAAATCAATAGGCTCAGTGAGCTAAAGCCATATTACAAGATAAACTGGCCAGAGTGTCACTTTGTCAAATAGATTTTCCTTTTCCTTGGCTGGATAAAGACAGTTTCAAAACGGAGCAAACGTGTTGCAACCAAGGTTTGAAAAGTATGTGGCCTTCAAACAGCCTGTCTGTCCCTACTACAAAGCTGGGTAAACACACTTTCAAAATGATAAGATGGATTTGGTGTTCAAATTTTACACAAAGTAAACTTTCTCAGGTGAGGAAATGTTAAGTGTGTGTGTGTGTGTGTGTGTGTGTGTGTGTGTGTGTGTCGTGAGAGAGAGAAAGAGAGAGAGGGGGGGGGGGAGAGGGAGAGGGAGGGAGGGGAGGGGGCGCGAACAGAGGGTGCCTTGGGAAGAGTTTCAGTTGATGTTTGACTTTTAAAAAGGAAAGGAAGAAAGAAATCTTTATTCATGCTGACCCCATGGGCAATAGGCCTTCTTGCCAAAATCCCAAAGCCAGACTCTCCAGTGAGCTGGGGATCAGAGGGTTCAGCTGGTGGAAGCTGCTCCCAGCCTACACTCATCAGGCAATGTCATGTTAATGTGGAGGGGCTATGGGGGTTGAGGGACAACCCTGGCCCCAGGAAGGAACAGGAGCCATGGTTTACCCCAGAGCCTCCAGGCTTCTCTCTGCTAGATGCAAAGGTGATTAGGAAAGCTGGTCAAAGAGAAGCCTGTCCCTTTGTGTGTTCCCACAGCACTGGGCTTCTGGCGGCATGCTCTCAGGCAAGACCTGTGACCTGCTCCAACAGCACCCTTGCCTCTGTCAATGCCAAAGCCCATAGAGTCTCCCAGAGGCCACTGTGGAAGGGAGCAGTCCCAGGGAGACCAAGAGGGAGGCAAGGGTCCCTGGAAAAGGATCAGAGGGAGGGACCTAGCTGGAGGGGGAGGGGGTGGCAACACTGATTGACACATACTCCATCTGTACATCCCCCTTCACCACAACAGCAAAGAAACACCTGAGCATTTCCTTTTGTTTTCTTATCTGAAGTGTGGCTGGCTTTGAAAATTTAAATATTTAGAAAACTCAGAGCTCCACTATAAGATTTTGACACCTTTAAGATGTTGATAGCACACATACACATCACAGACACAGGGCTCTAGAGGACAGCACCTTCAGTAGCTATGATTTCTGGGTCACAGAAAACATATCTTACCATCGTTTCTTCCTGCTAACAATCCAGGCGTGCATTTTAAACTACTTACACATCCCATGGTCAACTCAGTGGACAGATAAGAAAATAATAAACTCATCTTTTCCACCCTCGCAGAAGAGTTGGTGCTAGCAACCCAGGAGCAGAATGAGTATGTCTTGAAAGGTTTTCCACACTTATTTTTGTGGGGCTGAAATCCAGTCCTCAAATATACTTGAAATAGTCACTTTACATGCTCCTGCATGGGAGTCTTGAAGTGCTATGCTAGGAAACCATTTGTTGTGATTTGTGTGTGTGTGGGGGGGGGGTGTTCTTCCTTCTCAAATTCTTCATCTATCTCAAAAGAGTGAGTCAGAGTTAGAATCGACAAAATAAAACAAACAGCAAGAAAGGGCACCGGAAACTGAAACCAAGTATCTCTTTCCATCTTCCAGAGGTGCCGCACAGAATCCTGAGATCTGAGACACCACCAGAAACACTGCTGAGGCTGCCCCTGTTAGGCTGTGGTGGTAAAGGCTAGACCAAGATGACTCCACCAAACAGCCATACGATTCTGTAGCTTCAGACACTGGAGAGATATCTCAGCCTACTTCGTGTTTTCAATAAGGAAAGTGGCCCCGGGCAGAAGTCGGCAACCTAGACAAAGGGTGGCTCTCAGATACACACGCTTCCTTCTTACAATTGTTTAACAATACAAAAGCCATGCTTAGCACAGGCACTGTCAAAGAGAAACTAACTAGACAACTCTGGTTCAAAACCCGACTTGAAGCCTACCAGATTTCTAGATGCCAAATGCTCTTGCCTTACGTAATAATCCCATGGGCAGACCAGATGTTCTTAGGGGGAGCTGGGCTTGACTCCCGGGTTCACCCTGCAATGTCTCACTGTTCCTCAGACGTAGCTGAGGCTGTCCAGGTTGATGGGGATAGAAGTAATAGGGCATATACAGAGGCTGGGGCGGACGGGAGCACATCCTGCTTTGATCAGGAAACTGCCTTGACTCCTAGGAAATACTCAGTTTCCTGATCAAAGCCCGACAGAGACGTCTGCATGCTTCACGATACACCTCATCCCTTGCTTCCACCTTCAGATGGGAAATTGGGCACTGAAGCCCGCAGACCAGTCACTCTGTAGGGCTAACAAACTACACATCAAGGCAGCCTAGGGTATGTGCCCCTGGTGTCAAGACAAGCTAAGAGTTCTTGAGGTTAGCTTTCACGACAATTACAAGCTGAGGTGGTTAAAGCAAACAGAGCCAAGCTCGTTGCCATTCCTGGATAGAAGATTATCCAAAATCAACATGGCCTAATTCTCCAATGTTGTGCGAAGGGAAGGCTGGGGCACAGGTAATCCGCAGTGACTCCTGTCCTGCTGGACAGTGCATTATGTGATGGCTTGCAGCAGCAGCCTTCCCGTCACAAGCCAGCCCCACTTAGGCCAATATTAAACCTGGTCTGCTTGCTCTGTGCTCCTGTGCATGGGACAACATGAGCAACATTCCTAGGAAGATCCTAGGTGCACTCACCCCAGCGTCTGGTCATTTCTTCTCAGTGACTAGATTACCTTGTATTAACACTCACCGACTACAGCAGATTTGAGTTGACAATGGCAAGGGAGCCTTAAAGAAACAGAAGTTGGGTATAACAGCCCTAAGAAGTGTGAAACACACAAATCCAGGAGGACTTGCTGCCTACCCACAACACAAGCACACATATGGAAATAATCACATTGCTGGTCTTGATGACTGAGGGTCTTTCAATGGAAAAAAAAACCCATCATGCCTTGCAGTAGAGGCAGAACACTGCAAACAGTGCTCACTCTTCCTTGAAGGAGGGGAGGGATAGGATAGCGTGTTCAGGTGTTGAGGTCTACAGCCCTCCCCGGTACACACAGATCCAACCACATGGTAGAAACCCAGGTGGAGAGCCCCACTGTCATCTCATCCAATGGATGGCCAGGTCAACCAAGTGAGCAGCGAGAGCGGCTGTGCCAAGTCAGCCAATCAACTGTTTATCAATTTGAAAAATTAGTCTCTATCATCCCAATAAGGGAATTTCCTCATCTCCAAGGGTGCTGTTGAAATCTGGATCTGCGAAGGCGGCCTTGGGAGGGAAGGAAAATGAGCACCCTGGAGACCCTCACTGAGTAATGAAGCTGGGCAGAGTCACATGGGTGCAAGTGGCCCCACGTGGATGCCATCTGGATTCCCAGGACCTAGGCACTCATAGCTCATGGCTCTGAAGCACGGAAAGGGCTCCAGGGGCTTCTGTGAGAGAATGCAGGATGTCCTCTACTCTGCAGTCACGGCACTGTGGTGCTAGAGCAAGGCTGTGTCTACTCATGTCCCTTTCCAGGTGAGCTTAGCAGTGCCCAGGGGAGGCGAGCATGGCCACAGCCTGAACCTGCGGCTCTCCTTCCTGCAGCCCTCTCAGAGTCCCCAGGCAGTCCCGGGATGGCAGTGCCTTCACTGCCAGGACTGGGCAAGGCAGGAAAAACCACCTTCTTTCTGAAAACTAGTTTTGCATTGATTAGTTGACCCAGTTCTGAGAAGAGCTATTTGGTGACTGCTAAGGGTCAGGAGGAAGTGATGCAATAATTGGTTACTGATGATGTAGCAATGATGAGGTTCTGTGTAATATGTGTCTGTATGTGTACATATGTTCTGTATGGGTACATGTGTTCTGTATGTGTACATATGTTCTGTATGGGTACATATGTTCTGTATGTGTACATGTGTTCTGTGTGTACATATGTGTCTGTATGTGTACATGTGCTCTGTATGCGTGCATATGTGTCTGTATGTGTACATGTGTTCTGTATGTGTACATGGGCTCTGTATGTGTGCATATGTGTTTGTATGTGTACATGTGTTCTGTGTGTTCACATATGTGTCTGTATGTGTACATGTGTTCTGTGTGTTCACATATGTGTCTGTGTGTGTACATGTTCTGTGTGTTCACATATGTCTGTGTGTTCACATATGTGTCTGTGTGTTCACATATGTGTCTGTATGTGTACATGTGTTCTGTGTGTTCACATATGTGTCTGTATGCAAGTGTGTGGAGAGGCCAGAGGTCAGCGTTGGGTGTCTTCTTCAGTTGTTCTCCACCATGTCTTAGAAAGGTTCGACAGCTTCATTCATTTACATAATTTTATTCCTTCTCATCCCCCTCCCTCTCCCTTGCCCCCCACCACACAGCCTTTTGAGACAGGGTCTTCAGACTGGTAGGGCCTCTGCCTGCTCTGCCTCCCCCATTCTGGAATACATCACTATTCAGTCTTATACCTCTCTCTCCCCAATGGTTGACCGTCTCCACCTTTGCTTCTCCCTAGCTCCCTTGGCTCCACAAACCAATAAAAGAAAGGGTTTTGCAGGGTTCACATTGTGCTAATAATCCCGTGTGGGTGCGCTGAATTCTCACAACCCTGAGTACGTTCAACTCTGGAGCTGCATCTCCACTTACAGGTAAAAAAGCTAAGCACAGACCCTTGCCAACATTTCTAAGCTGGCAAGCAGCAGAGCAGAGAGCGGGTCCGGACTTGACCGGTTGCAGAGTGCACGTCTTGAACGACTACGCTAACACTGGTCCAGGACCACTATGGCAGACATCCCCCAAGAGAATCTTCCTAAGATTTCAAGGTGATGCCTGATATAAAATGTTAGCTGCCTGTAAATAAACTTGCTACACATGACCAAATATAGAAAAGCCAACATGTCTCGCCACCTCTGTCATTGCTACGGACTCGTCCCAGACCACAGTTTTCTTTTACGAACTCTGTGAGGACACACGGGTAGCAGGGTAGACCTGCCCGCTCTTCCTCCTGTTGGACATGTCCTGTGCACACAACACCATCTACCTGACTTGCCAAGAATCTGATCATCCTTTTTGAAATTGTACGGTTTTGAATTGTATAGTGATCAGTGAGATCACGTTAACCAATGAACTACTGAGGGGTTAAGAATGTAGAGCGCGTGCCTATCAGGCCCTGGGTTTGGTCCCCAACATAAGAAAATAAAAAAAGGTACTGAGATACATTGCTTAAGAAATCCAATTTCTGAGGATACACTGGTAAAGCAGTCAACAGAGTGCCAAGGGGCACGCACAAGGGACAGTCTCTGAACCGTACCATGGATACCCACACCAGGAATTCTGCCTTGCGGTTCAGTCACCAAAGTCATCCCTGGGAATAACACTACCAGGCGGAAACACATGGTACAGGGCAGCTGAAATGATCGGAGCAGCCCACTGCCTGCATGCGGTTAGGCTTTGAAAAAGGATTACCGCTCCTTAATCTGCAGAGGTGAAGACTACGAGGGAACAGTGCTCAAAGTCTATGAAATCAGAAAGAAATAGAGAAAATGGCTCTGACCCTATCTGCAAATCCCCGAATTCTATCCCTCTACAGCTTCAAGGGAGCCACTTTCAGAGCCAGCCACACAGCGGACTATTTTCTCAGCAGGGAATAAATTTAGAGAATTATTATTTTGAGAAGTGGTATAGTCTAAGAGGGAGGTTAAGTTTTAAAACGTTTTAACAAGCCCTCAGGTGACAAAACCAAAGGATCCAGTCCTGGGAGGTCCATCTGAAAAGTACGAATGACGTATCTAGTCTCTCCTGAGGTGCTCCTGCCCAGGGCTGACATGGGGCTGGGTGGTCCAGCGATCCTCCAGCCTCCTCTCTCTCCACCTTGTCAGCTGGACGGTTCATAAATATTCAGAACAGGGCCCATGCATATCCTTGTGCCGAATTTTGGAATGTACTGGGACGTCTCGGGAAACCAGTACAGCACAACCACGCATTCTTTGCGGGGAGTTCTCCTCAGTCCTTACCACAGTCTTTGTCCTAAGATTCTGAATTAGAATTCAGGGGAATGGTTTGACCATGAGCGCAGGAAAAATGGGACGCCTTTAACGATACCTTCAAGGAAAACTCACAGTTGCTGCTCACAGAGCAATGTTTATACCATGCTGTGCTGTTGAGGGGCTAAAAACCAGTTAAATCTCAATGGGGACGCTGCTGGTCACACAAGAACACAGATCAATGAATTCAAATTTAAGGGGGAATTAAACATACCAATTATATAGTCGTCATCACAGCCCAAGATTTTAAACTCTGGAATGGACTGAAGTTCCTGGAGGAGGAGCCATCCACCTTCCCAGACTGGGCTCTGCTAAGCACACAGGGGCTAACTTTCTAGAGGGAAGAGAATCAGCTCCTTCCCCCAAGAGCCAAGCATTAATCACTTCAAGCATCTAATAATAGGTGATTGTTTGGGGGTTGGGAAGCTGGTTGCAGAAGTAAAGGTAGTGGATTATGGTGGGGGGCGGGGGTGGGGGCAAAGACTCCAAGTCCATTTAGAGAAAGGAAACTTTTAACAATATAGCCAGCTTTTGGATCACTGGTAGGATGAGGCACTAAACAGAAGGGGGCACAGGGGGCATGGAAAGGGGTGTGGGGGGCTGAGAAGAGAGAGGCTTCCTGGAACAAGAGATAGCTAACAACTCATGCTAACCTTGCCTGCCACACAAACTGGAAGGGATCCCTTCGTATCCCTTCAAATTGCAAGTCTGAAAAAACTCCCATACGTTCATGTGGGGAGCACCAAAGCAGCAGAGGTGGGGAGGGCTGGGGTGGGTACGGGGTAAAGTGTCACCTTGCTTCTCCTTGTGGACTTGGGAGTGATCTGGGCAAGAAAACTGGGCCATCTGGAGTTCAGAAGTCGAGGGAGATTCGGGAAGAACCAGGAAGATGAACACACGTTCATCAGCCACACAAAAGAACGGAGCAGAAAGAAGCCTGGATTTGGGCACTCGCGTCTGGCAAGGAGGCCGGCAGCAGGGCTAATGAAGCATTTGCAGTGTGGGACCTGTGCCAGTGCAACAAAGATGTGCTGGGGCTCTGCAGATGTGCCAGGGCCCCCAGAGCAAAATAATGACATAATCACCAACAGTGTCACAGACCAGACTGTACACAAGGTGACAGGGGAGGGAGGCCTGGAATACACACACGCACACACACAGAGGACTTTCCACGGCCGGCCGGCCGCAGTGGCTGTGGCCCTGAGGGCTGGGCTGCGGCCCGCCCTGTCTCAAGTTCCCAGGTGGAGTTGGTGTCCCTCTCTGCCCGGGTTCTCACCCAATTCCAGTGAGTGCCAATGAGGCAGGGGAGATCTGAACCACTTCGGGGAGTAAATGGCAGAAGCTGAATGAAGGGAGACAGGCAGAGGGAGATGGAACTCCAGAGAACTGAGGGAGTGAACCTCTAATATCTGCAACTTCTGCTGTGTGTGGCTCTGGTCACAACCTAAGGCACAGGGGAAAGGAAAATACGCAAGGAATAGTCTGGGGCAATCTGTGAGCGGGCAGACCACAAACTAACCACCAGCATAAAAAAAGGGGTAACCTCAAACTGGGGGTAAAAGCAATGACTAAGCACGGGATGGAAGGCAGACGGGCCCTGTTCATGTTTTAAACAAGATCTCCCAGCAGGCCCTGTCACCTGCCCCGGTGGCTCTTGCTCTCAGTAAGGTGGGTGTGTTGGTACAGCTGTCTGGCTTTTAAGTGACTTTTGTCAGTCTGAAAGTGAAAGTCTGTTTGAGAGGTTGAAAGAACAATAGCTTGGAGCCCGGAAGAAGAACTCCAAGCACAAAGGCCTCCTACACCAGTGTCCCTTTTCATAGCGACTCATGAAATATTCATGAGGAGAACTTGAATTTTTTATGACCCCTTTTTGGTTTGACTATATTACTTGTGTCAACGCCCACATTCAGGTTCTCCTTAAATACCAAAAAGGTCTGCTGTGGCAGTGTTTCCAAAGAGTCCCAGGGACAGAGTTGGCGGCGGCGGCCATCCGGCAGGCCTGTCCGTCCAAACAGAATCACTAGGAGGGACACAGATTCTTTTCAATATGGTTCCCGTCAGCCTTGAAGCTGCCATCCTCTCTACACTGTCGATATTTTAAACCTTACTAATTTGCTAGCTCAACTCTTCGGAAGAACGGTTATATTTGTTTTTCTTGGCTTCACCCTACTTAACAGAAAAAAACCCAGCCTAATGATCAGCCATAGAGCTCTTCTTTCTTCCCAGAAGCGCTTCCACCTTCCATCGTTACTTTGTATCTCGGCCAAAAGTGGGAGGGGGCTGGGGAACAGATTGTATTTGTTTTTTGTCACGTCACCAAACAGCCCTGGAGATTGGCTTAAGGCAATCTTGGAGGGTGAAGCCCGATTTTAAAACTAGAATAATCTACTTTCAAGAGTTAAACTCCGATGCTTTACCCAAAAAGGCTGTTTGCGAAATAGTGCTGCCAACTCAGACGGGTGGTTTGAAGAGACACGAGCAGATGACGGTTAGACATTCTGCCCTGTGACTGACAAGGAAGCCAGTTGTGAAAGCTAAATACTACCCTGTCGGGGACAATGAGAAGATTGGATTTGAAACTGTCATCCAGGTGAAAGGGGAGGGGCAAGTCCCAGCAAGCTCTGGGTTTGCTATGGGAATCTGTTTAATCCAGGCCACATACTCAGGCTGGCTTTCAATGTGGTGTCAGAACTTCTCCAGACA
The DNA here is from genome assembly GCF_018167655.1 of Microtus oregoni. Lineage (NCBI taxonomy): Eukaryota > Metazoa > Chordata > Mammalia > Rodentia > Cricetidae > Microtus > Microtus oregoni. The sequence goes on from NW_024543221.1 coordinate 13,992,337, forward strand.
TTCAATCCAGGATAGATGGAACACAATAGCTACATCGCACCAAAAGAGGCAGCTACCACCAGCGGCTCTCAGGAGGGAACTTGTGCTCTCCGTCCTACTGATAACCCTTTGTGGGATGAAGGAAGAAGTGAGGCTAAGAGGACGGCACGCAGACAATACACCCCTCCACACTGTCCTCAGACTTTGCTCATCATCCAGGGATAATTAATTATGAAGGCCTGAGGGTATGCCGGAGCAAGAGAAAGCCCACCACTGCCTCAGCACCCCAGCCGCCACCTCTGTGCTTGCTAAATGCTTTGCCTATTGGGGTACAGCCGCCAGGGAGCCAACAGATCACAGGGAGGGGTGAGCGGGAGAAAAGCAAAAGATTTTTTTTTGTATGTGCGTCCACCCTTGTATAATTCCATTCTCACTGTGAACTCATCCATACACAAAACACAAGGACAATTTTTTTTTTTTTTTTTTTAGAGAAAGAGCCACAGGGTAGGTTACAGTCAGAAATGGGCTCTCGGTGGTGTGTTAAAAAGATGGTCTTTTCACCAAATCATTCACAGAGGCAAAACAGACAAACACAAAGAGTTGAGAGTTTTTCTCCTACATTAAATGGAGTAACTGATAAGGTCAGACATGTGATACCTAAAGACACGGATCCACGAACTCTTGAAGTCAAAGGGCCTCTGTGCGCCGAGGCTCAATCTTTCAAAGGAAACAGATCACAGAACTCCACTGAACCCCCTTTAAACTTTATGAAGCAGGAGGGGAAAAAGCTCTAAGTAGGGAAGCTAGACAGAAGAGCCTTGAACTATTTTCTGAAGGAGAGATGAGGCCTCCCTAGGCCGCCACAAAACACCTTTTTTTTTTTTCTAAAGGCTCCTCTGAACTTTGATATGTGCCAAGACACTGCTATTGAAAGCTGTATAATTACGTGCTATAGCCACTGTAGAAAATTCTTTGTTCCCCCCAACAAAGGACAATGAGCACAGTGCAGCGACATTACACACTATCTTTTTCTTTAAGAATGTTCGCTCGGAGAGGTCATGGGACGCTATCACTAATAAAGCTGTTGAGTAAGGGGGTTTTCAAGTTGTCCTCTTACTGTGCTTGAATGTAGCCCAGTGACAAAAAGAGACATGGGGGGCTTAAAAAATGCAATATTGCCAAACAGACCATAAATCAATGGACCCCTTGCTTCATTATACTGATGAACACTTTGAATCTCAGAAACAGCAAAGAAACGGAGCCTTGCACTGGGTGAGGGTGTGCCCTTCAGCCCTACTTCCAGCCTGCTGCTCTCCCTCCCTCCCCTCCCCTCTCCTATTTTGAGTGATCATTCTGTGGGTACCTTCCCAGTCAGCCATGTGTGTACGTGTATTTAGGGATCATTTATTCAGTCTCTTAAAAGATCAATTTGGCTTGTCACCAGTGAGACTGGCACAGGAAGGAACAGAAAGTGTTTCTCCTCCTCCTTGCCACCCACTAAGAGTGTGTTGTGTAGAAAGCTTGTTCAAATGGCTTGGTGGCTTTGAGGCCAAAAGATAGCAATAGCGGTAAAGGGTTTTCAGTCATGCGCCAGTTAGCCAAGCCATCGCTCACATTTAAGTATCTATTTGGAGCAGAGGGAAGGGCTTCCAAATTCCACCTGTCTTCCTGCTTCTTTATAGAAAGGCTTCCAAACTTGCTCATTCTGCTTGGGCTGGCTGGAAGCGGGAACAGGCTGGGTAAGGAAAAGTTCAGTACATGCTGAGGGGAACGGTGGTGGAAGGGTCTCTTGGGGGGAGACACGCTTTCATTTTCAATGTCCAAGAAGAAAGGGAGAAATTACATAAAGAATTACATAGACGTACCCCTCTTGCCTGTCATGTGTCGTTAGAGAAATGTCAGCCCCACAGGCTCTGTGATGGTTATACTCAGTGACATGCTATGCCTATCGCTACCGTAGGAAGTGGCATTTACCAGCCCACTAATGAATGAATCAAGTTCCCGGGTCTATTTATTTCTAAGCCTTCCAGCCTCCATCCTGAGCCCTTAGCAAGGGGCAAAGGAGATTAGTCAGTTTCATTGGGAACTTGGACTCTGCCGACGGGCTGATTAGCCACTTGAGGGGCCTGCGAGGAGCCTTACTTTCCACAGTACAAGTACCTCATGATAGCCACTGAGAAAGTGGGCCCCATGTGCCGGGTGACAGTTATCTCATCTTTGTCTCAGTTCATACTCATGTCACCCCAAGTCCCCAGCCTCTTCATCCTGTCCTCTGAGTTGCACCAAGGCAGCATCCACACCTTGGCTCTCTGGGCTCCACAAACAGCGGGAATAACCTCTGAGTCATACGGGTTAGGTACCGAGCGTGGATTCTTCACAAACTGGTAAACTGGCTTTGGGAACTAACGGGCATCATTGCCTTCCTCCTCCCACAGTGGAGGGGGAAACAAAAAAGCAATAAGATCTGACTTCATTGGCCCCTGAAGTCAGAAGTGTAGCTATGATTTAACAACTGGAAAGCAATGCCAAACCTCCCTTCCCTGCCCATAAAAAAAAAAAATCTTTTGGAACCCCTTCAAAGTGAAGTGAGAATAAAACAGAGCTATACACCATCACACCTGGAAAGATGGATTTCTTGCTGCCAATCGCATTACACGGGAGAGGCAGGGGTGGAAGATGCAGCTGAGATAGCACACCTTCTCCCTGCACGTCTGTAACTCCGTCTAGAAACGACACACCCCAGGCTGTGGAGTCGACTCCCCTCCCTTTGGTACAAACCAAAAGTGGCACTGCTTTCTCCCTTCAGTTCTTCTCCCGCGTTCCCCTGGGCTGTCTCAAACTCTCAACACCCTGAGTTTGGATGCCGTGCCAAGAGTCCTGGCTATTGTGAAAGCTGATAGAGTAAGCTCTCGGTCACTTAGAAGGCCAGGGAGGACAGATCTCTGCAGGCCACTCCCTCCTGCCCGGTGACAAACCGTCCTCAACTGCTTCCTGGTAGGCCAGGAATGGGCAGCCTCTCCTCTGCAGAGCCACCAGAGTCAGAGACTGAAGGAGGCTGGTGCTAAACAAGGGCAGAGGACACAGGCTGGAGGGTGGCACCCAGGGCCTCCCAGAAACCAGCAGCAGGAGACAGAAAAGAAGGAAGAAAACGTCCTAGTACTGAAGGGGAAAGTCAGAGGGAATCCCTGCTCCCTGTCCACTGCATGGGCCCCGCCCACTTGGAATAACCTAGAAACCATTCAAGCCTTGCCTTCATTGTGCTGTTTCTATCCTCGTCACTGCTAGTGCCCCCAGCAGGAAGTTAAAGCCATGAATCCCCACAAAGGAATATCAGTAAACAGTCAACAGGTGCTAGCTATTTTATTATTGTTATATACAATTGGTGAGAAAGTGTGCGCGTTTGTGTGTGTGTATGTGCACGCACGCACGTGCATGTATATGTTTGCTTGTGTGGGGACATGTACATAGTGCATGTGGCAGTCCGAGATTGGCATCTCACGTCTTGCTCTGTCACTCCCCATCTTATTTTTAAGACAAGGTCTCTCACTGAACCTGGAGCTCATGGCCCCTGAGTTCCAGAGATCTGCCCTCCCACTCCCCCTTCCCCCAGCTTTGACACGGGAGCTGGGGATTAGAACTCAGGTCCTTGTGCTTGTCTGGCAAACATTTTACCAACTGAGCCATCTTCCCAGGCTTAAGAGAATTTTAATATGTAATCTATAAGATGTTGGATGGTTTGAGCAGCTAATAGGGAGATAGCTAATAGGAACTTTGTACTGACTGGATCCCTGAGCATCATAGAGATGTAACCCCTGTCTCTACTACGCTTCATCTCTGTTTAATGTTCTGGAGACAGAGACTACGTTCCCACCTTCCCCTCTAGCTTATGCTGAAGCTCCTGGTCTATTTTAGTTGATGTTAAGAAGAGAAACTTCAATGCAAGGGTGAAGCTGTGCACATTATCATCCCAGGCATTCGGCAAGAGGTGCCGGGGCTACTTTTGGCTCGCAGCCACAGCCCACACTGGCAAAGCTGCAGAGATAAGAACAGTGGCTTTTTAAGCATCTCACTTAAGCAGTGACCTCCATGCTCAAAGGCACGGAGAAGGAGGGACCCCTTATCTGAAGCCTTGTAAGTCAATGTGCCAGACTCAGAGGCTGAGTTAAAATCTATTTAGTGGTGGTGGTGGTGGTGGTGTGTGTGTGTGTGTGTGTGTGTGTAACAACGTTAGAGTACAAGCTGCTGAGTCTTGCTTTCCACATTTCTGGAGAGAGCCCATGTTTTGTTTCTTGTTGGCTTTTTTTTTTTTTGTTTGTTTGTTTGGTTTTGGGGTTTTTTTTTTTTTGGTTTTGTTTATAAGTGAAGGAGGAACCAGCCTCAGAATAGTCCAATAACTTGCCCAAAGTCACATGAGAAGTGACAGGATTCCTGCCTAGGCCCCACTCTACCCACAGTGGAGCAGTCTTAAAATAGACTATGCAGATAAAGGCGAGGTGGCCTGGCTGGAAGTGGATTTGATTCCCAGAGAGAGAGCTATCAGATGGTAATCATATGAAGGAGGCTTTGGATGATGCTAAACGGAGCAGCTTGCTGGGTACCTCTTGATGCCAGTGTCTCCTGCTTGTGCCGTTCTGCTGCCTGTGCTGGGGATAGGGGATTAAATTTCAGCAGGTAGGTTTAAGTGCCCTGAAGATCCCAGTGTGCATTTAAAGGGCCTGTCCCTTCTGGCCCGAGATCAGAAATTGCCTAATGAACACTGGGTAGTCTTTTTATGGAGACCGAGGCACCTGCCCAGCGTGTATTTGTTAAAAAATAATGTGATTAGTTCACTGGTGGGCAGCAGTAGCTCCTGGGGTAGAGTCTTGGAAGAGAAGAAACAAGAAGCTAAATTCTTGAAAAAACAAAAAAACAAAACAAAACAAAAAGAAACTAAATTCTTACACAATATTTCTTCAAATATCTAGCCACTTGCAATGACTTCAGCTTTGGAATGCAACATTGTTGCTGTTGTTTTTCATGACAGGGTTTCTCTGTGTAACCGCTCTGGCTGTTTTGGGACTTGCTTTAGACCAGGCTGGCCACCAACTCCCATGTCCACCTGCCTCTGCCTCTCCAGTGCTGGGATTACAGGCGTGTGCCAACAAACCCAGCCTGGAAGGCAACATTTGCTTATAATTTATCCACACCATCAACCAATGTGGTGACAGTAGAGACTTTGAAAACAGAAGGGGGCTAGGTGGCTCAGAGGATAAGGTAGTGAGTGACCTTGCAGTCAAGCTTGGCTGCCTGAGTTCCTTCTCTGGGATTCACGAGATGAAAAGAGAAGAAACCACTGACTCCTGCAAGTTGCCCTCTGGCCTCGCCACTCTCTAGACCTCTCTCTCACACACAGTAAATAAACAAATAAAAGGATAGTGGATTTGAATTCCAAGAACTCCTATTTTTAACACATTTAGCAGAAGAAAATCTTTCAAACCGTTCAAATTTTCAAGGAAAAATTTTGACTTCCCCTTTGTGAAACTTGCATGCCCATTCTTTACAAGCTCAGAACTGATCTGCATTGCCCAGAACAACAGGGAGGAGAGCTGGAAAGGAATGAACAGGCAGTGAGAATATACTACCCGGGAGAGAGAGGGTCAGGTCTCTCTACAGACAAAGCCAGACCATCGGGGTTCCTCTTTCCCTTGACATAAAGATGTTTCTGGGTATCCCTGGGTACTTATTTATAGAAGAAGAATACTAGCATAAGGTCCCTCAGATTCCTGCCTCGCAGTGGCACGGGATCTAGCCAGGAAGGTTTAAGGAATGATCAGCGTAGTCAAGGCACAGCTGGTATGGTCTACCCTCTCCCAGGGGCTGTCTATAGAAGTCCCCCCACCCCCACCTCCAGCTATTGTTGCCTTTTGAGCATTGGGAGCTTGCTCTTGTGGTCTCATGCAGTCATCATGTCGATGACAACTGTGCCAAGGCTCCGCATCAGCCCGTAAAGAAGCACCTGACTCGCAGCCCACACACCTTTCATTGTTGCACGGATATGGCTTCCTGGAAATTGTCTGTATCGCTGTGCACACATCTAGAATGGTCCCATATGTAAGAGGAACGCACAAGCTACTCATCCCTCCCCAAAGCAAACATAAATAAACATCAAAGTCAGGCTGGCGAGATCTCTCAGTGGGTCAACGTTCTTGCCACAATGCCTGAAGACTCCAGTTCAGTTCCTGGGATCCACATGGCGGAGGGAGAGAACTGGCTCCCACAGTTGTCCTCTGAACTTGGTGGGCACTCTATGGATCAAGCACAGCCCCCGCCCCCCACACAGTCAAGGCCACACACTTGTGGACACACACTAAACAAATACATAGAAATGCAACTAAAAATTTATAAGCAAAAAAAATGAATGCAATCTTTTGAAATATGCTCAGTAAATTCTCACGCCACTTCCTCCCAGGAAGGACACAGGTGAAGGTGGAAATCATGGAATCGCTTACCCACCATCTCTAGACTTCTCAAGCAGACACTTTTGCAGTTACATTGCACACAGTCTGTACCCTTCAGTTCATGTGTGTACCCCACAACATAAATGAAATCATCCTATGTTTGCCCTTTGCTTCAGACTTTTCAATTCTCTTGCCTGCGTTCTCTTCCACGTAAGCTGGATGGGGGGGGGGCGTGGAAATGGAACGGCTGTGGGGGAGACACATGATTCTCCTGGTTGTCTGGCATGCTACCACGCATGCTTAATTAAGAAACCATTGCAAAAAAAAACAGAGTCCTTCCCAAAGAGCATGAAAACAAATAACGAAAGAGGAGACGACCTGAAGGCTGGCTCCTACCTCAAAGTCATTTGCTTTGTTGTAGTGCATGTTGAGGGCTCGGTACAGCTCACAGTCTCTGGTGATGGACAGCTCTTCTGTGCTGGTGACCCCATCGTTGATGGCTTGACGCGCATACTTCTCCATCTGAATATAGTAAAACTCACGGAAATTGCTGAACCACTTGATGAGCTGGGAAGTAATGCATCTGTTGAACTGTTAAATTTAAATGTTGAAAACGGTGAGCATGCCGCTGTTCTCCTGTTAGCTGACATTGTTAATGTTTCCCTCCCCATTTTACCTGGAAAGCAAGGTGGTAAGTTCCACCAAAATGGTGGCAAGACGAACAACCATTCTCACAGAGTATTAGAAGGTACACTCATGACAGAAACCACACTCTCTACACCACTCCAAGTGGAGAAGCCATAGTCTAAGTCAGATTTTCCATGGATGGATTATCTCTTATTTACAGAAAACCCCACTGTTCTACCTTCAGTAGAGGGCATGCATCTGCTTATTGCATGGAGACCCATTGGAGCCAGGGTCCTAGGCAGAGTTGGTACTTCCAAGCTCCAGTATGACGTCAGCAGCAGTAGGACATGGTCTGTGTGTCTGTGTGTGTGTGTGTGTGTGTGTGTGTGTGAGAGAGAGAGAGAGAGAGAGAGAGAGAGAGAGAGAGAATGGGTGTGTGTAGGACTGTCTGTGAATGTGTGAGACTGTGTGTGACAGTGTGTGTGTGTGTGTGTGTGTGTGTGTGTGTGTGTGTAGACTGAAGACAGGCCCCATGCATGCTAGACACATGCTCTACCCCTGAACTATATCCCTAGCCCTGTGTATATTTTAAATAAGAATTTCTATCACTACATGGCAATCGTATTCAATGAGGGAAACCTGCTTTTCTCGAAAATGGTAAGACTCATTTGTGCATAGGTTTTGGTGCTGGGTGACCCCACGCCCATGTCTCTGTAATCCATGCATTTTACAGTTCGGCTACCGTATTTACTTCCAGTGTGGTCTGGGGAAACCTTGATACCTGTCCCTGTGTTCTCTGCAACCAGGACTTGCAAGGCCCATGGCCCCTTCCCTTGACTGCCGTGTTGTCTGGGAGGCGTGGTTAAGACACAGTTCACAGATGGCAGAGACAGGACCTTTATTACGTTTCTTTTTAAATGCCACGTTACTATAGCATGATTGGGCTTTAAAAGTTTGTTTACCCAGGTTTCCCAACAACCTTTGAAATGAAGATGTCTTCCTGGACGGGCAAATGGTCCCATCCTTATTGACTGCTTTCCTCACGAAAAGGACAGGTGTGTCCTAACTTGCCAAGTCAGAACCAATAAATCCATCGCTTTCTATGGGGCAGGCTGACAGACACCCCTCCCTTTTGCCATCAGGTCCATTCCCTTCCCTGGGCCCCCAGAAAAGGGTGTCCATCCATCAAATATCAACAAGGAACACTTATCAAATCCTGGCCCTGAGAATCTCCAGGCTGCAAGAAGCTGACAGCTAAAGTGTGTGGGGGGCTGTAATTACTGCAGAAAGTTGTTTCTCTACCAGCACAGATAACAAGCGAATGAAAATTTATGGCAGAGAATAGAAGTCACAAGGAAACAGAAGCAGAGGACTGGTGTTCCTCCCAAAAGGCCATCTTGCATCCTAATTGCCGTGGAGTTGCAAGGGCCCTTACAGATAATTGAACAGAAAATGATTAAGTCATCAGCAAACCGCTTCTGCTTGCAAGAGTTCAAACATGTACTTAACCTGTCCAAGAATTATATTTTCCCTCTGTGCGCCTGCTCTGTCTCCATTCAGCCTCGCGGGGAACCCGATTAGAAAGACAACTGAAGGACCCCCGTTATCTGATCTTCTGGTGGCCGATTTCAATAGAACTTAAACCCATTACGATTTGCTGAACTTGGACTTCTTTCCATTTTATCTGAGCAGTAAAATACACTGTCCAAATTTCCAGACACTGAGATAAGGCCTACAGGCCCCCGTGACGGCTAACTGTTCCTTTTTAATTCTTTTAGAACAAGAAACAAAACATTACAAAATGATAGCAGGCTGGGCACTGGGGAATGAAAATTGCTTTGACATGGAGATTAGGCCTCTGTATTGTTACAAGACATTGTCTCATATGGACAAGAGTACTGTAGAAGGAAAAAAATAGAGGGGCATTTTTTTTTTCTAGAATGGTCATGAATGACCTAATGGAGGGGGACAAAAAAGTAAGTGCGCTTGCCATTATGAACGAACGGGGCATAAAGGGAGATTTAAAGCGTATTGTTGGAGGCTGGAAATACCAGAGAGAGAGAATGGGCAGAAACAACAGACTCCAAACCCGAGATAGGCAAAAAGAGCAGTGTCCACAGCTCCGAGAGCGGAGCTTTCACCGCCACCAACGGGAAACGAAATGTGTTCTGTTTTCCGTTCCTGGCTAAGAGCAAAACGCAAGCGGCTTGTTCTTCACGTGGAAGGAGGAAAAGAATTCAACTTTAAAAGAGTTAATTCCGTGTGCTCTGTGTAGCGCTTTACGAGCAAAGGATCAATTGTTCTATAAAGGCAAGCTCTGTAGTGTGCTAATGTGTTACTGCAAAAACTAATCGCTTCAATAAAGAGGCTGTGTTTCCAGAGTGTGCGAGCCTCCGTGACTTTGATTAATACTTCCCACGGGACATCTCAGCCTCAATATGGGCTGGAGAAACTTCCTAAATATTCAATGAGCATGGTCAAAAGATGTATAAAACAAATCAACCTGACACCTTAATCCGGCTAGGCAGCAGTTGACTCAAGGGGTGGAGGGAACGAGATACATCATTTAACACGGCAGGCTTGAAAGGCTGTGAACGCCTGCTCCTCAAAGCTGAGATGACACCGAATCTGTTGTGCTTAGTGGTCTAGGAGTTATTGGTGTGTATGTTAAAATCACCCAGTGGTGAACGGGAAGCCAGGGAGGCCCTTCCATCCTGGCATCTCTTGTACAATTCACAAACATGTTCTCAATGGACCTGAAAGCAGGATGAACAGAGAGCTGTTTGCTAAGTGTCCGTGGAGGGAGTGGAGTCTCTGAGAGAACACAGAACTCTCGGTTCTCACTGGAGTAGCTAAGCTAAGGGGGCCCAGGACTTGTCTCTTGTGTCCACCATCCCGGCACAGCATCTCTGAGGGCCTGTGACCTCTTCTAACTCTTCTCCTGGGTGATGGTGGGAGCCACTTGGGGATGGCCAGCAGTGGTCCAGGCCTGGAGGGAGACATGCAGTCATGTGCCTCACTTGGTCTCAGCTCGCGTTCAGAAGAAGGATAAGCTCCATCCAACACCTGTTCTCCAGCCATGGCTATGGCAGACATCTAGCTAGCATCTAACTCAAGAAATTAAATAGTTTCTGCATATACTGTTTCTACCGGTTGTTTTTTATTGCAAAACGAATGCATAGTCACTATTTGAAGTGGAAAAGACTCAACGATTTGAAAGAGTATATCTTATTAGGGTTAGGATTTTTTTTTTAAAGATGAACGTGCCAAACCAAGTGCTGTATGTCTTTTTCAAGAAATATAACCAGGTGGCATTTCTGATGAAATTCTAGGATCCCTTTCTCAATTTCTAGAGGTCTCCGAATTCTAAAATGGTTTCTTGAATCTTAACTGCAATAACACTTTCCCTGTGCATCCATACATAGCACAGTATCTATTTCTTTTAGCCTTAAAAATAAACAGATAATGACTTTTGTAGATATATGTGATCAGCATAATAGACACATGCTTGTACAGGAACAGGGAATCGACAAGACGTGGGTTCACCCGAACTTTAGGGAGCTTGGGCTGCTCTGCACTGTCTTCTCAAAGGTCTGAAGTGCTTCGTTTCAATTGGCTCCTGCGCACGTCACGAAAGCATCCCTCTCGTTAGCTCAGGGAATACAAATTCATTTATTACTAGCCAAATGGAAAGATGTAATTAGGAAACTTAAAAATGTATAATTCATTCCAAAAATGAAGGAGAAATGACCTTGCGTGGCTTTCTGCTGTGGGTCGCACATGGTACTGTTGTCTTTCATTACAGAGGATCATTATTGTTCAACTAAACTCATACAGACTTTAGCCACTACCCCTCCTAGTGGGGTTAAAGTATGGATCAAATCGATAATTGAATATTAGTGCATTTAAAAATAAAACATTTGCCCAGGTACTTTATCGTGGCTTGGACAGAGTAAGTGGTTCCATGTGCAGTTAGGTTTACTCGCTGGGTTCTGAGGGAACAAGAAGCTTTTTTTCCTCAGATCTATTTCAGTCCCTTGGCATTCATGCAAACACACAGAATTAGGACATTATTAATGCCCATATCTACTCCTGAGTAGTGCTGTTTGGCTCAAAATGGCTTGGGTTTTCTACCCCCACATCCCGGGAGGCTCATTTCACTACTGTGTGACCAGTGTTTAAAAAGTTCTTTGGTCAGTCTCTGGATGGAAGAAGGTGCTATAGAAAAACATATGAGACAATGCCATAACATTATAAAAATGCAACAGATTATGGCAGAGAGAGGGGTGAACCAGGAGGTAACAGGACACGCACATGGCACACACATTATAACCCTCCTCGTCTCCTTTTTAGAGCCAAAGCCAGGTTGGCCAGGTCCTAGAAGGCTTTCAGGCATCTCCACCTGACAACCAAGGACAGCTATGAATGTCGACAAGTTTACTAAAAACATTATGAAAAATTATTTTTGTGATGTGTGTGTGTTTGTTTATCATTACTGCTAAACTAAAACTCAGTTCTTGAGTAGGAGCTTTGGAAATGGCAACGTCCTGTCCCACTGTCAAAAGGTTGGGCATGCCTGTGAATGAGACTAACAATGGCCAGTCCTCCACCACTTGCTCCAACCAACAGGTCCACTATAGAGCGCCACCCACCAAATCCAGGTTCCTTCCCTGACCCCTTATGGCACCAGCCTTTTGTGTGCCTATGGTTCCCTTTCCAGCCTCAGGCTACTTTCCCCACTCTGTCCAGTTAGTTGGCGCTGGAAAAGAACACACCTCCCACTTAAGCAACACAGCAAGAGAGAAAAGGCTGAAGTTAATACATAGTTCAGAAGCAAACAGAAGGAAAACAAAACTTCTCCCATAAGGCCAAATTAAATATTAGTGATGAAACCAACATGAACTGGCCTGCCAAAATGCAGCCATAGGCTCGGCTTGGGCCTGAGATGCAGGCCAGCATGAGTGAGGGAGAGTAGGAAAACAAGCTCATCTTGGTGGCTTGTGAGACCTGGGTGGAGGAAATCAGAACCTGTATACACTGAGGTAGGCAGGGGAAGGGTTGGGGGGCACCCAACCCCCCCAAACCAATCTCAGCTAATGTAATGTTTATCAAATTCCTTGGCTAATGATACCATGAGTGCCATTCTAATCACCGAAGCCCGGTCTGTTTTTAAAAAGTTACACATGATTAACACAACTCCAGGTTGATGGAGATAATTACTTCAAACCCACACACATACAAAACACAGGCACTTGTGCATGCACACACACATGGACACACGCACACACATGCACATGCATGCACCCGGCCCCAGAGAGAACCAGGAGGTCCCAGTATTCTGCAGAATGAGGGGGGCTGCAGCTGTAGGCCGACAGCTTTCATATCCTCATTTGAATAATGTGTCCTGAATCTGTCACTTTATTCATTCCCCCTTATGCTCCGTGTACCCTACATCAACAACAAATTAAGTTGTAAATAAGAGACAATCATCACTTTTGTTTTTAAGCAGCTACTGCATAGAGAATTTCAGCGTTCGCTCCTTTCGACAGGAGGCGAGGTGCTGAGAGTTAGCGTTCAGAGGCACACATACAGAGAAATCAACAAAAACAGAAACAGTTTACTGCTGCAAAAACAGTGGATTTTTTTTCCTGGAACATCCAGACATTACCAAGAGAGATTTCATCCAGGAAACTACTAAAACACATAAAGACAGAGGCAAAGTCTCCTGGACCGCGCTGGTCACGCATGTGAATTGGGAAACAACCTCAGGTCTTAATGGACAAGTAGTATGTTTGCTTCCCACGTTTGGACAAAAGGACAAGAATGGCCACTCATCCACAGCCCAGGCATCATCGGAAGTTGACCCCACACTCATCTCCATTAACTCCCAAGAGTCCGGACCACTGCTGCCTCCATAGACAACGAAAGAGGGGGAATAAAAGCGGCCCCTACCTTCACATCAGAGAAGTAGGTCTTCAGCATGTTGGAGCTGGGGTAGCGGGTGTAAAAGAACATGAGCTTTGCCTTTTTCAAGTGATTGGGTGACAACCCTTCCTGCATGTAGGATGCAATCAGTTAAGGCACAAACAAGGTTAAATGAAAGGGGTTATCCCTCCTGTCCCCATCTCCACACATACTCAGAGATTCTGGAGTCCCCCAAGCCTGGGAAAGCTGAGAGGTCACCCATATGGGTTGTGGAATCCATCACTGACTGGCCACCTTGCTCACTGCCTGTTTTGGATTGCCGAAGGAAATGGTTAGGATGCTCAATTCGGTTGCATATTCTTGGCTAATTCCTGATGAGGGTGGCCAAGCCCTCCTCCTCCATTCGAAGTCCAATATGCTATCCATACAGTTCACTTGTTGCTAAGGAGACGGACCGACCTAACACCACTGCCGGAGGCTTACCTAGGAGCCTTGCTCCCTGTCTGCAGTTACAGTCTGTTTGCTCTTTTCTGCAGTTTGCCTGTGGTCATCACACCGACCTAGGTAGAGCTACACAGCACGTTATTCTGAACATGATCATGCAAGCTCCATATCCCCCCTTGCAGCACTGTCACGGTGAGGCTTCAAGACTCAGTTTCTTCCTATCTTATTCCGATCGTCTTTGAACTGTGTCTTTGAACTGTTTCTTTTAGCGGCAATTCAAGCTTGGGAGGGGTAGTCTGGCAGGACAGAACAAGGAGTGTGGTGTTGCTTTTGTTAAGACAACAGTTCAACACCAAATACAATTTGCCCATCCTGGATTTATAGTTAACTCCTTTGAGAATGACACAGTAGTCGGGGGCTAACAAATCAATACATGTGGGTTAGCGGATCAATAAGTAGCCACTTACCCCAAATAAGAAGGCCTATTTATCTGGAAACATTGTCACCTTTTAGATCTGTAAACAGTGGCAAGGAAAACAGTTCCCAGGAGAATGGGAGGCTAACCATAACAATCCAGGCTGCCTGATTCTCTCTCAGATTCTTGGCACTCCTCAGCAGGCTCCGAGCTGGGATAGCTCTGGTCACATCTGTGCCGCAGCCTGGCCCTGCCATTTCCTCAGCAAATTAATGGCTTTATAATTTATCAGAGATGAAGATGCACGTGGAGAAAATCAATGTGGTCCCCACAAGGTCAATTAAGGGTCCTTCCTAGAGGTTCCTCTAAGGACTCTCTCTTAAAAGAGAGTAGGGAACAAATAAAGGTGGAAAACAGAAAAGCAAGTGTGTGTGTGTGTGTGTGTGTGTGTGTGTGTCCCACACATGGGAAGCTACCCGGTGAAAACCTCACACCTTAGGAAGAAAGATCAGATAAACAGACATTTGGGAAAGAGAACAGGCTCCCAGTGACCTCCATGAGGAATGGCACTATGAGTTGTAGGGATAGTGGGGAACCAGAAAGGATCTAGAGAGGTACAATCAAATCAATATCGATAAGCTCTGACTACTCCCGACCAAACACTCAGCCATGAATGTGTTCTGGGGACATCTTCCTTTATATCCTATGTTGTTAATGGAAAAAAAAAGAAAAGAAAAGAAGATCGTCATTTTTTAAATAGAAAAGTTAACTATGGTGGTTCTGTGTGTGTGTGTGTGTGTGTGTGTGTGTGTGTGTGTGTGTGTGTGTGTGGTGTGTTTAACTGAGAATAAACACCGAAGAAAGAAATTTTGATTTTTCTATGTGGAAGCCAAAGCAGCTTAACTGGACTTGTGTTTTTGTTTAAGGCCCTTAATGATCACAAAGACGGCAATTTATGGCTGACATACTTGTTGTGCCAAGGAAAAGCTGAAAGGTCTCGCAGTAACCTCCATTAGACTGATGGAGACAACGAAAAGAGCCGGGCACTTCAGGACCATCTGCCCAAACGGATAAGTGAAATCTCAGTTGCAAGCTGCTCCCAGCCTCACGATAAGAGTTTTCAAACGAGCCCCAACTCGGATGAACATCTTCGATCTGGGCTCTAATCTTTTCTCTCTCAGGGCTCTGCCTATGATTCTAAGTCCCAAATCTTGTAGATTTGGTCTCATACAAAAGACAAACTGTTCAGCCATGTGTCTAAGAGAGGCACAGAGCTGCCCGAATACCCTGGGGCTTTCTGTGCATCTCAATTTTACTAAGATATTTTAGCTTTTTGTATTTAAAAAAAAATCCATCCCTTTTAAAATCAGAATTTAGAGACTTTTATTTAATGAAAAAATTAAAATATTATTTTGATCTGGATTGCTCAAGTTTTTGCTTCAAGATGTTTCTGGTTGGTAATACCTGGCACCATCCGCCCAAAGAGAAACAGATCCTGCCTCTGTCCCTTGCGATCCTTCTGTAATTAAGATAAAATTCTCATAAAATATATGTTTCTAATAAACTATTAAAAATAGCTAATGAAACATTTAAAAGCCAGCAGTTAGATAATCCTTTTTTTTTTTTTTTGCCTCCTCAAAATCAATCTGAACTGACCAATTGGTTAATTTCCCTTTTAAGTGCTTGTGCCGAAAGCAACTGCTCTTCCAAGAAGGCACTAGCCGTTTCCTGGATACTTACACACGCACAATGACTCACGATGGAATAGATTCAGTAAACATACAGCTGTACTGAACACGCGCTAAGCTCCATTCAAGGCCAGGAGAGAAAATGAGCACAAATAAATATTAAGGAGGTGAAGGGGTGGGGGAGGGGAGGGGGTGCAAACAAGCGTTGTCCCGGCAGCTCGTGCGCGCGGCTCCATTCTCTGAGCCTCAGCTTTGTGAAGACAGATGACATCCAATTCTATGTGTAATGCAAAATAGACAATAACTGCAGAAACTTGAGACGGCTGCCAGGTGTAAAAAAAAAAAAAAAAAGAAAAGGAAAAAAAAAAGAAAAGATGATAAATCCATAAATTAATGAAAGACATCTGCTTGGCATATAAAGGCTCAGAGAAGGAGCGGGGTACAGCTGGACCTGGGAGTCCAAACAACCTGAGAGTCTCAATGCGGTTTGTTTACCAAGCACAATATAACCTTACCTAAACAGCAGCCGCAGGAACAGCTCAGGCAGCAAAAAGGCAAATGCAAGAAGAATAGGCCCTGAAGGCTACAGGAAGAAAAAAAATTCCCCTAGTTGAACTCTGGGTTCTAAGCGGCGGTTCCACATGGGGAAGAGGGTTTTCACATTTTCTAAACACTTTGAAACAGAAGTTTCCTTCTCTGATTTGTTCTGATGCTTCCCTGAGAAAATTCAACGGATTTTTAGCTCTCATTTAAGCGGCAGTAATAGAGCAGGCTGTCACTCTCCCGGGAGCCTGACATCAGAGAGCTGGGTATGGGATTTTGTTTGTTTGTTTTAATGACTTTTTTTTTTTCTGGAGATGGTTAGGTGCCCATAGTCATTCAGGATTTCATTTATGTGTTAAATTCCGAGGGCCTCCAAAGCTTCTAAAAATGTCAAAGATCACACTCACACATATATTCCCAGCATGAGGGGTGCTGAGGCAGGAGGATTGCTGTGACCTCAAGGCCAGCCTAGGCTACACAGTGAGACTTTTTCTCTCAACAAACCAAAAAGAAGAAGAACAACAAAACAACCATCATTTTAAACTGGTGTTTCATGTTGGACTTCAGTTTGTCTAGTGAAACGGTTTTTCCTTCTCAACCCCACATATTCCCGGGACATTCTTTGCACATGTCAAGCCTTCTCAGAGAACAGGCTGAGGACCTCCAGCCTCACATCTCTTAATGGTTCATCTGACAACCTTGTGCTTGAGCTCGGGGGATGCAAATGTGAAAGGCACACACAAGGCTATTTTTCTTGAGATGCAAAGAAGATGAGAGACAAGGAACGTCACAAAGAGAGACAATTGGCTAGCGATTCTTCGGGAATTTGACTATAACTTAATATTTGATTAAACTGATCCATTTGCAAAGACAGTGAATGCACTGTTTTATACCCAAGACACGAGCTCTTGGACCAGGTGTACTGAAGTTCCGGTGGACATGAACCGTGACTTCCTTCCTTCTAGGGGGACTACCAGGCCGTGAGCCTTTCAAACACAGATGACAGACACGTTCCACGGAGCCTGAGCCATGCGAGAAGCTGGCAGTCAGCACTAGTCCTTATCATGGCCACTGCACTGAGAAACAGGAAGGCCCTTCGGAGTAAGAAAGGAATGTTCTTGAAGGGGGAGATTACGTAGTCCTGGAGTGATTGTTCTTCACCTAGCATGGAAAATAGCCTGGGTGCAATCCCTAGCAGGCCGAGGGTCTGAAAATAAAAGTTATTCATGACAACTGAAAGAACTCCAAATGCACACCAATGTTTGCAGACTGAACGTACCATCCCAATACACTTATACTTGCTCCATCGAGATCTTCCCCCTAGGGCCGTGGAGTCTAAAAACTGAAGTTGAACATTCCTTGCTGTGATTCCTCAATATTTTATTAATCAAAGCTTGAGATCTCCCCCCCCCCCCGTCTAAAACAGAGCAGAAAAAAATGGTCTGTAGAGTAGAAGTCTCAGGCAGGTGAACCATGCCTAGGGGAGCAGGTGCTACGTGGGAAGAGGATTCCCGCTGTGGCTTGCCTATCCTTTCTTCTGACACCCAGGCCTAGTGACAAGCTGGCTGGTCACAGGTACAAGGAGTAGAGGAGAGTGGAAATCCAGAGGTTGGAAGGCCAAGGTGTGGGAAACAGAATGGCTAATTACAGCGAGAGGCCCAAGGCCATGGAGCCTGGGGGAAGGAAGCAACTCCAGATACAGAAACCTGGATTTCAGGCCAATATGGGGGTCTCCTGCCACTACTGTTTAGAAAGGGGCTCTATGCAGCAGGAGACAGGAAAAGTCTCTCTGCACAAAAGACCTCTTTTTGTTCGAATCCTCAAAATTCCTCAGGGGATTTAGAGAGAAGGATGGCATAGTGAGCTTAGTGGACACTCAGAGCAAACCAACGCCTTTTCTCTCCCTAGAAGACAAGCTAACTTCAGTTATCCACGAGTCCAGGTCCCAACTTAGAAAGCTGCTGTTATCAGTGAGACTTTGCTGTGGGCATCCAGGATTTTGCCACCCAACTTAACTGGTCACTAAGATGAGTGTGTGTTACTGGAAGGGGGGCATAGCTACTTTACTTTGTGGTTTAAAATACAGCTCTCTGAGGTGCAAGGAGTCTAGCCTTAGACATAAATCAGTCTAACAGGATCACATTCTTGGGTAGATTACTGCCCAAGTGTTCCCATCTTCTTCCCTTCCCTTCCTCCGGCCCAGCAGCTCGCACGGCCAGCTGGGCGTATGGGGCAGAAGTGCGGTGCTCAACTTTTGATGCACTGAATGCCAGCTTTCGAAAAACTGAGACTGACCCAGCAAACAAGCTCAGACTCAGATCTAAGACCTTGGTGTCTTTGTCTTTGCCTGAGACATTCTCGTCTTCATCAGGGTGGGAAGAGATTCTTGGGCTTAGTGGCCCAAGAGGCCTCGTGCTTGTGGCTTCCACTCACTTGACCAACAGCTGCCCTGGAGGAATGAGAGCATACTTCTATCATCCTGGGGACAGGAACTTCGGTGCAGCCTCTGGAGTGGGATCTGCTACTAAAATGTCAACCTCTGTCATCAAGACTATTGCTCAAAATCCTCAATTTAGTAGCAGCCAACTTCATTGCTAAATTTTATATCATCTGCTAATTTATTATACAAGAGGCATGTCTCTACCTGTCCCCAAATGCTACTATTCCCCTGCCCAAGACAACCACAAACTTGAAAAAAAAAATATTGAAAGGACTGATTGACAGAAGAAAAAAAAGTTATGGATTAAAAATCACTGGTGTACATGACAGATGTGCTAAAAAATATAATTGACATCTCTACCTAAGAGTTAGGGTCAGGATGGAAAAGTTCCACTAACGGGGCCATTTTTAGATAGCCGAGTTTTGGATTTAACTGTGTTCTCTCGTTTTCCAAAATAATTTGCTTTGTGTATATCAGGACAAAAGATTTCTGTGTTTGACTGAGCAGAGGTCACTCATGCGTACAGGCAGCTGCCCCAGCCCACAGAACAGACCTTGGTGATACAGAGAGGCTGACGCCGTCGGAATACATCAGTACCTGCCCATTTCCTCTGAAAAAGTTTCAAAATTAAAGACAGAATGCAAGCCATCCTCCCAACCATCGCTAGCCCACAGCCTGGGTGGTGGCTTCCTTGCCTTCCTGAGATCTAGTCACGCCTCTGCAGCCACGGTGGCCTCCAAAGCAGTGAGGATTCTAGATGGAATCACAGGTCTGAACACTGGCTTTTCTCCTCACCTCTGTCCTGAAACTTACCATCTTTATAAAATTCAGGATTTACAAGGTGTCACCCCCCCCCCCACACACACACACTCTATCTGCTCTCCAGAAAGGAGACAAGACAGTCAGTCACAAGGAAGAAAGGCAGACGGAAGCACTGCTGGGAGACGGCCTTAGAGACAGTTCCTAGGGGCAATTATGCACTTGTCAAAGTTACAGGGATGCTGGAGTTAGTGTTTAACTTTTTCTGCAATCGGAAACACACAGTGTATGGATCCCACAAGGCTATTATGTTGAGTATTAGGAAAGACTACACCCTTAAGAAGGTACTGGCTGTGCACTGTTGTGTATGCCTGTCATCTGAACACTTCAGGAGACCCAGGCCAGCCAGGGCTATGAGTCAAGCCCTGCCTCAAAGTCCCCAAACCCAAACAAAACTAAACCCCACAGAACATGCCAAAAACCATACTGACATAGTCACCCTAGACATCCTGTATAGTGTGGGTGGCTACGCTTGTGAGGGGGACCTCCTTTGGCCTCTGGTTTATGTTTGTTCTTGAGGAGAAAGATAAAAGGATATTGCGCCTCCCGAATAAGGTGAGATGTCGGACATATCTTGAAGATCGCCACACTCAGACTTTATGAGTGACAAAGACAGTCCTTCTGCGGTGCTGGGTGGGTGTGCTGGTGAACAGGGGTGGTGGCTCAGATGGTGGGACGACATCTTGGTCCTCAGACTCGTCGTGTCCCTAGTCAAGTCTAAGGACTCGGGAGAGGCTCTGTCTTTTCCCGAGAAGGAGCCAGAGGGAGCACCTAGTGGACTCTGAAATGGGTAGGCCATCAAGGGCAGGGGAAAGGGGTGGCGGAAGCTAGGGGTGGTGAAGCCGGCTGTGGCAGAGAGAGGCGACTGGTGCAGGGGCTGGTGGTGGCCACCTGTGGTTGGGCCGGAGGCGGATTGCTCAGATGAGTTTTTGCGGACCACCAGGGGAAGTGCTTCTGTCTGGTCTGTGGAACTGGGCATCTGCACATTGCCAAAGGTGTCCAGGGGGTTCGGAATGATGACGTCACCAAAGCATTGCAGGCGCTGGTTGGCCGTATGGAAATTGTGGTTTTCCCCATTGACTGCAAATCTGGCCTGGGGGATCTGGAGAGGTGGGAAGACCTGAGGAACCTGGCGAGAGGGTTTGGCTGAGAAGACTTTGACCACTGTGTCCACGACCTGTGACATGGCCGTGTTCAGCTCCTGTTTTAACGTCTCTGCCAGATGCTTGCCTTCTGGCTGCAAGGAGTTTGGCCCGTGGTCTCTTTCTTTGTTGCTGCCTTCTCGCTTGGGCTTGTTCTCAGCCATCTCCTGCTCCCTGATCAGGGCTCGGGCCCTGTCGATGAACTGCCCCGGGTCCAGCTCACACAGCTCATTGTCTGAGCGCCCCACCGAGTCCTGGGCCCGTGCATCCAGGATCTCCGATCGCATGCTGTCTTCAGACAGGTCGCCATCTTCATCATTTTCAGAGTCGGTGCTGTCATAGACCTGGTAGAACTTCTCCTGCAGCTGGCGCAGCTGCTTCTGCATGTCTTCCAGCTGCTGTTTCAGCTGTCGGCGCTCCTCTCGCTTCTGTTCTTTTCGGGCTGAAACCAGCTGCTGGAAACTCTGTTGCTGCTGCTGGGGCAGCTTCTGCTTGCGTTTGTTTTCTCTGTAACTTTCTCGGGGACTAACAGACTGCGGGGCCATCTCTCTTTCATTTTCATTGCCCCTTAATGCCACACTGGGGGAATGGCTCATACCCCGGATGATATTCTCAACCCGGGCGCGCTTTGCTCTCAGGTGCTCGTCGCATAAGCGATCCACATCAAACTGGCTCATAGTAGGCCTGCCAAAAGGGGAAAGACACTCTGGGGGGCTGTCTCTTGAAGAGTTGCTGCATATATCCTCCTGATGTACTTCGGAGCCTGTGCTGGAGAGACCGCTGGCTTGGAAACTGGGCTCGGTGCCACCGTTTTTGTTCATGTTATTTTTCAACAGCTGGGAAATTATAGTTGCTCCTGGAAAAGGCATCATGGCATCTTCATACGAGTTTGCCCTCTTCAGCAGCTTGCGGAGTACGTTCGACTTTTCCCCATCTGCGTGTTGCACCACGGAATATTCAACATCCTGCTCTGAGCCTTGGGGATTCATGGCACTGAAAAATGTTGCCCTTGCCTTAGCAAAAAATGCAGATGCTGTCCCTACTGTCCTTTTCACTCCAATGTCAACCCTTCTCCTCTTGGTTTGCCGGCTTAAGAGGGCTGTGCTGTCATGGTCAGGCATCACTGGACAGTTATTGTGCCATCTTCAAAAGCTCGTCAGCTGGGCACAGCTCAAGAATCCCGGGACCCTGGCCAACAGAACAAAAGGACTGATGAATCATTTTCTTTAAATTTCTCCAAATTTCCTGACCTCAATCCTGAATCCAATGCAAAATGCATAGGCTCTGGGATTTATGGCGCATCACAATTATTGCAATTTATCATGAACTCCGCTTGAAATGAAACATTTTTAAATATTTCTGCTCCACTGGTTTAAGATGGATTAAGATTAAAAAAAAAAGCAAAAACTGCTTAAGCACCAGTAATATGATTCTCTTTCACAAATGCCTAAAATGATACTGTTTATCTTCGGAAGAAATGGCAGATTATAAGAACACAGCCTCTGACGAGCAATTGATTAAATTTGGGGGCATTAAGATTCTTATTCTAAAAGAAGAGGGGCATGGGTTACACTTAAGAAACAGGGTTAAATTTTGAGGTCGTGCGGAATTTGGATAAAGAACTAATCTGGAAAACACTGTGGTTTTCATGTTACTGAAGGAAGGGAAGACTCAGATAGATGCAGATATTTAGCACACACCTTTATTACTGAATTTAGAAATCAATCTTGTCGTATGTGCAATGGGACGAAGGCAGCGACCAGCACCTTCCAGGCATTCCTGGCCTGTTAAGCACTGACATCAAGGCAGATCCCCATTGTTCAGTGCCACTTACTTCACACAGCGACGGGTTTGGGTCAGGGAATTCAGAGGAGAAGATAATATCTGTTGCTGTGTCTACACATAACAGGGAGATGTTTGGAAATGGCCGCAGTATTCTTTTCGGTGACTGTAATTGTTAGAAAGTTAGATTCTCTGCTGCCACATTTTGGGAGCCAATATGTATAACTCTGCACTACTTGACCAGGCAAGAACACACACATCTTTAGTACCAGTTTTGTTCTGGTAAGATCTGCCAAAACAGTACTTCAAATGGCTAAGAAACTCTTAAACACACACCATTTGTAAATCTTGTTGCTTATGCCAAGGAAAAGAGAGGGAGGGGGAGAGCTAAACAGAAAAAGCAACTGGAGAAACATGCAAAAGAAATAAAATATCAATCAAATATATGAGAAAGAAAAATGACTTCTTTGTACAGGAGCTAGCATTGTTTTAGGGGCAAAGTAGAAAAAGGAAACATCCTTGCTTACATTTTATCAAAGGCCCTTGATACATGTGTCACTTAGTAACTAGCTCCAGATTTTATATGCATGCACAAGACAGCACATCTTTTTGTTTACAATTAACGTTTTATGAACAAAATGAAAATACTGCCTTCATGCCGGGTTTATCTGATATTGAACTTCGAATTTGCTTAACAGACCACATCTTCACAATAACAGGGTGCATTGCCAAAGGCAGCGTGTGGAGTGCTTGGAATCTCTCCCATCTCTTTCGGTTCACCTGTAAAAACATCTATGTGCTCCCTAGGAGTGCATCTGTGGCTAGCTTTAAAGAATGGCTACCCATGCAAATAGGCATCATTTCAGCATGGAATAATCTGTAAAAATCAAGAAAATGCTCCATGCTTACATGGCAACAATATGTTCTTCTTCTTCTTCTTCTTTTTTTAATGACAAATATTTCACCATGCTGTGTTTGCTCTTGGTGTTTTTCTCTGAAGACAAAATGTTTTTAGAAGAGTCTGCTTCAGGGTGTCCTGAGGCAAGGTGGTGACTCTTTCTCGAGCTTTCTGTATGTCTGAGGGTAAAACACTTCAAGGCAAAATATCCTGAATTGAGGTTGGAGTTTGGGATCTCAATGACTTTAATACTGTGTTTGAAATTGAGTTCAGAATAAGAGAGACTCCTCACCCACTAATAACACAATTGATCTGGGTATGACAAAACCCAGCAACACATATTTTGCTGACAGCACATTGAGCCTGACAGGTAAAACAGGTGAGGCTGTCAGGTGAGAGCAAGACCAGAAACAGGGACAATTTCCGAGTCACAGAAACACTTGGATATCGGTGGTTACAAGGAAGATTCTTTTGTACCTACAGCAGCTTTCTAAAATCAGGGCTCTTTGCCATCTGAGATTTCTATGTCATTTGTACGCGTGTGCAAACCTTTTTTCTCTCTTCAGTATCACCTGCAATGCACATGGACCTCCAGTGAAGGCCGAAGAAGCTCCGTGCTGTCTCTTCTCCCCCTGTTCACCTTGCTACTCAGACTGGCCTTCCCTCCTGCCCATTTTGGAGTCTGAAGAACACCTCTGGCTCAGAGACTCCCAGAGGACATGCCAGTGTGTGTGGACCAGCACAAGGTCATCCAGGCATCCTTCCTCTCCCAGCTGTCATTCACCTCTGTGTCAACTGCACTTCCTCTCATGGAGCCTAGGTATCCACAGCTGCATCCCTGCCTCATGCCAGAGCCAAGAGGAGGCTGGGCTTGTATAAGGTGGGACAGCTCCACTCCTTCATCTTCAGTGGAGAATAAATATTAATTAAACATATGCACTGGGCCCATTGAGACTCAATAGCCTGTAACTCCCTCCAAATCCACCAAGCTAAATTGAATTTTTTAAAAAATCTGAATCAGGTATCATTTAAAAAATAAATAATGATTTATTTCCATTTTAGGCAAGGAGACTACAAATACCTTAGGTCTCTGTGTAAAATGTCCAACTGAGATATAAACAACAGAAAAAATAAATGGGAAACATTATTTTATCCAGTAAGACAGGGCACTATGTTAATAGGTACACATTGATTTGTTTTCCATACAGCTCAATATTGAAACAGAAATAAAAAGAGAGTGACCATACACTTCAGGGCCATAATCCAGGCATATTATAGGCAAGATTTAAAAATAATAGGTGGCTGACCTAGTACATGTCTAGCATATTTTACTAAACCAATGTACAAAAATATATTTCCACATCAAAATGCACTATCAAGTGACCATGGTAAAGTTAAAACCGCTACGAACGTTTTCCAAGGGTTTCCTTCATTTCCAACCTGTAGTTCCCAGGACTTTGTCCCCACG
Source organism: Microtus oregoni (assembly GCF_018167655.1). Classification (NCBI taxonomy): domain Eukaryota; kingdom Metazoa; phylum Chordata; class Mammalia; order Rodentia; family Cricetidae; genus Microtus; species Microtus oregoni. Next base: position 14,016,944 of record NW_024543221.1, read on the forward strand.
GTGCCAACCCACTGAGGTACCCAACAACTTCACATTTCTAAGCATGTGAGGTGAGCTGCGGCTTTCAAGTCCAATTACTATGGATTCTTATAATGTTTTCACTTTAACATTGATTTGGAGCTTAAGCAGGCAATATAAAACCTCTGGGCCAGTCCTGCTGAGAAACAGTATAAAGAAGATGGGGAAATAGTGGTAACAGAGTCCGGACCAGATGATTACTGTCCCAGTACATGTGCTTCAGAAAGCTCTCCTGAATTCATGTGGAAATCTACGTCCAAATGTTAAATTATCAAACACATGCCGTGTGGGTCAGCATGCAGCCTACATGCATGCTCTAACAGCACCTGTACAACAGCACAATACAGCAGATGCCTCTTGAAAAAAAAAAAACAGTGGGAAAACAACTTCAAGACACGATCGAGTCAGCTCTGACTGCTTCTAACGGTGCCTCCTTGAAACCCAAAGGGCCTGCATTCTGTTTCCCAAGGAGGAGCAACCCAGAGGACATTGCTGACTTCACGCTGGAACAAATAATCTTCAGCAAAGAATTTCAAAGGAACACAACAATATGAAGCGAAGTGGCTTAGGGCTCAACTTTAATAAAACAAGTTATTTTGAGGAGGGGGTGTGCGACTTTTCCTACATCCCTCTGGAGCCCAGATTCCAGACAAAGAAGTGTTTCATTATGGTGATTATCCAGATAGTTCAGGCAGAGCTTTTATAAGCATGGAGAGCGTAAGGCTGGCATGGCTTCCTGCTGCAGTCATTTAGATTTCTGTCTAGGTTGATAAAATTATTTGGAGAAATGGCTTGCATTTTTTTCTTTTACAAAGTCATCTTTAAGGGGCCTTAATGAGGTAAGCTGGTCACATGGTTTCAAGTGGAGTATCATCATTAATATTAGAAGTCATTCTGAAAGTCAGCCTGAATTCAACAGGGGAAAATCAGGTACTTTGATTCACATATACACTAAGTCACTCGCGGACCCCTCCCTGCATTTCTGCTAATTAACAACTTTTATTTTAGAGATATTTCTACATGCTACGAGGCTAAGAAAACTACTTGGCATAAGTTAATGCTTTAAAGAATCAAGAGCTTATTGACAAATATTTTACATTTCCTTTTACAATACAAGGTTTCAAATCATAACCATTTCATGTGTGAGTCCTCCATGCTATCTGAAATTCCATTCATTTTTCACCAGAAAAACGAACACAGAACTCTTTCTGAGACCTGCCCAAGATATTGATTTCCACTTATTTCAAAGTTACAATTCATCAAATTAGGCAAATACAAGAGTGTGAGAAACAATTTTAAAAAATGCACTCACACTTTTTCTTCTTTTTGCAGAAAAACCAGAATACTCAAAATATCCTTTGAAGCTTTGGAATGCACTAGGCAATAAGATTGGAGAAATTTCTTCTATGTTTCCCTTCTAATTTATACAAATACTGAATTTGAAACCTAAAACCATGGTCATGCATAATTTGTTTTCACACCATATAACATCACTAGCATTTTATAATTTCTTTGAAAATTCTAACGAGTAAACAATTTTAAAATTGATAGCATATAGTTGAGGCCATACTTGAAGTGATACCAGAAATTTGGGAGAAGGGACTTTATGGGTTTAGAACAATTGAGAAGGAGCCTGGCAGCTTGCAGAGTGAGTTAGCTCAGGTTGGAAGGGTGCACAGCCTGCTCGCAGAGGGACCTAGCTAGCAAGTGAGCACGCGAGAACAAAGATGTGTGTCATGTATGCACGACTTTTTCCCCACAAGGTGGTGATTAAACTAAACAGAATCCTGCATCATGGGCACACAGAATATCAATAAGTGCCACGCGTGACTAATGCCTATCAAAAATAAGGCATATGAACATAGCCATGGATGGCATTTTCATTATCAAATAATCTCCAAAAGCATACAAAGAAAGAGCTAGGAGGGGAGGGGTGATTGATGTTTAAGTTAGAAGACTAAGTGACACATACCTGTCATTTTCATGAAAACGGAGATAGCCTCCAAATGACAAAACTAACCAACAAAGATCGTCCGCCATCTGATCTATTCCCACACAACTCAACTCAAGGAAGTAAACTGTTTAACCAGCAGCCTAGAAGGTCAAGTTTTGAGAAGCCAGACACCCAGACACAGCACTTACACAGAACTCCCGGCATCTTCCCTGGCACACAAGCAGGCTTCCTTTTTTCTCTCTGCACACAGCAGCCTGTGTCATTCGGAAACCACTCTGAAGTTCTCGCAAGAAACTCTTCACAGAACTGGCTGCCCGGGTCTCCCATCAGATCGCCAGAGCCGGGTTCCCTTGCACAGACTCAGTTTCTCCCTCTCCATCCACGTCCTTTCTAGGACACCTGGCACATGTCTGATACAGCAACAGGCCCAGTTAACTTCATGAGAGTATTTAACACAGGGCTTGAAAGAGTTTAAACACATACCTATTCTTTCTGGGCAGGGAGAAAGCCTACTACAAAGACAGGCTTTAGCAGAAAGTCACACTTGGGAACTGACTTTGGTATTTTGGGCAGTTACAAGCCACCCATTGCTGTCCAACACACACACACACACACACACACACACACACACACACACACACACAAAGGATCTCCCCGCCCCCCTCTCTGACCTGCCAGACAGGCAGAAACTGAAGGGAGGCAAAGAGAAAGTCAACTCTCTCCACCTGCTATATCCTGAAGTGGGGTGTGCTTTTGGCAGACAGAAGCCTGAGATAGGGCCTCCACAGTCACCTGCCAACATCCTTAAGACAAATAAACAAATACTACCCCCACCTCCAAAAAAAAATCTCATGGCAGGGGCTCAGAACACAACAGCCCGATTCCCATTAGCCTGGCAATCCCATTAACCAGAACCACCATAAATTCATGAACCTCTTCAGTTCTGAAGCCTTGTGGTCTGGAGCTGTACAGAAACACAGGCACCCAGGAAACTTGCACCTGCCTCTCTTGACACAACACACCTGTCCAGCCCTGCCCATGCGCATTCTGCTAACAGACTTTTGTCTGCCTGGTTTAGGAGAGGAAATGTTTTTTTTGTTTTTGTTTTTTTTAACAGAGGGGTACGAGAGGGGGTGGTAAAAGAAAGGAGAGCTAGGGAGGGCAGAGAACCAGACAGGAGACTGACTCTTCAGCCTTGATTTTGAGAGGAGGCCACCCTGGGCCTGCTTTATTTTCATAAGCTTAAGGAGACAACGCAGATGTTCTCGGAAAAACATAAGTAAGCAGGTGAGTTTCCAGCCTTCCCCGAGGCGAAGGGCTCTGGGCTGCCAAGAACAGCAGCTACACACTCCAACCAGCCTCCTCAAGACTATCCCTCAGCCTCTCCTTCTGCTTCTGTTCTTAGTCTGCCCAGAGGACTTAACTTCCCAAGAAGCTGGCCAGGGGCGGGAGAATCTGAGTGTGGCTCAATGCTCTCTCCAGGGGGGGCCCCCATCGCTCTCAGCACAGGCGCTCAGTTTTAGCAGGACTGACTGGCTGGCACTGTCGAGGCGACGACAACTTGCTCAGCTGGACTTTGGGTGATGTCTACCGCCCCCCTCCCCTGTCTCCTCTCCTTGTCTGTTCAGGCAAGATAGCAGCTCTCCCCTGTCCTCCCGCCCTCCAAGCCGTTCTTCTCAGCAACAACCGCTCTCACCTCTCTGCTCAGCTGGGCTCTTCTCCCTCCCAGTCCTAGGAACTGGGGCAACACTGGAGCACTACCCAGCCGAGGCTGGAGTGCAGCTGCCCACTACCCGAGCGTGCCTGTAATGGCTGGGGGCTTCTCGCCCGTGGGCGGCCCAAGCACACCCCTACCCAGGGCCGGCCCTCCGCAGCGCGGCGCCGTGATGGCCCCGCGGGCAACCCCTGAGGCTCCTGGGCCAACTGCCCCTACTCTGTGCCTGCCAGCGAGGCGCACAAACTGGGTGGAGGGGCACCTCTCTCGCTCCTAGGGACTGTCCCTCCTTGGCTGTAGAGCCCGGTGCAAGCTCCCAGCTCTGAACGCAGGGAGAGGAAAGTCACCCCGCGCCCCCCCCCTTCTCCGCCCTCCTCCCCACGGCCGGCCCTTGGCCCCGGGTTAAAAAGGAGAAGTGAAAGGTATGCAAACACCAAGCAAATAGGAAAAGCCGGGAAGAAAGGCAGCTAGAATAAACAAGACAAAGGGAAGGGACTGGGGACAGGCCCTGGAGTTTCTACCCCGGTAGAAGGGAAGGAAGGGGCTGGGAAGACAGCAAGAAATTTAGAAGAACAACAAAAAGGGACTCGGTACCCCTCGCGGCCCCCTCTCCTGAGGAAAGTAAGAGAAAAAATAATAAAAATAAAAGGAAGCCAGAGCCTCAGTGCACCCCAGGCACGGTACACAAAAGGTGACAAGATCAGCGACAAGTCCGGCAACGCCAGCCTCTCCCCCATCGTCACCACCACCCCAGCCACCGGCAGGCAAGAGAAAGAAAGAAAAGCCAAGCGGATCACTTACTCTTCGTAACTGAGAGGAGAGGAGCGGAGTTCCACTGAGGCTCCTGCTTAGAAAACTGTTTTTAGAGGCTATTTGATTACGATTCATGTAAATAACACCATTTTCCCCCTGGAAAAAGAATGTTTACACGCGTGTGAGTAACGGGAGGCTCTTCTTTCTCTCTCTCTCTCTCCTTCCCATTCAAGAACAAGCCAGTGCGAGCGGTTCTCGAAAAGGGGAGGGGACAGCGACCGGGTGAAGATACTTACGCGGTGCGGGCAGCAGCGGGGTGCAGACACTCTCTCTCTCTCTCTCCCTCTCTCTCTTGCGGGCAGAGAGAAGAAACCCACGCGCGCAGGCAGTGCTGTCTTACGAGTGATAATTGGCCCAGGGGTCGGTGAGTCTGTGCGAGAGCGAGTGAACGGGGCGAGTGCTGGGACAAGAGGGGAGTAAGGAGGGAGAGGAGGGGAGAGGCGCGCAGGGCAGAGCCCAGAGCCCGGGGAAAGAAGAGAGAAAGCAGAGGAGCGGAGGAGGAGGCGAGGGCTGGAGCGCGGAGCGCGGCGCGATGGCCCGAGGCGCAGCGGGCGCGGCGGTGAAGCTCCTGTGCGTCGCGCGGCTTCCCCAGCTGCAGTGGCGGACGCTTTCCCAGCGCTCTCTCAGCTGAGGGCTCCGCTCCACAACAAGATTTACTTTAAGACACAGCTGAAGGAAACAGGAAGACTGCACGTCACAGTCCCACTGACGTACCCGGCCCCAGCACCCAATCGCGAGGCGCCTTCGGATTCAAGGGGGGATAGCGAGGCAAGAGAACTTGGGAGGAAAAAAAATACATATACATATAGATATATATAAAAGGGGTGGGGGTGAGGGGCTGGGAAGAGAGGAGGGGAGAGGGGCCCCGTGCTCCCCCGCCCCGGCCTCCAGCCCCGGCCCCCACCCCGCCCTGCCACTGCTTGGGGCGCCTGGATTGCCGCACCCCGGCCGCTGCGAGCCATCTGCGGGCGTTGTGCACCGCGGCGCCTGGCTCACACTGGCTCTTCCAGGACGCAAGTCTTTTTTTTTTTTTTTTTTCATTTCACTGATACAGATGATGGAGTTCTCCCAGCGGCTGAGCTAAGGGAGCGCTCCCCAGACTGAGGTAGAGGAAGGCACGGAAAACTATACGGGAGAAAAAGTGGAGGTTTAAGGAGGGGACATAAAGAAGGGAATGTGTTTGTTGGGGGGGGGATGCAAATCGTTCTGCTTTGGAAAGGATCATAGATAATATCAGTAAGAGCTGTTACTCTGGCTTCCTTTTAAAGAGGATGGGCAAGCACAGGTAGGTTTAGGATTTAAAAAATAGGGTCAGAGATTTCACAGTGGGGTCACTAAATCTGATGTTAAAAGCTCTGCCTATTATTGACTGAGTTCCAGTCAGACAGACCCCAAAATTTATAGGACGACGATTCATCCTTGGTTACCTTTAAAAATATTTGAATTGTAGGCAAAGTTGCCACACAGGCTACAGACACCACATCCCAGTCGCTCTTCAGTTCACGCACCCCAGGGTGGACCAAAAAATTAGTCCAATATAGAATTTACACAATTTCGAAGTCTGAGTGACAAACTTAAAAGTTTATCAGGCAAGACGGCTCAAACGTCAGCATCTCCAACTCTAACGCTTAAAGCCATATAAAAAAGCACATTGGTCTGACATCTTGGATGAAAAATAGCTGCGAGATTATTTCAGATAACATGGCTATTAAAGAGGGCCTTGGCTTCAGTGACAAACACTGAAGAAAGCTTCCTGCTGTTGCTGGAATGTCCCCTTCCCTGGGCACAGTTAATGGCAGTGCTTACTAAGGAGACAGCGTGGATTGAAGCACCTTAGAAAGCCCAACGCTCAGCAGAGCTACAAAGCACTGGTAACGTTCATACCTAGGAGACCGGACACTTTTTGGAAGGGTGGTGTGGGGACAAGTATTTTTTTCCCGAGTCCCTCCAATTCAATCAGATCAAAGGTTGAACCGTGTTGTGACAGAGTGTGGAGGAAACTGAGCGCGCCGCTACCGCTACCGCTACCGCTACCGTAGTCTGCCACGCACACCCTCGTTTCTAGGACGTTCTGATTTCAGCCTCCAATTCATCAGACTGGGAGAGTGTATTAATCCCCTGTGACTTGGACAGCTGTGTGTGTGTGTGTGTGTGTGTGTGTGAGAGAGAGAGAGAGAGAGAGAGAGAGAGAGAGAGAGAGAGAGAGAAAGAGAGAGAGAGAGAGAGAGAGAGAGAGAGAGTCTGTGTCCTGTGGGAAACTTTTGGCAGGCACGGAATTCAAACATTGAAAAGAAGGAGAAAAAAATCAGGTCGGCCAGGCTGATGTTCTGGAAAAGACTCACCTGAGCATCCCCCAGCGTCTTACCCCCTCTCGAACTGCCCTGAGACCTTCCCCATCTCAGGCAGGGAAACAGCATCGCCCAGAGCCCAGTACACTATTCACACCTTCAAAGATGGGCTCCTGTGGCAAGAGCTCTACTCGGGGCTGGTGGGACTGAAATGATCTTCTCACGTGCCCGTTAGACAGGGTGGAATATTGGTTGTGTACCTTTGAGGTAAACGGATGGATTGAGGATGGATTGAATTTGGGGTTCTGAGAATGGTCCAAAACCACTATCTCATTTTTCGTCCCTTTATTTTCTTTTGAAGAATCTGTTTGCACTTGCCAGCTTGATGTTTAAAAGGGAGGGGGTCGGGCAAGGAAAGCGGTGGGGGACACGCAAGGGTAGAGGGAGAGAGATCATTCTGGAGTATTTTGTGTCAATTGCACCTGGCGTTCGGATGCACGTTTTGCACACGCCACGCCTGGGTTTTGGCGGCGGGAAAAGTTTCCCCCAGCACCTTCAAATATAAATCCTTTATCTGTCTCGCAGAGGGACAAAGTAGGCCTGAGTCAAAGCTAGGGCAACCTCCGGACAGACAAGCAAACTCCCCACCCGCAGCTCGCCCCTCTCAGGCTCCTGGCTTGTCATGCTCAGCCCCAGCAGTTCGCAGCCCGCACTGGGTCGCAGGAGCTGCGCGTGGAAACACAGATCTCTAGCCAGGCTGGACGTGTGAGCTAGGGTGGTGACCCCGAGTTCTAAACGCTAACTGTCCCAGCCATGCATAAGCCAGGCTCCCAGGTGCTTCTCTGGCCTGAGCTGCGACGCTCCCCCGGGTTCCGAGCGGTGCTGGAGCAAGGCTTGAGGCCCAAGGCCCCCCTGTCTCCGGGTGACTCCTGGTTTGTTTTCTGATAGCAATGGAAGCAATCAGTCAGCCAAGAGACCAGAAGTCTTCTAGATACCAGCTTCATTTGCGAAGCCAGGGGCCAAGCCTAGGATCCTTACAACCCTTTCTTTTGCCAACCCTGGCCAGCACCGCCCTAGTGATAAAAAGTGAGCACAAGTTCTGATGGGTGTTGGGACAAGCCGTCCTCATGCAGGTTGCATTAGCTGGTTTTTCTGGAGAGTGAATTGCGTGTTAGAGAAAGGCATTTGTGCATCGGGCTCTAGGCTAAACACACTTCGCCTTGACCTTCCCTCTGGGTGTTTCTCCTCTCCAGTTCAGTCTTTAAACCCTTAGGTGGAGGCTAAGGAGGGGAGACAGTGTTTGTAGGGTATTTGAAACCCTGCAAGCAGGAGGCATCAGCGCCTGAGAGCTGTTTTGGGGTTTTCAAGCGGATTCCGTGAAGAGCCAACGTGGGAGTGGATTTTGTAAAAGGATGTTGGAGGATCTCGGTGGCCTCCCACCAGCCCACCCACTCACCACCACCCACCTGAGGAGGGGAACAGAGAGAAGAGGCGTTGGCGGCGGCGGGAGCAAACCTGCCAGCTGCAGGTTGCCTAGAGGCGGGTTGATGGCCATCCTTTCACGCTCTCCTCCCCTGTGCCCAGCGTGACGCCGAACCCAACCTGGATTCGTTCTGAATGGTGGGGGAGAAAGTGAAATGCCACCAGATCAGTAGCAAGTAGCAGCTGCAGCGTTTCTCTCTTGGGAACCCCACTGCTCAGAAGCCTCCGAGTGATGTTTGTTTAACCAACAGCTTTCAAAGTAAACATCAGCGAGTCAGTCCAAAGAAGTTGGGAGCCAAGGGGGACTGGCAGAAAAAGTAATTAAAAAAAAAAGCCTTCTTCCCACCAGAACAAAAAGAGCCCCCCCCCCCCAACACACACACCGTAAAAGGGCACAGGATCGCCACAGACATATACATAGTAAGGACTTGTTAGCGACAAGGTGATCTCAAAGAAAAATACAACCCCAGGGTGATGATGAGGGGGCTGCTGGTGATTGAGGGGGGTCACACGACAGCTTGATGTGGAGAAGTGGACAGAAACGAACAAAGGGGTGAGGAGGGGCATTCCCTGCCCTAGAGGAATAAGGAGTCGGCTGAGAGCTGTTCGCCGCCAGTCCTGGCTTTGCCGCAGGCACCGAACTTTCCAATATCAAGATATTAACAGATGGTGCGGAGCGCAGGGAGGGCTCTTACTTACATAACCCGGCCACTGCGCCCAGTCGCGCCGCGATGCGAGAGGCTCTCGCCAGGCCTCGCGCTCGCCTTCCGTGGGGCTGCTCTTGTTCCCCGAGATCGCTTGCTCATCCGCAACCCCACCCACCCAGGCTTGGAGGGCCAGGGTTCGGAGAGGCTGTGATTTCGGTTGTCTTTTTTTTTCAGTCCACATCAGGGAAGCTGGAAGAGCCTAGGTCAGAGATAAGCTGAGGGACGCCTGCGGGGACAAATGGGGTGCTCGCCCTCATACTTGGGGGTGTCACAGAGTGAAGTGTGCACTCACATACACATGGTCACACCAACACACGCGCGCCACCACCACCACTGGGTGTGATCACCCTGTCTTGCTGTCAGAGAAGTATGAAGACAGGCTCGGGCAGCAGTGGCGCGGAAGTGAGGTGGGGTAAGGGTGCAAATGTGAGCGGACTCCTGGCAAGTGGGGCGCAGTGGCAAAAATCACACCAAGTCTCCGTGTACAGCCACCCTTTCCAGCCCAGGCAGATTAGTAAGTGCTCTGTGAGAGTGGCTGTGTGGCCTCCCGTTGTCTTCACTCCCAAGGCCACCTCCGGAGAGAGGCCCAGTCACTCCTCCCAGTGTCCCAGGTCCTGTACGTCACGCAACATGCAGGGGTGTGTTTGCGGAGCCCCTTGGCGCCGGCTTTCCAAAACCAGCAACGAACGCTCCTGCCAGTACTGGAAAACCTGTGGGAAGGGCTGGAAGGCTGGGAGTGTGCCCGGCAGGCATTGGGCGCTATCGGGGCTTCCTCGCGGTGTCCTCCTGTCCTCACTGATGGCCTGGCCTTCTCGATCGCCCCCATGCTAGGCGTCACAGACTCCAGGTCGGGGAGACGGTGACCTCGAGAGACTGTGGCGCCACTGTCGCCACAGAGCCTTCTGGCAGAGGAGGTGGGGGGAGTTCGTCCCAGCCACCTGCCGGCTGCTTGGCCTGTCCCCACCAGGGTCCTACAGCCCTCGCCTCCTTCCTTGACCGCTGCACGAGTGGTCGCTTGGCCCTACTTGGCCCGGCTCAGCGCACACCGGACCGCAGGGGGCAGCCACCTGCTCCGGGGGCCGAGAGCGTCCCACTGGGCTCCAAGCAGACGTGGGCCACAGCCAGGCCCGGCTGTCCCCGCCATGTCCCCTCCCCCGCCGCCCGCCTGTTGCTGAGGTGGTGGCGCGACACAGCGGACGCACACAGTGGAGCCCAGACAGGGGACCCTCTGCAGGGATAGTGAGAGGGGCAGGACATAGAAAGGGATGGCGGTCTCCCGTTCAGCCTAGCCCAGCTCGGTCCATAGGTCTAGGGCTGTGTTACTCGGTTTTTTCCTTTGATGTTTGAGAATTCAGAAGTGGTTGTGCATTTTCTGGGTTTTGGGGACAGGACTTAAGTTGCGGATAGATACTCAGGGTCTCAGAGCTTGGACCGAGGACCAGCGCTAGATACAGGTCAAGGCCAGAAGAACACTCAAGAGAGCCTGCGGTTGTGAATTTATTCCCAGAGAAGGGAGCCCGATGGAGTTGCATTTTGTTTAAATTAGAGCATGACGAAGCTGAAAGCCAGATTTCTATAATTTTTTTTCTGGTAATATTTCTTTTATGAAGTATCTAAGTATCTGTTTGTCATCATTTTGAGATCAAAAGGCAAGCCCATATGCTACATAGTTCCCCAAAATTGACGTTTAAATATGTTTTAAATGTTTTATTCAACGTGGAGGAGGAGGCTGCTAGAGCGGCTACCTTTGCGATAGGGCTTCGGAAATGGCTTGATATGGGGCAGGGGCTTCTGGGGACCTGCTAATAATTATAATTGCCCAGGATGCTTTAAAAAAGCTTCTGATTCCATTTCAGGTAAAGAAATCCATGAGAGGAACTAGGAATCTGGGGGTCATAGCAGGCCACTGGTCAGGAGCTGCCTCTTCTCTGGGACCTTTCCTCTACCTCTGTTCTCTTTATCTGTAAAATGGAAATAGTACCCCAAATCAATGAGTTAACAGAGACGTTTGGACACAGATGAAGTTGCTCAAGATGTGATTGGTAGTACCTGGCCATTTTAGAACAAGAGAGCAAGCAGGATGCCTGGATTGTTACACAAATACTCATACAGGGCCCTCCCTCCTGTTCTCAGCCTTCGGTGAAGCCAGTGCACTGTGAGACTAACTCATCAATGGCTGGCATCTGAACACTTTCTGTGCCCCACCCCTACCTCATTTAAGTATACAGAATAAATTCAGATCCACACTCATCTTCAGACTTGGCCATGTGCTCCCAGGCACACAAAACTGTTTTTATCAAGTCCAGAGGAAAGCAGGGGCTGTTTACCATCATGGCATAGGTAACAGATCTTCTCTGTAGAAGCCATAGGTCAAACCTATGAAAACAGGACCAAAAATTCTGCTGGACAGGGAACTGCAAGCAGGAAAAATAAGGTCAACACTTCTGGATAAGAAAAAAAACAAATGTATGTCATATGTTTGAATATGTTTGAATAAACACCTCTCCTGAGTGAATGCAAAGTAAAAAAATATCCTTAATAAAAATTCACTCAAACCCCACTGAATCCAAGCCACTGCAGGGCACTACAGTGAGAGCCCAGCCAAGGGCAGCTGTGGAAGGGAGACAGGCAGGAAGGTGCCATGCCTGGCTGCCATGGTGTAGCAGGGCTAGGGAAGAGAGCCCAGGAAATGGACCCGCTGACCCAGCAGACAGCAGATCAAGATGCTGGCCAGCTTGGAGCAGAAGAGTTAGCAGTTAACTAAATAGTCAGTACCAGGGGCCTTTGGAACCTCAGAGCTGGAGCCAGGGGTTCTAGATTTCAGGGTTTCAAGAAAGGAACACCATGTTAAAGTGGACCAGGTCTGTGTAGGTGGACCTGGTGTAGGGGGTGCACACCTCCCTGCCATACCTGTCCTGGAATAGTGATGTGTATCTTTGGGGAGGGTGCGAAATCTTATGCTTTTTAGCTAGTCTGTGCACAGGTGGGAAATACCTGTGACCCTACAGGACAAAGGAAAACGACGGCTAAGTCAACTAGAGATGGACATATTGCTGGGCCAAAGCTGTTAGGAAGAACAGGGCAACTTGTGGCTTCTGTTCACAAACCCTGCCTAGTAGAAGGAATACTTTTGTTTTTTTCTACACTACTTGTGGGTGAGGGCTCAGGGAAAGAGTGTGTGGGAGAAAGGGAGAGAGAGCATGGGGTGGGTAACAGAAAAAAGGGAAACTTTGAGGGTGTGGGTGGGAGTTGAGAGAGTACAGGGGTGTGTGTGGGGTGCCTGCGGAGTGTGAGTGAGCCAGAGGGGTCACATATAGCTGGAGAGAGAATGAAAGAGAGGGGGCGAGAGGGGCATGTGGAAGGAGCCAGGGGATGCAGGAAATCTCGGTGGGCATGCAACTCAGTGTCAGTCCCAGCCCTCTTCAGGAGCGAGCAAGGTTGAAGTGGGGGAGAAGGGCCAGGCAAGAGTGAAGATGAGGTGGGAGGCTAAATCTGGCCTTGGTTTCAGTCTGGTGAAGGCCAATGTTTCTTGGCTTCCTCTAGGCCAGCCTTTCGAAGCAGCTCACTTGATAATCCCAGGCTGGCTGTGAAGAGACTTGGAACAACACCTTGGAGCCATCAGCCACAGAGGACAGATATCTTGGGTTTTTTCTGTGTGTGTGCATGCGTGCACTTGTGTGTGTGCATGTAAGGAGGGGTGGAATGACCTCTGACCATAGCAAACACACCCTTAGGTACCTTGTGTGTGCTTGCTGGGCCTTAGACCCTGCACATCAGCTTCCCCTTTGCTCCTAAATCAGTCTCCTTCTGCCCCAGCCTTGGCTCCCTCACTCCTCAGAGGCCAACAGACCCAGTACCAACACTGGACAGCTCCCTGTGTCTCTCCTCAGGGATTAGGTCTGGCTGAGATTTTAGAAGGGTCCAATAGCAGTGAGGCTCCAAGTGGAGTCAAAAAAGGGATCATTTTCTTGATTCCAGGGCATCACTGCTGTGAGCCCCTGCAAAGCTGGTGTGTGGCATCCCTGTGGAGAGCAGCCCATGGACAATTCCGACGCTGACCCAACATGAGCAGTGATTAGCTGTGTTTGATTTGGTCAGCTTTCTGAAGCCTCAGTCAGAAGCTCTGTTCTAGAAAATCTGGATGAGGCAAAAGCATGAAGACCTCATTTTCTCATATTCCAGCTTGACCTCTCCATGAAAACAGTGAAGATGCAGTAGGCATGCGCCATCACAGCCACCTGCCATAGCGGCAGTGCTCTCTCTGGTTAAGAACTCTTGCTGCTGCTCCGCCCAAAGCATCCATCTGGGGTGGTTTACCACTCTCTGTAACTCCAGATCCAGGGAATCTGACACCCTCGTTTGGCCTCTGCTGGCAATTGCACTCATATGCACACACATACACGCACAGACACACACACTTAAAAATAAGTTCTGAAAACAAAAGGCCATAGAGGATGAGAAAAGACTCACTTAAGTGTGGTCTATGAGATAAAAGGAAAATGTGGTGACCTAAAATGCACAGTGGATTTGGATGTCCTGATTGCAGGATCATTATAAAGTAGAAGACACAGCCGGGTGGTGGTGGTGCGCGCCTTTAATCCCAGCACTTGGGAGGCAGAGGCAGGTAGATCTCTGAGTTCAAGGCCAGCCTGGTCTACAAGAGCTAGTTCCAAGACAGCTAGAGCTGTCAAACAGAGAAACCCTGTGTTGAAAAAACAAATGAACAAACAAACAAACAAACAAACAAAAAAACCCAAAAAACAAAGTAAGAAGACTCTGAGTGAGAACATCAAGTCTGATGGATGTGATTCTCCCAACAGCCAGGGCTATCCCCATTGCATTAATGAGTCAGCTGAGAAGGGAGGAGCTCTCACATCTTGGTCAAGCCCAAAAGACAGTACTTGCAGAGCCTGCAGGCCACTCAACAGATTGGAGTGTGTCCTTTCCAAGTGACTCTGGTCTAAACCTCTTCCAGGCATTTCTCTCAGGCAGCTGGTCCAGTCGTATTGTTTACTCTGGCAGGGAAGGGGCCTAGTGAATCTGGTCAGTTTCAGGGACTTCCTGAAGCTGTTTTTAGTTGTTTATCCTTTTTTTTTTTTCCAAGATAGGGTTTCTTTGTGTAACAGCTGTCCTGGAAGTCGTTCTGTAGCTCATGCTGGCCTTGAATTCACAGAGATCCTAGTGCTTCTGACCCCCAAGTATTGGGATTAAAGGTGTGCAGCACCATAGCTGGTTCAGTTGTTCATCTTCTTATTTCAGGAAGGAGCTTTCTGTGAGATGGAACATTTCAATCTTGGAGAATAGTGTTACAAACTCACATGTCATCCTGCATGAAGCTGAGGCCATTTCTCTTGGATCGTAGAAATCTCTGCCGTAAGAGTTTGTGTGTATGAATGTTTTCCTTGCATGTATGTATATGTGTAATGTGTGTCCTTAGTGTCTGTAGAGGTCAGAAGGCATTGGATCTCCTGGAACTGGAGGTAAGGTGGCTGTAAACCACCCCATAGGTGCTGAGAGGCGGAACCCAGGTCCTCTGTAATAGCATCCAGTGCTCTCGACCTCTGGGCCACCATGCAAGCCCCTGTATCTTTTCAATCAACCCAACTGTCATAATTTCAGCTTTTCCTCGATTATCCTGCCATCAGTGTTCCCATCCCCACCCAAACTGTGGACATTTCCACAACAAAGTTATCGAACGGAGAAGAATCACCAAATTGTCTGTTAATGTTTTCCCTCGGATTTAAGTAAAGCCAGTTAAGGTAGAGGCCGTGCAGGCCAGGATTCACTGTGCGCGCAGAGAGCCCATTTTGTTGAAATAGAATTGTAAAAAAGTAAAAAGGGGGCAGGCTAATCCTGTTAAACGTGGTGCATGTTTCTGCAGTGTGCAGGGAGAGATTAGAGCAGGAAAGAGACCAAGGACTGTGTCGGTCTCACTAAGCTAACGTGACAACTTGTCTTTGGCGATCTTTACAGCGTGTTAGGCAACAGTGGCTGACTCAGAAGTGTTTTCTAGCGTTCCTTTGTGTTGCCCACGGGGTTCTTTCATTTCTTAAATTTTTTTTCTTTTCCTGCCCCTTTCTTCCCCACACTGCTCTATTTTGCTGTTTAATCCACGGTGTCTCCCTCAAGTCAAAACATTTAGCTGGCTCTGATCGAGATTTGGTTTTGAAGATGCCCTTTGACCTTGGACTGTGCGAAGCAGCCTCTGAGAAGTCAGCAGTCCACCCTCAACCCTGTGCCCTCTCCTGGGGCTCCAGAAACAGCTTTTGGGGGAACCAGCTCATTCTGGGTCGCATAGCGAAGCTGGCCTCCCTCCCCCTTTCTTCCATTTCTTCCTTCTCTCCTCTTCACCCTGATTTCTTTTCTCTTTTACCCCTTCCACCTGTGCTTCCTCCCAGCTCACTGGCTTTCATCTTTTCTAGAAGGTCCATCTCTATCTCACAATTCCTTCTCTCTTCTTTCCTTCCTTCCTTCCTTCCTTCCTTTCTTCCTTTTGTTTTTTTGCTGTTTTTTTTCTAGTTCTCCTTCATCTCAATGGTTTTCTTTCATTTTTTCTCTCCTAGAATTATCTTTTCAGGACCGAGGTGCTAGGTTCTGAATCTAGGGCTTTGCCAACTCCAAACACACATTGAGCCGTGTTCTCAGCTCATATCTCTTAGATGCTCCTTGCCTTCTTCACGTTATTTAATCCCCTTCCTTCTTTTCCTTCCCTTTAAACAACACAGTGACACTTCTAACGAGAGGTTATGCACCCTTGAAAGTTTCCAGCTGAAGCGAGGTCAGGTGAACGGCTCCCACTGCTGACATGAGCAAATGGAGGAAGAGCTGATGTAGAGGAAGCATGGCTCTGAGACTCGGTCACTGTCTTTCCGAAGCAGGTGTCCAGCCTGTTTGGTGATGTGGCTGGCTGTCCATCCTTCTGTGGTTTCGGCACCCTCTGGCCCATGGTCCCTTCCCCCGCTTTCCCTACTGGCTTACCACCAGAGGCTAGATGTTGAGTCAATGGAAAAACAACACTGGCCAACATTAAAGGGAGACTGTTTGGAAAAGGAAGGCCCTGCTGAGGCACGGAGGAAGCCTGCGTGTTAACACGGGCCACCTCTTATCTGGGGCAGCTGGGGCTGAGCTGCGTGTGCTCACTCCATCCTTTGGCAAGAGGTCTTCTGCAGTCAGGCAGCCCTGGGACTGAGGAGCCATTCTTGGTCCCAGAACTATAGTGTCCCCAGAACTATAGAGACAAATGCCATTGCTCCCCTTAGAGACTGAGAAGCTAAGTTTTGAAGGGAGCATGCTCCCTAAGGCCCGTATCTCTGGGCCCAGGCACTAATTCCCACGTGCTGTGAGTACAACCGCAACACAACCATTCCTGACAGGAAAGCGAGTACTGAGAAAGAAGGAGAGAAAGCAAGGAGGAAAAGGGGACAAGGGCGTGTGGGTGGACCTGTGGCTCTGAGTTGGCTGCCCCTAGGCCTTGAACAGAAAGCAAATGGCTACCCTGCCATAGATTCACTGAATCTCTTTGTATGGTCCGGACATTTTCATCATACTGACATCTTCAGACCTTGCTCTGGGGGAAGACTTAGCAGAACCTATCCTGAGGAGGTCTGTCTACTCAGCCAGCCACAGACTCACTCACCTGTGGGTGGGTAAAATCATGCCCGGGGTCACAAGCGCAGCGTTTCCTTAGGGTGAAGTCCCTTCGATAACTTCTGGACATTTCACTTTTGGAAACCTTGGCTGCATGCGCAAATGCAGAGCAGCTTGGGGTTCCCCTCTGCTTCCAGGTCAGTTTGAATCAGACGGCAGATGATGTGAGCTAGTCATTGCTGCCTGGTCCCCCCCCCCCCCCGGCGTGTGTGTGTGTGTGTGTGTGTGTGTGTGTGTGTGTGTGTGTCTCAGAGGACAACTTGTGAGGATGAGTTCCGACCTCGTCTTCCACTACATGAATCCTGGGAATGGAATCCAGGTTGTCATGCCCTCATGGTGCCTTTGACCCAGTGGACCATTTAGATGGCCCAAACGTGAAGTTGATTTTAATTTTTACTTTTGGTCTTTGTTTTGTTCTGTACGGTTTTTCTGTAGATGTGTGATGTGACCCCCAGGCATGTAACTTATAAGTACCATTAGATGAAAAAAAATCAATTTGGTTTGATGCTTCCCAAGGCCAACCTATAGGTCATGCATGACCCATGTAACACAGTGGCAAACTTTACTCCTGAGTTTGTCCCTTTGAGCCACTTGAGAAGAATGTTCCTTTAGATGGGAGAGGGATTGACTGCAAGAATGTGATTGTGAGCTTCTGTCCCCATCGAAGGATTGAAGATCAGGATTGCACCAGTAGGCTGCTGGCTTCCAGTATCCTTGTGTTGAGTCTCAGCTTCTAATCACCAGCTGGGCTTTCTCCTCAGAGAACCCAGTCATCTGGGTGCTGGATTTATCTGTAGCTGCTCAGGGGAGTTGTCAATCAGTGGAAATTCTGCCAGTGATGTGTGGCATCCATTTCAACAAACATGAATAACATCTCCTCCCATGTCCCCAGTCATCCTTCTGTCCTTTCTCATCCAAGGCTTGAGTTTCAGACAGGATAGAAAGCAAGCTTTTCTTTAGTCTCCTATTTGGTCTAGGAAGACAATTTATGACACAGATGATTTGGATCTCACTGAAGCCTCGTCAATAAGAAAAATCACTGATTAACCAACAAACTGAATGTAAGCTATATTAAATTCAGTCTTATTGTCCATTTCTTCATGGAAGTTTCTGGCATTTGTGAACTTCATGAGTGTTTAGTTGTGAGGTTGTTTTGAACTTTTGAATGATTTAAGGACCCAAGTAGAGGTGGAAGGGTAAGGGAGAAAAAGTGAAAAGCATAAAAAGTTATTAAATGTATCAGTTAAAACCTCCAAGATCACTTTTTATTGAATTTTTGACTTCCTCAAAACACCAAAAGTGTTTTGCTCATATTAGTCCTGTCAAGAGAAGCTGGACTCATGTGTTGTCTCATTCTGGAGGTTCCGTGGCCGGGTTGCTAACGTGGGGCTGAAACAAATGGCACAGGAGTCCACGTTCCCACAGGCAGAAGGCATTCACAGTTATACTAATCAACAGGCAGAAGGCATTCACAGTTATACTAATCATTAGGGTTTCATACTGATGGTGGGGGAGGGGTGGAGCCCTTCACATCGCCTTGTTTAGTTATGTTCGCTATGAAGAAAAATCGTTGTTTACCCCTGGGGAATTTCTGAAGGAAAAAAAATCAATTTCTATCAATGAGTGATATTTTTCTCCGCAAGGGGTATTGACTCCACAATGGTGAGTTATTTTCCTCAGACACTGAGAATGGTTAGTGGACATGTCTTTTATGATCTCATCAGCATGTCGTTTTCAGCAGAGGCATCCTGTCCAGGACATCCCAACTTCTGAATTGCCACTGGTTGGAGAATTTTAGAGTCTCGATACATCTGTGTGAAATACTCCTATAGACTGTGTTCTAAGTTAACAAGTATGGCCTCCCCATTCTGCCGCTTTATGGGGGTGTAGCTTTTGTGATGGGGCAGCAGGTGGTAGAGAATCTTAGCCTGTTCTCCGGCTCTTCTCAGCGTGTTCTCTTGGCTCCTACATACACCCATGACCCTCTCATGGGGTCACATCTCCCTCACTGTCTCCAGAACTCCTTTCCCTCTTTTTATATTATAGTGTCATACTGGTATTTTTAATTTGATAGTCAACCAAAAACAATTATTTTCTTTAGAAATGTTCTTACTGGGAAGACAAGGCTGCCTCAAACTCCCCATGTAGTCCAGGTTAGTCCAAACTCATCCCATTATTCGGAGTATTGGGATTATAGGCATGTGCTACCATACCCAGCTTGAACTAAAATTTTATGTTGTCAGAGAACCCTTTATGTGAATGAACCTTTTGAGAGGTGGAGATGGAGGAAAAGTCAGGGAAGGTTGGAGCCTTGTGAGCTGCTTGACTTGACAGCCTAGAGTCTTCTGAGATGAGCATCTCACCTGAGCGATTGCAGAGATCCAATCATCTTGTGGGGGTATCTGTGGAGCATTGTCTTGATTGCTCACTGATGCATGAGGACCCAGCCTGGGGACAGCGCCATATTTATGCAGGTGATCCTGGGCTGGATAAGAAAGCCAGATAAGTATGAGCCCAAATGAGCACACAAACTGTGTTCCTTTGTGGTTTCTAGTTTAAGTTCCTGCTTAAGTTTTTGCCCTGACTTCTCTCAGTGGTGGACTGTTTCCTGGAAGTATAGCCAGATAAACCCTTTCCTCCTCTAAGTGGCTTTGGTCATGGTGTTTGCCACAGCAACAAAATGAAACTAGGATGCTTTGTCACTCACTGTGAAGGATTATTCTCTCTGTTAGTTCATTGTCTCGAATTTTGTGCTTTCTTAATATATTTTCCTTGATTGTGTGCAGATGGGGTAAGCTCTAGTGTCATTTCTCAGGAGCCTTCTACCTTATTTTTGAGACCAGAGCTCTGTTATTGGCCTGGAGCATGGCTATTGGAATAGGCAGGTTGACCAGTAAGCCCCAGGGATCTACCTAGCTACCTTGCTAGTGCTGATTTTGCAAGTACATACCACTATGATTTTGTTGCTGTTGTTTGGGGTTTTTTTTGCTGTTGTTTATTTGCTTTTGTTGTCATTTGTTTTGTTGGGGTTTTTTTTTTTGTTTTTATGTAGGGGATGTTGGTTGAGGCAAGACCTCATGCTTATGTAGCAAGCAATTCATTGCCTGAGCCACCGCTCCAGCCCATTATTGTTGGAGTGCTTCTGGGATACATTTGCTAAATCTAAGGTTTTTTTCCTTCTTTCTTCTTGTCTCACTGAATGACTGCAGTGACCTTACACCCAGGGGCATGCTCATTTTGACACTCTTGTCTGTAATATTTGCCCAAGAACCACAGGTTAGGAGGTTTGGTCATGGTCTTGCTTAATACTCATGTCAGGGCTCTCATAAGGATGTCTAAAAGCTCCATTGTGCCCCAAGCTTACACACAATCTGTTTCCTGTTCTGAGTTTCTGATATCTTGCTGTTTTCTCGTTGGATATCCATGTCTCCCCCTGACTCTTTATTCTAATACCCGGAACATATCTAAATGTGTGTGGCCTTTCTTGAAAAGCACCAGACTGTCTGTGGATGAAATATGCCCCTACTCCTGAGCTCACCCAAGAGTTTAACCCCTGAATTCAGATCTCAACGGTGTTAGGAGAGTGAAACTCAACCCTGCTCAGTTGTCTGAGATATCTATGGGAAGTGATGAGAATGGATCTCCCATGTTGAGACATGATGGTCTTATAAGGAGAAGGGGAGCCTCATAGAAATCCCTCACAGAGCCCAGGCCATGGAACTTGCCTGCATATACCGCCTTTAAGCCCACGAGCGAAATGAACCTGTCTTTATATACTACCCTCCCTCAGGTATTTTATTTCAGTAACAGAGATGCTGGCCAATAAACCCCTGATCCTTCTCTAGATAAGTTCTTCTTCACTTTCCAAGGTCCAATTTAAAATTCATTTGCGTGAGAAAGGTCAGCTTCTGGTTAGTTTTGGTCAAATTAATGCAATCCAGCATCATTTGGAAAGTAGAATCTCAGCTGAGGAATTGCCTCCCCCAGAATGACCCATAGGCAAGGGCAAGTGTGTGGGGACATTTTGATGATTGATGTGGGTGGGCCCAGCCCCAGCCCATTGTGGGCAGTGCCACCCCTGAGCAGATGGTTCTTAGTTGTCTGAGAAGGCAATCTGTGCAAGTTGTGGAGCACAGTCCAGGAAATAGTGCTTCTCCTGGCCTCTGTTCCCGTTACTGCCTTAAATCCCCACCCTGTCTTCCCTTCAGGGTAGACTGTAACGTGTAAGGTGAAGTAAACCCCTTCATTCCCAAGCTGCTTTTGGTCAAGGTGTTGTTAATCACAGTGACAGAAAGCAGGCTAGGACAGCTGCCTAATCTCAAAACCCTGGTCACACATGCCTTTTGTTGATCAAAAATGAAGTAAAGTCGTTCATCCAGCCGTATTCTCCGAGTGCTTCTGGTGGGCTAGCTGTTGGGATGTCATATAAGACATCAAAGTCCTTGCCCCTTGGAACTTACATTGTAGTCTCCGAGCAGGAAGTGACCATAGCTCTTCAATAACATCAGGCAGTGCAAATGGATACAAGTGAAGCTAGGACCGGGCAGAGAGAGCTAAAGATGACTGCCTGGAAGATGCCAAGAGGAGGGTTGCTCAGCACAGAATTCCCAATACCTGTCACAGAGCCTGGTACCTGAGAAAACACCCTGGAAGCCTTTGCTGAATGAGAATCCTGACGGCTGGAACGAGGACCTGGAAGATAAAAAGGCTGCAATTAGGTATCAGTTGAATATAAAATTCTGTGCTTTTGGAACCAGTTTCCCTGGCGAGAACATGTGGGCCTTGTGTTAACCATGTTTTCAGGATGAGCTGGGGTCAAGCCTGACCTCCGTTCAGAGTTGGTCACATATTACCTGTCAAGCGAAGGAATCATATACTCCTTCTCCTTACCCAGATTGAGACTGGCTGTGAATGAAACATGTGTGCCCCAAAGAATCCTTGTTCTCTTTGGTTTCTATTTATACTGACGACCAACTATTTTGCAATGAAGGGTAGGATTTTTTTTTCTGTGATCTGCATACGTGTTTTTAAATGACTAATGAAGCCAATCTGGACCTGGCAGATTTCGCCTCTACTTGTGAATATGTGATCCCCCCGGAAGCTAGCTGGCTCCCTGCTCTGGTTGCAGTGGCCTCACTATTGGCATTCTGCATTTAAAGCCTTTTCCATTTTGTATCTTGTCACTGGGTCTGGCTCTTAGCATCCCCCATCCCTTCTTATTTTAAGCCCACATTATCTTCTCAAGAATAGTCTGAAGATTAGGAGCTGAAAGGCTCAGTAGGCAAAGTGCTTGCAGTGTAAGTGTGAGGGCTGGAGTTTGGATCCCCAGTGCCCATGTGAAACCTGGATGTGGCTGCATGCACCTTCAGTCTCCAAGCTGAGGCGATGAAGACAGGAGCCTCCTTGGGGCGTATTGGCCAGTCAGTCTAGCCAATCAGTAAGCTCTAGGTTCAGTGAGAGACAGGTTTCAAAAACAAAACAAAATAAAACAAAAAGCCATAGAGAGTTATCGAGAAAGACACAGTGTGATCTTCTGGCCTCTTTATACATATCCACACACACATGCATATGAACATGTACACACATATGTAGTTCTCCCACAAAAGACTATTCTGAAGATTAGATATCTTTGATTAGTAAAATATTTTGGGGTGCAAAGAAGAAGAAAGACTGAACCAAATTGGGTCCGTTCTCTATTCCTGGCCACAATAATTAAACCCTGAGACGAGAGACAGGAAAAACTGGCTCTTCCCTAGGCCTCTGCTGTGTTCTTCCTCCATCCCACCTTCCTGGTGAGATGCTGGCCTTTTCCTCTTCCCGGGGACCTTTCCTGGTCTTGCCCCTTAGCTGTTAGTCTGCCACCCAGTTCATACAAGAAATGCCAGGGGAAGTTCTCCCTCCCAAGTTCATGTTGGCTCTTAGCCACGCTGTTTTGGTTGGCCCCCATCTCTCTGTGTGACTCTTCACTAATCTTCATGATCAGATTGAAGAAGCCACAGCAGAATGTCATGTGATCTGCCTTTCCCCCTCCTTAGCATCCTCAGTCTGGAGGCGCTTGTGATGAGGTCTATGTGTAGCTGCTGTTGGCGTTAACTAAAGTTTGTATTTGCTCTCTTCCTTGGGTTATTAATGTTACAAATGCCAAATTATACATGTGTGTGTGTGCACACGCACGCGCGTGTGTGCGTGTTTGAATGTACAAGCATGTTTCAGAGTCCAAAGGTTAACCTTGCATTCCTTCCTCAGGGGCTGTCCTCCTTAGTTTTGGGACAGGATAGCTCCCTGGCCTAGAACTCACCAAGTAGGGTAAGATGACTCTCCAATGAACCCAGAGGCCCTGTGTTCCTGCTTCTCTGAGGCTGGGGTTATAAGCACACCTGAGTTTTTACATGGGTTCTGGGGGGGGGGGTGTCAAGTGTTGGTCCTCATTTTGAATGTTGCAGCCACTTTGTGGACTGAGCTATTTCTTCAGCCCCAGCTATGTAGTTTTAAAACTTATTAAATGCCTCCAGTACTTTAAACTGTAAGCTGCATCAATGCAGGGAAACATGCATGCTTTGTCAACCAGAGTGCACAGTTCTGACCAGTGTAAACATGCATGCTTTGTCAGCCAGAGTGCACAGTTCTGACCAGTGTAAACATGTCTAGAGATCTTCGTGAGATGTGGGGTGCATACTGAAGGAATGAAGGCTTGGGGGGTTTTGCACCCACCCTCCTGGGTTTTTTTTTTTTGTCTAAATGTGTACAAATTGATATAGGCTAAGAAATTCAATAACTGTCTTCATCAGTTTTAGTCTCTGTGTGGGGACATGTGACAAGACCCAGAATTCCTGGCACCGCCCTTTTACAGCATTAAAAAAAAAAAGAAAGAAAAACTTGGTGTATTACATCAACCAGATTTTCCCCCTTTGTCTCAAATAAGGCTCAGCTGAACAGTAGCCTCCTCACCCAGCACAACAATCAAAAACTCACAGGCCCTCAGCTGCCTGGGATGATGTCACAGAACTCTCAAGAAGGCTTGCTGCTGAGCTGGGCTCGTGTCCAGCTCACACAATTCTTCCTGCCACTTTCAGAGCCTGAGAGAGATTAGGTGGTCGCTCTCTTTCTCTCTCTCTTTTTAATTCTTTTTCTTTCTCTCTCTTTTCCCCTTTCCTTTTCATCTTCTCAAAAGGCATCTTGGTTTACGTCTAAGCACGACATTAGCTCTGGCTGCCCTAAATAACATTTTAATTGAAGTCTCAGTCCAAACAAATGCCCGGCCTCTTTATTAACCCCAACAGTGTAATTTTTCACCCTAAGCCCGATTCAGGGGGAACTGTCTCACTTAAACTGCCGTGCGACGGAACATGGCAGCTTTCCGCTATCATCTCTTCTCTGACCTTAATTTGAACCTTAATCTCTCTTAGCCATGCTCTCTTTATTAGCTGGCCACGGTATGCCCAGTGCTAATTTTCCTGTTAGATTCTCCCACCGTAGACGTGGGTTCAGTCCACCTCAGCTCCCCTGTGGTACTATCAAGGTTTCTTTCTTGGCCTTTTTTTTTCACGGAAAGGAAAGGAAATCTTTTATTTGTTTTTGTTTAGTAATTTCAATAGCTACTTTGCAAAATGCTCTGTAGAACTTTAGCTATTTCTGATATTCACAAAATGTATGTGCATAAAAATAATATACTCTTTAATTGTCAGGAAAACTCTTGAAAGTAAGTACAAAGGATTCTTCACCTATAGACAGACCCACAATTAGAAAACAAAGCAGAAAACCAAGATCATTACTTTACTAATTCAGGCAAAGACGATATTTTTTTTATCAGAAACCTCTGACCTTGGGGGGCACCTGAATTATTCAGATAATAGCTTTAATTCCTTCATTCATTTTAACGCTTAGACATGACCAATGACTAACAACAGAGAAAGTAATTTCTTTTTCCTAATTATCCCTTCCCGTTTTTTTGACATTGGTAAAATGATCCACATTAGAATGCAGGGGAAAAAAAGCATACTTTTCAATCACAATGATAAAAAATGTGTTTCTCTATTTGGAGTCTAGCTTAATATAGCAGAAGTTTGTAGGTAGAAAACAGTGCTTATGATCGTGTGCCCAATTAAATTTATTATAGGTTTTCGTACTTTTTGGCATCGCTATGAAAGCATATTAGTTATTATTCTTTATAACCTAATTGGAGGCTTTGTGTCTAGTCACCCTTCTGTTCTCTGCAGAATACAATAGTTTGTTGATTGCAAAAAAAATTACATTTCTGTGACTTTAAAGTCTTAGAACTGGGGTTGCCATTAAAAGTTGGAGGCATGGTCGGGTGTTTCGGAGGGCAAGGACCCAGTACCCTCTGGGAGTGAGGAGGGAGGCAGCTGGGGACAATTGCCTGTTCCCTGCAGAGCTCTGTGGCCCTAACAGCATGTTGGCATGATAAACTTTGCCTTCATTTCACAGGCTAGAACAATTAGCGGGAATGAACCAGAGTTCTCCTGGATCACAGTTTATTATATGCTATTAAATTCCATTATTCAAGAAGTTGCTACTATGATCATAAAACTTCTCCCCCAGCCCTCCATGTATTTTCTGTTGTGCGTTGGCTGCTTGCTTCTCCGATGGGCAAGGTTTCTTTCTCTTTCCCGTTAGCACTTATTCAGAGTGCTTGAAGCTAATTTGGGAACAAATCTTTGAAAAGACAACAAAAATGAGATGTGAAAACACACACACACACACACACACACACACACACACACCCCAACGGATGAAGGCTCTTAATTAGTCCGTTATTTGACACGCACGATTTAACATGGTGTGCTTAGTGCTCCACATTCCCCAAAAGAGAAAGGCTCTTTTTTCCCCATCCCCAACCTTCCCCTTCTTATTCATTCTTTCCCCCTTGTCACTTTCCATTAACCAGTGATGACATCCTCTGCTGGAAGGGTGAACAAGTAGATTATTTCCAAACTGGTGTGACACTCAAAGGTCTGACCCAAAGGGGGGTTTATGATAGCAACAAGCTCCTCAGCCCCTGGAGTTAGAGAATGTCACTTCAATAGCACACCCAAGTCCCTCGTCACAGCATGTCTGCAGCAAGTTGCCAAATGTCCAGGAGTGGTGGGACGAGGACGTGTATGTAAACATACTGGGTGGTGGTACCATCTCAAGTTATCCTTGTTGCTAGCAGCAACGAGAAGATGCTACGACGACACAGCCCTCCTGCGCCATCCATTCTGCAGGCAAGGAGACTGGGGACTGCACAGTTTGCCTCAGTTGTCTCTGCTCACACTATAAGTGATGGAGCTGAAGTTCGCCTCGTTGAGTGGGCTCCAAGCTCATGTCTGTTTCTGGAAGGGCCATAAACCAGCTTTCTGGTGGGGGTGGCAGCATTTCTTCTAAAATCTGAAGGTTAAACCTACCTGAAAATGGTACTGTCCTCAGGGGCTGCAGACAGCGAGGAACAGAATAATCTGGGGTTAAAAATAAAGTGGCTAGACTTTGCTAAGAAAAGAAGGGGGGGGTGGCTTGCTTGGGTTAGCCTGGTTGTAGGACCCGCTTCTCTGCCTGCTGCCCACACCCCTCCCCTGCTTCTGCTTATCTGCCTGTTGCCCACACCCCTCCCCTGTTTCTGTTACTCTGCCTGTTCCACACACCCCTCCCCTGCTTCTGTTACTCTGCCTGTTCCACACACCCCTCCCCTGCTTCTGCTTATCTGCCTGCTGCCCACACCCCTCCCCTGTTTCTGTTACTCTGCCTGTTCCACACACCCCTCCCCTGCTTCTGTTACTCTGCCTGTTCCACACACCCCTCCCCTGCTTCTGCTTATCTGCCTGCTCCCCAAGTCCCTCCCCTGCTTCTCTGCCTGCTCCCCACACCTCTCCCCTGCTTCTGACAAATAGAACTTGGAAAGAGAGGCAGCAGAATTAGACTGGAACAGTCGGGATCCAACGCAGGCTGCTGCCCAGACCCTCACACTGCCTTCTGGCCTCATAGAGCTTTCTGCTCCTAAGACAAACAAATGTTATTCATTGACCAACTTTCAACTTTTGATCTTCCTTGGACAAATTTTAGCTTCTTTTTCCCAGGAACCCCAGAATCATGTTTGTTATAAAGTAAGACTGTGGACTTACATTGACAGAAACAAAAAAAATCACTTGATCATTTGTAGCCAGAAAGGCTATCTTTTAGTTGACAAAGTGCCTGAGAAAAATCAATTTGTAAAGAGAGCACATATTTAGACTCAAACAGTTTCTGTAGGTTCTCCCTGGGTGGACATTCAGCTTCATCGCTGTGCACATGTGGTGAGTGGAGGCATCAGAGCTGAGGGGCAGAGCTGCTCCTGTGCAGCTGGGATGTCCAGAAAAGCAAAATAAATTAGTGAGAAGAAAGGACCTGCCCCCTAATGATCACTCATTTTAGTTAGTTATGCTCCACCTATCAGCCAGGGGCTGAAGATTTAACATACCGGCTCTTGGGGGACATTTAGGATCAAAAGCATAATACCAGTGAATGGTCAATAACGCTACAGAGGGCAGCTCTCTGGCCAAGGCTCAGCACACGTCTGTAGCCGGGAGGACATGGTGGTTACAGGGAAGAGCGGGTGATGCCACCCCCACTTAGGTCGGATATTAGCACCACGGTGTAGCCTCACCTATTTGCACCCCAGTCTTCCTAGTTCCTTGCCTTTCTTACTTTGCCGTGCTGACAGTGACCCCGCTAGTAGTAGAAGGGGATGGATGCGCATGTTTTGCCAGTGTGCCCCATATAGTGTCCTTCTTTCTCTGTTTCTGTGCCCCAGCAACTTGGTTACAGACTTGTAGATGACTTTATTCTAGACAGGTGTTCTGTCCCTTCTCAGCCCATGTAGTTGGACCACCTCTGTTAGAGGTCACCATAGTGGCTTTTCTGAGCTCCATCGTGTCCATTTGCCCATAATTCTTCAGTTAACATGGTCAGCATGTTACCTATTTTCAATCCTGTCTCCCCTGGGCATCTCTCTATCTCCACTTCCCAAGCCTGGCACCAAGGCAAGACCCAAGTTGTCCTTTGTGTGCCCACCTGTCAAGAACCCTTCAAGTTAGGAATGAAGGAAAGACTAAGAGTTGATGATCACAGAGACAGCAGTGGCCCAGCTGTGGTCCTCTGGAATGACAGAGGAAAACAAGTGACCTCAAACAAAGGGAGGTAACGGGTTAGGGAGATGGCATTGTGGGTAAAGTGTTTATTGCTCAAATCTGTAAATCTAGGTTTGTGTCCCTAGCAGCCACGTAAAGGCTGGGGACACCGTAGCACAAGTGTCTGTAACAATCACATATCTGCAGGAGGTGAGAGGTGGAGACCGGCGTCTCCAGAAACACTTGAGCCAGCTCTGACACCCACATATATGCCATGGTACAAACAGACCATTATTCTATTATTTACATGCCAATGTGCATGCACGCGCATGTGCGCAAACGCATGTGCACACACACATACCACTCTAATAGAAAGGTCATTATAAAGAAGTTTCTCTCCCTCCTTCCCTTCTTCCCTTCCCATCTCTATCAGTGTTTACCATGTAGTTGAGGTTGGCCAGGTTATGCAGATTAGAGTAGCCTTGAATTCAGAATTCTCCTGAAAAAGGAGTCCTGGATATTAAGATTTATAGGCATGTGTTACCATACCTTGCTGAAGAATTTAATTTTTATTGTCTTTTAAAAAACTTTTAATATTCAGTTCATCTCTCAGAAATCTTTATATGACTGTGAAGATGTAAAATTTGTCTATTGCCCCCCTCTACCTACCATTCTGTCATCTATCTATTAATTGATAGATTTATCTATCATCTATCCATCAATCTATAACCTACCCATCCATCACCTACCTATCTTTTCAAGCTGGAGAAACAGATGACAGGAGAGTGGATGGCCAGCAACAGGAATGGAAGATGGGGAATCACATGCAATGAAGCTGGGAGTCACATGGACCATCCAGACCTTAAAAAAGAAAAAGGCTGATTTTCAATGCTAAAGTCTTGAAAGGAGCCTGACAGCTCATGGTGTTGGTGTGTTCCTCCCGATTGTAGATGACATGTCATGTTTGGCATAAGCTGTCTAGATGTGCTAGCTCTTTGTACGTATTTCACAGGAAAGTGTCCTCCACTTTCAACAGAACAGAATAGCTCTTGGCACTGGAGGCCCTGGTCTGGGGTTGGCTGAGGGACCTACCTGAGAATGTGCAGGGTGTCATCTAGAGCACCGACATTCTGACCAAGGAAGGAGGGTGGACTAGGGCTTCTGTAGTCTTCTCCTCTCCCATTGTGCAGGTGAATCTCAGACCGTGAGCTTGGGAGCTGCCTCTCCAGTCCTCATTCCTGTGGATGACAGATGCATGGGTCTATAATGTTCCTACTTTCAATAATTTCTCATCCTGCCAGTTGCTAGTTGCATGTTACATCTTCTGCAAAAATAAATCCCTAAATAAGTCAGGGTGCTGATAAGACAGTTCCGGGGCTGAGGGATTCCAAGAAGAGAGCCACATGAAAGGCATAGAACAGCTCCTGCTATACAGCGAGTGCTCAAGAAATGCTCACAACTGTTATTGTTGTGATTAATAACTGAGAATTCATAATTTTTAATTTTCTATGTTAAGTTCCTCCATGCATCATTATTATTCTAATTTCAAGCAACTTTTATAGAAATAGTCTGGTCATAAGTCAAGCTATTTATATGTGTGGTGTGACACACGTGTCATGATTACTAGAAAAGATTTATTTTTATTTCTTGTGTATCAGTGTCTTGCCTGTGTGTATGTAAGTGTACCACATGTGTGTAGTACCCCTGGAAGCCAGATATGGGCATTAGATCCCTTAGAACTGGAGTTATAGCAGCTGTGAGCTCCCATGTGGGTGGTAGAATCCAAACCCAAGTTTTCTGGAAGAACAGCCAGTGTCTTTAACCATTGAGATATCTCTCTAGCCTTGAGGTTTTTTATCCCTTTATCTACCGATGGACAACAAAGTTGCTGCTGTGTCCTGGCTACCATTAGTCACTCTGCAGTGATCCTGGGAACACAGGAATCTCATTCAAACTCTGGTGTACCTTGATACATGTCTGCACAGAAGGGATTGCGTGACAGACTGATGTGAAATCAATCAGGGACTGGACGTGAGTCCATTTCCTTCTGTTCTTATCCCAAACTATAAGCAGAGAATGAAGCAGGTGATGGGGAAGAAGTGGTCACTTATGTTGTCGACCTTTTATAGAAAAATGTGGTGTTGGCATGCTAGAAAACACTCAAAGTTCATTCTTTCAAAAATGACTTTTTAGGGATCAGAGAGATAGCTCAGTGGTTAAGAGCATATGATGTTCTTGCAGAGGACCAGAGGTTGGAACACAACACCAACATGGCAACTCACAACCATTCTAACTCCAGGTTCAGGGGACCTGACTCCCTCTTCTAATTGCTGTGAGCACCAGGCACACATGTAGTGTACAGACATACATGCAGGCCAAACACTCACACACATATAAAATGAATTTTTAAAAAGAATTTTTATTTTTTCCCCATATAGTCTTCCAAGAAGGTTTTATTTTTTATTGATTTTTTATATTTTGCTTTATCAAATGGGGTTTATCCTTCTGCTGTCCATCAAACACAACGGTGAGGATAAGATGATTTTTGAGTGGAGGGTGAAGTGACTGCAATGGCTTTCTCTCTGGCTTTGGACAGAGTGACAACCCCATCTTTTTGTCTTGACCCCAGGCTTAGAAGCTGCCAGGAGAAGAGAGTAGAACACTGATAAATTTCTGTGAAGAGCAAAATCGAGGAAAGTGGGGTGTCTTAGTTGCTTGCCTATTGCTGTGACAAAACACCATGTTCCAGGCAACTTATAGAAAAAAAACATTTAATTTGGGGTCATAGTTATACAGTGGGAGTCTCTGACTTTCATGGTGGAGAGCATGGAGGCAGGCAGGCGCAGCTCTGGGTCAGTAGCTCAGAGCTTACATCTGACCCACAAGTATGAAACAGAGATAACAATAATCTCAAAACCCATGCGCAGTGCCATGCCTCCTCCGACAAGGCCACACCTCCTAATCCTTCCCAAGCAGTTCCACTAACTGTAGCCCAAGCATTCAAATGTATGAGCCTGTGAGGGCCTTTCTCACTCAGACCACCATGGTGAGATCCAGCATGAGACAGAACACATAGGGAAGAGGGGGAGAGGGTGTTGAGAGCAGGAGGACGCTGTGCTGTGATGGGGGAAGCAATGCCATAGCAACGACACAGAAAAGAAAGAACCAGAGTAACACAGTGAAGATGTGGCTAGCTGCTCAGAGAGTAGGTTAGCCATTTGGGCAAGAAACTGCTCTTGCCTGAACTGCTTGACTAGATATGCGGGACCACAGAAAAATGACTGCTGAAGGTGAGACAGTTCCTGCTTCATGAAAGAGTCTGCCAGACATTCAGCAGGACACAGAAGAAAGTGACTGATGGACTTAGCCGTTACAAGGCAGAACACACCTTCAAATATCCTGCTTCATGGAAAAGTCTGCCAGATACTATGGGCCTGTGGGCTGAAGATTGGATGCCCCAATGATACAGAAGAACTTTGGGTGACTGTTCAAGCAGCAAGATGTCTCTGTCAATTCTACAGTTTTGGCACTTGCTTATACTGCACTTCCTATTAGCTCAGGTAATATTATTTCCTTCAGTGGTCTTTAATGGAGTTGAAGAATAGATAGTTATAATTACAGTTTTCCTTAGTTATGATAAACGATAAAGTAGATATAAATATTGTAACTATAATTCTTGCTTGATACCTGTTTTGCTATATGTAAATTTACTATGTTAAAGTTAAAACCTTTTTTTTTATTTATTTAGACAGAAAAGGGGAAGTGATGGAAGGGATTCCTCTCTGTATGCTGTGAATATGTTTTATTGCCATTGGTTAATAAAGAAGCTGCTTTTGGCCAATGGCTTAACAGAATAGAGCTAGGTGGGAAAACTAAACTGAATGCTTGGAGAAAGTAGGTGGGGTCAGGGAGAAGCCATGGAGCCACGCGCAGGAGACAGATGCCCCGGAACCTAGCCAGAAAGACACAGCCACGTGGCAATGCACAGATGAATAGAAATGGGTTAATTTAAGATGTAAGAGTTAGCCAGAAATATGATTAAGCTATTGGCCAAACAGTATTGCAATTAATACAGATTTCTGTATGATTATTTTGGGTAAGGGCAGTGGGAAAACAAACTAGTGGCCTCCCCCAACACATATGTGCTGGTAAAACACTTAAATAAATCAAAAATTGAAAAAAAAAATCATTAAGATTTTTCAAGTAATCCTAGGCTGTACCAAGTTAAGACTAGACAGCAAGGAGTTATTTACTATTGAAACAACACCTACCTAGTTCTGTTCTGACTTATCTACTTGAATATTCTCCTGAGGAAGGGATACCATATACAGAATTAGAAGGTAAACAGAACTCTTGAGAGGGTTGGGAAGGAGAGATCGAGGAAGTTACGCAAGTGGACACTGATGCCCTCAGCTGTCTGCATAGAAGTGACATACAACCCGGCATCTGTCCCTTGTCTATGCACACAAACACCTGCTTGTGGCTACTGATTGAGGAAAATGTCTCTGTTTTTTGCCTCTTCTGCTTCCTGTGATGTCAGTGGCAAATCACTCTAAGAATCTTCTTGGCAAGAGAGCCTGGGAAATGTATTTTCTAGACTCTCATGTCTTGAAGTATGGGAGAATTTTATTTTTAAAGTTTTTAATTAAAATATTTGAGATTTTATTTATTCCTATTTTATGTATAGAATTCTATGTCCATGTACCATGGGCATGCAGTACCCAAAGTGGCCAGAAGAGGCTGTTAGCTTTCTTGGGACTGTAGTTAACATATGTTTGTGAGCTGCCTTGTGGGTGTGGAAATCAAACTCCAGTCCTCTGGATGATCAACCAGTGCTCTGAACCACTGAAGCAATCCTCCAGCCCAGGAGGGTTTGGAAGAATGCTGAAGGTACGTGCTGTCTCTCAACAAGAGAGGGTTGAGCATCACTCTCTTGGTCCTTCTGGTGAGACATCCAACAGGGTTGTCCTTTGTAACTCACATTTTCTTGAAAACGTCTCAAGAACAGATCTTAATGAACCCCTTGTCTTCATGCCACACAATAAATTATTTTGAATTGGTTTCATTAATGTGGCAGAATCAAAAGAAACAAAGAAAAAAACCAATACGTTAGATTTCAGCGAAAGGCACTTTCCTTCCTACCCTGCTCATAGTGGGGACACCCCTAAGTCCTGGGTTCTGTCTGCACACACAGACAAAGGGTGGATGCTTTGTAGATGCTCTGCCTTACTGGATCCATAGAAACTGTCAACCATAGTTTTTTGTCTGTTTTATACTGAGTTTGTTTATAAAGTTGCTCAACGTGTGTCAACATTTTGTTCAGCTGATTATGCGCACAATCTTGTACTCTTATATGAGATGGAATTCCTGTTTGGGCATGAGGGGTTTGTGGGTTTAGACTGGAATAGAGTGGAAAGTATTCTTTAAGTGAGGGGTGTGGTATTTGAGTACCAAGAAGACCTACTCAGCCATAAAAAATTGATACTCAGGAAGGGGGGCAGCAGGCCCTGTTTCCATTTTAATGGAAAAGGCACAAGGATTAAATCCATCCTCTTGGCATTTATTTTCTTCATTACCCCCAAAGGCTAAAGCTATTGTGTCTCTGGTAAAAATGATGGCGGAATGACTCAGACTTATTTACAACCATCAAAGACTTGATAGATATGGATCGTGTCATAATTAAGCTTGTCATAATAAAGGGGTGGCCATATCAGTGCAATCACGGGGGCTGTTATGATGTCACAGCTGCCTGTGCCCGGCATTTAGCCTCTATTTTCCACTCCCGCCCACGCTTATCTCCCGCTATATTTGGTTGTTTTACAGTGCTACCTGGACCACAGTCTACTTTACAAAATAAATGAACAGGTTGAGCTCTTTGGAACCTGTTTCCTGTGCCTACCGATGCTTTTCCTTGGTGTGCTATGTTTTGTCTACTTTGTACCTAGAATCGTGACTGGACAGTCATGAGTTTGCTCTGTGTAAAGGAAAGGAGAGCAGAACATTGAGCAATCAGCTAACGAATCCTGCTGAGATGGTTGGTGAGTTTGGAAAATTCCACTCTCAAAAAAAAAAAAAGTTACTTTCTCCATAGCAGATTTCCTCTTGGCCACAATTATCCACAAAGCTGTCCAGTTTCCAAATGGTCTTGACCACTGCTGATATCCCCTACATAAAGCCTTTGGTAGATTTTATTAGATATGCTTAGTGATCCTTTTTTCTAAGTAGCCTGTTTTTCCCAGCCTGTGTACTTATTTAATAGCTATAGAAACCTGTTTCAGCTACTCATCATTGCTGTTGATAAAGTATTATAAGCATAGTGACAATAAGGGAGTGTATTGTGTTACTCGTGGTTCTTGGGTTGACAGCTCAGTTGGGCAGCTCTTACTTGGAGTCTCATGTGTTCATAGTCAGATGGTGGCTGAGGCTAGAGCAACTTCATTTGTATTTTTGGCCTTGGGCTAATCAGAACTCAATGTCTACATGGTTTGCTTAGATTTCCTTGTGTTTTGTGGTCTTTGGGACATCAGATTTTCATATTGTGATCAGCTTCCTCTAGAGCCAATGTCCTGAGACATTTGGGTGGATGTTGCAAAGATTCTAAAATATCTCCTTGAAAGTCATGTGATCATTTCTTCCCTCTCCCATGTGTGAAGAATTACACTGGTGAACCCATATTCCAAGGCTTAGAGGAATAGATTCTGCCCTGACACAAGGGGAATGGTTTGTGCCTTGAAAGAAATACTTGACATGATCATCTTAAGGAGACACGATCACAGGTGTCCCGTGTCTGGCTTTATCTGTAGTACTGAAGTGCTTTACCCATAGACAGGGACTCATGAAGGTTTAAACTTAGCTTGTGTTTCACCAGACAGTCTTCATAACTAACAGCTGAGCAGTAACTGTGAATACTAAGAGTGTTTGCTCATGAAACGGGCAAACCAACTATTCTGATCACTTCTGACTTTCTCACTGACAAGGTGAAGGCATCTGTATGTGTCTGACCCCTCACCCGATGAGCACCTTGCTGTGCTTTCATTCACGAGCCATAACAAAGCCTTAACAG
Organism: Microtus oregoni; assembly: GCF_018167655.1. NCBI lineage: Eukaryota > Metazoa > Chordata > Mammalia > Rodentia > Cricetidae > Microtus > Microtus oregoni. The sequence continues at coordinate 14,051,729 of NW_024543221.1, forward strand.
TTTGGGCAACACTGAAGTGTTCACTGTGGTTTGACAGAATGGGAAATTAGTGCTACATGTGGGGGTTCAAACTAGCTTCTTTGGCTTATAACAGGGATTATTGAAGAAGTTGAAAAGTCAGCGTTCTCCCCGTTGAGTTTCTGTTCTCCCTAGCACATCTGTCCTTGTGTGCTTTGGAACAGCTGGAGCCAACCATGGATTGAGAGTTGAGTTCAGACAGTCAAGAGAGGCAGAATCAGCTCCGTTCCCACCTGAGACTCCTGCCTGGGAGAGCAGCTGATGAACAGTTTGTCTCCGTGTGCCTCTCCTCTGCACCGTTAAAGGAAGGTGATCAAGGTCAGATTTCAGGTCAGCTGTGTTGACAGAAGGATTGGTGGCACTCAGCAATTCCCAGGTCTTATCACTTTTGGCACCGCTTACGTCCATTTGAGGGTGGCACTCTGAGGGGCTGGGAGAATAGGCTCATGATGACATAAGAGATGTCTTGACATTTCAGAAACAAAGGTCAAATGCCTGGAAAGGCGCAAGAGAGGTAGAATTCCCGGGACCTCTGTCAGTCCTGTGCCTTCTAGGGCATTGTCTCCTGTGCATGAAAGCATATTTTTGTGTGTTTTAAGTGGACAACAGCAACAACAACAACGCAATTTTCCTTGTTTGCCAGAATGTTTCAGGGAAGACTGAATTCTGGCCCATCACATTGCTTGTCTTCTGTGAGTTCCTAACTCCAACCTCATGGTTGGTGCTGCAGGACCAGTTCCTTCCTCATATCTGTGAGGGTTATATATGTGGGTATGATTTGCCAGTCTGAAGTCCTTCTATTTTCAATACAGCTTTGCTTATCTGAAAAGTCTTTTTTTTAAAAGTGGAAATTTGCAATAATCTGACTTTAGTTATATGCAATTCTTCTCTCTACAAGCTACACGCTCGTTTGCTTGTGATCACAAATATAAAAATCAGATAACTATTCACCTTATTCTCCATCTATTATGACAGGCATAAATCTCTGAGTATGTAAGAACTTGCCATTATTTGAGCCCCCCAAATATCTGTTTTTCCTTTTGTACTGTGGAAGTCTTTAATCCCTCAACATAAAGCTACAGAGCCCTGGAATTTCTGTGCAGACCTAGGAGAATTCATCTGGGCCTTCCTTGGGCATGGAATCCACAGGGTGCAGAGGACTGTGCTTCTGCCTCTGTGGGGGCTGTCGGGGACTTGTCCCAAATGCTAACTTCCTAGAAGCCCTTTAGCTTGTAAGCCACCCCCCCCCCCTTCTCTCTTGTAGCCATTGGAAATATTTCTGTTTGGAGAGCGTGGGGCTGCTGCGGCACATCTGGCGAGGAGGTCTGAGATCAGGGCACTAGGCAACCCGTTGCTGTCCCAATACCCTGAATATTTTGGTACTTCTTATATTGATGTAAATTACAGCTATCTTCTCATAATTATACTCGTACTTAAATTGTGAATGTTACGATACGTCCTTGTTCACAGACACCCATCATGACAGGCAGCAGATCTTTCCACAAACACAGGTTTTCCTGAGAACAAAGTGGTGCTTGGCGGGGGAGAGCGATAGATGCCCACGTTTTAAAAGTGATGGATGCAGAAGTAAGGTCTCGCTACCTCATGGGAATTCCGAAGCGATTTATTGGTGTGAGAAATAAAACGTTAAGCCCATTTGTGTTCATTTTAATTTCACCTTAAATTTTGGCATGCGTGTTCTTTTTAGTTGTCATGCAATAATCCTCCATATTTATGGGTTCCATGTGAAATCGAACACCTGAGCACAGGCATAACATCCCTGTGTTCCTGTATTCTCTATGTTCAGAATAGGTTAATAAATGTGTAGTTTGTAAATTAAACTAAATTTAACATTTTATTGTTGGTAGAAGTGCATGGTCTAAACGTCCAAAGATCCCTATTTTCAAAAGGAACAAAAAGTCCTGATGAGGCCGAGGGGAGAGATGGGAGGTGACATAGGACAGGGTCTGCAAGCTCAGCTTCCCTTCTCCGGTTGTTCCCGGCCCCAGCCATTTGATCAATAGTGAGTTCACTTCCAGTCAGACTCCAGGACAGCCCCTTTTAGATGTCAAGAAATTGCTCAATGCTAGGATGTTGACCAAAGAAAGTAGATTTTAACCACGCTTTTATTTTTTTCCGTTTTGTTTTCTCAGGAGTCTGACGGGAACAGAAAGTTTTGAGGGAGTTCACTGCCGATGCAAGGTAACTGGCTGGATAAAGAAGTCCAAAGTTATTTTTTTATCTGTAGAACAAATAAAGCCTGGCCAAAGGTGAGCAAAAGCCAATGCCTCCCACCTTGTCCCTCTCTCTATGCCTAAGGGATGTTTGCGTCCGTGGTTGCACAAGGAGAGCCTGTTCCACGCTGGGTGGAGGGGGGCGCATCTGAGAATGCCTGGCTACAAACAGTCTCCGACCTTTGTTCTTCGTTTGACGGGCGGTTGATGATGCCATCTATACAGAAATCAGTTAAAAAATGAAAAATCCAATCCTTGGTATCTTCTAAATACCTGGGAATTTGTCAGCCAGTACCGGAGTGGCTGAGCTGGGATACTTTTTTATTTTCTCCAGGAATAGACACAATATGGCTTTATAAAATGGTGAGGTATGTGGACTGCTTGGTGCATGCGTGGCTGTTAGGCTGGGTCAGTGAGGGGGGACACAGCGGCCCGATCCTTATGACTCCCTGACGATACTCATGATGGCCGCCAATAAACAGACACCCTGAAAATGCTGACCATCCTAGGGAGCCCAAGTAGTCTTTTATATTTCTATTTTTAATTTTATTTTATTTGAAGCAGTCTTGCTGTCTCCCAGGCTGGTCTTGAACTCACAGCAAGCCTCCTTTCTCAGTGTCCCTCATGAGGGGATTATAGCCAGGAACCGCCATTCATGGCTCTCATTGGTACTCAGGAAGACAGTGGCAATGTTGCTGGCAGATTGGGAGGGATAACTAACTGAATGATTACTTAACTGCCTACTAATGGGAGAAAATTAAAGCTGCTTTGAATCCTAGATATCCATATTATCCAGATATAGCTATGACTTTTTCCTATTATTTCTGTTAGAATAGGACAGGGGGTCAGCCAGGAAGTAGGCTAACACAGCCACCAATAGCCAGTTGTGGAAGGGATAAATTAATTGGAAGAGATGAACTTTCATTTGAAACTTAGGTTCTGGAGAGTTTTCTAAACCCTCCCAAGAATGTGTGTCTTTCAGAATATTTCCCACAAGAAAATATAATAAATAAATATCAGGATATTTAGAGCAAACATAAATTTCAGAGTTTCAGAAACAAATTCTGACGGGACTGAAATTTTGAGATGGGAAATTCATGGAGTGTCTGTGTTCAGGCGAGTATACGTGGATGCGCACATGGCAAAAGTCATGCGTTAATATCCGGGTTTTCTGAATAGCCATGACATCTTTTGGTGCTTATTTAGTGCTAAAAGAAAATCCCAAATTTTCCAGGACGGAAAAGAGAAATTCCGGTCTCCAAGCCTAATCCCTGCTGTGACCTGGGGCTTGGAATTTTGCTCATGAGCAGCTTGTCAATGGAAAAACTGATGGTTCTAAAAGGTTTAGGTAGTTACGTCTGAGTGACCCTAGGATAGATTGCAGGACCCTGAACCATTTCAGGGGACAGGGGAGACAGTTGTCTTTCAGAGTGTGTGGATTTGTAGGTGGTGGTGTTTGTTTCTGAAAATGAGTTCTTTGGAATCCTGTAAAGCTTAGGATTCTACCAGTGATGTGCCCAGGGCTGACGTAAAGTGTGTTATGAGCCAACCATATAATCTGCTTTGTTTTAACAGTCAGCTTGCCTTAGAATTCACTAAGTAGCATAGGATGGCCTTGACCTCTTGGTGCTTCTTCTGCCTCAGTGTCCTTGGAACATGAATGTTGGGTGTTTATCACTGTGCCAGGCTAATCTCCCTTTACAACTGTGGGAGGTCGATGAATGTGGGCTGTGGTAGAGATTGCAAGGCAGTGAGATCTGCGTTGTTGTGACGTGCGGAGCCTATTATTTTAGGTTAGCGTATAAATAGTAAGGAAAGCGGTCGTTCCACAGTCAGCTACGCTACGGCATTTGGTGAAGAAGACCGTAGAGTAGGAGAGAGAGACGGGAGGACATTACAAATAGAGCCGTACCAATGCGCGGTGCGGGGCTAGCAGACGGCAGACTCAGAGGGCCTAGCTTTCCAAACTGGCTCTGAGCTTGATGAGTCTGTTTATTCAGCCACAATATCAGACATTCCCTCTTCCTGCCCGAAGAAGTCCCTTTGAAGATCAGCTCTGCTGGGGAGCAGTTTCCCCTCGGACCAGCTCCTCCCGTGGCAGGACTAAAAGGAAAGAACTGGAAACGCCACAAGAATGTTCTTTAAAGCGATATTCCAGCACCACGTGAGGGGAGGATGAAATACCTCTACAAGATATATTTCCTGGTTGAGGTATTTTTTTCCTCTCTCAAGTCAATGTGACAGCGAACAAAGATGTCACATGAATGGGTTGGGGTCAGATGACTCAGGTACCTCCAGATCTGGGCAAGCAGGCTGAGGCTTGGGGGTGGGTGTGGGGTAAGAGATGGCTGGGCAAAGCCATAGCATTTTTAGCTTCTGTAGGCCTGGAGAGAGAGTTCACATCTGCCAAAGCTGGAGGAGATGCAGCAGGCACAGCAACCTTGTCCACAAGTCTTTATCTGCAAAGGACACTGTGGTGGTGACTTCTCAGGAGACCGGCCCACGTTTTCAAAGCAGAGCAGCAGATAGAATGTTCTCCGGTGAACTGGGGCACAGGCTCATGATTAGACGGCACAATCCAGAGGTCAGCATTTTGCTCAGAGATGTCACGTTCATTTCTGGGTTTCAGAGATACTCTTCTACCTTTTCAAAGGGTTTCATGGAGTCCTCATGTCAGCCCTGTGAAGTAGCTGGGGAGGATGGCAGTCTCCTGGGTGTTCCTCTTTGGAAATGGATAATGACACAGAAGGAGACATGGTTTTGTAGCTCGTTACTGGCAGGGGCAGAATGACAAGCCAGGCCTCCTGGCTCTTGGACCAGGCCTCTTTAGTCACTGTTCTTGGGACCCATACATAGGGACAGAAGGGTGTCAGAAAAGAGGAGGTGGCATTCTTCTTCTGCTCCAAGACACTGCTGGGGCTCCAGATGGGCTCTGGGGGCCTGACCTTGGGGAGGAGACTCCAAGTAAAACCTTCCGAGGCTAAGTCTCCCATTCTTCTCACACAGCTGAACACATCTGGAGTCGTCTCATTCAGGCTTCCTGCGTGCCCCATAGACCAGATGCTATCTGGAATGCAAAGAGGCCTTTGTCCCTTCCATGTCTGAGCGGAACTCTCCAAGATGCCTGCTTTTCTCAGATGGAGGCAGGGTCCACACTCTTCTCCTGATGCCTGACCCAGACTCCTATGACCCACATTGGTCCTCAGGGCCCCAGACGCGAGGCTCACACTTTGGGAATAGAGGTGCTCACACAGGTGCTTTAACCAATGCTAGGAACCAGAGTTTACCTCTGGGGAGACTGGAGTCTTGTCTGGCTTCTCGCTTCAGAGGGACACAGGGAGATTGTGACTGTGGGCTGCGGGTTCTGCATCTGCGCGCAGCTTTCATCTTATCTTCCCTTCACATGTAGCCCTGAAGTTGCTCACCATCTGAGCCGTATCTTGTAATTGTTTCTGTCCTCTGAGGCTTCTGCATGTTCCAAATATCTGATGAGTGGATGGGAGCCTATTTCCAGTCAAACCCTTATCCAAGTGTCTCCCAGCCTGGAGTTCCAATCAGAGTCACCCGGGGAAATGGATAGGGTGGTTTGAAATAACTCCCCAGATGACTCCACACGCTGCAAGGTTTGAGGAACTGTGTTTTGTCCCTTTCTCCTGACTTTGAAGAGTCTCTGCGACTTTGGTCAAGGCTACCTGTGCAAACAAACTCTTGGATCTGCAAAGGGTTTTGTGCTTTACAAAAGCACATTTCACGTCTCCCTTTGATGTCATTCTAAGTGAATGCAACTCACTGAAGCCAGGGGTCTTTTCCCATCCGGTTTACAAAGGAATGAAGGTCCTTGGTTTGTACTCTGCTGTCCCCCATCTCCTGTCCAGGCGCAGGATCCTCTCTACCATAGGCCCTGTGGCTCTGCGTCTTTGCCAGGCACAGCTGCCCTCTGTGACATCTACACAAAGCTAGCTGAAGCCATAGCAGTCTGTGTCCCTAGGGAAGCTGATGGTCGGTAAATGTCTAAGACCACCAGCAACTTGTTCTTTTATGTAGAGACAGGAAATTTAGAACAACACTTGTCCATTTCAAAGTGTCAAAGGCCCCGTGGGAAATGATGAATGATGAGAATCCATTCAGAGAAAGACAGTCTGCTTGTTGACCTGCAATTCATTAATAAATTAATTATTTTTTGTTTTTGAGGAGCTGGGGATTGGATGTAGGGCCTTGAACTTGTTAGGCAGTTGTTCTAGCAGTTAGCTACAGCTTACGCTCCATATTTTAAACAGTTGAGATAGGATCTTGTTAAGTTACAAACCCAAGCCAGCCTTAAAATTGTTCTGTACCCTGGGGAGAACGTGCCATCCTCATGTCTCAGCCTCGAGAGCCCCTGGGAAGAACATGCTATCCTCATGTCTCAGCCTTGTGAGCCCCTGGGAAGAACATGCCATCCTCATGTCTCAGCCTTGTGAGCCCCTGGGAAGAACGTGCCATCCTCATGTCTCAGCCTCGTGAGCCCCTGGGAAGAACATGCTATCCTCATGTCTCAGCCTCGTGAGACCCTGGGATGACGGTACCACCACACTCAGCTGTGACCTTTGTTTTAAAGTCCTGAACTCCTGATTTGTTTTCCCATCGAGTTTTTCCAGGAATAATGGAAACTGGAGGGAAATAATGCTGTGGCCTCGAAACACACCCTGTGCTCTGGAGACCCAGTGACGTGACAATCTCCTGAGGTTGGCTGTTCAAGGTGTCTGTCTGGAAACCCAGTGACGTGACAGTCTTCCGAGGTTGGCTGTCTGAGGTGTCTTTCTGGAGACCCAGGGACGTGTCAATTTCCTGAGGATCCAGTAATGATGGGGGAGAGTCTTCTGTTTTGTGTTAATTTCATTGGTTAAATAAAGAGACTGCCTTGGCCCTTTAATAGGACATAAAATTAGGTAGGCGGAGTAAACAGAACAGAATGCTGGAAGAAAGAAGCTGAGTCAAGGAGTCACCATGATTCTCCTACCGCACACAGAGGCAGGTTAAGATCTTCCTTGGTGAGACACCTCGTGGTGTTACAGGGATATTAGAAATGGGTTAGATCAATATGTAAGAGCTAGCTAATAAGAGGCTGGAACTAATGGGCCAGGCAGTGTTTAAAAGAATACAGTTTCCGTGTAATTATTTCGGGGCATAAGCTAGCCATGTGGGCGGCCGGGTGCCAGGGATGCAGCCCCGCTGCTCCCATTACAACACAGTAATGTGAAAATCTCCTGAGGTTGGCTCTTCAAGGTGTCTGTCTGGTTCATATAGCTAGAACAAAACGATTCCCTTGAGCTGGGAGGGACCAAGAGTGGGTAAGGTGGACTTCACTTAATTCCAAAGAGCAGTAGGCTGCACATCTGGCTCAGGGGTCAAGAGGACACGTGTGTGACCTTACTTTCCACGACAAGTTAGCACCCATCAAGCATAAGCACAGCTTTCTCTTCTCTCAAACTTTCTCTTTGATTGCTCGCTAAAATGCAGACAGGCATCAGAAACAGAAAGTTGTCAATTCAAAGAGAAGGTGGGCCTGACATTTCTGCTGGGCCACACTTCTCTTCCACTCAGCTGAGCAGGGACCCCATCGTTCATCGTGGAGTAATGGATGATTGATACGACTGCACCCTGATTAGAAAAGGCTTCATTTAACTTGTGCATGGTGCATGGAATTAGTTAAGGGTTGCATAGGAAAGGAAGTGATGGACTATTGTTCATACTAAATTATAATGACAGCCTTCCTAACACTGTGTATTTATTATGTAAGAAAAGAAAATGTCTGGTAAAATTCTGTATAGGTTAATAACACCTTCATAATCCACTCCTTCTTTTCTGTTGACTTGAATAGCCCTCCTACCGACTTTTAATGGATTATTAGAGTTAATTACATCAATTGCAATATAATTGATTCTTAAATACTATGTAGAAACCTCACACAATTATGGAAAAACAAAAGTTATCTAGACATCTCAAATCAAAAAAGATTTGGAATTCCTGAACATTTAATCCCTGATAATCACCAGTCAGTTTGGACATTAAGATTGTATGGTGTCTTGTTTTCTCTTTGCCAGGTTTTGACAGAATTGATAGTTTTACAACATTTATCTCAATATGCATGGAAATATAAGATTAAAGCTGTGAGAGCTATTTTTTTTTCTAAAAAAGAAAGATCTCTTCATGGTTTAAAAGCTGAAATACATTACCTGATTCTCGGTGACAGAAATAAACTCAAGGGAAAAATCAAAGGCGATTTGATGCTGGGCCTTAGAAATCCCTTCTCCACAGGAGTGTAGCTTCCTGGGGGTCTTAGGGTGTTTTATTCTACCTCGGGGGTTCTAAAACCTGACAAGGGAATGAGTCACCCGAAGGGGCAAAAAAGACTCTTCAGTGTTGCCTCCGAGTCGGGCACAGCGTGTTTTCCTGTCCAAACCACTGGCTGAAGAGTGTTGTGTCTTTAGCAACCTGGCAATTGATGTCACAAAGATCAAAACAGGTGTATGTGGTAGAGTCATTTGATTGTGGCTCTTTCAGTTTTAACTGGTTTGGTGGGGGGACATGTCAGCGAGTATTGAAGATTATAAATGTGAGTTCCCTAAAGGACTCTTTCTACACAGATTAATTACGAGTGTTAGATCACTCTAAAATGGTTGTGAGATGGGTGCTGTAAACAGTGTTTGCCCATGCCTCCTGTGGCTGCTCAGTCCTAGACTTAGCCTTTCCTGGCCTTCGTGTCCTTTCCTGTAAAGTGAGGAGAACGCCTGTAAGTCTTCCCTGAGTCTCCTGACCGTCACTGCTTAGGGCTTTTGTTGTTGACAGCAACTCATCTGACTCCAATACTATCAACACTATCCCAGCTCATCTGACTCTAGTATTAGCTACACTATCCCAGCTCATCTGACTCCAATATTAGCTACACTGTCCCAGCTCATCTGACTCCAGTATTAGCTACACTGTCCCAACACTTGTACATCCATGTGCTTTATGTGCTTACATGTGTGTTTTATTGTTTTCACTAGGTTTTAAAGCTCTGAGAGCCAGGCCAGGCTGTGTCCATCCCTAACCATGCGACACACATGCCACAGAATAGGCTGCTTGGCTGATGGAGCAGCGGGTCAAAGGGAACACTTTCTGCTTGCTCCCTAAGAGACTGCATGATACCCCAAGAGTAATAACAGTATACTGTGTTGTCATTACTTTACAGAATATTTATTTGTGAGTGAGGGTCTTACTATGTAGACCCAGCTGGCCTCAAACTCAGAGAGATCTACCTGCCTCTGCCTCCTGAGTTCTGAGATTAAAAGCATGCATCATCATGCCTGGCTCAATTATTGCTATTTATTATTTTTGAGAGATTTATATGTGAGTGCACTGTGTTTATATCATTTCTACTCTTCCCCCACCACACTCTACACCCCATTCTTCCAGTGTCCCTCTCCTCCACGTCCCCCTCTCAAATTCATTCATCATCATCCTCTCTCTCTCTCTCTCTCTCTCTCTCTCTCTCTCTCTGTCTGTCTCACACACACACACAGAGCCTATTGAGTCTAATTAATATTGCTAATATATAATGGATCTCAGGCAATCTAACAGGGCTTTATCTCTGAAGAAAACCCACTCACCAACTCTTTCTCCCTCAGTAGCTCTTCAGCTTAAGGGTGGAGCTGAGAATTATAGATCATTCTAGGATGTTGGCTTATCCGTGTTGGACTGTCTGCTAGTGTGGTCCTATGTAAGCAGTCATAGGTTGAGACATCATTGGTGCAGCATCCCGGTCATGCTCAGGAGAGCCTACTTTGCAGCAGTTCCTTTAGCCTCTGGCTTCTACACTCTTTCTGCCCGCTCTTCTGCAATGTTCCTGAGCTCCGAGTGTCAGAGTTATGCTACAGATGTCCATTTGACAATAGACCTCCATGGTCTCTTAATAAACCATATATATATATATATATATATATATATATATATATATATATATGCTACTTAATTTTATGTAACATGAATTGTGCTTTAATCAGATGCCGATAAGATGTAAAAATCTCATTTGGCTTTTCCATAAACTGAAATGCCATCCCATTTCTAACAAGACATTTAGATCTAACAAGACATTAGAATTGGATCAATTCACCATAAAGTTCCTGCGGAAGAGCAGTAAAAAACAGTTTCTTTTGTACAACCACAGACCTATCCCAGTAGCTGTCAAAGCAAACGGCACATCTTAAACAATGCAACACACACAGCAAACGACAGAGAATCCAGAAGCAGACGCAGGACTGCGGAGGAATGGCGCGGTGAGTGGAGGCATTTCTGATCAGCAGCTCAACAGTATTGTTCCGTGCACAGTGCCTGGACAACTGTTTCTCCATCTGGACTCAAACTATACACAGAAGTAAATTCCAGATGGAACAGAACTCTGAACAGAAAACTCCAGATCTGGGTGAGTGCAGTAAGAAGCCACAAACACCTTTAAAAATGTAATCTCGAGTTAGAAGTGCTTTGTAAGCAAGGTGACAAAGCCAGAGGTCAGTAAGGAAGACCTGACAGACACGATGTCGTTATAAAAAACTGTTAGAAAATTAATAGACCTGACAAATTGGGACAATGGTTTGACTTATACTTTAGAAAAGAGGCCAGATCCATTATTAAAAGAGTACATACAAGGTTTGTAGGCGAATGGGCAGGATACATAAAATGAGCAATTCTCAGAATAAATGCATGTGACTCGGGGACATCTGAATAACTGGTATAACCATGCTATGGTAAAAAGGGGCTGCCATTTCTACTACCAAGCCTTGGTTGGATATATCAGTTAATGAAGATACTGTATCTAGGCTACCAAGGACAGATATCAGTTGTGTTGCTAGGGGAAAAAAAAAAGAAAGTTCTAAATCATCCCACACTATGTAATTTCTGTAATAGTTTAAATTTTAAAAATTATAATAATTTTAATAATTATCTGTACAATGCATACACACGTACAATGCATTTTGACCATAGCCACCCCCTCTTCCTCCTAAACTCCTCCTGGGTCCATCCTCCCACCTCAGCCCATCTTCTTCCAACTTCATGTCCTCTTTGGTGGAGTTGGTTTTGGAGCGTAGGTGCATATAAAATGAATTTTAGTAATTTATACGTATTGAATATCTGTGGCACAGTGGGTAACTCTTGAGGTAGCATTTCGATAGGAGTAAGTACATATCTTTTCTGCTGGAAAACCTTCCTCTTTTTTTGTGCTTGACTGAACCCTATTCAAGCCATGTGACTTATATAGGAGGTAGTTAGGGCTTGTGAGTGTGGTGTGGCGTTGTTTCAGAATCTCAGTGCATTCTGCTCAGATTCTTTCGGTCAGTAGGTTCCCGTCTGACACCGTGGTTCTAGCCTTCTTCTCGGAGACTTCCGTACTTCAGAGTCTCTTGAGTTGTAGAAGGACTGCCATAGAGACTGTCCTGCGGCATCCAAGGTACCCCATCTGCCCCAAGAGCTCTGGGTGCCAAATCCATCACAGCATCCTTGAACCCAGGAGTCAACAGGGCAAAACAAGTCAGTGTAAACAAAGCCTTGAGTTTGCTTGCCGCCAGCTTTCAGTTGTTTGGTAGCAAGGGGTTAACTAGCTAGCTCTGACCTTCGGTCGTCTGGGTCTTTAAGGAAAGCTTTTCCCCCCATCTCAACAACGACTTCCTGTTCGTGGGAATCGGGAGGAAATGAAGCTGCGGCATGAGGATGGGCCCACCCTTTTCCAGTCGTGTGGCTCATTTGTCAGGTGTCGTATTGGCACCTGGTGGCTTGTGTTGGCCCCCTGCCCACTCTTGCTGGGGAGTATCCAAATACTTGTAATAGGCGGTAGGAGACTTCAAAGGCATTTGCAAGAGAAAAGGATATTGTCATTAGGGAACTTAATGGAGAGCACTCCCAATCATTTAATGATGTCAAGATGAAAGGAAAATTTTAAAAACACATTATCCAGAGTTTTCACTTATGTGTACTCTGACCCATTAAAACAAAGCCATATAGTGTAGTTGGTTTAGTGAGAACATAGCCCCATGGGTACGTGTGTGCTGATTGCTTAGTTACCACGTTTGGGTGAGACTATCAAAGGTACCAGTTTTCATATGGATACTATAGGCGATTTCGCTGTGGGTATAGTCCCTGTTCTAACTCAGCTTCACATAGGGACTCTGTTGGCGTCTACTAATGGAGCTGTATCCTTTGACTCAAAGCAGGCAGCTCCTGCTCTGTTGAGTGGGTGTGGTAAATGAAAGGGACAGTGTGAGCTTTCCGATTTTATTAGGAATTCTGGATGGGCACAACTGGTTCCGTCCTATACGTTTCTATTTCCAACAAGATATAATGATTGTGGTTGGAGAGAGGGTGCAGAAGTTAAGAGCACTGGTTATTCTTCCAGAGGACCAGGGTTCAATTCCCAGCTCCTGTATGTCAGCTCACAACTGTCTGTAATTTTAGTTCCAGGAGATCCAATGCTTTCTGTGGTCTCCATGACACTTCAGAAACATGTTGCACAGACATGCATGAAGAAGAAACACCCATACACATAAAATAATAACATATTGAAAAAGAAAGGAAAAGATTGATGCCTTTTCAACAGTGATACAGGTAATTGTCTGGCAATCCAAGGTAAATTTATCTATGTGTGTGATTTGACTGAACTACGGCCAGAAGTCATTCAACCATAATAAAGTCTACACGACACTGTGATCTCCTCTAGTTTCTGTGATTCATATAAACTGTCTTGGCTTGGTGCCTCCAAACCTCAGAGCATGATCAGTATTGTAGATATGAAAGATGGGTGGATCAGTCTCCCGAGGTATGTGTTTATGGACTCATTGCCTGTAAACCTCAGTCAGCCTGTTAATCAGAACATCAGCAAGCTAACATTTTGATGACCTAACCTACAGCACCAGATAAATTTAATGCAGTTTTAATTGAAAAGATATTTGTTGGATATGTGTTATATCGAATAGGATTGGATTTGCTTTATTAGAGACAACATCTGCCCAGACAGGCTGCACAGAGGCCCCTCACCTCTCAGTGACAAAGAGGCAGAGGTAAACCATCTGTCCTTGCTGGCTCTCTCCCCTCTTCTCGTTCTAATGGTCCTCAATCTATAGGATGGTGCCCCCCAACACTCAGGGCAGGACCTTCCCAGTCAATGGGCCACAGACACACCCTGAAATATTCTTTGCTAATCTCCCAGTCCAATCAAGTTGACAGTCACAGTCAACCACCACAATCTGGGTTGGCTGAGTTGTCTGATGCTTAAAGCTAATTGGAAACATGAAGCTATGGACTAGTAGCCAAGGAGCCAAGAGAAGGTCTGGGTAACTGATGGTGGCCAGGGTCTGGCTTCTGCAGGTCCAAACCCTGATTCTCAAGGCTGCTCTCGCCGGATTTCTGTTTCTCCTCATTCCTCTTCAGCTTCACGATGGTTTGTATGCCTCACCCTGGCTCAGCCAGTGTGTTGTATTCTGATTTTTTTGTCCGCGTTCTCACCGTTTGTTGTTTTTCAAACCCGTTTCTCTTGGTTTCTAGTTTTGAACACCTCTTCCTGCTTCAGGACCAGCTCAGCTCCTCATGTCCTCCAAAATGTTTTGCAAAGACTCTGTCTCTCCCCCGTCTCCCTTTTCAGGCTCTCAAGCATTGCAGATTGATCATCTATATAAGCAAATCATGCACAAGTCTGCGCTGTTTAACCAGGTCAAACGCAGATGCCTTCCTTGTTCTGCCAGTGGCTATACACACGCCTAGAGGGTAAGGATCAATGTTCCTCTTGTACTAGTTAAGACTAATATTTAGCTGTTCAAACCCAAGGTCCCTAAACAGTGAATTTCAAAAGAGGGGTTTATTCTTCTCACAGTACGAGAGCATGGAGTGAGGTACCCAGGGCTGAATGGTGTGGTTCGGTAGGACGAGAAAACGGCCTCTCTTCATACTTTTGCTCAGTTTTAGCACAGATGTGCCGTGTTAGGGTCACACACTGACTGATCTTCTTCAGCATCTGTGCACCGGGCAGTAAGGAGCAGCAACACAAGCAAAGGACAGCCCAGGCTTGCTGTGATGTGATGTGTCCCACCCCTTAACTTTTGCGCATCCTGTGTGTCAGCCATATAGGTGGCCCCTCCTTTTTGTAAGTGATGCTGAAAGTATTGGTTTAGTCCAATGTATAGATGTCCCCACAAAATATGTGCTGCTTAGGAAAGAGCTATGGATAACTAGTTTTCTAATGCTCACTTATTTGTCTCTATGATATGATGTGCATTTATAACGAATACCTCTATATACAGAAATGTATGTAAATATGCCCACATGTGTACATATGCTTACAACTGTATGTATATACATTTCCTGAGGGAATTGGTTCTAGAACCCCACACAATGCCAAGCTCTGAGTATGAGTCCCATACATGAAATGGTGTATTTAATTGCATTTAACTACACATATCCCCCTATGCAATTCTACTCATCCTTAGTCTGCTTTTTGCTTTTGAGACAAAAATCTCACCCTGAAGCACCGACAGATCTAGAAATTATTACGTAGCCCTGGCTGATCTTGAACTTGCAGTAATCTTTCTGCCTCAGCCTTTACAGTGTTGGAAATTGCTAACAATATCTAATACCACCAGACACTATGTAAATAGTTGTCATAATGCAGGAGGGTAATAAAGGACAGAAACTGCCTGTACATAGACAGTTCTTTTGCAATAATCTCAATCCATACTTGGTTACAGTCACAAATCTAGGATCCATGGGTGCAGAAGGCCAACTCTACATTTAAATTTCTGTTCTTATTTTGACATAGATATTACATATATGTTATGCATTTTGTGTAGAGACAGAGGTGGAAGCGGAGAGACAGATTATACTTCATCTGTGTCCCTCTCTGGCTGTAGATACTGAGAAATGCCATGTCTCTATACTTGAAGAAAGATATGCACATGTGGCATATTGTTGCAACTCACCAAAGTCCAATGATTGAAAACCTGGCCTAATAATCAGCGACTATATTACTTACCATGACCATTATGGCTAAAGACAAGTGGAGATTCCATAAGTGTCTATTGCCACTATTTGTATATAACTGAGACAGGACTTTTGTACTGCTATAGCCGGTTACTTTTAATCATCTAGCATTTATTGTGTATCTGTGCATGTGTGTGGGCACACAGCAATCATCAGTTGCCAATAGCTACCCAGCCAAGGGCAGGAGTTCAGACTTCTTCCTCCATCCATGCTGGGGTGTTGTCTGGCTTGATATTGCTTAGATCTCATACATAAGGTCACAGCCATTGTTGGTGCCAGTGTGTAGTGGCCCCGGACAGCTCAGTTCCACTGTATCCATCCACCTCCTTTTCCTGCCTGATCCTGAGGCATGGCAAGCAATTTGATGCCAGGGCTTCATGGTCTGTTTTCCTGAGCGTCACAAAGCGGGTGGGTGGAGGATCTGTGGTCTATCTACTCAGGGGCTGGCAATGCTGAGGACAGGAGGAACCATGACGTAGGACAATGGGGGGAAACGGTTAAAGGCAGACAGCACTCATCGGAGCTGCCTTGTTTGTTTTCTTTTGAAACCTTAAAGTTATCCAAATGGAGTGTTAATTTTTTAAAAAAGGCTGTTTTCTTGGGAGAAGACAATATTTTGAAATGTTTTAATTTATGAGAGCCTGTCTTCTTCGGTCTCCCATTGCTGCACGAGCTTGAACAAATGTTCACCACAGCTAATTAATTAAGTTTGCGGAGAGGACCAGCAGGGGACTGGAGACTTGAAGTAGAAGTGAGCATTTGACTATACACACGCTGCCTGCCTGAGAGACTTTATCTGGATCGAGCTGTTGCCGACTTATCCAAAGACATGCTGTATCTCTGGGAGGATCAGGCTTGGCAGGGAGTGGGAAACAAGGGCTCTCTCTGGCAGCTCTCATTCGTTTCCCGGGTTTTGCCTGATTCTGTCCATACACTGTTATTCGAATGCCTTTTCTTGTGGATGAAGGTGATTCCATAGCCTTGTCTCAGAGAAAAGTGACCTCCAGGGGAGAAGAATTTTTTTTTTTTTATGAGCTAGGCTCTTTATAAGTTCTTTTTTCCTCTACAAGAAGTCTTGTTTTACATATGAGGAAATCCAAACTCAGAGGACACAGCTCACACAGGCTCCATTTAGAAGCCATGGAGTGGGGATGTGAGCCCATCCTTGTCTGATCATTGGTCTTTTCAGTGGTACCCATGACACAGGGTGGCCAAAGACGGCAGGGCATCCTGGTAGCCTCTTCCTGAGTAATTTTGTGAACAGGTAAGGACAATCCAGGGAAAGACCCAGAGCCACAGAATTTAGAAAATGATCCTTATCCAGGATTTGTAGACCACTATCGAGCAATTCCAGGTCAGATAGATTTCTGAAAAAGATTTCCTAAACTATGGCCTTTGGGCTTCCGATTACAATGGGCTGGCCCTACTTCCCTCAGAAATTAGAGTTCAGAACGAATATTGAAAAGAAGGTGAGGGCATTAATGTCAGAAAAGGAGATGGAATGGAAAAAGTTCAGAGGAGAGCCCAGGACAGCCTCAGGAGTTAGGAAACTTTGGGGCTCTGAGCAGAACAGCTGTGACCAGAAAAAGGAGGCTTTTTCCAACAGGGAGGTCATATAGAGGCGGAGACACCACCATCTTCCTGTTCCTACATCCTGCGGACCTCTCAAGGTCTTTGCCTTCCGTCATCTTGATGATGCGTTAACCTTGCCCAAAGCCGCCACTTCTATCTCATCACTTTGCCCTTCGCACTCAGGTATCACCATGGAGACGGAGACTCGCAGAGACATTTGTTCGAAATGGTCCAGGCAGAGTCTCACTTGGCTTAGTTTGATTTATGCTGCTGTGATGAACACTGTCACCAAGAGCAGCTCGGGGAAGAAAGGGTTTATTGACTGAGAGTTTGGAGTCCATCATCAAGGGAAGCCAAGGAGGGAACCTGGAGGGAGGAACTGGAGCAGAAGCCGTAGAAGAATTCCGCTTCCTGGCTTGCTTCCAGGTGCATATTTAACTACCTCTATAGATCAGCCCAGGCCCACCCTACCAGGGATGACATTGCCCACAGTACATCCACCTTAACAGGAATGGCACTGCCCACAGAGGCTGCACCCTTCTATGTCAATTACCATAAAAAATGCCCCGCAGATATCCCCATGGGGTATTCTGATGGAGGCAACTCCCTAATAGAGACCCCAAATTCCTGGGTCTATCAAGTTGACAGTCAAGTTTAGCCATCACAGGCTGGATCCTAATTCTTGCTGAATAGGCCAATGGACATCAAAAGACCCTTGTCCTAAACAATTGTTCCTAGAATATCTGGCACAATTGCATATGATTGCCTTAGAGATTAAACACATCAAGCATCCCATTGAGTCTTTCATTGAGTTTATGATGACTATTACCACTAAAAATTTATGAATGCAAAATCAAAATTACAGTATCTGAAGCTGGAGTTAGTGAAATAAAATACTGTGAAAACTTTTTACAAAACATAATCTTGATAAGGCGAGATATCTGAAATTTGACAAGATGAAGTGAAATCTGCCCACAGCTGAAAGCTCCTGCGGTCACAGATGACAACGCACAGTGGTGGGTGCTGTGAAAGATGGATTTCCTGCAGTCTAAACTGCTGACCAATAAACAACAGCGCTCCGTAAATTCCTACGAAAGAGTCAACGACATGAAAATGGTGCCAGTGAATTCAGATCGATATGGGGGAAACCAGCCAAGCCTTGACTGTGCTATACAGAAAATACTCTTGGAATTTGTTTGGGAATCTCACTTCTGAGCAGTTTGCAGCAAGCTTTTTGTTGTGCTTGAGTAACTATAAAATTAGAATAAAGCAGGAACATTTTCACTTAAAGTTCTTACTTATAAACACATTGTTATTAAGCCTTTGAGAATTTCGTGCTTGTGTATGATGTATTTTTATCATATTCACAACCACTTCTTCCCCTAACTCCTCCCAGATCAATCCCTCACACCCCCACCCCCTCCCCATTTCATACCCTTCTTTCTTTTTAATAAGTTACTGAATCCAATTTGTGCTTCCTATATATCCGTGAGCATGTGGCCATTCACTAGCGTGACAGCCTACCAGGGGTGACATCTTTAAAGAAAATAGACTCTCCCTCCATGAGCAGCTGTCCATTGTCCAAAGTTCCTTAGCTATGGGGAGGGACAGATCATGAGCCCCTCCCACTCCACGCTGCATTGTTGACTGGCTTGGTCTAGTGCAGGCAACCACAGCTCCGAGTTCATAAGTGCAGAGGTCCTGTCCAGAAGACCCGCTTCGATCCTGCTCCGCCCTTCTCCAAGCTCTGACTCGTAGACTCTTCCCACCCCCCTCTTTCTTGATGGTCCTTGAGCCTTTCTGAGCGGGTGTGATGGAGATGTCAGAGTCACACTTGTGGCTGAGCACTGCACGGTGCTTATTCACTGACCAGTCGTGAGTTTCTGCATTAAACCCCTTCCAGTGCACAAAGAAACTTTTCTGATGAGGTCTCAGAGTTGTATTAAGCTATGGGTGTGGGGATAAAAATTAAGAGAACAGTTTGATTCTATGTCTATTTAGCAAAATTATAGTAGTAGATTCACCCCCTGGGGCCTATGAACTCGCAAACCATGGGCTCTTGGCTGGATTTACAGAGACTAGGTCTTGTGAAGTGAGCCTTAACTCTGAGCAGAAAGTGGTTGGTTACCCCCGTGACATTTATGCCACTGTCACACCAAAGGCATATTTTACTACACTGATCAAGCATTTTACTTTTAAAAATACTAAAGGAGAAAGAACACTGTTAGATAAATTAAAATTCCAGGGGGAAACCTTTTCGTGTCAAAGCCAAGGACACTGGTCATTATCTTTCCTGGATACAATTGTAAACATGGATCAATCAGATGCCAAGACCACTGGTCATTATCTTTCCTGGATACAACTGTAAACACAGATCAGTCAGACTTGGCTTAGACTGAGGGGCTTTACTGGGGGAAGACAGTCCTACAGAGAGAGTCTGCCAGATGTGTCCTAGATGCCTCAGCCAACCACCTGGAAGGTCTTTTGCAGAGGAATGAAGTTTGGTGGAGGATGAGACTGAGAAGGCAGGCTGGAAAATCAGATAAAAATGTCTCATGGACTCAAAGTGCTTGGGAAATCACCTAGATGGAAGTTTCCACAGCAAACATGCAGCTATCACTCACAATTCCAAAGGGAGAAAAACAGAATCTGACTGAAATGTATTTTGTTAGTGCCACCAAGTTTGCTTGATTTTGGACTAGATTCAGACGATCATAGTATCTCCTCCTATTTAATGTGAAGCAGAAGACAGTGTGACTATATTCAACTATTGCCTCAAAGAAAATTGCCATACTGCGTCACAGAAGAAACAGAAATTTAAGGGCTAGAAGGATGGCTCAGTGGGTGAAGATACCTATCATCAGGGCTGATGGCCTGTATTTGGTTGCTGGGACCCACGTGGTAGAAAGAGAGAACTGATTCCCACTGGTTGTCTTCTGACTTCTGCATACACCATATCATCACCTCTCCACACACATAATTAATAAAAAAATTAATAAATAAATATTTTATAGAGGAGCTGGAGAGATGGCTAAGCAATTAAGAGCACTTGCTATTCTTGCAGAGGACCTGAGTTCAGATCCCAGCACTTACATCAAGGGCTCACAACTACATGTAACTCTGGTTCCAGAGAATCTGACTCCTTCTTCTACCCTTACAGGTACTGCATGCTTGCAGTGTACATACACACAAGCAGGCACACATATAAGTAAAAATTAACTTAAGAAGTGAAAAATTAAAAGAATTGAATGGATAAAAAGGAACATATGTGACATAAGTCTAATAAATGTGTGGGTAGAAGTTCAGAGAATAGGGCAGCATCTCAGAGTTTCTGTTGCTGTGAAGAGACAACATGACCACAGCAACTCTGTAAATATGCAAAGCTCTCTATCAGTGGCAGTTACTTTTTCATGACAGGAGTTTCTTCATGGCGAGAGAATGTGTACCTATGAGGCTGTGATGAGAAAATCAACCTGTTGCTCTTCCCTGGAAACAACGTTTAGCACCAGTAACCTTGATCATCACTAGCATCTGTTTCTGAGACAGATGCAAGCAGACCAGAGGGAACAGACAAGAACATCAGTCAGATCCCCTCATAATAGCAGGCAGATTTGGGTCACCCTACTTGGGTGCTGAGAACCAAATTCAGATCCAATATAGGACCAGCAGGCACTTTTAACTACTGAACCATCTCTTCACTTCCTATATTTGCTTTTCTAGATTTACTCAAATGATATAAAAAATAAATGAAGACATGAATATTGCAAAAGAAGCCATCCCGTGTAGAGACAAGTGGGCAGTAAGAACATGCTAGAACACCTGGGTGTCTATGGATTTCAAATGCCATCTTCTCCTTCTTTTGAAGATAGCTATATTTTTCTGGTTCAGATATTTGTCGGCACCCATGCCGTGCTCTGCTGTGGCTCTTAAGGCTGTTTGCCTTCCTTCTGTTTTCTGTCCAGGTCCTCAGACAGTACTAATGAACCCTGGTACTGTATCAGGATTTCCATGCCTCTCAAATACATGGTCTAGGTCTGGGATTGGCTCCTGAAACCTGGAATCACCTACACACTCCTTTGGCATGACCGTCTTTATTAGTTCAGTTCTTCCACAGGGACTGGAGATATCTGAACTGTGGCTTTTCCATTCAGGCTCTGAAGTTCCTTGCTTGCCTTGGTCATTTCCTCTGCTAGAGATAGATTTTAGTCTGGCATCTCTGGCTATTATCTGGAATTTGGCATATGTATACTAAAATTCATTCATTCATGACTTCCTTAATTTTAAAAAAAATCTTGAAAGCATTTTAATTTATTAATTTAGGACTTATTTGTGTGTGCTTGCAAAGTTCTGAGGACAATTCACAGGCATTATAGTTCTCTCCTTTCACTATGTGGGTCCCAGTCACGCATGGCAGCAGGTGTCCTTACTTACTGAGTCATCTCCTTGGCTCCTTAATGCATTTTTAACAATCATTAGCTATGTATCTGGCACCATGTTAAATGCTGAAAACAGAGTAGTGAACAAAATGGTGAGAGCCTGTCCTCAGAGAGTTTGTGCTCCTGTGGGGAGGGAGGTGTCAATCAGACAAATACACAGGCAATTACAAACTGTGACAATAACTCCAAAAGATGAGAAGAAAATTCTAAGTGGTAGCTTTGAGGATTTGCATCTCCTGTCTTAGTTAGGGTTTCTATTTCTGTGATAGAATGATGAGGGGTTCCCCTCTGTATTCTGTGAATATGTTTTACTACCATTGGCTAATAAAGAAGCTTCTTTGGCCTAATGGCAGAGCAGAATAAAGCCAGGTGGAAAATCTTAACATATATATATGGAGAGAGAGAGAAAGAGAGAGAGAGAGAGAGAGAGAGAGAGAGAGAGAGAGAGAGAGAGTAGGTGGAATCAGGGAGATACCATGTAACTGCCAAAGGAGAAAGATGCCACTGGCACCTTTCTGGTAAGCCACAGCCTCATGATGATACACAGATTAATAGAAATGGGTTAATTTAAGATGTAAGAGCTAGATAGGAATACACTTAAGCTCCTGGCCAAGCAGTGCTGTAATTAATATAGTTTCTGTGTTATTATTTGGGTCTGGGTGGCTGGGAAACCAATGAGCAGTCTCTGCTTACAATAGAACACTATGACCAAAAGCAACTTGGAGAGGAAAGGGTTCATTTCAGCTTTTAACTTGCAGGTTATACTCCATCACTGAAAGAACTCAGAGCAGGAACTCAAGGTGGGAACTAAAGCAGAAACCATGGTGGGTTGCTGATGTGGGATTCCTCTCTATATGCTGTGAATATGTTCTATGACCATTGGTTAATAAAGAATATGCTTTGAGTCTACGGCAGCACAGAATAGAGCAAGGCAGAAACATCAAGCAAGATAGAGGAGAAAAGAAAGCAGAGTCAGGGAGATGCCATGTAGCTGCCGAAGAAGAAAGACACCCACCCCAAAACATTACCAGTAAACCATGAGCTTCATGGTAAAATACAAAATAATAGGAACGTGTTAATTTAAGATGTAAGAGTTAGTTAATAGGAAGCCTGAGCTATTAGGCCAAGCAGTGTTGTAATTAATATAGTTTCTGTGTGATTATTTCTGGTCTGGGTGTTTAGGAAATGAACAAGCAGCCTCCACCTACAGGTTGCTTGCTAGCTTGCTCATCATGACTACTTTTTTTTTTTTATATAACTCAGGCTCAATATTCCAGTCTCTGGGGAGATGAAGGCAGACACAGTTATCTCAGTTTGTAGACTGCAGATTCTTCATGACCAGGCTTGGTAATGGGTTCTGGTCACAAGGGGAAAGGGAAGCATCTGGAAAGAATGGGGTAGAGGAGTTTAACTGAAAATCCTCTGTAGACAGACCCCAAGGCTGTGTCATAGCATTTTTTTTCAGTCTGATGTCATTCCCAGCCCAAGTCACATTGTTTTGGGGATCCCACCTGAGATGACCATGCAGACACAGTCTATCAGCAACTGAAAGTCTTTATTCCAGATGACTGGAACTATACTCAGGTACTTGGGATCCAAGTGTAGCACCAAGTAATTAGGGTAAGGGTTTTTTTTTTTTTAAGGTGAAAATCACATCTTGGTATCCCACTCAGCAGTTTCAGGGGGAAGTTTTGTGCAAGCAAGCCGTTTAACAGAAGCTAAGATAAGCAGTTAGGTAGAGTTTTCCATGGGATTCTCCATCAAGATCAGATTTTAGTTAAATCTGAAATGGCCTCAGCAAGAATACAAAATGGAGGAACCTCTGAACTGTCTTGCCCGGCCACATTTCTCCTTGGTTCTATGGGCATGAATCAAATCATTAATTCACCTGTTTTTGTTTTTGAGGGAGTGCATAGTTGGTCCTAAGGACCAGTAGCTTAACTGAGTTTATTCTGTTTGATGTAGTTGCCCATACAGTTGAGGATGCAGGGTTTCATCTTTAACCTCATCATAATAATAATCAATGGCCAGGCTAATGCTGATAGTAAGGTGGTCAGCCATGGGGACCAGGTTAGCAGAGACCAATATCAATTATCTGATCTAGGTCTCTTTTCTCCCCTTTCTTTGAGGTTTTCTCTGACCATGGCAAGATTTCCCCTAAGTATCCTGATTGGTTGGCATAGAAAAAGCAAGTTTCCCCTAAGGCCATGCAAAGTCCTCCCTGTTTCAAAAAGCAGAGGTCTGGTCTCCTTCAGTTTTGTGGGAGTCAACTCTCTTTGTGGAGGAGTCAACATGGCTCTCCAGCCCAGGAAGAGAATTCACCAAATGGCCAAGTCTAAGTCTATCTGGGAACAGAGTTCTCTAAAATTTTGGTTCCCAGAAACCAAGGCTGAGGTGCCTATGGTAGTTGCACTGGCTGTTCCCGTCCAAACTAGGATTGGGGCCAGACTTGGTGCCCCTTTGACTTTGTTAATAATGAAGCAAAGTCAATATGAGCTCCCCCATCTTCTCTATTATAGGCATATTCCTGGAGGATAACAGAGACCAGTGTACATAGACTGGGGGTGTGGCTTTCCAGTGAGCCCGAAGGGGTGCATTTAGTTGGACCATTAGTACAAGCAAGCCAGGTAATTTGAGGACTGATAGAGCTTTCATAAAATTATAATCCTTGAAGGGCTTTTTTGGACCACTTTCCTCCAAAGCCTGATTTACTGGCCCCCATCCCTCCCCTAGACCCATAATGCTCCATCTTTGGAAGGCTGGAGCAGAGGTCCACCCGAAAGATAGTTTCCCATCCCCAGTTTTTCTGAGTTCCCATGACCATGTTTGTGGCTGATGGAGACTGCATATCCCAGGTCAGTAAACTCTAAACTCTAGTCAATTTTACCTTTATGAGGTCCAAGGTCTGTCATTCTCAAGAGAAAAAAAAAAGACACCAGCTACTTTGACAGCAGTTGGTGTGGTAAGGATCGCTGGGTAGGGTTCTTTCCAGGTAACTTCCAGGACCAAGGCAAGGATCTTCTTTGTCCAAATCAAGCCTCTTGGTTGGAACTCATGGGTAATTTCAGAAGTGGAAGATGACAGGATTCCCTTCCCAGTCTGGTCAATGGCATGGCCAACTTTCTACAAAGTCTGTAAAGACTTGAGAAGGGAGTGACTAGACATTTCTCCCTGGGGGATCTCACAGGGATGGTCTCCTAAACATGATATCAAAGGGAACGAGACCCTCCCAGTAAGGAATATATCAGGCCCTGAAACGGGCAAAGGGGAGGAGGTTGGCCCAGGGTTTCACTAGTTTCCAGGACTAATTTGGTCAGTCATTTTTTTCTGTCTGACCTCAGCTCTGTGAGTATAGAAACAATGTAATTCCTAATTAATATTGATGCTTTTGCCAGATTTTGAGACACCTTGGCTGTGAAGGTCTGGCTATTGTCTGACTCCAAAACTAGGGACGATCCAAACTGAGGAATTACTTTGTGAAAATGTTTCTTCGAAATACTGCACCAGTCTCTTTTGGGGTGGGTAGCCGGCCTGAGAAGGTGTCTTCAAATACCAGGAAATGTTTACAGGAAAAAATAGTGGGTCTATTTTCATAGAGTTCATCTCCCAATGTCCTCCAGCCCATTTCCTTGAGCCCAGGTCCCTTGTGATATCTTTCTCCCCATTTTAGGGCTTACCTGCACACAGGTGGCACCTTTAGAAGTGGTATCTTTAATGAGAATCTCTGAATTTCTAACATAATACCTGTATCTGAGGGGTTCAGCCGTTTTGTGGTCCCTAAGTGCATGACTTGGTAGATCTTAGTGATCAGCTGCCTTCCCAGACTTGTGGGAAGGAAGGGTCTACCACTGGCCGCCTTTGCCATCCTTGCCTATCCTGTGGGGCTAGATCTTGTCTCACCCAGTTTTACCCCAGGGTATATTGTGGGTGACCTGGTACGCTGGGATCTAGTAGGGACATCAAGACTTGAGGAAGCTCCACTGGTTTGAGGACCACTTTCCTGCTGGCCAAGTCAGCCACTCTGTCACCTCTGACTTCTGGGGGTCCCCTTTTTGGTATCCTTTGCAATGGCCCATGGCCACCCTCTTGGGTAACCAGATAGCTTTTAATGGGCTAAGACTTCTTCTTTCCTCGTGGTTTCTTTTCCTGCTGCAGTCAGCAATCCTCTTTCCCTGTATAGAGCCCCATAGAGAGGGAATGTTTCCAAAGCATAGGGGCTGTCAGTGTGTATGGTGGGAGTCTTGTCTTCTCCAAAGTGAAAGGCTTGGCTCAAAGCTGAAAGCTCAGCTGGTTAAACTGGGGCTACCCTGTGACTCCTTATTGCTGGCATCAGGAAAGGTGTCGTGAAGTAGGACACGTTTTCTGTAGACATCCACCATTGTCTCCTCTGACCCTGTAGGTTCTGTTTTGGTTTTCAGAATGACTTACACCAAGTCATTTGATATCTTTTGATAAAAATATATGAAAATACATTTATGAGCCCTTTTGGGGTGTAATTTTATAATAGTCCTAAGTCTTATCTGCTGCCCTTGCTCACCTGATCCTATCTTGGACAAAACTGCTCCCATCTGTGAACAAGACCTTGTCTTCTTCACCAATGGAAGGTCAGTCAGATAAGGCCGGAGAGATCAGGTCAGTCAACTGGCAGGGTTGAGGGCTGACGTCTTGTGGAACCAAATGCAAGGTTGATCCAGAAGGAAGACTTGATATTGGGTCACCCGGGTGTCACATCCATCTCTGGGGGGCCCCTCAAGAGGGCCTCCACAGAGTGTGGGACTCCAGAAACCATTAGTGCTCTAAAGTTCATTTGTCATCCTCTTTAACCAGCACAGCTGCGGCAGCTGTGGCCCTTCCACACGCTGGCCATCTGGTGAAATGTGAAGTGACCTCTGCAAGAGTGCAAGGTGGAGGAATCTCAGCACTGCGTAGCCTGCCACACCCTTTGATGACCGCTGATGTCAGGACTGGTGTGCTGAAATAGGATGTGTTTCTGTAGAGATCTCCCACTATCTCCTCCTACCTCCAAAGGTTCCAGGTTTTGTTTTCAGAATGACTTACACCTGGTCACTTGATATCTCTTGACAAAAATAAATATAGAAACACATTTATGATGCTTTCAGGGTGTGCTTATATAATTAAGGAGTTGAATGGTTCTGTTCTTTCCCTTGGCTCCCGGTGAAGCCCTCTGTTGAGCGGCCTCTTCCTTTCCCAAATGGCAGTTGCACGTCTTGCAGTCATCTTGGCTCTCCTCTTCCATCTGAGTGTGAACTTGACTTACACACTAATCATGGTTATTTTGATCTGCCAAGAAGGTGGCTATTTCCAGTAACACCTTTCTTATCCAGGAAGGGACTCAATTATTTTTGCCTCTGAGATGATCAACTTTAGTTGACTTACTAAGAGGAGAGGACAGAGAGGATGGGCATCCTCTTTCTACCACTGAGAAGTCTGGAGCAGCTCGCACTCAAGCACAAATTCTTCTCTCTCTCCGAATAGCATTGGCCAACATTAGCATGCAAATACTTGCAAAGTGAAAAATAATACACTTCCCCAGTTCCTCATCCCTGGGTGGGGGGCAGGGTGGGAGGGGAATCAGGCCAGGAGACAGGAAGACAGGGTCTGTCCATGGTGCAATCACATGAGCTTGACACGGAGCTACATGTCCTCTGGAGCAGTATCATGTGGGGTGTCAGCCAAATCCCGACCTTGCTCTCTGTAAGTGAGTAACTGTGAAACACCTGCAGTAATGTCAGGCTGGGTTGGTGGTCTGGCTTTCAGTGTTTGTTGTATTGTATGTTTGTAATGCCTCATTTGGACCGTGTTGCGCTCCTACTCCATTGGTATCTGCAGACATCAAGACACTGTCCTGGTTTGGGGTTATGAGCAGTGACCAGCCACTTGATTCCAAGAGATGAGCAGCCCATAGGATTCCTTCTTCCCTGAATTCTCCTGCCCACTGAAGGCATAAGGAAAGCTGGAGTGATGCTCAGGTCGTGGAGGGCAGCGCCTGGCCCTGTGTGCATCTGGAAGGCGTGTCTCCTTTGACATCTTCTTCTGCATTCTTCCTGTTGCTCAAGCTCGTCTCACTCCCTTCTGTGTCCAACCTTTACTCAAAGCTTTCAGTTAGTTGTTTCAGTGTTTCCATGAAACCAGGCTTTTAGTTTTAGATGTGGGTGCTGGCCCTTCTAGGGACCTGCTTGGTCATCGTTTATAGTTTGATGGGTAAAGAGGCAGCAGGTACAATGGAAATAGTCGGGGTTATAGCAAAAGGCTGCAGGGGTCCTTCCTAGCTCTGCACCAGCTACTGATGTCTCTTGGCCTTGGACATGCTCTTGCCTGGGCCTTCAGGGTCCTCATCAATGGGGTAAAGATAGCACAGGGTCCCCATAGCTCATCTCACTTCCCCTCTGTGGAATTTGCTGGTTCTCTGTGGGTTTGCCACATTAGGAAGCACCAGCCTTGCGTCTCTTTTTCTTCTGAGAAACTTTTATTCTTTAACAAATAAGGAGGAGGTGAAGGCGTAAGTCACAAAGCTAGCCGCGCAGGAGCCAGGCGGGACAAAAAGCAGGCCTGCGGTTCATTCAACAAGGGAGTGTGAGGGAAAAGCCCCGAGGTAGATGTCATGTAACTTTTCTTGGGGAGACATGCACAAATATCCATTCACCCCAGATAGGGAATCAAGGAGAAATCAAAGAAACAAGTCTTCCCAAATCTAGCTTAGTGAAACAGTGAGATCATTGCAGTAACTTACAGGATCATGGGAGACACAAATGCAGTGACATTGCTGAAGTCCTGCTCCGGCATGGGAGATGACCCACAAAAGCTGAGTCCTCGGAGCTCCCTGCCCAACTCACAGGCAGCTCAGCAGAAGAGCCCCAGCCCACCAGTTGCTACTGTTGCTATAACTTTTGGTGGTGGGGGAGGAGGGCAATAGAGTTTGTGAGCTGTGCAAGTTTTAGGAGCTTCCTGAGACTTGTGGATCATTTCCTTCCTAAACCTTATTTCTGTTTACTTCCTGAGTCTTAACAAGCCTTCTTCTAGTAGGGACTGTTACAATTCTGAAGGAATTGCAACACTTTATTTTTCAAATGCAGTAGTATAACGAGGGCAAAATCTATTTTATTAAGCTGTGGCTTTAGCCTACAAATAAGATCCGACCTCCTGCCTTGAAGGGGAAGCAGTATTTTCTGCCACCTAGGAGAATGCTTCAAAGTGGAGTTCGCTGTTGATCTTAGGGATTGTACTTCAATGCAGGACATAATATTATTCAAGTAAAACTGTACTTTTGGAAGGAAAAGGTTAAAGTTGGCTACTGATATTCATCAGGAGATGGATATTTAATCTTTAATCTCTCATCCGAGGCCTTCACTTTGGATCAACTCATTATCCCGAATAAACGATGTGTCCTTCCCATTATTCATGTTTCACTGCTGCCAAAGTATCTGGACCTGGTTTTAGTGGGGCCATTCATTTCAGCCCATTCAGTATTAATCTCCCTGCTCACATCTTTCCTGTCCTACGTGCTGTTCCTTGTTTGCTTTTATGTTTTCTGCAGAATGTTTATAAAAGGATAATCTTTTACAAAGCAGACAGAATTTTTGTGTATGAACGGCTCTGTTTAAATGCCTCATTGATATAGCATCTGAAAACTCCGGTAGTCAGCAAGCCCTGAGCTGTTGAGCCGACTGAAAACATGAGAACTGCTCTCTCCGTGCAGGGGCAAAGGTGACGGAAGGGGCCCTGGCTTTGTGGCCTTCATAGCCCTAACAGACGGGGGCGCCCGGAACTTAGAGGGGACTAAGACAAGCTGCGTTGAGCTCACCTGGTCAGGGTGAAGGGTGTAATGGCTTTATGACGCCTTTGCGGCAATTTTCTCAGACTGTGTTGTGGTTATGCAAACCCTGATTCATATGTTCGCCTGCCCCAGTTTTTGCTAAACCCATTTGAATGTGCGGAGAGTGACCATGCAATGCCACTCAGTGGCTCCTTTATGTCTGCCCTATAGAGAAGCAGTAGAAACCAAGAAGGAAGCTACATAGAAGAACAGTTTCTTCCTTTCTCTCCTCCATCTTCTCTCTCCTGGACCTGGGACCATATCCAGACAGCTCTCTTGCTTGGAAGAGGTAGACACCATTGCATTCTATTATGGACAAAGAAGGCTCTTTTGTGGAAATTTGCATGGGGTCACAAATATGCCGCCGATGAAAAGCCTTAACAGATGGACTCTGAGAATAGGAATGTGTTAAAGGAAAAAAATTAATTTCAGTGGAACAGAGTGGCAAGCCTGGCCTTGGTGGAAGCTGAGCACAGGAAGCCACACTAAGCAAACACTCTGTCCCTTAGTGCGCGTTCAGCTGGTAGAGAGAGACGCATGCTCATATCTGAGACACAGGCTGTACTTGGGCTTGTGGTTGGCAGGGCTGTAGGAGGAAAAAATAAAACCTCCCAAGTTGCACAGTGCCAGAATAGTATGTGCCTCCTTCAAAGAGGGGTTCTCTCCAGCAAATTGATCATTTTGATAGCTCAATAGGAAGGCTTGTTGTTTTCCAAGGCATGTCTTTTGCATAGGCGAGAATTTTTGCTAACACTTTTTACATTTCTTAGGGAAAAACTAAAAACAGACATGTGGTTGTGTCATTCCAATGACACAGACCCTGAAATACTAAGGGTCTGCCAAAATCTCTTCTAAGATCTCAGCTATAAAAACACTCAGAATTTACCCATCAAGACTCCATCAATGAGAGACATTATTTGGGATTTTGTTTTAGCTAATTGCTCCTATTGTTGGCCATTTGTTGCAGTGTTAATTAGGGTAAATGCTTGTCTGAGCCTGCGGTCCCCACCAAGATGAGGCCAGCAAACTATAGAGAAGGAACTTCCTAAGGTGCTCTGTGTAGTCTTTGAGAAATTGACAACCAAAGAGTAGATCTTCTAAATCTAAAGGTCTGTGTTTAGATTGGGTAGCAACTGGGAGAGACTGGGCAATTCCCATAGCAAGGCTGGGTCAAGTGCAGTGTCTACAGACAAAATGATTAGGAACTATGACAAAGAGTTCACTTCTGACTGCAGGGAAACTGAGGGTGGCTCCTTCGACTTTGAAGAGCTCCTTCAGAACACACAAGACAGCTTGGGAGAGGCAGCTCTGCTTACTTCATGGGTGTCGATTTTAATGGTGCATTTATGATCTGGGGGCAGGGCTGTTTGTGTGTGCACGTGAGGTCATAAGTCAATACAGAATGTCTTCTTTACTATTTTGGTTTTTGAGACAAGGTCTCTCACTGAGCCCGCAGCTGGCGCGAATCACCTAGACTAATGGGTCAGTGATCTTGAGGGAGATGCCTCTCTCTCTTTCTTCGGGACTGGGATTAGAAGCAGTGCGCTGTGGTGCCTGAGTGTTTAAAAACTTGTGTATTGGAGATGGATATCCATGCTGTTTGCATGACTATATCCACTTTATTGACTGAGCCATCTCCCCAACCTGTGATAACTTATTTGGAACTTCATTTTTCCAGTGCTATTCCTCTTTTCCCTCTACAGATACTCGGTCAAGCCTTCCTCCTTTATTTCATTCTTTTACTCCCCCCCCTACTTTTTTCTCTCTCTCATTTCCCTTCTTCATCTCAGAGCGACTGGGGGTCATGTTGCGTACAGACGCCTTGATCTCCTCTTCTGAATGTTTGCAGTGTTATTATAGGCAAACACAGGCAGCACCCAAAGCATCTAGGGTGAGGACAGCCAGTCCAGCTCATTTCGCAGTTTGGCATCTGCCATTCAGAAGAGGCTGCCTGCAGCCCTGTGTGGAGAGGGGCTCTGGGTTCAGAACAGAGCTTTGAGGGGACAAATGTCCTGATCAACTGGATGTGACAGCAGAGGACACAGGGAGAGTGGCAGAAATTAGTCCATCCTGGTCTATACTGGGGCTTCTTCTCTGTGGCCCAATTGACATTGCAGTTGCCTGAGTCTTTGCTGTGGGGTTTGTGCAGCAGACATGCAGCCAGATGCCCGACCTCTACCCAGCATATACCAGCAGCACCCCTGCATTGCTGACAGCCAAAACTGCTTCTATATTACCAACTGTCCTCTGGTGAGGAAATAGTCCATGCTCTAAAACCAGTGTTTTAAGTAATTCCCACAGAACTAAATCAATATTGGACAGTAAATGAGCAGGACAAAGGGTGTAAGGACAAGGGGCATTGTGGATGGGGAGCTGTGTGAGGAGTGTCTGCTGTGGCATCGCTGTGGCCCACCAGACCATGTGCCAATGTGTCATCACTGTGGCCCACCAGACCATGTGCCAATGCCCCTACTCTCACATTTGTGAAAAGATGAGGCTCTTGGGGGAATGGAGCCCTAGACCACAGTCAGAGGGACTAAAGCAACACTGGAGAGCTTTAACTGTAAGGTGGGTGGAGTTCTGGGCACCATCATCAGTGTGCAGAAGATGGCAACACACATGGAAGGATGCTACTTAAGGCAGCTCAGGAGTGGAGCGGGCGGAGGAGCCCAGACATGGGAGGCAGGACAAAGCTCCCTTGAAATTCTGTGTGTGTGCCTGTGTGTGTGTTGCATGTGAATGCACATATGCATACATGCTCCTCCGTGTGTGTGTGTGTGTGTGTGTGTACACATGTGTGATGTCATACATGACCATGGAGGGCCAGAGGCAATGCTGGGTATTCCTCAGCCACTTTCCACTTCATGCACTAGAGAGGATCTCTTGTGGAAGCCAGAGCTCACCGATTCCCCTGGTCTAGCCAGCTAACTTGCCTTGGGGGTCACTTGTCTGTGCCTTCCAAGTGCTTGGATTGCAGGTGGTCACTACATCTTCCTGACTTTTTGGTGGGCTTCGGGGCTGCAAACTCTGGCCCCCAGGCTCACATGGCAAGCATTTTATCCACGGAGACACCTTTTAGTCTTTTATGGTGAGACACTTCCTAGATCCTGGGATTCTAGGAGATGATACGTGGTACCCACCATAGACTCTCGGGAAGGGGTGGCTGTAATGCAGACATTCTTTATTTGACCCGGCCAGAAGTTAATCCTCAGAGAGTAGCTGCTAGCCTATTTGATGGGATGAACCGGTGGCTCCAGGACACATTCAGAGTGTGCCAATCAATCCCAGGCCCTGGTTCCAGACATGGGCACTGACCTTGTAGCACAGGTCATTCGAGGGGACAGTGATACAGTCTGCTTTAGTCTGAACGCTGCTTCTAGTTCAGAGACTGAGAGACAATGAACACGTCCAAGCATACCTCCGAAATATCTGAAATATGGGCAAGTGTGCAGGGAGGGCAGCGTCCTGTGTCGAAATGAGGGTTGGGAAAACTGATCGAACCAGTCAGGGCCTTCAGCGGTGTCATCTTCTTCCCCCGAGCTCTTGTCCTGAATCCTGCCATCATCCTCTCCCCCCAGTCATATAGGAAGTAGGAATAGAGAGAGCCTCCTGGTTTCTTTCAAAACCTTTTTATGTGCATGTTTATAATTTTCCAGTGTGTGTGCATGTACTTATGTGTGTATGTATGTGCCTGTGCATACGTGTGTGTGTGTGTGTGTGTGTGTGTGTGAATGTGCATGAGAAGGTCAGAGGTCCACCTTGAGTATTATTCTTTGGGTGCGGTTCACTTTTCTTTTTATAAAAAATTTTATTTGCTTAGAAGCATTCAGAATGTTAATAAGTAGCTGCAATTATTATTATTATTATTATTATTATTATTATTACCTGCAATTACAGAGTGGTATTCAATTAACAGAACAATTATCTTTGTATAAGCTTCATCAGAGACAATTGAAAATAAAAAGCAAAACCACAACACTATGCTCCCCATATATAACTAATTTGTACAGTGCACCAGCAAGAGCCTGCTTTAAATTTCCATGTCAGTTTCCATCCCCAGACTACACCAGGCAAGGTTAGTGGTTACTGAAAACTCCACAGAGACAGGGCCAGCTAAAGACACATTCAGGAGTGTGTTAACTATACAAAAAAGAAAAATCTTACACCATGTATCCAGGAGTTAAATGCTTTACAGACAAGAAAAAATAACTGCAACTCGTTCATCATCTTCTTCCTCTTCTTTTTCTTGTTCTTCCAGCCTTGACCACCCCATTTGTGCTGCACCTGGCTCTCCTTTAGCCTGGTAGGCAGCAGTATGCTTTTTGTATTTTTCCTTCAGCTTGGCAGCCATATTTTCACAGGGCTGCCTGTCATCTGCAGCAGCGTTGGTCCACATGGCTCCCAGTTTCTTGGCAGCATCACCAATGGATAAGCCAGGATGGCCTTCTTTGATTTGGGGACGGTGTTCAGCACAGAACAAGAAGAAGGCCGAAGGAGGCCTTCTGAGGGCACTTGGCCCTTGAACTTTTCTTAGGTCTTCCCTTGGGGGGGAGGTGCAGATTTTCATTCCTCTCTCATGGAGAGCCTGTCAGCCTCTGTCATGTCTGCACACCTCCCTTTGTTTCCCCCCGCAGACACAGTCCCCACCTCTCTGAGACTTCTTAGAGAACCCCAAGAAGTTGACAGAGGCATCTAGGCTTCCTTTTGAACCCCTCCTGGCAAGCTTGTACTGACATTCTGCCTCTCAGCTTCTTAGCTCTCCTTTGCCCGTCTTTATTTGATTTTCCTCTGTGAGGCACTGAGTCACCTGTGCCTGTCTGGCTCTTCTTGCCCAGCATTGTCTTTATGAAACTCAATGTACCACAATAACTGTCCCCTCTGTCCCTGTCCCTTCCCTCCCTCCCCTCCCTCTCTCCCTCCATCTCTACCTCCCTCCATCCCTTCCTTCCTTCCTTCCTTCCTTCTTCCTTTCTTTCTAAGCAGGCTTTGTATTGGCTTGGAACTTGCCAAGTTTGCTGTGCTAGCTGGGTGAACTCTAGAGGTCCCCTTTCCCTGTCTCTTTTGCCCCAGCCCTAGGATAGCAAGCCTGCACTACCCAAACAATGGGTCTAGGATCTGTAGTTGGACTTTCCCCAAACTCACAACAAAATGACACAGATATTTATTATTAATTATCAAAGATTGGCCTTTGGCTTAGGCTTGTTCCTAACTGGCTCTTATAACTTAAATGACCCTGTTTCTATTAACCTACATTCTACCACATGGCTATTCACCTCTCTTCCATTCTGTATGTCTGACTTGAATTGTGTCTTCCTGGCATCTCTCTACATGTCTTTTTTTCCCAGAGTTCCTCTTTCTCCCCCAGAAATCCCACCTATTCTCTCCTGCCTAGCTATTGGCCATTCAGATCTTTATTAAACCAATCAGAAGGTGCCTTAGGCAGAGACACATCTTTACAGTATACAAAAAGATTATCCCACAACAGG
Source organism: Microtus oregoni (assembly GCF_018167655.1). Taxonomy (NCBI): domain Eukaryota; kingdom Metazoa; phylum Chordata; class Mammalia; order Rodentia; family Cricetidae; genus Microtus; species Microtus oregoni. The sequence goes on from NW_024543221.1 coordinate 14,086,350, forward strand.
AATCAAATTCGGGTCCTCACAAGGCCAGTACTTTACCCATCGATCCATCTCCCTACGAAGAGAAGTCTGGTTTTTAAGTTAGGCTGACTTTGTCTACCTTCTACTGAACATAGTAAGAGCAAGTGAACTATTCAGTCGGGGCAAATATCTTAAGGCCAAGGTCCTCCTGGCCTTATTCTGCCACCGCTGCCCCTGCCTCTCTGCAACCCATTCCTCACGCAGAGCAAAGCACTGCAGCGAGCAGAGATACTGTCATCTCCCAGACCCTGAAGAGACGCTTGTGACCTGGGGCAGTGCCTTCTCAGGAGCTGGCAGGACTGAACGGTGAAAGGCTCCATATGTCCACAGGAAATGCCATCACTGAAGAGTCTCTCTCCAGGATTGGGAGCGAGTCCCCTCCAGACTAGGTCAGATATCTGGTTTGGAGAAACCTTGAGGCTGGAAGACAGTCTCTTCTGTCTTTTATTGTTGCTCAATGGGCACCTGGAGATCAGAGGATCCTGTCTTCCTTATGTATAGCTGCTCAGTGCTTGTCTGCCTTGACTAGACGAAGGTTGTTCATGGACTCATACTCTGCATTATGGTTTTAGACTTTCTTCCAAACCAGGCTAAGTTAAATTATTTATCCAGCATGACTGCGGTGGTCTCCTGCATGCACCAACTGTCATCCATGTGAGCTCTACATTCATTGATGTTCTGCATGGAAGTGAAACACCATGGACTTCATATCCACACCTGCATCTATCTGTCTGCCTGCCTGCCTGCTCATCTATCTATCTATCTATCTATCTATCTATCTATCTATCTATCTATCTATCATCTGTCTATCATCTGTCTGTCTATCTACTGTCTATCTGCCTAACATCTGTCTATATATCTATCCATCTGTCTATCTATCTATCTATCTATCTATCCATCTGTCTGTCTCTCTGTCTATCCATCTATCATCTGTCTGTCTATCTGTCAGTCACCTGTCTGTCTGTCTGTCTATCTATCTATCTATCTATCTATCTATCTATCTATCATCTGTCTGTCTATCTATCTACTATCTATCTGCCTATCATCTGCCTATATATCTATCTATCCATCTGTCTGTCTATCTACCTATCCATCTGTCTGTTTATCTGTCTATCATCTATCTATCTGTCTGTCTATCTATCTACCTATCTTCTCTCTGCTGTATAGTTTTAATTTATAATATGCATCTATGTGTTTATCATCTTCCATTCTACCTATCATTTCTATTTCTATTTCTCTGTCTTTCTGTCTATGATCTATCCTCTAACTTTGTATCTATAATCTATCATCCATTTTTTTACCAATCATCTCTCTATCGTTATTATTTGTCTATGGCCTACCATTTATAGCGTAACTACTTTATCATCCATATATCTTCTAATCTATATCTATTTTCTAAGTATATTTCTCATATATATATATGTATATATTTGCAGAATAGTGGTTGACAAACAGGACCCAGTTATTAAACTTAGAGGACCCTTCATAGCAACATAGTAAATATTTTTTTAAACATGGATAGAAGCCAAGGTTAAAATAGAAGGAGGTGAGGTGCTGAAGAGGGCAGGGAAAGATGGACTTTGTGCTGTCACACAGGGCCCCATGCTTTAGAAGGCTTGGCTGAAACTTTGTTGTTTCTATGTCAAATTATGTCATGATTTTTGAAGACTCTTTATTCTTTTGCTCAAGGCCCTAACATCATGTAACTGATTCTAGAAGAACAGGGAATCCATAGAAAAAAGGTGTGCAAAGTGGGATTTGTGAACTCCCTGGGTTCTGTGGTTTCAGGTTTCCCACCCCACCCCCTGCCCTGAATTCTGCAGGCATGAAAACTGCCACGAGACATTCATTTTTAATGACGTGTTATGGGCTTCATAGCAATATATCTTTGGGTATTAAGGTGTGGAGTCAGAGACTTAAAATGATTAATGTCTTCGCTCCGCATAAGGGGTCTCCCACACTCACCTAGCATCAGATTCCATTGGGAAAATTTATGGGCGCTCTTGGCAGCCTAAGCGGCCATCAAATATTAATCAAAAATATGTAATAACTAATATATACTTAAAGAATTGAAGAAAATTAATATTCAAGAGAAGCACTCAGGGACCCATAAAAATAACAAATGCTTCAGAGACTCAGCTGAGGTTGGCAGGTCCTGTTCCCCAGCTTTGAAATGGTAGGCTTGCTGGGCGGTGTGCTGCACGGAGGACGAGGGCCAGGAAGAGGGATTTGTGCTTCCCACAGGATCAGAACTCCCGGAAAAGGAAGCAGGCTCTTTCTGGGGACACGACATTACTGCCTTCACTGTGCCCTCTCTCTTTTGGATGGCGCAACCAATTTGCAACTAATTTTCTCTCCTGGAAGATCCTCTGGGCCACCTTTATCACTTCCATCCGGGGACAGTGGTTTTCAGACACGGATGACTCCCAGCTGTTTCTCAGTGGTCCATTCTGTAAACATGAAACATCAGCAATGATAGGAGCTCGCACTGGTTCTCCGCTACTAGAGCTAGAGCTAAATGATTACCCCAGAGCAGGCTTGGGGAAGTCCCACAGTCCCCATCGGTCTGATTGGAACTTGAGCAGATCCCTAGGCCTCTGGTCTGTAGTCAGTTGTTTATCGCAGAAGGCTTAGGGTTCCCTTCCTTAGCCAAAATAAAGGGTTAGAGACATGGCCTGCCTGGCAAGGTGAATTCAACGCCCAGTGATGGCGTGGGGCCAGGCATGTGGGCACCTGCCATCTTTTTGCCTCCCTTCTTTCTTGGTCTTGAACTAATTCTTTCCCTGTTTGTCCTGCTCACTATGTGAACACCAGATGCAGAAAGATGAAGTGATTTTTTTTTACAAAATATTTTTATTTAAAAGTAACAAAAGAAAAAACCTGAATGTATTGATGATGTGCAATGTAATGTTTTGATATCTGTGCACGTTGGGAAATGGCCAAATCAGTCCTGTTAATATAATGCATCCATTCCTGTGTCAGGTACTGCCAACAGGTAAAAACATACTCTTGAGGGCTCAAGTGAGTTATTTTACCTGCAAAGAAGAAGAAGTAGAAGGAGGAGAAGGAGGAGAAGGAGGAGGAGGAGGAGGAGAAGAAGGAGGAGGAGGAAGAAAGAGGAGAAAGAAAAAGAGGAGGAGGAGGAGGAAGAGGAGGAGGGGGGAGAAAGAAGGGAAAGAAAGAAACTGAGCATCAATCAGGACTCAGACCTGGAGTGGGTGGCTTTGGAGGCAAGGGGTGCCTGACTGCATTGGGGACGAGGGGCTGTTCTTCCATCCCTGGGAAGGGGCGAATGCAGCAGATCGCAAGGGCTTGAAAGCAGAAGTGTGTTCTGGTGTTTGGACCACACAGCAGTTGCTGGTGTCTTCTGTTATTGTAGGGAATCGGGAGCAGGGCCTGTCACTTGTCATCTGTTCTTTGAACATAACCAACTTTTCTTCCATGGGCCATTTGGTGTGACTGCGAATGATGGTTCTGGCTAAATGGCACCCTCCTGATGGTGGGGTAAACACAAGTGAGCCTGGAACAGGCGCCTTGGATCCAATTTGTGTTTTCTGAGAGCCTCAAAAAGGGCCTGGGGCTGGAGCTTTGCAGCACAAAGGGGACACAGACACCCCTGCTCAGTGCCACCTGCAGTCCCTCCTGTGCCGGTCCTGGATCCCAGAATGACAGAGCACACATGCCATGTAGGCATCTGAGAATGGAATCTGAGAAGCTCACCCTCCCAGCATCCAGACAGAAGCCCAGGGTGCCCCTGAGATGCCCAATGGCTTGGCCCCAGTCCTTACTCTGTTTCTAACTCAGACGATGGAGGCTCAGAGAAGCCGTGTGGTTTATGCAGGTCATATGGCTTGAAGCGACTGAGCAGAGATGGGAATCAAGTCTCCCTGCTTCTATCCACCAAACTATCTCTCTCTGTCTCTGTCTCTGTCTCTCTCTCTCTCTCTCTCTCTCTCTCTCTCACACACACACACACACACACACAGAGAGAGAGAGAGAGAGAGAGAGAGAGAGAGAGCGCTCTATAAATACAACCTGCTGTGTGTACATGATTTCAGGACTAACTACTTTCTCTCTCTCTCTCTCTCTCTCTCTCTTTCTCTCTCTCTCTCTCTATATATATATATATGTGTGTGTGTGTGTGTGTGTGTGTGTGTGTGTGTGTGTGTGTATCTTATGAAGGAGCAGGGAAGACTAGTTTTCCCTCAACTGAAAGACATTTCAAAATGAGAAACTAAGAAACAGCTCAAGATTTTGAAAAAGCACCTCTGTCTCCTCCTTTGCCTCTGGGACACATTCCTCTCTGTATGTCAACTGAGCCATCTTGGAGCCTAAAGCGTTACCTGCTCCAAGGGTGGGGGGGGCGAGACTACACATAGTCAAGACTCTCACCGTGATGTGGGGCCAGCAGCCCTGTGTTTGACGCCTCATTTGTGTGTGTTTGCAAGAGAGAGGCAGCACCATGCTTGGGAAATCTTCCTGGTTTTCTGTTTTAATTTGCCTGTGAGGGAGGACATTTCCTGCTCTTTCAGGCTGTCCTAAGCCTTGGTTTCTGGAAGCATCTGCTGGTCAGATGCCAGGCACTTCTGAAATGGGAGTGTTTGGCCTGTCCATGACTATGAGCTACTTTTTCCATGTATTCTTGGTGACCTTCCCTGCATCCCCTTCCAGGGGTTGGTTAGTGTTGACAGAGATAATTCATGCCTTATGCACATGGATCTACCTGACCCATAGACGGCATACAGTAGCTGTCTAATAAACATCGGTAGCAATTTTTCTCTGAAGCTGTGATTGAGGGACAAGAACAAAAGATCCGGTAAACAACTCATGGTCTCACTTCCCCATGTGGACTCACAAGCCAGCTGGTGGGAAGAGGATTCATTCTTTCTGTTGTACAGATGGGAGATTGAGGTACTGAAAAGTGACATCATCAACAGACAGTGACCTAAGGAGTCAGGGCCAGAACCAGGTCTGGAACACAGACTTCCTGGATCCTGACCCAGGTTCCCTTCTGCTGCACGGCCTTCGGAAGGCTGGAAGGACCAGGAAAGTATTTGCTCCAGGGTGCGCTTCTTTGCCCTCAGAGATTTATCATCTCTCCCCTGACTGCTGACCGAAAACACACACGTTCCTGAGGATCCCTTACAGGATATCCTGTTGAGACCCCCCCCCCCTTTTTTTTGATCAGTGCTTAGCTGGCAGATGAAAATTCAGTGGGCCCCATTTGTAGGAAGTCTGATAAAATATTCTCATCTCTATTGCAAACAATTTCTCCATCTGCCACTTGGCCAAGAGGATCAGACTCAAACACTCTCAGGAGAGAGAGAATGACACTCGGCAGAGCAAGGCACAGGAAGTGGGAGCGTTTGTGTCCGGCGCTGTCTACCTGAGCCTCTGTTTGATGATTAGTTGGCTTTGGTAAGCTGCTGGGCTTTAAAAGAATCACCTAAAGAGCAGTATGTATTGATAACGACTCTGTTATTTGATAAAGCTGCAGCTTTATAAATAGAGTGTGGAAATTTGTACAAGGAGGGCCTGGCTCAGTGAGTGGAACACTAGAAGTTTTGGGTGTGGTCCTTAGCACTGCATAAACCAGGTGTGGTAGGTTCTGCCTATGATCTCAGGACCCGGGGAACGGGGAGCAGAAAGATCAGAGGTTCAAGGTCACACGAGACTGTACAGTGAGCTCAAGGGCAAACTGGACCATATAAGCCTCCATCTCAAGAAATAAATAAGAAAATAAGTAAATAAATACATTTGTAAGAGAAACAATAACAACTCAGGGCTTGATCTGGGGCGTGGATAAATGATGGAAAGAAATCATGGTTGGAGTCGCTATGAAGTCAGATCAGCTTGGGAGAAGAAGGCCCTGCACAGGCATTGCCAGAAATCCGTGCATTCAGTTAGGGAGGTGTTGCTGTTATGGAGGGATTGGGCTGAACACAACACCGAAGAGAGGTAGCTTCAGAGCCACATTGGAGAGGGGACATCTCTTCCTTTTTAGAGACATGACATGCAATGTGCTGCACCTTGGGGACCTTGGGGAGACCAGGATAAACGAGAAGCCCAACTCATGAGACTTGCATAATCCTGGCAGAGAGCAATGGAGAAAATGGAACCATTGCTCTGAATCGATCCTAATAATGTTCTACAAGAAAAGGACCAAATTTGAGCGTGTGGGGCAACCAGAACTGTGATGTGTCTGAATAGATTGTACAGCTACACACTCCCTTTCAAGAACTAGCTAGCAAATTCCTAAAGCGCTGAGCTGTGTCTACTCCATGGCTTGGCAATACGAAATTACTAAGTAATTACTCAAGGAAGTGAAAACATATGTTTACAAAATGACTTCGATGACGATGATTATAGGTGTCTCAGTCATAATCGTCAAAGAATGGAGACAGTCCTAGTTTTTGCTGGTAGGAGAACGGCTAAGCAGGTGCCTGCCTCCCTGTACCAGGGAGTGATACTCCACAAGAGAAGGGGGTGACTGTCTGATGAGAACGTCCTTGCGTAGACACATTTATGTGGGCGTCTAATGGCTTGCTTGCTGATTGAGACACACATCTCTCAGGCTGAGCTGTGCGTGTATGGCCATGTGGACACCTTGTCAGATTAGAGACCTGAAGTTCTTTTGGGTCCAGTTCTGTGTGACTTGCATGGGTGTCCCACCTGGTGTGTGCCAGCCCCTGGGGGTGCTGACCTTCCTGCAGGTTTCCAGAAGGTCTTGTCAGCTCTCTGTGTCTTTCTCTCACAGTATGTCTCTTCTCTTTCCTGATTCACAGAGGGTGATGTTTGGCAGTACTGAATATTTGTTGAAGGAACGAAGACATTAATTAATAAAGAGAAGGCCCACTTGGTAAAGGACTTGCCAGGCTTGTGTGAGATCCTGCCTTTGGATCCCCAGAATGTGCGTGAAAAGCCATGAACTAGAATGCCTTCTATAATCCCGATACTCTTACACAGAGAGAGGCTGAGACAGTAAAATCCCCAGAAGCTCTTGGGCCAGACTGCCTGTGGCACCCAGTGGGATCAACAAGAGACCTCATCTCAGACAAGGTGGAAGGTGAGAAACAGTGAAGTAATATGGGGCGGCAGGGCTGCGTCCCCCACACCCGGCCGCCCACATGGCTAGCTTATGCTCCGAAATAACAACACACAAACTGTATTCTTTTAATCACTGCTTGGCCCTTTAGCCCTAGCCCTTACTGGCTAATTCTCACATCCCAATCAACCCATCTCTAATAATCTGTGAGAACCGGTCTTATCGGGAAGATTCTAGCCTAGTCCATCCTGGGTCGGAGCTTCATGCCGGGAGCGGGGCATGGCGTCTCTCTCAGGCGTCTGCTCCTGAGAGGAAAGCTGTCGAGACTCTGACCTCACTTCCTCTTCCTCCCAGTGTTCTGTCCTGTTTTCTCCTCCCACCTATCCTCTAACCAATAAAATGGGCCAGGGCAGTGCCTTTATTAGCCAATGACCTTCCTCCATCATTTCCACTTTTTCAGTTTAAACAAAAAAAAAAAAAGGCTTTAACTTTAACATAGCAAAATTACATATAACAAAACAGTTATCAAGTAAAAGTTACAATAATCTTTATCATAACTAAGGAAAACTATAACTATAACTAACTATTCTTAACTCCATCAAAGACTCCAGAAAGATATAATATTACCTAAGTAAATAAGAACTAAGAAACTTCAAACTCTAGAAATGACAAAGACATCTCGCTGCCTGGACAGTCACCCAAAGTTCTTTTGTACCGTTGGGGCATCCATCTTCAGCCTTCAGGCCCTTGGTATCCAGCAGACATTTCCATAAAGCAGGAAAATTCAAAGTCAGTTCAGTCACTATCTGTTGTGTCCTACAGAATGTCTCGCAGACTCTTTCATGAATCAGGAACCCCGAAAGATCATCTCACCTTAGGCAAGTTCAGTAGTCCTCTCTCTGCGGGTTCTCTGTGTCCAGTTTATGCAATAGTCCAGGCAAGAGCAGTTTCTTGCCCAAATGGCTATCAAACTCCATAAGGATCCTCTTCGATGCCCATCTTCCTCTTGAAGTACATTGTTGCTGCCAGGAGCAGAGTGTCTCATTGTCATGAAAAGTCCTAAGTTATTAAAACATTTAAAATGCCATATTCTATAATCTTTGAAAGATATGAAGAATGCCTATCTAAGATATATCTATGCACATCTAGAAAATCTTAACTAACATGACTACAAACTTGACTATTATTTATGATTATCCATCAACAACCTATATTTACTAATTATACATTACATTTTAATAATGAACTACACAATCACAACACCTTAATCAATATCAGAAATACATATACATATAACAAAATTGACCTTAAATCTCTGTCAATAAAGCAAAATCTATACTAATGCAAATTATTCATACCTATAACATATCCCCCTTTAAATGTAAAAGAACATTTATAAACATTTTTTGGGAATATGGGCGCAGTTATTTCTCTCCAAACTGCTTCCTGCTGAATGGGGGCGTCGTTAATTAGGTCTTTCATGGTATAACCTGTGTGCTAGTTTCATCTCAGTTGGCAGTTGAGCGAAGCAATTTTCTGAAGATGTTCACTGCAACCCTTCAGGAGGGCGTGGTCCATCATACCAAATCAGAATAGAAGAAATGAACAGCATCTCATCCTCTGTGAAAACAAAATAAGAAACTCCTTTCCAAAGTATCATATCCTTAGATCCAAATTCATAATATCTATGTTGGATTAGTTCAGCAGTATTTATAAATAAATATCTTTTAGCAGCTGTTACTCCTTCCTCAGCATTCAAATAATTCAAAGAGAGCATAATAGCATACAGCATCAAGATTCTCTGTCTATTTTCCATCTTTGTACAGCTTTGTTTTAACCTCTATTTTGTTTATTTTTACTTTTAACTTTTTGCTTTTTGAGATAGGTTCTCTGTATCTTTGACCTGAAGTAACTCTGTAGACCAGGCTGTCTTTGAACTCTCAGAGATCAGCCTGTCTCTGCCTCCCAGGCATTAGGGATTAAAGGTGTATGCTACTACACCTTGAACTCACAGAGATCTGTTTGCCTCTGCCTTCTAGGCACTGGGATTAAAGGCGTGTGCTACCACACCTTGAAGTCACAGAGGTCAATCTCCCTCTGCCTTCCAAGTGTTAGGATTAAAGGTCTGTGCTACCACACACAACAACTCTCTTCCTTTTTTTGTTTTTTACTTTAAGAACTTCAACTTTTAGTCTGCGTATATTTTTAACACACTTTAAACCATTCAGAAATTTTCTCTGTCTTTGAATCTCTCTTTACTGTATATCTCTCTTTTTCTGACCACATGAATCTTTAATTTACCAAGCGATATCAGTAGGATTAAAGGCGTGGCTTTGCCAGCTAGATCCAGTCCATTCCTTAGCTTTCCAGCCTCATGGCAGATATACAGGCTGTAGCCATGTTTACTGCAACAACTGTATGGCATTTCAAGGTCCCTGCCAGCAAGTGAGCTACAACAGACAACACTCAAGTCCTCTCGGTAGCCGGCCCTCCTGCCTCAAACAGTCAGAGTTTGCCCTGGCAGGATGGCCCAGAAAGCCGGCATTTTTAAACGGCGCAGCTTTTTTCCTGCTACAGCTGAAAACCGAAAAGCATGCGTTCAGCTTTCCGTCAACACCATTTAAGTGTTTCGTGGCAGGAACTCTTAATGAGCTGCAGGGTTTTGCAGCTGAAGCTGAGTCAGGAAGCCTCTCTTAGAAGAGGCGCTTGCTTGCCTCTAGCAAGCAGAGTAGATCCGAGAAATTGTCACTATCAAGAAAACATGCTTTACTCTTTGCCAAGCTTTTTCAGGCTTTCTGTGGATTCAGTTGTCCACGTGGGCGTCAACTGTAGTAATATGGGGCGGCAGGGCTGCGTCCCCCACACCCGGCCGCCCACATGGCTAGCTTATGCTCCGAAATAACAACACACAAACTGTATTCTTTTAATCACTGCTTGGCCCTTTAGCCCTAGCCCTTACTGGCTAATTCTCACATCCCAATCAACCCATCTCTAATAATCTGTGAGAACCGGTCTTACCGGGAAGATTCTAGCCTAGTCCATCCTGGGTTGGAGCTTCATGCTGGGAGCGGGGCATGGCGTCTCTCTCAGGCGTCTGCTCCTGAGAGGAAAGCTGTCGAGACTCTGACCTCACTTCCTCTTCCTCCCAGTGTTCTGTCCTGTTTTCTCCTCCCACCTATCCTCTAACCAATAAAATGGGCCAGGGCAGTGCCTTTATTAGCCAATGACCTTCCTCCATCAAAACGGCACCTGAGGTTGCCCTCTGACCTCCACCATGCCCATGTAACAACATGTGTCCATCTTAAGTGACACACGTGAACACACACACACACACGGCATGCATACAGAGATTCAAAAGAGAATGAATTAGTGAATATCAAACTACAGCGTTGGTGTGAATACGAAAGTCAGCTGTCTCACTTCATAAGGATAAGTGTGACATGAGCTTACTGGAAAGACAAGGGATGCCTTTGCTGGGTTCTCTTCGGTCTGCACAGACGAAGATGCCCCAGACAATTCAATGACTGATCTTGTTTTCCGTCCTTTTCTTCTCAGAGTAAGGGCCAAGATGATGACAGCTGCCGCTGTGGCTAGGCACTGGGCCATTAAACTGTTATGCAAGAAATAGACATGGCCTATGGGAAGCAGGCGTGAGATGACCCCCGTCTCTGGTCAAGAATGACAGCAACAGTTGGGACTTCTGCAGAAAACACCAACTAAACAACACCCCCGAGTCCCCTCCAAGCCCAAGAGGCAACAGGATATAAAATGCATTAAATTAAGCTAAAGCCGCCAAGAAACCTGCCCTTGGAAGATGTGTTATTGGGAATTTTTTTAAATCAAAACTTACTAACTAATCTATCTCTCGAAAAGTAATATTTTGTGTCCAGAATGTATTTATAGAAATAAAACAGAATTAACCCAGGTCAAAAACAGCTTTGTTCTAAGAATTCTTAACACAGTGATAAAGAAAGAGGAAATTAACAATGTGTTGAAAATGGAATATAATAATTCTGAGCTAACAACTTTAATGAAGAAAGGACCAATTATGTACATTTGACTTGAGATGTTAAATATTTGTAAATTTATTTGAACTGAAACTTTATGCTTGGACTCTCAAGTTTAAAGCCCAGGAAATATGGATTTATTTGTTTATAAAGACTTCTGAGGTTAACACAGAAAGTTGAGAGATTCATGTTGTTTCTTTGTTGTTCCATCGAGTTTGTGTTTTGTTTTGTTTGTAGGAGTGTACAGTCTACTATGTGTTAGATATATCATAGTCTTGATAAAATTGAAGACAATGAGCATGTGTTATATTTTGGGGATGTGGTAAGAAAGAATTGCAGAAGGGGGAAAATTTTCCAGATATATTCCTTGTCTCTCACCAGGCCCCAACTGCCTTTCTTCTTTCTGGTGTCCTGTGTTCTCTTGTCCTCCCCAATCGTCCAACAGCTCTTTCTTCTTCTGTGGCCTCTTGTCTTGTTCTCTAGCCTGGATCTACACTCATATACTCTATACTGTTCAACTGACATGAAATTTCTGATTTTGCTATGTTCAAATGATCAAGTCAGAAAGAGAATCAGGTAGGAGAGATGGCTCAATGATTAAGAGCACTTCCTGTTCTTCCAGAGGACCTGAGTTTGGTTTACAGCTTGCATGTTGGGTGGCTCACACAAACCAGTAACTCTAGCTCCAGAAAATCCAATACCTCTAGCTTCCATGAGTGTCTCACTCACATACACACGCACACACATGTACACACTCACACATGTAATTAAAAAACACACTGATTTTTTTAAGCCAGGAACACAATTTATGGGTATGATTTAGAACAGAATTTATGCTTACTAAACTGATCTTTAGCAATAAATATCTTAATAAGAAAAGCTGTTTGGATTCTGAGTGTTCTTCACTGACAATCCTCCTGGCCTTTCTATGACAACTCAATCCTTCAGGGGGACCCTATTCGTGACAGCTGCCGATGTGGCCTGTTCTGCCACTGATTAGAGGTGACACCCGCAGGCCCTCGTGCAAATGCTGCCCAGATCTTGTCACTAAACTTCCACTAAGCTTCCTTCAGTTCTTAGCTTACGTTGAGCTGGTGTTGAGAAGTTGGTAGGTGGTGTTTCTAAGTAGGTGCAAAGTTAACAAACGTTTGGAGCAGACAAGTACTGGAGGCCCCGTGGATGCTTGTGTGTGGTGCAGAGGTGTGGGGCTTACGGCAGAACGGACTCATCCAGCCCTGTTCCTGGAGCTGTGGTGTCCTGGCAATCTTCTTGTGCCCTCTCTAGCCCTGCTATACCACAAAGATCTTCCTGCAAGTTAAAAAAGCAGGGACAGTTGCTGGGAGTTGGAGGTTCTTCTGCCTGCAGAGCTGTCTGCAAGTACTCAGTGAACTCAAGGATGCATCTTAGGTGAGTGTCACACATGTTGGGGTGGGATCTTCGGTCACACACCTGCCTTTGAGTCATCCCTGTTCTTGTAGGCAGCCCCTCCCCCACTCAAATTCTTGTAAGTAGCTGCAAGAAACTCACTGTTTCACTGACCAAGCTTGGGTAGAATGATGATGATGATGATGAAGATGATGATGATGATGATGATGAGGATGATGATGTCTGCCATTAGTGTTCTTCTTTGGTGAATGGACATTTGTTCACAAACACCATACCGTGGGGAGGCTCTGGAAACTTTAGGCAGTAGGACCTAGCCAGAGTGAATGGGTCCCTGTGCCTGAGGCCTTGAGTTTATCTTGTCCCCAGGCTCTTCTCTTCCCTGTCTGTCACGAGGTGAATAGCCTCTTCCTTCCTGTGCCACCACCACCACAATGTCCCACCTCACCATGGGAGGAGAGAGACCCAGTGAAGCTAACAGTGCTGCGGATATTTTGGTAGGGGCTAGCTGTGGAAAAGTGAAAAAAAAAATTAGCTAGTACAGCTCGCACTTCAATAGGATGGAATCTTTTAAGACTTTGAGGGTAAGGTGAGACAAATTCACTTAAAACATTCTGAAGAACTATTACCACCTGGAGATACTCTCCCAGCTTCCTGGGTTGGGGTAAGGGAAGAATGAGAAAGAGAGGCTAGGTAAGTGATGGTTAGGGTAAGTTTGGTTCCCAATGAGGACAAATCGGAAGTAACATGCAGCAACTGGGCTATTTCTCAGAGCCAGGGCACCTCTTCAGCACAACCTTGTACCATGGCACAATGGGCAAGAACAAAGCAGAACTTGGAACCAGCGGACAGATATGAGGGTTGTGTTTCTGTATGAGTAAGGAAATCACCGGGGATAACTCCCAAAGCAGAGGCTATCAAAACAAAAAAAGCCAGCATCGAAACTCACGCATATTCATTTAGGAAAGTTCCACCATCATATGTAGAGGCAGACACATCTATTGAGCATGCTCGGTTTAAGAACAGGCTTTCTCATATGTCACATGTTCACACATGGCAGACAGGAACATCTCCAGGGTAGAAAATTTAGCATCACAATGAGATTATAATGAGCAAAGGTCACCTACGAGATTTTGGCTGATTCCTTGAGTTTCTCTCTGGAGAGCCTTAAGGGAAACAAACAAAACCTTGAAGGATGATTGACAGCCATTTAAAGGGGCAGCAGCCTCCCCCCCCCCCCCCCCAGCAAGCACAGCTGCCTGTACATTCCTTCCAGCAGCTAGTGCAATGCTGGTGGGATAGAGCCCCTGGGTTCCTACCAATGTTCTTACCCAGTAGCTCAGCCGTTCTGGTATTCTGCATACTTAGCTACCCAGGTCATATCCAGCCAGGCCAAGTTCTGCTGCTTACAACTGAGAAGGTATATATTGCTTGTGGGAAGCAAGGCAGCCCCATAGCAGGCGCCTGCCACTGGCTGCCCACCAAGCACGTTCTGGGTCAGGTGTTCTACCTAGATTGTCATTCTTCTATAACCATAGGCTGGGATTGCCCTTCTCCATTGACACATGAAGAGCTGAGCTTTGAACACAGAGATCTGTCTCCTGAATCTATTCCTACCACAACCAGGCACTAAACACAGTCAGAGCTAGACCTCCTTCAAGGCTGTGTGAGGGTTTGAATGAGATGTCCCCTATAGTTCCAGGCATTGGAACACTTAGTCCCCAGTTGGTGGCAGAATTGGGGGAGTTTTAGGGGGTGCAGCCTTGCTGGAGAAAGTATGCCAGTGGGAGGGCTTTGAAATGAAAAGTTTCACACCGCATCCAGCTTGCTCTCTCTACTTCAGGCTTGTGGTGCAAGACGTGAACTCTCAGCTTCCTGTTCCTGCTGCCATGCCTGCAGCTAGCCACCTTGCCTACCCACAATGATGGGCTCTTATCCCTTAGAACCATAAGGCAAGAGAAATTCCTCTGGTCGCTTCTGGTCATGGTGTCTTCTCACAGTAACAGGAGAGCAACTAGTACCTGGCTCTGAATATGGAGTTATCTTACCCATATTTACTTAAGTGTGTGTGTGTGTGTGAGAGAGAGAGAGGGGGGGGGTGAGAAGTCTTTCTGTATATGTGTTGCTTTTATTGGTTAATGAATAAAGGAACTGCTTTGATCCTATAGCAGGGCAGAACAGAACTAGGCAGAGAAAACTAAACTGAATGCTGGGGAAAAGGCCTTCACCTGGGACAGACAAGCTGGAACCATGCCAGTAAGCCACAGCCATATAGCAATACACAGATTAATATAAATGGGTTATTAAGATGTAAGAGTTATCCAATAAGAAGCTAGAGCTAATAGGCTAGGCAGTGACTTAATTAATTAATTAGTTATTGGTTAATACAGTTTCTGTATGGTTATTTCAAGTCTGGGCAGCCGGGAATGAGCAAGCAGCTTCCTACAACATGTATGTGTGTGTCAGGGCAAGTGTATTCCACAGTGCATGCATGCATGCATGGAGGTCAGAGGAAGATCTTGGGTGTCAGTCCTTGCCATTGATTTGTTTGAGATAAAATATATTTTTGTTGTTGTTCACCTGTGTACCGACCCACAAACTTGCCAGGGATTCTGCTTTCTCGGTCTGTCATTTCAATGCAAGCTCTGGGATTACATATATGTGCTACTCTACCTGGCTTTATGTTACTTCTGGGGATTTGAACCCAAGTCCCTCACTCACAGTGTCTGTGCGTTAAGGACTTAACCCACTAAGGCATATCCTCAGTCCTGCTTACTTCACCTACAGAGTTGTGTCTACTGTGCGCCTTCACTCTCAGCACTTGCTGTCATGTGATTTTTGAACTATTTGAGACGTTCCTGGGAGCATCCTCTTTATCTACAGTGTCAGCTCTTGAGAGTTCTGACCCTCAGTCCACTCTCATGAAGGTGCACCAGGGGCCAGACGCTGACCTTGCAGGTTTGGTGTGGACTGATGTGATCTACAAAGTGTCAAGTTTAGCACCTGCTTCCAAGAGAACTGGCCAATCAGGGAGTCAAGCTGTGACTCTCTGAACCGCCTGTTCCTTGCAGACGGTTATACCTGGGTGACAGCTGTAACACTCTCCCTGGGCTGGAGGGCGTGGTACAGATTCACGTTTTGCTTTCTGTGTCTCTGAATTTCAGCTGCTTCCAAATCAATGTTGGTGCTGGAGAGATGGCTCAGCAGTTAAAAGTACTTTTTACTCTTGCAGAGGACCCAGCTTTGGTTTCTAGCACCCACATGGCAGCTCACACCTGCCTGTAGCACCCTCTTCTGGCCTCCATAGGCACTGCATGTGTGTGGCACATGTGCATGCATGGAGACAGAGCCCGTACACACAAAATGA
This sequence comes from Microtus oregoni, assembly GCF_018167655.1. Lineage (NCBI taxonomy): Eukaryota > Metazoa > Chordata > Mammalia > Rodentia > Cricetidae > Microtus > Microtus oregoni. The sequence continues at coordinate 14,102,170 of NW_024543221.1, forward strand.
AAATAAGTGAAACTTCAACTTGTCTATCTTACTCCTGTGTGCTCATGGACACTCGGCGAGCTTCTGAGCTCCCAGAGGACAGTGCCCAGATCTTGTCTCACAGTTTGCAACTGGTGAACATCAGAAGCAATAATTCCATATTTTGGTTGAACAACCTCACCCTGGGTCTTGTCTCTATTTATTTGGCTGTAAAGGGCTCACAAAGTTCTCAGATAATCCTTCCACTCTACGTCAGCTTTTGTTTTGTGAGACAGTTGGCCCAGGCTGGGCTGGAACTGTAGCTCCTCCGGCAAGAGGCTCCTAGGCATAGCGGTTGCAGGTGTCGCCACCACACCGGCACACTGTGTAGGGAGGACTTACGTCATTAACAGCCCAAATGATATTTCATGCTGTGTCTTTAGAGATATGGAGACTGGGGTCCTGCAATCCAGCGAAGGGGTGCTGGTGAAGCAGTCAGTCAGCTTCCCTGGGCCGCTGGCTCTGGTGGGGTGATGGTCATTGTGTTCTGCTCTTCACTGCAAGAGGGCTGGCCTAGCTGACCAAGGCCTCTGTGAGGCCATTTTCCTCCAAGGAAACCCGTGGCTATGGGTGCTCCCAATGGATCAGCGTCCATCACTGCAGAGCCCACCCACCTGCTTGGCACCCACAGTGTGTTTCATGCAGTTCAGGTTCCTGTCTTCCTTCTCTCCCATCTTCCATCGCTGTCGTGCCGACAGCTGCAGGAACACATGGAGAGGGTTTGGCAGCTGCTTGCCACAGATGCAGGTCTCTGTAATGTACCTTCCCTCCCTGGCTTGCTGCTTCTCAGTGCTTCTCTGGCTGCCTAGATGTCTTCATCACTGCCACGGGGAGGGACGCTCGAGGTGCGAGTGAGGCGTGAAGCCTCTGGGGACCGACACTGCTGAGCAGGCAGGATGGCTGCGTGTTTAAGATCCTCTCTGCCTTGCTTTTTCCCCCCACTTAGAGTCAGTTTTTTAAACTATTTTGTGTGCCTGGAAGTTTTGTACCTTTCAGGCTGTCCTGGGGAAGAGAATATCCCGGAACGTCATTCCTTCCACCCTTGTGGAGCCTGCCTCCGACCTGGCCCCATCATGGCCTGGTTCTTCCCTGCAGCTGTCTCCTGATTTAACTGGCCTCTTTGTCTCCAACATGCCTCTTCTGCTTTCCACGGTCCTACCCTGGCGATTTCCTTATAGCCAAATCTGGCAGTGTCCCTGCTTCTCTTCTAAGAAAAGTTTTATAACTCTTGTAGCTGGTGAGGATGATCCTGGAACACTTGGTGTGGTGGGAAAGCCCTCACGGCTGGACAGGACCTTCCCACTTCTGCTGCAGCCTCTCCCATAGTGAGTGATGAAATCCAGCTGTTCTAAGCCTGTCTTTGTTTTTTTTTCTGTGTGTGTGATACATGTATGCACCTGTATGTATATAGACATATGTGTGCAGGTGTATGTATGTGCAGGTGCATGTGTGTGCGCACTTGTGTGAGGGCCTGAGGTTGATGTTGGATATCTCCTTGATCGCTCTATCTGTATATTAAGGCAGTGTCTCTCATTCGAACCCATAGTTCCCCAATTCAGTTAGTTTAGCCAGCTACCCTTGGATTCCCTGTTTCCACCTCCTGAACACTGAGGTTTTTATGTGGGTCCCCACAGCCATGTGGGATCCGAATTTAGTTGTCACAGTTGTATAGCAAGCACATGACCCATGGAGCCATCTCACAGCCCTGTCAGCGTTTCCACTGTGTCCCTTCAGCCTAGAGTCTGCTGCTGTCCCCCTGCAAATTCGTATCATCTGAGTCAGACAGGGTTCTAGGCTGATGTCCCCTGCTTTGGCCTTGACCTCAATAGTCTCAGGGCTGAAGCTGCTTCTAGAGCCTTCTCAGAGAGTATCTGGGCAAAGGTGCTGACTAAAGAGCCTACTCCATAACAGGAGCTGGGCAAGGCTCAGGTCTGGTCCTTAAAGGGTTGGGTGGTCAGCCAGAGACACCAGAAAGCAGCCGGAGACACAGAAAGCAGCCGGAGACACAGAAAGCAGCCAGAGACACCAGAAAGCAGCCGGGGACACAGAAAGCAGCCGGAGACACAGAAAGCAGTGGGGACACAGAAAGCAGTGGGGACACAGGAAGCAGTGGGGACACAGAAAGCAGCCGGGGACACAGGAAGCAGTGGGGACACAGAAAGCAGCCGGGGACACAGAAAGCAGCCAGGTTTTAGAGAATCAAATCAGCATTGTGATGAGGCAGGTGCACAAAGCCCCTCCCACCACTGCCGCCTTCCTGTGTCCTTTGCAGACTCTGCGGTTTTAAACCATGTCTTCAGTCTGTCTTCCCAACAGCCTTGAGTTTCTTGAGGACCAGGATTAGTCCTTGGCGCTCACCAATCCCAGAGAGGAAGCGCAAAAGGTGACTGGCCTCAACGGCAGCCAACAGCTGTCCAAGTGGTGGTGGCCCTACCAGGGGCCATCCACTTTGGGCCAGTCACGTTTGTTTCAAGGAAGTGCCTCCATCACCTTGGGCTGAAAGATGGGTCTGTGAAATGTGGACCTCCATGCCTGCCATGCTGAGCTTCTCATAGATGTGTCTCTCTGGCTGTTCGTGTCCCTGATTGTGAGACTTGGCCTGCCCTGTCCTTTGTCGCGTCTGCTCTGATGTAGGTACGATGCTCTGGGATGTTGCTTTGGTTCATCCAGCACTTCTCTGAGAAAGACATGGACATTTAGTTAGATGATGGTTTCAAAGGCCCGACTCTCTGGGCGGTGTATTTGCATTTTAAACTAAAGTGCCTGGCATGTTATAAATTTGACTTTTCCGTTCTTCAGTTGTGACGTGAGTTTAATACTAATGCACAGTCCATCCGGCCTTGCGGTGACAGCAGTGGCCGTGTTCTCGCGGGATGAAATATGCCGCCCAGTTGATGGATCGCAGTTGGGCGCATGTCTGTGTTTGTCTGCGTTGGAGGTTCTGGTGTGGCTGTATCCATGTGTGTGTGCACATACTCATGCCTTCTATGAGTGGAGCTCAGGTAACAGTGTGTGGATTCTGTGTGTCTTTGTGAAATTATACAAAGACTCGTGTATTTCAGGGCCCCAAATGTACCTCCTAAGGGACAGCTAATCCAAATTTGCAGCGTAAACTGGGCATGGCAATTCCCACCTGCCATCCTAGCACCTCAAAGGCTGGAGCCGAAAGTTTGTAAGATGAGCTAGGCAGAGAGCCTGTTTGGGAGCAGCTCCTAGTCACCACCTCCCCCCACATCCACCATCCCCTTCTGAGAACATGGATTTCTAAATTTGCTGAAGCATTGCTAAAAATGTATTCTCTATATACTCAGACAGTTTTCCTCACACAAGAACCTTTTGCCTTGGCCTCTGACCTCGAAACCGGAATTTGGGCTCTGTCAGATGCCTTGAAAAAGACCCAACCTACTGACTGACTGAGAATTAAATGATTTTGTAGGGAGATAAAAGAGAAAGCAACACCCCATAATCAAGAAAGACCAAGATGTCACCTCCCTGCGTCTGAGTTTGCTTAGTCAAGGGCTTCTGGGGTGCTGTCTCTGTGCCCCTCTCCCTCTCTCCCTCCCTCTTTCTCTCTCCCCCTCCCTCTTTTCCTCCCTCCCCTGTCTCTGTCTCTCTCTCCCCCTCCCTCCCTTTCTTCTCCCTCTCTCCCTCTCCCTCCCTCCCCCCGTCTCTGTCCCTCTCCCTCTCCCCCTCCCTCCCTCTTTCTCTCCCCCCCTCTTTTCCCCTCCCTCTCTCTCTACCCCTCCCTGTCTCTCTAGCTCTATGTACCTCCTCCACCTCCACCTCATTCCCATCTACACTTCACTTTTGTCATCTCTATCTTAGTCTTATCCTTGACCACACACATCCTATACCTTGGCTTACGGTGAGGTCCAGTCCCTTGTGGCTGGTGAGCTGGACGACTCAGAGTCTTTACTCACTTGTGCTATGTGCGTTCCAGCTCCTTTCAACAATGCCCCCACCTCCTGGTCCCGAGAGCCTTGCTCCCTAAATAGGTATGCTCCCTCATTCCAGCCCAGAGCTAGCCCCATTTCCACCTCTGACATTGAGCTAGCCTGCCTCCAGCCTGTCCAGCTTCCTGCCTCTGGGCAGTCAGTCCTCACCCCTCCTGTCCAGGCCTGCCCTGCTGGGGCTCCTGCCTGGCAGGACATGGCACCTGTAATGACTAAAAATAGGTGTTGCATAAAAGAACGGTAAGACCCAGATGGTGTCTGCAGCAGGAAATATAATGACCCTCCAAAACTATGGTTCTGGTGCTTCCCCAGGAGCCCAGCCCTTGCTTCAAAGCCTGTGAACTATCTTTATTTTGCATTCAAACTATCTTTTGGGGCCAGGTTTCCTTCACAACACAGCTTATTGCTAAACGGATCTGAAACCCTGGGGAGTTTATCTGTAGTTAGGGTTTCTTTTTTTCCCTCCTTTCCAGTAACCATGGGTCGGAGGTATTCCAGCAATTCTTAACCAAAGGGCGACTCTGTTTCATGACATCTAATCAGGGGGACATCCCACTGGGAGGACAGATTGTGTCCTTTTTCCCCACTCTGGACTGAGGAGATAAAGAGATAAAACTCAGAGGTTGTTTTATTTTCTGAAAAAATCAACAGTGCAGTCTTCTGGTGGGGGGATCCTCGTGTGAGCCTGTTATGCATAGAACCTGATGGGAGGAGGCCAGTGGGCTTGTGGGTGGAAAGGTTTGTGCCTACAATGACTGGTCGTGGTCTGTTCTGAAAAGGCTCCAATTTGGAGCCCCAGTCTGGGATCCCAGTAGTTAATAGGAAAATGGAAAATTTTGCGGATGTGCACCTGTGCTTTCGCCGGATGTCTGCATTGGTGGGATGTGGTTGTGTAGACCTGTGCACTCGCTGAGGACCTTCTCAGGCCCAAGATGCTGGGTCCACCTCATTCGCAGCTGAGGAGGCCCAGGTGTTGCAGTAATGGGTCAGGACATGCTTAGGGTCGGTCTCCTGCCACCTACAGCCACACAACCAACGCCTACCATGCTGTTCTCGGAGGCTCTAATGCACCCCTGGGAAGAGCGTAGGAGATGATGCTTCCAGCTGTGGCAGAAGAAATGGCTTTTCTGCACAGTCATCAATGGCCCAGGGCAGAACACTAGTGGGGTTCGCAGAGTGAGCAGTTTGGGGGGTTTGTCTTGGGATTGGAAGCAATGGAAATTCCAGATCCATGGAGAGCCCAAGTCTGGGCAGCAGCAAGTCGGCCACCAACTGGTCCCAGCATGCGTTGCTGGCTCCCGACTCTCTTCACTGCTACTCCTTTGTTCTCGCTGGGTGCCACGGTTTTCTCGACCTCTACCCCATCTTCCTTCTCTTGACATCACATTCGTTTATTTGTCCCTTCAGTTCTAACTCAGAGGTTCTGAGACCAAAGCCAAAAAAAGTTAAGGTGCTGGGGGCCCTGCTTTCAATGCCACCGAGGTACCCAGCTTTCCCTTGGGGTGTAACACCAGCTACACCATCCCCACCCCTGAAGACTTATTTCCATTGTCAGTTTGTGTGGGTTAAGAGAAGCCTGGGGAATGTCTGTGTGGGCATTTCCAGGGAGGATTATCCGGAAGGAGGCACCCTGACATCAACAGGCAGGATCCCATCGATCCCATGGTTTGGGTCCTGCGCCAAACAGGGCAATGGAGAGATAGACACTGCGATTCATTCCCCTTTCTTGATCTGCACAGACAGGGACAGAGGAGGTCCCATGACCGAACCTTCCCTGCTTGATAGACTGTGTCTTCAGAACCTTCAGCCAAAGTGTGCTCTTCTCCCGTAGGCTGCTCTTTGCCGGTGTTTGGTCACAGCAAAGGTACAAGTGATGCCGTGTACCCCCGTGAACGCCCGTCCTGAGATCATCGACTCTGACCCATGCTGTCTCTTCAGTTTCCGTTGTCTACGATTTTCCTGCTTCCAACAAAAAGCTGCCCCAGCCTCAGAGCGTAAGGTTTTCTCTTTTTCTCATAATTTTATTTTACTTTTTAATTAAGAATGAGGTTTTATTATGGCATTTTCCAAGCAATTTTTTTCTTGCTGTTTCTCTTTCCCTTGTCTTCCCTGTGTCCCTCCCTTCCTTGTGTCTCACCACTCCTAGTAGCCCCCAATATCATGTCACATAGCACCCCTAAGACCCTCACCTCTCCCCGTTTCCCTCTCATGGGATCCTATCCAGTTCAAAATCCAGTCCCACAGTCTAGTCCCTCTCTCTGAACCCTTTGCACACACACAAGCATCATAAGTCAGTGTGTGCAGAAGAGGACACTTGGCATTTGTCTTTCTGAGATGGGATCACCTTACAATACAGTACTTTCTAGTATTATGCATAATAAATTCTGTTTTCTGGAGATTTTCATAATTTCATTTTTATTAACAGCCAAGTAGAGTTCCACCGTGTCACAGTTTCCTTGTCCACTCTCCTGTTGATGGACATCTCGGCTGGTCTCATTTCCTGGCTGTTATGAATAGAGCCGCAACCAACATGGCCGAATAAGTGTCTCCGTAGGGTATGAGCTTCAGGCGCTCTGAGCAGAGCTGACTTCACCCTGCCTGTCAACATCAGGACAGGTCCCTCTCTTGTTGTTCGGAGTCTGGCTTTGCAGCAGGAGTAAGTGTCCATCCTTCAGGCTGTGACACACAAAGATCTTTCCATTCCGTGATCATTTGAGGCTCTATCAGAATCATCATTCGGACTTTGTCATTTCAGCAAAGTCACTGGCAATGGTCCCACCCCTCTGGGTTATGTGTCCCTCATCTCATACCTGCTAGTTCGAGGGGCCAGAAACACTCTCATCTTTCTCAGCCCAGGTCTATGGAGCCCTGCTTTGATGAGCATGGAGGATGTGGGTTTGGGGGATTGAGTCTTTGACAGGACTTTCAGGAAAGTCAGCAACAACAGTGACTGTAGCTTGACCAATCTCAAGGCTCAAGGTTTGTTTTTTTTTTATGAATTAGGGAGAGCTTTTGGACCCCAGAACAGGACCCTCTCCTGTGTTTCTGCAAAGGTTTTACAGAGTATAATTAACATGCATAGACCACCTGGTTTAGCAGGTGAATGTCTGGGCTCTGGTTCCCACTGTGAAATACCAACCTTGGTTTTGCCACATCCTCAATATTGGCGTGTACCTTATCTTTTCTATGTAAAAAACAAATGGGGATAATGATGTTTGTACCTTGCAGGGTTATTTCGGGGATGAAATAAAAGTGTTGCGAACAAATGTCCCTGGAAAGAGCATGACAGTATGGAAAGTGAAGAGTGCCAATGCCCAAATGAATGTTTTCTTTCTGTCTCTTGCTGGCCTCCTGGAGGCAGGACCCAGGCAACAGCAGTTCCAGGAGGCACTTGTGACTCAAAGGCAGAAGTTTCACCTTAGAAACAAGTGACAGAGGAGTGCAGGTGACCGTGCCATCATAATGAACACCTCAGCAGGTCGGGCTCTGAGAAGTCTTGTATTTCTTGGCTCTGTCCTCACAAGAATAGTGTGAAAGATGCTAAGGACTCCTATGGTTGAGAAATGAGAGGCTTGGAGAGAACTGGAACCTGATGAAACCACACAGGCCAGGACCTGAAGCCTGTGTTCTCCCAGCAGATCCTCTATGTGTCATTGGTGTAACCATTGGGGTGTCTTCTGGTCTTTCCTTTGGTTTCCCTTCCTCAGTGAGTTCCTATTGTTGCTTAGGACTTTTATATACAGACTCAGCCCTGACCAAGTTGTCATGACACCCAGAATTTTGGTCTCTCTGTATCACATGCTGGGCTAGCTTGAACAAGCTGTTGACCATAGCTGGAATATTAAACTAGAGCTGGGGTGCTTTCCCTGCCCAGCTCAGGTCAAACAGGGAGGGTCTAATCAGGTTATTCACGTATTGGTATTCATCAGATATGGTTGCTCTGTGGTTTTCTTCATAAAATTACTTAGGAAACATGGTTAAGCATCAAAGAGTTGTCCTGTGGGCGTGGCCAACATGAACCAAATTTTCTTAGGGCTTGTCCCAAAGCAGAGCAACCACCAGACTTCCAGAGTTGGGACACCAAACCATGTACTTTAGAAACCTCAGCCTCAATGTCCTGCCTAGCTTTCAGGCCCATCCTCTTCCAGCCATGTGTGGGGCTGATTCAGGGGGAAATGCCAGCTAAGGTGGAAAAGCCACGATGAAGTTCCCCGCCCTGCCCCAGGCATCTCTGGTGTTGGGGTTCCTGCCTCATGCATGGAGGCGGTTTTACAATTGTGAGACACTGGGTTGGCTTGACATGCCATTCAGAAGACACCTTTAGGTAGGGCAAAGGAAAACCCTGAAGTCAAGGGAAAATGGAAACTCAAATCTGGATGTTTCAGGGTACACCAGAGGTACTCATGATGGGCAACCGGCAAAGCATATCCCTCACCCTAGATAAGGCTCCTGAAGCTTCAGGTTGGTCCAGAGTCTCCTTAATTCAATGGACCAACTCTTCTTGGCACTGCCTTCTGGGACCACAGTGGGAGCAGAGTAGAGATCATACAGTCTCAGGCCAGCTCCACTAAGGGTGCACACATGGCTGATGGTAGACAGCAGAGGTCCTGGCTTCCAGCTCCAGCATGGGTCCCCACAGACAGGTTTCTATTCACTCTGCAGGCTGAGCTCTGAAGACAGCGCCAGGTCCTCAGTTCTCCACCCTTTCCAAAGCCTTGTGCCGAGGCTTAGAGCGTGCTTAGTGCGGAGCCGGGGAGACAGATTCGTAGGTAATGTGCTTGCCACACACGCGTGGGAATCTGAGTTTGAATCCAAAGCACCCACATAAATTGCTGGGCCCAGCAGTGTAGGTTTATAATCCTGTTGCTAAAAAGGTAAAGGCAGGAGGAGGCAGGAGGCTCCCTGGGGTTTTCTGGACAGTCAATCTAACCAAGTAGCAAACTCTAGGTTCTGTGAGAGACTCTATCTCAAAATATAAGTTAGAGAATGATGAAGATACCCAGTGCTGACCTCTAGCCTACACATTCATGTACACATGCATGCACACACACACTCAAACATACACGATCACACACAAAGACATGTTCATGTGTGCATGCATATGCATGCACGTGTACACACACAAACACACACAATGTAGAAGATGATGACTGTCTAATGAAGGAGGGACAGCCCCATCATCAGTGAGGTTCAGGTTGTCCAGGGTAGATGGCAACTTATAAAGGCTGTTTTGCTGTTCTCGGGGAATTTCCCGGTCACATTGGCGGCTCCATCTCTAGATGGTATGTAGGGTGGATGCACAAGCTGTTGGCATTACATCGATTTATTTGTACATGTGATTAAAAAATAATAAGAGGCTATCGCCATGTGGAATGGAAGAAGCAAAGGATAGGGAGTGAGAATAAAGATTTTGCTTGGATAGGAAGGCCCAAAGTAAATCCCTCTGGAAAGAACCCAGCCCGTGGCATTTCTCAGCCCTCCCTCTTTCTGGGGCTGCTTGGGTTGGGTTTTCAACAGAGAGCCTCGGGATGAGGGAAAGATATCTCCCCAGCACAGAGTTCCCCGGCTCTCCAAAGGGAAGGCAGATTTGGAAAACTGGCACTGCCCCTGCCCAGATGGCAGCCAGCAGCTGGCTCTGGCAAGGGGAAGTTCTCACTCTCTGCTGCTGGCTGCCTGGCCCCTCCCAGCCCCAGCAAAACAGGCCTGGCCATAGGAAAGAGAGCATGTGAGAGCCCGACCCTGCCAGCCGCTCCCCACCACCCTGACATGGTGACTCTGGCTCTGGCACCCTGGTGGGGGGGGAGCAGGGGGAGCAGGCCTGGCCACCCAGCCAGCAGCCCTGGCCTCCCTCTTCCTGCCTCAGCTGCTGGCTTGGCACCATGTATCTTGCATAGATGGGGCTATTGCAGGAGGGACAAAGGGTGGTGGCAATTGCAGAGAGTGTCCTGGCCTTGAAACCAGGAGCCTCCAGATGATGGGGCCAGCCTGTAGCTGCCTCTTCCCACTCTAATACCTCCACCTGTCAATGGGCCTCTGTGACCTCATGGTTCCCATCCTTGGTGCTTTGTCCGGCCTCCCTCCCTCTCTCCCTTCCTCCCTCTCTCCCTTCCTCCCACCCTCCTTCCTTCCTTCTTAGTCTTCTCTTTCAATTCATTTTCTCCTCTTCTTCTCTTTCACCCTCTTCTCCCTGTTCTTCTCTTCCTCCTCTCTCCCCTTCCTCTTCCCTCCTTCTTTTCTTTCTTCTGCCTTCTTTTTCTCTCTCTCACATCTGCTTCCTCTCCTCCCATGATGCCTTTCTCTTACTTCACTGCCTCTCTCCTTCTCTTCTGAATCCCTCACCCAGTTCAACTCCATGTTGTGTAGCTCAGTGGGCCCTCTAGGTTCTGGGATCGTCGTCCAACAAGGGTGCCTTGTACCGAGATTGCTTTGTGATCACTGATAGTTATGGTGTGTGAGCTACACACACACATAATACACACATATACACACCCACACATACATACACACACATACACACATATACACACCCACACATACACTCACACATATACACATACATACATATACACACATACACAGACACACAAATACAGACACACCCACACACATACATACACACACACTCACACACATATATGCACATACATACACACAGACACATACATACCTCACTAATACTGGGCCCAGACCCATGGTGTTTTTTTGTTAAAAAAATAAATTTTATTGCTCATTTATGTATCCAGGGAAAGATTTTATGTATAGATCTACTGGAAAATGGAAGGCTGGTCTTTGGGTTCAGTGTTTGTTTCTGATTCAAATCACAAGGTTCCTGCCATCAGTTAGGCTCCCTTAGCTAAGTCCCAGGTGGTTTTAGGCTCAGATGCTACGTATATTTGTGAAGAGGGAGGGAGGGAGGGAGGGAGGAAGGGAGGGAGGGAAGAAGGGAGGGAGAGAGGGAGGGAGAGAGAGAACACTTGGCATGTAAGCTCTCTATCACTGTGGTTAAAGCACCTAAGGTAATTTACATATAAGGGTAACAGTTTGTTTGGTTTCAGAGGTTTTAGTCCAGTCAGTTAATCCCACTGCCTTTGGGCCGGTGGAGAAGCAGAGGCATGATGGTGAGAAGCCAGTGGCTGGGCCACCAACCGCTTCACTCATGGCAGCCAGAAGCACAGAGAGTAAGAAGGACACAGTTCACTGACTCGACTTTTCCTCCCTCAGGCCCCACCTTCTTTCTGCCACCTCCTAGTCATGACACAGGCTGGACACCTTTGGGGGCACTTTAGGAAGTGTGCTTCTGCTTCCAGAGGTCTTCTGCAAGGGCGCTTTAACTTAAGGGAACATTCATGCTCTTAGTGCAACGGGTTCCCTTCCCCTCAGTGTCATCCCCCGCCCCCAGTGAGTGAGACAAGTTCTCCATGTCCATGACCCTCTCCCCTGTCCAAGAAATGAATATCTAACCATGGAAGTCTCCCCAGCCATTTTTGGTGTGATTCAGAAATTTCCCCTTGAAGCCAGAAGCAGCTGTGGGTCCAGATCCAGTCTCTGGCTGCCTGCCCCCGGGGGGCCTCTCCCACCGCTGAGGTGTTCAGCCTCACAAAGGCATCTTGTGTCTTGAAACATAGGTGTCTCATCTTGGAACTTTAGGAAGGGCTGAAGACACATCTTGGTCATTAGTGTCCCCTGGTAATGTGATTAGCAGGAACAGTTCAAGGTGAAGGGCTGGCTTTAAGAACACCAGCTGATCCTCACAGCTGGAGGCCAGCAGAAGCCTCTGGCTCCGAAGGAACAGCCCAACCACTCTGTGTGTCTGAGCTAATGAGAGGGTCAGGGGTCCAGTGTCACTTGAGATAAATTAGTGAAGGCGAGCAACTGTGGACTGCACCCTGAGCAGAGCAGAGTTCCTTCAAAAGGAACTTGCCACTATTGTGCGACTCTCAAGTAAACACACACACACACCACACTCAAGCTTTCGTCATGGTACCTTTGTTTCTGTTTGCTTGTGGGTGTTTTCTGGTTTGTTTGTTTTATTGGCTTAGTTAATAATAATTAATAAAATTCAGCTTCTGGATGTGGGGATGCAAGGGTTTTCAAGAATGCAGTCATGCATGCCCTCGCCGTCACATGCAGTCATGAATGCCCTCGCCGTCACATGCAGTCATGCATGCCTTCGCCGTCACATGCAGTCATGCATGCCCTCGCCGTCACATGCAGTCATGCATGCCCTCGCCGTCACATGCAGCCATGCATGCCCTCGCCGTCACATGCAGCCATGCATGCCTTCGCCGTCACATGCACTCATGCATGCCCTCGCCGTCACATGCAGCCATGCATGCCCTCGCCATCACATGCAGCCATGCATGCCCTAGCTGTCATGATGGGAGACCTGACCACACGCCAACCTGCTTCCTGTGTGACCCTTTGTATCCAGCCCCTTCTTTTTCTTGCAAAGTCTGACAACTGTGGACCTGTTTTTCAGGTCTTTGCCAGGGTGTTCTATAGATAGATTCATACCTTACAGAGCTTGTCAGAGCTGGTTTCTTTCACCCCACAGTGTGCACTGGGATCCATCCTTGCTGCTGAATGTGCAAAGTCTGAGGTTTTCATTGCTGAGTGATACTCCACCACTCCGCCGTTCACTTGTTGACAGACGTGCAGTTACTTTTAATTGGGAAAATCATAGTAACATTTATGTGGTATGTTCTTATCTCCTTTCGGTAAGAATCTAAGCATGGGATGGCTTGGTCCTGGGTTTCATGTCTTCTTAACATCACCAGAACTGACAAAAGGCCCCGTGCTGCCTTCCAGCTGGGAGTCTGTGAGAATTCCATCTGTCCCGCATACTCGGACTCACTGCAGCCAGATTTTGAGAAATGTTTTTAGCAGTTCCAAAGGAGGCATGGAGGTCTCTTTAGCTTTGTGTTTTCTGAAGGATCACAGATACTGGGCTTCTCATCTGCATGCTCCCCTGAGGAAAATGTTCACTCAGACCTTTAGCCTGGATCAATGATGCAAAGCCTTGTTTTGTATTACCTTCCAGAAAGATCATAACTTAATAATTTTTATTCACAGTCAGGTCTATGACTCTTTTGAATGTATCTTTGGATATAGCATATATCCTGGTCCTCTCCTCTCTTCTACACTCCCTCGCTACCCAGAAACTGTTCATAGGGACAAAGTGCCCCACCTCTGACCTACAACCCCAGCCCTTCCCTTTCCTTCCCCTTCCCTTCCTCCTCCTTCCCCTCCCTCATATAAACATTCAATTGTTTCAGCACCGTTTGTTAAAAGGCAACTTTTCTCCATGGAAGTTTCTACGCCCTTATCAAGTGAGCAGATCACCTTTGGTGGTCCATGCTGGGCTTGTTGAGAGGGCTGTCTCTAGTCTGACATCTCCCTCACGTGCCGTCTTTCACAGTGAGTCTCCCTGCTGGCTAAGGAGTGACCCATGCAGGCTGAGGAGTGAGCCACGTATGGACAGAGCTGCTCAAACCTGACTGGGCAAAAGAAAAACAGTTTTATCCAACCGAGATGGGAGCTAACATTGCCATTGGTTGTAGTACAACTTCTGTGTCTAGGGTGTCTTGGTCTTAAAGAAACGCAGGTGAAGTTCTCTGAGCAGTGCCGTGAAGGTTAATGAGGGTCTTGTCTGGGAGAGGGCTGGGGGTTCGCCTCATCAGCATCCAGGTATTCATATATATAAAACACCTTCTGTTTTACTTCACAGTGAAGACATGCTAGGCAAGTGGAGGTAGTCAGGAGAATAAGCATGGTGATAGACTAAAAGTTCTGTGATGTGTGCACATGCAAATGTGTGTACATGTGCATATATGTGTGAGTGCATGTACATATGTAAATATCATGTATGTGGAAGCCAGAAGCCAGTCTCAGCTTTCCTTCCTCAGGTACTATTCACCTCTGAGTGGGCCAGGGGTATTCTCCTCCTCCTCCTCCTCCTCCTTTTCCTCCCCCTCCTCTTCCCAGTTTCGGGGTCACCAGGATGTTCCATCACCCCCAGCTTTTCTACGTGAGTTCTGCGGATCAAACTTAGACCCTGCTGTTTCCAAGGTGAGACCCTCACTGTCTCCCAAGCCCAGTGCCTGCATAGAAAACTCCATCGTCTTTTGTAGGCTAAGACACAGTTCACATCTGTCCGCACCAGCCACTCTCTCAGCATTGCTGGGCTCACTTACTTCCTGCCGGGAGGTCAAAGGCATAAGTGATCCGAGCATGCACTTCGCAATCGAGTGCCCATGGCATTTCTCGGTCTGTCCTCATGAGCAAGATTGTTGTAGCATTTTGGAATGTGCCTTTGTATTGCTTAGATACTTTCTGTCATGCCACTCATTTCCAATTTTTCATGGCCTTAAAGCCACCATCTGGTGCAAGGCTGGGAAGGACACTACAAGAACCCGGTGGCCTCAGGACTGCCCCCCTGGGCTACGAGAAACAGTTCTTACTCAAAAAGCTTCTCAGAGTTTGCTTTCTGCCATTGAAGACTTGACCTCGCCCTCCAGGGAACCTACTTGCTACTGATGGACGATCACCCCTGGAGCGCTCTGGAAGGTTTGAACTATGAAAATGATTTTGTGTTTCTGACCAACCTTGCTTTGTAAATCATTAGAGCATCTCTGCTCTAAACACCAACAGTAGAGACAGCTTGTGATTAACCTCTCTCCCTCCAAGAAGCGGCTGGTACAAATGATTCTTCCTTTTGGAACAATGTAACCAGTTTTTAATAAAGCTGAAAGACTTCTGCCCAGAGCCCTGTGGTCATCTGTTTTCCTTAATGGCCTTTTATGAGGGACCTTATCAAAAGCTCGCAAAGGAATCCGAGTGAACGATGGTCCTCTGTTCACCTTTACCTACGGCTTCATTAACTTTTCCAAAAACAATATGACACAGTTTTCCACATAATTAAAGGGGTTGGGAGAAGGGAACTTTAAGTACCGTTTGACAGTTCGCGACGTCGCTCAGGAGGACCAGGTCACCGCTCACATTCTGCCTCTGCTCTCGGACACTAATTCATTTCCCAGGCTGTCTGGCGAGGTCAGCCACAGGTTCAAGGTGGAAATGACAAGGTTGCAAGCTTTCAAGTGTGTAGCGCTCAGTTCTCCAAAGAGCCCGAGGGAGGAAGCGGCAAGTTTATCTAGGTCTGGCCCAGAACAAAAAGGAAACTGGGGGAAGAACAGAGTGAAAGGCAGGAGAGGGCTGCCTCCCCCCCCGAGGGGGAACTCCCAGAGCAGATAGTCCCAACTGCTCTCTGGGTTCTTGTATGAGGAAAAGGGGAGCTGGTGGCAGACTTGGAAAGACTTTGTGTCTTCCATAGGAGGAAAGCAAGGCCGGTGAGGGTGGGCAGTGCTTTTCTGAGTAAGCCTATGCCAGGAGTGGCCTCTGTAATAGAATGATCTTGTCACCATCCCAGTCACCACTTCACTTGGGAATATCTCCTGGGTGCTAAAACAGGTTGTTTGAATGTACACATGAACCTCTCTAAGCTCCGTAGCCCGGCTTGCTAGATGCTATGATCCTCATTTATAAATGAGAGGGGAAAGGGAAATAGAGCACGGAGCACTGAAAGGACCTGGCGACAACTGCACGCCTAATAGGATAGCAGACTGGCTGAATCCACTCCTGATTCTGAAGGGCAGGATGCTCATGCGAGCAGCTGGCGAATTCTTAGCTTATTCAGGGGCTAAATCCACCCACAAGACAAACAGGCTGGGGAAGGAGATATTCTGAGCATTCTAAAGATGAAGTACTAGTTTTTGTCAACCAAGTGTCATTACTCAACAGTGAGAAAAATAGGCCGATGCCATTTAATTCGTGATAATGACTCACAAGGCCATTCCAGGGTGCTGTCCTCGCTGCGTCTTTGTGCGTCTCCATTTTCTCTGGCCTGAGAATTTGGAGGATTACAAAGGATGCTGGCTGACAAAATGCTGGCGGAGTTGGCTCTGCGTGTAGGAAGGAGGCAGTAAGGAAGAGCGGAGAGCTTCCGTTTCTTTCTGGCTTACTTCTCAGTTTCCACTGGCCCCGTGCCTGCTTTTCCTTATGTCCAAAAAATTGGTCCATTTTTAGCCTTTTCTGTGACTCCAGAAAACTCATCATTATTGGCCACCGTGTGCTTCATGTTCTGTGGGATATGATGCCTGAATGTTAGAAAGCAATTTTGTTTTTAATGACACACCTTTACTGTGTATATTTATAAGGTTACAGTATGGTGTTTTGGTCTAGGGATTCATTTTTTAAATGATCAAATGGGGGGCATGTAACATACTTGCATGTTAAAATTCTCTCTTTTACTATTTTGATATAATCTTACCATATCTGATGTCAGGTGTCTTCCTCCGTTGCTTTCAGCCTTGTAGACTTGAAACAAGGTCTCACTGAAGATCATGTGCCATTATCCATCAGGCCATCTCCCCAGCCCTCCACTTCTTCCATTTAACTGTAAACATTGTTGCCAGTTGACCCCTCCCCCAACAATCCCAGCCTCTTTTGAGATTAGTTCTCTCCTTTCACTTCTGTGAGATCAGCTTCTTTAGACTCTGTGCAGAAGTGAGACCATGAAAGCATCTTAAACAGTGCGTCACAGAGGTCTGCGCTTTGCCCCATGATGCTCTTGCTGGTTGTCATACTGCCTTCTGGGCAGCATGTGAATCTTATCAAGAGTTCAGTATCTAAAGGGTCAGAGTGATGCTACTATTCTGAGTGCTACTCTGACAGGACAGGCAGCTCAGCTAATGGGAAAATTTGGAAAAAAAAATCTTGATTTGTCAAGACAGCGGCCCCTTCAGACCTAAGAGGCTGAACCACAAGAGGCACCAGGAGCTCTTTGTCAATGATGGAGCTGCAGATTGGAAAGAATGTGTCACCAGAATGGTAGAGCACTGAAGCTGTGAACTAACAGGAAAAGGATCAAGGCTCTTGCCCGGGAGAAGAGATGCCTGTGCTGGTGGTTCTCACTGGGGTCAAATGAAGCCAGAGGTTGATGTTCTGAAGAAGCGTTTTGAGGTCCGTTTCCAGGGTCAGTTGATAGACACCAGGTGTGTCTGTGGAATATGCAGCTGTTACAGAGTATACAAGGATGTGCTGAGGTAGAGGAAGAGAAGCAAAGGTCAGACTTAGGCCACACAGCCCAGTGTCCCTCTCGTCAACACCTTAAGCCGTTAGTGGTCCTGAATGAGGCAACTTTGACGTTCACCAGAGTTTCCCTGTCTGCATCTGTAAAGGAGAAATCATGCTATGGTATTCTGGCTTGTCAGGTAGTGCAAGCAAAGTGACCATCACTAGCAAGTGGTTCTTCTTCCATGAATACCTTGATTGGTTTGAACTCAAATGCTACATCTACTTTCCCTAGGAAGACTATGCACACGGCTTTACACTTTCTTAACCTCCGTGAGCTATGCAGAGCGGCGCTCCTGATAGGCCACATTCCCAAACCTTAACCAGCAGAGACAGTAACCATCACCTCGGTGGGTTGCCATCTCTGCATTCTCCTCTTACCTCAACAGCTGGAGGCAGAGGACTCCAAGATGGAAGAGCCTCAGGATGGAAAAAGTTTCGACTTTAGAGCCGTCACATAGAAGAAGGCATCCAGCAAGTGGTCTGACCCAAACCACATGTCCATGTGTGAGTTATATTCCCATATGAGGTTTTTTTTTTAAGCCGTATTATAGCAGACTGTGTTGATAACTCTGATCAATATATCATTCCAGTTAAGACTAGTGCTAAAGCTCTTGCTCCTCTCAGAAGAGTGAGGCAAACTTATCGTCATCACTGTATCTATTCATACATATGTATGTATCTATTCATGTGTATATATATGAATAGATACACACCCCCGGCTATGCAAACTACAAAATAGAGGCTCAAATCCAAAGTGCAACACTATGAACCTCCAGTGCCATCCACGCTTTGAATGTGGGGAGGGCAGAGAGGGGTGAAGTCCTCTTGAGGAGACACACATGCAGCACTTTCAGGACGAAAAGCATTTTCTAGGCCAATGAGGGGCGGGGAGACATTGTTCGGGAGAGCCGATGGGAATGGAGATCAGGAAAACGATGGATCTGTTTGTATGGTTGGAAATAAAGCGCATAGTGGTTAACCTCACCAGTAACTTTATGAAGAATTGTTGGTTTCTATACAGAATGGCCAGGCCATGCGGGTTTGACTCCGGTCTTCAGAGGTTAGCCAGATCGGTGGGAACAGGCTGTGGACTGTGCACTGTCCAGGTGAGTTAAGCTCCGAGCTCCTCCTGCCGTATGGACCACACCAGTCGTCTTTATTTCATTAGCCCTGCTGTGCTACAGTGGGAACTCATATTTATTCCTCATGGAATGGTTGGGCAACTCCAGTAAGGAAAACACATGAAACCTGATACAGAATGACATGCGGCTTCTGTGCTTTCCAGACAGCACCGCTCGCGTCACCACTCACTTCGGTGGCAGTGGTTTGTGTCCTCAGGCACATGTACCTGAGTTGGAACACCCAGCGGGAGCGGCTGTTACGGGTGAGGGCATGCAGCCATCCGGAAGGCCGGGAGGGAGGGAGTGTGCCCTGGGTGCTTCCAGGATGGATACGCAGAGCAGGAGTCAGGACTGAAGCTCGAGGACCCTGGGCGCCTCAGCTGGGGCGGCTCGTTTTGTAGGTGCGTGGGGAAGGCTGTCAGGGAAAAAGAAGTCATCGGCTCTGAAGAAGAGTGAGGACCAAGTGAGAATGTGGGGTGAGGACAAGAGGATCAGACTGAGGTTCACACAGTAAAGTCCTCCAGGGTGCACCGGCCAATGTACCCCATCCTTCAGGGCCTGGCATACAGCACGAAGCTGCACCTCGACACTGAGACGTCCAGGCTGTGACAGAGAGATTGGGGACCTTGACCGTCAACCAGATATTCTTGTCTCAACCTGCAGACTCGAGGGTGGTGAGTGCCATGACCTTTGGTCAGGTGTTTCCATGTCATCTGCCTTCCTTCTTATTTCCACGGGCAAGTATATCTCAGAGTCTCCACACATCAGTGACTACCTACAAGTAGCCATTATAGAGCCCTGGATCAGGCACAAGGGGTGTTTTGGGGCCCCATAATTGAAAGTCTCCATGATAGGACTATAATCAAATTCCTCTAAAGCGCCAGGAAACCTAAAGAGTTACCCGTTTACTGTTTCATGCTCAGGTCCTTGAATGTCCTAAGAAAATGTTCAACCCCTGAGCCACAGGGCCAGGCGGTTACGTCACAGTTGTGTAAGTTGGCAAAGTTGCGGGTCCCTCATCACCAGCTACTCTGTGAGACTGTACTTCCGGGAATTTGAGCTTCTGAATGGGCCTCATCAGAGCCTTTGTGGACCTGATGTTGGCGATGTGGTAAGTCACATTGGTTTTATCTAGTGAGCTTTTCAAGGATGTGACAGAGGTGGAGAGTGCTATCTTCCTAAGTCCCCACAAAACAGTGTTTAACTGAGTGTTACATGGTGCTCTTGGGAGGTTTGCACCAAATGAAGCACGGACTGAGGGCTGTTCAGACACTGCAGCCATCCGGCCAGCCAGGAAATCCTAGGGGCTCTCAGTCGGCCCTCCCTGTCAGAGCGCCCTCACTTTGGGAAGAAGGGCGGCAGGATTACTCCACATTGGCATTAGTGCTATGGAGAGCTGCCTTCTCATCTGAGTAATGCTAATTTGCCTCCATCCCCAGTCATTTGCTCCCTAGAGAAATCCCCTAACAGCCTGGGACTGGGTTCCGCACTCCCAGATTTCAAGAGCAACCTGCAGAGGATGAGATGCTCGCTGGGGCTGTCTGATACCACAGCACTCGTGCCCGGATTTTTAGAAGCATCTCTCAGTTAGCCCAACCTTTAGTGTACTGTAGGTACTTTTAATAATCTCCATAAAAGCCTGATTTCCAATCCCTAGGCTCAAGCTGACAGTGTAAATAAAATCACCCAAATCCACAGGGACAGAGAAATGAAAATGACATGGATTAAAATTTGGTCAAAACCTCTTTCTTTTTAAAAATTCTGCTTCCCTTCCAATTGGATCACGACCCTCTGTGTGTTCAGCTGAAGGCCAGACGGCCTGCTTTCACTTTTATTCCTCTCTGTAGCAGGCTTACAGTATTTAGTGAGGGGCTGCAAAGAATGTGCGCCGGGAGAGAGCTAATACCATAATCCCCCATCGCTGGGGTCAGATGCTGAGTAAAGTGAGAGACTTAGCAAATATGTGACGTACAGTGGAAGCGAAACACACCAGCGTGGATACAGTCTTGTGAGCCGGGACGTTCAATGCCCAGGAGTGATGCACACTTAAAACAGGGATGGAAGACTCCGGCAAATGTCTTAATTCTCTCTCTCTCTCTTTCTCTCTCTCTCTCTCTCTCTCTCTCTCTCTCTCTCTCTCTCTCTCTCTCATTGCATCTGCCCAAGCACCTGCCTGGATCTGTTTCCTAAGTCACACGTTAGCCACTGAATCATCACACACAGAGCCGAGTAGGCGTCTTCTCTTCGCTCTTCTGCCGAGGGTGTGAATGTGGTTCCGAAAACGCCGCCGTGATGCAGCTGTCTCAGGAGGATTCTCTCAACTAACGAGTAGTGATTGGTGGCGCCATAGAAAAAAAAAGTGTTAACAGCCACCATCTCCTGTGCCTTGGGAAAGCCAACCACGCTTCCCTGGAGTAAGATTACAAGCAAATAAATAGCCACATGGAAGTAATTTCAAAAGTGGTGCGTGTGTGTGTGTTTGTGTGTGTGTGTGTGTGTGTGTGTGTGTGTGTGGCCAAAAGTGCAAGCTGGGTTGTTTTTTTCCAACGGTACCTTTCAAAACCATACCTAGTAGAGATCAACATTAAATATTAATTTAGCTTTAAATTTGCATATAGTAAAAGGCACTCTCTGGGGTGTGGTATTCTGTGCTCTGACAAGCCTGTGCCATTGTGTAAGGCTGGCCAGTCAGGAGGTGTAGTTTTATTAAATCCCACAATGCCTTGGGGCGCTTCCTTCATCAGACCTTGCACCTGAGCCCTGGGAACAACTGACCCACCCTTTGTCCTTTCATGCTTTGCCTCCCCAGAATGTCATGGATCGGAACCTCAGGGTACTTGTCTGTTTCTTCTGGCTTCTCTCGTTAGCAAGCCTATTTAATATCAGTCCAGGGCAGGGCGCCTGAAGTTTACTGACCTCCACCGTAGTCATTCATCTTTGTGGATCTCAGTGATGCTTCAAGAGCTGCTTGTTTCCCAACTTTGATACATAGTATGTAAAATAAATGTATCCTTCTTAAACGTTCAGTTTTCACCGCTACTTTTACCCCGGTAGGAATCATTTGCTTTGAGACAGGATCTCACTATGGAGTGAATTTACAGAGTCTTGGAACCATACTCTAAGCCAACCATGTGAGTGTCCACACCCTGAGAAGTTGGTGCAAGAGAAGGTATCCACTGAGGGGCTGAGCCAGTTTTACTCAGGATTATAAAACTTGCTGACAGTCATATTTGAGATTGAAACCTACAGGCAGAAAGAGAAGTGAAAAAATGAAGAAATGAGGAAGTGAATGAATGTGTGTGCATGTGTACATGAGTGTGAATATCATGGGTATGTGAGTATGTCTGTGTGCACATGAGAGCACACATGTGTGCATCTGACTGCATGCATCTGCTTGTGATGTGCATATATGTGCAACAGAGTATGCATGTGAATGAGTGTGTGAATGTGTGTGCATGAATTTGTACGTGGATGTGTGGACGCAGGTGTGGGCGAGTCTCTATCAGTTCTCGTAGCCACTAGCTAAACGATGGGGACTGGCTTCCTGCTCCACCAGACAGTATCCCACTAAGTGCCTGAAAACGAACTGTCTCCAGAGAAAACACTCAGGGACGTTATGAATCAGAGATTGGAGGTGTTTGTGAAGAATAACCTTCTCTTTGCTATAAGACACTTCAGTACATGAAAATCCCCAGGGGAGGCTGGATCCTAACTGGGAAGCATAAGCCAGGCTGCGGAGAGTAATCTGGCATATTGTCTCTTTCCCACAGGGCATACTGACTAAATCACAGAAGAGATATTGTTTCACGTAAATAAAGCATTATTGTTTAGTGTCTTTAATGTCACTCACTACCGTATCTCCATTTCTATTGGCCCAAAGTTGGCCTCATTCTTCCTTACTGTCTCTTCCTCCTTTACATCCCGCAATCATCCCTGTTCCCTCTCTCCCATATC
Organism: Microtus oregoni; assembly: GCF_018167655.1. Classification (NCBI taxonomy): domain Eukaryota; kingdom Metazoa; phylum Chordata; class Mammalia; order Rodentia; family Cricetidae; genus Microtus; species Microtus oregoni. The sequence continues at coordinate 14,124,347 of NW_024543221.1, forward strand.
TCCCATTTTTATGGGGAACTTGTTCATAGCCATGATAGCTAGGGGGGCCCAGGCTACAGCTCCAAGCCAGGTTTCTGCACATTTCTAACTTACTGATTTCTCTCCCTAGATGTCCCACCAGCAGACCAAATCCCACCATCAACAGCTGAGCTCCTAACTATCCACACAAAGCATTCCTCCTCCATAGAACTTTCCATATACTTCCATTAGCTCTTATCTCACTTCCTGTTTCCTCCCTGGCTGAAGGTGACAAGCACGTGTCTTCCCCTGGTGCCTGGCACGGTGCCGGGCATCTGGTGGGCTTTTATAGATACTTTCACAGGGAAAGAGAACAGAGAGTTTGTTCTCCCGTAAACCCCGATGTTTACAAGTGACTTTCAAATGGACGAGTGGTTGTGAAGCCTCTGTAAACACAGGCAGGCACTCAGCCCCCCCCCCCACCATCTCTGCAGGATATTGAGACATTAGGCAGCATATGTTTTATTCCGCACAGACAACAATAAGTACACTGCACTCTTCAGCTGTCCTTTTCTCTCAGTGAGCGCAGGCGTATTGTTCTGCATTATAGGTACTTTTCCACATCCTAAAACATTTGGATGTTCTTATCTCTGCCTGGATAACATTGTTGAGAGGAGCCTTTCTCGGTTGACAGCAGGAATCTAGTGTGAAGGATCCTGGGCGCCTCGTACAGAGCTTAACTCCCATACAGCAGTCTAGACTCCATGCAAAATATGGACCCTAGGCCAGTAGCAATAATATTACCAGAAAGGCCGTTAGAATTGGCAATTCTCAGGCCAGAGAGATTGCGCAGCCTATGGTCAGCAAAGCTTTATGACCTGAGTTAAGTCCCCAGGTCCGGCATGGCAGGAGAAAACCAACTCCCACAAGCTGCCCCCTGCCCTCCACATAGGACACACACACACACACACGCACGCACGCACACACACGCACGCACGCACGCAAATTCTTGGGCTTCACCCAGACCTTCTGAAACGAGAGGCTCTGATGTGGAATCTAGCAATCTTTGATTTAGCAAGTTTCCTTGGGAGAAGGATAGCATCGTTCACATTGCAGGGAGGTCCACCTGCTCTGGAATGTCTTCTCCACCCATGCTGATCGCTCATGCAGGCCTCTTATCATTCCCAAATGGTCTTCATTTTGAAAAAAAACTCTCTACTTTATGTAGGCTAGAACCTGCTGTGCACAAAAATCTAAGAACAGCAGAAAAGAATGGTGCTAAAACTTAGTTTTTATAATAAAAACTTTCTTTAAATGAAATATTAGTTAGGTGTGTGTGTGTGTGTGTGTGTGTGTGTGTGTGTGCCAGTCAAATGTTGCTGAATGGATGGGAAAGACCCCACTCTTCTGGGCTTCCTTTCACTCAACCCCTTTCCCAGGATACCTCCAAGAAGGGTGTGGGAGATGGGAGCCCTCTGATGCAATGGGAAGGGATCTATATGGACCTGACCTTTATCCTCTGAGATCTTCAAGCATCTCTGGACTGTATTGGATTCCCCACTGAAAATGTAAAACAATAAAATGTAAATGAATAAGCTTTTTCTTCTGGGTGGAAATTATTTATATATGACACACACACACACACACACACACACACACACACGGATCCAGGCTATCTCTGAATTGATCCCTTTCTTGGGGACACAGGAATAGATGTTTATTTTGCCACTTGTTGGTCCTCTGTCTTCCCCCTTCAGTGCTGACTTAACAGTCGGGGCCATTCAAACCCACAACATCAGCTTCTGCTACCCTTCTCCTGGGTTCCACATGGACTTTGGAATGGGTCCATTTTACAGGTACCTCAAAATAAAATGTTAAGTCAAAATAATGTTATTAAATTGTCAGCCTTCTGTTTGGTGGACAGCATCATTCTGCCACCCGAGAGAGAAACCGACACTTGGCCTAGTGTCCATCAAGTCTAAGTCAGCCAAGCTGTTCTCCCGGACACTGGCTTTAACTTTTCCTGCTAACCTATCCATTAATATGTCTGTCCGTGTTTTTGTTCAGATTCATGACAGCAGTTCATCCATGCTGATGCCCTTGGGGTCCTCACTTCATCTCTAACACTTCCATGCCACCTTTCGTCCACTGTGCAGATAGAGGGTCTTTCTAGAGTGAGACCGTCCACGTTCGTGACTTCTTTAGAGCCTCCCACCACTCAAGCTGCACAGAGAAATTTAAATTCATTAACGTATAGTTTCTTAGAAACTGGGGAGATGTCTCAGAGGGTAAAGTGCTGGCTGTGCAAACATGAGGACCTGAGTTCAAATCCCCAGAGCCCACATAAAGAGCCAGGTTTGGCATTGCATATATGTAACCCCAGTGTTCCTAGAGGGAGGTGGGGACAGAGATAGGAGAACCCCGAAACACAAGGGATAGCTAGTGTGGTGTGTGCAGTGGAGAAGAGCAAAAGAGAGAGCCTGGGCTTAAGTGAGGTGGACGGTGAGAGCCGGCACTTGTGTGCTATGGCAAGTAGGCACCCACATTCATGCATAGCACATTCGTGCACACATACAGGCACACACATCATCCACTCACACCACATCGCATACTCCCCCACCCAGGTCTGCTTCTCATTCATTCAGCCACCTCACAACTAACTGCACACATGACCAGTAGTCCCTCCTACTGAATGCTGCAGATAAGACATTTCCAGCATCACGGCACATTTAGTGGACACTGTTGTTCAGAGCTTGACATGTTACATATATGCCACGCCTGTGCTTTTTCATAGAAGTCAGATGAAGCGCCAAACTCATTGTTTGGCACCCCAGATCCCGCCCCACTGCACCTAGGACCTCATGCCTCAGTCATGCCTATCTCCTTGTCACCCCGTCTCTTTGAACTCAGTGATGCCCCACCCTCCACTCAGAAAGGTGGTGTCCCCTCATCCCTCCTATCCCCTTAGAATTCCTGCAGAGTCTCTAGCTCCGCCCAGCATGACTCCATTGTGAAGTTTCTCCCTGTTTTTCTAGCCAGAGTTCGAGCTCACCTGTTTAAGATCTCATTTGACATTATTTAACTTGTAGGATGCTTGTCCTTCGCTCATGAAAAACAGTGTATTCATTCACAGTAGAATGTTGAAGAATGGCTGCCCAAAGATGCCACATTCCGGTGTCCACCTCTGCACATGTTTCTCCCATGGCAACAGGGACTTTACAGATATGATTGAAGTTTATGAGGCGGGAAGGGTCACCTGGATGATACAGAGGCCCAAAGAAGTCACTGCAAGAGTCCTTATAGGCTGAGGTCAGCAGGATGGAGATGGAGGAGAGGAGTAGGAACACAGGCATCCCTGAGAAGAAGAAGAGAGAGAAGCAGATTCCCCTTGCTGAGTTCCCGGAAGCAGCCCCCCTTTGCTGATGGGCTTCAAACTTGCAGGGTTCCATCACAATGACTTTGTTGTATAGCTTGTGACAATTTATCACAACCACTGTTAGAAAGCTAAGCTGGTCCTCCTGAGCAGGATCTTGCAGATATTCCTTAATGGATGTATGAAGTCCATGTAGCCAAGCCCTACAGATACACTACTCCCTACATTAGTATAAACACATAACACTCAGCTTACAAACTAGGCATATTAAAAGATTGACAGTGGTAGCTCAGTGGTCTTAGCAACCCAAGCATAAAAATTTTTTTTTATGACTTCCCCATGTGATGTCTGACGACCCAGTATCATTGCTTTTGTACTTTGGGACCATGATTGAATAAAATAAGAGTTCTTAGGCTGAACGAATTGTGACACAAGAGCAGTTGATTTGGTGGCTGAGCCAGCTACTGAGTGGCTGAAGAGAAGGTGCATATATAGAGTGGATACAAGGACAAAGGATTGTTCAAAGTCTAAGATTCCACCATACTACTCAGAACAGGATACAATGTAAAACCAGATTGTTTACTTCTGAAATTTACCCATTTCCTAGTCTGAGGTTGTGACTGACCCTGTAACTGGACTGATGGAAGGCAAAAGTACCCACTGGGGTGACCATTCTGATGCCTCTACTCTTCCATCTGCCCATGTCAGAAGTCCATGGTGGACTCTTGCTCTGTGACAGAGCTGCCTCACCATAGTAAGTTAGAGCCAGCCTTGTTGTTGAGGAAGGAGAGGGCCCTTCCCAGAAACTAAGAATTTTCTTAGGAAAGGAAGCCAGAGGCTGGAGTGTATGGGGGGGGGGTCCTTCCTTCTGCTGTGTGATGTTGGGGCTCTAACCTGTAGATGGGACCTAATGGTGAAGGGTTTTGCACTACTGGTTTGTGATCAAACCTGTGTGTGACCTGGTTTGGATCTGAATCAATGCTGAAGGCTGGCAGACTTAAGGTTGCCACCGCTCTCTGGATGAGAAACAAGAAGGGCAATCAGGGAAGAGACGGGGTGATATTTAGGTGCTATTCCAGAGACAGAGTGGAGAGGGCTTTGTGTTCAGTTAGACGCTGTGCACGAGAGGGCAGAATCCAAGATGACTCTGCTCCAAGATGACTCGGAGAACAGATGACTCTAAGCTCAGTGCCTGGCACAGAGTGGATAAGACGCGATTGTCTTGAATTGAATGGTGTGGCGAGAAGACAATGGGGTGGATGATCACTGGGAGGAAAGGATGATGCCAATGAATATGAATAGTGGAGGGAAATAAATAGAAGAATAAGCATGTGTGTGCGCGCATGTGCGGGTGTGCAGGGGGCTGGAAAGGATGTGAGGCCTGTGCCCTGTCAGCCGGTATGATTGCTACGGTACCGTTTATGCTTTCCCTGTGAGCCAGAGCCCTGCTCAGAGAGCGCATTTAGAAAACTCGACTCACCTCGCAGATGCCAGCTCTCTCAATGGCATGCTAACCAACTGTTTTGATCTGGAATCGTCTGAGAAGGAGGGAGGGAACAAGCGGTGTGGGTCGACTTTCAGGGCACTCTCTGGGGCCCCCTGAACAAAGGCAGCCCTCCTGGTTTCTCCCTGCTCACTGCCCATGGGTGCGGCAGTGCAGACCCCTTTACACTGAAGCCTCTTCAGAGACATGTGGCCGTGCGTGTTCCGTCTATCAAAAGGACACGCGTGATCACTGCTCCCCAGAGTGCATCCTGGTTCCAGCGCACCAATGGACAGATAAATAAAATGATCCAGAAGAGGCCCTGTTGCCACTGCTTCCTTCCCACCAACCTTGCTCTGCTGTGGATCAGCTGTAGTCCCAGTATAACATGGCAGGGTCAAGGGCAGGAGGACCAATCTTTTCCTAGACTCCTGTTTCATCTCCAGACATCATTGTTCTGCCTGCTATTAACTGTGAGCTCGTAGACTTAGAGACCTGGGACAACCTTACTGTCTGATTAAGTTTAGAAATTCTGGGTTGTACAAATGTTCTTCAGTCTGGATGAATTCTAAGGCCTTTTCCCCATACCTGTGACCAGTGACTGAGGAAGAAGCAGAGATTTCCACAAACACGCTTGTCTCCAGAGTTCTGTGAAGCCTGTGTGGAAAGGCAGCTCACGAGGCCACAGCTGGAGTGGAAGGCACACCCAGGACTTTGTCCTGTGCCTGCCACACTCAGCAGGAGGCCACAAGAAAGAACCAGCCAGCATGCCTCTTCACAGCCACCAGTGAGCGTCTGCTATCAGAGCAAGACCACAGTGGTAACTGGACAGGTGGCCTTGCTTTCATTTCATCTGGGTTCTAAAATTCAACTCTTCTACTGAACCAAAGCATAGTTATAAATCAGAACCATTCTGTCACCGCCCTGTCACCCTGGAAGCTCCACCCATCTTGCTCCCCCCTGTCACCCTGGAAGCTCCACCCATCTTGCTTCCATTGGGACACTTGACTAATCTACAGCACTCTGAAGTTCTCAGAGAGCCTTTATATCTCACAGTGTGTGTGTGTGTGTGTGTGTGTGTGTGTGTGTGTGCTTGCGTGTGTATATTTATGGTTATGTATGTGTGCACACGTGTGTATATGCACGCAGGTGAAGAAGCCAGAGATTGATGCTGGAGAGCATCCTTCTGCTCTTCCGCTTTATTCACTGAGACAGGGTCTCTTAATCAAACCCAGAGTCTGCCAGTATGGGCAGTCTGCTAATCAGTTCTCTGTGGGGGATGCCCTGCCTCTACCTTCTGAGGCTGGCATTTTATGTGGCCGTGGGGATTTGAACTTGGCTCCTCACACTTGAGCAGCAAATGCTTTAGCTGAGCAATCTCCTCACTGTTTTCCGAGATCTCTGTCGGCAGTACTCTCCTTGGATCCTCGAGCAGCCCTAAGAGGAGGAATGGCTTAAGATTCTCCTGTAGGAAAGCAGAAGACCCTCGTTTGAAAGCCTACTTTGAGCCAGGTATTCTGTGAAGTGCAGCACTTGAACCCATTGAGAGCTTGCCTCATTCTCAATGGCAGGGTGTATTATCCTCCTATTAGAGTTGAAAAATTAGGGGCAAGAGAGTAAAATAGCTTTCCTAGTGCCTTTACTTTTTAAAAGTTGTATCTAGCATTTAAACCCCTGCTGTTCTACCATAAGAATCCACTCTCCTGTCTCTAAGCCGCCTTGAGGAGGCCCTGAGACCAGAGGTAGCTGAGTATTCTGTTCTGAGACTATAAAGTATGGGAGTTCTAGGCTCCCGCTTCCACTGAGTGCTGGCCACTCAGGGAAGTCAAAGGTAGACATGGACCTGAAAAATATCCCTGATGCCCATGGCTGATGTGAGCAATGGAAAGAAAATGGTTAGTGGCTCCAAGTGCCCTAACCACCCCCAAAGACACACATCTCATGTTTGTGTGTGTACGTGTGTGTGTGTGTTCATGGCGTGTGTATACAAATGCGTGTATTACGCCAGAATTCTTCATCTTCTTTTCACTGAACCTGAACCTCACCGATCCCCTTAGGCTGGCTGGTGGCAAGTCCCAGGATCCTCCTCTCTCTGCCTCCCTAGCACTGGGTTGCAGCTGCATGCTGCCATTCAACGGCTTTTTTTCTGTTTGTTTGGTTTTAAGAACGTGCTGAGGATCTATATGAGACCTTTCATGCTTGCACTGCAGGGACTTTATCAACTACATCATTTCCCCAGCATTCATTCTTCTTTTATTTCTGAGATAGTTTCGCTGTATAGCCTAGGCTAGGCTAGCCTGGGAGGTGTAACCCAAGCTACTTCTACACTGCTCTACTCTACGGCAGATGAGACAATGTAGCTACACTTGCTTACTAAGCATTCCCTGCAGGTGCCAGGGCTGAGCCAGGCGATAACCTAGGGGCGTGCATGGAATGGTGGGAGAGGGAGAAGCACCTCTGATTGGATACAAGGTACCTGGAGGACAGGAAATAAGGTAACTGACCCCTGACCCGAGGGTTGAAGAGAGAGTGCTGGCCTCCTCGTGTGTGATGTTCACCTCAGTCCCTTATAACAATGGGCAAACCATACCTCCTCAGCTGCCTGCACTAAGCCAGTCAAGGGTAGTTACTGTCATCCCCATTCCAGCAGGGTGCATCCTCAATGCCTTTCCTCCTAGTCACGGCTCTTAGAATTATCCTCTGAAACCAGGGTGGAACAACTAGATGGGTAGCTTTCTTTGTCCGGCCCCACCCCGAGGTCTTTGGCTTGAGACTCTTCCCGCCCTCTGTGACAGCAACACTTGACACAGCCACAGGATGGCCCTTCTCCTTCCATCCCATACTGGTACATCATTCCCCTCAGCCCTGGACCCCAAGATATTGGCATCCTAGCCTCCCTAAGGAAAAGCGATCCCAATGGCCCAGTGGGCAGAGGTAGCTTCTGAATCTCCATTGATAAACTTCCCTCTCCTTGGGTGATCTTGAGTGATGGCCATTCTTGGCCCTGAGCGACGATGTGTCTGCTCACAACCCCAGATGCAGCACAGCTCCTACATTCCAGGTAATTTTTGTTTTATTTTGACTCTCCAATCTTTAGTCCTAGCAGATAAAATGCCTCTGCTTCCTAGCTTCTGTGGGGTTCTGCTCTAGTTTGGAGACTGTCTGTCCTCCAAATGTGTGGCAGTGTGCGGAGGTGGTAGGACATGGGAGAAGTGTTGTGTGGAGGGGTCTTTAGGGTTCTTGGGGGAACTGACTTCAGGGGGTCCAATGTGCTTCTCATGGGGCCTGAAGTAGTCTTCAGAGATGGCGGCCATGAAATCCTGAGCCTGGCTTCAGAGTCTCCGTGGCCTCCTGTCCTTCACTGTCACCTGTCAGTTTCATGTCCCCATCCCTGTCCTCTACCATGAGGTGATGTCAACAAATCGGGTGGTGGGGAGGGGCACACACAAACAATGTCCCTACATCTCAGTAAGCCATCCTGACTGCTTCTGTTCTCATCCAGACTCTGGGGGTTGGGCAGATGTGGTACAGCCCCCTGGGGGACCCTGACGTGCAGAACAAACGCTGGGTAGAACAGAATCCACTTCCAGCCCCCTTTAGACTCACTGGCTCGCTCTCCAAGGCTTCTTCAGCTATTGAGTGGGAGTCTGTTTACCAGGCCTGCCTGCCTTCTGTGATGAAGGAAAAGTTAAAGGATTATGATGGAAATATGGAAAAGGTTTCCTAGAGAAGAAGCAGAACTGTATAAATCTAAGGCAATTACAGCCTCCTGGGGAGGGCTTCCAGGGGTTCCTTGGCGTCGGCCATGCTCATGTGTGCCTGTTGCCCAGTCATTGCCCCGCTGGCACGTTTAGGCTTCAGGTCATTAGGCTGAGGGAAACGTGCACTTCCCTTGAGGAAATTTAGTCACTCCCTCCCTCCCCCACTCACACAACCACAGACTCTAGGAATCCCTGAGCATCTCTTGGAAGGGACTTAGAAGTCATTTAGCCCAACTGCCAGGATATTCCCTTGGTGAGCAGGCGAGTGGGGATGCGAGATGACAGTGTGGTTAATTCTCCATTATTGGACGTTGAGTCTTCAGAGACAGCGTGAGGATGCGCTCTCGTGGATGCTGGCGTCGGAAGCTCTTCTCTTATCTTTTCCCTCTCCAAGCAAAACAACCCCGTATCACTCCGCTGTTCCTCAGAGGATGGATTTTAAACTTCTGAAAACACATAAATCGAAGCCACCTTCATCTAACTAACGTGGATGCCGGCTTCATGTTCCTTCCAAAAACTTTTGGCGACTCGGCATTCCGGAAGGATGGACGGCATTTGAAATCAGATGGCAGTGAATTACTCTAGCTGACACTACCCTTCAGCTACATCCCAGGACCAAGCGAACTGCGACTGCCATAATGACTAGCAATCACGGTGCCATCACTGAAATGAATTCAATTATTAATTTCAATAGCACCCCACGGTGCGTTTATAAATCCCACCATCTGGGGAACATAAATATGGAGGTCTACATTCTAAACTTGGAGGCATGGTGCTCAGTGCCAAGGGCTGTATCTTTGAAGGCAGCAAGGATTTTTCAAGATACTATATGTGGAACGGCAAGCTGTGCAATTCTGAGAAAGCTGTCCCTGGGCCTCTATGGCTCTGCCATTTATTTGAGGCTCTGATGGGAGCCTTTTTCTTTTTTAACTGGTTCTTACCAATAGACCCAATGAATTAAAAACTTTTCAGTTAAGAAGGATAGAGAATGGGGGATAAAATAAAAACTGTGACTTGGCTGTTTTGTCGCTTCCCTGTCCTCCCTGAATTGAATTTCCTTTCATCTCTCCCAAAGTCTCTCTTCTTACTCAGTCGCTTCAAACATGTCGCTATCTGTGTTAGCATGTGACCCAGAGCCAGCTATTCTTAGACATCGAATATTTTCCAGATCTGTCTAAAATGTCAGGACAATTGTTCCTAAAGAAAAGGGGATGGAAGATCTAGGGTGGGTTTCACAGACTCCTGTAAGAGATTTAATTCTCCTTCCTTATGTGAAGCCATTTGGCCAGATGTTGGGGTTCAGGGACCTTCCCTGTTTGCCATCTGTGACATCCCCAAGGGCTGGCGAGAGGGGGACACTTCTAAAGCACACATGTAAATGACTTTCATGGAGCCCTGCAGGGGCACTGCAGGCTGCCTTCCCCTAACGTGGGTTGCCAACTCAAAGCTAAGTCACAGCTGAGCCTTCAGAGGGTCTCCATGCCAGGGTCCTCCACCCACAACTGCCTGATTTCCAGGGCTCAGGGTGTCTTCTGACACCAAGAAGAAACGCAGTGTGTTCTGCAGAGCACATATGCTGAGTGTGATCACACAGCTCTTGCCCTGTTTTCTACGTGGCCAGGCTTTGGTGCGACTTTCTGTCTTGACTCGCTGATGGTAGGGACCAGCGTTCTGCAGCCCAGTGACTTTTCAGGGCGTATACACTTGAAATTGGGCGTAGTGTGGTGGGCGGTGCCAATCAATGTGTCCTACAAACCACTGCCCTCTCCTCCCCCATAAGTGCCACTGACAACTGCTCTACAGTGGCCAATGAAAGATACTCCTAGAATGTGAAGAGAAAGGGACGTGTTTGGGGATGGGATGTTTCCAGAACCTGCCTTGTAGGTGGATTCCCTGTATTCCCAACAGAGGTAAACTTCAGTGTAAAGAGTACATGGGGAGTCCTGGAAATAGGTGGCTTTGTGCCCAATTAGAGTTTCATCTCTTCAGCATTATACAAGCGTGTCTTCTATCACTTAGCCAAATTAGCCTTCTGTGAGCCCTCTTAGGACAAGCAAATAAATCGAAGCTGCAGTTGCCATGGGTTTAAATGAAACTTCTGATCTTCATGGCAAAGTCCTTGCCCGCAGCCTAGCCTCCCCTTTCCTCTCTGGGTTATAAAATCAATGTACATGGAATTTGAGGGAGCTGATCCTTTGGGGGCTTCCATGTCCTGAGCTTATTAATGACAACGAAGGACCCAAAGTCAGTGATTTATGCACTATAGACACGGCTCTCCCCAACCTCTGCTGGAGTTAGCAGACTGAAATAATTACAGACTTAATAACGATGAGAAGAGAGAAATGTACTGTAGTTGGAGTTAGTGGGCTGAGGAAACAAATGTTCCCAGTCTCAGGAGAATCTGTTTGCTGCAACAGAGGAAGAAAAGGCAGAAGCGGAGAGACCCTGCCCTGATCTGCTGATCTGCATGAGTTCAGTAACTAAGAGGAACTATGCAAGGCTGTCCCAATCTAGACAGAATGATAATCAAGGAGAGCCCTCCAGCAGTCTGCCGGTGCCAGTTCCCACTCTGCCCCGGGGAGCTAACCAGCGGGCACAGCTGTTGAGGTGAAAACTCTAGAATGTTCATGTTTCTGCACCCAGTGTGGCTGCTGCTTCTGAGATGAGCCTGGAAGAAGCAGTGTGAGCACGCTCTGGAGCTCGCTTCTGCGGAGGGACACGCCCTCAAACGACCGGAGAGACTCCCTGCCGAAAGCAAGCTGTGCTGTGAGCAGCGCAGGACTGCCCTGGACATTTCAGGATGTGCTGGCTGGGGTTCATTGTCAGCTGCATCCCAGAAGCATCGGAAGAGTGAGTCTTAAGGAAGCATTATTTTGGTTAGGTTGGCCGGCAGGCATGTCTATGGAAGATTGTCTTCTTGGTGAGCAGACTGCCTACTGTGGGTATCACCATTCCTTAGGCAGGGGAATGCGCATTGCACAAGCATGGAGAAAGAAAGCTAAGCACTAGAAAACACACATATATCCACTGCTTTCTGCTTTCGACCATGGTTGTAATGAGATTAGCAGCTTCAAGTACCTTCCTTGATTTCTCCACAATGGTGGTCTCTACCAGGAACGGGGTGTCACTTTTTACAGGGTGCATTATCACAACATTGAGAAACGAAACTAAGATACAGGGCTTCTTTTATCTTGGAGTGTCCCAAGGACTCACCCTAAGCAACCAGTTCTTACATGTTTCCAAGCTGAATCCGTGGTGTCCAGTTCAATGTCCTGGCCCAGTGATGGCCCAGTGTCCACAGAGAACCTGGCAAGCATGGCTTCCTGTGGCAGAGAACGGCTGTCCTCCAGGGTTCCTAGATTCTCTACCAGGAGACAGCATCGGCTGACGCTGCCTGTGGTGAAGGAGAACAGAGAAGACATCCCTCATTTCATACGGCGCCATTGAGCAGGCTGGGAAGAAAGACACAAAAGCGCGCGGGCAACGTCTTCAAGGACAAGCAGCACAGAAGAGACATTTTCTTACTTCTTGGGCAGTGTGTAAACAACCTTCACCCTGGGAGGAGAGAATGCCTGCCTGAGCTTAGAACACTGCGCTGAATCCACTCAGCACTTCCTGTTCAAGGGTAAACGCTTATCCTAGCAACTCTCTTTCAGAGAATGGGTTTTTTTTATATATATAATAAGATGTGATGGCCAAATTAATTGACCCCGAGGCCACAGGATAGAGAAACAACAAAGCTCTGTAGAGAATTATTTAAGGAAAAGGGACACAGAAATTTAGAGCATTCGTGATTCAATCCCATATAATAAAGTATGTGTAATTTAGCAGACATGAAATAAGATTTTTGAAGGTGTGTGTATGTGTGTGTGTATGTGTGTGTGTATGTGTGTGTGTGTGTGTGTGTGTATGTGTGTGTGTGTGTGTATGTGTGTGTGTGTAGGGGTATGTGCATGTGAATGTAAGTGCTCAAAAAAGCCAGACTTGGGGTCACAGTAGTTAAAAACTGCTTGGTTTGGATGTTTAGGACGGGTCTCGGGTCCCCTATATGAACATTACTTACCTTTGTTTATGCAGTCATCTCTTCACCCCTCAAATAACATCTTTAAAGGGAGTCACCTGTTTTCCTACAACCTTCACTTTCCTACTTGGTTGTGTACCCCAGGAAGAGATAGGGCCAAGGGGAAGGCACCTCTGTTTGGCCAAGGACAACTTCCACAGAGAACAGCTGGCTGAGCTTTGTCAGCTGGCAGTATGCCAGACAGCTGGGGACGTAAATGCATTCTTGAAGTGGGCTCTGGTGGCGTGTCCCAGGACTCACCATACCTGGCACGGCCACTGTAACTCACACAGAGAGAGCTCAGAGCTGTTTAATTCAATCATCTGTCAATGCCACAGTGCTTGAGTTTCATCACTTCACTTAGTGTGGGTCGCCTCTTAGCCTCCAAGAGCCTCCGGCAGGGGGTTATCTCTATCTCCCAGTCCTCGGCAGGACAGCAGATCCTTCATCACTGAACAGTGTGTCACAATAACCCAGCTCTCCTACACCCCTGGAATCAAATTCTACGCAAGTTCCTGTGGTTCCCGCTAGTGCCGTGGGCTGTATCCACACGATCCTGGTGACCAGCCCCTCAGCGGGCACAGCTGGACTAGACTGGCCTGGTAGCTGCATAGAGAAGGGGGAAGACCTCCTGCCACACAGCTCAGGGTCTGTGTTGTCCTCGGCAAGTGCACCGTGTGCCCATCTCAAGGCGCAGGACCCAGGTCTTTCTGGACCAGACCTCTGCTTCTGGCATGGAGAACGAGCTGGGTTGAACCAGTCTTCTTGAAAATCCCCAATCTTAAACTCAACGACAGGGCTTGATTCTTACATTTTTTTCTGGTGTTTGGATGCAAGGGGTAAAATTTTAAAAAATTTTATCAGGCAGGTCATTGGGCACTCTACCGAAAACTGGAGATTAGCTACCCTCCGGCTCTCAGCTGAAGTGCTGAGGAGCAACCACCCCATCTATGCTCCCCCGGGGCTCTCAAACACTGGAGAGTCTCTACCTCCAATTCATCTCACATGACTGGCACACTCCCCTCTCACCACCACGGAACATCTTAGCAGCTGAACCACTCAAGACTCTGCGGCTTGTTGCTGGCATTTATCACCGTATTGGGTTCCTTGTTACCAGCTAACCAGCAAAGGCCCAACTTCCAACCTCTCTTAGAATGCCTTTCCTTAGACTGCTCCTGACACCAATCCCCTGTGTCATGTTTCCAGGAAAACCGTTTCTGAGATGGAGATAGACTTGGGTGTCTTCTTGGGATCCTGCTTTTAGAGGCAACACCTATGAAGGGAGGAAGGGAGCTGGGTGCAGAACATGCTTAGGCCTTTGCAGCAGCGGCAGCAGGCCACGCATGAGATGCCCTGGACTAGAACGTACCTTATTAGTGACTCCTAGCTGAGACAGGGTGCAGAGATATCAAACAGTCATTGGATGCAGACTGAACATGGGAAGAAGGGAGAGCTTCAAGGAACTCAATAGTGATCTACACTCCTGGCAGCCGAGTGGCATCATGAGGAAAACTGGGCACCGCATCCCAGCATTCCCACACCCTTCCAGCTCTACGGATTCCGCTATCTCCACGGAATCTTTGCCTTAACACACCCCAGTGACTAGATAACCTCCTGCTAGGTCGTGCATCATAGCTCTAATACCTCCAATAGTGCCAAGCTGGGAACCGATATTTTAACTCGTGTGCCTTTGGGAGATGTTGCAGAACCATATTAGAGCAGTCCTGGAGGTCAGTGTCAGAGCCCAGTGATCCCTAGTGAATGCTTGGGCAGTCGCTAACTTCCTCAAGGCCGATCGCCTGACTTCGTTGCAGGCACTGGACACAGCTGCCTCCTTTCCATTGATAACATTTTGACATATGTGTAAACAGTTATGTGACTTAGTATTTTATACCCATATCAAGTTTGGGGTGCTCTGCCTGCCGAGGTTCACTACATTCTAGGAGGCCCCTCTGCTCTGACGTGCGTCTTCCCTCACCTGGCTGAGCCCTCTTGCCTAGCACACTTTATTTTAAGGCTGTTGCTCAGGGCATCTTTTTTTTTCATATAGATCTTTCTGTAGCTCTAGCCAATCTTACATAAAACCGATGGTCTGTGTGCATGTGCATACATGGACATGCATGTGAATCTGTGTGCATGTATGTGGAGGCTTTCCTGACTTTCTCCTGACACCCACCTCTCCTCTCTGCAGCTTGGTGGCCTCTGGAGAAACACGGACACAAAAGAACCCACCACTTAGTAGATTTCGACATGGCTTATAGTCACCTTTTGCACGAAAAAGAGTGACTCCCTAAGGAAAATCCCAACTCCTGTATTCAAGCTGAACACGTAGTAAGTTCCCCCTGGACACTGGCTGATGAAGACATGCGATATGATTAGTTCCCTGGGCAGAATAACCTGAAGCAGCACCATTGCCCCTGTGGTATACAAGGAGCTAAAGACGTCCTGAAATTCAGGCTCAACACCATATTCTCTATCCGTTGAGGAACTCGTCGACATTTGTGCAAAATCATAAGTTATTGGTTGCTATCTTGAAGGAAGGAGTTCCTCTCTAGAAAATGCCACTCCGCTCTTTGCTAGGTGGTCTAACCAAGGTGTGCCTCCCGGTGAAGACCGCTTCATCAAGCTTAGAGCCCAGCCTATTGGCCTCGTGCCAAAAGTTCTTGCCCACCCTTGCAAGCCCACCCTCTCAGAGCAGCTCAGGACAAGCCTTGCTTGGGCTTACCACGGGCAGTCTAAAGAGTGGCAGGACAGCCCTCTGGGACTTGGACTTCCTCAGGCCAGGGACTAGGAAGCAGAGTCATTGGTAAGCCTCCCTTCTGAGCTGTACCCTGGGTCCTGTCTCATTCTGTGTCTCAAGACTGCAGCTAGGAGTCCAACATCAGCCTTTTCAAGGGCCTGTATTAGATCATGCATTATCTTATTGCTGAATGACTCCCTGGCTCTCCCAGTAATGAACTCAATGGAAATTTTAGTAAATATTTCTGTCTTATGTCGGTTAAATCTCTCTCTTCCCCCTCCTCCATGTGTGTGAGCATGTTTGTGTGTAGGTACACATATAAGCATGTATGTGTATGCTTGTGGGGGTCAGAAGACAGCCTTGGGTGTCTTTCATCACATTCCCTCCACCATTTTTCTTTGAGTTCTGGTCTTTAATTGGCCTAAAACTTCATCCAGTAGGCTGTTCTAGGTGGCCAGTGTTCTCTAGAGATTCACCTATGTCCCCTTCCCATCTTACCAATGCCAAGGTTACATTGCAGGTTCCAGGGATCTGGATTCAGGTCCCCGTGCTTGTGATGCAAGCACTTTACTAACCTAGCTACCTCTCCATCATCTCTAGTCAGCTTCAACCCCAGTCCTTCAGCTAATTTCTGCCCAAGTCCTTGATCCTTCTATACTATAGGACTTTTTCAGTATTGTTACAGAAATACTGGTCCCTCCACGTGCTACTGTAGGAGCAGATTTATTATAGAAGGTCTTCATTCTCAGGTTGCCATGGGATTTCACACACGATTCTCTCCTTGGAAATAAGAGCAAATGGCATTGAAACTCATGTGGCTTCCTGGGAGTATGCATTGTTAACTTGACAACCAAGAGAGAAAGCCAATGGAGAAGCAGCAAGGAGAGGAGAAGCTGAAGGCTGAACCTGATGGGGGAGCCACACACGGAGAGGTTCAGATAGGGTCTAAGTTCCAGCCAAGGGAGGGGATGCAGCTCACTGCGCCCCCGTCTGCACTCTATGCGCTGCAATACAGTTCACGAGCTTCGGGCAATGGGCTGGAAGTTGAAATACACACACAGAGAGACAGACAGACACACGGAAGTCTAATCACTGGTAAAAAGCCCTTTCTTTAATAGCACCATGGAGGCTTAAATACCCAGTAGTCAAGTGGGCCAATAGGTAAAAACCCCATCCTCTGATCCTCTAGGCAAGGCACAGCTTTTAGTTACTCCAATCAGAAGGCGCTAGACAAGAGAGAGCAGCTGAAGGCCAGGACTCCAATTGGTCCCAACAAGGGGATGTTATACAAACACAGGGAACAGGAAGGGGAACCCCAAAACTATGGTGGTAGAGACTGTCCACTCCAGACTCAGGCTGATGTAGAAGGCAACTGAGGCATGTGCCCAGTTATGTGGTCAGGACAGCAGGCTTGGTCTGTCTGTGGGGAGGATGCCTGAAAACATGCAGTATGAAATCCTATGTGCTGCATGTGTTTTCCTAAACATGCAAACACAGGTTGAGTGTTCCATCCATCTTTGACTAAGAGCCAATGCTCTATCATGTCTGTAATTTTGTTGTTACACAAAACTAGCATGGAGTTCTTTTCCCTATCAACTTCACAGAAGGAAGATCCTTTCTTACACAGATGTCAACAACTAAGGTTTACATTTTTTCTATTCTTACTGTCCAGAACATCTACCCTTTTATACAAAGACTGGACTTCATGGCCTCTGCTCTGTGTCCCTCAGTTGCCAGCATCCCTGCTCTTACACACTGGGGACAATAGTAAGTAAAATAAGGTGACGTGATCTCATGTGTTCTGGTATCTTGACACTCTCTCTGATAGCCAAAATGTCTGCCAGATAACTAAGGAAAAGACAGCCTATGCAGTATGGATACTGTGGGAAAAGGCAGTATTCGCATCCCACGTGGGAGGGAGCCGGGTAGAAAGGGATTGGATCATGCTATTCAGCACGCAACTTAAAGCATAGGATTATTTGCTTCCGGGAGTTAACCTTCTCAGACCTTAGTTGGTCATGGGTAAACAGATCTGTGAAAGCGGAAACTACAGCTAAGAGAATGCACATCTTTTATCTTTGTGGGCACCCAGGTTCCAGGTCCTGGGTACTGCCATACACATCTAAGAAAACTAAATACTTTCTTCCTGGCTGTGAAAGCCAGGTAGACTCTGGAAAGGAACATCCCAAGTCTCCATGACTTAAAGCAATGATGAGGGTCTGTCCCTCTCTACTCTGCATTGACAGGACTTGAGGATGAGCCCGTCCAGTGTTAACTCTCAATAAGAGGCTCAGGTTTGCCTACAAGTCTGCTGACACTGACTATAGAGGGTGGAGTATAAACATTGAGATTTTTTTTGGGACATTCTGTTCGTATTTTGTTAGTCTAAACCATTCACACTGGACATAACTGATTTCAAACTCTAGAGCTGAGCTGTCGCCTCCCTTCCTGGAAGCAGAGGAGAACGGGATGTGGGGGCATTAGTGATGCATATCATATCATGATCATAATACATATCATATCATGATCATGATAAATATCAAATCAGGTCATGATCGGGCTCTAGATCTTCTGCATAGTTGGTGGGAGGAGAGGGGAATCTCCTTATTGCCTTGTGTTGGGAAGAGCAAAGTATAATGGGTGAGTCACTGAGATCTTAGGTCACACGGGCACCCCACAGAAAGGAATGCACTCTGATATACAGCCAGTCCACAGCCAGGAACTGTAAGCCAACGGGAGAGGCCAAATCTAGTCTCTTAGAGTGGTCTCGTCATTCTTTCGCTAACAAACCCTGCACTTAGCAAATGAGAGCAACATGAAGCTGAACTTCTGCTCTCGGGCTTGGCCCCCTGCCCCCACCCTCACCCCCACACACCAGGGATGTTTCTTCAGGGAACTGTCCAGACTCCACTTCCTGTCACCGCCATGTCAATCATCCCATGTGTGGGCTTCTGCTAGTACTATGGGTCATGGCTAGAGAAAAGTCCTGCAACTGGTCCAGGGACTGAGCCACCTTCTTTGGTTTCAGTAGCATCATGTCCTGACTAACCCTGTCACTATATCTCAGGATCTTACTGAAATAACCCCAATCTATAAAAATATTAAGTATGATTACACATCCATGCATCCTAAACAACTATATATGGTTAGAGTTGTCAACTTGATAGAATCTATTATCACCTGAGAGATGGACTTCTGGGCATGCCTGTAAGATGTACACGCATGCACACACACTCGCACACACACACACACATACACACACATACCCTAATCTAATCTAATATATATATATATATATATATATATATATATATACACACACACATTTATTCACTTATTTTCCATCCCTACTGCAGCCTCCCCTCCCATTCCCTTCCTCACCTCCTCACTGCACCACCCCCTGATCCATTCCTCCTCTGATTCTGTTCAGAAAGGGGCAAGCCTCTCATGGCTATCCACAAAACATGACATATGAAGTTGAGGTAGGACTAAGCTCCTCCCCGTGTATTAAGGCTGTAGGAGATTATATTAACTACATGAACTGAGCTGGAAAGACCCACCCACTGTGGGTGACACCCTTTCCATGATGGGATCCTATGTAGGTCAGAAAGGGATGCGAGCAGCAGCATGCATGCATTGTTTTCTGCTTCCTGTTTACAGATGCAATGCAGCAAACTGCTTCCTGCTGCCTCGACGTCCCTGCTGTGGCGAATTGTGTCCAAACCTCTTCTCCCTCACATGCTTTTGCCAGAATGTCTTATCGTAGTGACAGGCTAAGGACCTATATACATGGAACATATGCATACAGTAACATAAGGCTCCCTTTCTGGACACTCATAAAAACCCAATGTGGAAATGCCCCAGCCTCGGATTCTGCAGTCTAAGACACACTCCACTGCTAAGCAGAAACTCCTGGGTCAAGACCAGTGGTGCCAGGTGAATCCAAAGGGTGTGCCAGGGATGGGGTCACAGCTGCCGAAGACCCAACACGGCCTTGACGTGACAGCTATGGGAGAAGGAACACCTGCGCCTTGAAACCGCCATCGCCTTGGAGACTGGGAGGCACACTGACCACTGTTCAAGTGAGCCACGCAAGGAAGGGAGGTGTAAAACGGGAATATTAGCATTTACCTCATAGGGCTGTCAGGAGAACGATATGGGGATGCATATAGTCTGGCAGGTCTAGAGTGATACTTGACTTATGTTGAAGCCTTTTCTTCAATGGTTGGAGTTCTCAATACAATTCTTTTCATTGTTACATTTTTTCCACCTTACCTTTCTTTCTAAACTATCATGGCAGATGCCGTGGAAGTCTATGGACATAAGACAGCTTATCAAGTTTAGGAGACAGTAGGACTCACCACACGGGGTGACTGAGGACTCTGGGGGCTGATAGACGCCGTTTCATCCCAAGCCAGAATGTTCTGCGTGCTCAGTACCTGTGATGCCTATATTCCCATTCGCGTTCTCTTCCCTGTGCAGGTCTCTGCTTTAGCTGTCCTTCTGCATGGACTGCCCTTTCGCCCTCACACCAGACCCCTCACTCCTGATTCCCATCACTTTTATCAAGGGCAGCCCCAGCTGCCTCCTGCCATCCCTACCTCGGCCTGGCCTTCAGTGAGTTAGGAAGCTGTGAGTTCCTCCAGGGCAGAGGAGGTAGGAGGTCTTTATCACGCAAATGGCACCTCTGTCTGAGGGATGGATGGGTGCACACCTGAACGAACGGATGAATGAATGAATGCATTCATTTCATCTCTTCTGGGACTTCCTATTGGATGTCTCCTCTGCATATTGCCACAATGCAGCCTCTTCGCAGCCTGCGTGGGTGCCTGCAGCTCCCTCCAGGACCCTGCTTGCAGTCAGCCAAGCGCACACTGCATCTTTGACAAGTTGGATGCCGGGTGGAGAAACTTGAATGCTTTCATCTATTTACTTTTACCACATGCCATAGAAATTAAAAATACATTGTACCACCAGTGCTGTATTTAGTGTCTCCCTTTAATTACATTCAAGTGTGTTGCTAAACAGTCTTGAGGAAACCGTAATGACCAGCTGTTCTAGCCTTTTCCCATATGTCAGAGACGGTTTCTAAAATCGCATTCTGGGACGAGCAGGTCGTATAATTAGACAGTGTATAGTTAACACTTCTAGATTTCCCCCTCAAACTGTGGGGCCTTTACACTAACATATTGCCTGGTTCTGCCAGTTTGGCACAATACAATTAAATGACATGCCAATGAGCAAGGAGAATATACCAGCGCCATCACTCGTGTGATGGCAGAGGAAGTGTGTGTGCACTATGCAAGATTCAGTGTGCTCAGCTGACAAATACACTTAGTAAAGAGGGCTCTAAATTTTTAATACCCCCTCATAGTGCCATTTATCTCATCATAATTAGATGTGAAAGTAGCCCCCTTTTCTAGCCCTTTCAAACAAAGAGGTATCACTCAAAATAAATGGCGACCATTTAAGGAAACAGAACAAAACTGAAAATCGCCAAGAGGAGGATGAGAAGACAATATTTCACATGGATTCTTCTGGGGGAAATGGGAATTTTTTTCTATTGCCAAACTAGATTTGGAAGATGAGAGAAGATGGATTGAGATAAACAATTGACCTCTTTGAAATAAAGTTGGGGCTCCTGGCAGTTGCTTCCTCAGCTTGGGAAGTAGTAACTTGGATCATAGTAATATTTCACTTGATCAAAATCAGCTAGTTCTTTGATTTTTAAAATACAGACAGACATTAGAATAAAAAATGTAAAATAAAAAAAGAGACAAATTCGACTAGATATTGTTTCTCTCCTAAAGAAAACTCCCTTGATGCTTGTCCTGAGCCACAAGTCAAAACTGTAGCTGTGATTTCTGATCAGACTTGTCCTCAAGAATATGGTTAACTCATGGCCAAGGCTCTCTTCAGTCCTAAAATAACAAAATCACTTTTTTAAAAAGGCTGAGAGAGGGAGCTCCACTCTCCTGAAAAGACCGGTTTACAGCACTTTGTCTGTCCATTTGGATCTCCAGTGACTTATTTAGATGTGCGCGCTGACAGCGTAATCATTTTAAGTCTTGCTTTGTGTCTGGAGTTAGAATGGTGTTCAATTGATATTCAGAATAATGGCAGCAGTGTGGTGTGTTCCTTTGAAAAAAAAAGCCTGGGTACAGCCCAGTGCTCTGGGAAATGGACTCGCCGGAGGGCTAATCCACATTTAGAGCTCGCGTTAATGAAAACTCTTACCCAGTGCCACAGGGTGTTCCCAAGACTCTGTTTTTTCACTTTTTTAGTTCAGCAACATGGCCTCCTTTGTCCTGACTTTTAAAGGGGTTTGAAAGTTGCGCTCCTGCGGCCACTTTACACCACCCATCACAGCAAGTCAGACACTCAGGTCCCAGGTAGGAGGAGGTCTTCGGTGTGGTGCGCTGACCTACATCTCCACGAATCAACCCAGCCATCATGGGCAAGGACTTGATCTCGGTTCCTTAAAGCTGTGTCTCCAACCCATGTCTAAGCGTCGTTTACTTCCCTCCACCTTTTCCAGAGTTTGGTTAGCCAAAGCCGATGCATAAGAGAGCCGAAAGTTGTTTAAAGGGGAAAGATCCACGGACGGGACTCCTCCACCACAGAAGGTATCCATCATTGGTGACTAGAGGGTTCTTTTAAACACATAAAACTCTGAGTCCCTCATATATAAACAGAGTCTTGTATTGAATTTAAAATAAATATCAAGATGGAAATGGAAAATAACCCAGTTCTTCAAAGAGTGGACCTAACTCTCTGGTTTATTGCTGTGTGGGAGAAAGATTGAGTTAGAGAGAATGGCAATGAAGACAGCAAAAATCTCTGTTTTGTGAGCAGAGTGGTGCATTGCTTTACGACCTGGAGTAAAGGCAACAGGCGACTGGTTTTGTCCACATTCTCCTTACATAGGCCTGTGTGTGCTTAGCCCATGACTGGCCACTTCTCCTATGCAGAGGGAGACTGGGACCCATGAACAGGAGGACCCCCACCTCCTGTGCAAACAGTGTGTTGAGGTGGGGGTCCACCTGTGATCCCAGCACCCTGGAGGCAGCGATGGGTGTTGTGTTAGGATTGGCGGGCTACTTTCCCAGCACCCGGCCGCCCACACGGCTAGCTTTACCCGAAATAATTACACGGAAACTGTATTCTTTTAAACACTGTCTGGCCCATTAGTTTCAGCCTCTTAACCCATTTCTAATAATCTATGTAGCACCACGAGGTGTGCTTACCAGGAAAGATCTTAACCTGCGTCTGTCTGGAGTGGGAGAACCATGGCGACTCCCTGACTCAGCTTCTGTCTCCCAGCATTCTGTTCTGTTTACTCCACCCACCTAAGGGTTGGCCTATCAAATGGGCCTAGGCAGTTTCTTTATTAATTAACCAACGAAAGCAACAGATTAGAAAGAAATCACTCCCACATTATTTCCCCTTTTTCTGTTTAAATAAAAAAAGAAGGCTTTCATTTTAACATAGTAAAATTACATATAGCAAAACAGTTATCAAGCAAGAATTATAGTTACAATATTTATATCTATTTTATCTTTTATCATAACTAAGGAAAACTATAACTATCTATTCATTCTTCAACTCCATCAAAAATTTTAGAAGGATATAATATTACCTAAGTAAATAAGAAATAAGAAAACTCTAGAAATGACAGAGACATCTCGCTGCCTGGACAGTCACCCAAAGTTCTTTTGTACCATTGGGGCATCCATCTTTAGCCTTTAGGCCCATAGTATCCAGCAGACATTTTCATCAAGCAGGAAATTTTAAAGACAGTTCAGTCATTTTTTGCTGTGTCCTGCAGAATGTCTCGCAGACTCTTTCATGAGTCAGGAACCCCGAAAGACCCTCTCACCTTTAGGCAAGTTCAGCAGTCCTCTCTTTGCGGGTTTTTTGTGTCCAGTTTATGCATCAGTCCAGGCAAGAGCAGTTTCTTGCCCAAATGGCAATCAAACTCCATAACGAGCCTCTTTGATGCCCATCTTTCTCTTGAAGTAGATTGGTGCTGCCAGGAGCAGACGTGTCTCATTGTCATGAAAAACCCTAAGTTAATAAAATACTTTAAATGCCATATTTTGTAGTCTTTGGAAGATATGAAGAATGTTTATCTAATTGAAATATATCTTTATATATCAAGAAAATCTAACTAACATGACTACAAGCTTTATTATCATCTATGATTATCCATTAGCAACCTATACTTTCTAATTATACATTACATTTTAAATGAACTACACAATCACAATACCTTAATCAATATCAGAAATACATATACATATAACAAAATTGACCTTAAAATCCATACTAATGTAAACTATTTATATCTATATCATATCCCTATTTAAATGTAAAAGAACATTTATAAACAATATTTGGGAACATGGGTGCAGTTTTTTCTCTCCAAACTGCTTTCTGCTGAATGGGGGCATTGTTATTCAGGTCTTTTATGGGATAACCTGTCTGCTAGGTTCATCTCAGTTGGCAGTTGAGCAAAGTAATTTTTTGAGGGTGTTCAAAGCAACCTTTTAGGAGGGCGAGGTCTATCATACCATATTGAAATAGAAGAAATCCATAGGGTCTCATCCTCTGTAAAAACAAAAGAAGACCCTTTCCAAAGCATCATATCCTTAGACCCAAATTCTGAAGTCATACCTTCATGATACCCATTCTGGTTCCATTTGGCAGCCCATATAATGAAATGTCTCTCTGTACTTAGCTCCTTCACAGTCAAAAATTTTAAAGAAAACATAATGTACATAATCCAAACTCTTTGTGAATTTTCCATTTTTACGTGGCTTATTTTTCTTTATTTCTTTCAATCTATAACTATCTGTACTCTGTCTCTTTAAAGACTTTATCCTTTTTTTATGGGCATTAATTTTATTCTCTCTATTTTTTTTTCTCTCTCAAGACTATGTACATTCATCCAACATTGTGATTCATTTAGTGGTCTTTTATGTCTGAAATCTGTTTTATTGTGAATCTGTCATTTTTTTTTTTACTATCCAGGAGCATTTCTTAAAATGTTAAGCAGTTTTTATAAACTTAAGTTGCTCCATGTAGAGGTAATACGGTAAGAAGGTACAGCCTGTTTCCTGCCCAGTCTAAACCTTAATTGCACTATTATTATGGTGATTATGGTAGTTCCTGCCTGAGACCAGCATAGTTCAGCATGGTGGAGCTGAGTCGCTCCTGCCTCAGAGCCATTTGGTGCCCCTGAGCCACACAGAATTCCAGGCATACAGCAGTCCTCATTGCCATCAAGCAAGCCTTACCACTTTACTCCAAATGCTCCATTCAAAAGCTCTGTCTCTCGCAGGAGCCAGACAGAGATTGCAATGGCAGCACAGCCCAGAAAGCTGGCATTTTAAAACAGCCAGTTTTTTCCTGCTGCTGAGTCAGGACAATTTCTCTCTGCGGCACGCCACCCACAAACAGCAAAAAGCTATCTTTTCCTTATTTTTAAGCCTTTTCAGATTTTTAAGTGGATTTAGTCCATCACGTCGGGCGCCACTCTGTTGTTGTTTTTTTTCTTTTAATGGCAACGCCACTCTACTCCCGAGAGAATGTTGAACACCAAAGACACTCCACTGGGAGCTTGTCTTCTTGGCAGAACTGGCCTTTGGGTTAAGAAAAGCCCATACCTCAACTACTGACAAAGATATGAAACAGGATTGTCTTATCTTGCCAAGACAAGGTAGGATAATTCTAAAAAAGTTCCTTGCATTTGATAATGGTATGTCAGTTATGTTAGGCCTTAGCCAAAGTTGGTTGACTCAACATTACAAACGAGACTTTGGGTGATTGCCCAGGTAGTCAGTTGTCTTTGTCATTTGTTGCACATTTTGGATATCTCTCATTTGTTAAGTAATATTTATTCCCTTCTCAGATCTTTGACGGAGTTGAAGATTATATAATTGTAGTTACTCTCTACATTATTTAGACACCTTGAGATAGAATGTTTAGCAAAACTTTTGTTCTCAATATTGTTTGTTATATTTATTATTTGTTATTATTGTATATAGTTGTATTTGGTTTAGTTCTATCTTATTTAGACAAAAGGGGGAGATGTAGGGTTAAGCCCAGCCTTAGGGGGCGTGTACGCCTCGGGCTAATGTTTACCTATAAATCTGCCAGGTGTGCGCCCAGCCGCCTCTTCTGCTTCCTGTTCTCCACGGGAACCATGGTACTGTAAGTCTATTTCTCCATTAAAGCTGTATATATTTTTTACAGTCTGTCTGCATTCATTTACGCCGTTACAGATGGGGGACCCCTGGAACAGATGATCAGCTAAACTAGTCAAATCTGAGGGCACTGGGCTCAAGTGAGGTACCCTGCCTCCATATATAAGGTAGGACATAGTAAGAGAAGATGCCCCCACATGAACCTATGACCTCTACATGCACAGACACCTGTACACAAAAGTACATCCCCCACAACACACATATATACATGCATGCACAGCACAAACATACACGTGAAAGAATACTATCTTTATGATGTGCTCTTTCTAGCAGGCCCCTCTGTATGTTCTTCAGCTTCACCCTCAATGCCCACATCTATTGTCACCCTGGCTGTGGTCTTTCTGAACTCCCATGACACATCCTCTTCCATCACTTCTGCTCTCTGGCCGCCGTGTTTCCGCGCTGTCTAGCACTTATCACAGGGGTTCTGGCTACTTTCGTCCTTTCTCCTACACAGTTCTGTTATTTAGGATTCAAAGTTTGTGTGCCATCCATTTTTGTTAAGGGGCACTTGCCCTTTGAGATATATTAAGCACACGTTAGACTCTTGTGATAAAGAGAATATCAAAGAATGTGCATCCCAGTGTTAAGGTCTTTCCTTAAACTAAGTAAATAAAATAGCTTATAAACTAAGAGCCTACTGTTGAAATGTAAACATTTTTCAGGAGAGTGTGTGTGTGTACACATTTCTCATTTTCAATATCAAACCATAAAATGTAATGATATAATATAATGTAATGATTTACTTTTCTGATCTCAGAGGAAAAATTAGGACGTAATCAGATTGATTTATGATTTTGACTATATCTGGTCAATCTTCCTACCTCGAAAAAACACTACTGCCTACATTATGAATTTCCCACAAGATTTTGATCTGATTCAATGTAAGTATATATAGATTACATTCGGGACCTGATAAAAATAATTTTCTGTACTACATGACTGAAAGAAAAGTTTTTTGTTCTGTATTGATTGAAAGCAAAGGTGGCAAAGGGAAAAATGCCCCTTTTCTCACCATGGAGGATGGTGGTCGTCATCACAAACAACCTTGTCTCCCCAAGCAGATCTCAGTGAGATCATACAGACCCGGGCTTAGACCGCTGCAGGCACAGGCCAATTCAGCCCGCTTATTCCTGTGATGATTAAAGACTTCTGAAGTCCAACTGGGCTCTGTGGTCCTTACTCCGTCCCTGCCTGCGTTCTCTTCACCTTGACACATATGAGGCATGAAGACAGATACTGACCAGCAAAATGGAAAAAAAAACATTCACTCTCAAGCTCCTTACTGAAAATATTTGCCAACATTTGACCTAGAAGCTTCCTTTTGTCTTGAAGACAGTGCAGCTAGGTGAGCCCTGCTCTGTTAGTATGGTCACCTGTATCTTTGCGACATACTGAAATGATTCTCATTAGAGACTCTAGTTTGGGTTGTTTTGTTTTTGGTTTTGGTCTAAAGAGTTATCCCTAATTCATGCCAAGCATGTCAGGTGTCCCTAGAGGGTGCACATATGAGCCCGTACTTGATTCACCCCTGCATGCTACCAGAGGGCCTAGCGTGGCCCCTGACCCCATCAGATGCTAACGAGGCTTTGGTTAAGTGAATGTCTATAACGGAGCAGGAAGAGAGTGCAGATCTGTGGCTTCAACCATCTCCCACTCAAAGCCCCAGTGGGCTTTCTCAGGTCTTTCACACACTTCCTATTTTTTATGGATTTTCATTTCTCCTCAACGCAATCTAACCTAGGAAGACACCACTGCCGTCCTTTGTCTGTGAGTCTAGAAAAAATAAATCCGAGAGCATCAAATGATGCGTGCCTTCCTCTGAAAAAAAAAGAAGAGCATGGGCACGTTCTCGTTGCTCAGGACATGCAGGGAAGCACAATTGGACACGTCCTGAGAAATGGTGCAGATGGCATATTTGGCATCACCAACCTGCATAGATCAGAGATGCATTTGTTCCCACGACTTTGTTTGCATTGCGACCATTTATCTGGGCTCCTGCTCACATCTGACCTCTGAAAGGGTCAAGAGAGAGTGAAGTATTTTGCTCCTGGGATCGGAAGGCATGGGGATGTTTGCGTTTCCTTCTACCTGCAAAATACTCATTTCTTGCAGCATCGGAAAACATTTGGTTATGTTATCTCGTGGGTCCAGGAGGAGCATGCAGTGTGCCAAATTTAAGAGGCACTGCCAAATGCCGTAGCCTGCATTGTGTACCCGGGGCTGCCAGTGGAGCTGGTGCTAACTAGTTGTACATTCTAGCTCTTGCCTCGGAAGGAAAAAAAAAAAACGTTACTCATTTCCAACAGGGCTCCAATGCTTGTCCTTGGTTATAAGATGTCTTTGTTTCTGATGCTGGCCTGCACGCACAGCTGAATGGCTGTTGTGGCTGACCTCCAAAGGCTTGGGACAGTGAGTGCTGATCACCACAACAAATGGCTAGGACCCTCTGGGAACCCGGATGTGATGTTCTTAGCAAATCCCTCTGAGGGCCAGGCTCTCTCCTTGACCTGAGCCATCCTACCCTGGGTCTTCTTACAGTTCTTATTTGTGAAATGGGGGATAGATCACTTAGTGCCCTGGAGCACTGGTGTCTGCCCCCTCCAGCAAGGACAGTCATAGGTCTGTTGTGGAAAACTTGCCTTTTGGGTGGGTGCATTGGATGTCATGGGCTATTGGTCTGTGGACATGGCAAGTGTTTAGTAACTGGAACTATAGGAGGTGCTGGAGATGGGGCCCCCATGATGGCATCACCACAATGTCCTGCCCTCGGTGCTTGACAAGAAGACCATCTCCAGTTATGGCTCCATGACCTTAGACCTCAGGAACTATGATTTGAATAAACCCTTAAGCCTTACAAATTAACCAGTCTGTGGTACCCATTGTAGCAGCAGAAAACAGACCAAGGCAGACTGATACAATCAATCCAAAACGTCTGGCCTATTTACTGGAACAGAGAAGGCTCTCAGCAAAAAGATTGATTACTTCTTAGTATTATTATCGTATTGGCTACTATTGGTGCACACCAGTGGAGGAAATCAAACGAAGTATAGGATGTTAAATATCTAGAACTTGACGGATGTGGGGCTTTATGTCGATTTAGGATGAGTACTTGACTCTTGCTGCAATGTGGAATAGCCTTTGGCCCACCTGTGCTCCACCAGTGCCCGACCCTGGGCCATCAGTTGTGCCAAGGTGTCATCTGTCTGTGACGTGCCTGTGACAACACTCCTGAGTGGAATCAGGCTGCCAAGACCTGCTAGGTCATCTCAATGGACACATTCTTCAAGAGGGACTGGGCAATGACAACAGTGTGTGCCGAGGGTCACCCACTGACCACAGTATCAGGATAGACCTTTCTCATTTGCCTGCTACCCCGTTACCCCAGGGTAACCTGCCCCGCCCTCCTTGGCTATTGCAGAAGGGTTGACGATGGAAGAGACGGGGTAGGGGTGGGGAGCACCCTGGTCTCAGTATGGAAAGGAGGGGATGAGGGTGATAATGGAGGGGGTGGCTGTCACGTGGCATCCCTTTGGTAAGCGCAGTCTCTCCTGAAGAAAGGTTCATGCAGTGCCCTCACAGCCTTTTCATGAGAGAGCAGAGATCCCAGATGCTCAAGGCGACAGCTATGAGTTATTACGGCAGAGACCTTGTGTTACATGTGCCTCCTGAAGCCCAAAGGCCCAGCGGGCCCACAGGGCCCAGTTCACACCACCCATATCCTCACTGGTGTGAATCAATCAGCTGAGGAAGAAGCCATGCGAAGTGTTACTGAGTGGCTCCTTCTCCCAGGCCGCATTGTCTTAGCTGAAGGCTAAGAACATGAACTGAAGACCAGCGTAGGAAGATGCTACACACTAGAGACTAGGCCTCTACAGGAGCTTTATATGCATTGGCTCATTTTATCCCGGAGGTAAGCTCTTCACAGAGTTAGTGTTATTGTTGCCCATGTTAAAATAAAGAAATGGAACTCTGAAGAACTTAGGTAGTCTGTTCAAGGCCACACAGGCAGAAGCAATGGAGCTATAAATGCTTGCAATGTTTCATTAGAGATTGAAATTTTATCCCTGGTTCATATATATATATATATATATATATATATATATATATATATATGAACACACAACATATAATTATATATATCATATGATAAATAGATATATTTGAAATAAAGCCTTATGTAGCTCAGGCTGGCCTCAGACTTGCTACGTAGGATGACCTTGAACTCCTCCGCCCCTTCCTCCACCTCCGAGTCTTGAGACTGGGTGTTCATCACCGTGCTTGTCTTAAACATTTACATTTTCCTTTGTGTATAGCTAGTAAAGATTGTGCAAATTCAATTACTCTGGAGCATTAGAACAAAACTGGTGATTTAAGGTATGAGGGCATGGAGGAAAGAAAGAAGGAGCAGGCACAGGAGGAAGGAAGGGAGGATGAGAAGGAGAGAAAGTCTGAAGCAAATTTGGTGGTATAGATCTGTGTGTCTGTGTGTGTGTGTGTGTGTGCGTGCGTGCGTGCGTGTGTGTGTGTGTGTGTGTTTTTGTATGCATGCACCTGTGACAGAGGGAGAGAGAAACAGACAATGAGGAAGAGAATAGCACTCTTCCCATTACAAGACTCCATGCTTTCTGCATTTCCTTGGTGCTCCAAGAGCTAGAATTTAGCATTTCCCAGGCCACCATGTTTTTTTTACTTTTCTTGTTCTTTCACAAATTGCTGTTCTCAGAGAAGTTTCAGACAGTAACCCAGCACACCGCCCGTCCTCAGCATCCTCTCCAGAAACACAGCAGAATAATTGGCGGACCAGCAAACAGAACCCGAGTTTGATCCCCTGCACTGGGGAGGCAGAGAGCCTGGCGATCCCAGGACTGCTAGCCTAGCCAAATAGGTGAACTCCAGGCCGCTGAGAGCTACTGCCTCAGAAGGTAAGACAGAAACATTGAGGAAGACACCTGCCATCAAGTCCTAGCCTCTACATGCGTGTGCTCATGTGTACATTTGAGAACTCACACACAAATACAACGGGGGCGGGGCTTCCCCCTTCCCAGGCCCCAGCAGTGTGAGTGACAGAGGACACAACCCAGGAAACCTTCATCGTCATTCTCTGACACGGGCTAACTGACTTCAATACAAAGCAAATCTGCTGTGTCTTTCTTTTTAGTGCTATGGGCTGAAGCGAGTTCTCTAAAGTTCAACTTGAAGTTCTGACCCCACACGATGACAGGAGCAAGGAAGTAGCCCAGTTAGGTGGGGTCCCGAGGTTGAAATCATGGCACGATCCACCTCCTCCAGCGCCTGTTCTCGCTGTCCTTCACCACGTAAGGACTCAAGGTGAAAGCAGTTGGCCGAAAGCCAGGCAGAGGCCTGATAGGCGGGAACCTTGATCTTCGCTATGCATCCCCCGTAGCTACAAACCAGTGAAAAAATGGATTTCTGCAGCACTGTAGCATGAGATGGGCCTGGTGGAGGATGGACAGGGCTCTATCCAGAGTCCTGAGACTGTCACCTGTTTCTGCATGGTGCCAAGAAGTTACCCAGCATGGATTGAGCACAAAGGCTTCTGGTTTGGAGGTGGGGGGTTCTGTTAGTATTTTAAAACATTATTTAGTACTGCTGTTTATGTGTGCATGGTGTGTATGGGGGGCTCCATGTGTCACTGCGCATGTGTAGAGGTTCAGAGGACAGCTTTTGGCGTGAGCCCTCTCCTTCCACCTTTATATGGTTCTTTATGCAGGACACCAAGCATGCAGGCCACCAAGTATGCAGGCCACATGGCATTGCTTGCTGAGCTATCTCCACAGCGCTCTATATGCATGTCTGCAGATGTAGAAACTAAACCTGTTAGATTTATGCATTTGCAAAAACAGAGAACTACTTTAAAAAAAAAAGTTAGGCACATCTTTATTGTCTTGAAAGTGTGGGTAGACCACCTTCAGCATTTATTACTCCGTTCTAAAAAGGAACTCCATGGAAACCCCATGAGGAGTCCCCAACAGATTCAAATCAGCTCCATCAACAGAATCAGGGGCTTATACAAGGGGAGAGGCCGTTTTGGAGATACCGGTAATTCATTTTCTCATAAGGTAAAAAAGGAAATTGATTGGATGGTTGTTATGGGGAGCAAGGCGTGGGATAACAGCCTGTGTCTCTGAGGGGTATACAGCTTCTGCCTGTGGGGCCATCTTCCCCCCTACTTCTGGTGAGTAACTGTTTGTTCTGTGTTCCAGTCAGGGACTCTCCCCCTTACTGGGTCCAACAGAGGTAAGTCCTTGTAAATCAAGGGCTGCAGGAGGAAACCATTCATATCTCCCTTCTCTTAATGCTGATGTAGTCTCGGAACAACAGGCTCGTTTGTGGTTAGGAAGGAGGATGAGGGCTGAGACTGACATACATGGAGTGACCGGTCAGGTGATGCAGGTTTAGGGGGAGTCTAGGAGCAAATCCAGTCACAGGCAACTGCAGGCCCCCTGGGACCATAGGTCCAACCTGCGTTCTTCCTCCTCAGTGGGTGGTTCAGTGGTGGTGGGTACCGAAAGTACTGAATTAGTGTTTATTAAGTGGGTCTTGAAGAGAGGATAAGCAAGAAATTTGTGATGAAAACAGAGTCCTAGACATAACTGAAGAGAAGTTCAACTTAACAACCCCTTTCCCAATAAACCCAAGGAAGGGACCCATTTCTTCTTGTACCATAGATTATAGCACAATTAATAAAAACCCAGAGTTAGAAATTGGGGTTTAACCTGAAGGTCAGAAAAATGAAAACAGCCAGCCTCTGGCTCTTACCTCTACCTCAGTGTCAAATGGTGATCCTGCTTCCAGGAGTCGCAGAATGAGACCGTGTATGAGAGCTGTCTCCTCCCGTTTTATAATCCTCTCTAGCTCTGGGATTAAGGGGTGCACCACTACCGCCTGGTTTCTATGGCAAACTAGTGTGGCTACTGGGATTAAAGGTGCGTGTCACCATTGCCTGGTCTGTAAGGCTGATTAGGGCTGCTGTTTTACTCTCTGAACTTCAGGCAAGTTTTATTTACTAAAATACAAATGGAATATCACTGCAATAGACCATGGACTAAGTAGGCATCAATATCAGGAAGCTAGGATACTTTTGTGGCATGGACTTAGTGAGGCATTTTAGATCACATGATTCTGTAAGAAACTTCTCATTTTGTGTGTGTGTGTGTGTGTGTGCGTGCGTGTGCGTGTGCATGTGTGCATGTGTGCATGAGTACGTGCAAATGTGTGTGCATGCAGGTGGAGGCTGATTTTGTGTGTGTGTGTGTGTGTGTGCGCGCGCACATGAGTATGTGTATGCGTATGGAGGCTGGAGGACAGCCTTAGCTTTGTCTTGTCGGGAGCCATTCCCGTTGGTTTTTGAGTCTGGCTCTCTTCATTGACCTGGAACATGCAAATAAGGGTAAGACCGCTGGCCCTAGGGCTGCACTTGTGTCCACCTCCCCGGAGTTGAGATTACATACGGGCACCACCATGCCTGGCGTGTAAAATGTGGGTTCTGGAGCATGAAAATCAGATCCCCATGCTGGGAAAACAAAAACAAGCATTTCATCGACAGAACCAAGCCCCTAGCCCTGACTCCTATTTTAAAGATGGGGTATTTGAAGCTCGGAGAGCTTGAGGACAGCGTAGGTGGCCCACCTCGTAAGGGGTTAGGCTGTGACACAAACAGGGATCTCTCTGGGCATGACCTCCTCAGGTGCTTGTGAGTCTGGAAAGGTCACGAACCATCTTGGCTCCACTGGTTTTTGATGAATGATGGACTCTCAGCAAGATGAATGGATACATCCTCTCCCTGGACTCTGCCATGTGGCCAAAGGCCATGACGTCATACATTATTTCTCCTCACATTGCTGACTGCATCCTCCAGCAAGGGGCTGAGTTCAGGGATGGGACTTGACTGGCCCACGGTTTTGTAAGCTTGCTGGCAGAGTGTGAACTAGCTATTCTGCCTTTTGACAACTATCTAGGGCTATCTAGAGGAATGGGCTGGATGTGAAATTGAATGGGAATGATGGCACAGACCAGAGAAAACATGGGCCATGGGGCTCCCTTTGGAGAGCCCACCGGCCCCAAGTTATCACTCCTGCACTTGAATGTCTTCAATAAGCTGTCAACACTAACCAAGGCACTGGGTCTGCTCCCTGTGGTCCTAAGATAAACACGACCACTGCCGTCAGGCACTTGGTGGTTCTCCAGTGTGTCCATCTGGGCATCTCTGTGTCAGTTTCTTGTGTGTGTCAGGGGGAGTGCAAGACTTTTACTAATCTCCGTGCTTAAAGGGTGTCTTTGGGGTAAGGAAACAAGGGCAGAAAGGACTGCCCTAAGATTGTGTACAGCTATATGGAAACAGACAGACCCCAAACAGACAGATAGTGTAACGGTGCTATCATAGAAGTCTACACAACAGTATGGCAAAGTGAAGTAAACAGGACCACATAGTGAGTGGCACCAGGTACAGGGCTCAGAGAAGGGGACTTCTGAGGCCATTTTGAAGGTTGATTTGGGGTTGTTATTTGTGGAGGAGGGATGCAGAGTCATCAGTGGGAAGAAGACAGGGACCACGCTGCGTGGGGGTGGGTGGGAGCGGCGATGAGATGAGAAGGTGGAGCTTGTGGAGTCTGAAGACAAAAGGGTCTGAAGGGGAGAGCTCACATCTCAAGGACGACAGAGGATTCTTAGTTTTTGGCATGAAAGTGATTTAATAGAACTTCTCAAGAACGAAGATCTCAGCTGATGATTATGTTCAGAAATGTTTGACAAGGTCAAGATCAGAGCAGACAAGTTTTATTTTTAAGGAGGGAGAAATGTGGGCAGTATGTGGAAAAGCCAAGAGGTTGGGAAAATCGCAGTTCATGGGCAAACACTCAGAGCAGAGGCTGTGGCAGGGGAGCCGAAGAAAAAGAACTGGGTCAGGGCTGCCAACGGGATGGGATGGAGGAACAAGAAGGAGAGAAGCTGGAAGAGAGATCTTAGAAGGATTCCAGAGTGAGAAGGGTTGGCCAAGGGGCCGTGTTTGGCTTTAGTGGGTGGACAGTTAGGACACTGATGGCCAAGGAGAGATTTGTGGAGAGGAGGAGACTTAAAAGGGGGCTGGTAATACTCGTCTGAGGTGTTTGTGGAGATCCAAATGATGTAGATGCCATGATGTTCATAATCATCTGCCTGGGGAGGCAGCTCAATTGATGGAGTTCCTACCTAGCACACATGAGGCCATGAGTTTAATCCCAGCAGTGCATAGATGAGGCAGGGTGGTGCACAAGTACAATGCTATTACATAGGAGGTGGAGGCAGGAGGATCAGAGATTCAGGAGCACTCTGATCAGATGGCTCAGTGGGTAAAAGCACTTGCTGCAGAAGCACATGGTAGAGGAGAGAGCCAACTCCTACAATATGTTGTCTTCTAACTTGTATATGTGCATGTCCATACACAGATAAATGATAGATGGATAGATCATAGATAGATAGATAGATAGATAGATATAGACAGACAGGCAGGCAGGCAGATATAAAGATGATAGAAAGATGGACAGAAGATAGATAGATAGATAGATAGATAGATAGATAGATAGACAGATAGATGATAGATAGATAGATAGATAGATAAATAGATAGATAGATGATAGATGATAGGTTGAAGACAGATAGTTAGCTAGCTAGCTAGCTAGCTAGATGATAGATTGAAGACAGACAGACAGACAGACAGACAGATAGATTTTAAAATAAGTTCAACTCCATCCCCAGTTTTATAACAAGTTCTGGCTGAATGCCTGCTTGTCGCAAAATAAAAAAAAAAATAAGGCCAGATTTCAGCATTCTGTGATCAAAAAAGCAACTCCCATGGTTACACTCACAGTCAATGTGACGCGGTTCTCTGACCAGCTAAGGTCAAATATGCAAGAGTCCCCAAGTTCAGGACTAATTCTGGAATTCTCCTTACCTTCCCCTCATTCATGCTCTTACCTACAGTTTCATAAGGAAAACCACCCGTCCTTTAGCATGACATCAGCCCCTTTAATCTGTCCTACATCCCATTTGCATGCGTCTTATTAGGGCTGTGTTTTCCTTAGCCAAGATGGAGCATACATACATCACACTGTGGTGATGTCAAAGATGGACCAGAAGACCTGTGGCTTTGAGTGGACAGAGAACATCCTCAGATGATAGATGGCCTGACTAGCCTAGAGTAGAGCATTTTCATGTCTTAGGTTTATGGCCAAGTAAAGGTTCCATCTCTGGAGGAGCAGTTGACTCCCCAGGGAGAGCTTGTAGTCCAGGCAGGCATCAAACACTGGGGAGATTTATCAGTTGGTAAAGCTGGCAAAGAACGCAAGCTTCAAAACATGAAGACCTCAGTTGGATCACATGAAAAGGCCAGACTAGAGGGCTGGACAAATGGCTCAGCGGTTAAGAGCACAGGCTGTTCTTGCAAAGGTCCTGGGTTTGATTCCTACCACCGGGAAGGTGACTCACAGCTCTCTGGAACCCCAGTCCCAAGGAGTCTGACACCCTCTTCTGGCCTTTGCATCCATTGGGTATACATGTACATACACAAATTAAAATAAAAAGAAAAGCCCAGGATAGTGGAATTGGGGAGCTCCAGCTTCTAGTGAGAGACCTTGTCTCAAAAATCCCAAGGTGGATGGCTCCTAAGGAACCCCCAGAGGTGACCTCTGCATTCCACATACACACGCATCCGCACACATGGATGCACACATGCATTTGTACACATGCGTATGTATACACATCAAAACAAACACCACCGGCCAAAAGTAACTTCAGGCAGAAAGCTGGTACAGCTTTCTCAGTCAAACGGACAATGTCTGGGGAGAGCTAGTCAAGACAAAAACGTGTAAACTGAACATCAGTCACCAAACTTAGACCCACTTTGTAATCTAGCAATACAAATGTTTTACCTTGAGGCAACTTAAGATTTCTCTCTGAAACCCACAGCCCATGTCACACTTCACGGGGAAATCATAGAGCTTTCTTACTAAAGTCAGAGGAAAGGTAAGGATGAATGCTGTCATAATTACTTATTTAACACTCTTCCGAAGCTTCTGCCAGCAAAAGGAGCCGAAAAAGAAACAATAAATATGATTATTGGAGAAGAAAGGAAAATTCTTGTTACTTATAAATGATATGATTGTCTGCTTAAACAGCCATGAGGAGGAATTAGACGGTTTTTAAGCAATTAGAAAGCTTTGAAAGATCGTTAGGTACAAGATAAATATACAGACAGCTTACCACGTGTGCCAGAAATGATCAGTGAGAAGCATAATGAAAAAGAATGTCTGCCCACCAGGGAAACAATCTAAAACACAAAGGTATAAATTTATTGAAAGTTCTACAAAAGTCACATAAAGCCAATTGAAAAATTTTACTGAGAGACATTAAAAAAATAAAACAAACCAAATGAGACTCAAACCTCTGTTATGTCCATAAAAATCAAAGTGCAGTGTTATACAGGATGATATTCCCCGAGGACACATATTAATTTAATGTGAGTTATCTACAAATTCCCAATTGTTTTATGCAACTAGTTAAAATTATTATGACTTTACCTTTATACATGAGCTTTTAAGGACAGCCAAGAGAAAAAAATAAAAAAAAAATATGAGTGAGAAAGAAAAATCTCCTCATGGCAGTCCCTGCACTTATGCATCGACGGAGACTCAAGACAATGAAGAGAGGATGCTAACCCCCCTGCAAACCAGCAGGAACGATTGGCTGCTTGGGGACCAAGCCCCAAGCAACCCATTTGTGAGGCTCACCCTCAGCTCAATGGCAGCACGAGGTCACCTAACAAGGTGTCCCTGCCTGCCCAGGCATGGTCTCCACAGAGCAGCCTCCTACTGCTAAAGTGCAGCCACAGCAATTCTTCTCTGTGGCACCTGGTGGACTGTCCCTGCAGCCCTCTGGGTGCCGAGAGACATCATTCCTGTTGCTATGGTAAAATATGCTGACAAAGGCGATCAAGGGAGGAAGGGCTTGTTGGGGGTCATAGTTCAAAGGTACAGTCCATCAGGGGGTAGACAAGCGGAAGGAGCTTGGACCAGCTGGTCACATCACATCTATACCCAGGAAGAAGAGAGAAACGCAAATTGGTGCTCAGTTGGGATACCAGCCCAAGAAATGATGCCACCCACTGTGACTGGGTCCTCCCGCCTCAGGTTGTCAAGGTAACCCCACACAGGCATGTCCAGAGCCCATCTTCCAGATAATTCTAGATTTTATTGAGATTAATTACCATACTGGGCGGTGCCACTCAGAGGTGCTGACTCCAATCCCTGGGAGCTGATTGGTGATTCCTTGTCCCTCCCTCCACCTCTGCATCACTGGACTCGCCCATTGGTTTTCTCGGCCTCTGTGGCCCCTTAACCCCTCCCTTAGGTACGTCTTCCCGTGACTCCTTTCTCCCCATTCACCCCGACACCCCGGGGATCCATCTCTCCTCAAGCCTTGAAAAGAGCAGCACCTCAAATTCTGTTTAGTAAGGGACTACAGTTAAGACACACTCCTCTTTCGTGACTCCTACCAATTAAATCCTAGACAACCCAGAGCGCAGCGATATCCCAAAGACACAGAATAAAAAAGAAAATATTACCTTATCCATCTGTAAATGAGTTCTACTGAGATATGAAAAAAACTGAATATAAAAATTTAATAAATTTGACTTTCTACAGAGCTGCACCCTCTGCAGGTTAGAAATATCTTAAAATTAAATGACAAGAAAACCAAGAAGAAAAATTCAAACAACTTCTGGCAAAAGCAGGACAGTGTGTGATAATAGACTGATACAAGTTAATATAGAAAAAGCATTTGAACATCAACAAAACCCATGGAAAAAAGTAATAGAATATGGGCCTGATAAGAAGACATAAAATATCCAAAAAAAAAAAGCATGTGGAAAAATACTCAGTTTCACAAGTCAGGAAAATGCAAATGAAGCCATTCCTATGAACACATTTGCTGAAATTAATCCTTCAATGAGAGGAAGCTGGCCTAGCTCTGGGTTCAATCCCCAGCACCGTACACACGGAGGACAGTAAGGAATGCCTACAATCCCAGCGGTCAAGAAGCAGGATGGGAGGCTCAGAAATTCAAAGTCATCCTTGGGTACAAAGCAAAAAGTTCCAGAGTGGCCTGGGACTCACATGAGACTCTGTCTTGAAACAAAAACAAAAGCCAACAACAACAAACAACACACACATACACACACACAGACACACACAGACACACACACACACACACACACACACACACACACACACCATTCTTCCACCATCCACCTCTCACACCCTCATCCCACCCCTGCCAGGTCAGCTTCTGGAAACTCCAGGAGGTCTAGTGCTGAGAGCATTCTCTTTGGGATACTCTGGAACCCTTAAGAATGTTCTGTCCTGCAGGGCAGCGGTGGCACACACCTTTAATCCCAGCACTCCGGGAGGCAGAGGACAGGCAGATCTCTGTGAATTCGAGGCCAGCCTGGACTACAAGAGCAAGTCCAAAGCTACAGGGAAACCTTCGGAAAGACAAAAACAAAACAAACAAACAAAAATAAGAGCGCTATTCTCAGTGGAGAGCTATAAGCCATA
Source organism: Microtus oregoni (assembly GCF_018167655.1). Taxonomy (NCBI): domain Eukaryota; kingdom Metazoa; phylum Chordata; class Mammalia; order Rodentia; family Cricetidae; genus Microtus; species Microtus oregoni. The sequence continues at coordinate 14,163,600 of NW_024543221.1, forward strand.
ATTTATCCCAAACAAATACCCCAGTTCAGTCAGTACAGCATTGCTGACAACTGGAAACAACAGGTTGTAGCTGCAGTTTTTAAAACAACCAGCAGCAAACAAGGGGAGCCCGAAGCAGGGCCTTAGTGCCTCTACATGTTCACTAGACGTGATTCCATGTCCCGCTTTTAAAAGGCTGTTTTAAAAATATGATGGGAAAGTTTTCAAAAATATTCCAGAACATGAAAGTTTACAAATAAAATTACGGAAAATAAAATCTGAAGTACAAAAACTCCAAAGTGGTTGCATCGTGTGCGCAGACAAGGCTCCTGTCTCATTTCTCATCCTAGAATACCGAAGGAAACAATCAAGAACACGAAGCTCAGACTCTGAGAAACCGGGGGTCAGTCTCACAACAGTATCTGAATAAATGATTCTTGTAACTTGGTTATTATTATTACTATGCTTTTAAAATAATTTTAAGCTATAGACCTAAATGAAAGCTAAAACTATAAAAAATATTTCAAGACAAAAGCCCTAGGGGAAATTTGGGAGAGTGTAAACCAGGAGATTATTTCTTAATAGGATGTAAAATCTTAAACCATCTATAAAAAAAAAATAAGTAACAAGCTTAATCAAAATGTCATGCTGTTGTCCCTTAAACAAGATCACGGGCCCACAAGATGGCAAGCTGCAGCATGGATGTGTTTTGTATCTGCATTTAACAAAAGAACGGTGTGTGCAATGCATGAAAAGCCCCGTGTTAACAAAAAGATACCTCAACCTGGGCAAAGGGGGAAAACTGAGCAGATTCCACAAAGGGAGCGCTAATAATAAACACACAGGAAGAGGGAACGGACAGTACAACGAGATGCCACCACATGCCACTAAAATGCCAGAATTAAAGACATATGGAACCCAGTGACAGCAAGGAGGTGGAACAGCCATGGCACCCTCCCAGTGCTGAGAAAAGGGAGCCTCATTTTAAAAAGCAGTTATTAGCCTGACAGGGAAACACTGACTGCCTACCACACCATCCACTCCAGTCTATCAAAGACATGAACATTTGCTCACAGGGTTCTTATGCAAAGCGAACATGGTGGCTTAGCTGAAACATTCCCCAAGTGGAAGCAATCCAAATGCCTGCCAATAAGTAAGTAAAGGAATTATCATCCATCTGCACGATAATAGAGTGTTAGGCCACAATGAAAAGAACTAAAGAAAAAAACTCAACTCATTGATATAGCCATCAGTATGGAAGAATTTCAGGGTTATCTTGCTAAGTGAAGAGTACCAGAGATGAAAGAGGTGCACGCCGTGTAAATGCATTTATACAGGAATCCAGAAAACACAGACTGAGTCAGAGCTGCGAGTCCGTGGTCACCGGTGACTGAAGGAGGGAGAAATGGTGGATGGTGTCCTGTTTAACTTTCTGTTGCTGTGAGAAAGAGTTCATTTTATCTTACAGCTTACATCATGCAGGGACATCAGGACAGGGACACGAGGAAGGAATTCAAGGCAGGAACCGAAGCAGAGACTCCGTAGGAACACGGCTCACTAGCTTGCTCCCATGGCTTGTCCAGCTACCTTTTTATACATCCAGGACTGCAGTGGACTGGACCATCCGTATCTATCATCAATCACGGGACTGCCCCACAGACATGGCCACAAGTCAATCCAAGGGAGGCAGTTCTTCAATTGAGGCTTCCTCTTTGCAGGCATGTCACACTAACAACCGAGAAGCCATCACAGAGAACCAGGGGACGTGGTGGAACTTGGGGTGCCCGTGGTGACAGTTCTATTGACATTCACTTTTCTCAAAGACAAACTGTCTACTTTGAACAGTTGTAGCGAGTGATGTTTACATCAGACACCGGGAAAGTTAGTGAAGCTGCTTCCCGTCTTCTGTGCTTCTGTGTTCTCTGATGGATGAGAGCTACACAAACGGCATCCTTTTGCTCATGGTCCTTTGTCCTGTCTGATGTTGTATTGTCTTTAACTGCTTCATGTGCACCCACAAGAGTGTGTGTGTGCGCGCACACACAGAGGAGCATCAAAAATCCCCAAATGCTGGAGTATGTGAAGGGAAAGTCCCTCTATCATGGGATTGGGAGTGCAGATGGGGTTATGGGGCTTGGCATGCAGCAGGGCTGGGATGAGCTGCTTTGGGCTGGTGTTCTGTAGGGACCAACCAAGATGTGAAGAATTCAGCAAAAGCAGAAAAGCTCAAAGGAGGGTGGAAGGTTCCAGACCATGTGGAGCATGCTCACCCCCTCCTGTAGCAAGCATGCAGCTTTCTGCAAGTCTTTATTCAGCTCCACGTCTGAGTAGACTTTTGGAGGGGAGAGATGCGGAGAGAGGATCTATGTCTGATGACAAATGGATCTTTGTCTAGTTTGGGCAAGTGTCACCAAATTAGGGCTCTCTCCAGCTGATTGGGGGGACAAGTACTGGTGCCGTAGAGCCATCTCCATCGAGCAACCCCAGAGCCTCCCCTTGCTGTGCGTTATGTTATTCTGCATATGATATGTGCATCAGGTGCTCTTTGCCATCCCCTGGCAGAAAGCATACACAGCGGAGGGGAATTCCATGAGCCTGCTAAGTGGGACGTCAGGACAGAACTATTGTCGGGGTCTATGCCAAGTGCAATTTCTAATAATGCCATTGTCCTGTCATCGGTCTGAGATAATTGTGCTGTGGCGTATATGGCGTTCTTCTAGGAGTAGGTGGAACACATGATATAATAGCACCAGGACTGATCAGACCCAGTCCTCGCTGGAGAGCTAAGAGGCATCAATTCACAGGCTTTTATCCCTGCCGTAAAATCCATCTACATGGCACACAGGAGTGAGACACTCACCTGAAAATACATTGTTAAAAATAATATACGGTGGACCAGCAAGGCAGCTCGGTGGGAAATATGGAGACCTGAGTTCAATCCCCAGGAAAGAACCAACTCCCAGAAGACATCCTTGGCCCTCACGCGAGTGCTATGTCACACAGATGCCCACATTTGTTAAATTTAAAAATAATGTTCGGAGTAAAGAAACGCTCATGTCCCTAGACCCCTATAAAGAGGACAATGGACAGATGACAAATGACATCTATTTCTGTTATTTTAATTTGAGATCTCAGAACTTTGTCACGAGTTATTGGTGTGAGTATATTACACTATTATCTAGATTGCTAGAAGATTCCCCTTCTACCATACCTCAAAAATGGCAATATCATAGACTGTCTAAAGCAGAAGGGAGAAGTCTCAGAGTCCCACCTCAGACAAGGACCTAGAGAGAACTGACGACTTCTGAGAGAGGGGGAATTAGCTTCTCCTGAGGATGAGAGTCCTCATTGGTCATTTAATATAAAGCGGTCGGCCCTGAAATCACATATACATAGACAACAAAAGGGATTCCGCGGGTTTTATTTATATATTTGTGCATAGATATACATATCTAACTCTCTCTGTATATAAAATATATATTAGCAATAATAATTAGGGGAGAAGATGCTGTCACTTTAAGAGTAGTGGGGGACATGGAAAGAGTTGGAAGGAAAGGATTTTGGAGGAGCTGAAGGGAAGAAAGGGAAAGGGGAAAGTGATTTAATTCTATTTAAAATAAAAAGGAACGGTCTGAGAGAGCAGGTCATTAAACGCATGCAGAATCTGTACACATTATTGCTGAGGGATGCTGGGCAAATGCCGGTACCAGTCCTCTATGACGTCACTGTGCTCTTGATTGGCTTAATTGCCAAGAAAACAGGAAAGAACACCTTCACTCACTTCTGATGTTTGGTTTTTGATCAGGGTTGTAGCAGAACCAAGAAAAAACAACTTTGAGAGACTAATTAGTCAGCTAATTAGTCTGCTTGTGTCTTTATTGCCAGCATGTTTACTGGGCCTAGGTTGTCTTGTTTCTTTGAGAATATTGGGGCCCCACAAGAGTAAGGAGATGATGGTATTGGATCAGTGAGTGTGCTCAGCGGAGCCCAGCAGGCCTGACTTCAGTCCAGCTGGGACCCTGCTCTCTTTTTGCCTATAAACTCAGGAAGAGATGGTAGCCTCCCAGATGCTGGGGAAGCTTTGCTGGGTGGGCAGAAGGCTCCGAGGGACTCTAGAAGTCCAGAATCCAGGAATGCACAAATGATGCTGTTTGAAGGCTTGCGTTACAGTCCTCGTGCCCCCATTTTTCAGAGGAGAAAATTGAGGTGGAGAGTGAACAGATGTCTCTTCCCTGAGATGGGGAGTGGAGGAGCTGGAGCTTTTCCTTAGGCAGTATAGGATGAAGCTCTTGTGGCCGCAGTAGGATGAACTCATGAGTTTTCTGCGAGGTGTCCTTCACGCAAGCGTAGGTGCTCAGAAAGGGGCCAGCAGGGTTAGTTAGCTTTCATAATAGGGACAGTCTCAACTGATGTCTATACAGATCTGAAGGTCTTAGGCCGACGAGCAATAGGAAACAGGATATTCACAAACAAATGAGCCTGCTTCTCTGCGTCCACAGCCTGTGTACTAACTGTTCTCTGCATGCTGGAGTTGCACGGGTGTGGGTGCTTCTCAACACCACATGGTGAGGTGACAAGGGAGAGGAGTACATAAGGATGGTACCTGAGTTCTTTTGTCTGGCCTAATGATTTCATAACAACCAATTAAGTTAGTAACCGAGTCTGGAAGTGGAGAGAATCAAGCTTATTAGGCACTATATTGAAGGCAATCGTGTCTTGGCTGGTCACTCTCAATCAATAATTGCAAAGCTGGGAAAGATATTCAAGTTGGTTACTTGCTCCTTCTTCTTCTTCTTCCTCTTCTTCCTTTTCCTCTTCTTCTACTACTGCTACTTCAAACCCCTAGCTCTTCTGCTAAAGTGCTTCAGTATGAAGCTAAGTCTTGGTCCTGTTCCTATTTTGGGGGTTGGGTGGAGGCAGGATGAGACTGTGCCTCCTAAGGAATGGGCATTTGGAGGATTGTCTTTGAAGTTCCTATGCACCTATAACAGAAACGTCAGTACACACCTTTTCTTTTTCGTTTTACTTTTGCAAGTATGCCTGCTGGCTAGCTGTTTTGGTTCTAAGCTTTTGAGGTGTCTCGTGTAGCCCAAGAGGACTTGGAACTTGCTGTGTAGCCAAGGATAATAGACCTGATTCTCGAGTCCCTTGCCTAAGTCCTGGGATTACAGTAGTATGCACCATGCCTGGCCTGGATGGGATTTTAAAGATACCCAGTTCATGCTAATTGACTGAAGAACTCAAGCAAATTTATACACTTTCTCCATTCACACGAAACAGAAGTTTGGTTTCTAAGCATTATCTTATTTGGACTTGACACCTGGATGTGCTATCACTATGTTCAGGAGGACGCGATTTTCAAGCAAATCATGGTTTATTCTATTTTTGCTTTTGAACCTTTCTGTCTCTTGTTGGTAACGTCAGGAAGAGCACATCAGGGCTTACACGGTTAATCAAGGCAAACTGCAGCAAACGCTTCCCCTTCTGGAGCATCTTTCAGTTTATTCTAATTTTTTAATGGAGAAAATGCATTCTTAAATTAAATATGCATAATAAGGAATACTAATGATAAGAATAAAGTGGAATATGTGAGAACGAAGCTAGTGTTGTAAGCAAAATGCATTTGATTTGCTAAGGCTAAAAGCTAGCTCGCATCAGTAAGACTTGGTGCAAAAAAAGAAAAGCCTCATAATGCTCACAAATTGTCCATAATTGTATGGATTTTAAATATAAAAGTTGGCAGTGGCAAAAGCTAAAAGCCATTAGGAGAGACACTATTGTGTAGTACACCGGGAGCAGCAAGTCACAAGCTTAGGAAAAATCCCCCAGCTTGAGTTTTCTAAAAGTTTGATAACCGTACTTGAGGCTCGTCTTGATGTTTACCACAATGCACCCATTGTTCTTCGAGGCATGGCCTAATGCACAGAAGAAGAGAACGACTCATTAGCATGAATAGTCTTCTTCTCCGAAGGTCGCTTACCGCCAAGTTCATTCTTCCGTCTCTCTTCTCCGGTGTAGCTGAACGTTACTAAAGGAGTTTTCGACGACAACCATTAGTCTAAGAGATCTGTGTTTCTCCCTGACACTGGGTCACAGTTTTTAAAGAGTCTTTTTTCCTAAGCCAAGAAGTCATAAAAATAACATTTAATGGCAAAGAGGTTGAGAGAAGAAGGGCACCTTTCCATTCCTTGGGTATCCTCCCAGGGCAGACAGTGTTTCCTCTCACTGGGTTCCCTGCTACAGTCTGTAAGAAGTATGTTGGGGCTATAGGGTTGGATGGCTCAGTGGTTAGGAGCATTTGCTGTAAGAATGGCCAAGATCAAAAACACTAACAACTTATGCTGGAGAGATTGTGGGGAAAAGGAAACACTTCTGCATTGCTGGTGGGAATGCAAGCTGGTACAACCCCTTTGGATGTCAGTGTGGCAATTTCTCAGAAAATTAGGAAACAACCTTCCTCAAGACCCAGTAATACCAGTTTTAATACCAAAGGATGCTCAATCATGCCACAAGGACATGTGCTCAACTATGTTTACAGTAGCTTTGTTTGTCATAGCCAGAACCGAGAAACAACCTAAATGCCCCTCAATTGAAGAATGGATAAGGAAAATGTGGTACATTTACACAATAGAGTACTACACAGCAAAAAAATAGTAATAATAATAAAATAACGACAGCTTGGATTTTGCAGGAAAATAGATGGAGCTAGAAAAGATTATTTTGAGTGAGGTCACCCAGACACAGAAAGACAATTATCACATGAACTCACTCATAGGTGGTTTTAAACATAAAGCAAAGAAAACCTGCCTATAAACCACAATCCTAGAGAAGTTAGACAACAATGAGGACCCTAAGAGAGACTTACATAGATCTAATCTACATGAGAAGTAGAAAAGGACAAGATCTCCTGAGTAAACTGAGAGCATGGAGACCTTGGAGGAGGGCTGAAGTGGGGAGGGGAGAAGTAGGGAGGAGAACAGAGAAAAATGTAGAGCTCAATAAAAATCAATTTAAAAAACTATTTTTTTTAAAAAAAAAAAAAAAGAGCATTTGCTGCTCCTGCAGAGGACCTGGATTCAGTTCCCAACCCCCACGTGGTGGCTCACAACTGTTTGTAACTGCAGTTCCAGGGCTCCAGCGCCCTCTTCTGGCATCCTTGGGACTGCACACACACGGTGCACAGACATATATGTGGGCAAAATGCTCGTAGACATTAAATTTAAAAATGAATGGATCCCTGAAAAGTATATGCCTTATACTGTTAATAACAGCAAACTGAAGCATCCCCTCCTTATAGTGCTTCTTTCAGCTATTATTATTATTATTTTATTTTGAATGAAACTGTTTAGCTTTCCCAGTGTCTTTCTGAAACTTAGTGGGATGGTCCTGAAATGTTTTCCAGATACAGAAAGCGCTTGGGGACTTTGTGCTGGTATTCTGGGCCAAGGGGGCTTTCAAGAGTGCCGACTATTTCATACTGGGGACCAGCAGGTTTTCTGGGTTAGATGTTTAGGGAATTTAGCTAAATTGAAGGGATTCCCATGGTTGCTGAGAAACAGTGCCATTTGCTAGAGCTCTTTGTCCATTTCAAATGACTGACTCTGTCAACTTGTGTGTGTTATGGGAGAAGGTGTCGGGACAAACTTCTGTCTAGATGTCACCATGAAGGTATTTCTGATGGGACTAGCATTTCCAGCAGTGGAATCTGAGTGAGGCCAGCGACTCCCCATCCACCTCAGCCAACATGTCGAGGTGTTGACAGGCCTTCGAGCAAACACCTGGGTGTCCTGAAGCAGAGCTGTCTGCCATGTAGGTACACTGTGTGCCGTGTAGACACGCTGTGTGCCGTGTAGGTACGCTGTGTGCCGTGTAGACACGCTGTGTGCCCTGTAGACATGCTGTGTGCCGTGTAGACACGCTGTCTGCCCTGTAGACACGCTGTCTGCCCTGTAGACACGCTGTCTGCCCTGTAGACACACTGTCTGCCCTGTAGACACGCTGTGTGCACTCTAGACACACTGTCTGCCGTGTAGACACGCTGTCTGCCCTGTAGACACACTGTGTGCACTCTAGACACACTGTCTGCCGTGTAGACACACTGTCTGCCCTGTAGACACACTGTGTGCACTCTAGACACACCGACTGCCGTGTAGACACACTGTGTGCCCTGTAGACACACTGTGTGCCCTGTAGACACGCTGTCTGCCCTGTAGACACGCTGTCTGCCGTGAAGACACGCTGTGTGCCGTGTAGACACACTGGCCGTGTAGACACGCTGTCTGCCGTGTAGACACGCTGTGTGCCCTGTAGACACACTGTGTGCCCTGTAGACACACTGTCTGCCCTGTAGACACACTGTCTGCCCTGTAGACACACTGTCTGCTGTGTAGACACACTGTCTGCTTTCCACAGTACACATTTCAAACTCAAGGCTGTGAGACAAACCAATGCCTTCCTGAATTGTAAGCCTTCTGGTAGGTTCTATAGATTGCCTGGTCCCTGAAATCATATACAAAAGTATAATTTCACAAATCAGCCCATTGATTATATATGTCTAATTTGTTGGTAACAGAATGTATCGAATGTAAGAGATTGCAATGAAGGCTACACAACATGAAATTATATAAACTTACTTTCTGGTTTTTTTTTTTTTTTTTTTTTTTGGTTTTTCGAGACAGGGTTTCTCTGTGGTTTTGGAGCCTGTCCTAGAACTAGCTCTGTAGACCAGGCTGGTCTCGAACTCACAGAGATCCACCTGCCTCTGCCTCCCAAGTACTGGAATTAAAGGCGTGCGCCACCACCGCCCAGCTATAAACTTACTTAAAACAGACGATTTTGTGATTTTTAAGATTCAGCTGGGCGGTCTCAAGTGTGAATGGTACAGATGACAACGCTGGGATGCGGGAAGACGGACACCCTGGTAGGTGGAAAATCTCAACTCATCTGATGCAGAACTTAAAAAAATGACTAATAGAATTCTGGTACGAAACATATTCTTTTTTTTGTTGTTGTTGTTGTTTTTTCAGCATTTTTAAAAATACTTTAATTCTTTTTTTTCTTTTCTAATCTGTATATATATATTTTTTATTTTTTAAATTTATTTATTTATTAAGTATTTCTGCCTCGTCCCCACAACCGCTTCCCATTTCCCTCCCCCTCCCCCGATCAAGTCCCCCTCCCTCATCTGCTCGAAGAGCAATCAGGGTTCCCTGACCTGTGGGAAGCCCAAGGACCGCCCACCTCTATCCAGGTCTAGTAAGGTGAGCATTCAAACTGCCTAGGCTCCCACAAAGCCAGTACGTGCAGTAGGATCAAAAACCCACTGCAATTGTTCTTGAATTCTCAGTATTCCTCATTGTCCGCTATGTTCAGCTAGTCCGGATTTATCCCATGCTTTTTCAGACCTAGGCCAGCTGGCCTTGGTGAGATCCCAATAGAACATCCCCATTGTCTTAGTGTGTGGGTGCACCCCTCATGGTCCTGAGTTCCTTGCTCATGCTCCGTCTCCTTCTGCTCCTGATTTGGACCTTGAGATTTCTGTCCGGTGCTCCCATGTGGGTCTCTGTCTCTGTCTCCTTTCATCGCCTGATGAAGGTTAATATTCATGAGGATGCCTATGTGTTTGTCTTTGGATTCACCTTCTTATTTAGCTTCTCTAGGAACATGAATTATAAGCTCAATGTCCTTTATTTATGGCTAGAAACCAGAAACATATTCTTTTAACTATTCGGCCTCTAAGACAGGGATAAGCTTGGGGCCGAGTTTGTTCTCCTAATGGGATGACATGGATGTGTGTTGGACAAGCACACACTGTGAAACAGCTTTCTGTCCCTGGACCCAGGCAATCAACTTGAGAAAGAAGAAGTTCATTTGGATCGTGGTTTTTGTTTTGGGGGGTTCAATCTGTAAATGTTTGCTTGGTCCTGTTGCTTTGGATCCTCTGAGTCAAGGGAGAAATTCACGGTAGATCATCTGTTCACCTTGTGACGGAAGAGAGGGGGACAGAGTGCAGAAGGAGAGGAGAGAGAAGGAGCATGCATGTTAGGCTCCATGTCTTACAGGAGGACCAGACAGAAGCCTCACACTGAATCTGCATGAGTCCCTTTAAGTTTTCAAACATCAAAGTATTTTACAACTTGAAATAAAATTAAAAGTCCTTCAGCTTAACTCTGTCTACCAAATTAATCAGTGCCAATTAGAGAGAGAGAGAGAGAGAGAGAGAGAGAGAGAGAGAGAGACAGAGACAGAGAGAGAGAGGGAGCAATGTCAGGGGTAGGAGGAAGCTGTCTCGCTGGAGCACTCCATTAAGCTCATTTTTTATGGATTGAGCTCCTAGAACAGGCATTACTGAGGGGCTCATACATAATATGATGTGGGATTTCATTTATGCTAAAGACCAAGAGGCCATGTGACCAGGAGAAGCCCAGTAGCCAGCATCAGGCAGAGCCTCAGAGTTTAGCACAGGAGATGTAGTCAGTGATGGGTGGATCAAGGACTGAAGGTATCACAGACAAAGCCAGAGAGGGAAGAGGGAAGGAGCGTGAGGTCCAAGAACATACACAGGTCTGGCTTGTCTCAAGCTGGCTGTGCGTGGAGCAGGCGGATGACGGTAAAGAAGATGCAGAAGCCAGAGGACCCGGAGGTTGAGACGCAAAGGACCAGACCCGAGGCTCGCAGGGATGTCGCCAGGGAACTGCTGCTTCCTCCATCAAATTCCTCCACCAACCTCCCTCCAGCTGCCTCTGGACACACTGCCTCTGACATCCTCTCTGGAAAAGTCTGAGTTTATCATCATCAAAAAAAAAAAAGGCAGTCCTTAAAATAAGTATCCATCCTTCTCCAAATGGAATCTTGCCCTGGTGCAGAAACATGTCTCCTAGGATGAACTCAGCCAGACCTGGGGGTGGGGGTGAGGGTGGGGGCGGAGTCTGGGAAAGAAGGGGTTTCCTCCGAAGCAGGATGGCAAGGGAGGTGTTTGTGTTTTTCTGTTTAGGGAGTTTAATTCTTCACGCTTTGTTTGGCTGTCAGAACATCTCATGTTTTTATTCGTGAGCATACATGGTGATCAAGCTTAAGACAAGAAAACTGACGGCGAGTCCCTAGATGCGCCCCCCTTCCCCTCCGCGCAGATGTTGCCGGCGGAGCTGAGCTTTTGATGCTCACTCCTGAGATGCAGTAAACTGAGTTTAGAAGGTTCTCTCCTCCGCTGTTCTCCTTGCGCAGACAACTTACAAAGATAATGTTGGAGTAAAGGAGTTGAAACTGGCAAACCAAGCGGTCTGAAGATGACCAGAGAGAGACAGCATCGGTACTGATGACATTCCCCACAGCCCAGGGACTGTTAGACAAACTCAGCACATTATGGGAATCAGGACAGAGAGCCACCGGTGTGGAACAACACTCTTGAGTCGGAGGCTCAGAAAGCTTGAAGCATTTGCAGGTGAGGGACAGAGCAGTGGGAGCCCAAAGGCCATGTTCACCATCGGAGGAAGGCTTCTAGGAGCACAGTTTCTGAGCTAGGGACAATCAGGGTTTTATTCGCAGGAAGGTGAGCCTTCATCTCTACATCTGTCAGGCTGCAGTCTCCTCCCCCTGAATCCCACTGTGTGGGTCCCCTCCCTTTCTTCTCTTCAAATCTTCCCGAGACCAGAGTCCTGCATTCCCACTTGTTTGAGCCTCATACGACAGAGCCTAAGTCTGGATGGCAGGGTGAAAATTGGATAAACAGCCACACTGACTCAGGGGAGAATTTTTTTTTCACATGTGAACATCTGTTTCTTGAATTTGGCCATAGTAAGACCTAGGGGAAGGAGAAATGCCAACTGATGAAATAACGCCAAGAAGATACAGCCTCATCTTTTTGTGTATTTCAGGAGGATGCAACCTGGATCCTTCCAGCATGAGAGGGAGGAGATTCGCATTTCTTCAGGCTCTGAGTTGATGCCTGATTTTCCTTTAGCAGAGCCCACAGATCTTTTCCGGTGCTTGGTGAGTCTACCAAGGTGCCTGCTTTGAACAAATTCCCACACCTGCCCTCACAAGTATAAACCTCGGATGAAGAAGAGCAGAATCACTCACAAGAGTTCAAGAAGAACTTTCCGTCTTCCAGGCTCTCGGCAATGCACTAGGTCCATTCAGAAGCACAGAAGAAGGAATACATCTTCGCTCAGATGCAGCTTGAAATTTAGAGAAGATGCAGTTATATAGAACAATATAGGGCCAACTACAGCCTAGTGTTCGATGCTAGGATACCCGGGATGACAGTTGTATTCACTTACAAGAGGAGAAGAGGCCGGGGTTGCTGCAGTTGGGGGAAAAAAGAGCAAGGTAGAATCCTTCAGAATCAGGGTGACAGCTCAGCAGAATGCTTGCCTGACAAACACTAGGACCTGAGTTTTGCCTCCAGAACCCATGTTTTAAAAAGTCAGGTGTAAAACTGGAACTGGAGAGATGTCTCCATGGTTAGGCACATTTGGTGCTCTTGCAGAGGACTGGGATTTGGTTCCCAGCACACACATGATGGCTCTTAACCATCTGTAACTACAGTTCCAGAAGATTCAATATCTTCTTCTGAAAGCCACAGGAACCAAACAATGCATACGACATACATACATACGTGCAGGGAACACATTCATACTCATAAATAAAACTAAAAACAATTAAAAAGCAGGGTATAATAGCATTCCTTCTAATCCAAGAGTTGGAGAGTCAGAGACAAGTGGACTCCTAGGGCTGACAGGTCAGCTTCCCCTGGCAGGACATGCTACACCAAGGGGGAGTTCCAAGGTCAGCCAGGGCTCAGACTACGTGGCCCTGTCAATACAACTTCCTCTGTCAGAGGTCATAATATTAACTAACACCCTAGCCCGAGGGAACCTGGCTTTGCATAACACATTTGGCTGACCAATCCTTATGACATCATACCTAGAGGTTTTAAGTAAAGAATTTAGTAGGGGTTAATTTTCTTCAAATGAAGTCTTACATAGAGTCTCAGTTCTTAAGCTAGAAGGTGAACAAGACTAAGAGAATCAAGCCAGTCAACAGAGGGAGTCCACCTGCCAGCTTCCGGTCTTGGTCTGCCTTCCCACCCATCTCTGACTTTGCCATAGGATCTCTGGGCTGTAGAACTTAATAAATACTTTGTGTATCTCAGCTAGGACGGATGTAGCAGAATATTTGACTAAGAAAAACTGTAGTCATGAAAATAGATACCCAAAAGTAATGGCCAAGTGTGGCTTCAATTATTTGGAGCTCTCAGAGCCAATTAGTTTTTGCTTTTCTTGATTTCGTTTACACAACCTGAAAGAAGTTGCTTCAGCTCCAGACCACACACCTTTACTCGGGAAACAAAGAAAGAAGGGCACTGGGGCAATTGCAGCTTTTTGGGTTGTGTAGAGCACTGCGTTTGATGCCCAGAACCTTGTCAAAAATTAGTCTCTGCTAGGAAACCAGTGGCTCCTCTCTTGCTGGGAGCAGCTTCGTATAGGTTCCTACAGGATCCTACAGAGCAGGTCCTGAGGAAGGAGAGTGTGACAAAAGATAGAAGCCGAAGGAGAGAGAGCTGGCATCCTCAACGTCCTCTGCAATTCTGACTGGCAGACACATGTCATCCAGTGAGGATTTCATACTTCCTAGAATTGCTAGTCTTAAGAAAACAGTATTTTGTCTTATGAGTGAGCAGCATAGGTTGTCCAAACAAATGCAATTGCCTGATCAGCCAGAGGGCTGGCTTGCTGAGCAAAATGAGCTGAATGTAGTGTAATAAAATAGAGCTGACTGTGAACTCAGTGAGATGTGCCCCAAAGCCCGTATGTGTACACACACACACACACACACACACACACACACCTGACTCACACAGCTAGGGACCCTTGACCAGTCTATCTCTGGCTAGAGTACCAGGGCCTTCTCTGTGGAGTGTGGGACTGGACCTGACAGGCAGACAAAAAGCAATTCTTGATCACGTGTCCCTTTGTTATCACTTTGCTTCTGGAGAGTTAGTCCAGGAAAAGATTCAAAATTAGGAGGCAGGCCATATGGGCAATTAATGGGATTTTAAATTTTTATAGAGAGAACAGAGTTGCTGGATTCTACCAGAGGGTCCTTTAAGTCCATACAGTTACAGACCAACATATTGCAAGGGAGGTTTCCTCTCACATGCAAGCACCTTGCCTCCTCCCACTTTGTAAAGGCTGACCCCACAGAAGGGAAACCCAGCAGCAAGGAGACGCTGCCTGAGGAGTGACCCAGGCTTCATTCAGTGGCAGCCAACAAACCAGCCCTTTGGTCCTTGTTAGTGAGGTTTAGTTTACCCTCCATCTTAAGCCTAGAAAGAAACCTAAAGGCGATCCCCACCCCACCCCACCCCTGCCAGGGTCTCCTGCACATTTGTGAGCTGTGAAATGGGCTCTTCAGCCAGAGATGCGTACATAGGCCAGAATAGAATGGAGGAAGACTAGAAAGAGGCTCACAGGCAGTCAGGACCAGTTATGGGGGCAGTTGTGTGGCTACAGAGATCACACTGCCTCAGTCTGATAACCTGAAAATGGCTTCAGATTAAGTGCAGGAGGGTGGAGCCTTATGAGGCCCAATGACCGGAAGTGAGAGAGGTGAAGGGCAAAGCAAGAAAAAGGGCAGGTGAGGAACAGGAAGACGAAAGAAGTGAAGAGGAAGAGGGGAGGAGGAGGAACCTGGGTCCAATACTAGTGAGGTGTGTGTGTGTGTGTGTGTGTGTGTGTGTGTGTGTGTGTGTGTGTATGTGTGTGTGTGGTGTGAGAAAAGGGGGAAGACAGAGACAGAGAAGAAGGGAAGAAGGGAGGGAAGAAAAAGAGGAAGGAGACAGGAAGAAAATGAGAAGAAAGAGGAAGGAGAGAGAGATGGGAGAGGGCATATGGAACAGAATCCTTCTGAACCCTTCGGAGCTGTTAAGAATGCCGGGAGGGGGACTTATCGGGGGAGGGGGAGGGAAATGGGAAGCGGTTGCGGGGACGAGGCAGAAATCCTTAATAAATAAATAAATTTAAAAAATAAAAAAAATAAAAAAAAAGAATGCCTTGCAACAACTAGGCACCCGCCTTGCTGATTATGACTCTCCACTGTTTATTTCTCGTCTGATCTTGCAAGATCTGCTACCCTACGTGGGCTGGACACTCGGCAGACCATGCCGGTGGTGTCGCTCTGGGGCAGTTTCCCAGCCCAGGCCTCCAGCATTAGTTCCCCAGGTCAGCCTCGACTGACAGTGACTTGCTGCATCAGGAGCCAGTCAATTGTGTCAGGTGCTTAGGAGCCCGGCTCCTCGCAGGGGGCGTGGTCTCCACACAGGGGGCGTGGTCATGGCTTGGCCCTGCTGGGTAGCAGTTTACCTTTCTGGCTCTGCAGCACTGCCCTGCCTGCACTGGCTACAGTCTCCTTTAGGGAAGGCAGGAGGTCTCAGCATCTCCTCTTCCCTGAGAGACCGACTAAGGGGGAAGCCACCCTGAGTGTGAGGGTCACCATCCAGTACTCTTGGGGCCCAGAAAACTAAAGAGGAGAAAAGAAGAAACCTGGTTGCTACCCTGCACTCCTGTACCTGCCTTTTAGGACAGATGGGAATCTCCGACCCCGAAATTCTGCTTCCTGAAGTTCTTTCTCTCCGTTGCTGTTGCAGTGGTGGCTTATTTCAATCTCAGAGGCAAGAAGATAGAATGTGAAAGTTTATGCAGGGTGAACTAGTATAATAATAATTCAAACATAAATCTTTGTTTCTAGAGAAGACAGCATACTATTGCTACGGAACCAAACTACTATCTACTCAGTGACTTAAAACAACGTGTATGTATGTTGTCTTACATTTCTGAACCTTAGAAGCCTAAATCAAAGTGTTAGCAAGGCTGATTTTTTAGAGCTTGAAGAAGGGACACCCTTACCCTGAACTTTTCCAGCTTCTAATAGCCACCTTCACTCCATGGCTTGGGGCCCCGTCCTTAATCCACCCAAGCCCTTGCTCCCACATCCTGGCCCCTTTCCCACGACTAGCTAACCCTTCTAACTTCCTCCTGAAAATTCTGTGATGGGAGTGGACCTAGCTGGACACCCCTTCCCCCCACCCCCCGCTCTCAGGACACCTCACTTGACCACATCTGCAGAGCCTTCATGGCCATGAATATCGACTCTTTACCTGTTTGTCAGATGAACACATATGTTTTTGTGTTTTGAGGAAAGAGTATTATTCTATCTACTGTAGATAAGGCTGGAGCTGGGGAGCTGAAGGAGGCAGGAGGGAGGGTTTTAACCAGAGCAGCCCAGAAGCAGAGAGTGGAGACAGGGGTCTCCCGCATGCACAAATCAGTGGCGACTAGCTGTCAGCAAAGATAGCCCCATCTCCAGCCCAGCGGAGGGATCTCTGAGCTGCTTGGAGCAGTATGACCAACACAGATGGCGAGACCAGCTCTGGGAGGCGGCAGCAACAGCAGCAGGGCATCTTGTAACTAAGGTGATGGCGCTAAGGACAGTGAGCATCAGGCAAGAAGGCTCACCCATCCCATGGGCTTTTTTTGGGGGGGGGGCTTTTTAAAATCCTGTAGGCAGAGTTCTTTAGTGACCACATATAGTGTAAAGTAGGGGAGAGGCATCCCCTGATTGACAAGCAATGACTATCTGGACAGGATGACAGAGGAGAGGAAGCAAGACTGGGTAATAGTTCACAATTTTATTCTTAAACGCATGCGACATGAAGCCTTAGTGTTGTGCTCCCAAACTGACACTTGTGGGTGTTAACAGACTTCGTGCCATGATCCTAGAGGCCAGAAGGGCAGGTGAGGTCATGGCTTCCTGACCCTCCATGCCTCTCACAGCAGGATCAGCCATCGTGAGATGCCTTCTTGCATAGCTCCTTCCTCGGGGTCTAAACCTACACAACCTGCCAGTTAGCCAGGCTCCGTCCACAGCACACAATATCTGAATAACAATAACCATATTAATCAGTGGATCCAGAAGGAGGAGGAAAAGAAAGGTGGTAGGGTATTCCCAAGACGAAATTAATTTCTTTTTATAATCTGCAAGGGTTTATTTCACAAATTCATGACCCACCCCACGATGTTTGTTCTTTATGACGAGCCATAAAAATGACACAATACATTAGCCAAGTTCTTCGTTCTGCTAAAATGACCATATTCAAAAATAATAGCGGAGACTTGTATCCACAATGCAAAAGATGCTTGAAGTAATTGGGGCTTAATTTGTACACAAACTGTCAAGGCAGTTTTCCTCACGGCCTGCATCTTCTGAATTCATTAGTCTCTAATTACGGCCAGTGGGGACCAGCAGTTAGAAGGTTAAAGAGGTTCTGACAGGCCTAATCATTGCTCAGGAAGCTGAAAATGTATGCGCAGTCTCGGCAGATGGGGTGAGAGCGGCTGCTGCCAAGTGATAACTGTTTACTCCTTTGCACCTCCGAAGCTGTCATCCTAATAGGCACATTTTAAATTTATTAATGCTCTAGTTACAATGCATACCCAGGCTCTAATGGTATGTCAGCCTCGGTATATAAACGGAGCAATTAACAAGTATTACCTGGTAATAGTAAAATTATTTGTTGCCTGTTTGATTTTTTTTTTTGGAGGGGTGGGGGTGGAGGGGAGTCTCATTCCTGGAAGAACTGTCCCAGGAAAAGCCTCCTTGAGTTAGGATGTCACGAGAGCTCCGCTGAGGTTGGCTTTCCTCCTCTGATGTAGCAAACGAACCAGAATGCCTTCTCCTGGCTTCTCCCCAGCCAGTTTCATCAGCTTTGGTTTCTGACCTCTCCTGCTGGAATCTGGTAGTTGGGGACAGCTTATGTGAAAAGCTGGTTTGGACTTTGGGGAAGAGGAAGCACATGCCAGGCTTTGTAGAAATTGGGTCTCTCTCCTGACCACATGGAATGAGTGTATTGGGGTTGCTAAGCACCACTGGGGGACACGGGTACCTACACCATCAAAGTTACTTACGGGTCATGGGCGATGGTTCTGGAAAGCTGTTCCTTTGGAGTCCCCGCTGAACTTGCAGACAGCTTCACCCCACGGTCTTGTTTACTGAGCATATACTTCATGCTTCTTGTGAGGTTCCTAAGTTTCCTGACCCTTGTGAGGTCCCCGTGCTTCCAGGGTTGAAGAGGCCCCTGCTCCCTCTTGTAGTCTGTGAGGTCCCCGTGCTTCCAGGGTTGAAGAGACCCCTGCTCCCTCTTGTAGTCTGTGGGCCACTGCTGTACAAGGGACCCTGTAGAGTGAGAAGCCAGGGTCCCAAATTCATGCTAACTCATAAAAGTAGAGGGCTCCTCATGATTTTTAATTTCCCTTTCCACAGTTGCCAGCATCACAGGCCTTTATCCTTCAGCCAGAGCTCTAAAGCTCACTACTCATCAGCAAGAAGTACCAGAGAAAGAGAGAGAGAGAGGTCTCCTGTCTTCCCTGTGACTGCTGCTACTGCGCTGCACGGGCTGGTAATGAAATGCAGTGTTTAGGGTACCAATTGTTTCTGTGTCGGAGGCTGCAGATGTGCAGACAGCCGGAATGTGCATTCCCCCTCTGCGGGCTTTGTGGAGATGGCAAGATTCATAAGTGTTCTGAGAACGCGATAAGGTGTTAATCTCAGCAACAGAGCAATTATCTGTGTCTGACCACTGCTCTTGCTAGCTGTCGCTAGTCCGTGATGGCTAATTGATTTACACCATATAGAGGCAACGTAACAGCAACAACACGTGTCTTGGCGACTTTGTACTCAGTAGAAGCTGTGGTTACATTTCCCCAGTAGGTGATCTGTGTAGAGTCTGGGGTTTTCTGTTGTTGTGGTTTTTGCTTTTGTTTTTGTTTTGTAACCACAGTGGAAAGATACTGTGCTGGATAGTTTCGAGTCAACTTGACACAAGCTAGAGTCATCTGGGAAGAGAGAATGTCAACCAAGGAACTGCCTTCTTCAGACTGACTTGTACGCATGCCTGTAGAGACCGGAGGGCCCAGCCCACTGTGGGTGGTGCCACCCTAGGCAGATGGTCCTGGGCTGTGTAAGAAATCAGCCTGAGCAAGCCATAGAGAGCAAGACAGTAAGGTTTGGTCCTGCATGGCCTTTTCGTCAGGTCTTCAGTTTCTTCTATCTCAAGATAAGGAGTTGGCTTAGCCAACTTGTAACATCTGAGATTGTTTTGTTATTTCTCAAAGTCCGCAGTCCTATGAATTGAAATGTCATATGGCCAGGAAGAAGCTGTGCCATGAAGCCTGTGAGTCAGGGACGGGTCACGTCTTTTATCTTCACCTCTCATTTTCAACTTGGATGTTTAATCTGTTTTGACCATTCTGTTTATTTTTAACCTTTTTTTTTCTATCTGTGCACAGTGGATTTTTCCAGCTGCTTGCTGTATTTTCGCTATATGAGACAACCATTCATTTTTGAAGATTGAAAAAAGAAAGGAGGAAAATAAACCCTGTTTTCAACACGGCTTTAACAGAAAAGCCAGGAAAGAGTGTCTAGACACACTCTGCAGTGGGTGTCCATTGGTGTGATGGGACATCATAGGGAGAAGGGATGCCCTTTGGGTCTATGAATTAGGAGTATGTGTGGTCACCCCATGTAAGATCCCCGTCTGTGTCCCTGGTCAACCATCTGGCCTCTTCAAGTCCTCCTTTCCCCAACTGTGAAGTAAAGATGTTTGGCTGAGTAACTCTAAGATCTTTTTCATTGTCAGTGTTGATGAAAAACAGAATTTTCTTCAAAATTAGAGCAATGGAAAGCAGTGGTATAGAAGAACCAGCAACTGGAAGAAGAAAAGGGGGGGGGGGCTTTGAAAGCTATTTGTGGGAGAAGTTACTAAGAAAGCTTGTCCTTAACAGAGAGGAGATCATTGTGGTACGACTCATACTCAGTAAAAAGAAAGATATTAGTCAGGGCTATAAAAGTAACTATTTAAAGAGATGGTTCTGTGTTCTCCTGCTCCCTTCAGGAGCATCTTTCGTCTCCTCCTCTGAGCTGCCTGTGTTCTGAACGTGCTGCTGCTCTCTCGGTGATGGAACGGAGCCTCCTCCATCCTGTAGAGGATGCTTCAGAGAATGGGCCATCCACATTAGCTTCCCGGAAGCTTGGTGGAAGGTGAGCAAAGGGTTCACACTTCAAAGCATTCTTAAGAGATGTACAAGACTGAAGTTGGAGAACCAGAGTTCTAGAAAGTAGAGGCAATGGCCACACAGAGGTCTTCCTTCTGAAGACTCTGCTATCTGCCTCCCAACATTGCAAAGCTGCCTTTCAGCTTTCTCCAGGGAAAGTGAAAGCCTGGCATGGTGGTTCCTGTCTCAGGAGCAAGGGCTTTGATCTACAGGTCAAGGGCAATCTAGACAAACTTAGTTCTGCCCAGAGGCTCTTCCGGTGTGCTGTGGTTTTTGTAACTGGAGCACGGTGGGCTTTGTGACATGAGTCACTTCTACTGTTGTCCTTAGATGTTGAACTTCTGCAAACATTCACTATGAAGCGTCAGTGACATGCGGAGATCCAAGAGAAACCACTTCCTGCTCCCAACACGCACATTTCAATGTGTACCCTAAGCATGCGAAAGGTCCCTTTCATTGCGGTTTCCTCCATCTGCGGCTGCCCAGGGCTTCCTTAGAGATGGGAGATGCCACAGGATGGAAATCTTAGTTTCCAGGTTTGGTTTTGGAAAATGATCTCAAGCTGCAATGACTTAGCACCCTTGGTCTAGTTCACCTGGGTGCAAATGCTGGCTCCCCACTGTGTCGTGGGAACAAAGCCAGACGGTTCCTCTTCTGTGCCTCGGTTTTTAGAGGACTCGAGGTAGGGCTTATCTTCTAGGGTTGTGCTAAGGATGCGGTGAGCCGATACATGTAAAATTCAGAGAAAGCCAGCACTGGCTAAATGTTAGTGGCGGTTAATTCTAGACCATCTGTGGGCAGGTTCCGTGGGGACAGGACATGTCCAACAACGGAGCTCAAGTTCAGATGAACCCTGCACTGGCTTTAATGTTCTATTTTTACTGTCTTGAAATTGTAGTCATTTTTGGCAAGGAGCTCCCCCCGACTCCGTTTTCATTTCTTTTCAACCAAGCCCCAAAAGGATGCAGCAAGTCTCCTCCTGAAAGTGGGTGAGTCTACAGGCTAACATCTCCGTGGCATTGAAATCAAGACGGCCCCACCTTCACATTATCAGAAAGGTCAGATGCTCCCTGAAGAAAATGTGCTTGATAATTGTGCTAAGGTAAATATTCTTTGTATATTTGCACAGAGCCAGTGATTACCTAGCTTTGGTTGTGCAACTTAATGATAATACTACGGCACACTTATATGCCTGCTGCATCGGCTGGACTTCTGTAGTTATCAACGCTGAAACACACAGAAGTCAGGTCTTAGAGTTAAAAATGTACAGTATGATTCTAAGGTTTTTGTATTACCGTGAGGTATTTTTTATGTGTTCCATTTTTCCCTCCTGAACATAAAGACAGTGTCTCACTTCTCTGCATTCTGCGGTGTCCGTCATGCCCGTTGGCAACCAGTCATTACTGAGTGGCTCTAAGGACAACCAATAGGATGATCATATGTCATTCATCTTGAGAGTAGGGATGAAACTGATGCGCACTTGGCCCTCCTTCCAGCACATATTCTGATTGCTTTCAGTTCATTTGCTGTGGTTCAATTTTAAAACCCAAGGAGACATATAATTTATACATATAATTTAAAAAGTTATAGAAGGAAGGGAACCTTAGTACTTGTTTGTGTGGAAATTGCTAGAAACATCCCACAATGAGCAAAGGATTTGGTTCCCTAGTATCCCAGTTGTAGGGTCTTTTTTTTTTTTTTAACACGCTGATTATTAGAGTTGTGTTTGAGCTCAGAGCTATTTTACAGTGTCTGACTTTGAAGATAAGGAGACTGAAGCCCACCGGGATTCGGATTTCGGAAGGATAGACAGTTTGTCAGTCCTTGAAAGGGCTTTGCTGGTGTCCCAGGTCAAAAGTGATCCATGTGGTGGGGATACAGACTGGGTACCGGCGGGTCCACCAACCTGGGCAACAGACTGATCATGAACTGGGTGTCACTTGATACTACTGACAAGCTCCCGGAATAGGGCATCTTAGTCTTAACTCGCTTCCCTCCACCAGGTCAGGTTCTCTCTTAGAAAGACTAGAGTTTATCAGTTAAGTATTTTTCTGTCCCTGCTTGTTGATGTGTCCTGGTTTTGTGGAAAAGATGGCAAGCATGGCTTTAAGCATTCTGCGTCCACATGGATACCATGCTAAATTCTGTTAGGAGTAGTGGAATACAGGTAGTTTCTAGTTCTGGTCCTGAAGATCCCCGAGAGGAATGCTGGGCCCCCTGAAAGTACCTTGTGACTCCAATGGAAGGGTATGGAAATAGGAAGCATATTCTTTGAGGCTTCAGAGCCTCAACTATAGCTTGTGCATCTGGCTTCCCAGATGGGCTAATGTAAGGCCTCTTGTCTTGTTACTTGGGCAGTGGGTCCTCCTGCTCCTATGCCTCTGGCCAGCACCACTGGAGATTGGACAGTGCCTGTCACTATTCAGACAGCAGCTTGTGCAAGCCACAGCAAGGACCAAAGGAGGTAGACAACCTCATGAGATTCCAGTTTCTTGCCAGTGCAAACCCTAGGCCACTTTCCAGGAGGCACACACTTTAGTTTGGGTATCAGCTGGGCGGGGTGCACAGTGGGGGTGAGTCCAGGGCAGCAGGACTCCTGTTTACCAGGTGGACATAGGCTAACAAGGGAGGTTGAAAATAAATGAATTGTTACACAAATCCAAATTGTTCACCTAAAAATGTGAGACATATGAGCTTCAACTGACTAGCAAGAAGGGCCTGCCCCAGGAATGCGAAGAACCCTTAGAGACCAGTGATGCACAGAGTTCCACTATCAATGATGTGGTCACATTCTCCGTAGGATCACATTGCCCGAGGAGACCTGGGTCTAGAGTCTTTCTCACTGCAGTGAGACCATCTTAATGCTTGATGCCCTTGACTTTATGGGACTCATCAGAGTTTGAGCTGTCAGGACACAGGGAAGATGAGGAAAACCACAAGCCTCATAGGCACAGACTCTTCACTGTCTGAACTGTGAGAAATTCCATTTGTTCCTCCATTTGTTCCTCTGTCAAGTCTACACCTGCCTGATGGGTGAATAAGCCATCTATGCTGGGACAACAACAACAAAAAACTTAAAAAGAGTCCTTGGTCTACTGTAAGATCTTAATGACGTTCTCTTATTATTTTGCCGGTGTGTGTGTGTGTGTGTGTGTGTGTGTGTGTGTGTGTGTGTGTAATGATATCCAAGTCTGAAGATGTCACAGTCACTACATGAAGAGTGAAGACAATGTTTTGGATGCTCGAAATGGAAGGGGAGAGCTGAGCTAGGGCGACCTCCTCTACCTGGAGGGAGAAGGGAGTAGGAATCACCACACCTAAGGAAAGCAGTATAAGTTGCCGATTCATAGTCGATAGACTCCCAGCCCCACCCCCATGTCATTAAACGATTGGTCCAAGGTTTCCAAATACCAACTGTTCATTGAACCCTCAAAAGACGCAGAAGGAGAGCCTGCCTCGTGCGCTTGTCGGTGCACTCGTTTGCTTAAGAAAGAAATGCTGAACCTCTGTTGTGTGTCAGGCGCTAGGAGGACCTTGCCGGAGCCGCCAGAAAACTTAGAATCCAGTAGGACTAGAAAGAGGACACAGAACTGAGGCCCGTACAGTACTACAGTCTCCATTCTATAAAATAAAGCAGGACAGAAGATGAGTCATGGAGCCTGGAACGGTTTGAGCGAGCCCTCTCATGGAAGAGGTATTGTAGGTTGGCTTTTTACTCTTTGCTCTTTTAGGAGGCCTGCCACCCAGCTCCCAAATAAATACACACAGAGACTTATTCTTTCTTATGAATGTCTGGCCTCCGCTTGGCTTTTTTTCTAGTCAATTTTTCTTAAATTATCCCATCTACCTTTTGCCTCAGAGTATTTTCTTTCTCTATTTGTGTATATGTTTCTTTACTTCTTTCTCTGTAGCTGGCTGTGCAGCTGGGTGTCTGGCCCCTGGTGTCCTCCTCTCCTCATTCCTTGATTTCTCTTGCTTCTCATCTCTCTTTTTCTCCATTTATTTTCTCTGCTTGCTGGCCCCGCCTACCCTTTCTCCTGCCTTGCTACTGGCCGTCCAGCTCTTTATTAGACCATCGGGTGTTTCAGGCAGGCAAAGTCACACAGCTTCACAGAGTTAAACACAACATAAAGGGACGCAACACAGGTTTGCATCCTTAAATAAATATCCCACAGCATGAACAAATGCAACGCCTCCTAAAATAATATTCTACAGCCAAGTGGCTTGGGTGAGTGGAAAGAGGTTGCTAGAGGTGAATAGGAACTGGGTGTCCTGGGGATTCACAGAATGAGCAAGAGATGGGAAGAAGACAGGCAGAGGAGTTTTTGTTTCCCTCTGAGTGCTGTGCAAGGGAAGTAGAAAGACGGGGTAGTGTGAAGTGGCAGCTTGAGAGTATAGCGATAGCAGGATGCAAGCCACTGCAAAAGCCCCCACTCCGACTGCTGTGCAGAGAACGGGATTTAAGAGTAGAAGCAGCAACCAGGTGAGGGCCCTTGGGCTAGCCTGGGCAGCAACACCAGGAACTTTGGTCTAGAAGGTAGGAGTCTGACAGAGAAGCGAGTCTAGAGTAACAAGGCTTACACCAGGAGACCTGCGGTCATGGAGATGGGGTGTTGGTGGGGTATATGGGTTTGGAACCTAAGCCAATGGAGGCGTGAGGCTGTCCTTGCAGGGAATAGTGAAGAGGGGAGACCTGGTAGCACACTGACATCTAGGGTGACACCTGCTCCGGATTGGTCCGGTTATTTGGAGTTGTTTCACAGACCCTGAATTAGAAGTTTGATGCTCAAGCTAAGACCAGGAAATTGGAAACTGAGATTTAGGACTTTAGCATCATCACAACACCAGGGGTGGCCCGTGAAAGAGCCATTTTTCCTAGGCAGGGGAAAAAATAAACCAATCATGACACAGTTCTCTTTTTTGCTTTTTGTTTGTTTTTGTTTTTTTCGAGACAGGGTTTCTCTGTGGCGTTTGGAGCCAGTCCTGGAACTAGCTCTTGTAGACCAGGCTGGCCCTGAACTCACAGAGATCCACCTACCTCTGCCTCCTGAGTGCTGGGATTAAAGGCGTGCGCCACCACTGCCTGGCTATGACACAGCTCTTAGGGTTCAACCTGACATCTAAATCTACGACCGAGAGACGATCAAGGTGGGTGTGTGGAGAAATCCGAGGAAGGAGCCCGAAGCTGCTCAAACAATGAGGGAAGAGAAGAGGAGAAAGATCCATTTGTGGGACTCAGGTTCTCCCACTAGAGGCTCTAGTTCTCACAGGAGGGCCTGGGTTCTCACCCTGGAGGCTTGGCTTTTCATGTCAGGGACTCAGGCCCTTCCACCAGGGACTTGGGTTTTCCCATCAGGGGTTAGGGTTCTCTCACCAAGGTCTCGAGTTCTCACACTCCACTGGGGCTTGGGTTCTTACTCCGGGGCCTTGGATTCCAGGGCAGGTTGATGGATATTGTTCCTAAAAAAGACTGTCTAGAATAGAAATACTAAGCGAGAAGGTATTAGTTAAATGGGGCTTTTAGGACCTCTCTATGCACTCTGTGGAGGTGGCTGACTAGTTTTATTATAAGCCAGCTCTCTAGACTAGAGCTCTCACCAGATGCATGCTGGGACTCGGATGCTCCAAGGAAGAAGGAAGTACAGCTCCCTTCCTTTCAAGTCCTGAGCAAGATGCACCTGCAAGCTTGCTAGTCTGGAAATGCTAACTCATTACCAAGTTACTAAGGACATAGGTGTTGCCAAGTTGTCAAAGTGCAGCCAAGGGTGTTTCTAGCCCATAACTCTGGATTAAGGGTCTATTGGGCCTCACAGAATGATGAAGGTGGCCTGGGTGAAATGGCAGTTTTTGAAAGTCTCTGACAAGATTCAGGTCACCAGTTCCAGCTGGACCACTGTTGTTGCTGGCAGTTCCCTCATATCTAACTAAACATTTCTGTCAAATTCTAAAGGCATGGTGAAAAACAAATGGGTTGAACTGGGGATTATCATGTTAATTATGAAAAAAATCAGACACAGAAAGACAAATAGCACATTTTCTCTCGTGCACGGGTTCTAAAATAAAAAGATGGAAATGTATGGGAGACCCCTTTGGGAAGTGGAAGGGAAGTATGGGGGGTCAGGGGAGGCAAGATGGTATGGGGGTGTCAGGGGAGGCAAGATGGTAATGACACATGAACATGGTCAAAATGCATTGTAGCATGGTTAATAAAAACCCCGAGACAGATACTGGAGTTCAATCTGAAGGTCAGAAAATCAAAAACAGCCAGCCACTGGCTCTTACTTCTACCTTAGTCTGAAATGGTGATCCTGCCTCCAGAAATCTCAGAATGAGACTGAATGAGAGCTGTCTCCTCCGGTTTTATATTCCTCTCTAGTGATGGGATTAAAGTTGTGCACCACTACCACCCAGTTTCTATGGCAAACTAATGTGGCTACTGGGATTAAAGGTGTGTGTCACCACCACCTGGCCTGTAAGACTGATCAGTACTGCTGTTTTACTCTCTGAACTTCAGGAAGATTTATTTATTCAAATGAAATGCCACTACCGTGCATTGCACACATGTAGGAGAGTGCCATAATGATGCCCATTGTTTTGCACAATTAACAAGCATTCTCATTTTTAAAAGAGAAGAGTCAGGCAGAGTCAGGGCACGTGGGACATGAGGTGTCGGGGAGGGGCTTCTGTTGCCCCCAGGGGGCAGATTCTGGACTAGGTGGAAGGATTTGTCTTTATTTCTTTGTCCAGTCCCTGGAACAGGTTCAGGATGAGCTTGCTCTAGCAAGACGGTTCTCTATCAGAGTTCATTCCACACGGGTCTGTTGGAGAGAGGCTGGTATCCCAGGCTGTACTTGAACTCCGAGTTCCAGTGGGGTAGAAGAAGCATGGGGTAGGTTGTGTACCCTCTTGGCCTTTCAGAGCTGACTGCTGTGGGTTTTCAGGGAGGTCGTGAGAAGCTCTCCTGGCATCACCAGCAACGCCCTTTTCTCCGTCATTCATCAACGCTGCTGATTAGGGAGCGGGTGCCAATATCTCACCCAAGGCAGCTAAATCAGGATAAATGAATCAGTTTTAATAAAGGGTGATTTCAATTTATCAAATCCTACTTATGTTTCTTTTATTTCTCAGTTTTCTATAGATGCTGTGACATCGCCTGCAAAGACTTCATGCTATGGTCACAGGCTTGCCAGATTTTCCGTGGTCTCTGTGGCTACAGCAGCAGCCATGTTTCATGATTCTAAGCCTCACGGCACACTTTGCATTTTCTGGGCACTGTGTTCGGTACTTTGCACATATTACCTTATTTAATTCTCAGCAATTATATATCATAGTCTCTGTTTAAGTTGCATGTAAGGAAACCAACAGTCAGCACGCCACATGGGCGACATTTGCATAGAGCTATTCTCCATCCTAGCTTTCCAAGTCCAACACATTTCAAAGAATGGTTCTTGAACCACTGAAATCTTAAACGTCTGGGGACTTGGTAAACATATTCCTGGGCTCCTCTTAGACCTAGACAGTCAGAAGCCCTGGAGACATGGTTCTGGAACCTGTGTTTTGAGCACATTCCCAGAGAGACTTGTAGCGTGGTGGTTTGGATAAGGAGTGTTCCCCTAGTCTTAGGTATTTGAATTCTCAGTCCCTGGTGGGCCGCGCTGTTTGGAGAGGCTATTGAGTCAACCTGTCAGGAGGCAAAGCCTTGCTGGAGGAAGTTTGGTCACTGGATACAGGCTTTGCAGGTTTCTAGTCTCCCAAGTCACTCTCTCTGCTTCCTACTTGTGGACCCACTCTGGAACCATAAGCCAAAGGTTTTCTTCCTTGGGTCACTGTCGGTATTTTGCCACAGCCATCGCTGATATATTTATGAACACCGAAGCCAGAAAATCATCTTTCCTGGCTTCTGAGATGCTATGACCACGTGGTATAAATTCAAAATCAAAGGTGTTGGGCCATGGGATGGGCATGTAGGAGGAGCAGAGGTGGCAACCTTCGAGAGGAGCAGCGGAGGAAAGCTGGAAGAAAGGCGTATGCATTTGTCTAGCTTGAGCATATGTGATTTACTTAATCTTGCTCAGGCCCCATTGTATGATTTGCAAACCTAGAGGCTACTGCTCTTCTCCAGATGGTTGTAAGTGCCAGCAAATATGATAGAAGAGTATGAGTCACCTGTATGCAATATTAACGGCGAGGTTGCATGAGCCAGGGAGGTGGTTGGAGTACATGCAGAATTTTGGGGTGCTTTTTAAAGATATTGAGGTGCAGAAATGAACACAAATTTTTCAAAGCTGGCCATCTTGGAGATGTGTCAACTTCTTAGGGGATAAAGGAACCCATTGCTCAGGCCAAGTAGCCATATGCTTTCTCTGCTGTAGCCCTCATTTCCCAAGTTCTTCCTGTGGGATTTAGATGGACTTTCTGCCTCAGTTTCTCCCGTATGCATAGGCAAAAGACAAACACAGATTCCTTCCTGGTTATGCCTGTCAGCATCACTTCCTTTGGCCAGATCTTATGAAATGCCCTCCATATGCTGGGTTGAGAATTACCATGGTTTGGGTATCAAAGGGGCCACACAGCGGAAAAGGGACAGACACACCATGCAGGCAGAGCTTACATGGGAAGTTTATTGAGAAGGGGAAGGAGACTGGCCTCTGGGGACAGGAGTGGTGGAAGAGAAAAGAGAGAAACAGAGGAATGTAGAGAAAGAAAGATAAAGAAGAAGAGAGAGAGAGAGAAGTAGGTGGAGTTTCACCTTTTAAAGGGGCAGGGTGCTGCCTGCCAGGCACACATGGTGTGGTGTAGAGGTGACTCACTATATCAGATCCTCAAGGAGCAGGGCCAGGTTCACCTGGAGGCTAACAGTTAGTCCTTAGCTTGCAGTGCGGTTGATGGAACTTTCAGGTTAGGCCCACCAGGAGAAAGTTACATCATCGGAGATGTGTCTTGGAGGGGATATCAGGGCCATGACTCCTTCCTGTCATTCTTACAGTTCTTAGCCTCCCTGAGGTAAACAGGCTACGTCTTCCACAGGTTTCCACAGTGATGGGCCTTGTGGGTCTGGAAGCATATGAAGCAGTTGAGGCAATGAAAATCTTGCATCTTTGTAAGCTGGTTATCTCAAGTATTATTTTAGAAGCTATAAGAAGCTTCTATATGGCAGTTTGTTTACTTTTCGCCCTTTATAGACAAGAGAAAAGACGCAGGGAGCTCGCCCTACCTGAGCCAGCAAGTGGTGGAGCTCCAGATCTGGCCTCCCCGCACCCCGTCCCACCCACCTAGGAAAACTGTTGGGACAGAGTTGGCCTGAGAGTGTTGTAGGCCTCTTGCTCTTCTGAGATTCTGAAGGAGCGTCCCTGTGGAGCAAGCTCTTCCTCTCCCCAGTCTCAGATAGTGTGGCCTGAGTCATTCAATTAGAGAAAATAATTGGCAGTGGAGAATGCCTCTAGCAGTGGTAATTACCTCCAGTGCCTTGTTGAAATAGCCAAGCTACATTTCAGTTTATGCTGTAAAACCTTAATTATAATATAAACAGCTGCCCTTCAGCCCCGCAGGGGCAGACCTCCCCCGCCTGCCTTTTCTGGCCTGGGAATGGCACTCCCTCACAAGTGGTCAGGGAGGTCCAGAAGTGCAAAGGGGACATGGGAGGGGTGGGGCCGGTTTCTGCATGTAGAGGGGGCCTGAGTGACTGAATCAGGGGAAGCTGAGCTCCAGCACCCATCTTCCTAGGAGAAAGCCACAGTCACAGCCCTACTCCAGAGGTAAGGGTCTGGGAGACTCCGCAGGGCAGATGACCCTAGAGCCAGCCTCAGCCTGGCCAGCATCCTTGGGAGGGTGTACAAAAATGCAAACTTGTTTCAGGACAGCATCACTTTCGATGTATGCTCCCTAGGAGAGGAAACTGAGTCTTCCCTCCTGGAGTCCAATTCCATGCTTGGATAGAACCCTATTTAACTCCCAGTATATACCGCTGAAACTTCCGATTATATCAGTGTCTGGTGTGTTACTGGCTCCATTTGGATGATGAGCAAAAGGTGCCTTGAAAACTCTGTAGAAGGCTCAGTTAAAATAGAGTACCCCAATGATGCACACACACACACACACACACACACATACACAGACACACACACACATACACACATACATACATACACACACACACATACATACATACACATGCATACACATACATACACACATACACACACATACACACACACATGCACGGCAGAGAGGGAGAGGGGGGGGAGGGAGACTTAGTAGATTTAGGTAGTTTAGTTCAAAGGATGGGGGATGAAGGAAAGCCTGACCACCACCAGGCATCTGCAAGGACCCTGGAACTTGGCACTGATGAGGATGCAGAGAAGAAGGCAGAGGGTTAAAGATGCCTGCCGATGTCTGCATCCAGAGACACCAGCCCATTCCTGGACCTTCTGTGCCACAGGGGCAGTTCTACAGGACAGAGAGAATCATAAGTCTTTGTGATAGCATAAGACAATAGTCATCTGCTAGTCAGAGATGGCTTTTCAAAAGCAAGTCCTCACTACTGAGTGACCAAGATAGTCCCTGAAGAGAAAGCATCATGGTCAGAAATTCTTATTTTTTTTCTTCCTTTAAAATACATACACCAATATATTATTATGTACTGGAGTCTAAGAAGACAAGAATCTCATTCGTGGAGATCTTCTATGTAAATACATGCAAATGAACGATGTGCATTTATGTGCTTAAGGATGTTTTAGAACTTAGGGTGCACGATCAAACTTTCCAAGTCCACTGGGTTACACTGTGATGTGATGCCTGCTTGAGGACGGTGGCCTGTGCCGAACAAAGACTTGGCATGATAGCGACCACTCCGCATGGAGCCTTTCTGACTTTGATTTCATTTAATGGTACAGAAGCCGGATAACATGGAGTATGGATGGCCCGTGTAACCAGATGACCTGGCTCCAGATCCTCGCTCTGGCATCTCACATTCTGCTTCTCAGGATCTTTGTGGACCAGAACCCTCTTTCTATTTTTATTCCTTAATCTATTTTTATTTATGAGTATGCGTGTGCACCTGCCTGCATCCATGTGCACCGTGTGCATGCCGGTGCCCTTAGAGTTCAGAGGGAGTCGGTTCCTCTGCAGCTGCAGGCCATTGTAAGCCTCCATGTAGGTGCTGGGAATTGAACTTGCGTCCTTTGTAAGAGCTGCAAAGAGTCTTAACCACTGAGCCACGTCTCCAGCCCCAGGACTCACCTTCTACAGACTGCCGTGAGGGTTACATGGAAGTGGCTGCGGGTGGTTGGCCATGGGTCTCCCTGTCTCGAATGTCAGTCAGGAGAGGATTTACTGACTGTGAAGCTTCAGGGAATCAAGGTGAGGAACTGGCACTTCAGCTCCTGCCTGGATGAGTCTAAAGCCCCACGGTTCAGGACCCGTGATGGAAGCTCGTCTAAGTTCACCAGCCCCAGGTATATGTGAGAATGTCTGCCTGTCTTTGTTTCTAAGAACTCTTCTCTCCTTCTATCCGCACCCTCCTCTCTACCCATCTCTCCAAACCAGGACAGAGAGTATGGCACCTCCGTTTCAGTGCAAGACACACAGCAGGCTTTCCCTGCCGTCCCCCGGCAGTTGCACTTTTAACCTCCATGGTCTTGCCGCATTCCCTTGATCTCTTGGCATAACCTTGCTCCAAGGAGGGCTTCCGAAGCCTTCTGGAACTACAGGCAGGGCGAGCAGGAGTACTGCGGGAGAGAAAGTGCTGCAAGGGAAAGGAAGTATATGAAATACTTCCGCTGGGTCCAGTGTGTTTGGCCAGAGAGCCTGAACCAGAGTTTGCATCCCTCCTCTCCTGCTGTCTGCTAGCATTCCTTGACAGTCCCTGGGTGCCCCACCCAAATATCCTAACACTGTAAAAAATCCTGGGCAACATGTCTTTGTATAGAGATCTTGATTCCTCTCGTGAGATTCAAGTGATTTCCTTTCATAGTGCTCTACCCTTAACCTCCCACGCTGGTAACAGCTGCTGGGTGTGTCTCAGGCTCAGTCTAATGGGGGTTCAGGTTCAGATGGACGGGGTACTGATCACCATCTAAAGAGGAGGCCACCAGACCTGGGGCATCACTGGGTCATGGAGGAAGAAACCAGCTCTGTGGAGATTCTGGGGAATTGGCACATCTGCCTTCCTGTTCAGCTTCCGTGCGTACCACACCGGTTTCCTGCCGCACTTCTCCCTGATAACAGTGCCATTGAGAGCTTTCTGAGTATTTTTAGTGTGCGAAGTGGTCAGAAACAAACAGAAAGTAAAAGTCAAATTTCCAGAAAAAAAAAAAAAGGCAAACTTGTAGAAGTTCTGAGACGCTTTAAATGAGGCACTTAAAACACATTAGGATTGAAATTAAAGTCCTTGAGTGGCTTTTTATATTTCTTTATTTCGTGGTTGCCCGACTGCAGCTTTCACTTCTCCATTCATTTCCTAGAAATCCTTCTTCAATGAAAGCGGAAGGAGCGTGCCCACGCTTGCTGAGGCTGGAACAGTCCGGGTTGGCCTCATCGTGGGGCTTCTCTCTTGATGGAGAGTAAGGAAGGACGATGGCTCTCCAGAGACTCTTAAAGTGGAGCTTTAAGAAATAGCAGCCAGTAAAAAGTTGCCTGTGGAGTTATGGGGCCTGGATGTGTGGCAGTTTTCTTAACCTCCTAATCCCAACTGTCCAATTCTGTGTTTACAAGCCCGTGGGGACTGCTACATTAAGTAAATGAAGAGGAATGACCGTACGCTGCGGAGGCAAACGTATCCACTGCTCGTTGCAGGAGAGGTGCATCTAATGGGGTGTTTGTGAAAGCAGTCCCCGAGGCAGACAGGGCAACCCCCTCCGGACTCCCTTCCACCTCCTCTGCATGAACTGTTGTTCATTTTTATAAGCCAATGTATCTGGGAATAACTCTCCCTCTTTAACACACTCAGCTAACTTCTGCAAGGGTGTCCCAGCTCCTGAATGAACTGTCGCAGATAGGGACTCATCCCTCTTAGAATCCCCATCTCCAAAATTTATCATGTTATTCTACCTCCCGGCAACAGAAACTGTGGACTTTAATAGACCGAAAACTTGGTGTTTGGTCCTTAGTTAAGAGTTGTCTATGGAAAGGAGCTAGCCCTGTGAGTTCAAGAACGTCTGTCCTGCAGTGACTCAGGCAGCTGCTGGCTTTATGCCTGCCTCAGTTTCACCCCTTGTGTGCAGGGGAGAGGCATGGACCATTGAACATGAGAGGTCTTCTTCCTTTCTTCCCTTCAAACACTTCCTCCAGGGCAAAGACAGGGCATCCCACAGAAGCTAACATGATGCTTTAGAAAATGTTTTTTGTTTGTTTGTTTTATTTGATTCTGTTTTGGGTTGTCTTCTCTTGGGCAGGGGGACACTCATGCCATCTTATCTAACAGAGGTCAGCAGGATTTTATTAGATATTTGTGCTGAGCCATGATTCACATACAATTAAACTATCAATCTTCAAAATTGTTTGGAGTCGTGAATTAAATAAGATTAAAAGGAACATACACTGAAGTGCTTCAACCAGTGCTCAGTATCGAGAGGTGTGAAGGCCACACAGCCACACAGTTTGTAGAAACCCTCAGGGGCTTTCCATTTCTCATAGAACAGTCTAGAACCCAAAGAGCAATAAATTCCATTTTACCACTTCTGCAGCTGGTCTGTGGCTATGCTGCCCTCTGCACTTGGCAGATGAAGATGAGGGCAAAAGGCTGATGCCAGCCCCACACTCCCTTCCATGGTTCTGTGTCTGTACACCAGGGCCTTGCCTATGTTGAGATCAAGAGCCAATCCCTCCCTGGAGTTGGTTCTCCTGACCTCTCTGGCTAGTTATAAATTTCCTCTTCTCAATGGTGTATTTATAAGATTCACATCCCCATGATGATGAAATAACCAAGACAAGCAACCCTAAAGGAGGAAAGGCTTTGGGTCACAGTTTTAGAGCTGCTAGTCTCTTGACGAGTTAGATCCTTTGGGTCTGTGATGAGACAACAGGTTAGGTGGGAATGCATGGGAGAGGAAGCTGCTGAGTATGAGAGAGAGAGAGAGAGAGAGAGAGAGAGAGAGAGAGAGGAGAGGGGGGAGAGAGAAAGAGAACAGAGAAAGAGAGAGAAGAGAGAAAGAAAAAGCAAATAGAAAGAGAAAGAAAGGGGAGAGAAAGGAGAGAGAGGGGAGAGAAAGAGAGAGAAAGGAAGAGGGAGAGAGGAGAGAGAGAGAAGGGAAAGAGAGAGAAGAGAGAGAGAAAAGAAAAAGAGAGGGGAGAGAGAGAGAAGAGGGAGAGGAAGAGAGAAAAGAGAGGGGGGAAAGAGAAAGTGAGAGTGGGGGAGAGAGAAAGAGGGAAATGTAGAGAGAAAAGAGAGGAGGAGAGAGAAAGAGAAAAGAGAGAAAGAGAGAGGGAAAGAATGAGAGGAGAGGGAAAGGAGAGAGAGAGAGAGAGAGAGAGAGAGAGAGAGAGAGAGAGAAGAGGGACTATTTTCTCAATTTGTCTTTCAAGGGCACATACCCCAATGACCTAACGTTACCCAGGCTCCATCATCTTCCAGGCCACTTCAAGCCAGGACCCTGGCTTTCCATATGTAAACCACTTGGGAACATTTCCCGTCCAAACTGTACTAGACAATCCATTACATTGTTCAGTATTGATTTTGAGAAATTTGCCAACTTCTCTTTTGTAGCACTTGTCACCACTAGTTCCTTTACACACAACTTGATAAACTTTCATTGAGCGTGTGTAGTGAGCGAATGGTGTGCTAGACAGAAGTCTGAGCAGAGGGATGAAGATACGTGGTTCAGTGTTTGCTGTGGAAAATCCGTGGACTGCTGGGGGCCTTGAGGCTGCAGGCCACACTGCACTCAATTTCACGTCTCCAGGAGTGTCAGAAGTGTCCCAAGCAGACCAGAGATGGATGCTCAATGAGACCAGCGTGTTCAAGGTGAAAAATATCAGAGCCCGAGGCTGCTGAGGCAGCGCTGGGTAAGGTGCTCACTGCCCAAGCACGAGGACTTGAGTTTGCGCTGCCAGTGTCCATCCAGAGGCTAGGTGCAGCAAGACGCACCTGTAGCCCCAGAAACTGGGGGAAGAGGCTCAGAGACAGAACATGCAAGAACACGCATGTGCGTGCATGCACACATATACACACCCAAGGAAAACCATATGAGTATGTCACGTGCAATTGCTTCATTTTGGCAGTATTGGATATGAAGTCTTGGGCAGATTTGATAACTTTTCTAAGATCATCGGTGGCACTAAAGTCAGTGGAGACCGAATGACACAAACCTGGGAAGGTCAGACATGGATAGTGGGGGCAGTGATGCTGGCAGGTGTTGGCTTACTGTTTTTGAATTATTTTATATGTGTGAGTGTTTGGCTTGCTTGTATGTCTGTGTACCACATGTGTGTCTGCTGCCCACAGAGTCTAGAAGAGGGCATTAGATCTCCTGGAACTAAAAGTACAAACAATTGTGAGCCAGCCCTGTGGTTTCTGGGAATTAAACCCAGGTCCAGAAGAGCAGCAAGTGCTCTTAACCACTGGCCAATTCTCCAGCTTTGGTTTGCAGTTTTTAACGTTAAAATCCAGACATGGCACTGATGATAAGAAGCCCAGTTTTGAGCATACACATGAGCACCCTGTCTCACAAATGCTGTCCTTTGTCCTTAATGGAAGCTGGGTTTGCATTCCAAAGCAGCTCCTGGCCAGGCAAATACCCCAAGAAAAGAAGCACAGTATCTCTCTCCGAGCCTCACTTTCCTTGGCTGGTATTTGAGGGTGTCAAGGTTTTGTAATTGGAGCGGCAGGCTGTGTTCCTGCCTCCCCAGCTCCTGGTCGCCTGGCTAGCTTATGCCCCGAAATAACTACACACAAATTATATTCTTTTAAACACTGCTTGGCCCATTATATCTAGCCTCTTCTCGGCAAACTCTCACACCTGGACTAGCCCATTTCTAATAATGTGTGTAGCCCACGAGGTGGCTTACCAGGAAGATTCTAGCCTAAGTCCATCCTAGGTCAGAGCTTCATCGCTTGTGTCCCTGAGAACTGAGCTATGGCATCTGTCTGAGGTGTCTTACCTCACTTCCTCTTCCTCCCAGCATTCTGTTCTGTTTACTCCTCCCACCTATGTTTTAACCTATGAGGCCAAGCAGTTTCTTTATTACTTAACCAATGACCTTCCTCCATCATTTCCCCTTTTTCTGTTTAAACAAAAAGGAAAGGCTTTAACTTTAACATAGCAAAATTACATATAACAAAACAGTTATCAAGTAAGTTACAATATTTACATCTATTTTATCTTTTTTTATAACTAAGGAAAACTATAACTATCTATATATTCTTTAACTCCATCAAAGACTCCAGAAGGATATAATATTACCTAAGTAAACAAGAAATAAGAAAACTCTAGAAATGACAGAGACATCTCACTGCCTGGACAGTCACCCAAAGTTTCTCTGTACCGTTGGGGCATCTATCTTCAGCCTTATAGGCCCATAGTTTCCAGCAGACATTTCCATGAAGCAGGAAATTTCAAAGGCAGTTCAGTCACTATCTGTTGTGTCCTGCAGAATGTCTTGCAGACTCTTTCATGAGTCAGGAACCCCGAAAGACCATCTCACCTTTAGGCAAGTTCAGCAGTCCTCTCAACAGGTTCTTTGTGTGCAGTTTATGCATCAGTCCAGGCAAGAGCAGTTTCTTGCCCAAGTGGCTATCAAATTCCATAAGGATCCTCTTCGATGCCCATCCTCCTCTTGAAGTAGATTGGTGCTGCCAGGAGCAGAGTGTCTCATTGTCATGAAAAGCCCTAAGTTATTAAAACATTTAAAATGCCATATTCTATAATCTTTGAAAGATATAAAGAATGCCTATCTAAAATATATCTATGTACATCTAGAAAATTTTAACTAACATGACTACAAACTTGACTATTATGATTATCTATTAACAACCTATATACATTACATTTTTAAATGAACTACACAATCACAATACCTTAATCAAGATCAGAAACACATAAACATATAACAAAATTGACCTTAAATTTAAATTACTAAAGCAAAATCCATATCAATGTAAATTATTCATACCTATATCATATCCCCCTTTAAATGTAAAAGAACATTTATAAACAATATTTGGGAACATGGGCGCAGTTTTTTTCTCTTCAAACTGCTTCCTGCTGAATGGGGGCGTCATTAATTGGGTCTTTCATGGTATAACCTGTGTGCCAGAGTCATCTCAGTTGGCAGTTGAGTGAAGTAATTTTTTGAAGGTATTCACAGCAGCCCTTCAGGAGGGTGTGTTCCATCATGCCATATTGGGATAGAAGCAATCCACAGATTCTCACCCTCTGTGAAAACAAAATAAGAAACTCCTTCCCAAAGCATCATGTCCTTAGATCCAAATTTCAAAGTCAAGATATTTTCAAAATATCTATGTTGGATTAGTTCAGCAGCATTTATAAATAAATATCTTTTAGCGGCTGTTGCTCCTACCTCAGCATTCAAACAATTCAAAGAGAGCATAATAGCATACGGTATCAAAATTCTCTGTTTATTTTCCATCTTTGTAAGGCTTTATTTTAACTCTATTTTGTTTATTTTTACTTTTATTTTATATTCTCTGTATATCTTTGACCTGGAATAACTCTGTAGACCAGGCTGTCCTTGAACTCTCAGAGATCCGCCTGTCTCTGCCTCCCAGGCATTGGGATTAAAGGTGTATGCTACCACACCTTGAAGTCACAGAGTTTAACTCCGAGGTCAATCTACCTGTTATGAGGATTACACTAATAGTGAATTAAATCAATACATGTAAAGGGCCGGTTTCAGGCCCCAGCCCCTGGGAGTGCTGCCCCTGGTGGGGAGAATGGTGTTGGCCCTGGAATAGACATTATGCTAAAACATACCTGCAAGCTGCAGTTGGCACTGCTAATGGTTTGTATTTTAAAACACTCCTTTGGACACTTGGTTCCCTAGTGATGCAGAAAAGCTCTCCATCTTTAGCCTCCCTGCTTCTGACTTCCCTGTGTATCAAAGACAACTCGGAGCACATTGATATATCAGAAAACAAACAAAACAAGAATCTATTTCTTTATAATTTACCAGATCTTCTTCCTCATCAAGCTTTTGTCTTCATCTCAGAGTTCTTATTTTTTTAAATGTGTGTGTGTATGTGTGTATCTATGTATGTGTGTGTAAGTGTGTGTGTGTGTGTGTAAGTGTGTGGGTGTCAGGTAAACATTGGGTATCACTCCTTAGGAACTATTGACTTTACATTTGGGGAACAGGGTCTCTCAGTGGGACCTGGGGTTCATTCACCAAGTAGGCTAGTCTGGCCAGTGAGCCCCCAGGGATCTCCTGAGTGCTGGGATTACATGCGCAGGCTATATGCCCAGGATTTTACACGGATTCTAAGGATGGAGGTCACCGCCTCATGCTTGTGCAGCAGGAACTTGACTGAGTGAGCCATGTCCCCAGCTTCAGTTGGGTCCTACTCAATGTCCTCCTCCTGCTGTTGGTGTCCAGGTTCCTTCCACACTCTTGTGCTCAACAGAAAAGTACTCTACTGGCTGAGCTGCTTCAATCCATGGATTTCTCTTCCCACACTTTCAGCCAGTGCTCTGAGGGTAGGCGGTCATACTTCAGGGCCCTCAGTTGATCAATGCCTTCCCTGGGGTGCTGTAGTGTAGAGTATAGAAAAAAATGTTTCCAGTTATTAACTAAAATGTCCTGTCAGGAAACAGATAACGTGAGAATTAGGTTCTCCCGCTGTTGAGATATAAGCAATGCTGGAGGAGAAACACATTTGGATCCCGGCTCGTACCCACGCCATCGCTCGTACCCACGCCATCGCTCGTCTCTCACCACAAGCCCCTTTTCTCATCCCTCTGCAGCCACCTGCACTTTTCCC
This sequence comes from Microtus oregoni, assembly GCF_018167655.1. Taxonomy (NCBI): domain Eukaryota; kingdom Metazoa; phylum Chordata; class Mammalia; order Rodentia; family Cricetidae; genus Microtus; species Microtus oregoni. The sequence continues at coordinate 14,202,618 of NW_024543221.1, forward strand.
ATCCTCCTCTTTCACTTGTGTGCCCCAAATTCTTCCCGCTGCTGATTCCCTCCCTGGCTGTCTCACATTCCCTCCCAGTTCCCTTCCTCTGCCCTTGGCTGCAAACCCACTGTCATTCACAACAGGGCAGCTGTCCTTAACCTGGAGAATCAGGCTCCTGCTTTCAGACGGCCCCCGGAGCAGGGCCGCGACTTTGGTCTCCGGGTTCCTCAATAGCCTGGACAACAAAGGCCTGGTGAAAGAAGGAAGTCTTCGGAGGAGTTCGCGTTACAGCCCAGAGGGAAAGAAAATGCTGATATTGTTACCACCGCCAGTTTCTCCCCATTGTGCTCCTTGTCAAGAACATGCCCCCTCCAAAGGGACGGGATGCGTTTCAGGACAATTTGAGAATGTTCGGTAACCCGATATTATCTCCATTTCTCTTCTTGTTTCATGTTGCTTTCTGATCCTTGAGTTCTCCCAAGTTCACAGTGGTCCGTGACATTACAGTGACTCGCTAACTCCCATTATCCTTACAGTCAATGGGAGGACAGTGAGCTGTGTTATCCTGTACTCCACCTCCCTGTCACTCAGCGTTTTATCTCCGTTGATACCCCAGGACCAGACACGGAAACCAAAGTAGGCTGTCTTGTCTTCAGGGAATCTTGAATGCCTTTTGTTCGGAGAGGCGTTTTGTATTCATCAGTCAACTGAGGACTCACTCTGGAGAAGCCTCAGTCAGCACACAGCCTGGGTGAAGAGGGGATGCTCGGGCTGTGAAATAGTCAGTCATGGGTGCCTCAGTCGTGTTCACCTTTTTGGCCCTGTGATCCTGACAGGATCCCCAAAGGGAGCTGCCAAAGCTTGCAGACATGGCTGTCACCTGGAGGAAAGAATGTGTGTACCTCATACCCACTTCTGATATTAAACCTATCCACGTGGGCACATTCATCTTCCTCCCCCATCTGCCAACCAGCGGTGTCAAACATCTGTGATAAAAGTCCACAGGTGATAGCAGTGGTCAAAGCAACCCTGATCCCCCCACTTCTTCGATAGCTGTAATGGCCTTCCACCACCCCCAGAGCCTGTATCTTACTGTCCCTCATGTAGTTTTCAGACAGAGCACACCCCAAATTAAACGGCTATTCGTGTTGCCGAGAAACAAAATCTTAGCAGATCAATAAACTTGTGTCCAAACAGAAAGCAAAGGGAAGATATAATGGCTGTCAATTTGAGGTCAACCGTTGGTGACGATTAAGTATCTAGTCTAACCAGAAAACAATTGACAGATACAGTAGAGAGGACGAGAGAGGGAAAAGAGAACCAAAAGAAAAATCTAGAACGTCACTTTAAAAGTCCTTATTAGAATACGCGCATTGTGCAAAATAATTGGTTTTCTTTGGCTGAGGACACAACTCGGTTCAGTTCATGCTGGGCAGACATGAGGATCTGAGTTTGATCCCCGTGCTTGCCTGAAAGCCAGGCAGGCCTGCCGATGTATATCTCTAACTCGCACACTGGGGAGGCAGAGACTGGTGCACCCAGGGCTCACAAACTGGGGAGGCAGAGACTGGTGGACCCCAGGGCTCACAAACTGGGGAGGCAGAGAATGGTGGACCCCAGAGCTTGCAAACTGAGGAGGCAGAGAATGGTGGACCCCAGTTCTCGCTGGCCAGTCCATCCAGCCAAAGCTACAGGCTCCATGTTCAGGGAGACGCTGGCTCAAAAACTAAAGTGCAGAAGGAGGCCAAGAGGGAAGAGCCTGGCAGGTAACTCTCACCTCTACACATGTCTACACAGCCATGCATCGCTCCACACATCCCTGTCCACAGGGACACATGCAGATACCATGCACACAAACATACACAAAAGAATGTTCTCCTTATGTTATTGTCATATATTATAGACTTTGATCGTGTTTACCCCGTGACTCTCTCTTGTATGTTACTGTCATACACGTATATTATAGACCTTGATCATCTTTACCCCATGACTCTCTCTAGCATGTTATTTTCATGCATGAATATTATAGACCTTGATCATCCTTACCCCATGATTTTTTCTTGTTCCTCTACCAATACCACTGTCTCCTTCCTCTTCCCAAACAGTTCCCATCCCAGGTTGGGTGTGGAGGCACACGCCTTTAATCCTAGCACTCAGGAGGTAGAGGCAGGTGGATCTCTGTGAGTTTGAGGCCAGCTAGGGTGACATAGTGATGAGACCCTGTTTAAAACAAATAAATAAATATTCTCACAAAATAGTCTCCTTTATATTTTTAGGCCTTTGTTTCAAAACCAGATTCTGTTCATGGGAAGAGACATTTGCCTTTCTGACTGATTTATTTTATTTAACACATTCTATCCAGTTCCCTACAAATGATGTAATTTCATCCTTATGATGCAAGGCTTCATCGAACATATAATACATTTTCTTTAGCCTTTTTTTTATAAATGGAAACCTGAGCAGATTTCATACCTTGGATATAATGTGTGGAGTGCCATGTCCAGGGGTCTCTGTGGTGTATTAGCCCATGTTCTGCAGTGCTGGAGATGGGTCATCTCTGGTGTTGTGAGGAGCCTCCATTCTGAGTCTTTAGTTTATATTCCAATCAGCAGAATCAGGATCCCCCTTCCCTTCGATTAGCATCAGCATTGTGTGATGATAACCAAGCTCAGGACCTTGAGCATGGGAGGTAAATATCAGACATTACACTCTAGCCCTTAAACACCACTTACGGGGAGATTCACTTCCTTGGAGTCCTTGATGAAATTAGAACTAGATATTCAGAGTTCCAGGATTCACAACAGATCACTCTCTTATCAGCAGAGAGAAGTTTTTTTTTATGTAAATCTGGACTTCCTCGTCAAGAAGCATCACTCCCATGGTAAAATGTACCTAGACTGTAAAAACGGTGAACGGTGGCTGGCGAGATGACTTAGTGGCCAAGTGTGCTTGCCTCCAAGCCTGATGACCTGAGTTTGATCCCTGGACGTACATACCTACATACATGGTGAAAAGAGAGAACCATCTCTCTCAGGTTGTCACCTGACTTCCACACATGTGCCTTGGTGTGTGTGTGTGTGTGTGTGTGTACATGTGTAAAATATACAGAGAACTAGTTTTGTGTGTTCATCCCAGGTAATTCATACAGGTAAAGACGGCAAACAATGACTTTTTACTTCTTATCTCTAACGTCAGGAATTTCCCTGGGCATTGAACAAGCAGACATGGAATGATTTAAAAGAAGTCCAAACATGTTTTCATAGATTTAACTGGAGTTAGTATATTTTATCAACTCTATTACTGTCTGGTTAATAGCTGCTCAATGTAGTTTCTGACCAAGTCTACACTCAGCTAGACAGGTCTTCACAGAAGGGTTGGTGATAGCCTGCCTGCAGCTGTATCCCACAGCATTTGTCTGTGGCTATGGGAATGAGAAGCATTTACTCGGTGCACAGCAAAGAGTGTTCATTCGGAGTCTCTCATTGGTTGCCCATGTTAGGAGGGTTGCCATGTTGAGAGGGTTGCTGAGACCATTCCTATGTTCAGAAGAAAGAAGAACAATCTTAGCATTAAATAGTGATGTCTGCCAGCAAAGAAGAGAGCCATGGTGGCCGAGCTGCTTGGCTTTGTCCATATAAACCTAGGCTGATGAATTCTCGATTTCTGAGCTTGTTTCATTTGAGAACACAGGAAAGCTTCATGCCCCAGCCTGTGCACCAAGTGAGACAGACAGTCTCCCATAATCCAGCATCATAATCCTTGGACTCGAATGGACCCACCAGGCAGACCAGGCTTCATCAGTCAGTGCCCAGACTCCTAGCTCTATCACAGGCAAACTCAGCTCCAAAGAAAGTAAATAACCAAGCCGGTCATTAGGAAGCCTATGAAAGTGTAGATATGTAGTTCTGTCCTGCTCTCCTGTTAACTTGGCCAACAGGCAGAGGCTCTTTACAGCAATGGAGAGAAAAATGGCAAAATTGAAGCTGTGTTAGTTACTCCATGGGCTGCTGGGTTGGGAGTTCCTGCTAACAGACTGCTGTGCCCCTGGTCTGCAGTGGCTCCCCAGCTGCCTGAACTGCCTTTCTAGAAGTCACCCAAAGACAGGTTAACTGTCCCCAGCATCTGCTGTCACAGAACTATCCCCTGGCCTGGATGGGAGCAAGGCACTCCCCTGGAGGCCTGGAGACCCGGAAGACCAAGAGCTTGCCTTAGCTGGGGCAAAACTAGGCAGTAAGTCTATGCATTTCCCTCCTTGGAGCTTTCCCACCAATGCTTGGTGACCTCAGGGTGACCTGGGTCTGAAACTCATTTACTCTCATATGCAAATGACCCAAATGTGCTGTCCAGGTCAAGTTCTGCAGAAGGGGGGTGATGTTCAGTGGTGGGGTGCTGGGTTCAGCAACCCTTGTTTGTAGACAGTGCATCACACTCTTAGAAGACTTTTTTCTCTTCCATGTGGCTCTCATGGCTGCGCAGGAGCGCACTAAGCCTCTGGTGTTCTCTAGCTCCTTTCGAATAGAATCCAACCCCAAATGGCTTGGAGCTTGTGGGAAAATAAGAGTTGGAAGTGCCTATAATGGAGAATTAATTTGCTCAGGGTGAAGCTGACTCCAAGTATCCATTTGGGAAAGTTGCCTGGATATTTTCATTAATCCTCCCTTCCCTCTGTCCACCTTCCTGCCATCAACTGGAAATAGCATTTCACTGGGTGAGTTTTTCATTTTTACAAGATCGTGTTCTTTCACTAAAACTTATTTATCTCACAGAGCCCTGATGTGATGTAATTTGAGAAGGACAACACTGAGCCGGTGTAATTATTTCTTAATATTTAAAAGCTCCCTTGGTTAATGTGTTTTCGGAGACAAGCTGTTAAATCATTAGGGATGGTGTTTTGCAGCCTTTTTCTAAGCAGCAGCTAATGTGGGCTTGAGCTGTTGGGCCAGGGGACCACCCTCGCTCTGCTCCCCATTAGCATGCTGGTAACGAGCAGGCCACTTTGACAGGTCTTACCGCCAGACTCACAGCCCACAGATGTGATGATAATTGAAAACTTTTCTTTTAAAAAGGGAAAGTCAGGGAAGTTTGAGGTGTGCTGTACAAGCTGGAAAAGGAGAGGAAACCTCTGGAACCTTGTGCCCTCCCCGTAGAGAGCTCCTTCAGATGGTGGTGGGAGACTTCGGGATAGAAGAACAAGATTGAAATGATTTACCTACGGACCCCAAGCCGACACATCCCAGAGACGCTTCCATGTCGGCGTTTATTGCTGTTCACAGAGCTGAGTTATAGAGCCCACCTCGGTGTCCAGCAACAGAGGGGTGCAGGAGGGAGACATGGTACATACACAACGGAATATTTTCCAGCCATAAATAAGAATGAAATTATGTCATTTGCAGGAAAAATGGTGCCACTAGAGACTGTCATAGTAAGTGAATTAAGTTTGTTTCTGGTAAATACCTTATTCTTTCTCATTTGTGGTTGCTAGGGTTTATGGGATATATAAAACTATGTGTTCTATATATGTGTGTTTATAGGTATGAGTGAGGAAGTGGAATGGCGGGGGTGGAAGATGACAGACGGGGGGAGGAGCAAATGAGGGAGGATGGGTGGCTAGGCACAGAGCTAGTATTTACTTGTATGAAAGCATCCTTTGTGCAATGAATGTACACAATAAGAATGTTTTATATACTAAACTATTATTGTGTGACTCTTTAGACTAGGACCCAGGGTAAAGCATGGTCCACACGGCTTAATGAGGCTGCTTCCAGAACATCCGTGTCCCCATTTTGTGGACTGTGGCTTAGGCTACTCTTCTTGTCCAAGTCCTGGGTGTGAGGTACCAGCGAGGTGGGTCTCATATCCTCTCTTATAGGCAGTCACCATCTTGTCCTTACATGGCAGAAAGCTCTGGTGCCTTTTGTCCTCCTTATAAGGGCTCTGATTCTATCAGGAGGGCTCCATCTCCCAACCTATTCTGAACTAAATGACCTCCTAAAGGCCACACTCCTAATACTATTGTGTTGAGGACTGGGGCTTATCCATATGGCTCTGCTGGGCAGGTAGAGCACAGTCCTGATAAATCACATGAGTCTACGCTATGGGGGTGTGCAGGTGAGCTACTAGTATCTCTAGCAGAAGGAATCTCTATGGAATGGGTTGTTGGTGGTTTGCTTCCTGTTCTTCCCCCTAACATGATGCTTCCTTAGTTACTGTGTGAGTCAGCGGAAAAATGAGAACTAGAGGAGCCAAGGATTCACGTCAAGGTGCTCACTGAAGGCTCGCCACTGTGGATGATGTTCAGGGTCCGGCTGCACAAGTCTATGGATGGAAATGAGAGTGGCCCGTGAAACGGGAGCGTAATCTCACGTTCTGAGTCACAGCGGCACGGCGCTGCCCCATGTGAGGGTCATCTGGTGACCTTTGAGCCAAGAGTCATGGTGCTAACCAACTGGTACAGAGGAAGAACAGAAGAGCCACCAGCCTGGAAAAGGCATTCACCTTGTCATGACACCACCGGCCTTTGGAGCAAACATTAAGCTGTTGCATGGGGGAACATCGAAATTGGTCCCCAAACCCACGGCCTCTGGAGGGCAGAGATTTCAACTCTAATCCAGCATATTGTTCAGATCAGAATAGAATGGCTTGTAATTAGTGGACCTCAGATGTGGGGGTTTCCAGAACTGCACATCAGAAGCTCCCTGGGTGGAGAGAAGAAGCTCACCCTGGCTCTCACTGCCCAGGGTGCTCTTCTCAGCCCCCATCTCCATGCCCTCGTTCTAGCAACTACCAGGAAGTACAGTGACGTCTGCTGAGTGAGTGCTCTCTTTCTCACCTCCTCTCTGATGGACACGTTATTTTGTTGTCTTTGTGGCACCTTAATGCAGCCCCCTCTGCATGAGCCAACGACAGTGACACACTTAAGATGTTCTTCTAAGAGCTCCAACAATATGCAAAGGAAAGAACCCTCTTAAAACAGCGCACACACACACACACACACACACACACACACACACACACACAGCAAGTTCAAACGTGTAGTTTATCTTCTCTTTATCTCATCTTTGAGATGTAATTGTGACTCCACAGACGAACTCACCAGAAGTTACTGGGAAGGGGGAGGACTTGGCAGGTGGGTGTATTCATGGTGAGCCCTTGAGATTTTGAAGCCTATCACTGTAGGGGATTTTCCTCTGAGGAAGGTGTCTGGGAAGAGAGGAAAATAATTTGGATAAGAAGAGTGACCACTTGCAGGTCCAATGGTTATGGCAATGGGTTACCAAACAGAAACCCCCTTAGGTTTCTTATCTCACGTTCACTTTCCAAAGAAAGCCAGAAGCTCATGGGCCATCTAGGCGCTCTCTCTCTCTCTCTCTCTCTGTCTCTCTCTCTCTCTCTCTCTCTGTCTCTCTCTCTCTCTCTCTCTCTCTCTCTCACACACACACACACACACACAAGAGATTATCTCAAAGAAGGTGGAAGGTGAGGACCCACACCCCCAGGTTGCCCTCTGACCACTGTACACCTTCCATTGTATACACAAGCCTGCATGGCACTCATGTACATGAACATACCACCACCACCACACAAAGGTAAAAAAATAATTAAAAATATCATTCCAATTCACTATTGCAGCTCTGTGAAGCTAAATATCCACAATGATTTTCAGACTATTTGATACCAGAAAACCCCCTTACCAGTTAGCCAGCCCCCCATCTCGACACCTAAGCACTGATAATTGAAAATGAGCTTGGCTTTCTCCATAAAGACAAGCATTCTCATACCAGGGAAAACACAAATATTCATCTCATTTTAAGAATGTAGAGTTTTTTTTATGTTGTTGTTTTATTTGAGGTGGGGTGAGGGGCTCGAGACAGGGTTTCTCTGTATAGCTTTGGAACCAGTCCAGGAACTCTCTCTGTAGACGAGGCTGGGCTTGAACTCACAGAGATCTGCCTGCATCTGCCTTCCTGCCTCCCAAGTGCTGGGATTATAGGCATGTGCTACCACTGCCTGGCTAGATTGCAGTTTTATGGTTGGGGTGATTACTGAAGCTTCATTAGCCAGCCAGCACACCTCTTTATAATGGTGATTTGGAAAAAAAGCATTTCCAATGTATTTGTAACTTGCAATGCTTTTGATCAGATTTGAAAGAACTTAAAGTTATTATGGATTCTCAGCTTGTGAGCAACGTGAGCCTTTCAGTCTAGGGGGAGAGTGAGAACGGAGAGGGTCCAGCTGTCTGTTTTTCCATCTCCCATGATGCTCGGGAATGGGGAGAGTCCCCACCTGTGGTTGCTGGTACACTTTCACCTGCAGTTCACAGTACACATCAATGCTCAGAAGAACTTAACCCAGTGGAGAGAAGGTTTCAGAGAAATACAATTACTATCTCCAAACTTGGGAGAGGAATTGTGGAAGAGGGCAGATAGGGAGATAATTCTTACTGGTTGCTTCAGTGCCTTTTCCTATTGCAATGATAACACGCTCACTAAAGTGACTTCAAGGAAGAAAAGTGATTTTGCTTTGATTTGGGGGAAATCAGGGCAGCAGGAGCTGGAGGCAGCTGGACACGCCACTCCCACGTTGGGGAGCAGGGAGTGATGGCCACGTGCGCTGCTCAGCTCCCTTTCCACACTGGCACCATTCAGTATCCCAGTTAGGGAACAGGGCTGCCCATTGGTGGTTGGCTCTCCCACCTCAATTAACAAGATATTTATCAAGATCACATGCCTAGAGGCCCTTTCCCCAGATGATTCCAGATTCCATTAATTACCAATTAAGACTAACTCCAAACCGAGGGACTACATCCTCACAGGCACACTCCTAGGCATTCCTCAGGCCTTATTTGTTCCTCAAAGCAGCCTTGAGTGGCAGGCAGGTCGTTTAGATTCAGAAACTAGAATGGAAGACTCAGTAACTGCATCTAGTGTTAAAGTGGCAAGGTTGGACTTAATCCTAAAGCAAGCTAGCATCTTTTTTTTTTATTTTTTTATGTTTTTTTTTCCATTTTTTTATTGAGAAAAGGAGAAAAAAAAAACAAGTTTCCACCTGCTCCCAGCCTCCCATTTCCCTCCCCCTCCTCCCACCCTTCTCCCCCTCCTCCCACCCTTCTCCCCTTCCCCCCACTCCTCTCCCCATCCCTCTCCAGTCCAAAGAGCAGTCAGGGTTCCCTGCCCTGTGGTAAGTCCTAGGTCCTCCCCTCTCCATCCATTTCTAGGAAGGTGAACATCCAAACTGGCTAGGCTCCCACAAAGCCAGCGCATTACGTAGGTTCAAAACCCCGTGGGCCCAAGCCAAGGTCCACATTACGTAGGTTCAAAACCCCGTGGGCCCAAGCCAAGGTCCCCAGTTAGTTCATTGGGCAGCTGAGGATAGGGAACCTGAAATGACCCTATCCTATAGCAATACTGATGAATATCTTGCATATCATCATAGAACCTTCATCTGGTGATGGATGGAGATAGAGACAGAGACCCACACTGGAGCACTGGACTGAGCTCCCAAGGTCCCAATGAGGAGCAGAAGGAGGGAGAACATGAGCAAAGAAGTCGGGACCACGAGGGGTGCACCCACCCACTGAGACAGTGGAGCTGATCTATTGGGATCTCACCAAGGCCAGCTGGACTGTGACTGAAAAAGCATGGGATAAAACTGGACTCTCTGAGCATGGCGAACAATGAGGGCTGATGAGAAGCCAAGGACAATGGCACGGGGTTTTGAACCTACGCAAGCTAGCATCTTAAAGCCCTCCTATCACCCGAGGTTATTTTAATAAGAACCTTTGGGTCCATAGACAGATTTTACAAGATAGTAGATTTTATCCCTCTCAATATAGCAGGAGAATTTCAAGAGAAGGAAGGGTCGACTCTGAGATAATGGAAAGGGAGAGAACTGATTTCTCTGGGAGTGAATGAATGTCACCTCCACGCGGATCATCATTTCCCAACAGACTTCCTGCAGAACACCCTGAATCACAGGACAGGGGAACAATGTGAGGGTGATGTTGAAGTGGGGTTTGTAGTTGAGTACGTTCTCTCAATGGGAGGCTGCCACATGCCCATCACCACACGACTAACTTCCCTGCAGAACCTCCCGAGCCGTGAATCTACCAAGTGCAGAACTGATCTCAACCTTGGAACTTGTTCATGGACCAAGCTTCCAAAGAATGAGTCTGGGAAGGCCTGCTGTGGAGTGTCAACCCCTGGGAGGCTTGGGTCACAAGACTTTTCTAAGCTCGGCCTTCACTTACTCCATGCATTCATTCATTTCCTGAGCAAGAATGGCTGAGGATTTCCCAGGTACCAAACCAAGCGAGACACCAAGCAAGCAAAGATAAATGAGGTCTGACCTCTTATCTCTCCTCCCAACTTTGGTCAGGGCATCCCCCTGCCTCCTCACCTTGCTGTCATCTCTCCCACTAGCTGCTCCTTTCTGTCCCAGACACCCCAGTGTTCTCAGGTCCTGCATGACTGTGCTTGTCTCCCTCACAGCCTTCCTTCCTTCTAATAATAGTAATTTATACTAGTATTATACCTTATAACATGTATCGCCACCCAGCACCAGTGGGACTAAGTTTACTGTATTAGTCTGTTTAGTTGTCAGTTTATCTTGCAGTAGTCACTGTTGTGACAGAATGCCTGACAAAAGTGACTTCTGGGAAGCATGGGGACAAGAGTAGCTCTAGATTGTGGGGGAGGCCCATGAGATGGCTGCTCACATGCTGTCTGTGTACGGTTACATTGTGTCTGTCTATGTATAGTTATATAGTGTCTGTCCACGTACGGTTAAATAGTGTCCGTCTGCGTACGGTTACATAGTGTCCGTCTGCGTACGGTTACATAGTGTCCGTCTGCTTACGGTTACATAGTGTCCGTCTGCGTACGGTTACATAGTGTCCGTCTGCATACGGTTACATAGTGTCCGTCTGCGTACGGTTACATAGTATCTGTCTGTGTATGTCCTGCCCTGGTAGAGGAGGGCTTCCTAAGATCTGCATGGGAAGAAGCTACTGCCATCTATGGTCAGAGTTTTATTTTATCTAAACTGAATCTCAAATTCACCTTAAAATGTAGATAATGCCTCAGGTAGTGGGTTTTTAAACAGCAGATAGATACCTTACTTAGGACAGCCTTATGATTTGGAGCCATGGCTACACTTTAAACACAGTGTCCTTCACTCAAACCTAACTGAAGTCACCACATGAGGTCTGCAAGAGCTGAGCCTGACCCAGAGCACAATTAAGGTCTATTTATATTTTAATATCTCCAAGACCTGAGTCAGGTGGCATGGAGTTGAATCTAAATATGTCCCGATGCTACCCACTCAACGCTTCCAATTAAGTAGGGTAAAGTTCGTCCTGGCCCAGCATCATTTTTGCCTTTGCGGAGGAGCAAGGACACTTTCAGAGAAGCAATATCTTCTCCACAGGCTAGGTGGTCCCATTCTGCCCTGCAGGTACAGGCAGGGCACACTTTCCAGTGTGGTGGGACAGGAAGCCAGTCTGTCTGTTTCTCAGATATGCAAATGCAGTAGTTTTTACTGGAATTTTAATTTAAAAAAGACTACATTTGGATACAGGAGAATTTAATTGTTTTTTCTTTGTTAAAGAAGGACTGAGCTGTGGCCTGAGTTCCCCAGTTGACTCTTCTCTTTGGCCCTTAGCTCCCTGCTTAGATGTCTAATGCTTGCTCTCACCACAATCCTCTACACTGAGAAAGGTACTGAGGCAAAGGACTGCCCCAAACCCAGAAATAAACAACAAGCCTGATGTTGTCTGTACAGTTATAGAGTGGTCTCATTTTGTTCCATGTGAGTGAGGGATGATTGTGTGTGTGTGTGTGTGTGTGTGTGTGTGTGTGTAACGCCTGGAAGTAAATTAGAATAGTTAATATGGGTTTTGAACTTCTGCCAGTTGCTTCTATTTGCATTGCTGCATTTATCCATTTCCAAACATTAGAAGATCCATCTATCAGATTCTGTGTCAATCCGGCACATGGATAATTTGTAAAAAAGCTTTCCTTCAAAATGTTCTGCGGTTTTTCTAATCTCGTAGCTTTTCTCCTTTTCTAATCACATAACCTTGAAGTCGAAAGACGCAGCCTGTGATAATCTGTGTACACTGCCTTCATTACTATCACAGACAATTCTGGAAAAAAAGGCAAAGAAAACACACACACAAAACACATACCCTGAACCTCCTTTCCGCCCTCACGCATTCAAAGCTGCCTTTAAAGTCGTGGGCTTTCTCCCAGTTCAATCACACCCGCATTAGGCCGACTCATCAGACAGAAAAGTGGTCGGGAACATAAGGGGATATTGACTTTAAAAATTTACTGGCGAGGCGTTCAGAGCCTGCAGGAATGTCAAAACTCCAACCTGCATTTTGATGTTTTTTGCCTCCGGTTAGTCTTGACTGACATGCTTGGAGCACTCTAGTCTGTACTCGGGTATCCATTAACTGCCCTTGACTCAATGTTATCCAGGCCTTTGCAGGGTTTCAGTGGATTCTATGCCCCAAGGTGTAAGAAAAAGCTCATGCCCGGTTTTAAGGGATCACATTGGCTATTCCTGGCTTCATTAGGGGGGCATTGTTTGATCCTAAATAATGAGAGCCTGTTAATTATTATTCTGATAATTGGGCCTCATGTGGGAGCATGGCAGGCGGGCAAGAGGTGTTTGAAAAGGAAGCAAGTTGGAGAAAGGAGAAAGAAATGTCAAGGTTGAGGTGTCTTTGAGAGGAGTTTGTTTATATGCAAAGCGTTTTCACCTAAGTGGGGACTGAGGGGGCTGGGGTAGGTGTAAGGCTGTACTTACTTCAGCTAGGGTGGGTTGCAAAATTACTACCCTGCACTATCTGCTCACCAAGGCTCACCCATCCCTTGACTGAACCTGTAATCCACACAGGGAGAAAAAGGAATTGGTGGGGAGAGAGATCACAGGGAGCAGGGAGCTGGATGTCTGCCCCTGCTTGCCAAGAAAAGAGCACTTGCTTGCTCTGCAGGCTCCTGGTTTACTGTTTTCTTTTCACCTATAATGTGACAACCAAGTCCACACAATGCAAGGTGATCACTCTACTGCCTGCTCAGACACAAAAGATGACTGTCCAAGAACCACAAATACCAGGAGGACCTGATGTGGCTGAGGGTAGACGGCTTTGGGATAGATTGTGGCTACCAGGAAGTTTCTTGAAGTCTTTGAGACACCATGGAAAATGTTGGCTTTTGAATTCTTGACAAATGGGAAGAACTTCTGTACTAAATCGGGATTGTCCTTCCCCGGTGAGTACTGCGTCAACACTTCTGTATTGGTCTTTGTCTATTTGTTATGTAACTGTGAGAGAGAAATTCCGTTCCACAGAGTATAATGTCTTCCCCCTGGGACCCATAGAAGAGCCCAGTGTCAGGGCTGGAGAGATGGCTCAGCAGTTAAGAGCACTGCCTGTTCTTCCAGAGGACCTGGTTCAATTCCCAGCACCCACATGGCAGCTCACAACTGTCTGTAACTCCAGGATCTGGCACCCTCACACAGACACATGCAGGCAAAATGCCAATGTACATAAAATAAAAATAAACAAAAAAGAAATAAAAAAGAGTCCAGTGTCTTATCCAACTGAAGGAAGGATTGGATTTTGACAAAGGCCTCCATTAAAAGCAGGAAGGGAGTTTGGGGAAGGCAATGTGGCATTTGAAGCATTAACTGGGGTTTTTGTTAGACTTACTTAGACTCTGGGTACAGCGGGCCAGCTGAGATGAGAGCTGGCCTGCCTGTAGACCAGGTGACAGTGGCCGACAGGAAGAGAAGAGACAGAGGGAAGGTCCACACTCGTTTTGAGTCCCAGCACTATGTTCACCTGACTTTGCCAGCCTCTAAATCTCAGTCTTCCAATTAAACTGGAGAGACTATCAAAAGCGCATGTTCAAAACGGTTGAATACCCCGGAGCTCTGGACTTGCCTGAGTCTTCTTCATAGGCTCTGTGATTCTCTTTTGTAGGTGTGAATGTTCTTTGAGATGCACCATGGGCCGCAGCGCAGGAGGAAAGGGTGGGAGGGCCAGGGGCACAGTATTGGGGAATTGAAGAGTTAGAGGCCAAAACAGGCTATCTTGTCTGTGATCTTTCAACTGCTCCTAACAGCTTCAATACATCTCCTAGATTCAGGCAAATGACAGTGAGCTGTACTAGAACATGGCACGCTAAGCGCAGAGCCATCGGAGCACAGAACCATCTTGAATCCTGTGCACAGCGAGGTCTGAAGACCAGTGTTGGCCAACAGAGCCCTGGTGGTAACACCACCAGCAACAAAGTAGAGAGGGTTTGATTTGACCCTTCCTTCATTCCATGACCTTGAGCTGGGTCTGATTCTCCACTTGGGTGGTAGAGTTATTATCTGCTTCAAACCTCCTAGGGACACTGAGAAGCAAGCACAGGTTAAGACTCGAATGCAATCTGTAAACACAGAATCCTCCGTGGTCCTATGGCTATGGTGTCTTTACCAGGTAAACAAGGGCACTGGGGATTCAGGAGCATCTCACTGTCTGTTCGCTTAGTTTTGCATTGCTGAGTAAGTAAGTCAGCCCCATTGAAAACTGTATAAAAACAGAAGACATTTCTCCCACTGTGTACCCACTCCCGGGAGTTTAGAAAGAGGACGCAGCCCTGTGGTCCGCATGCACCTGTTCTTAGACGTTGTGTAAATCACATAAGCTAATGATGGGCTGGTGCTTAGGGCTGAGTCTGTTCATGGCCAAGGGCCTGGCAAGCACCCTGAAGTCAGCTCTCACTTCCCTTTGAAAAAGATCCTTGATGAGTTTTGCAAACACTGTTTCCAGCCTGCGCCTCCTCTCTTAGAACACTAAGTTCTGCTTTCATTTACTCTTCCTCCTTCCTCCTGCCTGAGCAGCCTCAAAGGACAGGGAGCCCTGCATTTCCAGGATTACTGGAGGGCTGTGCTCATATCCAAGACCAAATTATATAGATTTATTTGCATGGTTCTCCAAGTCCTTGCTGTTCCCACCGGAAGAAACTCTCAAGTCTCTCCCCCCTTCCCCCCGTTTTCTGACCGCATCGCTGGCTGACTGACAGGTTTATGTGAGGTGCCATCCCCTTTAAATGATCACAGTCTGTCTGGGGGTTGCAATTTGTTAAATTAGGTACATGATGTATCATCACGGACTGTGGGCCAGAGCCACTCCTGTGTAAAGACATGCTTTAAAAGAAGGAATAAAGCTTAATCCACTTCCCTCCTCCATGCAGGCAATCTTCTTTGTATTGACCAGTTTATAGCGATGGTGAAAGCCACTAGGACATATGATTGCCAAGGTCCTTGGTGCCTTTGAACTTGGACCCATATTTCCGCATCAGTGACTATGACTCAGAGCAGCTGCTCTGTTCTCCTCGTGGCTGAGAGTTTCTGCTTCATGGATGAACCCAGCGTAGTGGACCTTGTAGCGAATGCATTTCTGTCTCTCTTGCTCCCTCTTGACATAGTTAGGGAATGTTTCCTTTGTCCTTTAGACTCAGGGTCTCCCACTAGGCACAGCTCAGCGCCTCACTCAGTTTCCATTGGAGCGTTCCCTTGGAAGGCAGTCTTCCCCTTATCCTGCTCATCAAGAATGAGGAAGAGAAAGAATATAGACTTTTTCAAAGCCAGAATTACCCATGATTAAAGTATGGCATGATGGATTGAAAAAGAAAGCTAATACCTACACCCGGCACCTCAGTGAAACCAGAATGAGGGAGGGGCCATCTGCAAAGCAGTTGGTAACATCCTCCAAGCCCTGCTCAGCCACCTGCCGGGCCTCTTTCTACAAACTATTTATGGTAACACCGGCCTTCTGGGTAAAGCATCCCCTTCACAAAGTCCTCCTCCTCTAGCCCACTTTGCATCCCAAGGAAAAGTGGTCAGGCCGGCTCAGAAGCAAACACCCATCCCAGATCTCTTAGGTCACCACGGTTTGAATTCTCTGCAGCAGTAAGTTCCTCTTTCCCTACAGAGAACTAAGAGCTGTGTCTCCAAGGGAATTGTTTTCTGGCCTGAGATATAACCCTCTCTTTTGATAGTCATAGTCAGCAAGGGCCCCTGGGGGCCTGATTGGTCCCAGGCAGCAGTAGCAGCTGCAGTGAGGTGTGCATGGGCTAGCAGCTTTATCAAGAATCCCTTGCTCATTTTTCTTGTCACTGTCCCGGTGGATAAGATTTAACAAGCAGTCAGCCACACTGCGGTATCAACTCGGCTTCAGAGAACACCTTATCATCTTAAAGGACGCGTTTTTTATCCTGCTACCTGGGTCCAAGTGATTTCCCCAAACTTCTGTGACTTTGCAAACACGTCTGTCTGGGACTAGGAAGAGGCCCATGGGCTCATACGGTGACATTGCATTAGCCAGGACAGACCACAGGAGCAGCAACTGCCAAACCAATACGTGTGACCTTAGGTTCCATTTGTGGAAACTTGACAGTCCGTGGGATAGCCCAGACTACTTCTGGAGAATCTTCTAACATCTAACTTCCTCAAACACTGGGCCTGAATATACAAACAGTGTCATTAAATCAGCAAATACTTCATACCAAACCGGAAGACACAAAACCTTGTCCTGGATTCTGGAACTAGATTAATTATTCCAAATTCTACTGTTGGACATTTTTTACGCCACTTCTATTGATTTCGTTTTATTAAGTCTTTGATAAGAGCCAAGTCACAGTCCCCAAAGAGATGAATTGAGTTGTAAGGGTTTTAGTCTCCTACAGAAATGAGTGGGTCGCCTCTGCTTCCCCTTACCCCCCCCCCCAAACAATACTGGAGAAGCAGGAGGAGGGAGGAGCATTTACTCCCCCTCCCCCAAGAGCTTTGTGTGCCTGTGTGCACAAGGATAGTGACCACTGGGTTATGTAAGACACTGCTTAAGAAGCAGGAGGAGGTCTTAGTATCTACCTCCCAAGAGTTTTGTGTGCACAAGTGCACACACATGCTGTGTTGTGTGTGCGACTTGCCTGTGCACACACATGTGCACTGTGATTGAGGAATTGGTTTTCACATTTTACATGAAAAACTGAAAGCTCAAAGGGGATCCATTGTACCCCACATCCTGAGTCCATACTGGCCTCCCTCTCAGAGACCAGGCACGTGAGCCCTCAACTCTTCAATTTTCAGGGCAGTTTGGTTTTAGAGATATGCCTAGGAATGTTGTGAGGGAGTTTCTGGTGTGAGCCATCTGTGTGGTGACTCCCTCTCCTGAATCCCTGTCATCATTCAGCATGGTTATCTCTCAAGTTTCCTGTAGGCCTCATTTCCATCCCATCGGCTTCTGAAGCTGATCAAGGCAATGGGAAGAGGGGCGGGGCAAGGATGGGGTGTTGGTGAAAGTGCAGGGGCTATGGGGAAAGAGGTGTGGTTTGCTTGGCTGTTCTCACACTTATTATGTATTACCCATAATAGAGAACAAGTCAAGTTTCCTTCAATGGCAGAAGCCTTTGCACTCATCTGAGCCAGCGAGAAGCGGTGGTTCCAACCCTGTTAGTGCACAAGTCTACTTTACAAATAAAATGCTAGACACAGAACAAAATGATCTGAATTTTTGTAATGCTAATGCTGTCATGGCTCAGAACCATCACATTCTTAAGCCTGCATCTTCAGCATAGAGAGAAAAAAGATATAATGGCCACTGCTGATCATTTGGGCAGCCTGAACCAAAACAGTCATTTCTATATAGTCTCTACATTGTGACCAGTATTGGGTTGTTAAGTTGGTCAATTAAAATTGAAAAATAAAACAAATCTCTTTGTCAGAGGAAACCGCTGGACCTCAGGTTTTACTGTGCCCCTTTGAGAAGAGGGGTTGGGTCCTGGGTCATCCCAGCCACACCTTCAGTCTCTCCTCGCTTCTCTTCTTTAACCGTGCTCCATCCACTGGATTCCAACCCCCTCTTCCTGGTCGCTGCCCTGTTCTCAAAGCTTGGTCCATACGTCTGTCCATTCCCCACACTTACTGAGCTCAGTCTTAGACTGCACAGAGACAACCTCTGTTTGTCATCTCAGCCACCAGCAGGCAGATGCCCTGCTCATCACTGGCTGGATTTTCTGGCATAGCCCCATGAGAAGTATGTCATGTCTAAAGCAGAGCCTGGCCCCACCAGTGAGGAATTCTTTCTTCATCTACTTCACTCTCAGCTCCCCCTTCAGGGTCTTCAACTCCTTCCTTTATTCCCACATCTAACCCAGGGCTAAGATTTTCAACCTCACTTGGGAAAAATCTGTCCTATAAACGGCCTAGTCATATGAGCTACGACACCCTAAATGTAAAGAAAACTCCACATTCCTACTCCTTCCCTGAGCACCCACTCAAACCCTCCCTCCTGGTTTGTTCCACCCCTCCATTAATGTCATCTGCTCAAATAATTTTTCTTGTTCATTCTGCCCCCTCCTCTCACGATCTCTTTATACTGCCTTATCTATTTTATGGTATCCTTGGCTATTTTTTCTTTTATAAAATTTTATTTTCGTATTTAGTTATTTGTGTGTGGGACAATTGTACATGTGATATAGTGTCACAGTGTATGTAACAGTGCATGCGTGTGTACACGTGTGTGTGAGACAGTTGTACATGTGATATAGTGTGTGTGTCACAGTGTATGTAACAGTGCATGCGTGTGTACACATATGTGTGTGAGACAGTGTACACGTATCACAGTGTGCGCGCGTGTGTGTGTTTACCTGCGTGCGTGTTCATGTGCATGTGAGAGTGTGCATGTGTCAGTGTGTGCACGTGTGTGTACACGCACACTCATCTACGTGTGGGAGTGTACGTGTGTCAGTGTGTGCTCATGTGCATGTGAGAGACACGGTGTGTGCATGTGTGTGTAAGCATGCATGCACACTCATGTACATGTGAGAGACACGGTGTGTGCATGTGTGTGTAAGCATGCATGCACACTCATGTACACGTGAGAGACACTGCATGTGTCACGGTGTGTGCATGTGTGTGTGCACACGTGTGCCCTCATGTGCATGTGAAAGTGTATATGTGTCACAGTGTGTGCATGTGTGTGTGAGAGACAGTCTGCATGTGGACATGAGATGTCAACTGATGAGAGTCACTTCTCTTCTTCCACCGCGCAAGTCCTGGGACTCAAACACGGGTCCGCAGGCTTGGTAGAAAGCAACTTTATCCATTGAGTCATCTTGCTGGTCCCTTTTTCTTATTATAGTTTGTCTCTCCAGTTATGGTTCCCTAAAGAGTGCAGGCTCTCTACAAGGAGGGATGTAAATGCTTTACTAACTAGAACAGAACCCCACACGAGTGACAGGTGGACTAGTACTTGGGATGAAGTCATGGGTGAATAAGATAAACCCAGGCAGCAGAGGGGAGTCGCTTGCTCAAGGTTACAGTTTGCAAAGGGCAGAACCAGGCCCAGGCCCTTAATACGACTCCAAAATGCCTTAAAAGTATGTTTTGTTCCTCTTCCTCTCTGTCAACTCTCCCCATTTATAATGGTCTCTTCACCCCATGTTCTTCAGAAATACAAACATCAGACAAGCTGGTTTTAGTAAACGCTTGTAGGATTTCAGACTTCTTTACCAGGATGGCTGAAGATGGACAAATGATGACTCTCAAATTTTAATGAGCAGTAAAATCGCTAAGGAGGAAGAACTGGGGAGCTAGTTCAGAGGACAGCGGGGCAGCACCCCTGGCTCCAGAGATGATGCTCACTGGGGAGGTGGCACCACCTTGAAGAATTGGGCAAGCCTCTACTCACAGGTGCATTGAATGAGCAGTCCACAAAGGTAGGACACACACATTTCCTCCTGGCAGACTTCCAAGCAGATTAGCAGGCAAGACTCCTTTCTAGTCAGGCTCTGCAAAGGGAAAATACGGAGTTTCAGAATGGCTACCTGATGTTGTCCGAGACGTCTGGCATATGCAGCAGAGATGAGATGTAGCCAGTGGCTTCTGAATCCAAGTCTGATGTCTAATCACGGAACTACTACAGAATCCCACTGCCATGCTGTGCTGTTGACAGTAGGAAGCATAGAAATAGGGAAATACATCTCAACAAAGGAGAATAGCTATGAAGTATAGTGGAGGAGAGAGAAACGCCTATGTAATAAAAATGAATCAAATTTATAGTAGGTCAGAATGTGTGCTATGGAAGGGGAAGAGAGTGGGAGATGAGGAGGGGCGGGGAGGAGCAGGAGGAGAAGGAAGAGAGAAGGGGGAAAGGAAAGGAAAAAAAACGGAGAATAAAACTTTAAAAAATAACCAGATTTAGGATACTTTGTCTCTGGCCTAGTTTTCACACCAGGCTCCCCTTCCACTTCTGCTGTTACTCCATCCTGTCCTCCTTCATGGTCCTTCCCTTCCTCCCTGAAGTGATGGACCACTCTGGGAAGGCGGAGCCACCTTGGGCCACACTGGGAAGGATGGAGCCACCTTGGACCACACTGGGAAGGTGGAGCCACCTTGGGCCACACTGGGAAGATGGAGCCACCTTGGACCACACTGGGAAGGATGGAGCCACCTTGGGCCACACTGGGAAGGTGGAGCCACCTTGGGCCACTCTGGGAAGGATGGAGCCACCTTGGACCACACTGGGAAGGCGGAGCCACCTTGGGCCACTCTGGGAAGGATGGAGCCACCTTGGGCCACACTGGGAAGGATGGAGCCACCTTGGACCACACTGGGAAGATGGAGCCACCTTGGACCACACTGGGAAGATGGAGCCACCTTGGGCCACACTGGGAAGGCAGAGCCACCTTGGACCACACTGGGAAGATGGAGCCACCTTGGGCCACACTGGGAAGGTGGAGCCACCTTGGGCCACACTGGGAAGGATGGAGCCACCTTGGGCCACACTGGGAAGATGGAGCCACCTTGGGCCACACTGGGAAGGTGGAGCCACCTTGGGCCACACTGGGAAGGATGGAGCCACCTTGGGCCACACTGGGAAGGCAGAGCCACCTTGGGCCACTCTGGGAAGATGGAGCCACCTTGGGCCACACTGGGAAGGCAGAGCCACCTTGGACCACACTGGGAAGGATGGAGCCACCTTGGACCACACTGGGAAGGCAGAGCCACCTTGGGCCACACTGGGAAGGATGGAGCCACCTTGGACCACACTGGGAAGGATGGAGCCACCTTGGACCACACTGGGAAGGTGGAGCCACCTTGGACCACACTGGGAAGGATGGAGCCACCTTGGACCACACTGGGAAGGTGGAGCCACCTTGGACCACACTGGGAAGATGGAGCCACCTTGGGCCACACTGGGAAGGCAGAGCCACCTTGGACCACACTTGGTAGGATGGAGCCACCTTGGACCACACTGGGAAGGTGGAGCCACCTTGGGCCACACTGGGAAGGCGGAGCCATCTTGGACCACTCCGGGAAGGTGACACCAGAACCAGACCAAAGAGTGAAGAATAGATAAACTTCCTTGGCTCAACATTCTTGAGTCCTGTCCCCTAGCGAGTGATTCCTATTGTTTGATAAGGGTACGAGTATGAGTTTCTGTGGGCTACAGCATCACATCTCAACACACAGCAAGGCCTCGTGCCTATTTTTCAGCTAGAGAGCTGAGTAACTCCCAATTCCATCGGGCCTTGTGCTTACAAACCAAGCCTCGCCCATGGAAGATATTGCTGATCGCTCACAGCAGCTTCACTACTGACTCTTTGGCCCTGCTCATCAGGCTGCTGCTGGCTCTTGGTTAGGGCTAGCACGCAGATAAAAGCAGGTGCCATTGCTGTGCCCAACTGCTGTCGCTGTCGTCTCCGTGGGTCTCATTCACAGCACTAGAGAGACCATGATTTTGCTTGGGGATGGTTTTCTTATCTGGGGGTTTTGTCACAGTCCCAATATTTCAGGAACAAATTCACTGATGGCTCCACAGGCGTCCTCTCCCATCCAAGCAGCCAGTGAGGTGCCTGGGAGTGACCACCTAATCCGTAGGCCACCTTGGCAGAGACAGCAGTGGGTTTTCGATATGAACTCTGCCAATACTGGGCCATAAAGCAGCAAGGCTGGCACCTAGAGCAGAAAGAGAAATGGATCAAATGTCAGCTGCAGTTGAGGAGGGGGAGCGTTCGATCAGGCCACAGATGGGAAGCCTTGCACTGGATGACAGTGACCAGCAGCTTTGCCCATTTCATAGCTCTCGCTTCCCTAAAGTTTGTCACCCGTCCCTTCCTCCGCATCAGACACCTCAAGCCCCGAGCGCTCCAGAAAAGGGAGGGTGAGGGAAAGAAACTCCTCGCCAATGATATCAGGGGATGAAGTGTCCCAGACCTGGAGACAGGAACAGAGGAAAACAGCAGAAGGAGACAGAGTTGCAAGTCTGGGTTGGGCCTTGTATCTCAGGTGAGCAGTGCTCAACTTGTTCCGAACTGGAAGCAGCACTCACTTAACACTCTCCAGCTCCCATCTGTGGGTCAGACATGGAACCAAGGCAATGGGCTCTCATCACTTGCCCTTGACCCAGCTCTGCCACCTGCTCGCTGTCCCATCTGCTAGGGCGGGCCTCCTGGAGCAACTGTTTAAAATGCAGGTATCCATAGAGAGCTCTGGGCAGGGAACTCAGATATGGGTAAGACTCAAAAGTCCTTGGGAAAATCAGGATGTTGGCCGGGTGATCCCTAGGATCTCCCGTGGTTCTGACCAACCTCATGTTACCAAGGGATCTGTGGTCCCAGGACTAGTCAGTGAGCTTCATCTGCTAGACTCTACTTTAACATATTCAGTTTGAAGGGCCTCTGAGGTTTCCAGGCTTTCATTAGGTGCTTGGGAAAGACCACACAGAACTGGCCTCCCCTTGGTGACTGGGGCGGGGTTTGCCATGTGGCTCTGGCTGTCCATGTCAAGTGGGGGGGGGGGGGAGCTCCAGAGGGGAGAATCAGTCAGCAATGAGCCCAGTGACAGGCCAGCAGAGGTCACAGTACTCACTCCCCCCACCCGGTGCAGCCTTTGGATTCCTTCTCCTAGTAGAGGAGCATGGCCTTGTTGTGATTTCAGGTTCTGTGTCTCCACCCTGCTACTCTCAACAACAAAGGGGAACTTCTCAAGGAAACTCTACACCGGAATTTAAAAGGAACAATAGAATTGGATTTGATTTGTTTAATTCTGAAATCAAGGTCACTAGAAAGTACTGTGGCTCTTATTTGTGCGGTTTGAGGGGAATTTTTTTTTTTTTTGGCAACATCTTTCTTTTCATTTGATGGTCCTGTCATCCCCAGAACTGTGTACGTTACTGATCCTGCCTGTATTCAAAGCCGTTATTAAGTGGACTCTTTTAGATTTTAGAGAAATGATAATGGTTCCAGAGATGACAGAACGTGGCAGCTGGTGACAAAAAAAAGCCTTGATAAGACGACAACAGTAAATCAAACTACCGCCACTTTTCCGTTTCATGTTTGTTAATACCACCTCGCCTTTTGAAGTTTAAAGCAAGGTTCAAAAAAGCCAGGTGCTGAATCATAATATTAAAGCAAGCAAGGAGCTCCATGAAAGCGGGCAGATCTGAGAGGGAAGCAACAAACAGAGCTTTCAACTGCCTTTTGTCGGCCCTTCTGCAGATGTCACCAGCGGTTTCTCCCAGCAGAGAGTTCGGCTTGTAGCAGCGCCTCTGGCTGATTCCCGCGCTGCGTTTCAAGTGTCAATCAAAAAGGAAGGACGCAGCTTAGGTCCTGGTCATTGTCCTGTGAAAAGAGCCAAGCGTTTAACATTGATTTAGCTCCCTCAATATACAAAGCTCGAGCCAGCTTTGTGCATCGAAAGGGCCTTTGGCAAGGTTGCTTGTAGAGCAATTCCGCCGCGTCCCACGCGCCTTGGCATAGCTGTCAGGCTGCGGTGTCTGGAGTCCCATGAAAAGTTGTTCAGGACTGACTGAGCAAATCGGGAAGAAAGAACATGTTGCCTCAAAGAGTGGGGTCTGTTGTGGCAAAGGCCTCTTTGCATCTTTTGGTCCAGAGGAACATTGGAAGTAATCACCATGAACACCCAGTGCCTTGAGCAAGCTAGGAGGGAAGCTGGAAAAGACCCCAGAACCCAGGGGACACTTGGTTCCCATGTATTCCAGTTTGCAGCTTGTGTGGCCTTTCAGTGCTGAGAGCTCAGGCCAGTTGGCTGTGCCCCTCCCTGTTTCCATTGCCTGGGAACAGGCACTAGTTTAGCCAGATCAAGGGGGAAATGATGGCCTGCTCGGGCTTAACTGAATGATCTTGTTGCTTCTCTGTGTATGTATGATTCTTTGTCTGCCTCCCCCTCTCCTCCTCCTCCCCTCCCCTCTCTTCTTCCTCTTCATAGTTCGTGTGTGTGCATGTGTGTACATGTGTGTGTATGTGAGTGCTTGTGAGGGATGAATGCATGCGCATGAGCAAATGCATAAAGAAGCCATGGCAACCTTGGGTAGCACTGCTTAAAAACTGCCCACCTTAATTTTTGAGACAGGATCTTTTGTTGAGACCTGGAACTCACCAATCAGGGTAGGCTAGAACCCCAAGGATCCCCCCTGCCTCCCCAATACTGTAATTGGACTCCTAGTCTGGGTCTTGTCTACTGTCTTTGATGCGTTTACTCACTAGGTTTGATGTGAGTTTGGGAGATGGAACATCCCTGAGTCTTCAGATTTGAGCAGTAAAGACTTCCTGACTGCTGTATCCCCCAGGTCCTCACCACATTTTGCTCAGCTTCTGTGTTCCTACCCAATGGCAGAATTGCTTTTCAGCTGCTTATTCACAGCCTATCGGGCTCAAGGAATGCTCTTCAGATGTACCTCAATCGGATGATGGTTCAACATAACAATTTTCCTCGGCATATAATGGTGGATGCCGTGCTTCAGGCATTGGATGTTAGTGTTTTCACAGACCGTCGTGAATGGACCATGGTCTCACACTGCTCTGCTGCTGAGCTGTGACGCTCAGCGGTCACCTGAGTTGTGTGTCTCGCCAGCTTAGAGTGTTGGTGTGTGTATCTGTGTGTATAGATGTATGCAGGCCCCCATGTGCAAATGTGCACTTGCAGGCCAGGAGACAACCCACGCACCATTCCTCAGACGCCAACTGTCTTGTTTTTCGAGACAAAGTCTCACTAGTCTGGAATTCACCAAGGAGCTCTGGCCAGTGAGCTCCAGGGATCATCCTGTCTCCACCACTTTCTGTGCCGTTAGATTTGGGGTTCTAGGATGATTGGGGCTCGTGACAGCATGCATCACTTTCTCTTTGAATCCTCAGAATCGGGCTACCTAGTCTGCCTGCCTGTTTAGGAACCACATGCTGAGATGGCCCATCCTCAGCATAGGAGCAGCTTCTAGTCCCACGTGAAAGATCTGACTCCAGTGGACTTCACACGAGCCGTGCATCAACCTTTGTTGTGTGAAACCTACTGCTCCAAAGCCTTGCTTGTTGCGTTTGATAGACTTCGTTTGTTCGAAATAGTCTGGTCAGGCTCTTCTCAGCACAGGGTGGTGTGGAAACCTTGGCTAGCCACAGAGCATTTCCAACAGCTGCACTAACCTGTGTTAATACACAACAATATTAAGTGGCTCATTGTCCATGTAGCCCAAGTCCTGAGTCCTCAGCAGTGAACTGCCTGTCCTGTGAGGGGCTGCCTCTTCTTTGATGCCCACCCACCTCTCCAACTGCCTTGCCAAATTACCATATCGCTGCACCTGCCTGCCCACACCGTGACTAGGAATTAGCTAAACCATCTGCCTCTTCCACTCTTGAACCCACATCAAAAGTATACAAAAGATACTTGGCTTATAGGCTGAGTAGACAGAGCCGCCAAAGACGGAAATTCTAGAAACAAGCAAACATAACAGATAGAGCAACGTCCGAGATGGCAGAAGTCAGAAGACTGGCATGTGGACTCTTTGAACTGCTACTGCTGAATCGGTGTTCCCAGCCTCAGCTGCCCTGCAACACCAATTGGCAGTTCACGTCTTCCACCAGAGTCCTCTTCTGTCCTCTTAGGATGCCACGCTGCTCCAGAACTTTTCACTCTCATCGCTAAGGATGCTTAGACATCCAAGGACAATCTACATGCCAGTCTTCTGACTTCTGCCATCTCGGACGTTTCTCTATCTGTTATGTTTGCTTGTTTCTAGAATTTCCGTCTTTGGCGGCTCTGTCTACTCAGCCTATAAGCCAAGTATCCTTTGTGTACTTTTGACTAAAGTGGTCTACTCTCGTACCATCCCTCTTCTCGGTCCCTCACGAATCCTTTGTCCACAAAAACTCACCTTCTGTCTTTTCTATTTAAACTGCTCTGGTGGAAGCCAGCAAGACCTCCATGTATATAGGAACCTGTAGTGTTTCAACTTCTGCATACCGTGTAGAACTCTCAACACTGCATTCTCTCCTGTTTTACCAAACTTGTTTCCCAGGACATCGATGTCCCCTTTCTTGCCACTGTTCTCTGGCTTCTCTTTCTCCATCCAATGTTTCATATTCCTGCTCCTTCAGACACAATCCCTCATCCCGTATGTGATTTTTCATTATCTAACTGTGATCATCTTCTTTTCCCACTGTGGAGGTGGAGGAAGCACTTAGGAACTCAAAATTATCAACAGGAAGAGGGATGTGCTTGTACTGCCTGCAGCTCCATGGCAAGACCTCAGTTTCCCCAGTGCTGAGTCTGAGCTCCCAGCCTCAGTTCTGAAGCAGACCTGACACATTTTGCCACACAGCTGGATTGCTACCAACTTTGATGATGTTAGGTTTCTGTTCAGAGTTCCTGTAAATGGGGAATCTTAGGTCTGTGGCATTCCTTGTTCTGCCTAGTGGTTAGAGGAACGGGATGAGAGGTAGAGAGAGAGTTTGCATCTTGACCAAATGCAGCATGAATTTCTAGGCTCAAATATATACCGAGAGATCAACTTTCAGGCAAGTCTATAGAAGATCAAACTAAATACCTCTTTAAACTCCTGTTCAGAGCATTTTTAGGGTTCTCTTTCTTGCTTGATCCTTCTTTCTTACATCTTTCTACTGAAGAGTTATTTATTGCTTCTCAGCCATTTCAGCACCTGAAATTTAAGATTTATTAGTGAACGTACAAGTTAGTGTTTTGTTCTAATATGACTCTAAAGCACCCTAGATAGGAGGCTTATTTCCTCTTCCTGATAAGTCTATGTGCTCATGGCCAGACATCCACCCAGAAACACACCTACAGTAGCAACGGTGTGGTTTTAAGGACACTAGGGGAGTCAGCTTCTCATTCTTCATCTCCTTGGTTTACTTGAAGTAACTGTTCAGGAGAGGATGCTTTTAAAATACAACAACATCAACAATCGGTTGACCTTAAACAAAGGTTACTTTCTGTCATGTGGATGGGTCTCGCTCATCTAACTAATCAAGTTGAAGTCCTTCAGGGCAAAGGCAGAAATGGGGATTATAGGTCGGTTGGTAGAGTGCTTACCGTGAATGCATGAGGCCCCAACGGCACAAAATGGAAAGAAAGGAGGGAGGGAGGGAGGGAGGGAGGGAGGGAGGGAGGAAAAAGAATAAGAACAGATAGTCACTACATCTTCCTGGAGAAGCAATCCTAGCTGAGCACTGCAGGGGTAGCCCCTGTCTGAGTTGCCAGCCTGTGCTACATACTTAGAACTTAGCAGCACACACCACCACGCATGCCAATCCTCTCAGCAAACGGTATGGTTCTGTGCATATATTATTGCATATCATATGCATATCTCCATGCACGCATTCCTGCGCTTCCATATCTCTAGAGAATCTATCTGACACAGCTGGGCATCAGGGGCTGCTCCAACGGGAAGGAAGGAGGCACTGAGTTTTAGGGTACAAAAAAGGGAGACTGAATTCAAACATTCCTGTCTTCCACCGTCAAAAATTTAAGGACCTTATATGTAGATGAACCACTGGGACATGAAATGGGTCTGAGGCACAATGTGGAGTAAAAAAATGTGTTTCCCTGGCAACAGATGAGGTGCGACCACAGCAACTAGGCCAAGGAGGGTGTCAGAAGCAAGATGGCCCGTAACTCCTGTTTACATTTTACCAAGCCATCCAGGTTTGGATCTTAGATAAGGCCAGGAGGGGACAAAGGCAAGGATTGATGTGCCCATTTCACTGGTCAGGTGATAAGGACCCCCAGGTGACCACAAAGAGCATCACCTGAAAGACAAAGCGTGAGTCACAAGAGGCCGGATTCCCATCAAACTCTCCAGTGCCCACCATGGACTGCTTCACATCAGCTCTCCACTCTGTGGAAGACACCTGGCAGGTTAGAAGCTATAAGACCCAGTGACATCCTGCATGAAGCCCTGGGCTTGAGGAATAGCTCCCAGGACACCAAAAGGAAATGGCTTTGGAGGACACAGAGCCTATAGAGGGGCAGCTGAGCGGTGGCAACTGAAGTTACCCATCGGCACAAACAGCTGGGGAGCCATCTGTCTGGGAGAAGCTTCCTGCCCGCACCATGCCCCCTCCTCCTGCATCTGTGAGAGGCCTGGCGGCTGACAGAGGCGCTTTGCACAGAGGGAACAGAAGGGAACCCGCTGGCCCTTGGATAACCTTGGCCTCATTAGCATTGAACCGAAGCCCACGGGTGCTATTGACTTCTAGTAAATATCCACCCACCAAGATGTCCCCAAGCACTGCCCAGGGGTGTTCGGACACCAAGCAGGCCTTCTTTAGCCTCTGTCCCAGGCTCTGTTGGTGCTCCCCCACCCCTTGCCATGCAGCAATGAGAAGCCTATCCATCCTCCTGGGAGGAGGGAGCGGGGAGCAGGCAACCTGAGCCGTCATCTCCTTGCAAACCTTCCATTCTCTCCCTCCAAAAGGCCAAACAAATAATCCCTAGAAAAGCAGTTCCGCACGTGAAGTGTGCACCATTGTATTTCCAACTGCTTTGAAAAACTTTCATTTTTGTGCAGCAAATGACACATTATCTTGCTGGAGGTCAGGGAATAATGCGGTTGGATTCTTGCAACACTATGAGAGTTAATGTTTCTATTTGCCATTGTGTCCTGTGCAAAGAAAGGCAGCCGGGCACCTGGGGTTGCCACAACACACAGCACAGAGATGGTCGAATCAACCAGAAGTACTTTGATAACATTGAACACTATTGTGAGGCGGTGGCTCCCTCCTTGCCTGCCGTGCATAATGGGCTTCCGAGTGCTAAGGAGATAAACGATGCTATCCTTGGAGTGTCAAAGGTAGAACTCTCCAGAAGCTACATTCAGAATCGGCACGAACTTAAGGACTTTGGTTTTTTTAACAGTAATTGAAATATATAATTCAATAGAAGTGTCACTCTAATGTAATAATTGCCAAAGAAATTGAGCCACGGGGAAGAACAGCAAATTGCTGGTTCCCTTATTAGAGTGTGTGGAGATGGTGATGTTTTCTCATCAAGAAAGACCCCTGGATAGCTCCCCTTCCCATCCTTCGAACGTTCGTCCTCACACATGTCACCCTCTTGAGGGATAGATACCCTTGCTGATTCTAGGTTTCCTGTAGACATGGTTGACCCCTCTTAAATCGCCCCTCACCAAGAAGAACGTGTATTAACTGCCTTAGCAGCTTCCTAAAGCAAACTCCAGCTAATCTCTTTATTGCCGGGAGTCAGCCACCTCACATTCTACCTCCAACATTGCCTTTGCTTCTGTGCAGGGAAGCACCAGAGAGGCGCTTTGTGTAGCTGAACTGCCCCATGAATTGGGGCTGTCTCTCCTGTCTTCACACAGCTTTCTTGGAATGAAACAGTTCCTATGGAGGAGGTAGTCTAATATCACTGAACTGAGTTTGGGACTTAGAGGGGCAACGAAACAAGGAAATATTTGTCTCCCTGCAGGAAGCCATGACTCAGGCTATCCTCCTTGTAGTCATTTTCATTTGATGAAGATAGGTATCTAAGCACAACCACCCCTTAAATCTGGTGGAAATGTATAACATATTCATTTCATAACACACAGTTATGAGTCATTCTGTCCCCTTTATCCTTTCGCCTTGGGGTTTAGTGCCAGGGTCGTAGCCATCTACTCCCTTCCTTCTGGTTGCCTTCATCAGTTTACTTCTAGGGACCACAAGGGACCATGATGACTTGAGATAGCAGGTCCCTGCAGCAAACTGTAGCCACCAAACTCTTAGAAAAGACACCAGGCACAACCAGCTGGACTTTGGCAGGGTCCTTAATCCCAGGGTCCCCCAGAAGCTTTGCATTTAGGGGAGGGAGAAAACTGGAGTGGGAGTGGGCTTAGGTAAGACCAAAGAAAGATCAAGGTAAGAATGCAAAAGAAAGAAAAGGAGCAAACACCGGGAAGAAAGAGTCACATACTTTACAGGGCCAAGGGAGACACAGCACACATGCTTTCTGGATATCTGGAGACCAACGATGGCAGCAGAAAATACCAAAGTGAAGACAACATGGTCGGGGTTGTATTATTGTCTCAATCTTCTGGATTTGTATACTAGAAGAAAGAAGAAATGAAAGAAAAGGCTATAGAAGCCCATAGGTCAGCACCCCAGTTTTGTATTCAAGTTCAAGGCTGCAGCAACAAGAGGAGAACTTGAAGCTTTAGCTGCAGCTGGACATCATTGCTGGTGTCACCCAGGGCTCAAAAGGCTTGAAGGATGAGCTAGAGGAGACTGGGAGCCAAAGACCGACTTTTCACTGACATGCTGACCATTGCAGAAAGAGCCTGTAACAAACCCTAAGGGAAGCATTTTAGATGTTGCACTTTCTGTTAATGGAAATTCCTTCCCCTTAAGAAAATATGAATCTGGTAGCTCGGTTAATCTCAAATGAAAACTTGATGAGATCTAGGTGAGAATCACCTGGGAAACGGAATTGTGGGCTTAATTGAGTGGGGTTAATTGAGGTTGAAGGACTACCCACTGTAGGATAAGTGAGCTGAGCTTACTTTCATCTCTCTCTGCTTCTTGACGGTGCAATACTCCTGCCTCCAACTTTTCCCTGCCATGATGGACTGCACCCTGAACTGTGAGACAGAACACACCCTTCACCCATCACACCGATTTTGTCAGGAAAAGGAAGATGCTGGGCACCGAAGCTCACTTATAATCTCTTACCCTGGGAAGTGGAGGCAGGCAGGAAGGGAAGAAGCAGTGTAGGGGCTACACAATGAGTTGCAAAGCAGCCTCAGCTACCACTAGTCCACCAAACAAACACAACAGCCGTCTCTGTGTGATGGCTTGAATTGTAGCCGCAGAGAAGAAAATCTTGCCCCAATCAAAGATGAGAGGAAAAGTTAAAAGAAAAATTCTTATATGATCATGTATCGGTCATCAAGATTCGGCATGTACAATTCACATCTACTTTGTTTTATTGGTATTGCCTGGACGGTGTAATTAAGCATCTTCCCTAACCCAAAGCATCCCCATATGAGGTGAGTGATAGAATTAAGAGCAACATCCTGGCCTCTGAAGTCACCCAAACTTCGGTTGCCCTCCCCTCCTTGGCATCTGATTTGACCCTGGTAAACCGCCATGGTGTCTGCGGAAAAGCATGGTGGATTGTCCTGCCTTGTTGGGTCACTGTGAGAATGAAAGGGGCCAGCACTTGTAGTCAAAGTGGAGCAGGCTTCTGGAGCCCTGAGTTCTCAAGGCAGCTCGGGCTTCCTTCTGACCATGGCGTTCTGTCCACTCCTCCTTGTCTCATTGGCCAGAGTCTATGATGAAGCAAGGAAGGACTCTCTGGGGTAACATCACTGCTATCACACACATTTATATCTGCCTCTGGTCAATTCACATCCACCACGCACATTCAAAGACACGTGACACACATGCTTAACAAATCCATGCATGTGAAAGGCTTGTAGCGAAGATGGTGAATCCAAATCACCACACACATACCAAATGACTATAATCTGAGTGGGATGGCCAGAACTGAAAATTTAAAAAAACATAGCTGAATTCTGGTGCCCAGACTGGTCACACCCGAAAGACACGCCTCCCTGTGAGGAGAGCTGCCACTCAGGTTTGGTGGCCATCACTCCTTAGGGGTGCACCCTGAGGCTCATCTAGGACAGCACAGACTTGGAAATCACAGATGTGTTTCCTCCTGAGCCACGCCTCCATCAACAGTGCACAATCAAGAGTACTCCTGCTTCATTAAGATCTGACCACAAGACATGGCTTTCATTATTTTAAAAGTATTCTTCACAGTCATCAACACATATTATCTAATGATTTTGTTCACTTCCACTTGAGAATAACTGCTTGTGACTGCCTGGCCCAGCACCTGCCGCTTTCTCTTTCTTCCCTTTATCGGTCTGCTTTTTGCTTAAGTTTCTTTTATTCCTATCCTTTCCCAAGAGGAGCTCACTGTAGCGACGCAGCACAGGGCGGGCTGCTCCCATTGCCTTGCTTCCTTCCCTGCATTCACTGGGGCATTTGAAGGGAAAGGGACAGAAAAGGTAGGCCGTGGGTCCTTGTCGTCGGAACACTGGGTAGGTCTCTCATTCTCCCTTCCACTGGTGGTACTCCTCTCTCAGATTCCTGTCTGAGCTCTCCCCGCCTTCCTTCACATTCCCTGTGGCCCAAGAACCATTGCAGCCCCAGTACCATGGAGAGATATAGACCTCAGGATTACCACCTTTTGCCTAATGAATCATAATCTTGTACATGATTTAAAAGAAAAAAAAAACAACCTTGCTCCCATAGTCATCTTTATCTGTTCTAAAATTCAAAAACTACCTTTCCAACCCCTTTCCGCAAACCCGGTCCCCATCTCCCTCTTCCCTGCTTGCTTCCCCGGTTTGGTCCTAATTACCAGCCAGCGGGTAGATGCTGCTGCTACTCCGATGCTCTCGCGCTCTGGATCCCTAATCATGCCCATTGTGCTCCTCAAAGCGAAGTCAAGAACTGCTGCCTTTTTATGCCCCCTCTCTCCCTACATTGTAGAAGGAAGCAGGTCCCTGCGGCTTTTGTTGTCTCCACTTCTGGGCTAAGCTCCATTTGCTGGTGAGCGGGCCCTGTCTTCACTCCCCCTCTAAATACTGCAACATTCAGCATCCTTTCATGGCCGTGCTTTTAAAGTAAATCTTTGGACAATTAAAGACATGAAATGGCTAAATAGAGTTCCGTGGGCGTTGTTCTCTCCTTTTTAGAGGTTTAATCACACTTAATGGCTTCTCTTCAAAACTTGAATTTTCCATTTTGGTGTTTTGACTCCATTGAAAGAGTTTACTAATATTCTTTCAAAAGTATTCTCTGCTCAAATGAGCTATTCAATAAAGTTTTGTGCCACGCTATAGGATTTACTCTAAATGGAAAATAATTTAAAGGGAGATGGGGGGGGGGGGGAGTTGCCATCCTGTGCCACAGGTTTTGTGAGCCAAATCGTAATCACCAATATAGAATTCGTGAAGAGGTGATGAAAAGACAAGGATTATTTAGGTATAAGGGGGACTATTTCAAATGAGATTTCAATATCTTCCTTTCCTTGAAGATGGCCAATTGTTCAGCCTTATGGGTCTGTAAATAGGAAGCTGGGATAGCCCTCATCATTCTTGTGCCCCTCGCCTCTCTCTCTCCTTGTCTGTATTTTTTTTTTTCCTCTCAAAAGACAGAGAAGCTGATTTTGTGGCTCATCTCCCGTGACAACGTCCTCAACATAGTGCTGCAGTTCTTTCCAGATTGTTCTTGCTGGGCTAGTTCCTGTCACCGTCAGGAGGAGGAACCCGGCTGGGCACTGAGCTCCCCCCAGGTCATAGTCACTGTCCAAGAGATAGAGTTTGCCACTTGAAAGACAAATTTAGTGGAAAATAAAAGCCATTATGTCATGACAGTGCTTTCTTTACCCCAAACTCTCTGGTGGTGTGTCTGGGTGAGCAGTACCCTGGGGTCGGGTGTCACATCTGGGTGAGCAGTGACCTGGGGTGCTAGTGTTAAGCTTTAGAGAAAAAAAGGAATGCTATACCACTGTATAACTGGAACAATGTGCCCCCATCTGCCTTTGCCTTTCACCCACTCATCTTTCTTCTAGAAGCAACGCGGGACAAAGTTTGGGGAACTGTGGCCTGACCTTGAGGTATTTAACGTGTGGATCCAGAAACAAGCAATGTAGGTAGAGGAAAGAACACAGACAACATGATCTTACATCCAGGCTCTGTTGCTCACTAACTGACCCCGGGGAAGACACCCCGAGGCTCTCGGAGGCTCTCTCTTCCATGACAAGGGTCCCTGGCGTTGAGTGGATGCTATATCTGCCCGAAGCGATCTCACTCGTGTGCTCATTTATTATTGTGTTTCTCGCCCCCCTCCCCAGTGTCAGATCCTTGGGCAGGGACCTTGACAGAGTTCATCAATGCATCCTCAATGCCTGGGAGCAGGGCTGGCATCGAACAGATGTCCAATAATGGCTGTTATATCAGAGTTATCAGAATCTTCATGAACACTGAGCCACTGACCTTGACCTAGGCTGGTAGGCTTGGTAACATTTGCCAAATCGGTCAGAAGAGAAAAATTATTTCAAGAAACCAGCAGCAAAGAGGAAAAGAGGGGGAAGAGGGGAAAGAGGGGGAAGAGGGGGAAGAGGGGGACAAGGGGGAAGAGGGAGAAGAGGGGGAAGAGACATTTGAAATCTACACTGGTCTTAGGCGTGGAAGATACTGGGCTGTTCCTTGGGAAAGAACTGGTTCAGTGGGTCTCTGAAACTTGAAACCCCAAGTGGCAGGATTAATAGCCAATGTTGAAGATGTTTAATCCAGATGTAACTTGGGAAAAAAAAGAATATTTGGAGGAAAACTTAGCAAATTGAGTTATATAAAACCTACGGTGACAGAGGGGTAAATTAAGATGCTACAGTCATCGACAAGGCCTGAATCAGAGTCACAGAAATGGGAATTTCCAGAAGGGAGGTTCAGGGCAGTGGCAGGAAACAAGTGATTGAACTCTGTGGAGACATGAAGGAGAAAGGCATAGAAGCCACCAGAACTAGGGTGCTGGTAGAATCCATGAAAACAGGGAAGTGGGGGAGGGGAAGACACTGGGGGAGAAACATTCACACAGAGAGAAGCATCTATGGGGTTGCAGGGAATGGGAGCCAAAGATGTCACGTGCAGCACTATCTACTTAGAGGAGACAGGTGGAGGAAGGGAGAGGAGAGACCCCCAGGCAGAGGAGAGGGAGGAGCAGGGACAGTCAGGGACACAGAGACTGACCTGCCCTCAGCAGGACCCTATGACGACGTGTGTGAAGGAGCATGGGCAAAGAAAATGGAGGAGTAGCCACTAAGTGTTAGGTCTGCCCATCAGAACGGAAGAGAAAGACGGTTTCCTACACAGGGACTTGCGTTCAGCCTCCACGCCAGAGCACGTGCTGGAAATTCCCGTGTCTCCTTCTCATTTCCAACCCACTATGAGTGTCACGTGGGTGATGTCCTTGTGTGCCAGCCCAGGCAGTGTTCCTACTCACCAACAAGTCAAGAGATTTACTGATTAATTGCACCCCATATGACAAGAGAAGACAATTCTTTGTCCCTAATACCTTCCACTATGGCCCTCTCTGCTTTGCCTTTTGGGGTTCAAGATGGCATGGTCAGTCTCAAGACTCAGGGGGCAATAAAAAGCAACATAAAGTTAGCAGGTGTCTGTCAAGTGTGGGGGGCTCCGAAATTCACTTTTATCTATGGAAAGAAGAAGCAGGGAAGTCGAGCTGCATTTAGGCACAGAACTAGTCTGATATGCATTTTAAAACAGCTGCACTTGAAAGCCGCCTCTCCCAGACTCCTCAAATCTATCCACTGGGCTTGGGATTTCTCAGAGACAAAGCCATTATTAACACACAAGAGTAGTCTAGTTTAAAGCAGAGAAACCTTACTGCATTTGTACTGCCCCTTAGGTCACGTTAACTACAGGGAAAAACAATGAACAACAAAAAAATAAAAACTGCAAAAAAAAATATAACTTCTTTTTCCATTTTGTCCCTGAAGACCAGTGACAGAGAATGGAATCAAATTTCTTAGTGCAAGAGGCCTGTTCTCTCAGGGTCAAAACTGGCATTGTGGGGCAGGCTTAGAGGGAGTAGGGACCCTGAGGGGCATGAGGGTGGGCTCCAATTCCTGGGTCTCATTTGTTCATCTAGTCAGATGTGCCTGGAGAGCCCTCAACAACAGGGTCTAATTCAGTGGTCCTTAACAGACCAGCAGGCCTGGGAAAGAAAGCTGACCTGGCACAACACTGGTTCAGGAAGAACTCCTATTTCTGACCTGAAGTGAACAGAGAAGGCTTAGTGTGTGTGTGTGCATGTGTGTGTGAGAGAGAGAAAGTGGGGGAGGGAGGAGAGAGGGGGAGAGAGAGAATGTGTGTGCATGTGTGTGCATGTAGTATGTGTGTGGTGTGTGTGAGTGTGTGCACGGCATCTGTGTGGTGTGTGAGTGTGATGTGAATGTGTGTGTGGTATTATGTGTGTGTGTGGATGTGGTATGTATTGTGTATGTGAGTGTTGTGTATGTGGGTGTGAGTGTGCTGTGAGTGTGTGGTATTTGAGTGTATGTGTGAGTATATTTGTGTGAGCATATATGTGGTACGTGAGTGTATTTGTGTCTGCGGTGTGTGTATATGTGTGGTGTGATTGTGTATGTGGTGTATGTGTGTGTTTTCACTGACCTGGAACTCACCAAGTAAGTGGTGGTCAGAGAGCCTCTGGATCAGCTTGGAGGCTATACTGTAGTGTGCAAAACTCCGAGTCTGCCACTGCCTGTCACCAAGTGTCTCCCATAAAGCCGTGAGAGACATCTCCACAGAAGACGCTCCAGGGGCCAAGGAGAGTGCAGATGAATGATTTGTGGCACCAGTCCTGGCGGCTTTTCTGGTGCCTGTAGCTGTGGGAACAGAGAGGGAGGTCATTTGGGTCCCATCTTGAACTCCATTTGTTCTTTAGATACTGAAGGCAGACACATACCAATAAGAGGGTTTTCAGGGTCTGATAAAACAGATCATAGTTGGACCCTTGGATGCGGGAAGAAAAGACTCCCCGAAAGGACAGAGAGGAAAAGACAACAGGTGTTTCATAAATAAAGTTTGCTGACTGCCTTAGCAGCTGCCCTAGGCAAGTCATTCCCTGGCCTCAGCCATCCTAGGTCTAAGAATGATCCCAACTCCCAGAAAGACTTGAAGGAGCCCCAGAAAGGGGACACACCTGCTACTCCCCCAGAGCTGTTTATTTCCAGTTGACAAATATTGTGCTGATGTTCACTTCAATTAGGGGACACATTTGACAGTCTGACTACTCCATCTGATGCCTCAAGGGCAAATTCCAGCTCTTGCAGGAAGGGGTGGTCCAATAACTGATCCGTATGAATAAAATATGCCATCAAGGAACAGTCGCAGCAGTTTAGGGAAGCCACCTCCTGCCACAAGGAGCGTAAAATGTGTGGAAAAGAGCAAGTCCCATAAATAACACATGGCACTCACACTGGAGGAGGCCCTGGAACTGAGCATGGAGGCCATAGTGCCTGCTCCTTCTTCACAAGTTAGGAACTAAGAAGTGAGACTCCACAGCAGGGAGCACAAGGTGTTTGCAATTATGTGCGGAAAATCCTTTCAAGAGGCGGAAACTCACGGGGAATCATATTCAATGATTCTGGTTTTCAGATCAGCATCGGCAGGGAGAAGAGTCTCACGTTACTCCTTCTGGGGTGTGTGTGTGTGTGTTCCTGTGTGTATGTGTGTGTGTTCCTATGTGTATGTGTATGTGTTCCTGTGTGTGTGTGTACACGCATGTGGAGGATAGAGGTTGAGGTTCTAGGATGCTGTCTATTCATCTCTTTCTCTTTGAGACGGTCTCTCACTGAGCTTGGAACACAGACTAGTCCCCTTGACTGGCCAGTGGGTACATGAGAATCCTTGTTTCTGGGATTACAAGTGGGGCCCCCACCACGCTCAGATTTTTATATAGATAATGGAGATTGAACTCAAGTCTTCATGCTCATACAGCAGGTACTTTACCCTGGGAGCCATCTCCCCAACTCGCTCTCTCTCTCTCCCTCTCTCCCTCTCTCCCCCCTCCCTCTCTCTCCCATCACGTTGAGGATTGTGAGATGATCTGCCCAGCACCTTGCACACAGCTTTCTGTGCTCAGCTGAAGGGCAGGCAGTGGTCAGGCACTAACTAGTGGGTCTCTTCATGCCCAGTTGTGACCTTGGTTCCTCTTACCTGTTTTCTGCCAGTCAAAACCTGAGATAAGAAGGGCAGCAGAGGCATTGCTGAGCTGCCCTGAGCATGTGGGCATCCAGTCTCTGGACTCCAGTGTCCCCATCAGGGAAGGGGACAATCAGTCTTTCCTCATTTCTCAAGGGTCTCCTGCTATAAAGGCAGGTGCAAGGAGTGGGAGGAAATAGCAGGGAGACATAAATGAAGGGCTCTGGTTTGCTTCCCGTTCTCCCAGCTGGCCTGGTCAGTGGAGTCATCTCAGTCACGGACACCAGAAAACAAATCCCCATGCCTTTCAACCAGTGGACTCCAAGCTCTCTGGTCCTCAAGCTTGCACGCTACCCCTGTGTCTCAGCCCTATTTTAAGTACACATGCACACACACACACACACTCACACACACACACACACACGCACAAGAAATCTGGACTGGTGAGAAAACTCGAGGGATGAAGGAGCCTGGTGCCAAGCCTGACACCTGAATTCGATCCCTGGAAGGACCCTTCTGGCATGTGGCAGTAGAACTGACACCTGTAAGGTTTTCTCTGCCCTCCACACCCACACATGGTAAGCACACATGAGCAAGCAAGCACACTGCACATGCATACAAAATAAATAAATAAAGCCTCACCCGGCTGCTCCATAGCCTAATAGCGTTTAACTTATTTTGTGTTTCCATAGTAGCATCTGATGTTACAACAGAAAGAACTCTCTGGAGAATGGCCACGGACCCCATTGTTTATCTATTCTTACACAGCCTTTACAAATATCTACTATTATTAGCCAGTGGTTGTGTCAACACTTGATAGCAACTGAGTGAACTCAGGGGTCTCGGGCTTACACGGGCACTTACGCGTCCTCAGCTGCTGCCCACTTCCTTTGTTTTCATCCGCTCATTCGACAAACATGAATAGGAATCTAAGATGGAGACCCAGCATGCTGGGGAAGCTAGGAGCCTTGCATGCATTTTCCTTTCCATCAGAGACAGCAACGCCGAAGGATGTGACCTGGGGCAAAGGGAGCAAGGCAGAGGGCATAACTCCAACTCTAATTGTCCCAGAGGCTTCCTCTGAGACCGAATGAGAGTATGAACTGGAGGATGCATGGGACCAAGCATGTTGGGTGGGAGGGATCACTCCTGACAGCCCAGACCTGGTCCCAACCAGAGCCAGTTTTCCTCGTCTTTCCTTCGCTCCTTTCTTCTCTTTCCATACACTCCTCCTTCTCCCCCTTTCTCTCTCTCCTGCTTTCTCCACCTCTGACTCCCACCACCTCCCCTTCACCCTCTTACTCTCTACATCCCCATGACCGTAACGATAGTTTTGGCTTTACCTTAAATCCAAATAAAAGAAAAAGATGTATGAGCAAGCTAAACTTCAGGAAACTCTTGGGTTAGACATAGGCTTCTTCTTCTATTCTACTACCACCACCTACTAACCATCTACTCCTCTACTACCACCTACTAACCACCTACTCCATTACCACCACCTACTAACCACCTACTCCATTACCACCACCTACTAACCACCTACTCCATTACCACCACCTACTAACCATCTACTCCATTACCACCACCTACTAACCACCTACTCCATTACCACCACCTACTAACCATCTACTCCATTACCACCACCTACTAACCACCTACTCTGCTACCACCACCTACTAACCATCTACTCCTCTACCACCACCTACTAACCATCTACTCCACTACCACCTACTAACCATCTACTCCTCTACCACCACCTACTAACCATCTACTCCTCTACCACCACCTACTAACCATCTACTCCTCTACCACCACCTACTAACCATCTACTCCATTACCACCACCTACTAACCATCTACTCCTCTACCACCACCTACTAACCATCTACTCCTCTACCACCTACTAACCATCTACTCCACTACCACCTACTAACCATCTACTCCACTACCACCTACTAACCACCTACTCTGCTACCACCACCTACTAACCATCTACTCCACCACCACCTACTAACCATCTACTCTGCTACCACCACCTACTAACCATCTACTCCATTACCACCACCTACTAACCATCTACTCCACTACCACCTACTAACCATCTACTCCTTTACCACCACCTACTAACCACCTACTCTGCTACCACCACCTACTAACCACCTACTCTGCTACCACCTACTAACCATCTACTCCATTACCACCACCTACTAACTATCTACTCCACTACCACCACCTACTAACCATCTACTCCACTACCACCACCTGCTAACCACCTACTCTGCTACCACCACCTACTAACCATCTACTCCATTACCACCACCTACTAACCATCTACTCCACTACCACCTACTAACCATCTACTCCACTACCACCTACTAACCACCTACTCTGCTACCACCACCTACTAACCATCTACTCCACTACCACCTACTAACCATCTACTCCACTACCACCTACTAACCATCTACTCCACTACCACCTACTAACCATCTACTCCTCTACCACCACCTACTAACCATCTACTCCACTACCACCTACTAACCATCTACTCCACTACCACCACCTACTAACCATCTACTCCACTACCACCACCTACTAACCATCTACTCCACTACCACCACCTACTAACCACCTACTCCACTACCACCTACTAACCATCTACTCCACTACCACCTACTAACCATCTACTCCTCTACCACCACCTACTAACCACCTACTCCACTACCACCTACTAACCACCTACTCCATTACCACCACCTACTAACCATCTACTCCACTACCACCACCTACTAACCATCTACTCCTCTACCACCACCTACTAACCATCTACTCCACTACCACCTACTAACCATCTACTCCACTACCACCTACTAACCACCTACTCTGCTACCACTACCTACTAACCATCTACTCCACTACCACCACCTACTAACCATCTGCTCAGCCACCACCTACTAACCATCTACTCCACTACCACCTACTAACCATCTACTCCACTACCACCTACTAACCACCTACTCTGCTACCACCACCTACTAACCATCTACTCCACTACCACCACCTACTAACCATCTGCTCAGCCACCACCTACTAACCATCTACTCCACTACCACCTACTAACCATCTACTCCACTACCACCACCTACTAACCATCTACTCCACTACCACCTACTAACCATCTACTCCATTACCACCACCTACTAACCATCTACTCCACTCCCACCACCTACTAACCATCTGCTCAGCCACCACCATCTGTAGCCATCTGGTCTGCGACCACAATCATAGCAAAGCTCTGAGATGACTCTTCCTCCTACTCAGTCTCCCCCAGATTCAGTCTGGGAGAAACGTCACTCTTGCCTTTGTCTTCACCTCTGACCACTCATTCACAGTGTCCACACACTTAAAAACCTCGTTTGTAGAACCCAGGAACCTGAGTGGGCACTAAGCAAGCGGGATACTGAGCCATTTGGAAGTTCAAGGAGACCCAAAGGCGGAAGTGTGGACAGAGGCGAGACGTGTGGCTATCACTCTGCCGCTAACTGGAAAGCATTTAGACAGTCCAGCCATCGCCCATGCCTGTTAACAAACAGGAGGCCAGCTGGAATGCTCTGCATGCCTTATTAGAATGAAGCCCATTTTTAATGATCACAGTTTCTCTCATCTGATGCATCCCACCCATACAGCCCCAGGTACAAGAGACTATTAAAACCATA
Organism: Microtus oregoni; assembly: GCF_018167655.1. Lineage (NCBI taxonomy): Eukaryota > Metazoa > Chordata > Mammalia > Rodentia > Cricetidae > Microtus > Microtus oregoni. The sequence continues at coordinate 14,244,422 of NW_024543221.1, forward strand.
CCCTCCTGTTCACGTTTTCAAAAGTTTGCCGAAGAGCTGTCGCCCCAAATATTGGCTTGCTGTGGTCACACTGTGCAGTATTTCCTCTCACCAAGCTCATCTGGCTGTGCTTTTGAGCTAAACAACATGCATCCTCAGAGTTCATAAATCGTTGTTCCTCTGCCCATCCAGAGAACAGACATTCATGACTTGATCTCAATCGAATGGTGTAAAAACCCAAACAAAAATACATCTGGACAGGCAAACCGGATGCCAGGCTTCTGCTGGATGAGAAGGGAAATAGCTCAACCCTGGTCCCTTGCAATGAAGGCTTTATCTAAAAAGAAAAAAAAAAAAGAGCCCGTGGAACCCAAGCGCTGTCCTGAGAGCAGCTTCCATGGTGACCGCCAACATAAAGTATCTCTGAGCTCATTTTGCTCGGTGCTTTGTGACCTGGAAAACATTTTGTTGGATCTTTTTTTTTTTTTTTAAAAAAAAATTAGCCCATGTTCTCTACCACCACCAAATGTGATGATGACCATTTTCTGTTCCTTTAGCCCAAATGGATGATAGGCAGGGAAGGAAAAGTCACCAGCAATTTCCTGGTACTCTTAACGAGCCACTCAAATTCTGCAGAATCTTAGCAGGACTGATCAGACACTAGAATGACCAGAGAAACACATCTGGGGGGCTGGGGCTGGGGCTGACAGTAAACACAAGATGGGTCAATCCAGCAACAGCTCACCGAGGCTTATACATACAGTGATCACAAAGCCAGCTCTAAGACTGCAAGAGGACTGTAGTGTCCTGGCATATGTTTTCCTCAAAGGAAACAAATGTATCTTGTGTTATATAGGTAGATACATGTGCTCTTTGATGGAGGTGGGGGTCTGTCTGTCATTGAAAATAAAAGCAGGGCTTACTGGATCTAAGACCCTACTTGAGGGAGAAGGGAGTGGAGGACTGCCTCTTCTCTTCCCTCCTATGCTCCCTAGCTCCTCACCCCTGCACCCTTCCGGGAGGGTGTTGCAGGCTGGGAATGGCAGCAGGATATATGCAAATGGTCTCTAATTGTGTCTTGGTCATTACTCCATTGTGGTAGCTTTTAAGATACTTTATTAATATTCTCTCTAACCACTGCAAATGAAGCGGCATGGGTTCTGTGTGACGTGTGTATGTTAGAAGCACGTGCAAGGGTGATTTCTTCTGGAGTTATTTACTTGATAATGATATTAAATATTAGAAACTCTAACAGCTGGTGTGTTTATCCTGACTGGAGTGTATTAACCTCTTTAGCCTTTTTTTTCCCCTCCAGAAGAAGGATTCAGCACCACGGATTCAACCGTCAGCTGCGATGCCTGGCGGCCCAGGCGATTGGCAAGCTGACAGAATCTAAAGTCCAGGACAGCAAGCAAACATGGATGGCACCGCGGCGAGGGTGGGGGGAGAGCACTTGATGACTTGAGGCACCTGCAGCTGCTTGCACCCAAATAACAGTCAAGGCTGAGCTCACTGGGATGGAAAAATACTGAATTTACTGGGACTGTGTTGGTTTTGTACTAGGTGAGGGAGGAAGGGGACTTCAGAGAGAGCACAAGAGAAGAGGATGGAGCTTGGAGCACTGGCGTTTTGCCCACTGACTATACTCAAACAGCTAAAGTGCCCTGAAAGAACTCTGGTTCCTAACGGCCATGCCCACTCACAAGGTCGCACGGTGACCCTGGTTGGCAGGTCAGGGGGATGAAAGACAACCCTCTGAACACTAGGTCAAAATGATGTTTATTTACAAAGCATGACTCTAGCCCGAGAACGACCTTTTGCTGGCAGTGTGAGCTGCAGGGAGTTATTTGTTCTCTTAACTCCACTTTCCACATTTGCCATCCCAGAGGCGATTGGTGCACACCCATACCGTCAAATAAACACGAACAGACACAACGGATTGCTGATTTTCCATAAAGATTATCTTTGTACTGTTCCTCATGACAGCTCTGAATTTCACTGGGGACTTCTCACACTTCTGAGACTTGATTTTCCTCTGGGGGTTAATAGTGTGGGATGCCTTTCTGGAACCTGGTCACAGGGCATTTTGTGGTCAAGAGATCATCACATCCTTGAATGTCTGGGTCTGAATGTCCTGGGCATGACGACATGGGGAGAGGTGTTCAGGTTCACAAGTAAGATTCCCCTTGGAAGCAGAGGCAACATGAGAGCAGTGGGCATCTCAACACTTCTTGGCAGAGGTGGGTGGCGATCTCCCCACTCAGGCTGGGGTACAGATAGGAATGGAGACTCAAGAGAATACAATGCTTTCTTTGGTATGACAGACAAGGCGTTGCAATAGCTCCAGAAATCCAGGGGCATTTCCGTATCTCACAGTGGTTGGTCTACTTTGTTGACCAAATGTTTCTGTTTCTTTAAATTTTCTGCTTGTCACCCTAATTCCTTGTGATAGTCATTTAGAGATGAGACATTTGGCAGGTAGTTCCAATTACCACAATTACCTTACACTGAAAGGGGTGGCCCTCAGGACAAGATTAGTGTCCTTCTAGGAAAAACGTGATATTGGTCCCTCCACCATGCAAACGTGGTAAGAAATAAACCAGAAGAAAGTCAAGGAGAGCTCTCACCAAATCTTGACCACGTGGCTAAGCCGACCTTGAACTTTCAGCCTCCGGAACTTTAACCCAGTGTAGAAGGGAAGATGTGAGATCTAGGAAGCCAGAGACAATGCCTACCTTGACACGCTTTCCTTCCCCCACCTCTACCCTTATCCATGCTCTTCCCTCCAGGAGCCTTGTGGCTTCCTGCTATATCGAGTCCAGAAGTCCACTGAGTAGGAAGGCTCAAACTGCACCAGCTCAAAGCTTAGACTTCACCTCCCACCGGTCTCACTCCCGTTTTAGCAGACAGCTTTCCTTTCTCCAGCAGATCAGCATCTTACTTGAGGGAACGACTCCCTAGAGTGGACCATCTCGTCTTTGCTTTTCTGTGAAGGATATCCATGATGCTCACTTGTCTTCTCTGACCTTTCCTGTATCACCCCCGTCAGCAACCTCCAATACGCGAGATCCGCATAGCAACAATCAGCCAGGTTTGACTGCGGGTTAAATTTAGTCTGCTACCTGTTTTCGTAAACCCAGTTTGTACGGAACATGGCCACACCTTTATCTTTTACAGATTGCCCATGACTAATTTTGACTCTATGATGGAAAAGTTGAGTGAGTGGGGCAACTATGTGGTCCACAATGCCTAACTATTTCATTCTGTGGCCTTCTAAGAACAAGACTTGCTGACATCTGTGTAGGTTCACCTGTAGCTTAGATTCACTACGATCTAAAGATCTGAGTATAGCCCGATCAGAAGTTGCTTTTAGTCTACCATAGAGTGTTTTCTCTGAAAATATGAAGTGTGGCATAAGTACTGTGTTCATAAAAATAATATAATGTTACCACGGATTAAAGCCATTTGCCAACATTATCTGATCTTAAAGCCCACAACAGCCAAGTAGCTTAGATACTGTTAAACCCTGTTTTAAAGAATACACAACTGCTGTTCTTATAAGTGGAGTGAGCTGTGAAAGGGAACACTGGGGTTTGAACATGGGTCTAAAGCATGACCTTGATTGATGGTGTATCGGATCTCCCACTCAACTGCCAAGTCTTGAGCATTCCTTACACACTAGGCACTATGGAAGTAGGCACCGTGACGCGCTTACACTTTTCTCACATTACCTTCGGTCTTCTTCACATATCAGGTTTCCACCATCTGGTTAATGATGCCAAACAGCAACCACAATGGTTGTGACCATCACTCTCCTCACCCAGGGGCTCTTAGCTCCCAAAGTTCCTCTTTCTCCCCTGAGTCAACCCAGTGTCCTCTGTCAGCTGTAGGTTTTCACTATTGCCCTGCACATCAGGGCAACTAGATGCCACCTTTGAGGCAGAGCGATAGCTGGTAAGGGGACTCTGGGCGTACAGCTGAGAGATAGAAGGCAGAATGGGCCCAAGCATGGTTTGGCTAGAGGCAGGAGGAAAGTGTGGGTTATAGGCTGCCACTGTGCTCTGGCTTGGGAACGGAGTCAACACAGAGAGGTCCAGCTTTTCGGAACATTAGAGCCATTGGGTATTGAAAAGCACCACTCTGGGCAGCTACACACCAACATGACACACGCCGCAGGCTCTCATTCCCAGCCCAGCCCGTCCGCCAGGACTGTTTCACCATCTCTCTGAGGATGCTGGTGCTGCCTCCTGACACTATTACTAGGGCCCCCACAATCATCTGCTGTCTGTGCAGAGTATTCATTGTGGCGAGTTGCTAAAATCACAATCTGTGACTTTTTCTGGGAACTTCAAGGTTCTGCCATAGCAACACATGGAAGAAGAGGAGCTGCTGAGCCAGGCACCGCACTTGGCAGTTCAGGCTCCTTCCTTGCTGTAGTCATTCACTGGATTCTAGTATTATTCGTGCAGAGGTATGCCGTGACCACACATGGTTAGCAGAATAAAGGTGGGATTTGAGGTTATCCTGAAATAAAACCTTGGAGCATTTCTTGGAGACTGATGTGGCATTGCTAACTTTGAGCTGGCATTGGTTAACACGCCATCAAATGTGAGGATAGGTGTAGATGAGACGGGTTTGTTCCTTGGTCAGTTCTACCCCTGAACCCCAGGTCTACACCAGCAACTATCTGTTGACTCTCTACTTGGATGTCCTAGAGGTGACTTCAACCCAACAGGTCAACAAAGAGCTACTTCTCCTCCCTCACAAGAGATAACCCTCATGGACCACCTGGTGTCCAAGCTGGCAACCAGGGGTTGTCATGTGCATTCCCTTTTCCACCCATCTATCCATTGCCACACTCAGGACTCAGCTCCAGTCCTGTCGTTTCTCCTGGACTATTAGAGTGGCCTCCCAGCAGCCCTCGGAGTCTGTATTACACAGGAGCCTGGCCAAGCAAGAACAAACAGAGATAAAGATGTCAATCAAGACCCTGAGTCAACAGCAAGAGGGACAGAGTCAACAAGGAGCCAAAGCAAAGCTTTGCCCTCAGACTCCTGATAAAAATGGCTGTCTGAAAGCTGACCAGTGTAGGAAACAGAAGATTCCGAAGATGGGGAAATATAAAAGTCTCTTTCCTTCAAGGCTAGAAACCACGCCAAGCAACTACCAGCTGTGCTTGGGAGAGAGAGACATCCTACGGTCATAACTGATGTTTGCAACAGAGTAATCATGGGGACATTGTCCCAAACTCCCAAACAAAGAAAACCAAACCAGAAGTAGGCAGCTGAATTTGACAGAGTCTGAATGTCAAATTCTTTACAAATATCAACTATGACTAAAAAGGCTATTTTCATTTGACATGTGTCTTACCTAGTGTTTCATGTTTGAGAAGATAAAGCAGGTCTTGTCGTTGCAGCTCCGGAGAGAATATTGGAGTTAAATAAACAAACAAACAGCAACTGTGGGCACCGTCCACGGTCTATTCCCCTATGGCCCTTTAGCATAGAATTCCATCACTCACTTCCCCCACTTACTGCCTTTGCTAGTCAAATAATGCTATTAGAATTCCAGCAGTAAGTTTGGGGATACCAGTACCATGCTCTCCTAAGGTTGTTCCCTGAATAAAGAAGGTGGCAGTTAAAAGGGTTGTTGACAGCGGCCACCACAGCGAATGTCTTATCAAAATGTATAAGGCGAGAAGAGACCAGCTGGAGGCAGAACTTCACAGTGGTTCTGCAGTAGATGGGGCTCTCGGCCTCCTGGAATTCCATCTTAGCTGCAGTAATGGAAGAAGGGCTCTCATGCAATTTGGGCTTGTCCCTGCCGTAACTTCCTGCCCAATCTGATCTACTATAAAGGAAGTTCCTTTGTTCTCCATGTTTATGACTCTCCTGAATCCACCAGCACGCTAAGTGTGTGTTTATGAGTCTGACCCCCACCTCTTTGCGTGTATCCAAAACACTGCTCCAGGCTCATCTTTAACAAGGACTTTCTTCCCATTTACCAATGGATTGGATTTCTGGGATACTTCATACAACAGTTAATCTTCACTGTCCCCTTGATTGGCTTTGGAATCACATAGGAGACACACCTGGGCCTATGGGGCATTTCTCCCGAGGCTTAACTGAGAAGGCAAGACCTTCTCTGAATGAGGGCAGGACCCTTTTGTGGGGTGGGGCCCTGGAGTAGAGAGAACAAGGATACTCAGCACCAGCATGCACCATTCTTTGCCTCCCGATTACAGATATAACATCACCAGCCTGGAGCCCGGGCCACCATGACTTCTTTACACAATGATCTGTGAGTCAGAATCACCATTTTTTTCTTGAATGTGTTTAGTCAGGCATTTGTCACAGTCACAGAAAACATAGAGAAGACACTCCAGGGTGTCAGAGCTGGAGTATCTGTTTTCGAGGACAGAAAGCACTGTGGAAGTTCTACAGTGCTCGGGGTGGGGTCACTTTCAGAGCTGACACTGTACAGATTCTGACCTCGTCTTGGGACAGTAACTAAGATCGAGGCCTACTGAGGTGCAAGGGTGCCCTTGGGAGACCCCACCCAGCCAGCGTGTTGGTAGTGAATATGCTCATCAGAACGAAAGAGGAAGACAGTGCTGCTCAGGCTGTGGGTGCTGATGTCTGTGATATCTGGAGGAAAATGGACATACTCACTGCGGGAGTGTCTGAGTCGGCCGGGATAGCCTGTTGGTCTTTGTCCTTGTTGCGCTTTCAGCAAATCATGTAAAGTTATTTTCTCCCAGAAAACTTGAGCTACCTTCCAGAGCCCAACATAAACATCGACTTCCCCACCTCAGGTAGTGGCTGTTTCTACTTCTCTCCACACACACAGACAGTCAAGTTTCCTACCACAGTGGGGAAGCCAGAGGGCAGAGAACTGCTCTCAACACCCCGACTCATGCCTACTATGGCCGGGGGTATGGATGGTGCAGGGTGACCCAGAATGGCACTGGACTGCCGGCAGATCCCACTCCAGGCTCCACCTCTCACAGGGCCTACCCTCCTTCTGGTCGGTTTCTGTGTCTAGAAGAAACTCCAGAGGAATGCCTAGAAACATTTGGTGCTTTTGGAAACCCTTGTCTCATGTTAACTCAGGGGAAAAGCGAGGCTGAAGACCCAGCTTAGAACAGAGGGAAGGAAAGGACGGAAGGCAGGTTTCTACTCGCCTGTGTCCCCAGTTCCTAGACCCCGTTTGACAATATCCTCCATGTCACTGATGTCTTTCCTAAAAGATGAGGAAGAACATGGGTGGCTTCAGGCATCTTCGTGGCTCACATGGCTTCTAATACACAGGAGGTGCTAAAGAAACATCCTCAGAGCTAAATTGTCATCACTTAGGCGGCGTAGATGCAGATAGACTGAAGAGAACTGTCCAAAAAGGCTCTAGTACTGCCCACGATGTAACTTAATTGTCTGTCCGTGTTCTAAGCCCTTGTCAGCTAACTAGCTCACATCAGCCACTGAACTTGATGATGTCACCAACCCTCCCTTTGTCTCAGCTCTCACTTTGACTCCTACCTACAGGCCCATCCACTGGAGATGCCCATAGCTCCCTGGTTCTCTTTTCTGCATGATTCCTACCCAAGTGGTAAAATCCTTGGGAGCTTTAGTTTCTATTTCTCCTCCGCACCTAGCTCTTTACTGGGTCCACGGCAGACATCCCCCGGATTGTCTGTTTATGGCTATGATTTTCCTATGGAAAACCTAAACCAAAGCCACTCAAACCAAGCCCAAGCCCAGGCACCCCCACAGCCCTATTTCTTCTGCTGGTCGATGCTCCAACTCTTTGACCTCCTTTGCAGTAAAACCCTTCAAAGGACTTGTCTATATTATTAGCGATTTCTCTCCTTTCATTTTTTCCTAGCCCCGATCCAGGTGGGCATTTCTCTCTACCACTCCTCCAAAGCTGCCCATGGCCACGTCACTGGTGACCTCCATATTACTATAAAGCATTCTGCAACTCTCTGATATCAGAACCGCTGGCAGGAACATTCATCTCTACCCCACAAAGTGCTTCTGAACAGTGTTGCTCTTTTTCAGCCCCTGGAGCTGGTTCTTCTCTCCCCACTGAACTGTTTCAGAGTCTTAGGTGAGCCCAGGCTCCTCTCCATCATTGCTTGTTCAGTGAGGTGATACTTCAGTGTCATAAGGACAAACGTAAAGACTAAATGTATGTCTGAAGCTCATGCATCCCTCCAAAATGTAAGACTTCAATTATATCCTCCACATCTCTGCTTGGAAGCTGGACATAACACCACATATTTGTAACCACTCACTGGGAAGGCAGAGAGAGGACTTCTTGTGAGTTGAAGGCCAGCTTGGTATATATAGTTTTAGGCTAGCAAGAGCTACATAATGAGACCTCATCTTGGAAAACAAATAAATAAGAATGTCCACTTGGATATGTGTCTTCCATATCTAACTCAACATATCCTAAAACAAAGTGAAGATCTCTGAATATTCTCTATTCTAGCCAGGCCATGAGGAACCCACCATTCTGTATCACAGAGACCTAAAGCCTTGGCTATCTCTGACCAGTCACCCCCAACTGACCTCTTGTTCTGCCTCCGAACTATATCAACTACTTGCTCCCCTTCTCTAGAACCCCAGGATACCTCTCATTTACATGCCTAGTAAGGCTGAGAGGTAGAAACTGACCCCTTTTCTCTGTCCCCATCTCTGATGCCCCACTGCAGACCTCCGTCCACTCTCCTCCTCCCCACCACCTCCCTTCCTTGTGATAAACTCTCACTGAAATCATAACAGAACTTTTCAGTTCTCTCTTTCCAAAAGGAAAGCTGGCACCCTGACAATGGCCACCAGTCCCCTGCAGGGTTTTCAGTCATGACTCCATTTTAACCACCTGTACATGCTCTGATGTGGTCACTCTGACCTCATTGCTGTCCCTTGAATATCCCCCAATTGTCCCCACTCCAATTCAAAACCATGTGCATGGCAGCTCCCTCTGCCTGGAGATGCCAACTCTGCCTCTACCTTGCCGAGTCCTCTGTCCATGTCCCTCCTCAGCGACAGGCTACAGACACCCCACTCTGCCTCTAAGCCTCTCCCTTGGCACTCCTTCCCTCCCGCAGCCCGGTCCCATCACTGCAGGGTGCTGCCTTGTTCTCTTGGTGTATGCTACAAAGCCTCTTGCCCTGGAAGAGTTTTCACCAGGCTAGAGCCGCTCAGCCAAGCTCCTGAAGAACAGCAAGTCCTCAATAATTGTTTGTGGGGTGCATTAATAATGGAGTAGCAACCACTTGGAAGCAAGTAAACAGAACAGGTCTTAGGGTGGCCTCTAAGACCAAGAAACAGAGTGCTCACAGCAACCCGTGGACTAGAGGGAAGGAAGAACCATCATTTATCCACAGGCCTGCTCTTGATGGGGCTGTAAATAGAGATTTAACCTGAATACCCTTCAAAGCTCTGAGCATCCCCAGGAGAAAACTGTTGACAAAGCAGGGGAGGGGTGGGAGTCTCTCAGGACGCAACTTTGATCTTCAGGATCACAGGTGATCCCAAGAGAACACCAGGGTCGTCCCTGCATCCAGGGACCGGCCTTTTGTCCTTCTCTCCCATCCATGTCTCCCAGCAACGCCCTGTGGTCAGTCTTCTTCCCCTGGGGGACAGGGGCGGGGCTCAGCACTCAGAAGAGATCAGTGAAACAACCCAAGGATGCCGGAGGGCGCTGAGATCTGTGCCTGTGTAAAACCCAAGCCCTGGGTGTTCACATCCTCCGGTGGCATTTCCCTCAGCAGAGCCGGGACTCCAGACTGTGGACATTTTCCCCTCTAAATTGAAAGTGGTTTTCTTTCTTTCTTTCTTTCTTTCTGTCTTCTTTTTTTTTTTCCTTTTTCTTTTTTTGGTCACAGTGGTGGGTTTCAGAACTGCAAACCAGAGAGGCGTTTTGATTCCACAAACAGCCCCCAGAGGAAAGCATTTAAAGCCCGACATTTTTCTTCTTTAGCCAAGGGACCCATAGGGACATCTCAATCTCTCCTTCCCCCAGGCCTCCACCCTCCCCTCCACACACACATAAAGAAAATGCTTTTAAAAGTCTGCCTCCCATTGAATTAACTTAAACGGGAAATAAAATGAGCTCCTTCAACCTAGTTTTCATTCTGTGGGAACGGGGGAAAATGTATTTAAAGAAGAGTTCTAATGACCTTAGCCGCTTTAGCGCTACAAACACCAAGGATCTTGTTAGCTGGCAAGTTCCTTTGTGCTCAGGTCTGTGCAGGTGGGAATGCCATCGCCAGCGTGTTTGTGTTTGGACGGGGCCATCCAGACTCCTGGTGGCCTGTGGTGAGAGGCACCTTGAAGTACCACATGCCAACATCACAGGGCCCTGGCCTGCTTATCTGGGTCAGTAGAGAGCCTGTTCCCCGCAGGCAGCTGAGCACTTCTGGGTAAATTGAATATTTGTTAAGGAGTGCATATTTGTTCCTAGGCTTCTCTGAAGCTTCCACGTAGACTCACAGCACCCTTTCTTTTCCTCAGGGAGACTGAGAAATCTGTCTGGAAGGGAGGTGAGCTCTCTCTTGCTCGTGAGGCCTCGGGAGCCGGAAAACATTATATTTATCCATTCCCTGGTTCGCTTTTAGCTCTCATCTGATGGAACCAGGGGTGCTCCAGAACATTCTTCACCTTCAGAGAACATCGAATCCTAGACAGTCGGCAAGTCTTAGCCTGCCATTTGCCATTGGAGGCTGGTGCTGCTGTGGTCGTCAGTTAGGACAAAGATTTATTCCTCACTGTTCTGGAAGCTGGGATGTCCCAAAGCATGTGGCCAGTACCTGCCGAGATGGTCTCCATGGCAGCAAACATGGAGAGGAAACAGGTCTCTGCAGCTCAGGGTTCTCCTAATCCTATCCAGGGAGCTCCACTGTGATGGTCTGAGCAAGACATGCCCTCCACAGTCTCAGACATTTGAATGCTTGGTCCCCAACTGACGGTGCTGTTTGGATGGTTTAGGAGGTGTGGCCTTGCTGGAGGAAGTGTGTCACTGGAGGTGAGTGTGTGAGGTTTTAAAAACCCAGGCCATCCCCATGAGTTTCAAGGTCTAGGCTCCAGATGTGAGCCCCTAGCCTCTACTCCTCTCTAGGCTCCAGATGTGAGCCCCTAGCCTCTCCTCCAGTCTCTTCTTGCTGCTGTTCCTGGGTCAGGAGGGACTTACCCTATGGGGTTGTAAACCCAAATAAACCCTTCCATAAGCTGCCTTGGTCCTGATGTTTTATCATAGCAACAGAAAAATAACTAATAACCGCACCCCACCTCCTGGTCAATCCAATCAACCCCCAGACACCCCACTTCCAAATGTCAATGACACACAAATTAGGGCACTAAGCTTTCATCACGTGACATTTAGGGAGACACATTCAAACCCTACCAGGTGTCCATTAACCCATACCTTCTCTCAACCCAATTTTATTCTAACTTAGGAACAAAGGGAAAATGCCATGCAGCAGGTAGGAAGCCCAGGTGAGCCCACCCAGAGAGGGGTGGTGATTCAGGATCTCCAGTGGGAAAGCTGCCGAAGGCAAGGTTTGGAAAGGGTGACTGGGGATGCTTTTGAAGGCTGCCTCTGCCCAGAGGTCATACTGATCTTTCACGATACACATGTATGTGAAAGGCCTTGCTGTGCAGAGGCTGGGGGCATCTGCAGGAGACACCAAAAATCCTGCTTCTCCAAACACTCTTCAGTCTAACACTGGAATTCAGGAATGTTTGTAGTAGGGCAGAAGGCATCACGCGTGTACGTGCATGTGCATGGGGCCAGAGGATGACCTAGGGGATTGTTCTTTAGGAACTGTTCAAAGATGCTGAGGTTGAGACAGGATCTCTCACTGGCCTGGGGCTTGCCAAGTGAGCTAGGCTAGCTGGTCAGCTTCCTCAAGTGCTGGGATGACCATCACGGGTGTAATGCCACTAGAGTGTTCGTCTGTCTGCAAGATGGTGTAAAGAGCTTTTAGTGATGCAAAGTGACGTTCCATTTGCTGCTATGACAGAATTGCCCCCCCACCACCACCACAATTAATAACAATACGTTATACATTTCACAAGGGCCTAAATACTAGATTTTGAAATCACTCATCACATACAGAAAATGAGTATGTCAGGGGACAGACATGTTGGTTAGCTTGATTTAATCATCTCATAAGCAAACACATCAAAACACTACATTGTACTTTATAAGTTAAACGATCATTATGTGTCAAACAAAAAAGTAGATATCGTCACTATGTTTATCTCTATTAAGATGCCTATTTCTTCAAGGCTAGCATCTGTATCGATCACTTCTCTTGCTGTGAGCAGATAGCTGACAAGAAACAATTGAAGGAAAAAAAAGGTTTATTTTGGCTCATGGTTTAGGGTACATTCCATGCTGGTGGGGAAAGGACAGTGGCAGGAGGGGTTCACAGCTATGGCAGTGGCAGTATGAGGCTTCCTGCTCACATCAGGCAAGACAGGAAGTAGAAAGAGAGGATACCAGCTCTCATCTTACTCCGTCTTTCTGTTAAAGTCCAGGACTCCGGCTCCTAGGATCATGCAGTCCAGATTCAGGGCAGGGTTACTCCTTTCTGAAAATGTCCTCCCAAACACACCCCAAGGCATGCCACACTAATGTGTGGGTCCAATCAGCTAATGATCAGAATTAGCTATCACTGTGTCCAAAAAGGAAATAGTCCCAGGGCGTAAGAACAGACATGGATTCTAATGACAAATGCCAGGGTGGTTGCTGCTTTTTTAGACCTTAGCTGTGTTTGACTCTGGTCAGAGTCCCACAGTTTCAGTGGCACACATGTTCCCATGAGCACCCTCATTTTTAGGGTGCCCTGTGTAATTCTTACAGTATTTCAGGGTTTGTACAAGACATCATAGCAGAAACATCTGGTGGAGTGGGTCCGTGTGTCCCTTTTGGCAGTCTGAGGTGCTCAGTGGAAACCACCCCTAAAGTGGTTAGAACCAGCCGTTCTTTCCTTCTCGTTTTCCAGATTTCTGCCCTGCATGCCCAGCTCTCCATCACTACCCTCTTATGGGAGGGCTGTCTGGCTGTGACATCTGTCCCCTCACTGATCGATAGGCTTGATTTGGTTGATTTGGCTGGCTGGAAAATTGTCCCCTTCCTCCCTCACCACACCATGTGTGTCCCTCCTGACCTTCCCAGAACAGAGGACTGGTCTTAGGTCAAGGATATACACTCCTCTGCCAGAACCTCCAAACAAGCCCCCGAGGTCCAAATTTTTCTAATTTCTAAAAGTTACCTTGGCTTTCCTCATCTTGCTCCAGCCTAGGCAGGTTGCCTCCTGGGGCTGTTCACAGGCTGTCTTCAGGCAGAGTTCTCTTTCCACTTTCTCCTCGCATCTTCCTGCTCCTTGGCATGACTGCTTCCATTGCCAGCTTACAGTCTTGTATTTTTATTCTTCCAAAGAGCACCAGGAGCTTGCATATGTCAAAAGCTCTGTTCTGGCACCAGCCTGAAGTTTTGCCTGGGTGCCGGAATCTAGACTCAAAATATTTAGCTTCTGAATGTTCGTGGCATCAGTCCACTGTCTTCTAACTGCCAGCATCTCCAAGAAGCTCCTATGCCAACACGACTCTTATTTCTGGGCTTTTTCCTGTGAGTTTAATCACCCTCTTCTTTATTTTTAATGCTCTCAAGTCCTACATGCTAAGACTTCTGAATCATTATACATAGCACTTGGTATCTTTTTCTCCATTTGAAGAATTGGAAAAATTCTCTTTTATTAATTCTTTGATAGATATTCTCTTCTATTTTCACTAGCCTTTGCTTCAATAACTCTTATATTTTCTTCTACTTGAAAAATCTTTTCTGAGACATTTGTGCAGACTCATCTTTTGAACTTTCTGTAGACCTTTTATTTTAACCACCGTAATCTCAGATCCCAAGATCTTATTCTCTGCTCATTTCTCTTATGTATTATCTTACCATTTTAGAGGCAACATATTGTCCATATTTTTCTATTTTAATCAGCCTCAAATTTCTCTTCTGTCCTCTGAAATGCCATCCCTGCAGTCCTGAGGACACAGAGCTCACTCTGCCTGCCCCTTTCTCAGGCTGAGGCTGCTGCCTACCTGCTTCTCCTCTCATCTTCATCAGGAAGGCTCCCAGAACTCTGCGTCTGCAGCGATCTTTCCTATATCTCCCTCCCAAACTGCTTCTGGAAGCTTTTGTCTGCTTCCTCCCTTCCTTCGTCTTTATTCATATAGATTTCTCTCTCTCTTTTTTAACCTGCTGAGGATTTTAATAAGAGCTCATGAAAAATTTGTATCCGTGGATATTTCATCACCCTGAAATTTAAGGATGGTGGCACCTGTTGTCTGACTTTTCCTGGGGAGACGACACAAATGTCTACTCGCCCAACAAAGGACACCAGGGACAGAGTGATGAGTCCACGGAAGCCTATTGCAGTGGACGAATGAGTTTACTGGGCTTACTTACAGAGAATGAATGAATGTAGACAACCCCAAAGCGACCACATCATCATCAAAGAGCCTGCCTTCACCTGGACGACAGCTCATACCATCTGTAGCCCCAGACAGTCTTTGATGACTTCCAGACAGTTCAGTTAGCAAGAGGTCCCTTTTCCAGCGATTGTCCTTGCTTCTAGGACCAGGCACATGGTCCCTATTCTTTAAGACTTGTAAGTTTTATTTGCTTCCCGGTCTTAGGGGCCCTCTTCCTCTCACAGCCTTCCACAGCTGGCCAAATGACTCCGCCACACACAGCAACAAACTCTCTGAAAGTATTTTGGTGGCTGAGATTCTGACTTCCAACCTTCTCTCTCCACAGAACTTAGTAACTGTCTCCAATAGGTCCAACCCTGGCTTCCTTTTGATGCCACAGAGACTGGATAGTCCTGTCCTGAATACAAGCTTTGCATTCAACCAGCAAGTTCATGCCTATCCCAAAGTTGTTTTGAAATACCATGTAACTTTGAGGTAGATTTTACCTGCTTCTGGAAGCTGAAATCACCCTTTGACTCTGTAGTAACCAGTCAATTCATTTAGACTGCCAATTGAGTGTGTCTAGGTGCCTAAACTTCAGCTTCAGGGAAGAAAGGCCCTATTGAAAAATTCCTTCACCAAATGACCTTCACACCTCTGGTGACATTATCTCCACCACTCTATTTCCAACACCCCAGGCACTCTTGAAGTTAATGAGGAAAAGGTGCTTATGAGAACCGAGCTGCCCTGAGATTAGCACTCCAAGAAGTTAACTGGAACTGTGTGGCATCAAGTGACGGCAGTCCCCCTGGAGAGACAGGTAGGGAAGTGGGTTGTTGCTCAGAACCCTTTCATTCTGGCAACCATAAAACTGCTACTAGATTTGATTTGTGCATAAGGCAAGGCTGGCTACATCCAGATGAGCTCCCTTCTTCATGTCCGATCCCCAAGCGCAGAGTTCGTTCTCATCAGCAAGCCGAGAGAAGCTTTGCCACCTGCGTGGCAGCAGAGAACTCACACTCAATACCCTTGGATCTCTAACTCCTTTGTAGAGCTTGGCTTTTTGTCAGATGGTTACAGCACTAACCTTTGGCCATGCACCAGACTTATATAGACTCTAGCATCTAAACATGGTCTGGGATCTGGCTTGCTTGGTGGCAGAGTGATGGACAGGTGAAGGACCCTACCCCTCAGCATCTCCTTGCCACCTCCTTCCAGTCGGAGGTCCCATGGTAGAATCCTTGGAGAACATTTTTTATTTCTCTTCAACTGAACATTAGTCAAAGAAACATTTTTGAAGGTCTATGATCTTCTTATAGTGGCCAAGTGCTGGAATGTAAAACTTCACATTCCAGAGTGAAGAAAGTCACATAATGAAGACAAGAACAGATGGGCAGATTGGGGGTGAATTCTCCTTGTGTCAGTGACTCTCACCTTCCGCTCTGTATAGTCCCATGGAAGTGTCTCTCCTGAGATGTTGGGGGAACCTGGGGCTTTCTTTTAGCCCATAACAAATAGTTCACAGCTGCCCCTCTGCCATTGCTGGTCGTTACAAAAGGCCAGAGCGAACGCTCTTATGGAAGTCTTGGCAAAGTAAGAAGGAAAGGGGCCTCCGGCTTATAGCTCACAGAAAGAAAAGGATCAGAGACTCACAGCCTCTTGGGGATGAGTTCTCAAGGTGGCCTGACATTTCCCTGTCAAGCCTCCAGACAGGACTGGTGCTGGGGCATCGCTGTCCCCACTGACTCCAACTGAATTCCCACAGGGAACTAGTAAGAGGGAGAAGCCACTCCTGGCAACAGCACCTAAAAGCAAGGACTTTAGGAGGGGTTACAGGTAAATAAAAAGTCGTGGCCCCTTTGGTAAAGAGCTGCCCTTACGAGCATGATGGCCTGAGTTTGATCCCCAGAGTCCATGTTTAAAGACATGGACATAGTACACACACACACACACACACACACACACACACACATATGTGTGTGTGCGTATATACATGCATATATATACACATACATGAATATATGTGTATATGTGTGTACATATACATACATGCATGTAGTCAAGCAAACACCCATACACAAAAAATAGAATAAACAACTCTAAAACAAAAAGAGCCAGCTATGGCGGCACACACTAAGAATTGCAGTGCTGGGGAAATGGAGAGAGGTAGATCTTAACAGTCAGCTGTCCTAGCGTACTTGATGAATTCCAGGTCAGTACGAGTTCCTATCGCAGAAAAACACAGGGTGGATGGCATCTGAGGGACAGTAGCCAAGGCAGTCCCCTAGCCTCTATGTGCAGATGTACACACATGCACCTGCTTATGTAAGTACACCTGTACAAATGTGAATGCATATGCGTGCACTCACACACAAGCACTCACACATGCGCACTCACACGCACACACGTGCACACACATAAGAATTAAACAAAGCCATAAAGATGAAGCTGTAATCCTATAAGACTGGCTGAAACAAAAGGAAGTAAGACCTGAGCTAGTAGGCTCTGGTCCTCAGTGACTCCCTTTAGGACCCTGGGGAGTCCAAGCCAGCAGGAAAGACAAGATCAGGTGTGGCTTCAGTGAATCAAAAACAAACTTTAAAAAAAAAAAAAAATATATATATATATATATATATACACACACTTTGTTTGTGATGTTTAGTTCCAGTGGTGGAGAAACTCGGAAGCCCTGTGAGACTCAGGCTAGAGCTAGGAAGTCAAGTGGCGTCGGGAGTTCTGACCCAGGAGAAAGTCTTAAGTGCGCAGCCTTCCAAGCATCTAAATGAGTAACAATTTGCCATTCACCCATCGAGAACTACACACAGTGTTTCGAGAACCTGTGGGTGTTGGCCCCACAGAGAGAGTTATCACCTGTATTGTGTGATGGGGCCGACTCTCAATACCTTCTCGACGCTGGTGCTTAGCCAGAGGCCCTGGATCCTTGCCCCTGAGCCATCTTCTCCCTGACCTCTGCTCAATGAGCCTAAGAAAACCAGCGAGAACTTTGACTTCCTTGGGCTCAGATCAAGATTGTGGACTTGCTGGGAGGGCATTAGAAATGGGTCTCTTTGGACTCTGACCACTCCCGCGGCACACCACTGGCCAGCACTCATTTTAATGTTGCGTTCACGTTTAATAAATTGTACAGTCAGGAGTTAAAAACGACCCTAGAAAATGAACGTTTTCTTTCCGTCCCATGTTCCCTCCTTCCCTCCCTGCCATCCTCCTCGCCATCATTTACACTCATTTCTCTCGTTCAGATAAGATGGTAAAAGGATTAGAGCATGTAGCATCGCTCCAAATTGGCCTAATGGAAACGAGGACCCCCGCTCCTGGAAACAGAGGCAGGACATAAAATAGGATAATTGACAGTTTTCACGTTGCAGGCCAACCTCAGAGTTCCTTTGTGTGGCTGGCCTGACCCTCGTCTCCGTGTGACAGATTATCCATTTTAGAACTCAGTGAGAGAAACAGGACAAGGACAGTACAAGCTGAGACGTCCACCTGCAGTGGCGGCCCCTGGCTGTGCCTGCCTTAGATTAAACACCTCCAGGCAGCTGTGTGGCCCCAGTGAGTACACAGGACGGTGGGCGGAGCTGCCCTAAACGCTCTGGACACTCCAGATGCCCTGGGCAGCTCTGTCAGCAACTCAAGGCTTCCTCTAATCAGACAGATGGGGAAAGTTTCGTCTCTTGGAAGTTGCTTCCTTAAAAACTCTAGCAACATCTCCCTTCCCAGTGAGCCTGTACCACAGGAAGTAGGAGCAGGACAGTTTTGCAGCTGTGGCCTTGATGCTACCAAGGCCGGGGTGAAGGGCAATGTGGCGCCAGGCTCAAATGCCGTTTTCTTTAAAAACTGTTAGATTCATTAATGTCCTCCGCCACTCTGAAGTCAGACATGAGCAGAATGCCACACTAACCGGAGGGCCTGGTTACCTGTCCCCCTCCTCTTGAAACAGTATGACCTAGGAGTACATTTCGCAGCTCTCCTGGGGTTTGATAGTTTCACACAGCCATGTAAAGTCATAGACATGCATGCAGCCCTGTGTATACATGTATGACAGGGTCATGCGTGCATGTAGTGGCATTTCACTTGTGTTTTAATACATAAAACTTGCCTGAGAATCAGAAAAGTAAAAGAACCCTACTGGCCAGCCTTTTAGACACACCTTTAATCCCAGTAGCCACACTAGTTGCCATAGAAACTGGGTGTTACATAACTTTAATCCCGGTGGTGCATGCCTTTAATCCCAGAACTAGAGAGGAATATAAAATGGGAGGAACCAGCTCTCAGACATGGTCTCATTCTGAGATTCCTGGAGGCAGGATCACCATGTTGGACTGACGTTGAGGTGAGAGCCAGTGGCTGGCTGCTTTGCTTTTCAGATCTTAATGTTATTTTATTTATTAAAATACAAGTGAAATACCACTACACACGCATGCACATAAACACAAATGCACACATACATGCACACTCTTTTCCATACACACAGTTCACCTGTTGACTTATTCTGTGACCCACTGATTGCAGTCTCTACATGAGCACTGAACATTGTATTTTGCAGTTGGCATCTTCGTAACATGTTAGCTCACGCTGAGGCATAGCTAGAGCTGGGCACATCCTTCAGTGGTGATTGGGGGTGACATTAGCAAGGCCTGAGTTTGATCCCTAGAACTGACAGGAAAGAAAAAAAGAAAAGAACAAAGAAACCAGAACTAACAACGAATTCATCAAAAATTGTCGGGTAGAAAATCAACACAAACATCTACAAAATAAAGGAGTAGACATGGTTACTTCTCTGCCAGTTCCCTCACCACTCTCTTGTAGACATTCTGCCACCAGGAAAAAGTGTTTGTTAACAGACATCAACAGAGATGGAGTCCATGCCACTGTTTCCAGAGCCAGGAGTGGCCAAAGCTGGAGGAATCCATCTCTGGAGTCTCCTAAAGCCTGGGCTGGATACAAAGAACTGGACATCATCTTTCTTGTGTGTTCCCTTCTCTATCAAGAAGATGGATGTCTCCAAAGTGGCAACTCTGGATGTTTCCAGGCCTGGCTTGAATTGCTGGGTGATCCCTTTACAGAACCATGTAGAGTTGATAAGGTTATTTCATAATCCACTGAGTCTTGCTAAACACAATTTTCTGTTGTGTTCCCAGTGAGGCTGAGATCGAAGCCCCCTTGGGAGGAAATGGTAGATGCTGTGCTCTTGTTACAGGAAAGGCCACTGGGACCAGCCACTGGGCAGAGAGGACAGTGTGGACCCAGCTCAACAGCTAGTTTGCTAAATCTCAAAATGAATGCAAAACCCATGAAAGGAGGGCTTAAACAGTAAGTTGGATGGGGAGATGGCTGTGTCCTTTAAGTGGTTGCTACCCAAGCACGAGAGCCTGAGTTTGAGTCTATGCCCCACAGTTTAAAAACTGGGAGTGAGGGATGTGTTTGTAATCTCTGGGGTTTGCTTGCCCACCAGCCTAGCCCAACCAGCAAACTCCAGACCATTAAGAGGCCCTCCACCAAAACCATGCTGGACAGTGTCTGAGAAACAACACTTGAGGTTGACCTCTGTAGACAAATACATCTGATCATACATGAACATTCCCACAGGGTCAGAATCTCCCACATCCACACAACAAAGAGAACTATTCGATTTTGTAAGCATGGACCTAGAAACACATTGTCCTTTTATGTGCATGACATGATAATTACTTCATATATGTTATATACATATACACACCCACATACATACACAAACACATATATACACAGCACACACACACAGACATACACACTTTATTTCTCCACAGCTCTTCCTGATTTAGCTCCTTGCTACTGTGGCCGAGTTTAGCCCTTTCTGATTGGCTGTCACAGTGATTGGCATCCTGCTAATGGTTCTTGCCTGTTCACTGTCCTGCATGTGCTGATCTGTCTGTTTCTGTTATGTATATTTTCAGACACAGATGAGCTAAGTTAAAAATTATACACAAATGTTAAGAAACTTTGTTCTCCAGAAGGTTAGTACTATCTCAAGTTCTCACTTATAGAAGGAAGAAGAGTCCAGGCTTTTCATTTCTCTGACAAGTGGTAGAGACCCTAAGATAGCAGTGGGGTAACTCTGGAACTATGTGTGATGTGGAAACTCAGCCACTGAGCCTGAAGCCTGGAGCTTATGAAGAAGGGCCTTACCCTTCCATCAAAAAAAAAAGAAGAAGAAGAAGAAGAAGAAAGAAAGAAAGAAAGAAAGAAAAAGAAAATCATACATGTCAGGCCTGACTTCACAGTTCCTGTGCCTCTCTTGCTCCAAGGAGCTGATTTTCCAAGAACCTCCCCTCAGGTCCCATCCTTTGTGGAATGAATCTGTGGCCAACAGGAGAATCTCAACCAGTCTAAGCCTAGGAAGCTATCTTTGCACCAGGACACAGCAAACGGTGTCATGTCTGAAAGTGAAGACACAGTTCTTGATTCCTGATTACAAAGGCGCACTTGGGCCATACATGGGATGTCATAGAAGCATGGTGGATGGAAGCACCAATCCCAGGAGGCCAAGAGAGGTCAGCTAAGGTGAGGGCAGTGGTTCTGGGTCAGGAGAGGAAACCCTGCTGGGAAGATGGCTCTTGTGGTAAAGCATTTGCCTGGCAAGCGTGAGGACCAGCCTCTGACATCAGAGCCTATGTAAAGATGCTGTCCGGCCTCTTCCCTTCCCATTTGTATTCCCTTGGTTTTCCTTTTGCTGTCTTATTGCTCTAGCTAGGACCTCAAGTACTACACTGAATAGATACAGAGAGAGTGGACAGCCTTGTCTTGTTCCTGATTTCAGTGGGATCACTTTCAGTTTCTTCCCATTTAATCTGATATTGGTTGTTGGCTTGCTGTATATTGCTTTTATTATGTTAGGTATGTTTCTTGTATTCCTGATCTCCCCAAGACCTTTATCAGGAAGGGGTGTTGGATTTTGTCAAAGGCTTTTTCAGCATCCAATAAGATGATCATGTGTTTTTTTTTTTCCTTTCAGTTTGTTGATACGGTGGATTACATTGACAGATTTTCATGTGTTGCAGACATCTGAAATAGTGGAGAGGGTGCCTGAACTGGCCTTCTACCATAGTCAGATTGGTGACTACCCTAATTGTCATCAGAGAGCCTTTATCTAGTAACTGATGGAAGAAGATACAGAGATCTTCTGAACTTGGGGTGTCCTCCTGAAGAAAGGGAGAAGGGATTGTACGAGCCAGGGGTTCAAGGTCATGAAGGGGGAACACACAGAGACAGCTGGCCTGAGCTTGCACATGGACTCTGGTCCAATATTTAGGGAGCCTGCATGGGACTGACCTAGGCCCTCTGTATGTGTGTGTCAGTTGTGTAGCTGGTATGTTTATAAGCAGTAAGATTAGGCTGTGTCCCTGGCACTTTGCTGGCTTTGGGGAACCTGTTTCCCATACTGGATTACCTTGCCCAGCCTTGATGCAGGGGGAGGAGTTCAGTCCTGCCTCAACAGGACAGCAGGACACGCCATACTTTGTTAGAGCCCATGGGAGGCCTGCACCTTACTGACAAGAGACTGAGGAGGAGTGGATGGGGAGGAGGGCAGATAGAGGGGGGACTGGAAGGAGAGGAGAGGAGGGAGGGGAACTGTGGTAGGTACGGAAAATAAACGGAAAGAAAGTAAATAAATAAAATAAAATAAGAGGCTGTGCATGTACAAACATGTAATCCCAGAGACAGGGAGGCAGAGACAGGCAGGCAGATCCTGGGGTTCACTGGCCAGACAGCCTAATTGGCAAGCTCTGAGTCAATGTGAGATGCTGTCTAAAAAAAAAAAAGAAAAGAAAAGAAAAGAAAAAGAAAGGAATTTGATAAGGTTTGATAATCTTTGATGAATGATGACACCCGGGGTTATCATTGATGTCCATATATACCCCATACACATGGATATGTATACATAGGTACAGGTGTGAGTGTATATTGTAGGTGTGAGTCTGTGTGTATATGTATGTGGGTAGCTATGAGTATGAATAATATGTAGATGTGAGTGCATGTGTATGAGTGTATTGTGTGTAGGTGAGTATACATGTGTGAATGTGTGTGCATATATAGGTGTGTGTATATATGTAGGTGTGTATAGGTATGTGTGTGAGTGTATTGTGAGCAGATGTGAGTGCGTGTGTATATGTAGGTGTGAGTGTATTGTGTGTAGGTGTGAGTGCGTGTGTATATGTGGGTGTGAGTGTATTGTGGGCAGGTGTGAGTGTACACGTGTGTGTGTGTGTGTGTGTGTGTGTGTGTGTGTATGTGGTAATGGGATGTCAGGTAGGCTGCTCCTTCCTGGGAAAGTCTAGAGTTGGGCACTCTCTCTGGGTCACCATC
Organism: Microtus oregoni; assembly: GCF_018167655.1. Taxonomy (NCBI): domain Eukaryota; kingdom Metazoa; phylum Chordata; class Mammalia; order Rodentia; family Cricetidae; genus Microtus; species Microtus oregoni. Next base: position 14,267,251 of record NW_024543221.1, read on the forward strand.
ACAACACAGCGTGCCCCTGAAACTGTAACGTGGAGCTGCTGGGTGCGCCCTTCTCAGGACGTCAGCCTTAGTGACCAACCATGTACTCTGTGTTGCCAAGCCACAGGTGAAAGCCCCAGATGTGAGGAGCCAGGGAACCCAAGTTCTAGTTCTGCTTGTCCATCGGTGTCTCATTTGTAGAAGCCCGGTAACTCCCCAGTGCCCACAGGACGTGAAGAGGGAAGGAGGGCTCTGCATGGACCTCTGATGGGCAGGTGTGAGAGCCACCGCTGTCCGCCTGCCCCATCCCTCTCTCTAATCCTCTGACCTCATTTTCCCTCGTCCTCAAGTTACAGATGAAGAAAGTGAAGTTCAGGACGGTGACAGCAGCCTCAGATGGACCAATGAGTGACCTGTCAACCCCAGTTCCCCAGAGACAACGCGGCTGTGCGGGGTGTCCGCCAAATGCTGAGTGAACTCCGGCAACTGTAAAGAGTGTGGACGCTGCGGGTCCAGGGTCCAAGAACACATTACCTTAGGCTATCTTGGCCCTTTGAATGGGCGTCATGTTCCTGTGTCAGTGACCTATCGTGACTATCGGGTAAATGCTCTTGGAATATATAAATGGACCCTGGCTTCTGTCAAACCAAGGGCTGAGAATGTCACAGATGGCATCTAAAGCCTAAAGCAGAAATGTCCCCTATTAGCTATAGCCTATATACTTATATTTCCACCAATGTATCTGAACATGTCTTGATTTATTACTGGCCTTGTTCTGTTACAACAAAAGCTTCATGAACCAGTTTCATGGTAGAAGATGGAATTTGGGGTATCCCAGGCCCTGGTCACTCATACTTGCCTCCAGAATAAGCCATCTCTTACCTCTTTGGGGGTGAGAGCTGTTTCTTGTCTACAGGTCTGACGGAGCTCTGGGTAAAGCCCGAATGACAGGGCCCAGGGCACAGCGAGCGTTATCCTTGCTGGTTCCTGTGTTAACTGCTTGCTGTCCCTCCAGATTTTAGGACCATACACTTAGTGTGACAGATGTCTAATGTGCCTTGGGCTGTGCTGGACACTTAGACAGAACACAAGAAATGGTGGCTACCCTATCAATGGTACAACCTGGTCTCAGGCTGCTTTTGCCAACATGCCATATTTCACTAATGCAGCTCCCCTGGACTCCCCGATCCTCTGGCCCCCTGTATAACTCCCTCCTACCCTCTCTGGATAATGTTTCTGGGGATTTCCCTTGGTCCTATGCTTCTTCCTTCCTCCCTCCTCAAGGCTTACCATGGATTCCACTGTGGGCTCCCACAGACCTCAGGCTTCTTTCCCCTCGGTGACTCTCTTCCCATTCTCCACCCTCCAGAGCCTGGAGGTCAGGGAACCTCTTGGACATCTTAGGGCCTGCAGTGGGTGGACAATTGCTCTCCCCTCACACTTCCTTCTTTCCTATTGTCTTCTTTGCTGACAATCACTCGAGGTTTGGTTTTATTCTTTCCTCCCCTTGTTTATACTAAATAACAACTTAGTGATAGTTCTTGCAGGATTCTTGGGGACTTGAGAGACAGGGTATCCAGTTTTCTTTCTCTTTCCCATGTTGAGGTCCCCTGGGACATGCCTGTGGGCTTCTGTCTAGGACCTGTCCACTCTCGTGTGAACCCACCTGACAAAGGATCTGTCTAGTGTGCTCCTGTAGCCTGTCACAAACCTAGGGCTCCCTCTGTAGATCCTGAACATCTCGGAATCCCTGTACTTGTTACACTCTGCTCTATTCCCAGTGTGTACATCGTCCCACCTGTACACAGGAGCCTTGAGTCAAAGCAGTGCCCGCTGGGAAACATGGCTGTCTCTTACCTTTGACAACCACCCAGACATCTTTCCAGTGCCAACTCGCACAGCGGCATGTTTTTCCCGTTGGTGCTGCTCTTTGTCATTGTGCATGGGCATCAGCGTGGGCATCAATTCCAGGACCCCTGCAGATGTCCAAGTCTATGGATGCTTAAGCCCCTTATAAAATACACAGAATGTATTGTTCCCTTCCATCTACCTTCCCTCACCCAGACCCCTACAATACCCAACTCTCTGTAATCAGCTGATCTGCGACAGCGTTTGGGGGATGCTAACAAGAAAAGTCGGGCTTATTCAGCACAAATGCAGAAATTTACGTGTGTGTGTGTATGTGTGTGTTGGTCTGTGGCTCACTAACTCTACAAACAATATAACTCTATACTATTTGTATACAAATAGTAACTCTACAGACACAAAGAACTGACTCTTGATTTAGATGCAGAGGATCCTCACCTGTAAGATTTAAGTGGTGCTCAAAATGTCTGCTATGGCCTCAGTTAATTCCCAATTACGTAGATTTTGTGGGTGGTGCATTAGCCCCAGTTTGGCCTCTTAGGATGCTTAGCTAATAAGAAGCCATTTTCCCTCTCGTGCTGCCAGCCTGTGCCATTGTGGGGAAGCTCGCGGCAGAGTCTGACCAACAAGCTGCAGGTGGAAGGGTATGTGCCGCTCCCAGGCCAAAGCGTGGAAGAGCCAGGGCAAGTCTCCAGCTGCTCTTCCACCTGCTGCTGACTGCAGAACCTAAGATCAAAAGCATCTCACTTGCCCCGCATCCCTGCTGAGAGCAGGAAGTAACTTGTTAGGCCGCTGGGCTTGAATACAGCAGATCACACCCGGCTATTTAAACATCCCCGTCTTCTATGTTCCTGGACCAGGCAGGTCACCTCTTACAAGCCAGCTCCCATGTGATCCGAAGCCTACATTAGTGTTTAATGGTCCTCATAAGACACAGCAGGGGGAAAACCAAGACACACACATGCATGACCACCTCATAGCCTATGTATGTCTGTAGATGGGTAGGTAGTCAGAGAGACAGACAGACAGACAGATGAACAGACAGACAGATATAGAGTGCCAGTGCATCATGACTAGGAAACAGGATGGAAAAGACCTCTTACTATTCTCAGATTCTTGGGCAATGAGATTTTAACATCTTAGTTTAACAAGAGAGGAGAGTGGAAGTATTCCATGCACAAAAAACCTTGAAAAGTTCTAGACTCTGACCCATGCTTAGCTTCAACACCACCAACAAAAAAAAGAAACCCCATCTCTAAGGGATGTGGTCACAGAATCCAGACACAAGACACCGCGTGACGATAGCAATGCCATCTGACTTTTGAAAATTGTATTAGAAAGAACATATATGAGTAAAACTGTCACAGAGAGTGTCAGGGAGGCTGGCAAGGTGGCTCGGCAGGACAAACACTTGCCCCCTGAGTCTGACAGCCCACGCTCAGCCCACGACTCAAGTAAACATATGAGAGACCCGACCTCGTGCACACATGCACACACACGCATGCACACACACGCATGCACACACACGCATGCACACACACGCATGCACACACATAATAAAAAATTTAAATGCAAATAAAAATCTAAAAGATAGATAATTTTTGCTAGTGGAGTAAGAGATTTGGAGAGAATCATGAAAGCGAGTTAAGTCATCAAAATTGCAGATTATGAAAGAAAATGATGTATTCAGCTTTAAATTTTATATGATAAAGGGAAAGGATGAGGTATGACCTGGGGAAAGGAAGCCACCAACATGCACTGAACAAGGATAGGTAATCAGAACAGAGAAGAACTCTTTAGAAAGAGGAGGGACCACTCTCACTAAAAGTAGGAGTGGGCCAAGGACATGGACCAGAGGGCTCAGGGCCGGAACTCAGATGTGATCAAGTGCTGTGACAAGCAGCGCTGTCCGCCAACTTGGTTCCTAGCTGTGCTCTGTCTATTACAGGAAGCAAAATAGCACAGCGCCCAAAGAGAAAAGCTGCTTTAAGATGCGTGTGCGTGCACGTGGACACACACACACACACACACGGTGGGGGAGATATGCTCGGGGTTTCCATGCTAAGTCAGTGTTTATGGCAAGAAGGAAGCCGAGGAAAAGTTCCCAGAGACTTGACCCCCTCCTCTTGGTCCACCCCCACGCCATAACACAGACTGGGACTTTAATACAAAACAGAACCTTCTTGGCCTCAAAGCTTCAAAGGCTGTGATGTCCAAGGTCAAGAGACCACAAGCACTAAGGCCTTTCTTGGTGCATTATCCCATAGTGGAAGGATAGCGATTGTACCAGAGAGCAGGAGGTCCAGTCTGCAGCTTCTTACACACTGTAGTATCTATCAACTGTCTGCTTATGACCTCATCACTGCCCTTCAAGTTCCACCACCCAACGCTGCTGTATTAGGAATTCAGTTTCTAAAATGTTTCTAGGGGTTCATCTTCGCATCAGCCTTTGAGAAAGTGGAGGCCTCAAAGATGGGGGCAGAATTGATGGAATGAAGCTGTAACACAAAGGGATTTATTAGGTTAGCTTACACGATACCCACCAGGGAGCCAGCCTAGCAATTGTTGTCTTCACAGTGGAGAGGCTGAGAGAACCCAGCTGCTGTGTTTGACATGTCAGCCGTCAATCAATGTCAGTATGTGCTGGGCAAGGGGTGAGTGGAATGGTTGTGTTTCTTCCCATAGCCATGACTCTGTTCCTATCCCCATACCACAAGGTAAAACCCATGGAAATTTCTCCACTGATGTCCTGAGGTGGCCACAAGCCAGCCAGGCCCTTACTGAGTGAGCCCGTTGGGCCCTTCAGCCTTATCGATGAGACAGTGTCAAGAGGGGACACAGAGCAGATGTGAATGAAGCAGGGGCCAGATCCTGTGAAGGAAGCTTTGACTGCGTGTACTGTTCGCTGCTCCTCAGGGCACCTCCTCTCTGGGCAGGATGTTGGTTAGACAGTGCATCTTCTTACCCAAGCCTGCTTTGTCTTCTATAATCTTCCAGCCTGGCTATATTCTGCCCTGCTATAGGCCAAAGCAGCTTTATCCATTAGTCAATAAAAGCAACACATATACAGAAGGATAGGATTTGCCTTACTGGGTTCAGCTGTGGATGCCTCACTCAACAGATGTGTCAGGATGAGAGAGCTGCTCCAGCGAAGACCTGGAGGCTTGGGTGGCTTAGCCACCATGACTCTTTCTTGGTACTGGCCAGTAGAAGTCTGAGCTAAAGCTATCAGCAGGATTGACTTCTCCAGGAGTCTCTCCTAGACTTGAAGCTGATCGACTTCTCAGGATCTCAGGATCGACTCAACTCACTGTTTACTGTCTATCTTTCTATCCTAGATCATCAAGGCCATGGAGATGTGAAATTCTGCCATCTGCATTCCCTGTTGCACCCCCAGCATCTGCACAGGCCTCAATACAGGCCACTGAATGAGGTAACCAAAATTCAATGAGATAAAATCCAGCAACACTGTAGTCTCTGTCTTAGGTTGAAATGTACCCCACTGTAGGTCAAGACTGCTCATTTGTTTCCTGGTTGCCCTGACCTGAATAATCACACAGAAACTATATTAATTTCAAAACTGTTTATTTAGCCTATTAGTTCAGGATTTTTATTAAGTAACTCTTACATCCTAAATTAACCCATTTTCTTCAGCAGCTACATGGCGTCTCTCTGACTCTGCTTACACTCTATATATCTCTTCCAGCCTGACTATATTCTGCCCTACTACAGGCCAAAGCAGCTTTGTTCATTAGCCAATAAAAGCAACACATATACAGAAGGATATCTCACATCACCCTACCCCAACTTAGATGTGGGAATCCTAACCCCAAGTAACTCAAACTGGGACTGTTCTTGGAGTCGGGGACATTAAAGCCATAACTAAGATAAAATGATGGGGTGTGGGGCTCAAATCTGTATGAGATGAGATTTGGACAAAGCCAGACATTAGGAAGATCCTGAGAAGTCGATCAGCTTCAAGTCTAGGAGAGACTCCTGGAGAAGTCAATCCTGCTGATAGCTTTAGCTCAGACTTCTACTGGCCAGTACCAAGAAAGAGTCATGGTGGCTAAGCCACCCAAGCCTCCAGGTCTTCGCTGGAGCAGCTCTCTCATCCTGACACATCTGTTGAGTGAGGCATCCACAGCTGAACCCAGTAAGGCAAATCCTATCCTTCTGTATATGTGTTGCTTTTATTGACTAATGGATAAAGCTGCTTTGGCCTATAGCAGGGCAGAATATAGCCAGGCTGGAAGAGATTTAGTCCCTCATCCCCAAAGACAGAGATTTCCCCTCCCCCCACTGAGAAGGACCTGAACAAATCCCTGGGAGACTCCGAAGACCGGACAAAGCTTTAGTGCTGGTAGAATCCAGATCTCTCTAGTCCATACTTTTACCTGACAGGCAGGATGGACACATAACCCTTGCGAGACTTCTCATGGCATTGCTCATTGTATCTACAGTATGTCATCAGCTTATAAACTTGAAACATGGAATACGCAACAAACCCACTTAGGAGTTTATTAGAGGGGGCATGCACAGGTCTGGAAAGTCAGTGTGGGGAGAGAGAGAGAAAGAGAAAGAAAGAGAGAGTGGGAGAGGGGCGTCCAGCTTTTAAAAGCTGCCTAGCACATGCGCACAGGGGGTTGACGTGGCTACATCATACGCAGATGACAGGGCTCACGCACTGCACGCAAAGGCTTAGCTGAGTCATACGTGGATCACGCAGGACCCTTTAACATCCCTGGGGGCCACTAGGCACTTCTGCCTGGGGGCTTGTCTGCACCTGCATGACTCCTAGAACCCAGAAGTATCAGCCTTATGTGGCTGAAATCATTACACAAACAATACCTACAGTACGGCCGTTCAGATAAGAGAAGGGAGACTAGGACCCTGGCATGGAGTCTCCAGCAATGGCGTGACGGGGACCTGCAATTGGCTCTAAGAGGCCAGCATCAGGGTGAACAGTGGAGAAAGAAGTTGAGCAAAGCCATAAACCTCAGCGTTCACGCAAGGGCTTGGGCATGGATGGGTGTGTTATGTCCTAATAAAGATTCAAAATGTGCCAAGTCTAGTCGTTACCCTCACACTCCATCCTGACAGAGCGGTGGCAGTCATGTGACGTGGGTCAGTGGCTTTGTTCCTGACTTGGGGCTTTCCCCACCCACTCAGGTGACCTGGTGAGTGAGGACAGACTCCAGGGGGCCACCGCTGACTGCCTAGGTTTCACATAGACCCCAGATCCACCTACATCTTGGCCTAGGTAGCCAGCACAGAAGAACCAAAGGAAATGGAGCAGGCTAAGGGGTGGGACAGGACGGGGAACTTGTATCCCTAGGGGGGGTGAAACAGTAAAAGCTACTGAATCATCCATTAAGATCTTTTCCTTCTGGCAGGGTCTGTCTCTGGTCTACCTTTCTTTCTGGGCATAAGGTGGAGAGAAAGCAGAGAGCCAGAATATCACAGAGGTGTCACAGTTTCATACCACTGATACTGCCTTCTTGGCCTCTCAGCTTGACCAGAGCTTCGTCCTGGGTGCAGCTGCCAGGAGAGACCAGGCAAAGATTCCAAGGTGCTGCCATGTGGTCCTGGTGACTAAGCGGTTCCCGGGAGAGAGAGGCCATGTTGAGAGACAGCGTGGGGTGGGGCACAGGCAACATAGCCATGCTTACACAGTTGCCGGTGACACCTGAGCCTCAGCCTTGCCTTTACCGCGGTGAGTAAGGTGTCATAGGCAAATGTGTTACCTCCTCTCTCCTCCCTGGCCCTGTCCAAGTCTAGCTGAGTGGTCGCCACCTCTGTGAAGCTGTCTGGCTTCTCTGCACTGACAATTCTGTTCCGTGTTGCTGTGCTGGGCAGCAGTAAACAGGAAGGCACGCCAGTGAGCCCCTTCTTTCTATCTGTAGTCAGGCCACAGGACATGTTAGAATTCTAATCGAGAACCTGTGGAACTGTTAAAAAAAAAAAGTTCCCTTAAGCCAATTTTTTTCAATGTCAAGTAAAATTTGCGATGAGCCTCTGGCTTATCCTCCGCTGAGAACTCAGTTCTAATGATGGATGGGGTTACTGCTTCTTAAACACTCGGGGCTCCCCTTAATTGACTGCATTTTGGCTCTGTTCCTAGAATCAGCTCCTTGGTGGCCTCTGACCATGTAGACCGTTCAATGTAGTGGAAGGAAGGTGGTGATTTTGCCTGACTTTGAGCAACATCGGCTCTTTGCTGCTGGCTTATTTCCAGCCCGAGCAATCTCCATTTCCAGCACTTGGATAACATGGCCCTTCCCTCCTAATTCTTCCCTTGAACATCAAAGACTCACCTCACACTCTTCCACAAACCTGGGCTCACCTCTCCTCCCTCCAGTGCAGTGCCTCTCCATCATCCATGTGTCTCGGCTCCTCTATGGATTTGTCAACCATTGGTGCCAAGAAGAAAAGAGAGATGTGGGCTGACGAATGAACCATTAGAAAAAAACAGAGACACAGGAGGAAGAGAGAAAGACCGACAGAGCACAGACAAGGAGAAAGGGGAGTTAGTTTTCTCATCACCGTGACAGAACATGTACGTGGCCAAAGAGCCTGAAGGAGCAAGTGTTTGTTTGGGTTCATCATCTCAAATGTCTCGGCCTGCGACCCTGAACTCTGCTGATGGTGGGCCAGTGGTGAGGCAGAGTGCCTTGCCTGATAGCAGGACAGGAAACAGAGTATGAGACCGGAAGGAGCCAGGAACAGGTGCTCCATGAACTTGCCCCCACTGACCTACATCTTCCAGGTAGGCCACATCCTCCATAACCTCCTCAAATGACACCACCTGCTTTGGACTTAACCATTGTCACATCAGCCTTTGGGTAGGGATACTTAAAACCCAAGTCACCACCAAGCAAGGGGTGGGGAAGACAAAAGACCATTATCAAAGAGACCAATAAGTTCTTACCTCTTATTGAGCCCAGTGAGCTGCTTCTCTACTTCTTGGGGTGGTTTTTAATAAGAATGCCCCCATAGGCTCATAGATTGTGGTGGTTTTGAATAAGAATGCCCCCATGGACTCTTAGGTTGTGGTGGTTTTGAATAAGAATGCCCCCATAGGCTCCTGGATGTGATGCTTAGTCAGGGAGTGGCATTATTAGGAGATGGAGCCTTGTGGGAGTGTGTGTGGCTTTGTTAGAGGAAATGTGTCACTAGGGATGCGTTTGGGGTTTCAAATACTCAAGCCAGGCCCAATGCTTCTCTCTCTTCCTGCTGCCTATGGATTCAGACACAGAACTCTCAGCACCATGTCTGTCTGCATGCCACCATGCTTCCTGCCACGATGATAATGGACTGAACCTCTGAAAATATAAGCAGGTTCCAATTAAGTCTTTTCCTTTACAAGAGCTGCTGTGGACATGGTGTCTCTTCATAGTAATAGATCCCTGATTGAGATACTTCTCATCAAAAACATTTAAAAGACAATTATAAATATTTATTTTTCAATGTATTTCTGTGGCTCACTACCTAAGACTATTCACAGATGGCAGCTCTGGAAAATGTGGGACTTGAATATGAAAACATCTGGGCTGACCCAAAAATTGTCCTTCTCCAGACAGACCAGAGAGAACCACCTGCAGTGGGGTCTTCTGTGTTGAACAGGACCCTTAATGACTCATGGCATTTACCTGGTGTGACAATTAGCTTTAAGTATCCACTCAACATATATCATCTAGAAAGAGTCTCAGTGAGGGACTCAACGAGGTTGGCCTGTGGGTAAGTCTGTGGGGGACTGTCCTGGTTGTGAGACTGGTGTGGACAGACTCTGCCCAATGTGAGAGGCAGCATTCCTCAGGTTTACGTCCTGGCTTGTATGGGAGTGGAATAGGTGAGCTGAGTAGTACAGGCCTAATTCCTCTCTCTGCTCTTGATTGTGGGTAGGACTATGGTAGACTGTAATCTAGATTTGTGAGCATAAAGAGACTCTTCTCTGAGTTACTTCCTGCCAGGGTGTTTAATCACAGCAGCAGAAAGAAAACCAGGACCCTTAGACTGTCTTGGCCATTCCCAGGTCAACATTTCCATGTTTGCAGATTCTGCTCTTGGTAAAGGAGATTCCATTTCAAAAGCAATCACTTCCTGGGTCATCCAGAGAAATATCAGGGAAGATGGACTCAAACATAAGGAAGGGGCAACTGTATTCTGGGCCCCTATAAAAATGGCTCCTCTCTGAGTTCTGAGGTCAGTCACCAACATGAGCAAACCCGGTCCCTAGAAGACTGTATGTGTGCCTCACCAAAGGCAGATGTTAGGAAGCCTTGGCCTTTTAGTTCTGAATCCTCAGTGTTTTGCTTTCCAGTGACCAGTGTCTTCCCCAGTTAGTCAACCTATTACAGTAAGCCCGATGGTTTGGAAGGTCCTGGAGAGGAATCTGTGTCTCCTATAGCATGGGAAACTTTGAAGAGGACATCATGCAGTCAAGAAGGATACAGGCTAGGAGGGAGGAAGCCAAGGTGTTTCAACATGACAGGGCTCAGAGTTCTTGTAAGAGTAAAAGCCCTGCTTTATCTTGCCTAGCTGTGCAGGGGCAAGGTGGTGGAGGCACTGGGCTTCTCCCTCCATGGCCGTGGCGTTGGTTAGTGTGGGTCTGAGCAGTCCTACCTTTTTGCGTGAGTACCTGCTCATGTAACAAAGGGTTTCCAAAGGCCTTTACAAAAAATGTAAGAGCTTGTTAAATAGAGAGCTGGATAATTAAGCTCATTAGCAGCAAATCATTTGCTCAGCTTGCAGAAGGTCGCTGGCTCTGGGCTGCCCGTGGAGCTTAAGAGGCAAAGGGGAGGAGGTGGAATCAGAGTAGGGAAGAGGCAATAGGGGGTTCCGTGTGCCCCAGCGTCAGCCACTCTTCCCTTCCCACTCTCAAGAGTGGCTGGGGAGGAGGAGAGGCAAGGTGGGGCATAGAACAACAGCAGGTGGGCCGAGCTTACCAGTCTGTGCAGAGGGTCATGAACCTAGGGTAAGCAGGTTTCAGATAGTGGGGGACCCACAATAGCAGAATCTTTTCTGCAGACTCTGTATCTAGATACAAAGACCAGCCCTGGGAATACCTCTCTCCAAAATCTACACACTTGTCTGAAGATTGAGAGTCTTTGTTATGCATTAGCTACCAGAAAACAACGCGAAGTATTCTTGTCTCTGCGTCAAAAGGAATATTTCATCCCATTTGTCCTGCTTTTAAGCTCCTTGTGGTTCCCAGGACTTAGAAGACAACACACACTTCTTTGCTTGATGATTCTTAATTTCTTCTTGGGCCAACGCCACTCCCACCTTCCCTCTCAGAGCTGCTCAATCCTTCAGGCCTCTCTTCAGCACACCAGTGTGGAAAGCTTTCTAGAGACTCCCCCCAGGCAGGTGAGACACTCGAGACACTTGGCAGGCAAAAGGGACTCTGGGCAAGGGTGGTGCCGGAATCCACCAATGCTAACTGGATATAGGAAAGTGTGTATATTAACCCAGCACTGCTGTGGTGAGCTGCAAGGCAGAGACAGGAGAATTTCCCAGATGCTCCCAGGCCAGCTAAGCTGGAGTATACAGTGTGACAGAAACAAGAGCCTGCTTCAACAAGGTGAAGGGAAAGAACAGCTCCCCCAAACTGTCCTCTGACCTCTGCATACATGCCGTGGTATGTATGTATGTATATATACAGCAACAACAATAGTAATAATAAATTAATAAACAATTAAAGCCTCATTACCTACATACATCCTCTCCCATTTGTCCGAAATATTTTCTTCCTTGCTTGCCTGACCGAACCCTATGCATCCTTCAAAGACCATCTCAAAAGTTATCCCTTCTGTATAGCCCCTTTGACGTGCTTGAACAATGATACCTGTGCCCCTGCAGCTGTAGGTCCACAGCACTGAGCTGGTCATTCTACGCTGTAGGTGACTGTGCTGTTTTCAGAGACTACCCCAAGCCTGTGAGCTCCTCGAGGGCATGGCGAAGGCAATGTCTTCTCCATGTCGATGCCATCAGCGCTAAAATCAAAGGTAAAAGTGGTGTGTGCACCTCAGCTTCTGGAGCCTGCCCTGCTCCTGCTTCCACCTGTCTTACTGACCAGTGTCCCATGTCCCCTCCATCCCTCCGGCTGCAGCCAGCACATGGAGGATATTGGCAACGGTAACCACACTTCTTCACCTTCTCTCTTTGCCCTCCAATCAAACTCTATGGCTGGCGTTTTTATCTCATCTTGATGGATGGACCTCCTACGCCTTCTAGTCTGCCTCAGTGTATCCACAAGCTAAACAGACGTAAAGAAACACCCCTGAGTCTTTTTTTTGTAGAAATGTTACATGTTAGCAAAATGTGTAATTAGTATCCATCAGCCATGAATTGTGTAAAACCCTAAGGGGAAAATGATGATAAAAACATAGACCCTGCTCCACTGTAATTGTTCATCTAATAGAGGGGGAAATGCACACGTGGCAACCACAACCTTTAAAACGTGTCAAGGGCTATACAAACACTAAAGACTGGAATCGTATGTTGGTGTTCACATTGGGTGTCATGATGTAGAGACTGAGAATCTCTGACTTGTCAAATCATTGAAGACCCTGTGCAAGAACTCGGCCTGGGACCAGTGGCAGAAATGATGGTCTAGCTCCTAACACCAAAGGGACAGGCTGGGGATGGAGCACAGTGGTAGGGCACCTGCAGAGCCTGTCCAAGGCCACAAAAGAAGCCAATGAGGAGGGGTGCAGAGCAGGGCTGGATCTGGTTAAGTGCACATTGGGGCATGGTAGACGGCCACTGGCCTGAGCTCTCAGGAGCACCAGAAAAGCTCCTTATAGGATAGGCAGGCAGCCCAGGAATCCTGACCATAGAAGCCAGCCAGGGTGTTCAGAGCCGTCCAAGAGGATGCTGAAGGCAGATAAGGGCCACTGTAGCACATGGTCTTCTCCACACAGCATCCACAGGGTATGCAAAACACCACACACATACACAGAAACACACACACACAGCACAGACACGGGGCTGGGCAGGGGTAATGGAGAGAGAGCGTGCACTGTACATTTGGGGAACTTCTCTTTAAATACAAATAAATGTGTTAGAGAGTTTTTCAGGGTCTTGATATACTGATGTGTTTTGGAAATTGCAAAGAGGAAAGTAAGTAAAGTAGCATTTTCCAAGCCTGTTAAAGTATAACATCTGATATTTTACCAAGGGTTACACTGAACTTGTGTAATAAATGCTGGAAGCAAGCAAAGGTGTCCATCCCTCACCAATCCCATCCCCCCTAAGTTCAGAGACCGTGGATGCTCCTTGCCTGTGTCTGATTGATTGGAGGAGGAGAGAGGAAAGGGGCTCACAGGAGAATTATGGCTTATTTTAAAATCTTAAAACTCTTTCCTGGTTTTATTATATGTTTCTTTCTTACAAATGTCAAGTCACGAAGAGCACAAATAATGGCCAAACTTTCCTGATCCAGCGACAGCGTTGATATCCAGGCTGCTTTTGACCCATTCAGTAAGACACACGGCCCAGGGTGCTCCTCTCGGGAAACAGGCTTTGATTTTGGAGCTCTCTGTGGATTTCAAAGCAGGAAGGACCTCAACCGTGAGAGTCATCTACAATTCACCCCATTCTTACTCTACTGACTTCGCATTTCCTTGGAGACCTAAGTACAGGTTAGACCATCCTCAGCTTGCACGCCTTCACTTAGGACACTGTAGACCTTAGCCATCTCCCTACCCATTGCCACATGCAGAACACTGGCTGGGTCCCAGAACTCCTATCTCAGCTTCAATAAAGAGAGCTGTCATCCAAGGGACGCCTGCTGCTGTGTTAAGCCCTCAGACTTGCCTCTGACCCCTCACCACTGTGGTGGGTACAAAGTTCTAGCTTTTAAAACACTGGTAGGTATTTTGCCAGGTCTCGCATGTCCTTTTCAACTTTTTTCCAACTGTGCATGCCCCCATGTCCAGCCTTCCTCAGTTTCTCCTTGTAGCTTCATCCTTTCTGCCCTCCTTGGCCATGTTCTGAACAGTTGGTCTGGCTACAGAGTTCCTTTTCACATATTCTGGCACTTGCTGAGCTTGTGAGACGACTCTGGGCACCACTCCCCAAAGGTTAGTCTGCTAGCTGATGCCCCACCTGAGAAGGCTGATGGGCAGAGCTGCTGTGAATGGTGGCACTGTCGGCCCCTCTGCCCCCACCAGTAGGGGCACCTTTATCTCCGGGCTGAATGGGGGAGCACAGGAAATACTCTCCAAAGAAATCAAGCCAATCTGCCTAGAAGGGCCTGGAGTTCCCAGGGTGGAAGCTGATGCCGGAGAATAGGGACCTCCTTGTTTTGGCATCAGTCCGGGCATGGATTCAGATTTCTGAGGGAAGAAAACAAAACCACTTAATCCTAGACTTCCAGTGTTCACAATACACCCGAAGGGGGAAGCCCATGATAAGTTGTGGGACGCACAGGGACCAGAAGTGGCAGAAGGAACCTAGGAAAGGTTTCTATAGGAACCGATTGAATGCCACTCCTAATAGCAAAGGACAACCACAGATTAATAGGCATGGAGAGAAACAAGGAACAGTAGAGAGAAGACTCCGAAGGTGTGAGGATGGACATTTAAATCATCATTTCTCTCCTCTTTCTCTTTAAAGAGTGTGTGTTTTACCTTCGTGTATGTGTGTGCACTGTGTGTACACCCATTTCCCATAGAAGAGGGCATTGGATCCCTCAAAACTGGAGTTACAGATGGGGGGGGGCACCCAGTGGGTACTAGGAATTGTACCCTGATGTGGGATTCTCCTCTGTATGCTGTGAATATAATTGATGAATAAAGAAACTGGCTTGGCCTGATAGGGTAGAATGGAGCTAGGCAGGGAAAACTAAACTGAATGCTGGGAGAAAGAAGGACAGAGTCAGAGAGAAGCCATGGAGCCTTAACTGGAGACTGGCACAATGAAATTTTGCTGGTAGGCCATGATCTCATGGTGATGCACAGATTAATGGAGATGGGTTAAATTAAGATGTAAGTGTTAGCCAATAGAAGCTAGAGCTAATGGGCCAAGCAGTGTTTTAATTAATACAGTTTCTGTGTGGTTATTTTGGGAGTCTGGGCATCTGGGAAATGAACAAGCAGCCTCCTACAACAGTACCCAGGTTCTCTTCAAGAGCAGCAAGTGTTCTAAACCATTTAGCCATCTTTCCAGCCCCCCCCCCCCCCAGTTCTCTCTTCGTTTTTGAAATTTACAGAGCTCTTTAAAGCATGCCATCTCCCCCAAGAGGAGCCATCTGAGTAGCAAGCGTGCTTTCTGAAGTGGTCAAAACCAGCCTGGAACCCAGCAATGCTCCAAAAGTTTCGTCCATCTGGGCTGAGAATATGGGCCCACAGGTGAAGGTGCCTGCCACCTATTATGGAGACTGGAACTTGTTCCTGGCTCTCACATAGTGGACGAAGAGCAGCAAGGAAGAAATTTCAAATCTGACTGATAACATTTCCACTGGGAGGTGGGGAATAACCTGCTAGCATCGATAACAGATTTTCTGCAGTCCAAACGTAGAAGACCACATGGATAACAAGTCAAGAGTTAGGCTCAACACTGAGGCAGTTTAATAAGAATTCCTATTTAATATCAGTAGATCTGTCTTCCAAGGAGGGCAAAATGTGTGTCTTCCGAAGTGCACTTCAGGTCTAATTAAAACAGTTTAGTCAGGCAGGGAGCAAAACTCAGGGGAGGAGAGTCGGAGCAAGATGTGACTCAGAAAACAAGTGCCTAGTGGGAAGGAAGAAGAGCATCCTGGTGTGCAGAGCCTAGTGGGAAGGAAGAAGTGCACCCTGGCGTGCAGAGCCTAGTGGGAAGGAAGAAGAGCACCCTGGCGTGCAGAGTGTGCTGTTTGTACTTTGCCATGAGTAGTAAGGGCTCAAAGGCAGAAGCTCTAGTAGCCAATGCTGTTTTAGGGTTGGTCAGTATGGAGGTGAAGAGAAACTGGGCTAGGAAACATCTCTATCTCTCTTTATCCCTACATACACACTACATACATATACACTATCTATCTATCATCTATCTATTTATACATCTATCTATCTCTATCTATCTGTCTATCTCTTTCACGGAAGACAAGTTTGGGCTATAGAAAATGGGTAGTCTTGGTGACTCACATATACACACACTCTCTCCTCCATCCCTCAAAGAGCAAATCCTACTGGAGAAAAATGCAAATGAAGACACAGCAATTAAGGCAGAGTTGTGCAAGCATCCGAGAAAAGGCAGCACACCCTGAGAAGAGATGGACAGTCCTTCCCGCAGCCTGTGACTGCTGAGACAGGTAGCTGTGAGAGGGACCAAGGCTGACTCCTGACACCTTGGCCTTTGGGAAGCAAGAGCGTGAAAGCTCCTGGGGAAACGGGGGCAGCAGTGGGGAGAAACAAGGCACAAGGTTCCAAACTCAGGGATCAGGATCTCATGGGCCTATCTAAAAATGTTTCCTATAAAAACGGGATAAAGTATTTCATTTCTTTTAATGATAAAAAAAGAATATAAAATCCAAACAAAATAACATAGAAATAAAACTTAAGTTGGAAAAAAGTCTCAAAAGTTTTCCAGGCTATCGAAGACATACAATATGAAGAGGATAGTAACAGCTCAGGGGAGATGTCACTGTGGTCAGAGCACTTCCCACAAAATTATAAGGACTAGAGTTTGAATCCCTAGAACTTGGGCACAAGTGATAATCCCAGCATTCAGGATGCAGAGACAGGGGACCCTGGGGACAGGTGATCGTAGTGGCTCACCTGTAATCCCAGCATTCAGGATGCAGAGACGGGGATTCTGGGGACAGGGATCATGGTGGCTCACTTGTAATCCCAGCATTCAGGATGCAGAGACAGCAATCCCAGGGACAGGGATTGTGGTGGCTCACCTATAATCCCAGCGTTCAGGATGCAGAGACAAGAGACAAGGGATCCTGTGGACAGGTGATCATGGTGGCTCACCTGTAATCCCAGCGTTCAGGATGCAGAGACAGGGGATCCCAGGGCAAACTAGGTAGTCCAAGTAGCTGAAATGGTGACTTCTGGGCTTAGCAAGACATCCTGCTTCAATACATAAAGAGCTATCACATGCATATATGCATGTACCCCTCAAACCCCACACATACATAAGAAAAAAATAATAGTAAAAGAAATTAACATGAACTAGAAATAAAAAACGAAGAAGAAATAAAGAAAACTCATTGTGATATCTGCAACTCCAGGAATTGACTGCATGATACACTCAAGAAGAACAGAGAGAGAGAGACAGACAGACAGATAGAGACAGAGAGACAGAGATGGGGGAGAGGGAGAGGTGGACACAAGCAGATACCTTGGGATTTCACCTAACCTGAGAGAGACTGTAGCCTAAAACACTGGGTGAAGAACACCTGTGGGATGCCACTTAAGGTTGTCCTAGTTCTTCACAAGCATGTGCACACACACACTATACATATTGATGCACACATGCACATACACATATATACACAGCAATACAGGAAAAATAAATTCAATATTTAGATCTTTGCAGTGTCCCTCCTCTCTGCCCTGATAAAATCTGAGTGGATACAGAAATACGGGTCTGGGTGTTGAAGTGTGAGCGGCGGGCTACGTTCCTGGCACCCGGCTGCCTGCACAGATAGCTTTATAACCGAAATAATTACACGGAAACTGTATTCTTTTAAACACTGCTTGGCCCATTAGTTCCAGCCTCTTATTGGCTAGCTCTTACATATTGATCTAACCCATTTCTAATAATCTGTGTAGCCCACAAGGTGGTTTACCAGGGAAGATCTTAACCTGTGTCTGTCTGGAGTGGGAGAACCATGGCGACTGACCTGACTCAGCTTCTTTCTCCCAGCATTCTGTTCTGTCTACTCCGCCTACCTAATTTTCTGTCCTATCAGAGGCCAAGCAGTTTCTTTATTACTTAACCAATGAAACAACAGATAGAAAGATGACCCTCCTCCATCATCTGGGAAGGTGACATAGTGGTTAAGAGCCCTTGCTACTCTTGCAGAGCACCAGGTTCGGTTCCCAGCACCCACATGGTGACTCACAACCATCCATAACTCCGGTGCCAGGGGATCTGACATGATTTGGGGAAACAAAGTACGGATACTGTCCCATTTCTCCCACTGAAATCCAGTTCTAGAAGACAGTGAAGCAATATTTAAACGGCATTTAAGAACTAAAAGCCTGACTCAAATGCTTCAGACAAGACTGAACTATGAACATATCTAGTTAGAGAAACATTTTTAAGCATGAATATGAGAATATAGTTCAATGAACTGTTTTTGATAAAGTTACTAGAAACGAAGTTGCCAAAGCAAGGGGTAACTGAGGAAGGTGTCGTAAAGTGGCAGAAGTGCTAAATATCCTTACCTACATAATCAGGCAAAACCACGTCGAGAACTTTAGTAACAAGCCGGATGCCAATACTATTGGTCCAGCCATGTAGAAATGATCCAACTGGTAGAATTTCAAGAGAATGAAAACCAGTAAATGACAGAAAAAGTTTAATGTGGGGAAGAGGTGAGCTGCAACGTTTCTACAACATCACATCCAGGAATGCTTGGCCAAGCAAAGACAAATACAGGAGAGATCAGACCCAGCTGAAATTTGCAGGTGCCATCCCAGGGACACACTTTCTGCAGTGCCATTGGTCTTCAGGACACTCCCAGAGGCCAGGCACCAGACTGTTCCTTTCCACCAAGATCTTAATCTCTGGGGTCAGGAGATGACACTGGGGTGGGGGGAGGTGCCTGCTGCACATAAAACCAAAGCAGCAGGGAGCACTTGTGGAGGCTGGAAACAGCAGGCAGATGCCCCAGACAGAACATTCTGGCAAGACATCCTAGCTGAAATGGCTGGCTCTTAGTTCAGTGAGATACTCAGCTGCAAAAAAAAAAAAAAAAAAAAAAAAAAAAAAAAAAACAGCGTGAAAAGTGATCAAGGAAGACACCTGAAGACCACCTCCGCCCTCCACAAACGTACCCAACACACACACACACACACACACACACACACACACACGGAGAGGGAAAAGGAGAGGAAGAGGGAGAGGGAGAGGGAGAAAGAGAGAGATTCACCCTCAAGTCCTGTCACCTGTTCATTCATGTTTCACTGGGGAGCCCTACAGAACCTTCCTTCCTTCATAGCAGAGAGACTGGCCTGCACACTGCGTTCAGTTCTACCTTATCCTAAGATACAAACACTGGATACAAGAGCAAAGTACAAGGCAACAAAGTAACCATCTCCTGTAGAGAATGAAAATGCCAATTGGTTTTTTTTGTCTCTGCTTTGGTTTGTGTGTGTGTGTGTGTGGGGGGGGTGATTTTGTTCTGTTTTCTTCATTGCTTTGGGTCAACAGTAAAAAGGAAAGGTAACCAGAAGCTCCAAGTTACATGAGAAAATCATGGCCTAATATGAACTCTAAAATAGATAAATGCTGCTTGCTTTCTGCCTGCCTGGCTCGAATTATTAATAAACCCTAGGAGATTGAAATACAGCTATTCATCACCATGTACATGTAACGAACAGAAGAAACGGTATTACAGGGATACACTCTGGGGTCAGAGAGGGCTGGAATGTGGGGGGATGTGGAGAGATTCTAGCTTCTCATGGAGCAAGAAACAGTGTTTCCAGTGAGTGTGTCAAGACGTAAAGCTTTGAGACACCATTAAAATTTATGAACTATATCAGTAGAACAAACAAGAAAAAACACGGGACAATATTAGAAGGAGATGGCAGAGGGGGAGGGGAGGGGAACTAAGGTTTTTATTAAAATACTATGCCAAAGGTTAAGAAATCAAGACCAGAAGCTTAAGCACATCAATCAGATTTCTGGGCAAAACTGCTAGAACAGGAAGAGATGAGGAGGACCGTGGAGGGGGATGCTCCACTCTTGGCTTGGAACCCCTTGGCTTTGGTCAACCCAGACACTATCCCAGTGGGTGGCAGTTGATGTTAGGTTGCCTCTCAGCCTTCAGATGACATCTGAGTCTCAGTCCCCTCTGTGCTGCTGTAACAGACATCACAGACTGAGTTGGATATGAGGGATAGACATGTATTTTTCACAGCTTCCGGGGTCCTCCAATCCTGCTCTAATCTTGGCACTATGAAGCAATAACATTCCTTCTCTGTCAGTCCCAAGACACGCCCACTCCACTGCTCCTCCAGGCCCACTGAGAACAGGAGCTTCTTCCTCATCTTTTGTGGTCCTTAGCAGGGTCGCTACTCTTCATTCAATAAACACTTCCTGCATGTGGACGAAGTGTCCAGGGTTCCGACAGAATTAGGAGCACAGTGGGGAACAGACCAGGCAGAACCCCGGCCCACAGAACATGCATTCAGTGTGCCGGGTTCCAGCCTTCTGGGAACCCCCAGTGTGTGCAAACTCTAGACTCCTGTGACGTGTGTCTCTGTGAAGCCACTGTTGGTAAGTTTGGGAGTTTGGTAGGACACAGAACTCACCCTTTTCTGGATTTCCTGCCTTCTCGGTGTCTCAAATACAACACATGCTCCACAAATACTAGATGAACGTATGAGTGTTGACTAGGATGCTACAAAATTCTATGTTGTCTCATCCTTGTTCCCTTTATTCTTCCTCCTTTCTAAATAAGCAAATTAAATTATTATTTCTCAGGGAATCTATCCTCAAACACATGGATTGGTCCAAAATTATGAAAATGATAGAAAACTTCATAGCAGAGCTAAGGTGTCATATGAACCTGACCCTCCAGTGAGGAACCTGAACTTCCAGTGGAAGACAACAAGGAAATAGACCAAAGGAGGCCAGTCCCGCAGAGCAGATTCTTGTCACATAGTGGTAAGATACACAACCAGATTGTCACCAGTCAAACCCCAGGACATCGGCTATGTGCACACAGAGTCTGTAGGATGAAGAGAATGGCTGGGTAAAGTTTAGAAAAATGACATTGCTTCTGTTTCTTGCAGGTTAGACAGGAGAAAGATAAGCCCAGACCAAAGCTGGTTTATCTGAAAACACAGGGAAAGAAAAGGATAGCTTGCCCGAGAGAGGAGCTGCGCACCTGTCTGTGCTTCTGTCTACACCGCGATCCGAAACAATTAGTGAAGATCCCTGTGCCTTGGAGCCTTTCAGGGCTGGACTGGAATTCTGCACTCTTAGACACAGTCAGTGGGAGTGAGGACAGAGATGGGGCAAGAGATAAGATTGAGGGCAAGGGCCTCACCTGTGCCTCTCCCAGCCCCTCCTGTAAAGCAGTCACACTAGACAAAGGGACACTCATGTTTATTGTGAAGATGCTGCTGGGAAAAATCAGATTGCGGATGGTGTCCCTGGCCAAGCTATTGTTCCCAACTGCCTCAAGGCAGAGGGCTCTGAATGGAGAACCCGAGCGAGGAGGGACCCAGAGGCCTGAGAGAAGAGTTTGCAGACTCAGACTATACACAAGATCTTTATCCCGGGGAAGTGACTGGGCAGAGACAGATTAGAGGCAAACTGGTTTGTTTTAAAAATACATACATAACTGTTTGAACCATAAGGTATCATCACCAGTGTGCCAATGGGACGCAGGCTGCAAAGCAGTAGATTCCCCAGTAAGGAACTCTTCTCCTTGAAGAAGAGCAGGCAAGAGGGACTCTTCAGAGAGAAGGAGTAGGGGCTCCTGGAACCTGGGTCTCCGTGCTCTGAAGATGGGGGCTTTCTGTCCCAGTGACGCTTGGGGCTGTTCCCCTTTCTTTCCTTCTATGGAGGAGGGACTCACAGCAACTATTCTGTTTCTTATCGGTCAGTGAGTGCTGGGAAATACATGCTAAGAATATATCCTAAAATCAAGCCCACCCTCAGGGGCACATGATTCAGGTGCAGAGGCAGCAAGCAAGGGGCCCTGGGAAGAGAACTACACACAAAGGAGGGGACAGAAACTCAGGGAGTGATGGTTTGAACTCATGCTTGTCCGTCAGCATGACTTCAAGCTAGAATACAGAAGGAGGGCAGGAGGAGCAGGGATGAGGGGAAAACAGGTGACAGGAAATAATTCACTCAGCTTCCCATCACTTTAGTGAGCACCTAAGATAACAGAAGGAAAAGGTGTTTCGGCTCAGCTTTGATGATGAGATCCATGGTTGGTGGGCACTGCTGCTTCTGGGCCTGTGGCAAATCCAGGCCTTCTGGGGCAGGGGGCATGGGATGAAGTAAACTACCTACCCCAGGATAGTCAAAATCAAAAACAAGGGGGGAACAATGGGTTTCCCACAATTTCCTTCAAGGTCCTGTGGGGATGGGAGGGGCATCAGATTGAGGAGTCAGGGGTGCTGGGTTTCCTCCCATTCTCCCCACATTTTACCCAAGCATTCCCCACTGTTCTTCCTCTCGGCGAATACCCTACTAACTCACCCTCCCTCTGGGCTCCATCATCTAAAGGCTGAGCTGCTTTCTAGTGTTGCCAAGCTGAGAAACAGGTGACATTTAACATTTCATCTTTTGGGGGACAGCAAGGGGAGACAGACTGCAGACTGGTGGAGATGTAGTTGGTGTCGTCTGGCCTTGTAGGCCAGAGAATTTTGTCCATGTTTGCCTTCCTTAGCACACCCCCAGCTTGGGAAGGAAAGTAGAAAACCTTGGGGAAAGTGAAAGTAGGTCTTCTGCTAAGGCCTCCCTTGACCCTGAGGCTTCCTGCCCCTTGGGAAAGCTCTGCAGCAGAAGGTCAAAGCTGGCAGTCCAGGAAGATTCCTTCAGATAAAGACTGGGTCCTGATAAGAGTACTTCCTCCTGGCCTTCTGGGAACACTCCCTTCCCAGAACCCAGCTACTGCCCCCCCCCCCCCCCCCCCAGCTCAAGGCTAGAAGAAAACACTTTCCCTGGGGCCATTTTTGCTCCTGGATTTCTGCCCCCTCCCCATCATTATACTAGAGAAACTGGATGTGAGTGCTGGGTCAACCACACCATTTAAAACGTGCCTCAGAGACACATACTTCTCTGTCCAATTTCAACTAAAAAGAGTATAGATGTGTGTTTCCCTAGAAAAGAGGCTACCCAGAGAACGGAAGTCTCATAAAGATAAAAACTAGTAGAAAACTCTGCCTGGAGCATTTATAAAATCTGTTCTAAAAGCACTTACCAGCCAGCTAAAGAAGGAGTCCCTTTGCACAAATGCATAATGTACGACTGAGAGACTTCTTTACCAGAACCCCAAGGTCTCCAACAGGGGTGTGCTTCAGACAGGAAAGCAAAGTCCCCCCAAAAAGGGGGAGGAGAATGTGCCCAAGCCCCAGCATTTGGAGGTTTGCATCAAAAGACAAACTATGCATATCCAGGGGCTTGCAGCTAGAAGTGGGTCCTCCAGCTACAGGTTGACTGTACAGGCCATGAGATGGGACACCTCGGAGCACATGGCAGAGAGACACCCGAGTTCCTGAGGCTTCTGCAGGAAGGAAGGGAGACTGAAGGCTTCCACACTCTGCAGTCTGTTTGTAAGACTGGAGCCAGAAACTCTTATCATGGGAGCACTCATAGCCTCTCGCTCTTCTGGGGTCTCCTCTTGTGTATGGAAGGAAAGGTGAGCTCGTTGAGAAGTATTAGATAACAAAGACAAAGGAGGCGGGGGCATCTGGGACAGTCACAACTGCAAAAAGGACCTTCCGTCTCTTTGGGCAGCTGGCATTTCTCGGTGCCCACTCTGCCAGCCTCTGTGTGACTCAAGTGTTTGTTGCTCCGGTTACTGACTGTATTGTCAATTTGATACAAACTTGAGTCACCTTGGAAAAGGAACCTTGACTAAAGAATTTCCTTGATTTGCTTAGTCACGTCTTTGAGCCAGTTTTTATTGCTAGTTGGTGTAGAAGGGCTCAGCCCACTATGGGAGGCACCACCCTAGGGAGGTGGGCCTGGGAGGTATAAGAAAGCTGGCCAGCAAGGGATCATGGGAGAGCAAGCCAGTAAGTACAGTCCCCCGCGGAGTCTGCTTCCGTTCCTGCTCGAGTGCCTGTTCTGATGTTCTTCAGTGGTGGACTGTAACCTGGAAATATAAACCAAATAAACCTTTTCCCTTCAAGTTGTTTTTGATTGCAGTATTTGTCCCAAATAACCAAAAGCTAACTAAAACATCATCCCCAACAAAGGTGGGTGATACCTGACTTTCATTCCTTCTTTCTAATGGTGTAAAAACCATGAAGGCTTGTGGTAATTAAGAAATTCCCAAAGGTCTCGTGTTCTAGCACAGGTCGATAGCTGTAGGGGCAGGCTAGCCTGGTCTACACAGTGAGTTTCAGGCCAACCAGGGCAACTGGTGAGCCCTGCTGTGAGAGAGAGAGAGAGAGAGAGAGAGAGAGAGAGAGAGAGAGAGAGATTTTTAAAGAAAGAGCCAAGTGAGCAAGAGAGATTCTTGCAAAGAGAAGTGGCAAGCCACAGGAAGCATCGAGGTGGGTGTCCTCATAAACCTGTCTTCAATCCCAGATTCTAGAGCTGGGACAGACAGTGTCTCCTTCCCTGTGACCTAGGAGAGCAGCACAGACAGGCTTTGATTGGCCCACAAGTGAACACGGTCCACACTGCATGGAGTCTGCCAGACAAATAGCCCCACATCCGGAACTGGTGAGCTAGAGCAGCCTGAAGGGGACTGGGAGGACTCCGGATCCGGGTCTGGGTCTAGGCTCTCTTTTTCTCTCCCTACTGCCTCTCCTTGAAAGAGCAAATTAGTAATTCATCGATGACCACACAGAAACATGGGTTTCCTGTCCCCTACACTGAGAACCACAGTAAGAAATGACAGTAGTGCGAAGGGAAAAGAGGTGATGGACGCCTGACCCAGCCTGTGTGTGCTGGAACGGGGAGTCTGGGAGATGCCAGAGGGAACAGGGCCCCAGATAAGGGCTTGGAAATGGGGGTGAAGTGCGTGTGTGTGTCTTTGTGTGTGTGTGTGTATTGGGGTGTCCTTTGAGAAAGTCTGACCTTAGCTATTCCCTTTAACACTACTCTGCCCAGGGCCATGTAGGTGGTGAGCGAGAGGAAACACATTAGAAGCTCCAGTTTGTGAGCCTGAGGCATCCTGAGGCCACCCTGGACCTTGTCTTTTTTACATGCCCTTTTCACTCCCCTGGCTCTGCAGCTCCCCAGCCGGAGAGGTGGGTGCTCACACCCTATGTTGAGTGTGCACTGGTGATGTCCTTTCTTACAACCCCTCCTTCAGCAGCCAGAGAGCTGCTCACCCGTCAGCTGATACCACGACTTAAATTTGATGTCTTCAAAAGTATGAACGAGTTTTATGAGCTTGCATAGACTCCTTCGCATATGCAAAGCCCTCTCCTCTGACCACGCATAAAATTCTCCTTCCTCCTTAGATTCAATAAAAAGCTTGGGCCTCTTCTTGATGCCGAGGGCCTAAGGATCAGGTTCTTGCCCTTTGTTGGGGTCAGAGGTAGGAACTCTTGGGGCACCTGTCCTTTGAGTCACCCCATATCCTCCACAAGCTATTCTCTAGGATTTGTTCACAGTAAAGTGAGCCACCCATGTCTTTAAAGGGCACCTGTATAGCTGGGAATCAGGCGGGGCCCAGAAGCTTCTCTGCACATCTACAGGCACACAGGAACCTGTGCGCTCACCTGCAACTCACAAGAAAAGCTGTGCCCTGAGGGCTTGGGTGTTGGCTTTCTGCCTCACGTCAGTGAAAAATGCTTTTTTGTTTTTTCCCTATTAAAATAGCCCAACAACAAACAATATTCCCTTAGCCTCCCTCTTTTCCTTTGTACCAATTATCCAATTGCATCAGGCTATGAAATCAACTTTTCACCAGTTAGATGAGACATAGTCACCATCTGCCTTAGGGATTCCTACCAGCCTGATTTAGGTTCTGGCAAATCCTTTTGCATCCACTTTGTCTGTTTGTTTCTTTGTGCAACACAGAGATCATTCTGTCCCCAGCACAATGGTGGACATGTCCAGTCAGTCCTTTCCCGAGTTTATGAGTGTAAGATTGGATTGAGTCCCCTGTGATAGCCTTGTGGAAGAATCCAGACCTTCCAGTATACCACAGAGTGGGGCTGGGGCAGGAGGAGAGAGGTGAAGATGGCTTCAGCTGAGACCAAGTGCATCTCCAGAGCTTGTCCTTTCAGCCAGCTGGGGCGGGTAGAGCGTACCCCAGAGCTACCCTCGGGTGGAGGAAGAGATGAAAAAGGAGTAAAGAGAAGTAACCATGCAGGAACCTCCCAAGCCTCATGCATGGCTGGGCAAACACTCCACCGCTGAGCCACATCCCAGCCAGAGGCAGGATTCTCTGAAGGACACACAGACCTTGGCCATTCCTCTGTGCCAGCCAAATGTACAGCCGCTTGTACAGGGTTCAGCCCAGATCTGCCTCTAAAGTCCAGAAAAAGAGGGGGTGAGGAGTTTCAGGTGAATCTTCTTAGATTTCAGGAGCCAGGGGGAGGAGGAATGCTTGAATAGGATTTCGGAATTCAACACACACTGTGACATTTCTATCAAGAACTACTGGCCTACCAGGTGATGAGTCCATTCCTTGGCTTTAGCTATTTCTTTCTAATCCTCTCCTCTCTCAACATGGGGACAAAAGAGAGCATTAATTAGAGGGAAATTGTTGGTCGTCTGGGGAAATTCCCATCTCAAGGAAGATCTGGCTTCCTACAAAGATTCCTGTAGACAGAAGGGCCACTGTGGCTGCGCCTGCATCATTCATTAGGCGTATGGGAGGAGTTGTCTAAGAGAGGAGGGCAGAGGCTACAGCAGAACTCTTGTTTTATAGTAGCCCGGGGCTGAATTTTGAATGAACAGATTTCTTGTAACATATCCACCTCTTCTACAAGAGAGAGGGACAGAGATGGCGAGTTAAGAGAACCGTATTATAATAAAGCGGCCTCACTTAGTTTCCATAAAGCTTTAGAAACAGAGACGACCAAGTTACTAAGCCATTCTATCCTCAGGGAAAGGCAAAGGCAGGTCAACTCTGAGCATGCTCAGAACATCTTTCACTGTTCCCGTGCAGCGGAGACAGAGTTCAGGGAGAGCAGGGAATGAGGAAAAGTTCACTTGTGGTTGCAAAACCCAGAGAAGTGGGTGCTGTAGACAACGTCCCCAGAGCCAAAGATCTGTCCCAGGTAAGATAAGCCAAGACGGCTTGGAGGACTTCAAGCCTGGAAAGGAGGAAGTGGGGAGAGAAGGAAGTCAGCCTACACTGAAGCTTCCCCAAAAGGGAGGGACCTGGCCAAGCATTCCTTAGGTGGGAGGGGGGACGACCTTGCTTTCTCTGGGAGAAGCTGAAGAAAAGAGGAAGCTAATTAGATAAAAATTGAGGAAGCTGTGGGCCACAGGCCAGCTGAGAATAATCTAGACTCCACTATCAATCATCGTACACCAGTGATCACTCAGAATCTTCGTTGCCACTCTCCACCCCAAGAGCAGGTAGGGTGGACTAGGGTGGGACCAAGGCTGCTGTGCTCCTTCTCACAGAGAGAAAGAGGGAATGACTGCCAGGCAGATAAGCTGCATGAACCCAAAGATGTGTGTACCTCCTTCCGCTGGAAAAGAGCAAGGACCCTGTCACTCATTTGTCAACAATACTGGCATTTTCTTATTATTGTTCCTGGAGTAGGGACTTTACAATTACAACTTTTAAAAAAGATTTTCATAGATGTCGGCTTTGTTGTTCCATCTAGACTGGAACCCTCTTGAGACCCTGTAGCACATAGCATATCACAGCCAATCTTCCCATCCATTTACCCATCAACGTGACACTCCTTCCTTCCTCTTCTCTACCTGCTGCACAGAAGAGAATAGCCTTCAACACCCAGTGCTTGTGAATCTATGGTCTTATGTGGTATAAACCTAAGTGTGTGTGTATTAGAGACAGTGCAGCCAGATGCCCGTCATCTAAAGGTGGGTGTGAACATATTGGAGTCGCAGAATAATCAAAGATGGTAGCTGGGAAGAACATAGACACTAGAGTGGAAAAAAAAATGGCATTTAGAACCTATCTTTTCTGTTTAGTAACAATGAGACCTCCGTGGGTTATTTAAACCTCACTGCAATAAAAAAAAAATAAGCAGGACCTCTTTCAGAAAGGTAAGCAGACTATTAAATGGTATAACACATCAACACACTCATCATAGGGTCTTACACGTACAGTGCTCAAGAAATAATACAGGGAAGAGATGAGAGAGAGAGAGAGAGAGAGAGAGAGAGAGAGAGAATGAGAAATTTCTACCCTCCAGTCTCCTGATCTTCCCCCTGAAATGACTTAACAAACATTTCCTTGGGGTGTTTTCAAAGTGAAGTTGGCCTGGGTGGATGGGTGAGCGCCCAGGAATCTGAGGAGGGCAAGCACCTGGGAGCTTGTCTTTGAACAGTGCTGACCTTGGTTTCCAACTCAGGAGTTCTTTCTCATCTGGAACCAACAAGGAGCTAAAGCCACTCACTCCCTAAGTATGACTGTAAAAGCTACCTTAGCTGCACCAGTAGGCAGCAGCCACAGGCTGAGGCTTGTCTTCCCAAGTGCAGTGTCCTGCTTGTTGGAGAGAGCTGGGAAGTCACTGAGTGCATGGCCACATACAGCCCAAGATGGCAGACACTTCCATCAATGCAAGATCCTGCCCAAGGATGCTGCCTGAGCCGGGCTCATGCCGGGTCTCAGTGGAAACAGAAGTCCTTACCTTCCCCTCTCAACTGGCTAATGAAGGCTGGAGAGGGGGCTCAGTGGTTAAGAGCATTGACTGCTCTTTCAGAAGTCCTGAGTTCAATTCCCAGCACCCACATGGCAGCTCATAACTGTCTAAAACTTCAGTCCCAAGGCACCCAATACCCATGGCAAAACATCAGTGCACATAAATTTTTATAAAAAATGAGCTAATGAATAAGTCTAGTGACAAGCTGTACGAGGGTAGACTGCAGAGCCGAAAATGCTTGCCTAACTAGCCACCGACCAGCTCCCAGGCGGGGGACTCGGCCAGAGAGCAGTACATGGGATCAATTCAGCAATCCTTCTCCTCCGGCTTCCAGTTCCAATTAGAAGATCGAGATGCTCGTTGCTTGCCCAGGTCACCTCTTGCGCTAGAGCAGTATCTTATGGTCTCTGAAGGACTTCTTTATGCATGTCTCTAATTAGTATTAATAATCAACTTTTTTAAAAACAAATTTTAAGAAAATAAACTCACAGGCTGGGAGATGGCTCAGTTTATAGACTCCTTTCTCTGCAAGCATGAGGGTCTCCATTAAGAACCAGAACAGGAGTGATGGTGTGTGCCCATGATCTCAGAGCTGAGAGGGTAAGGACGGGTGGACCCTGAGACTCACTGGCCAGCCAGGTTGGTCTTCTTGGCAAGTTCCAGGACAGTGAGTCTCAGAGAAAAAGATGAATGGCCCTTGAGGAGTAACACCTGCAGCTGGCCTCTGTTGCCCACATACATGCACACCCTCCCACACAAGAGTATCCATATATAGAGGCTTTCCCACAGTAACGTATATAATACATGCATGCGAAAAAGGAAAAGAAAAAAATGTTCTTAAGATATTTCACCTGTGGCACAAGATGGACCAGGTATTCTTTCTTTTCCCACTATAAGAAAAGAGGAAGAAAGGACCAGCATGTGGCCGGTGCTCAGATTGCTGATAGTAGAGGCAGAGCAGGGAAAGTAATGGGGGCACTTTGGAAGTTCAGGGCAGCAAGTGAGCAGTCCAGAGAAGTGGACACAGAAGCAAAGAGCAAACAAGGCCTTCAGAGGGCCGTAGGGTTAAGTTAGTCACTGTTATGGTTTTGGCCCCTGTAAGAGACAAGCCACACCCACTCCCCTCCCCATCCGCTGAGGTAGGCTGATCTTCAGCTTCCAGCCTGAGCTCCTTCTCTCTTCCATCTTCCTCTGGAGAGGCAGCTTTGCTTCTGCCTCTCTCCCCACTTCTCTGCTTCCCCCTTCTCTGTCTCTTTCTCCTCTTCTTTCTCTCTCCCTCTCTCTCTGTCCCCCCTTCACCCTTCCTCCTCCATAACCCCCTGAATAAACATTCAACCTCACCCTGCATGTCGTGTCTACCCATGTTTCTCTCTTCTGCCCGCCTGCCATGTGTCTCCCTGCCTGGAACCAGCCATTGCTCAGGGACCAGCAGCCGTCTCTACCTGGGGCCCACTGCCTGCTGCCACATGGCCTGCCACCACCACCACCGCTTGGGCCGCCGCTCTGGGACCGGCAGCCATTTCTGCCTGGGACTGGCTGCTCCCAGGGCCCCGCTGCCTGCCACCACATGGCCCGCTGCCACCATTTGGGACCTACAGCATTTCTGCTGCCTACTGCCGTGGGGATCTTGCAGCATTTTTTAAAAAAGAACAACAGTCACAGTTCCGTTCTTAATACAGGAGACAAAAT
The DNA here is from genome assembly GCF_018167655.1 of Microtus oregoni. NCBI lineage: Eukaryota > Metazoa > Chordata > Mammalia > Rodentia > Cricetidae > Microtus > Microtus oregoni. Next base: position 14,297,439 of record NW_024543221.1, read on the forward strand.
CCCAACTGTAAGCGGCAGCCAAGAGACTAGCGTTGGGAACTGGGAACGGGCATGAGAATGTGAGATGGAGCGCAGCTCAGAACTCACTGTCAGCTTTGTTCCCATGCAGACACAGGCTTACATTCCACAGGTTTGCTCAGCTCGGCCCCAAGATTCTCCCCCAAAACTCTGACCACCATGGCAATTGTGCTCCACTGTTGTGGGCTTGGTTTTACAGGCACGGCTATGAGCCAATCACTAGGACTACTCTGATTGGCCAACTGTGATCCTAGGTTTACCCACAAGGCCAAAGGATGAAGTCAGTGTCAAAATCAACCTGATGGGGACTGGGGTTCCACAACTTTCGAAAGTTGGAGTGCTATAAATCAATACGATGGAAGGGCTGGACAAAGAGGAAAGCAGTTGCCCGGGCTGGGTTGACTGTGCTCCTTTCGGCACCATTGGGTGGGGGCTTCGCCGGGGCTGGGCTGGCTGTGGACTCCCTGTCGGCACCGTTGGATGGGGGCTTCGCTGGGGCTGGGCTGGCTGTGGACTCCCTGTCGGCACCATTGGGTGGGGGCTTCGCCGGGGCTGGGCTGGCTGTGGACTCCCTGTCGGCACCGTTGGGTGGGGGCTTCGCCGGGGCTGGGCTGGCTGTGGACTCCCTGTCGGCACCGTTGGGTGGGGGCTTCATTGATGAAAGGCTGATACTGGGCACTAGGCGGGGAGCTGCAAAGTCCTTGCTATAATTCCAGCTCTCTCTCTAACTACTGATGTGACTTTGAACGAGTCATTGAGGTTCCCTGGGCCTTAGTGTCTCCGATGTAACAGAGAGCAGTAATTTGAATAATAGTAATGGCAAAAGCTCCCCTGGTTGCAGCGAGGATCATGATGTGATCCAATTGGATGAGATCATAGGCAGAAAAGCCTTTTGAAATGCTAAGTGCAAAAGTTTTATAAATATCAGGGTGTGTTTGAGGCAAGAAAATATCATCAGCAGAGACAGCGGGAACAAGTAGTGCGTGGGTGAAGAATAGTAAGCAGGTTGGGCGTGGAGCGGGGAGCCAGGGTCAGGGAATGGAAAACTGACATGTTGTGACCCCACACAGCAAGGCTGAACTGTGGTCACCTTCAGAAGTTCTGGTCTGCTTTCTTTGGGTGGGACTGAAGAGAGCTCTCTTTGTTTTTTTGTTTTTGTTTTTTTTTGTTGTTGTTGTTGTTTTTTGTTTGTTTGTTTGTTTTGGTTTTTCGAGACAGGGTTTCTCTGTGGTTTTGGAGCCTGTCCTGAAACTAGCTCTTGTAGACCAGGCTGGTCTCGAACTCACAGAGATCCGCCTGCCTCTGCCTCCCGAGTGCTGGGATTAAAGGCGTGTGCCACCACCGCCTGGCCGAGAGCTCTCTTTGTTATGGCTGCAAGGTGATGTTTCTGAAGGAGTCATTCCGCTTACTGAGGACTCTCCCGGGGAAGGGACAGCTGGCTCTCCCAGTGGGGTGACACCAAGGTTGGCTGTGCCCCTGGTCAATATTTGGTTTCTGGGAGGCCCTTGTCCCTGTCCCAACCAAGGAATCACAACAACAGGTGGAGAATGGTGCCTTGGGGAAGGCCAAGGCCAAGGTCCTGGAGGGTGGGGCTGGGAGCTGAGGAGGAGGAGGATTAGGAAGTAGCAGGTGGGACTCAGACAGTTGAGGCCCTCGTGTGTGATCAGCCCTGATTAAGGAAAATCACTTGAACTCACTATCCCCGTGAGTTCAGCCCTTCCCAGGGAGCGGAGCTGCATCTGTGCCCTGTCAGAAGGGTTGCTGAGTGTGCCAGCAAGCATGGGGAGGGAAGAACTCTTTAGACCGGGTGTTTTATGACTGTTACTGGGAACCTTTGGTAACAGTTTCTCAAACTATTTGAGGTTTTGTTTGTTTGTTTGTTTGCTTGCTTGCTTCTTGAGTTGGTATGTCTGTCTGCCTCTCTACTATGCCCAAGGGACAGCAGTTGGAAGTGAGAACAATGTGCACCCAGAGAAACATGCCTGGCACTTGCCTTGCTTGACTCCTGAGTCCCACATCCCCTGGCTTACTGTGTGGGATTCCAGATGGAAATAGGATTGGGGGGGGGGGATACCTACTGACTTGCTTAGAGCCCTTAACAGTTTACAAAAGAGCCTCAAGTCATTTCCCTTATGTGAGTTTCCCCACCCTGCTGGCAGACAGAATTGACTATAGCAGCTCAGAAAGTCTGTGTCATTTGTTCACACTTCCAACTGCCACGACACAGGACAGTCGAGACCTCTGCAAACTCCTGAGCTCTCTACTGGATTGCTGTGGAGATTGAAACACCACCTCCTCTCAGCCCAGGCTGGTGGTGTCCTGGAATGCCCACCAGGCCCTTGCAGCCACGTCTCTGTGGCTGGGGAATGATAGACAGGGTCAGGAGGCATGCATTTCAATGTATTTCAGCTTATCCGAAAGTGCTCTGGGTAATGACTTAGACTTTAGGGTTGCCATCTCAGAATGGCAGGGCACTGTCCATGCAGACCACCTACAGCCTTGCTGACATCCTTTTAAGATGCCCATGATGTCCCCAGAGAAGACCATAGCCTTCTGTTTGCTGTTCTTCTACCTCCTCAGCCCTTATGGGGACGTTTCCTTCAGCCCTAAGAGAGAGGGAGGTGACCGCATCAGGCTGAATCCGGGCTGCCTGTGACTTTAGAACTCTTCTGTGCTGTGGGACTTGGTCCCAGGTAGGTTTGCCCAGAGACCGTTTTGCTGGAAGGATGAGCAACAGGAAAGGAGCTTCGCCACAGGTGAGCGAGAAGAGAGACAGCCAGCTCAGGGGCTTTTAAATGTAAAGTGCTCTCCTGACAGTGCGCACAGACCCGATTCCAGGGAGATCAAAGTCGGGAAATGCGCGCTCCTCCAGAATCAAAGGCTCCTTGCTCTCAGGAGCAGACAGCAAAGATCCCAGAGCAAGAAGAGCCAAGCCGAACAATGGAGAAGGGCTGCCCCTCCCCCAGGCCAGAGGGGGCCTGGCCTCGTCTGCAAACACCTGCACCTGGGCTGCACCTGCCAGGCAGGACTGACCTGGAAGCAGCCAAGTGCACCTGCTCTTTTGATTTCCCATCATTCACCTAGGTGGGGATGGCTCCACGGATTCTTGCACGGGCCCCCTTCCCTCCCTTCTGCTCATGGTTGGCTGAAGGGTGTAGTGGGGGGGGGGGAGTTGGCAAGGTTTGGTCAGCATTGTAGATTCAGTCCTTCTGCCTTATTGCCTCTTGGGAAGCTGTGGGTTCAATTGGGACAATGGGTGGGACTTACTCCACATTCAAGAATGTACCATCCATGTGGCTTTGACTAGAAGACAGAGAAAGGAAAACCTGAATCTCCTACAGTTCTAAGTTCCAACTAGATTTTTTTTTTGATGCATCAAGTAAAGTGATAACTATGGGTGTATTTCAGTAGTATAGAGCATAAAGCCTGGGTTCCATCCCTAATATAAGAGAAAGAGATAGGAAAGAAAGAAGGAAGGGGGAAGCAGGGAGGGAGGAAGGAATTGAAGCTAAAATGGCCGCCCTGAGCATTGCACTCAATCCTCACCTGCATAGGTGACCTCAGACGTCATCTATCCTTAATTCTTGTACCAAGGCATGAGGTACCCTGCCCCATCACCAAGGTGACCTGATAGCCTTGATTCCGCACTCTCTGGCATCTCCTAGGCCTCTGTCTATTCACCTTGCTCTCTGGGTAGGCTGTGCTTTCCACCTGCACCCCCCGCCCCCCGTGAGCACCACCCCCTCTGGTAAAGCCAGGAGAGAAGGTCTTCCCTTTGTCTCACTGTGCTCTGACCTCATCCACTCGGGGCCCTGTGTCTGCATCTCCCCCCCCCTCCCCCCCGCCCAGTCTCAAGCTAATTCCACTCTGTCTGGATTCCTCTACTAAAGCTGTTTTGGCAAAATCGCTGTAAACTTTCACTGCAAAGTTCAAATCTTCATCACATAGGACTTCTTTGCTGCCACATAAAAGATGCTGTCATACTTAAATTCTTAATTTAAATCAACATGTTCAATGACAAAGTCCTTGGCTTTGTGATTTCTCTGATTATTACCCCTTCATCTGATTTGTGGGGGTCCCGTATCTCTACACCCCTAAAATACAGACATTCTATGTTTTTCTGGATACTTTCATAGAGGGGATAATTTACCTTGTGTTTCAATTTCCACATATAGTCTAAGAGTTTCAAATCATTATTTCCCCAAACTTCTGAGCCTCATGCTACATAACCAACAATGGCTAGATAATAAATAAGACGGCTCATACCCATCACCATATCTCAGACAGCGCTTATTAGGCCATTTCTGTCACAGTTGTTGCCTTTTCCACCCATGCTGTCCTCAGAACAGAAGCATGAGGCTTCATCTATCTCCCTCCACCAAAATGCTGTCGCCCCAAAGCCCCACCACTAACACCTCTTTAGAAAGGACCCCCAAACCTGCGGCACCCTCTCCATCTTCTCACCCAGCTCTAATGCAGTTCCATGTCCTCTCCCCCCCCCAAATAGTGCAAACTCCCTGCTAGACTGATCTGTTTTCAATCTTGTCTCCCCCAAGACCACATTTAAAGAACTATCAAGAAATTCCACTGAATGCTAATCACACATCCCCACTTTGAATTCCCTGTCCTCAGTCAGACAGGTCCCTACAAACCCCCAGCTCTGGTGTTTAAGATGCCACCATCCCCGTGTGCACCTAATCTCTTCTTTTGGGACCAGTTTTTATTTGTAGTTTAGTCTTTTATCAGTTGGATGGCAAGGGGAAAACTGAAGACAGAAGCTTGAAAGAGAAACCATGAAAGAGTACTGCTTGCTGACTTGCTTGTAGGCTCATATTCAGCTCCTTTTCTTAGATAGCCCAGACACACCTGCCCAGGAATTGATCTGTCCACAGTGGTCTGGACCTTCCTACATCATATGCAATCAAGAAAAAACAATTCTCATTTGTGGTTCCATTTCCTCAGGCATGTCAAGTTGACAACCAAGATTAGCCATCATCACAAGCCTACATCCTTATCAACTTGATACACAAACATATGGCTGAAAAACTATAAACTTTCCTTTCTTGTTTGTCTCCAAGATCTTACATTAATCTTTTTTTTTTTTTTATTTTTCGAGACAGGGTTTCTCTGTAGCTTTTGGAGCCTGTCCTGGAACTAGCTCTTGTAGACCAGGCTGGCCTCGAACTCACAGAGATCCACCTGCCTCTGCCTCCCAAGTGCTGGGATTAAAGGCATGCGCCACCACCGCCTGGCTTCTTACATTAATCCTGCAATACAAAATAGTTCAACTTTAAGAATCCCACAGTCTATTAAAAACCCATGACTTACAAGTTCAATTTCTTAGTAAGTCATTTCAGATTGAAAGAGGATTATTGATACCAAGTATGCCCAGAGCAGCTAACATCTTTTTTACTTCTCTGACTGACATTAGGCCCTTGCTAGTTCTGTGGCCCAGTAGTCGGGTCCTCTGGGGCCAGGAAAATCTACTGTGGATAAAAATGTAAGCACAGAAGCTATGGCCTCTGCAGAAGCTGCACACGAATGGAGAAATTCATTGCAGAGAGGTAGAGTTGGAAGTAGGAGATCCCTCAAGGTTGATGGAGTTTCTGTTCTCTAGAAGCAATGATGGCTGAAGTTTCCATGTGATTCCACTTTGGGGCAAAATGAAGAGAAACTGGATTCTCAAGAGTAAAGTCATTCATGGGTCAGCAGCACCCTGTGACTCCTGCACCACTGTCACGTGCCCTGCATGTGACTCCACGAGAGATCTTGCAAGCCGTGTGTCTAACACCGTGTCAAGACCTTTCAGTGAATCCCTTCAGCTGTCAGGAAAAGTTATAAACTCAACTAAGCCTACAGTTCCCATCTTCCTTTCCTCATAGACATGTACTCCAACTAAACAGAAACTCATCCCACCCCCTGGCTGCAAGTCTGGACCTGTGACATTGCACTATACTAGTCTCTTCTCTACAACACCTTTCTTCTCGCTTCTGCTAAATGTCCGCTTTAGCATCCTTTAGCACCCTGTGTCCCCAATGCACCAGGTCCCTCCCCTCGGCACCAGTTACATGCTATTGAAATTGCTGGTTACTAGTCGGTCTCCTAAAAAGGGCTGCAGGAGCCCTTGGGAGTGTTGAGAAAGGTGTCTCCCGCTGGAGATGATCTACAAACAAATCTCCCATAGCAACTTCTGCCCGGGAAATGGAAAAGAAAGAAATTGCCAATGTGGGAAAAGAGGAAGAGACACAGACCCCGTAGTGCTCCATGGTTGAGTTGAAAGTTGAGATTTAATTTACTGATAGATGGCCACACATCCCCCACCCCACTCCCCCATGGGTGCCCTCACACTCACGGCTCTCCACACCACCCATTACCCAGCTTCCCATCCCCCCACCCCTCCTCTTAGATGAGAGTAATGGGTTTGGTCTGTGTCTCAGTCCTCAGAAGTGAAAGTAGAACCAGCGGTAGGTCAGATCTCCATCTGGTTTCCTTGCTGTGCACCGGCTCACCTCCCCTACACCGGGTCCTGTCCCTGTGATCAGGGTTTAACCCATGTCAGGGAATTGTCCTCCGATCTGAGCTGATCCTTCTGCTAATATAAAGTGGCAGCTTTTAAATAGAGAAGCTTCCAGTTGTCACTTCCAATCACAGGCTCTGCTGGGGGAGACTTAGAGAGACTTAATCGTCTTAAGAAAACAAACAGAGGCCTTTCTGCCAAAGAGCGGAATGCCCACAGATAGACAGAAAGACAGACAGGAGACAGGACCAAAGCTGGCGTGCCCAAGATCCTTCCTGTAATCCACCCCACACTATCCCAGCTCGTATGGAGCAGGTCCTGGCGCACGAAACTGACAATGCTGACAAGTCCCTCATCCTTTCTGATTAGCATCGCCTGCTTTCTCCCTCTTGCTGGCTGTCTCCCTGTAGGCATCTGCCCACTTTAAAGGCACGAGGTATCTGCTGCTAATCCCTAAACAACTCTCCCTCCTCATCTCAGCTGACCTCAGACCATTAAAATTTAGACTGTGACAGACGAAGCAGGAGACCCCGACCCTGAGAGCCCAGTCTAATGCCTTCATTTTGTAAGAGCGGAAGGAAGTCCAACCAGGGAGGGGGATAGAGATGTTGGTAACAGACTCCTGGGCAACTCCAGTTGTCTTCTGCTGCACCAGGGCTCCTCAGCTGCCTACTCACCTGCATCTCCAGGGTCCGTGTATGTTTGTATGTGCGCGCACACGTGTGGATGTGTGTGCAGGTGTGCTTGCCCGTACAAACCCACATGGGGGCCAGAAGTTAAGATGCTAAGATGCTTTCCCAACCACTCTCCACCTTACTTTTTTTTTTTTTTTTGGTTTTTCGAGACAGGGTTTCTCTGTGGCTTTGGAGCCTGTCCTGGAACTAGCTCTGTAGACCAGGCTGGTCTCGAACTCACAGAGATCCACCTGCCTCTGCCTCCCGAGTGCTGGGATTAAAGGCGTGCGCCACCAACGCCCGGCTCACCTTACTTTTTGAGGTGAACCTGTAGATTGACCTTTTGTAGACTGGTTGGCCATAGTCACATGACCCACATGTCTCTGCCACTGACATATAGATACATATCAACTTTTTCCACGGATTTTAGGGAATCCAAACTCGGGCCCCCAAGCTTGCACATCAGGGTCGCTACTACTGATCAACCTTCCCAGTCTTCTCGTGGGGGTTCTGAAAAAGTCTAGATTGGCTATCAAGGATCCCAGGCTCTAGAGTTCTATTTGTGGCTTTTAGATATCACTGGCTTTATGAACTCCCCATGAGAAAAAATTCGGACTCAGAGTTCAGACTCAATAAATACTCCATGTTTGTCTCCAGCTCCTCTCCCAGCCTCTGTCCATACCCAGTGAGTACATAATTGAGAGTGAGGGGCGTGTAACTGGGAAGCGGGCTGAGTTACACGAACTGAACGATGGGAACGGATTCGGTAAGAGACTGTCGCTCAAGCTAAGAACTCCAGCTAGGAATTCCTGTTTCTTTAGAAGTTGGTTAGAGTGTTCACATTCAGGCCACCAATCCTTATCGCTGGGGGCTGGGGAGGAGGGGGGCTGGGGCAGTGGTTTCAACCTCATGTTGTGTGACCCCCAACCATAAAATTATTTTGATACTTCATAACTGTAACTTTGCTACTGTTGCGAATTATAACATAAGTACTGATGTGTTTTCTGATGGTCTTGGGCGACCCCCGTGAAAATGTCTTTAGACTCTAAATGGGGTTGTGACCCACAGGTTGAGAACCTCTGTACTAGGGGTTCGTGAGTTGTACAGAAAGTTGTGAATAGTCGGGCTCCTGATGTCTGGGATGAGAATTCCCTTCCAACCTTTTCAAAAGCGTGCTTCTGAAGCTTCTGACACACCAGCCTCTGGAAGGCGAACTGAATCCCCTGTCCCTCAAGCACAGGGTGTCCTGTAGGTTCTGTTTACAGTGGCTGTTCTAGATGTGTTTGAGGTAGGCATGGAAACTCTGAACCCAAAGGTAAGGAGAGTGCCAGAAATAGGCATAGCCTAACAGGACAAAGACATCGTGAGTTAGCCAGTCTCTAAGAGGACAGCTGGGCAAATGCCCTAAAGCAGGGCCGGCCACACCCGGCAGATCACGAGGCTCACCCAAGGGCTTGGTAAAGGCATAGACCCTCTGAGTCACCCTCTCCAAGGGTGGCGTCTGAGCATCTGCATCATTTATGAGCCCCCCCCCCCCCCCCCAGGCATTTCTGTGGCCTGCTCAGGTCTGTCCTTTCTGCATGAGGAAGCCTTCAATCTGAGCTCGGATCTCCATGCATGAGTTGAGTTTTAGGCACAATGAGACAACTGACTGTTCTCCTTTATCCAGTCACCCTACGGCCCTGAGCCTGTCCTCTCACCCATAAAGAACCCTTAAAAGGTGACCATAAGCATGAGCAGAAAGCAAGCCCCACCCCATCCCCACTACTAGGAGCTTTTTGAGTTAGAGGGTGGGCTTCAGAGGCTTGATGGAATTGGGCAGTGGTGGGGGGGGGGCTTTGTTCTGCTCTTCCCTATTCTGGTCTCTTCAGGATAAATAAATGGATATAAGGGGACCCCAGGGGAGCTTTCCCTTCGTAATGTGTGTTGTAGGGTCAAACAGCAAGGCAGAGATGCTGTGAACTTCCACTCTAGGAACTCGATGGCCCTTACACCTGCTTTACTCACTGTATGATCTGGCACAATCCTCTGGGCTTGAAGTGCTTTTTGAAAAATGGGGATAAAGCCATCTTGTGTCCTTCAGTCCTCTCTGAGAGTCCAGGATGAATATAACCCAGCAAACTCCACCTATACCGTGTTTAAGTGGGTAGTGATTGAATGTGGTCCACGCCAGCCCCTGGGAAGTGGCTCAGGTGTGCTCCCGTGGTCCTGCCAGTCCCTGGGAAATGGCTCGTGTGTGCTCCCGTGGTCCACATCAGCCCCTGGGAAGTGGCTCGGGTGTGCTTCCTTCCATCGTCCTCACAAAGGCATTGTAGGGGAGTTCACAGGTACGGGAGTGAGGCTTACCAAAGGCAAGTAACTGGATGTCCCAATGATGCAGTCCGTGGTATGGTGTCAATGTCCCACTGGCCAGGAGGGCTAAAAACTTTCTCCCAAGTTCAAATAACAGATGGGAACCCACTTTATGGAGCCGAGACCTGAGTTTTCTGCCTTTCCCCACAGCAGGACTTAAAACTTGGACACTGGCAGAGACAAGAGCTCAGTATGTAAGACCGTGCCATTGAGAGTCTGTTTCTCATCAGATTATATTTTATGCACTTAATGCTATATGCTCATTATTAAATAACACAGGAAGTTAAGATAACATTTTTGTCCAAGCTTCAATATGGCTGCTAGACTTTAGGGCTGGACACGCAGGTCAGTGGCACTGCTCTTGTCTAGTACTCATGAGCCCCTGGATTTGATCTCAATAATTCGATCTAAATAAATAACAATAACTTAAGGTAATTGTAAACCTGTCTCCCTTGAGGAAAGCGAGCTGTGTATGAATCCACGCAGATGGCAGAGGCAGTGATATACTCACACTATAAAGTATATCCTTTGCTCTTTACAAGGTTTTCCCTGAATTGGTTCGTTTTCATTTCATCAAATGATTGAAAAGGAGACCTGAGATTAGAAGACAAAGGCAGAGAAAGTTCACGTTAAAGAAAGAGCGGCAAGAATGTCTCCACCTAGCCCCAGAGTCTGGAAAAGATGGCATTGTGTTTACCCAAAGGAATCTCATGATGTACAACTCTTTGGGGAGTCCAGCTTTCACAAAGAAAGCGTGAAGCTTCCTGGTGGTGAATGGGAGGTTACAATTGAGCCTCAAAGGGCTGGATTGGTGCCTGTTCCATGAGAAGCCGAAGGAGATGTGAACAGCCGCCATCCATCCCCTGGGCCCAATCCCGCCTTCCCACTCCCAGGCTGGCTGGCCCAGCGCAGAGATCTGTTTCACAAGAACCTGAAAAGCTGCCAAAGCCGTCACCATGATGAGCAGGTGAGCCGAGGAGCCCTGATTTATGTCAGGCCGTCCTGTGGGCAGAGCTGCCTGCACCACGGCTGTCAGAGCTAATCAATACATGACTAAATGGAGCCGCTGACTGGGGGACAACTCCTCACTTCAATTTTAGGGATTTTTGAAATGAAATATCACTAAGATCCATTTTGGGCCATGACAGTATTAGCATAAAATCAACTTTTTAAAAAAAGACTTTATTAAGGCTGGGGAGCAGGGAGGAGGGGGAGACAAAAGTGCCAGACTTTTGGCTGGTGGTTCCCAGGGGAGATGTATTCACCTGACCACGTAGCGCAGCTTTGAAAGGCTGTGCGGGGACTTTGTGAAGTTGCGGGCCCTGATCTGCACGGGGAAGACCAGACAGTGCTGCCTGGATGTCTGTTCATTCGTCAGCTTGCTCTGGGACTGAGCTCAAAATGGCTGTGTAAATAACTCAGTCAGGGAGGTCGGCAGAGAAAAGCACTGGCAGTTACTACACTATGAAATATGCATTAATTACATTAAACATTCAGCCTGAATCTCAGCAGCGAGACCCCTTTTGTCATCTCTATAGCACAGGCAGAGAGGCCAGAATGCGATGGCGATGGCCTTCTGTATGAAGGCCCAGCCGCTGAGCATGGCGCCCCGACCTTTCCCTCAGATGTCTCTGGTGTGGCCTGGGGGTCTCCGCCCAGCATCACAGTTGTTAATGAGGCCAGGGCCCACAGCTTGCACCCCTTAGGATCTCCCACCTCTGCTCTGGCCCTCAGACGCTGCCCACTGTGCCTTGAATCTCAGCCAGCCATCTCTCACAGTGGAGCTGCGTGTGAAGATGGAGGCTCAGCAGAGCCTGGTGCCATCAGCAGGAAAACCTGTCCCCAAGAAGAGTCCGGCTTTAGTCACTGCCTGGTAAGGGATTAGATGTGCTGGCATGTCTTCGGGGTTGGGGGTTGATTCACATGAGATAAAGGGAGAGACATGCATGTGCAACCATGCACACAGATTCACAGACAGTGGCAGCTTCACACAATACAGAAGAAGAAATATTCTCAAAAGGTGGAGAGATATTAACACATGTTGAAGATACTCGCAGATTCATACAATGTGGTGTGTCTATTGCTTCTCTATGGCTGTGAAAAAACACCATTCCCAGGACAACTTACAGAAGAATGAATTTATTTGGGCTCATGGTGCTAGCGGTTAGAGTCCATGATGATGGACAAAGGCAGCAGGTGGAAGAACGGCCATTGCTTAGACGCTGAGGGCTCCCATCTGCAAGCATGAAGCCAAGAGAGTGAAGTAGAAACGATCTGCGTAGTCCATCCCCGGGACACAATTTCCCGGCAGCAGCACCTACTGGGGGCTAAGAAATCAACTGCCTGAAACTATGGAGGACATTTCTCACTCAATGCATCACACGTGGAGAGAAACAAAGGCATACATACATAGAGAGACTCACCACTAGGTAAAGAGAGACACACAGAGTCACACAACACAGAGAGACACAGAAGTTCACCTAAGACCATAAGACAGAGAAAGAGACTCATAAGATGGTGAGAGAGAGAGAGAGAGAGAGAGAGAGAGAGAGAGAGAGTTCAAATAAGAGGAAAAGTCACTCAATATGGACACACACACAAAACAGAGAAGGGAGAAAGAAGGATACACATGTCTGAGCCCTTCAGTGGGCCACTCCCTTGGTCTTCCTACTTCTACAAGGCCAAGCATTTCACGTTGGGTCCTTGTCATTGAGTTCCAGCTTCACCTGCCAAGACCAGCTGCATGGTTCCCCTCCTCTTAGGCTGCACTGGGGTGGCGTTCAATCCCTGTTCCCTGAACAGAGAGTCTTACGCTTTTGATGACATGGTCCCAGCCACACTGCAAAGGCCTCAGGGGACAGAAGCAGATTCCAGTGGGAGCACCAAGTGCTGTGTCTCTGGTCATATACGTCACAACTAGGCACTCCTGGTCATTTAGTCACTGCTGCTCCTCCACGTGCCTTCTGGACGAGTCCTCCAATGCCCGTCAAGCCTAATGTCACCTCCAAAAGCATCCTGCAAGTTTACACACCGATTGGCTTCCTCTGTAGGCCTGTGATAACTCTCTTTCTTCAGGCTTCCTCCTACAGCGAAGTGTGTGTTTGCCCACCATCTAGGGCTGGCTGTGAGCATCTTGCAACCGACAATTGAAGGTGTTCATCGGGCTGTGCTGTGGCGGGGAGGGGACATGAGCCATCCCCATCAGATTTACAGAAGGGGTAGATGGCGGGTCAGAGATGGGAACTAGGAAAACCGAAGATGAGTCCAGGAAGTCCCCAGTGGCTTCTAGGTCAGAGGGCCACAACTCTTAGAGTCCAAGGACTGACGATTACAGCAGGGATTCTTTCCCTGTGTGATCTTGAAAATACAGAAAAAAAATATTTTTAAACAAAATATGTACTTTTTTTCCTTAGTATTACTATACTCATAGTATGGTAATAGCAGGTAATCATTTTGGATTATTTGGAGGTATCCTATAATTTAGTCATTCATTTCAGTATATACATCTCTAGATTTCATATAGAAATAAAGAGATTTTTTTCTAAGCATATATACTTTATTTTTTAAAATCTATTGCTGGGGTTATACGTAGGAAGTGGTCTCCTGTAAAATCTATTGCAATGATTCACATCCAAGACATTTGTTTAAATATTTGAAAGTTTACAGACATGAATATCCAACTAAATATTTCTATATAATATATACATAATTATGTTTTATTTCATATATGCATAATTTATGAGATTTTTAAAATTTAATTTATAATTTGTATTACACTTAGTGTATGTGTGTGTATGCATATATGCATGTATGCACATTCATACAATATGACATGCCTGGAGAGATTAGAGAACTTTTGGGGTGCTCTCCTTCTATCATGTGAGTTTCTGGGGAGGAACTCAGATCATCGATCTAGGTAGGCAGCAAGCACTTTTACCTGCTGAGCCACCTTGCTGGCACAAGCTACATAGTTTTAAATGAGACTTGACTACATACACTCCTTCATAACCCATAACATGTACGTGTGTGTAAAATTACACACATTTACCTTGGCATTTTTGATAACTGTATATACTTTATCACACACATGTGCCTTCGTTTGTTAGACCAATCCCAGCTATTGAATATCTAGATCACGTCTCGGCTTAACAGTCAGAGATCACAGCTCCGGTAACCGTCCTTGGGAACACATTTTTACACAGCATCCTGACACATCCCAGGGATACAGGTTGGGATGCTGGCATCTCAGAGACCGAGAGCAAACATGGTTTAAGGTCTCTGTTAACATGTCAACGCTTACCTATCTAAGAAACTGTATAAAGGGCTTTCCTCTCCGTTCTAGCCGGTACATGATTTATCCAGTTGCAGCAGCTGACACTCCCAAGGGGATTTCCGTAAACAAATGCCAGTTTTCACGATCACCAAGTAGACAAAAGCAGGAGAAGTAAGTCGAAGGAGGACGGAGTAAAGAAAACTAGCCAGCAGCGAACTTCTGCAGCAAAGTACATAAGCTGTCTCCTGCAGCTCCTGCTCTGTTACAGCCGCTGTTGCTGCAAAAAGGTGCCCAGCAACAGCTGTCCACCTGGCCACCCAAGCTCTCAGAGCAAAGTCTCCATATGCTGCTGGGAGCGGCATGTGAGCAGGCTCCAAGAGAGAAGGGCCTCTTTCTGTATCTCTGATTAGAGAGACGAGGGAGAGACCCCCTGAGGACAACTGTGTAGTTTCTTCTTTCAGAGTTCCCAGGGCTTGCCCATATATTTATTGTCCAACCACTAAGTGAACAAAGGGATCGCTGGGCTTGCTAGTCCCCCCTTCTTGTGGCTCTTCGGAGTTTTAGAAGCAAGTGACAGAAGTAACGCAGAGCCCAAGGCTTCAGAAGGATAAGGTAATCAGCCTGACTGGAACAATCCCCCATTTGCTAAGCTAGAAGGGGGGGGGGCAGCTGCAGTGCTGGGGTCTGGAAGCAAGAGTAACATACCCAATAGTCGGAGACCTCAGCCTCATCCACACTACGCATTTCCTTACAGAGAGATGCTGTTTCAAGCTTAAGTAGACAACCAGGGAGGCAGGGGACCTCTGCTCTCCGAGTTCAAATGTGGATGGAGCTTCGTTGCTCTGGGGAGATCTCTGATAGCAAGATGCCTCTGCAGTCTTAACTTCAGGGTTCAAAGTGAGCTTGTCTGTGTAAACACTAACTGCAACCCCAGGTCACAACAGAAACAGTTTTTACCAATCCTGGAATAAAGTCAGCTGCAGCAGCATCCCCTGCCCTACTGCATACACTGGGAGAATGAAGCTGCTTGCTCTCAAGTTCACGAACCTCACGTTTTTAGGCATGGCTGTCTTTGCTGAAGATCAGGGCCAGAGGCTGAGAAGATGGCTCTGTTATTAAAGTGTTTGCTGAGCAACTTTGAAGACCACGGTGGCACATGCTCGTAATTCCAATACTGGGGACGCAGGAACAGGGTCTATCCTCAGGGTCTATCAAGTTTAGCCAGCTGCACTCGGTAAGTGTCCAATAAGTAAATTAGCATTACAAGCTGGTATTAGTATTCCCTTCCTTCCTTTCTCCCCCTTCTTTCCTTCCTTCCTTCTTTTCTTGCTTGCATTCTGCCTTCTTTTCTTTTTCTTTCTTTTAATATTTGTTGATTTTATTGTATGTCTGAGTGCCTGCATGTAATCATGTGTACCACAGGCATGCCTCATACCCTGGTGTTGGATCCTCTGGAACTGGAGTTACAAACAGCTGTGAGCTGCCATATGGGTGCTAGGAAGCAAACCCTGGTCTTCTGCAAGAGGAGTAGCCAGGGATCCTTAACCAGGGAGTCATCTCTGCAATCTCTTACTACTGTTTTTTTCTAAGTAGACCTTGTTCTAAATGGAGAGTTTGGGGCTCCTCCGCCCATCCTGGAAACACACTCCCCTGTTGTGCACAGAAGCCTTGGGAGGGAACTACAGGAACTCACAGGCATGCCAATCCCTTCCACCTCTGGGCAGGGAAGCTGACATTTTTGTTTATAGAGACAGGGTTTCTCTGTAGCTTTGGAGCCTGTCCTGGAACTAGCTCTTGTAGATCAGGCTGGCCTCGAACTCACAGAGATCCACCTGTCTCTGCCTCCCGAGTGCTGGGATAATTACAGTTAATCCAGTCCCTCTCATTCCTCTTCCTTCTTCTTCCAAGTGGGTGAAGGATGTTACCCCACCTCATACACGTCCATTCATTTCTAAGTGAATTTCCTTCCTGAAGACAAGGTGGCTCCAGAGGCTCACCGCAGCCACATGTGGGAGCCCAAAGTCAACATTGAACTGTGACCTCAGAGAGGGTCACCACAACTGAGATGACTTGCTCTGGAAGCCGAGGCACACACCCTGGGAGATCAACAGCAAGTTTCCCACGAGAAATTTTCCTGCTGTCTGGATTCCTTGGCACCCTGACCTTAAAGAAGTAAGATAAAGGCCGAATCAGGGAGGTGTTATCCGTGAGAACTCAAGATGGAGGAGGTTGCCCGACTGAGAATAAACAACTTCCTCTTTTCCTATCATCACCGTCTTTAAAACTTGATGGAGCCAAAGGTGTTTCCTTTTGACTGACTTTGGGAGCCATATGCATTTATAGGCATATACATAGCCCTGGTACATGTACATATATTTATAATTTGTGTGATAAATGTTCAGCGAGTTTTACTACAGATTGAAACTGGAACACTCAAAGATCAATTAAAAGTTCCTAATAGAAAAATCCTAAAAGAACAAAATCATTTGTTTTTCTTTGAATTCGAAGGTCATAACCACTTTCTTTTGGTCAGTGATAATATAGTACATCTTGTGGCCATGCAATGCTTTCTGAGAGAACATTCCTTGGAGCCTGGTAGTTGGCTAGGAAGAGACAGCTAGCTGCTCTCTTGGACCTCCACTGTCTTCACTGGGAAGGGTTCTGAAGCAAGAATTGTCAGACAGCAAGGGACGCCTGGCTCCCAGCAGCCGTTGAACTGCAGGGCCGAGATTCAGATAATAGAAACTACCTTCCCCAAGGTCACTGTGACTCAGCTTTTCTCTCCATAAAAATATCAGCTGAGGGGCCAGTAAAGTGCTTGTAGAACAAACAAGAGGACCTGGATGCTGGATCCCAGCATCTGTGTACAAAGTCAAGCATAATGACAGGCACCTGAAGTCCCAGCCCCGGGGAAACAGAGACAGGCAGATCCTTGTGGCTGGCTGGTCAGCCAGTCCTGACAATTAGTAATCTCAGTGGTACACAGTGAGAGCCCCTGCCCCAAAATAAGACAGAGAGTAATAGAGGAAGATGTCTGATATCCGTCTCTGGCTCCCATGGATGCACTTGCATCTACACACACACAAACACACACACATGCAAATGCACGCACGCGCACACACACACAGAGACATACACACATACATCATACACACATACATAGACACGTATGCGCACACACACAGAATATCAGCCAAATGAACAGCTTGGGCTACGGCTATATGCTCTCAAATGGATAGGGCTGGAAACACAATAGTTGATGAGAAGAAGGAAAATCTTAGTGCTATTTCCCCAGGTTTCTTCGCCAAACACTCCTGAGTTCCCTATCCTAATCTCAGCTAATCTACCTGATTTCTTCATGCCTCCGCCCCATATGTGCAATCATGAATAACGTTCAATCTCTTTTATTGCACCATAACCTGGTGACAAAGACATCAAAACTTTATCTGCCCCTACCCTGCATTCTTCCTCCTCAAGTATACTGCCTGTGACCTCAGAGGATCTGTCCCACCTCTGGATCGCCTGTCCCCAGATATTTACCTAATTTCTCACTGTGTTGAATCAGATAATAATATCACCCGCCTCTCTTCAGCCACACAAGATGCAGTCATCATTCTTAGTTGCCGCCCTTGTCCCTCTGCCTCCCCAGCTGTCTTTAGCATCTATCCACGTGGTAGCTTTTGCTCCATGGGAAAGAGCTGGAGCCCCAACCCTCCTGAGCCCCGAGTTCACCCCTTGTAATGGGTTTTCAGAATGAGTAGCACAGCTCCTCCCAGCCCCGCCCACGGACATTCCTCCCCGACTTGCCAGAAGTCACCCTACTTGGCACAGGTGACAGAAGGTGCTCCCAGAACAACTTTCCAGAACTAGCCAGTGTCACTGACACTTGACTTCTACACAGCCTTTTTAAAACTGCAGGAAGTAAAACAAAACAGAACACTCTAAATGGATTATTCTTGACAATGCTGACAAGCATCCCTGTTACCCACTTCCATTCCAAGGGTTGGGGGCGGGATTTGCTTGTTGCACCTTCAGGATGACTTCAAATAGATTTGAATTTCCATTCATCTATATAGCTCCTAGAGTAGTAAGGTGCCTGGATGTTGGCAGTCTTGTAAAAAGAAATAGGAAGGAAAGAAAAAACACCAAGAAGAAAGCCTAAGGCTGTAACCCCTGGAGATGGCACTAGTCACGCATCCTGGCTTTTGTCCGCCCATATCCCAACAGCCCATTCCACCTGACAGCCCACCCCCAAGCCCAGCCCATCCCCAGCCCACCCCACAGTCCACCGCCCACAACCGACCCTCATAGCCCACACCCACAGCCCACCCCACACCACAGCCCATCCCACCTCACAGCCCACCCCACCCTACAGCCCCCCCCCACAGCCCACCTCCCACAGCCCATTCCACCCCACACACCACACCCCCCAGCCCACCCCAACCAGACTTTCTGTGTTACAAATCCTCCTTTCCTGAGTTTGTTACAGTTCACTTGCTTGCTATGTCCTGCCTTTGAACAACATTCTCTGCTATTTTGTTTTTGCTATTTTCATTTTAATCTCCAAGTCTCTTGGGAGGTCCCACTTGTTATCCTAATCGTCAAGTCTCTTGGGAGGTCGCACTTGCTAGCCTTGGAGAGCTCCTTGGCTTCCATTAGGAAAGCAGTGCAGTTTCTGAGACGTGTGGTCACCACCCCCACCCCATCCTCCTGACAGCCCCAGCACACACAGAAAAACTGTAATTTCTTTAGCCACCTCTACCTCTTTTTTTCGACAAATTACCTTTCCTTCATCTTAGCCATCCAACTGTCTCCTTCAGTGGCCCATGGCTCACACTCTTGAAAATTTCCCCATTATTATCTGAACCTTCAGTCCAATCTCTTTTTCATTTTCTAACTTTGCCTCCCTTATCTTTTCTACACTCTCCGTACTTTGTTCTGTAATCTCCCAGCTGTACCTGGTATTTAATGCCTCTCTCTCACTTCTGATTACTGCCCCCTCCCCTCCCCCACATCTACATTGTGAATTCCCTTATTGCCAGGGCTTATTCCCTTATTGCAAGATGACCCTGGGTTTGTGTTAATTTATGTTTGAATACTTTTCATTTCTACCCATCGTCTTCATTTCTTTTCCCACTGTAGCCCCGGAGGCTTCTGTTGGCTTCTCTGACGTTCTGCAGACACATGCCCGTGTCTTCATGATGAGGGGGGAGTAGCAATGGCCCCAGGTTTGAGCCTTCACACACTTTTAAAGAAGCAGATATGACCTCTTCCCAGAATGCCTCTCTATGAGGAAATGATCTTCGTAAACGGTGGGAAGGAACCTCTCTTCCAGTGTCTCATCTGACCATATGCTGCGGGAAGCAAACAGTCCAAGGCAAAGGCGGATAGAAAACTGCTCCTTTCTGCTGCTCGCCCAGCTCTGCTGAGTCCGCAAGGGTGCTGCCAGAAGGGACCCTGGGTCCAGAATCAGGCCCACTTAGCATCATCCTGGGCGTGCACTTTTTCCCTTCTCCAAACTGCCCCTTGGTGGATGCGTCTGTAAAGATGAGTAGTATACCCTGAGAGTATTCACCGTGGCATCTTCTCTCTACTGCTGGAACCCTGAGAGTATTCACCGTGGCATCTTCTCTCTACTGCTGGAACCCTGAGAGTATTCACTGTGGCAATCTTCTTTCTACTGCTGGTGTCATCAGGACACCAGCCAACTGCACTGTCCCCAGCCCCTATTTCGTTCTTCTCATTCCCTTTAGAGGGCTGCTCCTTTGATTTCCTTCCTACCTCGGTTTATTGTGCTGTGAGTAGGCAAGCTGCCTCTCTTGTCTTTCAGGGGGTTGTGGGGCTCCCGTCACCATTCACTCGGGGGCGCAGATGGCTGAGGGGCAGTGTGGGCCAGTAAGAATGGACCACACCCACTGACTCTGTGACCTTGAGCATACAGTCAGGAGTATTTAGGAGAAGCAAATGTCAACATCCACAAAGGATTAACATTTAACAGGAAGTCAGCATTTGTATTTTTAATCACGTGTCTGTGGAAGGGTTTGTGTGGAGGAGAACACACCCTGATAGAGGCCAGAGGCATTGGATCCCATGGAGCTGGAGTTACAGGCAGCTGGGAGCCACCCAATGTAGGTGATGGAAACCTAACTAGAGTCTGGGAGAACAGACTCTTGGCCATGGAGCCATCTCACCAGGCACAAGTCGCAAGTCTCCAAACCTAGAGAGAGAGAGAGAGAGAGAGAGAGAGAGAGAGAGAGAAGGTATTCAGTTCTGATAAATCAGATTTTAAAACAAAACTGAATTAAAGGGCTTAGAGGCACAGGGGGGATGCTTAGTTCCCCTAAAACTACCACAGAGACGGCTGTGACCAGGAAGCACAGACTCAGGTCCAATGTGAAACCTGGATCTCAAGGTTTTTGAGCGAATGTATTATTATTTTTTATCAAAACTTCAGTTTCCATATGAATTCTGTAATTTTTTTATCTTGAATGTAATAACTAAGGAATGTTTCGGAGCAATCCCTCTGAAGTGGGGGTTTTTGGGAGAAAACGCGTATGATCTCAGAGACGCTTTCTTCTCAGTTATAAATACAACTTGTAACCAACCACGAGGTGACCTAGTTTTAGATTTCGCCCCGCCACTAGTTTGTGAAGTCGAGCTTCTCTGGCACATAATACTTGGTCAACTTACGTAGTCCAGCTTCAGATCCCCCCGCCCCCCCCCCCGTAAGGGGGCAATGGGAAGAGAGGCACCCTCAAATAACAGAGGGCAGGATTCCACATCCCAGCCTGACATCTGCCTTCAGGGGAACCGCCACAGTGACTGTTAGAGCAACAGATCTGACTCCCCTAGATTTCAAGGACACCTCAACACCTACTGGGGTCTCGGAAGGCAAATCACACAGCTCAGCAAAACTGGAAGAGCTGGGCAGTTAGAGATGTTGTCCTTTGAGGAACTTGTCTGTAACCTCCCCCGAAAAAAGGACACTTTTATGTGAAGCAGGTCAGTGCCACCGTGAAAATCTCTCTGCTTCTGAGAACCTTGCTCTTCCGAGACTCCGCCATCTGCATGTCTGGAGTCTTGTGGCGGGTAGACTCCACCATCTGCATGTCTGGAGTCTTGTGGCGGGTAGACTCCGCCATCTGCATGTCTGGAGTCTTGTGGCGGGTAGACTCCGCCATCTGCATGTCTGGAGTCTTGTGGCGGGTAGACTCCGCCATCTGCATGTCTGGAGTCTTGTGGCGGGTAGACTCCGCCATCTGCATGTCTGGAGTCTTGTGGCGGGTAGACTCCGCCATCTGCATGTCTGGAGTCTTGTGGCGGGTAGACTCCACCATCTGCATGTCTGGAGTCTTGTGGTGGGTAGACTCCACCATCTGCATGTCTGGAGTCTTGTGGCGGGTAGACTCCGCCATCTGCATGTCTGGAGTCTTGTGGCGGGTAGATTGGAGGAGCAATGTTCCTTAAGGAGCTGGGAATGAGAAAGCTCAGAGAAGGCAGCAAAGACAGAAGCATGCTCGCAAGGCCTGTGGTCATCAGAAATATTACACATAAACCTTTAATCCCCATATGCATCCAGACCTTTCCACAAACATCGGGGTGAGGGGATGACATCCAATCCGCAGAGCTCTGAGAGGGTCCTACGGCTTGCCCGCACTCCAGATGATGGTTACGTGAAAATAATAAATACTTTCCGTCCTTAAGGCGGGATTTCAATTTTTATTTCATTTTAGTAAAAAGGTGGGAATTCAAGGTCGCTGGGCACAGATATAGTTTATTGCTTTCTGAACTATATGTTCCCTTTTGTTATCACTTGAAAAGTTATTTGACAAGTTGAGAGCCCACAGCCCCAGCATCTCCAAACATCTGCCTTGGAGAAAGGATTGTACACCAGGCTTTTGAAGGATGATCAAAAGTGGGCTTCCCTTTCCCTGGCTAAATGGGAACGGGGCAAGGGGAGGTGGTCTGCCAGGGACAGCAATGTGTTCTGAGTAACATGAGAGAGAAATAAAAATAGTTGGAGCTTCCAGAGGTTTCATCTAGAGCCATTTGGGGCTCATGAAGAAAACCATCAGCCAATGGCTTGCAGGTGTCCTATGGTCTGGAACTGGTTGTGCCTCAGTTTACCCATCCATAACTCTATATTCTCCCTCACTTTGGAAGTCAGCTGGCAATGAAAACATGGCCTCCGCTGTGGGACACTGGGGCAATGGCTGTCCTGACACATCTCCTGAAAGAGGTGGTATTTGAGATTCTGGACTTCCTTTCTGTAATTTAAATTTAACCAAAAAAAAAATCCTTCAAAAATGCAGACTAGAATTTATCATCCGCATCAGCCTAAGGAAACTTGACATGAAAATAAATGAAACCAGCATGAGTAAAAATCAGGGTCCAAGCCCCAAACAAAACCCCAAGGGTTCCTGCCCCTCGGAGTATATAGCCAGGGGACCATAAATGCTGACCCTATAGCCCCAAAGCCAGGACATTAAGACCATAGCCAGAAAAACCAAATAAGGAAAGAACAAAGGAAAAATGTCAATGCCTGACTTTGGAACATATTCATCCTTTAAAATGTTTTTATTAACTTTTCTGTGTGCTTATGATGGGGGGCAGGACAACTTTGTGGGGTTGAGTCTCTCCTTTCTTCACCTTCTCATGGGTTCTGGGGATTGAACTCAGGTGGTCATGGTTGGCTTAGCCATCTTGCCAGCCTGTGAATTCATTCTTACCTTAAGCCATCGAGAACTGAGAGCAACTACAGAAACTCTAAAGTGCCCGTGGTGTTTAATTAAGTGTGAAATACAGATTGGGCCATGGGCACCATATTGCACAGTTATTATAAACTTTGTTGGTACCATCCATGGGTCCCCCTGAGGAAATCTCAAGTGTTTAGCCCTTCCACCAGGACACATTTAGAGGTAAGTGCCCAGTCACTTCACCTGAGAGACGGCAACACTAACAGTTAACTCTCAGAGGATTCTCGAGGGGACTGAGGAAGGTGGTTGCTGTGAGGGTCCACGGACCAACTGTCGTGAGCAGAGGAGAGCTGTGGGGATTGTCACTATTGATACTTCTCAGACAGTGCCAACAAATCACACACGAAAATATTTCATCAGCATCAATGTTTATATATTGGGAATATAAAATTAGCATGAGTGCTAATTTATCATGATGGTTAGCATAAATTAAAATTAAATAATTATCATAACTAACTCTAGAGGAATAATAGATCACAATAAGAATAAATAGTATAGTCAGGTATGGCCATACATGTCTATAAGTCCAGCGACTTGAGAGTCTGAGGCAGAGGGTTTATCATGAGTTTCATGCTGCATAATAAGTTTCAGGTCAGTTTGGGCAACCTAGAAAGACCCTGTCTTCAAACTAACACACACAATTATGTTATAAATATATACATATTTATAATTTCTCTCTATATAACTAATATGAAGTAGCACAGGGAAAATCTAGAGACTTCCCTGAGAAGTGCCCATCAGCTCAGACTGTAAAGGCATGTGTAAGAATCTAAACATAAGTGGAAGAGTTCCAGAAGATCCTGCCCGGAACACAGTGGGAAGGGGTGGGGCTTAAGCAGAGCCAATGATGCAATGCGCTCACTCTTTCTAGTCCTGCGCATTTAATCAAATGAGCAGAATATTATTATTTCCCCAATTTGATGGGCTTTTTCAAGGATAAGAAAATGCATCAGGTTAAGGGGGACCATGGAGCAGAAAGTTCCCACCTTTGGGGCCAGGCTGCG
This sequence comes from Microtus oregoni, assembly GCF_018167655.1. Classification (NCBI taxonomy): domain Eukaryota; kingdom Metazoa; phylum Chordata; class Mammalia; order Rodentia; family Cricetidae; genus Microtus; species Microtus oregoni. Next base: position 14,321,033 of record NW_024543221.1, read on the forward strand.
GAGTCCCAAGTCTTCCTCACCCCCTCACTAGCAGCCGTGAAAGCCTGGAGAAGTTCCACAGCTTCTCTGAATCTAGGGCTTCCTGACTGTGAACCCAAACACGTAACCGTTAGGGTTATTGTGAGAAAAATACAATATTCAATATATTCAACAATCAGAAGCTGCCACTGATGGTTGGGTTCCAGTGTGTGCCAGTTTTAGGCCTGGTCCTACATAACACGGTCTATTTAAAGAAGCTGTGAGGATGCCCAGTCTGTGAGACTAGGATGCATTAGCCCCTATAGGCGGACTTCCCTTTTGCTCCCAGTTCCCCTGTGGGACTTTTGGCAGCAGCGGCAGGAGTGGTGGGGGGAAGTGGAGGGTGTCTATCTCCTCTGTCCTCTGACACCCCACCACAGGGAGCAGGCCACTGGCTGCCTGGTGGTGTCACGCCGCAGTGGTTAGCCTGCCCAGCTCCACCGAGACGCTGCAGAGGCTCACACTGGCCAGGCAGGGAAGAGGGGTGGTCTTGGAGTCAGAAATGTTAAGAAGCCGGGTCTCTCCTTCCTGGGGTTCTTCTCTCAGTTTACCTTTCCAGAAAGGAGCTCACTCAAGGCCTCCAGCTTCAAAGACACAGCCAGCCTTTCTCTCCCGGCTACTATTCACTTCTCTCTCTCTCTTTCTCTCTCTCTCTCTCTCTCTCTCTCTCTCCTCTTTCTCTTTCTCTCTCTTTTTTTTAGCATCCAAGTTGCCATGAAAAATTTGCTAATGAAATATTTGCTCAGAAGTCTGCTCTGGGCCGGGCTGATAACCTATCTGTGTTTGAGTTTGGCTGCCCATATTCTAAATACTCATCTTCTGTCTGTTTAGCTTATTGATTGGTTTGGCAGGAAAAGAAGCCTTGTCATCAGTGACCAAGGTCAAACTAAACAGAACAGGGAGGAGGAGGAGAGAAGATGAGCCCATGGGCTTGGGGCAGCAAGAGACACTTAGCTAAGTTTCCTTGACGGGACGGATCAGCTGGTCCTATTCACCTCACCCCATCCTTTGCTTGCATGCAGCTCCCACTGGCAAGAGTCACGGCTGGCTGGGGACCTGGGGTGGGGGGAGCCTCGAGAGCAAATGTGGGAAGGGGAGAGGCGAGCAGACGGTGTCAGCTAAGAGGAGGCTGCTCAGCCATGCCTGGGTGAGTGTTAGCAAAGAAGAGATAGAAGGCCTGGCCCCATGCATGCCACTAAAAGGCTTTTTCTGATGTCCCCGCTGACAACTCTGTGCCCATGGTAGGTAGAAGAGAGACGGAAGTTCAATGAAGAAGAAAATCAATAGGCAGGTGATCTTTCTGGCACGGAGTCACTGTGACCCACAGCACGAGTGACTTACAAGGTCTGAAGGCTTGCCCTGGTGCTTTCTTCTGGCTTGTCTCTTGACACTGGGTTTAAAGGCTGACCTTTAGTGAGGTAAACGGTAGGAGGGGTGACAGATGGGCAGTGTAGGGGACACCTGGACAGAAAAGGGAGACACTTGTAGGTGCTGTTTGTCAGGTGGGCACAGGTATACACTGCACCATCCTCCTGAGGTGTGTGGGGCTCCTGTGCTGCAGAGCAGTGGGGCAGGAAGACACACTGAAGCTGGAGAGAGGGGGAGATGGAGGACTGAGCAGGGCTGAGGAGGGGCATGTGGACACTCCTCTAGGGAGCCAGTCAACCAATGAGAATGGGCTGCTATTTGCTGTATGAAAGACACTGTTAAAGTCCCTTAGAAAGTGGTTCCTTTTTTATTTTTCTGTGTGTATATGTGTGTGCGTGCACACGTATACCCACATTCTCCACCATGTACATGGAGAGGTCAGAGGACAACTTTCAGGACTCGGTTATAGCATTCCATCCCGCGGAAGCGAGGTTTCCCTCGTCTCTGCTCTGCTCCTGGCTAACTGACTTATTATCTTCCAACTGATTCCCTGGTCTCTGCCCCGTCTCACCATGTGAATGATGGGATTACAGAGGTGCACCACCACATCTGGTATTTTAGCTGGGTCTGAGAGATTGTCTCAGATTGTCAGACTTGCGTGGTATGTGCTTTTCACCTGCTGAACCATCGCCCTGGCCCCAACAGAAGGCTTTTATTTCCTTATCTTTAGGTCAGAGACATTAGCCCTCACAAGCTGTGTAAGAAGACACAGTGGAGAAGAAGCCATCAACTTGAAGGCAAGTCAACAGCACAGCAGAGCCCCAGGCTGCTCCTAGGGCTATGGGAGAAATGGGATCAGGAGTCCAAGGTCACAGTGATCCTTCAGTAGAGGCTCTTAGAAGGTGAAGGAGGATCCAGGCAAGTACCGGCTAGGCTTGAGAGAAAGGATGGGGAAACAATGGAGGGTATCTCCAGGAGAGGGAAGTTTAATTGATTAGGTAGGCTTTGCCTGGAATCTGAGAGCCAGCTGCGGCCACAGGTCATGCTCCCGTGGTGGTCCCAAGGTACCTTTGTGACAACTGTGTCATCTGCACTCAGTTGGGAGAAGCCACAATGAAATGCATCACAGGGTATCTCAAGGATTGCTGCAGAGTGTGGGATGTAATGGTATCAAGGACACAGAGAAGAAAGCTGTAGTGTCACCATAGTGTGACAAGACATGGAAAATCTCTAGAAGCTGGGCTGGGAGCAAGGGGACTGCACCTGCCCCTTGGGTGACCTCCAGGTGACAGACACAGTGGGTGGCCTGGCGTCGCAGCTGTGGGGAGTTACAGTGAGACCTTTTAGTCTGAGGATTGTCACCAGCCAGCTTGACACCGGACTCACTGTCCCCCTAGAGGGTGATGTTGCTCATGAGCCAGCAGGACTGGAGAGACAATGTGCCAAATTTGTTTAGTTCTGTGTCTTGGCTAGCCCACGGAGTCAGGGCTAGCCCACGGAGTCAAGGCTAGCCCAATGAGTCATGGCTAGTCCACAGAGTCAGGGCTAGCCCACGGAGTCAGGGCTAGCCCACAGAGTCAGGGCTAGCCCACAGAGTCAGGGCTAGCCCACGGAGTCAGGGCTAGCCCACGGAGTCAAGGCTAGCCCACGGAGTCAAGGCTAGCCCATGGAGTCACAGCTAGCCCACGGAGTCACGGCTAGCCCACAGAGTCACGGCTAGCCCAATGAGTCATGGCTAGTCCACAGAGTCAGGGCTAGCCCACGGAGTCAGGGCTAGCCCACGGAGTCAAGGCTAGCCCATGGAGTCAGGGCTAGCCCACCAAGTTACAAAATACCTGTATTGGTGCATGTCTATGGTCCCTTTAGAAATGGGATGGAGGCCTTGCACACTGACCTCCACCCAGATACCTGGTTTCTGCAGCAAATTCTCAGGTCTACACCCAACTTCGGGCAGGTCACAATGGCTCAGAATTCCTTCTCATGTCTTCAGGTCTTTGCAAAGTCAGGCTGTTGACAGTGATATGATTAAAACCAAATCCTAGGCAAAAATCACTGTCAAATGGGCAGTGAGGACAGTGGGGTCCAGTTTAATCCTAAAGTTAGAGAAGTTGCTCAGTGCTCAAGGGGTGCACACACCCATGAGAATGTGTGTTATGCAGGTAAGAAACAGAAAAGAAATCATTTAATTTATGGGCAGGTATTCCTAAATGACTGCTAGACGGGGTAGAAATAGATCCTAACTCGCTCGGGAAGAACTGCTTAATAAATGGACCTTTGGGGCTACTGTGAAACAATACCAAAATGATATGTAGGATGTGTGAACAGAGAATTTTGGGGAGCTTTTATAATCACATGAACTAACTCAAGCTCCTTCATGCTGAGGTCCCCCAGTAACTCCCACAAGGTCACTCGCAACTTCTGGAATAGTTCATAGGGGGCTCCTTTGTTCCCCATGATGAGTGGTGGGAAGGTCTGCATCTTGCCCCTCACAGTGGTGCTCATTCTCACCTGTGCCAGGTGCTCCAAGCATGGAACCCAACACTTCTGACTCAACCCCTCAGGGCCACAGCTGCCTTGGATCTGTACTGACAGTGAGTGGCCCAACAGATGGCAGAGAATGGGTACCACAAAATTTTTGATTTTTTAATATGGAAACAAACCATCTCTTTTCATTTTGCATACCAATCCCAGTTCTCATTCCCTCTCCTCCTCCCATCCCATCCACCTTCTCCCCAACCCAACTCCCCATCCACTCCTCAGAGAGGGTAAGGCACATTGCTTTGAGAAAGGACCAAGGCCCTCCCTACTATATCTAGGCTGAGCGAGGTATCCATCCAAAGAGAATAAGTTCCCAAAATCCAGTCCAAGCAGTAGGGATAAATCCTGGTGCCACTGCCAATGTCCCCTTAGTCTACCCCAGCCATACAACTGTCACCCACATTCAGAGGGTCTAGTTTGGTCCTATGCTGGTTACTTCCCTGTCTAGCTGGAGTTGGTGAGCTCCAACTAGCTCAGATAAGTGATTTCAGTGGGTGTCCCCATCATGGTCTTGACCTCTTTGCTCATATTCTCACTCATTGGTAATAAACCTACCTCAGGAACCAGCGATACCACTCTTGGGCATATACCCAAAGGATGCTCAATCATACTACAAGGACATTTGTTCAACTATGTATATAGCAGCATTATTTGTAATAGTCAGAACCTGGATACAGCCTAGATGCCCCTCAACTGAAAAATGGATTTAAAAAAAAATGGCATCTTGAAATTTGCATGCAAATGAATGGATATAGAAAAACCATCCTAAGTGAGGTAACCCAGACCCAGAAAGATGAACATGGTATGTACTCACTCGTAAGTGGATACTAGCTGTAGAGCAAAGAATAACGAGCCTGTGGTCCACAACCCTATAGAAACTAAGTAAAAAGGTGAACTCTAAGAGACACATATATAGATTCCCCTGGGAAGGGGAAATAGACAAGATTTCTTGAGAACATTGGGAGTGTGGAGATTGGAGTGTGGAGATTGGAGGAGAAGGGAAGGAAGAAGGGGAAGAGGCAGGGAGAAGGGGAGTGGGAGAAGAGCTTGGGGAAATGGGATAGTCGAGATGGGGGAAGGACAGACACAGAGAGCAAGGAAAAAGATATCTTGGCTGAGGGAGCCCTTATGGGGCTAGCAAGAAACCTGGCACTAGAGTAATTTCCAGGAATTTAGAAGGATGACCCCAGCTAAGACCCTAAGCAATAGAGGAGAGGACTTGCCCTGTAGTCAGATTAATGACTATCTTAAATGTCACCATAGAACCTTCATCCAGTAGCTAATGGAAACAGAGGCAGAGACCCACAGCGGAGCACTGGGCTGAGCTCCCAAAGTTCAGATACCACAGAATTTTAAGTGTTGGGAATCCCTAAAGATTTCACTAGAGTTCCTTGCTCATGCTCTCTCTCCTTCTGCTCCTGATTTGGACCTTGAGATTTCTGTCCGGTGCTCCAATGTGGGTCTCTGTCTCTGTCTCCTTTCAACGCCTGATGAAGGTTAATATTGAGGAGGATGCCTATATGTGTTTCTTTGGGTTCTCCTTATTTAGCTTCTCTAGGATCACTAATTATAGGCTCAATGTCCTTTGTTTATGGCTAGAAACCAAATATGAGTGAGTACATCCCATGTTCCTCTTTTTGGGTCTGACTTACCTCACTCAGGATAGTGTTTTCTATTTCCATCCATTTACATGCAAAATTCACAAAGTCCTTGTTTTTTACTGCTGAGTAGTACTCTAATATGTATATATTCCATACTTTCTTCATCCATTCTTCCATTGAAGGGCATCTAGATTGTTTCCAGGTTCTGGCTATTACAAACAATGCTGCTATGAACATAGCAAGGAACTTGGGACCGCGAGGGGTGCACCCACACACTGAGACAATGGGGATGTTCTATCGGGAACTCACCAAGGCCAGCTGGCCTGGGTCTGAAAAAGCCTGGGATAAAACCAGACTCGCTGATCATAGTGGACAATGAGGACTACTGAGAACTCAAGATCAATGGCAATGGGTTTTTGATCCCACTGCATGTACTGGCTTTGTGGGAGCCTAGGCAGTTTGGATGCTCACCTTACCAGACCTGGATGGAGGTGGGTGGTCCTTGGACTTCCCACAGGGCAGGGAACCCTGATTGCTCTTTGGGCTGACGAGGGAGGGGGACTTGATTGGGAGAGGGGGAGGGAAATGGGAGGTGGTGGCGGGAAAGAGACAGAAATCTTAAATAAATAAATAAATAAATAAAGATTTCACTAGACATTTTTTTCTTGTGGGCCATGGTCTTCCAGGCTCTGGCTTTCAGCCATCTTCCTGGTCATTCTGTCAAGTCGATACTCATTCTCACATCAACTCTTGAACAATCTAAGCCCCAGATGTAGGCAGAAGTTTCTAGCTTCCTCAGTTTGATAATTACTGAATTCATCGTCTTTGTCATTATTATTGTTGTTGCTGTTATTTGGTTTCAACTCACTAAACTGGCCCCAGACTCTGGCTCCCCATAGCACAACAAGCCTTACAAAGTCACCAGGGCAGCCATAGAAGTGCTTCAAGGCATTTCCCCCTTTAAAGGTTGACACACCAATAAAACTTCTGGGTTGCTTGGTGCTGGCAAGATGGCTCAGCAGTTAAGAGCACTTGCTGCTCTTCCAGAGGACCTAATTAGAGTCCTAGCACCCATGACAGGTAGCTAACAACTATCCAGGTCCAGGAGACTCTTTGGCTTCAGGGGTGACTCGTACACACATGGTATATATACACACACACACACACTCACACTCACACAACCACACAACGAAAATATTGAAATATTTTGTCCTTGCCTGTAAAAGGTAAGCTAAATACAAAAGAACTAAGCCAGCAGTGATTTGCTTTTTCAAAACTCCAGCTGAACATGCCCTCTATCTCTCAGGCTACTGAGGCCACCATTTCCAAAGAATAACTGAGCGGCCTACGAGACTGCTATCAGCCAGTCTCAGCTGCAGACTCACACCAAGAAGTGTGGCCTGACTTCCTGGCAAAGGCTGAGCAGCGAGCTGGGCACTCTCAGGGTTGATGGTGATAAGTTGTGCTGCTGTTGACACATGAAGCTTCAGTGGCCCGGCCAAACTGATCAAACAGAAACCCAATTTATGAGCTGCAGGGTTGGGTGGGCTAACAAATTACATCAGAGGCTTTGCACAGAAGCCCTTAAGAAAACGGAGCTTTTGCCATCAACCCATGTCTCCCCTGTCCTGTCTCTCACAGTCCTCCAAACCCATTCACGGACATCTTGGACCAAGGTCAAACATTACCTAGGACAAGGGATGACAGGAGACAACCCTACAGAGAGCAAGACGTGACGGGAATGGGTAGAGTCTTCTGGTTGGTCCAGACACCCAGCTTATGCCATTCTTACAACAGCCCTGGAAGTCACCAGGTTGTCATTCCTCTGGGCAGCAATTCTGTGCTGTATTTACCAGGAATCATTCACCAGCAATGGCTTTTATTTTCTGATCAGCTCCCACTTGCCTAAAATATACCTTGGTGCTCAGAGCTCTTGAAACAGGTGGAAAGATCCAATCACTTTGATCATGGCACCCTGAACAGTCTGCTCCCTTTTAGGCCCGGTGGTATCCACACGTGGGAAGCATCTTCAACACTGTATTTACCTTGTTCAGGAGCAAAAGAAGAAAGACGGAAAAACAAGTTGCTAAGCAGAGCCCACCATCTCCTTACATTGCTTTCTTGCAAGTTGTACACGATGACTCTCTTCTCATCATAGTGAGTGTCATCCCGGCCTACAGGGCGTTCTTCAAAATACATCATTTTGACCTGCTGCAACATCTTTCTGAATGACAGGTGTAACTTCCTACTATACATTTGTTTTACCGATCCACTTGCCAAAAACAAAAACCTTACGTAGACTATATGGAGAGTCAGAGTGAGAGCAGATCTCAAAATCCCTCTGAGAGGGTCAATTTTTACAATTCCTATAGATGGGGCATCTCCTTCAGCCAATAGCCTTTGAGAGGCGGGACCAGGTGGGGCGTGGCCTTAGATACCAAGAAGGTGCGTGCCTGCCCGCTTGGTCTCTCTCTCCTCTCTCACCTGAATGCTGGATTTGGTTCCTGTTCCCATTCATGCAGAGGACTGTGATCTGTGAGTCCCCCTTAAATAAAGAACCCTTTATTATACCCAAATCAGAGTTAGTGTGAGATTAATTTATTTGCGTTCTCCTTCATTCTACAAAGCATAATTTGACAAAAATCTCCCAAAATGGTGTTTACGTCCTGTGAGCATCAGTTTGTTGTGTGTCAGGAGGTGGTGACACACACCTTTAATCCTAGAACTTGGAAGGCAGAGGCAGGTGGATTTCTACAAGTTCAAGGCCACCATGGACTACAGAGAGAGTTCCAAGATGGCCAGGGCTACACAGAGAAACCCCATCTCGAAAAAGAAAAAAAAAGGTTTGTTTTGTATATATCTTAAATGTTGCGTGTGAGCATTTGTGTGTTTTATACATGCTTGAACTAACTCACACTATAGGATTAAATCATAGTCATTTGTGCAATGGAATGCCATGAGGTCACATAAAATATTGAAGATGTTATTTTCCTATTAATATGAAATGATTCAACATACACTGTGAAATAAAGAAGCACACTACACACAAATAAATACACTCTCATAACATATATGAGGGACATAGGCATTAATGCGTATGCATGCACACACATATACACATATTTTTATAATATAGAAGAGATAAAAATTATGTGTGCCAATAAAATTACAAGTCACAAAATAGAAGAAAAAATAATAAAGACTCTTCTAATGTATGCCAATGAAGCTTCACCATGAGAAAACAAACAACCCCATTCCAAAAGAACCAAAGCCCATAAGAGCTAACTCACCAGAGAAAAGAGAGATGGCAAATGACCACGGGAAAAGATGCTCAGTATCATGTAACATCAGAGAGACACAGATAGAACAACAATGAGACACCCCTGTGTCCTTATAGTGATGACCCAAGCCCAGAAGATGAACGTGTCAAGCGCTGACAGTGGTGTAGAGCACTGGGCTCCATCTCCACGACGGATGGGAGCTCAAGCTGAGGGGCCACTTTGGAACCTGTTTGGCAGGTGTTGTCAAAGTCCAAGAGATTCTTGCCATATGATCTAGTACTTATGCTCCTTGAGATGAATCTAAAGAAGTTGAAACTATACGTCTATGTAGAAAGCTACACACGGATATTCATAGCAATTTGTTCAGATTGTCAAACGGGAGTAGAGCTAGACTTGGGGGTACATATAAATTCCACAATGTGGGCAACAGGATTGTCAGAGACCACCCTGATCCCCACAACAAGACTCTGTTTCAATGATAAAGAAAGAAACTTAGATGCATATTGAGGAACGACAAACGCATTTAGAAAGAAGCCCTGAAAATTCAGAGTATCTAGTGTATGATTCTGTGGAGCTTTGAATGAGAATGGTCTCAATAGGCTCAAATGCTTGGATACTTGGTCCCTAATTGGTAGAACTTTTTGAGAAGGATTAGGAGGTGTGGCCTTGTTGGAAAAAGTGTCTCACTAGTGGTGGGCTCTGCCTCCTGCTCGGGGATCAGGATGTTAGCTCTCAGCTGTTCCTGCTACTAAGCCTTCACTTTGCCATGCTGGACTCTAACCCTCTGGGACCACATGACCTGGTAGGTACTTTCCATTGTAAGTGGCCATAGTCATGGAGTTGATCATAGCAACAGGAAAGTAGGCAAGACAGATTCTGGCTACACAGTGACCCAAGGTAATCCACAGACATAGTAAAAGACTATGCATTGCCAGGAGAATAGGAAGGTAAAAGAGGAAGACACATGCGTGGAAGCAGGGTATTAGGGCAGTGAAACTACAATGTCTGACTACAATACAGGTTACGTGTTCTTATCCATTTGTCCAAATCCATGTGACGGATGATGCTGAGAGAGCTCCTTGGTGCAAACTAGGAATGAAACTTTCAAGGTTCATTTCTTGTTAAAACTGTGACATTTCGGTGGGGATGCTGAAAATGGGGACAGGGCTGTGCATGGGCGGGGCGAGGGGAATGCTAGGAATTTCTGAACTTCTGTTCAATGATTTTTTTGTAAACCTAAAATTTGCTAACAAATACTAGGCCTGTGAAAAAATTATTTTTTATATTTACTTAATATACTTAAATATTTATATATGTGCCAATAAGAAACTGAACATACTTATTTCCTGGTGATGAAAATTTAGCTGTAAGTATCAAATTAAAGTATAATAAGAAAAAGTGCATGCCGTTTTCACATATAAATATAAATATGGTACTTAATAAACCATTAACTAACTTAGTCCATCTTAGATAAAAGAAAATGAATTAGGACATGGTATGGATTAGCCTAGAAATGCAATGATGGCTCAACATTAGAAAATAAAATGTTTTAAAATATAATTACCTGAATAAAAGATAAACAATCATTTTGCTATCTAATTGAAATCTGTATTTAGCATTATGTTTAATGGTGAGACATTAGAAGAATTTTCAATAATGTTGAGTCAGAACAAAAATCCTCTCTCTTTTAACTTCATTTAACAATAGATTGGTATTTTGACCAACAGATTAAAATAATAAATATGGGAAAGAATGAAATAAATTAAAAACAGTCATTACTAATGCAGTATGTGATCATGTACCCAAAATATAAAGATTTGGCTGATAAAGTGCTAAAACCATTAGGTTTAGCAAACTTCAGAATATAAGACAAGCATAAAATTTCCATTTATCCATAATAACCAAGCATAAAATAAAACAGAAATTATATCTCTCAAAATATCAATAGAACTACAGACTATTTATCAGACGCAATCTCAAGAGATATCATAAGAAAAACAGCACAGTACGGCACACAACAATAGAATACAAATTATGGAAGAGAAGTCCATACGACTATATGCACCTGAGTGTTGACAAAGACACAAAAAATACGCACAGAAGAAATACAGCATCTCTGACCAATAATACTTGGATTATTAGAGTCCACACGCAGAAGAATGAAAGCAGAAACTCATTTCTCACCGAGCACCAAATTCAATCTCAAGTGCATCAAAGGCCTCAGTGTAAAACTAAAAACTCTGCAACCACCAGAACGGAAATTAGGGAGGACGCTACGCTACAATGGCATAAGAAGTTTGTAAACAGAAGTTCAGGGGCTGGAGAAGGGCCTTGGGCGTTGAGGCCTTTTTGCTCTTCTAGAGAACCCAAGTTTGGATCCCAGCACTTGTTAGACTGCTCTCAACCACCTGGAGCCCCAACCCAGGGAATCCAGCACCTTCTTCTAGGCTCGGTGAGAATCCACCCTCCCTTTCACACACACACACACACACACACACACACACACACACACACACACACCAGTTTTTAAAACGAATAGAACTCTGGTCTCTTAGGAAATGAGGCCAGCAGTTGACAGATGGACCTTGTGAAACTGAAAAGCATGTGCAGAGCAAAGCAAGGAATGAACTGAGCAAAGAGAAACCCTGCAATATGGGAGAGAATCTTTGCTAGCTGCACATCCAACAGAGGATTAACATATAAAATACACAGAGAACTCAAGAATCAAAGCATCAAGAAAACAACCCATCCCAAACATCGGCCGTTGATCTGGACAGAGAACTCTCCAAAGAGGAGGCACAAATGACTAATCAACACTACAGAGCAGTGGTTCTCAACCTCAGAGCACTGCGACCCCTTCATACAGTCCCTTGTGACACCCAACTATAAAATTATTTTCATTGCTGCTTCATAACTATAATTTTGCTACTCTTATGAATCATAATGTAAATATCTGATATACAGGATAGCTGGTATGCAGCCTCCAAAGAGGTTGTGACCCACGGATTGAGAACCGCTGCTATAAATAATGTTCAACATCAATAGTCATCAGGGAAATGCGAATCAAAACCACTCCAGATTCCAGCTGACCAAATCAGAATGGCATGATAACAAATCTGATGAGGATGTGGTGCAAGAGGGACCCTTATTCACTGTGGGGGGAATCACAAACTGGTGTGTTCTCTGTGTAAATCAGTGAGGGGGATTCACAGAAAACTAGAGACAGAACTACTGTGTGACCCAGCTATTCCATTCCTGAACATAGTCCCAAACAGCTCCAAATCCTCTACAGAGAGAAATGCCCATCCATGCTCGTTGGTGATTTTTATCTTAGTATCTAGGAAATGGGATCAACCTAGATATCCATGAACTGAAGAATAGATAATGAAAATGAAGGGCATATATTCAGCTGTAACAAAAAATAAAATTGTGAGGTCTGCAGGCAAATGGGTGGAACATGTGTGTGTGTGTAGTAATCCAGGAAAGAAAAACAAACATTATATGTTTCCCTGATATGTGTATCCAAGCACACTTCGTGTACTCAATTTGGAGTAGCTGTGGAAGCCAGGCCATTGAGAAGGGGAATTTAAGTGTGAAGGGACAGTAATTTGAAAGTAGAGAAGGTGGGAGGTGGAAAGGTTTAAGAAGAAAGAATGTGGAGTATAGGGGATGTGGGGAGATGTAAGAACCCATGTGGAGACCTACTTTATCGTGAAACGGGGTCCCCTTTGTCAGTCGTGAATCTTATTTTCTGAGCAACCAGAGTTCGACTTATTTTTTAAATATATTTATTTATTATGTGCATGACTGAGTGCCTGTGTGAGGAGTGTGGAGAGAGAGAGGTGGATACCCACAGAGGCTAGAGTGTTGGATTCCCTGGAACTGGAGTTCCAGGTTGAGATCTCTCAACATGGGTGCTGGAAACACATAAAAACATATGAAAAAAAAACCAGATGCAAAAACCAACTTTTAAAAATACAATTTTTATTTTTCAAAAAGAGTTTTGAGGGAGGTACTTTGCAGGGCTAGAGAAAGCTACTCCCAGAAGCTGGAGATTGTTAAACAAATACTCTAGGGTCAGGAGTAGGAGATATCCTTTCGAGTTCCTGGTCAAAGGTGCCCCCAGGAACCTCCAAAACAACCCAAGCTCTTGGCATTCTTGGCTGTCCACAGAACTTGATGAAAAGACCCTAATGCTGAAGACGCATAGACCTTGTATTCACTGTCTAGAGAAATCAAGCTGGAATGGACCGGAAGCTTCCCCCCCTGTACATAGCTTGCTTAACCCAGAAGGTGCCAAGCAAGTGACCTGGAGGAAGAAAACACAGCTGTGACGCCAACAGTCTACAAGACCAACCTTCCAGCAAGAAGGTCTGCTTGTGCAATAACTGCACTACTGTTATGGACGTAACCAACTGCTTTCGGAGTTTTAAATCTGCTCCACAGGAGGGAATCCATGTCTGGTCTCATAATGACAGTCAAAACTCCTGGCAGGAGATCTCACAAGCCTTAGAAGGGAACTTAATACTTCTGCTTAGCTAAACTGATGTACATCAGCCTGCCTTCTAAACATTTATGTTTATATTCATAGATAAATGCCACTTTCAGCCTTGGTCAGCGAAGCCCTCTTGCCAGTGAGTGGTGATGAATGCAGAGACTCAAGGTTGTGTGCTAAGAGCAGAGTTCAGTGACTGATAATTGCTCCATCCTTAACAAGACAATTAGCTCATCTCCTCTAAGGCTCCGATAACATTGAGGAAGAGCCACAATCTTTTAAAGGAAATTGGTCTAGAAAAATCCCAGTTTTGGAAAAAGACAAAAACATAGTTTCAAGAAGCCTAGAGGACCCAGTAAGTCAAAGAAATGAGCACCGGTGTGAAGTGACTGAACGTTTCTCCAAAGGACACAGGAACAAGCGAAGGTGGCAAACAGGTCCCTGACAATAAACAGTTTGAGGCAGTCAGACCCCTTCTCCAGAGCCACAGCGGCCAGGAGGAGAACATGGCCATTTTAAAGGAATTGAATAAAAGAATCGTTGGCCTGGAATGCAAATTCCATCCAAAATATCTTTTGGGAATGATAGCCAAGTAATGACAGTCACAGAAAGACATTTATTTCTTCAAAGGGCAATTCGAGTGGTCGGTCCTCTGTGGGCACTGTCCTGGAGTGGTTTCCTCTGAATTGCATCATTCCCTCCATGAGTCTCAAGAAACAGACAAGTCCTAGAGAGCAGAAACTCCTAAAACCAACCCAGCATCTCTATAAGGTCCTAGAAACATCAAATTGTCGTGGGAGAGGAGCCTCTAGGATCTGCTGTGTCACGGGCAAGTCATGCAGAGAGCTCCAGGACCCTAGCGATCCGGAGCTGGTCATAACTCCAGCACAAGGCTTTACCCGTAATCTATGAGGAACACTCAAATTCAGCACAAATGGAGGGGCTAGAACAGTGCCTCACCAACGGAGATCCAGGTCCATAAATAAGAAATGCCAACATCACTCACTAAGGAAGGAGAGTGGAAGCATTGTGAGAGATTGTCTGTTAGAACCGCTTAAAGCAAACAGGCAAACAACAAAGATTCTGGCCTAAGCGAGAGCTGGCTGCTGTAAACACAGAGTGACAGAAACTCTTCTACATTCTAGGGAGGGATGAGCAAGGACACAGCCTCGTTAGCAAAGAGTGGCCTCTTCTTCAGGCTGTTCCCAGATGAACAACAGCTGGAAAGCAACCCACTTCACTGAAAGATAATTTAAAAAAAAACAGTTTTATATGAGAAGTTCCACACTAACCTCTAGCCATCAGAGGGATGCCTCAGTGGTTAGGAGCACTTACTGCTCTTGCAGACAACCTGGGTTCAGTTCCTAGCATCTCAATTGCCTGTAACTCCAGTTCCAGGAGATCTCGTGCCCTCTTCTGGCCTCCACAGACACCAAGCATGCATGTGGGCCACAGACATACATGCAGGCAAACACTCACATATATAACATAAAATAAATAGATCTTCATGAAAAAGAATGATATGAAAAAGCAGACCAATCATTTTCCAAACTACATTTTAAATAAAAGAGAAACAGTGTGATCTGATTTTCATACTCATCAACTTAGCAAAAATCAGAGGTTTTTTTAAATGTATATATTTCTAAAATATTGATAACTCTGACAATTGACTTTTACCAATGTAAGAGTGTGAAGAAATGGATATACTTAAAAGATTACTCATGGGAGACTACATTGATAAGCTGTCTAAAGATGATTTGCCCATTAGGATATTAAGCATACATTATGACCCAATTTTTAGAACTAGCGTATGGAAAATACTCATGCACAAGTCCAAGGAGATTTTTCTTCCAGATATATTCAGTCTAATTATTTATACCCATGAATAATGGAAATTACCCAAAGTCCATCAGTAGAAGGATCACCAAGAATGTATATCTACACTCAGGAGGGCAATCCCTTGCTTAAGAACAGGAGAAATCTATTTGTAATGGTGTGGAATGAGATTCCAGACATATTTTTAAGAAGAAAAAAAGAGCAAAAGGCAAATCAGTGTGTGCAGCGTGCTTAACAGTCCATTTGTCTTTGCAGCAGCCGAATATCGAGGTCAGGTAGCTTTATAAAGAGATCTACTTAGAAATATTATCTTTCTAAATTAGCGATGCATTTAGCTCACAGTTCTGGAGGTCTGGTGACATGCTGCCAGTATCATTTCGGTGCTAACAAAGACCCCTGGAGAATGACATTGCCATGATCGGGGAATGTTTGAGAAGGACTGATCACGTGACAAGACAGGAAGCCAGGAAACTATCCAGGGCTGGACTTGTTCTGCCAAGTCACGACTATGACAACTAACACCAAGTCCCCAGGGAACCCCTTTAGCCCCTCCGAGCAGTGCTCCTGTGACCTCAGACCTTTCACTAATCCCAGTCATGGCACTCAACCAACATCTCACAACAAACCACCAACTACACCCAAACAGCAGCAATTCCTCACCACTGATAAAGGCAGGAGGGAAGAAAAACCACTTCATAGCCACACACCAAAGTGTAAATTAAAAGCCTAAAGAAGACACAAAACATAGGCCTGTCCCTCTGAAGATGGAACAAGCATCTAAGATAGCCGTAATTTTAATTACCTTTTCACATTATAAACGTATTAATGCATTATTTGTTGGATAAAAGCAAGCCTTTGAAAGTGGAAACACACTGTATGCTTTACCACAAATGTTTAAGTCGCCTAAAATTCATGTGCTCAGACCTAGCCTCTGATGAGGAAGAGACAGGTTAATAGGTACTGAGGTCATGAGGACAGATTCCTGAAGCTCCTGGTCCTCTCCGCCATGTGAGGCAGTTGTCTGTGAATCAGGAAGGGCCCCGATTAGACGCCTACCAAATCAGCACTCTCCAACACTACAGGTAATGCTCTCCATGGAACCGGCCATGGAACCTCCAACACTACAGGTAATGCTCTCCATGGAACCGGCCATGGAACCTCCAACAACTACAGGCAATGCTCTCCCGTGACACCAGTCATACAATCTTCACAGTCCAAGACACGTCAGGACAGAAAAAAGACCAAGGACATCTGGGATGTGTGACATCACCCAGGGGCCCCACAGACAAGGATGATCAGGAACAAAGTAAAGAAAGTCAAAGGACTGGGCCTGCCTGAAGCTCACAGATGGTAGGTTCCCCAGCCGTGGTGCTGGAGGCAGAGAGGACAGGAAGCAGGGTTCAAGGTCCACCCAGGGAGCCATATCCTTTATCTCTTAAAGGTTCCTCAGCCTCACAAAACACCACACTAGCTGGGTGCTGAAACTCATGAGCTGGTGGGAGAGGTTTCCAATTTAGACCACAGCTCCTGCCTCTACTAGCCGTGACTCCACGCGAAAGGATGGTGCAAAACCCACCGTCTCTAGCGAGCTTTCCACAGATGCCTATGGCCTTTTCAGTGTTTATGAGGTGTGTATGGACCTCACCTCTCCCTTTCCAATTTTCACAACTCATTTTCATCTTAAATATTCTGCTAATTGCTTTCCCTCCCTCCCTCCCTTCCTTCTTTCCTTTCTTTCTTTCTCTCTCTTTGTTTTTGTTTATTTGTTTGTTTGGCTTTGGTTTTCAAGACAGGGTTTCTCTGTGTAGCCATGGTCCTCCTGAAACACCCTCTGTAGACTGGGCTGGCCTTGAATTCAGAAGTCTTCCTCTCAATTGCTGAGATTAAAGGCGTGCGCCACTGCCTCTACCTTACCTCCCTCCCTCATTTATTTCCTTCTTCCTTCCTTCCTTCCTTCCTCTCTTTTTGTTTGTTTAGCTTTGGTTTTCAAGACAGGGTTTCTCTGTGTAGCCCTGGTGGTCCTGAAACACCCTCTGTAGACTGGACTGGCCTTGAACTCAGAAGTCTGCCTGCCTCTTCCTTTGAGTGCTGAGATTAAAGACGTGCACCACTGCCTGGACCTTCCCTCCCTCCCTTTCTCTCTGAGTAGGTGTATGTGAGGGAGGGTTACAGCGGCATGTGCCCACGTTTATCTGGAGGGCAGGTGTCCTTCTCTATTGCTCTCCACCTTATTCTCTTGAGGCAGGATCTCTCCTGAAACCAGGAGCTAGGATGGGGCTAGCAAGCTACAGTGATCCTCCCATCTACACTGTGGGCTATAGACATGAGCAGTCACCCCAGTTTTTTGTGTGGGTGCTGGCAATTGAACCCAGGTCCCCAGGCTTACACATTTTCCCCATTGTATGCTTGCCCCAGCTTTCTTGCTTCTTCTCTGTCAATCCTAATTTCTTCCACGGAGTCATCAGCTCTGTCAGGACAATACACACTTCATCTGCCTCTCTTGGTTCTTTCCCTCACCTGACACAGTTCTGAGTCCTGCACCCATTCCTAAATCCTGGGCAGGACCTACACGCCCATCTGCCCCCTTGCTAACAAAGGTTCAGTGGCCACATCTTGGATCCTGCACCTGGTAACCTAATTTATCTGTCTTGTCTCTGACCCCTTGGCCCATGATTCTGGTTCTGCTCTGATTCCCTTTCTCTTCTGTCAAAAAGTCTTCAGCGAACTATCACCCCCTGTTCTGTTGGCCCTCACCCCCAACACCACTTCTCAGTTTTCAGATGGTTTCAAGGTTTTATTCATTGCCTTCATGTTGTCACTTTGTCCCCTTGGTTTTATCTCTCATTGCTAACTATGACATCTGAATGAAGGGAGGGAGGGAAAGAGAGATGGATTGATGGACAGATGGATGGGTGTCCTGACACACAAATAAACAAAACCACCTGCTGCCTGTGATGGTAATCTTTTTTGAACATTTTATTATTTTTGTATATGGATGGTTTGGCTATATCTATGTATGTGTACCACATGGGTGCAGTGTTCATGGAGGCGGGAAGAGGGCGCTGAATGCCTTGGACTAAAGATGTTTATCAACCATATGTTGAAACTGGAACTCGAACCTGGGTCCTCCGGAAAAGCAGTCAAATGCTGTTAACTGCTGAGCCGTCTCTCCAGGTCCCGAGAGCATTAATTTGGATTTTCAACTTGTTTGGACTGAGAACTTCTAGGTAGTGGTGCAGCACACTGTGGGTGTGTCTGTGAGGGCATTGGCAGAGAGGGTTGACTAGGAGTGAGAGGACCTCAGTTAAACGTGGGCTGCATCATCTCACAGGCTGGGAGGTGAGTGGAACAAAAGGGGAAGGGAAAATCCTCCCTATTTAGACCTCCCTCTCCCTCCCCGCTCACCACCCCCACCCTGTGTTATAACACTATGATATTTGCTTCCCTTCAGTGCCGTATCTTCCTGCCACGATGGACTCAAGCCTCCGAAACCATGAGCCAAAATAAATCTTCCATCCCTTGCACTGGTTTTCTCTGCCCTTTGTCCATGGTGATGCTCATATGAGTTCCCTAGCTTCCGTGGGCCACAGGAACCACACCCTGCCAACTTCCACGTTGCTACTGCCTTGGCCATTGCATTTGCTTACCTTCCCAGGCCTCTATCTAGGCACGCTTGCTTGGAGAGTTTTCAAAATACACTCACTGAACACTTAATATGCTCAACTCTGCGTTTTGAATAAGGAACCACATCCATTAATTGCCTCTCCTCTGGGTCCCTGAAGTTCCTGGGGTCACCTTTTCTTACTGAGTTCTCACAGTATGCCTGGGCTAATCTACTTATGCACATGACCATGTTCCCAGAACTTAAGAGACTGTGACTTTCTATATATGGCTACTTCTCTTTCTATATTTGGCGTCCCACGAGAGCTAGTTTGGTACCTAGTCAGACTCAGTGGGCCTTTCTGATATGAATAAATTCACTCAATTGAATTAAATGTTTAGAAAAAGCACAGATGAATGAAACTATTAATACGGGGTCCAGCACATCCCCGCCCCCCCAGTGCCCTGTCCAGCGCTCTCCACAACATAGACCCACAGTCCGTGTGGCTGACAGACTGACTGATGTGTTTGAAAACAGATAGTGACTCCTGGGGAGAGAGAGGTTTTCATTTGATCAACATGTTTTGGCTTCAAACTCTCCAGCAGTCATGGCTGAGCTTACAAAACCAAAGCAGCAACTGCTTTCCTTCCAGAGCAAGGTTGCCACAGAGAAGGGGCCTGCTGGAGAGTCAAACACTTCTGAACAGATCGATGGAGGCGTATCTGAAGACAGGAAATTCCAAAGGCTTTCCCAGGCTGCCTGAAGGACGGGCCCTATTATTAACCTCCTCTCTGAGGCCCAACTGCTGTTTGGCCTTGCACGACTGAAACCATTTGCTCCAGGGCTCATGTGGTGGCTTTGTAGACCGCAACCACTTCCTAGAAGCCAAATCAGTCTGAACAGTGAGGGCCTTAGTGGTCTGTGGGCTTAGAAGGCGGTTTCCGTGACATGAAGCCGGGGAAAGATGAGCAAACGCAGCAGGCCCAAGAGAAAGAAGCAAGGCCTGCGTTGGGAGGTCCAGAGGCAGCAGTCCAGCCCTGTCCCTTCTAGCAGCAAGACCCCTACTAGCTTAAGGGCTTGCTGGTGACCTGGGGGAGGTGATACCCAAAGACCCCTGTGTAGCCACCTCTAGGGGGCGCTTCCTTTGGTATGCAAGGGCTGCTGGCTTGTGAGCTCTGCTCTCTGAAGTAGCTGGGAGGACCACAGGCTGTGGGTGGACAGATCAAGAGGTCCCCTGTGCCACCAAGACGGAGTTAGATCTGTCGATACTTCCTGCGGATAGTTACTAGTCCCGCTCCATCCAGAGCTGTGCCTTCACCCTGGGAATACAGGTCCCTGAGAGCAGAGGCTGCAGGCAGAGTGAGTGAATCCGCGTCCTGCTGCGATGTCTAGGCTTCCGAGGAGCCACATGGGGCCTGAAACCTGCCCATCTATCCCGAGTCTCCAGCTGTAAGAAGGCGAACACAGGGGCTATGCTGCCTCCCACTGATCATTTACACCTCAGGCAGCTGGGCCTTGTCTATGTCCTGGCTAGGAGAAGAAGGAGAGAAGACCAGGGTTCCAAAATCCTGGAGTCTGAAGGAGGAGGCCATGCAAGCAGGAGAACCTGAATCCAGTCCCAAGAACCCACACACAGACCTGGCTCAGGGGAATAAGGCAGAGAGTAGCCAAGGCTGACACCCCATGTGTTCCTATGGCCTTGGTACATGTGCTACACACACACACACACACAGGCACACACACACAGTATATGTAAAGACCCCCTGCCTAAGAATAATGCCCTCCTATGACAGTATTGCAGGGACCTAGGGTATGATGGCCCACTAGCTCATTGCCAGACCCAGCCTGTTAGAAAGAAATACAGAGAACTAGCGTTTGCCTGGCATGACAGAACCATTGCCCATGTGAACCCACAGTGGTTGTGACTGCATGTATAAGGCCTGTACAACACCAAGCCGGTCAAAATCCCAGCAGGCGTGTGTGTGTGTGTGTGTGTGTGTGTGTTGGTGGTGGGGCTGGTGAAGTCCCATCCCTCACTCAGGAGCTACTGGCAGTGGATAGCCACTGTGCTGAACACTTCTCTGTCAACTCGACACAAGTTCATGTCATCCAAGAAGAGGGAACCACAGTTAAATCAGTGCTCCCGTAGGACTGGGCTGTAGGCATGCCTCTAGGGCATTTTCTTATTTAGTGATGGATGGGGGAGGGCCCAGCCTTGGGCTGGCAGTCCTGTGTTCTGTAAGAAAGCAGTCTGAGCAAGCCAGTGAGCAACATCCCTGTGGGGCCTCTGCATCCGCTCCTGCCTCCAGCTTCCTGCTCTGTGTGAGTTTCTGCCCTCACTGATTTTGATGATGAATTCCCCAAGCTGCTTCGGTCATGGTCCTTCATCTCAGCAACAGTCACCAGGACTAAGACCGATACTTAGAGAGGGAGAATTGGTTTCCTTCAGGAATGTGGTTCCCGAGAGGCAGCTATGCTACAGGAGATGGCCCTCGGCCCATGCACAGACAGACAGCACTAACCGGGTTCAGTGAGTGTAAAATCAGAGTACACGAAGCTGGGAGGAGAAAGGGGTGGAAAGTATAGAACAGGAACATGGGGGGGCGGGGGGGGGGCGGCGAAGGTTAAATTTGACCAAAGTACATTATATGCATGGATAAAATTCTCAAATGATAACAAAAGAATCACAGACACTGTTTACATGCAAACAAGTCAAGTGATGAACAGTACAGTGAAAGATTTAAGCAAAAAGGGAGGAAGGGAGAGAGGGAGGGAGGGAGGGAGGGAGGAAGGAAGGAAGGAAGGAAGGAAGGAAGGAAGGAAGGACAAGGTCAGGGAGCACACTTCCTGGGTACTTGACCTATGAGATCTCCCAGAGCCCTGTGCTCAGAGGGACCCCATCATTTTGTGCTTGGCTGCTCTGGTGTGGGCCCCACATCATGCAGCTCATTCTGCCCCTAACTCTGCCCTTGCACAGCACAACAGCCCTTAGAGCAGAAGTCACCCCAGCCTCATGATTCTCTCCATCCTGGGTTTATTTCCTTCAGTCTATTTTTGTGCATCAGGGAATATTTGAAGAAATGTCCTTAAGTCCAGGCACATATTTACCTCCACACCCTCCAAGCCTCTTTGGAGGTGACTTGAGTGTCGTGTGATCTCCCCTATTATTAGCACAACACCTAGTCAGCCCCAATGCCCCAAACTCCCGTTCTCATGACCTTATATATATTCGTCTCCTAGCAAAAAAGTGGCATGACCCCTAGCCTCAAGAATACTTGGCACAGGTCCCTGCTTCTCAGCTGTATCTATTGTTCCAGTCCAGAGTGACACCAGCTTCTACGTGTCTTGCTGACATTTCTGACTTTTAGTGGGGAATGCCGTTAATCAATCCCCTGAATCTGTTTTGGAAAAATTAAATAGCTCAAGTCAAGGCAAACACAGTAAATAATCCTTCCACAACCCAGAGAGTGGTGGGGGCTGCGGGGACAAAGTGCTGTCCTCTCATTATTTGAAATGCATTTAATTTGCCGCTGGATCTTCCACACCAGCCTAGGGTGCTCACTGGGCACAAAGAAGAAGAAATCAAAAGCTCCTTCGTAGCAAGGGGCTCCAGCTCAAGTGGGAGAAGTGTGAGCCGGTGTGGAGAATGGCCTTGTGGACAGGAATAGCTCTTCCTGTGCTTTAATGTATAGGGATCAACCCTTGAGACAGTTCTGTGTGTATGGGTGTTTGTGTTCATGTGTATGTATGTGTGTGCGGAGAGGACAGGGGACAACCTTGAGTGTCGTTCCTCAGGCTCTCTTCACCTTGTTAAATACATTGCTGTGTGGGTGCACTTGTGTGCAAGTACTGTGTGTGTGTGTGTGTGTGTGTGTGTGTGTGTGTGTGTGTGTTAGGTCAGCAGCTGACTTCAGGAGTCTTCTTTAGTTGCTTTCCACCTTATTCATTGAGGCATGATTTCTCAAACAAACCCAGAGCTTTGCTGTTTCCACTCAGAGCTGGAATTACTGTCAGGCTGCCACACCTACCCAGCATTCCATGAGTTCTGGAAATCCACAGTGGTATGGTATGGAAAAGATTTTATCTGTCAAGCCGTCTCCCCATTTCTGGGGTTGGGGGACAGGCTTTTTCACATGGACTCTAGGGAATGTCTTCTAGTCCCTCCACCAGGATACCAGCTCTGTGACTTACATCATCTTGAACCACAGAGACCAACCCAGCTACAAACTGAATGCCATTAAGTGACCCAGCAGATACAACTGGAGTGAAAGAATTGCCTAGCAGAACCTGCCCCAATCTCTGACCCATACCATTGGAACATTGTGGCATTCAGCTTTCCATGTCTGTGACAGAAATACACAGGCAAGCAATTTAAAGGGACAGGTGCCATGGCCCACAGTTTCAGGTGCTCTGGTCTATGGTCACCTGGCTACACGTCTGCTGGTCTGTGGTAAGGGGTTATATAGAGGCGTGAGAGCGAGGCACAGCAAATCTGCTCATCCCATGATGGAGAGACAGGAGGCAGCAAGGTCACTCTTGATATCCCCTTCAAGGGCATACACTGTCCAAACTTCCTTTCATTAAGGCCCTACTTTCTGAAGGTTCTGCTTTCCCACAGCATCAGAGTCAAGAGCCAAACCATAACAGATATGACAAAACAATGGCAGTTTGCTGATTAAGATAGCTATGCACACAGGGGATGATCTGTAGAAACCGGTAGAGGACACTCTCTAGTGCTGGGGACACAGCAGGCATTTTCAGTCTTCAGAGACTTGCCTGCATTGGGAACGCTGGTTAGATTACATCTTCTGAATGTCCTAGAATGCTGGAGTCCATATCTAAGAATGCACACCCCTGAACTGAACTCACAGTTAGAGATGGGTACCATATCCCTCTGCCCTCTGCCCGTGTGCTTCCCTTGCCTAAGTCCTATCCTGCCTCAATTTTCACATCATTGGACCCAGCTGCTTCCTGCCCATGCTTCATTTTGATGCTTTCTTGAATGTCAAGCTGCAGGTAGCTCGCCTGGGTCTTCTGCTGAAAGACCACTGCTTTTTCCACAGGCCTGGAACAGGCTAAGCTCATTAAATGTGGTTGCTGAGTCCTCTGCTGTGTACCTGAAGGCTAAATTTTACTTTCTTTACTCCTGGAAATGCACCAGTTTTTTTTGATATGTATAAGAGGTAAACACAGGTCTTGGTAGATTTTCTTGTGGTGCTAGAGCTCCCTGGTTGGTGTGGAGATCTGGACCATAGTCCAGGGAAGGATGGCAGAGTGAGCTACCGAGAAGAATTTTAA
This sequence comes from Microtus oregoni, assembly GCF_018167655.1. NCBI lineage: Eukaryota > Metazoa > Chordata > Mammalia > Rodentia > Cricetidae > Microtus > Microtus oregoni. The sequence continues at coordinate 14,345,069 of NW_024543221.1, forward strand.
TCCTTGATGAGAAATTAAGCTAACCACATCTGAGATTTCCCACCTTTTGACCGTTTACTAGGACAGGGTTCTTGTCTTACCCTGGCACCATGATAAAAATACCCTAACAAAAATCAATTTAGGGGATAATGAGGTTATTTCAAATGATGATCCCAGACCATCATTACAGGGATGCTTTGGAATAATGCTCTTGTACATTGTAAAGATTTGTCACTTATATTGGTTTAATAAAACACTGATTGGCCAGTAGCCAGGCAGGAAGTATATATAGGTGGGGAGACCAGACTAGGAGAATTCTGGGAAGAGGAAAAGCAGAGATGCAGTCACCAGCCAGACTAGAGGAAGCAAGATGAGAATGCCTCACTGAGAAAAGGTACCAAGCCACATGGCTAAACATAGACAAAAATTACAGGTTAATTTAAGTTGTAAGAGCTAGTTAGTAATAAGCCTGAGCACTAGACCAAATAGTTCATAATTAATATACCCTTCAACATGTTTTTTGGGACTTAACAGCTATGGGACCAAGTGGGACATAAACTTCTGTCTACACAGGGAGACCAAGGCAAGAACTTCAAGCAGCTAGTCATGTCATATCCAGAGTCGAGAGCAGAGGGGCATGAACCTAACAGCATCCTTGCTTGCAACTTGATTTCTCTGCTCTTACACAGTTCAGGGCTCCTGCCTAGGGAATAGTGCTGCCCACACTGGGCTGGACCTTCCCACGTCAATTAGTGTAATTAAAGTAATCCCGCACAGACATGCTCACAAACCAACTCAATTCAGACAGTCCCTTACTGAAATTTGCCTTCCAAGTGACTCTAGCTTATGTTAAGTCAATAATTAAAACCAACCGTCATCACAGACAGCAAGCACGTCTCTTTGTTGTTCAAACCATTTGTTCTTTAGACCAGCTTTCTGTTGTTAGCAGTCATAAACATCCTCCTATAGGTTGGTAGCCCTCACTCTTGTCTGCCTGCCAGTCATTTGTGACTCATTACCACTGTACCCACGTCACCCCTCCCCTGGAAAGGTAGCTATTGTCACTATAACAAAATATTTAAGGCAGTTTAGGGGGAAAAGGATTCATTTGGGCTTCAAAGGGTTATATATATATATATATATATATATATATATATATATATTATTTTATTTTAGTTGTTGCAAAAAAATTTCCCGTTTCCCTCCCCCTCCTCGCTCACATCGCCCCCTTCCCCCACTCCCCTCCCCCTCTCCTCCTCCCCCCCACTCCATTCCCCATCCCTCTCGAGAATGAAGAGCAGTCCAGATTCCCTGCCCTGCGGGAAGTTCAAGGTCCTCCCACTTCTATCCAGGACCAGGAAGGTGAGCATCCAAACAGGCTAGGCTCCCACAAAGCCAGTTCATGTATTAGGATCGAAACCTAGTGCCATTGTCCTTGGCTTATCATCAGCCTTCATTGTCCGCCACGTTAAGAAAATCCGGTTTCATCCCATGCTTATTCAGTCCCAGTCCTGCTGGCCTTGGTGAGCTCCCAATAGATCAGTTCCAGTGTCACAGTGGGTGGGTGCACCCCTCGTGGTCCTGACTTCCTTGCTCATGTTCTCCTTCCTTCTGCTCCTCATTTGGATCTTAAGAGCTCAGTCCAGTGCTCCAATTTGGGTCTCTGTCTCTATCTCGATCCATCGCCAGATGAAGGTTCTAAGGTGATATGCAAGATATTCATCAGTATGGCTATAGGATAGGGTCATTTCAGGTTCCCTCTCCTCAGTTGCTCAAGGTACTAGCTGGGGACATCTCCCTGGACACCTGCGTGCCCCTCTAGAGTCCAATTAACAAGATCAGAAATGAAAAGGGAGATATAACCACAGACACAGAGGAAATTCAGAAAATCATTAGATCTTACTACAAAAGCCTATATGCCACAAAATTGGAAAATGTTAAAGAAATGGACACCTTTTTAGATAAGTACCATATACCAAAATTAGACCAGGACCAGGTGAACAATCTAAATAGACCTGTTAGTCGTGAAGAATTAGAAGTTGTTATAAAAAACCTCCCTACCAAAAAAAAGCCCAGGTCCAGATGGTTTCAATGCAGAATTCTACCAGAACTTCCAAGAAGACCTAATACCTATACTCCTTAATGTATTTCACAATATAGAAACAGAAAAGTCATTGCCAAATTCCTTTTATGAAGCTACAGTTACCCTGATACCAAAACCACACAAACACTCAACCAAGAAAGAGAATTACAGGCCAATCTCACTCATGAACATCGATGCGAAAATCCTCAATAAAATACTGGCAAACCAAATCCAAGAACACATAAGAAAAATTATCCATTATGGTCAAGTAGGCTTCATCCCAGGGATGCAGGGCTGGTTCAACATATGAAAATCTATCAATGTAATCCATCATATAAATAAACTGAAAGAAAAAAACGACATGATCATTTCATTAGATGCTGAAAAAGCATTTGACAAAATTCAACATCCCTTTATGATAAAGGTCTTAGAAAGATTAGGGATACAATGGTTATACCTAACTATAATAAAAGCCATTCATAGCAAGCCAACAGCTAACATCAAATTAAACGGAGAGAAACTCAAAGCCATCCCGCTTAACTCAGGAACACGACAAGGCTGTCCACTCTCTCCATACCTTTTCAATATAGTGCTTGAAGTTCTAGCAATAGCAATAAGACAACATAAGGGGATCAAAGGGATTCGAATTGGAAAGGAAGAAGTTAAATTTTCATTATTTGCAGATGATATGATAGTGTACATGAGCGACCCCAAAAACTCCAGCAAAGAACTCCTACAGCTGATAAACACCTTTAGTAGAGTGGCAGGATACAAGATCAACTCCAAAAAATCAGTTGCCCTCCTATACACAAAGGGTTCTAAGTATGGGCACTGCATCCCCTTGCTTTGGACCTCTGGTGGCAAGACACATCGCTGCAGGAATGGATGGTGGAAGAGGTCCTTAAACTGATGATGGCCAGGATACAAGATAAAGGGGAACAGGAATGATCCAGGGCCTGAAAATCCCTTCAAGAATATGCCCCCAATGACCTAAAACTCCCCCTAAGGTTCCAACTCCTTTAAAACTTCCAGTATCTTCTGCCCTAACAGGTAGAGGTAACCAAACCTGTACCACACAGCATTGTGGAGACAACTCAGATTGTGTCTATAGCATTGAGATCTATGCTCCTCTTCCCATCTCCACATCCAGATACCTCAGCCTCTTCCAGGGTCCCTGATGTCTATTGCACAATTCAACCAATGCAAACCCATCGATGTGAGTGGGGCCCAATGCTGGTGCCCAGCAGCCATGCTTGATGCTCCTCCCATCAGACATGGAGACACCCCTAACTTCTCCACAGAGGGGATGATGACAGGCAACTGCCATACAGTGGCCCCATGGGAACCCCCTAGATTGATAGTGTGGAGTTAGGAATGTGTCTCATATGAACAGAAGTGAACTCACCCCAAGACGGCTCCACCCCAGAAACACTGCAGAACTGCCTTCTGCAAACTTTGCTCTTTGACCTCACCTTTCACTGACATCAGTAGCCTTGGCTACAGGTTAATTTCTGAGATGATTCCAAACAAAATATCACTAAGAAAGCTGGAGAAAGGTCACATGAGTCATCCCAAGACAGAAAATAATCGGAAACCATGATAATGATTACAGTACGTTGTCTTTGCATAATAACTATGGATCCCCTATGCACTCTGTGACAAGCTCTCAGAATGCCTGTCTGTACGTGAGCTGCTGCAGCTTCATCCCCATTATTGTGACAAACACTTTGGCCATAAACAACTTTGAGGAGAAAGAGGCTGATAAAGCCAGGTCATAACCTGGTCCTGAGCTCAAGGCAAGAACTCAAAGCTGCCAACTTGAAGGCAAGCTTGCTTGCTGTCCACAGAGCATGTCTCTAACCAAGAAATTCACCCACAGCAAAAGGAGTGCCATAGGAACCACGAGGGATACTGCATGCTGGCTCTCAGGCTTGTTGATACTCAGCTAGTGGTCTCATACAGCTCAGAACCACCTATCTGGGGAAGAGTGCCACCCACAGGCACTCAAGATGACACCCAACACTCAAGACAATCCTGAGCAAACATGCCCACAGTTACTCGCTTGAGACTCTTTCCAGGTGATTCTATGTAGTAACAAGTTGATGGTGGGTAAAAGCCAACTGATGCATGCTGCCTCTCACTTTAGCAACAAATAATATGCTAATAGACACACAGCCAGTAAGTGATAAATATAGGCTAGGAAACCCAGGTGTCTGGCCCTGAGCATGGGCTCTGCACGCTTCACACCTGAGAACTCCCTCCTATGCCTCGGTACATGTGCATGCTTTACACACATGGTCTCACTCAGTATTCTCAGTAGGACTGTAAGGAAGATTACCCATGATGCTACTATGGGAAGATTACCCATGATGCTTGGAGGTTGCTTATGCTGCTGACTAGGTGTAAGTTCCACGGGGGTGACCAGACAGCTTGCTTTGTCCCCATCCTCCAGGTTCCTGGTTTAAAATTTCATTTTCAATAAGAAACCACTTTTTAGAAGGGAAAATTACCTAGTACCACTGAATGGAGAAACTTTTTTTTTTCAGTGTTAAAGGGAAAAAAAAAACAGTTGGCCCAGTTTTTCATAGTGGCATGTTGATGAAATGAGCTGTGGAGTGAATGAATGAAATATTTCACAGCAGAGAAATAAATCACGAGGAAGAACCAATTCCCCAGAGAAACAAGGATGCAGAGAGCAATTCCCCAATTCCCGGTCCGTCTCACATCTGTCACCCTAAGAAAGAACCTTCTGTCAACACCTCTTTGATGAAGACTCTCAGCCAGAACAATATCACGTTCCTTAGGGCTCTCCGGTCTCCATGTCTGGTGTTAACACTGCAGAATGCCTTTGTCCTGGTGAGCCCAATGCCAGCACTAGCCAACTGCCCTTCAGCAGGACCCCAGGAAGCGAGGACACTGGGGGCGTCAGCCGATGTCCCCGGTGAGGGCGTGAGGAGGAGTATGCTTTCATTTTGCAGGAATATGGATATTCTCCTACCCAATTCCCTTAAAGACAGAAGACAGAAATCTTGTCTGTATTTTCATGACTCACTTCCAGTATTTACCCTCTTGATGGGGATCCATGGGTAAGCATGGGACCGAGCTGTTCCGGGGCCACAGGTACACAGATAGCATGACACTGGCATGGAGAAAGCACTGAACACATTTTGAAATGAAACAGACTAATAATGGCGTGTTAATTAGCTTTCTGTCGCATGCTAAAATATTTAAGGCAACTTAGGAGGGAAAAAGATTCATCTGGGCTTCAAAAGGTTCTAAGTATGGGCACTGCATCCCCTTGCTTTGGGCCTCAGGGCTGCAGGGGTGAATGGTAGAAGAGGTCCTTAAACTGATGATGGCCAGAAAACCAAGATAAAGGGGAAGAGGAAAGATCCAGGGCCCCAATACCCCTTCAAGAATATGCCCCCAATGACCTAAAACTTCCCCTAAGGTTCTGCTTCCTTTAAAACTTCCAGCATCTTCCAACAGCTCTGCAGGCTGGCAACCAAACCTGTACCACACAGCATTGTGGAGCTAACTCAGATTCTGTCTATAGCCCTGAGATCTACAGATACCTCGGCCTCCTCCAGGGTCCCTGATGTCTATTACACAATTTGACCATTGCAAACCCATCGATGTGAGTGGGGCCCTGCCCAGTGGCTGTGCTTGATGCTTCTCCCATCAGACATGGAGACACCCCTAACTTCTCCACAGAGGGGATGATGCCAGGTAACTACCATGGGAACCCCCTAGAGAGACCCAGAAGTAGGGTGAGCTCTGTCTGCCTGTCATTTTGTGTACTGAGACAGGTGACAGGACACAGAGATAGAAATGAAGCAACAATGTTTCCTGAGGGCGGGAGGAGGACTGGCCTGTGACAAGTGATGTGCGAGGAGGGTAAGGACAGCACTGATCTGTGTGGGTCAGGGACTCTCCACAGCCAGAATCTGCAGAAGTGTATCTCAATCTCAGTAGATCATTCTCGTGTCTTGTCCTCCACAGACCCCCCACTCACCCTGTTCCCCAGTGGGTGTCCACTTTGCACTCTGTGCAACTCCTGAGTGGCCACATATGTCACCGGAAGATGAAGCTTTTGAATGTTGAACCCCAAGGACACTTAATCAGCTAGACACCAATAACCTCTTAGGGCTGCTTCTCCTGTCATGTGACCCTCTTATCTTCTGCCTTGCGCCTACCACACCACCGTGTCTCCACATTCCCTCCCACAAGTAGCTCCTAAGCGCTTGTCTTCTGTCCCATTTCACAATGGTTTTTTTTTCATTTTCTCATGTCCTGTACATTACCAAACTTCTATTATTAATACCCATTTCCTGATTGGATTGTGAAGCCTCTTAGAAGCTGGGGCCCTGCCTCGCACTACTTTCTACTATTTTCCACAGCCTGAGGCTGCAGAAGAAGAGGACACATGGCACCAAAGGGTGAGGAGAAATGTCTGTTCCGAGAGGTCTCACCTTTCTCACGCAGAGAACTAGAGGTGGCCAGTGAGCCAGCTAGCCTCACGAAACTGCTAGCCAGAGGGCATGCCTCCCTCCGCTACCACCCTTTGCAGAGAGAGCTGGCTCCCATAAGTCCCCATGGAGACTGGCAGAGCCATTTCCAATGGAGGCAGCCCGGATGCCTCCCTGGACTCAGTGTACCCTCTTCTCGGGGACACATTGGCTTAGCAGAGGCTCAGCTGGCTTTCGGAATCCCAGCCATTCTCTGCACCAAAGCCCCCAGATGGCGTGTTCTGTGGAGCACACGGTGATGGAGGGAGGCATCAGAAAGGGAAGAAAGCCACCTGGGGCTATGCGCCACCAAATCATTTGTCCCTCTTTCCTAATCCTTCCACAGAATGTCTTGCTCTCAATAAGCATTGAGACAGCCAAAGAAGCCTTCGACGCATGAACTAGAGGCACACTGGTCAGCACAAATCCCTTCCCTCTAATCAAGCCTCCGTCCTCACTCTGGCTGAGTTGGAAAGCTCTTGAGAGGTAGCAGATTGCAGGCACTGAAGGCTGGTGTCTTCTGTTTATCCACAGAGTGGGGACTGGCCAATGCAAGAGCCCTGTACTGTTCCTTCCATGTGCTGCTGGCTCTGCAGGCTCCAAGCAGCCGCCTGGGCGATCTGCAGTGCCAGCCCCTCTCCGGGCTACCTCCCACTCCCCTGGCTTTCTCAGAGGGAGCTGCAAGGGGCTGATCTCCCAGGCAGTAGTACTCAAACCACAGCCTGAGGGAGACATGAGCAGGACACAACCAGAAATTGTCAAAGTGAAACAGGTAGGAACAAAACATAATGCACACACACACACACACACACACAGAGAGAGAGAGAGAGAGAGAGAGAGAGAGAGAGAGAGAGAGAGAGCAGACTCAAGATGCATTCCCTGCTGTGTATGACAATCCCAAATATTTGAACCAAGTCTTGCACCCGACTCAGGGTCTGGACATCAATACTGATCATTCCTCTCAGAACACCATTCAAATGGAACCATCCACTATAAACAAGGCAGAGAGACAAAGGGACAAGGACAAGGGAGACCAAGAAATGAGGAAGAGATCTCCACCTTCCTAGTACAAGATGGGAAGGGGGAAGAGAGAAGGCCGGTAAACAGGCATGGTGCACAAATCTTCCCCTAACGTGGTAAATAAGATAAATGTTCGTTTCCACCGTTGGATGGGACCTTGGCGTTCAGGTTCTGGTCGGAAACAGTTGGGGCGACATTGCTATGGAGGTATGACTCTAGGAATTAGGGTGCTCTTCATCAGTTTCCCTACGCTGGCTTGTTAGTCTTCCAGGTCCACACTCTGCAGAAGCTGTACTGCTGCACAGGGCTCTCCAAGGACAGCTGTTTCCCTGGGGAAGCCTGTTCCCCTCTGGCCTCCTGTCTACATAGTCCCTAGATGGCTGAGGTGAGGAGAACCCGGTCCAACTCTGAGGCCTGGCAAGCTACAAGAGTGTGGATGGGCATGGCTGTGTGTAGAATGGCTTTGTGTCTCCGTAAGATACAGACATAGGCTCAGAAACGAGGAAAAAGTAGACAGAACCTCGCTGGTCTGCTTTGCCCATGGCTGATTCCAGCCCACAGACTGCAGGGCTCCGCGGCTTGTAGCTTTACCCCAAACCCTTGTGTACAAGTAGAGATCCCTTGCCTCTGAGATGGCCACTGGGAGACCTTTATGTTAAAAAATAAGGAGGCCAGTAACACTGGCCAGTGTCAACAATTCTGTCCATTAGGGTCAGAGATAACGAAGTTGTCAGGCATCCAGGATCTAATAACAGCTATATTCTCCTTGACCTTAATAAAGGGGGGGGTATGCTTTTGTCCCGGTTCATCTTGGGTGGTAAGTGGCAACCTCTGCTTTAAGGCTCCACCCTCCTCTTAGCACAGTACCCGAGCCACACTAGGATGGGGCAGGGACCTGAAAAGGCTACCTTCTCATAGACAAATGTCAAACTCAACCTGGGGCTGAGACCCAGGACGGGGAGACAGTGATGCATCTTGGTCCTTGGGAACTTTCTCTGAAGTTACTAAGGTGGAGACATGGTTCCAATCACGTAGGTCAAAGACGGCCCAATGGGAGCTGGAGGTGGGTGGACTCCTGGGTCCTCACACATGAAGTTGGCATGGTCAGGTTCCAAGTGAATGAGAGACCCTATCTCAAAAATAGGTCATCAAGGGATGATATCAGATGCCGTCCTTTGACCTTCTCGTGTATACACATACACACTCAGAAATGCGCCTGTACACACAGGTGTACACATACGCACACTCAGAAATGCACCTGCACACACAGGTGTACACACACAGGTGTGTACACACACACACACACAGACACACATGCAGATACAGCACACATGCACACATATTCACCTGCATACACAGGTGTATACACACACACACACACACACACACACATAGAGAGAGACATGCAGATACAGCACACACACACAGAGATACACACATGCAGATACAGCACATATGCACACATATTCACCTGCACACACAGGTGTATACACAGAGAGAGAGAGAGAGAGAGAGAGAGAGAGAGAGAGAGAGACATGCATATACAGCACACACACACACACACAGAGATACACACATGCAGATACAGCACACGTGCACACATATTCACCTGCACACACAGGTGTATACACACACACACACACACACACACATACAGAGACACACATGCAGATACAGCACACATGCACACATATTCACAGGGATACCAATTCTTTTGCAAGCTTCAATGTTTCTCTGTCCCTAAGGGTGACTCGGCCTTGAAGATGTGTTGATGTCTCAATGACTTCTACCCAACCTGGCTGGAAGAAAGCAAACAATGATGATGGATGGCGTGAGCAGCCAGTGCGACAGCAGGGGACGTGAAATGGGAAGCCTTTGGCTGTCCCTTGTTCTCATTCAGTGGCTTCTGTTTGGAAGACAGCGCAAGGGAGACACCACCTTCTCCCCTCTCTACAGGAGAAGTCGAAGGGGTCTTCGGCTATGTAGATCCTAATGTGTGTCAGAGGCAAAGGCCCTCCCACATGGTTATGTAAGGCAGTCTTGGACCGAGAGCCATGCCTGAATCCAAAAGGAGTTTGGATTTCTTGTAAAGCTATAATTGCTTGGAAGAGACCAAATTTTCCAGAAACCAGATTCAGATAGTATTGGCCTGAGACCAATCTCCACAGCTCAAAGCACGTTACAGACTCTCTAGAGACTTCACCTAGAGTTCTAGAGTTTCCCAATTACTTTTTTGTTGCTGTTGTTGTTTTATTTTTGTTTTTTGTTTTTTTTTTTTTACTTATTTGGGTTGTTCTCTCTCTCTCTTTCTCTGTTTCTTCCCCCCCCCCCCCCCCCCCCCCCCGCAGATAGGGTCTTGCTATGTTTGTCAGGCTACCTTTGGACTCACTGCAATCCTCAGTGTTCTGGAGACTGATGTGTCGTTTATATAGCATCCCTTGAGCTGCATATGGAAACCACTGACCCAGTCACGTCACCGATGAAGGCTACAAAGTAAACGATGGAAGTTCTAGCAATAGACACTATAGCTTAGGTTTCCTGTCTTATGCCCTTACCTCTTCTCAACATCAAATGCCTGAGGGTCTTTAATTCAACTTGCCAAATGCACCTTGATATTGGTAATGACCAGAGTAGTTGACCAACTGTCTGCTGTAAGAGTTCTTACTGAAACCGGGCGGTGGTGGCGCATGCCTTTAATCCCAGCACTCGGAAGGCAGAGGCAGGCGGATATCTGTGAGTTCGAGACCAGCCTGGTCTACAAGAGCTAGTTCCAGGACAGGCTTCAAAACCACAGAGAAACCCTGTCTCGAAAAACAAAAACAAAAACAAAAAAAAAGAGTTCTTACTGATCCAAAATGCAGGCTTGGGTAGCCCTCAAAATTGAGATGGAGCATAGCTCCCAAGAAGGAATTGTTAGACATAGGTAGGAAGGCTCCACTCTACTGAAATTCAGTAGGTCCCATGGGAGAAACCCAAGAATTCATTCAGTTTTTTTGAAAGTTTTCAGCTGCTACTAATACTTCTGGACAGAAGGCTATGCTTGGAACCAAAGACCTACAGGTTCTCTCAATTAGCTACCACCCTGCTAGGGACAGTGTGTTCTCAATCCTCCCTCCATCTAAGGTCTGGTCCATCTGCCTGTCCTCTGCCCTGGCTCCTCACAGGATTCCTCTTTAACCTCTCCCTCTGCTGCTGGAGTTTTCCAGGAGGGAAACTGTGACTCCCAGATATCATTGGCCTCTCCCCCCCACACCCTTCATGTCTCATTCTCGTGATGATGTTTCAACAGGTTAGCAGGATCCCAGCTTGATGGCTCTGGTTGTAAATTTTTTCCTTTCACTGAAGGCTCCAGGAAGCACCAGGGACTTGAAGGCGGGCATGATGAACCCATCCCATAAAAGCCATAGCACCAGGGTAGCTGAGTCCCAAGGAGAAGGATGAATGGGCATGGGCCAGAGTTCCCAAGCAAGCGGGTTGTTTCGACCCTCTTAGTGAGGGCACGGAGAGGACCCAAAGGGTGTGCGTGCGGGGTGACTTCCACATAGCAGGAAAGAAAATGGAGAAGGAACACCCGATCTGGCATCACTACCATCAGTGCTGACAAGTCTCTAGCTTGAAGTGTGGTTGGGGAGCAAGGTTTCAAATCACACATGAGATACACAAGACATTCTGTAACTATCCATGGTGTCAGCCCCCACAGACAAACCCAGAGGAGACTTATCACAGACAGGAAACGCTTCACACATTTGGATGTCACCGTGTCGGTGAACCCCAGCAGATGGGCTCAAGAACAGGAAAGGGTCTTAGCTGCTTCTGTCTGCAAATGCGGGTGACTCCGAGTTGATCTGACCTGTCAGACCCTTCCACAAACAAGCATGGCCCACTGGTCCTGGGGGAGTGAGTGATGTCTGCCTACGTGAACATGTGGATGGTAATACTGTTTTCCTGCCATCCAGGAGGGAAACCCTGAGACAATCACACCCTGTGCTGTGTACTTCAGACCACAATCACCATTCACCATAGGAAGAAACTTCAAGGTCACAAGCCATAGTATATTTTCCTGAGGGAGAAAGGCTGAATCATCCTATAGGAAGCCCTAAGATGGCTAGGGGTCAGGAAACGAGCCGACCGTGTTTCCTCTGTGGGGGTAGATCCTGCATCCCTGCTAGCCAGGACTTCCGCCATGTCTCCACCTCAGCCATGGAAGCAGACAGGACAGTCCCCAGCTGCACTTTGTGACCTCTAAGTCTCAGAGTTCAAGAGCAGAAGAGCAGGTCCTCATTAGCAATGGGAGTCTGTACCTTTTCGTCAGCCACTGGGTCAATACCATTGTCACCCATCATTTCTCCCCTCTTCAGGTTTTCAAATGTTTTGGAATGGTTTGTGTTAAACAGGCAGAGGAGGTAGGAGTCCGAACACCAAATAGAAGCACAGTGTTTTGTGGATGTGGAGAGCTTCACTGTGGCTCAACAATGACAAAGCCATTTTCTGATCATTCCATGAGCAATGGCGCAAACAGAGAAATGCCCAGCATGAACAAATCCGTGGTTGAAAATAAGGCATGGGGCCAGTGAGATGGCTTCATGGGTGAACATGCTTGTCACGAAAGCCCAATGCCTGGAACCCATGGAAGAAGGAGAGGAAGATGTCCTCTGACCTCTCCACATGCACAGTGGCACACACACACATACACACTAACAATAATAATAAATAAACAATAGCAATAACAAATAAAAATTATTTTAAAGTTAAAATAATATGAATCTGATGAGACATAAAATCTTATTAACACACACCTTATAAAACCTAGCTTTGGTGGTTATGTATTCATTAGCCTTAGAATGTATTCAGAATATGTCTTGTTTTTAAAGAATGATAAGATAGCATGTACAGAACAATCTTATTTGTGGTGCAGATGTGTGTGTGTGTGTGTGTGTGTACTCCTACGTGTGACAAATTGAGCCTATGTACAAGCATATAAGTGAATGTCCAGAAAAATATACCGGGAAAGATCTGCTCACAGACTTTCCTCCTAGTCTCCTTTAAATTTCTACCACCCTGGGCTTTGGGTCCTTCCAGAGCCTCCCTGGGAAGGGGTGGTGCCTCACCCTGCTGAGCACAGACTCTAAGACCAAGGGGGAAGCACCGGAATTCTTAGCCTTCCTTGTACATGCCCTAGTATATAGGACCTAGAATTCCTGAGAACCCCAGTGGCCTCCAGCCTGTTTCCAGGAATGCACAGACTCTCCTTACTTCTAAAGATGCTTAGAGATGCCGGACCACAATGCCCTCCAAAAAAAGGGGCAGGCAAGAGGGGTCTGCTTGTGGGAATGCAGATAGAGCTTGCCCATGGGTTGTCTGTGTATGTATACATGCAAGGGTCCTCATGGTAGATGGATAGGCATAGTGACAGACAGGAACGTGGGAGACTAATCCATGAGAAGTGGGGTGGCCAGGGGCTACAGTTCTACCGCAGAACTTCAGGGAGTCCCAGAGTTCTAAATCTGAACCCAGACTTCCAGATTGTTCCAGAGGAGGACAGGATGCTTTTATTTAGCAGTTTGGTACCAGGTTTATAACCTCTAAACATTTAGGCGTGTGGCATGTGTGTATTCATGTGTCCTTTCACCACAGATCAAGCTCAGAAGTGTTAAGGCTGGAACTACTTCGGGTTATTTCAGTTTTTCCCTCTCCTCCCACTTCAACTCCAACTCATCTTCCCCCTTCTACGTCTCCCTCTCTACTTCTCTTCTTCTATCCCTGTGTTCTCACGCTCTTCTACCATATACGAACACATAGCTGTTTGAGCATGACATGTCTCCACAGGCTCACGTGTTTGAACACTTAATTCCCAGTGGATGGTGCTGTCTGGAAGACTGTGGAACTTTTAGGAGGCGTGGCCATCCTAAACATGAGTCACCAGGACACACCTGGAGGTTTATGGTCCAGACAGCCCCATTTTCCATCTTTTCTCTTCTTCTTGATGCTAACAGCTGAGTACAACGTCTGCCACCACACTTCCCTGCCACAGCAGACTGCTTCCCCTCAAACTGTGAGCCAAAGTCAGTCCTCCCTGAAGTTGCTTATTATTAGGGCTTGGGTCATAACAGTGTAAAGCTACTATGTTGACACATTGTACCGAGTTACACGATATCCACATATGGATAAGCACAATCAAATTATGTTAATGAAAAAGTTATATCAATGAAGATGTTAATAAAAGCAGATAAAGAGGGTGGTATAGCAAAGTTTGGAATTATAGCTACTGTATGATTCTTCCAGAATCATACCTAAAACATGTGTATGCACATACAAAAGAGAAACAAACCCACCAGAGTATTGGGTGCGTTCATTTACATCTGAAGAACAAAGTTTCGAAGAGGTTGCTTTTCCCTCTGTAGCATTTGTTTTCCTGCAGTGACCAGGGAGTTCTACATTATCAGGGCACAATGGAGGCCTACAGATCAGAAAACTGAAACCAGAAGAAAAGTCAGCTGTCGTGATGTTCTTTCTCCAAACGAGAAGCAAGCCAGGCAGGTGCAGACCAGCATGGCTGCACAGCCAGACCCCAGCTTGTTCAAGTCCTGGAGGTATCTAACCTGCAGCTCGTGGGCTAGGTGAACCCCAAGATAGACACAAAAATCAGAAGTTTACCTAAAATACTGTGAGGTGTGCTTGTCTTTTATTAACTGGTCGCATGGTTCTGAAGGTGCAGTTTGTAGATGATGTCACGTCATCATGTCAAATGGACACACCTGCTCCACACGTCTACAGGTAGAGAAAGCAGGAGAGGCCCCAGTTCTGTGTTTATTGTCATTATCTCGTAAACTGTGATGGGGGGAGGGGGAATCCCGCTCTGTGTTCCCTGCCTGCTTTTCTCCAAAGTGGTCCCAGTGTAGTTAGGGAGTGGGAGCTTCTTTAGCTTACGGGTTTGTAGCTTTTGTAGCAGGTTAAGAGTCCCAAGATATTGTGAACTGGTCTTAGATACCAGAATTGAAAACCCCAGAGAGCAGTCTCTCCAAAAAAAAAAAAAAAAAAAAAAAAAAAAAAAAAAAAAAAAAAAAAAAACAGAAATCTAACATCCTCAGCTTTCGTTTCTTACCTGCCAAACAAAGATTATTCTAAATTTCCAAATCTTTTTTTTAAACCATAACTATATAATCTATGACTCGCACCTCCTTTCCTTGTAAACTGTGAGCCATTCTCCCATGCACAACACTTGCTGGACTGTGTTTACCTCCAGGGTTTGACTTTTCCCTTCTGAGTGAGTTTGGCTTTCCAGTAAGTTCCTTGAGCAGAAGGTGCAGAGGCGAACACACCACACCCTTTGTGTGACTTCACCCAGCACGCACACTGTGTGGTCAGGAAACAGGAACTCTCATGGCTGAGTGGACCATCTTGGATTTCCTTGGTCGCTAAGAACCAAGCTTTGTGAACCCGTGGACACAGACGGCTTCTGTTTCAGCGTCTCCGTGTGGGATGGAGGTGGTTGTGCCCTCTCATCACTATCGTGTGAGCTTTAAATGAGCTGATGTGCAAGGTGGCCATCACAAGGCCTAGTGTGGTCGTGAGCACCAGCTCTGGTTTCTATCAGCCGTGGAAGCTTCCATTTGTAGGAAAAGTGACTGCCGAGCATGCGTGAGGCCCTGGGCTCCATCACCAGCACTACGCAAGCGAGGAATAGCGGGGCACACCTATGCTCTCATTTGCACTGGGCTGGTGGAGGCAGGAGGATCTGGCATACAAAATTATCCTTGACATCAGTAATTAGCCTCGGGTCAGGATACATGAGACCCTGCTTCATCCCCCCTGCCCCCACCTTTACCTTTCTTTCTCAGAAGTACAGAATTTAATGCCATCTCCAGCACCAGGAAAGCAGTAAGTGCCACACATGACAGTTTGAGACCCCTGAGAACCCCTAACCCAAAAAAATCCTCTTCAGTGTCCCCGACCTGAGCTCCAACCATGCTCCCTCAGACTTGGCTGGCTGCCTTGAACCATACTGGTGCAATAGGAGACAATGTTTTCCCTGTCCACCTCAAGTGGTATTGTTTGTGCGTCCCCTAAGCCTCCTTTGCCAGGAAACAATTTCTTGCAGACCTCAGCAAGGAAGGCACCCAGCAAAACTCCCAATGCACAGCTTTCTCAAGGCCCTCACTTGGCAAATGGGCCCGTTAGGAGTTGAGTTTTTTGCCTCAGACCCAGGAACAGAAGGTGACAAACCATGTCCCTGTGGAGAGATGCGGGCACCGGACAGTTGGAAGCGTTGGCACTGCCAGCGATAAGAGATTAGCTTCCTCAACTGAGGTCCCACTCGGACCCTGTTTGCCAGCCCCAGAAGGCCAAGTGCTCTGCTAAGGAAATAAGATGTTTTTTCTTCTTCACACCCTCCCACACCTTTTGTGACAGTTCTTTTCTGTCCCTTGAGAAATGTGTGTCTTTGTGGGACCTGTCCTCTGCCCTCCTTTTGTGAACATACCAAGCAAAGATCCATTTAATTTTCAACCCTGGTGTCCATCAATAAATTGTCGCTGTTCTGGCTTGGGAGGGGTGCCGCCGCCTTCCTCCCTTGGCGAGCATTCCTCTTGTACAGGGAGTGTTTCTCATTATCTGCCTTGACCTCTGGTGCAAACCTCTTTTCATCCTCTCCTTGGGCTTTTCTTATCATACTTTACACTCCCTCAGCCTCGTTCTGTAAGCGGCCACCTTCTTCTCCGCACCTGGTGTTCTGTCCCTTGCCTGTGTCCTCTGCTATGACCTTCATGATCCCCCTCCCATCGCCCGTCAGAGCCTCGGGAAGCTCCATCCTGGCCCTCCCCAAACCTTGTGCTTCAGCCATTTTGCTTCCAAGTGCTGCCTGACACAGGACAACAGGCTGAGGTGTCAGTGGGCCCAGGAGTGGTCCCTCACAAATACTGCCTATGTGCCCAGTGCCACCCTAGATGAATGAGATAAATGTCCCTCCTCGATCTGGTGAGGTTTATCAACAGGAATGTGATATGCAGCTAGATAGCTCAGGTTGGCCACCCAGAGTGCCCACACCACCCCAAGCCCCGAGAGGTCCCACAGCCCAAGCCTTGGGGCATCACACAGTCACACAGCATCCACCAGAGACCCGTGAACACATGACAGAGCTGGGAGCACCCACAGCCTCCCTGACAGAGCTGGGAGCACCCACAGCCTCCCTGACAGAGCTGGGAGCACCCACAGCCTCCTTGACAGAGCTGGGAGCACCCACAGCCTCCCTGACAGAGCTGGGAGCACCCACAGCCTTCCTGACAGAGCTGGGAGCACCCACAGCCTTCCTGACAGCCCTATCAACAGGCGAGTCAGTCAAGGAGAGAGTGATTTCAAAGACAGGACTCTAGTCCCTGGAAGGAACTGGAGCTTTGCACAGAAACCAAGCAGAGACAGTTCTCAGAAATGGGGCACAGGGCGGGGAGCTGGAGACAAAGAACAAGGTAGAAACACATGTACAAGAACAGGCTGGCACCAGAGAGAGGAACCAGCTGAGTGGAAGATGTGTATTTATAACCAGGAACATCACAGACAACTTTAATGTCTACGGGGGGTGGTCAGTAAATAAATCATGGTCACGTGTGCTGGGGAACACTGAGCAGAGTGAAAACGTTCTCTGTGGAACGGCATGAGAGGAGGAAACCTCCTTAGAGTGCATCAGGTCGGAGCAGCCGGTTGCGAGCTAATTCGGAAAAGAAAGCAACTGTTTGATGCATGTGGTTAGGAGGCACACAGAGGGGAAGGAAGAAGGAAATGGACCCAGATACCTGACTGGACAGCGTGCGGCTGACTTTCATTATTTTCTCTCTACATTTTCCAAATTTTCTCAACTACAGCAGAAAGTATTGCTTGCGTTTCCTCAAGGGGAAAGAAACAAATAAAAAGCCATTGTGCTAATAGCTTTCTTCAAAGCATACGGACCACTTGTCTCCCAAATCAGTTGATTGATTTTCTCTGCAGCTGCAAAAAGTTAGCAATTAGGCAGTAGGACTGTGGGAGTGTAAGAGACACTGCCAAGGCCTTCCTAAAATGAGGACAGTAACAGGGTTGCAGCCTAGAGCCCCACTGCGGTCACCCCTTGTCATGGCTCGCTGCCCCTTCTCTTCCCCTAGCACTCCCCACTCCCGTATGGCGCAGGAACTCCTCAGAGCACTTCCGAAGCTCTGGGTTTCTGGTGAGGGTCACCCAAGAAGTGAGGTCGGAAGCTGCTGCAGCACTGCCCTGCTAGGACCAGGGTGTGGAGTCTGCAGCCAGCAGTCCTTCACGCGGTGTGGTTCCGGACTAGCTGTGTCTCCTGGGCTTGCTTCATTTTTAAAGTGGAGACGAAAACCATCAGGTGTCATGGAGCGCTTTAATCTTAACTCCAGGGAGACAGAGGCAGAAGGATCCCTATGATTTCTGGGTCAGTGTGGTCTGCATAGTCTAGGCCAGTTAGGACTACATATGAAACACTGTCAGAGATAGATAGATAAATAGATAGATAGATAGATAGATAGATAGATAGATAGATAGATAGATAGACACAGAGAGACAGAGACAGAGAGACAGACAGAGAGAGAGACAGACAGACACACAGAGAGAGAGACAGACAGACACACAGACAGACACAGAGAAAGAGAGACAGACAGACACACACAGAGAGACAGACAGGCACACAGACAGACAGACAGAGAAAGAGAGAGAGACAGACAGACAGACACACACACACATACATACACACACACAGAGAGTAAGAAATTAAAATAAAATAAAAAATGAGTAGCATCTGCCCTTGTGATGGCTCTTGTGATGGCTGCACTATCTAATGGGGCAAGTCTTCCCGGCTGTGCCGGGTAAACCACACACACACGTCAAGTTCACTGTTACCACTGATAGCTGGAAAAGCTTGGCTAACATACCACATGCCTCTGGAGACTCCTAGAGTTCTCAAACTCCATAAAAACCTACCACATTCCACACTCCAACAGGGTGGGTAAGCATTCTCACACTAACACACCACATGACTTGATCTCTCTGGGCACAATGGGGGTGTGTCACCCTGAGCGTCCCATTCAGAGAATTCTGCAAACTATTCCCCAGACTCTAAGCACAGGGAACGAGAGACATTCACGCGGAAAATCCCTTCCTAACTCTACTTGGCATCTCGTATTTGCAGCTGGGACCTTCATCTACCTCTGCCTTCTGGAGCCCCTGTTCCTCATCTGAACCTCAGGTCACGACTGAGTGGAGAGGATGATTGAAAAATCAAGTCTATGGCGGCCTCTTCTGAGACACGGAGGAGCCTCCACGAAGTCTGCAAAACGTCATTCTCTCACTGTATTTACAGACCTTATGCTGAAAGACAGGGAGGGAGGGAGGGAGGGAGGGAGGGAGGGAGGGAGGGAAGGAGAATGAAATGAAGACCACACTTTTTAGTAGGGATCGGAATTATCTCTCGGTCTACCTCCTAGGAACTACATAAGTAATTAAACAGACGCAGTCTCTAGACCCAACCAAAAGAATTCATAGAGAAGACGCTCTGCCGTGGAGGGTGGAGTTCTGAGGACTCTTGGTCATCAATCAATTGTTCCCATAGAAAGCATCCCACCCTCTGAGAGCCATGTGAGGTTCTGGATGGAGCTGTCCCCATCCCAATGCCCCCAAACATCTGTCCTGTCCTCCCCTCCACCCCAGCCAGCTTCCTTCTTTGAAGACCCCCCAACCAGTGGCTCCCGAGTCAGCCTCTGAGCTGTACGATATTCTTTCCAAATTCAACCGCCTCCTGAGCCAGCCTCCCAGCCAACAGCTTTCTGCTCCCACTCGAGTGGCTGCCTGACTCTGGAAATCACGTGTTCACATCCCAGGATTCAGTCCTAGTCCCTAGCCCTTCCCTGGTTCAGAAGCTCCTGTCCCTAAACAGAACTGTCCTCACCAGTTTCCGAGGCTTACAAAGCAAGGCCCCGGAACGTGTGGCTGTTTTCTCAGGCCTTGACTCTCTGACATCCACTTGTGTATCTTGAAGATTTTCTTTTAATGACATATAAACATATTCAAGTAAAATAAAAGCAAACAGGGGCTATTGTTTCAGATCTCATTCATTGTGACTGAATTAGAACTTTGTTTCAGAAAAAGAAAATATGTATGAACCAAGTGTGGTGGTACATGCCTGTAATCCCATTACTCAAGAGGTAGAGGCGGTGGGGGAGGAACATAAGTTCAAGGTCATCTTCAGCTATACAGTAAGTTCAAGGCCAGTCTGAGACTCACAAGACCCTGTCTCAGAAAAATAAATAGATAAAAAGATCAGGGAGAAAAGACAAGAGGGCTGAGGATAGAGCTCAGCTGGTTGAAGGGCTTGCTTTTCAAGCAAGAGGATCCCAGCTCCATTCCCCCCCAAAAACACAAATACAATACTTGAGGGTGGAGGTGCGCACTTATAATCTCAGACCTGCTGAGGTGGACTGGTCTTTCAACGTAGGCTAATTGATAAGCTAGACCAAGACCCCTGCCTCAAAAACAAAACAACAGCTCCTACAACACCTGACACCCAAGGTTTGCTTCTGGCTTCCACACACACATGCCTACACAGCTACATACATGTGTACACACACACACACCACAAAAGGAAGAAAGAAAAAATTAAATTGCCTTTGGGATGTCTCAGTTGCTTCTGAGAACCCCAAATCTAGCTCCACGTTGGGGTATTGGGGTCATCATCTTCAGCTTTCTGGTTCTTGCACTGTGACTTCCTTCCATCTTGGAAACCAGAGCGTCATCTGGGTGCCTCGCAGATAACATCTGCACCTTATTCTCCCTTCCAACCTGGGCTAGCAGCAGTCCCTAGGTTTGGGACAAGCCTGACTGATATTTGGGGCCGTATAACGCTTCCTTCTCCCACTGCTACAGAATGTATGAAACGAATCACTTCACAGGTTGTCTAGAGAGAAGATTGGGTCAGAGCATGGTTGCGGAGGCTCCAGTCTGTGGTCAGCTGGTTCTGCTGCTGCTGAGCCTGTGGTGAAGCCGAGTGCCATGGCAGGAAGCATTGGGAGAGTAAATCCATCCATGTTACTGTGGTCAAGGAGAGAAGAAGGTGGGAAGAGGCTAGTGCCCCATTGTCTCCTCTAAAGGCTTAGTTCCAATGACCTGGCTTCCCTACACTTCATCCCATCTCCTAAAGGTCCCATCGCTTCCCTATAATTCTACAAGCTGCAGACAAAACTTTGAACTCATAGCCTTTGGGGGACATTTAAAATCCAAACCACAGCAGGCACGATGGCTCGCAAGTATAACCAGTGCGCTCCAAACACAAATGCCTGAGGATGGAGAGTTGAAGCTGAGCCTGGGCTACAGAGCAGTACTTGGTCTAAACAAAGAAGTTAAACAGAAAAGCCATATTTAGAAGTGCTATGGGGACTGGAGAGATGGTTCAGCAGTTAAGAGAACTTGCTGCTCTTATGGAAGACTCGGGTTTGGTTCCTGACACCCACATGGCAGCTTACAACTATCTGTAACCCCAGTTCTAGGGAATCTGACACCTTTTTCTGGCCTCCGTAGGATGAGCCGTGTATATGGTACACACACATGCAAAACACGCGTGTACACTTTTTAAAAAATGCAGTGATGGAAAAAGGCTCCAGAGGACCATGAAAATACACTTCAGTATACTGCTCATAACTGGAGTCAGTGCTCAACTCTGAGACTCCATCCCACAGGAAATGCTAAAGTGAAAAAGATCCTAACTAAAACTCCAGTTCCACTCATTCATTCTGTTGTCTGCTTACCAAACATCACTGAGTAGCTAATTTCGACCACACGTGGCATTAGGACTGTCGCGGGTTTTGTGGCGATACATACTATTTAAGATCTGAGCATTTCAAGCCAGAATACTGGTGTGCTGCTGGCTGGCATTGAGGAGGAGGTGGGACTTAGGGATGACCCCAGTGACCTCAAAGTGAGCACAGGTGGGAAAGCGCTCGCCTTGCCAAGTCCCAAGCTGGGAAGCCTTTCCTCATCACTTAAAACCTTGTAGGGAAGAAAAGACAAAAGAAAGAATCAAGAGGAATGCAAACTATTCCTTCTGACTTGGTTTCCCCATCCCCACAGCTTGGAGTGGAAAGTCACAGACAGAATGACCAATGGAACCTCCTGACTCACGGCCATCCCCACGTTTGAATCATGATACTTCACAGCTAGGACAAGGGACAGATTTGAGTTGAAAAAAATACCACGGAGCTGCCAGCCTGAGCAGATTTCACTCTGATGGAAGATGGCAACAATAAGACAAAAGACAGATTTTTGCCTTCAAGAAATTCTCTCATCACTGCGGCCGGAGACACAAAATTTAAGGGAAACATTCATTGTTTTCCTACTGTTTGGAAATACAGAAGAAAAGAAAATCTCGCCATTACTCTCTCCCCCCCCTCTCTCCCCCCTCCCTTCTCTCTCTCTCTCTCTCTCTCTCTCTCTCTCTCTCTCTTCCTCTCTCCCTCTGTTTGTCTTGTCCCATTCTACAGAAGTAATATTTTTTTTTTTTTTGCCGCACTAACAAATGGCTGGCAATGAGTCTTCTGGTGCCTGGAACAGAGGAAGGGGCCCAGCAAAGCCAAGAGCCTGCGTGGGAGACCACAGGAAATTGTAAAGCTGCTAAGAAAACAGAGGCCCCTGACAGGCAGCCTTCACAGCGTTAGTCTCTCAAATACGATGAAAATATTATCTGCCTTATTGATCACAAGCTCCCTAAATAGAGCAGAGCTGTTTATAACAAACTCAACCAGTGACTGCGAACGTGTAAAACAGCAACGGGATAGCCTCGCGGCCCAGCTGTCTACTGTCAAACACCACACGGGGCACAGAAAGTGTAGCGCATTGATTTTCGATGTTTGGGGACCCACAATCATCTGAAATACTACCAGATCCTAACTGCAAAAATCAGCCTTCTTCAAAGGGTCAAAATCGTTTATTCCCAGGTTATTTTTCTCTCCCAGGATAGTACTGATGTTTTTATTTTTCTCTAATTTTTCCATTTTCCTTAGATAAATGAAGGGGAGTGGGAAAGTGGAAGATTGTTAAGCCCAACGCATGTTGTACTTTATGGCTTATGTGCACCCCCCCAAAGACAGAGAGTCACTTGTTCCAAATCTCCCTAGGTAACCAGTAGCAGGGCTTGAAGTAGAACTTGGTTGTCATTCGTTGCCCTGAGGAAGTAAGTTTGAAAAATGGCCCATGTGTGGATGGGTTGAGTGGTTTTTGTAAAGAGAAGCCTTCTTTGTCAACAAATTTCATTTCATCTGTCAGTTTGATTGGATTAAGAAAAACCTAGGGAGGGACCAAAGCAATGGCTCAGGGATTCGGAGCTTTTGTTGCTCTTCCAGAGGACCCTGGCTTGGTTCCCAGCACCCACATCATGGAACTCCAGCTCCAGTGGATCCAGTGCCCTCTAATGGCCTTCTTGGGTGCCTCGTACACACGGTATGCACACAAATACATGCATGCAAATAAAATGGATACATAAATAAATGTCTTTATTAAAGAATACCTAGGGCATTAATGAGGCACACAGCTGGGTGTGTGGGGGGGGGTTCTAGAGATGGTTAATTGCATGACAAAACCTGCCTGAGTGTGGGCAGTGCCATCCCATGGGCTGAGGTCCCAGAATGGATAGAAAGAGAGAAAGGAGAAACATGACTGCCACCAAAACAATTCTTTCTCTGCATCTCGATCTTCTGAGATGTGAGGTGTGCCAGGCACAGCGTCCACCGCCAGGAATATCACCATACCTTTCTACAGTGATGGAGCCTACCACCCTCTCTAACCAGGGTAATCACCATGCCTTCCTACAGTGATGGAGCCTACCACCCTCTCTAACCAGGAGCATCACCATGCCTCTTTACAGGGA
Organism: Microtus oregoni; assembly: GCF_018167655.1. Lineage (NCBI taxonomy): Eukaryota > Metazoa > Chordata > Mammalia > Rodentia > Cricetidae > Microtus > Microtus oregoni. The sequence goes on from NW_024543221.1 coordinate 14,368,554, forward strand.
TGGAGTCTACCATCTTCTCTAACCAGGGGAACTACTACATCTTCCCTACAGTGATGGCACCAACTAACTTCTCTAACCAGGAGCCAAAAATCAATTTTTCCTCCCACAAGCCATTTTTTATTAGGCGTTTGGTCACTGTCATAAGAAGGATGAGGAAAGAAATAAATATGTGAAGATCGCACACCCTTTAAGGAAGTCAGAACTCCCACCAGCAACCCTGACTGGAACATTCCCCACAGCCTCTTGTGTCTGCCACTTGGTATGCACTGGTGGTGCTACCTGGGGTTGTCATGTAAAACTTCAGACATGAAACCCAGCTGGGTTGATGGGCTGGACCTTGGAGGTGGTGTCTGCCCCTGGAGTCCCCCTGATTTCTCTGCTTTCTGTGTGCCACCACAATGTGGCCAACTCCTGCGACCTCCTGGCTGACACTGCCTAGCCATCTTACCTTCAATAGCCTGATGAACTATATATATCCTCTAAAGCTGTGAGCCAAAATATCCTTCCCTCAAGATTCTTCTAGGGATCTGATTACAGCAACTAGAAAAGCAGCTATTACACCTTCCTGTTGGGGCATGGGACAGCCTCACTGCCTAAAGATTCCTACAGCTCTGAGGGTATCTATAGTTTGAAGTACAAGGATGACCCTCCTCACGTGGTTCCTAGGAGGTTGTTTCTAAAAGGTGTTGCTGTATGTGTGCTGGGGTGTGTGTATGAGTGCATTCATGCATATGTAAGCTTTATTAAAAGTCACTCACTCTTATAGTAAGCCAGTGTCCCTATAGCCCTGCACCCTAGCTGCCTCACTTGCCTGACCGGTCCCCACTTCTCATCTCTCACACTATTCTATGAGTAGCCTTCCTGACTGACAACAGGGGGATGAGTCCTTCAGACAGAACTCAGGGCTTCTCTGCCCTCAGTAGACACAGCTGCTCTTGACGTACTGACAAGACATATTCAGGTCTCTAGGAAACAGACCTGACGGCACTGTAAGTGTTATGGGGGGGGGGTGTTACTAGAATGGCCTACACCATGGAATCGGGCAGTCCAACAACGCAACGGCGTGATAAAAAGACCAAGACCCGGTAGCCTTGTCCCCAAAGAAGCCAGGTACCTCCACTGTATCCATCTGGTCCTTAGTCCATGCTGGAAGTTTGGAAAAAGCTGGAGTCTGCCAGCCAATGACGGTAGGGGCCACAGCTGTGCTAACAAGATGCGGTGGCAGGCAGGTAGGAGAGCGTTCTGAGTTTCTCTTTCGCCTTCATTACTTTTCTGTTGCTCTGATAGAACACAAAGACCAAAGCAGCTTATGAAAAAACAGGCAGTTTATATTGCCTTATGGTTCTGGTGGATAGGAGTCCATGATGGAGGACAAGATGTAACAAGGGGTAGGCATGGTAGCAGCAACAGAAAGCTAAGAACTCGCATCTTCAAACTACAAACATGAAGCAGAGAGGGACCTGAAAGGTGAGGATTTCTATTGTCAGAGCCTGCCCCAGTGGCATCCTTCCTCCAATAAGACCACACCAACAGCTCTCCAAAAACAGTGTCACAACTGGGAACTAAGTGCTCAAATGTCTGAGTCTATGGGGGTGACAACGGGGAAGACACCAAAGAAGAAGAGACAAACGCACACAGGGAGAATTTACATGTCTAGTGCAGAAGAGAACACAGTAGCAGGCATAGTGCATCCGTTCTCCAGTTCAGATGAACCTAGTGGGCTCTGGGTCCGACCAGGCTGAGAGTCCTCACCCTGGCCTAGATTCCTCTTGGAGCAACCTGCCCACCTCATCGCCATGATGCTGTCCCCACAGCCATGTCAGCTGATGGACAGGATGTGAACAGACTTTAAACATGTGATGGGCGATATCCTTATTGTTTCACTTGCTGTGTATCTCCATGTTTAACTCCATAGCAGCGACCCCATGCCATCTTCTCTCAGCCCAGTGCCCACTTGCAAAACACTCAGTGGACCGAGAGCTGGGTGTGGTGCTTCAAACCTGTAACCACAGGTTATCATCTATGGAATAACTTTTCCTCCAGGGCTAGAGATCAAATCCGGAGCTAGGCACATGAGAGGCGACAACTTGCCACTGGCCTGCACCCACACTTCCCAGTTCCATTTTGGGGGGATTAAAAACGCCTGAGCATTGGGGATATGTGCAGTTCATGTCCACGTCCGCATGCAGCTCACCTTCGGCTTCACCCCGATTCCCCGTGAGATGCTGCTGGCTCAGCCTCTGAGGGGTCAGAAGAGACTGTGGTGGCTGCATGGGGAATGAGTGGGGTTCCATGACAGAGCCGACGGCTCTGAAAGCAGCTGAGGGGGCTAAGAGCTGAAGACCTGTGTCCAGCCCCCATGGGCCAAAAAGGACACCTGTGTGCCTGTCTGCTCCTTTCTCCTGCTGGCCCTCTGCAGAGGAAACACTGCTGTAATGTCCTCTCGGCACAACAATGAGGAGAAGCGGACCCGAGGCTGTCTCATCACCTTTTCCTCTGCCCTAGACTCTGCGAGGACTGGAGTGTAAGCATGAACTCTGTTTTGGAAGGTGCAGGAGGAAGTTGCTGTCGTTAACCCGACATGGGTCAGTCACCCTGGGCTCTAATGGATGGAGCTGGAAGTTTTAACAGGAAAGGAAAAGAAGTTTTCTGACCCATGAACTTGAGTCTGCGTCTGGTGTCCTGTGTCCGTCTCAGATAATACTGGAGCGATGCCTTCAAAGTCAGCACAGAGGAAGAGGCCGGGGTGGCCGTCTGTAGGTGTCATTGCAGCCACAGAACAGAGGCCACCTTTATTTCAGTAAACAGGAAACTTTTGCTCTCACAGCTTCAGATGGCAAATAAAAACCTATCGCTCTAGACTGGCTCTCGCTGCTTCTGTTTCAACACCACTCCAATCCCCGAGATCTAAGAGAGCTACTTTATATACATTTTCTTCAACAAAAACCTATGTCCACACTCTGACCTGTCCTGATGGTACAAGATTCAGCCCCAGTTGCTGGGAAGCCTGAGGCGGTGTGACGGCAAACCCAATAAGGTCTGCCTAGGCTATGGAGTGAGCTTGAGGCCAGCCTGGGCAGCTTAGCAAGACCATGTTTCAATATTTAAAATGTAAAAAAAAAAGGAAGGGACAAGGAGATAGCTTGGTGGCACAGCATTTTCATGCCCCAAGGTCCTAATTTAAATGCCTAGCATTGAGGAAAAATAAAACCAAGCCCACAAAAGTGTAACCCTGCTACGATCTGGGCAGGACGGGTCTCGGTTTGTTGTCTTTTCCACCATCCTTGTGCCTCCCATACTGACACCTTCCCTGTCTATCTCTTCCCACCAGGAAGACTACATCCCATTGGGCGAACATCGCCATGCCTTGAGAACCGAGGATACATTTTGGCACACAAGCCTGGTACTTAGAACAGCATCCGCATGCTTGTTAGGGAAACGTTATCTAATCGCATTGTAGGAAGTAATTAATAGATTTTCCTATTGTTACAAATCCCTGATTAACAGCCAGTTCTAAATTACCAGTGAGGAAACTGCAGGAGACCCTTGCCTCGCCTCTTAAGAACAGCACTGTCAAATAAAAATCAAAGGCAGCCTCATGGTGATGGGAAAATTCCTAGTAATCACAACTTGAAAAGTAATGGTGAAATTAATTTTAATTGCCCTGTGTCTCCAAACCCTGACATCCCAATATGTAATCAACGTAAACTTATAAAGGAGATATCTGATCCCCTTCATGCTAAGATTTTGAAATCGGGCATGCAATCTTTCTCTGAATATCAAGTTTTCGTTAGTTAAGGTCAAACGTTAGTGAAAATTTCTGATGAGGATAGCTGTCTAGAGGGGTTTGGCCTGCTTCCTTCCACATCGGAGAACCAAAGCCAGGACAGGGCGACTCTCCCCACCCCCCAAAGTGTCTGAGCACACTGGCAGGGGTGGGAACAAAGAAGCTGTAGGACAGGGACACGCCAGGGCCTCCTGAAGAAAGGAACCAACACACAGCATCCACTGCCTCATCTCAATATCGGCCCAGAATAAAGAGGGACTGTGTGGTAGAGGAAACACGAGAATCTACCAGCAGTTACACCCAGGTAGACGGCCAAGTATTTTCTCCTGTGAGGTGCACAGTCTTGAGCTCAGTTTGAGGGGCTGCCATTTCATAAAGCATTGCCCCAGAAAAGTTTCCAGACTGTGTTGAGACCCTCTCAAACCAGGTGCCTGACGCTACCTACGCCTGGTCTTACTGGGGTGGTCCAGCCCTCACGCTGCTCATGGGAACTCATCAGCCACTGACCATACGGTAACTGCACCCCAGCTGCTGGTATAACTCCACACCTCATGAGGCTATGGAGACACCGGCAGATGTCTCCAACACCAATGGAGGTGTGGAAGCATGGTGGACACTGTAAAGAAGACCCCAATTGCAACCAAAGCCAGCACAGCATCACCACAGCACCCTGAGGCACAGAGCTGCTATCCAGGGAAACCCTTCCAGGGGCTTACTTCCTACATCCCGCTCCCTCTAGGTCTTCCCAATATGACCTGCCTGCTCCTCCGTCACTTCTACCTGTTTGAGGGCCTGCAAGCCGAGTCCGCCTCAGCCCCAGTACCTTGCCAATGCCTTTGTTGCCGTCTGCCATGCTTGCCCCAGGGATTATTGCCTGGTCAGTTTCTTCCCAACAAGTATGCTGCCTTGCCCAACTTCCCGCAGTCATTCCCTCCCGCTCCTCACCCAGGCTCACACCCTTCCAGGATTCTGTTTATGGCCTGTGTTTATTCTCATGTGCATGTGTGCATGTGCATGTCAGTTACATGCAGGCGTGTGAGGGTACACATGTGAGCATGTACACATAGTAGCCAGAGGACATCGCATGTCATTCCTCAGGTGCCATCACCTTCTTCTTGATACAAGGTCTCTACTGATAGGGAGTCACCAAGTAGGCTAGCCAGAGAGTCCCAGCCGTTTGCCTCTCTCTGCCTCCCCAGGGCTGCTATGATGGGTAGGTGCACCCACCCACATCTGGCTTTTCCTTCCTCTGATCTTACAGTTGGCTTTGTTGAGCCTTTGTACGTCACTTTCTACAACCTTGTGTTTGAGTCAGTGCTCTCTTGCTGTGAAGGGTCACCACGACCACAGCAACTCTTATAAAAAGGAAGCATTTAATCAGGGCTGTCCTACAGTTCAGAGACTTAGTCCACCACCATCATGGCAGGAAGCATGGCAGCATGCCGGCTGACATGGTGCTAGAGAGGGAGCTGAGAGTTCTATGTTTGGATCTGAAGGCGGCAGGGAGAGAGGGACACTGGGCCTGGCTTGGGGTTTTGAAAACCTCAAAGCCCGTCTCCAGTGACACACTTCCTCCAACAAGGCCACACCTCTTAATCCTTTCAAACAGTGCCACTCCCTGGTCAGTCAATGGGGGTCATCCTTAGCCAACCCACCACACCGTGCTCAGATTTTCTTCCAACTATTTGAAACTATGTGTTCACTAGTTGAGTTTGCCTCTTCGCTAGAAGACAAGCAGGCTGCGTGTTTCATGTACTAACCATTGTATCTCAGGCCCCAGGACCGCAGCACAATGGACATTCTTAACTAATATTTCCAGTCAACGAACTGGGATCCCATGTAACTCACAGTTGCTAAAATCAAAGACCTACTAGTGAGTGCAAAGGGAAAATCACAGTCCACAGTCATCATGAAGCTGCTAAGGCAGTTAGGGTGAACTCTAATGTCTCTAGAGACACAGCAACACACACACACACACACACACACACACACACGTGCCACCGGGGCAGGGCCACTGGGCTCACACCACTGCTGCCTCACAGAAATATGGACCTAGTATCATCTCGAGCACCAATTTTATTTAAGAAAAAATAGACCTTTGAGATTTCAATAAGGTGAGAAAGTTGGTGCTTGGGAGGTGGCTCAAGTAGGACCGTGCTTGCCTAGCATGCTTGCACAAAGCCTTGGGTTCAGTCACCAGTGCCACATAAAGCCACAGTTGTCCACTCTTGGCACACGCCTGCCATTCCAACACTGGGAGTGGGTACAGGAGGATCACAAGTTCAAGGTCATCTTGGGGTATATAGTGAGGTCCAGGCCAGTCGTATATGAGACCCTGTCTCAGGAAGGAAGGAAGGGAGGGAGGGAGGGAGGGAGGGAGGGAGGGAGGAAGGAAGGAAGAGGGAGGTTTCTCAATAGTACTAAGCTTTGGTTAGACAGGGCTATGGGTTTTGGGTGCACTGTCATTTGCACAATAGCACCGTGACTTCGATAGTGGCTATGTACCAACTATGGATCTTTGCACCATAAAGAAGTGGTAAGTAATTGAGGAGGTAGAGCTTCAATCTGATTCCACAATGTGTAAGTGTGACACATATCACATTAATACACACACCTTGTGCTTTTCTCTATCAGTTCAAATTTTAAATATCAATCTAAAATGATAAGTCGAAGCTTCTAATTATCACAACTGTGCAATTGAAATAAAAGGCCGGATATACGCATCCTGCCCGTGTTCATCTCTGAATCCTCATGCCTTTGGTTTGCTTTTGATTTCTTCCTGAATTTCAACCAAACCTTTGACAAAAAAATAACCTGCAACTCATAATTTTCTCTTCACTTCTGCATTCCTCTTTTATTGCTCCCTTCAGCTCGGTAACTCAGAAGTCATCAGAGCTTTGAATAGAAAATCTATTGACTTCCATCTCATCTTTGATTATTTTAAGCCATGGAAATCAGTCATGTGGTGGGCATTAAAAGGCCCCACTCTGATCTCCTGTTGAGAGTGGAGGATAAGACCCGGTGCTCTGCAATGGGGTGTTACAAATGTTCTCAGGCCCTACTGGGGACTGTCACTGTCTAAGCTGAAGAGACATGCCCCCAGGTCCCTGTCCTGTTTCTCCAACTCAGATGCTCAGAGGGACATCCTAGTATGCTGGTCTCCGTTGCTTCTCCTGAGCCCTCAATCCCATCTCCAGCACAGCCCAACTTCTCCCTCTGCCTACACTTGTTTCATAGGTGTTGCTCCCCAAAGCGATGCCTGGTTGACCCCCGGACACTTAGCCGGGGGACCCTGAGTGGCACTGTTGTGTAAGAAGTCATTTTGCAGCTGGTCTTCTACTCGGCTGGCAGCAGGTCCCTATCCCTGGTGAAGGGCAAGATGCAGAGATCTCCTGCTGCCAGGCAGCAGTGAGGATTTGAGGACCCTCTTGGTTGTCCTCGTGGAAGGAGGTGCATTGCCCAGGGTGGCCCAGGAGACATGTGGAACACGGAGGGAAATATAGTTATGAGAATAATTTTATTTGCTGACCCTGGGGAAACTGAACCGAGGCTTTGGGGAAAGTGCCTGACACCTTCAGTTTCTCATGTGTTAAGATAACAGGGATGTTGCCCCCGACTTCATGCAGCGTTATCTGTTGTAACAGAATATATGCAGAGAGGGATATGTCAACACGCAGATGACATGCTTAGACATCCCATGGCTCTTTCTTGCCCAGCTTTAACAGTTAAACCATAGAGCAGTTGCCGTCTGAGGAAGGCTTTGAAACTCATCTTTCAGTAATGTCAGCTGGGGTCATGGAGCCGAAGGCCAATTGAGACCAACAGAAGCATCAGCCAGCAGAGAGGAACACTGAAATACAGTGGGCAGAGCTAGCCACCGTGCCCGCTGCAATGGCATGGACTGCAGCTTTTGGCTGACTCTCTTCTTTGAGGTTATTCTCAGGAGGAGAGGTCCCTGCAGTCAGGAGGAGCTGCTCCCAGAACACACAGGAAGGGACTCTGAGGGAAAATGGACTGTAGCATATGCGAGGAATCTACTAAGACTGCACCAGAGCCTGGGGCTTCCCTGCGACCCCTTCTCCCCTACCTTCTCTCCTACACTGCCATCAAAGCTCCTGTCTGCTTCTCAGAAATGCAGCCCTCCCGGTGCTGACTTTCCTGTCCCCAATCCCTTCATCCTTGGACCCTCTGTCCCGCTGCCTCTCTGAGGGTGTCCACCTCCATCACCAGCCTCTTCTCCTCCTTTCTCCACTCACCTTCCTGTGGGGCCTTTCTACTCACAGCTCACTCTCCTCATGCTATCTGCACCCCTGAAGGAGCAGCATCAGCTTCTCTTTCTAATTCCATAAAATAAAGTACAACATTGAAGTTTCTCTCATTCCTCACCCAAACATAGATGGATCCTTTATATTTCCTCATCTAACACACACACACATGCATACATACATACACACAAATACATACATTCATGCATATGTACATACACACAAATATTCATACATACGTACATACACATATTTACATATATATATATATATACACACACATGAGTACACACATACATAAATACCCCATCATAAGGACAGGAGAAAAACACATGCCTGTAAATTCTACATTTCCATCCATCTTCTATCCCATTTCTGTCCTGAGCCTCGGGCAGCTAGGCCAGCTCCCATCTTTGTTTACAATACTTCTCTGGTCCTCTATGACACACATGTGGCATTTGGAAGCCTAACGGGCTGTAAAAACGTGTGGTCAACACAATGGTCTGAGAGTAGAGACCCTGGTCCTGGCAGTTACATGACTGATAAGCAGTTTTAAATCAGAGTCTCTGTTCCCTATTTATAAAGTCAAGAGAATGGTCATGTTGCTGACCGACGACAAAGAACGCGCAGAAGTTAACAGGAAGTGAAGATGCACTCAGACAGACCAACTTCCTTTGGGATTTTTCTCGTGGGATTCATATGAAACCTGAAAAAACAAGTCTAGACTTAAGCAAGCATGGGTGTATGCGAGTGGAGGTCCCAGGACTCCTGGAGCCCACCGATCATTCAAATCCACGTCTGCTTGTCAAACTCTTCATTCACACAGGAAAGAACATGCTGGAGGCCTTGACCTTCCCTGTGGCATCTTACCGTGTACTTATCTGCTGTGGGAGGCCACGATTTCTCCACAGCTGCTTCCTGATATTCCTGGTAGAGCTGGGAGTCACTTCCCTTCGCACGGTGACAAAGGTACCCTGGCAGGAGCGCATACAGAAGCAAAGGTGTGTGGTGTCTCACAGTTCTGCAGCACACGGTTATACACCGTGGGAAGGCATGACATCCAGGTGTGGCTCTGCCTGTGACAGCAAGAGCTATGAAGCCATCTGTCACGTCTCAGTGCCCAGGTAGAGGTAAGGTGAGCTGCAAGAGCGGCCATGGAGGTGCTGGGAATAGAACCCAGGGCCTCTGGAGAAGCAGTCAGTGCTCTTAACTGCTGAGCCATCTATCTAGCTCCTCATCTTGGTTTGTTTTTAAAACAGGATCTCTTCTTGTAACAAGGGAATCAATTCGACAAGGTTGGTTAGAGAGGAAGGCTCAGGAAACTGCTTCTCTCTACTTCTCAGCAGCAGGCTGACAAGAATGTGCTACCATGCCTGGTCCCCTTCTGTGGGTTGGGAGGGCAGGTGTCAACCTCAAAGTCCTTACAAGCGACCATCATCATTTTACTGATGAGACTGCCCCTACCCGCCCATCTCCTTGATGGTATTTTTCCAGGCATCCCTGTACTTCTGAGCCTACACTGTTTGAATCTCCTATTTCTGCCCTGTATTCAGGAAGTTGAAGGTGAAGCTGTAGGAAACCGACACCAGCTTGACTGTTTAGGGTGGGTACCTAAGGCTACCGCCTCCCTCTCCACTGCCCCCTCCTCTTATGGAGCAGGCACTCCTGTCTCTTTGGGTCTCTAGGACACAGCACGGTTTTGCTGCTCAGCAAACAGTTGGTCTAGGTGAGTCATCTTTCCAATCGCAAACCCTCTGTGCCTGCTAGGGCTTTGTCCATCCCTGGCAGGGCCAGGAGAACAGAAAGGCAGCAGGCAGCGTGCAACCCTTGGTCTCAAGTATCACAGACAATGCGAGGAGGGGCAGGCCAGGTTTCTGGTCGCTGAAGGTTCCAAGGAGCACAGGGGAGCACCCATGAAGCCCGGCTCAGGAGGGGGTTACACCCAGAGGGCTGAGAGGGTCGGGGCATAGATTCAGGCTAAAGGGCACGGCAGAGCTTGGAGCCCTGAGCATGGCCGGCACACACCTCCACCCTCCAGAGACTGAATGTGTGGGGCCAGGTCTAGGGTGAATGGAGGTAGTGTGGGGACTCTGGCTGGGAAGACACTGGGCCAGGTGGCACACTTCAAAGTCATCACCAGACAGGTAGTGGCCCATGGCACAGGGATCCCCGTCACCTCGTTTCTGGCTTTGAGGCCCAAGGAGGTGGGAGAGGAGGAAAAAGCCACAATGCCCTAGGGTTCACAGCCAGAGCCACACAAGGATGGCGGCCTTCCCCCATCCGTCTCACTCTTTTAACTTGGAGCCCCTTGCCTCGCTTTGCTAATAATGTAAAGTATCAGCTAAAAATTGCAATGCGCGCATTTCATTTGAGTTTTATTGCCCTAACAGACAGCATTAGATTACAAAAGAGGACATTTTTCTTCTCAGTTTTAGCTTATTCTGATGATTTATGATTAGATACAGCAAGAGTTCATAAACTTCCCTGACCCGCTGACAGTTTTTACAGGCTCCCTGATTCATTTCCACCTCAAACTTAACAGCCTTCATGTGACTGATATTCCCAGCTCCTCGGTGTGGCCCAGCCAGGGGCTGGGAGAGCGCCTCTAATCTCCATGCTACTAATTTAAATGAAGTCTTGGTCTGTTGTTTAAAAAAGACATCAGTCATCCTGGGAGGTTTACAGATCCTCTTGTAATGTAATGTCAGCCCCTTTCTGAGATATGAGGTTTATAAAGCCTGGCAACGTTGAGTGTTGGCAGACATGCCAAGGTCACAGCCGATGGCAACGAGGAGGGGTAGGAAGTGAGTGTGTTTCAGAAGAGAGCAAAGAATCTCAAAGAACAAGCATTCCCCCTGGGTAGACAAGACATGATTGCAAAGGCTGAGGCTGGGTTGGTTTCTGCTAGAATGGGGAAGAGGGGAAAGTGGCCTGAGCTTCCCAAGCTGGGACTCTGGCTCTCAATTCAATATGCCAAGTAGAGGAGCCATGAGAAGATGCAAGCCTGGTCTCTCTCTTAGAGACATGCAGCTAACTATCAGTCTGGGCTATGTACTGGGTCTGGGTAGCGAGACCCAGAGAAGCCTCCAGCCGTACTAGACGCAGACGGCAGCCTAGGGCTGCAAGGCAGCAAGAGCAGGACGCTGCTGCTTCTAAACCCTGAGAGGCCCGCGGTGGTGGCAGCAGTCGCGGGGTAGGACTCCACGGGAGAGGGCAAGAGGCATTTGCACTGAAAGCTTCCTGAGCAGTGTCCGCATTCCCACAGGTGTCTGACGGTCACTCCTGGCCAGACGTCAGACTAGCCAAGAATGGCCTTTGTGTTGTATGGCAATCAGGTAAGAAGGGAGAAGTCCCCCGAAACTCTGGCTTTCTGTGGTCCTGGAGTTTTGCCAGGCGTGTCGGGGAGGAACAGTACTTTTCGTCATCCTGGAGCAGAGCAAGGAACGGTTAGGCGCCTCACTGTGCACCCCCTTGTCAGGGGACAGGGGAGAACTTCCTGCAGACTGAGGGTCTGTGTATCAGACTCCGTGTCCTCAACCGCAGCCAAGCAGGAGCCAAACAACACTGCTGACCCTCGCTGAGTACTGATTCCATGTTAGGTGCTGAGTCTCAGGCACTCTACTTGGTGCTCAGTCACTAAGAACTGCTCATGAGATAGATGTCACTATTGTCACCTGGCAGCTGAGGACGCTGGGGCTTTGTGCATGCAGACCGAGCCCTGATAATGCAGCTAGTAAGCAGAGCAGCAGCTAGGATTCAGGTTTAGCTCTGGAGCCAGGCATGCTTGCCCATCACACTTTCTCTAGAGAGAGCCACTAACAAAGCCACGTTCACTTTGTGTTTGGCTTTACCTAAAAAGCTTTAGAACCCAGACAGCTGACCGTTGTCCTTGGTTGTGGGGAGACACTGAGAATCACCAGTGTCCTCCAACATCTCTCAAATGTTTGGGGTCCCCCATTCTCATTAGCAACTAGGGTTTCACATAAGCGCAAATTCCAGGTGGGAGGCGCCCCCCCCTCCATCCTGACACCTGTTCTACAAGATTTGCACACACAAAGCATCGAAGAACCACCCGTTCCTCTTTTCACTGTGTCTGTGTCCTCGGTGAGTTGATCATAGAGAGAGCCAAAGCTGATTCACAGTAATTCCTGAATTTCTTTATCCAAAACCATGCTCTCTCTGTTTGCTTGACATATATTTCTGGAACACAATATTAGGAGAAAGTAAGAATAAACACACATTTCAAAGTCACTTCAGAAAGAGTTGGACGTGATCCACCACCCCACGTCATTTGTCTCTGCACATCCAGAGCATGCACAGATAATGGTGAGGCAGAAACAGCTGGCTCAGCCAGATGTTGGCATTTGTTAACTGCAGCCATTTCTCTGTTAGAATACCAGATGTCCCTATTTGGGGGATTTTTTTTTCTGGAAAATAAAAATGTCTAGTGAACTGCATAGCAGCTTCCCAAAGACTATGATATGGACTCTACCCTAACACTGTTAATTCCAGGTTTCCTCTGGACCCACTGAACAGACAGGGAGGGCAGGGCTCAGAGTCTGCTGTAATAGGCTTCATGGGTTATTCTCCTGTAAGATCAGGAATCCTGGGCACCAGTCATATCAAGAGACAAACTGTGGTGACCATAGTGTCAAACCAAGCCCCACATCTGGGACCTTCCTGCTGCTGTTCAGAATGCAAAATGTTTCAATCTCTCTGAAAAGCAGTTTGACCAAGTCTTAATAAAACCAAACTGTGAAACCCAGGGCGTCTGCTCCTTTGAGAGCAAGTGCCTCACCTACATATTTACTTACCCAAGAACACAGAAACAGGGTCACACGAGGTCACACACAGACGTATGCACAAACAGGATCACATGAGGTCACACACAGATGTATGCACAAACAGGATCACATGAGGTCACACACAGACATATGCACAAACAGGATCACACGAGGTCACACACAGACGTATGCACAAACAGGATCACATGAGGTCACACACAGACATATGAACAAACAGGATCACATGAGGTCACACACAGACATATGCACAAACAGGATCACACAAGGTCACACAGAGACGTATGCACAAACAGGGTCACATGAGGTCACACACAGATGTATGCACAAGCGTTCACAGCAACTTTGTTCATCATAGCCCATACTGGAGAGGAACCAAAGCCCACGACATGATGGAGGGAGCCCAGGTGAAGAGGCCGTCTTGGAGTAGGAGGGCTCGATGGTGTACACAAATAAGGCATATGCACACAGAGGGCTGAATCTCCAAGCGGCATCCGAAGTGGGAAAACTCAGACACAAAAACCAGAAAAGGAAAAAAAAACCTAATTTACAGTGCCAGAAGGTGGATCTCTGTAAACTAAGATAGGAGCCAACAGTGACAGCAAGGGGCTGGTGCAGGGGATGGAAATGCTATCTTGACGCTACTGCCAAGGTACATTTCAGAGCACACTGAACTGCCCACTCCAATTGGGGCACTTTATTGGGCATAAGTTATAACTCAACAACACTTTGTTTTATACATTTCTCTGAAATTTATTGATGTCTCATCATTGATGAGTTAAGTGACTTTAGTCGAGTCCCTAACATCCCAGCTCTTTCCTCACTCTGCAACACAGAATCACAAATACTCCCTGTGCCTCTCACCCCCAAACTCCCTCCTTCCCAACTCGGAAAATTTAGAAGCCTTCTCTTTGCATAAACCTGGCTTTGTTAGTCCAGGTAAACGGCACAGGACCCTAGGGAGTGACACAGACATGTTCACCAGGCAGTATGATCCAGGCTAGTGGAACACAGGAATAAAGCAACATGCTCAAGAAGAAATTTAGATGACTTCAGAGAACAGCCCACATAGGCTGTCTTTGCTTGGGTTCTGCTTTTCTTCGGTGGGTATACCTTGAAACCCTCAGGCAGGAAAGCAGAGCTCAGCTGGAGGTGTCTAGTATCTAACAGAGAGAGGAGCAGAGAACTTGAGCTGGAACCCTAAGTCTCTCAGGCAGGAAGTCCCTCTACAGGAAGTCCCTCTACAGGAAGTCCCTCTACAGGAAGTCCCTCTACAGGAAGTCCCTCTATAGGAAGTCCCTCTACAGGAAGTCCCTCTACAGGAAGTCCCTCTACAGGAAGTCCCTCTACAGGAAGTCCCTCTACAGGAAGTCCCTCTACAGGAAGTCCCTCTACAGGAAGTCCCTCTACAGGAAGTCCCTCTACAGGAAGTCCCTCTTCCCTTTCTGTACTCATAGTCACAGCCCGCCCCCACTTCTGGGTTCCCCAAGTTCTTATACGGTATCTATTCTCAGTTCTTGCCGGGCACACAAGACAGCATTTGGGTGTGCATGGATGGATCATAAAAATCTTCTGCTCTTCAAGATCTCAAGGCTTGTTAGGAACAGAGATACATATGGGAAAAGGGAATACCATAAACGCAAGAGGCTCACTTCCTTGTTTGAGAGCCGGGGTCTCTCTATAGTCCAGCCTGGTTTCAAGCTCTCAGTGCTTCTCCTCCATCTCCTGAGCTCTGGGATTATAGGAATGCACCACCACTAGGCCTGGTTAAAAGTGGAATTTTCCAATGTTACTCTCTAAGCGGGTACCAAATGCAGTAGGCCTTTTCTGGCCTTGACCTAAGGAAGCTCCTACAGAGGAAATGTGGAAAATGAGGAGGAGGAAGGAAGGGAAGGAATGGGTGGACAAGCACAGAACCTGGACAGAAGACAGCAAGCAAAGGAGTGCAGGCGTGTGATGCTGGGGTTAGGACCTGAGCAATCAGCAGCTTAGAGAAGCTCTCTGAACAGGAGCACCACCCTTTAGGGCACAGGCTTCCATTTGCCACCTGTTCTTCCTCGGGCTGGAGCCACCTCAGATGGAGCTGTCTGGGCCCTTACTCCAGAGCGCCCCCTGGGATTGTATTGGAACTGCACTCCATCACACCCTTGGCTGGTTTCTTCTGGGCTGCCTGCTGGTGTCTCCTGAGACCTGGCCATCAGTGCATCAGGGGTGTGAGACTCTTCTTCCCAAGGCCTGCTTCAGGAGGACCCAGGCTAAGACTCCCAGCAGAGTACGGGAAACAGCACAGTGCAGCTCTGCCCCTCACAGCAACTCCTCGGCATCAACGGCTGCTGTCACTACTGCGCTGTTTGCTTTCATTTTCCCCTTTGCCCTCTGCAGAGAACGCCCACGCACTATGGAAGTGGTCCCGCGCTGTGGAAGCGGTCCCTTGGCTGGAGCTCCAGCCTTGTGAAGCCTCTGCTCTCCCCTCTGCCTTCCAGACTCTCAGTGATACCGTACCCTGCATACTTCAGCATCCTGGGCCTTCACTGCATGCCTTTGCCATTCAACCATCATCACAGTGTGGGTCCCTGTGTCTGCTCTGGCACCTGCTTCTGGGCCATTGTCCTGCTGTCCACTGAGCAAGCTCTGGTGATTCCGCGATTCCCCGGTTCTCCAAAGCAAGCCTCCAGCCTCATGCCTCTCCCCTCTAAACTCCACTGGCATCTTACAGCTGTCAGAGTCAACTCACTCGACTGCACCAGTCCAGATTTACGGTCAAGTGTTTCCTTTTGTGAACCACAGAACAGAGTTATGGGGTGAGCCGGAGGCCTCACAGTGGCTTAGCTGGGTGGGACAGCTGGTTACTCAACCTTTCTCTAAGTCAAGGGGCACATTTATGGAGTGGGGATAAAGCTCACCTCTTCTGTGGTTCTGGGAATGAGCATGATGCTGGCTGGTATCAAGAAGCACCTAGCTAGTAACATTCGGGGCACGTGCAATACCTGTTGTCACCTAGTATAGCTCATCACTTCCCAGGTCCATATTTTGGCAAAAAAACAAAACAAAAAAAAAACAAAAAAACAAAAAAAAAACAAAAACCGCAGCACTCCTGTACTGGAAAAGATACACCATTTTCTTCCTTAGACAAGCAGCTCCTCTTGCTGCACTGTAAGCCCACAGAAATGCTGTGTGAACCAAACCAAAGTGCAGATGTGGGCAGATGGAACAGCCTGCGTGGCCGGCCCAGCAATGTGCAATCAAAATAGTGGTCTGCTTTGATTTTTCTTCGATTTTTTAGTTTTTGTTGTAAAACAGGATTACACGGCTGTTTTATGATGCTCGAGCCCAAATCCTGGGCTTTTTCTTGCCCTACACACCAAGATCCAACCCAAGCCCCTCAAAACGTCATCCTGCTGAGAGGTGGGGACAGCAGGCCAGGGGTAGGGAAAGAATGTCCTGTGATGCCATGTCTTCCCAGAGGGTCTGAGCCCTGGCGGTGTGAAAGTGTGGGCAGAAAGCTAAGCCTTCGGTGTCAGCACTGTCCTCGGGTCCCAGTCACCAGGCCCCATCTTGAGAAACAAAGCCTAGGACAATCAGGATGGCCCCGTCCTCTGCCCTTTAGCAATTGCTCATCTCGGCCTCCTGGAGGTAAGTCACTTAGTCCACGTGGCCTTGAAAATGGAGGGTCCAGCCATTTCCACGTCGCTTCATTGATCGCACCACTGTCCGTCCCCTCACCATTTGTCCTGCCCCTGTCTTTCCCCCATTATCCTTCCATCCCCTCCATTTCCAGATCACATCCATCCCCCCACCATCCGTTCCCCTACAGTGCACCTCCCCATGGTTCCTCCTGCCACCATTCATTCTCCACTGTCCATCCTCCATCCTTCAACCCATTACTGCCCAACTCCCCACGGTCCCTCCACTGTCTACCTTGCCATTATCCACCCCTTCCACCAGGTTTCTTGTGCCTAACCATTTCTCCCTCTCCCTGAACAAGCCAAGAGGACAGTCACCCTCCCAGAGCTTAGTGGAGAGTCCACGGGGGTGACTGGGATGAAGTGCCCTAGATCTGCCGTACCTGCCTCCTTGACTAGCTCCCGTGTCATTTCCATGTGCAAGGGCAGGTCACTTTCAGGTATCATGGGTGGCCTCTCCACCATGACCCCAGTAGACGCCAACGATAGGCATTACCTTTCCTCTCACACCGACCTAGTGGGTGCCCATGCACAGATCAAGGGTTACATGCATGTTAACATGGTAAATGTATGATCTAAGAATCCCGCAGTGTGAATTCCCTTCATACCAAGGGAGAACCCAGGACTCCGAGAGAGATGAGTTCTGTTGCAGGCTAGAGCTGGGTGCCTAGCACTTGACATCTGAGGGCCTCAGACAATCTATTGTTTAGACGCTTTTACTTCCAAGAACAAAGGCCTTGTGGCCCCGCCTCCGTCCCTTCAGAGGGCACCATCTCGATATCATTTCTGATACCCAGAGATTTCAGCCATCAGTCGCTAGGTTCTGTTCCAGGAAAGAGCAATATTCTTTGACAAATATGCCATTTACCGAGCAGTTTAAATGACACCACACGCCAACGTGCCTTCTCACCGAGTAGCAGCCAGTGACCCAGATAAAGGCAGCGGACCTCACGTGACTCAGCAGCCCTGTGTAAACAGCCTCCGGAAGAGACTGGCCTGGTGACTCTGCTCAGAGAGCCCCGATCAGCCCCATCTTTTCCCAGGCAGTCCCCATCCCTGGTCCTGAGGGGTTTCCTTAAACATTTTCCACTTCTTAACCACTGCCCCTCTTGCTACTGATGTTACAGCCTGGAGCCATCATGTCCTGCCTTCACAGGGTGTTCCCGGGAGGCAGATAGGTGAGCTAGCAGGAAGAAAGGCCTGTTTCTTATTGACAGAGCCCTAGCATGTGTCATAGAACTTCAAAGATGTGGGGCCAGATTGGGCAGGCAACATCAAACGCCTCTGACGGGCGCTAAGTAAACTTTGTATCTGACATGCAAGTTCTTATCTGTTTGGTTCCAGACTTGAGAGCAGGACACTGTCCCTAAGCAAATCACGTTGTTTCCCTCACAGCTGCCAGCCTGGAAAAAATATCAGGGGCACAAAGGGAGGCAGGGGGAGATAGAGAGAGAGGGACAGGGAGAGACAGACACAGGGAGAGACAGGCAAACTAACTGTTTTGTTAGTTCCTCAGCAACACAATATTGTCAAGATGGCAGCTCTAGGAAAAGGAGGGGGCATCCCCTATACTTCCTATGGAGAACACTCACTAATCCCAATCTTTATCTTTTTGTAAAAATATTCACATTCTGAAGTTGCATAAAGCCTGTGCCTCCTCAGCATCTGTACCTTGTGGCTGTGCCCTGCTCGATCACCAGGCCGCTGCCTCTCTGATAAAGACTCACTTTTTAATGGGGCTAAATCAACGGTTTGATTATATCTAGATTCAAACAATGAAACTATTTCCTGACTTTATAAAAATTAAAAATTCATTTACTTTTCAGATTTTGGTCACTTTGGAGTATCCGCTTTTCTCATTATTAAAAATAAAAGCCTTTAAAATGTGTTTCGTTTCAGTGGAACTAGAACATAACAACATCCCCCAGTCTGGGAAGCAGAGAGAGTAGGCCAGAGTATCCTTCTGTCAAAGACACGTCTGTGGCTTCCTTTGTGTGGGTTTGCTTCAAAACACCACGTTGTTCCCTTGGAGGACATCGGCAGGCATCTCTCCTGGGCACCAAGGGAAATTGCTTATAAATCGGGCTGGCCCTCCTGTGTGAGAGACACATCAGCATACTCGGTCAGCAAGTCCTTCTGAGGCAGCAGTGTGGGGATCTGTCCGGGACAGACTATGACTCCAATCGCCTGCCTTAGGTCTTAGACGCCCCTGGAGCCTGTAGTAGCATAACTGCCTCCCCACCTGGCAACCTCCACCCGTGACCCTGTTCCACGGTCCAGCTGCAAGCTGACTTCCTTCCACATCTACTATAGACAGATGTTAGCCACATCAGGAGAAGCCCACAGAAGGCTTAGAGACCAAAGGTTCTCGGCCCCTAGGGAGATAAGAACTCTGCAGCCCTGCCTGCCCCGGTGGTCCAGAGCCTGGTGAGTCCACGGCAGTTGGAAGCTTGTGAAATTTCAGGCAGTGTCACAAACATGCCTGATCCAAAGCTGTATCTTAACAAGGTCATCGGGGTCTGAGATGCCCGCCCTACTCTCCGACCCAAGGTTCTAGAGTTGACCTGAAGTGATATCCCTGATATGCCTCCAAGATGCCCCCAATGTCTCTGCTGTGTCTTGGGTCTAGGAAGAAACTGTGTGGCATTGGAGACCATCAGCATCATGTGGACCACACTGATTTTGGCCTCTTTGTTGGTGGCCAGTGATTACGAGCTGGTGAAGGATGGTCCAAAGGGACACAAGGACTCTGAACATGTGGCATGCTTTTGGTGCTAAGGTCCCTTCAGGGAGTCTGGGCCACTGTTGAGCCTCTGTGGCTCTGTTGCCCTTCCCTGTCCCTGTATCCCAGGGCTGAGTCTCTACACTGAAAACCTGCCCTTGCATTTTCCCTGCTTCCCAAAGTTTACTGTCAAAGGTAAAGTGGGTTCTCCTGATACCTCCAGGCCCTTCCAGTTCTCAGTGTGCCTACTCTAACTCCTCCCCTCCTGAGACCAACAATTACATCATTGTCCCCTTCCCAGGCTAGCCCACTTCCCTAAGAAGATGCACGAAGGCATTAGGTGAAGGCCTATGGTGTAGCGCAGAGGAAGAATGCCAATTTAGCATGCGCGAAGTTCCGAGCTCAACCTACAGCACCAGATAAACCGAGGGGTAGGATAGCACCTATCTATAACCCCAGCATGTGGGACGTGTACACAGAGGATCAGAATTTCAAGGTCATCCTGAACTAAACAGTAAGTTTTAGGCCAACCTAAGATATATGAGATCCTGTCAAAAAGATATAAAAGAAAACACACACACACGCACACACATACACACACACACGCTCTCACACACATCTGGTTGAATCACATCAAAATAATTCTCACAAATCCCTTTAAATGTCATTCAAAAGAGCCCTCCATTGTACAGGTAGAGGCCAGGATGATCAAGTGCTTCCATTTAATATTAGCTTATGAAGGCCACATCTTTACAGGCAAAAGTAAGCAGAATATTGAAGCAATCCGTCTATTCTGGGAAGCAATTATTAAACCAAAAACCTATAATTGGAAGACACAAGCGTTTAAGGACTAATTTATTTAGCATATTCTGCTGTCAAGCCTGATAGTGTTAATTATCCGAGGCTGACATTAGCTTTGGTTCCTGACAGAGTTATTTTATAGTATCTTTCCCTCCATGCTTCCATAAAAGGAGTTCACTTTGATCCACCCGCTCCCATTAGGTGGGTCTCCTGGTGACAAGGAAGAGGGGTGGGGTCAGTGTTGTGGGCAGTGTTGCCCCTCCCCCCTCTGGTGGCATTGCTCAGGTTCAGGAGATCACCTCACCTCCCCACCCCTATCCTCACCCCTTCACCATTTGACCAGGACCAATCCATTTTCAGCTTATTAGATAAAAAACGGACAAGTGTCCAAAGGACTCACAAGCCAGATGACACTCACCCACTGACCCAAGGGTCCTCTTTGAATTACAGAGGCGAAAGAAAGGGTCCCTGCTGGCAAAGATGGCAGCACAGCAAATGGTCTTCCATCCAGAGCAGAGAGTATGGCTGTCTCCATGGCTTCGCCTTTATGAAGCACAGAAAACTGGAGTCTTGTTTTCAGGTGGGACAGAGGACAGAGGACAGAATTAGGGCCCCAGAGCTGTGGTCTTTTGAGCCTGGGTTGTGGAAATGCCCCAGAGGGAAAGAAAAGCATTCAATTCATTCAAGCAGTATGGTATTAGAAGAACATGGTCATCGTCCTGAGTGCCTACTGTGTGCCAGGCACTTCACAGGCAACTTCTCTTCTAATGCCAACAGTAGCCCTGTGCTAAGGGGTGGCAAGTGTCTCAGTCACTTTCTCATCACTGAAGGAAAACGCCTCCCAGAAGCAACTTGGGAAGGAGGGCTGCTTTCAGTTCCTGTATCAAGGGTATAGTCCTCACGGTAGGGGCACCGTGGTGGTGGGAACATGAGCGAAGCATCTGCAGTCAAAGGGCAGAGGATCGGGTTGGCGCTCGGCTCATTTCCTCATTCGTCCCAGGAGCTCAGCCACACTCAGGACAGGACCTGCCACCTCAATCTGCTGCGGAAACTCCCTCGCAGATGCGCCCAGCAATTTGTCTCCTAGGCGACTCCAGATGCTGTTAGGTTGACAACCAATATTTACCCTCACAGTGAGTTTCCCTTACATGGATGAGAAAAGTGAAAGGTGGTGATGTAACTCGCCTCCAGCCCTCTCACCCGGAAGCAGCAGGCATGAACGCCTGCACAGCCCTGTGTCCACCGCGTGCCGCTTAGCCGGCAATTGAAGGCAGTCTTCTGCATCTGGCCCATGTTTCCTCTTCTCCCACTCCCTGCCGCCAGGACACAACAGTTGAGGTCAGCCCCCTCGGGTGGCCAGCTCCCAATAAACTGGCTTCCTGGGGTGGCCAGCTTCCTAACACTTGCGTTTATTGGTCAAAAAGGGGTTTGGGTAAAGTCTCTATTCTCCTCCGGGGCTGGATGTTTGATATATATATTTTTTGTTCCAGCACTTAGGTAATACTTCAAACTCACCTCTGGTTTGCTACATGATTCACTGAGGCAATGGCTGCTAAATGCTATCCAGGTAGTGATTCCGTGCTCCTGCCCTGACCACAGGTGATCCATTTAATTGATTTTACCGAGACTCCAGTAGCTGTTATATTACCTCGGGGCAAAATTACTCATTTCTTGCTTCTAAGACCTAGTAATTTATATGCTGAAACATGTAATAATCTATTATATCAAATACCCACTCATATTTGAAAAAGAAGAAGAGCTTGCTGCCAAGCATAACAGCTCTGGACACAGAAAATAAGTCCAGGTGACTTAGGAGTCCGCACAAAAGAGCCTCACGTCCCTGACACGGCTGTGAGAGGAAAAACACAGCAGAGCGAATAGAAGGAAGTGGGCTGGGTAAATATTAGGAGAGGCTTTTAAAGCAGCCTTGATCACTGGATCCTGGGGATGTGCTTATCAAGAAAGGGGGCCCTAATGATGCTTAATATTGATACAGCCTTTCCAGTGTGACAGGCAGGTGATGGGGCAGCCGCTTCTCGGGAGATGAGCAGGTGGGCGGATGATAAGCCACTCTTGTGGCCTCAGACCAAACTGCAAAGGCCCTGGAACTACAAGGAACTCTGAACAGCAGAGCCGAAAGTATAGGAAGACTACTTCTCCAGGTTGGGTGTACACACACACACACACACACACACACACACACACACCAAAGCAAGACAGTAGTAGACATAGGTTGTGAGGAGATAAACAACTTGGATCCAGCCGTCAGCTGATGGTGCTGCTGCCCACTGCTCTGGAGCTCTCAGGCCTCCGGAACAGTGGTCACATCTGCTGCTTCCTTTTAGTAACGGTGTTTGCAAGGCCTGGGACAGTTAGCAAACCCACCTTTGTCCTTTTTCCCTCCCTGATCCATAGTTGGACAGTGCTGAGGAGCAGTGCTCAGCCTCAACACAGACAGCTAGAAACATCCCCAGCACCAGCACAAGCCACCAGGTCTGAGGCTGAGCAGCAGAAGGTACGAAGCCGTGCTATGGACCGTGCAGAGCTCCGGTCTCCTTAGCTGTCCTAACATTGTCTGTCTCATGGAGTTAGTCAGGCTGAATGACATCATATTGACTGTGACTTTAACCAAGCACCTGGCACAGGACAGCATGCTCCATAAATCTTAGTTCCCTTCCCCTGTTGCTCAGATGCTGTCCTTCTGACCGTTCCATCTTCCTTTGGGACATAACTAGTAACAGCTGGGAACTACCTGGTCAGCTTTATTTCCTCCCATATGTCCCTGAAAGTGAGTCTTCTATCCTCTGTAACCTCCTCCCACCAGAAACTCCTCTCCTTTCATCTCTGGGGAAATCTGGACACCAGAGACTGGCTAGCCAAACCCCAAAGTGTCTGTGCTGGCTGGCCCAGCATTCCCCCATCTCCAGAACTGAGCAATCCGGGTCCCAGAAAGCCCCCATCTCAGCAAACCAAGGCAGCCGTGCGCAAGCAGCATCTCCATCCGAGAGCTGGCTTTTCTCTTCTCATAGCTGCAAACAATGGCAAAGAACTTCAATAAAACAATGGAGGGCAATACAAAACAGGAGAGAAAGGGATCCTACAGCTCAGAAACTGAGTGTTCTTATCAGGCAGCCGAGGGACACATGAGAGTCATCCCACACATCAGACACCCTCCCAGCCAGCCCACATGTTGGATGAAATTCAGTAGGAGAAATTCAAAGGCACCTACTTCTTATCAAGAGGACTCGAGACCTCCTTCCATGGGGAGAACGAGAAGATGGAAACACATCTTGGTGTGACATTGTTTCCTTGATACTCACTAACATCAGTGACTCCCGCTTGGAGCAGCTTCCCAGCCCAGAGTGCCGCTCAGTGCCCTTGTGACACAGAGGGCAAAGCCCAGCCTTAAAAATCAGGCAGACATTGGGGGACTCCACGTTCACAGGCTTGTAAGACTCAGGGAGGCAGCTAACTAAGAGCTCTGGGAGTGGAGTTCCTGCAAAAGCTGTCCATCTCTCCTTGGATTGTTATGAAGGGATGATAAAAATAATCTGTGTGAAACGGCTAAGCTGGCTTTCATTTCCGGTACCACAGACAATCAGATTGCTTGAAGACACTCCCAATATGAAACACCTAGAAAATGCTGAATAGATTATACTGAAGAGTCTTTGAAAAGTAATAACTGGGGTTATAAGACAGAAATTTCCAGGGACCCAAAACAGAAACCCCAAGCTGTCGCCTCAGCTGCCAGAGGGAGGGCTGCTGGGTCTGGTCGTGCAAGGGCTGGCTTGCAAATGTCCCCCTGCTGTGCAGTGAGCTTCCAGCCTCCTTTGCCCTCCTCAAACACTCAGAGTCCTGAGCTTGCACTCAGAAGCCAGCTCAGGGTGAGCTGCCTCATGCGTGCAAGGCTCAAGAGAAGGAAAAGAGAAATGAGGCTGCCCCTCCCCACACTGTAATGCCCCTCCCTCTCCACACTGTAATGCCCCTCCCCACACTGTAATGCCCCTCCCTCTCCACACTGTAATTCTTGAAAGCCAGTGTGTGTGCCTTCACAGGAGTTTGAGTTCTGTTATCCTGAATGCGTGATTAGAAAATTGATGTGAAAGTGATCAGTTGTGCCAGCACCATTTGTTGAATATGCTTTCTTTTTTTTCCATTTTATACTAGACAACCCAGACAACTAAGAAGACCCTAAGAGAGACATACATGGATCTATATAGGAAGAAGAAAAAGACAAAATTGGGAGTGTGGGAGCCACAGGAGAGGATAAAAGGGGAGAAGGGAGGAAGGGAGGGTAGCAGAGGAAAATGTATAGCTCATTAAAAACAATAAAAAAAATTAAAGAAAAGTGATCAGGGCCTACAACCCCAGTAGGCTTGGGGGAGACAAATGAAAATTTTTCTCTAGAAGCGCAGAACTTCCCTCAATCTGCAAAAATTCCTCAGACAATGCCCACTCTGCCACAGCACTCTCCAAATTCATGAAGAAGCAGTCCACAGTGAGCAGGAGCTGACAGGCTGCAGGTGCCAACCCTGGAATGCCCACACAAGCTACCAGGATTAAGATGCAAAGTAGTGTTCGAATGATACCCCTATGATGCCCACAGGAAAGGGGTTCTGGGTAACGATCGTCATAGGCTCACCAACACCAATGGTCCTGGCTCGGCTGGCAAGAACCAGGAAAGTGACAGGTGGGCACAAAGACGAAGGATCTGGGCCAACCAAACTGTGACATTCGAGGAAGGGTGACCATGCTGTGGATAGACAAGGAAATAGAGAAATATGGATACAGATGAGATAAGAGGATGGGGAAATGAGGCCTTTCCATGCAGATCTAGGGAGAGATCCAGAAAAGGAGAAGAAAAGCAATCTTCAAAGAAATGGAGTCTAAATTTGGACATCAGCCTGTGAGTCCTGAGCTGAGCACAAGAAATAAACTTGTACTTTAACTGTGGAATTGCAGAACCCACACACATACATACACATGTACAGACACACACATAGATACACACATACTACACATATACAGACACACACACGCATATATACACACATGCATGCACACACACATACAAACATATACATACATAAACACACACACAAATCCTTGTAAAATGAAAACACAGACTTATATAGAGACACATGAACAAACAAATATACATACACACAAACAATTAAAATCATGGAGAAAACAGATTACTTAAAAAAAGAACTATTAGACTGCCAGCAACTTTTTTTAACATTTCAATATAAAATCTTCAATGACAGAGCAGAAGTGATAAAACTTTATGGCAAATACTTATGACAATCAGACCATAATAATCTAGTATTTGCTTAACAATATAGTTCTCCATCTCTCTATACATAGATTTATCCGTTAACCATTTATTTTAGGTTGTTGTTATTTTATTTGGGGGTCGTGTGAGCGTGTGCATGTGCACGCACGTGTGTGTGTGCATGTGTTTACATCTCTGTTTGTGCATATACCTTCTCAAAGAAAGCTCTGTCACTGCACTTCCTCCTGGATGCCTTCGTTCAAGTGGATATGTAGTGACACTTCATTGTGGTTTAAATTTGCACATCCCCAAAAACCAACATCGCCAAACACGTTCTCATAAACTTATAGTCTGTTATATATCTTCTTCAGTGTAGTGTCTGTTTGGATCTTTTGCTGATAGCACACTTTTGTTCAGCAATAAAATATCCCAGAAGGCAAGCAGCAGAATAATATTTCATCAGTCAGAGTCCAATCAAGAAATTGAAGGCAAACCCGTAAGACAGACAGAAAATTTCTGATGTAATAAATAATTAACTAATAGAAGGTGGCCGGCCAGCGAGTGGGCAAACCAACAGGGTAGCAGTTGAGAACATACTGCCTGTTGGGCGGAGCGGACCTGAACTGGAGAGGAATTCAGAATCTCAGAGGAGGGAGGGAGCCCTGCAGCAGTGAATTGCACAGAGGAGAAGCCATGGTTGCCATGACAACAGAGTGTCTGCTGATGTGGTGACCAACTGGCCACTGCTGAGCCAGGGCTGTTGAGATCCATGCTCTAACACGGCCATGGAGAAGCTGACTGGAAGGAGTCACAGATGAAGGAGGAACTGTGCCACAACGACAAAAGGAAAGGAGTCCTTTTTCCTGCGTCCTGTCCCGTCCTCGTGGATCTCTCTAGCGCTCCCTATTGGCTGAGCCTGAGGGTGCGGAGAAGCTCGATCTACAGAGGTCAGGTCACAAACCAAGAGAAGAGGGTTTCAGGGCTAGGTGTAGGTATTTTATAACTCCTTGGGGGTGGACAGAACTTAAAATTCTATACCCAGTCAACCTGTCACTCAAGGGTGTAGGCACAATGGTGACAATGTACCCATGAACCTAGACTTCTATACCCAGTCAACCTGTCATTCAAAGGTGTAGGCACAATGGTGACAATGTACCCATGAACACAGACTTCTATACCCAGTCAACCTGTCACTCAAAAGTGCAGGCACAATGGTGACAATGTACCCATGAACCAAGACTTTTATACCCAGTCAACTCGTCACTCAAGAGTGAAGGTACAGTGGTGACTAAAAAATGAGGGTCTTTATAATCATAAAGAACTCAGAGAAGAAAATATGCAACATATAGGTAAGCATGGATTTTTCACACTATCAAAGTGAGAATTTAATACAAGGAAACCCTCAATGCAAGAGCCACCAAAGTGCTTCTTTTCGAAAAGAATAGAATTAAAACAATGGAATTAAAATGAAAAAAGTGATAACCAGCAGAATTGATAAAATTGCAAGTCAATGACAAGAAAATAAATATTAATGAGTAGAACAATATGAATTAAAAATGATTTAAAATAACGACAAGTCTGAAGTATACAAGCTAAGAGTAATTAAAATATGACAATATTGGAAAAATGGTGGCAGTTTAAATGTTTTGTGATCTTTCATTTCAAAATGGTGCAGATCAAAAATGGCTGAAAAATCCAAACAGATAACTGGTACTCCTTGAAAACATGCAACCCAATTCTGGATGACACATCTGTTTCATTTTTTAAGTTAATATGCAAAGTCACAGGTGTCATTGTGGCATTTTCATACACGCATGTCATTAAACTTCCTTCTCATTTATCCTCCCACTCTGCCCCCACCATCCTCCATCTCTGATCCCTCCAAGCCCCAAAAGGCTCGTTTGGGGTCTCCATTTGTATTCTACTACACTCCCCTGTTCCCTGGCCTTTGTGAATGCTCTGTCTCCTGTCTCGGTGCCTTTTCTAGTTCCGTGCCCTACATATGTGTGCACATGTATTTAAAGCCACATCCCATATACGAGAAAGTGTCTGGTGTCTATCTCTGCTTCTGACTTATCTGCTTCACACAGCAACCTCTAGCTCAACCATCTTTCTGCAAAGGTCGTCATTCCGTTTCTCTCAAAGCTTGGCAAACCCCACTGTGTCTACCTGCTGGATTTTCTTTACCCATTCACCTCTTGGTGGATGTCTGATCCCAGGCCCTAAACTGCTTCGTTCCTGGAGTGTTTCCAGGATTCCCCAGGAGCAACAGTAGGGGAAAGATAACATCACCTGAGAGACAGAACTAGCTTACTTTTTGCTTTGTTAGGATGAATTACCAAGTTCCATGTCTGCTCCTTCATGACACAAACCCACGTCGCACACTGCATCTGTCTGGGCCTTCTACCTCACTCTCCCTGAGATTTGAGGGCTGTGTTCATTTTGTATTACAGAGAAACCAACCACTAGCTAACTAATAGTTTAAAACAGGAGCCGCTTCTGAGTTCTCTGCTCAGCTCTGAGAAGCTGCAGCTAGAGAATGAATAGATGTGTTCTCGGGGGTGGGACTCTCTACTTCCAAGCACACTCAGGTTGCTCTGGGTGGACTATGAACTGATGCCCCCATTTTCCTCACTGCCTCTCAGCAGGCTGTTTTCTTAGCTCATGGAGCCCACAGGACCCCTGCCATGTAGAAGCCAAAAATGTAGATGTTCTTGCTATCAAATTCTCATTGAGACAGAGAGTGAGCAAGCAGGCTTACATTTGAGTGTGGGTTACTCAAGAGTATGGAGGCCAGAAAATAGCACTGGGCATCATTCTTGGGGATACACTCGTTGAAACAGTTTTGCATTGGCCTGGAGCTCACCCATTTGGCTAGACTGCCTGGCTGGGAGCCCCGGGAATCTTCTATTTCTACCTCCCCGGAGCTGGGTTTGCAAGCTTACACCTTTCCACCTTTCCTGCCATGATTTTAGATGGACATCTTTACCTCTGACCCTCAGACCAGTATTTAAAGAGGCCAGATGATTGCATCAGCTTCCCCTGCTTAAATCCCCTCTTCAGGCTCATGAAAACTGCAGGTGCTACACCCGCAAAACCCTCCGCAGCACAGGAAAGGTGCGTGTTGGCAGAGGCGCCTCTGAGGACATCCTGCAGCCCCGTCCACTGCAGAGAATGGGGGACAAAGACAGAAGTTGGCATTCGTGTGGCTTTCTGTGCTATGAGTAACAAGGATCCTATATCTCTGTCCCAAGAGCTTCATCTGCTCTGTCAGTGTCTGTGAAACAGTGCAAGAAGCTTCTGAGGAAGGTGAAGTCAAACCCCAGAACTGGAACAAAACACAGGCTGGAAGTGAAAGAGTGAGCAAGGAAACTAACGACAAAACCCCACCTTGTATCTAGAGCATTGCTTTAGTAGTTTTGATGTTAACTAGATGTTGACATAGTGAAAGTTTTAGACTATTGGGTTAAAATATATTATTACAATCGATTTACCTGGATTTTTCCCTTCTTAATGTGGGCTCTAGAGAAACATGCACATTACATCTGGAAGGCATTTCTGTTACGTCATCAGACAGTACTGGTCTGAATGTCCAGCTACCACAGTGAATTCCTGGGAGCTAAGACAAGGACAGTTGTCCACCAGCCCCAAAGACAACAGATTATTTGCTGGATCCATGGAATTTCCAGATTTTGTAATCCAAAGTTATTTAGGTAGGACTTTATCTCATGGTATAAAAGCCCACCATCCCCAACGTTTGTTAATCTGCTCATGTGTACATTGATTTTACCTAGCTGGGATCTCTCTATATTTACGTCTTTATATTTTTATCAGGCATCTAGAATAGATCCCTAATGGCAGTGGTGGAAATAGCTCAGTCATAAGAACCCAAGTTTAATGAGCAGAGTCCAATGCTCGGGGTTGCAGGGACAGACAGGTCTCTGGGACTCACTGGCCAGCCAGCCTTGCCAAATCAGCTCCTGTCTCAAAATTAAGAATAATAATAAGGGGAATAGTGCCTAAGGAATAACAGCCAAAGTTGATCTTGGATCTCTGCATACAGGTTCACACATGCTCACATGTATCTCCTCATGCATGAACATACACACAAAAAGAAAGATTCTAACACAGGAGGGGGTTCAAGAACAGTGTTCAATGCCCGTTTTAATCAGCAAGGTCAAGAGATGCTCTATAAGTTCTGAGAAAAAGGAGCACTCAGTGCACAGCTGTGGGGCCTTGCTCTGTCACAGACCGGGTGAGAGGCAGAGCAGGGAAACACTGTGGATTGGTTCCTCCATGTGAAGAGCAGAGTCAAGAGGAAGACACCAGATGGTGCATGGTTTGGTTGACCCATCGGTCAGCATGCGGGATGGAGGCTCTTTGCTCCTCTTTCCTCGGTACAGTTTGAGCATCCCTAACGGGAAATGTCTGGAACCAGAAGTGCCTCAGATGCCAGTGGCTTCCATTTAAACTATGTGCACACATATAATCAGACAGGGTCTTAGGGCTGGTCCCCAAATCTGAACACAGAATTAATCCACCTTCCATGTGCATCTTATACTTGTGGCCTGGATGTCACTCCATGTGGTATTTTAGTGTCCCCCTCCCCCACATGATTACTGCCTGTCATGGGAGGTCAAAGGTGGGACTTCCCACTTGAGTCACATCGAAGCCCATGGAGCAGCAGGTTCTGGACCATTTTGAATTTTAGATTTGGATTCACTATGCTCAACCTTTGTCTTATGCTTGCTGTCCTTGGCCAAAAAGAAAGGGGAAATGTCAGGAGGAACCCCTGAGCCCTGCAGAGCTCCATGGGGTGCTTTCTCAAAGAAGAAAGTCAGACATCTGGCTACAGTGCTGCTTGTGTCCTCCACAATGGAACTTACCCACGTTTCAGCCCCGCACCCCGCACCCCAAATGGTAGACAATCAGGAGCTGGCAGCATCCGGATACCTACATCTGCTCCCCACTCCCCTCCACTCCAAATAGTGGCATTTTGTAGAATCTGGAGGCAGATGCCGCAAGCTGGGGCTAAGTGGATGTGAGCAGGGGTTTGCGGCTGGCAGGTTCCCTTTCTCTCTCTACCCATGACATCTTTTTCATAACCTGAATTTCTTTAATTAAAAAACATCTGCCAACTCTTGTTATCTGCAAAGATGAGCACAGGAACTCTTGAAAAGCCCATCTGCAGAGGATGCAGGCAGGTGGAAGAAAAACCTGCTAGAGCCAACCAAGTGAGACGAGGAGGAAGAGAAGCTCCCAGTGTATGTGTGTGTGTGTGCTTGTGTGTGTGCATGTGTGTGTGTGCGCGTGCTTGTGTGTCTGTGCATACTGGTGCATGTGAGTGTCTGCTTGTATATATGCATGTTTGTGTATGTGGTTACTTGTGCAATGTGTATAATGCATATGAGTGTATTGGTGCATCTCTGTGGTGTATATGATGTGAGTGTGTGTGTGCATTGTGCATATATGAGTGTTATATACGATGTAATATTATGATGTGTGTATAAAATGTTTATATTGGTGAGTGCATTTATGGTGTGTATGATGTGTGTATATACATAGACGTATGTTTATGTATAATGAATCTGTGTATGTGTGGTGTATATGATATGTGTGCGAGGTGTGTGGTACATGTACATGTGTGTGTCAGCCATGTGTGTGCATATGTGGAATATGTATAGTATGTGTGGTGTATTGTGTGATGTGTGGATATGTATAGTGTGTGTGGTGTATTGTGTGATGTGTGGTGTATTGTGTGATGTGTGGAATATGTATAGTATGTGTGGTGTATTGTGTGATGTGTGGATATGTATAGTGTGTGTGGTGTATTGTGTGATGTGTGGTGTATTGTGTGATGTGTGGAATATGTATAGTGTGTGTGGTGTATTGTGTGATGTGTGGATATGTATAGTGTGTGTGGTGTATTGTGTGATGTGTGGATATGTATAGTATGTGTGGTGTATTGTGTGATGTGTGGATATGTATAGTATGTGTGGTGTATTGTGTGATGTGTGGATATGTATAGTGTGTGTGGTGTATTGTGTGATGTGTGGATATGTATAGTATGTGTGGTGTATTGTGTGATGTGTGGATATGTATAGTATGTGTGGTGTATTGTGTGATGTGTGGATATGTATAGTGTGTGTGGTGTATTGTGTGATGTGTGGTGTATTGTGTGATGTGTGGATATGTATAGTATGTGTGATGTATTGTGTGATGTGTGGAATATGTATAGTGTGTGTGGTGTATTGTGTGATGTGTGGATATGTATAGTATGTGTGGTGTATTGTGTGATGTGTGGATATGGTATTTGTGTGCAACATAGGAAGCCGCAAATGGAAAGGTCTTGCCGTTCACCCATCTAAAACCTCCACTTCTGCCTGAGAGCTGGAGGAAGCAGGGACCATGAACATCATACATCTCATATGCAGGTCACAAAATGATTGACACCTGTGCTAAACCTCTGCAGACCACAGAGGAAAGGCCACTGAGTTCAGAATGATTTGTTGGGATTTCCAGTACACTTTGACCAGAGTAAGTCCTGCTGGCTCACTGGGAAGAGACGGCCACGCCTTGGCTGCCTTCTTCTTCAACCCTTGACACTTCTAAAGGGCCATCCTCAGCAATATCTAATGAGCACTGCTGATTCTGGAACAGGGCACACATGGGGAACACATTCTCTGATGAGCCTGTGAAGCTAATGACAGAGATGACATTGTCTGTCCTCACAGCTTATGCATCCATCTTCCCTCAACCTGGAGGGGCTTCTGCACAATGACAATTCTAAAACTCCTTAGCATTCTGTGGAAAGATTTGGAGGTTTGGAGGAAACAAGTCCCCCCAGAGTCCACTGCTCCCCTCCCCTCCACTTCCCTTCCTCCACATCCCTTCCCTCCCCTCCCTTTAATCCCTTCCTATCTCTCCCCTTTCCACTTAGCTGCATCCTACACCACATGCCAACCTTCCAGCCAAGACACCCAAGCTCCAAATGCATCCTCCACCTACAGCTACCCAAGCAAGCCTCTGGGACCCGGGTGGACACAAGAGCAGCTCCTGTGCCTCTGCAGACCTGGTCCAGGACAGAGGCAAAGCCAACGCCATAGACTCAGGAACTTCTGACCTTCTGCACTCAGAGTGTGACCTGGAAAATGCAGGTGGCAAGGCTGCGTCTCAGAGTGGGGACACGTCCTGATCCTGCGGCTGCCTCATCCTGCATGGAGGAGCACCAGGAGGCAGCTAAAGCAGCGCCCAGAAAGCGCATGGCCCGGGTGAGGACTGTGTCATCTGGGTGCTGACTGTGATATTCTCATCCAGGTACTTCTGTTGCCACACCTCCTCTGAAGATAAATTCGCATGTCTTCCTTTCCCCCCCAGAGACCCAGAGCAATCCTCCTGCTTCAGGCCTGGGGAATGTCTCAACCCCATCCTGTTTCCCCTGATTAAACCTGAACTTCATCCCCGGCTCCTCAGATCTGGACCAAATGCGTTCAGAGAAGCCCCGAGCAGCATCTGCTGCCTCAGGGTGCTCTCCCGGCCTGGCACCATCGAGAGGATAAGGGCCCTGTGCCTGGGCAATCCCAAAGCACACTCTCCATCGCGGCTCATGGTGAAGAGGCAACCCAATGGCTGTCCTTCTCTGTCTAGTGTGTTTGGTGGTATTTCACCTGTTCCTTTAGTGGTCCTTAGGACAAGCTTCTAAACCTGCAGCCAGAAAACCATGTTCTTCTGGGGCAGTCCAGCGGTTATCACATAAGAGTAATTCTGAGCTGGCATGTTCTCAGTCTTTTTGCCTAGTGTTAGAAAGAGGTTTGTTACAGATTTAGATGACAGGAAGTAAGCAGCATTCATATACAGTGAGGGTGAGCCCCAAAGAGGGGTTACTCCATTTTTTTATATTTGTAAAAAAATTTTTATTATGTTTATTTATTTATTTAGTGTGTGTGTGAGGCATGTGTTTATGTTTTGACAGATATGTGGAGGTCAGAAGACAACTTGCAAGACTCAGTCCTCTCCTACCATAGGGGGCCCAGGGAGCTAACTCAGGTCACCAGGCATGGCAGAAAGCACGTTGACCTACTGAGCCATCTCACTGTCCCCCCAAATGTCATCCACTAATGGAGATTTTCTTTTTCAGTTTCCCGGACTGACGGGATCCCTCTGTGGAAGTCTCACAGCCCTTGTTCCTAACTCTCTAAATTGTGTGTGGTAGCAAACACAGAGCGACAACCCTTGGCTGGTGACGTAATAGACACAAAGGTGATTTATTGTTGATGCTGTCATGTGATTTCTCTCCACTTTTCATCAAGAGATTTATAAAAATAAAATTAACAAGTAAATACAGGGTTCAGCTATTCTCTAGTAATTTCCCAGCCCCTCCCAGCTAGCTCTGCTCCCTCTCACGTATTCTGGGCCAGAGGGAGGAGGGAGGGGAGGCTACACAAGGCTTACTCTTTTCTCAAAAATCTCAGTTAAAGCCTAGATGGGGACAGTAGAGCTACTTGCCAAGGGCAATTTAGGGCGCGAACCACAAAATAGAAACATATAAAGTATAGAAATAATCACCCAAGGAAAGCCAAGTGGCTTCTGGATGTCCAGTCCTGGGAGCAGGAGAGGGTATTTAACCATTATCTTCATCTGCTGATGAAAGATTGCTGTCCTTGTGTTGAAAATTTCTTCACTGAAGAAGGAATAAACAATGTACGATCCTTCCTGTGGTCCCAATGGAAAACCAAGGCACAATTCTACTGAGGCTTACTCTGGGGAACCAAAGAGTTTATTACTTATTTACATAGTAATGGGCAAGGGGTTAGGGATAGGAGTGCCAGGCATTTTAAACCAACCACTCTGCAAGGCATGCACCCAGCATGGGTGATGGCTCCCCGTGGCTGTGTCGGTGGACTCGTCTCCCCTCATCCTTTCCCCCATATCCACTAGCTCTTCCCAGAGACCAGGGGGCCATGTGCAATTAGGACAGAATTACATCCAACTGGCCAGGACCAGAGGCTGGGTACCCAGTACCCGTGTGCGGGTCCCATGGCATTCCCCACTCACTTCTTCCGAGAGGAAATTCAACTGACAGCAAACCCAGCTGAGTTGATCTTTGGCAAGCAGGCTTGGATGTACTCATGAAGATGCTAACAGTTTGGCTCGGAGGACAGCCCTGTAAATACTATGAAATCGCAACCCAACATGTTTCAAGGACAGTATCCCTAGAAAGTCTTGCTAGGTCCTTTAAATGCAAAGAAAGCACAATTTGGAACGCAGCAACTGCAAGCTAGATCCACAGTGGGAAACCTAGAGGACGCTGGGAGGTTTCTTTCTGTTGGCTGAGGACAGACATGCTGTCACATTTTACAGGCTGTGGAGTTCTGTGAGCTCTGAGGATCACGTGGGCATTTTGGTGTTGCTATTCTCATTACTGCTCTCTGATGGAAGCTCGAGAACTGGCTTTGAAGAGAAGGATTTCTTCCTTTTCTTTCGATAGAGTTGAACGGCTGTGCTGGGCCCTATGATTGGACCCACTTTCTGATTGGATTTACGACCCTCTTCACAAGACAGAAGTCATGCTTGGCACAGTTCACAGGATCAGGACCTGTGAGAAGATAAGTCACAGGCCCTATAAGAGAATCCACTGCTACTATTCTGCTAAATGAGTACAGTATTAAACTGACTCCTGGTGACTTGTTAGACCGCAGATTAGTGCACCCCTCAATCCTCATCAGAGAAGTTCTCTTAGCAGTGGTGGTAATGAACACAGAGAGGCCCAACTACTCAAGGTGCAGAGAAAGAGAGGGTGGGGTTCTCAACCCCAATAGATGCACCTATGCCACCAGCTCCTCCCATTACAGCAGAGCAGGAGAAAATATTGTAAGAGCCAAAGGTCATGGGGAAATGAGAACTGTCATGTATTACCAGTGGCAATGCAGAATGGCACACCAATCTGAATGGGTTGGGGAAACTTGAAAAATTCAACATATACATACCATATATCCAGCAGCCAAACTCCTTGATGATGTGGGATTCCCTGCTGTATGCTATCAATATGTTTTATTACCATTGGTTAATAAAGAAGCTTCTTTGAGCTATAGCAGGGCAGAATATAACCAGACTGGAAGAGATATATAGAGAGAATAGGCAGAATCAAAGAGACATCATATATCTGCTGAAAAAGACAGACGCTGGACCCTTACTAGTAAGCCACAGCCTTGTGCCATACACAGATTAATAGAAATGGGTTAATTTAAGATGTGAGAGTTAGTTAATAAGAAGCCTGAGTTAATAGGCCAAGCAGTGTCATAATTAACATAGTTCTGTGTGATTAATTGGGTCTGGGCATCTAGGAAACCTTGGGTTTTCCCAGCGGGTTGGAAACCGATGTCTGCACCATGACCCTCCTGTGGCTGTTTGCAGCAGTTCCCTTCATAACTGCCAACACTCAGAAGTAACCGTGATGTCCTTCAGCAGGCGAGTGGACACATGGTGGTAGATCCTGACAGCTGAATATTACTCCACAATGAAGAAGGAGCTATCCAACCATGAAGACACATGAAGTAACAATTGCATATGAATAACTGAGATGCATCAAACCAGATGGGCTACATGGTATGTTGTTAATTGTATGACATTCTAGAGAAGATGAATCTTGAGAGTAAAAAGATGAGTAGTTACCAAGGGTTCGGAGGAGAGAAGAATAAACAGCCCAAGATGGAGGGTTTGGGGGACAGTCACATTTTATGTTGTGCTTTAATGGCTCCTGAATGCGTTACATCTGTCCAAACCCACAGAAAGTGGGACAGCAGAGATACACTGGGGTCAAGTACGACTCTGCATGCTAGTGGTGTGGCACCTCCTTCACGGTAGCAAATATCCCATCCTGGTGCTGATGCTGACAGCAGGGATGCTTGACACTTGTGGGCCAGGGGTGTGGGAACTCCCTGCTGTAGGTCCTGCTCAGTTTACTGTGAATCCCAAATGGGTGTGATCTAGTTTACAGCCCACACAATATGATTAAACTGCGTGTTAAGTGGATGCACGTTCACACACATGTAAGTGTGTGCATGCATGTGAGAGAGGGAGGAACAGAGGAAGAGGGGAGAGAGGAGAGACAGAGATGGAGACAGAGACAGAGAGCACACGCAAGAGATGACTTAGGAGTCCAGGACACAGGAAGTTCCAGGTGGCTGACACTAAGTTGTGGCCAACACTCGTGAACAAGAAACAACCTCCCATGGTTAACAACTCTTGTTCACCAGGGTTCCTTCATTTCCAGGCACACATTCCCACCCTTTTGGGCTTATTCTGACCATGTGACCAAGTCTGGCCAACGTCATGTGACTGGAAATAGCCTGTTACTTCTTGCTAAGGCAATGTACCTGACCCTCCAGACTCTTTTCCCCCTTGCTGTGACCACTGTGTGAACACACTCTGAAGTGGACATGCTAAAATGCCAAAGTTATTCAGATGTAGTGCTTAACTTCCCTGGGAAATCAGCAGTGCCCACACTGAGCTTTGCTTGAAGAAGAATCAGACGTCCACTGTGCCGTCGTGGCTGAGGTTCGGAGCTGTTGCTGCCGGAGTCCAGCCTGGTCCTTCCTGACTGCCACCCAGCTGCGGTTCAGAGGCCAGGTTCACCGTGTGCTAAACAGTGCTGGAGCCCACAGCTCTCTCACTCCACGGGAAAAAGCGGACAAGCAGAGGCTGAGCCTAGTGTTGAGTTCCTGTGCATGTCGGGTGAATTTGGTTTTCAGGGTTTCTCTAGTATAAGCAACATTTGAGCAAGGGTTGGAGCTTCCTGGGGAGTGTGCTTTTGGGGAGAGCAGAGATGGCTGCTATCCATCACGCTAGAAAGCCATGAGATTCCCAGAGATAGACACCCAAACAAAGGACGCGCATTAACACGGCGAGCTGTCCAAAAGTCAGGGCTAATGTTAACCAAGATGAGCATTGCTGCGATTCCATCAAGGTGTCCTGCTATTTATTTAACTTTTCCATTTTCATTTTTTATTTGGGTAAGATAATTGCTTGTGATAAGCCTCGGGTGTGGAGAAGCGGCGCATACAGAGTGGTGGGGCGCGCTTCAGCCACAAGCTCAGAGGCGCCGGAGAAAGGAATCAATGTGTTAACATATTGAAATGATCTCAATTAAGGCCCTTTAGCAATTTTGTTTAGAAATGAGGGCCTCTCCAAAGTGGAGGGGCTATTCTCACCATCACGGAAAAGCCTGTTAGGAAGGCGATGTATTTCACAGCTTAAGGAAAGATCTAAATAGATTGCCTAAGAGGCAAAACCACCCTGCATCCCCCCCCCCCGGGTCTGATACTGCAGGTCACCTATGTATTTCTTCACAATGTCTACACCTGTGCCTCCCATTACTCCTGATAATGCCAGGGCTTTGCCACTACAGCCCTAAAATAGGTATTCACCAAATAAGAAGTTTATTTGCATGGTGAATCCAGCGTAGGTGTGTCTGCTGTATGCCCTCCCTCCTCATCCCCTAAGGCATTGATCCACCCCTTCTGTGTCCTATCCTGAGCCCTCCCAATTCCATAGTAGAAACCAATCAGCCTTCTGTGGGGCTGGTGATGGCTTGGGGGCACAGATCACTCTCTCTCTCTCTCTCTCTCTCTTTCTCTCTCTCTCTCTCTCTCTCTCTCTCTCTCTCTCACACACACACACACACACACACACACTGTGGCATTCATATTCAGTCTCAGGAGTGACATTTCTCTGATCTTTAAGGAAGTGAGGCCTAGAGACTAGATTTCTATGACTGTTACTAAGGCCCCCAGAGAAGGTGGGCGGGGCATTCTCACAGGCTCTGCTTCCTCCTGCCCATCTTCTGCCTAAAGGACAAACAAAATTAATCAAAATTAAATACCCGCCCCCTTTCTGTGTGACTCTGCTGAGCTGAGAGTTACGGGAGGAGATTCTTATTTGGTATTTGAGTTAGTTACTATAGTCAAACATGTGACAGGAGCAACTTAAGGGAAAAGAGTTTCATTTCGGCTCTGAATGAAGGAGCTCATAGCTAGAACAGCTCAGTCCATGGTGGTGGGAGCCTGGGATGTGACCTGCTCCCATGTTAGCAGAGCAGGAAGCAGAGGCCCTGGGCTAGGAGCAGAAAGGGACATCACCTTCAAGCTCTGTCCCCAGCGACCCACTTCTGCTAGCTAGGCCCCATGTCTCAAAGGTTCCACAGTCTCCCGAAATAGCACCACCGGGGACCAAGTGTTCAAACACACAAGCCTGTGGGAGGCGATTCACATTCAAACTATAACTGCACTTCTGAAGATGCTTTCCGACCAGGCACAGCCCCAAAGGGAGACAGAGAACTAGACAGTATCTAAAGGATTTTGACGCCCAATACTGCTTAGTTAAAACAATCTATAGTATACACATTACTTTAAACCCTTCTCTGGCCAGGTTGATCTGATTTCCATTCTTTCAGACAACCCATGGCCTCTTCTTTTGCCACCTAAGACTGTCTTGGCTCCAGCATTCAATGGTCAACGAACCTCTTCAAAGGTCCCACAGCCTCACCCTACAGAGACCTGCCTCCCCTGGAAAGGCTAGCAACGGAACCCAGTCAGCCCCAGGCTGAGCTCCAATCCCCCAGTGGTACAATGTGGATTCTCCCAGCTGGTACAATGTAGGTAGTTCTGCCTGCCCAGGCTCAGGAGCTTTGGGAAGTAGAGTCATCAAAGGCAGGCATTCAGCTCCCAAATAGTCTGCACGTGTTACCTCGTGTGTTAAATAGTGCAGCTTAGGTCAGCATTACTAGTTCATCTCACCGATAGATTTTTAAAAAAATGGCATTTCATATCTACAGTTTCTGTCCCCAAAACCCAGGTTAATGAAAAAAAATCCTGAAGTAGGAGGCTGCTGCCCCAACCACTGCTGCTCCAAACCTACTAGGATCATTAAATCAAGAGAAGTCTAAATCACTGTCACAACCAAAAATCAGAAGACATGGCAGAAGATGTGGCAGCTGAGGCTGGGGTTGTACAGGGATGGCAGCTGGACCCACACTTGTGTGCCTTGGCCACAGAAAACCCTAATGACAGAACATGCTGAACCATAACTGCACATGGCCAGGAATCGACAGGAAACAGAGTAGCTGTCCTGCTGGATGACACGTTATTAGGGAAGCCCTAGTTCACTGCTCATACTAACATCATGGAGTATCTTAACAGTGTTAGGGCTGCTTGCTCTGGTGCTCCAAAGACACTGTGAGCCTTTGTGGGGGCGTGAGTTACGGGGACGCGGTCTGTCTGTCTGCGACGGCTTCTGTGGGTGTGCGTGTTCAAGTGCACTGCGCTCGCACGTGGAGGCCAGAGGACAACTTCGCTGACCTGGACTCACCACGCACCTGGACACTGGGATCACAAGCATGCACCAGTATAGCCAGCTTCGTTCTAATGTAACAGTTTTATTTATTCTTTGAGAATTTCACACATGCACACAAAGTGGTTCCACCCCATCCCAACCTTCACGTACAACTTCTGTTCTAATTAAGTCCCTAAGTCCCATGGCTGCCATCCGCACACACACAGGTACCTACCCACTAGTCACCCCACCAGGAGCTGCACCCCTAAAAACACTGGCCTATCTTCCTTTTAGCAGCAACCATCAATGTCACGAGCTCTTCAGCAAGGGGTGGGGATCAGAGCCCCTTCTAAGTACAGACTGGGATGCTGGCTGGCTTGCTCTTGTGCTGACATCAGCAGTCCTGAGTTCATGAATGCAGCCATCCTGTTATGTTCAGAGGACAAATTCTCCTCCGTTTTCCCAGGCGCTTACACATCTGTTTGCCCTTTCTTCTGCAGTGCTTCTTGAGCCTTGGCGATAGGGGGTGTCCTTTATCGTTTCTACTGATATTATAGAGCACCACGACCCGAAGCAACTGGGGAGGAGTAAGTTTATTTCAGCTGACATGTCCCAATCATAGTCTATTGTAAAGGAAGTCAGAGCAGGGACCTGGAGACAGGAACCGAAGCAGGGAGCATGGAGGAATGCTCCTTACCAGCCTGATCCTTGTGGCTCGCTCGGCCTGCTTTCTTTTATCCCCAGGACCACCTGTCCAGGGGTGGCACCACCCACAGTGAGTTTGGCCGACCCACATCAATCAAGAAAATGTACTAGAGACCTTCCAGCAGGGCAATATAGTAGGGAAATTTCAAAATGATTTTGGTTTGTATCAAGTTGACATAAAGCTAGACAGCACAGAGGGTGTGGTAGAGGTGTCCCATGTATGACTGAGCATCCACAGATGCTTGTTATCTGTGCATTGACCACCTGTGAGTCTCCGTAGTAACCACTGCCCACTGCACAAAGACCCTTTCTTGATGAGGAATGAGCAGTACATCATCTATAAGCATAGAGATAGGTATTTGTAGGCAGTTTGACACTAGGTACATTTTGCAGTGTAATAGTAACAGTAGGTTCACCCCTGGGGTCTTCCCAGCCATGGGTTCTTAGCCAGATTTACAATTCTAGCCATAAATTTCAACTGTAGAGCAGGCCTTAAATCCAATTGGTTGGTTTTGTTTTCCATGGATTCTGAGGATTTAACTTGGGGTCTTCGTATTTGCAGGGCTTTACGCACCAAGCTGTCTCCTTAGAGCCCCCACCATGAGACTCCTATCACTGAGTTCATCTCTTCTCTCTTCTTCGTTATCCACAGTAAATGAAACATCACAAAGATAGAAAGAACCCAAAGCCACAAACTTGGCAAGAGAGAAACCCCATGCAGCTGGCCCACCATCCTTGTGTCTTGACACCCATCATTCTCACCTTCTGCCCTGCATTTTCTCCAACAAGTTAGTACCATTTAGTGTTGGGAGGAAGAGGGAGCATGTCCCTCATGGTGCCTGTGGAGGTCAGTGGACAATTCTGTGGAGTTGGTTCTCTCCTTCCACCTTTACCGAAGTTCCAGGGGCCAGGCTGAGGCTGCCAGACTTGATGGTAAGCTCCTCTACCCACTGAGACATCTTCCTGGCCCTGGATCCAATCATTTTGCCCAGTGGGATTCAGCCATCAAATTGATGGTAGCATCACTTCCCTTCCTTCCCTACAGATGGTCACGAGTGTCACGCAGGAACAATGCTTGATTCACGCTCTGCCGTGTCTCTCATCGCCTGCTCCAAACAGTGCTACTGCAGCCTGTCCCTGCGCGCATCTGCTTCTCATCTCACTCAGTGGGGACACCACAGGCAGAAGGCGGGGTCCAATCTGGAGCCGGCCTCATAGAAAGAAGAACCCCCCCAAATCCTACTCACTCTCCAACTGGAACAGCTCATGAAAAAGAAACTGCTGTGATTTGGGTCAGGCAAACGGGATGCAGCAACGGCACCAACCACAGAGTGAGACGCTAATTTCTCTAATTGACAGGGAGCCTCCATCACTTCAGAATGTGCCGGTGTTTCCGGAAGGAAACCAGGCCAATTTCTTCCACTGTTTACAATGTCACCATGAATTTTGAAATGAGTTTTTTCTCTGAGCTCAATGTGGGAAATGCTGGTCCCTGACTTCTGGGGGGTGGCCCATCACTGGGAAGCTGGATGGCTTTCTAGGACCAAAATGAGGTTTTCAATAGCAGCTCCCTCAAGGATGGAACAAAGAGA
The DNA here is from genome assembly GCF_018167655.1 of Microtus oregoni. Classification (NCBI taxonomy): domain Eukaryota; kingdom Metazoa; phylum Chordata; class Mammalia; order Rodentia; family Cricetidae; genus Microtus; species Microtus oregoni. Next base: position 14,410,514 of record NW_024543221.1, read on the forward strand.
AACAGGCCTGCCTTCCCCAGAGCTACAAGCCAGAAGAGGAGGCTGAGAGGCAAGCTGGACCTTCCTTTCACATCTTCAGTTTCTCACACAACTGCACAGCAGCAATGTTGATGATTGCCCTGTTTTGATCAGAGACTCGTGGTGTGACCTGGGGAGATAGTGTTCTTGCCATGTAAGTATGAAGACCTGAGTTCAGATCCCAAGCTGGGCATCACAAGCCAGGCATCACAAGCCAGAAATGGTGTGGTGCCCTTAGAATGCTACTCCTGGGAATCAGAGACAGGATGCTCCTTGGACTTCCCTGAACACCATTATAAATTGGTGAACGACCCTGGTTCAACAAATTATGTGGAGAGTGATAGAGAGTGACATGCAGCATCCAGCTCTAGCTTCTACATGTGTGTGTACACATATATGCAACATACGCCCTCCACCCACAACTATAAACACAGTCCTGAACACACAGAGACAGACAAACAGACAGACAGACTTATGGCATGGGTGAGATAGCTGATAATTTACTTTCACCCAGACACCCACTCTTCTCTGGTACATGACCCTACTTCTTCTCTTCCATAATCTATACCATAACCTATAAACCCTGGTGAACTTGTTGCGTCTTCTACATCTGTCTCTCCCAGTAAAACCTGAGCTCCCTAAAAGCAGGAATCCAGAACAGTCCCTGAGGCTCAGTGCAAAGTCACATGCAGCTCGAACTGGTGTCTTCTCACTATCGCTCCGGAATTATGTGGTCTCACTCTTCCCTGCATTCTGTCTAAGCAAATGCTTTGCCTCAGAACAATCTAGAGAGATCAGGAGCATTTCAGAGCCCTCTAGAGCTTACTGAGAGAACATTTGCCCGGCATTTTCAGCACCCTGGCTTCAATCCTCGGCACCAATCAGTTAGTTAACTACTCAGTTGAACAACATAAACCCTATTCTTCTCTGAAAGGTTGCTTTGAGTCTTCTTGTCTCTGTAAAATTATTCTCTTCTCCCTACACTCCACCCTTTCCCAGGCAGTTCTTCACAACTTCAACACAGTTAATATCTACACAATGCTCACTCTCCTTGCTTAGCGGGGAGGGATGGGAAGTCAGCAATGGCTTCTCTTGTTCTGCGCAAGCTGGCACAAGGTTCCAGAGCCTGTGATTGTTGCCCAATAACAGACAGCTTTCCCATACAAAGCACAGAGAGTGTTCTAGAACAGAAGCATCACACAACAATAGCAAATCCTCAGACAAGCACGGCTGAAAGCGATGTGGGGTTCAGGACTCTCTCGGCAAAATTGTCAGGGAGCTGCCTTCCCCTCTTGCCTGTTTTATTCATGGGCACAATGGTCATCAGACTCCTGCTGCTGGAAGCAAGGAATCCTCAAAGGAGTGAATTCACTCCTAGGAGGTGCCTGCTTGAAAGCTGGCCTCCCCCACTAGCTGTCCTATGTCCTTCCAGGAAGGGCTCCTGGGAGTTAAATGTCTCTTTGATGCATGGGTCATGTTTCACATGAGACTCTAGGAAGGCTAGCCACAGGGCTCTCTCAGCTGTATCCTACTTCACTCCTAAATCATTAAAACAAGGAGGATAGATGCTAACTGGTTCCAGGAGCTGACACACAGCACAGCACTCCACCCTAGCTTCCAGAGCAGCGGTGATCTGAACACGCCAAGAATGCCAAACTGTAGCAACTTTTTCGAACTACTGATCCAACTGCCCGAAACACTGTAGCCGGTCTGCACACAAACACACATTACCATTATAGTTATCACTGCTCCACAGGGCCAACTTGAAACCCTAGCTCAGGCTCCTAACAGGTGAAGGAAACGGGTACTGGTTTTAATGGTCTTGGCGCCGGCCAGTCCACATGGGTCATATGTCACGTCAGTGACTCTTCAGAGCACGTCCAGCTTGTGCATATAACATCTGTTTGCCCAAAAATAAAAAGAGTCTCAGAGAGTCTGCCCATGTCACACGGCACACTTGCAAAGATTTCTGCCCATGTCACAGAGCACATGTGCAAAGAGTAGGGCTGTACCCAGAGTTCCACCTCTCACATCTAAGCGCCTTGCATTATACAAATCATCCTCTAGCCAGAGAATCCAGCATGCATGTAGCTCAGACCAAGTCCACCAAGGTCGGGGTCATGATGAATCTGTAAATCTGTTTGTGCTACATGAAACTGAGTAAATGAACCAAGTGGATGGAAATCCCTTCAAAGAGAAAAAGCCCTGGGGGCGGGGAAATGTCTCGGCTTAAAGTCAACGTTAAGTAATGTGTTTTCTGAGAGCCCAGAGATATCCAGGCATCTGGGTGGTGGTGATGGAAATGATGGTGTCCCTTCTGTTACGGAACTTGGTGCCTTCAGTGGGTGAAGTGGACGTGGGAGCAGACGCCGTTCAAACAAGAAGTGAGACAAACACAAACAAGACCACCACACAGTCAGTGCAGCTCTCTTAACTTAGGTGAGCTGAGATCCTTGAAGACTGGCTGTGTTTTCTGTCACTCCACTTTCCATCCTCCTGTGACTGTTAGGAAGCACAGCCCTGTCCCACCCCCGGCCCCAGCCCCAGCCCTAGTCCCCCACTTCCCAACCCAGCACCATCTCACAGCTGTGACTATGAATACCAGGATCTCTTCTCTCCGTCTCGGCCAAAACTTTCTGTTCCCGTTATGCCCTGGCCACCACACTCTACATGGTCACTTCAGAGTCTTCCTGACACAAGATGAGAATGTAGAATCTGATCCCACAGCCAGAGGGCCAGTGTCTAAAGACGAATTGATGAAATAAGCCTCCAGATGGAGCCTGCCGTCCTAAGCCGATCAGCTTTTGAAAGCAAAATGCACAAATCCCTTTGAGGTGAAGCCATGCAGGGCTGTCAGGTCAGGGGGATGTGGGGTGCTGCTTAGAGTTGTGCCCTCGGTGTGAACTTGACCATGGGATTAGATGTGACAATGGGCCATGATGCTGAGAACACAGGGGAGAATCTAGCCACGGGGCTCACTAGCACGGATCTTACTGAGCTTAGGGCCCATGGCAGGTACAGACCCCGGAAAGGAGGCAGAGCGTCCAATTAACTCACCCTTGTGTAAAGTATGAGACACCTGAGGACACACTCATCTTGAATCCTGCTGCCACTGCACCTATCACACCCTGAATATTCAACGCTGTTGTTTTTCTCTTAATCCTGGACTTCATTTCCTTCTGACTTTGAGGCATAAAATCATGAAAGCTGGGAAGCATGCTGCATGCATGCGTGTATTTGTATGTGTGTGTATGTGTTCAGGTGTGCAGAATGTCTTCCTTAGTCCTATTTTTTGAGGCAGGATCTCTCACTAAACCTGGAGCTCACTTGTACATGGGCGCTGCAGATCAATGCCTGGTCTTTATATGGTGTTGGGAATCAGACTCAGGTCTTGATGCAGGTGTGGCAAGCATTTTATCAACTGAACTACCTCTCCAGACCCTGAATATTGACTTATGTTTCAGAGAGAGACAGATATACACAGAGATATAGAACGGGGGGAGGAGAGAGGAGAGAGCACCTGTGGTTGGGAACCAGAAGACCAAGCCTTTGGGCCCCACTATTAAGGAGCTGTGCCTTCTGGACAGACAGAAAGCAGAGGTCTTCCCAAGTCTATTTGGACACTTACTCCTCTGCCTGCTATCTTAAAGAAGGCCTCTCTACCCTCCTTTGTAAGATGAGGGCTGTGTGAGAGTTGTTTACAGTCCTCCCAGGGGCCTACTAAACACAGCTCCTGTTATCTTAACAAGTCACTATGCCATTGTATCTCCACAGGCTGAGTTAGAATTAATGAAGGATTTCAGACACACAGACAGCATCCATCCCCACTGTTACAGTCTCTACCCGTGACAGACATCACTAATGGATCACAGCACTCTCTCCCACTGGGCATGACTGTTGCTTTAAAACCCTATCCAGGACAATACTCCCGGCAGCTGCTGTTGGATTTCCAGACATAGCATGGGAATTGAAAACTATTTTTCAATCCTGAATGAGATCAGATCAAAGAACAGATCAAAGATTGCAGGGGGCGGGAGAGTCATGAGAAAGAGGAGTCTGCCTGCCTAAAACCTCCTGTGTCATTCCAGGTCCATCCTTAATCAGAAGAACCCTGCCAGACGCATGGCTTTGAGATTCCCCCACCCCACCCCGGGACGACGGCTGAACTGGTTCCCCCCTATGCTGTGTAATTGCAGTGATGAAGTCGTGTGTGCCTAATTGCTGGATAAGCCACAAACAGAGCAACCCCACATGCAATTTCAGACTGGCAGAGACTGTAAATTATTCAACATGATAACCCAAATATGAGAGCAATGTGTGGAAGTGGGGAGGATATTTCAGGGCAATAAGAAGCTGGAAGAAGCGTGTGGGGGGTGAGAGGTGATTCCAAAACTCTTTATAAGAAAACGAAGACTGAACCTTAGGCAAAAATAAAACGGTTTCCAAGCTGGCTCTGGAGGCCTGAGTGCTCTCATTGTAGGGACTTTGGTTTCCTTGGGAAATGATAAGTGAGTCTAGAAACTCGTGGTTATCCGAGTTCTAGAGGGGGAAGGAGCGGTGTGGATGGTGTGCGTTCGTGAGAATGTAGAATAGCATGCCTGGAGTTGACTGCTGTAGGAAACTGGCTCCCCTTAGCGAACAGCACAGCCATTCTGTCAGCTGTTCTGTCTTCTTTCCCTCCAGGTTTTCAATTTTCTCAGGACAGCCCAGGAAAGGACTTCTCTCTGTCCCTGTCTTCCTTAGGCTCTCTCCCTGGACTCAAGACATGGGCAATCTTGGCAGTGCAGTGCTGAGCCCTGGCTTCTTTCTGAGCTTTCTGACTTCTCAAGGAACCCTGAGAACTGTCCTAAGCCTTTCAAGGGTCCTCTGCCTGTGTTGGGGGAGCCCAAGCCTGTCCAGGTCACCCAGGACCCTGAAAATCATAAGACACCATTCACCTTTTAAAACCATCTGTCTCTTTCTCTCTGTGTGTCTCTGACTCTGTCCCTCTCTCCTCTCCCATCTCGTGTGTGTGTGTGTGTGTGTGTGTGTGTGTGCGCGCGCGCATAAGTGTGCGCGTGTGTGCATGTGATTGCCACAGTACATGTATAGAACACAAAAGACAACCCTGGTGGTTGGTCCTCATTTTCCACCCTGTTAAAGGCAGGCTCTCTATTTTGCTGTTTGCTGCTGCAAGCATCAGGCCCACAGGCTTCTAGGAATTCTCCTGCTTCCCATCTCACCCAGGAGTTCTGAGATTAGAGACATGCATGACTGTGTGTGTCTAGCTTTACATGGGATCTGGGGATTTGAACAGAGAACCTCACACACAGCAGGTGCTTTACCCACCGAGTCTTCTCCCCAACTCCAGGGTTTCCTTTTGTTTAATTGATTGGTTGCACAGGGATTTGAACCCAGGGCCTCACCAATGCTGGGAAGGTGCTCTACCACTGAACTGCATCCCCAGCACGGACTTTACTTTCTTCCTCTGCCCTCCATTGGCCTTCACTCTTCCCAAATGGCCTGCAAGCCTTTCCCGGGACTCTCACACCCCTCAGAGCATCTCCCACCTTGACAGCTACATCCAGAGATTTACTGGACAGTAATGAGTGGCTCCTTCAAGATGTTTACACGTGACTGGTAATGGCACAGGTGCTTGGGTGACTAGAACGTTGCCTTTATTTTGTTGAAGGCTTGCAAGGACCCAGCCCCTAATGCCTATCACAGGGTAGGAAGGGAAGGCTTCTCTGGTCATGCTTCCTACCCTGATAGAGTCCTGCATGGTGGGAGCCAGACTCTGTCAATCTGCAGTCAGGACAGTCGAGGGTAGGGGTGTCAAAGTGGTGATTCTAGGCAAAAATCTTTCTCTAGAACTTTCTCTTGTCCTTTATCTCCTACAATCATCAGTAATGTTCTCTAACTTCCTAAATTCCTTCAAAATCCATCACAGCCACACAATCCTGATGGATTTCACGGGACATCCCATCCCCCCAAAGAACTAAGCGCCAGCTAGCCTGCTTGTAGTGGGCTTCTTTTCCCTTTAACTTTTGTTCCCTAAATCCAAGGTGAAAAGAGTTTGGCTGGCACCCCCTCAGTTGGAAACCAAACCCTCACGCTCTCCCTTATACATGCACCTCCAAGATGGGTCTGTTTCGGCCACCCCGCACCCCTTCTGCCCATCTGCTACGATGGCACGGTGCCTGCTCACAAGTTGGTAGGAGCCTGTGGAAGTGCCAGGCAACAATGTGTTTTGATGGGCAGCCTGCAGAAGGTGGCAATTGCCATCTCTTGTGAGTGAAGGCCATGAGCCGTGCCAGCCCTGGCAAGCCAGGTCTCTGTGTACTTGTTCACACCTGTTGACTCTTCGGTGCCAAGAAAAGTGGACCCTAGCTGGGGCCAAGGAAGAGAAAGGATCCACTCAGGGTCCCAGGCTCCGTGGATTTCCTCGTGCTGCAGAAGGTCCCAGAGAGGTTTAGTCAATGGGACTTGTGCCTGTGTGTGTCCCTCGCTAGAGTCATCTGTAATGCTCAGGAAAGGGGCTCAGCTGGGAGACTGGTGGCATAGGTACAATTCACACAGACATATGCCCTATGGCCAACCCCGAGGAGAGAGGCCAGGAGAAAGCCAGGCTGTGCTGACCCCTGGCAACACGTCCAAGTTACCAGGAGGTCTCCACTCGTCTGTGTCCACCCCCTTGGAGAAACACCAACAGCTCAGCTCTAGAGTCAGACAGGTCTGGCTTTAGGGCTCAGTCCAGCATACGGACAAACTGACCTCCATCAAGTCGCTGAACTTAGCTGGACCCAAGGCCTAAAATGGAGGTAGCTATGCCTGTGTCCTTGGATCATTCCCAATGTGAAGGGAGAAGGGCTAACTCAGGAATCCCGGGAGTGCCTGACCTCTACAGGTGGGCACGCACTGGCTTCTCTCCCCACCTTGCCCTTCCCCACCCCCTTTCTTTCTTTAGTCTACCAGAAACCAGTGCTAAGGCAGACATCAGTTCAGAAATAAACCTTGGAATTCAAATTACCAGAAGCATCCCCAGGTCAGAAAGAGGAGGAGAGGAGGGGAAAGGATGAAGTGGGAACAGGAAGCAGGGAACTGGGACTCTCTGAACCCCCCTCATGTTTACGTGTCCCCTACAGATCCTCTTCCCAGGAGCAGTACCTGCCTCAGCCCACCAGAATCTCTCTACCCTCTCATTCCAACTCCTCCACAAGGGCTGCTCAGAAAGATAAAAATCATCTAGGAAGCTCTCAGCCTCCAGATACCCAGCCCCAGACACTTCAACTTCTGCAAAGTGTCATTGCCATTGTTGGTCCTGACAAGGGACAGTGACACTTGCTCTTCAGCTTTTTGGCCCAGAAGCAAAAAGGAGCTCAAATAACCATAAAGAGCCCAGCGCAGACGCCTCCTCACAAAGGCCTAAACAAACAGCTTTGGAGAGCTGTAACTACTGGAGCTTTGCCCTTCTCCTGTGGCCAGTGCCTAGGGATGCCGTCATCAGTCAGGCTCTCCGAGCAAGACCGACACACAGCCCAGAGAGGGGCCACCACACTCTGGGATGTACTGACTGACCATGCACAGGGACACATCAGTAGCCACAGGCAGCTGTTTTGGACAGTGCTCTGACACCGCTGGGTTTGTAGAATTCCTGGTGGTCCATTAGACTTGCAGAGTCTGTCACATGCTTGGAACAGATCTGGAAGCTGCGATGCCATGTGGATAAGAAGATCCTAACTCTCCAGCTGAGAGCCAACAGACAATTGGAATTTACCAAAGTCCCTAAGGGTCTCCCTCAAGGAACTAGACTGAGGACAGCGGAAGGCAGGTGCAGAAGGTAATAAAGAGCAGCATGCTAGAAAAGAATTCACAAGCAAAATCCTATGTGCTTCCTAAAGCAGAGGAGGTGGAAAAAAAGATGTGGGATAGGATGTGGGGACCATGGAGGAAGAAGTCTTGGAAGTGAGGGAATTCTTGCAGGAGCTGTTCATGGGCACGCAGAACTTTCAGTGGAGTTGAGGCCTCCCAGACACCAAAGGGGGCTGCCATGATTGCTTTTTGACAGCCATGATGAAAGAGCCTGACCAAAGCAACTTAAGGGATAAAGGACTCAGGTTCAGAGCTCAGGAGGGCAAGAGGCCACCTTTATGGGGAGAACAGTAGGCAGGAAAGTTACAGTGACGAGGGCAGAAGACTGGCTGGTCACCATCACACTCAGGAAGGAGAGAGCCAACTGAAACCTGAAGGCCACCCCCAGCAGCCCACCTCCTCCATCAAGACTTCACCTTCTAAAGGTTCCACAACCTTCAAACATCACCACCAGGCAGACACCAAGCATTCAGACGCAGGGGCCAACGAAGGGCATTTCATATTCAGACCCTAATAAAGAGAGAGTACATGGGATAAAACTCCCAAGACCAAGCTTTTGTGTTCACAGGAGACCCAGAGGAGTATTGACCTCCTAAGTATTAGTCCTCCATCTGAGCCTCAAGTAGAAAGCTGTATGTAAAGTCTGGAGTTCAGAGAGAAGAACCAACTGGGCATAGAGAGGTATATATAAAGCCAAGAGACTTAGGGGTAGATGAAATGTCCTCAGAGAAAGCCCTCTTCCTCTCCACACTTATAGTCAGAAAACCTATAAAGAGCAGAAGTCTGGTTGTGGAAGGCGGAGAAGACACCTCAACTTACAATGAAAGTAAAGGGAAGTGACCATCAACTGAAAAGATGTGGCGCTACTGAGTGAGGAAGAAGAGTGAGGACCAACGATGGGAATCAACAGTCAACAGGTGGGTTGTTTGGTTTTGTTGCTTAGTTTGGTTGCTTTGGTTGTTTGTTTGGTCCATTTTGTTTATTTTGTTTATTTGGTTGATTAGTTTGGTTAGTTGCTTTCTTTCTTTCTTTGTTTGATTGGTTTGTCTGGTTTGATAGGTTGTTTGGTTGATTTGAGTGGTTGGGTTGCTTTGTTGATTTGGTAGGTAGGTAGGTTGGTTGGTTGGTTTGGTTGGTTAGTTGGTTTGGTGGGTCATTTGGTTATTTGATTGGTTTGGTTGTTTGTTGGGTTGGCTGGTTGGTTGAGTTGAATTGGTTGCTTTGTTGGTTAGTTTGTTGGTTTGTTTATTTGGTTGGTTGGTTTGGTGAGTTGTTTGGTTGTTCACTGGTTGATAGTTTGTTGGTTTGGTTGGTAGATTGTTAGTTGGTTAAGTTGGGTTGGTTGGTTAGTTGGTTTGGTTGCTTGTTGGTCTGATTGGTTGGTTTATTGGTTTGATTGGTTGGTTGGATTGCATTGATTGGTTGATTAGTTTGTTAGCTTGTTTGTTTGTTTGGTTGGTTTGGTGGGTCCTTTGGTTGTTTGGTTGGGTTGGCTATTTGTTGGTTTGGTTATTTGTTTGTTTGTTTGGTTGGTTGGTTGGCTGATTTGGTTAGTTTTTTATCATTTTCTTTGGAATAATGATAGGAAAACTCCAAATATAGTGGATTCAATAGACAAGAGGACAGAAAGAACTAGTGAGTGACGGGTTTCAGTAAAGAGTGATGCTTCTAGTAAGAGAGGAACAATGGAATCTTCTCCTAGTGAGAGATACAGGGCCAGGGAAGAGTCCTGTAGTGTTGGTAGATGTTATGACATGTTTGATTGCAAAAGAAGTCCAGTAAAGAGGAGAAACAGCAGGAGAAAGAAAGGAGGGCTCAACTTTCTCTTGAAACACAGGGTCAGGGACAGGCGAGATGGCCTGAAGGCTCTGTTTCCTGGATACTTCAAGTTCACCATCAGAGCCCAAAGGGATGTCAGAAGGCAGATGGATTCAGTGCTCATGATCTTATGCACTAGGAGAAAGAGCAAGTACTTGGTGGATCAGTGCAGCAGACACTGAACAGCATGCCTGGGGAGCTCCAAGGGGCAGCAGAGAACAAGGTGGTGGTATACCCATCACTATAAATGATCTTGCTTTCCAGTCTGGTTCTCCTGACTGAGTGAGACACAGAAAGAGAAGGTAATTGAACTTAACTAAATCTGGACTGTTTCTGGCAAAAGCAAAAAATTTGGAGCCTAGGCTGAGGATGACAAAGACGTGTACACAAAGGTGGAAATCTGGGGGACTGATTGACAGCTTTTCTTGGAAATGCCTCATCAATCCAGCATAAGCTGTCATTTGCCCTTCTGGCAGAATAAACTAGACATTATCCTTCACCTCTGGTCTGCTTCCCATCTTTTCTGGTCTTCTCTTAGGTCTGGTGGGGGAGAAGTGGTAAAGAAGGAATTGAATGTGAGTTGAGTTTAATAGAAAGGAAGAAAGCCTAGTGTCTAAATATGAAATATGCCCCCACTGGTTCATGCATTTGAAAACATGTTTCCAGTTGGTGGCCATTTGGCAAGATCATGGAACACTTCAGAAGTGGTGTCTCGTTTGTGGTGAGTGCACCCATAGTCCTCTTTCTGTCCACCTCTGCTTCTAGACTATGGTACACTGTGATGAGCAGGCTTCATGCTCACTCCTACCACCATGGTAGACTGTATTCCCGCAAACTGTAAGCCAAGCAAGATAAACCCTTCCTTCTTGAGACTGTTTCGTGTCAGGTTTTAGTCACAGAAACAGGAAATATAACAAAAAAGCAAAAAAAGGACAGATTAAAGGAGGTCTGAGTTCCTGTCTTCCCTTGTGCATGCACCCATGGTCTGTCCATGCGCTCTGGAGCTGCGGCCACATGACTCCCACTATCAGGCTCTCAGGAACTTCCTCTTTCACGTGGTCCAAACAGGGCTGTCATCCATACTTCTTCATGTGAGAGCGGAAACCACAGGAACTCGCAGAACCTTCCACTGTCACCATCTCTGCGTTTCCATCTGTGTTGCGGAGAAAATATCCCTGCTCATGGAGCTTCATGAGGCCAGAAGGAGAGCCCACATAAACAAAAGTCTAAACCAGATTATAATTGATACTCTCCTTGCTGCTCCTGCTCCCGAGCCAGGGCAGACAAACGCTCCCCGGCGCGAGCTGCTGTCATCCCATCCTGGTATCCAGTGGTTACCTTGTGGCTGCTCTTTAGAGCTGCTGGAAAATGGTGACTGAGAATCCTTCCAGTCCCATTCACAGATTTTTAAATCGCTGACTGTATGCAGGGGAGAGAATTCGGCTGTGGGGAGGGGTGGTCGCTAGTACCACGCAGCTGCTATGGCTGTGAAAATTTAACCTCAAGCAGCCTAAACGTTCATTTTACAATGTACACTGCTGATTACTTAATTATGTCTAAAATATAAGTCAGACACACTACAAACCCCAGGGAGTAAATTACACAGATCTGCGAGGCAGCATAGATGCAGCCATTCCAGGCTCACATTTCTGAATTATCTCCCCACACCCTGTGAGTTTGCAAAGCTTCTCCCTTCTCTGCAAATGTATAGCAGCCACCAACACGCGACCATTTTTCTCAGCATTGTGTGTCTAGTGTAGGCAAGCCCATTTTCAACCTTCCATTATGGGCCCTCTCCCACAGGTTCTTATCTCTGTATATGTTTGAACTAGAAGATCTGCATATGCTTGATCCCAGCGCAAACCTCCGTGTGACCTGATTTTGTTGCCATGGTCACCAATTAGATGAGTCCTGTTGACGGCAGAACAATAGTCAAAGGGTTTCTGTTAAGTTCCAGAGTGGAATATCGTCATTTGTTTTGGTGTTTTGTCTTACCTGTTATTGTTATTTTGTTTTCTGCAGTGCTGAGATGAACCTGGGGCTTACATATGTGAGACAGGCTCTCTGTCTTGGGCAGCCTCACCCCCCGTGCATACAGTATGCATGTGGTCTGAGTGTGTAGATGGATACAGTGTATGTAGGTGTATGTACATGTTGGGGTCAGAGATCAATCTCAGATGCCGTTCCTCAGGTGCCATTTGCTTTGGTTATTGGTACAAGGACTCTTACCTGACCTAGAATTTGCCAATGAAGCCAGATTGGCTGGTCAGCAGGACCCAGGAATCTGTCTGTCTCCCTTGCCCAGCCCTGGGATTACATGTATCTGCCACCACACCCAGCATTTTTAAGTATGTTCTGGAGACCAAACTATGTCCTCATGCTTACTACCCTACCCCCCACCCCAGGAATACACCTTATAGTGATTTTACCTGAATCTCCACATCAACGCCTGCCTGCAGAGAGCTGGGTTCTCAAACAGAATCCTTAGAAAGTGCTTGCTGGAGACAGTAATATTCTTCTAGAATGGCTGGGTCAATCAGGATGGTCTGGCAATCCTTTTCCTCAATGACAGATGCACTCACAAGTCTTATTCAGAATTCACCTCCACTATCACTTCCTAAATGATCCCCGGCCCTGTGAGTTCACATGGGTACAAAAGCATAGGATTAGCCCTGTCGAACTTTCTCGCTACAGAAACAAGCCCACGTCCCTTGTTGCCATCCGCGTGTACACTGGAGTAGGACTATCCAGTTCCTTCCGGAACATTTCCTTGGCTTTCCCAGCTTAGCTAGCACCAGGGGCCTCGCTTTCTGCCTCATCTTTCTAAGTGCTGTCCCAGTGAATTTTATCATTGCTGGCTTCTTTTTCAGGGTCTTACTCTGTAGCCAAGGCTGACATCAAACTCAAGATAGTCCTACCACCTCAGCCTCCATGTGCCAATACTAGCACACAAATGTGAGGAGACTATCCCCACTGCACCCTGAAACTCCAGGCCTGTGGGCTCTGAAGAAAGCTCTGGCCTCACCTCAACCACTGTCCGGCCACCCAGGCGTGCCTCAGCTTCCAGCTGCATCCTTCTGATGTTGCCCTCCATCCCTGGGTTCACTTCACCTGAGTCACATGAGAACTACTGTTGCTGGATTAGTTAACACAGAGTGACCTCACCTCAAGATCTAACTACTTTGAGGTCTCAGTCACAAAGTCTTAGGGGTAAATTCTGAGAATTGCAGCATGTTTTACAAAATTTAAAATGCATGTATGTTGTGCCCAGTGCTTACCATCAATTTATAACTTTACAGCATGTCAAAGACAGCTTATAAGAATGCTTGCCTTCTGTGCATTTATTGACTAAACAGAGATTAAAGTTTGATTTGGAGCTGTGTGAGAGAATTCTGAGACATCACAAAGTAGGTATGGTAGTTTCTGCTCTAAATGGCGCCAAAGTTAGGGGCTGGACCAAGCCTTGGTCCTCAACTGCTTTTGCTCTTAGAAAGTGGTGCGGACAAAACTCACGTCCAGATGGATTAGAGACCCCAATATCAGCCCGAACACACTGAACCTGATAGAAGATTAGAGACCCCAATATCAGCCCGAACACACTGAACCTGATAGAAGATTAGAGACCTCACTATCAGCCCGAACACACTGAACCTGATAGAAGATTAGAGACCCCAATATCAGCCCGAACACACTGACCTGATAGAAGAGAAAGTGGGAAGTACTCTACAGCACATGGGCACAGGAGACCACTTCCTACGTATAACCCCAGCAGCACAGACATTAAGGGCCTCATTGAATAAATGGGACTTCCTGAGACTGAGAAGCTTCTGTAAAGCAAAGGACACTGTCACTAAGACACAAAGGCAACCCACTTACTGGGAGAAAATCTTCACCAACCCCGCAACTGACAAAGGTCTGATCTCCAAAATTTATAAAGAACTCAAGAAACTAGACAGTAAAAGGCTAATCAACCCAATTATAAAATGGGGCACTGAGCTGAACAGAGAATTCTCAACAGAAGAAGTTCAAATGGCCAAAAGACACTTAAGGTCATGTTCAACTTCCTTAGCGATCAGGGAAATGCAAATCAAGACAACTTTAAGATACCATCTTACACCTGTCAGAATGGCTAAAATCAAAAACACCAATGATAGCCTTTGCTGGAGAGGTTGTGGAGAAAGGGGTACACTCATCCATTGCTGGTGGGAATGCAAACTTGTGCAACCACTTTGGAAAGCAGTGTGGCGGTTTCTCAGGAAATTCGGGATCAACTTATCCCTGGACCCAGCATTACCACTCTTGGGAATATACCCAAGAGAGGCCTTATCATACAACAAAAGTATATGCTCTACTATGTTCATAGCAGCATTGTTTGTAATAGCCAGAACCTGGAAACAACCTAGATGCCCTTCAATGGAAGAATGGATGAAGAAAGTATGGAATATATACATATTAGAGTACTACTCAGCAGTAAAAACAAGGACTTCTTGAATTTTGCATGCAAATGGATGGAAATAGAAAACACTATCCTGAGTGAGGTAAGCCAGACCCAAAAAGAGGAACATGGGATGTATTCACTCATATTTGGTTTCTAGCCATAAACAAAGGACATGGAGCCTATAATTAGTGATCCTAGAGAAGCTAAATAAGGAGAACCCAAAGAAAAACATATAGGCATCTTTCTGAATATTAACCTTTCAGGCGATGAAAGGAGACAGAGACCCACATTGGAGCACTGGACTGAAATCTCAAGGTCCAAATCAGGAGCAGAAGGAGAGAGAGCACGAGCAAGGAACTCAGGACCACGAGGGGTGCACCCACACACTGAGACAATGGGGATGTTCTATAGGGAACCCACTAAGACCAGCTGGCCTGGGTCTGAAAAAGCATGGGATAAAACCGGACTTGCTGAACATAGTGGACAATGAGGACTACTGAGAACTCAAGAACAATAGCAATGGGTTTTGATCCTACTGCACGTACTGGCTTTGTGGGAGCCTAGGCAGTTTGGATGCTCACCTTACTAGACCTGGATGGAGGTGGGAGGTCCTTGGACTTCCCACAGAGCAGGGAACTCTGATTGCTCTTTGGGCTGACGAGGGAGGGGGACTTGATTGGGGGAGGGGAGGGAAATGGGAGGCGGTGGCAGGGAAGAGACAGAAATCTTTAATAAATAAATAAATTTAAAAAAATTTAAAAAAAAAAGAAAGTGGTGCAGACTAGAGGAGGCAGGGCCTAGCTGAGAAAGGGTCCACAGGACGAAGCTTGACAAGCATATTGAGGCCTTTCCCTTTGCCACACTCTCTACCCAAGGGCCTGGCTGCTAGAAGTCCTCCAATGCTCACCCTCACTGGGGCGCACTATGCGCACTCTCACTGGGGCGCACTGCGCGCACCCTCACTGGGGCGCACTATGCGCACTCTCACTGGGGTGCACTGTGCGCACTCTCACTGGGGTGCACTGTGCTCACTCTCACTGGGGTGCACTGTGCTCACTCTCACTGGGGTGCACTATTCGCACTCTCACTGGGGTGCACTATGCGCAGTCTCACTGGGGTGCACTGTGCGCACTCTCACTGGGGTGCACTGTGCGCACTCTCACTGGGGTGCACTGTGCGCACTCTCAATGGGGTGCACTGTGCTCACTCTCACTGGGGAGCACTGTGTGCACTCTCAATGGGGTGCACTGTGCGCACTCTCACTGGGGTGCACTGTGTGCGCACTCTCACTGGGGTGCACTGTGCGCACTCTCACTGGGGTGCACTGTGCGTACTCTCACTGGGGTGCACTGTGCGCACTCTCACTGGGGAGCACTGTGTGCACTCTCAATGGGGTGCACTGTGCGCACTCTCACTGGGGCACACTGTGGGCACTCTCACTGGGGTGCACTATGATGCCACAACTCTCCACCCAGTGAGCTTTAGCTGACTCCCTGCTAAAGTCCCCAAAGGGGCAACTGAAAGGGTCTCAGATACTTGCTACAGTGAGCAAGGAAAGGTGAGGCACTATGGAAAGGTCTCTAAGCCCATCAAATTTCCATAAATAGCCGGGCGATGGTGGCGCACGCCTTTAATCCCAGCACTCGGGAGGCAGAGGCAGGCGGATTTCTGTGAGTTCGAGACCAGCCTGGTCTACAGAGCTAGTTCCAGGACAGGCTCCAAAGCCACAGAGAAACCCTGTCTCAAAAAAAAAACCAAAAAAAAAAAAAAATTCCATAAATACAATGAATTAGAATAGTGAAGGAGTTAATGACTGGAGTAGCCCAAGGTAGCTGAGGACTGATTACACAGGTACATTGGAGGAGGCCGTCAGCAAGCCAAAGTCAGGTTGAAGAAGCAAGACAGCAGGTGCATTGCCATCACCAAATCTGCCAAAAAGGGGCCAATAGTCAAAGACCTGTCTCAGGTATAAGTGTATTAATCCACTTTTGACCTCAGCAGTAGCGGCCTAGCCCTCTGGGCGGTTGCTCAGGTCAGGTCACAGGCACTTGAGTGTCTGCAGATTACAAGGATAATAAAACTGCTCCTTCCCAAATGGCAACCAGAAAACTCCACCCCAGGGGAAGTGAAGGGCAGGTGTGTCTCGCAGAGTAAATGCGGTGTAAGGAAACATGTCTTACCCACTTAGACAGTGTCCAGTCCAAAGATCACAAAGCCAAAGCCAGCCAACCCTAAGCCAGCCTGAACTCCAGCTGTCTGCACCGCTGACTTGTGCACTAACGGGCCCATGCAGCCGCTAATGGCTAATAAGTTGGCTGTTAACGGCTTCTTAAGTGGGGGACTGGGGAGTTTCATGACTGTGTTTACAGCCACTGAAGATAAGCAAGTCTTCATGGTCTGGGGGCGGGGGATGGGAATTGGAGCAACAGCGTTTGTCCCTTTGCTAATTTATTTGACTCCATACATGAAGGAGCCACTGTTCAAGTTACCAATGGATTTCTCTTCTGTGAAAAACAGTACCGAAGTTCCCTACCTGGTTCTTCCTTGGTGGAGCTGAAGAGACGGTTTACACACCATGGCTTTCTTCTAGACACATAAGAAATTGAGAAATTCTAAATGGAGTCTATGGGCCTAGTCCTTAAAAATGGATAGGAAATGAAGGCGGAGGCTTATTTCATCTGGAGTGTGAGGTCCCCAGACAGCCAGCTAAGAGTATAAACGACATCAGGGTAACATTGAAAACAGCTCTCACTGTCAGCATCGGCAACCAAAGCCGCACCTGCTCGCTTGGCTCATTGACTAGATGTACCTACCACATGGGAGGTGGCGCTCTCACCCCGGGCTACATGAGAGAGCACCTGGGCAGAGTTCTATGCCTCTGTGGATGGCGCTCACGTGAGCAGGGAGACGGAAAAGAAACAGAGGCCTGTGAGTGGCGGGATGTCCTCTGAGGTGACCACATACGCGGAGAAGGGTAGAGCCAGGGAGGGCGACTCAGGAATGCGGGGAATAAAGGGGACAATTCCTCAAGAAGGGGACATCTGAGCAAGGCCTGGGGAAAGAGAGATGTGAGCAAGAAACATCCAGAGTGGGTGAAGGCACGGGTGGGGCCCTGAGGCAGGATGGGATCTCTCTCGTTTAAAGAAATCAGAGATGCTTGTGTGACTGCAGAGTATAAAAGACACACAGAGGTCAGAAGCCTGGGTCATGTGACCCTGGCGGACTAGCACAGAGACCTTTACTCTTTATTCCAGGAATGAAGCTCCCAGAAGATTTCTAAGGAGTAATTTAACCCCATTCTGGGCTAAAAGTCTCCCAGTGACTCCAGGGAAGCCCCAGATAGTACTGGAGTTTATGGTCATTGCTTTCTGGAAGATGTTTATGAAGTTGGCTTGTTCTCCCATGATGCCCTCCTCCTCATCAAGAATCTTCTCCATGACTGGAAGGTGTGCAGGGGCAGAGTATTTACCTAGTATTTCCTAGGAGGCCCTCGGTTCAAACCCCTGCACCACCACAAAGAATCTCCTCCTTGCCTCCACCACCTATAGCAGCCTGTTATTTTTCCCTTGTTACTGTTGGGTTTTTGAGGTGAGATCTCACTCTGAAGTCCAGGATGCCCCCAGAACTCACTGTGTTACCCCGGCTGGTCTCAAACATTTGGCAGTCCTCCTGCCTGAGCCTCCTAAATGCTGGGATTCACAAACATTCCCTCTGGTGCCTGGCTCCTAAACAAGGCCTCAGCTTGCTGTAGCAGGGCATGGAACGGGGCCTTCTTGCCTTTGGAGAGTAAGGCTCCATTGTCTGCAAGGCTTTCACACAGACTCTCAGAGCCTGTTGGGAACAGCTCCTGCAGTTGTGAGGTTTGCTGTCAGTTAGTATCCACCTCTGATGTGGGATTTCCCTCTGTATGCTTTGATTACCATTAATTAATAAAGAAATTGCTTTGGACCTATAGCAGGGCAGAACTTAGCTAGGCAGGAAAAACTTAGCTGAATGCTGGGAGGAAGAAGGGCGGAGTCAGAGAGAAGCCATGTAGCCCCTCCAGAACCAGATGGAACTTTAGCCAGTAAGCCACAGCCAACATGGAAATATACAGATTAATAGAAATGGGTTAAATTAAGATGTAAAAGTTAGCCAATAAGAATCTAGAGATAATGGGCCAAGCAGCAATTTAATTAATACAGTTTCTGTGTGATTATTTCGGTTCTGGGCAGCCAGGACGAACAAGTGGCTCCTTGCAATATGCCTCTATTTCTGAAACAGGCATTTCTAAAGGAGTTTCTTCTTGCCATGGGTGAAGATTAAGGAAGAGACCCACAACATGCCAGAGTGCAGAGAAGAGACTGTGCAATGTTTGACTCTAAACGAGACATCTATATCACACACACACACACGTGCACAGAACACACACACACATGCGCACAGAACACACACCAAGGCTCAAGCATCATCTTTGTGGACCCAGGGACAGAAATATGGTAGTGAAACTATTTGCTGTCCATTGTACATATGTGAACTCATAGCAGCAATGGCTGCACATACAAGTCCTGCAGAAGATCAAGCCAGCAAAAATTCCAACATGGTAGGGTTCAGAGAGTCCCACCCCTCACTGAGAAGTTATATGATGGTGGCAGGAGGGATGATGCCAGTTTTCTTTAGGAATATAGCCCCTGAACCCATGCTCCAGGAGGTGGTCCTACACCAACATACATACAGCAGCACTAAATGATTTTGGGGTGTGTGTGTGTGTGTGTGTGTGTGTGTGTGTGTGTGTGTGTGTTGGTCTTGGTTTTTTTTTAAGAGCACATAAAGCTGGAAGTGAAAAGTGTGTGGGAAGAATAGGGGAGGGAATGGGGGGAAGGTATAGGGTATTGGATTTGACCAAAACATTCATTAAAGCAACTCTCAACAAAAACGGTATTCCCACAACATTTGAACATTCCTAATGGGTTTGTTCATCTTGTAACTGAGGTTTTCTCGCTGCTGTCATTCAAAGCTCCATTCTCTACGAGGACATTATTCACTTGGTGTCTAGTTCTGTGGCTTCAAATCTGGCCCTTTTCCTTATCTCTTGTTTAATGGACTCTATTTTGGAAATTCCTGTGGTGGAAGGGAGCCATTCACTGTTTCCCAACACTGGGCACCAAACTCTGCAGAGCAACTGTGCAGTAGGTATTGGCTGGCCTTGTGAGTGTTAATTCCCTTCCATCTCAGCGCCAGCATGATCATCAAAATAATCATAGAATAAAAAGACACACATACACGCATGCACAGGCATATACATACACATATGTACAAATGTACACAATTATCCATGCCCACATACACATGTATGTATATGAACATACATAGACCCCACTGTAGCTGGTTTTAAAAAAACCTTTTTCTCTTTACTCTTTGGTCTTTGGGGCCTGCCTCTCAGCTCTCAAATAAATACACAGAGTCTTATTATTACTTATAAATGCTTGGCCTTAGCTTGGCTCATTAGTAGTTTTTCTTAACTTAAATTGTCCTGCCTACCCTTTGCCTCTGAGCCTTTACTTTTCTCTATTTCTGTATATCTTTTCTTTCCTTTTTATTCTGTGTCTGGCTATGTGGCTGGGTGAATGACCCTCCAGCATCTTCCTCTTCTTCTCCTTTTCTTGCTCCTCTCTCTTCTCTTTTTCTCCTATTTATTCTCTCTGCCTGCCAGCTCCATCTGTTTCTTTCTCCTGCCTAGCTATTGGCTGTTCAGCTCTTTATTAGACCAACCAGGTATTTTAGACAGGCAAAGTAACACAGCTTCACAGAGTTAAACAAATTCGACATAAGGGAATGTAATATATCTTTGCATCATTAAATAAATGTTCCACAGCACAATGCATGTATAAAAATACATATACATACTTATATATGCATGCACATATATGAATATAAATATATACTCACATATACACTCATGCATGTGTACACACACATGAATATGGACATAATGTCTGGTAGGTAAGGGCAGTTTCGGATAGCATCTCATTCATAGTAGTATTACATTGGGTAAATATGAGAACTGGTCATTACGACAGCTGGTCCCATAAACTCAGAAGACAGCAGGGTGGAGTCAAAGAGCAGAATGAGACTGAGGGAAAAGCAAGATTTGAGCTGGAAACATTAAAAACCCTAACAAGACAGAGCCACGAGGCTCCTGTGACAGGGCAGAAACAAGCTAGGTGATGGGGGAAAGTGCCTTTCTCAAGCATTAGAGAGCACCTTTGCCACTTTCCCCTTGTCACAGCAAAGCATCTGGAATACCCGCCTGCATTAACTTAAAAAGAAGAAAGATTTACCTTGGCTCCATTCTGGAGGTTGGAGTCCATTGCTGAGGTTGGTCCACTGCTTTGGGCCCGAGAGGCAGAAGCTCATGGTACCAGATGTGGCAGAGGAGATGGCTCATCTCCTAAGAGCAGAAAAGAAAGAGTAATCAGGTCTCCACACTTGCTCAGGGCCTGTCCCCAGTGACATAACTTCCTCCTACAGCGTCTCCCCAGAGGGTGGAGACTGAGCCTTCTCGTATGGGTCTTTGAGGGGGACTTGTCTTAGTCAGGGTTTCTATTGCTGTAATGGAAAAAATGTGACCGAAAGCAGCTTGGGGAGGAAAGGCTTTGTTTCATTTAACACTCCCTGACCCATCACTGAAGGAAGCCAGGGTGAGAACTCAAACAAGGCAGGAACACGAAGGCAGAAACTGAAGGAGAGATTGTGAAGGTGTGTTGCTTACTGGCCTGCTCATCATGGCTTGCTCAGCCTGTGTTCTTAGGACCACCTGTCCAGGGATGACACTTCCCACCTGTAGGTTGTGCCTGCCCACATGGAACACTAATCAAGAATATGCCCCACAGGCTTGTCCACAAGCCTGCCCACAGGCCAATCTAGTAGGCATTTCCTCAGTTAAGCTGCCCTCTTCTCAAACGACTCTGGCTTGTGTCTAGTTAGTCTGACTAACCAGGGCGGACCGCTTAGCCAACCCACAGAGGACAAATAGCAGCCTGTGGAGCAGCCTAAAGTTCCACAGCATCAGAGAGCAGAGGGGGCACAGGCATCTGCAGAAACTCTATAGATTTTCCCATCAGTAACAAATCACAGTCCAGGACACTTACTCCCACCAAATGGGCTGATGTGCTAAAGGTAAAAATGCATCTGAATTTTAGGTAAGAGCAGTCAGGCATCCGGGGCTACAAAATGCTGCAATGTAAGAACTCAGGATCTGGTGGCTGGCACTGGGGGTCACCAGGGGCAATACTGGGGGATGATAGGTTTACAGACAGAAGCAGGAAACATGAAATGTTAAGAAGACAAGATAGCCTGTGAATGAAAAGCTAGCACTGCGGCCACTGTTCATTAAGAGGTGGAAGGAGGATGTTTGAATACCAGTCAGTATGTGAATCAGTGTCCCATTGTAAGTAGGAACCCAGAAAGCTCCTCGGAGATAGACAATATAAGATAAGAGACAATGGAACAACTCTGCCCAGGTAGGAACGAGGCTAGGCACCTGCTGCTTGGTGTACACATACACCAGCAAACTTACTAATACACTCAATAAAAGAATGGCGTCTACAGCCATAAACAAGCTAAAAATGATGACAGGTTGCTGGGATGTCTGTATAGACACTGGTTATATAAACCATAGAAACAGTTTTTCATGTGCTAGTATAAAGGTTTACAAGGCCTGAATGATGTCTACTGCAGGTCAGACCACTCTACAGCTCATTAAACTGTTATTTATTTGTTGTGTATGAGCATGCAGTATGTTTGTGGTATGCAGGTGGGTTCTTGTGTGCACATATGAAGGCCCAAAGAGGTCGTCTATGGCTCAACCTATTCCCTGAGACAGGGTCTCTCAGAGAACCTGGAGCTAGGCTGACACCTCTCAAGCGCCACTCCTTCTCTTATCTCCGTCCATGACAGTGCCGGGGTTACAGGCACACCCTCCAACTTTTATGTGGGTGCTGGGGAGTTGAACTCAGGTTTTCATTGCCATGCAGCTAGCGTTCTTAGCTACTGAGCCCTCTCTCCAGTCCCCACTGCTTACCATTTAGTGCCTGAGATCTAGCACCTTCCAGGTTGCAGTGGCAAAGGTAGCTGCTAAATGTCGTTAATTTACTCTGCTGGCAGCTTGAATCTCTGCTGAGAAACTAAAGTTGTATAAAGTGTCTAGACTTACAAGTTGAACAACAAATATCTCTAGTTAAGGCATCGGTGTGTTGACTCACAGGCACACAGGTTTCTGGCTAGGAATCTGACCAGCCTTTTCATTATAGAGTAATTATTTTGAAAAGTGAAGCTCTCGTTTTTCATCTACTAAAGTGTGACTTCCACCTACTGCACTTTCCGACTATCGAGTTCACTTCATTTGCCTTTGAGAGTTCCACTTTCACAAATAGGATTTTAAAAAAATAAAGATCAGCTCTCTTTCAGATGAAACAATGAGCAACCTCCAATGAAAGGTATAGGGGACCCCAGGTCACTGCGTTCCATCTTTTGTTGCTTTGGGCCTTTGCTAGATTCAGCCTTAGCCATGTGACCCGATTAAAGTATCATCTGATGTGCAGGCTTGCCAGGAAAGGGCAGGGCATACCTAATATCCAGACATCATTCATTTTTAATTTTTTGTATTTATTTATTTGAAAAAGACTAGGGGAGACATGCCACAGCACCCACTGAAACCAGAGGACGAACCGTGGGAGTCATTCTTTCCCTTCCCTGTTAGGGTCCTGGGGACTGAGCTCCAGCCAGGAGGCACCTTGACCCAAAGCCATCTTACTAGTCCTGTGGCATAATTCTTAAACATACCTCTCTCTCAATATGTTTCCAAAGTATATCATAAATTACACAGTGACCCTGTAGCGAGGATAGTTTACAGAACCAAGGCTATATTGTACTTTGTTTGTTTGTTTTGTTTGTTTGTTTTTCCGAGACAGGGTTTCTCTGTAGATTTGGAGACTGTCCTGGAACTCCCTTTGTAGACCAGGCTGGCCTCGAACTCACAGAGATCCACCTGCCTCTGCCTCCCGAGTGCTGGAATTAAAGGTGTGCGCCACCACCGCCCGGCTGGCTATATTGTACTTTAAAGTCATTTAGAGGCAGCGTTTCGTATGTTGACTGCACCATCGCCAGCGTGAGGTCCCAGGACTCTGCTGCTCGCTTGGGAGGCGTCCTGAGTATAGTCTTCAGTTGTCCCTTTCTTTGGGGACAGGTGCCAGGACACCCTGCAGATTCTAAAATTCAGGGCTACTCAAGAAGGCATGGGGCTTCCACATCACCTAAACACATTCTCACACACCTGCTTCTACATTTTAAGTCCTGGCATCTGCTATTGGTTGAGTCCCCAGATGTAGGGGTCCACTCAGGCCTCCATCTCTGAGCTGGTTAAGCCAGTGTTTTCAGTCTCAAACCAAAGCCTATGTCTGCTTCCCTCTCTCAGACGGTCACAACCTTTTTCACCACCAAAAGTAGACACAGTAGAGATTATTTGTAAGTTAACAGGTGAGATCAAACAAAAAGTAATTATTGATCCCTGAAAACATACCTGAGAAAATGCACACATCCCTGGCAGTGACATCATGGCTGGGATCACCTTTACACAGCCCCGAGGGTTGGAAAAAATACATCTGCTTTTATTGCATGTGAGACCTGACACTTAATGAAAGAGTGAAAGCCTACTCACTGGGAGCACAGCTAGTGGCAAGTCTAAACTCTGCCTAGCAACTCACAAACCATGTCCCAACAGAAGTACACACACACACACACACACACACACACAAATAAGCACACACATTCAAGCATGTACACACACACTTACATACAAACATAGACATACACACACACATGAACAAGTGTACACATATTCACACGCATGCACATACCTTCCTGAGGCCAGCAAAGGACCTTCAAAAAAAACCAGTCATTTTACAAATGTCCTATTTTCCAGCACCCACCCCAACCCTCTTCCTCTGCCCTGGATCAGTAATGGAGCTAATAAGGGTTCAAGACTGTTCTTGCCGGGGCCAATTTCCCTTCTCCATGTCTTCCTTTTTATTCAGAAAATAATTTTCTTTGCATTGTTTGCATGAAAGCTTTCCAACACCCCAAATAATGACAAGAAATTGGCTTTTATTTCTGAACAGGCTTTCTCAGCGCACCCTGTATCTCTAGGCATATCTATTCTATTAATCTGAGCCTTAATGACACAATGGCTGAGAACAGTGTCCGGATGTGTATAAATGAAAAAATTTAATAGATTTCCCTCTTAATGTAATAGAATTGGCATGCCGCGCCGGGAACAGGAGTGAGAGTAGTCACTCAGGCATTGTGTTTACATGATATTTAAATACAAGTGGCTGGGGCGTAAGTACCACTAACTACACCTGAAAGGGACAGTGCCTCCTAATCATTGTTTCAGCAATTGACAGTTGTTTACACAACAGGCAGTACATCCACTGCTGATTTGAATAATAAACACGCTTAAATACCAGCTGGATAATAGAAGGGTAATTGAAACGTAGTTTAGGGCTCTGATTCATAGGCATTGTAGTAACACTTCCATTTGCCATACAATGCCACACTTCGGTGCTGGCTCTAAAAAAAAAAAGATTAAGGCATTGTTTCAAATGTCGGGGTCTATTAAGGTTGATGAATACACACTGGGTGTATAGTCCCGAACAAAACATGCCTGGGCACACTTGAGACTACTATTGTGTAGTGGGTTTTATCAAGGCACTAGGAAGCTATAAGAGAGCCATTGGGGTGGCCCACCCTGCATTGTGTCCACTAGGGTGGTGGATGGCACCCAGGTCCTTCCCTACCCACCCAGAGCACATCAAGGGCTAGTGGTTCATGGGGGGAAACCAAGAGAACTGGCCCGGGGGCATCTCCAGAGTCATAAAAGCAATAACCCTAGCTTCGTACATTCCCAGGTCCTCTGAAGCTGTTGACCCGCCTTAGCTCAGGCCAGCTTTAGCTCCTACTGGCTGTAAGTCTATAAGAGGCCAAACTTGGGCTTCTGTTCCCACGGCCTTTCTGTTTCTACAGCCCACCTCACCTCTCACCCCAGGGCCCTTGTACAGAATATCACTGCCAGCTGGGCTGCCCTGCTTGAGTTGACCTTTGTGGGTGAACAGCACCCAGTGGGGGTTCTGCACCCACCACAGCCCTCAGATCTGAGCATCCCAGGAAGAGATGGAACCTGGGTCTCACTTGGGAAAGTTACTCATTGGCCCAGTTTACCATCCCAAATGCTGATAGGTGAATTGATTTGTCCGTTGACCATGGCAGCTCCAACTCACAGGCGATGTCACACTGACCATTCAGGGCACTCTGTCCTGAGCAATGGCCTCGGGGAGGAAAGGACCCCTCACCCTCACATCATGAGGAAGTCGCTCAATGAGAGCCAAGTGAAAGCAGAGAGCCAGGAAAAGTTGTAACAAACCCTGCACCAGGAAGGGGAACTGTTATCACCGATTCCTGGAAAACCCCCAGGGGATTAAATTAGTACACCACTTTAAATACAAGGGACTAACCCGAGGCCACGGAGATGCTGGACCACAGCATCAAACCCAGTTGATGACCAATGATAATTGCAATATCGCACTCCCTCACTCCCCCCTCTCTCTTGCACACACACACACTCCTCTCACCTTTATCTCTCTGTCTCTTCTCCCTGTCTTGCCTCCTTTCCATCTCTCCTTGCCCCACTCCCTCTCTCTCCTGGACTGAGCTGGATAAAAGCAAGGTGTTTATTCTCTGATTCCTTTTTGGGGAAGTCACCCCATCCATGACTGACAAGGTGACAGGATGCTTCTGCCTCCTCTTAGACCTGGCAGAGCCTCCAGATCCTGTAAAGTGAGTGGCTGAGGGAAAGGTGTAATTAACCAAACCCGGTTGTCATCTACGCCATCCTGAGACCCAGCCTGGCTAATCAGGACGCTCACTGCACCTTGAGGAAAGGGAGCTGCTTCTGGAATGGGTGAGCACATCTGGCTGTCACAGACGGCTGCTCAAATTCAGTTTCCCTTCAACCACAGCCTGAGATTCCAAGACACATGCCCAGCATCCCCCACATGTGAGATCCACTTCCTTCACCTCACACTCACCTGCGCAAAGCCTGGAATGAACTATGAGATCCACGTCTGATCTTCAGTGCCCCGCAGGACAAGATGGTGCCTGCCAAACATGGTCCCTGGTCATAGCCACTGCAGCGGTGGTGATAGCCCCAGGGAGTAGAGAAGAGGCCACATGACCAAGGACAAGCATCAACAGCCAATGGAATGGCCAACAGAGGGGATAACCCCCCACTATGCTTACTCTAGTGAAGCCAAAGACAAAAACTGCAGAGAAAGAAAAGCAGAGGCAGAAGGGCCCAGTGTCTGAACAGGCTTCAGTGGCACAGAAGCAGGAAGTCTAGGAAGGCTAAGCATCAGTAGAAGGGTCAGGAGGTCAAGAGCATGAGCTTTGGCACCAGCTCTGGGGTCTAACCTCAGCTGAGCCTTCGACACGAGGTTTCCTGGGACTGTTTATTGTACCTCTGCCATGGTATTGTGTCCTGCTGACATATAGGGTATCACTGTTGACCACTCATAACACACCAGCCAGTGTTCTCCCCATATTACACATACAGACATCATATACAGCAACCCCATAAAACACTGTTCTTCTGTTCATTCTGAGCGTGCTGTGCCTGAGGCCACTGATGGGGCAGGCAAGGCCAGGAGAGGGACTTAAAACATCCAACAGCTCTAGAGTGGCAGGAACCTGCTGTCACCACCACCCTCAGGCACCACCAGCCCACTGCCAGCGGTGGTCGTGAAAGGAAAGACTCACTAACGATGAACTGGTTACGCAGAGCTCAACTTCAGAAGACAAGTGTGATGGGTAAAAGTGGGCGTTGCACAGTGAGGGGAAGAGAGGCAAGAAGCCCCGCCCACAGGCCAAGCCAGGGAGTGAGGAGGAAACTAGAAGATGACTTCTATCTAGCCATACCATCCAGGGCCCAGACTTCAAACCTTGAAGGTGACCTGTGGGCACTTGGTGACTGTACTTGTTAGTACGTATTCTACTAATTTAAGAAGTGCCTGAGCTAGAGAGCAGTGGAGGATATGTGAAATAAAGGTAGAATGTGGGTCTCTAGGAGAGAGGAAGGGGGCAGCTGAAGGGAGTGGGGATGAGGAGGGAAGGGAACAACAGAACAAAGCAGAAAGTGCTGTCACAAATCCATCACTCTGGATGCTAACTCAAAATCAATTTAGAAAATCTATATATCACAAAGACTGTTTCTTATCATATAAGAGGTGTGCAAAGCACATGAAATGACAGCAAATAATGCAATATTATCAATAAATGAGACAGAAGAATGCAGGGAAGGGAATGAGAAAAGAAAAGCAGAGTATACTGTGCACCTCAGCACAACTGCGCCCCTGCCAGGAGAAGAGAAAGGACCGCTTGAGTCAAGGCTTGGGGATGCTGGACCACAGTGGGAACTCCAGAATACTCAGCGGGGGCCTGCCTGGGCCCAGGAAGAAACCAGCAGGATGCTGGGAAGGCCTAAAAATGCAGAGAGCAGGACTTGGCTTCTCAGTGGACACTGGCCCATCCCCACTTTCCCTCATCAGCCCAGGTGTTGGATCCCAGATTCCTAAACATCAAGAATGTAGCAATAAACTAGGTGAATGAGCTGTGGAGACGCAGCAGCTTATGGCAAACACCACGGCACTTAGGGGGCAGCATGGAGGTCAGGCTTCAAGCTGATGAACATAAAAGGAAGTTTCACGGGTGCCACACTGTCCACAAATACCCAGAGAGAGCAGTGAAAACTCCCGGGTGCCACTAACAAACAGACGTCCACAGAGGACTTACAGAGAGACAGCCATGGGGAGGAGAAAACAGCTGAGGGATGAACGGGAAATTCAAATAAAACAAAACCCTATATGATGTGTTTAAATGCTTGAGATGATCCTAAAATAAGGTGCTGTTTCATAGGAAAAGACATGAGGAAATTCTGGGAACTAAACATACACACACACACACACACACACACACACACACACACACCATATAAGATGGAAAAGACAAAACAAATTTGATAGATAAACTCAGCAAACTCATATAAAATGATTTTAAAAAGAAAAAGCTATAAGACATTAGGAGAAACAAATCTAAATCCAGCAGCAGCTTCAACAGGTACGACCGTTGAAGAGCTAGAAGTAGGTTTTCCCTGCTCTGAAGGACACACACCTTTGGTAGATGCATCTATTATGGAAATGGTGATTGAGAAAAGGAATGTGAGCGTGAAATGAGTGAGAACGGGACAAGCAGCGAGAAAATAATGATAATGGCACTATTCATGTGATTTTTCAGATCTGTAAAGATCAATAAAAGGTTCTAGAAGTTTTCATTGAGAAAAATGTCTATAAAAAAATAAAGGTTGTCATCAATCATCCATGCAACACCCATGACATAAAACAAAAGAGAGAATGGCTTTTAAGATCCCAAAGGAGGCTATATGCACACTCAGGACTGCTGAGCAAGTGTGTCATCTTCAGCTGTACTATGGAGAGCATCTCTTGTATGCTGCAGATTGGGAAGTTCCTGGAGAGCCCACTCCAGCAAGACAGAAGAGGAGCCCAGGAGAGAGACAGGCATAAGACATCTCAATGACTGTGCCAGCCATCAGAAGAGTAGCCCAGGGGAGAGACAGGCTTGAGACATCCCAATGGCTGTACCAGCCATTTAGAGAGCAACCATTTCAGACACAGTGCCAGAAGGGGGCGGGGGGCGCAATAACTAAGATTCCATGTAGCTGATTCTGTCCTTAAGACCCTGAAGACATTTTAAGGATAAACTTAAGCAGGAAGTATAGGAACATGATCATCAAACCCTAGATCGTGGCTCATCTTACTAATCACTCTGCATTTCATTATTAAAGGAGCTATTAAATTCTGCTTTTATCTTTTTTAGTTACCTCAGCCTGCTTTTTCTGGGGCTCCTTTATCTTATTTATGAGTTTTCAAACTGAAATACAATCTACTTATTTTCATTAATTCTTTTTGTAAAGGTTTTTTTAAAATTTTATCAGATGTGTGTAGGCATTTGCCTACATGTGCACCTGTGCACCAATTGTGCCCAAGGCCTGTGGGGGTCAGAAGGGGGCATGAGAGCCCCAGGAACTGAAGTCACAGACAGCTGAGTTTTGCCTAAGGCCTGTGGGGGTCAGAAGGGGGCATGAGAGCCCCAGGAACTGAAGTCACAGACAGTTGAGTTGTAGTGTGGGTGCCGGGAAGAAAACTCTGCTCCTCTAGAAAAGCAAGTGCTCATGACTTCTGGACCATCTCTGTGGCCCCCATTTTCATTGATTTTTAATGATAAAAAATTCAAGACAATATGTTTTAAATTCTGTTGCGGCTTTCACTGCATCTGGTAAGTTCTGCTAAGCAGTACTCCTGGAACGCGGGTCTTCCATTCTGCACTGCAGTGAAATTCACTAATGAGGGGTAAATGTCTAAGGTTGAGAGACATTGAAAGATAGTCTGGGTGATGCAAGTTAGAATAGAAAGTGAACTAGATACAATCTGTTGGACTCACCAAGATAGGATAGATACAGAGTATTGTCTCTGGATTTGTCAATTGCTATGGATAGACATTGTTGATGTACTTATTGTCTGTATATATTGTATGTAGTTATTGTATTTATTATATATAGTTTTCTCTTATATTGGCTATAACTTTATGAATGCAAACACTGTGTGCCTAGAATTTGCTCTCCTGGAATCTTGGGTATCTCTGGGGCCCATGCCTGGCATGTGCCATGAGCTCTAGAACTTGTGGCATTCCCGAGCATGAGGAAAAGACTCCACAGGCTGCATTACCCTGCTCTGACAATTGTTTTTCACACACTAGGCAGATCCCACCGTGCTCTCACAACCACCAGGATTTCCCGGCCATAGATATCAAAAGTGTTCACCCTCGAATCCTACGTATCACCCATGCTTGCCTACCTAACAGACCCAGATGGTGACAGGCTCACTGTCTCCACTCACTTGAGGGCCCCAAGTCCTGTCTGCACTTCACAGCCTTGTCAGTCCATGTGGCTGGACAAATGAAGCTGGGTGACTCAGATATTTAAGTTCCTCCAGAGTCTTAATGAATTTCACAAATATTTAACAAGCAAATTAATTTATGTAAAGATCTGTTCATATTTGATAAACTTGAAGCAATTTAATAAATCCTGTCCTGTTTTAATAAATGATGGATTATGGTAGCCTTCCTACAAACAGTAAATACATAAGGAAAATATTTATTATGCACCTGCCTTTTCAAAGATCATGAAAAGATTATCTTTGCCATAAAGACTTGACATCACTGTGCTGTATGTATTTGCTGGGGCGGAGGAAGGAGAGTGAGCAGGCACATGTTCAGACTACCAAACCAGTGATGATGTCATGGGAAAGTTGGAGTACTAGGCACAGACTTACTTGGCACAAACCTTTGGGCACACACAAGCACCACATCACCGTAAGCATCAGCTGAAAACAGTTGTCAGGGTGCTCACCCCCTTAGCAATGGCAGATGCCTCTAACACACATTCTTCTCCTCATGCATTGCTTTATGAGCCATGAAAATCCTATCACAAAATCCTATATATTATTCAAGCCTTAGCTCAGATAGTTAGCTTAACTACAACCTTCTCCAGACTCCTGCTTCCCTTCTGGCAGAGTTAGTCCTTGCTGCCCTAGACTGAGAGCATCATGGGAATATCCACAGGACGGCATTTGTCTGGCTGCCTTATGGTTCATGCTGTGCAAATCAGCCTCTCTCTGTGCACTGGGAGCTCCTCCACCCTCAGCAACTTGCATTCTCCCACAGATAATTAAGAAGCAACAGTGTACGTGGCCTGGATCGTGGTGGTACCATGGAGAGAGGATGACAGTGGATGGTTCTTATCATCTTCTAGGGGTACCAAAACTGTTGAAGTGATACCTATTGCCTTCCGGCATTTGCCTCCATGGATTCAGGGATCTTTGGTGGGGAGATACAGTCTTAGCATGCTCAGGGCAAGAAAAGGGGCAGGACAAGAACCAATGATAATATCGACGATTTCAGTTGATGATGAAAGGAAACAGGATAGACAGATGCCACCGTTCTTCCGTCCTTTGGCTGGGAACGTGGGGGCATGTTTCACACAGTTTCCAGAGCTCTTCAGCAGGGCTTCTCTCTCCATGTTCTGAACAGTGAGCCATGTGGAAATATTCCCTTCACAGACTTTCTCAGCTTTCCATGTTTTCTAGCTGCATTTCCTGGGTCATAGGTACACTGTGGTCACTGTGGTGGTTTGAGTAAGATTGGCCACATAAGCTCCTGTGCTTGAGTGCTTCGCTGTCAGGGAGTGGAACTGTCTGAAAGGATTAGGAGGGGTGTCTTGATTGGAAGAGGCACATTACTAGGGGTGGGCTTTGAGGATTCAAAGCTCAAACCAGACCCAATCTGTGCCTCTGTCTTTCTCTCTCTTTCCCACTCTCTCTCCCCACCTTGCCTCTGCTCTCTCTACCTGTGGATCATGATGTAGCTCTCAACCACTTCTCCAGCACCATGTCTTCCTGCCGCAAATGCAAGGACACCCACATTTGTAAAAGAAACATTACTAAAGCATAAATCACATAGTGAACCCCATGCATTAATAGTGGGAGACTTCAACACCCCACTCTCACCAATGAACAGGTCTGCCAGACAGAAACTTAATAGAGAAATAAGGGAACTAACAGATGTTATAACTCAAATGGACTTAAAACAGATATCTACAGAATATTTCACCCAAACACAAAAGAATATACCTTCTTCTCAGCACCTTATGGAACCATCTCCAAAACTGAGCATATACTTGGTCACAAAGCAAATCTCAACAGATACAAGAAAATTTAAATAGCTTCCTGTATCTTATCAGACAATCATGGATTAAAACTGGATTTCAACAACAACCAAAAGCCTACAAACTCGTGGAAACTGAACAACTCTCTACTGTATTCCCACAGGGTCAAGGAAGGAGTAGAAAAAGAAATCAAAGACTTCCTAGAATTCAATGAAAATGAATGCACAACATACCCAAACTTATGGGACACAATGAAAGCAGTGCTAAGAGGAAAGTTCATAGCACTAAGTGCCTACATGAAGAAATTAGAGAGATCTCACACCAGCAGCTTAACAGCACACCTGAAAGCTCTAGAACAAAAAGAAGTAAGCATACTCAAGAGGAGTAGATGGCAGTAAATAATCAGAGGGCTGAAATCAATGAAATAGGATAAAGAGAACAATACAAAGAATGAACGCAACAAAGAGTTGGTTTTTTGAGAAAATCAACAAGATAGACAAACCTTTACCCAAACTAAAAGAAAGAGAATATCTAAATTAACAAAATCAGAAACAAAAGGGGGATAATTACTATGTCATACTTCAGAAACCTATACTCCACAAAAGTGAAGAATCTTAAAGAAATGGACAAATTTCTTGATAGATACCATATACCAAAATTAAACCAAGATCAGATTAACAGTTTAAAAGGACCAATAACATCTATGGAAATAGAAGTAGTCATTAAAAGTTTTCCAACCAAAAACAGCCCAGGGCCAGATGGTTTCAGTGAAGATTTCTACCAGACTTTCAAAAAAGAACTAATACCAATACTCCTCAAATTATTCTGCAAAAGAGAAACAGAAGTAATATTACCAAATTTATTGTATGAAGCCACAGTTACCATGATACCCAAACCACACAAAGACTCAACAAAGAAAGAGAATTACAGACCAATTTCTCTCATGAACATTGATGCAAAAATACTCAATAAAATACTCACAAACTGAATCCAAGAATACAACGAAAAGATCATCCACCATGATCAAAGTAGGTTTCATCCCAGAGGTGCACGAATGGTTCAACATATGAAATCTGTCAATTTAATCCGGCATATAAACAAACTTAAAGAAAAAAAAGCTGCATGATCATCTAAGGTGAGGAAAAAGCCTTTGACAAAATCCAATGCCCCTTCAAAACAAGTCTCGAAGAGATCAGGAATACAAGGGACATACCTTAACATAATAAAAGCAATACACAGCAAACTGATAGCCAACATCAAATTAATTGAAGAGAAGTGTAAAGCAATTACAATAAAAATCAGGGACAAGACAAGGCTGCCCACTCTCTCCATATCTATTTAATATAGTACTTGATGATTTAGATAGAGCAATAAGACAACTAAAAATGGTTAGGGGATACAAATTGAAAATGCAAAGGCAAAGTATCACTATTTGCAAATGATATGATAGTATAAATAAATGACCCCAAAAATTCTATCAGGAAACTCTTACAGAAAAAAATCAGGGAAACGACATCCTTCACAATAGCCACAAATAATATAAAATGCCTTGGTATAACTCTAACCAAGCAAGTAAAAGTCTTGTATGACAAGAACCTCAAATCACTGAAGAAAGAAACTGGAGAAGATGGAAAGATCTCCCATGCTCATGGATTGGTAGGATTAACAGTAAAAATGGCCATCTTACCAAAAGCAGTCTACAGATTCAATGCAATTCTCATCAAAATTCCAACAAAACTCAACTTTGTAAATAAAAACAAAAACCCCAGGATAGTTAAAGCAATCCTGAACAATAAAGAAACTTCTGATGATATCACCATCCCTGATTTCAAGCGCAATCGCAATTTTTTTTAAAAAAATCAAAACATGGTATTTGCATAAAAACAGCCAGGCTGATCAATGGAATTGAATTAAAGACCCAGAAGTAAATCTCCACACCTATGGACATTTGATTTTTGACAAAGAAACCAACATTATACAATGAAAAAATAAGGCATTTTCCAACAAATGGTGCTGGCATAAACTGAGTGTCAGCATGTAGAACAATGCAAATAGATCTGTATCAGTCACCTGCGCAAAATTCAAGTCCAGGTGGATCAAAGACCTCAACAGATAAAGATACACTGAACCCGATAGAAGTATAGAGGGGCTTGCTGCTACAGCTGACAATCTAAGTTCTATCCTCCACAGCCCACAAAGTGGAAGGAAAACAGATTTCTGTAAGTTTTCCTCTGATCACCACACACATGTGCCATGACAGGCACATACATAATATTTTAATGTTTTTTTTAAATATGAATTACATATGAAAGATGTTAGTATTCGTTCATTTTGGGTGATGTTAGTTTATCCTCTGTGATTTTCATTTTCAAATAAAATGTTTTAATATAAATGATGTGAAACATACATATATATCTACACTTGTAAAATAAAAGAGACATTTTTATATTGACTAAAGGTCTGATCCATAAAGGAGACACAGCCATCGTAAACATTCACACTTACAAAAAGCCAAGGGGATTTATAGAGCAAAATCTATTTAAAAAAATATAGAGAAACACTGAGAAAACTTCCATAATAGTAGATTTCCACTTGCATTTCAGAAGAAATCAACAGATAAAAAGATAAATAAGGATAAAACAGATTTGAAGATCAACATCATCATAAACCCAATGTAATAAATAGATTTTTGAACTTTATAATATTGAATGCTTATACTTTTCAAATACCCTTGGAATTAAACACACACACACACACACACACACACACACACACACACACACACACATTAGAGCACAGGTAAAACTGAAAATACCTAAAACATAAAATGTGACAAGGTTGATGTCTTGACCTTACATTAAAAAGTGATTACTTTAGGGAGAGGTGAGAAAAATGGTTCCCTATCTTCAGGTAACTTACAGAAGAAGAGTCCATTAAACTCACAGTTTTGAGGGGTGATTTCATGACCATCACAATAGGGAGCACGGCAGCAGGCAGGCAGGCATAGCCCTGGAGTGGTAGCTGGGAGTTTATATCCCCATTCAAAAATAGGAGTCAAGAAAGGTAACTGAGCCTGCCATTGAGCTTTTACAGCCTCAGTGCTCGTCCTCCAGGGCCACATCACTTCCAGGGCCACACCTCCCCCAGCAAGGCCACACCTCCCCCAGCAAGGCCACACCTCCTAATCCTTCCCAAACAGTTCCAACCACTGGGAACCAAACGTTCAAATATAGGAGCCTATGGAGATCATTTTCATTCTGCCCACCATATCCCCCTTACTAAATTCAGCATTAAAGGTCAGCACACCTCTGGGACTTACCTCAAGGGCAGAGCCCTCCCTCCTGTCCTGAGAGATGAGATGCCAGGGCCTTTGTGTCCATCTCTGGACACAGCTTTTCCCTAGTCAGCTCTGTTCACGTTCTCTCTCAGGAGAGGCTGTGTCCAGGCAGCTCATAAGGATTCTCTATAGATCCCTTTGCTAGCTAAGTTTCACTTCCTGTTAGCTAAACTTAGTATCATGAAAAGGGCAAGCAGGAACACATGCAAAAGGGAACAGCTGAGGAGAGATGATGGTGAAGTGATCTCCAGTGGTGTGTGGTCGTGTCGTCTGCAGCGCACACCACCCCAGCCACCCAGACGAAATGTCTCTGTGGCTGATTTAGCCTGTTTGGTCTGGGTTTGCTCACTATGAGGAGCAGTGCATGTCAGGTTTCTACGGTCATGCGTGAAATGGCAGAACAGGCTCGGCTGAGCCCTCCCATAAACCCAAATAGGAAGATTTATAAAGGGGAGGGCACAGTTCTCCGGCTACATTGATTTAAAGGTGGTGAAATAAATGATTAAACTGTTCACTTGGGTGTTCCGTGAAGCAGATCTAATGTGCAGTTTTGTGACCTGAGATGACTCCAATGCCACCATAAATCAAAAAGCTTAACAAATATTAAGATAGTAAAAAAATTACCTGTATGGGGCAGGTTTGCCATTCCACCCACCATCACTTAGGGAGCCCAGGGATCTAGAAGCTACAGGCTGGCCTATCAGAAGGCCAAGGGTGTAGCAACATTTCAAATGTACTTTAATAAATAAAGACTGCCTGAAGATCTAAAAGTAAAACAGCCCCACTGCTCAGCCTTATAGACCAGGTTATGGTAACACACACTTTTAATTCCTGTAGCCACCTTAGTTGCCATAAAAGTCAGGTGGTGCATGCCTTTAATCCCAGCCCTAGTCAGAAATATAAGACAGGGCAAGACAGCTCTCAGACGCAGTCTCGTTCTGAGATTCCAGGACGCAAGATTGCCATTTCAGACTGAGGTCAAGGTAATAGCCAGTGGCTGGCTATTTTACTTTTCAGATCTTTAGGTTAAACCCCAATTTCTGACCCTGAGCTTTTATTAATTGTGCTACATTTGGCACCCAAAATCAAAAACTAAAAATAACAATAAAAGAAATAGTTTAAAATAAAGCTACATCAAGATGGAAAATACACAGAGAATCAGATGCTGTGTGTTATTGTGTTGTTCTTTGAACTGACTACTGAGAAAGGAGTAACAGCTGCTGAAAGACATTTGATTATTAATGCTGCTGGGTTAATCTAATATATATATATATATTTTTTTTAAATGCCTTTACTTCAAAATTTTTCTTTTGTTTCCAAAGAACGTGAACGTGAGAGGCTATGGATTCATTCTGGGCTAAGAAAAATAAAGTTTGATCAAGGAAGACCCCCTGAAAAATCTCCAGGGGTAACAGATGACCCAGATGATCCAACATTTCAGAGTAAATTTGTCTCAGTTTCCTCTGAGTTCTAACATCCAGAACAGCATCAAGACTCCGGCTGAGATGATCCAGCCTCACAGAATACTTCAGTAAGAACTTGGCCATAATCATAAATTTACTTTGGGTCCCCATAAGATTATCAGTGCCTCCAATTGGCAGGAAGTAACCTAGAAAACTATGCCCACATTCCCCAGAAATAGATTATGGATGTTTGTTTTTGTTTAATGTGTTGGTTATAAGTTGTAATGGATAATGGTCAGGAAAAAAGCTAAACAAAGGAAATTAGATTCAAGGTTCTTTTTATTTTTGAAAAAAAAAACAAAAAGGGTCAGGTGGTAGTGGCACACACCTTTAATCCCAACACTTAGGAGGCAGAAGCTGGTAGATCTCCTTATGTTCAAGGTCAGCCTGGTCTACAGAGTGTGGGTTCCATAGCTACTGAGAAACCCTGTCTCGATAAACCAAGAAGAAAGAAGGAAGGAAGGAAGGAAGGAAGGAAGGAAGGAAGGAAAGAAGGAAGGGGAAGAAAAGGAAAGGAAAGGAAAAGCAAAAAGGGGATATAAATATGACAAGATAGAAAGGTAGATTATTGAATCACTTTTTAAAAGCAACTATTAGTTTTAAATTTTTACATTGGTTTTACTTTTGTATATTGTCTGCAAATTTTGCATATTGATACCAATTTGAAATTAATTTTGTTAAAACATATTGTATATACATTTCTAATATTTTTCAAGGTATTATGCCTATACAGCTCATTTAACGATGTAAAGCAAATTTCTAATCTTTGAAAATTATTATCAACTGTTTAAGATAATAAAGAAATATAGATTAGTAGTTAATCACCTGGTATAATAGAACCTAATAAACATTAGGTATGTTTTCAAGATAAAACAAAGATATAATTTAGATATATAAATCATCTTCAAACACTTCAGATATCTACAGAATATGGCATTTAAGATATTTTAATAACCAAGATTCTTCTTTTTTATGACAATGAGACTTGTCTGCTCCTGGCAGCACTAATCTACTTCAGAGAAGATAATGGTCATCAAAGAAACTCCACATGAAGTTTACTTTCTTTGGGGCAAAAGTAAGCCATTGGGCAAGAAAATGACCCTGCCTTGACTGCTGACATTATGCTGCCCTAATTAGACAAGCAGGACACAAAATATCTTGCTTCATAGAAAAGTCTGTCAAATATGCTAGGCCTGTAGACCGAAGATGGATATCCCAACATTGCAGAGAAACTTTGGGTGACTGTTCAGGCAGCCAGCTGTTTCTGTCTTTTCTCACATGTTTTGGAAGTCACTTGCTTGCACTTCCTGCTTACTCAGTTAATATTATTTCCTCCTTGGGTCTCTGAGGGACTGAAGATTAGATAGTTATAGTTATAGTTTACCAGACACAGAAAGC
Organism: Microtus oregoni; assembly: GCF_018167655.1. NCBI lineage: Eukaryota > Metazoa > Chordata > Mammalia > Rodentia > Cricetidae > Microtus > Microtus oregoni. The sequence continues at coordinate 14,448,724 of NW_024543221.1, forward strand.
AAGTTATGATAGAGTATAAGTAAATTAGGTATAAGATTTTGGACTCACCAAGATAGGATAAATATGAATTTGTCAAATGCAAATGGACCAGACATTGTTGAAGTATTTATTACCTGTATATACTGTATATAGTCATTTTACTTATTGTATATGGTTTTTATGCTAGTTATATCCTTCTTTATTTTTTTTGGACCAAAAGGGGAAATGTAGTGGCATTTCAAATGTATTTTAATAAGTAAAGACTGCCTGAAGATCTGAGAGTAAGAGTCCCACTGGTCAGCCTTACAGATTAGATTATGGTAACACACACCTTTAATCCCAGTAGCCCCAATGACACACACTTTTAAACCCAGTAGCCACCCTAGTTGCCATAGAAATTGGGTGGTACATGCCTTAATCCCAGTGGTGCATGCCTTTGATCCCATCCCTAGAGAGGATTATAAAACAGGGCAAGACAGCTCTCAGACACAGTCTCCTTCTGAGATTCCACAGGGCAGGCTGGCCATTTCAGACTAGGGTCAAGGTAAGAGCCAGTGGCTGGCTATTATACTTTTCAGATCTTTAGGTTAAACCCCAATTTCTGACCCTGAGATTTTGTTAATCATGCTTCACAAGGGGACTTGTTCAGAGGAGATAGAAATGTCCAAGCCACCCTCCTCCAGGAAACTTTACCAAGGAAGTTTCTAGAAAGCGAGATCTGCCTTTATGCTAAGTGTGCTATGCTCTTTCAATCCCAACACTCAGAAAAGCAGCCCCTGTTTCTGGGAGCCCCACATCATGTGATGGTGGCTAACATCAGGGAAATGACACCGAGCCACCTAATTCAACTGGGGCTATGCTGTGTGGGGGAAAGAGTTGCCCAAAAGTTCAGCTTCCTGAGAGTGGTTTGGGAGACCTCAGGAGACAGAGTCTTTTCATCCAAAGTGGAAAACTTAGGAGGGCAAAAGCCAAAACTCACTCTCTTTTCTCATATACAATAAGACCCTGGGAGCCAGCAGTGGCCACTGTTGTAGTAAATAGCTATTATTCATCTAGTCCTGAGGGTAAAACTGCAGCTCATGAAACCTGTGCTTAGGTCTTTCAGGAGCCCCCAGAGACGGATGGGAAGGAGGAACACCGAGGCTCCTTCCCTAGCCTGCTCAGACAACCCACCTCTGATGAGTGACTTCATTGACTGAAAATGTATGTAAGATTCCATGGAAAGAGAAAAGCTGCCTATATTTGTTTTATAGATCCAGAGAAGATACCAGCAGGCTAAGTTTGTAACCCAGCTACAGGAATTTCAATGAAAAAACAGGGTTACACGATGTGATGGTTACACCATCAACGGGATCTACAATCACTTTGAAGACAGGTTTCTGGATATATCTGTGAGATGCTTAGGTTAACTGCAATGGAAACATCATCCTAAATGTGGGCAGCTCCATCCCAAAGACTGAATAAAAAAGAGATAGTGAACTGAGCACCAGCATCTACCTCTCTGTGTGTCCAGGGGAGGCAACTAACCAGCTGCCTTGTGTTCCTATAGCCATGCTGTTCCCACCATGGTGGACAGTGAGATATAATAAGTCTTATGTTGCAAAATGGAGACAGGAGGATTCCTGGACACTGGCCACCTAGCCTGGCTTACTTCCCAAAGTCCCAGGCCAATGAAAGACCCTGCTTCAAATAAACAATGGCAGGTGCCTGAAAAATGACACTCAACATCGTCCTTTCAAATGTGTCTGTGTGTGTGTCTGTGTCTGCATCTGTGTGATGTGGGTGCATGCATGCATGCATGTACCTCCACACACGAGAAGGAGAAAAAGAAAGACAACGGAAACGTCAGATTCTGGACATTGGCACGAGATAGGTGACTGAATGCAAATACGAGCCCAAATTGGCAAGTGATGAGATAGGACCCAAGGCTAGTCTTAAGTCACGGGCACCGTGTGCCCGCCACACCATTCCCTACAGTGCAGGGCTGTGAGTTCATCCAAGATGGCATGATCTAGGCACCCCGATCTACCCATCCAATCAAACGCCCCTTTCTTCCCACTGTCCCTCAGAGCTTAGGGAAACACTTTGTCTCGTATCTGGGCTGTTGCCTTGCCTGCGTTCAGGGGAGAGAATGGAGAAAGAGATGAGATGTATGGGTTTGTTTTGAACTTTCTACCAATATCTAACAAAATGACTATCTTTCTTTAAATTCTGACTTTTGAGGGTATTAGTCCCCATCATTACTTGTCCAGGAGTCCATAATAGGCTCATTTTATTAGCTCCAAATTTCCTATTTAGACAGCGGAGCCTAAGAGCCCCTTCAGAACAAGTAAATAATATGCATTTTCCAAGGTAATTTGCAGACACAAATACATATGTGTGCCGCCAGATTACCAAAAGGACAAAATCACCAAGAAGACGGTGATGCTGTTTAGTAATTTCAAAACTAAACATCTTTGCACCCAAACAGAAACACCTGCCGTGTCCTAGAAAGGTCTCTGCAGCCTGTGTGATAAATTGCACCTCATTTTTACCACCTTGCTGATGCCATTTCTGATGGCTTTGAAAAAAACAAAACAAAAAATGGGCTGGAAGCACATAATCTTCAAAAACATGTGCAGTGTCTTCAAGAATAGATGTCCTGTCCCATCCCATAGTCAACTGCACAACATAACCTCATGTCTCCTCGCAGAAGCACGCACCTTCAGATAGGGGTTGTAGCGCTGGCTGCTCTGGGCTTTCAGTCACTTCTACAAGCTGTCTCCAGGCTGGAGACTGGGATCCCAGGTGAGGAGAACCAAGCTACTGGTCAACATCCACCCAACACCCACCAGTAGCCCGGTGGGAGAAATGAGTCCTCTTACCCTGAGTGCAGGAACAGTTAAGCTAAAATGAGTCTGAGGCCTGTGGTCAGAGATCTTAGAAGGAAAAGTGGGGGCCATTGGGGGTAACATTCAGAGAATCATGGACATCTCCCAACCCCCTTAATGAGGGGGTTAGAAGGTGCGGGATGCTGAGAAGGGGCTGAGGTCCAGCTGCCTCTGCATCTCAGAGCAGGCCTGGAGCAGGTGACGCCACACTGTTCCAACAGGGAGATATAATTCCGTGTTTCCCCCTAAGAAGCCCCCGCCACTCATCTCTGCTCACCTGCCCAAATGACCAACTAACTGCTCCTGCCTTCTCTGTGGAAATGTCCCAAGATTAAACCCACTCCATTTCCACCATAGTCTACGGGGGCAGACATGGAAATCCTGAGTGAGAGAAATCAAGTATGGCTGTACGTCAGTATCTCCAGATTGTTGATTGGAATGGGTAACGGGATGTGTACATCTGGGGGGGGGGCGGGCGGTCAGAACTTGTCCTGTTCCTTTCTCTGAAAAACCACCAGGGCTTTCTTTTCCTCTTAGCAATTTGATTAAAGCAAAACAACAATGCTAACCAAATAACCCTCACAAGAAGCTCATTATCAAAACTAAAACAAACAGGTAGAAATAGGTCCCAGCTTGCAATGAACAGCAGACAGGCAAGACTACAAAGCTGTCACACTGGAGCCGGCATCCCATAATTCCATTCTGACTCCTGCACACAGGCAAGAAGCAGAAGCCAGGCAGAGGGTACAAGAGGAATCCTTGTGCCTACTGTGATCTACTGGGGTCTATCTTGGAGACATCTCTCCGGAAACAGATTTTGGCATCACAGGTTGGTCTGTGGATTGGTAATTGAGAAGGAGAAATAAAAGGTGAAGTCACCACTAGGGTCGGGCTGAGCATGTAGGAGACTGCATCTGGCATTGGCTGTTGGCATTGCCAGGTTACATGTGTCACAAGTGGACAAGATGGGCGCACCTTCATTATTAATGACATAATTGCTTCATTCTGAGGGAGGGCCATTTAAAACTGTATATATGTATGTATTTATGTTTGTGTGAGCGCAAGCATGGAGTGTGTGTGGTGCATGTCCACCTGTGCATGAAGACACACATGCCCATGTGGACTTGGAGTGGGGGAAGCTATTGGTCACCTTGCTTATCACTCTCCAACTTATTCCACTGAGACAGGGTCTCTCACTGAACCCGAGGAGAGGCTGCAGCCAGCAAGCTGTTTGCACCCCACCACAGCACGGTACTGAAGTGATAGGCTTGTGTGATCTCACCCAGATTTTTACATGCGTGCTGGGGATTTGAACTCAGGGCCCCATGCTTGTGCAGCTCTTACCTATGGATCATCTCTCCAGTCACATGGGGTCATTTTCCTTGTTACAAAGGCCAGGCATTGTTGGGCATTTGAAATGGCAAATGCCCAACTCTGAAGCACCTTCCAAAGTTGAGTTCACTGGGATAAGAGTCCCAGTGATACCAGCATGGGTTGCTATGGTCACATTTCAATATGGTTGGCATTCAAAGTCTGTAAATTTCGCTACCCCTTCCAAGAAAGCAGTTGCAGAATTTGGGGGTCAGAACTTGACAGGAACCCCCAAAACTACTTCCTTTTTACCTCCTCAGAAAGCTCTCAACTGTGTACTTTTCTAAGAAGGGACTCACATTTCCCATAGCAACCTCACTATGTACTCATTGTGGGACAGAAACATCCTCTGGGGGGGGGGTGCTCAAAATATAGTGTTGGTCCAGTGAGATGACTCAATGGGTAAAGGCTCAGTGTGCCACCGAGCCTGACGACCTGAGTTAAGATCCCAAGGACCCACGTGGTGGTAGAAGACAATTGACCCCTGCCGGTTGTGAGAGAGAGAGAGAGAGAGAGAGAGAGAGAGAGAGAAAGAGACAGAGAGAGATTGTCATCTTTTAAAAATTTAAAAACAGATTGTTGACTTTTAATGGAGTCCACAGTCTTCATCCCAGGAAACATGCAGTCACAGGACCAAATATCCCCAAACCCCTTACAGATGAGGGTACCCATGGCCAAACCTCAACCATCACTAAATCCTCCAAGCTCCTGGGCTCCATTGGAAGGTTGGGAGAGCCACAATGGCCATTCAGCGCTAAAGCTTTCAGGTGCTTTTGTGTTAGCACAGTCCAGTGTCGTGTCAAGCGGGGAAGAATAAAGGTTAATTTATTCTATTAGTCTCAATTGTCATAAGAATTTTACCCAACAATATGGTTCATTAAATGCTGAATCTAACAATTATGTTCACCATGATAGAAATTATTCAGACAGATATGATCTGAATAGTTATGATTTATTAATTTAGACACAAATTTAATTAGCAATTGATTTCCATTGTGTCTCTATCTGAACAATAAGGTTTATGGAAAAGCATCCTGGAAAAAAAATGTCAACTTAGAATCAGGTAACAATAAAGGAAGTAACCTCTCTGCTTTCAGAAATGTGATTACAGCTTTCACTTGAAAGAGAACAACAGAAACCACCCCAGGCAGTCTCAAGAGGAAGCTATTCCCTCCAGCAGAGATGCTGCCCCTGACCCCAGAGGCAGTGACACCCCCAGAGGACTGCACAGATGCGTAGGTACAAACTCACAGAGCACAAAGACTGAGAGAGCCCCGTGTTAGTGCTTGTGGCTGCGAACGAACAAATACCTGGCCAAAGGGTCTCAAGGAAAAGAGAGGGTTTGTTCTGGATCCCAGTCTGAGGCTGTGGTCCATCACGGCAGGGATGCCATGGCAACGGGAGCATCAGTGGTTGTCCACACTGCATCCATAGTCAGGAAGCAAAGAGAATTGAATGCTGGTGCTCCGCTCACTTCTGCCTCTGTATTCCGTCAGGGACCCCAGCCCTGGATAGTGGTACTCGCATGTAGGGTGGGTTTTCCCTCCTCAATTAACTCATCAAAGCTCTCTTTCACAGACAGCTTGGTCCATGGTGATTATAGAAAGTCCCTGCTCTTCTGGGCCCACTGGGCTTTCCATACAAGGGGAAGATGTACCCTGGTAACCTTTACCCGGAACCACAATTCCCTTTCAGCATTCAATACAAAATACTGGCATTGACTATACAAAAAAAGAAAGATAAACTGGAATGCTTGGTTTTAAAAAAAGAAAAATAGAATTTTCCTCTAAGTTGTTCTTTGAGTATTTCCCTATCACCAACCCCATTCCGATTTGAACCATACCTCATAGACCAAGAGTAACTTTTTCTTCAGGAAAAAAGAAATATTTGTTATCTCCTGATGCTTACAGCTTTGGGGGCAGGAGAATGACAAGGTAGGAGGATGGAGAGAGTGGGGGGAAGGCTCAGAGTAGTTCTTTCCAGCCCTCATTTCTCCATCTGCTAAGCGCAGTCCTGAGTGACTTCACTCCCGATTGCTCCATCTCAGATGACCGGCCATCATCACCTTCCTGCCTCTAACAGATCAACACACTGACAATAAGAGCAGACAATCTTATGCTTATATATTGGTATCTAAATATAACTTCCCAGTAGAAGAAAGGAGAGTACTTAGGTAAAAATTGCCACTTCTAGGTCTTGGACCTAGAAGGTAGAAGACGAGCCTACGAAGGGCAAGACTGAAGCCGTCCAGCACTGACCTTTTACACACGGGTGCAGACAAGGCCAAAATCAACCCCCAGCGTTTCCGGAAAATAAGATCAGACCAGGCAACAGAAAAACCTAGGCACAGCCTCATTAAAAGAACATGGGTGTTCTTAAACCTCTCCTTAACCCCACAGATGGATACGTGTAGCTCTCACTCCCTATGAAAGAAACATCTCTCTGTGACAGAGTGAGACCATACAGAAGGCCACAACTAGTCAAAAGCAGAGAACAGCTACCTAAGTGTGCATCCCTAGTCTATGCATCTACAGCACAACCACAGCACCAAGGCTCGGGGATACTGGGGAAGAGGGGACAGAAAGACTCTAAGAGCCAGAGGCCCAGGATATCTGCCATTGGGGAGGGTCTTCTACACACGACAGGAAGGCTGCACCCAACATGCTGCCCAATCAAGGCCTGGATAACAATCCCAGTTGTCATGCCAACAGGGATAAGCAAAATCTTACAAGGCCCACCCCTAAATGAAGAGGTACAGGCAATAAATAACCACTGAAAATCAGTTTTTCCTGGGGATGGGCCCTCTAATTGGTTATCCAAAACCAAGACGTCAACTGTAAAAACATATATGTATAAGTAACACTAAATAACTTAGCAATCTGTATTTATATATGATATATGTTATATATACATGTTAGATAGATAAATGTGTGTGTGTGTGTGTGTGTGTGTGTGTGTGTGTGTGTGATGATAATAAAAGGATAAAAGGGACAGAGGCGATGAACTTTAGAGAACAGAGCAGAGTACAAGGGAGGAATCGGGGATGATGAGTAGATACATTACTCATATATGAAATTCTCTAAATAAATATTTCAGACCAACAAAGCCAAAGAAAATTTTAATTCTCAAAAAAGAAGGGAAGGGAAGGGAAGGGAAGGGAAGGGAAGGGAAGGAAAGGATGGGATGCAGGCACCAGCTTAGAGAGGACCCAGCTGCGAAGGCTGAAATAACTAGTACAACACACCAGAGACATTACAAATGCATTATTTCTCAACACACACACTAAATAAATAAACAAACAATCACACTACAGCCTCATTGCAGGGTTGAAGGAAGTCAACTCATTACTCTGAGAACGGGCCATAAGTGAGAAAGATTTGTGTGAACAGCGTCTTTGTGTGAACTGAGAGGAACTGAGAGCTGGTGATGAAATGCCTCTTCTTACAGAACTGCTCCAGCTCACAGCTGAACAAAGAGTCCTAACCTGAATATCACCATTCTGTAACAGACAGAGCCAATCAAGGCAGTCATCGATCATCAGGGTTAGCTTACCTCACAAGAGGAGGACCATACAGCGTGTGGCTCTGCATAGACGTATGAGCCCTCAGCCGTCAAACACCCTCTGGAAAGCACTGAATCTGATCAAGTCTCTAGACTAATTGCCCTTTCCTAGGGCATGCGTGAAGAAGATGAACACACACCATGTGTTCAATGCCTTTGCAAAGCCAAGAACATGGAAAACTTCACATGTTCTCCACCGAGTTTTTGTTTTAAACTAGAAATTACAAAGAACAAGTAAAAAAAGAAAGGGAGGAAGGATGAGAGAAGGAAGGAAGGAAGAAAGGAAGGAAGGAAGGAAGGAACAAATGAATGAATGACCAAAGATGGATGGATAAATGCAAAACACATAGAGTAAAAACAAGCTTGGGGCCCTGTCGTTCAAGTGTGATTCACAGGGCTCCTTCCTTCCACAGAGCTAAGTACTATAATATCATCAGGGAACTGAAACACTGACTAGATGTTTGATGGTACCAAGCAATTTTTAGTCTTAAGTGTGATAATGGTTATGAAGTGATTTTTAAATTTTATTATTTTGATATTTAGAGACAAGGTCTTATTGTGTAGCCCTGACTGGCCCAGAACTTGCAGTGTAGGCCAGGGTAAACTCAAAACTCATAGAGCGTAATCTGCCCCTGCCTTGTAGATGCTAGAATTCAAGGTGTACATCATTACACCAGGCTTGTAGTGATTTTTTGTTTCAAGAGAGATGAAGACACATTCAAGTATTTCCTGCGAGATGCTATGATTCCAGATGGGGCCCCAGAGAGGCAAATGAAGCAACAGGGCCCAAGCTAGTCTGGCCCATAAGAAGGCCTGGCTCTGGGGTCTCCAGGTCACATGCAGGTGGGCTAGCAATGTTCCCTTTCCACATGCCCTGTCCACATCTGGCCTGCTCTCTTCAGTCCTGACTCTCCTGTATATCCTGGGATTAGGGTCAGGCAACACCCTGGAGGAGAGAGATTTGTAGCTGGGTGTATTACATAAGACAACATTTGAATCTTTCTATAATAAAAACTACGAAGTTCTTAAAATTGGTCATGTTTTTTAAAGCAAACAGTGACTTTTGAGATAATCGGTAGTGACTTCAGGCTTGCTAGCAATCCTCCCAGTCTGTGAGCCCTTTCCTATCAGAGTAGATTTAGCTTTGATTGATTGGTGTCAGACAGACAGCACACATCTCTCTAGGCAGCCTTTGTCCTAGGAGCTGGAAAGAGAATGTGGCACAAGGAAATCCCTGCCCACAGGGCACCTGTCCCCACGACTGAGCCTGGGTGGGTCAACATCACATCATGGATTAGAGAGAAACAGGACTTTCCAGTTTCTCACAGCCCAGAACTGAAACCACCGAAGACAGCTTCTCAGAGAGGAGGATAACTGAGGCAACACACTGATGTTTACTGTCAGGAAGGAGGTAAGACCCACACACTCTGGCTATTCTTTTTTTATATATATATATATATATTTTTAATTTAAATTTATTTATTTATTAAGGATTTCTGCCTCGTCCCCGCAACCGCTTCCCATTTCCCTCCCCCTCCCCCGATCAAGTCCCCCTCCCTCATCTGCTCGAAGAGCAATCAGGGTTCCCTGACCTGTGGGAAGCCCAAGGACTGCCCACCTCTATCCAGGTCTCCTAAGGTGAGCATCCAAACTGCCTAGGCTCCCACAAAGCCAGTACGTGCAGTAGGATCAAAAACCCACAGCAATTGTTCTTGAATTCTCAGTATTCCTCATTGTCCGCTATGTTCAGCTAGTCCGGATTTATCCCATGCTTTTTCAGACCTAGGCCAGCTGGCCTTGGTGAGATCCCAATAGAACATCCCCATTGTCTTAGTGTGTGGGTGCACCCCTCGTGGTCCTGAGTTCCTTGCTCGTGCTCTGTTTCCTTCTGCTCCTGATTTGGACCTTGAGATTTCTGTCCGGTGCTCCCATGTGGGTCTCTGTCTCTGTCTCCTTTCATCGCCTGATGAAGGTTAATATTCAGAAAGATGCCTATGTGTTTGTCTTTGGATTCACCTTCTTATTTAGCTTCTCTAGGAACATGAATTAAAAGCCCAATGTCCTTTATTTATGGCTAGAAACCAAATATGAGTGAGTACATCCCATGTTCCTCTTTTTGGGTCTGCCTTACCTCACTCAGGATAGTGTTTTCTATTTCCATCCATTTGCATGCAAAATTCAAGAAGTCCTTGTTTTTTACTGCTGAGTAATACTCTAATATGTATATATTCCATACTTTCTTCATCCATTCTTCCGTTGAAGGGCATCTAGGTTGTTTCCAGGTTCTGGCTATTACAAACAATGCTGCCATGAACATAGTTGAGCATATACTTTTGTTGTATGATAGGGCCTCTCTTGGGTATATTCCCAAGACACTCTGGCTATTCTAATGGAAAAGGGAAACAGCCTCTCAGCACTGAGCGGATGGTGTTAGCGTAGGGGAAGAGCAGCAGAAAGGGAAAGATGGCGGGGCACAGTGGGGTGACTGGCACAGGAACGGTGTCGGGTGGAAAGGCAGGTCGAGCTTAGCTGATGGGAGTCGTATAGAGCGATGGGACACGGTCATGGGCAAACTTCTCTCTCTTTGGAGACCAACATTATTGAGATGTTGTCCCAGCCAGCATCTTCCTTGTGGTCCAGTGTGGCCCAGCAGAATATCACTGACACAGGTACACTGAAAAATGTCAAGCACTGAGGTTGGGGTCAGGGGCACAGAATAAAGGCATGAGAAACCCTTCCCTAGGGGATGTAAACAACTATACACCCTCCCCCAAAGTCCCAAAGTTCAGTTCTACTAAGTCTACTCCAGGTAGCTAATGGGATTGGGGGACCTGGTTACAGAGTATGGTGGGTGTTTACTGGCAGGACTGTGGGTGACCCCAGAGCAGCAGCCTCGTTGGAAAGCCTCCACCCCGCATGGATGAGGGCTCCCACAGAGCTGCATAGAGGGAGACCGCTCAATTTATAGCCCCATCCCTACTCACAGCCTACATATTCTAGCTAATGCCTCCAGGAACCTCTGTAGCTAGGGCAGGATTACATACAAAGGGCTGACAAGAGCAGCTGGACTTCTAGGTGAGGGTCTAGTACTCTCCTCGCCTCTCCTTCTCTGGAGGAATCTCAACAGTCCACAAGCCTTCTGTTGTACTCTAGCAAGTGGACACAGTTGATCTGGTGACCAGGATCTCCCACAAGGTCACCTGCTTGTGCAGCACCTAGGAGATGTGATGAAGCCAGGTAGACAAAGATCACCTGCAGGACCTGATCTCCTGAAAACCTTAGTATGGAAAGCACGTGACCTGCTGTGTCCCCTCCACACAGAACAATGTGTAGCCTCAGTCTCCCTCTGGGCTTCATGCAAGGCACCTGGGAGCCAGTGCATCTGGTTTGAGCCTGGCCATGGGGAAAGATGCACTAATCCACTCAACCTGAACTCTGGGTGAGAGCTCTTTGGTTCCCTGTGACTGGCGTTAAGCAGCAGAAGAATGAAGCGCTTCCATATAACTGCTATTCCAGGCCATTTCCAAGACTTGCAGGGGAACAACAGACAAAAAAGGAATAAATATTCCGGCCCTTATTCTCTCTCCAAGGAGCACACAGCACGAGACACAGAATGATGTACAAGTCTCTTTCCTGTATAACCACCCAAGCAAGGACAATACTTTGCAATTTTTAAACATATTTTAACATTAACATTTTCTTACAGAATTAACCGTATGCATATGAGTGTTTTTCCTGCATGTATGCATGTATACCACATATACGCCGAGACCAGAAGAGGATTTGGATCCCTTGGGACAGGTATTATAGGCAGTTGTGAGCTGCCTTGTGGGTGCTGGAACTGAACAGAGATCCTCTGCAGGAGCTTTAGGACCTTGAACTCCTGATTCTCCTGCCTCAGTCTCCTGCGTAGCTGAGATTACAGGCCGGGGCCACAAGGTTCAGCTTCACTTTTTTTTATATCTTCTTTTGTTTCTCTTGGTCTCTCTCTTCCTGTCCTTCTGAAATGTTTCCCCCGCCCCCGTCTCTCTCCCCTACTCTACGTATCTCTCTATTTGTCATTAGAGCCTTCACATTCCACTATTTTCTCCCTAGCCTTCCCTACTTACACATTTAGGATACTCTAAGCTTTATTTTGCTATTATTCATTTTCTTCTTCATTTAAAAAAAAAAAGCCAAAACCCTCTTTTAAGATGTTCTGGTTAATGTCGTTTCTGCCCTGGCGTTCCTGCCACTTTGGGAGCTGTTGGTTTTGTAACTGGTGTGTAACTTTACTTCTTTGTACGAGTCACTAATAGGTGTTGCTCCACCCCTTTGCACAATGCTGGGAAGTCAACCACATCACCTCTGTTGTTACATAGCTGCTCTCCACTGAGCCTCACTTCCCAGCCCCATTAAGGACACACATTGCTCCACACAAAACCCATTCCCACTAAAACATCAGTAAATGTTTTACTTAAGGAATTAGTGAGATTAAAACCCTAAGACCAAAACCAGGTTCTAAGTATGTATTGGTGTGTGTGTGCTCCAATGTAACTCTTAAAGACATACCCCTGGCTGTCTACCCACCCAGCAGTAGGAGAGAAAACTTATTTTTAAAATACTATGGACACCACGCTTACGATGGACTGCAGTAGAGGTATGAAGTAATAAGGGCGGTGGCGAGGCTGCGTCCCCAGCACCCCGGCTGCCTGCTCGGCTAGCTTATGCCCGAAATAACAACACACAAACTGTATTCATTTAAACACTGCTTGGCCCATTCTCTTCTAGGCTAATTCTCACATATTAATTTAGCCCATTTCTAATCATCTGTGTATGGCACCCCAAGGTGCGCTTACCGGGGAGATTCTAGCCTAGTCCATCCTGGGTCGGATCGCGTGCGTCTGCCTGGGAGCTGGGCGCATGGAGTCTCTCTCAGGCTGCTCCCGAGAGGAGAGCTGTCGCGTCTCTGACCTCACTTCCTCTTCCTCCCTGCGTTCTGTTCTGTTTACTCCTCCCACCTATCCTCTAACCAATAAAATGGGCCAGGGCAGTGCCTTTATTAGCCAATGACCTTCCTCCATCAGAGGTAACTCCCAAATGCTTTCAGATCACACTCTGTTGATGGGACGAGAGTCTTCTGGGTACAGCACATCTGTCTGGTCACCATTGTGAGACCTACAGAGAAAGCAGGACTTATGGTTTCAATATAGCATTCACTGTGTCTGAATGCACTAGTCCCCACCAAAGAAACAGCAAGAAATCTATACTACTACAAAATCCTAGCAGACTCCCTCATTACCCTGGGTCACATTGTTGGGAAAAAGACAATCCCTAATAAGGTCTCACAGAAAATGGGAAGAAATGTTCATCCAACAGAGAAGTAACTCTCAGCACAGAAATGTTGCAGAATGTTTGCTTACACTGTGAAGATGTGTTTTTGACAAGGCACCTTCTGATTGGTTTAATACAGAGCTGAATGGTCAATAGCTATGCAGGAAGAGGTCAGGAAGGACTTCCAGGGACAGAGAGGACTCAGGGAAAAAGAAAGGCAGACACAGCAGGAGACATGGAGAAGAGACAGGAGGTACAAAATGGAAGAGAGGTGACACCATATGACAGAATGTAGATTAATATAAATGGTATGATTTGAGTTATAAGAGCTAGTTAAAAACAAGTTAATAGGCTGAACTTTCATAATTAATAAGAAGTTTCCATACGGTTATTTGGGAGCTGGCTGATGGGACAGAGAAAGGCCTGCTACACAGAAATATGAGAAAGACTAGCAGTGTGACTTCCCCAAAGTTCATCATTCATCAGCAGTGGACTCTAAAGATATTGGGGTGGACAAACTTCAAAAGAACAATTCTGATGAAGACCAATAAATTCCATAAAAATACAGAACAACTGAATTAATTAAGAGAGACTATATACAATATGGTTTAAAAGTTCAATACAGAGATAAGAAAACAACAAACAGAAATCTTGGGAATAGAAAGTACAAGAGGTCAAATAAAACTTCAGCTGAAAAAAAAATCTCATGAATAGATCAAGCAGAAACTAGAATTCTAGGGCTTGCATGAAAAGCCGGTGGGTTAAGATGGTAACAAAGAAAATGTGGGACATGCAAACAAAGCATAGAGAATCTCTAGGACAGGACTGTATTGGTTGCTTTTCCTGTTGCTGTGGCAAAATGATTAACAGAAGCTCTTACAGGAAAAAGAGTCACTTTGGCTCATGGTTTCATGGTGAGGAAGACAAAGTAACAAGCTATCTCAGTCTATGTGTACTGATGGGAGGATAAGGGAGGTTACATCACAGTGGCAGACAAAAAAAAAAAAACAGAGTGAATATTACACAGAGAAGCCGGGCTTGGGATAATATACCTGCAAAGTCCAGAGTCCAGAGACCTATAGCTACTCCCTACCTCCAAAAATCCCTAAAGATTGCACCTGATAGCTCCACCAGTATATGGGCCTGTGGCAGACACTTCAAATTAAACCATAACTGTTATTATTAAAGATACATTTACATATTTTATCTAGAATGTGTTTCAATGTAGAACGAAAGCATGGAAAATGTATTCAATGAAGTAAGAGCAGAAAATTTCCCCAGGAAAGACAGGGATATCTAGGCACAGGAAGTATTTAGAACCCTAAACAGACAGGATCAGGAATGAGCCTCCATGTGACAAACCACTGTTAACAATGCCAAAGTTTGGAACAAAGAACACCAAGAATGTGAAAGAGAAGCACTGGTTACCTGTGAAGCCAAAACCATCAGCAGATTCCTCAACAGAAACCCTAAATGCCAAGAGACAAGGGTGAGGCGAATTCCAAAGCCTGGAAGAAAATGGCTGTTAACCAAGCTGTTGTATCACACTCTTGGAGAACCAAGTGAGAAACAGAAACCTTCTGCTGTGATTTGAAAGAAAATGGCACCCCCACCCCCTACCCCCACCATCAAAGAGAGTGGCACTATTAAGAGGTGTGGCTTTGTTGGAGTAGGGTAGCCTTGCTGAAGGAAGCCTGTCACTATGGAGACGGCTTTGAAGCACTTTGCTTAAGCTTCCCTCACTGTCACAGTCCATTTCCTGTTGCCTGCAAGATGTAGGACTCCCAGCTACTTCTGCAGCACACATCTGCCTGCTTGCCACCATGCTCCCCAACATGGTGATAATTGACTGAACCTCTGAAACTGTAAGTGAGCCACTCCAATTAAATGTTTTCTTTATAAGAGTTGTTGTGGCCATGGTGTCTCTTCACAGCAATGGACACCCTAACTAAGACATCTTCCAAGACGTATGTAACCCAAAGGAACATATAACTAGAATTGCAGAAGATGCTTAAAGAAATCTCACACAGAGAAGAAAAATATAGCCATAAATGTATAGGAAAGAATAAATCCCATTAGACAGATAAACAAACCAGAATTAGAAAAGAATCAAAAACTATAAAAAGAATAAAATGATGGAATTTGTACATAACCTCAGACTACAACCCTGAATGTAAATGGCTCTATTTATCCAATTAAAACACATAGTTGACTGATTAAATTAGAATCAAGATCCAACTATTTGCTGTCTACAAGAAACTCACCTCACTGGAAAAACACACCAAGAAAGTGGGAAAAAATTAAAATTATATCCTAAGTAAATGGAATCTGGAAGTAAACAGGAGCGAACTTATCCAATAAAGTTACCTTCACACAAACAATCAGTCAAAAGAGATAAAGAGTGCTACTATATAAAGAAATAAACATTAAGAAAACATAATGGTTATAAATATACATGCATTATATATTAGCACATTTAATCTCATGAAATACACTCTACTACAAAGGGACAGATGGGTCATAATACAGTAACAGTGGGTGTCTTCAATGCCCTACTCTGTCTCTCTCATCTGTACCAAAAGAATTAAAAATAAATTTTTTAGAGTTAAATTACACTATAGTTCAAATGAACTTTACAGACACCATCTATCATTAATAAACTATTCTATCCAACATCTGCAGAATATACATATTTGGGGGAGCTCATGGATTTACCCCAAAATAAACCATATTTTAGTTCATAAAGAAAATGCATAATGAGAGATGCTTTCTTATATCACATCATATAAGAACTGGGATGAAATAAGAGTTTAATAACAAAATAAACTAGAAACAAACATAGAAATTGAACAATACACATTTTATGTATTTTTGAAAGATTTATTTATCTTATTGTATGACTGTTTTGTGTACATGTATGTCTAGCACACCACAGAGGGCATGGGATTCCATGGGACCACAGTTATAGAAGGCTGTGAGCCACCATGTGGGGATTGGGAATCGAACTCAGGATCTCTGGAAAAGAATCCACTGCTCTTTACCACTAAGCCATCTCTCACCCCCTGCACATTACACATTTTAACAATCAATCATCAAGATAGAAGCTAAGGAAGAAGTTTAAAAGTGCCTAGAAGCAGATGAAAATGGAAATACAGCATAAAATTGGTGGGTTAGAGGGAAGTTTTCAGTTATGAACACATGCATTAAAAATTCAAAGATAAGATAAATAACCCGATGATGCACCTGAAAGCGTTAGAAAAAGGACAAGTCAAACTGCAGAACAGAGTGAGAAAAGATCAGAGCTGAAGCTAATGAAATAGAGTACAAAAGATCAGTAGAGAGCCAGGGAGATGGCTCAGTAGGTCAAGACATCGGCCTTCAAGCTTGATGACCTCAGTTTGATCCCCAGGATACACATGGGGACAGGAGAGGACGTACTTCAGCAAGTTGTCCTCGGATCTCCACTGTATTCCATGGCTTATGCATACCCATATATGAAACAAACAAACAAATATAAATAAATGCGAGATCAGAGAACAAACAATACAAAGGATCGGTGAGAAAATAGTTGATTCCTTGAAAAGATCAATTAGCCAAACAATCCAAGAGAATGGAAAAAGAAACAGAAATACTAAAATAATATAAAAAGAGGACAACAGAGGACCATTAGTGTGGTGATTTGCATGAGAAATGTCCCCATAGATTCAGACGTTTGAACACTAGGTCCCCAGTTGTTTGGGAGGTGCAGTCACACTGGAGAAAGTACATCACTTTGGGAGGGGGATGACTTTGTGAAAATATAGCCTTGCCCTGCTTCCAGGTCACTCTCTCTGCTTCTTGTTTGCAGTTAAAGATGTGACATCCCAGCTTCCTGTTCTTGCCTCCATAACTGACACTTGTCACCTTACCTCACTGTCATGATGGACTCTTGCCCCTCAGGAACCATAAGTCAAAACAAACTCTCTCCTCCTTAAGTTGCCTTTGACCATGGTGCTTCCTCACAGCAGAAAGGTAACTCATAAGATCAGGAGTTATTTTGAAAGCTTAGACTCATATGAATTAGAAAGACTCGAGAAAACAGACAAATATATAGACATATATAATCCCCCAAACTGAACCAATGAAATTTTTTTTAATTTAAACTTATCAATAACAAGTATAAAATTGATGCTATACAAAATCTACCAAAACACCCAGACCAAATTGACTGTTAAATTTTATCAGATAATTAAAGAAACTAACACCAATTCTCCTTAAACTATTCAACAAAATAGACGTGAGTGAACACTTCCAAAATCAGCCTATAAAGCCACTATTACTGTGATATCAAAACCAAATCAAGACATAACCAAATAGAAAGTATAGGCAAGCATCATTGTTAAACAAAGATATAAAAATCTTCAACATTAAAAATTATACTATAGTCGAGTTGACTTCATTCCAAGGATGCAAGGAAGATTCACCATACATAAACCATTTGTAATATAGCACATAAATAGAAGCAAGGACAAAAATCACATGACTACTTAATAGATGCAGAGAAAGCATTTGCAAATCAACATCTTCGCATTACAACAGCACTGAAGAAAATACATCTTGAAGGATTACATCTCAGTCTAGTCCTCAGACACACAACAAACCTACAGTTAGCGCTACAGTGAATGGGGAAAACTAAAAGAATTTCCTCTTAAGTCAACATTGACACAAGGAGTCTGCTGTCTCCGTTTAGTCAATGTAGTATTCGAATTCTTTGCTAGAGTAATAAGACAAAAAGTGAAATAGTGTATAAACATGAAACATGAAAGAAAAAAATCAAAGTATCTCTATTTGCAGAAGACACTATCCTATGCTTTAAAAAACTCCAACAGACTTCCACCAAAACTCTTAAAACTGATAAGTTCTTTAGTAGCACAAAAAAACAATGGTTTTTCTTTATATTAACAATGAACGTATCTGTAGGAGGCATGGAGGTCCTTGTGCTCATAGACAAGCACTAGGAAAACCAGAAATGCTGAATACCCAGGGTTGTCTCTTCACACACAGAGAGATGTATACCTGCTTTCCACCCAGAAGACTGGGCATGGATGTGGTTAATAGCCTGGTGATTTTTTTGTTCTATCTATGTGGTTGACACCATGCCAGATCCTTCTCATGAGCTTGTTTTTCCATCAATATATACAATCCATCTTCATAGAAGATGTCACAAGTAGTTTAAAAAGAATTTCTATGTAGTCAAGTCTTAAGTTTTGTTGTTGAGTTAATTTTCCCCGGGAATTTTTTTCTCCAAATTGTGCTTAAATATGACTAAAATAAACTATTCAGAATTAGAATTTCAAAGTTGGAACCAACACTTGGTGCTGAGTTGTGTTGAACAGAACTGCCTTCTTTTTTTGTTTGTTTGGGTTTTTTTGTTTGTTTGGTTGGTTGGGTTTTTTTTTTTTTTGTTTTGTTTTTGTTTTTTGTTTTTTTTTTTTTGGATTTTCGAGACAGGGTTTCTCTGTAGTTTTTGGTGCCTGTCCTGGAACTAGCTCTTGTAGACCAGGCTGGCCTTGAACTCACAAAGATCCTCCTGCCTCTGCCTCCCGAGTGCGGGGATTAAAGGCGTGCACCACCACCGCCCAGCCTCAGAACTGCCTTCTTGCCTCCTGCAGACAGTCATTCTGCTGGCTATGGTGGTCTCAGAAACCGCCACATATATTGAAAAACAAAGAGAATCCCATTAATCACAAGCTCAATAAAATAAAATTAAATATCTAAGACTAAGCCTAACCATGGGTGGGAAGGAATTCTGCAATGAATTAACACACTTCAGAAAGAAACTGAAACAACCCCTAGACAGGGGAAAGCCTCCATGGTCAGGGCTGGTGGAATTAATACTGTAAAAGCAGCTGTGTTACCAAAAGTGATCCATACACTAAACACAGTCCCTTCAATAATTACAATGATATTGATCACAGAAATATAAAGAATCTTATTATTCACATGGAAGCACAAAGACCACAATAGCCAAAGAAATTCCAAGCCAAAAGAACACACTGGAGTATTTTAATATCCAGTTTCAAGTTATACCAAAGAGTCATAGTGACAACAAAATCAGGCAACCAGCACAGAACCAGACACACAGACCATAGACTGGAGTCCTAAAATAAACCACATAGCTATAGTCTTCTGATTCTTCACAAAGGTGCCAAAAGAGATACACTGGAAAGCTGACAACATCGTCACAAACAGTTCTGAGAAAGTGAGTTAGCCGTGTGTGGAAAAATGGAATTAGACTCTCATCTCTCCCCGTCAGAAGGAACAAAGGCCTTCCTGTAAGACCTAAATCTGAAACTACAGCAGAAAAACACTTCAATCCACACATAGGCTATCACTCCTAAATAGGGCTCAGGTCATCAACGGTGATAGCCAGAAGTAAGAATGTAACTACTTCTAATCCAAAAGTTTCTGTCCAGCAAAGAAAACAGCAAACAGAACTGAAAAGGAAGCCTGCAATGGGGGAATCTTTACCTCTTGCTCTTCATCTGGAAGAGCGCCAACACCCAGAACAGAGAAGCAACTTGGAAATCAAGCATCAAAAGGATAAACCAATCAATACATGGAAAAATGAACAGATGCTTTTCAAATAAATAACTACAAATGTGCCATAATTGTATGAAAAAAAAATTTAGCCATTGGGAAAATGAAATTCAAAACCATACTGAGATTCTATCTGTCTGTGCTGTCTGAACAGCAGTTACCAATAAAACAAGACCCAGCAAAGGCTAGCTATGAACCATGGGAAAAGAATTGCCTGTGCACTGCTGGTGGGATGGTAAATTAGTTCACCATCTACATAAGTCAGTATGGCAATTCCTAAAAAAAAAAAAAAAACAGGAAAAAAGTAATAAGGCTATGACATGACCTGCTACACCACCCTCCATATGTACTTCAAGGAGTCAAAGCAAGTACACTACAGATACACACAGACACTCCTGTCTGTCACACCTCTGTTATGCTGCCTTAGCTATGGAGTCAACCTAGGAACACCCAATGGAAGGCTGGATAAGGAAAACATGGCGGAGCCACAGTACCATTCCTCCACAGTGAATGAAATTATGTCATTGCAGGGACATGGAAAGAAGGCGAGATCATTGCGTTGGCTGAAATAAGCTAGACCCAGAAAGGCAACGTCATGTGTTTCTCTTCCATATGGATCTGTGGTTAAGGAGAGAAATGGGGGTGGAAGGAAACTATTTAGAGAAGAGTGTGGGGCTTAGGAAGGTGAGGGAGGATGATTTGAAAGAATGGGGGGATGGAACATGATCAAAACATTATATGCTTATATGAAAATAGGACAATGAAATACGTGTTCTCATAATAAACAGATGCAAATATTTTTTTTAAAATAATCCAGGTCCTTTCCACCTCATAATGGGTTCAGAGAGATTGATACAAAAACAGAGCGTGATAAGAGGAAATCACATAGGAGAGTGTGTTTTAGGAAGGGGTCCCAAGTAAAAGCTCTCTGAAGATAGTACCACATAGGGTTTTGTCAAAAGGAAGAGCTTTACCAAACTACCAACTCACAAGGAGGCCGGAAGCTGTAAATTCATATCTATCGGCCTCCGAAATTGGGGGTGGGGTATGAAGGGGGAGGGAGAGCCTGCTCACTGACTGGATGGCAAGGAGGGGACGTTCTGGGCTCCTCTCCATGGGTCAAATGCTTCAGTGGTCACATATTATTTCCCAAGGTGGTAAGAGTCTAAGAGCGGGAATGTATTCTGAGTTTGTGACATTGAAAAGTCAGGCTCTTATGAGCTTCTATCTCCTGTGCAGGAAAAGCCAGTCATTATAAGAAGAGTTGGCCCTGGAGAGATATGAGAGGCTCCCCACTGACTCAGCAGGAAGCAAACATGCAAAGGCCCCAGGTGAAGACACTGAGGCCAGTTCACAGAAGCACGAAGATATGTGGAGCTGACTCATAGCCAGCAAGAGGCAGACAGGAGCAGCTGAGGGGAGATGCAGGCGGGACCGCCACTATTCAACCACTGTAAGCAGAATAAAAGGTTTGCTTCTACATCCTATGTCCGCTGAGACACCAGGGGCGTCTGGTGCACAACACACTGGGTGTGTTGATCTATTGCCCCAAACTGACTTCTATTCTTGGGAAACTGCTCTGTTGGGACTTTAGACAGAGGCCCTGAGAGGATTCGTCCCTAAATTTGTGTGTGTATGGAGACCAGGGATTAGTGTTGGGCATTTTCCTCTATCACCCCCTACCTTATTATTTACAACAGGGTCTTAGTAGGGGTTTCTATTGCTGTGATAAACACCATAGACATAGTGAGGGAATGATTTACACTTTGAAGTAGCAATCCATCCCTGAAGAAAACCAGGGCAGGAACTCAAGCAGGGCAGGAGCCTAAAGGCAGAAACTGATGTGGAGACCGTGGAAGGGTGCTGCTTCCCAGCTTGCTTCTTATGTCTTGTTCAGTCTGCTTTCTTACAGAACCTGAGACCACCAGCCCAGGGATGGCAGCACCCACAGTGAGCTGAACCCTCCCACATCAATAATCAAAGAAAGTATGGAATATATACATATTAGAGTACTACTCAGCAGTAAAAAGCAAGGACTTCTTGAATTTTGCATGCAAATGGACAGAAATAGAAAACACTATCCTGAGTGAGGTAATCCAGACCCAAAAAGAGGAACAAGGGATGTACTCACTCATAATTGGTTTCTAGCCATAAATAAAGGACATTGAGCCTATAATTCATGATCCTAGAGAAGCTAAATAAGAAGGTGAACCCAAAGAAAAACATATAGTCATCCTCCTGGATATTAACCTTCATTAGGCGAGGAAAGGAGACAGAGACAGAGACCCACATTAGAGCACCGGACCAAAATCCCAAGGTCCAAATCAGGAGCAGAAGGAGAGAGAGCACAAGCAAGGAACTCAGGACCGTGAGGGGTGCACCCACACACTGAGACAATGGGGATGTTCTATCGGGAACTCACCAAGGCCAGCTGGCCTGGGTCTGAAAAAGCCTGGGATAAAACCAGACTTGCTGAACATAGCGGACAATGAGGACTGCTGAGAACTCAAGAACAATGGCACTGGGTTTTGACCCTACTGCATGTACTGGCTTTGTGGGAGCCTAGGCTGTTTGGATGCTCACCTTACTAGACCTGGAAGGAGGTGGGAGGTCCTTGGACTCCCCACAGGGCAGGGAACCCTGACTGCTCTTTGGGCTGATGAGGGAGGGGGAGTTGATTGGGGGAGGGAAATGGGAGGCGGTAGCGGGGAGGAGGCAGAAATCTTGAAAGAAAGAAAGAAAGGAAGGAAGGAAGGAAGGAAGAAAGAAAGACTCAATCAAGAACATTTACCACTGGGCTTGACAACAGGCCAATCTGACAGGGGTGGTTTCTCAACTGCATTTCCCTCTTCTTAAACCACTCTAGCTCATGTCAAGCTGACACAAACTAGCCAGCACAGAGCCCCCTGGTCCTGGTGCTCCCGGATTATACTGGCTGATTGGCAAGTACTCCAGAAATTCTCCTGCCTCTCATCCAGTGGCCTGGGATCGCAGGTGCCTGCTGCTGTGCCCATTACTACATCCAAGTGCTGGGAATCCAGGCTCAGGTCCTCACGTTGGCATAGCAAACACTTTACAAACTGAGCCATCAACTCATAGAAGGGAATGTAATTGAGAAAAGCAGGGGCATCAGCAGGAGTCAGTAAACAGGCGGCAATGGGGCACAAACAAGACCAAGATACATTACACATGCAAATGTCATCATGAAACCCATTATTATATCACTACACATAATCAATAAGTACTAATAAAAACTTCTTTAAAAATGAAGGCATCAAGTGGTTTTGTCTACCAACTCAGAGAGCGGCAGAGAAAGCTTAGAGCATGGTCTCCCTTCAAGGAATCTATGGGTGGGCGGTAACAAGGGATTTCAGGCGGATGGGGATGGGGAAGCCTGAAGCCACTGGTGGAGGGAGCAGAACTCAGCACCTGGAATTTACCCCCATCTGCAACCCCAACAGGTGTCTTCATTTGCATAAAAAGCAAGTAAAATCCAGAGTCAGCAAGCCTTCCTGATTAACCCCAGCCAGATCCGTAGCCCCGCGGTTCCCTCTTGCCCCAACACTTTCACACATGTTGATAGCCTGCTTCAAAGAGCACAATTTGCTGGTGCATTGTTCCGGGCCATTACATCTGAATATTTTGGTGCTCATTTGAGAATTCAGGTGCCTGGAACTTTTCCCTTTCATTTGGGAATTCAGGTATAAAGTCAATTTTCTGTAATTGTTTGTGGCGCTATTCCCAGAAGGGGGACTATTGGATAACGTCTCCACTGGAGATGAACACTGACCAGCCATTTTGTTTCCACATTGCTTGGTCATGGAATCCCAACTCAGTTGGTGTAATTTGAATTGATTCTTCCCGTATGCTCCCTAATCAGTTCCCAGTGTCTCCACTTCCTCATCCAGCCCTGGAATCAACAGACTCTAGGAGCATCTGCCCAGAGGCCATCAGTGGTGGTGGTGGTGGGGGGGGGGGGGGGGTTCTCGTGCCTGTGCACTAGAAGTGGAAATAAAAGTCTGAAAGAAGCAAAACAAAAAGAAAAGAAAGATTTGTACTCATTTTCTTAAGGCTCCTGGACTTGCTTTCTATTAAATAGGCAGGGCCTCCAAAGATGGAGGCCAGAGACGGGGACTACAGTATTCTCCACACCGTAGACAAGATGCATGGTCGTTTATTTTCATGACCGACTGGCATCTTTTATACAAGAGCAATGGCCTGCCCATCAGAGACTCCCTCTGCTTCCCCGTTGCGAATGTGCTCACCTTCATCCTTGGTATCTCAGAGACAGTATAAGTCTATAAGACACAGCACTGCCCTTGGTACAGGAACACAGAGAGTTCTCCCCCAAGCAGAGGTCCTGTGAAAGAGGCCATTTTAGGCAGCAGTCGCTGGTATTGCCTGGTCCAAGAGCATGCTCCCTTCAGAGTACATATGCTGTGTTTTCAGAGGCCAGGCTGCAGAGAAGCTGTCCCAGGCAACACAGGTGAACACGGCCCCAAAATATCTGGGATTTGTTAAGTATTTGAGTCTGACTTAGTTTTTAGTCCAGATGCATCCAGAAAAGGTTCAACTTGACCAATTTCTCTCATGTGGTTACAAGACCCTGACACAGTATAGAAGCTGGGTTTAGACATTTCTGTGGTGGTATTTTCTTCGTTACATAACAAATAAAGCTTGCCTGAGAAACAGTATGGCCATCGAGGCCAGGCAGTGGAGGCACACACCTTTAATCCCAGCACTCGGGAGCAGAGGCAGAGGGCTCTGTGAATTCAAGGACACCCAGAGCTACACTAGACTGACCCAGTCTCAAAGAGAAACAGAGCTAGGTGGTGGTGGCTCACACCTTTAATCCCAGTACTTGGGAGGAAGAAGGGAGGTGGAGATAGGAAGGGATGTGGCTGGGCAGAGAGAGGAATATAAAACAGGAGGAGACAGGAGCTCAGGATTCAGTCTGAGGACTTAAAGAGAACAGGATACCCCATTTGGTCTGAGGATTTCATGGAGGTAAGGACTAATGACTGGCTGTTCTGTGTAATGCCTGAGCTAAGGGACGATTCATGAGCCAGGCAAGGGCCTGGAGATTAAGGACACACAAGAGATGTGGGTCATTCGTGAAGGGAGAATGCCAAATTCCATTTATTCAAGCTTAGAAAAACCTTATATACCTAATTGCTGCACATTGGAAATCCCCCAGGCAGGTGGAAATTACCAGACCCTATAACTAACTACCAGGTGGGGGAGGAGAGAGGGAGCACTGAAACAAACAGGATGTTCTGCTGGAGATGTTTTGCCAGAAACTGCAAGCTATCCTCAATATGAGCCCCAGGAGAAAGGGTAGACCTGTGGACCCTACAGGTCCCCCTTTTTTATAAATTACATGACTAGACCTGTCTTAGGTGGCATTAGACGTCAGGCAATACTCCTTACCCATCATGGGAAAGCGTCCAGGTCAAAACTCATTTCCTGTTTTAGGTTGGGGCAGCCCCCCAAAGACCCTTACCGTCTTTGGCTCACTAGTCACCCTTCACCATGTTCAGTCAGATTTGCACTGAAGGATCCTCCAGGACAATAGCTAAAAGGACTTGCCGAGTGGCGAAACTGACCTGAGCTTGCCTCTGGTTCTGGTGCCATGAAAACATGAAGATGATGCTCCAGCACATATAAGCACTCCTTAGGAGACTGTGCCTGCCCAATCCTTGCCGCAAATTGGAGCCCTTTAAGTAAGGTCTCAGCCCTGGTGGGAGGAACCCTGGTATTGTTAACTAGAGTAATCGCATGAGCCAATTTGTAAATTGTGCACTCCAGGGTCTGTGAATAGCAGCATTAAGCATTTTCTCTGTGTCTGTTAAGTTGTAACCTTAGCAGTGGTCTTGAACCAAAACCAATTGCAAATGTAACTGCAATATTACTTTGTGAATATAGCTATTAATATCATTTTGAGTGGCCAAGGCATTTGCAACCTGCCCTGATAAGGTATCCACTGTGCTAGCAGTAGCAACTGGCTGACTAATGGCAACTCCAGCAGCCGTAGCAGCTGTGGCAGCCACAGCAATGGTCACCACTAGAGGATTCTCGGCACTCAGACCACCACAGCCAGCTCCTCAGAACCCCAGCAACTCTTCAGTTGACAAACCTGCTTAGGAACATTTTAAAACTCCAGAAATATTAGCAGGATGATCAAAAACAACAAAAAAGAAAGGGGTGGTGACACAAAGTCCTGCCCAGAAAGTACAATTTTTTGCTGGCTGGGAATTAAGAGTCCAGGGGGAGGCAGTAATGCACTCAGCCCAAAGTATGGAAAGACTCCAGTCATAACTCAACAGCCCAGGCCAGCAGCAACTGACTGGAGCTGGGTGAATTCTGCTAACAGAAATATACATTCTTGAGACCTACAACTGAGGAATTTCCCAAATCCCTGTGATAATATTTTGAGTGGTACCTAAAGGCACAGTGGCTTTACCTGTGCTAAAATTGGTAGATAAGAAATAGGGCCACACAGGGCTATCCAATCCCACTAGCATCAGAGACAGAGAATTCTTCACCAGTGTCCATCTGATCTCTTGACTCTATCCTGTCCTCAGGCTCCCAGACAGGAAAATCCACAGCACACACCAGTTGGTCGGGTACCCATACTCGACTGTCAGCATCCTGAGGGAAAACACAAACTGTCCCCTCCCCCACATCAGTATGGGATCTGGATCACACCAAGGGCCACCTGCTAGATTCTTCCATTTGACATGAGGCATCCCGGAAGAAACTGGCCACCAATGCCGGTCAGCAGCCATTCAAGGTTGAGCATCAACAGTCAAAAAATTTAAAATGTATAAAATAAAATATAAATGATCTTTGGGGGTGGAACCATATTACCCTTTTTTGTTTTATGCAAATAGGCTCTGAGCACTCCACTGTAGTCTGTCTTTGAGGATTATAAGGTATCCCGATTTATGAGAAATAGAGAAGTCTGAGCAAAATTTAGCAAAGTCTATGCTGGTGTAAGCTGGCCTGTTGTCAGTTTTTACAAGTTTTGGAACTCCCGTGTAGGTGAAAGCATGGAGACAGTGACTTTTAACATCCCATAATTTTTCTCCTGCATGGGCTGAGGCAAAATTAAGATGAGAATAAGTATCCACGGTTACGTGAACATATTGCATACGCCCAAAAGAAGAAACATGGGTAACATCCATTTACATATGTGATTAGGGGCAAGCCTACGAGGATTAACTCCCAAATGGGGAACAGCTAAAAGTTCTGTGCACAGAGAGCATTTTTTAACAATATCAGTGGCCTTCTCTCGAGATATTTTAAAATAAAATCTTAAAGACCCAGCATTGAGGTGTAAACGATTATAAGCTTTTTCTGCAGCTTCATAAGATTCTTGACTAACTTCACAAATTTGGCGAGTAAGCTGATTGGCAATGTATTCCCCTCACTCAAGGGACCAGGGAGGTTAGTATGAGCCCACAAATGCCCTACGTCTCTAGGGCTATTTTGTACAGCGACCGATTCAGCAACATGAACAGATTTAGCATCCCAACTCTGCACACTGTCCGGGTGACTGTTGTATTATTTTCTTGTCCACTAAAATTTGCGGGTCTCCCTGTAGATTTTGGCCCAACCACTGCCCAGGGATAAAGCCCTGGTCTGTAAACATGCACTGCACAGGTTCAGTGGTCAGAACTGCTCTCATAGCTGCAAAATATCTCTTCCCCACAAATTGAGAGAAAGGTGTTCCAGGACAAATGGTCTAAAAATGTCCTTATGGCCTTCTTCATCCTTCCAATCTAAACATTTGGTGCTGCACTCTGGAGAACTGGCCATTCCTGCCCCCTGTAATGTCGTAGAGGCTGGCTGTAGAGGCCAGGTCACAGGCCAGTGTTTTGTTGTTGTTGTTTGTTTGTTTGTTTTTCTTTTATTTTTGTTTTTATTTTGTTTTTTTTTTTTAGCAATCACAGAAGAATCAGCCCCTGTACCTGGAAGAACTTGGAACCTTTTCCCATTAATTGTTAAGGTAAAATTTGGAGCGGTTCTTTAAACTAGAAACCCAAAACGCGCCAGGGAATCCAGTGGAGCCAAACCCCTTGTCCCCTTGCTCTTGTTTAAAGAATGGAATAGTAGAGCGAAACATGGGTAAAGCACTAGTTGAGCCATTCTTGCTCCTTGAGGGAAGACAAGGACTCCCATACCAGCTTCAGTCATAATTCTAATTTCTCCAGTATAATCACAGTCTATAATTCCTGGTAAAATTTTAATTCCTGTAAGTGCTGAACTACTTCTTCCCAAGACTATACCTACCGACCCCTCTGAAATAGGTCCATATACTCCAGTCCCCAAAGCCTGCACACCCATCTGTGGCGTCAATACTGCCTGGGCAGAGGTACAGAGGTCCAGTCCTGTACTTCCTGGGGTGCCTTGGACAAGGTCATGGACAGTGAGGCATTTCTTTGAGGAATGAATCTGATGGGAACAGCCGAGCCGCTCATCATCCCTTACACTTGCATTTTGGAGGCCCCAGGCAGGCCCCTCCTCCCATTTCCCTACACAGGAAGGGGATTTCATTTGAATGTCAGTTTTAGAGCAGCACTCATTAGCCCAAAGGGCCCTCTTTTGACATTTCAGGCAAACACCTGTATTTCCCCTGGGCTGACTACCTGACCTTTTACCCACAGAGCAATTCCTTATGAAATGTCCCGGTTGCCCACACTGAAAACAAGCCTTTGGTCTAGCTCCACCTCAACTCCCCCTAAAGGCAATTACTTGCCCCATCACATGAGTGCCATCAATGTCCTTGCATAACCAGATATACTCATTTAAACTTCTATTTCTATGGGGGTGGACAGCCTCCTGACAGTATTTGTTAGCATTTTCATTCGCCATTGCTTTATGACAGGCATAGCTGTGTCCACATCTCCCAAAATGCAACCCCCCAGCTGTAACAGGCAGTCAGCAAACTCAGGATAAGGTTCTGAGGATCCTTGAAGAACCTTAGACAGCTGTTCCCCTGCTCCTTTATTAGGTAGAACTTTCCACACTTTAAGGCCGTGGTAGCTATCTGAGCATAAACAGTGGGGTCATAAGTAATCTGTGTTGCTAAGCCTGCATACCGCCCTGCACCAGTTAACATGTCAAGGTTATGCAGTGTGGTCACCTCTCCATAACAATCTCCTCCTGAAAGACAAGTTCTGCAAAGTTGCATCCAGTCACTGGGAATAAGGTTGAGTTCCACAAAGGAATCCATTAAACCCACAGTGAAGGGGGCATGAGTCCCATAGGCCATAACTGCTTCTTTTGGTTGTTTAATTTTGTTAAGGCCAAAGGATTATGCTGCCTGATCCGCTGTCCTTGCCAATCAATAACCTCCACGACAGGATAAATTTGCCTTTATCTACTTAGATTATTTAGTTTATCTTGGATCTCTCTGATTTCTGCCTCTAAGTCAATGGGGCAGAGGCAGCAGCAAAGGATTTGAAGTGGCAAGGAATGGATTCTGCCGTGGAGGTCTCATGGAGACATCTCCGTCTGCTTTCTTCCTTTCCTCTTCCAACTTCTTTTTTAGCAGCACAATCTCTCTTTCTAAAGTCTCTTCTTCCTCTTTTATATCCCTTTTAGTACTTTTAACTTTCCTCTCCTCAAAGCTCTTAATAGACTTCACGGATTCTTCATCCTGAATCTCCTCAAAGGTTTGAAAATGTTGCTATAGGAAATTCTTCTGGCCCTCGCTCTTTTAGCGCATTTTGAAGATCAGCTTTCACCTGCTCCCAGTCAGGAATATTAAAGCACCCTGCTTGAAGAAACCAGGGACTAAACTTTCTCAGAAAATTAGGCAATAAACTACCTTAAGACTCAGCAATACCACTTTTGGGCCTATACACAAAAGAAAACTGTCTTAATGAACTCTGTGCTGTCTTAGTTTTAATAGCGGTGCCTTGCTTCTCTAAAAGAACTATCAATTGGCCCATCAATACTGGAACAGAATTACTAGTACCCATCTTCAATTCACCCTCACCATCAATATCTTACCTGCTGGTCAGCCTTCTGAGGGCAATCTCTCAGCTCTCTAAGATCTACTTCCCGATCTTGCTGGTGGCCTCCAACTGTAACGTCTGTGCTACTGGATGGTTCGTGAGCCAGGCAAAGGCCTGGAGATTAAGAAACACAAGAGACATGGGGCATCTGTGAAGAGAGAATGCCAAATGCCATTTATTCAAGCTTAGAAAAAAACCCTATATACCTAACTGCTGCACAATGGAAATCCCCCTAGGTAGGTGGGAAATTACAAGGCCCAAGACAGAGTAAACAGCAGCCCTGTAGCTAACCACCAGAAGGGCAGAAGGAGCACAGGAACAAACAGGATGTTTTGCTGGAGATGTTTTGCCAGAAACTGCAAGCTATCCTCAATATGAGCCATGGGCGGAGGGGTAGACCTGTGGGCTCTACAGCTCTGCTTCTCTGATCAACCCCCAATATCTGACTCCAGGTTTTTATTGTTAAGACCAATTAGAAATCGTGCTACACATTCCCTCAGCCAAAGGGAGCTGCTCACCTATGAACTCACCCCTTCCCACAAAAGCTCGGAAAAGGCCAGCTTAAGAAGAACACAAATACCCAACCTCTGTGCCTCCACTTAAGATATCCCAGGTTTGGGTTCACACGATAGAAGGAGAGAACCAACTCCAGCAAGTTGTCCTCTGTGTTCTGAACAAACACTGGTGGCATGGACATGTGGACTCAGTGACACACATGTGCACACATGTAATTAAATGTAAATAAACGAAAAGTAAATATCCATTTCAAAAAAAAAGATATCCCAGGTTTGAACCCACAGGAGAAGGGCCTAGGCCTTCTGGACAATCACTCTATTGCCCAGCCTCTCTCTTGGCCAACCTGACTTCCCTATCTCTCACACAGGTATTGTTCCAGGAAGTACACAAAAAACTCCTGCATACGATGTCCACACCAGAGACTGTCCCCCAGGAAGATAGCCTCTGCCAAGGCCATTTCTTTTCTTTTCTTTTCTTTTTATTACTGTGGAAGGACATTCTGCTCCTTCAGCCTTTAAGACACCAGCCCATTTGGGTGTGGTCTCTTATACTATAAAAGCAGCTGTAAATGTGCTCGCTCTCTTGCTTCTGGCTCCCACTTTCAGCTGCTAGACTCTGTTCCTGTTCACATAGAGGACTATTATCTAGGACAGTGATCTGTAAGGTATCCCTTAAATAAATAACCCTCTTATTATTCATAATTCTGAACTTGTATGGGATTGTCCTGTCACTTACATCATCATTTTATTGTTTTTTATTGAACTATATATTTTTCTCCACTCCCTTTCCTTCCTCTCCCATGGTCCCCGTGCTCCCAATTTACTCAGGAGAACTTGTCTTTTCCTACTTCTGCCAGGGTCATTTTCCTGTTGGTATTTCTGACACAGTTTGCCTTCATGGGCCTTTTATAGTTCCATACGTACAGGTGGAATCATGGGGTTAAAGGAAACATGCATCTTCAATCTCACCAGAAGTGACCCATGAGCTCTCCAGTTACCTCTTTGCCTGGTTGCCCTCCTCAAAGCAATGAATTGAATCCTCACTGACATCCTCCTCCTTCACTTCCTTTATTTTTTGGTTCTTAGATACAAGGTCTCATGTAGACCAGGCTAGCCTCCCACTCACTATGTGGCTGAGGATGACCTTGAACTCCAGACCCCCCTGCTTTCACCTTTGCAAGTGTTAGGATTACAAATGAGATCCTCCACATAAATAAATCTTAAGAAAATGTATGGCCTCAAGAATATTTCATTAAAAATTATCAATATTGTAACTAAGAATCTGGAAAAGAAAAAACGATTCAAACAAAGCAGAAAGGCTTAATGAATAGGCACTAAGAAAATCTCGAAAGTTTTTTCTTGCAGTGGTGAGAATTGAACCCAGAGCCTCGTGGATGCTAGGCAAGCACTCTGCCACTCAACAGTCTCCCTGGTCTGTGCAATAGCCTTTCAGAAGCTTTAATCAATAACAGAGATAAGTCACTGAAAAGGTTAGTAAAGAGCATAAACTGGCTGGGTCTAATCAAGAATGAAAGGTAAGCTATTAGAAGGAGGCATTTGCTGTGGCCGCCTTAAAATAGAATTCCTTACACAATAGTGTGCCAGTAAACATAGATTTAGACTGAATACGATGATGTTGGGAGAAGTATAAATCATAACTATATAAAAATAAATAAAAACCTCTTGGAAAGTTCTACTAAGCATTCACAGATCGGAAACTATCCCATTCAAACCAAATGCTGCAGGACATAGAAAAAGATGAAGAGCTGTGGGTTTTATGAAGCTAGTATCAAACTCGTACCCAGACTAGACAAGCACAGCACAGGCAAATAAAACTGTGGGTCCACATCCCCTGTGAGTAGACGTGTAGAGCCCTACATAAAATATTAGCAAATTAGCCCCAGATAAAGAGCAATGAATCAAGGTGGTTTCACACCATAAGGATGACCGAAGCTTTAAATCGCTATTGATGTGGTCCCTTGTGTTAATGGAACGGAGGAAAAGCCAGCTTTCCGTGGCTGTCCCAGAATGCAAACCCACTTACCGCACCAAGGAATAGATGTCCACTGTGGCCCCTTGTGGTGTAATTTTCTACACTAGGTGACATTTTTTGATCATTTATTACATGTCAGACATGGTTCCAAATGCTTTGCACAAACTAATTCTTTTAACCCACACACAATCCTATGAAACAGGTGCTGTTATTGTCTCCATTTTCTTTTTCAGGAGAAGCTGGGTAAGCTGAGGTATTAGGTGACTTGCCCAGGTCACCCAGCCGAGTGACAGAGCCCAAAGCCAAGCAGAGAAGGCCGGACATTTGTCACTTTGTGCTTTGCTAGCTGGTTCCTCCAGGCATAGTTAGGAAAGTGTCATGTTTTAAAGATTTATTTTTGTATGTATGAGTGTTTTTGCTTGCATGTATGTCTATGCACCGTGTGCATGCCTAGTTCCCACAGAGACCAGAAGAGGGAATCAGAATCTCTGGAACTGAAGTTACAGATGGTTGTGAGCCACTATGTGGATCCTGGGAACTGAATCTGTGCTCTGTGGAAGATCAGCCAGTGATCTTGGCCACTAAGCCATCTCTCCAGCCCCAAACAAGATCGCATTTTTAACAGAGGCATCTCTAGCCAAAATGGATTAAAGTGGTGGTACAGATGACTCGGGTCAGCCTGTTGTGGTGATTTGGATAAATATGCCTCCATAGGCTCACAGATTTGAACACTTGGCCATCAGGAAGTGTTACTACTTGACAGAGATTAGGAGGTGTGGTCTTGATAGAAGAAATGTGTCACTGGGGGTGGCCTCTGAGGTTTCAAATGCTCAAGCCAGGCCCAGTGTCTCTCTCTTCCTGCTGCCTGCTGATCAGATGTAGAACTCTCAGCTACCTCTCCTGTACCATGTTGGCCTGGGTGCCACCATGCTTCCCACCATGACATTAACGGACTAAACCTGCTATCATTGTGGAACATTTACATAACAGTTCAAAAGTAAGAGGCTAATGATAGTTGTTGTTGGAATGATTGTCCCCAGTGGTCCGTCCACTAAGGGAGGCCCCAGCTTAGTGCTGTGGGAGGAGTGGGACTTTCCTGAAGTGACAATTTAGTCACCGAGGTATGTTCTCAATGAGGATGCTATTTAAAATGCTGATTTCTTACTCTCAGTCTTTCACATCTGCCCCTGAGGTAAAAGCCCTGTGCTCTCTGTCCCAACATACTGGTCACCACCTGCCCCCCCAAAACTACGTCAACTTGCCTATACCTACCATGGACTGAAAGCGCCAAATTATAGGTCAAAATAAACCTTTGTTCTTTTCAAATTGAGCATCTCTGGCATTTTGTTATAGTAACAAAGATGACTAACACTGTTTTAAATCTTACTAAGATTTCTTGGAATGAATGAATAGTAAAAGTTGAACGCAGGGTTAGCTGATTCTGTCAGGAATAAAAGTTCAACATAAAAATACACAGTTGCGTGCATCCACACAGCAAGGAGTACTGTTTTGGAAACAATCTCTGGAAGTTTGCTCATGGTTGTAAGAATGCCTCACTGAATAAGAGGTACCGTATTTCTTGTTGAATTTCAAGACTCACGCAAGTCTCAGGTCTTTTATGTCAGTCAAGAGTCTGATGTGCTGAGATGCATGAACCCGGAAGTAAGTTGCTGATAATAATTGTTCTTTTCGGTGAATAAAATTCTTCCCCGGCCCAGCCTCCACTGCACATTCTCGTTTTCGCCAAGTCCCGCCGCAGCCATGCGCCCGGCCCGACCCCGGCACCATGAGCTTCGGATTGGAGCACTACCTGTGCTCTGCCTCCTCCTACCGCAAGGTGTTCGGGGATGGCTCGCGCCTGTCCACGCGCCTCTCCGGGCAGGGAGGCTCAGGCAGCTTCCGCTCGCAGTCGCTGTCTCGCAGCAATGTGGCCTCCACGGCCGCCTGCTCCTCGGCCTCGTCTCTCGGCCTGGGCCTGGCCTACCGCCGGCTGCCTGCCTCCGACGGGCTGGACCTAAGCCAAGGGGCGGTGCGCACCAACGAGTACAAGATCATCCGCACGAACGAGAAGGAGCAGCTGCAGGGCCTCAAAGACCGCTTCGCCGTCTTCATCCAGAAGGTGCACCAGCTGGAGACGCAGAACCGCGCGCTCGAGGCCGAGCTGGCGGCGCTGCGACAGCGCCACGCCGAGCCGTCGTGCGTCGGCGAGCTCTTCAAGCGCAAGCTGCGCGCGCAGCTGGAGGAGGCGAGCTCTGCGCGAGCACAGGCCCTGCTGGAGCGGGACGGGCTGGCCGAGGAGGTGCAGCGGCTGCAGGCGTGCTGCGAGGAGAACCGCGGGCGCGAGGGCGCCGAGCGCGCCCTGAAGGCGCAGCAGCGCGATGTGGATGGCGCCACCCTGGCTCGCCTGGACCTGGAGAAGAAGGTGGAGTCGCTGCTCGACGAGCTGGCTTTCGTGCGCCAGGTGCACGACGAGGAGGTGGCCGAACTCCTGGCCACGCTGCAGGCGTCGTCGCAGGCCGCTGCCGAGGTGGATGTGTCTGTGGCGAAACCGGACCTGAATTCGGCGCTCCGGGAGATCCGCGCCCAGTACGAGTGCCTGGCCGCTAAGAACCTGCAGTCAGCCGAGGAGTGGTACAAGTCCAAGTTCGCCAACCTGAACGAGCAGGCGGCGCACAGCACTAAAGCCATCCAAGCCAGCCGAGAAGAGATCCACGAGTACCGGCGCCAGCTGCAAGCTCGCACCATTGAGATCGAGGGTCTGCACGGGGCCAATGAGTCCCTGGAGAGGCAGATCTTGGAACTGGAGGAGCGGCACAGCGCCGAGGTGGCCGGCTACCAGGACAGCATTGGGCAGCTGGAGAATGACCAAAGAAACACCAAGAGTGAGATGGCTCACCACCTTCGGGAATACCAGGATTGGCTCAATGTCAAAATGGCCCTTGACATTGAGATAGCGCCTTACAGGAAACTGCTGGAAGGTGAAGAGACACGATTTAGCACCAGTGGATTAAGCATTTCAGAGCTGAATCCACTTCCCAACCCAAGTTATCTGCTCCCTCCTAGAATCCTTAGTTCTGCAACCCCCAAAGCCTTATCCACTGGGCTGTCCCTTAAAAAGGAAGAGGAGGAAGAAGAGGAAGGGGCTTCTAAGGAAGCCTCTAAGAAAACATCTAAGATAGGGGAAAGTTTTGAAGAAACTCTGGAGGAAACGGTGATATCTACGAAGAAAACCGAGAAGTCAAATATAGAAGAAAGCACCATTTCAAGCCAAAAAATGTAATTCCATTACTTAAAAAAAAAAGTCAGCGCCTACGAGGGAATGCACTTGACTTGTCCACAGCTTACTTCTGAACCGCAGCCCCAGTCACCGCTATAGAATGTCCCTAAGGCTTCAACGTCACATTTAGTACTGAATCCTTACTTTCTCTGGCAGAAAAGCCACCCACTATGGGCAAACTGCAGTCCTGGAGTAGTCAGAGGAGTTCCCTGAGAACACTGCTTTCTCACCCACAGCTCGGGCTTCACAGTGACAGAAGACTCAGGTACAGAGCAAGGTGCTAATTCTGGTCATCATTCACTGTGAGCTGAAATGGAAACCTATGTTTATCCACTATCCCAGTACCCAGCTATAGATTCTTACTGTAGATGCCTAAAACAAAATCACTGCCAAGGATAAGCCAGTGGTCCAGACCCCATCACCCCATCCCCGCTGATACAGCTGAGTCACACATGACAGGTGGTTCTCTCATGGGTACATTCCTTCCTCCCCTCCATTCCTTATTTCCTTTCCTTCCACCCAAGAGGAGGGGAAAAGGCTAGTGTAGCGTCCCTAAACTCGTGTAGAGCTTCCTCCCTTTGCAC
Source organism: Microtus oregoni (assembly GCF_018167655.1). Taxonomy (NCBI): domain Eukaryota; kingdom Metazoa; phylum Chordata; class Mammalia; order Rodentia; family Cricetidae; genus Microtus; species Microtus oregoni. Next base: position 14,484,791 of record NW_024543221.1, read on the forward strand.
TCTTTGCTCTGTGCGTAAGAGTAGATGCATGCTAACATTTCTGTGATCTGTGGAATGACTTATGCTTGCCCATGTCATGTCCTTTCACATTTGTAGCTTAAAGAAAGAGGAAAAGATAATAACAGCAGTGATTGATTGTAAGGTCTTCCTAAAAAATAAAAAGGATCTCTAGATTTTAAGCTTTCAGCTTGCCCAAATCCACTTAATTAGAGGGGGGAAAACCTACCTTAAATGTTGTAGCTTTTCACTTTAACTTTAGCACAGTGATAGTTGTCCTATGCTGTTCTTAAGCTAACCTTAGACTTAGTAGCATAAGTACAAGAGGTGAGTACGTCTCTGAGTGGGAAAGACCAAGGTCTCCTCTGTGTTGGTTGCCGTGTAGTGGTATAGAATTAGCTTTTTCATACCCTTGCCCTCAAATCTATAGTCCCCTTCCTGTTAGTCTAGGGCGTCAAGAGGCCTCGCTTTTTAAGAGTGCGACATAGAATACTTTATCACCAGACACAATGCTACTGCCCAAAAGTGAAAAAACAAACACTTCTGGTCAATCAACACCACCAGCAAATTTTTTTAAAAAAATCTCTCAAGAGTCTTTCCCCAACAGTTGCATTGCTGCAGTAGGTGGGTATTGATCCCCCTAAGGACAGAAACTCAGAGTTCAGGAGGGGTATGCACACTCCCCACCCCCCCACCCCCCCCCACCCACCCACCCCCCCCCGCCATCCAAAGAGGCAGGCTGAAAAGTCAGCTCCTGGTGCACCCAACTGCATCATCCAACATGTCCTGTCTGCCTCGTGTGCCAAATTTGCTGCAGGATTTTCCCTGTCTCTGCTCACTTCCACCAGAGCTATAAAGTGTCTGTCCTGTCCCCACCCATGTCATCACAAGCTGTGCTGATAAGGACGTGATGCTAATACTGAACTCATCCTAGCACGTGCTTCAGTAGATCAAGAAACTGAAAAGACACTTTCCTCTCCCTGACCCGCCATCCCCTCTTGGCTCCCACACTTACTGTAAGATGCTAGTAATATGAGAAATTAAAAGTCATTAATCCTAAAAAAAATCATTTTCCCCAAACCCAACCCCAGGAACTTACTGGTGTATCATGTGCTGGGTCACCTGCACTCACCAGGGCATGAAGACCTTGGAGTGCTGTCTCGGCAGTTCCTACTCAACCCAAATACTGGAGTTCATTTTCCAGCACCTACAGAGGGCAGCCCACAACCACCTGTAACTCTATCTCCAAGGAATCTGACATCCCCATTATAGCCTCTAAAGGACCTGCATATATGGCACACACACACGCACGCACGCACGCACGCACATACACACGCCGATCCCCAGAATCCCCAGCAGGTACAGAGCAACCGGTGGCTCCAGGCCATGCTTTGCAGAAGGTAGTGTTGAGTTCCAGGGCCCTCACTTGGACCTCACAGCTCCAGCTGCCAAGCCTTGCATTAAAATCAGTGCCAGCACCACCACCTCAGAGTCTGAGAAAGGGATGGGACCCTGAGAAGTCACTGTTCTCACCCTTCAGCCTGGTAGACGAAGTGTGACCTTTCCTGCCTTTTCTGAGTGTGACTACTCTCTCACTCACGACCTTACTGCTGCCACACCCTTCTTAAGCACTAGTCCAGGCTCTCCTTGAGACACTTCTAGACTTCTCCTATCCCTAGAGGAGTCAGAGAAGAAACAAAAGGCCCTCCAAATACAGCACGCTTCCTGGAGCTGAAGAGACTCCCCACTCTTAGCCCTGCTTCACCTCTAGTTGGACAATCTCTGTTTTCCTGCCCCCGGTCTTCATTAACTCACCTGTGAAACAGGAAGTTTCGAATTGTCTGGTGCCTTTTGTGGAAATCATTTAGCATTTCTACGAAACCCTTCCAGAACCCCCAACCCCCACATCTCTTTCTCGCCTCCATCCTCTGTCTGAGTACCAACTGCACCACCATCCCCCAAACCCGCCAAGTCACCCCTCTGCAGGCCGGCAGCACAAGGTGACCCTTCCTGCCTAGAACTCCCTCCCTCTGCCTCTCAGGAGCAACTGCCATGGTTTTCCCTGTGATGGTTGGTCATGATAGTTAATTTGACATGGTGTAGAATCACCACAGAAATTAATCTCTGGGCATGTCTGTGAGGGGTTGTTTACACAATGTTAACTGGGTGGCAACATTCCCATGGCTGGGGCCCTGGGCTGAATATAAAGCCAAAAGCAAGATGAATAGCCCATCACTCCCCCAAGACGGCCATGGTGGCCTACACCCTCAAACCACTCGCCAAAGCAAGCCATTCTCCCGTAAGCTCCTTTTGTCCCTCTCTAGCTATAGCCTTTGACACTCTCACTTGTAAGATGCATGGCTGTCTTTCTTCTGCATGTGGTGCAGACCCCACGAAGACCCTGAAGTTATGTGACCAACCCCCAAGCGTGGTACCTGGTACATATTAGATATTTAAGAACTGTTCACTAAATAAGTGGATGAATTGATCAATCACCAATCAATTGGTAATTTTCCTCTCCTTGCCATAAATCAGGATTCTACTGTATGTTCTGCGCTGAAGAGATGGAAATCGGAAGGAAGAATGGACAGCAGGGAGAATGGCCAGTGTAGCAACACCGCCCTGGGTCTCTCTCATCAGATGCTACCACACAAACTGACAGTGTTCCTGAGGTGCGGTCCATGGACATATTGAAAATGCTAACACTATTCACCCAAGCAAAGCAGAAACCACCATGTAAATCTGGCCTGTGCAAACCACGCTTGGCATTCCAAAGCCGAGGAGAAATGAATGTTGGATTAGCCTTCCATTCATGCGGATAATTGAGAGTTAGTCCAGCTCAGGCTTTATTTGCTCCTGTACTTTTAAATCCCGGCCATGGGGTCCTGCCAACCTGGGAGGACAGTGACACTAGCAAGTCAGGAAAGGCCAGGGCTGACCCTCCTGCTACTGAGAGGTCCTGGCCCGTAGGGAAGTGGGATGAACACAGGGCTGTCCACTGGGACCTTCTGGGTCAGGAACACGCAGGGATAAGGAAGAGTTACATGCTAAGGTCTCTCATGACTTCTCCTGACTCAGGGAATGCAGGAGAAAGGCTGGCAGTCATTTAATCTGGGAGCCAGGAGCTCCCACCAAGAAGCAATAAGAATTTGAATAACAAGAACATTGTCCTCAGAGAGAAAAGAAGAAAGGGAAAGTCATCACCCACCCACCCATGAGTGCCAAGACACAAAATTTAATTAGGAAGATAAGAAGTAGAGGGGAGGTTGGGCCCATGTTCCTTTTGAATTTTTTTTTTCCTTGTTATGAGCTGGGGAAAGGAGAGAAATAATTTAAGCATAGAATTAACATCTTCTAATAATCTTAGACAAAAACCTGAGTCTGTTTTGCTTTGGTTTGTAAATTAGCTCATGATTAAAGTGTCTCTTCAGCCCGAGCGCCATTGTCTTCGCAGGCCTGTGTGCTGAACGGAGCCTGACCCAGACGCCCTTGGCGCTCAAGTACAAGATTGGAGAGCATGAGGGAACGATTATTATAAAGTGAAGCCCTCGCAGTTTCGCTGCAAAATCAATGAACTTTTCAAGTGATTTTTATCATATTTTGCAGCTGTTCTGAAGCCTCTTGAGTGGCTCACACACCGTGGGGCCTGGTTGCCTAAAGAGCCTTGTTCATCTGGTTGCTGCTCCCTCCCGAGGAGCAGCTAGCACTGTCCTGGCTGGAGGCCTGAGTTGCTGGAGGGGAAGCCCAGCGGTCTTCCTCTCCCTCACTTCAAGGCATGATGTTGGGGTCAGCTCTGAGTTCCCCTGGCTGACTTAAGAGAAGTCTTCCAATGTCGGACCCTGGTGCAGAGGGATACTAGAGCCCACGAAGACTGGATTTCATGCCAGAGTGACAGGAAGTCGAGGTTCGTGGACACAGGATGGTGACCTCGAAGAGGCTATGTGTGGAGCAGGGCTTTTCAGATGAACAGATCTGAGTTGGGGGTGGGGGAGAGGAAGGGGGACTCATTAGGGCCGCATAGCTCAGCAATGCCTGGTGCACGCTGAAGAGGCCATGAAGTTCTGCATTCCAACAGAGCCAGTCTGATGCTAAAGGCCTGGAAGATTCTGAGGTTACAGATCTTCAGTCTATAGTGGAATGCAAAGAAGCTCGTGGGAAGACAGCAGCACTGATGGTCAAGAAGACAGGCAAGCATGCAGACTGATCTCTGTCTGTGTGGGCCAGCAGGCGTCACCCACTCTGGGAGACCATCCTCTTCCCTGGGTTAATCCTTCTTAGAAAACCCTTCAAAGACACGCCCAGAGGCCAGCTCTTTCCTGATTCCAGATCTAATCAACGTGCCAATCCAGATTAACCATGACAAGACCTGACATCCTAGGCACACAGGTCATAGATTAATGTCCTACAGATGCCTTCCAGCCTGTGCACCAGCCACTTCCTGGGCCACAGGCTGGAGAGCAGCCTTCAGGGGAGTCGGCTGCCGTGAGGAGCAGTAGGAGAGGAAGGGAAGCCCTGCTCTGCACAGTCTTTCCCAGGATTGGGAACAAGGAAGAAGAAGAACAAGCGATCTATTTGGTTCATTTTCTCATATTCCCTGAGAATCCAGGTGACCCGCATAAAATGCTGAGGCTTCATATAAACCCGGTTTACTTAAAATGACTCTAAAACGGGCCTGTTTCATAACATTATATAACACTATATTTAGTTCTGGGCTGAATTAGTGAGAGCAGAAGAAACATGGCTGCTGCTCACTCATACCTGATGGTTCCAAGGCAAGTGGGCTCTAATCGCCAACAGAAGAAGCCAAATTAGCAGCCAGATTTGGCCCATGAACGACTGCTCTGTGTGGATCGGCTATGAACATTCTTCAATAACTTGTTCTAGGTGGGCACTATCAGCAACTGGTTAATGGACATGAATTTCTAAGCATCTTCCATCTCTGCATCCCATGAAAAGCATCTTCCGGAGGTGGATGGGAGGAGGGGGACCGCCCACTTCACCATAGCACAACAAAAGGCTGCATCACCGTAGGCAGATGTGAGCACCTGCCTGCATCCGCTGAAGTCCAACTCAACCAGGGAGAGAGGGAGCTAGCTGTGCAAGGAGACAGCAGTCATTCTTCACTGCTGACACGGGTGGAGGGGACGCCTCTCATGGCAACGTAACGGACATCACGCAATGAACGTCTCACAACATCAGATGCAAATTAACATCACAACCACTGCCCTTGCTGCTCTCTTGCGATATAATGGAAAATCAGAAGATTCCTAGCAGGGACTGGTTGGCTGTTTGGGGAAAGGTTGGCCACAGTCATAGTAGGCATATATTGAGTTCTTCTGTCAACCAGGTGACAGCCTAAGTACACCTTCCATTAAGTGGATTATCACCTAATCCTGACAGCCCACCATGCAGGCTGGTACAATCACAAGCTCCATTTTGTAGACGAGAAAACTGAGAGGAGACAGGGCAACTAGTCGCTCCCACTAAATGGGGGCCATATGTCTGGGACATAGTCTCTGGAAAAGAGAAAAGCAAGGAAGTAGGTATATGCATGAAAGCCAGATGCAACCCAGGTCCTGGAAACGTCGCTAAAGAGTTGGCTGTCAAAAGCTGTTTCTGGTAGACTTCTTTGCTGACCACAGAACTGGGTCCTGCGCGTCACAGGCTTAAATTTGGGCAGCCTCTAGGGAAGAAGACACTGACTTGTATCCCTCTAAAATGTGTAAGGAAGTCCTACTTCCTGATGAAATATTTAAACGTCGTTCCTTAAAGGGGGTAATTGGGGGTTAAATGAGGCTATAACATAGAGCGCCCGTCCAACGGGATGGATGGCAGGCAAAGGCACCAGGCATGCCCATAGAGGGGAGAGTGTGAGAGGGCAGACCACAGCCTGCAAGCTAAGGAGAAAGACCTTGAGAGGAAACAAAGCCGTCCATAGTTTGACCTTGACCTTTTAGCCTCTAGAACTACAGAAGGGCAGCATCTGTTGCTTCCGCCACTCAGTCTGTTCTAGTTTACTGTGACAGTCCCACCAATTGAGGTGGCAGAATAATGAGATGCAAGAAGAGACGGAACCTATCCACACGGGCACCAGGACGGTGCACGGGTTTCAGAGCCTGAAGTATCTGCCCTGGTGTCTGAGGCAGAGCTCCAGTTCTTTGCAGAAATTCTGACCTCAAGGCTGACTGAAAAGTTTCAAGGCACACAGGAAAGACGCTGTGAGGAATGCGTCACAGAGAGAAGACAGATGACAAAGGACTTCTGTGAGGTTTATATAAAGAAACTGCTTCTGGTGCTGTCCAATCACCAAGACTTCCCAAGTTGGGGCCACTGGGATTTCTATAGAGAGCCTCAGCCCAAAACACAGCAGCAATGAACCCTGGGGGTCAGGGACAAAAAAATCAATACACCCACTGCCTTTGAACACTCAAGATGTTCTATAAAGGCTTTGAGAAAGGACAAGAAAAAAATAGGGCTCCTTTGGCTCTAGAGATTTTTTTCCTTTAAAAAAAAAAAAGCAGATCGCCTGTGAGCTCCAGAGACGGTGACTGGAAAGTCTTATTCCCTGGGTGAAGGATCAGAGGGAACCTTGAAACTCCACAAAGCATCTCAAGAAGTGGGGCTCACATCCTGGTGTCCTGGCTTGCAGCAGTGTCAGGGCAGTACAGAACACCCCACCGGGGCTAGAACAGCCTTGGAAGGGAACAGAGCTGACCTTGCTATAAAGACCCACCCAGGTCTCCGAACCCAGCGATACAGGAAATAAAAAAAAATAACTTGGGAAAGTAAAACAAGGTCTACGCCTCTTGGAGTTCTGACCTAATTTCAAAAGAAACTGTGTCTCAGCGGACAGTTGTTGGAAACAAACTCCCCAGTGTCCGCCTCTCAAGACTGCGTCAGTGCCCAGGAGCACCCGCCTCTGAAACTGCCTCGACTCGAAGGATTCTTGTTTATTCTCATTAAAGATGAAAGTTCTTTTCAGCACAATATAAGTAAATTTTTTGAAACATCCAGCGAATGCATGATACATTATAGTTCCCCTTTTTTATTACTAGATTTAAAAGATGTAAAATAGCCCTGCCAACTGTTACGGAGCATCTTAAACTCAAGCACCTCGTATCTGCTATCATCTTTTGAGGATTGGTCAGCAGCAGGCAGGTCTAAGCATATAGACTGTATTAAGTGTGACCTAGTGTGGGACCTGTTGTCAGCACACACCCAGGCCAACACGACCTAGCCATGAGAAAGCAGCCAGTCCCAAGGGAACCTAGAGAAGCATGCTTGCAAGCCCACACCATCTACCGGCTACTGAGCACATCCTGGCCTGCCCAAATGGTGAAGCCCCAGAGGCACCACACAGGCTGGATTTCAGAGTCAAATCTGCCAGCGAGATGGCCCAGTGAGGAAGGGCACTTACCATGCAAGTCTGTTGACCTGAGTTCGATCCCTGGAGCCCATTCTGGAAGAAGAGAAACAACTCCCAAAAATTGTCCTCTGGCCTCCATATATACACACCAGCAAGCACACACACACACTAAGAATGAAAAATGTCAAAGTCAACTATAAGAAAAAATGTGGCGTGTCCAATTAATAATTATTTTTTATGTTGGGTATTGTGAGAATCGGTGTTCACTGTCAGTGTGACAGGCTGAAGGATGACTTGGGAGGGGGCCTCTGGGCAGCCTGGGGAATTGTCTTGATGACTTTAATCGATATGGACAGAACTCTCTTAACTGTGGTGGATCCATTCCTTGGCATGAGATCCTGGACTATACAAACTGGAGCGTAGGCACTGAGCACAAGCATGCATTCGGTACTCTGCTCCTGACCATGGGGGTCAGGTGACTAGCCACCTCAAGTGCCTGCCATCCGAACTTCTCCATCCTGCCGTACTGCTGTACCCTTCAACTCTGACCCCTCAAGATGTTTTGGCTAGAATCTTTTCTCACAGTGGGAGAAACATAAACTAAGACAGCTATTTTGTTAGCTTGGTTTGATTGGAGACAGAGTCTCAATTTATAACCCAGGCTAGCCTGGAACTCACTATGTAGTCTAGGCTAACCTCTAGCTGGCAGGGACCCTCTTGTCTCAAGTTCCCAAATACTGGAACTACAGGTGTGAACCACTGCAGCTAGCTTGATTTTAAGGGAATATTACTTTCTTGGGAACTAGTGGTACAAACCTGCAATCCAAGATACTTAGAACTATGAGGCAGGAGGATCAAAGTTCAAGGCCAATCTGGGATACAGAATGGCCAGCCCAGGCAACTTGAGACCCTGTATCAAAATAAAAAGAAACCCAGGGATATTAAGCACACAGCTCAGTGGTTAAACACACACCTAGCATTGCCAGGCCAGTACTGCAAAGGAGGGGAATAAAAGGGGTCACCTACAACGGCGCAGAAGGCCTCACCCCATTCATGTCCTCGCCTCATCCGCGTCCTCACCCCATCCATGTCCTTGCTCTGTCCGTGTCCTTGACCCGTCCTTGTCCACTAAAGGTCCAAGAACAGAAACATTGCTGCAACGAAGCCAGCATGCCTTAGCTTCAGGGCAGTTCCTACTTGAGATTTCAGGCACAACAGAGTTTGAACTGTTGCTCTAGCAACTGCATGAGCCAGTACATACATATACATTTGTACCTATGCACACACACAAACACACACACATTTACACTCACACTCAAACATACTCACACATATACACACACATTCACAGGCACACATATACACACACACAGAAACCCAAACATTCTCAAACACACTCCCACTCACACATTTACACACACACATGCTTACATACACTCACACACTCAAACACACTCATACACATACACACATTCACAATCACATATATACTCACACATTCACACATTCAAACACATTCACACTCATGCTCACAAAAACATTCATAGTCACACATAAACTCATGCACACTCATACACTCGCACACACTCATCCTCACACTTTCACACTTACATACACACATTCACAGTGACACATACACTCACATACACTCACATACACACATATGCTTGCATACACCACACACTCACACATGCACACACTCACACTTGCACAAACATTCACCATCATACATACATTTGCACACATTCACCCTCGCCCACTTGCACATGCACACACTCACACATACATTCTCACACTCATCCTTATACACTCACACACATGCTTACATGCACTCACATGTGGAGAGCCTTGACAGCACTGACCTAACACTTGATGGTTGAGAGTGGAGCAGCAATGCCTCACAGCCCACATGTCACGGAGCTCAGCCTGCTGTTCAGAGTGGGCACCTGGGCTCCCAGAGAGAAGAGAAAGGTATAAGGAGTTCCCATGTAGAGAGCCCATGGCTGCACTAGAGTGCGCCGCCAGTCACAGCGAAGGCTTGGCACTAACTGCATGGAAGAGGTCTCTGCCACGGAAGAGAGGTCGCCAGGCCTCTCGGGGCTCAACTCAGTTCCTGGGCACTGAGAGCCTGTGGGTGCAGGTGAGGCATACCTGGGTGGGGGAGAGGAAGTTACTGTGTTCTTGAGGCAGCAGTCAGTCTGTAAGGAATAGCATGTGTCACAGAATCAGAGACCACGTATCAGCCAGAAGGTGACAAAAGCCCTTCTCTCCGTTTCTACCATGAGCCAGAGGGAGTTCTGCTGGAGTCTGTGGTCCCAGGTGGATGTGGGAGTCCTAGAGGTTTACAACAGTGAAATGCTCCAGATTCGCAAATTCAAAATCAAACAAGGAAGAATCTGAGGCCTTCCAGGCGGCATCTCCCGTGTGGCACTGAGCAGTAGAATAGGAGACAATCATACTCAAGTTATACAGCTGTAAAAGAAAATCCTCCCGTGTGTGTGGTCAGGGTTTAGATGTTATATTTCAATAGCCTCAGGCAGAAAATGAATTGGAGAGAAGAGAAACACTGGGGGTATGGGTTTAACCTCAGGCAGAAAACAAACGGGAGAGAAGAGGAACATTGTGGGTATGGGTTAAGGCCTGCCTACAGGCACTAAAGCAAGCAAATCTTTTACTGCTTTTCACTGCTTCCCATGGCTGCCATGAAGACCCCAAAGGGGAAGGACGTGGTGCAATGGGAGTCAGATGCCCAGATGGAAGTGCTGCTGGCCCTTGAAGCCCAGGCTCCAAAGTTTGTACTCCTGCTTGTTTGAATAGCATGATCCTCTCCCGAAGACTCCAAGAGGCAGTGCGGTGTGGGAGATAAGGCTCGGGTTTGGAAGCAGAAGACCTGGACGTGTGTGTGGTACCCAGTGCTGGCCAGGAGTGGGAGGAGACATGGAGGTGGAAGGCCCGGCATCCTTGGAGCATGAGGCTTCTCTGTCTGTGGACTGTAGATAACACCTCCCGCTAGGAAAGGCTTGGGGAAGCTTTGTGCTCGGTGAATGGGAAGGGCTACCAGGCACCTGGAGCCAGACATAGGCCTCTTAGCAGGCAGCCTGCTGTGGAACTCTGCCTTCTGTCTCCTGTCAATTCCCAGTCCCCTACCCCAGGAGAAAGTGTGAACCACCACAGCCAGGGTGTGGCCTCCTGAAGAACTTTGAATTCCTGTTTTACTGTGCCCTGTGTCCCCAGTGAAGCACAGGCTAGCCTGTCCCATGCGCTTCCAAGCAGTCCCTCTTGAGATGCGGCCAGCTGGGCCCTGCTGTGCACTTAACTGTATTCTAAGTCCTTCGCCTTCCCTCTGGTCCAGACTGCCTGAATTTCATCAGCATTCCTCCACGAATGGTTTCTCCCAGTCAGTGGAAATTCCATAAGATGATAATGCCAGTTGCATGGGGTGGAATGACCAGATTCAGGACCGGTGTTCAGGGTTTGGGTACCTGGAATTTGGGAGAACTTGCCACAATGTGGGTGCATTTTCCTGAAACTCATTAACCACGCTATGTCTCAAGGTTAGGCAGGACATCTGCTCCTTCCCTGAGAAAAACCCTCAGAAGGACATTCCTAGTACCAGTCCTTCCATGACCACACCCCACCTTGCCTCAAAGCTGCGAGGAGGCTGAGAGACTCCATGCCTGGTTATTGCTGTTGCTGATACATTGGTGCTAAAGATGGAACCCAGGGCCTTCCACATACTCAGCGGCTGAGCTATGTGTCATCTCAGCAGAAGTGATGGTTTCCAGCGTGTGGGTTTTAGCCTTGCCGAGTGACTTTTCTTCTCTATGCCTCACTTTACCGCTTTACAAAATGACAAGACCTGATGTGCAGCTGAGCAGAGTCACTGTGGACAATGGTGTAGCAAAGCATTGCTGGACATCAGCTACAGACCAGACGCTCTTCCCAGGGGCGTATATGTGGGCTACATCAGATAACAAAATGAGGATGCATCATCCTAATCAATGCCAGCAATTCTCACACGAAGGAAAAATAACACAACAAAACGCAATGCCTGGAAGCCATTTGTCCCAAATACAAAAAGCATAGCAATGCTACTCTTCACTGTTAGGTCAAGTGTGGCTGAAGGAGCAACAAGAAATACTAAGAAAGGATTCCCGCTCCCTTGACCATCTTCCTAGGGAGATTAAACACATCTTCCTGGCCAGTGTTAGCCAGTGCTAGCCCAGCATGCTGTCCTGAAATGTGCACTAATCTCACAGGGTTACTTCTAGCTTTTCACTTTTTAATTGGAGGCATCTAAGCCTTGCACTCTATAAGTGAAAAGTATTGTCCCTATGCTTTGAGAATGCCTGGCTTACATCTGCTCCCAGTATCTATAAGTGAAAAGTATTGTCCCTATGCTTTGAGAATGCCTGGCTTACATCTGCTCCCAGTATTTGGCTTCTTCACCCACTCAGAAAGCATTGATGGGGTCCTCATGCACTTTCTGTCAAGGGATGGGACTGGGATCATGGCCCTTAGATAACATGTCCAGCATCTAAGCATACTGTGTAGTCAAGTTCATTGGTAAGAATCTTCTTTCCATTTCCTTCCTGCTCAACCCCGTCTCCTGTGCGACATCCCCAGGACCTACACCTGCCTGCTGGTCTCTGTCCTTTTAAAAAAATGGACATGGATAGACATACACACTAGAAGAATGCTCCATGAGGCTGACCAAGGAACGGCAAGATATGTTGACAGACACCCCATATCTAGAAAAGGACACATGAGTATTCTCTACTAGCACATCACTACTGTGGGAGTTGCCCATCCATGGTGCTTCTGTTAACACAACTCTCAGAGACTAGCAGGGAAGACAAACCCTTTCCCTTCTCCCCAGTTTATCTCTGTCCCACCTTACCCCCGTGTAGTCTCCCAGTTAAGGGAAGAAAATTTAATTTCCTTCATTTCGTATAAATAAATCTTAAGTTTGGATGACCACAAAGACTGTTGCTTTCATCCCAGGTGGACCATGAAGCTAGATTTACCATCCCACCTGAAAACGACCCCAAAGAACAGAAGTATGGAGCCATGGTTCGTACAGTGGATACCAAGGAACAAACAGCACCCCTTGGACAGGAAACAAGCAAGGGGAACCTGTGATTGTCTCGGTATAATACTCTGAGAGTTCTTAGGATGCAGTGCACGGGCAGGGACTCAGGCACAGGCTGGGGACTCCCTGGGGGAGGTAGAATTTAGAAGTAAAACTGACAACTAAACCAGAAAGCCGAGGCAGGAGGACCTCTGTGAGTACATGGCCAGCCCAATTTATGTAGCCAAGGCTACACAGTGAGATCCTGTCTAGATAGATAGATAGATAGATAGATAGATAGATAGATAGATAGATGATTGATAGATAGATAGATAATAGAGCCCTAGAATATTCATAAGAATATAAAATATTCTCACACTCAATGAAGTAGAATTTATAGTATCTCATATAATCCTAAATAAATAAGTAGATAGATAGATGATAGATAGATGATTGATAGATAATAGAGTACTAGAATATTCATAAGACTATAAAATATTCTCAAACTCAATGAAGTAGAATTTATAGTATCTCATATAAAATTAGAATGACCAGGCTCAGCCAGAAGTAGTGGCACACATTTGTAATCTGGACACTCTGGAGGTAGTAGAAGGATCATGAGTTCAAGGCCATCCTGAACCACCTGCATAGGAAGATTCTTTCTCAACAAACCAAACAGCAATAAAAAGACAAGTAGACAATAAGATAAAACATTAGGAGCAATGATAAAAAAATAATTTATAACTGCTACAAATGATCCAGTTATCAAAGGACATTAAAATAGTAATTATATTGCTATTCCAACTGTGAAAAAGTTAAGTGGGGGAGGGGCAATATGAAAGACGCTTTCTAAAGAGAAAATGATGAGAAGGAAATGTCCATGCATAAGCTGAGAGCAGCATGCGCAGTGCAGAGGAGAGCGCGGAGGAGCTTGGAGTTGCTACAGTAACTGTCAGAAACGAAACAAGGTGCCCTTGCCGCAGTTACTTCTCTGCTGCTGTAATGAGACACCCTGGACAAAGGCAGGTTAGGAAAGGGGGTTCGCTGGCTTACAAACTCAGGTACCAATCCACTGCTGAGATAAGTCAGGGCAGGAACTGGAGGCAGGAGGCGTGGAGAAACGCCACATGGCTGCACGCTGGCTTGCTCTCTGCCTTACACAGCTAGCTTTTATTATACAGCCTGGGCCCTTCCGCCAGAGGAGTGGCGCTCCACACAGCAGTTGGCAGTTCCTAGCCAAGACAACCCCTCACGGACATGCCCACAGACCCACCTGATCGAGGCAGTTCCTCGACTGGGGCGTCTCCTCTAAAGTGACTGTAGGCTGTGACAAGCTGACATCCAAGTGTCCAACAAAGACGCTAAGTCAATAGAACATTATTATGAAGCAACTCATTGTATGAGAAGTCAGTGTCCTGAAGAAAATCCTCTGTGGAGCGGTGAGTGAAAGAGATTCAGCCGTAAGCACCCATTCAAACCCAGTCCCCATTTTCTTCTTGAACTCAATCAAAAAAAAAAAAAATCCTCCCAGAAGAAAGGACAGTTTTCAACTTGAGCCGCTCCTGGCTTTACACCTAATTTGTCAAGACCGCTCCTCCCTCCTCTCCCTCCATCTCTCAGTGCAAGACAAGGCAAGCAGCAGATTCGGGGATAGAGGCGTGGTTCCGAAAGAGGCAGGCCCTCGAGGCCCTGCTGGCATCTGCGCCATGTGAAACACCGCCCCTGATAAAGGTTCTTACCGAATTAGCGACATTTAACACGCACGTGTGGCCAGGGGAGAAGTAAAGGCTATCAGCAAGCACAGGAAAATGACTCCAAAGAACCTCTGTGGGCTCTGCGGCTGCTGCTTGGCGGTGCGGTTTTACCAGTGATAATGATATGTGGTTTACATTTTACAAGGCTTGGGGATAAAGAGCCAAACGTTTACTTAAAATACCAGGAGCAGATGTGGGTAAGACACGGACTAGACCTCACCTGGACACAGATCACTACATGCTGTCCCCCTGCCTGATTGTGTCCATTGCACCAACAACTCACAGACAGCAATGCCAGGGCTGCACATGACAGCTAGCGAGGACGATCCCACCTGTGTCAGATCATGAAGAAGTATGTGTGCTGTTTCTGGACATTCTCATTCTCTCTCTCTCTCTCTCTCTCTCTCTCTCTCTCTCTCTCTGTGTGTGTGTGTGTGTGTGTGTGTGTGTGTGTGTGTGTGTGTAGACCAGAAGCATTAAATCACCCTGGAGATGGAGTTACAGGCAGTCATGAGCAGTCTGACATGGATGCTGGGAACTGAATGTAGGTTCTCTGCAAGTATAATATGGTGCTCTTAACCACTGAGCCATCGCTCCAGCCCCCATGGTTGCTTTCTCTTTGGGGAGATCTGTGCCCTGGTTATTCAGATGGCACACAAAATAATGGAGTTGTCCCACAGAACTCCAAAGGAACTAGAAAGCTAAGAGGCCCCTCCCTGCTCACTCTGCCCCATCCTTCAGTTCTATTCATTCCATCCATCTCACACTGGGGAGTGAATCCATCATCCAGATGGGGACAAGTCAGCATAGACTGTGACGAAACCAGACCCAGAGCCTTTATTTTCTCTGTGTGTAAAGAAAGAGAATTTGCCTGTGTTTTGGTTTGTGTGTGTTTATATATGCATGAGAGAGGGAGGAAGAGGGGGCTTATGTGCGTGAGGAAGCATTTACATGTGTGTTTCTGTTTTCGCTTCTGTCTGTTTCTATATGTATGTAAGAGAGTGAGGGAGTTTACATTTGTGTTATTTTACCTTTGTGTGTGTGTGTGTATGTGTGTGTGTGTGTGTGTGTGAGAGAGAGAGAGAGAGAGAGAGAGAGAGAGAGAGAGAGAGAGAGAGAAGTGTCGTCCTAAGAAACAGTCACCACATCTTTTGGAGCTAAACAGTTAAGCTAGATGGGCCCAGGGACCCTCCTGCTGTTATGTGACAAGCCACACCACTACTCCTGACGTTTTTTCATGAGTTCTTGGAACCACACTGGTCCTCATGCTTGTGACCTCCCTAGCTTCCTCCAGGTGGCCCTGTCACATTAGGCCTCTGTTCTCATGAAGGCCTTTGTTTCCTCCTTAGTTAACAGAGCGGAAGCCACAGATGCCTTCAAGGCCCACCTGGCCCTAAGTACCCTACGCTTTGTCCAGCCTCTAACCTCCCACCAAGATTGCTAGCTTTCCCAGGCTCGTTGGTCTCAGAATAATTATTTCCACTTTAAGAAGTTTCACTCTTCTAGTTCCTGTGGGACTCCAGCTTCTGCAGCAGATGGCAACGGCTATAAAAGCAATAAAGAAATTAAGGAAGCTCAAAGATGGCAACTAAGAGAGAAAAGCAAGATTGGCCAGAGATAAACTGTGGCATAATCTGCTTATCGTCAACTGCAAGTTGGCTGTATTTCCCATCATCTGGGCATCCGTGTGATGCTCAGAGAGGGAGGGACCCAGGGAGACAGGATAGATCGGGCTGTATTTCCCATCATCTGGGCATCCTTGTGATGCTCAGAGAGGGAGGGACCCAGGGAGACAGGATAGATCGGGCTGTATTTCCCATCATCTGGGCATCCGTGTGGTGCTCAGAGAGGGAAGGACCCAGGGAGACAGAATAGATCGGGCTGTATTTCCATCGTCTGGGCATCGTGTGGTGCTCAGAGAGGGCAGGACCGACAGGATAGATCAGGCTGTATTTCCCATCGTCTGGGCATCCGTGTGGTGCTCAGAAAGGGAAGGACCCAGGGAGACAGGATAGCACACAGCAGGCACAGCATGGAGTGGGGACTGTCCTGTTGATCCAATACTTACTTACCTGCTACTTAGCGCTGTTCATGGAACCTGCTCTGGAGGCCCAGTGTTGCCCCAGGTCTGTGGTTAGTGTGTAAATGGTGCTCAGGTTCTTAAAGGAATTATGACATCTCCTGAAAGGATCACAAGCCATAGGGCCATTTTCAACTTAAGTTAGGCAAAAGATAGCATCAGAAATTGCTTATAGGATTCCCAGGCTCAGCAAAGGCCAGGGGCTGTCACATGGGTCCTTTTCTCGCCCTGAATGGGGGGGTCTGAAAACTCAACTTGCTATTCATCTAGCCTGGATCAACAGAGTAGTTCCCACCAAAGGGGAGGAAGGAAGGGAGGCAACAGGTCCCTCTGCTCTCCGTGAGGAGGTGAGTAGAGAACCTACATCAGGAAGCACAGTCTGCAGACGGGACCTGGAGATCATCCAGGAAAGCATCAGGGAGCACGTTCTGCAGGCACTCACAGGGACCTGGAGACCGCCCAGGAAAAAGAAATGCCAGGTGTGACCCAACAGACTCACCAAAGCTGTCTGGACCAAGGACCAATAGAATCAGGGATGTCCTGACCACGACCTAATGAGTTTGAGCAGTCACTATAGAGACTCCCTGGTGCCCTGCGTGCCCACCTCCCCTTGGACAACCATCCGTGGCGAGAGTGAGAGCCAACCAGTGCCGAAAGACTGGAAGGAAGCCTTAGGGGTCTTCTCGCAAGACTCCAGGTGAAACACTGTCTGCATCTTCCACAGTTGCCAAAACTTCCAAAGATACCTACAGCTGTCAAGGTTCCTGGTTTTCCTGAAGATGGAATAGGTGACTTAGCGCACGTCAACAAAATTCTTCCAATGGCATGTTACGAGTTTTTAAAGTTTTCAGGCTAGCATACAAAGCCTATATGTGCCATTATCTGGTGCTCTCAATTGTCCCCCTCTCCTCCTCATGCTCCAGATAAGACCCTTCTGTTTCCTCACCACTTTATAGAAATAATGTTCTTAATAAAAAGGATCTTTCAGGTGTGCTGGTATAAACCTATGATCCCAGACAGAAACATGGGGATCAAGAGTCTAAAACACTCTGGACTACCTAGAGACCATTTCTCTAAAGACAAAAGAGTACAGGGGACATAATGAGGGAGGGGAGGGGGAAGGAGGAAGAGAGCCGGGAAAGACATGAGAGGGGAGGGAAGAGAACAGAAGCAGATGGGGAGGGGAGGAGGAAAAGGAAAGAAGGGAAAGGAGGGGAGAGAGGGGAGAGAAAAGAGGGAATGGCAGAAAGCTGCCCTCCATAGCACCTCTGCCTTTGGCTAAGATGCTCGTGAGTGAGTTCACTTCCTGCCTCTACCTCAGCTTGACAAAGGATTTAGCAAGACCAAGCGAATCTTGGGACCTCGTCTCTGACTTGAGTAAGAACGAAACTGTTTATTATTTACTACCAAGAGCTGAGTAAAGCTGAGACCATGTCCACACGTTTATCATAGCTCTGGGTCTCACACCAGAGCATCACATTCCTGGGCTTTTTCCTCTTTACATTTCCATAGACAATGGAGTAAATATGTAAATTTCTGTTCCCAGTCTAATAATGTATTATTAAAAATGGACTCTTTCAAATCATATCAGAATTAAACTTTTGCTATGAAGAATAAATACCCAGATGTAAGCCTTACCATTCTGCCAGTCCACACTTACCTATTTAGTAGGCAGCAGGTAGGGACTAAATGAAGGAGATGGAGAAAGGGGAGCTTCCTAGGATCTGAGGCCAACCATGTTTAGAGACTGGAAAATCCTTGCAGGAGCAAACAAACAAACCTTCAGAACTCAATGCAAGACTCAAGTGAGCCAGGCAGCTCATTTGGTGGAGCACCGGCCTAACATGCATGAAACCCAGGGTCCCATATCAAGTACCACATAAAACCAGGCTTGTACGCAAGCCTGTAATCCCTGCACTGGGAAAGTGGAGGCCAACGGATCAGGAGTTCAAGGTCATCTTCAGCTACAAAGCAAGACTGAGGCTAGCCCAGAAAACACAAAATCGTGCCTCAAATAAACAAACAAAAACCAAGACAAGTTAGGGAGGCCACCGCCCAGTCATGACGCTTACTTCCGGGGTCACAAATCCCATGCACTAGCACCAAGATCATCCTTGTCATCCACATGAGGAAAGGAGGGGCCTAACAGTAAAAGAGTATGAAGAGAAGTGAAATCTCTTGTTTTGATGTTGTTTGTTCTGCCTTGAGAGCACCCACAATGGGACTCTTCCTCCTCCAACCCCAGCACACCCGGCAGAGACCCCTCCTCGGTCCCACAGGCCACACACTTCCATGTCCACCACCACCACCTCTGTAGCAGCAGCCACGATAATCCTGAGCGGACCCCCTAAAACGGCAACTCAATAAAGACAACTGGGGAACAGTATCCAGGCGGGGCAAGTTGGCATCGGCCCCCCTGCATTGTGTGACCACCTTGGCTTGGAAATGGTTAGAGACCATCTCCCTCCACGCCGCCTCCTCTCACTGCGGTGGAGAGCTCTTGAGAATGTTATTAGCTGGGTGTGCGCCTTGCCGTTTTTCCACACGAGGCAGATGGGTAATTACGAAGCTAATAGTCTGATTGAGAGAAATCAGATGCAGTGGTTTGCCCAATTAGATGATACATTAGCTTCCTTCTTTGTAAGCAGCTAATGTGTGAAGCAAAGTGGTATTTTCGAGGGTCAGAATCCTTAAACAAGTGCCGAGTTGCAGATTATTGTATCTGTCTTTTTTTTTCTAATGGAGGAAAAGTGCTAAGTCTTCATTACTAAAAGCATAGAAAATGCAAATCAGCCCCAGAAACAAAAGAGAGAAGGGACAGGCGAGAATATTCGTGTCCAATGTGTCAACCTACAACATCAATTACATTGAAATGCAGTGCGTGGCAGCCTAATCAAGGAGAGTGTAATTGTAATAATTGCGTGCTTTTGTCAAAGAGCCGCTGCTGTTGTTATTTGTCGACCATTTGTTCCTCCTATTGTTAAGGGGGGGAAAGATTTTTTTTTTAACGTAACTGAGAGATTGTGTAGGTAATGGGTGGGCAGGCGGGCGGCCGTCCTCAGAATGTGGATAAGGGGGCCCTTCTTCCCCTGCATGGGCAGCTCCTCCACGGCTCTGGCGAGCTGGAGGCACAGCCAAGGGAGCTGGAGGACAAGGTGGCCAGCCATGTTGGGTGGGTTTCAGGCTCATCCAGGTCCTGATGTCCTGAGTGGCGGGCCTGAGAGAAGAACTCCACACTCCCTTCTCCTCTGCAGAGAGAAGAGTGAGGATGACCGGGGGCGCTGCACTACCCTCTCCACCTTTCCTTCTGCCTGGCCCTTGGGCCTAATAAGAGACTTTTAATTTTGCAGGTGAGTCTTGCCTGTGAGTCCCCCACGGGAAATGCCAGAGGAAATTCTGAGTCAAACAGAATGGAATACATGAGGGTGGGCCCACCAGCCAGGGCCGCACAGACCACCAGCTCAGTAGCTCACTCCTGGGGACCCAGCAGCTCCCTGACCTCACTATCTCCACACACAGCAGAGGTGAGAGCCACCCTGAGGAGCACTGTGCTCCTGAGTCTGCGGCAGGTGGAAAGGGCGCTGGCGATGAGTCTGAACTGTATAAACAGATGTCTTTTCCGCTCCCTCTCTGCTGCCCGCTTGTTTTCTCTTGTGTGTAGCTGTTTTGTAAAATGTACTTGTAGGGGAGGAGATGAGGAAGAGGCATCAGAGCAGCCAACTCTGGCAAGAAAAAGGAAAGAAAACCACAAACCCAAGCAGTTAAGCAAACCAGGGATGTTCACCAAAAGCCTGAGTTGGGCTGGAAAATCCATCTCAGGAGCAGCCCTCGGCATTCAGATCAGACAAGAGGTTTATTTTCTCACTTCAATTGGTCTTGCCAATGGGTTGAAACAGAGGCACAATGGGAATGGGCTGAAACATTTACCAGAGCTGTTAAATCACTAAAAAAGAACAATCCCGGGCTATCTCTACCAAAGGGAGGCTTCCTGGGCTGTGGGAGGCTTTCTGGGGATCCCTGACAATCCTGTACATACTCCAAAACTCACACTAATTAAAAGCAAATAATCAAATACATTCAATTTGAAAAGTTGGCAAACTCGCGTGTATTATTGCGTTAGCACCTTGGCATGGAAACGCTCACATCGCGCTAATCTCGTTGTACACAAGGGCTCTTGAGCTCTTCTATTCAGCCAGCCCGTGCCCCCCTCCTCCTGCTGCCTCCCCCTAAGGCATGCCTTTCCCCCACCCTTCCCCTTACCCCTTCCGACTCTCCTACCCAAAGGGCAGCATAGGGGAAGAAACTTGGCCCCAAGGTGGGTACCATCTCTATGAGGAGCCAAGAGATTCTGAAAGGTGTCCTTCCATCTTGACAGTCTCTTGTCTGCCTACCTAGATCCAGAGCTTAGGGTGCACAGGAAGAGTCACAAGACACCAGTTTTAAAATAAACTTTTCAGTAGTAAGCCGAGCAAGTCACCATCCTCACCTCGGTCACTGCTGCCATCCTCTTGGGGACTGTCCATGTCAAACTGGTGCCCAAATCTGAGCAATGAACCGACAGAATGAAAAGACAGTTTCCAAGCCAAAGCCACTGCCTCTGGGGTCAGGGTTTCTTAGGGGCTCAAAGGGAGAGGAAAGGATGGAGTTGCCCAGAGACACATAAAACTCCTGCCACCAAGAATGGGGTGAAAAGAGCCCACACTGGGCAGAATTTTTCTGGCAGATCTGCTTCCTAAGGCACATTTGTCTTATGTCCTGGGCCACTGCCAATCACAGTCGCCCAGCATCCAGGGCTCGGAGGAAGATAGGCAGCTTGTCCTTAGTTCAGAACAAAAGAAAAATAAATAAAGTGACATTCAGCCACGTGACTTTCATGTCAGATGGAGAAGGAGTGGGTGGTGCAGGCAAGCGTGGAACTGGATTCTCTAGGTAAGGAACAAATGAGGCAGACATCCAGTCTGGAAGGGCTCCCAGAGACGTTGAGGAAGCTGCGGGGACACACAGAGTGACCCTGGGAGGGCCTTTTGGTGACCAGGATCTCATGTAACTTCCTGGGAAGGTGTGAACAGATCTTCACGCCAGAGAAGGTGCCAGTGGGGCAAACCCAACTAGCTTGGTGAACCACCTGGAAGGACTTAGAGGAGCAGGGTAGCGCTTCCTCGCTTGCTTACAGGAATATTGGTGACTCCACTGGCTGCTGTCTCACTGGGGAGCCTCAGAGCATGGGTGAGGATTCTGGAAAACTCCATCCTTGGAGTTCCCTGCCTACAGCTCCACAGAGAAGCCTCCTCACCCGCTGTCTTAGTCCGGGTTTCTATTGCTGAGACGCTGAGATAGAGTACCGTGACCAAAGCAACCTGGGGAGGAAAGGGTTTATCTGGCTCACACTTTCACATCACTGTTCATCACTGAAGGAGACAGGACAGAAACTCAAAGAGGGCAGGAACCTGAAGTCAGGAGCTAAGGCAGGGGCCATTGAGGGGTGCTGCTTACTGGCTTGCTCCTCATGGCTTGCTCAGCCTGCTTTCTTGTAGAACCCAGGACCACCTGCCCACCCACCACCCACCATGGACTTGGCCCTCCCCCATCAATCGCTAATTAAGAAAATGCCCCATTGGTGTGCCTATAGTCTGATCTTAAGGAGGCATTTTCTCAGTAGAGGTTCCCTCCTCTCCGATGTGTCAGGTTGACATGAAACTAGCCCGCCCGCCTGCCATTATTTACTGCTGTAGAAGCATACCAAGAGGTGTGTGAATCCTGTAGCTTTCTCCACATCTTAAACTTTATGAGCTTATAAACTTCCTCAGTGTCCTGAGTTTTTAGAGCCTTCCTCCTCCCTCCTCTCTCCTCCCTTCTCCCCTCTCCTTCCTCCCTCCTCCAGTTTCCCTCCCTCTTTTCTTCCTCCTCCCTCTCCCCACCTCCCTCCTCCTTCCTCCAGTCTCCTTCCCTCTTCCCTCCAGAAGGACAAGTTTCCATTCAGAGTAAGTATAAACACAGCGAAATTCTAGAGGACTGCTCCCTGGCAAGTCCAGAATTCTACACCAACTCCACCAGTAAACAAGGCACTTTTTGTTTTCGCTTTTGCTTGAGAAGGAAAACTTTAGGACTAAGCAGGCATCTTGGTTGGATCCTTCCTACTGTGATCAAGAGCCTGTGCAGACAAAGTGTTGGATAGATCTTGTGATTTTTTTAATGGTTTGGCAATGCCCTTCTCCTTCTGGTGGGGGTACAGGCTGTGCTGAACTGACCCTCTCCTTTCTTACCAGAGCTCTGTTTCATTCATCAGTCACTTACTATATTCATTCAACACATATACATATTATCTAATAAAATTCAATAGTAGCATAGGGCCATACAAGGAAAATTGAGAAAGGAGGCTTCTTTGAAGATTTGAGACTAAGATCCTGGGGGTCCTTAGGTACCTTCAGGCCTCAGGAGAAGATCTAGGGACAGAGCTCTGGGAGCCCTAGCTTCCCCCCTCTCAAATGCTCATGAACCAAAAAAGTATCTCCTGAAGAACTGGATTCAGGGCCATCAAGATGCTTTAGTGGGTAAAGGTGCCTACTGCCACTCCCGATGACCTCAGGTCAATCCCTGGAGCCCACGTGGTGGAAGGAGAGAGCCAAATCCTGCAAGTCGTCCTCTGCATGTGTGAGTGTACACGCATGCACACAAACACTCATAGATGCTCAGACAAACGCGCGCATGCGCGCGCGCGCACACACACACACACACACTCATTTATGTGTGCAGGTGTAACTTTTTAAAAGGATTCTGACCCGTGATGCTTTGTCCTTGCTTTCCTTCTCACCTTTCTGTACAGGAACAGTGGCAGGCCTTCCCAGTGGCTGTGTGGTAAGGAAGCTCATTCCCATCATGGACGACACGTGAGAGAGCCCGTAGTTCTCGGTGTTGAACTTCACAAATGGACCACCCAGAAACTACATGCCTGGACCTCTGCCCCTTGCTTTGACCCTTTAAAAACTCCTACAGCTCTAACCTTAGGCTGGATTTTCTCCACAAAAAGTTATCGGCGAAGGCTGGGTTAAGTGTATGGACTTAAGCAGGATTCTGCTGGTTAAGGCCCAGCCTGAACTAGTCTGCAAGCCAAGGAACCCAGGAGGCCACATCCCCTCTCCCAGTGCCTGACCCAACCGCGAGATTAAGCAGAGGGCTTTGCAAAGAAACTCCAGGAAAATACTGATAAATTGAAGAGCAATCGACAAGGCTCTCAGGCTCCCTCACTGAGCTCCGCCCAGTCCCCCAAAGTTGCATCCAATCTTTTCTTCCCTCCTCTCATGGCAGCAGAAATGCTTCTGTGCATTAAAGAAAATCAATGAAAACATCTCCAAACAATTTCCAGCTCCCTCTTCTTCCCACGGGGTGGCAAAGCCAGACCCTGCCGCGCTGCACGGGGGTCACAAGGAGAGCCAAGCCCATGTGGGTGGCAGAGTTCCTCCAGAACAAAGCCGCAGACCCTGACGTGCTGTGGCTCACTCCTCCCTCGCTCTGCAGCCTTCACTCTGCAAATCCCCCCAGCCTGAGAAAGCCTTCGCTCTCCTCCCTGCGCACTAGACCTGCATTTGAGTGCAATCTTTGCCCTTGACCCCAGTGGGAGCACACCTTGGGTGGTTTGGCACTGAGACAGGAGAAGGCCACAGAGCCAAGGTCAGTAGCTCTAGTTGTGAATTCTGGTCCTACGGGGCTTGTACAACTTTGTCTTCTGTCACTTAAACTCCCTGACCTTCAAGTCACTTGTCTCTAAAGTCAGAATGGACACACGGATGTTTGCCTGGTGAGGGGAAGAAGCAAGGACAGAGCTGAGCATTCACTAGGCTCTAGCAAATGACTGACAATCACTATTTCTGTGTTGGTTTGGAACCTAACCTGGCTTGGCTTCTTCAGTATCTCTGTATGTTAGTGCTAAGACAGGTAGGAAGGACAGGATAGGATTGAGGCCCAGTTGATCACAAATAGCAGCGTGTTGCAGTAATAAGAGCAAAGTCAGACAGCATGGACCACCGTGTGTGCAGGTGGAGGACAGCCACTCTGCCTCCAACAAACAGAGGAACACGTTCATTTACTAACTGAACCAGGCATGCTCAGGCAGTCAGGCTGGGGTGGGGGTGGGGGGACACAGAAAGAGGGGGGCAGGGAGTGATACTGCAGCAGATGTCTTGGCTTGGAGAGAAAGTTCTAGAGAATGTGCCGTGGGTTGGGGAACAGGGGGCTTGGGCTCGATTCAGAACAGCGCAGCTCCCTTCCAGACGTGAAATGAGAGTAGCATCCAGAGGGATCCCCTGAGACCTCGGTGTTCAGGCCTGGCAGCCACGGGCTGGGGCTGGGGCCGAGGGCAGCCAGGCACATTCGGCCTGGACTTGGAAGCCAAGTTGTCTCAGCTGAGAGGGCTAGAAAGCCTTCACCCAGGGGAGGAAAAAGATGGGATTTCTCCTGGGGTCGGAACAGGACCCTGCCAGCCGGAGACAATGCCTTCAAGAGCCCCAACAACTCCACCCCTGTTGACTAGGGAACTCAACACCCTGGAGATCGGCGTGTGAAATCTGTACTGGGAAGAGAGTCCTCATTTAGCAGGGAAAGTGCTGCACTATCTATGTGTGAAAGCTTTTTAACACTGTTCCCTGCTCTCCATATGGCCAACTGCACCCAAATTAGGAAGCATGGATGAACAAAGCTCCGACAACTTGAACATGAGAGAGAGCACCAGGAACCTATCCCAGTGGCTGCCACAGCCGGTGCCCAAGCAGGTCCAGCAGGGCAGCGTACAGCCACCTCACCTCCCATCTCTGCAATGTTAGTTCCCAGATGCATTCCGTGGGGCCAAGCAGGGCTTCCTCTCCATGGATGAGATTGCTCTCACTAACAATTCAAATACCCATCAGTAATTATTGTACATCTACTGTATGCAGACACCACACTAGGAAAGACACATTTTTTTCTGCTAATCCTCCCAAGCGGGTATCTTTGTGCTGTTTGAAAGTTGGCCAAAGTGAGACAGGGGAGACCAGAAAGGCTGGCCTTTGTTGAAGAAGGACAAGGAAAACTCAAATGCGTATTCCATTCGAGTCTGTGGCCACCCTCAGCATCCTCTGAGGACTCCCCACTGCTTCGAGTAGGAGATTGCTTGGGGAGGATCAGAGGCAGTTCCCCTGCAGGCTCTTTTGGGGAGGGGGGGGGTAAGTGGCCAGACCTTGTGCAGTCTCTCATCTCAGGGGTTTGTGGGATATCATTAGCAATGAACTCCAGGTGTGCACAGGAGCTGGCTGGCTCATTCTGTCCTACGAAAAGACCAAGTGTCGGGAAGGCAACTGAGACACAAAGCATAGTGAGGCACCCAGAACCCAACCCTGTGTTCTTTCAGACACTCTTGAGTTCTTCCAGGCAATGGACAGAGACTTCGTTCATCCCTGTGGCCCCAGCAGTACTGAGCTTTGTCCAAACAAGGCCACTGCTTCTAAGAGCAGACCTTCCAACAGCAGGTTAGGACCAACTCTACCATTCTCTGACCTCACGGTCACCTCCCTGACCCCCCTTTAGCACAGTCCCCCTTCTATTTCCTCGAGCTGCACCCCTGGGCCCGCAGGGCTGCCCCATCTCCGGCTCTTCCCTCCACCACCCTGGCTGAGCACAGCACAACCAAACGAAGCTCGATGCAAAGATGTTTAGAATGTTTATATTGGTTATTGTACTATTTACAGCAACTCGCGCGCTGCTGGGGCATGGCGTGGTTTGAAAGACGCTACACAAGCGGAAATTGTGCCGCATTGTTTGTTCCCCCACACTCAGCGACAGAAAACCAATCTAGTAATGACTGTTTTTGCTCCTCAAATCAGGGACTCTCCGTGTTGGGTGCGTGGTGGCTAATGCGGGAATAAAGATTCCTAACAAAGTGTAAGGAGCTCCAAAAGCTGGGATGGGGAGGAGGGAAAGGCAGGGGAGAGGAGGCCCTCTGAGAGGGGACAGTAGCCCTCCCTGGGGGTCAGGGAAGTGCCACATCACATATCTGTCCATGGCAAAGAGAACAGGCCCCAGGGAGAGCTCTGGCCCAAACTTGAACACCAGCTGTATCCCACCCTCTCCTCAAAGCCCCTGCTGCTGGACCTTCACCCCAGGGCTGACCTCTCTGGAGCTGGAACTGGCCCTCTAGGAGCCTGAGCTCAGGAAAGGGACCAGGAAAGAGGGACAAGATAATATCATGGAAAGACGAGGAAGTATAGGACGCAGTCAGAGGAGAGGATGGGAAGACGGCTCAAGGGGACCTGGAACTGCCCAGCTGGGCTCTGCTTCTGTATATCTATGTGCCCAACACACCAGAGCACACGGCCTAGCCTGTCTGTGGTCAGTCACAGAGAAGGGATGACCAGGGTCACAGGGGAGCAGTGACAGGACTATGACAGGTGAGGACTATGGCCCCCAGGTTAACCGCCCCTTTTTTCTTTATCATCTTCCGCCTTTTTAACCCTCCCCTTCACCCAACAATCAGCCACCTGTCCATAGCCTGCCTTCCTTTGGTATCTAGGCCAGGCATCTTGGTCTCTCCCTCCCTCACCTTTCCCTGGGTCCTGCCCAAAGCCTCCCTATCTTCAATGTCCTACTCAGACATCACCTTCTCTGCCACACCTCCCCCAAGTCCTGAGTCCCCATGCCAAGATGACACAGTTACCTTTGAGCTCCAGGTCCTCAGTTTGTGTCTCTGTGGATCTTACACTTACGTGACCCGTGGAAATGTTCTTGGGGTACATACACTCTTGAGGGGCAGAAAGGCGTCAGGGTCCCATCCAGAATCCCTTTCTCATCCCTTGGCAAGGCGTCTGGCAGTATGTGAGGTTCTGGCGGGGTACCCTTGGGTACCCCATCTTCGCCCCAGCATGGACACTCACAGTCATCCCTTCAGGTGAGCAGCAAGGTGATGGTCCCAGGACATCTGCTTGCCTTCCTTAGTCTGTCATGAACCCCACTTGCTCCCAGCTCCCTGTGTCACCAGGGGACCTTGTCTGTCTTCCACTGGCAGGTACGTTACTCCCTTCTCAGCTTCCAGCATCAGTTGGGCACCTTCTTAGGGTTCTTCTGAGAACAAAGTCAAGATGAGACTTTGGTTCCGACTCAACTAAAGAACTTCTGATGTTAGAGAGGAGGCAGCATGGACACCATGGGCTGGGGGAAGCTAACAAAATGAGAACAGGACCCGGTTCCAGCAGGAAAGACAAGATGTATGTGTGAAGAAAGGCAGCTCATAGAGGTGGTGATAATGCCAGAAAAGAGGGATGCAGGTAGCTAAAGATACAGTCACCTGTCCCAGGGACAACGTGGCCTGTGGGTCTCAATCCACCCATCTCCCTCCGTGAACACACTGCCTTTGCTGAATCATCATCATTTCCCGACTTTGAGTCAGAGGAAAGGCATCTATCAGCCAAGACTGCAACGCCTGCCTGTGCGTGGATGTCAGGGGCTGGGGCAGGGCTCAGAAGTGTCATCTCCCCACCCCTTCATCTCCTTCACTGTAATCTAACAGAGAGCACTGGAGTCATTTCTGCCCGTGGAACCGACTGAAAGCCCAGCCTGGTAGACAGATGTGCCCCTCTGTGGCCTGCCAAGCCCATGCGAAGAGCCATAGAGCTTAGCCACAAATATTAATACGAACAGACAAGGCCAGCCCTCTTCACACCTGCCCCTTACCCGGGGCTTCCAGGGTAAGGGTTATGATAGCATGCATTCAGCGCCTTTTATAAAAAAGTGAGCACTGGGTGAGCAAAAGACATCCAACACCCACAAAACGTGCCAAGAGGCCAGTGTGACAGAACACGCCCAGGCTGCATGGACCAGCCCATCAAACTCTCGTGTGTCCCTTGCTCATGTCTGCCACACTCTCATCCTGTGTAACTGTTCAGTCTGACCTAGCCATTGGCTGACTGGGACCTCACGCTCACCCCCAGCCCTTGGCTGTCAAGAAGTTCACATTTGTAATGGTTCATCTCCCCAGGACCACTTAGGTCCTCTTTGGCCTGAGAACCTATAGCTACCATGTCTCCTAGGCCTCCAGCTTCAGAAGCTAAGCATATGGCACTGAAACCTGCCATCTTCAGCTAACCCACCAAACCACCAAGGCCAGTCTCTTCCCAGGCCAGATGCCCAAGAGTGTCCATTTCTCCTCCAAAGAGTGAATGGATGTCCCCTGCCTCTGTCAGGATGATCTTAGCCAAGGTCACAAAGCCTTGAGAATTCCCATCTTCCATCCTGATTTATGCTACCCCACCTCCCTGATCCTAGACTGTCTGGGATTGTAGGGACAAAGCTACCTTCCTAGTATACTCTCTGG
Source organism: Microtus oregoni (assembly GCF_018167655.1). Taxonomy (NCBI): domain Eukaryota; kingdom Metazoa; phylum Chordata; class Mammalia; order Rodentia; family Cricetidae; genus Microtus; species Microtus oregoni. The sequence goes on from NW_024543221.1 coordinate 14,513,393, forward strand.
AACTTTAGGCAAAAACCCAATGACCTACTGTGTCACACACAAGAAGAGTGTCATCCCCTCTGAGACAACAGGTCAGGGCCACCCACAGGCCTTCCAACTGGGCAGGTGTACTCTCCTTCTGCAGGTATTTCTGTTTCTAACCTGAAACCACTTTGTGCTCATCCAACAGCTTTGGCTCCTTCGTGGGTGTTCTGGAGACATGGGCAGCCTTAGAATCCTTGAAACCACCTCTGTGGAGCTGGGTGGGGGCAGGGCCAGAGAGCCACCCAGCAGGTAAGTGAGACGGCAGGAAAAGAGCTGCAGACAGCAAGAAGAGGAGTGGTGGGAAACCCTGCATGCCAGCCGCATTGTCAGTTCTCCTGGCTGTCACATTCTTGGTCCTCACCACAGCACCATCACCCTGCCATCGTTACTTCCTAGACACAAGGACAGAACTTCAGTACTGCAGCCTGGAAGCACTGGACCAGAAGGCCAGCGGCTGTTCTGAACAGGGTCTTACCTTCACTCACCTTAGTTTGTCTTTTCAGCCCTCGACCAGCTTAGTTCTCTCTATCTAGCATCCCCTGCTGCTTTGCATTCGACTCCCACTTTTAAAAAGACTGTGTGTGCGTGTGTGTGTGTGTGTGTGTGTGTGTGTGTGTGTGTGTGTGTGTGCGCTTGGGTATGAGCATACATGCAACAGTGTAATTAGAGGCAAGAATTAGTTCTCTCCTTCATCTATGTGGGTTCCATGAGTTAAATTTAGGTCATGGGACAGCAAGTGTCTTCACTCCTGAGCCTCTTTGCTGAACGTCCTATGACTTTAGTCTCCCCCTGCATCAGTTAAATGTGATTTCAGAGCTGTCTCAATGTGGCTCGTGCTTTCCCTCACAGGCTCATGTACCCCATTCATTCCCAGAGCTGCTGCTGACCTCAGGAAACTTCTCCACGTCTCGCCTTCACCTCTCCAGCTGAAGGAATCAGAGTCTGTTTAGTGACGTGGAGCCTCCGAGGTTTGCCTGGGCCTCTGCTGGGGACCCCTCCCCGGATACTTTGCTACTTTTGTCTATGGCCTCCCATCGCCACCTTGGCCACCTCAGTCAGCTGTGTGAATGTCTTTGGGACAAGAGTGAGACCTGCCTCATGAGGCCATGAGAAGGATCATCCTGGAACTGTACTGGAAAAGCATAAACAGGAGCCATCTGCCCGCCATGACACCACAGCTCCTTCACTGTTCCACCTCTCAACAGCTCCAGAAGGTTCTGCCTCGGGGAAGACAAACACCATCCAACAAAAGCACAGAGAAATAGCAACAGGGGAGAACTGAGAGAAAGCACCCACCCTTTCCTCTGTGGACTCTCACATAGTCCAGCCCCTTTGGGGTTGTGCTCACCCTACTGCCCAGTGACCCGTGTCTGTCAGTCTGGGCTCTCCAGAGAAACAAGACAGAGACCGGGTGAGCAGGGATCATGGTTGTGCTGCTGGTCACACACTCGGGACTCCTCCTCTCAGTCTTGTGAGGTTTTGGCTCAGATCACGTTAACACCGAGGGAAGTGTCAGTGTTGAGACGTGATTGAGCAAGCAGCTCCTTTCCTGCCACTGCCGAGGAGCTGAGAGCTGCACGTGGAGACCCAGGCTGACAAGCAGGATGCCTCCCTCCCTAGCAGGCTTGTAGGACTCCTAAAAAATATTCCAGGTGGGACGCTCCCAAGCGAAACCCAGCGGGTCGCCTGTGGAAATTCCCCAGCCCGATTCCCGCTCCGTCTGGGTCACCCGCCCCTCCGCTTGTATCACCCTCTGGAGATAGCAGCTCCATTTTCCAGACTGCCCTGCGACCTTCACACGTGTCCTGTGGTGTCACGTGCCAGCACCAGGCCCTTTGGATGCTCTCCAGCCCCAGCAGGTGAGAAGTGCCCTTTGACCCCTCTCTTTGCGGGGTCAGAAGATACTTCTACATGACCCCACGTGGAGAAACTCCATCTCTCCCATATCCTTCTCCCTCCCAGAGTTCTCTTCCCCTCCCACCTATGTCGGGTATGCTACAGGCCGCTTTGCCTATGTTCTGTCTGACCACATTATTCTGGTAGGACAGAAACGAGGGGTGGAAAGAAAGCATAGAGTTTTCACTGTGAAAGACCCCTCAAGACTCCCAAACCCCTCTTCCCGGCCAGTCTTGTCAAATATCCATCTGAGAGAAGCAGATTGCTGCTGCCGCCGCCACTGCTGCTACTGAAATTAACGGAATCTGGCAGGAGACCCTATTGTTTTTCCAATCCAGAGTTCTGCCAAGCAAACACAGGGATCTTGATGAAAATGGCCGCTCCAGAGGACTGTGTTTCAGGGAGACAAGATGCTCCCACAACACCCTCAGCCGGGGCGTGTGGCACAAGCACGGGCTGGAGTCTCTCTTGTTCTGAGAAGCTGGCAAGTTTTGGGGATTAGGTTTTTTTTTTTTTTTTTTTGGTGGTGATTTTTTTTAATGCAACTAAAATGTTAAACAGGAAGCCTTTCAGGATGCCTGCCACGGACAGCAACCAAGTGCCAAGTTCCCTCTCTCCCATGGCAGCAGCTCCAAGCCGACATTTTGTGATTTGGGGACGCTGGGTCCAGGTTCAGAGGACGGCAGCCAGAGACCCCGGAAAAAGCCTCACTGTGTTGAAGAAGGCCCTTTGTCCTCCTTGTCCCCACACCTATCAATCTGTGTCCAACGGGTGTCCCTCCGGCACTGTCATCTAGATGGACTGTGACAGACACGGGCTGCATCAGAAGCCCTTCTTTATTCCCTAGGTGGAAAGAGAGCCCTCTCTTCCCACACCTTGAACAGGTAAAAGCCACCGTGCTCTCCTCCCTCTTGGCTGTCCACTGTTTCATCCGCAGACCGTTCTAGAGAGGGATTTGATTACGGCCACCACTTGAAAAGCAGCGTTTGTGCCTTCTCACCACAGTGCCTCTGTCTGTCCTCACCCCATTGTCTTAGGGCACAACAGAGTGGCAATCTGCTCTGTCGCCCCCATGGAGGAGGCTTTTGTTGAAACAGAAACTTCGGATGGCCTGAAAGGAGCTGAATGAAGTGGGAATGTGAACCAAGCCATCAGTATCGCTTGAGAAGAAAGGAAGAGCCAGGAAGAGGTTCTGAGACAGTGCAGGTGCCAGTCTGGGGACCAGGCACTTTCACGAGGGGCTCCGGACATGTGGTTTCACTTTAAATCCTTAGAGATAACCGGTCCTCACTGGTCTCTGCTTCCCTCAGCTCCTGGGGACAGACACTTATCAGTAGTCAGGTATTGCACATGTCATGCAGAATGGGGCATCTCTACAAGAGAGACAGTCCCATGCTCTTCCTAAATGTTCCTGGATCCTTACACAGCAGGGACTCCCTAAACACTTATAAAAGGATGGATGGAAAACAGAGAAGGGGAGATGAAGGAGGAGAAAAGTGTTCATTGTTAAGATGCAGATGACGGTAACTATTTTCTCACTAAATAAGGCCACACTATGACAGACCCACCTGGCCCTCCCCAGCTGCCACCACATCCCCCACCTATTGCTGTAGTGATATTTCATTTGTATTTTAACAAATAAAGCTTGCCTGAAGTTCAGAGAGTAAAACAGCCGCAATGATCAGCCTTACAGACCAGGCAGTGGGTGGTGACACACACCTTTAATCCCAGTAGCCACACTAGTCTGCCACATTAATGAGGTGGTAGTGGTGCATACTTTTAATCCCAGCACTAGAGAGGAATATAAGATGGGAGGATACAGCTCTCAGGCACAGTCTCATTCTGAGATTCCTGAAGGCAGGATTACCATTTCAGACTGAGGTAGAAGTAAGAGCCAGTGGCTGGTTGTTTGCAGCTTTTCTAACCTTCAGGCTGAACCCCAATTTCTATCTCTGGGTTTTTATTAATCATGCTGCAAACATTTTAGCTGGCACATCCCTCCTCCAGTTGCTTCCCATTCAAAGATGAGGGGTAGCCACCTGATGCCAGCACCCTCTCCCCAGAGGCAGTCCTGAGCACAGTCCATGCTCTGGAGCTCCCCATGGAACATGGAGAAAGTGGGCTCCAGGGAAGCCCATAGTCCTGTTTATCAGAGTCCGCAGCTCCCTTGAGTCTCCCTCATACTGTCTCTGAGGGTGCCCCTCTGACAGCCATGTACACCCAGATATCTGTCTCAAGCTCTGCCTCGAGGGAATCTAAGTGATGCTGACATGGAGGGAATCTCTTGAGAGGAAGAGTGGAACCCCTGCGACATTCTGGTGAAGGATTCCATGATTTCATGTGTGTCAAAATGGCACAACAGCACCTCTTTCCCCTAGTACAAGCATCTGTAAAAATGAATATAAAAGTGAGTAGCCACCTTTAGCTTTCATTCTTTCTGCACTGGGCATTGAACCCAGGGCCTTGTCCATGTAGGCAAGCCTTAGCTCTTGAGAGGAGACTTTACCATGTAGCCCAGGCTGACCTTGATATCAACATCCTCTTGCCTCAGTCTTCTGAATGCTCAGATTATGGGCAGGTACCACCATGCCCAGTGGAGCCTCCATCCTGGTGGACACACTTGATAGAAACAGCTATCTCATACACAGGAAAACTACAGAATGGAGGAACACAACACCCAGGGTGAGCTCGGGAGATCTGGGAGAAGCTTGAGAGGTCTGAGGGGCTGTGTTGGTGTTTCAGTGGCAAGCAGCCAGTAGGAGCTGTCAGATTGAGGTCCTCTGGCAAAGGTTAACAGAGGAGCTAGTTTGGTAAAAAGTCACAGAGTGGCTGGTGGCAGAGGAGCTACTGCTCCATACCACGCAAAATCCTGATAGAACAAGAGAAATGGGAATAATAATAACAATATAATAATAATAATAATAGTAATAATAAAGCAATAGGAAAAATGACCAGAGAGCCCAAGTGCATCTAAGGAAAAAAAAGGAAAGAAAAGTGCTCCAGTTCTGCTTCTCCCCACGTCCTACCCCAGCTTCTGCTAGATCTCCCAGCTGACGTGGGATTCCCTTTTGTATGCTATGAATATCACTGGTTAATAAAGAAACTGCATTGGGCCTATAACAGAGCTTTAGGAGAACAGAGATAGGTGGAAACCTCTAAACTGAATGCTGGGAGAAAGGAGGCAGAATCAGGGAGAAGCCATGGAGCTGCTGCCAGAGACAGACATGCTGAAACTTTGCTGGGAGGCCACAACCTCGTGGTGATGTATAGATTAATGGAGATTGGTTGAATTAAGATGTAAGAATTAGCAAATAAGAATCTAGAGCTAATGGGCGAAACAGTGATTAAAATAATATAGTTTCTGTGTGATTATTTCGGGTCTGAGTGGCCAGGAACTAACTAGCAGCCTTCCTCCAACAAACTGGCACATCAAAGTGGTGGACTAAATCCACATAAAACCTGAGAGGGCTTGGAAAGAAATTCTAGACACTAAAAAACCAAGTTTAGCCACATTTATTTTCCTAAATGGGCTTTGCTTACAGGCAGAATGCTTAGGCTCCTTTAAGAGAGGTTTTCCTGATTCATCGGTAGCAGGAAAAAAGCCATGCTGTTTTGAAACTGCCAGCTTTCTGGTCTGTGCTGCCTGTGTGACCTGTGGCTCTTTCAGAAGGTGGAGCATTTAAATGGGGTTTGTAAGCAGCATGTTACATACTGTTTAATGACTCGACATAGACCCGCTGCATACTTGGAACTGGGGCAGTGTACATGACTCAGAAGCAGTGAATGACCTTCTCTGCCATGTCAGACAGGGTGGAGCAAGCAGGCAGGACCATATTACCCTAGCAATGACACTGCTTAAGGTTTTTAGAAGCACTTAGCATTTTAAGAAACCCTCCTGGACATTAAAGAATTACAGATGCATAATAGGACAGATACAAACATAAAAGACCTCTAAATGGGTTACAGTGTTGAATATGTAGGCTTGGCAGAGAGAAGAAAAAATAAAGTATAGACAGTTATAAAAGGAAGTAATTAGTTTAAAAAATAAAACAAAGTCTTTAAAGAGACTGAGTATAGACAGTCATAGATTAAAAGGAATAAAGAATAATAAGCCACATAAAGATGAAATGTACACAGAGAGTATGGATTATGTATATTATTGTATTTTCTTTGAATTTTTTGACTGTGAAGGAGCTACATAACCAACATATATACTTTAAAGGTACCTTGTTTTAAAAATTTGGTGTAGGGTTAAGACAGCCCCTTTAGGGGGCGGGGTTTGCCTTGGGCGAATGCCTGCCAATAAATGGGCGTGCAGAGAGGCGGCTCGGCCCTTTTTCCTTCCTACCTCCTGTGCCACGCGGGAACTTCGGTTCTGTAAGTTTATCATTAAAGTGTGAATATTGTTTAGTATCTGCATTGCATTTATTTACGCCGATACAATTTGGGTCTAAGGATATGTTGCTTTGGAAATGAGGTTCTTCTATTGTTTCCACAGAGGATGAGAACCTGTGGATTCATTCCAAGCTAATGTGATTTGATGGACCAAGACCCCCTGAAAGGTTGCCTTGGATACCCCTCAAAAAAATTACTTTGCCCAACAAACTGCAGGAAGAAGTTTGGAGAGCTACACCTATATTCCCAAATATTGTTTTTAAATGTTTGCTTACAATTAAAAGGGGGATATGCTATAGAGATTTGCATTGGTGTAGATCTTGATTTATTGGTACAAATTTAAGGTCAATTCTATTACATGTATTTCTGCCCTTGATTAAGGTATTGTGATTGTGCAGCTCATTTAAAAATGCATAATTAAGCTATAGTAGTCAAGCTTGCAGTCATGTTAGTTAGATTTCCTATATGTACATAGGTAAATTTCAGATGGATAGGCATTCTTCAAACCCTTCAAAGACTACAGAATATAGCATTTATAATTTTTTAAGAACTTAGGACTTTCATAACAGTGAGACACATCTGCTCCTGGCAGGACCAATTACTTCAAGAGGAAGATGGGCATTGAAGAGGCTCCTTATGGAGTTAGTTAGCCATTTGGGCATGAAACTGCTCTTGCCTGAACTGCTTGGTGAACTGAACATGTAGGACCACAGAGAAATGACTGCTAAACTTGCCTAAAAGGTGAGATGATTCTTTAGGGTTTCTGCTTCATGAAAGAATCTGCTAGACATTCTGCAGGACACAACTACTGGATTCTGTAGACTGAAGATGGATGCCCCAATGATACAGAAGAACTTTGGGTGACTGCTTAGGCAGCAAGATGTCTCTGTCAATTCTAGAGTTTTGGAAGTTGCTTACAACGAACTTATTGTTTACTTAAGATAATATTATATCCTTCTGGAACCTTTGCTGGCGTTGAAGAATTTAGTTATAGTTTTCCTTAGTTGTGATAAAAGATAAAGTATATATAAATATTGTAACTGTAATTATTAAATTTTACTATGTTAAAGTTAAACCCTTCCTTTTTATTTAAACAGAAAAGGGGAGGGAATGTGGGATTCTCCTCTGTATTCTGTGAATATTATTGGTTAATAAAGGAACTGCATTGGGCCTACAGCAGAGCTATAGGGGAACAGAGCTAGGTGGGGAAAACTTAAACTGAATGCTGGGAGAAAGGAGGTGGAGTCAGGGAGAAGCCATGGAGGCACCGTCAGTGACAGACGCACTGAAACTTTGCTGGTAGGCCACAAACTTGTGGTGATGCACAATGGGTTAAACTAAAATGTAAGAGTTAGAAAATAAGAAGCTAGAGCTAATGGGTCAAGCAGTGATTTAAATAATACGGTTTCTGTGTGGTTATTTCAGATCTGAACAGCCAGGAATTAACTAGCAGCCTTCCTCCAACACCCAGCCAAGAAGACAAAGGTCGAGCAGAATTGAAAGGGGCAGTGAGGAGGCCTGGACAGACAGAAGGAGGCCTGGACAGACAGAAGGAGGCCTGGACAGACAGAAGGAGGCCTGGACAGACAGAAGTCAACATATGCGGCAGTTTTGCTTAACAACAGTTTTAAGTGTTTATACTTTTAAATAATTCTGTAGATCAAAACAATTTTAACTTTAATATGTATTTTTTAACCATCTTATGATCTATTCTCAGAGAAATCTCACATTGGTTCTAGTATTTCCTAACAGGTCCAATCCAGACTCCTTAGAGAAGCACAGATCTCTACGTCTTGGGAAGAAATTGCCTGAAGGACCCATTCCACATGCTCATCTTGGCCACGTGGCTCCACATGTGTGTGAGTTCCAGTAGCTGGGGAGACAAAGATGAATGTCATAGACACCCCTTAGCTTCGTGGGACTTGGGGCTTACTTCTGCCCACCTGAGCACCTCATTGTCCCTAGGGTCACTCCAGGGTCATTGGCATCTTCGGTGTCTAGAAGGGCTGTTGGCTTCTTTGTGTAGTAGGACAGATAAAGGTTCCAGACAAGGCCTGATGTGGATATCTGCTTCTTTAGAGAGGCAAGGAGGGTGTCTGTATTATCTCCTGGGACTTGGAAGCACATGGCGTGGTGTGTGTGAAAAAAACACAGCCATGGCCCAGGGTCTGGCTCTGTTGTAAAATCTGAGGCACAGTGATATCTGTGATCCAGCTCCTAGCCAACTAAATCTCACTGCCTGCCATCCCCAAGCTCTGTCTAAACCCACATTGCAAGGAGACACAAGCAGGACATATCATTGACCAAAGAGCCACCCTCATGCCCAAGATTCAGAAAAGCACAACTTCCAGGGTCCAGTGCTCAGAAGCTAACTGGGAGCAGTGAAGTGTGCTCTGTTGTAAATAGGCCGCTATTTCCATTGAAGATATGGGTCTAGCACTTTCCTTGCAGGTTTTCATGAGTGGTTCATAGGATCTTCCCTGTGAATTCACCCTGCCTTTTTGGTAATAGGGCTTCCATGAATGGGAGCTACCTGAAACACAGAGAACCTATACAGGAAGGATGCTGTGACTAATTACTCTTCTATCACTGTATCCATGACCCTAGGAGAAGAAGATGAGGAAGGAAGGGTTTCTTTTGTGTTGGTGTCTGAGAGGACACAGGCCATTATGCTAGGGAAAACACGGCAGCAGGGAAGTTAAAAGCTGTGGTGGCAGGAGGCTGCTTGCTCACATATGTGAGGACAAAGGAGCAGAGATGGGGATCATATGAGACCAGTTGATAGATCTCAAGACACACTACAGAAATAAATTCTCTTCTTCCAGTGAGGCTACCTCCCAGAGGCTCCCAAGACAGCACCAACACCTGGGGGCCAAGGGTTTTAATACAAACCTATTGGAGTGAGACAACACCAACAGCTGGGGACCAAGGGCTTGAACCCAAACCTATGGGGATGAGACAGTACCAACAGTTGGGAGCCAAGGGCTTGGACACAAACCTGGGGGGTACATTTTCCATTCAAACCATAAGTGGCCAAGAGAAAAGTCAAGAACATTCTTCCCCACTGAAAGACTCTCAGCACGGCCCCTGACCCAGTCGCCAGCTTACCCCCATCTTAGGGACCCATAAATTATCTAGATTTACTCATGATCAAGTTAAAATAAGAAAAAGAGTTAAGCAACATAGACGTCCTGAACAATATTGTGTAGAAGACTACAATGCTTTGGTGCTGGGACACTTGGGCTACTGCTAATTAGCATGACCCTGAACAAGTCACTCAAACTCTCTGGGCCTTAGCATCTTCACCTGTGCAAGGGACACACAGAGAGGAGTGTCTGGCAGGAGATAGAAGCAACAGAACAGAGATGAGGCTGGACAACTTGATCATCCATCTGTCTCTTCTCTCAGGAAGACAATTCATGAGGAGGCAAACATCTGCCCACTCAGCCCTTCCTTTGAATTAACCACAGGATAGAAGCCCACAAAGTCAATTCAAACTCTGACCTAGAGGAAGACTCTGACTTTCCGTTTCTCTATAGCCTGCTCTCTTACAACCATCAGGCACAATAAACATGGCTTCGGGAGCAGACTGATTCCTCTTTGGCAATTCCTCGACAACCTCAAAGGAGACTGTCCCCCCCCCTTCCCTTCTCAGGGTCCACCTCCTTTTTAGCCCGCTTACTTATGAGGAGGAAGGAAGAGACAATAAAGCAATTGATTAAAATTAAACCATCTCATAGGACTAGAAAGTTCTCCTTTATACCCCACCTTCCCATTATTTCAACCAATTTCTGTGATGAGCTTGATGGTCCCCCAAGTAATTTGGTGTCCATCCCTCCTTGGCCAGTCTGTCATTGGAAAAAAACCACAATGCCCAGGCCCAAGAAGAATCTCCTCGCTAAAAATACCATACATTCCTGAGTGACAACAGCTCTTTTCTCAAACTCAGAGACCGCCAAGTTAAAAACAGCAGCCGGCAGCTTTAGATGGCACGAGCGGCAAAGGTAGAGATGCATGAGAGCAGCGGGCAATCTAAGCCATCTGCCATCTTGGCCCGTCCTGGCTTCCCTCTTCCCAAAGGCAACAGGCATCACAGTGGCATAGGAAGCCGGACTTCTCAGCAGGGTGCATGGTCTGGGCAATGTCTTGGACTGGAAGATTGGGTTGGCCTGGAAGGAGGCAGGCAAAGGCTGGCTGCCTCATCTGCCCACTGGCCCATGCGCTATCTGGCTCAAGGTGCGAATGTCTGTCTAGTGGAAGTGTCAGAGGCAAGGGGAAGTCAAAAGCCCTGTTGCAATCAGGTGGGCCTAGAAGCAGACATGAGCTGAAGCCATTTTCAGGAAACGTTGACTGCCCTGAAGCAATAACACACAGATGAAATTAAGAAAGAACAAGCTGGGCTCACTCTCAGCTGAGGGTCTTGTCTTCCCAGAAGAGGTCACAGATCTACTCAGCTTCTCTTCCTGTCCTGAGAGCCAACCTCACAAGTTACCCCCACTCCAGAGAGCACCCCAGCCCAGCCCTCATCACCCCTGAGTATTATCTGCCTGGATGGACTGACAGCCTGTCCCCAGGAATTAAAATCACCCTATATTCTCAAGCCATTGATATTATGCCCAAATTCCCAAATATTGTTTATAAATGTTTGCTTACATTTAAAGGGGGACATGCTATAGAGATGGATGCTTTGCATTGGTATAGATCTTGGTTTATTGATACAAATTTTAGGTCATTTTTGTTATATGTATATTTCTGCTCTTGATTAAGGTATTGTGTTTGTGCAGCTCATTTAAAAATGTAATGTATAATTAAGAAGTATAGGTTAATAGATAATCATTATAATAGTCAAGCTTATAGTCATATTAGTTAGGTTTTCTAGATATATAGAGACATTTTCGTTAGATAGGTATTCTTCAAATCTTTCAGAGGCCTTTAGAATATGGCATTTAAAACATTTTAAGAAGTTAGGACTTTTCAGGACAATGAGACACATCTGCTCCTGATAGCACTAATCTACTTCAAAGAGGTTCCTTGCCATTTAGGCAAGAAACTGCTCTTGCCTGGACTGCTTGATGCTATGCTGTATGAACTGGACATGCAAAACCTACAGAGAAATGACTGCTGAACTTGCCTAAAGGTGAGATGATCCTTTGGGGTTCCTGCTTCATGAAAGAGTCTGCTAGACGTTCTTCAGGACACAGAAAAAAATGTGACTGACAAACTGTCTTTGAATCTTCCTGCTTTGTGGAAAAGTCTGCTAGATACTATGGGCCTATAGGCTGAAGATGGATGCCCCAATGGTGCAGAACTTGAGGTGACTGTCTGGTGTAGGACAATTGTCTGTATTCTGTTAATTATATTTTAAATAAATGCTGATTGGTCAGTAGCCAGGCAGGAAGTATAGGCAGGACAACCAGGCAGGAAGTAGAGGCAGGGCAAACAAGAACAGGAAAATTTGGGGATGAGGAAAGCTTGGTCCTTAGTCCTGGCCCAGCCACAGAAGAAGCAAGACGTGACTGCCTCAATAAAAAAGGTACCAAGCCACGTGGCTAACATAGACAAGAATAATGGACTAATATAAGTTACAAGAGTTAATAAGAAGCCTGCGCTAATGGGCCAATCAGTTTATAATTAATGTAGACCTCTGTGTGATTTATTTGGGACCTAACAATTGCAGGAACTGGGCAGGACAGAAACCTTTCAGTCAACAACTGTCCAGGCAGTGAGATGTCTCTGTCAATTCTAGAGGTTTGGAAGTTGTTTACAATGAACTTATTGTTTACTTAGGTAATATTATATCCTTCTGGAGTCTTTGATGGAGTTGAAGAATAGATAGTTATAATTATAGTTTTCTTTAGTTAAGATAAAAGATAAAGTATATATAAATGTTGTAACTAATTATTGTTTGCTACCTGTTTTGTTATATGTAATTTTACTAGGTTAAAGATAAAACCTTCCTTTTTATTTAAACAGTAAAGGGGACTGGTATAGGAGGTCTTTCTGTATATGTGTTTCTTTTATTAGTTAATGAATAAAGAAGCTGCTTTCGGCCAATGGCTTAACAGAATATAGCCAGGCTGGAATATGAATAAATAAATATGTGTGTGTGTGTGTGTGTGTGTGTGTGCGTGTGTAGAGAGAGAGAGAGAATAGGCAGAGTCATGCGAGAAGCCATGTAGCCCCATCAGAGACAGACAGATGCCAGATGTATAAAAAAGAAAACAAAATAAAGCTAAGCATGACTAGCACATGGCATGTTATACCTTCAGAAATGGACTACAGTCTGAGGCTGAGCTTCCAATAATAACAGAGCATGAACAATCTCAGTTTGAAATATCCAAATGTCAAGCCGTCTTTTAGGGGACTCCTCTAAACCCAGACTTGTAAACATATACATATTTACTTATGTGGCTGAAAAAGGCCTGGATGGCTCCACAAAACCCACTGCTACCAATGAATACATTGTCCTTGAAACATGGAAAAAGAAGGTTCTAGACTTCTGTGTGGGGCATAATGGTTACTGTATCCCAGAGAATCAGAAACAAAAAGCAAAAACTAGCATGAGCTTCTCTGTACCCCATGGTTTCTGTTGCCATAGTCCACCTGATGTCCCCATGGCCTGGCTTTGGCCACACCCTCCTTCCCTGGCCCTGAGTGTGTTCTCTCTGGGTGGAAACACATGTTTAAATAAAAACTGGTGGCAAGGGGTGTGTCTCAGAGTTTCATCCCAGGCTCTGGCTCTTTACTACCAACCCAATGGCAGCTTGCCTGCCGGTTTCCATAAGGCTTGAGCCCATCAGGTTCTGAGAGGCCTTTCTAGCTTCTTCTCTGCCATCTTTTGACCCAAAAAATTGCAGGACATCTCCTGGTCTACCTGTCTTATGACTGCCTGAAATCATTGTGTGTGTGTGTGTGTGTGTGTGTGTGTGTGTGTACATGTAGCTTATATATGTGCATGTGTAAATGTAATCTGTGCACTTGTGTGATATGTTCATATGTGTAGCATGGGTGGGTATTTGTGGATGTGAGTTTGAATAGGTATGTGTATATGTGTTAAGTATGTGGTATATATGTACATATATTTATGTGCAAGCATATATTGTATATGTGTGTTCTATATGTGTATGTGCATGTGTCTATGTATTTGTGTATATGTGTGAATATATTAGGATGTGAGTGAGTGGGTTGGTGTGCATTTGTGTGTGTGCATGAGTGTGTGCTCCTGACTCCTGAGCTCACCCTGCATTGCACTCAGCACTAACAGACTTCGTTTTGGTGAAAAGCAATTGGTGAGAAATTGTAAACACCAGTTGCAGAAGTGCTCTGAGCAGGAAGGGGCCATTTCTTAAGCTATGGTAATCACGGGGCACTGGGGGTACAAGTCAGGGAATGCCAGGGTCAGGGTGCACTGGGCACTGCAGGATACAAGTTAGGGAATGCCAGGGTTCAGGTGTGGGGGTACTAAAGGGTGCAAGTCAGGGAACGCCAGGGTCGGGGTGCACAGGGCACTGGGTACAAGTCAGGGAACGCCAGGGTCGAAGTGCACGGGGCACTGGGGGGTACAAGTCAGGGAACGCCAGGGTCAGGGTGCATGGGGCACTGGGGATACAAGTCGGGGAATGCTAGGGTTGGGGTGCGTGGGGCACTGAGGGGTACAAGTCAGGGAACACCAGGATCGGTAGCAGATAGGAGGGGATGCTGAACAGCTAATCACAGAGACCAACGGGGGAAAAGCAGAGGGGCTGCAGTGGGGTGCACTCCACACAGAATAACTCGGGGTGGGGGATCCCACAGCAGGCTAATTCTTAGCTTCCTAAGAGCACCACTGTTCCTCCCTTGCATGGACACTTACAATTCTCCTTTATAAAAACTAAGGTGTGTTTTCCAGGTTAATTTGCTTTAAAGGATTTGTATTATGAGGCCTTCAAAAGGGCTTTGTGGAAGTTTCTGTAAATGACAGGTGGAGACAATGGCAAGTCACACTCAAAAGCCTCATACTCAGACTGGGGTGCAAGGCTGCCCTTCACTGTCTGTGCATACAGACATGGATTCCTAAGAACCTCACCCCCAACACTCAGTTGTAATCTCATGGAAAGGCCTACATCTTATTCCTCTTGCCTCCAAGTAACCAGCCCAGAGTCAGGCACAGGCCGTCCATAAAATTCATGGAAGAAATGGAAAGTGCCGTCCCTGAAGGCACTATGTACGGGGAAGAAAGGACTTGGGAAGTGACAATAATCAAAGTAAGAGGTTCTCCAAGTTGTCCCATGATCTAAGAACCCAGAGACCAATCACTGTCCTATTGACCACCCTTCACCCAGAGGGGTGCCCTCAGACACCATAACAATGAGTACACAGGATGTGCTGCCTTCTCTGCGGACTGTGGAGAAAAATAGAAAAGGAAAACTCAGCCTCCACCCTAAGGGGCAGTGAAGCATGAGGAGAACACAGGCTGCCCACAGTAAAGATGGTGGCCATGCCCTGCAACAGACTCCGGGCCCATCGTCTACCTACATTCTCTCATTTGGGTCTCTCCGCATCAGAAAAAGACAACAGCAGCTCCATTTTGGGCCTAAGCACTTTGGAACAAAGACCCAGAGAGGGCTGTCTCATGAGTGGGAAGCCAAGATTCTCGACCTTTCCTAGATGCCAGGCCCACCACATGCTCATTCCCCAGGCTGCTCCCACATACCCCAGAGCCTGACCCCTTCGATTCCTGCTTCAGGCCTTTCGAGGTTCCAGTTACCACCTGAAAATCCACCTTCCCTTTATCAGTTCCTTTCCTACGGGGATGGCAGAGCTTACCTGATTTTGAGCCTCTAGAGTTCAGTGGTTTCTTGGTTGTACCTCATGGTGCTTCCTAACCACTCTGAACTGTTTGACTGGTGCTATTTACCCTGTGTGGCAGTTAATCCTCATTGTCCATAGGCAGGGTTAAGCATTCTAAAAGATACATACACATCTGGTTGTGTCTTTGTGTATATTCCCAGAGGTATTTAACTGAGAAAGGAAGACCTTGAATGTAGGTGGCACTATCTGATGGGCTGGGGTCCCAGGATGGAGGAAGGAATAGTAGGTGATGAGTGCCTGGATTCATCTCTCTGCTTCCTGACCACGTATGCAATGTGGACAGCCACCTGGTGTTCCTGCTGCCCTGCCTTCCACACCATGATGGACTGTGAACCTTTAAACTGTAAGACAAGAGAGTGAGGGGAAAAAACAATATGCCATGGGTGTTCTAGAAGCCTGCCTATCAATGTTCTTCAAACACTCATGGATAACGTGTCTTTGCCAGGTATCTGCTGGGGCCAGGTCATGTTCTTGCCAATGTGAAATCCCAAAGCATGTCACAGCTCATGCAGGAGCAGCTTGAAGTCAGCCATGTGGGGATGTACACTGCAGAAATGGATAATGCCTGCAAATTGAGGGTCATCGCCAACCAATGTTAATGGGCAAAATTGAGTGACACACAGCTGTTTTGGACTCTGGCTGCCCAAATCACTCTGTCCAGTTTTTCGTGTCATATAATACGCCCTGGTATGTCTGCATGCAATGAGCATATGTGGACACGGAACTTGTCAGAAGTCTAGGTGCTCAGTGAGAGGCAGCAGAAATCCAGACGGGGAATATTGATCTGAAATTAATCTTTAGCCTCATGCTGTCCCTCCAACCAGTACCTTCTGAGATCTGACCAGAGTCTATAAACAAGGTCACACTTGATTTATCTTTCTAAAGTTGTGGGAATTACCTGTGAGAGCCCAGCTGAACTCCAGGTCTGTACAGCACCAATGCCAGGACTCCCTCTACTCCATCACACTACAGAGTCATGACATCATACTTCCTGTCCTCAGTCCTAGATTACCCAACTTCTCCTGCTAGCCCGTGGCAGACAGGACAAGAGCAGCTGTGATGGACAGTGGTAGAGGGACAGCCAGACCCAGACGCTCTGCTGGATGGCTGGTGTAGTAATAAGGGCGGCGGGACTGCGTCCCCAGCCCCCCAGCCGCCCCCATGGCTAGCTTATGCCCGAAATAACAGCACACAAACTGTATTCATTTAATCACTGCTTGGCCCTTTAGCTCTAGCCCTTACTGGCTAATTCTGATAACCCGATCAACCCATCTCTAATAATCTGTGAGCACTGGTCTTACCGGGTAAGATTCAGCATGTCTGACCTGGCGGCTTGCTTCATTGCGTGCCTCTGCCCAGGAGCCGGGAGCATGGCCTCTCTCTGAGGTGTCTGCTCCTGAGAGGAGAGCTGTGGAGTCTGAGCTCACTTCCTGTTCCTCCCAGCGTTCTGTTCTGTTTACTCCTCCCACCTATCTTCTAACCAATAAAATGGGCCAAGGCAGTTCCTTTATTAGCCAATGACCTTCCTCCATCATTTCCCCTTTGTGTGTGGTTGCACACGCCTTTAATCCTAGTGCCTAGAAGGCAGAGACGAACAGTTCTCTGTGACTTCAAGGTGTCTTAGCATACACCTTTAATCCCAATGCCTGGGAGGCAGAGACAGGCGGATCTCTGAGAGTTCAAAGACAGCCTGGTCTACAGAGTTACTTCAGGTCAAAGATACAGAGAACCTATCTCAAAAAGCAAAGAGTTAAAAGTAAAAATACACAAAATAGAGGTTAAAACAAAGCTGTACAAAGATGGAAAATACACAGAGAATCTTGATACTGTATGCTATTATGCTCTCTTTAAATTATTTAAATGCTGAGGAAGGAGCAACAGATGCTAAACGATATTTATTTATAAATGCTGCTGAACTAATCCAACATAGATATTTTGATGCCTTGACTTTGAAATTTGGATCTAAGGACATGATGCTTTGGAAAGGAGTTTCTTATTTTGTTTTCACAGAGGATGAGACCCTGTTCATTTCTTCTATTCCGATTTGGTATGATGGACCACGCCCTCCTGAAGGGTTGCAGTGAACACCTTCAGAAAATTGCTTCGCTCAACTGCCAACTGAGCACACAGGTTATACCATGAAAGACCTAATTAACGACGCCCCCATTCAGCAGGAAGCAGTTTGAAGAGAAAAAACTGCGCCCATGTTCCCAAATATGGTTTATAAACGTCCTTTTACATTTAAAGGGGGATATGATATAGATATGAATAATTTACATTAGTATAGATTTTGCTTTATTGACAGAGATTTAAGGTCAATTTTGTTATATATATAAGTGTTTCTGATTTTGATTAAGGTATTGTGATTGTGTAGTTCATTTAAATATGTACTGTATAATTAAGAAATATAGGTTGTTAATGGATAATCATCGATAATAGTAAAGCTTGTAGTCATGATAGTTAGATTTTCTAGATATATAGAGATATATTTTAGATAGACATTCTTCATGTCTTTCAAAGATTACAGAATAGGACATTTAATGTTTTAATAACTGAGGACTTTTCATGACAATAAGACACTCTGCTCCTGGCAGCACCAATGTACTTCAAGAGGAAGATGGGCATCGAAGAGGCTCGTTATGGAGTTTGATAGCCATTTGGGCAAGAAACTGCTCTTGCCTGGACTATTGCATACACTGGACACAGAGAACCCACAGAGAGAGGACTACTGAACTTGCCTAAGGTGAGATGATCTTTCGGGGTTCCTGATTCATGAAAGAGTCTGCGAGACATTCTGCAGGACACAACAGATAGTGACTGAACTGACTTTGAATTTTCCTGCTTTATGGAAATGTCTGCTGGATACCATGGGCCTGAAGGCTGAAGATGGATGCCCCAACGGTACAGAGGAACTTTGAGTGACTATCTAGGCAGCGAGATGTCTCTGTCATTTCTAGAGTTTAAAAGTTGCTTTTTTCTTGTTTGCTTAGGTCATATTGTATCTTTCTGGAGTCTTTGATGGAGTTAAGAATAGTTAGTTATAGTTTTCCTTAGTTATGATAAAGATTATTTTAACTTTTACTTGATAACTGTTTTATGTAATTTTGCTATGTTAAAGCGTTTTTTTTTTGTTGTTGTTGTTTTGTTTAAACAGAAAAAGGGGAAATGATGGAGGAAGGTCATTGGCTAATAAAGGAACTGCCTTGGCCCATTTTATTGGTTAGAAGATAGGTGGGAGGAGTAAACAGAACAGAACGCTGGGAGGAACAGGAAGTGAGCTCAGACTCCACAGCTCTCCTCTCGGGAGCAGACACCTCAGAGAGAGGCCATGCTCCCGGCTCCTGGGCAGAGGCACGCGATGAAGCAAGCCGCCAGGTCAGACATGCTGAATCTTACCCGGTAAGACCAGTGCTCACAGATTATTAGAGATGGGTTGATCGGGTTATCAGAAATAGCCAGTAAGGGCTAGAGCTAAAGGGCCAAGCAGTGATTAAATGAATACAGTTTGTGTGTTGTTATTTCGGGCATAAGCCGAGCAGGCGGCTGGGGGGCTGGGAACGCAGTCCCGCCCCCCTTATTACTACAGGCTGGGAAGAGAGGATCCATCTGCAATACCCACTGCAACAGCAGTTCTGTGGATGAGCTGCAAGCTGATGTACGGATGGAGCCCTGGTCCTCAGCAAGAGGGGCAGCTGCCCTGCTGGCACCTGCCTGAGTATGCCATACAGCTGAGGCAGAATAGAGAGAAATCCCTTTCCTGCCACGGAAATAAATAATTAAAGCCAAAGTTTGCCAGGTTGGTGGAGAGAATACAGTTTATCCAAAGTCTCTCACAGAAGAGCACCCACGGGCACTCAGGCCCAGCACTACCCCGGCAAACATCACTGTGTTTCTCAGAAGCCAAATTCTGTACTGTGAGTATCTCGTTGCCACCTGGCCCCAAGGCTACAGAGGCTTGGGGACAGAGGAAGAGGCTGACTCACAGGAGAGCAGAACTACAACACACCAAGGTGGGTGGAGCAGGACAGTGCCACAAACAGGCAAGCTGTGAGCCAAGCAAAATGAACTAGAGCCCAGGACGGAAAAGGAGCTGAGTGTTTAGCCTCCATCATTCTGGCAAGAAAAAGGTGTGCTCTGGAGCTGCTGCCAATTTCTATGGTGTAAATACTCAATGACCATTTTAAAGGTACCAACAATCCAACAAACATTCAGAAAATTGCCTAAGTTATCAGCATTAGCATGAGCAAGCTTAGATGATGCCTGGAAAAGACCCTAGTCCATGGTGAGCCTGGATATTGAGTATGGTGTTGTGGGAACTCATTCAGCCTTTAAGGTACCAGCCCACTTTGGGCATGGTCCCATGTATTATAAGTGCAGATGAAAAGCATGCACAACCCCTTTTTTCTGCTGGATTTGGTTCCCAGTTCCCAGCACATGCAGAGAACTGTGGATCATTACTCTTACTTTGAGTTTATTCCCAAATAAATAAACCTTTGTTATACTCCAAAAAAAGGGAATAGATTGGATGTGATAATAAGTAGATTAGTGTATCTACTTGTGAGCTATTAGTTATAGACAATTTACATTGTTATAGGTTCTTGTGTATTGATACAAATTCAAACTATAAATTTGTTATGCTACTATTTGTTTACAATATTTGTTCACCAATGCAAAGTTATTTTGTTTCTGCTTCTGCTTAAGATATTTTGTATATTGATGCAAATTTAAAATATGTTTATCATATTTCACTACAAATTTCTAGCACTGATCAAGATACTTATAGATATTTTTTACATTTTGAGGTCATTGTCCTCATTTGTTGAACATTTGTTTAAGGATTGTTTAATTTTTTAAGGATTGTTTAATTTTTTAGCTTTAAAGCTTTAGTCTTTAAGTTATATAAGTATTAAGAATTATAGGTCAATAGTCACCCATATTTGTCATACTTATAGTTAGACTAATCAGGTTCTTTAGATACATAGAGATTGTATTCCACATGGATAGGTACTCTTCAAACACTTCAAAGAACTGTAGAACATGGCATTTAAGTAACTCAGGATTCTGTTGATAGGAGACACAATTGATGTTGGCAGCATCCATCTATTCCTGAGAGAATGTTGGGCATTGAAGACACTCCACTTGGAGCTTGTTTTCTTCTTGGCAAAACTTACCTTTGGGTAAAGAACTGCCCCTGCCTCAACCACTGACAAAATACATGATGTCCAGACTGGACAAACAGGATACAAACAAAAACAACTGACGAACTTTGCCAAAACAGGGTAAGACAATTTTTCAAATTTTCCTGCCTCTGAAAATGGTCTGTCAGATACTTTAGTCCCTAGCCAAAGCTAGTTGGCCCAACATTGCAAATGAGACTTTGGGCGATTGCCCAGGTAGCCAGTTGTCTCTGTCATTTCTTGCACCTTTGGGAAATTGCTTGATTGCACTTCCTATTTTACTCAGGTAATATTTCCCTTCTCAGGTCTTTGCTGTGACTGAAGATTAGATAGTCATAGGTACTTTTCTCTCATGACTTAGCCAAGACATTTTTAATATAAGACTTAGAATTTTTAAGATAGGATAACTGTTGAAATATTTAGCATATGTTTCTTGTCTGATGTTGTTCATGCTGGTTGTAATTCTAATTTTTATGTATTATGTATTTTTATGTATTTTTGCTTCTTCTTTTCCCTGAAAAATACTCCATGTTTGTTTTTATTGTATATAGTTTTGCATTAGGCTTAGAACCCTCTTATTGACAACATAAGGGGATCAAGGGGATTCGTATTGGAAAGGAAGAAGTTAAGCTTTCGTTATTCGCAGATGATATGATAGTATACATAAGAGACACCAAAAACTCTACCAAAGAACTCCTACAGCTGATAAACACCTTTAGTAATGTGGCAGGATAAAAGATCAACTCCAAAAAATCAGTGGCCTTCCTATACACTAAGGATAAGGAAACAGAGAGGGAAATCAGAGAAGCATCACCTTTCACGATAGCCACAAATAACATAAAATATCTTGGGGTAACTCTGACCAAGGAAGTGAAAGATTTATATGACAAGAACTTTAAGTTTTTGAAGAAAGAAATTGAAGCGGACACCAGAAAATGGAGGGATCTCCCCTGCTCTTGGATTGGGAGGATCAACATAGTAAAGATGGCAATTCTACCAAAAGCAATCTATAGATTCAATGCAATCCCCATCAAACTCCCATCAAAATTCTTCACAGATCTGGAGAAGACAATAATCAACTTTATATGGAAAAACAAAAAACCCAAGAGAGCCAAAACAATCTTATACAATAAAGGAACTTCTGGAGGTATTAACATCCCTGACTTCAAACTCTATTACAGAGCTACAGTATTGAAAACAGCTTGGTATTGGCATAAAAACAGAGAAGTCGACCAATGGAATCGAATAGAAGACCCTGACATTAATGCACAAACATATGAACACCTGATTTTCGATAAAGGAGCTAAAAGTATACAATGGAAAAAAGAGAGCATTCTTCAACAAATTGTTGTGGCAAAATTGGATGTCAACCTGTAGAAGAATGAAAATAGATCCATATCTATCACCATGCACAAAACTCAAGTCCAAATGGATTAAAGACCTCAATATCAGTCTGAACACACTGAACCTGATAGAAGAGAAAGTGGGAAGTACTCTACAACACATGGGCACAGGAGACCACTTCCTACGTATAACCACAGCAGCACAGACATTAAGGGCCTCATTGAATAAATAGGACCTCCTGAGACTGAGAAGCTTCTGTAAAGCAAAGGACACTGTCACTAAGACACAAAGGCAACCCACTGACTGGGAGAAGTTCTTCACCAACCCCGCAACTGACAAAGGTCTGATCTCCAAAATATATAAAGAACTCAAGAAACTAGACAGTAAAAGGCTAATCAACTCAATTATAAAATGGGGCACTGAGCTGAACAGAGAATTCTCAACAGAAGAAGTTCAAATGGCCAAAAGACACTTAAGGTCATGCTCAACTTCCTTAGTGATCAGGGAAATGCAAATCAAGACAACTTTAAGATACCATCTTACACCTGTCAGAATGGCTAAAATAAAAAACACCAATGATAGCCTTTGCTGGAGAGGTTGTGGAGAAAAGGGTACACTCATCCATTGCTGGTGGGAATGCAAACTTGTGCAACCACTTTGGAAAGCAGTGTGGCGGTTTCTCAGGAAATTCAGGATCAACCTACCCCTGGACCCAGCAATACCACTCTTGGGAATATACCCAAGAGAGGCCTTATCATACAACAAAAGTATATATTCTACTATGTTCATAGCAGCATTGTTTGTAATAGCCAGAACCTGGAAACAACCTAGATGCCCTTCAATGGAAGAATGGATGAAGAAAGTATGGAATATATACATATTAGAGTACTACTCAGCAGTAAAAAACAATGACTTCTTGAATTTTGCATACAAATGGATGGAAATAGAAAACACTATCCTGAGTGAGGTAAGCCAGACCCAAAAAGAGGAACATGGGATGTACTCACTCATATTTGGTTTCTAGCCATGAACAAAGGACATTGAGCCTATAATTAGTGATCCTAGAGATGCTAAATAAGGAGAACCCAAAGAAAAACATATAGGCATCCTCCTGAATATTAACCTTCATCAGGCGATGAAAGGAGACAGAGACAGAGATCCACACTGGAGCACTGGACTGAAATCTCAACGTCCAAATCAGGAGCAGAAGGAGAGAGAGCACGAGCATGGAACTCAGGACCGTGAGGGGTGCACCCACACACTGAGACAATGGGGATGTTCTATCGGGAACTCACCAAAGCCAGCTGGCCTGGGTCTGAAAAAACCTGGAATAAAACCGGACTCGCTGAACATAGTGGACAATGAGGACTACTGAGAACTCAAGAACAATGGCAATGGGTTTTTGATCCTACTGCACGTACTGGCTTTGTGGGAGCCTAGGCAGTTTGGATGCTCACTTTACTAGACCTGGATGGAGGTGGGAGGTCCTTGGACTTCCCACAGGGCAGGGAACCCTGATAGCTCTTTGGGCTGACGAGGGAGGGGGCTTGATTCGGGGAGGGGAGGGAAATGGGAGGTGGTGGTGGGGAAGAGACAGAAATATTTAATAAATAAATAAACAAAAAAAAGAACCCTCTTATTTAGACAAAAGGGGGAGGTATTGTGGAAACTCCTTCAGCCATTAACCTTTAAGATGCCAGCCCACTTTGGGTATGGTCTTATGTACTATAAGTGCAGACAAAAAGCATGCATGGATGCTTTTTTCTGCTGGACTCAGTTCCCAGTCCCCAGTGCATGCAGAAGACTATGCATCACTACTCTTACTGTGAGTTTATCCCCAAATAAATAAACCTTTGTTATACTGCATTCTGGGCCATTGTGGAACTCTTTGATACTATTACAGTGTAGAAGTAAGTGCTATAGTAGATCTGCTAAGTTAGTAGCAATGGCCAAGAGCATAGCCCTTACCTGGATAGAGTTTGGGATTCCACATTCCAATAGCTGTCCAGAAGTCCTTATCCACCCAGATCCTTCTGTATCCTTACCTGCCCTGGGGTCCCTGTCTTCAGTTCCATCACTTCTATGTCTGCTGTGTTAACCCCTTTTTGGTGTCTTGGTGCTCTGGACACCATAACACCCCTCCATACTGAACACTTAATCCTAACTATCAACTTGACAAAATACAGAATCACCTAGAAAACAAAGTTCTAGGTGTCTCTCCAAGGATGTTTCTAGATTAGGATAACTGAGATGCAAAGATCCACTCTGAATGTGGTTGGCACTTTTCTATGCACTAGGGTCCAAGACTGAATGAAAAGGAGAAAGTCAGCTGACATTCCTCTAGCTGATTCCTGACTGTGGCTGCATGTGACCACCTACCTGTCACTCTTACTGTGACAGCGCTGCCATGATGTGCTGTAATACAGGAGTGGTGCACTAAAACAAACACTCTCTTTCTTCCTTAAGTTGCCAGGAATTTTGTCACATCAACAAGTAACTAATACGCCATAGACATCTACCCTCAGCCTCAGACCATCCACTGACTCCCTTCCTGCTGTGGAAAAATCCTTCTGAAAATGTGTTGCTTTCATTGTTGATAAGAAGTTGATTGGCCAATAGCTAGGCAGGATTTTGGGGACAGAGGGAACACTGGAAAGGAAGGGGTCGAGTCTCAGAAGAGTTGAAAGGAGACACCATGAGACACAGAGTGAACAGGATGAGAAGTACATACATGAGGTAAAGGAACCTCAGGGCAGTGCCTAGATTAATAGAAATAGGTTAATTTAAGCTATAAGATCTAGCAAAAAATGAGCCTCAGCTATTGGCTGAGCATTTGTGATTAATATTAAGCCTCTGTGTGGTTATTTGGGATTGGCTGCTGGGACACAACTATATATGGCACCCAAACATCTGGCACCCACATCTACATAAGACTTGAGAACACTTTTAAAAAGGTTCTAAACACACTAAAACAGAGCCAATGCACCTTCCTAATCTTATGTCTCTCATGCAGAACAAAGATGCATCTCCCAGTCACAGTCTACGGAGTTAAACTGCCAGGGCAAGTGCCACCAGAGTGGCCATGAGTTAAGTCACATGAAGGGTTTAAGTTTGGCTCATGCAGATAGAAAAGATTACAGATATCCAGAAGGTGAAAAAAAAACCCTCTAAATGGGTTTCACTGTGTTTAAAAATGTACAAAGACTTGGGAGAGAAAAGAGAAATTATATAGACAGTCATAAAAAAATTATTTAAAAATAATGGAGTCTTTAAAGAAAAATAATATATAGGGGAAGGCCACACATAGTTGAAAAATAATGGGGAGTCTGGATCCTGTATGTTACTGTGTTGTCTTTGAATTTTTTGATTGATGATGAAGGAACAACAGCTGCTAAGACACACTAAATTATAAAAACTGCTGGATTAAAACAACCTATATAATTTTAAAATGTCTTGACTTCAAAATGGAAGTCAAAAGGTATGATACTTTGGGGGAGAGGTTATGCTTTTATTTCCACAGGAAGTGCTGCGGATCCATTCCAGGTTGATAAGGGTCAGGTTTGATAGAGGAAGATGTCCTTAAAACCCTGACTACAGACATAAACAAATAACCCTAGAAGAGCTGTAAAAACACATGATGCATGGATTACCTGCTCAAGAATAAAACAATAAAATTATCTTTGGCTGATCTATATACAATGCACAGTCTATACTTTTATCAATGCAGATATGTATGTTACCTTTAAAAGTTTATATATTTCCAGAGCAAGGGGATCAGACAGCAATAAAAATGGATAGTCCAGGTAACCCAGCATCCAAAACAAAGTCAAAGCTGCTGGTTGACATGAACCAGCCTCATAGACTACTCCAGCCAAAGCTGAACAATTATCCTGATTTCTCAAGGTTCCCCCAAAGATGCCAGTGTCCCCAGACAACAGGAAGCAGTGTAGAAAAAAATAATAACACCCACATTGACAAAAGATGGGTTATGGATGTTTGTCATCATTTAAGAGGAGTTGGTTACAAGTGGTTACTGGTCATAGTCAGAAGAAAAGCTAGGCAAATGAGTTAAATTCAATGATGTCTTTCTAAAGTAAAAGGGAAACATGATATAGAATTGATGAGATAAAAGGGTAGATTGTTGGATCTACTTTAGTTCAAAACACAACTAGTAACCTCATAATAATTCACATTGGTTTTGATTTTGGTTTATTGACACAAATTTAAAGTTAATTTTGTTATACTGTATGCATGTTCTACTCTTGTTTGGGGTATTGTATAATACTTCAAATGCTCATTTAAAAATGTAATGTATAATTAAGAAATACAGATTAATAGTCATCTATAATAGTCAAACTGATAATCATATAAGGTATGTTTTCAAAGTCATACATAGAGATATTTAGATAGATGGTCTTCTTCAAACACTTGATCTATAGAATATGGTATTTAATATGTTTACTATCCTAAGGCTTTTCATAACAATGAGACATATCTGTTCCTGGCAGCACCAATCTACTTCAAAAAAAGATGATGGGCATTGAAGAAACTGCATATATAGTTTTTCTTTATGACAAAAGCTAACCATTTGGATCAAAAACTGCCCTTGCCTCAATTGCTGACAGTATACTGTCCAAACTGGACCAGCAAGATGCAAAATATATGACTGTCAATCATTGCCAAGACAAGGTAAGACAGTCCTTTAAATTCCCTGCTTATCCAAAAAGCCTGTCAGATATACTAGACCTGTGTGCCAAAGACGGATGCTCCAATGTTGCAGAAGAACTTTATGTGAGTGTTCAGGCAGTCAGATGTCTCTGTCATTAAGTAATATTATACTATTCTGGGGTCTTTGATAGAGTTAAAGACTAAATAATTAGGCTTAAAGTTTTCCTTAGTCATGATAAAAAGGTAAATAAGACATAAAACTTTAGACTCGTGAAGATAAGATAAATAATAGAATATTTTCTCTAAATTTGCCAAATACAAATGGATTGGATATTATAACTGCAATTATTACCTGATAACTGTTTTTATTGAAAATAGTTTTATTGTGTTAAAATTAAACCTTCATTTTTATTTAGACAAAAAGGGGAAGGTGCTGTGGAATAATCCTTCTGTATAGTGTGAAAATGTGCTACTCTCATTGTTTATAAAAAAAAAAAACTAATTGGCCAATAGCTAAGCAGGATTTTCAGGGAAAAGAGGCAGAGTCTGGGTAGTCAGGAGCCAGACTCAGAAGAAGCAACATGGGAAGGAAGTTCATAGATGCAGCATATAGATGAATGGAAATGGGCTAATTTAAGTGTAAGAGCTGTCTGGAGACAAGCCTAAACTATTGGCCGAGCATTTGTAATTAAATCTCTTGTGGCTATTTGGGAACAACTTCCAGGACACAGAAAAAACTCCACCTATACCTTCCCCCCCCCAGAGAGTGAACATGCCTTGCTATAATCTCTTGATCCTTCACTCTCAAGAACCCATTTTCCCTTCATATTCAAAGGCACCAGTGCTCATCTCTCAGACACACACATACACATACACACACGTACACATACACACATACACAAACACACATACACACATATACACACACAAACACACGCACATGCACACACACACACACACACACACACACACACACAAACTTACTTCTCTGCCCCTTGGCTCCTGTCCAAGCCTCCCAGAAAGCTGGAAGAAGATGCTATTGAAGACTTTATGCACATATGGCCTCATCATACTTCATTCTAAGGACCAAATAGTAAAACATACAAGCAGATACAGGCATGCAGTACAGATGATGGCAGCCACCCAAGTCCTTCCGGAAGGAATGGCAGTCAAGACGCTAAAGATAGTCGGCCTTTTAGCTCGGAAGGGCTTCCAATTGCCTGGTAGTGATGTGACGGAGAGCAGAGGTTTCAGAGTGGGGAGAAACTACTTGAGCTGAGAATGAGGGGAAACGGAAAGGGCTGGAGCCCATGGCTGGGGCATGCTGGGAAAAACAAATTCTTTGGAAGTGTCTATTAAAACTCCTTTAGGAAACTGTTCTTGGAACTCTGGAAACATTTGAGCAGGTGACAATGAAGTCTGCAGTGTTAGGCCCCTGTAGTGTCTCCCGGGAAGCCCTCAGCAAGTGCCCACAGCTCACTAATGCATTAGTATGAGGGACTGGCGGGAGGGGATGCTCAGAGAGAAAAACAAGGGGACAGCTGACATCTGGGTTACCCCAGCTACAGCAGGGAGGAATGACAAGTGAATTCAGCAAAAATGTTTTATTTCCACATCTATTGTCAAGCCTAATTATTGGTTGAAATTAGAGGTTCTGCCCCAATCATGGCCATGAATAAATAAAGATATGTTTGAATTTCCGCAGATGTTATTGAATTTCACGTATCTTTCCTTTCTGGGGATGAAAAGAAAGATGCAGCTAGCCCTCACACTCACTGACATCTACGTTTAAGGGAGATAAAGCACCTGACTGCGTGCATGGAAGCCAGCCTTCTGATCTCGTCCGGATGCCTCCATCCATCAGACCCCACAGCCGACTGAATAAAATCAAGACAATCTGCGTCCCGAGGTTTCCTCCAGGCTGTGGAAGATGCATACTGGCATCGCACCCGAGCCCAGCAAGATAATGGCAGGCTCCGCAACGTTTTCTTCCACACGCTCCACGTGTGCGGTCCTCACATAGTCGATCATTGAATCAGATAGGCCGGGAGCCAGCTCAGGGCCCCAGAACACAAGAGCCAGTGAGAGGAATACAAAGATGAGGAAGACACAGCATCCACCTTGAGGAACCCGCGACCTCACGTGCATCTGCACCTGGAAGATTCTCCAGTCGCCCCCGAGGTCCGTATGGTCTGCGTGACTGGGGGAAAACAAGCGGCAAATGAGACTTGTATTGAGCAGTATCAACTTTTTGTGATCATTATCCCTTGTCAATAAAACACAAGTGTTCACTTAGCTTCTACTTTGCATGAAACGATAGCAGTGAGGTAGACATGGTTTAAATTATGTGGAAAGCCAAGCTTGGCCGCTCATGCCTATAACCCAGCACTCCAGGGTTGGAAAATGATGGGTACAAGGTCATCTTTGACTACATCACCAAGTTCTGGGCCAGCAGAGCCACATAAGACCCTGTCTGGAAGCGACACATAATAGCAAGTTCATAAAGATAAAGCACCTAGTGTGTATACAAACACCACGCAAAGGACGTGAGCATCTGTGGATGCTGGTGAGGGGACTGGACTCTCTGTCCTACCGACACCGAGTGACAGCTAATGTTGTCATCTCCGTTGAGAGTGAGGACGTTTTCACCCAGTTCCATTTCCTAGAAGTCACCCTAAGGGTCTTCTTGACAGAAGCAACGCCCTCCACCCAGTCCTGACTCTCCTCTGCCTCCCTCCCACTCAGTCTCTGCTTAGCCTGAAGCCTGGCCTGCCTCCTGCCAGTGTGCTGGCCTCCACAATTTGAGAAGAAATCTAGAGGCCCCATACTGTCTCCTGCCTCCCCTTCTCCTTCTGGGCATGCACACCAGGCTGACTGCCTAGCATGGTGGCTCTCGGTAGCACTGGGAGCTAGCCATGGGTTCTGATGACAAAATTGCTTTCAAAATCACTTACAGTCGCTTGATAGAACCAGACTCTCAAGGGCATCCTGAGACAGCTTATTCTGTACTGTGCCAAATTTACCAATGCCTACTGACCCACACACCAAAACGGATACACTTCTCATGGACAAACATGGCAGAGACAGGATTCCAAAGAACCACACTACACATGAAATCAGAAGGGGTGACTATGAGGACCAGCAAGAGGTAGCAGGGGTGGGGGGAAGGGCAAAGGGAGACAGATGATAAGAGCAAAACACTGCGTGCATGTGCATATGTGTGTGCGTGAGCATGTGTGTGTCTGCCTGATTGTGTGTGCAAATGCCATAAAGAAACCCATTGCTTTGGAGAATAATTTACTATAAGTAACAGTGAGGGGTCCCGGGGCCCATCTTCCTGCCTCTGACCTTTTTAAAGGAGAGATCGGGATCTGTCTTGTCATAGTGGCCCTGAGTAGAATTATTAACATGAATTTAGCTTTGTATCTTAGACAAGAATGGAAAGGAAAATACTGCAACAGTTACCGAGACTAAAGCACTTTGTCATGGACACATAAGGTGTGGACTTGGTGGCAGGCACTGTGCTGGGGTATGTCACTTCATCAGAATGGCAGTATGCAGTAAGCCTGATGATGATACTACCTGAATCGCAGACTGGAAACCTGAGGCACAGAGAGAGAAGAGCCAGAGACGCTTGGCGAGAAGCCCCAGATCCCTGCGCTGTGGGTACCCCGCTTTTTACTACTCATTTTGCACCGGCGTGGCTCGACAGGCTGGTGGCATCTGCTGCATTGATCAAGGTATGCAGGAGCTGGTTTCTGCAATGTCTGGCGCTGTGCAAGAATGTCCTCCCATCTCCTCTGCCTGCTCAATTCCTTCATCAGGGTGTGACGTGTCCCTCTGAGAGAGGACTCAGCCACGGTGAGCATCCACCCCAGAACTATGTTCTCATCCCACACCTCACTCACTCTTTTTTTTTTTTTTTTTTTGGTTTTTCGAGACAGGGTTTCTCTTGTGTTTGGCTCTGGTTTGCTACCTGTGTTTGCTGTGTGCCAAGTGAGACTCTATATGAGGCTTGTGAGCTGGCCAGGTGTTTGCCATTCCTGGCTCTTTATTAAACTTGGATTGTAAACAAATGGTGCTCAATAGATGCACACAAAAAGACTGAATCTACACATGACTTCAAATTCCATTGACTTTAGGAGCTAATAAAGAAGAAAGGCCAGAGACAACTGGAAGAAGAAGAATTGACCTGTAAAATGGTATGTTGGTATCCCCCAAAAAGTGCACCCAACCCTTCAACCTCAGTGTCTGTGCCATGCAGAATCATGCTCACACACCACACCCTAGTGTTTCTATTCTGGTACATGCTGCATTTGGTTGTAGAAGATGAACCAAAGGCAATGCAGCGCTACCCTGAGCCTGTCATTACCAGAGAGACAAGATGTGCTAGCTTAAAGCAAATGACGGTCTTAACCTCCCCCAAATGCTAGGTGCACAGATTCTTTGCAAAGTACTATTTGTATCTAGAAAATTCCAGCCTAGTGAGAAAGCAGATGGGTGGAAGAAACGAATAGTGAAGACCAGCCTAAGGCAGAGCTGACAGACGTGCTCTCCAGCGTGCTCTAAACCCAGAAGTGCTCCTCCAGCCCTTACGAGCAGAGCGGTACCAACCAGAGTTCTCCAAATAACGAACTCTTAGCCCGATGATTGTCGCCATCGTTTACCATATTTTCCGTCCAAAAGCTCCTCTCACTGCTGCATGACGAGCGGCTTTTATAGCCGGGGATGAGTGTCCACCCTTTCAATTTTCACTGGTGCATCTGCTTCGCTATTTCCCTACAGCAGGTTGTATTACAGCGGAAGGATTAACGAGGGAACGGACGCAAACATTTTTATTTCAAATAGCTGCTTTCAGACAAGATCTGGAGAACAGCATCAAGCCATATGATTGTAAAAGAAAAAAATCCTCACCATCCAACTCTTGGGCATGTTGCCATTGTTTGTGAATAGCATGTAAATACAAACAACTTAACTAGGGTGGGGGGGGGGAGATGTACATTTTTCATTTGTGTCTAGCTAATCATTTTTTTTATTATTAATTTGGTCTCTTTTATTTCACATAAATGTCATCTCAAGCACCAAACATCAACAAATAAGATCGTTTATCTTGCCGGGGAAAGCAAAACACTGCATTGCCATTCAGAGAGGCAGCTGACGTCCCCGCTGCACTACTAATAAAGACGGCCTTCAGAACAAAAAATAATCATTTTCTATTACTTTCCACCAGGCCTCGTCCATAAACGCAGGGCCCCGCTGGTAATTGCCTTCAGTGAAGAAGCGGGCTCCGGCTAGAACAATTTCCTAGGATGGAAAACCAAAGAACACCCCAGATCGAGGGGTGAGCTGGGGTGCCTCTCTCTGTCTGCTGCTCTGAAGCAGTGGTGGGAGACTAGAAGAAGGGAGATGCTGTTTTCCTTAGATTCCCGTTTTTCTTTTCTTGGTCTGAGTAGAAAGGCAAGGAGGACATGGTAGATATAAAGGAAGAGAAGCCACAGCAGACTGAGCGGTAGCCCAGCCGCCCTGAGGCTGGTCCAGCAGCTGCTGCGCCCAGGCTCGGACACACACAACGGAAGCATCTCTGCACACGTGCATGTGAACCTCCTGCCACAGGCAGGGAGGGAGGCTGCATGGCTGCGCTGATGAATCCAGAGCAAACCCGCAGACTCCACGCTTCCCAGTCGCCGAAGCATTTGGCTCGCCTGCCCGTGCCGCCTGCTCTGCCAAGCGAGGCGCTGACTCCACAGGAGAACCGTCCTGTCGATCTCTGCAGGAACATAAGACCTTTTTTTCCAAGTAAAATGTTCCCCAACTCTGCAAGGGAGGTTGGCAGTACATCTCCAACTCTGGCCTGTCTTTTTAATACGCTTACAATAGCTCAGTTGGACCGAGACCAGCTGTTGGGACATTACCATTTGTAAATGCTTAAAACAGCAAACTCCTTGTTTTCTTGGCAATGGTGACTGGGGGGGGGGGGGGAGAAAGAAAAGAAAAGAAAGAAAGAAGGCTAGCTCCAGCCACTTCCATTCAAGCCTTAAGAACCATTGCCTACCAGCTTTGGCACTCGGTGGCCATTGTTTGCGGGGCTCCCTTCAAGTTTCCCATCACCCCACTCTTCCTCCATTCACCCCGTGACCTGAGCAGAGCTCCACAGAGGGCTGCAGTCACCTGGGTCCTCGCGGAGTTCACACCGTCTTCATCTGAAAGGCCATGAGGTGCTCTCTATTAAGGCTTTCTCTGATCCACTTAGTACCTGCTCAGGATGGCGGTTACTCAGTGTTTCAGGAGGGGGACCACATGAGACCTTCCAGAATGACCCACAACCTTTCCTGGTTTTGAATGCATGCAGTATGGATAAGGCGAGGACTCAGGGCAGGTAGCAGAGACTAACACCAGCAAATCCCGCCGCATGAGGCCATTCTGTAGAAAGGCTCCCTTTCCGGCTCTACCTCTCATCTGGGTGAAGACCTCCACAAGCCATCTGTAGGAAAGTCCCCAAGTCATCTCAAGGCTACTCAAAATAAATGGGGGATTTCCTGGAGAATGAGTGAAGTTCTTCCCTGCCTTGCTGCTTCCCTGCCGGGTAGTCGCTGTTGGCAAGGCCACGTGCCCATCCACCGTGGGCACTCCACATGCCTCTAGCCCAGCAGCCCTGGAGAACAGGCGCTGACAGGCCCAGCACCACCACAGCGGGGACAATGGGTTTCACGTGCCATGGCCCGCTCTCATGGCCTTCTGTTCGATGGCCTCCCCCACCAAGGGCAGTGGTGGCTGCATCTGTCCTTGCTCCTTTAGTGGGGTTTCTGGGCATGAGATAGCACGGTCTGTCTGTGTCACACACACTCTTGGAGATGAGTAAATTCAAGTAGCCAAATGTCTCGGCAGGGTTGAAATCCCACACAGAAGCTCCGAGAGCAAGAATGGTGCCCAAAATTGGGTCCGGGAGGACGAGCACTTTGTGAGGGGATTGTGCAACCTGGCCTGAGATTAGAAAGCTCCCCCCTCATCTGATGGCCGTATGATGTGGTTGATTCCTTATGTGGAAGACAGGAGTGTAAAACTAACTATCTGCAGACAGCCAGAAAGCTGGGCTGCTGGCTAAGGAGCAGGGCACAGCGGAAGGAACAAAAGACAATGCGCCAGGGCCCTGCCACTGGCCGGCTCAGCCACCAGAAATACCCGGACCTGCCCCGTGGTCTAAACTGTCTCCTCTGTTCAGGCCCAGGCATTCAGTTGGAAAGTCATCCGTGTTGATGTGTTCGAGAACCACATTGTTTTCTTCCTGATTCAATCTCCAGACATCAATTATCCCCTTCTCTGAGATGCTCAGTGCGCAGGAGCTCGGACAGGAACTAGATGTTTCATTTCAAAACTAAAGTCTGTCTCTACACTTGGTAATCAGATGAATCCAAAGAAGCCTATATTCATCTTTTCCGGGGAAAACAAACAAACAGAGAGTATGGAGTCCTTTAAAGGAAGCTTTTGATTCCCAGACCAGAAACAATACCTGGCACCTAGTGGGCTCCCCACACGGTGGGCTCAGCACATAGGGGGCTCCCCACACTGTGGGCTCATTACTGATCACAGTCATTAAATGGAACCAATTTCACGGACAAAGTGGGGTTCCTGAGAAGGCAGAGGAGGTGACTTAGAGCACCAAGGTCACCTGAACAGAGCACTCTGAGATTGCATCTCAGGGTGGGAGTTTCATAAAGTGCTTCCGGCTGCATCTACTTTAGATCATAAATGGAAAACTGAACTCTAAGGTCTCTGCTAACCTTGGCAGTGGAATTATTACTACTGAGCCAGACAAGGCCCAAAGATTCATCCAGAAGAAGCGAGGATGAGGGCTGGAACGGGGATGGAGAAATTCGTCAGCCACTGGTGGTTTTCATTCTCGTCTAGTATTTTCCTCCTTGGGTAAAGCTCCTTCCGCTGGGTCCCACCTGTCCACATACTGTCCTCAGATTTGCACAAAGGGCGCTCTGGTGTCGACACAAATAACAGGATAGTGCGAGAAAATGTGGCCGCGCGGAGCTCTGATCTCTAGGGAAGCAAATGAACAAAGAGGAAGGAGAAAAAGCTCATGACTTAACTTGTCTATGGTGATGATTTTAAAGGCAATCAGAGCAGGTAGGGACAACCAACAACAGAGAACATCGGCTGCCCCACTGCCCTTAGGAAGCAGAAGTGAGGTGACAAGCCAGGCCAAGTGGCTCAGTCCTCACACGTGGCAATGATAAGGCCTCAGCCCCTAGGAACCACCAAGGCGGTCCGAGAGGGTTGGCCCCACTGAGTTCTGAGTCCCACCAAGAACCCAACAGCTGCCAACCTTGCTAAAAGAGGCCATGGGATCACACCATCCAGTCCAGCCCTCAGTGTCGACCTCAGGACAGTCACCAGAACAGAGCCAGCGGCCACCGGGAGCCCTTAAGGAAGGCGCACAGACCAGGGGACAGACATGCAGATTGGTAACTGGGGCCACAATCCGAATGCCAGCAGCCCCGTACAGAAGCACCTTGTCTGGCTGAAATGGCCACAGTCGGGCTCAGCTGCCATGCGCAGCAGCCTGCACGGCTGTCCATCCCGCACAGAGCCCTCTGCAGCGTCTGAGGATAAGTCACCTCAGGTGCCTGAACTGCCTGCAGTGTCTGAAGGCGAGTCACCTCAGGCGCTTGAACTGCAGAGGTTTATTGTAGCGTTTGTCTATGACAAAGTCTCAGTGCGCAGTCCTGGCCTCAGTGGAGTCCTCCTGCCTCAGCTGGGACCACAGGCATGGTCTACCACACCGAGCCACCATCTTCTTATCAGCTTTGAGACGCTAGGCAGTAAGTACCAGGCCTAACAGTAGAAGACACGCGTAACCCTACTCAGCCAAGTCGTAAGGACTACACTACTGTGTTCTTGATTTTGTCTACAAAATCCTTCACCAGGCCCGTGTGACCAAGTCATATGATCTAGTCACTGAAGGCAGTATGCTGTGATGGCTAAGAGGATGGACAGATGGGCACAGTCATCAGACCGCCGGGGCTTAAACATCTGATTTTGTCACTCAGCCGCTGTGCAGCCCCAGGGAAGTATCTCAGCCTCTCTATGCCTCTGCTTCCTCAACCACAAAATGAAAACAAGGAGATTCCCCAGTTTCCATGTGCTGAGGGGAGGATGCCCAGCTCCTCTAAATCCAACAGCTCCTTTCCTGAGTCCTCCTCTCTCACCAGCCCCACCTACAACAGCTGAAACACACACACATGCATAAGCACACACACATGCATAAGCACACACACACATGCATAAGCACACACACACATGCATAAGCACACACACACGTGCATAAGCACACACACGTGCATAAGCACACACACATGCATAAGCACACACACACATGCATAAGCACACACACATGTGCATAAGCGCACACACACACACACACACACACACACACACACGAGACCAGGGCTCAGCAGGACGCCTTATCCGGTGTCTCTTTTCTGCTGCTGGTATAGAGCCGTTGAGGTTGGGCAACTTATAAAGAATAGAAGTTTCGGGGCTGGAGAGAAGGCTCAGAGGTTAAGAGCCTTGGCTGCTCCTCTAGAGGACATGCGTTCAATTCCCAGCGACCACATGGTGGCTCACAACCATCTGTAATGAGATCTGGTGCCCTCTTCTGGCCTGCAGGCAGACATGCAAACAGAACAGTGTATGCATAATAAATAAAACAAATCTTTAAAACAAAAAAGAATAGATGATTCCTGTAGCTCACCATCTGAGAAGTTTGGTCTGATCATGTGACCCTGGCATCTTAGCTTTTCCATGGAGACTCAGGCTGCTTCACCCACCGAAAGCAGGCACGGGCACATGAGGGAAAGAAAGTACAGCCTTGCTGCGTATCAACCTGTTCCCTGAAGGCAGCAAAGCAATTCTGAGAAAATGAGCCCAGTCCTCTGAGAAGACATTAATCCCTCTTAACCACATCACCTCTTAAAGGCTGGTCCTCCCAACACAACTGCCTCCATGGTGAGTTGGCAGGGTAGGGGAGCAGGTTCAAACTCTAACACCAGGGTGGCCAAAAGGGGTGGGGCTTATTCCACAGAAAGAAACCTGACCGTCCCCAAGTGCTGACCTACAAGAGACATACCACACGTCCAGAACAGCAATTTAATTGCTTTGATCAGTGTCCGGAGGTTACAAAAGCAAAGCCCAGCCTCCACCAGGCTGCCTTCCGCTCCATCTCCCACCTGCCTTCCAGGAAGGAGCACAGCCCCAAGCCTGGATACTGCAGAGACAGGCCTCCCAGAAGGAACTGGCTGTGCCCAGTCATCATACACAGCAGAGAAAGGCCTGTGATGGCCGAACTCTGACAGAAAGTGATCAAACTTAAACCTTAGGAATGACCTTGGCAGCCTCGAAGGCCATCAGCAAGGCTTCCTGCCCTCCGACCCTGTTCTGCTGAGGCACTGGAAAGGGCAGGGCTTTATTAGACCACCTACGCCACGCCTGCCACTTTCTTCCAAAGCCTCTTCCAAAACAAGGAAGGAGAAGGGAAAGAGAAAACAGAGTGAAGGGAGTGGAACCTGCAACCCAAAAATCCTACTTTCATGAGCTGTGTGAATTATTTAGCAGACAGCTGAAAAGACCAGACTCAACAGAGGAATACAAAAACCCAGCTTGCACCGCAGACACCTTCCCCGAAGCCCATGACAATGAAATGTGTTTTATGCCCCAGATCAACATGCCAGGGAAGGAGCTGCAGAGACAGGTGCCCACTGGGATCATTAGCCTCTTATCTCTCAACCCTTGCCACCAGCATCCAGATCCCCGAGCCTGGGCAGCCCAGGGGGAGAGCGCTGAGAAGTGTCTATATTGTAAGTGTTGGTTAAACAACCCCACCGAATTCTTATTTGCTGGAGGTTTTAGGGAGCAGATGCAGGACTGGCAGGGATCAGAGCTGGCGATATCACTCTAGTTCACTCAGAGCCAATGCGCGCAAATACACACACACACACAAAGCTGCATTTGGTGCGTGTGCCTGGGCACGCGTCTCGCCTCTGCACCGTTCTCTTGTCCAAGGTTCCTCGGACTCCTAGCTGACCAACGCAAAACCAGGCTTGGGGACCAGCCAAGAGAAGTCTGAGTTCTCCCAGAATCTGCTCGTGGGTGTCTCTCCACGAGAGGGCTTGCTGCGAGTGAGTCTCCCCGCCTGCGGGCACAGGGGGCT
The DNA here is from genome assembly GCF_018167655.1 of Microtus oregoni. Taxonomy (NCBI): domain Eukaryota; kingdom Metazoa; phylum Chordata; class Mammalia; order Rodentia; family Cricetidae; genus Microtus; species Microtus oregoni. The sequence goes on from NW_024543221.1 coordinate 14,550,962, forward strand.
GGGCAGGCGGCTCACCCACTGCAGGCTGGTGCAGTGGTTGCTAGAGAAAGGGCGGATGAATGCAGAAGCGACCATAAAGGCCAGCAGTGAGGCAGTGCTGCAGCTGTCAGGCAATAACTTAGATAGTTACAGCTGCCATCACCTAGCTCGTGCAAGCTCTTTAATATCTTTTGGCAGCTCTCGGTGTCACAGCACAAAGGGAGAGTTGGCACTTCGTAGCACACTTTGTTTGCCATAACTCTAGGCAGGACCCAGCTGATACCTTCAGTGCTGGGGATGGGTTTGCTCTTAAGGTGCATCTGAGCAGATCAAATGCCAGGGTCCCCCCTCCTCTTTCCCCTCTCTCACCACTGCCCTGCTTCTGTGTAGGGCACATGACACCCCTAAATCACACATTGGGCACCAGATTAGATGGATGGGAGGACTCGGTGGATACTCAGCATAAGGTTGGCTCCGTAAGCGTTCAGCAGCGGAGAGGAGAATCGGGGAGCACAGCAAGATGCAGAAAGGAGAAATGGAAAATGTTTATGGAACTTCCCCTAGCACTGGGGAGAGACTGATTCTGCTTTGCCCCTATGTCCAGAGACTACGGCAATGTCCACCAAGGCACCACCATCCTGGCTCCTGCTCTGTAGGTCACACACCTCCTCCACATGGGAACCCAGACTGTTCCGGGCAGCTCCTGCACATTTTGACTCTTCTGCGGACCAACAACCAAGACGGCTGCCATTTGCAGCCACCGTTCCCACCACAGAGACCCTTCCACCAGGCTGGGCATCTGGGTTAGTGGGGATGATCATCTAAGACCCATGGTACCAATGGATGAAGGCAAGGATGAGAGAGGATGAGTTTGGGGACAGTAGAAGAAGTGAGAGCCTTGGCCTGGCAGGAGTTTGATAGCAGACGGGGAATCATGGCTGTAGCCCCAGAGCCCAGCCATTCTAGTTTCCTCTGATAGATTTGTCTTTGTGCTTCTCTCTAGAAGGTGGCTCTGGAGGTCGGTGGTCACCAGGAAGACACAAAAGAAAAAGTGTGAGGACAGCCAAAGCTGAGAATGGGCCCTGCAATGTCCTCTTCCTGTCACCATGGCAAACCCTGGTACCGTAATCTGGTTAGAGAATGAAGCCATTCTCTAACATGGTTGAAGGATCCAGGTCATGCCAAGTTTCCCTGTTTGTTTTGGGCTCATCAGGGACCAGCCCATCTTGGCTGGTCTACACGGACCCCATTCCATCATAAGCCAAGAACCAAAGAGAGGCCAGGGCCCCACAATCCCCTTTTGAAGGTACCTCCACTGGTCTAACACACACACACACACACACACACACACACACACACTAAGCCCCATCCGTTGAAGAGTCCACCACCAAATATCACCTCCCTAGGTCCCAAGCCTCCTGCACAAGGACCTGGGATACCTAAGACCTAACTGCAGCAGTTCCTGGCTGAGTTCATTGCTTGGACCACCGAGCAAAGTCCTACACACTAAGCCACTGCAACAGAAAGTACTCCGCCCAGTGTCGTGGCTTCTGGTCTAGACGAAGATGACAGTAGAGCTGATTCTTCCTAAGGACCAGGAGGGAGATTTTGGACCAGCCCTCTCTGCTGGCTTCCAGTGGGTTATGTGGGAGCTTTGAGGCTACTTGGCTTATAGTTACACCACTTCAGCCTTTGCCTTCATCTTCATGTGGTGTCCTGTATGCATATGTGTGTTTATGTATGTGCATGTGTGTATACATATGTGGATGTGTGTCTGTGCAATGTATTTGTACAGGTATATAATATGCATGTATATGTGTATATATGTATGTATGTATGTATGTGTGCATGTGTATGTAACTATGTATGTGTATTTGTATGCATGTGTGGATATATGTAGGCATATGTAGAGGAAGGACTTTTGCTTTGTTCACTGTTTGAGGCAATACTAGTCCATCATGGCAAAGAAGACTTGGTAGCAGGAGGCTTCGGGGCACAGGGAGCACACAATGGCAACGTCTCATCTCCCCGCATGCTCCACATGCGGGCGGAGCAGGAAGTGGGCCTGTCTACCCCTAGTGTCCCACTCCTTCAGCGTGGTTACCTCTCAGAACCATCACTGTCTGAGACCCAAACCAGGACAAGGAAGGCCTAGCCCATTCCACGCTGACCTCTTGACCGATTATACCAGCACTGCCTCGTTACCAGGGGCAGCGATTCCCCTCAGTCGGTACCACTGGGCACCAGGCACCACGCTGTTATGCTGGGTGTCATTCATAACCCTCTGCTGTCCTACAAGTTGGGTGTGCTGTCTACATTTTACACAGGATGAAAACAAGACCAGAAGGACCATAGAACGCATGAGGGCCATCTGATGCAGCATCTTCTCATTGAGAGCCAGGGGCTGGCAGCTGCCACATTCCTCCCCAGGGCCCTAGAGCCTAGATAGGGAATAATCCCTCCTCCTCCTGTATCCCATGATAGTCCCAGTAAGTCATCCAATGAGATGGTTTCCTCAGAACCCCAAGGAAGGTGGTCTCCGGGGCGGAGCCCTGGCAGCCTGGGAGGTGGGAGTGTGGGACAGAGCAGGGCTCATCTTGCTTGGAAAGAATCCATTTAATTCGAGCTCTGACAGAGACAGAACACTGGGCTTTATTACCACACCCATTTAGTCCCCAGTGTTCTTCGTTATTTACTAAATAATGAAGCCATGAAGAAGCCTGTGTGCTACATATCTGGAGTATACAAATGTCAGCTTTCACTCCCTTTTTAACAGGCGAGAGCAAGCTCACGAGTTGCGGTCCATAGGCAAAATACCGGTAAGATTCAGCAGGCAGCAGCAAGGTACCCACCCACCACCAAATCACCAAAATAAACCTTTACTGGTCACTTAGGTTCGTGCCTGGACTGTCACCAAGTCGTATGACTGAGCTCGGCAAATCTCCCAGCATTCCATGTGGAGGCATCACCCTCCCCAAGCTACAGATAAGAAAACTGAGGATCATGACACACAGGAAATGCTGGTCACCCTGGAGCTCTGCTTTAGTCTTCCTCCCTGGGGTTTCACTTAATCCGAAGGAAATCTGAATGAGGCAGATGTCAGAGTCATGCTTGTCCAGTAGGAACTTGGGTTCCATCAGCTTAAAACAGCACCCCCGTGTCCACTTAGATGGCAAAGCTTCCAGTCACCAAGGGTGGCCTGAGAGGTCTACAGAGCTGGGTTGAGAAAAAAAAATGCAGTCCTTAAAAGATACAAAATCCTGGGCATATAGCTCAGCAAGTAAGGTGTTTGCCACGTATGCATGAGGACCGGGGTTCAATCCCCAGCTCTCACATCCACATCCAAACATGGTGGCCCAGGCTTGCAATCTCAGAGCTGTGGTGAGAATTCACTCCTAGGGCTCCCTGACCAACCGCCTCATCTAATCAAATTCCAGATGAATGAGACTCTGCTTCAGAAACTAAGGTGGGTAGAATGGCACCTTACTGTGGTTGACCTCTGACCTCCACACACATATGTGCGTGCATGCATACACACACACACACACACACACACACACACACACAGGGTTGGGGGGGAGACCTCCCAAATGTTTTTTCCATAGGAAAACCACAGATCAGAGCCCCAAATACCAAGTTAGAGTATTAAAATCCAAATAAATGCAGTTTCATTACACTCATCTGTCCAGATGCCCCGTCCACCAGCTTAGAGGTGTAGCCTCCCAGGTAAACGAGCCCAGCTGCAGGCTCTGTCACCTCAGATTGTTCACCCTTTACCCTCAACTGTCTGCTCCCTGCCACAAAGGCAGCTTCCTGCAGCCCTGCTGTGCCGAAATCCTGAAGCCCTGCTGGGCTGAAAAGAGTCAGCAGCCTCCAAAGCCAAATGCAATACAGCCCCAGCCCCAGAAATGCCCCACCATCTGGGCACGTGGAGTTCACCACCATTATTCCCTTACTATCATTCAAAACAGACAAGAATGTAAGACACCAGCGGGAGCCAGGCTAGGACAGAAGGAACTGGAACATCTCATAAAACTGTAGCCGGCCACAAATAGAAAGTATGAGAAAAAGCGGGAAAACAATGGTTGAGCACACTCTGGCCCTCCCCCAAAAAACACAGATCACCTGAAACAACAGAGCACCAAGGGATGCAAGAGCACTGGTCAGGGCACCCTCAGGGCAACCTCAGAGAACTAGAGCGTCCAGGACGTGGTAGGATGAGAGCTTCAGCTTCCTTAGTCTCTTCTGGCAGGTGGTAGGGAGTCCACCAGCCACGCCCTCCCCTGCAGAAGAGAGTGGGTCCGGTTGGAGAAGCAGTTCAATGGATCTGCACACACAAAACACTTTGTTCCCCAGAAACACAGAAGGGAGAAGGGCGAGGAGACAGAGAAGGGAAGGGGAAAGCAAGCTTCAGACATTCAAGAATTCTTGGTTCTCCTCTGGGAAGCATCCACTGCCCTGTGGACCCTTGTCTCTGGGAACGTTCACTATCCCACAAAGGCATTTAAAGCCAGTTTCAACCTGAGCAAATGTCTAGTTCTAAAACAAAAAACATCCCAAGATGTTGAAGGCCACTAACATTCAACCTGGCTTTCCCAGAGGAAACATGACAGATTTCTGCTTGGTCAGACAGAGTATTTGGATGCCCCAAACAGTGTTAGTATTTCCAGATGAGGAGCCAATCCTTGCTTGGGTTCCTTGGGGTCCAGCCCTGCACCCTGCTCTTCCCCAGTCGACCTCATTCTGGAGCCCCCTGCACCCTCTCCTCTGCACCTTCTGAAAAGAGGCTCCTGTCCAAGATGCCCAGCTTTGGAGGAACTGAACTCATCCTCTGGAAGGCAGAGTCTAACCACAGGTTCATCTACCTAGATAGCTGCTTCAGAAACAGCAAGAGCCAGGAAAACCAGCACCACTCCAGAGGTTCACCACATCGTCTTCCCATTCACCTCCACAGAGCTCAGCCACTCATTCTCACCTCCACGCTTGATCTGGCGTGGGTATAGGGAGAAGGGCAGAATGAAGACAGGAGAGCGTGAGACCCAAAGTCACTCACATCGACCTCACAGGGGGCCAGATACCATAGAGCCAATCCTAGCTTTTATTTACAATAGTGAACCCCATCCTTGTATGGGATCAGAAAAAAAAAATGTTCTCCCATGCTAGAATGTCTACCACCCTAAACCAGTATTAAAAATGGAAACTACTAAATATCTAACAATGGGGAGATCGCTAAGTGAATCCAAATCTTTGAATACAATGCAAAAATTCAAAATGCCATCTACAAATATTTTTGAGGACTGGAGAAATCCCAACAGCAGAATGTTTGGTTAAAGACAGGGTGCAGTTCCGTACAGCTGGGCAAAGACAGAAAATGTACACAGTACTAGATACTGTTTGGTCTGCCAAGAACCCATTTCCCCTTTCGCTTCTAGCTCTGCTGAGAACCTCATTCACATGCACACACGCGTGCATGCACAAACACACACACACATCACTAGAGATGCTCTTATGCACAGTATGGCTGGCTCCTGGCCACACAGTCTCAATCCAGGGTGAACATCTGATCAGAGCCAGGACAATTCTTTCTTTCCCCAGAGATTCCGGGATTGGAATTGAGGACAGCTTGGTCTCCAGCGGTGGGAATTATCCGGGTACCATGCCTGGTTATTGCAGATGTAAGCCCAATGTGTCTCACCCTTCAGACAAGAGACTCTGGCAGCTGTTCCAGAGATGGGAGGGTAAAGTCAACATAAAAAGAATCCAGGGGCTGGAGAGGTGGCTCAGTGGCTAAAGCACTTGCTGTGCAAACATGAGGACCAGAGTTCGGATCCAGCACCCGCATGAATGCCAGGCAGGTGTTACCTGCTTTCTAGTGTACAAGAGTGGAGACCGGGGACTCCTCCAAAGCGAACGGGGCAGCTCTGGGCTCAGTGAGACCCTACCTCAATCTGTCAGATGAAGAGTAATAATAAGACATATGACATCATCTCTGCTTCCACATGCAAGCTCGCTCGTGTGCATGCATGACTGCCTTCAGGGTCTCTGCTGCTGCTGTGTTCACTAGTGTGTATGCATGCCTGCCTTACAGGGTCTCTGCTGCTGTGTTCACTCATGTGGATGCATGCCTGCCTTACAGGGTCTCTGCTACTGTTATAAATACCATGACCAAAAGCAACTTGGGGAAGAAGGGGTTTATTTCTTCTTATCATTCTTGAGCCACACTTTATCTTTGAGGAAGCCAAGGCAGGCACCTGGGAGCATGAGCTAATGCAGAGGCTGTGGAGGAACGCTGCTTACTGGCTGGTTCCCAATGGTGTACTCACCTTGCTCAGAACGCCCAGGATTACCAGACCCACAATAGTCTGGGTCTTCCCACATCAATCGCTAATGAAGAAAATGCACCACAGATTTGCCTATGATCAGAGAAAGGCATTGTCTCAATTATGGTTCCCTCCCCTCAGATAACTCTAGCTTGTGCCAAGTTGACATAAAACTAAACAGCACATCCCCATACACATGTATTCTTATATACATTAGACACATAAACATACACATGCACACACACACGAGTAAGGCAGGGAACGCCCTGGGAGGCCATGAAGCACCCCATCATGCCATGCTTGAAGCCTGACCAGACCTCTGTTCCTGTAGACCATGGGATAAATTGAGATACTTCTAATAAACCTTCCGTCTTATCTCAGCGCTCTCAGGTGAGTTTCTGTCACTTGTAACCAAAAGAACACTAACAATTTACATCATCCAAACATTCAGTTATCCACACATCTTCCTACCACCTCTCAGTACTGTCAAAGGCAGTGTCTGGTTGCACGGTTTTGCTTGCTTTGTTTTGTTTTGTTTTCTGGTTCTGTTTGAAAATTTTTTAATATCTTTTTATGAACATTTCTATCATCTGATTGATGCACTCACCTCCAAATTTATCACTTTAATCCACTTACATGCCGTATTTGCACAACATTAAGAGGAAACTTTGTCATCAGCAACCGTTTATTAAATACATATCTGTTTGTGTACATGTGTGTTTGAGACATAGAGAAGGCATTGGAAATGGTCCACTAAATGCCCCTGTTTATCAAGGACAGCTCTGATGATGCAGAGCTGAGAGCTCTTTCCTCAAGGCCTTCTAGGTTCCTTCTGGGTCCTGTCCTTGCTGTGTGCAGCCCCGTGTCATCCTTGGCCTGCCGACCGTGTCTCCCATTCCAGCACTCTGGGGGTAGCCACTGATGGGTTACCCCAAGGTCAGCCATTACATGTGCCTCCACAGAAAGACTGCAGTCAGGGTGTATTGAAAACAAAAATAAAAAAAGAAAAGAACAAGGAAGAAAACATAGTGAATAATCAAAATGGATTACTATTCAGTCACTCAAAATACAATCTGGTCATTTGAAATAAACACACACACACACAGAGATGGAACCAGAGATTATAATGTTAAATAAAAGAAGCTAAGGACAGAAAGGAAAGAAAAAAACGAGGCGGGGGTGCAGCACAGAACACTGCTTCCGGCTCAACATGTGATGTGTTGAGACCACGTGTCTTTTCTTCACTTGCTCCTCAAAACCACAGCATTCAGGGCTCTTTGGGACTTGTCTGTCCCCAGGAAGGTCTCCAAAGAGCTGTTCCCCCAAAGCCCTAAGCCTCCCTAGGGGAATGCGAACACTTGACTGCCACTCCCCCTAGTGGCAGCCTGATGAATCCTCCTCGGTTACTCTACCCACCTCACCCACAGGGAACAGGTTTCAAAGTGTGTTCCAGACCATCCTAGCACTTCAGAAAAAGCCACCCAGGAGAAAAGGGGTGTAGCCTTGAAACTTGAAGACAGTGAATGAGTCTGTGTTTTCAGTGAGGCCCCATAAGTGTCAACCTGCTTGGGAAACTGCGAGGCTTCCGCTTGCGGTGAGCTCCATGTTCAGAACTTTTGAGACATAACCAGATAACTTACCTCTCGTTGGATGCGAACTATCACAGTATTTCCAGTCTTTTTAAATACGTGTTTATTTATGTGTGTGTGTGCCTGTGTATGTATGCACGCATGTGTACAGGGGTCCATGGAGGCCTGAAGAGGGTATCAGATCTTAAGCAGGGGCAACAGGCTGTTGTGAGTCACCTGACGAGGGTGCTGGGAACCAAACTCATGTCGTCCTCTGGTCAAGCAGTGTGATGGTTTGATCCAGAATGTCCCTCATAGGTTCAAAATATGAAGGCCTGGTTCTCAACTGGAGGAACTGTTTGGGAAGGATAAGGAACTGTGGTCTTGTTGGAGGTGTGTCTCTGGCGGTGAGCTTAGAGTTGTCCAACACATAAAGCATTCCCAGTGCGCTCTCTCTCTCTCTCTCTCTCTCCCCCCCCCCCACGTGGCTGTGGTTTGAGATACAAACCTTCAGCTGTTGCTCCAGCACCATGCTCCCTGCCAGGACGGTCAGGAACTAACCCTCTGAAACTGTGAGCCCCAAATGAACTTTCTTCTGTAAGTTGCCTTGGCCAGCAATAGAAAAGTGACTAAGGGAAGCAGGAAGAGCTCTCAACTGCTGAGCCACGCCTCCGTCTCCCAGCATTTCCACTGTTAGACAGAGAAATTGATGCTTGGAGTGTTCAGTAGGCCATCATCAAGAGATGGAAGGATTCCCATCAGTCCCTGGTCAGTCTCGACTACACACTTTTCCACTCACCTCATCTGAAATAAATTAAATAATGAAAAAGCCAAATAACTTGTTTATGTCATGCAGAAGTCTGAGATCTGAACAGTGACAAAATCAAAGTCCCCATCCATGTTGTTCTTCCTGGTCCCTATGTCACTGGTCACAGGAAACAGGAGAGCAGGAGAGCTTCCCTAGGGGAGAAGTAGAGGAGATGGGATGGGCCACTGATGTGGGAGTTCCCTCTGTGTGCTGTGATTACCATTAATGAATAAAGAAACTGCTTTGGACCTATAGCAGGGCAGAACTTAGCTAGGTGGGGACAACTAAACTGAATGCTGGGAGAAAGAAGGGTGGAGTCAGAGAGAAGCCATGGAGCCCCTGCCGGAGACAGATGTGCTGAAACTTTGCTGGTAGGCCACAATCTCGTGGTGATGCACAGATTAATGGAGATGGGTTAAATTAATATATAAGAGTTAGCCAAGAAGCTAGAGCTAATGGGCCAAGCAGTGATTTAATTAATACAGTTTCTGTGTGATTATTTGGGGACTAAGCAGCCAGGGAGTCAACAAGTGGCCTTCTTACAACAGGCTGCCATGTTGGGGAACCACAGGTATACTTCCTGGTGGCATTATGACATGCAGGCGCTGCCTGTCTTTCTGAGACAATCCTGCTTTAGCAGCAATAGCACAGTCTGTAGGCATGCCTTGTCATCTGTTAAAAATGAAGATGATTACAAATCACATTGAAAATTTTTCTCCTTTTATTTATTATGGGAGGCGGCTCACTCATGCCATGGCACACATGTGGGGTGGATGGCTCTCCTTCCACCGTGTGGGACTCTGGGGTGTGAACTCAGGCCGTCAGGCTTAGCGACAAGCACCTTTACTGAGTCATCTCACCAGTCTGATACCTCACGTTTTAAATGTCACATTTAAGCGCATAATAAGTTTGGAAGTTTAATTCTGACAATACAGGTTTTGGGGATTTATCACATTGGTTTTGTATTTGGTTTTTAATTTGTTATTTTGTTGTCATCTGATCCTGCTTCTGTCTCCTCCTCTTCCTCTTATTCCTCCTCCACCTCTTCGATTTGATAAAGTAGAATCCAAAAAGATAACTTCCAGGTTCACGTCACTGGAAAGTGTGGCCTTCGGGCACAGGCGGCTCCAGAGGTTTGCTGTTGAGCCTGAGTGGAAGGAGGTAGAACCGACTGCTGGAAACGCCTTGGTCCCTTTCGCGACTGACACAGGCTTCCTTCAAACAACTGCATGGTGCTCAGAGACTGGGAGGCGCCATCCTTCCCACGCTCTCGCGGGGACCTGTGTGGAGTGTTCTTAGAGACCGGATCCTCCCACCTTTAGTGATTGCCCAAGCTCTTCTTCCTCTGCTCTTTCTGTGAAAGCCACAGAAGGTCGTAGGGCTTTCAGAGGAATTTTTCTTAAAGGCTTAGCTCTTATGATGTCAATACACATAGATGTATGCATGTACACATTGCTATTAATGGTCAGTTTCCCCAGTGATAACGCTTTATACTGACCAAGGTTTCCCCTATGTCTGCTTTACAAATATATCTCTTAAAACTCCAAAATTAGCCTGGCAAAATACACACATTCAGCAATATAACTGCAGTTCAAGGTCAATTAAGCTACAGGGGGAGGGAGAGGAAAATACAGAGGGAGATGGATATGTACATATTTAAATTCACATTATGTGTGTGTGTTTGCAAGACACATAAAATCGCAAATAAGGAAACTTCACAAAAAATAAAAAGACAGACAGCTAGATAGCCCCAGATTTTAATGCCACCCCCAAGGTAGAACAGGTGGCGAAAATATAATAAAACATGTTGCAAGGAACTTGTCATGAATTTTAAAAACAAAACCGCCTACAGACCAAATAAACCGCTCTGACACCGTGCTGAAACTGAAGTTCCCGAACTATTTTAAATGACAAAGCAGAAGCTCCCTGGAGAGGAGTCCAACAGAAATGGTTGGAGGGCAATTGCTGCTGAACTCCTACAGAAGGGAGTTTGGAGAGAGGACGCAGCCTGCTCCCTCTGCCACAAAGGCCACGTGCAGATGTCCACAGCCAGACCATGTGCAGGACCAAGGCCCGTCCACAAAGGCCCCTGGGAGCCCTCCCATGCTCCTTTGACCGTTGGCGTCTCCATGCATATGTGACAGGAAGCTGGGCTCGGGCTCATGGGCAGCCATTCCAGGGGCCCTGTGTGAAACAGTCTGGGGACGATGGACGGTGGTTCTAGATAGCGCAGGCGAGCAACCCACCCTCCACGGTGCCCACCTTCCCATCATCTGTCTGTTTGGTCGCTGCAAGCAGCAGCCTGGGCTTTATCCTTGGTCAACACTATATGAAGAACTCACATTTCCCTGACAGCAGAGGGACTGGGTGCTACCCAGAAATGACCCTGACTCAAAGCAGCCAGAGCAACAGCATAAACCTCAGCTCCTCCAGTGCTGGGCTGACTGCAATATGCTGATTAAAATAATCTAGGTATCGGACATAGTGTGCACATCTGGAATCCCAGTGCTTTGAAGGCTGAGGGAGGCAGATCTTGTGTTTGAGGTCAGCTGGGGGTATACAGCAAGATCCCATCTAAAAGAGGCTACAGGTGCAGCTCAGTTGTAGGATGCTTACAGAATGCACAAGGTCCTGAGTTCAAGTCCCAGCACTGGAGGTAAAAAGAATTCCTCAAGGATGAGGGTTAGGAGGTGTGGGCACCAGCCTTCTTCCCTCACGAGTTCAAACATCTGAAGGAGCTGAAAAGAGAAAAGGCGAAAGAGCTTACACAGTGAGCAGGAAGCCTGCGTCCATTCTAGACCAGCAAGCATGCAAGAAAGAGGTCCCGAGTTCAATCCCCAACCGCCCTAAGAACATACACAAAGAAACCTGGTCCCCACGGTTTCCAGGATACATGCACATCGCATTCCTGAAGCACTGTTCACAACACCTACGTCAGTGCATGAACAGATGAATGGATAAAGAAATGTGACCTAGCTACATGACAACGTTGCATCCAGCTGAGGAGGAGACAGGGATTATGACACTGGTGGGGAAAGTAACAGACCTGGAGAATGTCATATTTAGTGAAATAAGCCAGACTTAGACAGATAGGGCACATTTTCTCTCATGTAGAAACTAGATTTTTTTTTTTTTTTTTTTTTTAGAAAACATGAAAACAAAGGGGGGGGGACAACTTGGAAAGCAAGAGTCAGGGAAAGGACAACATTATGCAGATTGAACAGGAGAAAAATGCATGATATAAGTATAAAAATATCACAGAGAACCCCATTATTTTATACACTTAGTGTATGCCAAGGAGACAATACCTGCTCAAGGTGTCTCTGCAGGGACGCCAGGAGAAACTTCCTCTTAGAGCCTATAAACCAGAAGCACACTGGCTGCTGGTGGCCAGCGCAGCCTTCTCCATGGGTTTCTCCCACTCTAAGGGACTTGTCGGCTTTCATTTCCTATTGCTGTGATAAAATACCCTGCAAGCGCATTTAAGGCAGAAAATGTTTATCTTGGCTTGTAATTCCAGGTAATGAACGTCCATCATTACAGTCAAGGCAGCCAGAACCTGAAGCAAGTGGTCTTAACACATCATGATCACAAACAGCCAGCAATAAATTAATGGATACTTATGTCCAGCTTGCTCTTTCCACTCTTATACAATTCAGGATCCCCTGCCCAGAGAATGGTACCGCCCATAGTGGGCAGATCTTCTACTTCAAATAATATTATCAAAATAATCCCCCACAAATGGATTCAGAGGCCAACTTAATGTTGACAATCTCTCATTGAGATTGTCTTTCCAAGTGACTTTATATTGTATCAAGTTAATAATTCAAACTAACCATCACATGGCTCTACTCCCAAACCTATTCCCTAAGCTAGGGGTCCAGGTTCTGTTTATATCAATAAAGTTTTATTGGAACATGGCCTCACCCATTTATTTCTGGTTGTCCACGCTGTTTTCCTGTGATACATATGGACAGCAACATGCATGGCTAGCAAAACCTTACATACTTATTTTGGGTGCCTTTCCAGAAAAAGTTCATAGACTGGTTTGGAACTTCACTCTAGTGTGTGGGTATACTATCTGTGCTTTCTATTGCAAACTTAAGAAAATCCTGCAATCCTCAAGAAGTATTTCCTGCTGATACAAGAGAAAGGGTCCTAAGACTTCCATGGTCAAAAGTTTTAATCTTCTGTCTCTTGGGTCTTTGTACACCACCACCCTAGGGAGCATACCTAATAAACCAATTGTTCCGTCCCTGTGTTTTCTAATAAGTGTGAGCAGCATGCTTCAGAATAGCTATGGAAAAGGGCAGGTACTCCTATGAATTAATATTAGGACCTAATTAGCCACTGAACCCAGCTGATAACAGCCCACCATACTCCTTTGCCCAAAGAAAGCTCGGGTGGAAGAAGGGAGAAGAGAAAAGGAAACAAATAGCTAATTATGATAAACTGGTTTCCTTGGTAACAGTGTTTATAGCGGCAGTGGTGCTGGCGGATGTTTAATGATAAACACAAAGGTTTGATGGGAGATTATAAGATGCCCACTGTCTCGAAGCTGGTTCTACTCTAGCAAAGGTAAAATCAGATACAACTTGAATTTCATCCATCCTGGAGAACTCAGAGGATCTTTCTAGACTTCCACCTCAAACCTGTTAGTACTTTATTCCCTGAGGGCCAGAGGTTAGGAACATGGAAACATATTTGCTGTGCCGATGGCTCTTGTGCCCATTCCACCCTCAGAGTTTCAGGCAGGTGCAGATTTACTGCCCTGTGGCCTGAGGAGGGCTGTGCAGTGGTCAAGGCAGGAGGAAGCAGGTTGGGCCCCTCACTAGCTCGTCAGCCATCAGAGGCAACTCTGAGACTGCTGTTTGATATCTTTGGGGAAGTCTGTGTATAATTTCCTGAGAAGAATATTTTGATTAAAATATTTTGGGAAATTACAGATACTGTATTAATTACTTTTGAACTATTTGGGGCAAAATACTTGAAAATAACTTAAAGGAGAAATTACTATTTTAACTCAAATTTCAGAGGTGTCAGAAAGGTAAAGCAAAGCAGTGAGCAGTATATAACCCCATCCTCCAGGCTCTGTGTTTACCACATACTTGACATGTGTGCTGGCTTGTTGTATCTCAACTCAGCACAAGCTAGAGTCACTTGAGACGAACTGGGATTGAGAAAACACGTCACCATATCAGCCTATGGTTAAGCCTGGGGTGCATTTCCCAACTGGTGTGGGAGGGCTCAGCTCACTGTGGGTGGTGCTACCCCTGGGCAGGTGGTCTTGAATGAGAAGAAAGCAGGTTGAGAAAGCCACAAGGAACAAGTCAGTGAGTAGCCCTCCTCTATGGCTTTTGGTTTAGTTCCTGCCTTCAGGTTCCTGCCTTGAGTTCCTGCCCTGACTTCCCTCAGTAATGGGGTGTGACCTGAGAATTGTAAACAGAAATAAATAAAGCCTTTCCTTGCAAGGTTGCTTTTGGTCATGGTGTTTTATCACAGCAATAGAAACCCCTAATAAGAAAATATGTATTTATATACATATGTATGAATGTATTATTATTTTTGGGGGGAATTTTTCGAGACAGGGTTTCTCCATAGCTTTTGATTCCTGTCCTGGAACTAGCTCTTGTAGACCAGGCTGGCCTCGAACTCACAGAGATCTGCCTGCCTCTGCCTCCCGAGTGCTGGGATTAAAGGCGTGTGCCACCACCGCCCGGCATCATATGTATGTATGTATACATATGTGTACACATATTGAAGGCAAGGGAACTAGGCATCACCAGGCTGGTGCAGAGGTCCCAAATTCATGGAACATAGTATCTTGCTGTCCTTGGAAGGACAACCTGAAAGTTATGATTTTACACAACTCTAGACCTGCCTCATGTCTTCCCATCTCCAGCTGTAATACATGTCACACATATATAGTTTGATTAAGTAATTTGCTTATGTTATTTATTAATGATATATATGGAGAGAGAGTGAGATGGGGAAGTTGATTATAAGAGATCAGTTTACATAATTATGAAAGCTGGACCCAAAATACCCAGGAGCAGCCAGGTCAACAAGCTAAAATGTCCACCCAGACAGAACTCACATGGCAGCTCAGATCTAGAGCCCATCTATTGCAGAAGTCACAATATCACACACACACACACATACGCACAAACACACACATATGCATGCACACAGTAGGATCAACTTTAAAGTGATATGCTTACTTTTCTATTATTGGATGTTTCAGCAAGAGAGTGGAACTTCGGGTAATAACATCAGGAGCAGGAGGAGAAGCAGGTGTTGTTTTGGTGATGATGGTGGTGGTGGTGGTGGTGATATTAACAATAATGGTGGTGTCAGTGGTGGTGGTGATATTTATGGTGGTACTGATATTAGTGGTTGTGATGGTGGTGGTATTAGTGGTAATGGTGATAGCAACAGTGGTGATTATATTTATTGGTGGTGGTGGTGATATTAACAATGGTGGTGGTATTAGTGGTGGTGGTGGTAATAGTGGTGATGGTGTTGTTTTGGACAGGGTCCCATGCATCTCAGTCTAGCCTCAAACTCACCATATAACCTGGGATGACTTTGAACTCTGATCCTGCTGTCACATCCTGTGTGCTGGGATTAAAAGTGTACATGGAGATGATCTTTTACTTCTTCCTCTGTAACTTTCTCTTCAAAATCCCTTATCTTCTAGCACACAAAATAAAACTATCAATCTCCTCAAAAAAATCCTAAACATCTCACCTCCTGGAATATTAAACAAACAATTCTTCACGTGTCAATGACAATAACTGGTCCACTCCTCCTCAGAAGATGCTGGAAGACAGAAACAATGATACATATTCCCAGAACAAGCGTAAAGACTCACGCTCAAAGAACACCCTCAGAGGCCTGGACACTACCACTGGCAGTGTGGGACGGGTACTTTGCTGGCTGCTGCTGAGGTCCCGTGAAGGGGCTGGGTGGACTGAGCACTCATTCGTGACCATGTGTCCTGGCCGGGCCACTCAAGCCTGGGCACTCAATGACTGTTCGAAATGACAGGCCACCAGAACACCTCCCCATCACATGGTGATTACAACTGCAATCTCTGCTTCCAAGACCCAGAATCACACACAGAGACTTGCACACAAGCACATACATGCACACATGCAGCCACACCCACATACACACAAGCACACATATATGTACTTGCACACACAACCACAACTCACATACATGTGCGCGCACACATACACACACATGCACACAAACACACACTCACACACATGCACAGATCAGATCATCTCCATGCTGTGTACAAAGCTCCCCTCAGTGGATTCTAAAAGCTCACAGACTGTCCCCACTATTTCTAGATTTGGTTAGCCAGTCTGTACTTAACCGGCTAAATTTCTCTGTGCTGTTCTAGATGCTACATCTCTAGTCAGCATTTGGCTGTTCATGCTGACAAACTCTTCATTTTTAATTTAATTCATATGTCTCTACTGCATTCAGGCAAGCATATCAAATTGTTCAAATCCGGAACTGTTATCTACTCGTAAGAGCTGATGAAGGAGACAGATACCACTGAGTACTGGGGTAGAGATATCTCATTAGAGAGTTAATTATAAAAAGGTGTACATTTGCTTAATCAAATATAATCTTATAAGTAATAAAAATCAGTCAAATAAACTTTTGCAAACCCATCTTTATTAAATATTTTTAAATCTTGGCATGGTGGTTCAGGCCACAATCATAGGACTCAGAAGGCTGAGGCAGAAGGAGACACAATGAGGCCTGACTTGCTACACACTGAGACCTTGTCTCAATAAGAGTTGTGAAACACATTTCATTACAGTAAAAATAGGCCTGACTTGCTACACACTGAGACCTTGTCTCAATAAGAGTTGTGAAACACATTTCATTACAGTAAAAATAAATATCCACAGTGGTTCTCAACCTGTGGGTTGCAAGCCCTGTGGGTTACATAGCAGATATTTACATTAATATTCATAACAGTAGCAAAATTACAGTTAGGAAGTAGCAACAAAATACTTTTACGATTGGGGTCACCACAGCATGAGGAACTGCAGCAAAGGGTCACAGTATTAGGAAGTTTGAGAACCACTGCTATAGAATTTTACCAACCAGAATGTAAATTTCCATGTATGCATATGCATAAACATGTATGTAAAAGTATGTGAACCACTATACACACATATGACCATTTCATGGTTTACCTGTGTACATAGTGGAAACCCTGAAAGGAAGCACAGGAAGCCAGACTCTGGTCCTGAGGAGTGACTGGAAAGTATGTCATTTTTTTTCAGCCTTAAACATTTCTATAGTGACTATGTATCATTCTATAATCTGAAATAAAAGGTTTGTTTAAAAAATATTCCAGCTATGAATTCTGCTTCTATCTTGGGTCTTTTCCAACTCTATCAAGTCATCCTTAAGAAGCAAAAATCAATGAGACAGGAGAAACCTGATTTCTTATACACTTCGAGGCAGCACTCTCTCCCCTCCTCCATGTCCTACGTGTCTCCCAGAGCATCCAGCCCCTTTGCCAAACCCCTCACCTGCCCTGCGGCTGGATCACAATGGCACTATGGCACTCGTGTGGAGTATCAGCCACAAAATGAAAGAAAACGTCATCTTTTAACATATGAAAGAAAAACATCAATCTCATTAAAAACAAGCCTGTGGTGGTTTGGAAAGAAATGGCCCCCAAAGGGAGTGGCACTCCTGGGAGGTGTGGCCTTGTTGAAGGAGGAAGTGAGTCACCGTGGGGGTGGGCTTTGACGTCTGCTTCACTCAAGTTTCCCTTAGAACGACATTCAGATTATTTCCTGTTGCCTGCAAGATCTAGGACTCTCAGCTACTTCTTCAGCACCATGCCTGCCTGCACACCTCCATGTCCCACCATGACAATGAACTGAACCTCTGATTTGTAAGCCACAACCCCAATTAACGGTTTTCCTTTGTAAGAGCTGCCCCATCATAGTGTCTTTTCACAGCAATAGAAACCCTAAGACAAATCCTAAATAACCTACTGAGCACCCCCAGCCTGCAAAGACAGAATGAATATTAATAAATAGAATTCTTTGCATGCCAGTACCTGCACTTAGTTCTCTCCTACCTCAGAGGATGGGTAAACCCTTAAATCGTATTTGCACAGCTAACAGGACTCATAAGAACGACCTGGTTCCCAAGACCAAGCCTTGCCTCCACGCTGAGTTCTGGAAGCTGTTGCTAGCAGTTTGGGAAGAGCATCTCCAGTCAGCCCTTGGAGTGGAAATCCACACTTCCCATGTCATCCAGGTCCCACCCCTGAGGATGGAAAGAGAGGCTCAGGGTACCCAATGGTCAGTCAGGGCTGGAAAAGACACCACCAGGAAGGGAAGGGCATGGGGCAGAGTCAGTCTATCTGCAGTTTGAAAACAATTCAATAAATGCCCAAATTCTACACTTACTGTGACAAGGTGCTCTTCTCTGGAACAGCAGGCAGTAGACACTGTAACATCCTTTATCACATGCTCTTGGCCACACCTCCCTGGCCCGCCAGCTCAACCATCCCCAAGAGGCTTTGCTACAAGGGGTACAGGCTGCTTTTTCAACTTTAAAAAATATGAAACACAGGCCCCGTTGTCTGTACATGGTCCACACCTCCATATTTGATAAGGTTGCAAATATGGGTTCAAACAAAACAGCTACAAACTACCTGGAGAGTTCCATCTGCTCCCCAGTCATGAGCCTCCATGGGTCTGGTAAATGCTAGCTTTAGACTGCAGACTGGGTCCTACAATCAACCATGCTAAGCTGCAGGCTCTAGAGACCTGTGCAAACCTGGGTCAGGGAGCATAGGATGTCATCTCTGCAGCTAGACCATGCCCTGAAGCACTCCAAAGTGCCACGAAGCCTAAATCCAACCTGATTTCTCTTTGCTGTCTTAGACCATCACAGTGGCCATGTGCTACCCTCATCAGAGATCAGTGGGACAGGAAGTAAGGCCATCACAGTGGCCACATGCTACTCTCATCGGAGATCAGTGGGACAGGGAGTGAGCATTCAGGAAAAAGAACACCGAGGTTGTGCTCAAATCACACAATGTATTGATAGTAATTCTTTTTTTTTTTTTCTGAGATGGAGTTCTTCCATTATGTCTCTGACTAGCCTGAAATTCACTATGTCAACCAGTCTGATCTCAAAATTGCTGTGATCCTCCTGCCTCTACCTCCTGCCCACTGAGATTGCAGCCATGCATCACTGTGGCCAGGTTACATAATTTTTTAAGAATAAATTAACTGGAATTCAAGAACAATGGCAATGGGTTTTGATCCTGCTGCACATACTGGCTTTGGGGGAGCCTAGGCAGTTTGGATGCTCACCTTTTTAGACCTGGATGGAGGTGGGTGGTCCCTGAACTTCCCACAGGGCAGGGAACCCTGATTGCTCTTCGGGCTGACGAGGGAGGGGGACTTGATTGGAGGAGGGGGAGGGAAATGGGAGGCGGTGGTGGGGAGGAGGCAGAAATCTTTAATAAATAAATAAATAAAAATAAAACAAATTTTAAAAGCTTCAAAAAAAGAATAAATTAACTGATTCGTCCTCAACTTAAGAAAGGAAACCATATACAAGACCCACATCTAGTTAAAAACAGGTGTTTTCCTAAGCTAATGGGAGTTTCTATGTGATGGGCAGGTCCGTTCTGGCTCCCCTGTGGCTGTAATAAAATGCCTGAGGAGAGCAACTCCATGGAAGAAACGTTTATTCAGTTCACAGCCTCAGGTTACAGGACTGTCTTGGTTGGGTTTTCTGTTGCTGTGAAGAGACACCAGGACCATGGCAGCTCTTACAAAAGAAACACATGTCATTGGGGGTGGCTTCCATGGTGGCATGCAGGCAGACATGGTGCTGGAGAATGAGCCAAGACTTCTACATCTTGATCCACAAGCAACAGGAAGTGGACTGGGTGTCACATTGAGCAAAGCCTGAGTTCAAATCCTACCCCCTCAGTGACACACTTCTTCCAACAAGGCCAGACCTACTCCAATAGAGGCATACCTCCTAATAGTGAGTCTCCCTATGAGTTTATGCTGTTTACAATCAAACTACCCCAGGTACATAACTGAGGGGACGTCAAGACGTGAACACAAGCTGCCAACATCATCACATCCAGTCAAGAGCAGAGCAAAATGAATGTGTGCATGCTTGTTAAAAGTCCTCTGCCCAGGGAATGATGCCGCTCACAGTGGGCTGAGCCCTCCTACGTGGATAAACAAAATAAAGATAATCCCTAGAGACATGGCCACAGGTCAGCCGGATCTAGACAGTCCTTCACTGAGATTCTCTTCTGTGAGGACTCTATGTTGTGTCAAGTTGACAATTAAAGCCAGCCAGCACAACAGAAGAAGACTGGCCCACGAGAGACAAAGCGATTTGTGTCCTAATCCCAGAAGAGCAACCATGGGATAAAGACTAATGCACTGTCATCTTCTGGGTTTTCTCACAGCCCTTCAACTAATCCAATCAAAGTCACTCACTCACTCAACCCAAGCAACACCGAGTAAGCACTCTCTCTGTCAGTGCCAAGCACCGTCTCATTTAATCCTCTGCAAGCCTGTCACACAGGGTCTGTTAAGTGTGGAGGAAGGAGAGAGGCAGGCTCAGTATGTAGCTTCTCTACTGCATCTACAAGAACACGGTTCTGCTTGGAAAGACTGAAGATGGCGTTCGCCACACCAGTTGGGGATATTCTGCATGCTGTGGAGTTTCCAGCTCTCGTGACTTTAAACAACCTATGGATGTGGCATTCCTAGAAGGAGGAGGCAAGAAAAGCTCTGCCCCAGAGCCGCTTCTATCTTCTTTCCTCTGAGATTAGGAAAGTTTTCTTTGCATCTTCATTTTTCTATTGTTTTGAAAGCTAGTACTTTATTTGTATTATTATGCTAATCACCCAGACACTTTTACATAAATAACTACATGTTTCCCTAATTATAAGATGTTTAAATGCCACTAATCTCCACAATGGAGCATGAGATGTTTTTCTCTTGAAAACCAACAACCATTTTTTCTTGTATCCTTTGTGAAATGAAGTGGAATAAAGGTTTAGGGCAGTGAGAATTCACAGTGAGAAAAAAGAGTTGAAGCCACGGCTGACAACCTGAGGTCCATCCCCAGAATCCACGCCATGGAAAAAGAGAGCTAACTCACGCACTGTCTTCTGCCCCTAACAACTGTTCCATGGCACACAGACCTCCCTCCTCTACAACATATATTAAATAAATGCAGTAAAAAAGGCTTTACATTAAGTCACCTCATTGCTGGTCATTTTCATTTCTATCTATGAAATACAAAAATTTAACCCTCGAGAGTTCCCAGCCCCAGCTGTCTCGGCGTGCCACTCAGTCTGTGTTCTGTGCCATTCTCTTCTCCATGCTGACATCCCACCCTGGTGTCTGCTGTGACTGGGATGCAGGGTGGACTCCAAAGTCCCCTGCTATAAGCTCTGTCCCCTATGGCACTACTGCGATCTTTCAGCAGGTGGGATCTAGTGGGAGGTTTTATATCACCAGAGTGTGGCGTCGAACAGGGTCACAGGACCCTTATATCGTCTTTACCTTTGGTGACCTGGATGTGAGGTGAATGGCATCCTCAGCCACGCCCCACACACAGGGCTAACCAAAGGAGGACTGCGGCCTTCAAAGTGTGAGCCAAAATAAGCCTTCCTCTTTCTCACCCGGCTATCTCAGGTATTCTGTTACGGTCTGG
Source organism: Microtus oregoni (assembly GCF_018167655.1). NCBI lineage: Eukaryota > Metazoa > Chordata > Mammalia > Rodentia > Cricetidae > Microtus > Microtus oregoni. The sequence continues at coordinate 14,572,396 of NW_024543221.1, forward strand.
AAAACGAATTAACGCAGTATCTATTAAACTTCATAAAAATGAAGAGTTTATCTATACTTCTGAGGGAAGGCTGGATGTACAGGTGGATGGCATAATGTCCTCTGACACCACCTCCACTTTTCCCCTGGATATCTTCCCCTGAGTGGAAATGATGCGGGACGGCTGGCCATCCAGGGGATTCACTCTGAGACGCAACACAACAGAGGCTGGGCTCTGACTCGGGACAAACTAAGGAAGGCTGTGCTTTCTTACTTTATTGTGGCCCCAGGAGACACACTGGGAAGCTGCTCTTGCTCTAGACACACCGTTCGTTCATTGCGTAAGGAGAGTGCCAAGGTGCCCGGGTGGAGGACGGGACAAGCTGTGGGAGTCAGCTCTCTCCTGCCACCGTGGGTCTTGATGCTCAGGCCATCAGTTTTGCATTAAGTGCCTTCCCCCACTGAGCCATCTCGTCAGCCCCCATTCACATCTTTTTCTCCTTTTTTATTTTATTTTTTTAAACAATCCTTTTTATTTTACATACTAATCCCAGGTCCCTCTACACCCCTCCTCCTGCTTCCCCCACCTTCCTCCCAACTCCACTCCCCATCCATTCCTCAGAGAAGGTGAGCCCTCCTATGGGGAGTCAACAAAGTCTGTCACATCACTGAAGCAGGACCAGGCCCTCCTCCCTGTGTCTAGGCTGAGCACGGTACCCCTCCATAGGGAATGGGCTCCAGAAACCCAGTTCATACACTAGGGATAAAATCCTGGTTCCACAGCCAGCAGCCCCACAAACCGCCCACCCATTCACGTCTCTTAAGAGAACACAACCATGGCCGTGTGTCAGCACTCATGATGCTTAGCACTGCAAACCTGGTCCAGGCATTGGGTAGGTCAGGTAGAATCAGACTCATCACTCCTACTCACCCTCCAAACAAGCAAAAAGATCACGTGGTGAGAAACGCGGTAAATGAGGGAAGATGCCAGGAAATGGGGATCACAGAAGTGACTCGGACCTGTCCTTGTCTGGTGAGAAGACGCGAAGGACACAAACACGTTCTTGTACCTAGGACAAGAGGTTGGTTTAGGTTTTGTTTCTGCTTTTGTTTGATGGGTTCTCATGTTGCCCAGGCTGGCCTCAAACTCACTACATAGTTGAGGATGATCTCGAACTCCTGATCTTTCTGCCTCTACACCTCAAGTCCTGGGACTGCAGATGTGTGCCAAGGCGCCCAGCCACAAGGTAAATACAGACAGCAAGGGGCCTTTTCTGGGCTCCTCGGAGCTAAGTGCCTAGCCCACGCTCCATGCAAAGCACAGCAGCCCCAGGCAAACATTTCTCACAGTGACAAAGAATTCCTATCACAAGCCAGGTGTAATAGCACACACTTGTCATCACAGCACCCTGAAGCTAAGGACCAGAAGTTCAAGGCCAGCCTGGGCTATAGAGGGAGACTATTAAAGAAATCAGAATCCAGGTAGTAGAGGCAAGTGTTGACATTCAGACCTCAGCTGTGCCTCTTCTTGTATGAGACCTGGGATGAGTCACCTAATAGCTCTGTGGCTCAGTTTTACCAGATGAAAATGTCACGTGCCCCCTTCACACTATTGTGACAATTAAATGAATTCAAGGACCTTGGCATAAGGCCAGATACCTTGACTCTGATGAGGAAAAAAATGGGGAGTGGTCTTGAACTCGCTGGCACGGGAAAGGAATTTCTGAACAGGGCACGGATAGCACAGACACTAAGATCAACAACTGATAATGGATTCTCATGAAACCGAAAAGCTTCTATACAGCAAAAGCCATCATTATTCAAATAAAGAGATAGCCTACAAAATAAAAAAAAAGATACCAACTAGCTATTCACCCGATGGAGGCTTGGTATCCAGAATGTACAAGGAGCTCAAAAAATTAAACATCAAGAAAACAAACCAGTTTAAAACTGAAGCATGGATCTAAAGAGTTCTCAAATAAAATATACTAAGTATATTTAATTTTTATATATTATATTTTTATATACTGAAACAAAAATGACTGAGTAGCTGGGCGGTGATGGCGCACGCCTTTAATACCAGCACTTGGGAGGTGGAGACAGGAGAATCTCTGTGAGTTCAAAGCCAGTCTGGTCTACAGAAGAAGTTTCAGGGCAGGCTCTAAAGCTACAGTTTTTCTGTCTTGAAAAACCAAAAAAAAAAGTGGCTGAGTAATATTTTTGCAGTCAAGACATAACATAAAGCTCAAAGCTTCAGCATCTGTCGCCATGACAGAAGTTAGAACTGAAGCGACTCTGAGAGTTCATCTCACCCCAAGAGGATGGTCAAGACCCAAGACACAAGCAATAGCACGCCGGCATGGGTGTGGGCTGCTGGTGAGAACTCGAGCTGGCACCGCCACTGCGGAAACCAGGCTGGAAGGCCCTGAAAATAGGTCAACCGCAAGACCCAGCTGTTCCCCCCATGAACAAGTTCCCAAAGACTCCGTATCCTAAGATCCAGCTGTGCCACTCTTGAACTTACTCCCAATGACTCTGTATCCAGCCACAGAGATCTGTGAACTCTGCAAGAGACACTCACTTGTGCAATAGTAGCACAAATGAAATAGGAGTAGCCAGTCACTTTCTGATGGCATCTAAGGCCCCATCCATGGCATGGAACCCATACCTGGCACTGTTAAAGGGACCAAAAACCTGTGGATAGGTAGGACATAGGCCCTAGGGGAGAATCCAGTGTTATTAATCTGCTAAGTAGTATTAAAATGATTCCTCGTGACTTATTGCTACACTTGAAGATCAAAGCAGCCCTCAGCACTCACCAGAGAGGCAACCTTTGTAGTGAGAGGCAATTAACACTGAGACCATGAGTCAGTCAGTGCACAGAGGACACTGGGGGGTGCCTGGCCCTGAGACCACCAGCCAGTCAATGCACAGAGGACACCGAGGGGTGATCAGCCCTAAACAGGACATATTTATCACATCCACTCCCCAGGGCTCAGGGATCTTCAAGGAAGAGGAGGCGGGAAGACTGTAAGAGCCAAAGGGGGCAATACCAAGAGTACCTTCCAGATGCAACAGGGCAGCTGAATCTATAAATTCATGGAGATTGTGACATCGTGCAAAAGATCCACACAAGCCAAGCCCCAGCCAGACAAAAATCTCAGCATTAAGGGGGAAGATAGGCATGAGATTCCATCCCTAGCTAAGCAGCTGTTAGCATTAGATAGCTACTGGGAAAGGAAGAAACTAAAGAAAACTAACGATATGACACCCAGTAGGTCAGCCACACTCCAGGGCAGGCTCCATTCGCAAGACTAGTATGGTTATCCTTTGCTTTACAACTAATATCCACTAGAGTGAGCACACACCAGGTTTGTCTTTCTGGGTCTGGGTTATCTCACTCAGTGATTTTTTTCTAGTTACATCCATTTATCTGCAAATTTCTTGATGCCATCATTTTCAACTGCTGGGTATTTACACCACTGTGTAAATATACCACATTTTCTTTATCCATTTTTCTGTTGAGGAGTATCTAGGTTGTTTCCAGGTACTGGATATTCTGAATAACGCTACTATAAACATAGTTAAACAAGTATCCACGTGGAATAATTGAGCATCCTTTGAGTAAGGATACCAAAGGATACCAAAAGTGGTATCACTGGGTCTTGAAGTAGGTTGATTCACAATTTACTGAGAAACTGCCATATTGATTTTTAAAAACCTTTAAAAAAAATAATCAAAGGAAATCCTCAAAACACCTACCGTGTAGTAACTGCTTAATAAAGTATTAGCATCTTATTGTTAGGAGGGCTGAGGAGCTGGCCATGGAAGGGCTCTGAGGTTAACTCAGTCATCTCAGACTCTTGGTCCACATTCTTGCCCACTTTCTCTGTCCTTTTTCTGTGGGTCAGCGAATGTCTCCATAGTGAGACAGCAGGAGGGCCCAGAACACATTTGAAGGCCAACCATCTCAACTGCCTGCTCACCGGGCAGTCTAGAAGTGGGGCAGTTGTTCTGTGTTTCACATTAAAACACAAGCATGTGTTCATCTCTCTCCTGAAGTCATCGGTCAGCCACTTGAGTATGAACAAGATCCAGACCTTTCTGTCAGAACCGTTCTTCACTGGGAAGATGGTGCGCAGAGCTTGTTGGGTATGCGGAAGGAAGAAGAGAAACAGAGGGAGCAACTGCACCGGGGTCTGTGGTCGTACATTTCAAACACAGCCTTCTACCAGCTCCACAGGATGGCTCTTGATATTGACACTCCCTTCTCGCCCAGGGAAGATGTCATCACTATGAGCTCTCTATGCACACAATGAGGACGTAGAGGCTCACTGATACCATGTGATTTCTCTAAGGTGGCTCAGCTGCTGAAGATGCTCAGTCCAGCTCTCCCAGGCATCTCCCTTCATCCTGCCTATGGCTCAGTCTCACCTCTCACCAGCCAGGGCACCGTGTGGCCCTGGTTCCCTCCCACCCAAAGCCACACAGGTGGAGGCAGACAGGCCTTGTGCTCCGCTTTCCTGCGTCAATCCATTCACTGAAGCACCCACAGCAGGCCCAGATGTGTCAAAATAAAGGGAGAGGGGAGGAAAGGTCATTGTTCCAAACCATTTGCAAGAATATCTGAGTTAAAAATGGAAGATTTGTCATTTGCATGGTGAAGGGAGGGGGCGAGGAAGCATTGTTAGGTGTTGGTAATGTAAAAACCGTAAGTATGCTGTTATTTATGTAATTAGTTATTGCTTTCATTATGGGTGCAGTCTTAATGGTTATAGTATTTATGTATAATTACCTTAATATTCACTGAAATTTCCAAGTAGCTCCCTAATTAACTGTCTCAAATATATAATTACATTGCATCTTTACGCAAGACTTGCCTAATTAATGTAGTTACACCACTTCTTTTGTGGTGCGCATTATTAAATGCTCTTTGCATCCTTCTTCTGACTTCTTGTAATTCACGCTTTACAAAAATTAAGACCTCGAATTAGAAGCCTTCAGAAGCAGCTCAATCCTGCAGCAGAGCCGAGGCTCAGGGAGCTGCAGTGCGAATACAGCCTCATTAGGGGCCTCTCCCTGCACCGCCGTCCTACCTGGAGGTGAGAGCCTGGTCTGGGCGCAGGCTCATTAGCGCAGGCAGCTGGAGTGACAGCCTCAGGCTCACCTCTTGCCAGTCCCCTCCCCAGGGAAGGCCACCCTGTGTCCCAGAATCTCTGTGTGATGGTGGGCTTAATCCTACAACTTCTTCCACCAGGTACCGCTGAAGCCAGCTCTGAGCTTTGATTTTCTAATATGGAAAAAGAGCCTGGCTCCTCAGGAAATTCTTCAAGGATTAAAGTTAAGTACGGCAGATGGCTCAGCTGGCAAAGTGCTAAGTTTGAACCTAAAAAATCCACATTTAAAATACCAGATATGAGAGCACACTTGTGATCCCAGGGTTGGGGAGGTGGAGAGCCAGGAGTGAGAGTACACTTGTGATCCCAGGGTTGGGGAGGCAGAGACAATTCCATAGTGCTCACTGGCCAGCCAGTCAAGCCTATTTGATAAACTCTGGGCAGTGAGAGAAACTGACTCACAAAATACAGATGATGGAGCCTGGGGAGCAACAGCTGAAGCTGACCTCTGCCCTCCTCTCGTATGCACACTCACTTGCACATGTGGGCACACATTCACATACATTTGAAAACAAGACTTGAAGAGCTAGTGAGCCTGAAGAACTCTGGAGTGTTCTGTGGATGCAGTATAGATGTGGGTGGTTGTGGTATAGACATGGGAAGTTGTGGTATAGACATGGGTGGTTGTGGTATAGACGTGGGCGGTTGTGGTATAGACGTGGGCGGTTGTGGTATAGACGTGGGCAGTTGTGGTATAGACTGGGCAGTTATGGTATAGACGTGGGTGGTTGTGGTATGGACTTGGGCGGTTGTGGTATAGACGTGGGCAGTTGTGGTATAGATGTGGGCAGTTGTGGTATAGATTGGGCAGTTGTGGTATAGATGTGGGCAGTTGTGGTATAGACTGGGCAGTTGTGGTATAGATGTGGGCAGTTGTGGTATAGATTGGGCAGTTGTGGTATAGATGTGGGCAGTTGTGGTATAGATTGGGCAGTTGTGGTATAGATGTGGGCAGTTGTGGTATAGATTGGGCAGTTGTGGTATAGACATGGGCAGTTACAGTATAGATGTGGGTGGTTGTGGTATAGACTGGGAGGTTGTGGTATAGATGTGGGTGGTTGTGGTATAGATGTGGGCAGCTGCGGTATAGACATGGGCAGTTACGGTATAGATGTGGGTGGTTGTGGTATAGACATGGGTGGTTGTGGTATAGATTGGGCAGTTGTGGTATAGATTGGGTGGTTGTGGTATAGATTGGGCAGTTGTGGTATAGATGTGGGCAGCTGCGGTATAGACATGGGCAGTTACGGTATAGATGTGGGTGGTTGTGGTATAGACATGGGAAGTTACAGTATAGATGTGGGCAGTTGTGGTATAGATGTGGGTGGTTGTGGTATAGATGTGGGTGGTTGTGGTATAAATGTGGGTGGTTGTGGTATAGACGTGGGTGGTTGTGGTATAGACGTAGGCGTTTGTGGTGTAGATGTGGGCGGTTGTGGTATAGACGTGGGCGGTTACGGTATAGACGTGAGCGGTTACAGTATAGACATGAGCAGCTGTGGTATAGATGTGGGTGGTTGTGGTATAGACGTGGGCGGTTGTGTTATAGACATGGGTGGTTATTCTTAGAGCTTTTCTTTGCTTCTCCACCAGAGCAGTCTTACAGCCCAAGCTGCCAAGCACGCCACCCCAAATCAAGCTCAGAACAAACCTCGTATGTATGGTGTCCTGAACACAACTGATGTTTTTTCTGAACTCAAAAGCTAAGCACAGTAGGGCCTGGCTACTGTACAAACGGGAAACTAGCCCTACATGTTCAACTTCTAGTTGTGTTCCTGGATAATTGGGCCAGGCTCAGCTAAGGAACTCTGGCTGAACCAGATTCAACTAGTTTTCTATCACAAGAGAGACGGCCAAGATCTTTTTCGTGTGCTTCTCATCTCAGACCAGGCTGGCCCTGTGGGGTTGATCATTTGGAAGCATTTGCAGCCTTAGGTAAACAGCTACAAAATCTGGACCTTTCAGAACACCTCATGAGACAACCCAGATTCTAAGGCTGAGAAATCCGTGCTGCTGTTCATAATTCACCATGAGGCTTACCGCCAATCTAATCACATATCAGTAGTGTGTCCATGCATGTGTTCCAATGGGTACAAATGTAACCAGGGCATGTGCTGACATGTGTGGACACATTTTGCAGTGGCATATGAATGTGTTTATACACATGTGTGGGAACACAGAACACATGTTCATGGATACACGTGTGTGCTGGTCCATGTGCACCTATGTGTAAATACATGTGTGCACAGGCGCAAGCGCGCGTGTGTGTGTGTGTGTGTGTGTGTGTGCTTCAAGCACCATACATTTTATTCTTCAGGCTCCCTACACTTTATCTTTTGATTTGGGGTCTCTCACTGGCCTGGATTTCAGCAATTTAGGCTGGTCTGGATGGTCAGGGAGCTCCCCCAGGGTCCTCCTGTCTCCACCTTCCCTATGCTGGGATTACAAATATGTCCCACCCAGCTTTTCTTATGGGTTCTGACGATTTAATTGAGGTCTTTGTACTCGAAAATGAAGGACTTTGCCAACAGTCCAGTCTATTCTTTTGGAGGTAGAAATAGTTCCTCAATTAGTCAACAACCAAGGGCTTACTAGACATCTTCCTCAGACTTGGGACTGTGGAAGACTTCAGGGATTTTAGAAGATGTTGATGACACAGACCACTCAGCACTGCCTGTGCCAGTGGAGGAAGCAGAGGCAGCACACGAATGAGAAATTAGGGGAGCGCAAGCATTGGGCTAATTCCCAGAAACAAGAGTCAATGGGGTAAGAGAGAAGGCTAAAGTAGGCAGGCATGGTGAGGCCAACAGGGGCCAGACTGTTGAAGCTGGCCGAATGACACTTGGTGCAGAGGCAGCAAGCGCAGAAGAGATGAGCGTAAGAGTCACACTGAGGCCTCTGGACTTGATGCAGGCGTCAGCAGAGGAGCAAAGGAATCCAGACAGATCCTGCCCAAGACCCAATTATAGTTACATTTACAATTAACATAAAGTTTCCAAGAGTCTAGTAACTAAGCCCTTCCTTCCCCTAGACAATAGTTTAGTCTTGTAAATTCAGATCTGCTATCAGGGAGGCCTTCTCAGCAGCTCCGTGTGTGCTCACACTTAGATGTGCACACATACACGCAGCCCACACTAGCCCCTTGCCCTGCTTCACTGGTCTCAGAGACACTACCACCATCCTGTGCTGTATGGTGTACTTCTGTCTGCATTTCCCCACCCACAGGTCTGGGAGCTACTTAAGGAAAGGCTGGATCTATTTAGTTCCATGTCTACCATCCTCAGTTGCTGGGCAATGCCTGACACACCGCAGGCTCTCGGGAACTACCTGCTGAATTGGGTGAACGAGGAAATGGATGCACATCCCATGCCAGGAACCAATCATCTGCGTCTGGCAACACCAGAACAGCACTAAACGTGTCAACCAGAATAGCCATGAATGCTGGGAGAAATGCTATTGTGTTTCATGATAACTCAGTAAGACCGCCACCACAGAGGCCAAATCAGCTCATAGACTGCCTATTCCACCTTGCCACCCAGAAGATGACAGGGTGCCCATAGCTGTCATCTATCAATGCATTGTTGGAAGACCATCTGTCTTTCATGGAGGAGGAAACCAAGGCCAGAGGAGAAAGGGGACTTACTCAAGACCAACTGCTTGCTGAGGATAAAAGTGAGGCTCAAACCTGTCTTCCGGCCTCAGACCCAACCTCAGCTCCCATCACATGCACTGCTATAACGCGCAGCCTGACTGAGTGGGAACTCTTGAGCCCCAGTGTGAATTGAGGTGTGTTCCCTGCTCCTTCCCAAGTTCCGAGATGACTGGAGAGACAACAGGGATACAGATGAAATTATCAGACTTGATAGACTGAAGTCACACAGTGCAGTGTCTGCTGGCCTGTCTGAGTGTCTGCAATACAGAGAGGAATACACCTTCCTTCCAGTGCAGGGGCATCAACACCCACTGTGACATGTCAAGACGTCATGCACAGGGCGCTTTGCTCATAAAGCTGGAAACGCGATTCCACAAGCTGCAGCAGGATGGTTCCCCCAGGACATGCAGCCCAGGATGAGACTGGGTGATTGTAGGACGAACTGCTCTGATGGATGGAAATGTTGAGCGTTTATTTACAACACTTTGTAAGCTTGCCAAGAGGGAAGCAAGTGTTAGGCAAATGCTCTTCTCACACCACGAATGGACTCCGTGGCCAGCAGGGTGTCCGTTCTTAGGTGCATGACTTCCCACGTATGTAAGTGCACCGTGTGTGTGCCTGGTGCCTGCAGGGATGAGAAGACATCAGATCTCCTGGTAATGAAGCTACAGGAGGTTGTGAGCTGTCAGGTGATTGCTGGGAACTGAACTCGGGTCCTCTGCGAGACCAGGAAACACAACCACTAAGTTGTCGCTCCATCCCCAGATTCTCCTTGATTCACCATATCACTAATCTTACACCTTTCTCATCAATAATTGTTTGTTGAGAGCATCTCTGTGTCCAGTGGTCTCCTTGGCAACAAATACAAAAGTATTTAATAATCACTTAGCACCTGCCACAGCAGTGCTAACAGCCCATATATATTAACTCCCGACCTTGAATTTAGCTTCATTCTACCACTACCCTGGGGTGCTGACGAAGTCAACCTCCCACCCTCAGCTTCAAGAGCCTTGCTACATAATGAGAATTTTGGAGTCAGTCAGTCATTTTTATTTTATTTTTTAAATTTTAACTTTTTATTGATTCTTTGTGGATGTCACATCATACATCTCGATGCCACTCATCTTCCCACCCCTTCCATCTTCCCTCTGCCCTTGACACCCCCCAGGGTAAAATAAGATAAAATTAAAGAAAAGAAAAATCTCATTGTGGAAGCCAAAGTGTGACACAGTGAGTCACATAGTCCTTTGGTCCATACATTGTTACTTGTAAGTGTTCATTACAATGAGTCATTGGTCTTGTTTGAGGTCTCTGGGTCTTGTTACATCATCAATACTGGGTTCTCACTGAGGCTGCTCTTGGATATCCTGTTCTTGGCCTGTGTCGTGGAGATCCCAAACTTTGGATCTGCAGGGCCGGCCCCTTCACATGCTCCAGCAGATCATAGATGCAATGATAATGGGATGGGCCAACTCAAAGTTCTGGTTCTGGGTCTGGATGGTTGCTAGATTGGCCAGCCTGCCAGCTCTCCCTCATCCTCAGTACCAGGATGAGCTCTCCAGCAGCACCTCCCAGCTAGTGCATCCTATGTAGTAAGCAGCAAGGGGTAGAGCCAATTCTCCTGCTTTCATGTCCTCACAGTCGGCTTTCCCACACCTACACCACCAGAGCCAGCTCTACTGTGTTGCCTAGGCAAGGTGTATTGGGCCACTCTGCCTGCTGTTGCAGATGGTGAGAGGCAGGGCCAGCCCTCTTGCTCTATTGACCTCAGGGATGGCTCTCCCAACTGCCACAGGTCTCAAGGGTCATGGAGGGGGCTTTTCTCCCTTGTCCATACCACCATATGGTAGATGTGGGGCAGGGCCCAATCTGTGGCACTCACATTCTCAGCTAGCTCACCTATGCCTCTGTCAACAGGTATTGCCTACTGTATTGCCCAGGTGAGGTGCAGGACCCACTCTCCCTAGTTCTGCACCTGGTGAGGGGTAGGGGCAGTTCTCATCCATCACAGATGGCAAAGGGCAAGTGGGGAGGAAATCTTTTCCCTCTCCCTCACTACCATATGACAAAGGGTGCAGGACCAGCTACCCCATTCTCATGACCTCAGGGCAGGCTCACTATGCCTCCACCAGAAGGGTTGGCATGACTGTGGTGCCCAGGTGAGGTGCAGGGCCTTCTCTCCTAAGTGCTATAGGCATGAGGGGTGGGGGGCAAGGTGGCAATTCTCCCCCACCCTCACTGCATGACAGATGAGAAGCAGCACTAGCTCCCCTCATGCTTACACGCTCGGGGTTAGCTCACATGCACATTCACCAGTGGGCTCAGCTCTACTGAGTTGTACAGGAGAAGGTGCAGGGCCTGCTTTCCCTAGTGCTGCATCCAATGAGGTACAGGGTCTGCTTTCCCAAGTTCTGCAGGTGAGGTGCAGGGTCTGCTTTCCCTAGTGCTGCAGGTGAGGTGCAGGGCCTGCTTTCCCTAGTGCTGCATCCAATGAGGTACAGGGTCTGCTTTCCCAAGTTCTGCAGGTGAGGTGCAGGGTCTGCTTTCCCAAGTGCTGCAGGTGAGGTGCAGGGTCTGCTTTCCTGAGTGCTGCAGGTGAGGTGCAGGGTCTGCTTTCCTGAGTGCTGCAGGTGAGGTGCAGGGTCTACTTTCCTGAGTGCTGCAGGTGAGGTGAACGGTCTGCTCTCCTGAGTGCTGCAGGTGAGGTGCAGGGCCTAATTTCCTGAGTGCTGCAGGTGAGGTGCACGGTCTGCTCTCCTGAGTGCTGCAGGTGAGGTGCAGGGCCTACTTTCCTGAGTGCTGCAGGTGAGGTGCATGGTCTGCTTTCCTGAGTGCTGCAGGTGAGGTGCAGGGCCTACTTTCCTGAGTGCTGCAGTCAGTGAGCTGCTGGGCCAGACCACTGGTTCTCCTGACCTCAGGGCCAGCCCTCCCACCTGCCACAGGTGGTGAGGGGTAGTTCAGTCATTTTCAAACTCAGCTTTGAAGAAGTCCTAAAAACACTGAACTTCAGTAGTGAAAGTAAACTTCAAGCTGTTTACCAATCAGAAAAAAAAATACCCTTTAGTATATCTTATACCAAGTGTCCAAGTGTTAGCATATGAGACATCTTGAATGCTTTAACTCTAGTTCCTATAAAATTAGAAAATATTGGGTGGGTGAGATGGCTCAGTGGGTGGAGGTGCTTGCTGAACTGACATGTCTGTCAACCTGAGCTCAACCCTTGGGACCCATATGGTGGAAGGAGAAAGCTAACTTTTGTAAGTTGTTTTCTGACCTCCACATGGGCACTGTGGTGCATATATGACCCCACACACACACATACACATTAAATAAATTAAATAAGAGGTATAAATAAAAATAAATAATTTTCAATTAGAAAGTGGACTTTCAACTTAGGAAGTTAATTTTAATTATTTATTGTTATATATTGGAATCTCATAAGTAAAATAACTTGATAAAAAAAAAGTAGAGTTGTAGAGATGGTTTATCAATTAAGAGTACTTGTTGCTCTTGCAGAGGATCAGATTTAGATTCCCAGCACCCGAATGCTACTTTACAACCATCCCTAACTCTAGATCCAAGGGATCCAATGACCTCTTCTGACCTCCAAGGGCACTACACATGCAAATGGTACACATGCCACATACCTGCTTGAAAGCCAAACCTTCATACACATAAAACTAAAAGACTTTGCTGTAGGAACTCCTTTAGTCAGTAGTCTTTAAGATACCAGCCCACTTGGGTGTGGCCTCTCACTCACTCTCTCTCTCTCTCCTTTTGGATTCAGTTCCTGTTCCCAGTTCATGCAGAGGACTGTGATCTGTGGGTCTACCCCTAAATAAATAACCCTTTATTATATGCAATTCTGAGATAGAGTGGGATTACTTTTAACTTCCAACTTAAAAACTTTTCATCTATATTTTAAAATGAAGTATGCAACTTGCTTACTTGGACAACCTCTACATAATCTCACACTGCAAAATGCTTTCAATTCTGTGTGTAGAGAGCAGGACGCCCACCCACAAGGTGATTAAAACAGAAGCAAGCCGCATGGTGAAATATCGCACAATTGTTCCAGCTACCCCTTTAGTCACCTTTGCTAACACATGCTCACCCAGAATTGAAACTTCATTTCCCAGTCTCCATTGCAGCGTGTAGCCACATGACCAAATGGACTACAGATAGAGGTAAAAATTAGGACACAGGCTGCCATTTTAGACTTGGATGTAGAAGTTATAGGATGGCAGAGCATCTTGGCCTGGCATAGATAAATTCTCTTCTGATTTAAATCACTGCCCCTTGGGGAATTTTCCAGCTCCCGGCCAGAACTCCTCCTGGAAACAGGCCATCATCATGCACTCCAGGTCCCTATGGAGCTGTAAGTTTTCCTCCACCTAGCTAGCCTCTTGAAGCCATGAGACCTTCAGTTGGGCATTTTATTGAGGCTCTCATCAGATCATATAAGTGAAAATAGTCATCATGGTTAGCTCTTCCCCTATGCATGTCTCTGAGACTCGGCCATACATGTTAGAAGTGAGAGTAATTTAACTCCCTTCTAACAGGACCCTTGCAGGGAGCTGCGCCATGAAGTCACACGGTCATAGATGTTTTCATGTGATATCTCCTAGACACTTGTCACACCAAGACCCAAGAGGACCGGCACACATGCACACATTCCCTTCCATTCTAGTGTATTTCTGCTGCTGTGATAAAAAAACACCCCGACCAAAAGCAGCTTGGGGGAAGAGAGGGGTTTTATCTCTGCTTAGAGCTCTAGGTCACAGCCATCACTGAAGGGAAGTCAAGGCAGGAGCTCAAATATCCACAGTCAAGAGCAGAGAGTAGCAATGCTTCCTGCTTGCTGTTTTCTGTATTCTTACATGCGGCAGGACTCCCTGCCTAGGGAATGGTGACACCCACAGTGGGCTGGGCCTTCTTAGCTCGGTTAACAGTCAAGACAATCTGCCATAGAAACACCCACAGGCCAACACAATCTATATAATTACTCATTAAGACTCTCATCCGAAGTAATTCTAGGTTATGGCAAACGGACATTTAAAAGTTGCTATCACATCATTAGACTTCCAGCATGTCCTTACATATCACCTATGTGTTTCACATGTGTAATTAGAGTGTATGTGTTTATGGCTAGGAACAAATTTATTATAAATTAATGGGCATAAGCAACAGCTTACAAACCTTCCAAGATCCTTGGGGACTCTTGCAGTGTCCATGTGTGTGTTTCTAAACTGCAGAAGCCAGCTCCTTTATCCTAAGCCCTAAGCAGTCAGGGCCTCTGACCTTTCACCCTGACTTCCACAGACACTCCGGTGGGGCAGGAATGAGTGGATCCTGCTCCAGGAAAGTTGAGCTACCCATACATTTAGTTAGAGGTGTATGTGTATGGTTCATAATCCCCTACACTGATGTCTGGTAGACTCTGAGGAGGAGCACTTCTGCCTGGAGCACTACTAATATAATCCAATAGAGGATTTAGGAAGTTATTTCCAGGCTGGGGGTGTAGCTCAGTTGGTAGAGTGTTTGTCTAGCACACACAAGATCCCAGGTTCTATGCCTGGCATAGTATAACCAGGTGTGTTAGCCTGCAATGCCAGCACTCTGAGAGATGAGAAATTGAAGGTCACATAATGAGTTTAGACCACCCTGGGGTACACGAGACCTTCTCAAAACAAAAATAAAAACTTAACTAAGCCCAAAACCACAGAATAATTGTTCCTTAGTGCGGCATGGTGGCACACACCTAACTTGGGAAGCTGAGGCAGGAAGTCAAAGTTTGGCGCCTATGATCCTGTCTCTATAAAGAGAAAGCTAAAGAACTTTTATAAATAAGCTGTTCCTCTAAATGTATAACTACCAGTTTGTGACCTGTGGTGGTAGAACAGAAAGAAATAAGCAGATCTAAAAGGCAGCTGGGAAGAGTATCCGGAGGCTCCGACCGAGGGGGAGGAGTGTAGGTGCAGAGCCAGGAAGAGCCAGGGTAGGAGGCACACACCCTGATCCCCAGCCCACTGTAGGTCGAAGATCATCTCCTCCAACCTCCAGTTTCTTTCTGACCATGTCCTGTGTCCTCTACCCATGCCACAGGAGTTAGCCTCATCTCTGTGAGTTCTTTTATACCCATGGTTAGGCTCCAGCCCTGCCTGCCAATGCCACCTGAAGCCAGCCTTTGGTAACGGTATGCCCATGGTCCAGCAGCAAGAAGACACTGTCTACAGAGAAGGAACCCCCACAGCTTAGCTCTGCCATCAACCACAGCCACCCACAGAGCAGCTGACTAAATGCAGTCAGAGGGAACAGTTTACTTGCCTACAGGAGCTGGCCCGCACAGAATTAACTAACGGGGCTCTTCCTATAGGCCTCACTGGGGCCAAGTTCCCGGACATTGCCACCTCTGCCAGAGAGCTATTAGAGTCCATCCGAGCAGCATATGTCTCCAGTGGCATCTTTTATTTGTACGTACAGAGGAATATGGTCTCTGCTGCCACTTGACTGGATCACTGTGTTGGTGGCGCACTTCAAAACCATGGCATGAGATGGAGAAAAGGTATTAAAAAGAACCGTGAGTTCCCACACCTGAGGATCGCCCCCAGGGAGAGCCCAGAGCTGAAGCCGAAAATTCAGCCGCCATTGGAAACAGCCTGTGCTCCAGAGAAGGGGCACCTGGGAAAATGGGAACATTTCCCTGTTTTGAGGTTTTGTCTGGTGGCATGTGTGTTCAGATACGTGTGTGTGTGTGTGTGTGTGTGTGTGTGTGTGTGTGTGTGTGTGTGTTTGTGTCCACACGGATGTGGAGGCCAGATATCAACCTTGAGTGTCATTTCTCAGAAAACCGTGCACTTTGAGTTTTAAGACTGGGGGCTTCTCACTTTGACCTGGAACAATGCTGAAGCTGGGCTGGCCAGATGCCCCTGAGATCCTCCAGGCTCCCCTACCCAGTACTAGGACACCACCAAGCCCCATATTTTTATGTGGGTTTTGGGGACCAAATTCAGGTCCCCGTGCCTACACGGTGTGCACTTTGCTGGCTGAGCTAGCTCCCCACGGAGGTGAGGGACATTTAGACTGAAGTTGTTATGTCTCGCTTGGCTTTCCCAGCCGGTCTTAGAGACAATATTCAATGCATGCCTCCGGCCCATCATCCAGCCTGAAAAACATATATGGAATTTTCCTTCCCCCAGATCAGGAGTTTTCCATTGTCTTCCCCCCCCACCACCACCACCACCTCCCCATATCTTATGAGACCCAGATAGTTACCAAAATAACCAGTAGCTGCAACATCTGGAAACCCAAACAGACACAGGAAAAGTACTGCAGGAGGGAAGGGCCATGAAAACAGGAAACACAGAGGGGAGAATGAAAAGATGTCAAAACAAGGTGGCCTGGCCCTGCAGCCAGAGAAGAGGTCAGAGGGGCCACGAGCTCGTCCACCATCCAAGCTTTTCAGAGTCCTCAGAGAATCACCGGTAACAGGGTCTCGTGCCTGAACAAAAGAGCCACCATGTTTTCATCTCTGTTTTACACAGTCACAGACTCCCTCAAGATCAAGCAACACTAGCAATAGTGACATGCAGGGAGTGACAGTCAGCACTGCGAGGTCACCTGTGCCCCAGTCTGGTGCCAGGACCCCCAGAAGCCTCTCCATCCCCTGCGTATCCTTATGATAAGCCAGTGACATTCTGCCTAGTTAGTTCTGCCGTTAGCATTTGACCAATCTAAACTAAAAATGGCAGGTAAGATGGTTTCATACATAAGGTCACTTGCCACCAAGCCTGACAACCTGAGTTTAATCCCTAGAACCCAGATGGTAGTAAACAGGTGATCCCTGTAAGTCAGCCTCTGACCTCCATATGTGTACAGTGATGTGTGCATGCAAACGCGCACATGCTCACGCGTGTGCATGCGCGTGCACATGCGCACACACACACAGATGATAGATGATAGATAGATAGATAGATAGATAGATAGATAGATAGATCAGAAAAATTTTAAAGTAAAAATAGTTTTTCCCACACCACATAATACTTCTTTTCTGCCAGATTTCCAGCTCAAATCAAGGTGCTGCATCTACACACAGCCAAGAGAAGCAGCACCCAGAGGTCTCTCCCAAGCAGGGAAGAGTTGGTACCTCCACAAAGCATGACTCATTCCCTGACAGGCAGAACTTTCAAAGTTAGAGGGATCCCGGAGTCCGTGAAGATCAGTCTTCTTAGACGTGAATTCTCCCGATTCGTTACATTCCAAAAGAGAGATGCTTAGCAGCTCAGCAATCTGTAGAAGCAGCATACACATCAACAACCCTGAGGCTGCTCACCTCCACCACAGCAACAAACAGCTGAGTGCTTATCTCTGTGTGTCTTCTTCAAACAGTAAGACACCAGTGCCACCATCTCTTTGCTCCTCCTGTTCCATGTGCCAGGATGGAATACCACACTCTTGTTTGGCTTGTCTGGTGGGTTCTCTGGCTAGTGAGCTAACCTCCTCTTGCTTCTGCAGCCTTCTCTCAAAGAAGTCACCACTATCGTGAGACGCTGTCTTCAAGGAATGGAAGTGTTCACAGCCAAGAGCTGGGCAATTGTGCCATGGAATTCTCACTGCTCTCCCCTGGAAAAGTGTGGGTAGTGAACAGGAATGAGAAGGTACCCGTTTCCTGTGACTTCTGGAGATTTCTTCCCCAACCATCTAAGGTGGTCACCACCCTGCATGAGGGAAATATAAAGAGCTCTCCGTGGTTCTTTCTGGCTCCAGTGGTCACCAGATTCGTTTTTACCAACAATTCCCCTTCCTTTGATCCGAAAAAGGATGAGGCCATTGCCCGGCCTCAGGGAAGGATCCCAGCCCTTTGGCACATGACTCTGCCAGAGATGGGCCTATCCAAGAGACTTCTTCTCCCTGGAATGTCAGGTGGAAGCCACAGAACCTGGGCCATTTCTGACAAAGTTCGATGGTGACATCTTCCGTCCTCTCCGAATCCCACTGGACAGTGGCTTCATTGTCTAACATTCCCAGAGTCCAGCTATAAATGCATGCTTGTGTAAAAAAAGCACAAGCCTAGGCTGAAACCCAGAAGCAAGCCAGCGGCTAGAGCATTCACAAGTGGAGAGTCACGAGCTAAGTTGGGGATGAAGGGAAGTGGGGCAAAGCTAATCCAAAGCTTCGATGGATGAAGCAGAGTCTGGTAGGTTTCTGCTATATCCCATGGGAATCTTTCTTCGGGCTGTTTGAAGTAAGGTCTAAGGAGCCAGAGTGGACACAATGCCCAGTACGGGAGGCTTCTACTTCCCGGGGCCCCCAGGGAGGCCCTCAGCCAGACTGGCGAGGAGGTCTGAGGGGAGCTTTTCGGCACAAAGCCACCTCCCTTTTGAACCCTCCTCCCCTCAGGTTTCTTTGAGAGGGTGCCAGGGTTTCACATGCTGGCTTGGGAGCAGCCCCTTCCTCATGAAAGGCCACGCAGGAGGGGTTTTTGTTGCCTACACTGTTGGGAGGGGTGAGGGTCCAACGGTAAGACCCCCACGGGGAGAGACCTCAGACAGCTGTCTGCCAAGGCACAGAGGCACTTTCTTATTTTATGAGAAAGAAAACAAACAAACAAACAAAAAGATCTAAGGAAAGGGGAAAGAAAGGTAACCACGGAGATCATCCTAAGGAGCCTAAGACGGCCAACACCGCCAGCCGGGCAGTGGGACGCTCAGCTTTGTTCTAATAGAAGATTGGAGGCTTATTTGGACCAGAAAAAACAAAACCATCAACAGAATAATCAGATGGCCCTGGACTGGCTATAGAAGACTATCTCACGACTTCCATGCTGCTTGCTGGCTTCCTATGGTGATGAGAACCTCCCCCCAAGTCTGCCATTCTCTGAAAGTTGAGTTTTTGGCATGGAGCTGGGACCCTGGCAGTAAGGGATTAGAGGGTCTGGGGCCTGCTCTGGCCTTCTCCCTTCCTATACCTATTGCTGAATGGCTCACTGGGAACCTCCCCCAACCCCTCTCTCCACTACCATTATGCCTGTGTGTGCAAGGGTGCCCCGAAGTTTGGAGACAAGATGCAAGAAGTCTCACTGAACTTCCTGGGAGAGAAGAGTCACTACCACTGTCAGACCAGGACAGGACGATAAACCCTAAGGGGCCGCGTTAAGTCACCAACACCGGCGCTGCTCCTGCCTGGCATGTGGAAGACTCCGGGTGTGAGTCCCAGCATACACACACAAAGCCAAAACTTACCTCAGTGACAGCCCCCAGAAAAAGAAAAACCTGTGCTGCTTTGTTTGTTTTGTTTTATGTGGTCCAAGTGACACTCTGCCTGACAGCCAGCATGTGAAACCCTGGCACCCTCTCAAAGGTGCAATTAGTACCTGTGCCGCGTTGGGATCCTAGACTAGGAAAGGGAGCACTTGCAGGGAGCACTCACCTCCTGAAAGCATCCTCTGTGCAGCCAGCATCTGAAAGGGAAAGGTCACAGCAGGAAGGGACGTTTTTCTCTGTAACCCTATTGGCTTGCCAAGCTCCTAGAATCAGCAGTTAGGCCAGGTCCATGTTTCCTAAGACAAAACTGGAAATTTACATCCTTCTCAGCCCAAGTGGAGTCTACCTGCAATCTCTAACATTTAAAATTGGGTAGTAGGTGGCATAGAACAGCACAAGGAGACATAGAAAGGACATGGAACACACATGCATACATGTGCATGCACAAAAGCACATGTAAATACACACATGCACACCAAAATATACATGCACGTGCAAACATACATATATGCATATATGTGATATGTGTATACCCACGTATACATGGACACGTGTGTACACACATGCACTGATACTTCTCCCCATTTCCACACACTGCAGAGCCCACCTAGCCCTTCCCCCTCACCCTCACCAGAGGGCTACACAGAGCCACAGAGAGAGCAAGTTGACACAACAAAAATGATTAATTCAAGGACGGACAAAGGCTTTGCTCTCTAAAAACTCACATCTCACCTGCCCCACGATCATCAGCTTTAAAAATGGAAACTGGGCAATGGTTATTGGTGGTGGTGGTTTTCAGTGGCGACAGCGTTAAGTTCCAGAAACATACATTACAGTTTCCTGGTACCAAAACATAATCTGAGGAACACAGAGGTGATGGTTAAATGTGATTGGCAGCCAGGGAGCCAAAGTTTCAAAAACAACTTTTTAACAATTGAGGAAGTCTCTCAGTTGATAGAGAGCCTGAGTTCCATCCCCAGCACTGCATAAACCTAGCATGGCAGGCACACCCCTGTAATTTCTGTCCTTGGGAGGTGGAGGCAAGAGGATCAGGAGTTCAGGATGAGCTTCAGCCACATTGGCCAGCCTGGGCCACATGAGATCGAATCTTATAAAAATAAATTTAGTCAGTTGTTTTAAACAACAAATATTCTTTGTGTGCTTACTGAAGGCCAAGTGGAAATGGCGCTGATGCGGGCACCGCTTCTGTCTTGCTAATGGGGACAAAGGATGCACAACCTTATGGATAAAAATAAACAATACTTAAGATAAATAGAGACAGACGAAAGGGAAGGGTGACCACTCTCTGGTCCTTGGAGGGGAGCACAGTCTCATTTGAGGACTTGAAACTGATGCTAAAGTCTAACCTACAGGAGAATCCAAACTTTGGGAGGAGCAGGAGCGAAGGCAAGGAGAGAAGCCTGGGAGAGATCTGGGTGGGTCAGCTTGGCCAGTCCTTCTCCAGGGCACCAGGAGAGGCCCCTCATCTGAGTGCGTTATCATTGCTTTCAGAGGTAGCGCCATCAGAATTTCTTCCCTGCCTGGGTCTCTTTTACTCGAGTCCCTTTCTCTCTTTCCCTCTTTGCCTCCCAGCACAGCGCACACAGGCACAGAGTGAAGGGGCTTCCCAGAGAAAATGAAGTCTTTTCTTCAAGATCTTAGGACCACCCATAAGCCGGGCACATGACCAAAACCCCCGAGAGGAATGTGTGAGTCGGAGGCCCCAGTGGCTGGGTAGACATGCCACCGAGTCCAAGATAAAAGTATCTGAGATCTGCTCTGCCTTGTTTGTTTTCTCCTTCCTCAGTTCTGTATGAACCACACTGGTTAATAATGTGCTTTTTAAAAAAAATAGATTTAGAGTCTGAGAGGTGAGAAACATATCCCGGTGGCTGGCAAAAAGCATGACTTTTCTTTCTATCAGTAACACTTTCCCCATCCTCCATCTGAGCCAGCGCCAGCCTGTGCAGTCTTCCCTTCCCTGTATGTTGTGCGAACATTCAAAAGTTGGACAACAAGGCTTTAATTCAACTTGATCATCTTCTCAAAAGGAAAAATTAGAAGAGTTTTTTTTTTTTGTAAAGACAAAAAGAAAAAAAAAAGTGGGGGGGGGGGGAGAACAAAAGTTGGGAGAAGCCAGACTCAATGGATATGATCTGAATGCATATTTGTGTTACAACCAATACAACCAGCATCAGAGAGGGACCAAGATCAAATAAACGGTGGACCCTGACAAAGGGAAGAATGGATGGTATTGGAGCCATCTGCTCTGGAGGACACCCAAATCTGTCTGAATCCGAGAGGCCAGACTACCAGCTATTCTAAGACGCCCCATTCCAAGAGTGCCCGACGCGGGGCTGCACAATCAGTTTCTCTCACCATCACTTTGGCTGCAAGTTTTTTGTGCAATTAAGTAATTTATTCCTTTCTTCAGCCTCCTGATTCTAATGAAGCCGAGCCACAAACAAGCCTCAGTTGTTCCTATTCAAGGAGCCTGATTGCATCTGGCCGTGATTGCTGAAAACCCTGAAGAGGAAGCAGGGAAGGGAAGCATATTGTTTGGGGGGTAATAGGTGAAGACCTGCCTCTCTTGACCTATAATACATTAGTGTCACCGAACATTTGGCAGCCTTCAGATGATTAGCAATGAAGATGAATCAAGCAAAAAAGAGGTAGGAATCTGCCTCCCCTGAATCACCAGCACTGCATACATTTGCATGCTGATTAGCTGTTCTTTTGTCTGTGTTCCTAATTATTGTGACACGTTATGTCTTCATCATGAAGATTCTGATCTGTCTTGTTCAAAATGCATGTAGAAAAAAGTGCTGTTTATTGATTCAACATGTAACTTTTATTTCTATGTTTGCTTTAATTAAATACATATTTGATTGCCTCTGCCTACTGTCTTTTTTTTCTACTTTTTTTTTTTTTGCTCTTATTTATTTCATCTTGTTGACAAACACACAGGTAACCTTCCTTTATGAGGCTCCGAGCATTTGGGGCACGCTGCCTCTCTTGCTCAGCTTTCCTTTCTCTCCATCTCAGGGGTTTTCACTTTCATTTCCTTGAGGAGGAGGAGAAAATGGGGAAAGTGAAGAAGCCAAGGTTTTGGTGACTGTGGAGGGATGGGGACAGACAGCCTGGGGCTTCAACCTGAACAAGAGCAGGGAGGCGTTTGGTGCCTCGAGAGAAGGGCTTTTCAGGGGAACCCAGGCAGCAGAAGGGGGTTAAAAATAACATGGCCCTGTGAACATGTTATCCCCAGTTGTCTTCACACTTTATTGCAGACGGGGGTCTGTGAACTGGGTTATGAGCATGCCTGTGGCCTGGGTCAGGCCTCCAGGTCTCTGCTGAAAATCCGGGTAGACAGTCAGACTGTTTGCCCAAAGCTGGACTTATGTCTATTTAGCCCCTCTTTCGAGAAAGGGAAGCTGAAAAGGAAAAACATCGGACCTCACACATTCCCCAAGCAAAGCAATCAGGAAGCCAATACCTCTAGGGACTGGGGGTAGGAGACAAAGAACTCTGGAAAGGTGAGCATGGGGGAGCATGTACCCCACTGTCTGCTGTGCCCTCTAAAAGATGGGATTCTTCCTTTGCTAGGAAGGGCAACGGAGAGAGAGCAGAAAAGGAACAGAAAGGTTTTGTTTCCTGTTCCAGCCAGTCCTAGTCCTGATGTCCTCCCAGCCTCCAGCCAGGAACATGCTACACAGCTGTAAGGAACACAAAGCTCATTGGTGAATCCAATCAGGACCCTTAGAGAGGAAAAGAGCACCACAGAGGAGGAGCGGATGCAGGAGTAATTGAGAGCCAAGGGCCCATGCATGCCCAGAAAGCAAGCCCAGCCCAACAGAATGCAAATGGCTCCTCGCTGAAGAGGCATAATGCCCACGCTCTTCCTCTTAATGGGCAATGATTGGCTGGAAATGTAATCAACGGCTCTGCCCCCAACATCTATCCCTACGGGGAGGGATGACGGGATCCATATTCATGAGAACACGGGCCTGCAATGTGCTCTGGGTGCCGGGGGCGGGGATGGCCTAGAGGAGCTCAAGGTCCTTGGAGAGCAATAATGAGACACCAAGCGAGGAGCACAGGTGCTGGCAGAGCCCCTGGCCCGCCCAGCCCTTCCCTTCCCTAGCAGACCCCCAGGTGGCCATGCATCCCTGAACCTGGGGCCAAAGAGAACTCAAATGCAGTGAACCCATGCTCTGTGCATGTGGGGGGGGGGCACACTTTGCCTCCTCCTTGAAGTGAGGGTACTGGACCTGGCCCACCCACAACACGGCACAGTCAGCAAGAGCAGGTACAGCCAAGATGGCAGCCAAGGACACAGGTATCACAGAGGCCCTTTGAAACTAATCTTAGAAACACATGCTGAGTTGACCAAACTGCTCTGCAAAGGCAGCTGGCCTGACCTTGCTGGCCTGACGTCTAATTGGTTTGCTCATGTTGCCAGCCTTACCCCACACTTCCAGGAGATAGAGGATTCTCTTCATTCTAAGATCCTGTCCTCATTGTTGTTTAGTTACTTAAATGTCCCAGCCATAAGAAAATGAAAAGAATTGTCCAATGTCCATTCTTAGCAACATTAAAAGCCAGAAACCTTCCAGTCTGCTTAACAGATAAAAATCCATGACCTGTAACTTCCTCTAAGAAGTGTCACCGTACACCGTTCCCTTTGCACTGCACAATTCTGGGGTCTAATGTCTCATAGTGATTGTCCTCCAGTTCCTTCCAAACCAAATGCATGTTCCCAAGGGAAAAGATCACACATACATGCACACTGTGATTGTATTGGATTAGGGGCTTTAGACACCCTGGGCAGGAAGCCCAGACTGAACTTATATCCTGAACCCCAGGTCTGAGGCTCTTCCATACACAACACAGGCAGTTCACTCAAACCCAAGAGTCAAAGATGCTAAATGAAGGACTGTAAGAATCAACAGATAAAGTTGACTAAAAACCACCTTATGGGGAAATTTCAGAGTGAGGAAAGTATGATCCGGCAGTGCTGAGGAGAAGCCAAGCATTGACTCAGATCTATACAATGTACAAAGCCAAGCAGTAGCCCCACTGTAGACAAGAGACTGGGAGGACTCAGATGCATCCGTATATCTGCTGGCATAACGTACTACCCCAGAAGGAGGCTGCTTACACGGGGAAGCGGTGCACGGTGGGGGGAGGCCCTATGGGAGACTCAAACCTCCCTCCCAGTGGACCAAAATCTGCCCTTGAAACAAAGAAACTAACAAAAATGTCTTTTTAAAACAATGTTAATGCCAACAAGTTCTCAGTGGGCCCAGAACAAAAGGGATAGAGGAAAGAGAGACAGTGGGCTGGTGGCGTCTATGATTCCTGGCGTGGGAAACAGACCCTAAGTCAGCACAAGCAATTATGAGAAGAAGGCCACCTGTGTGTGCCACGGGCCCAGCGACTACCAGTCAAAATTGAGTCAAGGCGTTCAGGTGGCCTGTGGAAGCAGAAATATTATGGAAATGGATTCACCAGCTCCAGAAAGATTTCAACCTGTTGACAATTTGATTTTAAGACACTGACTGTAGGTCTTAAGCCACTAAGTTTGTACCAAATTTTTATACAGACACTAAGAAACTAACACATCTCCAGCCTCAGGGCATCACACAGCTGTGCCTCTCTCCACAAGGCCCCCTTCCTCAACAGCTGTCTGCCTGACTAGTCTAGCTGGCTCTTCTGTTGTTGCAGCAAACTTTGACAAGAAGAAACCTGGGGAAGGAAAGGGTTATTTGACTTACCCTTCAGTGCCAGGTGCCACACTCTGTCACCAGGGAAGCCAGGGCAGGCACTCAAGCAGGAACCAGGAGGTAGGAACTAAAGCAGAGACCATGGCAGGACGCTCTTTTCTGGCTTGCTCTCAGGCACGCATTCAACTGCCTTCCTTCTGTAGCCCAGGCCACCTATCTAGGGTTGTCACCACCCACCCCCAGTGGGTTAAGCCTTCTTACATCAATTAGCAATCAAGAAAATGCCCACGGAGAAGCCCACAGGCCAATCTGATGGAGGCAACTCTTCAACTGAGCGTCCCTCTTCCCAGGGAAGTTGGCAGGCAGGAACAGCCAT
This sequence comes from Microtus oregoni, assembly GCF_018167655.1. Lineage (NCBI taxonomy): Eukaryota > Metazoa > Chordata > Mammalia > Rodentia > Cricetidae > Microtus > Microtus oregoni. The sequence continues at coordinate 14,597,564 of NW_024543221.1, forward strand.
CACTCCTACCTCCTCGTGTCTTTGGCACTTGGAGTGACTTTTCCTTCAGCATCTGTTTAAAACTATGACCTAGGGCTCGAAAGATTTCTCAGTGGTTAAGAGCACTTTCTGCTCTTTCAGGGGACACCAGTTCGGTTTCTAGCACCCATGTCAGGCAGCTGCCTCTAACTCCAACTCTGGGGTGTCAGATGCCTATATCTGCTTCTGGTCTCTGGGGGTGCACCCACACAATAGTATATACTCACACACACGCACACACACACACACACGAATACATTATAAATAAATAATCACTATAATAAAGTAGAACTGGAACCCTCTTCTGCTGTGTCCTCTTTATTGTTCTGGTATCTAATTTGCCTGACATATCTACTTATCTCTATTTCCCATCGCCAGGAAAATGTCCACTTCATTACGCCCAGGGCTCGCCTATTTTACCTAAATTACCAAACCCACATCTAGTGCATACCGTGTGCCAGGTGGATGATCACTCTCGTCCAGTCATTCCCTGTACCGTGACTTGGATGTTTCTCGTAGGCAGGGCTCACAGCTACAGTCCCATGGGTGGCGATGACAGGTGTGAGGGGAACTAAAAGGCAAAGACAGGAGAGCATGCCAACTCAGCTAACCACAGACGTTCTCCACACACGTCCCTCCGGGGGCTCTCCAACATGCCAGGTGAACAGTGCTGATTTCCTACCGAGGTCATAGATTATTGAGGACCGGAGGGGGATATTTACCAGTGACTGCAAACCAGTATCATCCCAAGAGTGACAAGGGACTTCAGGTCACTACCCTCTGCAAAGAAATGCCTGAAGCATCAAAGGCAGTGGGCAGTCAGGAGTGTGTACTTGGGATGTGCATGTGTGTGCATGTGTGTGTGCAAGCTATGTGTGTATGCACATGTGTGTGCATGCTATGTGTGTGTATATGTGTGGGGATGGGGGTATGTGTAGGGAGGTGTACATGTCTGTATGCATCTATGTGTTCAAGTGCATATGTACACATGTGCACATGTGTAGAGTGGTGTGCATGTTTGTATGCACCTGTGTCCAGGTACATATGTACATGTGTGCACACACATGTGGAAATCCATCTACCTTGTTTTTGAAGCAGGCCCTCTTCTCTGGAATCAGGAGCTCATCTTTTGGGCTTGGCTGGCTGACCAGTGAGTCCCAGGGATCCTCCTGTCTTTACTTCCCTGTTCTAGGGTTGCAAGCATGTGACATCATCACGCTCAGCATTTAACATCAGTTTAAATTCAGTTCCTCACACATGCAAGGCAGCGCCTTACAGACTGCACTGTCTTCTCACAGGCACTATATATATATATTTAACAATAACAATAACAAATCCACTGTCACCTACTGATGTGGAGAAAGAGGTCACAAGTTTGGAAAAATGGAAAACTCCCCTAAACTCTTACACTTCTGCTCTGCAGCCAGCCTCAGGTCCTGCTCTCTTCCTCAGAGTCCCAAGAAGCATGGAATAGGTAGCAAAAGTCAGAGCAGGACAGGGGCCACAGGCGAAGGGATTGATCAGGGGCACCAAGAAAGGGTGTGTCTAACCTCTTGCTCCCCAAAGACCAACTCACAGAGAGAGCTGAGGCCCTGTGGCACTGGCTCCCCGGCAGAAGCGTAGTCACTCACCATGGGTCTCCTGGGAAAGACGGTTTCTGAGAAATCTCCACTTGAGGGCCTAAAGTCCCTGAGGAGAAAGCAAAGGAAACCCTTTGAAGAGCACGTGACCGGCGGGACTGCCTTTGTTTTGTTTACGTTGCAATCTCAGCAGCAGAGCTAGTCAACAAGCGAACACTCCAAGAGACCCAGCGAGGTGTAGACAGATTTGCACAGGGCAGACAACTGCACATTCCGTTCATTTACCTCTTCTAACAAACCGATACCTGGGGTGACATTTATTAATAAACGGCGTTACCAGGTGCCTGATACGTGGCTCACAGAAATTAATTACCCAGCCCATGGTAAAATCCTAACAAGCCCACAGTGCTGTAACATTTGTGCTAATTGAAAACGAGATAAGTGCTGCGGGGACAATTTGCATTCAATGCGGTATATTAATCACCTTCAGTTCTTTCGTGATAAACACACCTGACTGAGTCACTCTCGCAATTTACCTGGTAATAGAGTCATAAGCAGAGTCCCTCGGGGCCAAGGGAAGGCGCCGAGCTGTAGGCAAGATGGAGGCTTTGGCTCTTCTGAGTCCCTCCAGCAAGTTAGTTCAGGCTCCTCTTCCCTTACGGTGTCCCCAGGGAAGTGGAGACGAGACCCTGTCACAACATGGAACTCCCAGCCTTCAACAGAACCCTTTCTTTCCTACCACGCCAATTGTTCTAGATGTTCAGAGAACAGTACGTCAGGAGGGCTGTATCTCAGCCCAACAGTGACTCTCGTGTTCACTGAGTACGCCGTCTTCAAGGAAAGGCCTTTGGCTGGCCATTGAACCACACTGCCCACACACCGACTCGATGGAAAGGGAATGAAGCCTGCATGGCAAGGGGGCCGGTCTAGATTTTTAAATCTTGGGGATTCACAGCAGGTTCGTGCCTGGAGGGAGGGTTCGAAAGACACCTCCAGTATGAGATACAGACCAAGGGCCACCTGGAAGGAAACACCTGGCTTTCAAGATGGAAGGAAGGAGACATGGAGTCACTATAGGTGGGAGTTCCCCGGCCATGCCATGCCTGGGTACTCACAATGTGTCTGCCTTTCCTTCAGCTTCCTGGTAGTGTGTTCTCCTTGGCGTCACACACCAAACAGCCAGGGCAGCCGCTGTGAACTCAGTTTGCTGGGGCTGTTGAGCGGCACCTAGGGGCCTTACTCCCATCCTGAATGTTAACTCTTCTCAGCTGACTTCCTTGCTCATTCTGTCTTAGTTTCTCTTGCTGCTATGAAGCATCATGACCTGCAGCAACTTGGAGAGGAAAGGGTTTATTTCTCTTACTCTTCCATATCATTGTTCATCGTCCAAGGAAGTCGGGGCAGGAACCTGGAGGCAGGAGCTGCTGCAGAGGCCATGGAGGGGAGCCACTTACTGACTTGCTCTTCATGGCTTGCTCAGCCTGCTTTCTTGTAGAACAGAGGACCACTAGCCCAGGGATGATCCCACCCACAATGGGCTGGGCCCTCCCCCATTAATCTGTACTTAAGAAAATGTCTTGTACACTTGTGTACAGCCAGATTTTATGGAGGCATTTTCTCAGTTGAGGTTCCCTCCTTTTAAATGACTTTAGCTTGTCTCAAGTTGACATAAAACTAGCCAATACAGCCCCCTTCACCAGCTCACACAGATGCTCCAAGACCACATCATCCCCATGCTTGCTTCAAACTGACATTGGTCCCAACCTACAGCCTGCTCTCTTGGCTGTTTACTGGAGCAGCATCTGTGGCTTCTCTCTAGTTAGCACCAAGCCTGTGCATGCAGATCCTCTAGTTAGCACCAAGCCTGTGCATGCAGATCCTCGCCTGTCCCCTCTGCCCAGCCAGGCTCCTGGGGCAGAGTCCCACACTCAGTATTTGTTGAACTGTTACAGAGTCTGTGACCCCTAGGAAAAGACCAAAGACTCAGTCCAGCCAACAATTAAAGGGTTTATTGATTAGCTGCTAGCAGGATGGCGCCTTAAAGCCGAGCACAGGCATGTTGTGAGAGGAGTGCAGGGAAGGGCTTTTAATGGAAAAACCACAAGAAGACCTTCAATATCTAAACCAAAACGGTTCTGTTCTGCCAAGTTAAGTGGTTAAGGCAACTCAAAACAATTTTTGGGTGTCTGTATAAGCAAGTTACAGAAGCCAAAAAAGCAGTTAGTCCTACCATAACAAGTGAATAGTCATAGCTGGACACTTTTGTGGAGTGGGGGGTCACTGAGTCAGGGGTACTGGAAACTCACCATTTAGAGACTGGAGTTACAGACGAACAGCTAGTGAGTACCAAAATGGATACCTAGCATAAAATGGAGCTTCTTTAGCCATCAGGGCATGAATACAAACTTACTATAATCCTGCAAAGTAGACAAACCAAAACTCGAGTTATGACCCAGTCCAAGCAGGGCATAGATCCTGTCCTCAAATGAACAAGCTTTTGGGGGGCCCCAGCTCCACGCATAGCGCTCAGAACAGCTGGGGCCCCTTTGAGACAATTACGACCATGAAATCCTATCCACCTGCTAGAGGGAGGTTCAGCCTGCTTCCACACCTTCCAGGAGCCCAAGGGAAGGGGACCGGGTATACCTGCAGGACAGAGAGACTAGGAGGGGGAAGCAGCAACTCCTTGTGCTGAGAGCAACTTCTGAGCACAGCCACCTCTGCGTGTTGAACTGCAGAATTTCCATAGGGAAGTGGCTCCCAGCCGATAAGGTACCCCATGGGCATCAGAAAGAACTCCTTTCTCAAGCTCGTGTATCCCCCACGGCTGGAGCAGGATGTGTCTCCAGCTTCAATCAGCTCCTAAGGCAAAGGCCCCATGACCTGTACAACAGCCCCGGGTGGCCCTCCTTGGGGTATGCCAGGTTGGGATTGTTCCCTCCTACAGCCCTTCATGGTAAAGTGAACCCCAGTAAAGATCACCTGTGGAGACACACAGGATATTGTACCCACTCTCAGATCTAAATCCCCTGGAACATGCCACATGGTCACTTCCACCCACACTAGACAGCTTCAGGTGCCGTCAGTTCTCCTACCAGGTTCTGCTTCCGTATGACACACGATAAGGAAGCTCATGCTCTCCTGAGGAGGACAATGAGCTTGCTCTGCGTTCTGGGAAAAAGAACTGAACTGCTAATCTACAATGTCCTACTTCATATAAACTGAATGTTTGTGCCACCCAAAGTCATCTGCGGGAACCCCAGGCTCCAATCTCGACAGGGGCTTTAGGGGAGAATTCAAGTTAAATGGGGTCATGGGGCAGGGCCCTGACCCACCAGGACTGGTCCTTAGAAGATCCATACCCTTTATCCCTCCTTTGTGATAAGTATGAGAAGACACTCAAAGAAACTGTCAGAGGGAGAGAGAGAGCTAAGAGTGATAAAACACGCTCATCTTGGATTTCTAGCTTCCAGATTTCGAGAGACATTTTCCATTATTTAAGCCACACAGTCGCAAGCATTTTGTGACAGCAACCCAAGACCACCGAGAGTATCTTCTGCATCATGGTACTTCACTCCCTGGAAAATGGGTCGCTCCAAAAGATGGGTGCACAACAAAGCAAGTAAGTCAGGGCCAGAAGAAGAAGAAGAAAGATGAGCAACGGACTAGAGAAAGCTTTCTCCAAAAAGCTCAGAGTGAGAACCCACTATTTAAATGTACCTAGATCATCAGTTATACACGTCTTTCAGTATAACTGATACACTCTCAGCTCAGGAGCCAGGTTTGTCCCGTCGATCACAAGGTAGATTTGGTCACACCTCTGCCCTCCCTTCCCAAGCAGGTAATCTTCCTCAGAAGCAAATGCCCCAGTGCTCAGAAGGCAATGCAGCCAGGGCCCTCTCTGACTTTATTCCCAGTTCCCTCTTGATTCACTCCGCCCCAGTCAAACTGGTTTTGTGTATCTCCTCAGGTCACACAGAGCACAGACCTTCCTGGGGCCTTGGCCTTCAGTGCTCCTTGAGCTTAAAGGCCCTATCCTCATTTCCCATCTGTCTCTACTCAACTGTTATGTTACCATCCAGGTCTTCCCTAATCATTCCCTATCAGTACAGTAGCCCATCCCCTCTCTCTTTATAATTTCTCTTCTCTCTCTCTCTCTCTCTCTCTCTCTCTCTCTCTCTCTCTTCTCTCTCTCTCTCTCCACCCTATCTACTACACCTGCTTTCTCTCCTTCACAACTCAAACTCTGTAGAATTTGCCTCTCCCTGGAAACAAAAGCTACATCACCCTGAGGCTATGGCTCGGTGTGTTAAGTGCCTGCTGTGCAAGAATGAGGACCTGAGTTCTGTTCTTCATCATCCCCTTCCCACCCCACCCCACCCCCATCCCAAATAAAGCAGGGCATGGCAATGCACATTCCTGAAAACCAGCCCTAGGAGTCAGAAAAAAAAGCTAGTCTCGCCAACTGGTGAGCTCCAGGGTCAGTGAGAAACTGTCTAAAAATAAGGTAGAGGGTAGTAGAGGCAGACATCCAAAAATCCAGCAGTGTCAACCTTTGACACACACACACACACACACACACACGTTTCACCTGAGTAGGAGCATCATGTTCTCTTTCATATCCCCATCAATTTCATCAGTGCCTGGAGCATAAGACACTCAATAAGTATTCCTGAAATAAATGAAAACATTCCATGATTAGCACGTAGTAGACTGAGAGTCGTGATGTGGTCGCACGGTGCTGGAAGCTGTTCATCTACGGCATCTATAGGAAGCTAGGGAGGGCGCTAAAGGCTCCACACACAAGACACAGGGCTGTAGTCAGCCTCCATGTTTGGCTCTCATATTAATCCTATTTTACAGGCAAGAAGGCTGAGGGTCTTAGACAAGGTATCAGCACAAGCCCCCGGGGACAGAAAGACGTGATGTGGGTCAGGGTGTGGGCCCAGGCCCGTCTCCTTCCAAGATCATGCTCCTCGCCACTCTGAATGCTGACACAGACCTGGAAGTCACACGAGAGCCAAATGCATCTAAATTAAACCTTACCTGACACGTTTGCAATTTAAAGGAACCTGCAGAGTGAGGTGTGTAACTCAGCTGGCAGAATGTGCTTGCCTGGAATGCCCAAAGCCTTGGGGAAGTGCCCAGCACTGCTAAAGCCAGGCATCAGGGCACATGCCTCCTCTAATCCCTGCACTTGGAGAGTGGAGGCGCGAAGATCAAAACTTCAAGGTCATCTTCAGCTACATAGCAAGTTCAAGGTCGGTCAGAACTAGATGAGAATCTGCCTCAAAAAGAAAATTGTATGTGTGTGTATGTGAGGGAGGGAGAGAGGAAAGGGCACATCATCTGAATCTTAACAAAAATAATGCTTTTCAGTAACTATCCCTCCCATGTATCTGTTTGTGATCAATACACCAGGATACACCACACTTCAAAAAACATGCTATACTTGGCTTTATGATAAAGTATGTGATATTCTGATGACTCTCTGTGTGAGTTACTTTCCTCGCTGATGTGTTAAGATGCCAGACAGTAGTGACTTAAGAGGACAAGAGGGCATCACAGTCCACTGTGTTGAGATGGCATGGTAACTGGCCTATGGTAACAGTCCTACCTGTGAAGGCAGGAGCTTTGCGTGTGTCTTGTCTGGGTCTCTGTGGTCCAGATGCAGAGAAGGTGCTGGGAGCAGGGCCAGGGTTTAACTTCAGACCCAGCCTCACCTCCCCACCCCATGACAAACCTTAGCCAGCCCTGCCTCCTGCCTCAAAGGAGGCACCAGAAGCTGGAGATGCAGTGTACAAAGACGTGAGTGAGTCTGCAGGGCACAGTTCACACTCAAACCAAGACTCAAGCTAGTGTTGCTCAAGCTAGTAAAGAATAGACTTATGGCCCCAAATCATAACAGTGGACGAACTCACCATCATGAGTCTGATAAACAGCCCATCTGACTTGCCCAGCCTTAATACATGGGAAGCGCTTATCTTACTGCAACTTGATATGCCATGTTTTATTGATCATCATAGGAGACCTGCCCTTTCCTGGATGAAGATGGAAGATGAGGGGATTGAGGATTGGGAGAGGGAAAGGGGGAGGGTGGGGGTGCTGCAGCTGAGATGTAAAATAAATAGATGAATTTTTTAAAAAATCCATCTGAGATTAAACTTTTACCAAAAAGACACATGAAGCTACAAAGGCTAAAATGAAGATTTAGTGTTGTTGAAAATTATCATCATTACATTCTTTGAAAAACAAACAAAAAATCAAGTTTTCCCCAGGCAGCTCAGCATTTTATCACAGCATTTAAAATCATTGTGATTGAAAATATAGAATAGCATAAGGGCTCTCTGACTCTGCCGAGGCTCCTGGCTAAATTGCTGGACTCAAACAGCAATTACACAGCATACATTTTAAGATCCATACTTGTTCCTACACCTCGCAGGAGTGGTGGGAGAAGCTGAGCAGGGGGCCCGAAGGCTGTTCCATCCAACTCTTGACTAAACTTGAGTATCACTCAGAACTGAGGTTTTCAAAAACCCTTTCTATTCCTTGGTGCCCATTTCAAGCTATTCAAAATAAAAATTACTGAACTGAATGTCATGTTATTCCACTCACCTCATTTGGGGCAATTCATATAGCATGGGCAGCAGTCACTGGGACTGTATCCATCCCACACCCCCATTGAAATATTTCCCTATCTGTTAATGAAGAAAAAATGGTGCAATAAAAAAAAATGTTCTAAAACTTCTACAGTCAAAAAAGTTGGTTAAAATAAGTTTTGCTGGATGGTAAGACCCTGTTGCCGAAGACACCTCATGCTTTGGTTGCAAGACAGAGAAATCAAGCTCAAATCGAACTGTAAGCTTACTGCTGCCAGCTTCCATGGCTCAAATCGAAATGTAAGCTCCATGCTGCAGCCAGCATTCACAGCCTTCACAACGATGGGAAATGATAATGCAGGCTGTGAGGGGAGAACAGACATCTGCAGTTTTACCCAGCTTGGACCCAGCAAACTATGCTGCTGACCTGACAGGCAAGGTGTGACCCCGGTGCAATGGTGGTACAATAGTTAGGGAGGTAACCAACAGTTTCCTGGTCATATCTGAGGCCAGCATCACAGTAGCGAATTCAGGCCTGGTTTCACACACCTGATCAGAAACCTATGGATTAGAAAGCCATGGGGCAAATCCGGACTAGCTGAACATAGCGGACAATGAGGAATACTGAGAATTCAAGAACAATTGCAGTGGGTTTTTGATCCTACTGCACGTACTGGCTTTGTGGGAGCCTAGGCAGTTTGGATGCTCACCTTACGAGACCTGGATAGAGGTGGGCAGTCCTTGGGCTTCCCACAGGTCAGGGAACCCTGATTGCTCTTCGAGCAGATGAGGGAGGGGGACTTGATCGGGGGAGGGGGAGGGAAATGGGAAGCGGTTGCGGGGATGAGGCAGAAATCCTTAATAAATAAATAAATTTAAATAAAAAAAAGAAAGCCATGGGGCTAATGGGGAAGCAGCCACTATTACTTGAATAAATAAATACATTGAGCCCACCCAACTGCCTTCTAGGTATTTACGTTTATACCCATAGAGTTGTGTTGCTGCCAGCCTTACTCAGAGACGTGCGCCCATTGCAAGGGTCAGGTGACACTGCAATGGCTCACAATTGGTCAAAGTGCTGAGAATAAGTGATTGTTGAATGCTCAGCTCTCTGAGCAATGGGGCAGCTGTATCACCCCCTTGATAAGGGCTAAGAAACCATCACAGAAAAGGGGCAAAAAGAATGCAAGAGTCAGGAAAAAACTGTAGACTGTTGTCATCCTGGTGTGAACTGCTGTTGCACTCTTGAATAAGAATCAGGAGAAAACCGTAGACTGTTCTCATACTGGTGTGAACTGGCTGTTGCACTCATGAATAAGAATCAGGAGAAAACTGTAGACTGTTCTCATACTGGTGTGAACTGGCTGTTGCACTCTTGAATAAGAATCAGGAGAAAACCGTAGACTGTTCTCATCCCGGTGTGAACTGGCTGTTGCACTCTTGAATAAGAATCAGGAGAAAACTACAGACTGTTCTCATTCCGGTGTGAACTGCTGTTGCACTCTTGAATAAGAATCAGGAGAAAACTACAGACTGTTCTCATACTGGTGTGAACTGGCTGTTGCCCTCTTGAATAAGAATCAGGAGAAAACCATAGACTGTTCTCATACTGGTGTGAACTGGCTGTTGCACTCTTGAATAAGAATCAGGAGAAAACCGTAGACTGTTCTCATACTGGTGTGAACTGGCTGTTGCACTCTTGAATAAGAATCAGGAGAAAACTGTAGACTGTTCTCATCCCGGTGTGAACTGCTGTTGCACTCTTGAATAAGAATCAGGAGAAAACCGTAGACTGTTATCATCCCGGTGTGAACTGGCTGTTGCACTCTTGAATAAGAATCAGGAGAAAACTACAGACTGTTCTCATCCTGGTGTGAACTGCTGTTGCACTCTTGAATAAGAATCAGGAGAAAACCGTAGACTGTTATCATCCCGGTGTGAACTGGCTGTTGCACTCTTGAATAAGAATCAGGAGAAAACTACAGACTGTTCTCATCCTGGTGTGAACTGCTGTTGCACTCTTGAATAAGAATCAGGAGAAAACCGTAGACTGTTCTCATACTGGTGTGAACTGGCTGTTGCCCTCTTGAATAAGAATCAGGAGAAAACCGTAGACTGTTCTCATACTGGTGTGAACTGGCTGTTGCCCTCTTGAATAAGAATCAGGAGAAAACCGTAGACTGTTCTCATACTGGTGTGAACTGGCTGTTGCACTCTTGAATAAGAATCAGGAGAAAACTGTAGACTGTTCTCATCCCGGTGTGAACTGCTGTTGCCCTCTTGAATAAGAATCAGGAGAAAACCGTAGACTGTTATCATCCCGGTGTGAACTGGCTGTTGCACTCTTGAATAAGAATCAGGAGAAAACTACAGACTGTTCTCATACTGGTGTGAACTGGCTGTTGCACTCTTGAATAAGAATCAGGAGAAAACCGTAGGCTGTTATCATCCTGGTGTGAACTGCTGTTGCACTCTTGAACTCACTCACAATAGCTGTGATAGCTGCACACAACTGAGCCTTTCCACACTCTGTCATGGATGGCAGGAGGGTCCATGAGGCCCGCTTCTCCCTGAGGCCTTATACGCAAATTATTGGTTGCTCGGGGAGGATGAAACATCTTCAATGGTGTAGTCACTGGTTGGGTGTCCATGCTTCAGCAAATGACCCATCACCCATGTTCCTGCAAAAAAGCTTACTTACATTTGTGGCCCTAATTTTTTCAAACACACACACACGTGCACATACCTACAGATGAAGTGGGGGGGGAGATTAGCTAGGAAGGAAAGGGGAAACCAGTGGAGTAAGAGGGGACAAGAGAAAATAAATATGAAAATACATTATACACATCGAAGTTTCGTAATAAAACTCATTGTGTATAATTGATAGATGTCGACAAAAGTTTATTAAAAATGTGTTTTGTATAAAGAAGGGCAGCAAGATTTCTTGGGCCCTTGACATGTTAGCAGAGGGAAGGATGGCCAGCAGCTGCAGTGTCCTGTTGCAACAGGTCAAGAGTAAGAAGATCGTGTGCTGCAGCCCACGAGGGCAAACATCACACCTGCTCGTCAGCTTTGCATCTCTGTGACAACATACCTGAATTGCCCCACTTGGATGGGCAAAGCTGTACTGCAGCTCACAGCTTCCAAGCTTCAGCTTCAAGGTTGCAGTGGGCCCTGTTGTTTGGGCAGCTGCTGTAAGACAGGACACTGTGATGAGAGGAAGCTGTTCACCTCATGGCAGTCAGGAAGCAAGGGAGAGAGGAAGGGGCTGGGGTCCAATGTTGTCGTCAAGGGCCTAACTTCCTTCCACTAGTCCCTACCACTTCCAATAGCACCAATGGATTGAGACCAATCCTGGAACAAAGGGCCTTTGGGGATCTGAGCTATAAGCAATAATTTAAGATCCAATGATAATAGGATCCAATTGAAATAGGAATTTCAATAAGATAGAAAAAAGGATGTTGGATGCTTTCTTCATAAAGAAATGGCAATCATTTGAGGAGATGGATAGATTTAACTTGATTTAAACAGTACACTGCATATATATGTATCAAAACATCATATCACCCCATTTATATACACATTTTTATATTCCTGCATATCAGTTAAAATGTTTACATTTTTTTGAGACAGGGCTCACTATATAGCCCTGAATGGCCTGAAACTCACTATATAAACCAGATTGGACTTGAATTCAGAGATCTGTCTGTTTCCAAATAATGGGATCAGAGATGTGTGCTACCACAAACAGACTAATCTAATTTTTTTTAAAAAAGAGAAACAGGGCTGGAAGTATAGCACAGGGATTGTAGTGGTTTGAAAGAAAATGGCCCCCAAAGGGAGTAGCACTATTAAGAATTGTGTCCCTGTTGGAGTAGGTATAGTCTTATTAGGAAAAGTGTGACACCATGGAGGAGGGCTTTGGGGTCTTATATGCTCAAGCCACACCCAGTGAGACAGACCACTTCCTGTTGTCTGTGAGCCAAGATGTAAGGACTCTCAGCTCCTGCTTCAGCACCATGTCTGCCTGCACACCACCATATCCCACCTGAAGACATAAGACTGAACATCTGAAAATGTAACCACCCTACTGAAATGTTTTCCTTTAAAAGAGCTGCCGTGGTCACGGTGTCTCTTTACAGCAACAGGAGCCCTAACTAAGACAGGGGTTAAAGTGCCAAACAATTGTGGTGACCAAAGTTCAAAAACCCAGAACCCACATAAATGCCAAGTGAGGGTGGCAGCCCTCTTGTAAGACCACGATTGAGGTGGGAATAAGGATGCCCCAGAGTAAGCTGGCTGTCCCCAAATGGTCATACTAGTGATCTCTGTGTTCAACTGAGAGACCCTGCTTCAATGAATAAGGTAGAAAAAAAGCAAGGAAGCGTCCTTATGTCAGCCTTGGGACATCCATACACACACACACACACACACACACACAGACACACACACACACACACACACACGTTCTATTGTACCTGCACACACATATATGCCCATGTACACAACACACCCATGCATATATATATGCACACCACATACATATTTATGGAGGAGAGGAGAAAAACACATTAGATGGCATCTTAAGTTCCAGGACAGGAATTCCTGGAACAGGACACAGGATGCTGTTATAAAAGAAAACCCTAAGAACTCTTCAAAGTCAAGAGTTCCCCCAAATGCTCCAAGCCTCAGAAAACTTCAGTTTACTGGGTAGGGGTTGGATTAACCACCCCAAAATATACTGATGTTTTCACTTCTGCTGTGAGTGAACACAACCTGATTTGGACACCAGGTCTTCACTGATGTGATCAAGTGTTGGTGTCTTAGGATCTGCCCATAATCTGTGTCTAGGGTTACTTACAAAGAGAAGCCTTGTGAAAACAGAGACACCCAGAGCAGCCCACAGGACCACAGAGGCAGAACATGGCTTGAAGAGGCAGCGCTACCACCAGAAACTGGGACAGAGAAGACAGGCAACTCACCAGAGTGTTGGAAAGAGGGCAGAAAGAGCTGACACCTTGACTTTGAACTTCCAGAGTCCAGGGCTGAGCAAAAGAGTGAGTGTCATTGTCCAATGGTGTGGGACAATTCTGTATTTTGTCAATTATATTTTAAATAAACACTGATTGCCAGTAGCCAGGCAGGAAGTATAGGCAGGACAACCAGACAGGAAGTAGAGGCAGGGCAATGAGAATAGGAGAATTCTGGGAAGAAAGCCCATTCCTCTGCAGTCTTGCCCAGACATAGAAGAAGGAAGATGTAACTGCCTCACTGAAAAAGGTACCAAGCCATGTGGCTAACATAGATAAGAGTAATGGGTTAATATAAGTTATAAGAGTTAATAAGAGGCCTGAACTAATGGGCCAATCAGCTTATGATTAATGTAGACCTCTGTGTGATTTCTTTGGGACTTAACAACTGCAGGAACCGAGCAGGACAGAAACCTCAGACAACACCTTTTGGTCAGCACTCTGGCAGGCCAACAGGAGTGAATTCAAATGGGGTACATGATACATCAGTGTGTAGCTACAGAACAGATACCATGCAACACACATACACACACCATACACACACACTGCACACATACACACCACACACACATACCACACATACACACACCACACACACATACACACACTACACACATACACTGTACACACACACCGCACACATACACACCACACACATATACCACACACACACACTGCATACTGTACATCACACACTCACTGCACACACCACACACACAGACACACTGCATGCACACACTACACATATACTGCACACACACACACACACACTGCACACTGAACAACACAAACAGGTGGAGGTGGAAGGAAGCGAAGAGAAGGAAATGTCTAAAGAGAGGTAGAAGCTTCTCTGGCCTGTGAGGTGACCAGAGGTGACCATTTCAGAAAGGCAGTGGATTCTAGGGACAAATGAAAGCACTTTGCTCCTGCTCTGATGAGACACTGTGACCAAAAGCAACTCAGAGAAGGAAGGGTTTACCTGGGCTTGCAGTTCCGGAGTGTTAGAAGTTATTGTGGCTGGGAAGCATGGAGCAAGCAGCAGGCACGGCAGCTGGAAAGCTGAACAGAAAGTTGAGCGCTCACTCCTCAGCTGGAGCATCAAAAGTAAGGCTTTTCACCCTCAAAGCCCACCGCAGGGACACATTTCCTCCAGCAAGGCCGCACCACCTAAACCTTATAGACAGCACCACCAAGTGGGGCCGATATCAGATGCCTGAGACTATGTGGGTCATTTCTCACTCAAACTACAACAAACACCATTCTAGAGTGTTAGTCTGCAGCACACGCATGGCGAGAGGAGATCCACGTGTCTCAGAAAGTGTTCTTCCGGGAAGTCCAAAACTACCTGCCTTGAAGGAACCAGCACAGTCCATGGATCTCTGGCCTAAATGAGCTTTGCAAATACATCTATCTTCCATCTACATGACTGTTGGGTTCTGGAGCTGGCTTGCCCATCAAGAAAATAACATTTAAAAGAGAACAGCTAAACAATTAATAATTTGAAGTCAAGCCGCTTACCTCTTCCTCCTACTGGGGAAAGGAAAGATCTCTCTGAAACTTCGGAATAGAAATCTCCCCTGGAAGGAAGGATGGTGAAGGGTTTCTGTGGGGGGAAGGGAGGGGAATCGGAACACCTTAACTTTTAGTGTGCAGTGCGCCTGTTAAATAGACCCACTAATGGTGTTATTGCGGCTAAAACCAGTGACTTGAAAATGTTGTGTACATTATTACTGTCATTATCCCCCAACTGTAAGAATGCTATGTTAAAACTAACTCAAAACACCTCGGGAAAGGTAATTGCTACTAATGGATCTGAAGTGTGCAAAATTGGACGTCATTACCCCCCCTCCCTAGAGGGCCGGGGGTGCTGCTGGAGATGATAGGCGGGAGGCTCGCTCATCTTTCAATCAGGCTGCGGTTTGAGCAGAGGGCCGGGTGGCTTCCACACTGCAGCAGGGATACGTTGGGGTCTAAGCACCCCGTGCTCACTCTTCCTTCTCCCTCAAGTTCAGGCTACCATGAAGGA
The DNA here is from genome assembly GCF_018167655.1 of Microtus oregoni. Lineage (NCBI taxonomy): Eukaryota > Metazoa > Chordata > Mammalia > Rodentia > Cricetidae > Microtus > Microtus oregoni. The sequence goes on from NW_024543221.1 coordinate 14,612,817, forward strand.
AGTGCCTGGAGCAGAGGGCTCCCTCCAGCTGCCTTTCCCCCATCAGTTGCCACCAAACGAGTTAAGGCTGGCTGTCCCTGAAATTCAAGAAAGTGACCCAGAATCAGAGGCTTATGAAAGACAAGTGGGTCACCTCACGCAGTCCTGTGAGCAGACACCTAAGCCCCCTGAGAAGGGGGACTTGGCCTGTTCCCCGGGGAGTTGGACTCCTCCCAGCCTGTCTTGGTGCAGGGTCTGCACTCATGAGGCCGGCTCTCTTTGGCTGGCTATACTGCTCCTGGCTATGTTGAACCCTGTCTCCTCACCTGACACAACCCAAAGATCCTTTCCCTAATTCCAGTCAATAGGATTTTTTAAGTCCTTGGTCCTTGATTGTTTTCCAAAATTTCAAAATGAATTCCCCCCACACACAGAGAGCAAAAATACCTTAACATGAGAGCATCTCTCCCCTGTCCACATCACCATTATATGGTACAACATACATGTACTGCCCATCACATACATACTACATAACACACATATACTGAACATCACACGCACTGCACATCACACATGCACCTGAACATCTCACACATATTTCACACTGCAGACACACTTACACATCACACATACCTTTGTACATCACACACACACTGCACAACACAAACACACACACACACTGCACACCACACACACTGCACATCATGAAAGATAATGCTGACTAGGAATTTCATTTCCTTTTGCACTGCAAGTCCAACACTTGGGCAACTTTCCCTGCTCCTCCTAGACACAAAATAGGAGAGGAAGGAGGAGGAGGAGGAGGAGGAGGAGGAGGAGGAGGAGGAGGAGGAGGAGAAAGAAGAAGAAGAAGAAGAAGAAGAAGAAGAAGAAGAAGAAGAAGAAGAAGAAGAAGACCTAACCTAAGCCAGTTCTGAGGGAAAGAATACAGACTACATTCCAAACTGAGACTTTAGAAGAGAAAAGTCTAAGCCGTGGGTGGTAGCACCCACCTGGAACCCAGCAGCAGTGCCTGAGTGAGCAAGGGCAGAGTTCCGGGTCAGCCCAACCTATAGAGGTCCTGTCTTGAGGAGAAATCGTCCTCCCCATGTGCACAATGTGAGAAGGGGCATACTGCTTCTGCGGAGACATCGTTCAAGGCTCTGAATGCAGAACAAGCAAGGGATGGAGAAGGAGGCACCTGAGTGGTCAGTGACTCCCTAGATGAGGCTGCAGCCTGGCAGAGGGCAGTAAAGAGGAAAGCAGCCCTGGCCCAGACCTGGCAGAGGACACCCTGTCCAGGAAAGCCAGGACTCTTGAGATGGACCATCTGCACATGCTGTTTGTGTTTGCAAGACAGGGCCTTACCGTGGAGACCAGACTGGTCTAGATCTCCCTACCTAGCACTGCCAGAATGGAATCTGACCCCCCTCCTGCCTCCACACCTTGTGAGCGCTAGGCTGGAAGGCATGCAATGCCCAACCACTCAGATTTTTGAAACACACTCTAACAGGAAGCCTCAATGTAGAGCCTGCAATTTAATCTTTTCTTTATCAATGTCTTTATTTCTTTGCTTATTCAAGCCTTACTTATTTAGTTTCAGTTACTGTGACAGGTGTTAATGTTAGAACATGGTTTGCCAACAAACAAACAAAAAAAAGATACAGCTGCTAGCAAACAGGCAAACAAACCATCAGGATCACGGAAAGCCAGTTGAACACAGAGGTCTGTCTAAGGTCAAGTCTGGACCAATTTTCATAGGAAGAAAGAATAAGTACAGTATGATAGGGTAGGGTGCCATTTCCAGTAGGTGCTTGGGGATGTGTGAAGATAGTTGGAAGTACGCGAGGCATCTGGGGATGGGGGAATGAAATGTGGATGGGCATGAGCAGAGAGCACACTTAGATTTGAAGTAGGTCAGCAGTGTAGGGGTGGTGGGCAGCCCCCGGGCTGAATTAGGAGGAGGTCAGCAGCGTAGGGGTGGCGGGCAGCCCCCGGGCTGAATTAGGAGGAGGTCAGCAGCGTCAGGGCAGTGGGCAGCCCAAGCTGAAGTAGGAGCATGGCTTGGTTGGACCTCAAAAAAGCATTGAGATCCGGTATGCTTTTGCTTGTTTAGTGTTTTTAGACATTTTACTAAGCATATATTAATGTTAGGATAATGGGGTTCATTATGACATTTTCACACCTGTGCATAAAGTACTTTGGTCATGGCCATCATTACTCTCCGGCCGACATTCTGGGGTGCTCCCCTTTCTCTTCCCAAATAGTGCTCCTTTTACTTTTACAATTCAAAAAACAAAAATCTGGATTTCACAGATGAGTGACAATAGGTGGCATTGTGTGTCTGGCTTGTTTTGCTTACCGTGACGTCTCCAGTTTCACCCATTTTCCTGTGACCAGGATCATTTTATTCTTCACAACTGAACAGATGCTATTTTGTATATGTATCCCATTCCGTTTACCCACCTGTCTGCCAATGGCAACCTGGCTGATTCCAGAGCATGACTGGAACAGATATGAATGAGCATTGGAATCTTATTCCCAGGGAAAGAAGACATGGGGAGATTCAAGCAGAGACGGAAGACAGTTCAGATCTGTTTATAAAGGGAATCAGGGACAGCCACAAGGAGGGGAGTCCATGAAAACTGGCTAGACCACCACTGTGTCGGCCCTCTGTGCCGATGTAGGAGGATGGGTGAGTGAGACTCGATCAGGTTCGTAAGGGTTCTGAGAGAAGTCTGAGGGATGCTCTGCCGGGCGTGGTTTGAGAAGAGGGCCTAGCATGGCTCCAAGTGGAAGGCAGAGACAGGCAGGCTCTGGTCTGAACTGTCTTCTGTCTCTGCTTCATCGCAGCCACGGGATCTTGTGCGATGCTTTTGCCTCTTCTCATCCTGCTTCATCACCAAGATGACGGGGATAGAAGACATGTGATGCTCCGATGAGCTCTCCCATCTTTCCCGCTGTTGTTGACATGGGGAAAATCCTACAGCAGGTAACTAACTATCCAGCTACCAACTCAAGCATTCTGATAACTCAGATATGACCTGTGACAGTTCGTTGTATCAGCTTGGTGGGATTTAAAAATCATCAAGTCACAAACCCCTGGACATGCCTGTGAGCTGCTGAGATAGGAAGACCCACCCTAAGCCTGGACTACACCACACCATGTGCTAGGGCCCCCTGGACTGAGTTAAAGAGAAAAGGCAAGGTGAAAATCAGCATTCACAAGTCTGCGTCCTGACTGTGGGTGCCATGTGAGCGTCTGCCTCAAGCTCCTGCCACCAAGACCCCACCATGAGCTACTGCAGCCTTGAATTGTGAGCCAAAATGAACAGAAGGATCCTGTGCCAATGAGCAGCCAGCTTCAAGTCTCTGGTGATGGGCCTGAAACGTCATGTAGCTGGGAAACGTGGTGTCCCAGCATCCAACAGGGCCTCTAATTGTACTTCAATGTAATGATAATGCCTGAGGCTCAGTGGCTTCCCAGACATAAAATGGTTTTTGGTTTTGTTTGTTTTTGGTTCCTTTTGGGGCGGAGGAGAGTTCAGAACAGAGTTTCTCTATAGTTGGAGCCTGTCCTGGAACTTGCTCTTGTAGACCAGACTGGCCTCAAAGTCACAGAGATCCTCCTGCCTCTGCCTCCCAAGTGCTGGGATTAAAGACGTGTACCACCATCAGTCCAGCTATAAAATGTTTATATAACCTGTCACTGCGTATTTACTAGACAGGTATAGAAAAAAATAAGATGGAAACAGTTTTTATTCCTTTGAAGGAAATTCATGTTTTTCTTCATGCTTTTAAACTCAACAACATCCTCCAAATCTGGTGTAACCCTTGGTTTGCTACCCACTGCAGATGCTGTAACACTGTAAGGTTCTCAACCTGTGGGTCATGACCCCTTTGGCAAACCTCTGTCTTCAAATATATTTACATTATGAATCACAAAAGTAGCAAAATTCCAATTACGAAGTAGTAATGAAAATAACTTTATGCTGTACACACAGGAATGAGAACATCAGGGGAGCCAGGAAAGGCATGAAAACTGGGGAAGACAGAGGCAGCAGTGGGTAGTGCGCACCCTGCAAAGCACCAGTTCTCAACTGCCACTGTATGTGCGTGACATGTTTTCCATAGAGAAGCCAGCCTTGGACTTGGGCTGAGAGTGGCTAAGTTTGAAGATTCTTTTGGTCTTTCTGAAATTTCTCAAAAAAAAAAAAACTGAAGAAGAAAGTTGATGTGAGGTGGGTTCAAAAAGAAAAATTGTTTTGAGCTGGAAAGATTGCTCAGTAGTTAAAAATGTATTCTTTTCCCAGTGCCTACTGTAACTCCAGCCACAGGGGATCTAACCCTTCTTTTGACCTATATGAGAACCTGTACACATGTGCACACATACACATACACACACATATACATATACCTACATACACACACAAACACATACAATCAAAAGTAACCTTTAAATTCTGTTTTAATCGTATATAGAGGAACAGAAGAACGCTGCTGCCACCCCTACATGGGACATGCCAAAGGAGCCAGAATTCATCACTTCCAGCTTCCTAAGCACCTACTGGTATTTGGTGACTTCTGAAGGATCCACCGCCATGAAGAAAGCATTTCAAACCCGAGTCCTTCCCACAGGAGAGACAGCCTGTAGTGATACTCAGAGCCCAGGCTAACTGGTCACTGCATGGTCTCAGAGGCTCAGGGATAGAAAATGGAAGTCAGGGTCCCCGTGCTCCTCACAAATGCAGGTACACACCCTACACTGGACGTCGCTGGAGGACACTGCTACCACCATTTCCAAACAGGGGAAGCACCAGCATTTAATACAGTGCCCACTGCTTTGTTCAATGAAGGAATTCCTGAGCTCCCCATTAGCCTAAATGCTGCCTTGGAATCTTTGACCAGTGGCAGAATTCCTGGCCATCCACTGTTAACCTAGTAGAGGGGCACAAAAATGTTGAAAGCTTCTTGCTACCCTCTTTCACAATCAGCTAAAACCCTCACACTCTCCCTTTAAGGGAAGCACTTCACACCTGACAATAAAGGCAGACAACAAATTCTGTCTGAAACATAAAGCCTTATAATGGATGCTCTTGACTCACTATTTGCCAATACTGTTTGCACATCGTTCATAATGGGGCTTTTCTCTAATTACTATGTTTGTTTGGAGTATGTTTTAAGATTTATTTTTAAATTCAGGAAGGCACATTGTCATCAGTGTGTCCAGGTCTCCTTCTGGAGCACACAAAGCATCTACTTCCTGAACACTGGTGCTGTGACGGGGGGCAGAGACCTCATCATGACAAGGCTCTAACTGCTTGTCACATACAAAAGAACACTCACTTTTCTATGCGTTCGTCACTCACCATGGTTCTACAGCTTGGATCTGGAGCCCAGCCGTGTGCTAAAGGCTAGGTCCTCAGTATGGCGCCATTGGCTGGTGAGAAAACCTTCAGGAATGGGGGCCTTATATAAAGAAATTAAAGTCATTAGAAAGGTTTCCTTGAAAGAGACATTGGGACCCTGGTCACTCCCTTCTCTCTCTAAAATCACTATGAAGTGAAGGGTCTTCCTCCACCATGCCTTGATGTCCTGTGTGGTGACAGCCCAAAGCAAAGGGGCCAAGAAACCCTGGATAGTGCAGTGCAGCTGTCACTGTGAGCCAAATGAGCTCTTTCTCCTCTGGCACTGAATCACAGCGATACAAAGTTAAGACTCGGCAATCCCAAAATCATGTCTTCAGATCAGGCTGCCACCGCATCCACACAGACTGGATGGCTGAGGTCGCATCCACAGGACAACAGCTGCCCATGTAGGAAGAAATTTGTTTATATAAAGACACTGACACCTCGGGACCACTTGTTGCACTGCATGCCTTAGCTTATCCTGACTAACAAATAATGAGCGAGCCCGTCTGTCCTGAAAGAATACCTGTTCCAAAGGCAAAGGCTGCAAAGGGTCTGTGTGGTCAGCAAAACATGAACTGCTCCAAAATACACACCTTCCATTTCACAGAACATTCTATGCTGAGCAAGGGGGTATTGTCAAAGAACACTTGGTAGTTGATGGAAATGCTGACATATTTGGTGAACGATGAGATGCAAAACTCGCCACACATAAGATCTCAACTTCCACAAACTCCATAGTATTAAAAGAGACTAGGAGAAAACAACGTCAGAACATTACCAGTGGGTACCTCTAAATAGTCATTTTTATTTTTTCTTTGAAGATTTCTACATTTTTTTCAAATTCTTGTTTTTCTGTTGGCTTAGTGGCTGCACCTGAATCTAATGATATATTAACACGGTCTGCGCCCCCACAGCCCTGAAGTCAGCACCCTGGCTCAGACAGGGGCCTGAAGGGATTTCTGGTCCTGCTAGCACTGGCTCGGAGGCAGCCACCAAATGTAGGTTTTAACTAAGTCTCTATCATGCTATTTACCAATAAAATCTCAGGAGGTCAAGGGTCATTAGTGTTCAGTGTGTAGTGTTTCTATGGAGGGGATTTACTATTAATTAATAAGATTATTATAATATCATTTATAACCTAGATGTTAAATTATTTCTACAACCTTTTGGTAACACAAAGTTGTGCTCCAGTTATCTCCTTTAAAGTCCCGAGGAGAAAAAGATCCTATGTCCAAGGTCTGCTTGAACAATGGGGTATGACTCCATTTTCCAGCACTTTTTGAGCACGTGTGAAGCCTGAGTCACACCCCCAGTGCAGAAAACACTGGGGAGAAAGTCTTTGTGTTAGAAAAGCCAATGTAGAACTCTTATCCCCCGTTTCCAGCAGCTCACCATGGGCTGGTCCCAACTCACCCTCCACCTCCACCTCTTCTCCTGCTGCCACTGCTCCTCATTTTGTACCTTCTCCAGACCCTCCCCCCCTCCCCCTCACTGGGCAGTGCACCCTCACACTGTTTTTAAATAGATGCGGACTGAAGATCACTCCTAAGATTGGTAGATGTGTTTTACTTTAATACTTGGTCAAAACCTGGTTGGCATCACTGAGCGAAGAACCTTCTAATCTCCAGGAAAAAAAGACAAATATTAACTAAGAATCAAGGATCATGGTTAGAAAACATTCTCTGGGTGCTTTAGTGTGTTACTTTCTTTTCCTGTTTCTGTGATAAAAATCCTCTGACACAACCACTGAAGAGAGACAAGAGTTCTAACAGTGCTAGAAGCATGTAACGACAGCAAGGAAGACATGGCACTGGGCAGGGAAGACATGGCACTGGGCAGGGAAGACACGGCACTGGGCAGGGAAGACATGGCACTGGGCAGGGAAGACACGGCACTGGGCAGGGAAGACACGGCACTGGGCAGGGAAGACAAGGAGGCAGGGGCAGGGAAGACATGGCACTGGACAGCGAAGGCATGAAGGCAGGGGTAGGGAAGACATGGCGTTGAGCAGGGAAGACATGGCATTGGGCAGGGAAGACACGCAGGTAGAGGCAGGAGGCTGTCTGGTCGCATAGCCTGCATCCTCAGGGAGCAGAGAGTCAACAGGAAGTGGGACTTCGCTCTAAAGCCTCGAGACACACCCCAGGAACCCACTTCCTACAGTGAGGCTCCATCTCCTCAAGATTCTACAATCATCCCAAATAGCATTATCAACTGGAGACCCAGTGTTTAAACATGTGCGCCTGTGGGGGACATACCACATTCAAACCACAGTATTACATCTTTATCAATTAGTTTGATAATCAAGACAGTGTCAAATATATGGGTTAAAATTTGATTGTGTGAAGATGCAAAATGTACAAACATAAGGAAGAACATCTTTCTCTTCTCGGACAGGGTCTCCCTATGTAGCCCAGGTGCCTCACACCTGATGACCCCTCTCAGTCCAAGAGAGTCAGGACAACATTAGTGCATTCATCTCCATGCTAGGATAAGGGTCTCTTAACAGCCGTCCCTAGACTCCCACATGTCAACACCAACGGAACTTTTTTTATGTCAAAAATCTAGTTCTCTCAGCACCCCAATCTCACAGAAACATTCTAGGGCTACCCCAGTCTCCTCCTGATGCCTCAAGGCTGCTGTGTCTATAGGTGTTGGTCCTCAGGCAGCGGAAGACATCTTGGAAGGACATTATCAGGTCCCACCAAATAAAAACACTCTCATGAATACAAAGACTACATGCCTTCATGCCACACTTCCACTCTGGCAAAGATCTGTAACTCTGGTTCCCTGGCACTCTTCAGAAGCAAATGCTAAGAACTGAGAGGGCTCTCCGAGAATGTCAGCTCACACCACAGACAAAGACCTGGGCAGCTTTTGGCCCGGACCTCCAGCTTATGGCCTAGATCCCAGGGACTTGTTGACCGTTGTGCTCGTGACCTTGCTGTCCCCTCATCCTACACTTCACATGAGCCTTTCCCTTTCAGAATCTTTGTTAAGATAAGATACTAAAAAATCAAAACAGAAAAGAAATGTTAAAAAAGATACTTAAAAATCCCTTCCTCTGATAGCATTTGTCTATAAGCCCGAGACTAAACCTCATTTAACTGAGGGATTGGAAATGCTTCAGGCAAGCTGACTGCTATCACATGCCCCTCTTGGGGTTGAGACTGAAACATTCTGACTGATCACAAGCAGTACCTAGGGGCTTCTGATAGTTCTGGTATCCATGTCACAATCACTCACCACGATTTCTCAGGTCACAAATGCTTCTGGAGCCACTCACTCAAGAATGATTGAAGTTCCACTACAAAGCAAAAGTCACAGGAAACAGGTAGCCAGTGAGTCTGAGACCGAAGCTAAATCACAGGGAGAATCATGTCATTTGGAGGAGTAAACAAATCTAAAAATGATTGATTGGTGACTAAGTGGTGAGAGACCCCAGGAGACGGGAAATGCTCTGTTGTGGTTTTTGTGCTTTGGTTTCTGCACCTGTTTCTCTCATGCTTGTGACAAAACCCAGATTTCCTAACCAATGATGGTCATGTATCACTTTTCCTAGAGAGACATAGAGATCTCTTCACCCCATAGGGGGCACAGATAGATCAAAGAAAGAATTTTGTCCAAACACAGCTTGGTGAACCAATAAGTTTCCTGGGGTTGTTCACAGGAGCATGGCTGACTCAGAAGCTGCCCCATCACCAGGACACCTCACCACCACCGTGTCTGACACACGGCAGCTACCCCACTCCAGACTCTCATCCTCAGTAATTTACCTCATACATGGTCTTGGAAAAGATCCTGTGAAGACTTCGTGAGTACCATGAGCCTCGTGGCCTCCCCGCTTCCCTCACAGCAGTGTTACTAGACCCCTGATTCACAGGGAGTCTCCTAAGGGTTTCTCTGCTTCAAGACACTGCTGGTCACACTGGTCCCGGGGGAAACAGCTGTACTTTCTGTCATAAGCCAATGACCATGGCCTTGCCTCTTCCAAGAGCCATCTTGGGCCCCCATAACCAAACCAGCAGAGACTCTCTGACTTTTTTTTTGGGGGGGGGGGTTGTATTTATTCATTTATTTATTTATTTATTTATTTATTGCTAAGTCTTTCCTGGATCCTCAGTGCAGATCTCTCTCAGGCCTTTCCTGTGTCTTCTCACCACTGTGAATGAAGTGTGGAATGGTAATCCTGGTTGGTTTCCTTCCAACCCTGCTATGGTTCACTGCTTGGCAACTGTGTCCCCCTTACAGACAAACAGCAAAAGGGAACTGTGAAAGATCAATTCCAACATGGCATGATGTCACGCCTTCCCACTTTCCACAGTTTCTCTGAGGTGTTTCTATGATCTTGAGGAATCACATCTCCTAGTGTAAAGCCAATCATGCCCTTCTTGGTCCCACTGGATTATAACCAATTTCCCCCGAAAGAGATTTCTAAGGATGTCTTCAAAATGTGCCGTTTGCTAAGAAAATACTCAAGTCTTGGGTCTTCTGAGTTGAGGGATACTTTAAACTTTTTCTTCTTCAAACAAAACAGTTTTTCCCTGGCAGACATGCACGTGGCTCAGGCATGATCAAGGACTGAAGAGCTCTGGTTTTCTCCTCCAAAATGACTCCATGAACGGCATCTGCTCCTCGCACAGAGAGGCTCCCACGTCGCCGTCTTTATAATGGGGTAGGGAGAGAGGGGGAAGGCAGGGGTAATTTTTTCCCAATATGTTTGTCATTATTATAGGTTATATATACAGAAGGAAAGTTAATTAAGCTTTTTTTAAAAATCCATCACACATCAATGGCTGCATTTTAATGAGCACAAAAAGTTGAGGTGTTTACTACCAATTAAAGTGGTTTTTAAATAAGCATTAATTAACACAGAAATTCAGAAGAAAGTTATACCTTGTCAAAGAAAGGCCAGTGTAGGCTATGCCCACTTCTGCTCCCATTCGTATTCAGATGGTAATTACCACCAACCCTATATTTTCCATAATAATGAGGAGATGCTGTCCTGTCCATCAAACAACAACACACACACAAAAGTGGTGGAATCAGAGATGCTCAAGCTGAAGTAAACTTTTCAAAGGCTCTCCTTCTGGGTCTCCCCTCATCCGTGTCAGAGGTACTCAAAGAAGAGCTTGCTGAGTTGAAGGGGTGAGTCTCTTTCTTTTATTCTCTGTTTTCAGGAAGCGCGGCAGCAGAGTCCTCATTGGTCAGGAATGAGCTGCTTAAGTCTACATCAGCAAATCAGAACAAGACCCCAGTGCCCTTCCAGAGGCTGCAGGCCTCCTTTTGTTTCTTTCTAATTGTGAGCTTGGAAAGAGCTGTCTCTCCTGGATGACGAGGAAGAGGCATTAGTTCTTTTTCTCTTTGCAATCAAAACAAGTTCAGGGAGCATTTGTTTGGGCTCACAGTTCAGGGGGACAGTCCATCATAGTGGGAAGCACATGGCACTGGAGCATGAACCAGCGGTCACATGGCCTCCACAGTCAGGAAGCAGAGGGAGATGAACGCTGGTCCTCAGCTCACTTTTTCTTTATTCAGGCTGAGGCTCCCACCCACAGAATGCCAACACCCGCATGCCTGGTGTACCTTCCCATCTCAAGCAAATCAACCTAGACAAGCCTGCACAGGCACCTTCAGAGGTTTGTTCTCTAGGGGGATTTAAGAGCCTGTCAGGTTGACAGGCGACACTAACCTAGAATGAAAAGATGGCCATCAACTAGCAGCCTGAAGGATGGTCTCGCCCTGGGAGGGGACTGTGAAGATGCTCTAAGTGGCAGGGTAGAAGGAAGCCCTGCAGCACTTTAGAACAAACTCCAGACTAACCTCCACCTCTTAAGTTGGAAGCTGGCATCTTAAATGATGACCTTTTCTAACCAGGTTCACAAGGATGACACATCAGCATCATGGTTCCCGAGTAAACACTGAAAGAGCCACACCCCCTGGCCAAATCGCTCTGACCCACAGGGCACAAAATTTTAGTGAGGTCGGACAAAGGAGGTCAAGAGATCAACATATACTATGTTCCAATCTGACATGTTATCACTATTCTAATATAAATATGCCAAGAGAATAAAGGGTCCTCACCACTAAAATGTCCATGTGACCTAACATGTATGTTGATTAGCTAGATTTTGGTTGCTCTGCGGTGGACACTTCAGAACATCTTGTGGCACGCAGTGAATGCACTCAACTTTATCTGTCAATCAAGAGCTTTAAAAGTGAGTCACTAAAACCCTTGACACAGAAGAACCAGGCACACACCTACAACCCCAGCACTCAGGAGTTAGAGGCAGGAGGAGCATTGCATGCTTGAGGCCAGCACCCACTGAATTCTAGGCCGGCCAGGGCTAAATAACAAGTCAGCCCTCCACCCTCCCTAAACAAATAACTCACTCTTGACCCAAAAGGAAGGAAAGTTTTTACATCTGCCAAACAAAGCTGGCAGGTATTTGGGTATTATCAATAGCCTCCTTTGTCTCTTTGGACCCCATTTCAGTGTAGATTCCTCTTGAACATTGTTGGCTTACATGGAGGGATCTTTCCTGTACAGTAAAAGCACCTCCTGCTATGGCCATTTTAGTTGTTCAAGTTCTTACCAAGCAACAAACTCTTTTTTTTTTTTTAATAATTTTTTTTATTAAGAAAAGAAGAAAAAAAACATAAACAAAAAACAAGTTTCCACCTCCTCCCAGCCTCCCATTTCCCTCCCCCTCCTCCCACCCTTCTCCCCCTCCTCCCACCCTTCTACCCCTCCCCCCACTCCTCTCCCCCTCCCTCTCCAGTCCACAGAGCAGTCCAGGTTCCCTGCCCTGTGGTAAGTCCTAGGTCCTCCCCCCTCCGTCCATATCTAGGAAGGTGAACATCCAAACTGGCTAGGCTTCCACAAAGCCAGCACATTAAGTAGGATCAAAACCCCGTGCCATTGTCCTTGGCGTCTCATCAGCCCTCATTGTTCGCCATGTTCAGAGAGTCCGGTTTTATCCCATGCTTTTTCGGTCACAGTCCAGCTGGCCTTGGTGAGCTCCCAGTAGATCAGCTCCACTGTCTCAGTGGGTGGGTGCACGCCTCGTGGTCCCGACTTCTTTGCTCATGTTCTCCCTCCTTCTGCTCCTCATTGGGACCTTGGGAGCTCAGTCCAGTGCTCCAGTGTGGGTCTCTGTCTCTGTCTCCATCCATCACCAGATGAAGGTTCTATGATGATATGCAAGATATTCGTCAGTATTGCTCTCGGATAGGGTCATTTCAGGTTCCCAATCCTCAGTTACCCAAGGAACTAACTGGGAACCTCATGTTGGGCACTTGGGAGCCCCTCTAGGGTCAAATCTCTTGCTCACCCTAAAGTGGTTCCCTTAACTAAGAATTGTGGTTCCGTGCTCCCCTATCCACCTTTCCTTTATCCCAATTCTCCTGATTCCCCAAGTCCCCCCTCCTTCCCTTCTACCTTTTCTCTCCCCATCTCCCCTTACAAGCAACAAACTCTTAAGAGCCAAAGTTTTTAATCATGATCAACCATTAAATAAGAAAAGACCAACTGCAGGGATCCACACAAAAAATATTTAAATGATCAGGTTGGCTGCATTGATGTAGGGTTAATTGCTTGGGGTGGGGTGTTGAAGAGAACACCAGCATTTCCCAGAGAGGGTTGGTTTCTCCCTAGGGTATAAAGCAAAAATATACAGGATGCTTCCAGAATGCATATGTATAGAGGGGGAGGAGAGTCTACTCTTTGGTTCAGCCTAAGTGTTAAACCTGCAATAGGCATAAATAAAGAGTTGGTTGAGAGCTCAGATGTGGTGGTCCATGCCTGTAATTCCAGCACTTAAGAGGCTGAGGTGGGAAAATTGAGAGTTCCAAGCCAGTGATGGATGAAGATGTGCTTTAGTTGCTAGATTACACTTAGGATCCTGGCACCCATGTGGTAGCTTTCAAAGTTCTACCCAGCAGCTGTCGGGGCAGTCTATTCAGAAGGGTCTTTCTTTCTTTCTTTCTTTCTTTCTTTCTTTCTTTCTGAGTCAGGGTTTCTCTGTATGTAACCCCAGCTGTCCTAGAACTTGCATTTATAGACCAGGCTGGCCACAAACTCACAGAGATCCGCCTACCTCTGCCTCCCGAGTGCTGGGATTAAAGGCATATGCTACCACCTGACTTGGAAGGGTTTAAAGAGTTTGTTTAGGGCCCGTGGGATGGCTCGGTGGGTAAAGACATCTGATACCAAGACTGGAGACTTGAGTATGACCCCAGGACTGACATGGTGAAGCACAGAACAGATGCCTGCCAGTTGTCCTGACTCCCACATGTGGGCTATGGGGTAAACACACAATCACATATACTCAATAAATCTGTCACGGAAATAAATGCTTTAAGTAAAAAAAAAAATCAAATAAATATGTTTAAGCAGTCTTGTTCTGGCCAAGGGTAGTGGCACTGACAAGGGTAGTGATTCCAGCACTCTGGACAGAGCAGGAGGGTTGTGAGTTCAAGGTTAGCCTGGGCTACGTGGCAAGACCTGGTCTTTAAGAAATAGACAATGAGGCCACAATTGTAAGTAAATCATCCCATTTTCCTTGGGTTAAATGTTTCTAGGAGTATCCTGGGGTTGATGCTGTAGGCGTGGAAAAGGTAGAATTTGGCCATCTGTTGTGGATCAGTGGGAGGTGGGGTAGCCTGGGACTCATCTGTCACAGTGTCTAGCAGAGGAGAGGGACACAAGCCACAGTTAGGTGTTTAGGGTGTGAATGACCACCAGGCTTGCTCCCCTGACAAGCCCACCAGCTCATTCTCCCTTGCGTCTACTGACGCCCCCTAACTTGGGCCAACCGATTTGACATTTACCCTTGTCAGAAGGAGACCTAGCAGGAAACTGAGACTGGGCCAGCCCGAACCTCTCAAAATCAAGCAAAACCCAAGAATACAACCCTATCTGGGAAGCCACAGGCTGTACTGACGGCAGTATGAAAGATCTCTGCACCTACGTCAGAGGCACACAGTGTGGAGCACAGACACCCCACCTCCCAGGCTGCCTCATGTCACCCCACTTTACACGGCCACCTCCCCCACGCTCACTTGAGCCCAATCTGAATATACAGTTGGTTCTGGTTCTTTTTGGAAAAGAGTGTTTCCTCCACGGAGTAGGCATGCCTCCTTGGTCATGTCTGGCAAAGTGAAAATTCCCTTTCTTAATCTCTCAGTTACGTTACACCCATTGTCTTGCTTTATTAAAATGGAAAGAACTCTCCCTTACGTGTGTCCCATCCTGCCAGTTGTGGGAACAGGAGAGATTGTGCCTTTCCACTCAATCTGGACAATGGAATGAGTTTCATTTTTATTTATGGGCTTCATAAATCCGTTTCACTTGCTGCTTTTCACGCCCCACTTCCACGCTGTTGTGTTGGGATTTCCCTCCCTGCCAGGCAATTAAACCAGAAACTCATGGAAGATTTTTTTTCTTTACAAAATTCTTTTAAATTCAAAATATACATAAATCATCTCCATTTCGGGTCCAATCTATTTAAGGGATGGAGCTTTGAGCCCTTTGGACATCCAACCTGTCATGTTAATTCTGGCTTCGGCAAGCTTGCATTCGAGAGCCACAGGCTTGTTCAGAATTCCAGGGCGGAAAGAACTTTTCAATTTTAGATGTTTCCAGACCCAGGGCCGGGAATGTGAGAAGACGGTTGGGTGGCCTTGCGGCTGAGGGGCTCAGAGGGCCATGAGGAGCTCACAGAGCATTGTGGTCTGAGCTCAGAGCTGGGCCAAGAAACCCCAGAACAGGAGCAGTATTGGCGCCATGCTGCCCCCCAGAGATAAAGCTAGACAGACGAATAATCCAACCGCCAGACAGACCACACCAGGCAGCCCTCACCAGTGAGACTCAGCCTCTCTCAGGACTTTGCGGCTCCACCAGAAGTTTCTGTTTCTCCAAAAAGAAGACTCTTCCACCTGACAAGCTGTACCCAGTAGGATTCCATAGTGCTGGGCACTCGCGGTAAAACTCAGTGACTGGGTTCACACACAGCTCTGTCTTATACAACCATCAAGGGAAGAGAGTCAAAACTTTAGGAAATGTGGTAGTTTGTGAGAGGTACGTCCCCCATAGTCTCTGGCATTTGAATCCTTGGTCCCCAGTTGGTAGCTTTGTTTGGGATGGTTTAGGACTGCGGTTCTCAACCTGGAGGTTGTGACCCCCTTGAGAGTTGACCACCGCTTTCACGGGGTCACCTAAGACTGTTGAAAACACGCAGATATTGACATTACAATTGATAACAGTACCAAAACTATCATGATGAAGTAGCAACAAAAATAATGTTATGGTTGGGGTCAGCACAGCATAGGAACTGTATTAAAGGGTCACAGCATTGGGAAGATGGGAACGGTGTGGCCTAGGGTGGGAACTGGTGTGGTCTTGCCAGCGAAGAGAGCAAGAGCCTCTCACCATTTCCATTCTCTCTGCCTCATGCCTTTCTCCCTTCATGCCCGAGAGCCACATCAAGTGAGCTCTCACTTCCTGCTCACGCCATCAAGTTTTATCCGTCCAGGACGCTAAGCCAAACAAACCCCTCTGTAAGTAGCCTCGGTTGTAGTATTTATCACGACCACAGAAAAGTAGCGAACACAGACAGGAACATAGTCATCTGAAATTTGAAATCTGTGATGGCCCAGATACAATTTGAATTTTATTTTTGGCACGGTCTCATGCCATCCATTCTCACACTTGCTATGAAGCCAAGGATGACTTTGAACTTTTGGTTCACCTACCTTGGGTCTCATGTGTCCTGGGATTGCAGGCATGAGCCACTATGCCTGGCCTGAAATTTATTTTTGTTTGATGCTTTGTTTGATTGGATCACTTCATCCATCCGTCTTTCCTTGCCCCACCCCACTTTACTTGGGCTTGGACCTTGGTACCTCATGCATGCTAGGTAGGTATTCTTATGGTCAGATTTTAAAACTCCTCCCCTTCCCCCCTCCTCTTCTCCCTCCTCCTCCCTCTTCTCCTCTTCCTCCTTATCTCCCTCCTCTCCTTCGTTGTACTGGGAATTAAAGCTAGAGGACCACACACCCTAGCAAGCACTATACCAACAGTGGCATGTCCAGCCTGCTCTCCCTTGACGGGCCAAGTGACTATTGACTCCTGGGCGTATACACGGCATGTTCCGATGTACCAGTTAGTCTGCTCAGCCCCTTCAGCTCTGCCTCCACGGAATCCTCTGGTACCTAGTGCGCAGCAGAAGGCTCCTCATGCGCAGCAGAAGGCTCCTCATGTTTGTTAGACTGTTTCCCCTGGGATTCTCCAAATGGGAGGCAAGCCGGCTGCTTTCTCTGTCAAGCCACAAATTAGAGGGCTGACCTCGGCACTCGGGTTTACTAGTGGAAGTTGCGGTCCTCCCTCTTTGCGGAGCCTGCGGAGATGAGCGAGCGAGCGAGCGAGCATCTGTAGGTGTGTGTGGAGTGCTGCCGACACGCTGACACAAGTGTTTTGGTCCAGCTGGCAGGAATCTCCCTGGAGTAGAGATGGGTGGACCAGAGTGTGATGAGGATGTCACAGATGGTTAGGATCAGCCACCTCCCTCCGCTTCACAGTCACTTACCCAGTAGGGAGGGCACGGAGCTAGCAGGACTACCCCTCCGGGGCATTGCCACTTATGATTCTACCAAAACCAGGAAACTTGTATTTTGATTTGAACTTTTACTACCATGGATGTATCCGCGCTCCCCCCCCCAAAAAACTGAGTGATAGTGATTCAAATTCCGGAGGCCAAGATGAAATCCAGAGCCCCAAATGTGCCAGCCGCAGCAGGATATGATGCCATAGAACTTTTTGCCTCAGCTGCCAGCCAGTCCCTCCATTTGCAATGCTGTGGAACATCTCAGGAAGCGCTTAATTCCACCTCAGGGATACTATGTGCGCAGCAAACAAGAGAAATAGTAGGTAGCATAGCACTGCCTAGCTCCCACTAGATCCCACAATGCACTGAGGTAAAATTCCTCAAAGAACAAAATCATGTTGGAAAGCACATCCCTGTCCTGAATAACACTGAATGGAGATGGGCTTGGACCCACGTGGAGACCCGCGGCCATTTCATAAAATTGTGTGGGTTGCACACTGGACAGGAGCCTCGCTGAAGAGGCGCCTTTCACATCACAGACACTACAGATGTTTCTGTTTACTGGGCAGTAGCAGCAAAGGTCTTGAGGAAAGGCTGGCTGCCTTTTTCTAAATTGCACAAATACTCCAATAAAAGAGACAGTCCTCTAGAAATGGGAAAGGGACAAGGTAGCCAGTACCTACTTTATCTATACATATACACATGTACACACACATGCATGCACATGCACATACATACATACATCATACACACAGGCACCCACATATTCACATATGAACACACATGCATACTCACAAATACTCACATACATGTGTAAGTATACAAACACATATCATATATACATGCACACCCACACATACACCTATGTGTAAGTAACCCAGAAGTTCTTATAAATGTTCCTCAATGTGACAATTACCCTATGAAAGTGCCTTCCTGGACACTAGTATCTTTCCATCCCATGGGTCTAAGCCACAGGCTTCTCTCCGCCAACAACATGCTGAAGAACCCAGGCTCCTTTTCCTGGACTTCCCTATGTTGATGCTATGGACTGCACACACACACACATACACACACACACACACACACACACACACACACACACACACACAGAGTCGTATTCTTTGCCGCCGGAAGAAAGGCCGGAAGAATGCACGCTTTACATCGGCATATATAGTGGGTGGGTAACAGCACTTGATTCTGTGTTGTCTGCTGTGATGTCCCCACTCAGTCTGGTCAACTAGACAGGCTATTCCGGAAGACAGAAAATTGCATGTTGCAGCTGCTCTGCTGAGTTGCCGTCACCTTGAGGGCTTTGCCCAGGGACAAACTAGGCAATTCTGATGATTGGAAGACTTGGAATTTTCATCTGTATGTTTAAGTATGAAACATAAATCTAAACTGAAAAAAAATAGAGAAGCAATACATGGGAGGCTGGCAAGATGGCTCCGTGTACCCACTTGTTATCAAGCCAAACAACCTGAATTAGATCCCTGGGACTCACATGATCTCCACACATGTGCCATGACATACACACACATACACACATATGATAGACAGATGATAGATACATAGATAGACAGATAAACAGACAGATAGATGATACATAGAGAGTAAGGTAGATAGGTAGGTAGATAAATGACAGACAGGTAAAATGTTTTGGGGAGCTAGAGTCAGGAGGATGAGAAGTTCAAGGTTACCCTCAGCTATACAGCAAGTTTGAGGCCAGCCTGAGCTATATGAGACCCTATCTTTAAAAAATACACAAACAGATAAATAGCAAAGATTAAAAACACATCACAAATTTATTTAGACATGTCCCATTCAAATTAAGTGCTGCTTAAGTCTTAACCAACTCTACAACTTCAGACTCCCCTTTCTCCTGGTCCCTGAAGTCGAGAGCATGGGTAATCCGAACTTCCTGCATTAACATCACCATTTTCTCTCATACACCACCATCTGTTCCTCCTGGTCTGTCCTGGGACATTTACACACAGCAAACACTGCTTTTAGTTCAGTGGCCGGGATCCATGTCTGAAGGCTTGCTCTCTTTCTCATGGGTGGAAAAGTCATGCCTCTTTTATAAAGACAGAATCCCTCGAGGCTTGCTCACATCCCAAAGGTCTTTTAACGCTTTCTCGATGGGCATGAAGTGCCAGGTTCGAGTGATGGTGTACCCACACCTCCCATGCCTCCTGTGGTCACAGATCTAGACAGCCACTGAATTTGTTCATGTCCAGCTGATATCTTTCTCTGCTCTCCAGTTGTCTACAGTACATTTTCCACTTGGTTCCTTAGGACGAGACTATGGGAACTATCGTGTACTGTTTGGGTCCTCCCAGAACTTATGTGAACCCTAGCCCCGTGTGTGATAGTACCTTTGGAGGTAACTAGGAATGGATGAGCCCTCAACAAGAGGACTAGGGACTCGCAGGGATCACAGGAGAGCATGCTTCCTCTTTCTGGCTCCCAAATCAGGACAGAGGACAGCCATTGGCTGACCCAACCATCCTCCCCCTGATCTCAGACTTCCAACCTCTAAAATGAGAAAAATCAATGTCTAGTCTTCATAAGTAATCAACTTGTGGCTCCCCGTTCCAAAAGCACAACAAAGAGAATGAAGGATCCCTGAAATCCCTCCCAATCACTGTGTCTTTTCTACTTAGCTAGAAATCAGGTTCACTTGACATACAACCTTTCTTTCCTTCTGTTTTTCAAATATTTCCACTCACATTTTCCCCTCTCCACCAAATGATGGTAATGACAAACTCATCCCAGCAAAACATCTGCTCTTTCCCTTCTCCTCAAAGCATTCTTCATCCTTTCCTTACTGTCTCCTGGTCAGAATTCCCAGGGTGCAATGTGCCCTGACCATGGTCAACATTCCCAGGGTGCAATGTGCCCCATCCACGGGGAATTTCACAGTTTACTTTCAGGAGTGTTTTCTTGGGTTCGACTGGGTCACACTCCCTGTCTCCCCTCCCCGTTCTCTTTTTGATCTAAACACAGTAGAGGCCATCTTTGCTCAGCTCAGTATCAGGTGTTTTCTTTCCATTATTATCACCATCAATTGCTATTTCTATGAAGATACGTCTTGCTTTTGTTCAGTCTTTGGTCATTCTAGTGCAATTTTCATTTCTGGAGTTTTTATTTATAATTCTTTCCTGAATTGGCCTCTTATTTCCAAGTATTTTAATTATGGTCTTATGATTGGGAGGATGGTGTAGCAATTAAGAGCACTGGCTGCTCCTCCAAAGGGCCAGGATTCAACTCCCAGCACCCGCATGTCAACTCACAACCAGCTATAACTCAGTTCCTGGGCACTATACACTCAAGCACACACACACACACACACACACACACACACACAGAGCCATAATACATAACTATTTAATCATGGTTTCGTGTCTTGTGTAATTTTCTCAGTGTCAGTTAGTTTTAATTTGGAACACATCTTTCTAGAATATGTTCATTGTGTATTCGACCGTTATTCTATTTCCAATTATTTTTTCTTTTCTTTTTTTCTTTTTTCCTTTTTTCTCTTTGTGTGTGTGTGTGTGTATGTGTCTGTGAGAGAGAGACACAGAGAGAGAGACAGAGAGAGACAGAGAGACAGAGAGAGACAGACAGAGAGAGACAGAGAGAGAGAGCCTAAGCTGGCCTCATGCTCTTCCTGCCTCAGCTTGCTGAGAGTGAGGAATATAGCTCACCATCCTCTTCCTTCTGAATCCCTTCCTGTGAGCTTGCTCTCCTCCTGATCTGTGGGGATAAATCAGGCTTTCTGGCTCCCTCTTCTGTTGTCTGAGTGAAGCGTGGAAACATGTCTGACATCTGCTTCCTGAGCCTGCCCTGAGCCTGCTCCTTGTCTCTAGCTCACTTCCGTTTTCTCCTCAGCAGTTTTCCCTTGGCATGGGGCCTTGAACTAGACAGCAGCTCGAAGGCCAGCTGCTGCCGTCCCTTTCCTAAACTCTGTGCACTTACAAGTGATAGAACGGACGCCTTCCTCCACATGCAGCTGCTGGCCCCAAGTGATCTGTGAAGACCCCTGCTCCATGGGCCGCAGGCAGAAGCTATGTCACATTGCCTTTCTCTCCCTTACACCATAATCTCTTGGCTCTGGGTTTCATTTTCAGCTGCTGGCGTCTGGGGTTCTGTGTGGTCACTGATGTGGAGAACATTGTCTGTGAGTTCCTCTTTTGTTCTCCAGTTGCTCTACACGATGGTGGAGCTCAGAGCTCAAGCTAGTCTCTGCCGCCTCTTGGCTTCTGCCTCAGCTGGCCTTAGGCCACAGCTTTGTAAATAGCCCTTTTACAGCAGTGTGTTGGGAGGGAGGTCTGTGGAGGGGTCATGTGTGAAGCTCTGCTATCAGATGTCATCTGAAGGGTACCTGAGAGAAACTTCAAAAGAGACTTTCCTTTGCCCACAGTTTCAGAGGCTTTGGTCCGATAATGCTCTTGTACCCTGTAAAGATTTGTCACTCACATTGGTTTAATAAAATGCTGATTGACCAGTAGCCAGGCAGGAAATACAGGTGGGATGAACAGACTAGGAGAATTCTGGGAAGAGGAAGGCTCAGTCTGCAGTCACCAGCCAGATGCAGAGGAAGCAAGATGAAAATGCCACATGTCTAAACATAGACAAGAATTATAGGCTAACTTAAGTTGTAAAAGCTACTTAATAATAAGCCTGAGCTAATAGGCCAAACCATTTAAAATTAATATAAGCCTCTGTATGTTTCTTTAGAACCAAACGGTTGTGAGACTAGGCGGGACAGAAACATCCACTGTGGCTGGCTGGTTTCTCAGCTCATGGTGAGGGAAGAACATCACGATGGAAAGCTGCTCATAGCTTCACAGCCAGGAAGCAGAGAGAGGCAAGGGACAGGGCAAATCTGAGCTGCCCTTCAAAAGTATACATGACCATATCGGTGCACTCCATCCCACCAGTCCTGCCTCCTACTCTCCATCACGCTCAGTCATACCACCAAATTATAAATCCATCCATCATGTCAGAGCTCTAATGACCCAATCACCTCCTAGGAGCTGGATCCATCAGCAGGGAACCAAGCCTTCAACACTTGCAACTCAGAGGTACTTCAGACGACGTGTTACTGAATGAGGTAGAGTTGCAACATTGCAGTCTCTGCCCTTAGTTTAGGATCAAGAACCCAACATACCTGTGCTCGGGACTCCACCCACCTCGTTGGCAGAGCCAGCTCCCGTGTGCTTTTGCCACACAAATGAGAATGGACCCTCTTCTCAGACTTTCATGTCTCCATCTGCTAAACAGAGCACTCCCCTGGCTATAAAAATGTGTGAATGGTACGCAGGCTGTGGAGGTGAGGTCGCAGAGACATGTGTCACCTGTCCACCATGGTCTGCATCCTTGAAGGCAGAGCTATGCACCCCCCCCCCATGCTGTCCCTCCCTTCACACCCTGGACAGCAAGTGTCTTGACACATTCTGAGCCCTGGAGGGTCACACCTTGAAAGGAGCACTGAAAACCCTATGATGTGATCATTAATTAAAAAGGCCCCTGAGCCTCATCAATGGTGACAAGGGTTAATGTGCCCATGGTTGAGGGCTACCCTCAAAAAAGACCCTTCACGTAGAAGAAATGGCCTTCACTTCAAACGTCAACCAGTGGAAGACATGGAAAGGCTGCGTGTTTAAAATGCATTTTTTATTATTCAGCCTTCAGCAGAAATGTCACCTTTCTAAGGCAAGCTGTTACCATGCGCTCCCCGTGCCAAACGGGCGCCTCTGAGGAGCAGGATTTGATCTCAGCATTTCTAGTGATTTGTGTTTCTCTTTCAAGGAGCTCCATGCCTCAAGGCACCTGCGAGACTCACAGCGCAAGAAGGTAAGTTTGCAGGAGAAGCCAGCTCTGAAACATAAAACAGGGGCTGTGCTGAAGAGGAGCTCCATCAAAGCCAGAGCCCACAGTCCCCTGCCCAGTAATCCGGGACCCCTCGGCGCAGCGCATTGTTTTCTGGTGAGCACCATAGTTGAAACCATATTCTCAAAGAAACTGCGCTTTGTCACAAGGCCCCATCCGCAGGCGCGGCCACATGACAGGCCCAGAAGCAGCCAGCACAACTGCCGGTGACGCTTGCCAACAAGCCAGATGCTGCCACACATTGGCATCTGGGTCCTGGAACAGCAAGCATGTTCTCAGCCTGGCTAGGGATTCTGACCCCAGCCTCGGAAGGAGACAAAAACCGGGAAGAAAGAGCGGGAAGGAGGAGGGAGGTCAGCCAACACATGGTCTCTGGGTCATTTCCCTACCTTGGCCTTAGCAAAAGGCTCCTTGGAAAAGGACCGCAGGAGATGCTGTGGGAGGGGGAGGTAGAGATGGGAGCTGCTCTGGCACCTGGGAAGTGGGGATGGCTGATGCTACAGGAGACAGCTGCAGCGGGCAGCCTTCTCTCCCTCAGCCACGATAGCCCGCGGTGGGGCTAAGCTTTGGGACATGGCTCCAATCTGCAGCAGAGGGATGGAGTAGCCATATCCACGGCTGTCGATCCTGCTCTCTGGGTGCCAAGGCTCCCCAGTGCCAGCAAGGCCGGCGAAATGATGGGAGCAGGAGCCAGACCCCACACCGTCCAGAGCCTTGCAACTAGCGAAGGTGCAGAGGAAACGCCTTTCCTCGTGGTGGCTCCTGATTGTACGAAGGCCTCCACCCTGGGTGGTCACATAGATGGAGGCTGGGCTCGAGGGAGGGTGGGAAGTAAACAAAATAAAAACAAAGTTGCATTTCTTTCCCCAAAATAACAAATTCTACCCAGCATATCCCCCCCCACCCCATTCCATTTCTGTGCCTGAGCGCTAGCAGCAAGCCTGTGTTCAGAAGAGCTGTGCCCGTAGCTGCAGAGCCAAATACGGTCCCAGGAGCACGTCTCTGGGGCTGGGCACCACAGCCTCTACCCAGACCTACCTGGTACTCCTCTGGCCATCAGGTGTGGGGCACTTCAAGGACCTCTGGTCATCGCTGGTAAAACTGCAAAGCACGTCCTCCCTGTGGTGTCCTAGGCAACAGTGTCGTTTAGAAAGGCCAGTGCTACTATATCACAGCTGAGTCGGCACAACACAGACATGCGAAGTGACTGCTCACACTGACAGCCCTCCTGGCTGCTGTTTGTAGTTTTGTTTTTACAGCGCAAAGTCTCATGTAATAGAGACTGGCCTGGAGCTTCTGCTCCTCCCTGCACAGCCTTCCCCAAATCTCTCCTTTTGTAAACAAAATTATCTGAATATTTTACAGGTGTTTGTCGAAAGTCAAATATATATAATAAGTAATCTCAGATAATATATTCTTAATACCTTATAAAATATCCTTTTGCTAAACTTTTGAAATTGGATCTTCTATATTCCCCCCCACTTTTATAGTTAAATCCACAACCTTGGGACTGGAGAAACAACTTATTCCTAAAGTGCTCGTTGTTCAAGCACGAGGACTTGAGTTTGTATCCTCAGACCCATGCTAGCTCAGTGTGGTGGCACAGGCCTGTCGTCCCAGCCCTGGAGGCAGGTAAGGAGGTCCCTGGGGCTTACCGACCTAACTGATAAGTGAGAGACTGTCACATAGCCTAAGGTAGATAAGTCCATGAGACAGCTCCGTGGGGAAAGTGCTTTCTGAGCAACTCCTGCACCTGAATTCCAGCCCAAAACCAAAGTAAAAGTAGAGAGCAAAAACCAATTCCAGGGATGTCCTCTGACCTTCACACGTGAACATGCACATGCTCCTCTGACCTCCACACGTGAACATGCACATCCTTCTCTGACCTCCTCACATGCACACGCCTCCTCTGACCTCCACACGTGAACATGCACATCCTCCTCTGACCTCCTCACGTGAACATGCACATCCTCCTCTGACCTCCACACGTGAACATGCACACGCCTCCTCTGACCTCCACACGTGAACATGCACACGCCTCCTCTGACCTCCTCACATGCACATCCTCCTCTGACCTGCACACATGGTACATACACACACCCACACACACGATAAAAAAGAAAACAAAATAAACAGATAGAGGGAGACTGAGGTCACCCAACATCAACCTATGGCCTCTACATGTATGTGCAC
This sequence comes from Microtus oregoni, assembly GCF_018167655.1. Taxonomy (NCBI): domain Eukaryota; kingdom Metazoa; phylum Chordata; class Mammalia; order Rodentia; family Cricetidae; genus Microtus; species Microtus oregoni. The sequence continues at coordinate 14,637,898 of NW_024543221.1, forward strand.
ACATATGATGTATACCTGCACACACCTCTGTGCACACATACACACACACAAATAAAAAAGTACACACCTCACAGTCGTGCTGTGAAATTCAATGCCCCCTTGCAAAATGTGAAATGAGCCAACCCAGGAAGTGTCCCCAGCTGAGGCCTACAGAGATGGACAGCAGCCATGGGACGCTCAGAAGCCAGTGAGACTTTGGAGCCTTTGTGCTGTCTTGAGCTGAACTTCAGCTGCAGTACCCCAAGAAGGAAGAGGAAACCCAATCATCCCAGAGATCAGAACTCAAGACCTCTGACAGCTGTGCCATCAACTACAATGACCTGTGGAAGCAGGAGCTGTGTGTCAAAGCAACTGCGGTGAAGTGGCCGATCTCTCTGGGGATACAGACCACGTGCGTGCCCCTACACGTGTTCCCTACCACGTGCTCCTGCCACATGCTCCTCCGTGAAGTGGTTGATCTCTCTGGGATGCAGACCACGTGCTCCTCGTAGAGACATATGCCACCAGGGCCCAGCTTGGCTTCCTCTTTATCCAGCTGCCTACTTGTCTCCTATCAATCACCCTTTTCCTTTGATATGAGCACTGTCTGGACCAACTCCATGGGAATGTCACAATGCCTTCAAAATTAGGTGTACCCAGGGTAAGAAACTCACACCCATCCGAGGCCAAGGCAAGAGACTTTCCTGGAAGGGCACTGCCATAGGTCAGTAGGATGGGGATGGAGACTGGAACCTGCCTTTCTAACTATGCCCCAGACTGTTTCCCTAAAGCTTTGTATGTAGATGCAATTTCAAATTCAGAGAAGTGTTGCAAGAAGAAAATTCACCATCAACCCAGAATGGAGGGCATTTTGAGAACCACTGAGTTATGTCAAAGGTCTGAGACAAACAGAAAGGAAACCAAGAACAAAGGTCAGGATATTATTGAACAAAAAGCAAACCGACAACCTAAGAACAAAATGCTGAGGCCAGGCTGGACCCATGGATTGGGTCCAGGGCTCTGAATGATGGAGCATCGTTATCAACCACAAATACACTTGCTTGGTTTTCTTGAAGCCCCCCAGAGTGATAGATACTACAGAGACACTAGGCCCAGGTTAAAAAAAAAAAAAAAAAAAAAGCAATTACTTGGGAAGGAAGTTCTAGATTTGAGAGGATTACAGCTCCCTCTGCATTCTTCCCTGGCTCAGGATTCTGCCTCCAACCAAATTTCTGCAGTGGACCCTACCTACACCCTGCCTCTTGTCTCCTTCCCTTCAACTACTCTCTGTTCTAACCCTAAGGTCATCTCTCCACACCAGCTACTGATCGCCCTGCAACCTAGTGTGTGACATCCCAGGCCCCAGCATGGCCTTTAACCCAGCCCATGGACCTGCCCACCAGCTCCATTCACCTTGCCTTCTGTAGTACACAACAGATTCTCTCTCTCTCTCTCTCTCTCTCTCTCTCTCTCTCCCCTCTCTCTCTCTGTGTGTGTGTGTGTGTGTGTGTGTGTGTGTGTGCAAGCAAATGTATGTCACATTAGTACAGTTCCCACAGAGTCCAAAAGAGAATTCCAGGTCCGCTAGAGCTGGGGTTACAGATGGATGGCTGTGAGCCACGGATGTAGAAGGAATCAAATTCGGGAGCTCTCAAGAGCAGAAGCCAAGCACTTTCAGCCACGAGCCACCTCTGCAGCCCATCTGGTCACAGTCTTTACAGCTGTGTGGCCACCAAGGGACGTGTTACTGAGTCGGGTATGGCAGCCACCCAAGCCTCTAGGAATAAAAGAAAAATAACTACAAGAAAACAGTTAAGCACCAATTCAGGGTTTTTATTAACCTTGCCTTTAAAATGTGGGATAATCTTCCTAGTTCATGGAGGGACACAAAAACCCGCCATGCTCATACACAGGGCAGAGCTTGCTCCCTTCTCCCTCAGCAGCAAGGACCCACAGCAGTGCTATCTGATTGAGGCTGAAGGCCAATGAGAGAGAGACACAGCCAGGACACCACACTAAGATACTCTACTGTATGCCACAGTCCTTGAGGAAATAGCTTGAGATGCCAGGCTCGCTCACTTACCGCATTTACAAAACAGAAACCAAGTCCTTGAAAGATGTGTGTGAGTCCCGGCAGAATGGCAAGAGGGGCACTTCTCAGCACCACAGCATGGGCAACTTGCAGGGCCAGGCATGCGGTGTGGGGGCTCCCCTGTAGTGCTACTGGCCGTCTACCTGGAACACACACGTGGCCTGAGAGATTACCCACGCTTGGTTCCCACTGGCCCTGAAGTAAGTGCAGATGGGAAAAGGCTGAGGGAAAACCCAACCAAGTTGGAGCGATTTTAAACATGTTTGAATAAATCTGGGGAGAAGGCTCAGGGGGCAGAGGGCTTATCACACAAGAGTAAGGACCTGCATCCAGGCCCCCAGAACACACGGGAAGCCAGGCACAGTGGCGTGCAGTTGTATCCCAGGAACCCTGTGGGAGGAGGAAGACAGACTCCCGGAAGCTTGCAAGCCAGCTAGCCCAGTGTACATAGTGAATAACAGACCTGTCTCGGACAAGGTAGGAGGTGAGGAACATCCTTAACTTCCACACACCACACACATACACATGCACATACATGTGCACATACAATATACAAACTAAACAAGGCAGCCTGAACGGATTACCAAAATCCCGGAAAACCCCTACGAAGAGCAGGGGCCACTGGAGGGAGGTGCCAGTCAAAGGAACAGGATCACCACCAAGAACGGTTCATATCCCAGGCTGCTGAAAAGATGGAGTGTACTCATGCTTAGACACAGTTAGTACTCGTGTAAATACAGGTTCATAAGTTCCACAATGGACACACATCCAAACATCACATCGTAGTCAATAAACAAATGATTACCTTTCAATTCAAATAAAACTAAAGGAGTTTCATTATTATTAAGAAGTAAGTTAGAAAAAAATCTGTCTTAAGTAATACAAGCTCATGCCACAGTGTCAGCAAACCTCAACCATGGCCAACACTCAGATGGCATTCTCTTTGCTTTTTGGGAAGCATCAGTCACCTACCTGTGGGGTGAAGTCGGAGATCTTCATATCATAGTGTGAGCCACTGACAACCTGTCTGACGAAGTCCTCTACAAGAGCAGAGAAAAGTCAACCCTGGGGATTCCAAGTCAAAACACAAAGTCACAGGGAGAGGGATACTTGGGAATCCACACATCCAGGCTCCGGACACCACTCACAGGAGACCAAAGGTAAAACAGTGTCAGGTAGGTGAACAGACAGACAGCTAAAGTCAAACGTGATAAGCCCATGATGGAGTGCTATAAACAGATAGACAGTCGGCCAGGCTAGGGAGGACAGGCCGCCAATCACAGCCAGGTCAAGAAGACGACTCCCCTTAGGGCTGAGTTTCACTCACCAGGTGAGTCACTTCACCAAAAGTGATATATTCGCGATGGGGCATGAGATGGCCTTTAAATGGAGACAGACGCGGTCCACAGCATGGATGGGCCTTGGAAATGACACACTAAGTAAACAGACACACAAAAAACACACAGCCTATGATTCCACTTACATGAAATACCTACCAGAGCCCAAGCCACAAAGACCAGGAGCTGGGGAGACAAACAGGAAGTTGTGGAACAGACATGGTTCTGGCTCAGTTCTGGAGAGAGAGTGGTGACAGCTGCATGAGGATTTATGCGTGCTAAATGTCACTTCTGCATCGATGCCCAAAGTGGCTGAAGTAGGGATAGGGAGACGGCTCAGTGGGCAAGGTGCCTGCTACACAAACACGAGGTTCCCGGATCCCACATGAAAACACAGGCAACATGGACCTGAATTCCCAGCACTGGGAAGGAGGAGTTAGGATCCCTGAGGCTCACTTACCTCACTCACAGACAGTCCAGATAAAACTCAGTGAGAGATACTGCCTCAAAAAATACAGCAGGGAGAAATGGAAGAAGGCACCATGCTGGATAGTTCTATGTCAACTTGACACAAGATAAAGTCATCTGAGAGGAGCGAACCTCAGTTGAGAAAATGCCTCCATAAGCTCAGGCTGTGGCCAAGCCTGCAGGGCATTTTCTTAATTAGTGCCCATCCCACTGTGTGGTGCCACCCCTGGGCTGGTGGTCCTGGGTTCTATAAGAAAGCAAACTGAGCAAGCCATGATGAGCAAGCCAGTAAGCAGCTCCCCTCCATGGTCTCTGCATCAGCTCCTGCCTCCAGGTTCCTACCCTGTTTGAGTTCCTGTCCTGACTCCTTCAGTGATGAACAGTGATGGGGAAATAAAAGTCAAATAAACTCTTTCCTCCCCAATTTACCTTTTGGTCATGGTGCCTCATCGCAGAAATAGAAATCCTAACCAAGACAGACACCAAGTGTCGACTTCTGACCTTCACATACGTGCACACACACACGCATGCACACATTCAAAATGATTGAAATGACAAATCTTACTTTTACTCTAGTTTTTAAAAAATGGATTTGAAAAAAATTTGGTAATTTCTCGAACGGTTTTGACCCATATTCCGAGCCTCTTTGAGCCAACAAGGCATGAGCTGCAACCGAAGTCTGTCTCATGCAGCTGGATTTCAGGCATGTACACAGCATGGCACGAAGGATGGGCTTCACGCACAGACATTGAGTCCATTTTATTTCTAAAATAATTTGTGTCCAACATGAATGGTGTGTTTACACTGAGTGCAAGCCCCAACCAAACACGCAGAAAGAGAAGTCACAGCTGTGGAAGTGTGTCCACCAACCGACCTGGCAACCATCTGTTTGTGTTACTGTCCTTCGAGCCCAGGGGTCCAAGTCACATGGAAGGTTGTGAAGTCCTGATTTTATGTCATAGGGCACTTCTGGAAGGAAGTTCTGCCCTGGCTGGCTCTGAGTGCTTACAGACTTCCTACACAGGAAGTCCTTCTGTGTCTCACCTGCGTGAATTCCTGTCATGAGGCCAGGGGGTGGCAAGCCAAACCCAGCTCCAGGGACTGATGTCATCTTGACTGAGGTCTGATCTTGGTGACCTGCTATATCCCAACCTGGTATTGTGACAGCCCTTCAGCTGGGTTTCAGATTATAAAGGGAACGAAAAGGGGAAAGGGGAGACAAATAATAGAAAAAGGGAAAATGCTTGCACATTTCCTGTGTTTCAACAAACATTTCTGCTTCTGTTTATCTTGATGGGAGACCTGGAAGTCAGCAGATGGATGCTGAGATGCTCCTGGGGCCAGGGTGGCCTCTCACACAGACTCTAAAAGCACATGCTTTAGAACGGAAGGAAAAATTCAGGGGCTGGAGCTCGGGACACCGCTTGCCTAACATGCAGGCACAAGGTTCTGATACAACAAACAAACAAAACACAATGACAACAGAAAATTCCAGTCATTTCTGGTGGCCTCTCACGTGGAAGCAGTGCCTTGTCCCACAAGAAGTTTGGCAGACACTAACACTTGAGGCATCTCTAGGTTTTGGCAAACAGCGTGGTGGCAGCGACGCTACCTTAGCAAGATGACGTGGCATCACCAGACATGAGACAGGTGAGCGTCAGGAGCTCAGCTCAGCATCACCTCGCTGGGCTGTGAAACAGGATGTGTATACACGACAGACTATGGGTCCAGGTATGTCAGCCCAAAGGAAAACAAACACCCTCGGCCACAGCAGCAGCAAGTGTCCACCTTCCACAAGAGCAGGAACAGAAAAGAAGGACTCTTCAAAATGAACCTTTAAATCTTAAGCTATTAATAAAGACGCCATCCGAGTTTTAACCACATTTATTGGACATCATGATTTCTTGTTACACTGGCAGCTTGGGGATGAACACCCCTCCCTTTTGTGTTAACAGAAGTGGGAAAACAGAGCCCAAGAGAATGAGCAGAGGATGCAGGACATGGAGCCAGGGGAGACGGACAGGAGTCAGGCATGTTCCCAGGAGCCCTCAGAGTTAGCAGCATCAACCAGCAGGTTCAAAGCTGGCAAGAGTGTTTTTCCTCAGTTCCCCTGGCCCTGTCAGCACTGGGCATTCCTCCTCACACTGTCAGCAGCCTGGCGACACTGTCCACAGAGCAGATTAGTGTGTTACTCAGCAAATCCTGACTCAGTCGTGTGAACCAGTCTTGTTCAGCAGAAGCACCATCAGCTGTCACCACAAGGCCCCCCAGTCACGTAAATGCCCCTTCTACACTTACAGCTTCCCAGCAGAGGTGTTTTGCACAGGTGTCTGCCACACACCTGAAACCCTGAAGTCACATTACGTCACATCTGGGGGAAGGCGAGAGCAGAGCCGCTGCTGGCAAGGTTCACTGGTCTCATGTCAGACGGGGGTAAGGGAGTCTGTCAGCCCACTGCCCCGCTGCGTCCTCTAAGGCCTTGTCCCAAGGCTCTGGCACAGCAGCTGAAGGAAGACTAGCCACTCCTGAAGTCCTATCACAAGGGGTCTCGTGACATTCATCTTGTCAGTTCTGCCCAGTCCACTGGAGTGAAGAATGGGTGAGATTTGATGTCTTCAACACCGGCCACTCCAGCACCCAGACGCTCCAGAGGGTTGAACTGCAAGAGCTGAAACAGAAGCTTCTGTGAGTGACAGGAACACAGAAGCAATGAGAGAAAAGGGGGCTGTGAAGGGAAGGACTTCAGGACCGGCTATCTGGCTGTGGTCTGGGGGAGCATGCCACCTGAGTGACAAGCTGGTCAACAGCTTTCCCTTATCCTCAAAGAGGGTAACAGGATCAAGAGATGTAGCTGCTTTCTCCAGGACTCAGGAGTCTGGGAGTCCCACTGTCTTCCAGTTCCTTAACGCTACACCACCAGGACATACGCTCAAATCTGAACAAGCAAAGCTATGTCCCCAAACCACTTCCTTTGAACTGGCTGGTACATTTGATGAAGTAATTTGATCCAGTAAATGAAATAGGTTATGACTTATTCAGAATTAGGAATTATGTATAAAATAAGAAAATAATGTCATAGGCAGTCAGATTTTTAAGAGTAAAAACAAGAAGCAATGAAGGCCCTGGGCATGCTGGGAGCGTGTGCCTGAGACATGCCTGCATCCTCACATTCTGTGTCAACAGCTTCGCTAAGGGACAATTTATACACCATATAGACATCTACTGCAAGTCCAGGTCAACAGACTTGGGCATGGTCCAGCCCAGCTCCAGGCCCCCCTGAAAAGGGGTGCTCCGTGACATCTGTTCCCCACAACCTCAGCCCACAGCAGCCACTGCTCTGAGCCTGCCCTTCCCAGGCAGCTATGGGGTGCAATACTAAGTGAGTCTTCGCGCTCTCCTTCCCCAGCACAGCGCCAGTGGGAATGAACCATCCGTGGATAAGCACTGGTTTTTCTCCTGATTGATAGTCCACAATGCCTCTACCATTGTTCATCTACTCGTTGGCTAGTGGGCTCCAAGCTCCCAGTTCCGGCTGTACTGAACGACATAAGAGTCATGTGTGTTGCTTAGGAGGTCAAGTGTTTCCAGCTGAGTTTATTCCTCGGGTCAGAACTCCTCAGTCACACAGCAGGCTTATATATAACTTATTAAGAAACTGCCAAACTGTCCCAATATGGCCATACCTGTCTACAGTCCCATCAGCAAGGAGCGAGAACCCTGGGTTTTCTGCCTCCGTACCCTCTGGCCTTGAGTGAAAGCAGCTCTAGAGGGCCCGTGCCTCTCGTGGTGGCTTTAATTGTACTCCCTGGGACTAATGACACTGATCATGGCTGTATGCCCTGATAACCATCCAGATAGCCTCTCGGCTGAAACAGCTCACCTTCCACCCATTTCCACACCAAGCTGTCTGTCTTGCTTGGGTGACAAGAGTCCTGTATTCATCCTGAACACAAGCACAGACAGCGGTTTGCAAACATCTTCCCCAGCCCGTGGCTTTCCACTTTCTCCACACATCTCTGAAGTGCTCACATTTTTAATGTTAATGAAGTCGACTTTATCAGTGTTTCTTTTATGGCTCATGCTTTGGTGTTCTAAGAGCTCTGTCGTAGCCCAAGGCCATGTGCGGTTTCTCGTGTTTCCTCTACAGGTTTGACAGTTCTAGCTCCTCCACAGAGTCCTGGGAGTTACTGTGAGTTAGTCTCTATGCAGGACGCAGTAAGGGTGGGGCTCAGCTGAGCACTGAGTCCCACGCATGTGTACAAAGCACACGGCTGTCCTGATGACTGCAGTACAGGGCGAGCTAGTTCACAGCAGCGTTCTTTAAGAGTGCTCCAAACGCCAGGCATCTCCACCTCTGTATGCTGCAGCTGGACAGTCTCCAGACACCACACACCTTTTCAAGCTGTGATTCCCCTTCTTCCTCTCTCACTGGTTTCTGTTGCTTCTGTTTATTTGTGCTTACTTTATTTGTATAGTTCTGTATTCATTCATTTTTTTAAGTAGGGACCCATTCTAGAGCCCTGACTGGCCTTGAACTCATGGCAATCCTCCTGCCTTAGCTTGCCAATTGTTGGGATCATAAGCATGAGCGCCCATGCCCAGTTCTTTTCGGTGTCTGAGGTGCAAGCCTAGACTCCAACGTCAGGGCTCCTCCTTGTGTAAATGCAGGTATAATAACGGTACTGGTCCTCCACAAGCCCTGGGATGGGTTTCTACTTCCATATACAACAATAATGTGTTGTGATTCTTCTTAGGACTTCTTTGACCTGTAAGTTACTCAGAAGTAAGTATGGGGTTTAATCCCCAAGTATCTGTAGATTTAGCTGACTCTTTTTGGGGTTCGGAGTGCTTTTTGTTTTGAGCTGTTTTTTGTTTTTTGTTTTGGAAGCAGGATCTCCTGAAGTCCAGGCTGGCCTATAACTTGCTGTAAAGCCAAGGATGACCTTGAAACTCTGGCCTGCCTGTTGTCTGTTATTGATTGATAATTCCTCTGCTGTTGTCAGAGTACGCTGTTAGACTTCAGCCTTTCTAACGGTGGAGGTATGGGTGCAAAGCACACAGTCACCCGAGGCTGCTTTCAATGGGCATGGTGAGCATGTGCACTCTGCAGACACTGTGCGTGGTAAGCGTGTTCCCTCTGCCATCACTGCAGAGGCTCCATCTGTATCCTGAACATGTACAGAGGATGTCCATGCATCCCCTACAGCCTGCTGGTGTCCACAACTACCTAGATCAAATATGGAGGACTCCATTTGTTTTGCTGAACTATTTTTCCCTTCAATTCAGCCTTTTTGTGTACTTTGGGCTATTACCAGGTGCACTTCCTGTGCTGACCTCTCCTCCCAAGATGCTGTCTGTTGTGCGCAGGCCCCTGCTCTAATGTCCATTTGCTAACCTTTAGTACCCCAGCTCTCAGGGTGACTGTGCAGTTTGCCTGTCCTTAACCTTTCTCTTTAGCCCATTTGTATTTGAACTCAAAGTTGTCCCGTCTACTTTTCCAGGTACTTCAATGACTTGTACAGTGTGTACAGACACTCACTTAGGAAGTTCCCAGGGTTCCTTTAGCAGTTGCTGTAGAGATCACACAACTTAATTTATTATAATCTACTTCAGAATAGCACTAACTCAGTAACAGGCAGAATTTTCTCCCTCCATGGCCCAATCCTACCCACCTACTATTGCTAGGTACAGTCACCATTTGGTGTCCACGGGGTCCTGGTTCCAGAGTCTGCATGAATACCAAGATACATGGTTCTCAAGTCCGCAACAGTGCTCGAACAAGTCTATAAGTGGTGTAGGACAATTGTCTATATTCTGTCAATTATGTTTTGAATAAACGCTGATTGGCCAGTAGCCAGGCAGGAAGTATGGGGGGGGGGGACAACCAGACAGGAAGTAGAGGCGGGTCAGTGAGAACAGAATTCTGGAAAGGAGGAAGCCCATTCCTCCCCAGTCCTGCCCAGACACAGAAGAAGGAAGATGTGACCTACCCCACTGAAAAAGGTACGAGCCATGTGGCTAACATATACTAGAATAATGGGCTAATATAAGTTGTAAGAGTTAATAAGAAGCCTGAGCTAATGGGCCAATCAGTTTATGATTAATGTAGACTTCTGTGTGATTTCTTTGGGGCTAAATGACTGTGGGACCTGGTGGGAGGACAGAAACTCAGACAACATATAAGCATGTCTCCCACACTTCAAATCACCTCAGATGACTTTAACACACAACACAAAGTGACAATGTACAAACAGCTTCTGCACTGTGTAGAGAGAGGTGACGGGAAAAACACACACACACAACACACAATCCTTTCTAGCTTTTCTTTTTTTCTGAAGCAGGGTCTCATACTGTGACTCAGATTGGCCCGGAATGCCTCAGTATGTAGCCCAAACTAGCCCTGAACTAATGGTAGTTCTCCTGTCTCAGTCTTCCACATGTTGGGATTACAGGTATGAGATGCCAAGCCCTGACAGCCTACACACACACACACACACACATACACGATCTGTTGTTTGAATTTGGGATTGAAAAATGGACTTACACCAAGAGCTACATTTATATCGTATCTATACATGTCATAAACCCAATACCACCATCTCATAATTATCACTACATGTGTATTTTTTAAAACAGGTGGGAGATCTAAATGGAAAAATATACTTAGAGGCTTTTTATGAACTTCTCTCAACCACTGCACTGTTCACAGCGTGCTCAGACCTGAGCACCCAACCTGCCACCATGCCCTCCACCCCGAAAGAGTCCCTAGCTCCTGCACATGTGCATCCATGGCTGGGAGCTACTCAGTCATTCTTTATCTGGGAGTGTCTTTATTTTACCATTTATGAAAAGTAACTTTTCTGAATTATAGGCTGACTGATTCTTCCCTTCAATACTATGAATGCTATCCTAGTATCTCTGGTTTCCGTTGTTTTCAACAAGAAGCAAAGCATCAGATGGACCTTTCTCTTGCTGGCTTTACATTTTTCCTGTTTTTGCTTTTCAACAATCTGGCATCAGTGTGCCTGCATGTGGCTCTCATTTTTCTATGCAGTGTCCACTAAGTTTCTTCTGTGTCACTCCTGAAACAAGGGCTGTTTTCACCCATTATTCTTCAAGTATTTCTGCTTCTTTTCCCAACTTCCTCTTCTTCTGGAACTCTCATTGTATGTACATTGGTGCATTTGAAAGAAAAATATTGCCTCATAGACCCCTCTGGACCTGTTCATTATTCTTCATACATTGGAGCGTGTTTTCAGAGTGGGCCATTTCTTCCGACCCATCCTACTGCTTATATTTTAGACATGTCAGCGTGTTCTTCCGGGGATTCCTCAGACATGTCAGCGTGTTCTTCCGGGGTTTCCTCAGACATGTCAGCGTGGTTTTCCGGGGATTCCTCAGACATGTCAGCGTAATCTTCCGGGGATTCCTCAGACATCTCAGCGTGTTCTTCCAGGGATTCCTCAGACGTGTCAGTGTGGTCTTCCGGGGATTCCTCAGACATCTCAGCGTGTTCTTCCTGGGATTCCTCAGACATGTCAGCATGGTCTTCCTGGGATTCCTTGGACGTGTTAGTGTGGTCTTCCAGGGCTTTTTTGGACCTGTCAGCGTGGTTTTCTGGGGATTCCTCAGACATCTCAGCGTGGTCTTCCAGGGATTTCTCAGATATGTCAGCGTGGTCTTCCGGGGATTTCTCAAGATATGTCAGCGTGGTCTTCCGGGGATTTCTCACTTCATTCAGTGAACTTATCAGTGTAATATTTCAACCTGGTTTTCCTCAACTTTTCATTTTGTAACTTATTTTATTGTTATGACACCTTCCCTTAATTCTTTAAACACAGCCTATTTTGATTCTCTGAAAATATTATAGTAACTGGTGGGTGTTTTGTTAAGCCCAGATCTGGGGTCACCCTGAGACAATTTCCATAAAATGATACTCTCTGCACAAGTCCCACCACTTATGCCTCCACTACAGTCATGTGACATTTCCCTGAAAACAGAATGTTTCTACATGGTGTGTCTCCATAAACATTACATAGCTGTGGTCTGTGTCCCCATGAACATTATCACAGCTGTGGTCCGTGTCCCCATGAACATTATCATGGCTGTGGTCTATGTCCTATGAACATTACATGGCTGTGGTCTGTGTCACCATGAACATTACATGGCTGTGGTCTGTGTCACCATGAACATTACATGGCTGTGATCTGTGACCCATGAACATTACATGGCTGTGGTCTGTGTCCTTGTCTGGTACCCACTTCACTCAGTTCTGAAGTCCACAGCCTTCCCTCCCCCTGCACTGTAAAGCGCTGCTGATGTCTCTGGTTGGTTGGCTTTGCTCTTTCAGCTGGGCTTCCCATGTCTCTATAGCTTAGCTGTCCACCAGGGACTCAGTAAAGGCTGTGTCCAAACAGCCAGTCAAGCCTCCATCTCTTTCCACAGGCAGGAGAAGCCATTCACAGTTCAGGCCCAAACAGTCTACGCTGGCCTACGGAAAGTTCCTATCCATTCCTGATGCTCAGAGCTTGTCCCTATAGCCTGGTCCCATGATGAAAGGAAGGAGAAACAGGTGGATACTGTAAAGACGATGAGGCAAGACATCTTTGCCCTATGCTCAGCTGATTCCCCGGTCACTGCACCCTTTAGTCAGTTTCAGGGGCACTAAAATGATTTCCCCACTCCTGTCTGGTGCTGGAGCACTGGGGAGGGGGACTTGCCAGCATCATTGTCTACCAAAGGCCACTATCCAACTTTAGCCAAGAGTCCACTTTCTTTATTTTTAATTTTTGCTCATTATTTATTAATTTAACTATCTATAAAATAAACAGCACCTGGTGTGCTGTTCATAAATAAGCAACAACTGTGTGTGCTAGTCCCTGGCTTTAGAACCCTTTATGACAGTTTCGTGCATTTGTGTAACTAATTTTGGCTCATTTCTAGTCCACAACTTCTAAGCCTTTCCCCTGCAAAACCAGCAGTTGCCAGATTCCTGCATCAGCAGCCCCATAATGCAAGCATGTGCCCCATCAAATTACAGAAGTCATGAGCCTCAACCCTGCCCTTCTACAATAATTAAGACTTGAGATCGCACTTGTCGCAGGCCAGCCATTAGCCTAACTGGGTAACATGGGTGGACTTAGGCTCTCAGCCCACTGTAACTCTGCCGGCAACGGCCCTTTGTTCCTTTTGTACAGAAACTACTAACCTGCTTAATAAGATCACACAGGTATTAGGTTGCCAAGCAGGGTTTGAATTCAAGCACATTGACTCCAGAACCTATAACACAACATGGCATCACAGTCCCTGGTGTGTGATTAGAGTCTGAGAAGCCATTCCTTCACTTGGATGTGACCAGCCACATACTTCTACACAAGTACCTGGGATGTGGATACACAACTAACCCCAGCATTGAGGAGGCAGAGACAGAAGGATTATTTAAGTTCAAAGTCAGCCTGCTCTTAAAGTTTTGGGCCAGCCAGAGCTACATGATAAGACCCATTTCAAAAGTAAAAAAATAAATAAAATACTAATATTTTAACCTGAAGTTATTTGTCTAGCATTCTAAATCATCCTAGTACTGTGTGTGTATGTGTGTGTGTGTGTGTGTGTATGTGTGTGTGTGCGTGTGTTTTGGGGCAGAGGGAGGGTTCAAGACAGGGTTTCTCCATGTAACCCTGGCTGTCCTGGAACTCCCTCAGTAAACCAGACTGGCCTCAAACTCACAGAGATCCACCTGCCTCTGTCTCCCAAATGCTGGGATTAAAGGTGTGTGCCACCACCACCCAGCTCTAGTACTGTTTATTAAAGCTAATTGTTCACAAAACTTTCATATTAGAAGTTCCTGAAATGTAAGTTTTTAGATTGATTTATTTTACGAGTGTTTTGCCCACATGTATGTATGTATACCACATGCATGCCAGTTGTCCACAGAGGTCAGAAAAGGGTGTTGGATCCCATGGAACTGCAATTATGGGTGGCCATGTGGGTGCTGGGAACTTAACTCAGGTTCTCTGAAAGAGCAGCCAGTGCTCAAAGTCCTCAGTCAACTCTCCAGCTTGCCAAGATGTGTTTTAAAGGCTATTATTATGAACATAATGGGAATACCTCAACTGTATTAGACCCATTTCAAAGACAACTCACACCTGATCTGCTCTGCTGATCTGCAAGCCCGAGGTACTGACCCCGGGGGTCGATTCAATTACCTGTTGAATGAGTGAGCGAGCCTCCTCAGAAACGCAGTCTGGCATGTTCAAAGTGGTGTGGGTATTTATTCCTGCGGGATGGCACTCCACCAGCGTCTGAAACAGCCAATCAGTTACATTTCTTATCCCAAGTCACATCACACCCTGCTATACCACGGGGCACACAGGCAGCAGCTACAGAGAGCTGACACCATCTAACGTGGAGGCACAGCCGTCAACACGGCCTCACCGAGAAAGATTAGGCTGTGAGCCTACAGAGATCTGCAAGGAGCTGCCAGTCACCATGCTCCCGTCACAGGCTTGTGCCACCGTCCCTTCTCCTTCATAACCAGAAAGCTGAAACAACACACAGGCTCCAAAGGGGGACTTGACAGCTTTGAAGGAACTAATGTTCTGGGAAATCTTTCCAGGGTGGAGTTTGTCCAGCACCACCTTAACGCGTGGACAGTTACATTTTACAGTTTGCCTACAAATGCCAGCTCCTGTGTACTCCACGGTGATCTTACATTTCTAATTCATACACTGAACAAAGTGGGACCACGCAACTACTCCTGGTTCCTCCGAGGAGGCAACAGGCACAAGACTCAGCTAAGGTCTATTAACCTCAAGCATCAAGCTTAAAAGTTCCTAATCGGAGCGAGTGCACGCTGTCCCCATCTTAGAACAGAGAGAGGAATGTGCGGTGTAGGAGGAAAGACACTACCTTTAATGTCAACATTAACTTTTTAAGACTGAATGTCCCCTGGATTCAGACAAGAACCTGAAAGAATCCAGAGGACTCTAACACATGCCGGTGACGACCCCACAGATGTGGTTCTGCTAATGCTGTCTCGCTAGGCGGGCGGGAGATGAGCCGAGCCTCTCGCTGGGTAGCTATGGTATAGCAGAGGATTGCCATCAACTGTTCAATGTTACAGGGCTTTTTTAAAAATCAGTATCTTGATAAATTCCTCTGCCTGCTTCTGACATTGAAGTTTTCCTCAGCCCCTGACTACAGGAAAGGCTAATGCGCTTGACTTGGAGTCGGGGTGGCATCTGGATGCATGCGCTAGGTGTCTAGGTCACTGCATACCTTGCCAGTGAGAAGTTCGAAGAGGACAGCGCCCAGGCTCCACCAATCACAAGCTTCCGTTTCTTCTGTGACTGCTCCAACCTCTAAACACACCAAAAAAGGTTGATATTAAAATTCCAGAGGTCAATTAAACTTTCAAAATTAACATGTATTAGCAAGGTGACCTTGTTAATGCTGAGAGAGCAAATACTAAACACTCATGGGCTTTCAAATCCCTGAAAGTCCCTTCTCTCTTTGCTCACCTACTGGGGTTGCATTTTTTTCCCGACATAGTCATACATTAAATGGAGACATTTGTTCTCTGGTTGACGGAGGGACACCTTCAAGACACTGTGCTTAAGGTTTCCTGAACCAACCAGATCAGCACTTGTTCCCTCTTTCAGATTCGAGGGAGCACAGCTGATTTCCCTGGTCAAACCATCTTTTGTTTTAGAAATAAAGACTCCCTGTAACCAGACGGCACTTCAAAAATTACCTAGGCCAGCATAATCACCCCGTTAGAAACCAGGGGCACACGTCACCCAATGTCAAGTAAGAGCGGATGACCCGCCTCTCCCTTCATCTCTCAGCTTCTTTCACTGAAGAAGGAGCCTGGAAATGCGAGCCCACTCATTCTGAAGTACAAAAGAAATACTGCTTAAAGCCATAAGCGAAAATGCTAGGGGCTTAGAATAGCCAGAAACCACAGTTCTATCTGTTCGCTCCTGGAGGAACTCTGAAGTATCATCTTTCAGGTCGCTCCACAATGAGCACCGATTCTGAGGCTACAGCCACTAAATCCTGCCTGAGGCCTGTTCATTCTTCCATAATGATAGCTGATCAGTCCCAAGGCCTTGCTAGGATCTGCCCTCTGACACCATCCCAACAAAAGCAGCTTGACTACAGGGAGCCTACGACTCAAGACAAAATATGCAGAAGTTTCTAGAGGGTTGGTGAGAACTTGAAAAGTAAGTGAAGCAAGCATAGGAACCCTGGTTTTAACCAACACTCTGCAGAGCCCTTGAGGGAGCCCTACACGACTCTCAGGACATTGAGCTTCAAGTCCTGAAGCAAGGGCTGAGTGACACTATCCCTCACGCAAAGTACCAGATTTGGGCCATTTCAGCAGTCTCTTGTTGCTTCTTTGGGGCTGCAAACAGTCTAAGCATAACTAGGCCCGTGCCACAGACCTTCCCAGCCTGTCTCTGCCTCCAGGGCTTCACACCAACCACAACCTCTACTCTCTGATGAGCTGACCTCAGCTATGCAGCAGAAAAGAAACACACTAGTTCTTGCCAACTGTTTACCAAGTAACTGAAAGACCACAATCCATCTAGCAGTGTGTGTAAACTGTAAAGAGCGTGTGCATTGCAGGACCGTGTTGAGTGACATCTTTACATAGGACCGAAGTACAAACGTACACTGTTTTCAAACAACAGAATTCTGATTAAAGAGAATGGAGTGATAGAATTGACAAATATTTTAGTGACCTGCCTCTGGGGTGGTGAGATTTCCAATACTCATCAATGACATAAACATCTCATTGGCCCGATCTCAAGAGCGGAATGAGATGGTGAGAAGCAGACAGGTGTGCAGGACAGTACTTGGCGTAGGGAGGGCCTGGGTGCTCCCTCCCACCGTTTCTACAAACTTGACATTCCCTGTTAGAAGGCTGGACCAGACACTGGAAGCCTGGCGTGAGTCTCAGATCTCTTCTGGAATGGGTGAGTTTGATCTGAGGATCTATGCGTTAAATTTTGCTCTGCACTCCCCAACTCAGGCCTTACTCTGCAGCCCTCGGGAGACACAAGTCCTGGGGGAGAGGGGCTCTGTGTCAAAGCTGCACCACCCCCACCGCCACACACAGAGCCACTGTCACCTTCAGAACAGTGCTCTGAGAAACGTTAGCCAGGGTGTGTGCTCCCAGAAGCCTTAGGAAACAAAGAGGAATGGTCACAGGCGTGCAAGCACATGTGACCCTTTGCACACTTCCTTCCAGACCACATGGTGGCTTACACGATCACCTGTTCAGAATCCTTGCACAGCATCTCATGGCCAGTCAGCTACATTTAAATGTCTTGCTCCAGCATAGTCATGTAAGCAGACCTCCACGCAGGGTCTCAGCCTACCCCGTCAACCAGTACGAGCCTGGGAGCAACGTAAAGGAGGCTCTGCATTGGCCCAAATGCTCCACAGACTCTGCCACACTGGGGTTTTTTGTTGTTGTTGTTTTGTTTTTTTGTGTTTTGTTTTTTTTGAGACAGGGTTTCTCTGTGGCTTTGGAGCCTGTCCTGGAACTAGCTCTGTACACCAGGCTGGTCTCGAACTCACAGAGATCCGCCTGCCTCTGCCTCCCGAGTGCTGGGATTAAAGGCGTGTGCCACCCATAGCCTGGCTTCTGCCACACTGTTAAATAACGTGAATCTAAAACAAGCTTCCCTGCCAGCACCCATAGGAAATGTATATTTTTTCCTCTAATCCACTGCTTTCAGCATAGAGTTGGTGGCCGTGTGTTACTTAGTTTTATTAAAGTTTTACCTGTTCAGAATTCAAGACCAACGGGACAGATCAGACACCCACTTAGAATGCACTGGCAGTATTCTGCCCTCTCCATGCACAGACACTGCTATACTAGACAGCAATGGGCACAGCAGTCATACAACAGCCCACGGTACTAGGCTAACTAGTGTGTGTATATATATATATATATATATATATATATATATATATATATATGCACCCTAAGTACTGGATTGTGTACCATACTTCAATTGCACTTTGAGTCTGCTAACGATATACAGAGAACTTATTTGCATGGAATAACTATGGAGACAGAGACATTATCTCTCTGTGAGCAGGCAGAAGGATGCCTGACCCAGCCAGCTCAGAGAATGTGGAAGTTGGAAGATGCCTTTTAGGATCACACAACTTGTCTGAGGAGCTCCAGACTGGTGCCATTCCCATCTCCACTTGCAGTCTTGCTAAGATGGACCTGCACCACTAATGTAACACATTTTACAAGGACACCCCTGCAGTCAGACATCCCTGGGTGGAAATTCTCAGGTGGAAAATCATGAGACAGACCAGACATATCCTTTTCTGGGTTGTGGACTTAGCCAGCTAGTCCTCCAGTGATGTGGGAGGTCCTTCTAAATATGTGTTGCTTTTATTGGTTAATCAATAAAGAAGCTGCTTGAGCCTATGACAGGGCAGAACAGAGCAAGGCAGGGGAAACTAAACTAAATGCTGGGAGAAAGAAGGTAGAGTTGGGGAGAATCCATTTAGCTGCCAGAGGAGACCTTACCGGTAGGCCACAACCTCGTGGTGATATACAGATTAATAGAGATGGGTTAATTTAAGATGTAAGAGCTAGCCAGAAATATGCATAAGCTAATAGGCCAAGTGGTATTTTAATTTATACAGTTTCTGTGTAATTATTTCAGATCTGGGCAGCCGGGAATAAACGAGCAGCCTCCGCCAGCACTCTAAGAGCAAGATGCACCAACTTGAATGCTTTGAGATCCCTGGTCACGTCAACCAGGTGTTTGAAAGGTAGATAGTTACCAGTGATACTGTGGACGGTGAGTGGGTGGTGATCCCATGGGAATGAAAGGAAGCATAGTGGCCTCAAAGCCAATCCTTTCTCACCTTTGGGGGTTCACTAGCTCATCCAGGATGCACAAGGCACAGACGCTGACGGGGACATTCTTGCACTGTGCCCCAGAGCTTGCTGCTGTCAATCCTCATTTCTTCTTCCATCCTTCCTTGATTGTCACCTCTGCCACAGCCTACCCACTTCCCTTCCTGTCCCCAACTCTTTACCTCTCAGACACAACAAGCTCCATCCTCTAAAGGCTCCCAGGCCTTACACAAGTTTTCAGTACTATGACAGTACTATATCTGATATCACTCAAGGGAGGAACAACTTGCTTTGGCTCATGGTTTGTAGTCTCAGTCTAGGCTGGCCAGCTTCCTTGATTATGGCTCCAAAATGAAGCAAGCCCTGGCGGTGGGGGGGGGGGGGGGCACAGCAAAGCAAAGCTCTCACCTCATGGAGACCACCTCGCCATCATAGGCCTTCAGCAACTCACTTTCTCTCCAAACAATATCATCAATTCAGCACCCATCGGCGGGTCACTCACTGGCAAGATCATCCAACCCAGCCGCTTCCCCACAGCCCAGCAGCTAGCAACCACACCTTAGCACAGCCTCAAAGAACATTCCAGATTCAGATCGTAAGGGGCCTAAAGGGACTGCTGGCCACCTGAGAAACTGTGGGCAAGAATATAAAGGCCACTGCATTGTTTGGGCTTCTGACCGGAGGAGCTGGTGCACGAGGACCACTGTGTGCAGCTTGCTACACTCGGAAATGACTTTGCATCAAGCAGGGGCTGATTGATGTGGCGTTGGCATCGTGAGCCACTGTGCCTGGTTTTCTAGGTGACTCTAATCTACAACAAAGAGTTCTGCACATAGGTAAGATACAAAGAAGGACTTTCTAGCAGCTGGAGGCTCAAATGTTAGAACAAGTGAACTAAGTTCTCACTGAACTCCTGTTTCACGGGCTTTAAACAAAGTATCTCTCCTAATTATCAGAATGAATGACGTTGGTGGCCTTTTTAACACCCTTGAAAAACAATTATTCCCAGATTAAGGTTTTAAGATATAAGATGGAATTACACTGCTAAAAAGAAACTGAGGTTTTGTGGTTGTCAAACCCACTGCTCTAAAACTGCTTTTCTTGCAAAATCTTAAAAATATTACAACTCTAGCACAAAGCAAGGGCAGTGACTTCACAGACAGCTACAAGACAGTTCATACATTCACTGCAAGAACAGAATGCCCCCCCCCTCAGATGGCTCAGCAGCTAAGAGGAAAGCCAGATGTGGTGGCTGACGCCCACAACCCCAGCACTCCCGGATGAGATGGAAGACTGGCCTATCAGCCAGGGGCTCCCGTGAGAGCAGCACTGGACCGGAGACCTCCACACTGCAGCACTCTCCCAGACCCCAAAACAAGACTAACCAAGGTTCTAATGTAGAGAATTAAGGAAATGCCACAGAAAGCTGGAGCAAATTTTAAGTGCAGGTGACAGGGAAGCCAGGACATCTTTTAGACCTAAGTCCATTTGAAATTCCTCTGAAGCATGTTGAAGGCCATCCTACCAACTTCAAAATGGCTATATTAGACACCCCAAAGGGTTGACTTCCCATGTGCCCCCGCACCACCACTCCATCCTGTCTCTGCAACTTCTAGGCTGGGTGATGTCCTTGTACAGTGGTCTCCCAGCACTGAGCAAAATGGCCAGCAAAAACTAACTTCCCACAAAAACATGACAGGACAGTGGCCCCTAAGAATCAGAGGTTTTGTCTGTGCGTCACGGAGACAAAGGACGGGGCTCTCGCTCTGAGACCGAGCGCTGCTCTAAGATGAGGAACCCGGTTTCTTCCACCCCTTCCAGCTCTAGTGACATTAATTCCATCTTCCAGAAACGAGCTTTCTACAGCACTCATGAGCTGTTCTCATAGTTCCTCCCCCTCCATCAGCTTAGATGCCACCGTTGACAAGCGTGCTCCAGTCTCTGTCTCTGCCCACGTATGCCCTCCCACCTCCCCTCAGAACTCACTGGTGGCCTGGGCAATGAAGGTGCACATCTCACAGTGTGAAGACAGAGCGGCTGGGATTATATTTCAGCTCTTCAGAAAAAAAAAATGATGACAGCATCTAGCATGTCCGAACAGTTAATAAACTCTAGAATTTAATTTAGTACAACCCATTCTAGTTCATACCTTCAGTATAGAATCTTAATTCCTACTAAAGATTCAAGCATCACATTCCCTGGGGTACAAACATGGATAGAACAGCAAAGACTAAGGACCAGGAGCGAGATGCCCCCTTGTCTTACTAGTGCTGACTGTATCCACAACTCTCAACAAGTCAGGATAGTTTTCAGAAAAATAATATGGTCTGTAGTGGTTTTAAAAAAAAATGCCCCCCAAAGGGAATGGCACTATTAGGAGGTGTGGCCTTGTTGGAGGAAATGTGTCACCGTGGGGGCGGACTTGAGATCTTTTTTGTTCAAAGTTCAATTAGTGTAACTGTCAGCCAACTTCCTGTTGCCTGCAAGATGTAGTAGCACCCCCAGCTCCAGCACCACATCTGCCTGCACTCCGCCATGTTCCTCATCGTGATGATAATGGACTGGCCCTCTGAAACTGTAAGCAAGCCACCCCAATTAAACGTTCTCTGTCTGAGAGTTGCCATGGTCATGGAGTCTCTTCACAGCAAAAGAAACCCTGACTAAGATATGGTCTCAGCAATGCGACCACCCAAGGCTGAAACACAGAACGAGAGCTGCTTAGCTGTGGTGGCATTTCATTTGCATTTTAATAAATAAAACTTGCCTGAGGTCAGAAAAACAAATTAGCCTTCTCCCAGCCCAAAATGACTGTTTGACCTGAGTCCAGAGGTGTATACAGTGAGCAGCTCCTGAGACATAAAGGAACAGAAGCGGAAAGTGTGGACATACTTCTGAGCCCGTGCTAGTGGCAGGCCTATGATCCCAGAACTCAGAGGCTAAAGCCGAGGAGCACCAGTCTGTTTACAAAGAGAGACCCTAGGGCTGGAGAGATGGTTCAGTGCTTAAGAGCATTGGCTGCTCTTCCCAAGGTCTGGGAGACCCTGCCCCCACCCACCCCTAAAAAGAACTGGTCTCCAGCCACCGCGCAGCGGCACAGAGGCCAAGCCCAGTGCACATTCGCAGGCCTGAGGAAATGTGCAGACACTGGGGACAGAGCTGCCGACCCAACAGGCAGAGTCAGTACCACCTACACACCTACAGGGCCAGGCCTGTGACTCCAGGCTACGCAGTCTGAACTCAGTTTAGCAAAAGCTCAAGTCAAAAATAAAACCAAAGACAGAGCTAAAACTCTGCTGGGAGCCATACTTGAAAACTGAGAAAACAAGAAAATCAGGTTACCCTCACTCAGGCTTTGAATGAAAGCCACCTTCAGACAATGCTTCACACAGATGCAGCCACTGTGCATTTCAAGCAGTTGTGATCCTCCAATATCCCAAATTCAGATTCGCCTTGCTCTTAAAAGATGGTAAACTGCCTTCAAGGGAGCATTTCATAGTCTCTCCCAGCACATGCTCTGCTCACCAGCTTTCTCTAAGACGGCAGGAAATCAGTAAATTTAAATTTTTCTTAAGAGAATTTTACATGTAGAAAAACTCTATTTTAGGATAATTACTTAAATATGCCTCCTAGATCGAGGCATGACAGCTCAACCTATAATTCCAACCCTCAGTAGTTCGAAGCAGGATGATTCGCAGGTTTGAAGCAAGTCTAGGCTACACAGTGAGTTCCAAGTCGTCTTGGCCTACAGTATGAGACTGTCTCAAAAACCAAACACTCACACAGCACCACAACAACCAAGGGCATGGAGAAGGGTCACATATCTATAGATATATGAATATGCTAGATTGTTCTTAGCCACACTCTTAAAAATACGTAAAATTCTTAGAGACTTTACTTCTTTTCTTTCCCGGGGTAAAAACAAAACTTGATATATATATATAATAAAAAAAAAGGAGAAGTGGCAAGTGAACTTTTTAAATGATATTTTCATTAAACCAACATTCACACATCAAACAACATCTCACAGGTAATGTCACAAACATCTATCAGACAGATGGATCCATTTTAAAGCCACAGGCTCACACACTGCACTCAACGACAGCGTACTCTCTGGGAAAGGGAGAATATAGCTGTCTGATGCTACAGGATGCTCTTTTTTGCAAATTGTCAAAAACAAAAACTATCTAAGTGTCCGACTTGGTGTGTGTGATGAATGTGTGCATACCAGTGCTGACTACACAATCTAAGTGTCTGACTTTCATGTGTGCATGTGTGTACATGCCAAAATTGACTACACTGCATGCCTGCCCTTGTATATAAACCTGCATACATGGCTACATGCATGGTGGCTACACTATCTAAGTGTGTGCGTGTGTGTGTCACATGTATGTCTGCATGTGTGCAGGTTACAGGTTGGACATCAGTCTTCCTGTGGGCTCTCCACTTACTTTCTGAGACAGATCCTCAACGTACCCAAGATGGATAGTTGGGTCAGCTTGGCCAGCCTGGGTGGCCAGTGCTCTCCAGGAACCCACCTGTCTCTTCCCACACCCAGTGGTAGGGTGACAGAAATGTTCCACTGCACCCAGCTTTTTATGTGGGTGCTGGCAGTCCAAACTCAAGCCTTGTCTGTACAGCAGGAACGTTCCCAACTGAACCATCATCTCCACAGCACCAAACAACTGGGTAGTCTTTGGGATCCTAAAACTCCCTCTTGGAAAAACAACCAAGAAAAACACATTATCTTTTAGGATCCACGGGAAACAATATAAAAATAAAGGCAAAATTTCATTAACTTAATATTAAGCACCGTGCACACACTTATAACAGTGGGGCAGAGGGAAGCTCGCATATCTAAATTCTTCTAAGATTTTTAAGTATGTTGTAAAATTTAAAATAGTCAGGATTTCGTTAAGTTCTAACAAGAGAGTCGGGCATAAGCAGTGTGCTTGGATAGTAAAGAAAGGTGGTTAATCAAGCCATCTGTCACTAGTGACATGTGAACCAAGTGAGCGAGCATCCTCTCCTGCCGCAGCATCCCTCAGCTAGCACTGGGAAGCATCCTCTCCTGCCGCAGCATCCCTCAGCTAGCACTGGGAAGCATTAGTCCCACGCTCCCACACAGACAAGCTCTCCCCGCAGCATCTGCTGCTAATTGAAAGGGACTAGAATTACAAAATCCTAGTCAATTTCTCTCACAGCTCTGGCTGTGTGTAAAGATTTTCTATGCAGGGGCGAAGCATTAGTCTTCCATTACAGCTGACGACCAAAGAGCAGAGGGAAAGACGCAAGGAAGCATTTTTGTGTGCAACCTTGTAAGGACTCGGCCATAGGAAGAGGTTAGCGAAGCGTGTCTTGAGTTAGCTCAGTGCATTTTCATTCTATAAATATGACCAGTTGCCTATGAAGATCTATTAACAGCCTAGTTAGTCAATTGTCTATGTCCTCTGTTGGAGCAGTTTCCTTTGATATAACTTCAAAAGTAACTGTCAATATTATACCAATTATGTCTTTATTTCTGGCTCCCAGGCATAGTTCCTGGGACACAGGAGGCTTTTAATAAATGTTTGTTGAATACATATTCCAATTGCATCCTATAGCACTGTTCATTCGTGGCATTCAAAGTACCACAAATATCCAAGGATGTTTGTTTTAAGTTCTCCGCAATTTTACCCCGTGTCGACTACGAAGTTTAATGGCAGGTGGGACATAGGTTAGAGCCGTAGGAAATGGAGCCAAGCAATTGCTAACTACAGTACTGTGGGCTAGTTGATAGTGGCTTCAACTGGGGAGCGGAGGGACACCTACCTAAAGCTCCCTCGCAGAGCACAGTGGCTGCCTCTGGGGGGCAGTGTTCTCTGCCACAGGTGGCACGGGTCTGTGACAGGAAAAGGCTGGCCAACACCAGGCAGAAAGAAGATGGAGAAGTCCAGGTTTCCTGGCCCCACCCAGTGTGAGGACCCAGCCCCTGGAGCTGAGAAAGCTGCAGCTAGCAGACTGACTCTCTGGGGACCACGGCTCCCAGTGTTTTGTTTAGGGTTTTATCTAAGTTTGGGATACTACTCTAGATACAGGAAAATATTTTCATTGGGAGTCAAGGGTTAAGACAGAGCCTTACCCAAGTCTAGCTGACCAGGAACTCAAGGCCCTCCCATCTCTACCTTCCACGCAGCGGGGCCACTGGGGCTAACAGTTTAGAGCCAAACTTTTTAAGTTCTCATAACTAAGACAAAAACTTACAAATGCAGGCAGAGCAGTAAGAGTAAAGCTTAGTTGCACTGAAATGAGTATGCCTAGGAGCACCCTGGGCTTAGCTGCACTGAAATGGGTCTGCCTAGGAGCACCCTGGGCTTAGCTGCACTGAAATGGGTCTGCCTAGGAGCACCCTGAGCTACACCCTCTATCCCAGTCTTCAATGTCACATTTCATTACAGCTTTGGGTGGTCCCTCTCATACCTATAAACTAAATTACCACAGCTTAGCAGCTATTCACAGGGACCCCAGGGTCAACGGCAATTCATCTGGTCAGGTGAGGCTAGCCTACCAAAGTGATCACAACCGCAGATCTTAATCTGCAGACAGACAGACAGGCAGGCAGGCAGGCACATCCATCTCCCCCACCCCCCATACTGTGAAAGGAACATTTCGCTCCTCTGTCATATTCCAAAAGCTGTGTTTCCCAAGCTCTCCAGCACTGCTCCGTTGCTTGTGCGCAAGGCACATCTGGCACACAGGGCGTAAGAACAGTCTGAAAACGTTCAGGTGTCCCCAGAGTCACAGGGCTCTAACCTGCGAGTGTTATCCACCAAGACTGTGGCTGTGCCTCCCTCTTTCCTCCCAGGGAACAGGGCGCAGCCCTCCTCCACCTCACACAGCCCTCTCTGAACTCACCTGGGGACTCCAGCCCCTTCCTGCCTCCTCTCCTAATTCAGCTGGAGTCAGGTTTCTGCCCCTGCCCCCAGGGGCTCCTGTGGGGTGGCGAGCAAGATAGGACCAAGGCCTCACTAGCTGGCTCAGGCTAGGCTTCTCCCACTTGACTGGCAACCACGTCCTAAACTTTCCTGAATTATCCCTGAATTATCCACACAACTTGAATCAAAATACTTTTTTATTTTGCTTGATTCAGCACTCTGGGGCCAAAAATTACTTCTTTAAGGAGTTTATAGGTATCGGTACAAGTCATTTTCTTGGGAAATGAAATAAGGAACGGGTAAGTGCCATGTGGCTTCTGGGTGACTGATTATTATAATTCCTAGTGCTACACAGTCTTGCTTCCTCCCTCAGCCCACATTCCTAACAGGAGAAACCAACGGCATGCTCCCTTTTCCACTGACGATCTCACAGCATCCACTCTGAACGGCCATCAGGCGTCACAATTGCTCCCCGACCAAAGCCATCACAGGTGACGGATGAGAAGGCTGAGAGAAGCCAAGTGACAGACACTGCTTTCTCCTCGCTGCTCTGGGCAGGGCTAGTCAGGCCAAGGGGGTACACTCTGCTGTAAGCGGACCTTCTGCAGCCCCATCCTCCTTGCCGCCATTAACTTTTGAAAACCTTAGCATTTCCAACATTATCTGAATGGAGTATTTATGAAGAACTACTTGGAAGGAATAAGCCTTCGATGTGGCGTGGAGACTGTATAGGAAAGAAAAATAATAGTTTCAATGAAAGTAGCTGCTCAAAGGCTGCAGAACGTAATGGCTAAGATTCAGCACTCTAGGCCAGCAAGGCTGGTCCGTGGGTACAGAGCTTGCTGCACAGATATGAAGACCTCAGTTCAAAACTACAAACCCACTAAAAGTCAGACATGCTGGGGGCAGCAGGGGACAGAAACAGGAAGACACCCACGGGCTCCCTAGCCAGGCAATCCAGCCTAAGGCAAGTTCCGCACTCACTGAAAGACTCTCAAAAATAATGTGGGAAGCAATAGAGGGCACAGCAGACTGCCAACCTCTAGTCTCCACATGCACACACACCCATGGATACATGCACAAACACATGTGTACATGCACACACACGTACATATGCACACACGCATGTAGACACACACTCCAAGATTCAGCATTCTATCTTCTCTGCTAAAATCGGAGGCAAACGAAAGCCCCCTTTTTCTTTACTGCAGCACCATGCTGCAGCCGGTCACGCCAACTGCAGCACCAAGGTCAGAAGCTTTACTCCACAGCTTCTGCTTCCCAGGACCTCACCTCTGAAAACAACGCATGCATCAGATCCCAGGTTAAATCAACCTCTTAATGGTCCAAATCTGGATATCAGACTCCCCAGAGACTGCGTGCAGAAGGGCTGGTTCCTGGCTTGGCACTGCAGGAGGCCAAGGAACTTGGAAGAGCTGAACCTGGTGGGAGTCTAGGTCATTGAGGATGTGTCCTTGAGGATTGTAGGATCCAGCTGTGAGGGGAGTTTCTGCCCCACACACTTCTGTCGTGATGTACAGAAACAGTGCCAACTAAGCCTAAGCTAGAACCTCCAAAACTAAAAGCCAAAATACACCTTTTTTCTGTGTATTGACTTTCTCAATTGCAGCCATAGAAAGCAGACTAAAGCCACCCTCCCCACAGAATGCCAGGCTGTGTCTGGCAGTGTCTAGAAGCAGGCAGCATGTCTCACCACTGCTGAGTGAACACTATCTATTGGCCACCCGGACACATTTCCTAATTCTGACAGCTGACATGTTTCTTATGACGCACACATGTGTCCAGTACTGGGCCACCAATGGCAGGAGCTGAGCTCTTGGGTGCCCAGTCACCATGGCCCCATATGAGGGTGACAGACCAAGTCTGAGTACATGTGAGGCGCTGGGGTCCTCTTGGGGTCTGGGAGGATCCCGGGGCAGCAGAGCCTCAAGCCCACCTGCGCTCACTCTTTCTCTCCGTGGCAGCAGAGCCTCAAGCCCGCCTGCGCTCACTGTCCTCTCCGTGGCAGCAGATGGGCTTCTTCACCTGGACAGAAACAACTTCTGACCTGAGCCCCTTTCACTCCGGCATACGGTGGAGAATGAGCGAGAAATTCCCACTCTTTCCTCTCCTTGGAAGAACAGCCTGGCTTCACAGCGAGAACTCGAGGCAAAGGATGGAAGACACCTGCTGAGCTGTCCAGAAAACAAAACATCCACATGCCAGGACCTACTGATCAAGTGTTTTCCATCTCAGCTCAGCACACCTCAGCCACAACTCAGCCTTGCCTTCCATTACTTTCTTCAGCAGAGGAAGAAAGCCTCCGGGACCACAATCACATTCCCTGCCTATGTCCTCACTACTTCTGAATAGACAGCTTTAGTTGTTGCCTTGTCCCTGTCTGCTAAAGTCACTCTAGGACCCTTACAGTTAAATAAACCTCGCTTTTTTAAATAATTGTGATTGCTGCTGAGAATCATGCATTCAAAAGTGTCTGGCTTCTTCCTCTAAATGAAAATGTTTTCAATGAAGCTCTCATTTCCACTGTAAATAGTTTATACAAAGACCCTATAGGTAAGCAAAAATATACACTTTTTAAAAAAAGTAAAAATATATACTTTAAAAGTCTTCCAAGCAAAATAATTCTTTAACTCTGCTGGTAGGTGGGTTTTCACACTAGATGAGCTTGAACTCTAACTGAATTTTGTGTAAGAAGGGAGGGTGTCATGTGACTGACACAGGTGATTCATTCCTATCAACAAATCTACTTACTACTACGCTTGAGTGCTGAAGGTCCTAGATAACCTGTCCAAGGTCATATAGCTAGTGAATGCCGGCTCTGGGACCAGCGATGCTCAGTGACACCACAGGCATCCGGTGGTCTCCACATCTGGGACCAGTGATGCTCAGGACACCTGAACCTACATCACAAGCATCACCTGAAGCTACACCACAGGTATCTGGTGGTCTCCATACTTTCACACCTTCCCTGGGCTGATTCTCCTATCAAACACCTGGCTATACTGCTGAGTACCACACTTGTCAAGAAAGAGATAGCAGGGAAACATATCATAGAGAAGGTCAAAGGGACTCCTCCCCTGAATATATTCCTGGACTAACTGCAGGGGGCTGGGGGAGCGTGGGAAGGAAGCACGTGACTGTCATGCTCTACACTGAAGTCTGCAGTCGCTTTGCAGCGTGACTTCTGTGTGTTCCACTTTTTGCTGTCAGCTGTGAGCTGTCCTCAAGTGTGAAATCGCCTGACCACGGAAGCAAAGCTGTCATTTGACATCTGGGAGCGTGGAGAGGGGCTGCAGTGAAAAATACGCTGGGGCTTCTTCAACCCATGCACACGCTCACTATAAATTCTCCAGGACCATAAGGATTCTGCAAGAAATATCAATGTAGATTTCAAGTATTTAAAATTAAAGCCTCACAGCCAGGCGGTGGTGGCACCCACGTTTAATCCCAGCACTCGGCAGAAGCAGGCAGATCTCTGTGAGTCTGACGTCAGCCTGGTCTACAAGAGTTCCAGGACGGGCTCCAAAGCTACATAGAAACCCTGTCTCAAATAAATAAATAAAAACCTAAAGCCTCCTAATGGGGTGGAAAATAAGAGTGAGGGTCACACAGGGACCTGTCTGAGGGGACAATGGGAATGTGGGGAGGACATTAGCTTAGCAACTACACGTGACTAACCCTGCTCACTTACACGCTCAGTTTTCAGCCGGCCTTTGTATCTCACGGGGTAAGAGTGGACCTTCTATTTCCTGCTGCCTTTGATGGTGAGCGTCGAGACTGCTAAGACAACACTAGCTGCAGCCCGTACCATCGTATTTGATTTTCCTATTACACTAAAAATGCCGTAACAAAAATTATTCTGTGCTACCAAGTGAAGAAATGTTTCAAATCCTTGGGCCAAAAGCTTGGAGAAGTTGTGGTTTCTGTAACATTAGAAATAAAATCAGATTTGGTACAACCAAGCGGCCTGCAGAGAGGTGTGCAGCACCCTGGTTTCTCTCCCGGTGCTCCCAGGAGCTCCTGAAGGAGGGGGTGCCTGGAGGGGGACCGTGCTGCGGCCCTATCTACCTAGAGGGGGACCGTGCTGCGGCCCTGTCGTCCACATGGAGGGGGACCGTGCTGCGGCCCTGTCTACCTGGAGGGGAACTGTGCTGCGGCCCTGTCTACCTGGAGGGGACGGTGCTGCGGCCCTGTCTACCTGGAGGGGACGGTGCTGCGGCCCTGTCTACCTGGAGGGGGACCGTGCTGCGGCCCTGTCTACCTGGAGGGGAACTGTGCTGCGGCCCTGTCTACCTGGAGGGGACGGTGCTGCGGCCCTGTCTACCTGGCACGAAAGGAATCATTTACCATAAGTGGTGTCTGTTTAGTAAGACCTTGCTGGATACCCGAAGGAGCAAGACGCCTCTGAACACAGGGCTGGGTCTGGTGCATAAATTCGTATTCTCAAGACCCTCTTGATGGAGCGCAGCTGCAGCCATTTAAGGGCCGGCGTTTTCAGAGACGGAGACAGAGACAGCTCCGCGGTTTTTGTCTTTGTGTTGTTGGATCTGTTTTCTTTAACATAAGAGGGCAATTTATTTTTTAAGTTCTTAGTTTTATTGAGAAAACTTGTGAGCCCTGAACTGCCTCAGTGGTGCGCGTGGCTGGAGGGCTGTGACTTTAAATCTAAGCTCACAAAGTTGGCAGAAGCAATTCTTAAATAACAGAAGGTGGTCATTTGCATTTCAAAATTTATCTATCTTGCTTCCCCCTCGATTAGAGCAAAACATGTTGATTCCCAGGTTTCTGTGAGGGTTTTCTGGTCTAAACTTATTTATAGAACAGAATAATGGCCCCCCTGCTAGTCTGGCATTTGCTCAAGTTTCTGTCCATGTAATTCGAATCTGTAACTGGAAATTTTTCTCAAAATATCAAGGCACAATCCACAAGATAAAAGGATACGCTGATGAGATAAAGCACAGGCAAGTGAGTGATGGTTTTCGGACAAACAGGTGCTAAGGATTCTCAGGAGGGGGAGGAGCAGGGGAGCTGTATAAGCAGAGAGCAGGCAAAGCTCCTCCTTGCCCTCTGACCTTTACTTTCTGCTGGACGGTCAGCACACACTGAAACACTGGCCCACTACCACTGCTCCCTCCCAGTGAGAAGGAAGCCGATCAGCTCACAGGCAGCACTGCTGGGTGGCGCTAAGTGGGCTCTGCACCTCACTCGCCTGCCTCTCCGGGCTTGACGTTGTGTTAGCGGGAAGGACAGAACCACTCTTTGGTAAGGCTGCTCCCGGTCTGTTTCTCCTTGTTGTAACATTGATCTGTCCAAGGGCTGGAGGGACTCCCCTGCTGCTCGTGCACTGAGCAGCTAAGCAGCTGGAAGGTGCAATTCTTTCATGCAAACAATTACAACAAAGCCTCTGTTTGGACTACAGTTTGGCTGGATTTTCCCCCCAAACACTGTGAAGGACAACAGCCTGGAAGAGGACTGCAGGGGAAAGAATCCATTAATGGTGCACTGCCACCTGCTGGCCAAATTGAGGAGTGGCACTCCCGGAGAGACAAAGTTAGGACTTGGAAACCGGTAAACACAGGCAGTCAGTACCTGAGACCAAGAGTGTATACGGAATAGTTTCATCCCGACATAGAGACGCTCTCAGATGCTAAAGTGAGCTGGCCTTGATGTGCTAGAGTGGCAAAATAGCCCAACAGCCACTTTTCGGAAGGGAAGCCCCAGCTGCGCAGGCAGCAACAGCGTCCGGAACAGGAACACCACAGCGTTCAGCTCTAACACACAGCACTGGACCCCACTTCAGCATGGGGCACACTGCACTCACAGGGCCTCCCTGTCCTAAGGTGGTTCTAACATGCCCAGAATCCAGTGTAATTAATAAACATGCTCGTGCTAGCGGGCACCAAATTAGGACCCGGTGCCTAGGAACTCGGGGTCAAGGGATTTCACTACATTTCTCCTGACTCCAAAAACTACAACAGCGTCAGTTCCCGAGCAGCTGTTTGGGTACGAAGTCTGAGGATTTGCATTATGAGTCGAAAACTTGCCTGTCCTCAGCCCAGCCACTCTTAACAACGAAGGTTCCCTAACAGTGATCAGCTCTTGCATTCCTCATGATCATTTCTCACAAAGCTGAGCCCAACAAGGGAACAGCAACCCGGTGGTGAGCTAACACAAGCTAAACCTAGTGCATGCAGTCTGCTCCATCGGCTGCGACACTTGGCGGCCAGCGGGCAGGTAATGACTAAGCTCCTCCTCGAGAAATGCATGCTTGGGACAGGAGAGAAAGCTGTGGACTTGGACAGAGCCCGCTTGCTCTGACAAGAGAGTAACTCAAATCCAATCTATAAGCTCAGCTATGGCTGCCTCCAGAGGCCCTAATGGCCACAGCAATACATCTGTAATGTTCAAAAATAAAGAGCAGGCAGGAAGGGCAAGAGAGACTTCAGTCAAGTACATGGGCCCTTTTAAAGTAGGGGAGTGTGTTTATTATGGTCTCAAATATAGACTGTCTTAAAACATGTTCTCAACTTCCAGGACAGTTCATCCCTGAAGGCATACTGCATCAAAAGAACTCATTTTATCCACTGTTAGCCTTGGGAATTTCACTGACATCTTAAGAAAACTTAATAAAGCTCACCCATGTGAAGAGGCTCAGGGGACCTACGGCCTTGCTTCAGACGCTTCAAAGAATGCAATGAGTTTCCGAAGATACACAAATGCTTTTAACGAGGGCAGTAAGTGTGCACACGTGTGCATGTGTATACACACACACACACACACACACACACACACACCTCTGGGCCACAGACAGCTCAATCCCTTACGTTTCTTCTTTGGAGGGCTGAAGGATGAATGAGCAGACCCAACACATACGTCAACTGCCAGTGCAAAACACAAGTTGTACAGAGAAGGAAGAGCCACCGAGCCACCTTTTCAAGTGAAGCGTTTGAGGAGATTGCTCTAACCTGGGGCACAGTACATTCTCGCTATGGCATCGCTGTCACAGGAATCTTCAACCTCACTCCACCTGCTAAAATACGTTAGCTGAATGTGTCCTAAAAACAAAACGACAGGAGAAATCAAAACATTTTTCTCTTCCATTTTCTGCAGAAGCGAACTGTAATTACTCCTTTTGTAGCTAAAAACAGTATCATTAAGAATAATGGCATCATTAAGTACTAGAAGCTATTACTGGGGGTGAATTTGCCGCACTGATAATGAAGCTCTAGACAGGAAATGAAGATACTAATTACAAGATAAAACGCCTACTCAGTTAATTGGAAGCAACAGCGAATAAAAAGAAATGCATTTGCGCAAGTTCCTGACCTCCATCATTCAATAAGATGTTGTTTGGGTTCAGATCACGGCACACAATCCCCTCCCTGTGCAAGGCGTCAAGGGCTACCACCATTTCAGCTGCCCATCTCTGAATGCAGCCCTCTGGGATGAAGAACCTGGAGCTCACTGCTAATTTCTTATCAAGGTCCTCAAAAATCTGGTGGATTTCCTTCTCTCCTCCCAGGGCTAGCACACTTTGCTCCTTGGTCTCAGAGTCTCTCTGAAACAGAGAGCGTGGTTCCTCTTTAGCCTGCTCTGTGAACAGTAATACTTCCTCCACTGTGGCACTGTCTGTGTGTGCACCTGAGCGTGGACTAGAGATGTGGACCGGGCTTTCTCCCGTGTCATGTGCAGTGACCACTGCCTCCACTTGTCCCAGCCCTTCAGACTCGGGATATGAACTGGTTAACAGAAACTGGTCTCCTGAGCTACTGCGATCAACAGCAGCTGTGAACAACACCCCGAGATCTGCCTGAACATGGTGCTTTGGGGTCACACCACAGGCCAGGGACCTAGTGGGATCACTCAGTTCCTCTTGGCCTTCTTTCCCCAGGCCATGGCACTGTTCAGAACTCAGCCTGAGGCATAAAACATCCGGGGCTTCCATCAGTTTACTTTCCAGCCTGCCCGCACCAGCCTGTGAAAACTTAGTGGGGTCCATTGCTAAAGCCTCTCTGGTTGGCTGCGGTTCACCAGGCAGGTTTACCAGAAGGTCAGGCCTTCCTTCCTCAGCACCACAGACATCCTCAAGAGCAGCTTCTTTGAATGAAATGACCGGGACGGAGTCATCTGAGCCCCTGCTGATGGAGTCCTGAGCTTCAGTCTCCTCCTTGCTTTCTCTGTCTCCATCTGCAAGGGTAAAGAGCGCTTTCAAAGGTTCTGGCTTCAGACCGTGCAACTTCTCGCCGAAATCCAGTCCCAGGAGTTCACTTGTGCTGTCCTTACTGTCAATCCTAAAGAACTCCATAGGGCTGTTTTTTGACATGGTGAGGGACTGGGACGTCTGAGGGGAACAAGCTGCTCCTGGATCCTCATCACCAGGGAAGAACTTGAGCTGAGTGCTAGGGCTCACACTATCAACAGCAAGGGGTGCTGGGAAACTCAAAGCAGCCTGGGTATCCGCACTCTTCCCTTCGGGCTGCATGACAGACTCCTCATTCAAAGACCCCAGGTCGATCTTTTCCTGCCCATACTCATTGCACAGCGTCAGGTAGCCAGCTGTGCACTCCTCCTCGGAGCTGGACCCGGAGTCAGGCCATTTGGGAGAGCTGTCCTGGCCGTCGTCTTCCTGATTGCTGTCCTCTTGAGAACTCGGGGTGAGACTCGCCTTCAGCGGCAGGACCTTCAGCATGCCCCCCATGTCGCTGCCTCTGGACTCGAAGCTGCTGCTGTCCTGGGGACTGGCACTCGGCTGCTGCAGGCAGACGCGGTGCGGCAAGCTCGGTTTCGTTTCCTTAGTGTAGAAGCTTTCCTGAGAACTTCTGTTTAGAAATTTACTGATGTAGGACCAGAGCTTGCCACCTGTGAACAAGTGCAACAGCAAGAATTAAGATCCACACTGGTCCATACTTAAGCCACGGGAAAAAAGTATTAATAATTAACCAAAAATAAGTTCATTAATATCAAAGATCCAACATGTTGTCAGAGAAGTTAGTGCAATAAAATGTGACACTCTTCTCTAGAGCTCACTGCTGCTAAGTACTGCTGCTAAGTTCTACTGTGAGTACTGCTGCTAAGTTCTGCTGTGAGTACTACTGCTAAGTACTACTGCAAGTACGATACAAGCGCATCTCCTGGTGCCAATTACTTTTTAAAAATTTCAACCTATTTCTTCCTATAAAGGGAATTAGTTATAATCCCCACAAAGTTAAAATCTTTAAGTTAAACATTATTTAGTCTTCTGCTTAGGTCAAAACTTGTCTATTAAAGACTTTTTTTTAAAGACAATTTGCTACTTAAAACTGTCCACTATAGTATACAGTGATCAACAGCATCACTCCATTCTGAGGATGCCCAGTCCAGAACTGGAAGGGGATCTGACAGCTGGTATATAATTATGCCTTCATAAGTGACATGTTTATTTTACCATCTTCTGCCCCTGGTACATGTCATGTGTTTTGTATGAACAAATACAACTGGGGGAAATTAGCTAGGCAACTCTTCATAAGGTGAGCCCCTGAGAAAAGAATACCCTGGCAGTGTGTTCCCATACACACCTCTGGACTCAGAGCCCACTGACATCGCAGAAGTGAGACCACAGACATCAAATGGACATGAAATAACCCAATATATCCCAACAATGCTGACTAGGTAGTTGCTTACTATAGATTTCTTCTTATTTTAAGCATTAAAAACTCAAAATTAGAGAGGTTGCCTAACTAGAATCTACATTTTAAAAAAATCACAGAAACCATAATGGATTAAACGTTTAATAATTAAAAATCATACCAAAAGAAAAGTTCACTAACCCTGGCGCCAACATCTCAACGGGTGGAGTTACAAATGCACCCTCAGTGAGGACAGAGATGGCTCCCAAAACTGGGAAGTGAAGGGGTCAGGACAAGCGGTGGGCTCAGCTGCTGCCAAGTCAGAGAACAGCTTCTGCAGCCGCCCTCCCTGCAAGCACTCCACAATGCACATGTCCACATGCACAACAAATACACACGTCAATTCTTAAAAAGAAGGGGTTAAAATGAGCCTCCCTACTTAGACGAACAGGGTGAACTTTCTGATCGGTTTTCATCTGCAGTTGGGCATCATATACCAAGGCAGTTAGATCAAAATAAATAATCATGAGCAACTGACCACAGGTATAAAGTCATTAAACTCGTCCAGGAAGCTTCTACCTTACGGTTCCCTTCAAGGACTTCAGAAAGCCGCAAACCACCCTGCCCTGCGCCCCACAAGGAGAGCAGTGCAGGCTGTGACTGCCAGTGTCAGTCCCAAAGCCTCACTTCTCTTTCTCTCTGCCCCATGCAGTAAGTTACCCCCACTTTGAGGACAGCACAGGCAGTCTCCTGCACGTCCCCTGTCCTCTGTAGCGTGCATTCAGGACTTCCGAGCTCCCTGTATACACACTAACATTTAAGGGTCCACCCTGACTTTCAACTGACTGCCGCAATCTTTTGACAACAGTAACCACTGTGTGAGGCTGTGAAGGTGGAGCCTGGATTTCACTGGAGAGCCTAAGATGTTGGAGATGCCAGAGCTGTGGCCTACCTGCCAAGGAGAGCTGAGGACCAGGTGTGGAACCAGCTCAGACAGAAGTGTGCTGCAGTCAACAAAGCTGAAAGGAGTTGGAGATCTGAGGAGCCCTTTGACATCAGCTATAGAGACATGGAGTTTGGAGTTTGCCCAGCTGGTTTTCAGTCTTAGTATGGGGCTTCCTCACTGGGCCTCCTTTCCTCCCTTTCGGAATGGTGACATAAATTCACTACCATTTTATTTTGGAAGTATGTGATTTGCTTTTTTATTTTGACTTTACAGGGAATTACAGTTAAGAGATTGCATGAATTCCAAAAGAGACTTGGGACTTTCAAACAATGTTGAGATCCTGAAAGACTATCGGGACTTTTGATGATATGGCTCCAAGCCTATGGGGAGCAGGAAGTGGAATGTGGAGGTTTGAATGAGAATGGCCCTCACAGGTGTATGAATTTGAATGCTTAGTCATCAGGGAATGGAACTATTTAAAAGGATTAGAAGGATCAAGAGGTGTGGCCTTGTTGGAAAAAGTGTGTCACTGGGGATGGCTTTGAAGTATCTATCATAAGTCGCACTAGGCCAGCAGGCCAGCGGTCAGCCTCTCTCCCTCCCTCCCCTCCCAGCTGGATCAGGATGTAACTCTCAGTTGCAGCTACAGCACCACGCGTGACATCATGCTCTAAACCATGATGACAATGCTAACCTCTGAAACTGTAACGGCTTTCTTTTATAAGAGCGCCCATGGTCATGGTGTCTGTTGACAGCAACAGAGCAGTGACTAAAACACTAAGAATTTAAGATGTTTTACCAGCCTCTGTGTACGGCTTCAGCAGGCACAAGCCGCGCATGCCCTAAGCCATGTGCCACTCCCTCCCTCTCACACTGCAGCACTCTCCTCTCATGGACAGCAAGGCCTTCACAGCTGCAGGAAAGAATTCTACCTAGCATGTAAAACACATTTAATAAGTAGTTATTAAACTGACATAAATATTGACATCTTTATAAGGTTTTTAAGAAGCTTTCGTTGAAAATGTCTGTAAATACAAATTGTATTATGTATAAGGACTCACGTGCTCTTCCTATGATACAACATATGGCTTTACTGCAAAATTCTCAGCAGGTGCCCAAAGTAAGAAAAGCAGAAGGCACAAAACCCAGCGCCATCTCTGCTCCCACCAGAAACAGACACTACTGCCCACTCCTTTATTCTCAAGCTTTCACTCATGACTAACATGGCGTCGTACAAACATTTTCACGGGAAAAATGAGTTTAAATGGCACAGTATGGCCACATGGCAGGTTTATAAAACAGCTAAACACTCCTTTGCTACTGAATATTCTCCAGTATAGTCTCCAGTCTTTTACTGTATAAATTATTTAAAATAGTAAACCACTGGCCATCTCTAGACATGTCATCAAGCCAGGCCCCCAGAAGTGAGAGTCATCAAGAAAGAGACAGATCCTCTATAGCCAGGCTGGTCTGGGACTGGCATGCAGATGAGAAGACCCTGGATCTCAATCCCCTGCCTCTAGCTGGGGCACAGGTCCTGAGATCACCACCACATATGTGACAGTGGGCTGAGGAGTGTGGGTATCTCTAAGGTTCACGTGCTGGCTGCTGCATTGCCCTACCAGAATGCCCTCTGTAGGCAAGGAACAACACAGCAGCTCTGCCAGCAAGCTGCCTGTACTAGACATTAGCAATTAGTCATTTTATTAATCATCATATCATCCTGTTTAATTTCCACTGTTTTCACCATTGGGTAACAATCTTAAATGTGACTGTTGGTGTTTTTGGAACCTTCTAGGCTCACACAAGTTCCCTAACATGAATTATAAAAACCGGGTTTCCAGGCAGGAAAGGGGCTGTCCTGGCGGCTCCAGCTTTACTCTCGGCAGCCGGCATGGAGCAGAGTTCGATACAGATCACATGCTCTCCCGCACCGCTAACCGTGAATCACACAACCAGGACAAATCATTCCTGCAACACTGAGCATGGTCTGCTTTCTTCAGAATCAAGACCCACCCTAACAAATGTACATCCCCAAATATCAACATCATCATGACAACAACATTACCTAAAAACTGTAGGTCATTAAATCTCTAACATAAGGAGAGAATACCCGAAATATTGATCATTCTAGCACATCAAGCATAAGTGATATTTTCTAGACCCCTTTGAAGCATAGGAAATTGCAATTATTGAACCATCTTAAGCTATAAAATAGTAACTCATAACATTTAATTAAACCCCTCTGTCTTTCATTTTAATTTTGGTTTTCTACAAGACTGCACAGTAAATATGTGAACTTGCCTGAGTGGAATTAGAACTTGGATTTAGCACAGATGATATTCCTAGAGCAATGGGAAAACTCACCTTTGACCTAGAAATTCCCACTTCAAGACATCTGCCCTACAAATAATTATTAAAAACAAAACAAAAATGCACAAAGATACATACATGCAAGTAACTGAACAGTTCACAATGCAAGTAGGAGAGAAAGAGTTGCATCATGGGACATGTGAAGTGCCAATCTGCAGCCATGCATGCTCACCACATGCCTACCCTAAGAGACATACATGCTCGCCACACATCTGATACCCTAAGAGACAGGCATGCTCGCCACACGCCTCTACCCTGAGAGACATGCATACTCGCCATGCGTCTGCCACCCTAAGTGCTGTACATATGTAGCAATTTAATCTTCTGTAGGTCCTACTAAGTGCATAGTCACCTTGTCTCTATTTTGCAAACAAAGAAACTGAGGCACAGAGGCTAAGCAGTGTGCCCAAGGTCACAGAAGTGGTGACGGGGACAGAACTCACGCTCATTGACTAGTCCTTGCTCTGTATTCCAGACTGACTTTGAATTTATAATCCTCCTGCCTCAATCTGGGATTATGGGTACCACTACACCCAGAGAACTTTCTTCGAAAGAGAGAGAGAGACAGAGACAGAGTCAAGTCAGTCCATCCATCTCACTATGCACTCTACCTAGCCCTGGCCTCGAACTCACTGTGTAGACCAGTCTGCCTTGGACTCACAGGTATGTGCCTGACTCTGCCTCTTGAGTCTGGGATGCCAAGTGTGTGCCACCACACAGTGTACATGACCTTTTATAACACAGCTCTGTTTACACTCAGAAAGGTGTCTCGTGTACATTGCTAAGATGACAAGCAGACCAGAGGCAACCTTAAGACCTGTTTACATTAAAACACAAAAACAGAAATACCGGGCACAGTGGCTCAGGCCTGTTATCTCAGCACGATGGAGCTGGGGCACAGAAGGAGACTGTGCCCATAGGAGAAAAGAAGCATCTGCTTCTAGGGCCAGGGCTGAGCATCTGCGCAAACAGGAAGGCTCTCTTCACGTCTACAGAGCTAGAGTCCGTGTGCTAATAATTTGAAACTCAGATAATAGAAAGAGGTCTGGTGGAGAAGTTCCTTCACGGTCTGCTCTGCTCTCATAGCCTGGGCTTCTATCCTGCTCATCTCTTTTTCCCTGAGACCCTTCCACACACTGAGCATTCCGCTGATCATCAGGCTTCCATCTCAGGGACGCTAACACTTACAGCCTTGACTGAACTGTTTCCCCCCACCTCGCTCCCTCAAGTAGAGTTAAGGAGAGCATTAAAAAGAAGTGACTGTTTGAAGCCTGTCTTCTAAGCTTGCTCTTGGACACAGGACTGTAAGTAAGCTAGGCAAGTCTCTACCACTAAGACACCTGTGTCTCTTGCGGCCCTCCTGACAACGCTTCCGTTGTAGCCACTTCTGTCTTCGTATTAATAAGCATCCCCAGAATTGGGAACTGGCTCAGTCAGAAAAGTGCTCGGGAGCCCTCATAGAAGCTGGGGTGGTGGCGGTATGCTTGCTACCCCAGCACTTGGAGGATCCCTGGGGCTTGCGGGCTAGCCAGACCAGCTTCCCTGGCAAACTCCAAGTAAGAGACCCTGGCTCAACAGCACAATGTGGACAGCTCTCTACAGTTGACATACATGCACACACACTATCTCCAATTCCTATGTCCAAAACTGAAGCTCTGGTTTTTCTGACTCCATCTACTTTTCCTACAACTTGCTAAAGGCCCTTTTCAATGTTTTGAGCCAATGACCCAGGGAATCTTGTCAGTCAGTTCTACCTTTGAAATGCAAACAACAGAAAGTGAGTATGGGTACAGATGCTAACAACATCCTAACACCAGCACACAGCAGCACATAC
Organism: Microtus oregoni; assembly: GCF_018167655.1. Taxonomy (NCBI): domain Eukaryota; kingdom Metazoa; phylum Chordata; class Mammalia; order Rodentia; family Cricetidae; genus Microtus; species Microtus oregoni. The sequence continues at coordinate 14,678,360 of NW_024543221.1, forward strand.
CAGCACACAGCAGCACACAGCAGCACATACCAGCACACAGCAGCACACACCAGCACACAGCAGCACACAGCAGCACACAGCAGCACACACACCAGCACACAGCAGCACACACCAGCACACAGCAGCACACAGCAGCACACACCAGCACACAGCAGCACACAGCAGCACACACCAGCACACACCAGCACACACACCAGCACACAGCAGCACACACACCAGCACATACCAGCACACACCAGCACACAGCAGCACACAGCAGCACACACCAGCACACACCAGCACACAGTAGCACACACACCAGCACACACCAGCACACACACCAGCACACACCAGCACACACACCAGCACACACCAGCACACACCAGCACACACCAGCACTGCTGTGGTCTGGACATGGCCGAAGTGGGCCTCCCACAGATCACAGGCTATAACTTAGGTCCCAGTGTGGGGCTGCTAAGAGATGGAGACCTTTGAGAGTGCTGCCAGCAGGAGCTCACCTTTGGGGAAGGAATGACTCAAGGGACCCTAGGCTCACATTCCCACCTTGTCTCGTAAAGGAGCCCAGCACTGTGCTGCCTTTCCCTGGGAGGTCACAAGGACCAAACAGACTCTAGCCCCATGGTCTCGAACACAACTTCTTGCTAAGGTGCCTAAGGCGTCTGCTCAGGGCAACAGAATGGGCTAATGTGAGCACCAAGTACCATAATTCGGTATAGTTTGCTGCAAACCCTGCAAGTTGTTCTTGTACCTTTTTTCTGTTTGGTCACCAAGTACCGTTTTCCACAAAGTAGCCACAGTGGCCCTTATGCTGACTCCTCTGCTTAGCATCACCAACTATGGCTCCTGTTGCTCAGTCAGGTTCTCACAAACAGGAAAAGTTTTTCCAGCTTCCCCCTACTCTGCTCAGCCACCCTCGTCTGGCTGCTGCTCAGCCACCAAGCACACTCCTGGCTCCAGGCTTATGTGATTTTCTCTTGCCAAGGCATTCTTCCCCACAAACACACACTGTTCCTTCTCTCTCATCAAATGCCCCTTTCTCAGTATGGTGAGCGCCAGTGAGAACAACTCCCCCATCCCTTGGCGTTCTGCTCTCCCAGTTTCTTCCATCTGTGTGTCTTCTCCTGTGTGTTTGCTGTCTGCCCCTTGTGAAACACCGTGTGGGCTCCAGGCAGGCAGACTCTTCTGTGCTGTTCAGTGCTGTGTTAGAACTACATCTGTGCCCCCAGAAAGCTCTCAAGAAGCTTCTAGCTGCAGTAAAAACAGAGAGTGGGAGACTACACACATTCCAGATAGTTCTGTAAGGTCTGGGCAGCCAAGTCTGTATATCATAAATACTTTAAGTTCAGCAGAACTATTTAAACTGACGACGTGACATTTTATAATTATTTCTTTGGGGGTGGGGGTTGCCACGATGCATGTGGAAGGGGAGGACAACCTGCAGGAGTTGGTTCTCTCCTTCTACCGTGTGGAACTGTGCACAACATCTTCATCCATGGAGGTACCACAAAAATGACCACAGTGGGTAAAAGAACACACACAGCTAGCAACCAGTTCACTCTACTGCTCGATCCAAACCTGAAAAGACCACACCGTCATATTTCGCCAGGACTCTACATCAGCCCTTGCTCTGTTCTTAGCTCACTACAGCCCAGCTGTGCAGACCAGTTTGTGTCAACTGACATCGACCTAAACATACGGGGTGGAGGGGTGGGGTCAAATAAGTAATTGCCTACATCAGATTGAGCTGTAGGTAAGTCTGTGGGGGCATTTATTTGATTAATTATTAATTTTGGAGAGCCCAGCCCATGGTGGGTGGTGCCATGCCTGGGCTAGTGGTCCTGGGCTCTATAAGAAAGCAGGCTGAGCAAGCCAGTAAGTAGCGCTCTCCTGTGACTTCCGTGCTGCAGAGTTCCTGCCCTGACATGATGCATGTAATCATAACATGTGAACGAACAAAGCCTTTCTGCCCCTCGTTTCTTCTGTTAAAGCAACAGAGAGCAAACTATGACACCACCTCCACATAACAAGGAGCGACCTTTTTAGTTTGTTTGTTTGAAATTGGGTCTCATGACACCTGGGCTGCATCAGGAGTGACCTTCTCCTACTTCTGGGATGACAGCTAGTAAGTGACCTCATGGAGTGTGAGTCAGGCCTTACCCTGCAGGACCAGACTCCGCCCACTTCTCCACAGCCCTCAGCATCACTGCTCTTCTTCACCTACAACCACAACCCAACCACGGTCTCCTTTCTCGTTCATCAAACATTCTGTTGTCATGCTTCCCACATGCAAATGGTAAGGGTTTTGTGACTCCGCACTCTCCCAAATGTCCCCATTTCAGAGCAGGCTCCTTGAGTCCATGAGCAGTCCCTTCACTGGGACCCATTAGGTCACCCTGTGTTAAGGATCAGAGTGGAGGGCCCACTTGTATCTAGAACTTCGTTGCTTTTTGCTTCCTCCTGTCTGACTCCACAGCGGCAGTTCGGGTTCTGAGAGGGCAGGCTCTTGCCCTGATTTCTTCTTCGCTGGGAACCCAGCTCCCTGTGCAGCACACACGCAATCAGTCTGTTCGGACAGATGGACTGAGGGTGACTATTGCACTGACAGATGTCTACAAAGCTGAGTCACAGACATTGGAAAAGGAGAGACGTTCCTTCTAGGTTTACAAGTCCATGACAGTCTTCAATCATGTTTCCATTTGGTCACCACCAAAGACTTGGTCAAGACAACTCCCAAGGGCAGGAGACCTGCCATCAGCAAGCTGTAACCCTGGCACACCACATTAAACCAACATCAGCTACGGTCTCAGTTCTGAAAGGCGGGAGGGAAGAAGGCAGAAGCAAAACAAGCGTAGCATGGGGAGCCAAGAGGGGGGAGGCTTAGCGACGTCCAGTGGCGGTAGGCGAGGGGCGGAGCTTCACCGCAGATAATCTCCAACATGAATAATCCACACCGGGTAATAGAATATTGGCCATAATTACATTCATCCTACTGACCTTGTTCTAAATTATTATGGATTATTACTACGCGAGTTATTTTGTTCCACACCAGAGGTGGCTGTATTCTGCTATCAGATGACACGACCTCTAATTCAATAATGTCTGTAATGTACTGGTATCCTCAGATAAAAGCTGTCTATAATGTCTGAACAAAGGTGAATTAGTTAGCCAATTCACACACGCAATTAACTCTCTTAATACCTGTGAGACCGTGGAGCCCCTCTGAATTTCCTATTAAATACTGCATATGGAGGTCTCCCCTCCATCTGTAGTTATCTTGTGTGGACTTCATGATAACAATATTAGTACTTTATTGCCCCCATCAAAAATCTTGCATTAGTTATCATGAGAGACCTCATTCCAGAAAGCAGTACCTCTTTTTTTCTGAGAAAAGGGTATTAAGTTCAAATGTTATACCTATTAGTAAAATAAAGTTTTGTATTCCTAATATAAAAGCAAGGATGCCTTCATGAAATATGGAAAATAATTTAAATTTTCTTCATTATTTTAAGAACAGTTGTTTACATACCAAAAGGCATTATACGTTATGTGACTTTATATTTGCATGCTGTCGTCACCTAAATAAAGGAATATTTATTTAAATTCAAGTATTAACAGTAAAAACCAAATCAACATAGAGCCTTCTACCACCGGTTCCCTAGGAGGTGGCTGAGGGCAGAGCCCGTGCTCGGCTTTGTACTCGAGTGAGGTGCCAATGGCTGTGTTCACGGGGCTCAGATCAGAAAAGCGAGGCAATGTCGAATGTTAAGCAAACACCCTTGCCTTCCCTGTAAAGGAAGCAATTAATTAATTCTGCAGGGGATGCTTTTTAGTCCTCTAACGTAAGTGCAGCTTTTTAGTGCAGACAAGGGAACAGAACTCAGTCTCTAAATAAGCCCAGCTCGCTCAGCAGGCGTTCACATCAAAGTTCCCATCGTGTTGGGGAATTCCAGAGCAAAGGGCACGCGTTAGGACTGTCCCACGTTCAGGTGGAGCTGGCTGGTCACCTGGGTCTTCCTCTTCACTCAAAACTCACAGCAAGGAGGTTGAGCAGGAGTGGGGAGACAGGTCCCCCATCTCCAGGCTTATGAACCCATACCAGAGCACAGGGCAGGTGACGCTCCACCCAGGCCACAGTGGGACGGGCCAACCCACCTTCAGCATGCTGCAGCACAAGGAACACGGACTCCTCCGAGATGATGTACTTGTGCAGACACACCATGTTGGGCACGCAGCGGGGGATGATGGTCTTCCTGTGCCTGCTGCACTCGCTGCTCTTCCTCAGACCCTGACAGAGAACAAAAAGGTCAGTTGTACCGCGGTTGCCTTTGGAGCCTGCTGTGCTCAGTGTTTATCAACCACGCTAATCTATCCGAGTTACTCGGGCTTCAGAGAAACCACTCATCTGCTGCTCTGTGCCCCTCAGTCCCCAGAGGCTCTGCTGATGGCATCTGGCGTGAATCCAGACAACAGAAGATGCCACAAAGCTGCCATTAAAATCAATTACGTGGGTCAGTGTTTTTATTAGCGATGCTCTCAAACTAAGTCATCAGGATGACATACAGTTATTTCTCTGCGACCTCTAAGTTTGATTTTCCTTACGTACGTCTTTAAGGCAGCAACCAGTTCTAGTCACATTCTCCATAAAACAGATGTGTCCTGGATGAAGCAGCAACTTTTAAATTCTATTCTAAACACAAGCGACTAATGTCTACAAGGATGGGAGATTTTTCTGGTGTTACACCCTAGTTTTAAAACCTGGGTAAACACCATTGGGTGTGGTGGCATGGAATGTTCACAAAAAGAGGCAGGCTTCACACATGTCAATGTGACCATCTGTCATGCCTGTCCAGCAAAAAAGGGGGATGCCCAAGACAAGCAGCCTCCCTTTTGGGTGCTAGGGGAATGTTCAGTCGGGACATATTTTGAATACATACTATCACAACCCATTCCAAAAACAATTTCGAAAGTTACTCATTTAACTACATACTGAGTTCTGGCCAAGGAACAAGCCAAGGACAGTTACCCCTTCCCACAACCCAAGGAGACCCAGTGCGACCCTCACGAGTCCCAAGGAACACATCTGAACACTCCTGGTCCTCAGATGCATTCACATCACACATTTTTTAACATAAAACTTCCCAAATAGAAACTATAGCATGTTCATCAACTATGTAAGACAGAAATATAGATCACCATCAACATAAAACACTCAAATGCCATGAGAAAACATTACTTTTTCTTTGAAAATCATGGTTTATATAAGTTTTTTAAAAAATCTTTTTCTTTTCTCTCTCTCTTTCTCTCTCTCTCTCTCTCTCTCTCTCTCTCTTTCTTTCTTTCAAGACAGGGTCTCACTGTATAACCCTGGCTGTCCTGGAACTCACTCTGTAGACCAGGCTGGCCTCAAACTCACAGAGCTCCGCCTGCCTCTGCTTCCCAAGTGCTGGGATTAAAGGCGCGTGACACCACCGCCTGGCTGAAAGTCATTTTTTAAATTCACTAAATATGTGCGTTGTACTTACTTTTAAAATGAACGTCTGTTCTGTCCTTGTGTCCATTACAAGTAAAACCTGCATAGAGCACAGAGCGGTTGTAACAAAACATAATAAAGCATCGACTCTTTGAGAAGCTAAGAGTTCCCCCAAAAATTCTAAGTTCTGAATAGACTTTTTAAAAATCTTAACTCATAGGACCCGAACAGCCAGGTCCAAAATAAATTTTATTACAATTTCCTTTTCTAAAAATGCTATAGCACAGAAACATTACCTTTCCTGGATTTATCTTTAAAATATACTCCTTGAAAGTCCAGGCCATCACTAGGCACGGTGCACACAACCGGCGGCAGATGGAAGGCCAGAACAAGGCTAGCTGGCAGTTCTAGGTCAGCCTTGAAAGCAGGGGAAACCCCAAACCAAGGTGGAGTAGTAGGTTAGGGAGCAGACAGTCACAGGTTTTCTCACATGGTAAATAGGATGTAATTTATTAAAACTGATGAAGTTCAACTTCTAAAATCTCTTAGCAACCCTCTGTAACATGATCTCAATAACTGAGACTTGAGCGCCATCTCAGGCGTCCTTTGGGTATTGCTTCTACACTCTGGACAGGAGCTTAGCTCCCCAGTCCAAGTCAGCAGCAAGTCCTGCATCCTGCTGACTCTATCCTCAACCTTTGCCCTGCCCTGTCTCCTTCCACTAAAGCCCCCAATGGAACCAGAACCAGCTCTGCCAAGCTGGCAGCAAAGGCCTCCCGAGAAACCCCCTGCTCCCCTCTGCACAGCTGTGGTCAATTCTCAAAACACTTTCTTTGTAAGTGCAGTTCAGCTGTATCCTGTCAGCAATCTGAAAGAAGAGACCCAACTCCATAAAGACCTCAGGACCATCTCACACACTGCCCCCTCGAATGACCATCCCTGCCACCCTGGGACAAGAAAACGGGGACAAATCCTACCACAATCGTGGTTTATTTCTGCTAAATACTACGGCAGAGATAGCCACAAAGGCCAATTAGCAAATATCCGAGGTCCATGAGAGTCCACTACCACCTTTGCAGGTCCACGAGAGTCCACTACCACCTTTGCAGGTCCACGAGAGTCTACTACCACCTTGGAAAACACCATTTCAGCCAGCCAACAACCACAGCCTCGAGTTGGGGAGAACTAACACTACAGAAATCAGCGAACACTGCAAATGGGACTTTTCCCCAGCAGCCCCCACTGGAAGAGGCACAGCAGGCAAAAGTTGCCTCTTCAGCTTGGAAACAAGAGTGGCGAGGAGACAGAGCTGCCGGTGAGGGGGTGAGGTCGGGTGACAAGCTCCATCTTAGACACAGGCATTACAGAAGGCTGTGACATCTTCTGCGACCACAGTGTTCCCTGAGTGCCTGAACTGCACTATTTAAGTCAACCTGTGTTACAACAATGTTTTCCACACAGACACCTCCAGATGTCCAGCAGAGTTCCCAAACTCAAGCTCCAAGTCTCTCAATTCTCCAACTACAGAATCAGCAGCCAAGTCAACAAGCCAACAAGCCTCCTGAGTCCTTTGAACCACCTCCTGCTCCTTCACCTACCTCATTTCAAGCATTTACAGTGTCGGCCATGGGTAATCAGTGTTAATCCCCTCAACAACCACTCCACACATCGCCGACATTATGGCTCTGGGTGTGAGGCTATGATGAAAGATGATAATGGCGGCCACCATATGTGAGCATCTCAGAGATGATCTTACAAAAGTGCATCCAGGGTCATGGTTGCTATCATTATTATTTCAGCTTCTCTCTGGAATGATCTCCCAGCCACTTATCAAACAACTACTCATCTTTCCACATTCAGCTCAAATGTCTCTCTCTCTCTCTCTCTCTAATACTAATGGCTCTTCCTTTGTCCTCCCATTTCATGTGATACCAACTTCAATTATAACATCTCAAACTCTTCAGTTTGGCTCTGTCTACTTGTCATCTCTTTATGAGTGTGTCACAGTGGGGTGCATCCCCAGAAATGCTCACACCCCATGCCACATTCTGTGCGTGGACTGTGCTGTGGTAGAAAGGACTTCACAGATCACCCGGGTCATCTGGGTGGGTTCTATCTAATCACATCAACTTCTGAAAGTGGAGACTACATCCTGACAAGAAGAATGGGAAGGACAGAGTGACGTGGTAGAGAGGGGCGGCCTGACCAAGATGTAGGCCCACCCACAAAGGCAAGAACCAAAGGGGCACATCTAGTGGCTCAAGAGACAGTCTGAGGGGAGCAGGCAAGGTTTAGGAGAAAGAGCAGCCCTCAGCTGACGAGCAGCAAGGGGACAGCTCATTCCAACAACTGCAGGGGCATCAGCCTGTTAGCAGAGTGCACATGGGGCAGGTCCTCCACAGACTGCAGAAGGAGAGCAATGTCACCAGCCACGTGAGGCCTGGGCCAGGCCTCTGACTTACACAACTTTAATATGTTTATGTTTACTGTCTCCAGACAGCTGAATCTGCTATGATTGGCCATGGTGGCCATAGGTAGAAATGATGTTTCCCCATAAGCACATAGCTAGCAGGTTTAAGTCTAAGGTCATAGAAGGCAGACAGCAAGGTGGGAATGGAACTTCAAAAGTGACCAGGAGCAGGGACTCCCCACAAAGGCCCAACCTCAACACAGGAGAACAACTCCGTTGGAATTTTCCTTCACGTCACACACAACACTGGGCCTCAGAGAGCTCAATCATGGGACACTCTCAACATCCGAAACAAGTGTGCATTTCTCATCAACAGATGCTGACGCTGAGGAAACGACTGTGCCATGTGAACTGACCCTGCTCCAAATAAGCTACCAAAGAAAGAAGGGAAAATCTGTACTGGAACAGTGAGCTCCGAATGAGCGCGCTCTCTCTCTTTCTCTCTCTCTCTCCTCAACTACTCTGCATTTGTGCAGACAATCTGCTGTTTACATCTGAATTCAGAACCTGTACATCTTCCAAGTCTGTACATCTGTACACACTTGGAATACTATAGCTAGGCATGAAGGGAGCAAGGAAAAAAGACATTACAAGGAAAGAGCAGCTCAGATGTGAGACAGAACGACAAGGTGGTAGGTAGCCATCCATCCACTAAACAGGAACCACCATGAAAGACTGAGGAAAAAAATCCTGGAGAAGGCATCAGGAAGCCATCGGTCACTGTCACAAACTACTCAAGACAGAAGCCAGCTGGCTCCACATCAATCAGATGAAAGGGAAATGGGGCTGACAGAGCTGAACCTTTCTGAAGTAAAGATGCCAGGAGGAAACACTGAGAGAAAGGGGACCCTCAGTTCAGACAAAGGTTTGTCTTTTGTTACTTACACAGGGAGAGACCTATCCTTTCTTAACTGCCAGCAGGGCTGCTGACACAGTCTACAGAAAAAAAAAAAAAAATGACCCTCCAAGGAATGGAAATAAACTCAGAGCCCTTGAGTCCTAAAGGTGAGAACGCAGTGGCCCCTCCCACTGGAAGGCTGGCGGACACTTGTGGGCTCTGGGGAGGCATCTGTGCTCCTAGCATCTCATCTGGGTTTACATCTACTCACAACTCTACGTCACTCCCCGGAGAGCCAATCGTGTTTGCATGAGATGGAGAACACTCTCTGGGGGAAAGGTAAGACCAGAGAAAGTCCCTGGCAGGCAGAGAGAATACACCTGCAGGGTTGGAGGTGAGGCTCCTCTCTTTCCTAGGCCCATTGTCATCAAGCAGATCCCACAAAAGGACAAATGAAGATGGACACACGTGGCGGGAACGCAGCAGGGTGAGGCAGCCTTTCTTCTCCTCTCGAGTTTGCCTGTGACTCAACAGCGTTCACATTGAGGTAATAAACACAAGAACATATGTGATTTTTTTTAAATGTGCCCTTTGACTGTCAATTTCTCCCAAACAGGTGTTGCCTAAATGATTATAAATTGGCCTCTGGGTACACCTCTTCAGCTGAGCCATACAGGGCTGGTGATAATATAATTAGACCTGAAAACATCAGGCTGGTGAGTACTCTCCATCTGTTTGGTGATAATGTTTAGTTAACAACAGTCTTTAAAAGAAGCACCTTCAACTTCCATTCTTAAAGTTATTTACAGCACCATTCTTAACACACCCCCACTCCCGCTAACAAGAGCTTTAGCCACTTGGAAATTATTAGCCATACGCTGTACTCAAAGAGAAACGGCTTCATTTAACATCTGCATCTCCACGTTTACACGCTGCAGCCTCACTCAAGTAGAGTCCTTAATGAACAGTGGTATGGCATCAATATCATAGCCGCGCACACAAAGATCATAAGGAGCCAGACATGTTTTTAATGCCAACAGTAGGCCAATCTGTAATGAAGCTGTCAGCATAAAGGACAAAATAACAGCGTCTTTAACCCTCAAACTGAATTCGTTCATTTGTAGACTCAAACGCAATTTAAAACTGCACATGGGTTTGCTCACCTTCATAAAGACAAAAATCTAATTTGTACTAATTTGATACAATTGTCTTTCCAATAAAAGGCTCCTAAAACCATCTTTTATTTCATGATAAAACAGCTACTATTACTAACATTGTCATGAAATAATTACCTTGGACGGCATATCTTATTGAAAGAACACAATTAACATATTTCTCTCTTTCATTTTTCACACTTACATATCAGCACTATATGGCCTAACAGAAAGGATTACTCCATCTTTGCCCACAGTAATACAAACCATGACTTGGGGGGGAGGCAACTTAGGTTCCTGACTAACCTCACCTGTGCTTCAATGCCACCAGGACCATGACCCTCATCCACTCTTCCTTCATAGCAGAAGGGAAAGTCCCAAGTGGTTATAGGTCTGCAGCTCTGCAAGACAGAGTAGGGAGACATGCCAGCTAACCACACCGCACCTCTAACCAGAGTAGGGAGACATGCCAGCTAACCACACCGCACCTCTGCAAAGACAGGGTGGAGCCCACGGTATCAAGGGATGATTCTATTTTAATGATATGAAGAAGACTAAGTCTGAAGAGAAGAAAAGAGATCTACACACACACATACATACACACACCAATTTCAGTGAAAGGGTAATACAGGCTCTCAGGGAGGGACTGTTGCCTATTGCCTGAATCTTTTTATTTAATTTAAAAGTTAACATCAGATTCTGCAAGTCTGAAGAATTAACCAAATAATTTGGAAGGAAATTCTTGCCTCCATATTGGTGGTAATGTGTAGGACTCCATGTTTACGATAGCCTCGGGAGAGCCACACTGGACAAACACAGCCTGGCCCTGAACTGCGTCACCGCAGCACTTACACTGTTGGCTGGATGAGAGCCGAGTACGCATTTAGCAAGCTACACCACTGGGACACCCTTCTCTCTCCCTCTTCTCCCCACCCCACCCCTCGGAAAGGAAGAAAGAGCAATAAAGAACCTACAGAAAACATATAAACCACTTTTCTCATAGTTCAGGTGAGAAAGACGTCACTACATGCTACACTCTCTTGAAAAGAGGTCACACTGGACTGGACTACAATTAGGCAACTTTTTAGGTAAAAGGTCACCCCCTGCAGAATCGGCTGGGCACAGCAAACCTCCAGCACTGAAACTTGGCTGTCCTCAGTAACATGACGGTGGTTTCATGCTCTCCATATTCTGACCTAAACACACCTCAGTTTGCATTCTTACAATTGCATGTTCCCACACTGACCGTTAACCCCAGAGAAAAGGGCAGGTGTCAGACTCTGTTGACACCAACCCAATCTCACAAGCACCACAGAGTCAAGCCATGATGTTTCTAGTACACTGTCCACAGCGCTGACAGCGAGAGCTGAGCCACTGCACTCATCCAGAAATTACAACCGGGAGAGCACGCCGGGAAGATGCTTCTCCGGGAGAGCACGCCGGGAAGATGATGCTTCCCTGGTGGATCAGCCGCCATCTGCCTTTGGCTTCCCAGAAGTTCTCTGATGAGAACGGAAGTCTGAAAAGTAAACGTGACCTGGGTCCTCAACTCCAAGACACTCCTGCCTCCTACTCTCAAGAAGCTGTTTCAGCGCAAATGCATCAGACCTCTGGAATTTACTCACAATATTTTTAAGTATCTTTAGATGGAACCAAAGTTTTCTTTGGGCTTGTCTTCCTTCCGACCTGACATATCACTATGAAGCGAACATATAACTCACAGAGCCCTGCCTGTAGACAGGAGTCACAGGTCACCTGCTTCTTCAGACAAAGCAGGGTGGTCTTGAGGCAGGTTGAATTCTTCAATACTGTATTTAATCCAGAAATATCTTCCAAAGCAGAGAACAGCTGATCAAATCTACCAGAACTGTGTGAAGTTAGCATTCAAGAACTACATATTTTAGCAAGTAAAATTCCAAGTCCCTTAATTTAAAGTGTACAAACATCTGTGTGCTCTATTTCATCCTACCTAATCACCTAGCTACTGCCTCGACTCCTGCCAAAGTCAAACTGGGACAAAAGAGAAGGAGCTGTTAGGAGGCACAAGCAGTGAGAAATTAAACTGGTAAACAACTGATTTCTAAGAAAACAACTAATTTCATTTTCTTCAAATGCCCAGGCAGCTGCAAAGGTTTTCGTATGCTAATTTTTTAATTAGAAGGTATTTAGGCAGTGGAAGCTTTCATACGCACTTCTGTTTCTTCATCAAACGTGAACTCCCCAACTTAGCATCAGTATAGCTGGTGGCGGCCTGAAGGTTTACCATCTGCTGCTCCCCAAAGTCACGGTGGCCACCTTCAGAACATATGCATCAAAGCCCAGAGATAAGAGACTGAAGAAATACTGCCTAAGTCAGCATAAGGGAGATGATGAAGCCAGAGGCAGGCAACGGGCAAGTTACCAGAAAACACTGAACACTGGGAGGAAGCAATCACACACAGAACAGCATCCAAGGTCACAGGCATTCCACCAGCCAAACCAAGGGCAAGAGAAACACCACTGCCGAGGGGAGGCGATGGCTTTTCTTTTCAACAGAAGGCTGATCATACTGAAAATCAACCTTACTCAAAATAAGTCTGCTCTGAGTAGGCTGAAATCTAAGGGTTAAGTTGTTTGCTCAGCCTATGAATAAGGACAGTAAAAGCAAGCAGTTTACACAGACACAAATAGTGCATGCTAGCAAGGGCTTCTCTCCCAGGCACTACAAGTCCAAACATGTCTCAAGGAAGATACACTCTGGAACAAGTTAAACCAAGTACCAAATACAAACCCTGACGTGTGACAACTGAAAGCACCCCTCCAGGCACAGTGGCACATGGTGGCACATGCCTGACAATGTCGTACTGGATGTGAGCGCCCAAGCGAAACCATTCTGACTTGTGAATGTTTAGGTACCTGATCATCACCATGATTTTTTTATTATTAATTGTAATAAATAGCTAAAAATAAAGCAAATGCTTCCAGAGTAACTTATCTTCCAAGAAATGCTGACACTCATGAGGAATCATAATGTTACAATATTGGAAGGAAATAATCTTGGTGCTTGGAAAACAACTTTGAAACACTTAGGAAACTAAGGCCGGTGGATTGCAAAATCAAGGCCAATCTAGATTCAAGAGAGAGAGAGAGAAGAAAAGAGAGAAAGAAAGGGAGGGAGGGAGAGAAGAAGGGAGGAAGAAAGGCAGACAAACAGACATTATGACTTAGGGGGATAATCACATTTAGCTGTCATAGATAACGGTGTTTGCTCAACTGTTTAACACTGAATCTCTCAAAAATGTATTCACCTTAACAGAAATTTATCAATTTAATATTTTCTTGGTTTTCATTTTTAACTATAGTTAAAAAATATACAATATAATTTTTAGAAAAAAATTATCAAAAGCAAAACAATTAAAAATAAAATGAAGCCAGGTGTAGAGCATGCCTTTAATCCTAGCCCTCAGGAGGCAGAGGCAGGAGGGTCTCTGTGAGTTTGAGGCCAGCCTCATCTATAGAGTGACTTCCAGGACAATGAGAGCTACATAGTGAGACTCTGTCACCAAATAAAAGATGATGATGATGATGATATTAATGTAAAATGACATCAATAGCATCTTCTAAACAGAGTCTCAAAATGATAATTGGTGACTCAGTTTGTGTTAATGCTATTTTTTTTAAATTTGTATTTATTTTTTGTGCATGGGTGTTTTACCTGTATGGAGGCCAGAAAAATGCACTGCAGGCTTGCCTAGAAGCTGATCTGTTTGGTGTTTTGCCATGAGAATCAGGTCCCCTTTAACTGAAGTTACAGACAGCTGTGAGCTGCCATGTGGGTGCTGGGAACTGAACCTAGGTCCTCTGGAAGAGCAGTCAGTGCTCTTAACCCCTGAGCCATCTTCCAGCTCCTAGAAGCTGGTGTTAAGGAGGTATTTTTTCAACTGCGGCTCCCTCCTCTCCAGTGACTCTAGTTTGTGTCAAGGTGACACAAAGCCAGCCAGCACATACAGTCATGAAAAGATGTTAAGTGGACGTCACGAAAGCAGAAAGCTCTGCTCTGCAAAGACCATGTGAGCACAAACCACTGCCCGAGAGCCAAATTCAGACAGACTCTGCAAACTCAGAACTAAGAAGCAGAAGCCTGACTTTAAAGTAGGCCAAACAGGAGTGAAGCTGGGGCCTGCCACCGTGAAGCCAGACAAACACAGACAGGAACTGTCTTCTCACTCAAGTCTGGAGCTAGAAAAATGACCTAGCAAAGGTCACCTGAAGAGCAGGGCTCAGAGGCTGGAGATGGCAGTGGGTGGGGCTGACAACAAGTAATTGTATAATACAGAACAATTGATAAAGAAGATTGGGGTATGCTCAGCTGTTGCTGAGTTGTGAACCAAACACTTCAGGTGGGGTGTACCCTGCTCACTGCACACAGCTCCCACGTACTGAAATACTACACTCTGTCCCATAAATACATGTACAATCATTGTATGTCCGTTAAAATTTTCCTGGGATGGAGCTGGGTGGTAAGGCATCTGCAGAGCATGGAAGAAGCCCTGGGTTCAACACCAAAGGCTGAGGAAACACAGAGCACGTGACCCTCCTGCACAGCTGGTGGAAATGAGGACCTCCTCTGGAAGACAGCTGGGCGGTTTCTTACAAAATTAAGTCTTCCCTCTCCATGTTATTGACAGAGGTTTCTGTCTCGCTTGGTCCTGCAGCCATTCAGTCCCAAAGAAACACAGAGGCTTACGTTAATTATAAACTGGTTGGCCTAGTAGCTCAGGCTTTCTTATTAACTAATTCTTATATCTTAAATTAGCCCATTATTCTTGTCTGTGTTAGCCACATGGCTTGGCACCTTTTATCAGCGAGGCATTGTCATCTTGCTTCCTCTGCGGCTGGGTGACAACTGCAGACTCACTCTTTCCTCTTCCCAGAATTCTCCTGTTCTCGTCATCCCACCTCCACTTCCTGACTGGTCACCCTACCTACACTTCCTGCCTGGCTACTAGCCAATCAGCATTTTATTAAAATACAAATAACAAATCTTTACAGGACACCAGACCATTGTCCCACAGCAATGTATAATTCAGCCATTATGTTCCTGCTTTCTGCTTAGGAACTGAAAATACTCCCACATAGAAAATGCCCAAGAAAGGGACAGCAGCTTTCTTCATAACCACCGGAATGTAGAAACAACCAAGACATCCTTCGCAGCCTAGAGAGTAAACAAACTACAGTACATTCCCATAAGGCTGACAAGAGCAGATCGTGAAGAGATGAGGAAACCTCATACACGTAAAAAAAGTAAAGGAAGGCAAACCTCCAGAGGTGCACACTGTGAGTCCAGCCGAGACACTCTGGAAAGGCAATACCATGGAGACAGGAAAAGGACAAGCAGTACCACGGAGCAGGGAGAGGGTGGGGGGTGGCCAGAGGAGCAGGGTAATACAACACCTGTGTGACACCACAGTGGCGTGAGCACAAGACATCATACACCTGTACAAAGATACACTGTAGGTAATAGCAAAAACGGACCTTAATATGAATGAAGATATTTAAAATTAAATTTTTTAGGGGCTGGAGACATGGCTCGGTAGTTAAAAGCACTTGCTATCCTTCCAGAAGACTGGAACTGGGTTCCCAGAACCTTCATTAGGCAGCTCAGAACTGCCTGCAACTCCAGCTCCAGAAGGTCCTCCACCTTCTTTTAGCCTCTGCAGGCCCTGCAACTCCAGCTCCAGAAGGTCCTCCACCTTCTTTTAGCTCTGCAGGCCCTGCACACACAACTCCAGCTCCAGAAGGTCCTCCACCTTCTTTTAGCCTCTGCAGGCCCTGCACACACACATGGCCCCACACAGACACTCATGTATACATCATTTTTAAAAACACAGTAATTTTACTTTTTAAAAGTAAAATTAAAATTTCACTCCATTAGCACAGATCTGTGATCAAGCAGCCTCAGAGCCGGGCCAGGCCCGGCTAATGCCACCAGGCAGCATACATGACAGGCGAGCACACAGCGGAGCAGCTCGGATGGTTCCAGCGCAGTGTTTGCCTGTTGGGAACATGGTCTGATCAGCTGGCCACCTACAGCTGACTGGAGCTATGCTGCTGTGACTGGCTGAGACTCAGTAACTTGTGACAGAAACGTATGTGATAGTTTGGACTTTGAACACTTCCCAAAGGCCCATGTGTTAGAAGTGCAGCTCAAAGTGCTGTAGGAGATAGTGGAACTTTCAGTATAGGGGACAGGACCCACGGTAAGGACGTGAGGGCATGAGTCTCCATCCTTGGATACCGGGCCCTAGTCCCTTAGCTAAGGAGACACAAAGGCAGGCAGGCAGCCTGTCCTGGTAGGCAGTCCACCTCATGTCTTAGATTCAGCTTGGGCTTTTCTTCTCAGCTCATCTCTATACTGTGAGTCAGGGTGGGGTGGAGACAGATGCCAAGGCCATCAAGTCTTGCATTGCCCTGTGCTAGTTCTTTGGATGATACCCAGGGCAATCAACTCAGAACAGATGTGTGTGTGCTCATGCGTGTATGCATGTGCCCTTTCTACAGTATTCTTACGACATAGACTATGACATGCCCCTACCAGAGGCATAAGCTCTGAATCTTCTGGCTGAAGTGGGATGGCAGGCAGCTCTTTAGGATGCTAACCTGCTGTCTTCTCAGACTGCCAGCTCTTTGAACATTTGAGTTCTGGTTTCTGTCTGCATGAAGGGCAGCGCAGGCCATTTCCATCTCCACAAGTCAAGCAGCAAAGCCAAGAGCTCATGGGCGGAGTCCTCTGAAACCATGAGCCAAAATCAGTCATTCCTCTTTTAAAACTGATTACCTCAGGAATTCTATCAAATCCCAGGAGGCTACATACACTATACAGCTAGTCTTTCAGTTAATTTATGCTCGCAGGTTGTCACTCCCAGGGGCCACACCAAGTAACACAATCCATCAGATCGGCATCAGCAGAAGCCATGATGATGGGAATCTCTCTGCTTCCAGGATCAGACTGTTACCAGTGGAAGCCATGATGACGGGAATCTCTGTTTCCTCTCCCTAGATCAATACCAGCAGAAGCCATGATGACAGGAATCTCTCTAATTCCTCTCACTTTTGCTGCAATCCTAAAACTACTCTAAAAAATGGTATTTATATGTTTTCTTTGTTTATAAGTCATTTGACCAAATCCCCAAGTCTGAAGCAAATAACTAAATGTCTCCCACCCTAAAACAAGACAAATGTAGGTTGTTCTGCAGTATATAACCCAAGCAGTAACTATTTCAAGCACAAAAACCCACTTAAAGTCTCTCCACTCCCAGACATCAATGGCTGGCCCTCAGAGGCACCTCTAGTGTGGGGGTGAGCATCTATGAACAATACTGCCATCCCTGAGCCGGCTTTGTGCAGTTCTTCAAATCCTAGGCCTACATCCCTCCTTCTGCACACCCGCTTCCACGGGCTGTGGTGTGACATCAGGCTCCTAAGGAGAAAGCTGAAGAGAGGGTAAACACTAACGCCCTGGGTCTACAGGCCCAGGTTCAGGCCGGGCCATTCAATTCCATACTGAGTTATTTATCCCGTTTCTCTGGTTGAATTCTGAAGTCTCCTCGTAGTTAAGCAGTTAAGTTCAGATTAAATCAACCCCTTTCAAATCACAGTCTGCTATCACATTTCACTTCAGGGTCTTATTTGCATCCGCTGAGCAAACCTAACTCTCTCTACAGACTCTCCCTGCCAGTGCCCTCCACAGACACGCCTGAACCTAGGTGAGACTCCTAGAAGCTAGAATGAGCTCCAGAAAGCAGCGGTCTGTCACATACGGGTGGGAAACAGCAAGTGCGGGCCAGTCAGATGCTCGCTCACAAGGACAGGGCAGCAACTCCCTGCCTGTCGATACATGCCTGGGAAGTAGGCTGCCTGGGAAGCCTGACTCCCTTTCCAAAGCAAAATGCCTCAAAAGCAAGGAAGTTTTAAAAACTATTTTAAATTTTTTAATGAATTTATACTTTTATGGAAGATGAGGCCAAAGTTTGGTACTGGCTAAAATGTAGCATTTTGATATAATCCAGAAAATGTACTTAGTATAAGAATGCAATGTGTTCATTGTCCTCCCAACAGTAAAACCCTTACAAAACACAAAGGTATGACACTCATTGTCAAATTGGCGATTTTGTTGACGGCAACCTAACAGCTGCCAAGAATCCACAGGTGTGCTCTGTGGGAGCTGTGACAATGGCGGCGGTGGGGGGTGCGCTGACAGAGGCTGCAGGTGTACGCAGCCTCAACATCGCTGGAAGTCATCTAGCACATTGACTGTCTCTTCCTGTTGCCTACAGACTTACTCAATGAGTATGCTTGGTCATGTGAGGAGTCTAAAGCTGTTGCCTACAGACTTACTCAATGAGTATGCTTGGTCATGTGAGGAGTCTAAAGCATGTTGGAGGAAGCACAGAAAACATCAAAATCTACTGTGCAGAGCTGGGCAGAGTGGCTCCTGCCTATAACCCACACATAAGAGGAGGAGGTGCCTTGAGCTCCTGGCCAGCCTGAGCTAAGAGTGAGCCAGGTATGTGGTGCACACCTATCATCCCAGCACTGGGGAGGCAGAAACAGATGGATGTCTGAGCTAAAGGCTGGCCTGGTCTATGTAGTGAGTTCTAGGACAACCAAGGCTACTGTTTTAAAAGAAAAGGAAATAAATAAAACTAGTGAATAGGGTGAGCCAGTTTTATAGCATAAATTAAGGCCTAAAAGAGCACAAGCAAGAGAAGCAGAGAAAACTGGAGAGGAAAGACAGGGAAGGTGAGAAGACGGGAGGAGGGGGAGCGATGGGCACACACTGCACACACACGATGCACACACGTGCTGCACATACACACTGCACACACGCACTGCACACTCTGCATTCAGACTGTCAGGCAGCAGGACCAGAACACAGCACGCTGAGGTGGTGATGGTTCAGCAGGAGAAGAACCACGAGAAGGGAGAGAGGAGAGAGAGGCTATGCCATGAGGGGCTGAGGAGGCTCAACCAGGATGTCTGCCGTCTGTGTGAAGGTTACACAAGGAGCCGTCAGTTTTAGGAGCTTGCTTTTCCAAAGCATCAGCTTCATACGTGATTGCAGAATCCGTGTGAGGAAGGGAGGAAAGCCACACAAATGACAGCACATTTTAAGATGGGATTAAAAAAATGGGTACATCAAAATTGGACATGATTCTGTCTATCTGAATTTCAATCTGAAACACAGATAAAGGAAAGGCTAGATGTGATTGCTAGTATCTGGAGGGAACAGGCTGACATCACTTTACCACCAACTAACTTGAAAAACAGTTTAAGACAGTGGTTCTCAACCTGTGGGTCACACAAAACCCGGGGGGGGGGGGGGAGGACGGTGTTATGCAGATATCCTGCATAACAGATATTTACATTATGATTAATAACAGTATCAAAATTACGGTTATGAAGTATCAACAAAAATCACCTCAAGGTTAGGGTCAACACAACGTAAGGAGCTATATTAAAGGGCTGCAGCACACGGACCTTTAAAGATCTGCAGCAGTGACTGCGGACAACAGGAAAGGACAGGAAAGGGCGGGCAACACTTAGAGGCAGAAAGGAACGCTGAGTGTCTGCGGGCAGAAACGCCACAAACACCCCAGAAATAACAGGAGCCCACCACAGGAAGGTGTAAGAAAGTCTGCACACTCCCCGCCAGGCAGCTGCTGCCTTCCGCCACATGGCAGGAAACTAAGGTTAGTCCTCTGCCGATGGCTACTGAGATGGATGTTGAGATCAGCTGAAGCAGGACACAAGGCAGGCCCTGAACATGGCAGTGCTGAGACACTGTAGCTCAGACAAGTGGCCAGGACATTGGGGACTCCTTTCCCCTGGGGACCCCTAGAATACTGTTGTTCTTACACCAACCCCCTACACAAGAGCCAGCAGTGTTCATATTTTTAAATAAATTTATTTGTTTGTTTGTTTTACATCCTGGTCAGTTTCTCTTCCCTCCTCTTCTTGCAGTTCCTCTCTCCCAACCCCTCTCTCTTCCCACCCCCCAATCCACTCCTCCTCTGTTTCTGTTTAGGAAAGGGCAGGTCTCCCAGGAGCACCAACAAAACATGGCGTATCAAGTAGCAGTAAAGACTAAGCACCTCCCATGTATTATTAAGGCTGGGCAAGGCCAACCAGTGTGAGGAGTAGGGTCCCAAAAGGCAATAAAAGAGCAGCCCTGTTCTTACCATTAGGAGTCCCACAAGAGGACCAAGCTACACAGCTGTAACATATGCAGAGTGCCTGGGTCAGTCCCATGCAGGCTCCCTGGTTGTTGGTTCAATCTCTCTGAGTCCCTACCAGCCCAGGTGAATTGATATTGTGAGTTTTCTTGTGCCCTTGACCCCTCTTGATCCTCCAGTCCTTTCTCCCCCTCTTCTGCAGGATTCCCCACACTCTGCCTGGTATTAGGCTGTGGGTCTGTATCTGTTTCCATCAGTTGCTGGATGAAGCCTCTCTGAAGACAGCTGGACTAGGCACCAATCTGGTCACAGGAGATGGCCACTGCAGGGTACGCATCTGCTGTTGCTAGGAGTCTTAGCTGGGGTCATCCTTGTAGATTCCTGGAAGATTCCCTTGCACCACGTTTTTACCTGACCCCGAAATGTGTCCCCTTCCAGTAATCTCTTTCAATACTTTCCCCCTCCACACCCCCACAACTTAATCAGCTCATGTTCCCATCCCCACTCACCACCAATCCACTCATGAAGTCTCTTCTATTTCCCCTTCCCAGGGAGATCTAGGTGTCCCCCGCATGAATCTCTGGAGTGTAATGAGATCACGACTTAACTGTTCAGTTAATAATAACTAAATCCTTTTCATCACTATGGGGATTTTCTATTTCTGTAGCTTTAAAAATGGTGTTACTCACAAACTGACTTATATTCATTAGGCATAACTACTTATATAAAATTTTACTGAGAATGTAATAAAAAAGGTTGATAGAAAATATGAACATTAACCAATATGGTAGGTTTTTGGATTTTTGTTTTGTTTCCATTTCATATACTTTAGAACAATTTGACAAAACTAAACAAAAATGCAGTTTCCAACCATGCTGGCCCAGACACACAACTGGGCCACTGTGAGCAGCCTCCTCCACAGCAGTCCTTGATGCAACACACAAACATGCCCTGACACAGCATCTCGCCACAGGCCATTGCTTACGCTGAGGCCTGCTCTTTTGCCGTCACTGAGTTTTAGAAGCTCTTTGCATGCTCTGGATAACAGTCTTTGTATGTTCTGGACTATAACAGTCTTTGTATGCTCTGGACTGTAACAGTCTTTGCATGCTCTGGATAACAGTCTTTGTATGTTCTGGACTATAACAGTCTTTGTATGCTCTGGACTGTAACAGTCTTTGTGTGCTCTGGACTGTAACAGTCTTTGTATGTTCTGGATTGTAACAGTCTTTGTATGTTCTAGATAAGAGTCTTTGTATGTTCTGGATTGTAACAGTCTTTGCATGTTCTGGATACAGTATTGGTGAGCCATCTTTTGAAGTATTTTCTCAGTCTATTAGGCATGTCTGACATCCCATCATAGCATCTTTCACAGTTACAAAGTCCAGCTTGGAACATAGCGGTCAATGAGGAATACTGAGAATTCAAGAACAATTGCAGTGAGTTTTTTATCCTACTGCACGTACTGGCTTTGTGGGAGCCTAGGCAGTTTGGATGCTCACCTTACGAGACCTGGATAGAGGTGGGCAGTCCTTGGGCTTCCCATAGGTCAGGGAACCCTGATTGTTCTTCGAGCAGATGAGGGAGGGGGACTTGATCGGGGGAGGGGGAGGGAAATGGGAAGCGGTTGCGGGGACAAGGCAGAAATCCTTAATAAATAAATAAATTTAAATAAAAAAAAAAAACAAAGTCCAGCTTGTAACCATCTTGACGGCTAGACTTCCTAAGTCTGGAACTCAGAAAGGGTCGTTCCTAAATTCTACCTTTCTCTTTCAATATTGCTCTGGCTATTTTGGGTCTTTTTTCCCTTCATATAAATTCTGGAATCAGATCACTTATGTCCATAAAATTACCTGTTGAGATTTTGAATCAGACTACACTGAATCCACAGTTCAGGCTGAAAAGAACTGACTTGCTCTTGACAAGGGTCTTCTTACCCATGCCTGAGACTCTCAATTTTTCAATTCTTTGATTTTTTTTCATCACGATTAAATAGTCTTCCTTATATAGATAGTGTGCATATTTTCTTAAATCTATACATCAGAATTTAATTTGGGGCACTAATGGAAATTCTAGTGAATGTTTGGAGGTTAGAGGGAGGGTGGGCTCAAAAAGGATCTCATTATGTAACACAAGCTATCCTCAAACTCAGAATCCTAGGTGTTGAAATCACAGGTATGCACCACCACATCTGGCTGAGGCTTGGTGATCAAACCCAGGGCCTTGTGCCTACTGGACAAGCCCTCTACCATTGAGTTATGTCCTCACCACTTGAGACTATATTTTATTTCAGATTCTAGTTGATCACATAGGAGAAAGCAACTGATTATGTTGTATTAGGTTTGTGTCCTCCAGCCTTGATGCAACCATTAGTCCTAAGAGTTTGTCAGTTCTTTCAGATTACACAGGAACCTTCCTTCCCAATCTGCACACCACTAGTGCCCTTTTATATATTTGAAAGGTTTTATAGAGGACTGTCTCAATGAATTCTGTAAACGTTATACTGAATTCCGCTCCAGTTGGGCCTGCTGCTTGTTATTTGGGTGGTTAGTAAGTAGGGACTCAATCTCCTTAGCAGACAGATGTGCACTTCCCCGGATGGTCTGTTCCTTCTCTGCGAGTTAATAGCTTTGTCTCTTAGGAAGGTAGTGGTAAAATCGTACAGTGACTAAATTCATCATATCTGAGCTTTCTGCTGCACAAGGTGGAGTGCTGAGCCTCCCTGGCTTCTCACACCGAGCTATTTCTTCCTTAATTATCCTCTCTACAGGCCCAGGAATCTCACTGACGGTCGGAGAACTGGCCTTTAGTTTGGTTAATTTTCTTATTGATCTCTTGTTTTCAATTCCATTGATTCTAGCTTTTTTTGGTTTTGAATTTTTTTTAGCTCACAGGAAGTTGCGATACATCTCGAAGTGTCCTGTTTACTCTTCACCTACCGTCTAAGAGGAGAACCTATACAGCATCCACACGACTGCAAGGTCAGGAATTTGACAAAGGTCTTAACTGCTGATGAGGCCATGACCCTGCAGGCAAGCCGTGCAGCAATGAACTTCTCCAGAAACTCTCAGCTCTTGATCTCAGCCAAACAGCCAAGCCAGACCTCCAGTGAACTGTATGTGCGCTGTGCGCTGGGACACCCAGAGCATGCTTACACCTCCCACGCTTACAGCACAAGGCGCGGCACCTACACAGAGATGAAGGGAGCCCACCCTTGGCACCCACCAGTTCTCTCGTTTTTCTTCTGCCACCACACAAGAAAAACATCTATAAGCGCATCTGGGAGCAGAAGGAAATCTTCAAAGCTCTCTAGTACGAAGTCCACTAAATGCTTGGCTCCGACCACAGCATATCTCCACTGACACACCCACCGTTGCCTGGATACCTCAACTGACAAGAAGCTCATAAGGTCTCAGATCTAGTCCATCTTTGGTTAAGACACCAGTCCCTGAAAGGTATTTCTATCTGGGCACTGGTGGTGCACACATTTAATCCCAGCACTCAGGAGGCAGAGCAGACTGCCTGGTTCCAAGATATCCTGGTCTACAGAGCAAGTTCCAGGACAGCCAGGGCTACACAAAGAAACCCTGTGAAGAAGAAGAAGAAGAAGAAGAAGAAGAAGAAGAAGAAGAAGAAGAAGAAGAAGAAGAAGAAGGAGGGGGAGGGGGAGGGGGAGGGGGAGGGGGAGGGGGAGGGGGAGGGGGAGGGGGAGGGGGAGGGGGAGGAGGGGAGGGGAGGGGAGGGGAGGGGGGAGGGGGAGGGGGAGGAAGAAGAAGGTAGAGGAGGAGAAGAAGGAGTAAGAGGAGGACTAGAGAAGGAGAAGGGGAGGAGGAGGAGGGAAGGAGGAGGAGGGGAGGAGGAGGAGGGGAGGAGGAGGAGGAGAACAAGGACAACGAGGAGGAGGAAGAGGAAGAAGACAAGGAGGAGAAGGGGGAGGAGGATGAGGAGGACAAGGAGGAGGATGAAGAGGAGGAGGAGGACGAGGAGGTTTAAATAAGCATGACAGAGATTCAGTCCTCAGAGACCTGAAGTCTACACATGATTTGGTCAGGTGAAAATGCCCTCTCTCCACATCTGGCCTTCCTTTAATAGAACTCTGAAGGCCTTCCTCAGCCTGACCATTTCTGCAACAGAATGGAGGCCTGTTTATCTATGCTCTAAGAGTCTTGGTGCTTCAATTCCTTGTTGCATAAAGGATTTTATGATCCCAACTAAGAAACAGAAGATCACTAGATGACTACTTCCTTCTGTCTGAACACTAAGGCAGCAAACAGCCACTGAATGACTGTCCGTCCCTCTCAGTGGACACTCACTGTGGAAAGGTTCTAGGGAGCAGCCCCACATTACACCAGTAGGTGTCGCTCTACGATGTATTTTAAATTCTTTTCAATTCACTCATTCAACAGCTGCACAACATGCTGGGTGTGCTGGGCATGATTCTAGGCACAAAGAACGTGGTAAGAAATGAAACAGCACGACACTGACCTTGTGAAGTCCACACTGTCGGCAATAATAAAAATACTTCATTTACTTTCTAGATGGAGGTTAATGAAATTTATTTCCTAATGAAGTTCAATACAAAACTGAACTTGCTAAGTTAATAAACAACACAAGATAATTCACAAAAAGCAAACACAAAAATGAAACAGAATTAGAGAAACTGATGTCCCGACCAGCACTGTCATACCTTGTAGGTGTTTCCTAGATCTGAATTTATTCAACATCTTTCTCCCAAACCCCAAGTTTCTAAGACACGTATTTAAGGTATTCCTTAGTACAACAGAAAATCCACCTGCTCATATTTTAGCAGCAGAGATGCTGTTGTGAGCTACAACTGCCTGCAAAGCTGACTGGTCCCCAGACACAGAGCTCCTTCTCACCACTTAGAAAACGGCATCTGAGAGACACTGGCTGACTGAGACAGACAGCGAAGGCCTTGCCTCAACTACAGCAAAGGGATTCCTCCACTGCCAACGGTCCGCTTCCTTTCATCTATGGGGCTCCTGGCAATTACCAGAACTTAGTGTGACTTGAGGCTCGCCACAGTCATAAGATACAACTCTAAGAGGCATTGAGACAGCACAGGAAGATGGCATGTTGCACCAAACCACAACACCTGAATCTACTAAATTACTGTCTGATTCAGTCTACTCTCAAACAGAATGTTCTCCATGATGCAAAGGCCACAGAAACAGCCACAGAGTATCACAGGCTCTGTAACAACACAAAAAGTCCTACTGCATAGAGCTCTTTAAGCTCAGATTCATTGGCACTGGTTTATCTGGGACAATGATGTTTACTTTATGAAAGTTCTGACTCGATGTTCTTTCTGGGACACTTCAAACTGTGAGCGCTTGCCCAAGCTCCTCGAGCTGCACTGTGGATTGCTCAAAGGTACCATGGACTCACAAGAACGCTTCAGAAGACAAGTGGCATTGGGTGACCCAAAACGAACAACACTAAGGTGTTTTTGGAACAATGTCGAGTGGTCAAGAGGTCAAGACTCATTTATGTTAACATTAAGTGGCATTTTCCTTAAAGTTATAATGACAGAATAATCTAGTATTTCCAAAGCATGAAAATTGGCAGGCTTAGTGTTGATAAACATTTGGCAATATTGATATGTCACCAAGCTTTGTATGCACATGTGTGCATACGTGCATGCGTGCCTGTGTGTGTGTGTGTGTGTGTGTGCGTGCGTGCGTGCGTGCGTGTGTGTGTGTGTGTGTGTGTATGAAGGGGCTCAATATACTGGGAAAGCAGTTTCTGGAATCAACCAAGTTCCTCCAAGTTGGCTAGGGGATTTCTGGGCAAGTTCCTCCATGTCTTTGCATCACGTTCCTATCCAGATGCAGATAATGGGGTTGTAAGAGGGATTCCATAAACCACTTTATGGAAATTCCTACTATGGGGGTGGGCACACAGTGGCGCTCACAAACGACAGCCACCAGGAAGTCTATGCTTCCTTCTGACCATTAGGATACTGTACTGATTAATGTTTAACAGCTGCAAATTCACAAAACTAACGGCACAAAGCGCACTATTCTACCACCACGCTTCGGAAATTAAAACCCCTTACTCAACAGAACGCCAGCAAATGCACACCTTCTCCTTGGCACAGTGTACTCTGCATGACCTTACGTGAATGCTGAAGCAAAGCTCCCCTGCTGCTCGGGCATTTTAAAGTGCAGATGCATTTGAGTCATTTTCCTTTTGTTTCATATCCTTAAGATCCAAAGCTTCAAAGACAGAAAGTCAGCATGCAGCCGATTTATGACTGAACTCTTGAAGAGACACTGAAGAATTACCTTGTCAATCACCCCAAGGACTCTGAAGGCCTTCAGCTCCTCGGCAGGGCTCCTTAGGTTCCAAGGGGGCCTTGAACTTAGTGATCCTGGAGGCTAATGGGAGATATCAAAGATTACACATCAATCAGGGAGGTACTTGAAGGAAGATTGCCTATTGAAGCAAACGTCAGGCCAAAGAAACTAAATTTATCATAAATCAGAGAAGGGAAGATAAAAGGAGAAAGTTACTGTTTGTCTGTAATATAAAATAAAGAATCAAAATAAAGAAAATCAAAAAGAAAAAGCAAGACAAAAGCGCAAGTAAATAAGCCATAACATTGAAAACAGGTTTTCAAAAAGAAATATTAATGAGCTGCTACTGTTTTTAGAGATATCATGAAAATGTCTAACAATCGAGTAAGTGGGCCAGAGTCAACGACAACCTTGCATTTGCCCCAGACAGACCAGAAGTAATTTAGAAGAAGACAACAAAGAAAAAAATTAACAGATTTACTTGGAACAGAAGAGGCATAAGGTGTTATTTTACCTAAAAACTTTAGTCCTGTAGTGCTTCTTTATAAAATGAAGTAAGTGCTTAGATCTTTAAATAGATACCATATGTTTTAAGAAGAATCAGCATATTCAAGTTCAACCAAAAAAATTCGCCAAACAATGGTGGAAAAAAAATAAATGCTCCATCAATATAACAACCAGCAATTATTAGAACAAAGGTTGGGGTGGTTTATGAGGGAAAAAACTTTTCTTCAAATATTTAAATATCTACGATGTGGGAAACAGTCTATTAGCTACAAAAAAGATCAATGAACATGAGAAAAGGCTGTTTGAGTGTACAGTTAAAAACAGTATTAACTTCCAAACTCCAGTCAGCTTTCCGCTGGCAGTAAGAAAAGACATTAGAAGAGAAAGACACCTCCAGTGGGCACTTACGTCCAGAAGAACCCTGTAATTACTTCTCACAGTAAAACTGTGATTTCCCAAGGACGTCAGGAGACGTAGGGCTTGTCACACGGGGCAGAGGCCTTATGGACAAACTAGATAAGAACAGAGGAATAGAGAAGGGACAGCGAAATACTCAAGCATGAAGAGGGAATTCCCAAGACAACCGCTCTGGACATTGAGGTCCCTGGGAAGACCGGCATGGCCAGACAGAGCTCCTAAGAAGAACTGCACCCTAGTCACCTTTTGTGGGGGGAGGGGGGTGCTGCAGCAGCAGAAGAGAGGGGAGAAAACGCCTGGGGGAACTGGGTATCAGTTATAATGGGGAAACTACCAGCTGGGAAACTGTCTAAGGAAAGCGTTTTTTTACTGCCTTCAGCTTGTTTCCTTATCTCTGGGTGTAGCAACAAAGACTGAACCTAGATCACCTGGAATGGAGATGTTGGAATATGGGAGGGGGTGTTTGGTTTGGATTGGATTTTGTAGACAGGCTGGCCTTGAGTTTGCTTTGTAGCCATGATTATTTCTAACTCTGGACCCTCATGCCTCTACCTCTCACACGCTGGGATTACAGGTGAGTACTACATTTGGCTAAGGCTGTGTGTGTGTACACATTGGTGTACATGTGTGTGCACTTGCATGTGGAGGTCAGAGGTCAGCACTGGAATCCATCTTACTGTTGAAGGCAGGGGTCTCTCACTAACCGAGTGCCTAGACTGGCTGATCAGCACACTCCATGGATCTGCTGTCCTGTGCCCACCTCCCCTGTGCTAGGATTATGGGCATGCAGTGCCATGCTCAACTTTTTACATGGGTGTTGGGATCCAGCGTCCTCACGTTCTATCAACTGAGCCCTCCTCAGCCTCAACTTTTATGTTTTAGAGATACTTTAACTTGAGAAAGTATCTCCACTGTGCTAGATAACAATAATCTTTTTAGATGATATGATCTAAATTTCTTAAATGTCTCAACAAACATTATTTGATATCCCATTTCATTAGAAACTAAAGTAGATGTCAGAAAATAAATGCATGCTGCCTTCTGAAAATCTAAGGAGAATGCTTGCGCATACAAATGTGTATCATGACGGTAGTGTTAAACGTGGAACTATTAGTCTCTTCTCTGTGGTTTACAGCGGATCACCTCATCTCTATCCTCCCATCCCCACAGACTGAGGTGCTCACAGTGAAAGTTGCTCTAATAATAGCTATTTTACTCCTGCATAAGGGCAAACGTGCAATAGTGAATTGTTTCCATCAGAGAGAGACAGTGGGATCCTAGAGAGACCTCAGCTCCCTGCCCTGCTGCTAACAATCCTCCTACCATACAGCACATAGACAAAAACACTCTCTCTCTCTGTCTCTCTCTCTGTCTCTGTCTCTCTGTCTCTCTCTCTCTCTCTCTCTCTTTCTCTCTCTCTCTCTCTCTCTCTCTCACACACACACACACACACACACACACACACACACACACACACCATGCTGCATTACCAAGAAAAAGTAATTTTGCTTGTAATTGTAGCAAAAGAGATACCAAAGGAAAGTGATGTGTCATCCATTGCATAGCCCAACACGGCAGCCTGTCTTCTGTTCACGTCTCAGTCACTGCTCACTGGTCTCTCAGTTTCCAAAGAACACAGTTTACTTCACCTCTTACAACAGCAAAGAAAGAACTCCAAAAACCTCTACTACACCACTCCATGCTGTGGTTTGAACTGTGGATGCTACCTAACGCCCTTAGGCTGATGGCTCAGTCCCAGTTCAGCAGTGTTCAGAAGTGAGGGGAGGCAGCTGGGTCCTGAGGGCTCTGACGTCACAAATAAATCCACCTATGGATTCGTAGCTTTAAAAGGGTGCTGGTTGGTACAGGTGATGGTGGCCCACACCTTTAATACCAGCACTTGAGAGGCACAGGCAGGTGAATCTCTGTGAGTTCAAGGCCAGCCAGGTCTACAGAGGGAGTTCCAAAACAGCCAGAACTGTTACACAGAGAAACTCTGTCTAGAAAAAACAAACAAACAAACAAGGGTGCTGTGTTAAAGGGATCAAGGGAGTGGACCTAAGTGGAGAAAAGGAGGTACATCACTGGAGACCTGCCTCCCACACCTATGTCTACCAGAGGCCCTCAATCAGGACAGGACTTTGCCATAGGCCAGCAACAACAGAGCCAAGTGACCATAAACTAAAACCTCCAAAATGAGCCAAAATAAACCCTTCCATCTCATTCCAGCAATTAAAACTAAGACTGTACAAATCAGTAAGAGACATAAGTAGTCTGCTCCAGTGAGAGAAGCATTCGATGTGGAGGACAGGGAAACAAAAGTCCAGACTTAGTGTCAGTATCCACAGCCCTGGAATGGCAAGAGAAAACATGTGACTCTCCTTTTCTAAGCTGAGAGAGCAGATGTTCTGTGTGCAAAAGGAGCCATAAGACAGAGCTGGGTACTGATGGGAACAGCAAAGGCAATAGGCATAAAACTTCTCTCTATTCTTTAAATCACTTTGCAAGATTATGATCAGAGACAGAACACAAGAATTATGAAATAAAGGATCATTTTTAAAAAACCTTGTATTGTTAGCTTCTGTGGGCAGGAGAGTCAGTATTGAGGGTGTAGCCCCTGGTAGGTCTACCCCACACCCATGAGTACCTGGGCAGTACACCCCACACCCACAAATACATGGGCAGCATACTCCACACCCACGAGTACGTGGGCAGCAAACCCCACACCCACGAGTACATGGGCAGCACACCCCACACCCACGAGTACGTGGGCAGCACACCCCACACCCACGAGTACGTGGGCAGCACACCCCACACCCACGAGTACGTGGGCAGCACACCCCACACCCACGAGTACGTGGGCAGCACACCCCACTCCCACGAGTACGTGGGCAGCACACCCCACACCCACGAGTACGTGGGCAGCACACCCCACACCCACGAGTACGTGGGCAGCACACCCCACTCCCACGAGTACGTGGGCAGTACACCCCACACCCACGAGTACGTGGGCAGCAAACCCCACACCCACGAGTACGTGGGCAGCACACCCCACACCCACGAGTACATGGGCAGTACACCCCACACCCACGAGTACATGGGCAGTACACCCCACACCCACGAGTACGTGGGCAGTACACCCCACACCCACGAGTACGTGGGCAGCACACCCCACACCCACGAGTACGTGGGCAGCACACCCCACACCCACAAGTATACTGTAAATATTTGTCACTCATATTGGTTTAATGAAACTGATTGGCCAGTAGCCAGGCAGGAAGTATAGGCAGGGCAACCAGACTGGGAGAATTTGGGGAGGAGGAAAGGCAGAGACCCAGTCACCAGCCAGACACAGAGGAAACAAGATGAGAATGCCTCACTGAAAAAAGGTACCAAGTCACATGGCAAAATATAGACAGGAATTCTGGGTTAATTTAGGTTTTAAGAGCTAGTTAGTAAAAAGCCTGAGCTAATAGGCCAAACAAATAAAAAGTCCCTGTGTATTTCTTTGGGACTGAACATCTGTTGGACCAGGCAAGACAGAAACTTCCATCTACAACCCTGTCCCAAAATGAATGAAATAATAAACTCTATTAACAACAGTGGTAATCGCAGCACACTGTGTCAAAGGAGCAGGGAACGATTTCCTAGGCAACAAAGCTGATGCCTGTCATGTAAAAAGTAAATGTTTCTCTTATATGTAAGGGGTACTATAGCAGATGATGTCATGATGGAATGGTTAGGGCCATCTATACCGGGACTAAACACAGATAAGAAGGTTTGATGACCCAACAGAGATGGCAAGATCGCACAACTCAATGGCCAAGGAACCAGGCGTCTGGAACACAGAGCTCCTGCGGAGCTCACAGCCAGTGCCCCTTATCTGCAGTCAGCACACAGCTAAAATCTGCTTGCTATTTCTGTTCTCTAAGGCTAAGTGAAGACTGCCTGGCTTCTCCTTGAATTTTGTGTTTTGTTAGGTTGCTGGTTGACCTGCCCACAGTCTTTAACTCAGTGTTCTCAGTTTGTAGTCTCCACCTACCTATAGGCACAGGATTCCTCAGACTACAGTGTTTCTGCACATCGTCTGAGGGCCATCAGACTACAGTGTTTCTGCACATCGTCTGAGGGCCATCAGACTACAGTGTTTCTGCACATCGTCTGAGAGTTATCAGACTACAGTGTTTCTGCACATCGTCTGAGGGCCATCAGACTACAGTGTTTCTGCACATCGTCTGAGGGCCATCAGACTACAGTGTTTCTACACATCATCTGAGGGCTACCAAAGTGAAAAATCAGATGCAGGAGGGCACCTAAGACTCTGGACCTCCCACAAGCCCCCTGGAGGGACTGCTTATGCTGGCTTACCAGCCCTACTCAGAATGGAGCTAGCTGCAACTCAAAATATCCTGGTGGTAGACAATGGTGTTGGGGAAAATAAGTAACAAACAAAAGGAAAGAAAAGGTATCAAGAATCCAGACTCTGGCTAGGTACTTAAGATCCCTGCAGGAGGGAGGACAGGAGGCCAGCTAGGGTTATGCAGCAAGACCCTGTCTCAAAAAAAATACCAGATAAATAAATAAATATCCAATAAATATATATCCAAACCCAGAACATCAATACCCAGCGCATGGAGTCCCTGAACACAAGCCCTCTCCCTTCAGTGGCTAGCACACCTGACCTTTAACCACTTTTTGCTCAGTCCCACGCCTGCACCCTCTCACTGAGTTTAACATCTTCCCTTGACACCCGGCACATCAGCCAACAGACCAGCAAAGACACAGCTGTGCTCAGAACACTATCCGTGGCGACATTCACTCGCTCCTAGTAACTGCAGGATAAAATGGTATTTACATGCCTTAGGTCCTCTGTTTAGATGACTTACTGAACATTCACTAAACTTAATTGATTTTAAATTTTCTTTAGGCAAAAATGTTATCTTAAATCTTTCGCAATTTGGAAAAATAAAAATAAAAGCAATCTGTCTCTGCAGTCAAGATTCTACCAGAAACCCATCTCTCCAGTTTTCTTGGAGCCTTTTAGGTATAATGAACGAGACAAGGCTGGGAAAGTGTTCTGTTGGTCTCCTTTCCTACATTTGTTTGCAAAGAATATGATTACAATATGATATGATTTCCACATTTTCCACCTAAGAGGGAGGGGACAGCCACTGCCCCAGAGGGGAAGGTGGAGACCAACAATGTTAAAGCCTTTTATCTACTGAGACAGCTACAAAGAGATGTTTGCACAAGGATTCACCAGAAGTCACATCTGCTCTGCACAGCACCTAAGGAAAAGGGCCGAGTTGCTCACACCAATCCTCATCATGCTGACTGAAATTCAGGCCCAAAGACAGTCAAAGGAGAGAAACAACGGGTTCAGCAAGCTAATCTCAAGAAAATCTCAAGCCTACTCCTGAGCAGTGTGCAGACGGGATTCACAAAAAACACACAAGCGGGAAATGAAAAGCAAATGTTTAGCATGAAGAAAGATAGCATGTCTACGCTCCCCTCCAGTTGCCCTCATGCAGAAACAAACAGTAACTCCCCATCAGATCAGAGCCGGCAGTCAAACCTTTCGGCCCTAGGGACAATTCCCACCACTGTCAGCTCTGGACACTCTCAGAGCTTTGCCTCCTGAGCTGCACAGCTGGCTTCAGTCCAGCTGTAAGGTTTGCACGAAGAGCAGCTGTGTCATGCTCTGTGACGCTCCCACGTGTGTCTGCAGGGATGCTACACATTAAGTCTTAAAAGACGCTGAATGAATGGGCAGCCTGGTGTAGTCAGCTCTCCTCCTCAGACCTCAGCTTATTTCCATTACAAGTTATGCTAAAAGTGAGATTCTGACTCATCCAACAGAGTGGTTGATTCTCCAAATCAAGAGCTACACAGGAGGCCTTGTGTTTAATTGTTATGACTCCACATGTGTTATATGCATGTACAGAATGTTATAAACCATTAGAGTCAGTATGGGCTAATAAAGTAATAATTTTGGTAATAAATCTTACAAAAAGACTCCATGGATAGTTGGTAGGATACTGATCAGGGATGCACAGGAAGGACAGAAGCCATAGGACAGATGCTTTCATCAGTGTCCCCAAAACAAAATGAAGAAGGAAGACATTTGCTCTGGGGGGAACAAAAGCTCTGCACCCACAATCAGGAACAGCCACAGCAACTGCCCAGCAAAGGAGCGTGAGCAACCCCCATTTCCAGATTCAGAAGCAGACACAGGGAAGTGTCTATGCCAACCATATGCAGGACCAGCAAGATGGCTCAGCGGGTGAAGGACATGCTACCAAGTTTACAACCTGGATTTAATCCCTAGGACCAACACAGGGAAAACCTAGTCCCACTATATGGGTTCACACGCACACATACACACACACACACACACACACTCACACATACACACACACGCACACACACATACTAAAAACCACAATTTTTAAAGAATTTTGTTGTCTCTTTCATGACTGCAAGTCACAGAACATACCAAGACTACCTGCTTTTTGGATCAATTAAGGAAATAAACACTCATTTACAGAAAATCTTAGTAAAAAATTAAAACAAAAAAAGTTACTTCTGGAAACTGGTCAAAGGCAGACAGACCTGACATAAAGGCCCAAAGCAACAATGTTTCTAGAGCCTTACACCATGCAGACAGGGCTGAGGTGGTCCTAAACAGACTACAACATCCCTACACCACTGTGCCTCGGCAGCTCCAGGCGGCCTCCAGCAAATCCTTACACGACTCTCCCCACAATAGTTTCCACATCACTGATAAGCTGCACAGGCGTGCAGAGAACTGTGGCTTCAGAGGCCCCAGAGCAGGGCGGTGGACAGTAAGCCACGGCGTCTCATGATGGTGAGATCAGGACGACACAAGTGTGATGGTTTCATCCGCACTGTCACCTCTGGGCATCTCTGTGACTGAGGAAGGAAGGTCTGCCCTGAGTGTGAATGGCACCACACCATGGGCTCAGGTCCAGAATGGAAGAAGAAGAAGAAAACAAGCAAGCCTGCAGAGGCCACACTCACCCCTCTGCTTCCTGCTCCACCTAGATGTGAGCAGGCTCTGAGCTCCATGCCTCCCACCATGACCACGTAGAGAACAAGCTGCTCATACCATGAGCCAGAATCAGTCTTCCTTAAATTCTTATCCTTATCCACCCAGGCAGAGACAGGTATTGGGGGAGGGGGGCAGGGGGAGGCCTTCTTACTCTACCTTGTGGCTTCCTTTCTGACAAGTTAAGAAAATTACAGAAAAAAATCTAAAGACCAAAATGCTCGATATTCAAGTTAAAAATAAAGCTGAAAGAAAGAAAGAAAGAAAGAAAGAAAGAAAGAAAGAAAGGAGGGAGGGAGGAAGGAAGGAGAGGGGGGACGGAGGGAGGGAGGGAGGGAGGGAGGGAGGGAGGGAGACTAAGGAACATAAAGAGAAGAGAAGCCTGGCATACCTGCAGTCCAGCATCCAGCTGAGGTGTGGCGCGGAGGCTGGAGATGCTCTCTGCACGCATGAGGTACTCTGCTGTCCTTCTCTTCACAGCCTCCCGGCGCGTGGGGCTCGACTCTCCTGAATGGACAAAGCACAGGTCTGGCCTTGGAAGAGGGAAACAGGCATTTTTTTTTTTTGCCCCATCTAGCAATTTACTTCTTTTTACCCAAACCACTGCTTCTTCACATCTGTAACTGTTGGGAGTCAAACTTGGAAATGGTTTCAACCTTACGCCTCAAGGGTTTCATTTGCCCTGAGCTGACAGGCTACTATCTGAATGCGCACTGAAACTCGGTACGTTAGGGAGAGCCAGGTATACATGAAACTGTGTAGAAAGTTCTGAGGGTGAGAGGAGCCCCAGTTCAGGCAGCACTGAATTTCCAACTCAAAACTAGGAGCGAACATAATGCCTGGTCAGTGAGCAGTGACGTGGGACTGACAGACCGCAGAACACACAAACATCCAGCCTCATCCAAGAATAAAACCACTCCGGGTAATTCTGAACTAAACTACACGGAGTTGTGTAGGCTGCAGGGCTGTTTCATTAGCAATGAGTTGCTGCTCTTCTTCCACAGGAGAGCGGGACATGGGCTGCTTCTTCTCCAGAGCGGGCTGACGTGTGACATTCAGAGACGGACAAGTGAGACCTAACGCTTGTATGTGCGTGTGTTTCAGGCTGACTGGGGCCGTCCCTGGGGAAGGCTGATCTCCCTCTCTCAGCAGTCATCGTGGTGGTCCCCTCACCCACGCTGGAAGGACAGCCATGCGGTCACTGTGCAGATCTTGTTTAGGTGACCACATCATTGAG
Source organism: Microtus oregoni (assembly GCF_018167655.1). Taxonomy (NCBI): domain Eukaryota; kingdom Metazoa; phylum Chordata; class Mammalia; order Rodentia; family Cricetidae; genus Microtus; species Microtus oregoni. Next base: position 14,714,056 of record NW_024543221.1, read on the forward strand.
ATTTCATAGGTGCAGCTAACTTCCCTGTCCGATATAGAAGACATTTTCTCACAGTAGAATTCCTGGTCCTCTGGCTCAATCATTGTGCCCCCTTTTCCACAATGTTCCTTCAGTGCCAGATACACGCACACACGGGTGCGCACACACAAATCATATACACAAAAAAAAAAAAAAAAAAAAAACGCACATAATAACCCACGTGCTTTGGACATGGTGCCGCCCACAATGATGCTGCTCTCTAGTCCTGCGCACCAGGCCGCAGCTGGGTTCACTGCTTTGGACTGTGATGCCCACCACCCATTCGTCCCTTACATTCTAGGTAACCTTCAGCAAGCGCTCACTTAAACCTCTGTTTAGCATTTTGCTTCGCCCGGGGCTCCACCCCATTTGTTAAACTGCAAACTTGGCTTCTATGTGAAGTCCGAAGCGTGTCTCGCACGCTTGCTTAAGAGTCACGCTGAGTTATGGAATACACGGCTATGAACACATACAGTTCTGATCATATTTTGTTAATGAATCACTGGCTTTTTGTTGCTGTTGTTTTTTAACTTTTGGCTTTTCTGTCACTTTCGAGGCAGTCTCCATAGTAACAGAGAAACAAGGACTGAAAGCCGTGCTGAAATGGACCCCTGCTGCTGATGGTGGGCCACTTCCATGGAAACTGAAGCACGGAAGAGATACGGGAGGCTTCAGAATGTACCCTTCTAGGGCCACGGTGACTGACACACAGCAGCCACAGACGAAGACTGGCTCTTGCAGCGCCTATGGACCAGAACACAAAGATAAAGCTGCGGATCTCCTGCACAGCTCTCAATGATGCTGCTCTCTAGTGCTGCTCACAAATGTGACTTTAGACAGATTTTAATTGAGTAAAAAATAATGGCTCTGATGGAGCAAAAATTTTCACTGGGCTTTGGCATAGAAAGAAAGACTCCCACTATTCAAGACTGATGGCTAATCCTAGCTGAAAAACGGACTGGGTTGACTTTTTAAATACTCAGGAAATTGATAAGCAGATTCCTGGATGTCTGTGAAGATATTCCCAGAGATGACTAACATGTGGGGCGGGGAGCTAAGGCAGGGAAGAGCACCCAGAACAGGCTTGGGGTGAGGGAGCTTGTTTGTGCAGCCCCAGCCTTCCTAAGCAGGGGTGTTCCCACTTCCCCTGCCCATGAACATCAGCCTCTTGACCCCCCAGCCTCAGTGTGAACTCCCAGCAACTTGCCAGGGAGCTTTCAGGCAAAGTCACTGGTCCCTCTTGTCCCGTCACCCAGCTCACTGGGCTGAGTCTCCAGCCTGAAGACAATCATTGTGTCTACTCAGACTCTACCGCCGTAAGCCATCAACACACCCTTCTCACAATCTCATCAGAGGCCACTGGCTTTCGAGAGCGTCCAGGGGTCATATAAAAACAATCACTGTCCTGCCAAAAACCTCTAGTGTTGCATAAAAGTCAAATACAAAAGGAAAACTTAAAGCTTGCATTTCTCTGGACACCAACTCTGATGTTTTCCATACGACATGCTCTCTGTATGCTACATTATGGGAATAATAAGTTATGTTAAAAAGCCATGACCACTGGGCCTGTCACTGAACCACACTCCACTTATAAGAAAGGTATTTCTTCTCTTTTATGAGGAAAAACAAAAGCTCAGGATGAGAAACCTTGTTCTCAGTTACAGAGGTAATGTGAGATTCTGCACCTAAGCCAATCCTGTTCCAATCTGGGGGTAAGGTATTCTCCAAATGCCTAATGTTGAAGCTTGGCCTCGGCTGCCGGGCGCAGCCACTGCGACAGCTCACTCCTGAGCCTCTAACCTCACCAGTGCGCAGAGCGCCGGAGGGATTCACCACGTGACTGCACTGTGAGGGTGGAGGTAACAAAACTCTCAGAAATAGGGTCTCATTGGAGGAAGCAGGTCACTGGGCTGGTGTTCTTGAGAGCTCTTCTTGTCCTGGTCCCTCTGCTCCTTCTGCTCCCTAGCTGACTGAGGTGAGCAGCTCTGCCAATGCTCCCAAGTCACTGATCTTCCAGCCTCAGGCACAAAGCAATGGGTCTGGTTGACCTTGGACTGTAACCTCTGAAACTCCAAGCCAAGTGGTCCCTCTACAGTACGTGGCACAGAAGGAGGTAAAGGACTCTTTACCTCCTGTGAAATTGATTGTCCTGTTTAAGTAGAACAAGAAGAAAACAAAAGACAAGAAATAAGGAGGCATGGACATGCACAGAGAGTAGGCAACAAAGAAGGAGGAAAATAAACCTGAGAAGGTGCACAGGACCACAGTACGATGGAGTCAGAGAACACCCAGGCTCACACACAAACCCCCAACCTCACAGTGAAAAGAACACAGAAGAATATAGAAGGATCTAATTCAAAAGCTACATAATTAGGCAAAAACAAAAACCAAAAGGAAAAAAAGAAAATCTACATTTTGATGCAATTCTGAAAAAAAAATGTCATAACCACACCAATATGAGAAAAATGGTTCTTGCAGGAGAGAAGATAAAACATCTTTCACGCATCTTGGTTACCCCAGAATTTACTTGGAAATCAAAATCTTTTCTCATTTATCTACCAAAGAGCAAAGAGCATATTCTAAGTCAGGCAGGAAACAAAACCCAGTTTTGCAACCCAGGTCATAAGCAGCTCTTCCTCGCCCCTCTCCGTAATCCGCTGACTGCAGAACTGGCCAGCTCGGGCTTCTCGGAAGACAGGTGTCGGGAATGTGTTGTACCTTGCCAGCATCGTCACTCGAGACTTTCCTAAGCACACCCTAGAGTTGAGTTCTCCTTCTCTGCCCCAACGGGGCCCACAACAGAGGCCTCAAGCTTCCCTGGGCTTCATCACTTTGGCAAGGACATCAGGCCAATCTCTGTACATGCAATGAGTTTTGTTTATTGCTTTTTCTTTACTTTTTCTTTTGTTTTTGTTTTACAATTGGGTCACATAAAAGAACGCTCCTGTTTGAGACGGCCTTGGTGGCTGCAGCTTTTAAGTGATGTTTGACTATATTTAATGATGCTTTGCTCTTCTCAGGTATAGCCTACCACTTCTGCCCTCTGTTAAGTGTTCTGGAAACAAAAGGCAACCTTGAGAGAAGGAATGATTTACGCATCTGCACGTCTTGCAGGAGGTGAAGCCATCAGCACTCAGTGTGTAACGAGAGCCGGTCAATTGGGGAATCTGCTTTGTGTTTGTATGGAGCCAACCCCTGTCAATATTGTTCTCAAAACCAGTTGTTAGGTAACCCTAGAAGTAAAAAGTCACCAAGAACAGATAAAGCGAAAGTCCTAACAATGCTTCCACGGCAGTCACAGTTTTCCAGGCTGCTGCTGCACTGGAAGCCAGCACCCAGGTCCCGTGCTAACGGCCACCTGTGGAGACACTCCAACTCAGCTATTTCCTTCTGCTCTGTGTCTTTTTTTTTTTTCAATTTTAAAAGGCAATAACCAAAGGATTTTCATCTCTTTCTTTCAAAACATCATTACTGGCCATGTGTGGTAGCGACACCCTTAATCCCAGCACCCCAGAAACTAGGTGGGTGTCCCAGAGTTCAAGAGGCCAGTTTGGTTTGGTTTTGGAACACATCTCAAAAACCATGGCGGCCTAAGATCTTCCTCCCAAGTGTGCACCACCACACCCAGCTCTTGCTTTGTTTTGTTTTTAAAACAGAGTGAGTCTTGTGAGCCAGTCTGGCCTCATGCCTCAGCCTCCTGAGTACTGGAATCTTCCTGCAGAAGCCTTCTGAGTGCTAACACTACGGGCATGTGTCACAGACCTGACTAAAGGCTGGCTCTTCAGCTGGGTCTGCTATATGCAATTGTTTCAGTGCTAAGACTGAACCCAGGACCCTGAGTGTGTCCCACACATGCTACACAAGGCCCCAGCACTGAGCAGGACCCTGAGTGTGTCCCACACATGCTACACAAGGCCCCAGCACTGAGCTATATCCTCACCACTGATAAGAAACTCTGATAAGACTCCTAAATTTCTAATGTTCTTATATTCTAAAGTCAAATGGGGCTTTTTAAAGAACCGGGAGAAACAAAAAAAAAATTAACTGGCCAAGCACGAGGCACACACCTCTGGTCTTAGCACTCAGGAGGCTGAGGCAGGAGAATTAGGAGTTTAATATCTACAGCACAAGAAAAGAGAGACCAGAGACAGAGAAAGACCAAGTAAGACAGGTAGCTAACAGGTGACTCTGAAAGAGAGAGAGAAAGAATACTCAAAAGGAAGGCAGCAGCTGGTAAGACAACCTGCCAACAAGTCTGATGACCTGAGTTTGACCTCGAGACCCACAAGGTAGAAAGAGAAAACCAACTCCAGCAAGGCGCTCTCTGACCTCCACAGGAGTGCCCACTGACCCCCACACACAGAGAATTAAGTTGTCCGCTAAAATGCTTTACAATATGGACTAAAGATACAAGAAAAATCGGAGTGAAAAATCACATAAATTAATAACCGACCTTCTGGTAAATATGGAAAGATCCCTAACTTTCAGAAAGCCCTCTGTTCATTCTTTTATCAATCTAATAGAACTGGCAACCCATAAAAGAATCAACCGCGCATTATGTAAATGGCAGAAGCCAGAAGAGGGCATCAGATCCGTGGACCAGAAGTTACAGAGCTTTATGAGCCACCATATGAGTCCTAGGAACTGAACCTGGATCCTCTGGAGGACAGCAAATGCTCTTAGCAACTGAGTCATCTCTCCAGACCCAACAACTGTTTTCTTTTCTTTTTTTCTTTCTTTCTTTCTTTCTTTCTCTTCTTTCTTTCTTCCTTTTTTTTTTTTGTTGTTGTTGTTGTTGTTGCTGCTGCTGGGTTTTTTTTAAGACAGGGTTACTCTGTGTAGCCCTGTCTTGGAGCTCACTCTGTAGACCAGGTTGGCCTCAAACTCACAGAGATCCACCTAATTCTGCCTCCTGAGTGCTAGGATTAAAGGAGTGGGCCACCACAGCCTGACAACTGTTTTCTCGATATCATATTCATTTCATTATTTTTCCTTTGAAATCAGTTAGAATGAGCAACTGGTTGTAAGTACTTTGTTTTCTATCCCAGAAGTTTCACAGGCTCCCTTAACACAATCTTACTTAGTTACACTTATTTATTTACTGTGTGCCATGGTACACAGGCAGAAGTCAGGGGTCAGAACGTCTCTCGGTTCACCATGTAGGTATGGGTACTGGACTCACGCCATCGGGCTTGTCGGAAATGCCTCACTGAGCTCAGCCGCCTCACCAGTTCTACCGCACCCCTTCTTACGAACCAAACTGACCTAGTACCCATCAGAACCAGCGCACAGAAGTTCACCCGCTGTGAGCTACTTCAGCATGAAGCTGAACCTCTCTCAGCTCAGGCTGAGCAGCACCCTGGCCTGGCCTTCCCGCCCCTACAGAAGTGAGGCCTGGACACTATGCTAGCAACATCCCAGCAACACTGTCACCTCGGTGCTATCCCAGAGCACTACAGGCAGAAGACACTTCAATAAAACATCGCTAAGTGAATGCATAGATGAATGACTGCATCAGCATTCCAAGGTCTGACAAACAACACAGTGGCCTCCCCCTTATCCACAGGACTAATGTCAGGACATCCAGTGGACACCCAAGGTCTCCAAAAGAGCTAAGTCTACATAAAGTTGCTGCAATACCAAAAAGTCAATCTAGCAATCACAACAAGCTGAGTGACCGATGGTCAGGCAGGTACACGGCACACACGTGCTGGAAGAGAGGGTGGCTTGTGTCCCAGGCAGGTACACGGCACACACGTGCTAGACAAGAGGGTGGCTTGTGTCCCAGGCAGGTACACGGCACACACGTGCTGGAAGAGAGGATGGCTTGTGTCCCAGGCAGGTACACGGGACTGCAGGACTTAGAAAGGCACACATTTATAACAGCTAATCATGACTTTCTCCAACTTTCCCCTTATTTTCCAACTAGAGCTGGGGAGGAGGGCTGTACTGTGACAGCTAGAGGAGACTCTGTCAGCCCTGCCTATGCCTGCATGCCTTTCTCCTCAAAAACCACAAACGAGTAAGCTTTGGTGTAACCAAAGTCCCTTCAGTTTAAGTAGCTGAAATGTACCCAGAGGAACCTAGACAAACACAGTCCCCAAACAGCAGGATTACACTAAAAAGGGAAATGACATTTTGACATAATTTTGTTTGAAATTGTCAAAACAAATCAACAAGAAACACAGGCACTCTAAGTAATTACATACCACGAGTGGGTAGAATAAAGTCTACCACCTCCTCTTCTCCTCGACAGCCACAGTGGTACAAGACACCTTTCTTAGTGGCCTGTAAAAGCACAGGAGGCATGCCCCGTAACCTGACAATTTGTCCAATGACACTCACTTCTGATTGCTCACTGCAGCACGCTAACTGTTGAGAAAAGGCAGGTTCACACTTCAACGAGACCGGGGAGACTGAACTGGGCAACTTAGACACAGCAACGTCTAATGATGAAAACAAACAAGCTGCGAGTTACAGGTCACAGTTCTTAATGCAAGAAATCACAAACTAACGTTTAAGACTTTCTCACAGAGCCTAACAGCCTGTAACTGCTAAAATGACAGTAGTTTTCCACTTGGGGTTTTGTGTTTATTTTTTATTTAATTTGACTTACATTATTCCTGGATATTTATACTTCTCCCAGTCTGAATCAAGGATTTCTTTAGTAGTCACAGGGATTAACCCAGTTCTCTGAAGTGACCGTCTGTAAACTGTATGGCTGAAGACAGGAAAGCGTGCTGGGCTGATGACAGAGGTCGCCTGCTCAGCCCTGGGGACTTCTCTGTCCCTGGCTGGCGCTGCACAGCAGCTGTGCCGCACACAGACTCACATGAATGAAAATATTTAGATGGGAAGCCACCCACTTAGTTTATTTTCCATATGACTTTCCTGTAATTATTTTGTAAACTGTTCACACAACAATACATAAAAACATCTGCAAAAACAGGTAATTAATGTGTCAAGCCACACTAATGCATTTTTTATGGTGTCCATGCTTCGTCAACTGTAATTATAACTCTTTTTTAAGCAGATGATGATGTGTTTGTTGCAATGTGCAAGTGGTGATTTCAGATGCTCTGCGTACTGCTCATACAGTCTGAATATAAAACTCCACGGCTACTGTGCACATCAGCGCTTTACCTTGCTTTTTGCTCGAGTACGAAAGCTCTGCTCTTTTTCCAAGCTATAATTTCCAGCAAATAATTTTGTCATTAGAACGTGAAACTCTCAGCATAAAAGTTGACATGAAAATAGTGGAAGATTCAAGGAGCGTACACTGGTAAACATCTTGACTTTCCTCCTCTGGCTGTGACCCTGTAGAAACTCCACCACTGTAGCCCATAGGAGACAGCCAGCAAAGCCACCCTATGGCCAACAGTTTGGAGGTTGTCCTCTTCTGAGTGACACAGTGGCCCTTGGGCCCACCCTGTGCACTTGAGCTTCCCAAACCCGCTGTGCCCGTGCCAGCGGACGCCAAGTGGATCCACAGGGACCACACCACACTCCTCACTGCTGTCCCCATAACTGATCCCGACGGCCCAGAGCATGGGAAGCTGTTTCCACAGGCGACAAAATCTAAAATTACAAAAGAAACACAATTCTCTACAAATATTCCCAGCCCCTTCTCCCCAGAGAAACAAAATGACAACAATAAAAACAGCTGGGTGTAGGGGCTCACCCCTGGGAGTTCACCACCAGCCTGGACTACACTGCAAATCCCAGGCCAGCCTAAGCTATATAAGATCCTGTCTAAAAACAAGGGCGGGCCAGTGAGATGGCTCAGTAGGTAAAGGCACTCGCCGCCAAACCTGATGACCTGAGTTCAATCCCTGGGACCCACAGGAGCAGAGAACTTACTCCCCAAGTTTGCCCTCTAAGCTCCTTGTTCACACCATGGCATATAAATATACAAGTGTGTGTGTGCGCATGCATGCATATGTATGTGCACACATGTTCACACAAAAACACAAAATAAATTAATATGTATACATTTTCAAAAGAAATAAAAACCCAAAGGGGACAAACAAGGCAGGAGCACAGCACAGTGGCTTGGTGCCATGGTGATCAGGAGCACAGCACAGCGGCTCAGTGCCGTGGCGATCAGAAACGCTCACAAACAAGGCTCTGTCTGTTAGAGACATAAAGAATCGATGTCTGAAATGAACCTTTGCTCCTATGCCCGCGAATGGATTATTTCTGCAACATTGCTTCTCCTGAACATGAGAAACCACGCTGGGCCACAGGAATCCATCAACATGCTGTTTCCACAAAGATCAGAAATGTCATAGCCAAGCAAACGACAGCTGCCCAGCTGCCAGGTCTGTTAGAGGGACTTACTGCGGGAGTCTGAAGAAATAAGGCAGAGTCCAGTTCCAGGGTTGCAGGAGGCACATGATCAAGGTGCAAAAGGGAGCAAGGCAGTATATGGGAAGGCTAGACCTCCGCGACTTAACAAGCTAGAATATAAATGTAATAACACATGTAACTAATGCACTTCAACAGCTGGACTCTCACCCCATCAAATGATGGGGGGCCAATGACATCCGGGGGGTATTTAAACTCCTCTAGTACTCTCAAACTCACTCCTGCCTGCTGGCTGCTGGCACAGTCTTGAGGATTCGGCTCACTGCTGCCTTCCTCATGTGTCAGCTCCTCTCGCCAGACGCCTGCCTACTCACACAGAGGACAGAACGATTCTCGTACGCAGACATACATTCAGAGAATGTCTTATGTACTAGGCATGCCTTAGAAGACAAGGATGGACAAACAGACCACTTGCCTTAAGGGCCCTGCAGACAGGACAAACAGACCCCCTCAGGACTGACAGCACAGGAATCCACCATGAATACAACCAAAGGGTGCAGACCTCAAAGAGAGTTCAGGAGAGGGGTTCCCGTCTGAGCAGAACTGAGCAAGCCTTGCTGCAGGAAGGCCACTAGAGCTGAGCAGGAGTCAACCAGCTGAGGGGCACAATGGCAGAGCCCAAGCACAGCCACATGGAAGCCCAGCACGCAAAGACCTCAGTGCTTCCCAGGAACTGCAAGTCTCTGTGGCTGAAGCTGAGCAAGTGACAGGGCCTGACTCCAGATAAGTCTGGGGAGGGAACTAGAAGCCCACTGCACAGCCTTGGCCACAGCAACCGGATGTGTCCTAAAATCAATAAGTCCATCTTTAATAGCTCACTCAGAAGGCCTGGTATAAGGCTCAGTAGATAAACCACTTGCTGGACAAACACAGAGACAGAATACAAATCCCCACATAAACTTGGAGTGCGTGTAGTAGATCGCCTATAATCTCAGCACTGAAGAGCCAAGCCAGAGGATCCTGGGGCAAGAGGGCCCACTAGACAAGCCTGCACATGCACTCTGAGTTCCAGAGGAGACCCTGCCTCTGCACATTAAATGGAAGGAGACTGAGGACATCAGCGTCTGGTCTGCACACACACACACACATACACACACACATACATGCAAACATGTGCAAGCATTCACACAGATCGTCCAGGTTGTAAGAAGAGGAGAATGGGTTATAATCTATAAGAACAGAAGTTGTTAAAAATAATTCTGAAGTTGTTATTGAAGAGAGGACAGGCTTCCAGAATATCGGGGGTGGGGTCAACTTGGCAGAAGCTCTTCCCAGAGAAAACAATACAGAATGACCTAAAGCATCATCTCTAGACACTGACGGGACACACGAGAACTAAGGTGTGTGCGCGCTGCAGTAAGAGAGAAGGTCTGCGGTGTCTAACACGAAGCCACTTCCACCTGCTCCCACCTAACGCAATAGACAGTAGCTGTGAGGACACAGCCACCTGTGTCTCCAGTCAAACTTCAAGGTCGTGAGGATGCTGAAACCAACACGGAGGAGCAAGACAACCATGGTACACCCCACCACCACCTCAATATCCCTGGGATCTTAAAAGCTGCACACTGGTCCCGGGCCACAGAGAGCCCAGGATCTACTCATCCTCACAAATGGGCAGTCCTTCACAAGCACACACACATGCGCGCGTGCGCGCGCGCACACACACACACACACACACACACACACAGAGATAGTGTTCTGATAGTGTAGCTCTCATCTCTGATTCCCTTTGGACATTCTGTAATTCCTGCTTCTGCCTAACTTTCCTCACACAGTGAACATCTATAATAAATCCCTGTGTGATGATCCCCCCACCTATGTCCCTGCCCTGGGGGACTTCACTTTTTTCTTAAGTCCATTTCCCTGCTTCTTTGAATGAATGCTGTTTTACCGGCACTTAGCCACTGTGAACTTTTCCTTGTTGGGTTTTGGATATATTTTTAATTCTTCAGTCTATTTTAAGACTACAAGCAGTTACACACCTATACACCTTCACTCCTTCTCAGCTTCCTGCCCCATGCCCATGGTTGAATTAGTCAGGCTGCCTGTCTCTCTGCAGCAGATGCTCCTCTCAGCTCTGTACAACATCCATGAGAGAGGCTTCCTGCTCCCTCAGTGGTGACTTCCCCATCAGTATGCATTGCTCAGAGTGTTGAGTACCCCAGGGTACAGTCTGCCATCACTGCAGTGACCGTCTCTCCAAACAAAGCACACAGGACTCAGCACTGGTTTTCCCAGTGGTTCAACTGTGCCTCTTCAGCTCAGAATTCTGAGCCACAGCCTAGGGAAGCACAGGTCCAGAATCAAAGAACTCACGAGCCAAGCCTCTTTCGGGCCCCACTTCTCAGGAACCATGCATGGGCTTCCACTAATGTGCGATATTTTGCTTCAGGAAGATAGATAGATAGATAGATAGATAGATAGATAGATAGATAGATAGATAGGCAGGCAGGCAGGCAGGCAGGCAGGCAGGCAGGCAGGCAGAGAAAGAGAGAGTCCCTGTTACCCAGGTGAGCCAGCAGTAGAAACTGGGGAGAGGGAAGCACACACTCCACCCACACACACACTGCAGGTGTACGCACACACAGTGTGCACTATACTTAATGTGACAACTGAAAGAAACTCCAAGACTGCGTGTGACTTAGGTTGCGTTACTATTGTCTAATGCTATTGTAGCTCGATACTCAAGTCACATAATCCTGAGATTAGCAAGGAGTCCAAGAAGCCTGTAGATGAAGTCCCATTACCTTAAAGTGAAGCGGGAGCTGGCAGAGCAGTGGGTCAGCTGAGGAACTAGAAATCTCCACTGTCACTGAGGTAACGGAGATGGCTCCTGAGGCAGAAGCTGGGTGAAAGAGCCACTGCTCGCAGGACATGAGGTAACAAACTGATGCTGGAGACCGAGGGCCCAGTTCAAATCAGGAGCACTGAATTCTTGAGCCAGTCCTCCAGTCCAGAATGAGATTTCCCCCATGTCTGCTGCAGAGACTACCAGGACAGGGAACTGGCTGCCTTCTCTGCTGGACTGCACTACACTCGGCCCCTTCATGACGAGATCACGCCATTCAAAAGGACATCACCACAGCCTGGCCTGGCCTGCCTGCAGCTCCTCATCATGTTTTCCAGTCATGCTTCCTGACATGGTAAGAAGAACCTTTATCCATGTGCAGGCCAGGCCACTACTCTCCCTCAAGTAGGGATTCAAGGAAACCCAAGTTAGGGTTCTTTATCTCTGTTCTCTACTCTCTCTCCTTGGTCTTGTCCTTCGCTGTCCCCCACAGAGCGTTTCCTCTTCTGGGGGAAGAGCTGTCACTGCTCTAAACTCATTCAAGACAATTTTTACACCAACATTTTACTGACCTTGTGATCTTCCCCACCTAAGGGACAGTAAAAATAACGGTTTAATTGTCACTGAATAGTTCTATCACATCCCGTTCGGTTGCAGCTCAGTGGCAGACACCCCGCCTACCTAATGTGTAACGCTAGGGATTCAACCTTAGAGGGCACGAAGATATATTTAATTTTAACAATCATGTGAAACAGCAAATTGCTTGACAAGAACAACAAGATCGGCAGAAGGAGCAGTGCGTCCTCTTTACAGCTGTCGAGTGGAGTCCACTAGTAAACCTTCCCTCCACAGCTCTTCGCAGATCCATCACATGTAGAGAGACCCCCTGTTCTGGTCATGGAAGTCACAGGATAAAAGGCCATCATGTTGAAATTTTACCTTGGAATGCATCGCATATATACATACGAAAAATAAAAATATGCACAGACAAATCACAGGTAAATAGTAGCATCAAATATACAACATGAATCCCAACTGATAACGCTGAACACTCAGACTTGGAGAACACATGCAGATACCCTACTCCTCTCCCCACAAAACCTCTCAAAACATAAAACATAGATCCATATACGACCCAGATGCTCAGAATATCTGCAAATAGTGAAATAAGCCAAGGCCAACAGAGCTTCCAGGACCCCTGCCACAGTCCTATGGAGTGGAGACACACAGGAGAAAAACTTACGTGATTCCTTGAAGAAAAATACATAAAGGGCACTAGGCCATCAGAAAAACCCAGAAAGGCTGTCCTACCAACGCCAACATGGCTACACATGAAGCGGGACTTGGGAGCTAGAGAAGTCTACAGAGAAGGCTTCAAGGTGAACAGAACCTCAAATGGGGTTCTCCCAGGCAGTGGTGGCGCATGTCTTTAATCCCAGAACTTGGGAGGCAGAGGCAGGCAGATATGTGAGAGTTCAAGATCAGCCTGGTCTACAGAGCAAGTTCCAGGACAGCCAGTGCTACACAGAGAAACCTTGTCTCAAAAACAAAACAACAACAACAAAAAAAAACCTGGGAAGCAGCAACCGTGCTGAAAAGGGGTATCTGAGTCTATGTCCTGTGGCTGCAGTGAACGCCATGACCAAGAGCACCTCAGAGAGGAAAGGGTTTATTCAGCCTATACTTCAGAGTCAGGGCCCACTATCAGGTAAAGCCAGGGCAGGAACTGGAAGCAGGAACCAAAGCAGAGACCCTGAGGAGCACTGCTTGCTGCTGGCTTGCTCTCCGCAGCCCACTTCCCTACACTACCCAGGACCACTGGCCCAGAGGTAGCAGCCCCTCTCATATAAATCCTCAAACAGGAAAATGCCAACCTGACAGAGGCAGTTCCTCAGCTCAGGCTCTCTCTGCCAACAACTCCAGCTTCTATCAACCTGACAGAGGCAGTTCCTCAGCTCAGGCTCTCTCTGCCAACAACGCCAGCTTCTGTCAAGTTGACAGAAACTAACCAGTGCGCAATGAGCTCGGGAAGAGGTGAGGGAAAGAAGGATGCTGTAGTCGGGAAGAGGTGAGGGAAAGAAGGATGCTGTAGTCGGGAAGAGGTGAGGGAAAGAAGGATGCTGTAGTCGGGAAGAGGTGAGGGAAAGAAGAATGCTGTAGTCGGGAAGAGGTGAGGGAAAGAAGGATGCTGTAGTCGGGAAGAGGTGAGGGAAAGAAGGATGCTGTAGTCGGGAAGAGGTGAGGGAAAGAAGGATGCTGTAGTCGGGAAGAGGTGAGGGAAAGAAGGATGCTGTAGTCGGGAAGAGGTGAGGGAAAGAAGGATGCTGTAGTGACAGGGGCGGCAGGGCTGCGTCCCCGGCACCCGGCCGCCCACATGGCTAGCTTATGCCCCGAAATAACAACACACAAATTGTTTCATTTAAACACTGCTTGGCCCTTTAGCTCTAGCCCTTCCTGGCTAATTCTGATATCCCAATCAACCCATCTCTAATAAACTGTGAGCACCGGTCTTACCGGGAAGATTCTAGCCTACGTCCATCCTGGGTCGGAGCTTCATCGCTTGTGTCTGCCCGGGAGCGGGGCATGGCATCTCTGCTCCAGAGAGCAGAGCTGTCAGTCTGAGCTCACTTCCTCTTCCTCCCAGCATTCTGTTCTGTTTACTCCTCCCACCTATGTTTTAACCTATGAGGGCCAGCCAAGCAGTTTCTTTATTGCTTAACCAATGAAATCAACAGATTGATATATGACACTCCCACATCAGGATGCCATCAAGGATTCTGCAGAAGCTAACTAATCACAGAGAAACAAGATGCTGGCCCCTAGGGCAAAGCCAGGGGAAGCAGACCTCCACCACAAGCCCCATCCCTGCAAGGACCCAGAAGGAAAGAGCAGACACTACCCTTGCATGAAGACAGCTGAACAGCAAGTGTCCCAGGAGCAGCTGGGAGGGGGCCTGGGGACACTTGAGGACGCTGTCAAGTGCTGCACAGTACAGTTTTCAGTTCTAAGGGACTTTTCTGTGTGCGGAAATACAGAGCCACGGCCTTACATACTTTTCTGAACATATAATCACACTTCAAATTTTTCAAAAGAGTTACCTATTCTCTAGGTAATTATAGTCTAAGAACTCATAAGAGAAAACACATAAACAACTAATACAGGCTCAGAGAGTAAAGGTGCTTGCTCCCAATCTTGACACCCTGAGTTTGACCCCAAAACCCACACGGTAGGAGAGAACCAACTCTCGCACAGGTAATTAAAAATAAAAGAAACAACCTTTTAACACAGGCAGCTGAAGAAATAATAATACATATAACAACAACTACCAGGAGGGTACACACAGGGTGCGTGTGCCCCTGGAGGGTGAGCAGAGGGTGCATGTCCCCCTGAAGTGTGAGAGAGGGTGTGTGTCCCCTGGAGTGTGAGAGAGGGTGTGTGTCCCCTGGAGTATGAGCAGAAGGTGTGTGTCCCCCTGGAGTATGAGAGAGGGTGTGTGTCCCCCTGGAGTATGAGAGAGGGTGTGTGTCCCCCTGGAGGATGAGAGAGGGTGTGTGTCCCCTGGAGTGTGAGCAGAAGGTGTGTGTCCCCCTGGAGTATGAGAGAGGGTGTGTGTCCCCCTGGAGGATGAGAGAGGGTGTGTGTCCCCCTGGAGTGTGAGCAAAGGGTGTGTGTCCCCCTGGAGTGTGAGAGAGGGTGTGTGTCCCCCTGGAGTGTGAAAGAGGGTGTGTGTCCCCTGGAGTATGAGAGAGGGTGTGTGTCCCCCTGGAGGATGAGAGAGGTTGTGTGTCCCCCTGGAGGATGAGAGAGGTTGTGTGTCCCTGGAGGATGAGAGAGGTTGTGTGTCCCCCTGGAGGATGAGAGAGGTTGTGTGTCCCTGGAGGATGAGAGAGGTTGTGTGTCCCCCAGAGGATGAGAGAGGTTGTGTGTCCCCCGGAGGATGAGAGAAGTTGTGTGTCCCTGGAGGATGAGAGAGGGTGTGTGTCCCCCTGGAGTGTGAGCAGAGAGTGTGTGTCCTTCTGGAGTGTGAGCAGAAGGTGTGTGTCCCCCTGGAGTATGAGAGAGGGTGTGTGTCCCCTGGAGTGTGAGCAGAAGGTGTGTGTCCCCCTGGAGTATGAGAGAGGGTGTGTGTCCCCCTAGAGTATGAGAGAGGGTGTGTGTCCCCCTGGAGGATGAGAGAGGGTGTGTGTCCCCTGGAGTGTGAGCAGAAGGTGTGTGTCCCCCTGGAGTATGAGAGAGGGTGTGTGTCCCCCTGGAGGATGAGAGAGGGTGTGTGTCCCCCTGGAGTGTGAGCAAAGGGTGTGTGTCCCCCTGGAGTGTGAGAGAGGGTGTGTGTCCCCCTGGAGGATGAGAGAGGGTGTGTGTCCCCCTGGAGTGTGAAAGAGGGTGTGTGTCCCCTGGAGTATGAGAGAGGTTGTGTGTCCCCCTGGAGGATGAGAGAGGTTGTGTGTCCCCCGGAGGATGAGAGAGGTTGTGTGTCCCCCGGAGGATGAGAGAGGTTGTGTGTCCCTGGAGGATGAGAAAGGGTGTGTGTCCCCCGGAGGATGCGAGAGGGTGTGTGTCCCTGGAGGATGAGAGAGGGTGTGTGTCCTTGGAGGATGAGAGAGGGTGTGTGTCCCCCTGGAGTGTGAGCAGAGGGTGTGTGTCCCCCTGGAGTGTGAGAGAGGGTGTGTGTCCCCCTGGAGTATGAGCAGAGGGTGTGTGTCTCCCGGAGGATGAGAGAGGGTGCCACATCAGTTGGTTTTTCTTCCCCTGCTGCTAGCCCACTCTTCCCACATTCGATAGTTCTATTATCCAGCAGGAGGTGTCCAACAACCAAGGACAAGTCTACCCCAGCACACCAGGATGACTGTCCCTTACCAAGTTAGGAAAACAAGTGAGGGCACATGACCATACCAGGCCAGTAAATCTGGGCATTTATTTAAACCATGAAGGAAGATACCCTCTTCCCCCATGGTCACCAGGATCCACCCTGAACAAGAAACACGGTGAGTGCAGTGTATGCAGAGAAGGCAATGCAAAGGATGCAGCCAGCTCATCTTTCCTCAGACGCCACACAGCCAGGCACGCCTCCGGACTAACACTCCTTTCTATGGGAACGGCTTGGGTCGCTAAGGGTGGCGTCACCCATAACTGAAAAGTCCTGTCTAACACAAGGTCTGAGAGCAGTAGCTGAGGCACAGAGGGTCCCCTGAGAGGTGAAGCTTCACGTGGGAGCACGGAGAGCAGGATCAGGTATTCTACAAACCTACACAAAGTCCTCTGAGCTCACTGCCTCCCAATGCCTTTGCTGGCTCCCTGCTACCCCTGCCTGAGCAGAGGGAAAATGGCATGCTGGTGGTGCGAAGGCAGAGGAGAGGAGCGGCATCCACCTGCTCAGATCTTTGCGATTTCAGTCTTAATTCAGCGCTTTCAAATTCTTCCAGGCAGCTGCAAGCAGCTAAGACCTGAAAAACTCAATTAAGGCAATTTACTGAATTATAGGGAAGAGTACAATCTTTATTTTAGAGTTTAAAAGAAACTACAGAATTTCACATTAGAAAATACCTAAATTTGTTTAATAATACTATTTCCTGAAAATATCTCTTTCCCAATCATATTAAAAGATGAACAAAAGAAAAAGAAAAACCACAGCGTGACTGACATCACAGCACGAATCTCGTGGCAAGGATTTAGGCCTAGCACAGCCAACAGAAGGGAATGAGCGCGAGGAGCATGTTAGTGAAGCAACTGAGTGGAAGTGACAGCTATTGGTTTCCAAGGCATGATGGAAAAAAGTGAGACCCAGGAGGGGCTCTGCAGCATCTGCACAGATGAACCTCTGGGAAGGTGAGACGCTCCCCAAGGCCAGGGGGCCCAAGGTCAACTGCCTTCTAAAAACTCCGTGTCAAGGGTATTATCTTAAGGTGTGTGGCTTTTGTTTAACTCTGTGAAGCTGTGATTTTTTTGCCTGTGTTAAACACCGGTGTCTAATAAAGAGCTGAATGATCAAGAGCAAGGCAGGAGCAAGGACAGGTGAGGCTGATAGGCTGAGAGAGTAAACAGAAGGAGTAAGAAGGAAGGGGAGGATGAGAACACGGAGAAGAGGGTGTCAGGGCAGCCACCCAGCTACACAGCAAGACACAAGAGTGAAAGGAAGATTAAAGAAGAGAAAGATAAAAGCCCTGAGGCAAAAGGGAGCCTGGATAATTTATGAAAAGTTGGCAAGAAACAAGCCAAGCTAAGGCCAGGCATTTATAAAAAAGAATACGCCTTTGTTTTATTTGGGAGCTAGATGGTGTGCCCCCCAAAAGAGCAAAAAGCAAAAGAGAAAAAGAGTCAACACTGCCAGCTCACAAGGTTGAGCCAGAGCGTGACACACCTGAATAACAGGAAGAGCTGCTTTGTCACAAATAGAGCACCATTTTCACACGTGTGCATGTGCAACAGTCCACAGTCACACGTGTGTGTGCTGATGCCCAACAGTCCACAGTCACACGTGTGTGTGCTTATGTCCAACAGTCCACAGTCACACGTGTGTGTGTGCTGACGCCCAACAGTCCACAGTCACACGTGTGCGTGTGCTGACGCCCAACAGTCCACAGTCACACGTGTGCGTGTGCAACAGTCCACAGTCACACATGTGTGTGTGCTGACGCCCAACAGTCCACAGTCACACGTGTGCGTGTGCTTATGTCCAACAGTCCACAGTCACACGTGTGTGTGTGCTGACGCCCAACAGTCCACGAGGGAGCAAGCCAGTTCAACAAGATGCTGGAGAGAACAACACAGAGAGCCAGTTGAACCTGCACTCACCAACAATGAACACACACACATACACACACACACACACACACACACACACACACACGTAATCCCATTCATAAGAAGAGCATCCCAAAGCGAATCCCAAAGCAAGAAGTTTCCAGGAAGGAACTCCAGGCAGAAATAAAAGCCTCCTCACTAAAAACAGTAAAACCTTGCCTGCAGAAAGCAGAGGAACTGAGACAGTGGGAGACCTCCCAGTCCAGAATGAAGCTGACCTATACTGTCAAGAGAGGACAGCCCAGAATCACTTACAGAACCCTAAGTAATTCCTATCAAAACCAAAACTGTCTGTTATAGAAATGCAAAATACCTATGCTTATAAGGGGTTACAAGGTGACCCAGAGTCAAAATTATACTGGAAAAGAAGGTTTGTAAGGGGCTGGAGAGATGGCTCAGTGGTTAAGAGCACTGACTGCTCTTCCAGAGGTCCTGAGTTCAATTCCCAGCAACCATATGGTGGCTCACATTCATCTGTGATGAGATCTGGCGCCCTCTTCTGGCGTGTGGGCATACATGCAGGCAGAATGTTGCATACATAATAAATAAATAAATCTTTAAAAAAAAGGTTTGTAAATAAAAAGGAGAGACAGCATTGAATTAGAAGACATCGCACTATCTCAAAACATTCTTTCCAAACCCAGGTATTGTGGTGCACACCAGTAACCCCAGCACTCACAAGACAGAGAGCCTGGTTAGCACAGGGATTTCTGGACCAACAAAGATCCTGTACCAAAAACACAACAACAGGGGCTGAAGAAATCATTAAGTGGATAAAATGTATGCCATGCAAGAGTAAGAATCAGAGTTCAGAAGCCCAGCACCCACATACAGCCAGAGGCAACAGTGTATATGTGCAATCCCAGAACACCACGGGAAAACAGTGGGAGCAAGAGCATCCCTGTCACCAGGTGCCCAACCACCCTAGCTTCTGCAGCAGTGAACGAGAGACCCCTTCCCAAACAAGACACATGCATGGGCAAAAACACATGTTCTGAAGTTAAAGAAAAGTGAACTAGAAAACGCGTCCGTTATATGATGTTAACAGCACTAATGGGAAAGACAAGTAACTCGGGTTAAAATTGCATTCTCCATGTCTAAGATCCAATGACAACAGAGTGCCTTGCCTCCCTCCATCAGACCCACACTGTCCTGCCTGTCCTGTCTGTCTGTCCACTTTAAAACAAACATGGTAATCCACAGGTTTCCAGATGTGTGAGCAACTCTCATCAAAGGGAAGAACCAATGACCGCAGCTGCTTCATATAGCACCTGAGCATGGCTGACAGTGCAGCCCCATCAGCAAGGCCCAGGCATGTCTTAAAACCAGCCACTTGACACATAGCTTCATTTAGAGCCTGCCTGGTGACTCAACAGTGGCCCAAAGTACATATGAGTTCATGTTTTCTTCTAGGAAGAGAGGCAGCATTAGGGAGAGACAAATGGTACAGCATGGGGCACAGTCATAGTCTAACTGGGGTGGTGTGCACTGTGGGAAAGGCTGGGCATTGCTATTACAGCTTTTGCCAGAATGAAAACCGCAGAAAGTGGATTGAGTCTCTAAGCTAAGTCATAACATTAGAACCAGTCGCACTGGTGACAAACATCAACAGAATTTCCAAAGACAAAATACATATCAACAATAGCTCTGGAGATATTTTCATGATAAATTTTCATAATGTGTACTGGAGATATCAAAGGAAAGGGAATATGGAGAAGGAAAGAGGGAACAACTGTGGCATTGCCACCAAGTCCCTGAAAAACAGGTGTAGCTGGACAGAAGACTCATCACGAGATGTACACCGTGTCACCACACACACGTGACTCATCACGAGATGTACACCGTGTCACCACACACACGTGACTCATCACGAGATGTACACTGTGTCACCAAGCACCACACACACGTGACTCATCACGAGATGTACACCGTGTCACCACACACACGTGACTCATCACGAGATGTACACCGTGTCACCACGCACACGTGACTCATCACGAGATGTACACCGTGTCACCACGCACACGTGACTCATCACGAGATGTACACCGTGTCACCACACACCACACACACGTGACTCATCACGAGATGTACACTGTGTCACCACGCACACGTGACTCATCACGAGATGTACACCGTGTCACCACACACCACACACACGTGACTCATCACGAGATGTACACCGTGTCACCACACACACGTGACTCATCACGAGATGTACACTGTGTCACCACGCACCACACACACGTGACTCATCACGAGATGTACACCGTGTCACCACGCACCACACACACGTGACTCATCACGAGATGTACACCGTGTCACCACGCACCACACACACGTGACTCATCACGAGATGTACACCGTGTCACCACGCACCACACACACGTGACTCATCACGAGATGTACACTGTGTCACCACGCACCACACACACGTGACTCATCACAAGATGTACACCGTGTCACCACACACACGTGACTCATCACGAGATGTACACCGTGTCACCACGCACCACACACACATGACTCATCACGAGATGTACACCGTGTCACCACGCACCCCAGACACATGCAGCAGAAAGAGCCATCACAATCATGACGTAATTCACTCTGCCCATGCATGGCACACACATGTAAACATTGCTTGTGGGATGATTACCTGGAAGCTTGAAGGAACGAGGAACAGGAGGTGGAAAAGGAAGGGATGTGCAGTCAAGTTCAGCACGCACCGAACTTGAGCCTCCACATCATGATGTTCATAGACCGGGAGGCAAGGGGCTGAGGAATGCCACTGTCACACGGTACTATGCAACATGACAGCCAGGAAACAAGGTTTATATGTGGAAAAGCCTAGACTGAACCCCAGCTCAACATCACTGTCCCAACCAATACAGCACAACTCCACTAGGCCTCGGCCTCCTCACCTCCAGGAGGAGTCAACATGCCAGTCTGGCAACCACGAGACATCAGTTAAAGGCAGCAAGACCAGCTCTGTGGCTCCCAGGGGACCATGGGAAAGTATAGGAATAATGCTTGACATCTGGCAGATTTTGAAATGTCAAATTATTATTGCTAAGTAAGAGCCAAGATTTAGGGTCATTGTATTAACTATCTGCATCCTCTAAATTTCAGTGTCCCTAGACAACGCCCAGTATGACTAGCTAGAATTTGGCTTTGGCTCTCCTGAAAATTAAAAATAGCATAAGAAAAACACTGATACTGTGAGAGGTATTTAACATAGGACAGGCTGCCGCCGCCGCTGCTGCTTAAACAACCCATTAATGCCTTTTGCCAATGGTTTGCCATGCTGTATTATCCTAACTCTCCCAACAAGGTCACTCTGAGGACGCAGGGGACACGGAAGGATGGTTTGGAATGGACTACCCATTCTCCACACAGGTTCAAGTTCATTCCCACAACCTTGACTTTCAGACTTTCTCTTTTAAATCCATAGCAACCTGAGTCTAGAAAAAAAGTACTTCCTTCCTTTTGCAAACCATCTCCAGGAAAGTCAGGGTCACAGAGGGCAAAGGCCCCCATAGCAGGAAGTGCTTACTGCTGACAGGCAGGTCTGCACCACAATGCTTGTATTAGTCTCCAGCGTGAAGATGCTAGTTGGTAAAAATAAATAAATAAAAAGCATTTCCAACAGCTCTACGACGACCTGCAGGCTTCCAGCCTGTGAGAACCACAGACAAAACCTGCAGGCTTCTTCATAGAAGACCCCCTGGATTACCAGAGGCCCAGAAACAACCACCACAAAGCATGTAGACCCAAACCAGTCATGAGAACAACTGCCTAGAAAGAGCTAGGCAGTAGGTTCTTTATTTGTAGATTCACTGACTCTGGAAACATCCAGTAACATTTTGTCACACCAGAATAAACCTTCCCCAAGGAGGGATCTTTCCTGAGCATGAATGTCAAACCAAGTACAAGCTGGAGCCCCAAGGACAAGGCCCTGTGGCGGTGAGCACTGCACCTCTGCAGAGTCCTGGGACTGCGCTCACTGCTCTGACGTCACACTTTACACATTGCCACGTGCAAAACAGCATGGTCTGAAGCACATATTCCTTATAAAGAATCAGAATTCCAGAGACGGAAGCTGAGTGAGAAAAGAAAACAAAAAACTAGAAGGCAGTAGCTGAGGTTCCTGCAGTTTGTCTGAATAAAGTCATCCACAGTGAGAAAACTCTGTGATGCTAAGGGCAGTGGGTCAACTGCTCTCTTTCAGGATGGCGGGTTAACAATGAAACCTTATCAGGAGCAGACGGGACACTGTGGTTTCGGACACACGTGCACAGAAAGACAGAAACGGCTTAGACAGCTAACTGGACTTTAGACAGACGCTCAGTGCACTTCGCAGCGAGTCTGATATACAACCCCACTCTAACTGGCTGAACAAATAGCAACTGAATGTGTCTTTGTCGCTTGCTGATCTGCATTTCTACATTGTGAGGCAACGATTTTTATTTTTCTGGTGCCATCAAGTGGCAACATTATGAAGTGTCCCTATCTTTTAGACAGAAAGATGTCACAATGCTGTGGCTCACCTATGCTAATTAAATACCCACAATGCTCCAGCAAGCGGTATATTACATCTGAAAAAAGGAGAAACATCCGAGCAGATAAATATTGTGCAACTCATCCCTCTGTGAGCCCCAATTCAAGATGGCAGTTAGGGAAAAGAACAGACCCTTTAGACAAAATACTGCACACATAAACTCCAACGAAACTATGTAAAGCCTTAAAAAAAAAAAAAAGGTCCAAAATCATCCTCTAATCAAAAAATGAAAACAAATTACTTCAGAGTTGGTTTCTCAATCTGAAATGTCAAAACTGACAGCTAAAATCAAATTGTAAGAGCTGAAGTTCCACAGGTAGTCGGCCACCGAAACCCGTCACAGTCAGACAAACGTGGCCAGAACATCAGCACAGCGGCCACTACCAGCTAAAAAGAAGCAGAGTCCACTCCTTTCGTTTCCACACACACAGATGTCTGGCAGCTTCATGAGCCCAACTGTACAGCCTGAACCTCCAGGTAAAGATGGCATTGGGACACAGGCGCCTGTCTCTACATTCCTGAGACTCCGCTAGCACAACTGCAGAAGAATGAACTCAGGCAAAGCCCTGCCGGAGAGCAGGCAGCTGAGGGGAACAGGAAGAGCAACCCCATCTTAGAAACTGGCAACACGTAGCTCATGACCCCCTATGAAAGAGGAGAATCAGTCAAAATGAAGTTAGCAAACACACACATACTCCACGGCCCGGTAAAAAGTCTCCAGATGAGGTTGGAGGGATTGGCTCAGCAGAGAACAGCACATGTTGCCCTTCCAGAGGAGTCAAGTTAAGGCGGCTCACAGACAACTGTAACTTCAGCTCCAGAGAATCACTTGCTTCTGTGGCCAAAACACATTCACGTGCACATGCCTGACTCCCCACACAACTACAAACAAAACTAAAAAGCGATCTTCTTCACTGTGCAGAGTCATAAGGGACAACTGGAGAGAAAAAAATAAAACTTAAAAAAAAAAACAATCTCCAGACGTACGTTAGCGTACTGAGGAATGAGGTAACCAGCAGGGTAGAAATGAGGGTTAAAGCAGAGAATCAGGCTGGAGAGATGGCTCAGTGGTTAAGAGCACCGACTGCTCTTCCAGAGGTCCTGATTCAGTTCCCAGCACCCACACAGCAGCTCACAACTGTCTGTAATTCCATTCCAGGGGACCTGATGTCCTCTTCCCAGGGCATCAAGCTCCCGTGTGGTACATACTGACAGGCAGACAGGCAAGCACTCATACACATAAAATAAAATCTCAATAAGGCTTTTAAGAAGAAATTCAGTCAAAATGCTTGCTAAGAAGCAGTGTGAAAACACATACACACACTCCAGAAGAGGGCAGAAGGTTCTAGATAACACGACCCAGGTGTGCTGAAGATAAGAAGCACAGATCAGCAGCAGGAATGGCTTTCTAGACACTGAAGAGAGTCGTGTCAGCCTCACTAACTACGGGGCACTTCATTCTGTGTCTGGGATGGAAAAAAAAAAGCACAAAAACAAAGGGCGGTTCTTTAAACAAAAACAAGTAAGCTCTACTTAGAGACTCTAAACTATGCTCAGCTCCATACATTCCTGTCACTGCACTAACAAGGTGAAGGTGACAGTCACCTCAGCTAACAAAGGGCGGGGGGGGGGGGGGGGCAGCAAACCAAAAGCCTCCCCTGCTCCACTGTTATGGTGCACTGAGAGTGAACTCCCGGACAGTCCCCAGGAAGGCTCTGTGAACATTGCAGCCCAGGCAGGAGGATGACTGCCACTCACACAGCACACGTGGGTGCCGCTCTTTGCGATCATCCATTTTCATAGACTGCTGTGTTGAGCACCTGCAGTGACGTCACTGATGGGGGTTTCTCGTTTCCAGCCCTGAACACGAGAGACACAGGGTGCTCGAGCACAGTACAGACATTTCTCACTTCCTCTGCACATAAGCTGTCCCAGGACCTGACTATGGGTAAACCATACCTTGGACACCTTCCAGGAGCAGGTCAACGCCCTTCCTGTAAAAGTCAGAAGCAGCTTCATAGTCGTCTTCCTCCTCCTTCTTCACGGCCAGCTTGATAAGCTCCCCTGCCTTCTCCAGATAATCTCTCCGGCCGAGCCTCGGCTTTAAGCTGCTGGGGAAGAGGCTGCGGCTTTCCCGGTCTTCTGCTTTGCTCGGTTCACTGTCAGAAGCAACAGCTCCTGCTGCCGAAGAATCCGCAGACAGACTCAGACCAAAAGCTTTACTGGGAGAGCCCTGACGGGAAGCCATTCCATCATCTACCTCTGCAAGAGAGTCCACATCAACAGTAAGGGACAGGAGGTCACTGTCACTGGAGAAGCCTGGAATGAGGAACACAGGAGTCAACATGAGACTAGCAGTAGCCACAGGGGCACAGATCACAGAGCCTGCCCATCCTCCCATAACCAGCTCAGCCGGGGCAGTGTGGCCTACTGGTGGCTGGCAGGTTCTAGCAGACTGTCTCAGCTTGGGTCATCTGATGCTACACCATAACTCAGCACCATCCATGTTCTCCTGGCCTCTGAAGGCACCACGCACACACGTGGTACACATTAATACATGCAGGCAAACACCCATACACATAAGATAAAATAAATCTCTTAAAACAAAACACTAAAATGATTACACACTGTTGTATCTTATGAAAAATAACTACATTTGTCAAAACAAAAGTACGTATTGGGTGAAGTGGCCATCTTTCCTATTTTTAAAGTCTCAGGGTCTGAGAAGAGAATATGAGGGCTTCCTGACCCTTGGCTGCTGTCGGTCATCACAAGGTTGTGGCTGGAGGAGGAGATAAAGGGAAAGTGTCTATTGCTTTCCCTTTTGTTATTACGTAGAGGGGCCTATGTGGAGGATGGAGGACACATCTGTGGAGTCAGGTCTTTCCTTCCACCACATCAGACCCAGGGACCGGACTCAAGTCACCGAGCTTGGCAGCATTGCGTTGTACCCATTTTCCTATATAACACTAAGCTCTGCAGTGCTGCTGCCTTCAGGATGGCTGCACTGTGCAATACATAGAATCTGAAAAGTGACATTTGTAGGGTTCACTACATTTAAATCCATTGGTCTGTCTTGAATAATCTATTATCTATGCTGTTTATAGCCTAACAAATCAATTATTTTAAAAATGTCAGTTCCCTGGGTATCACAGACTTTCCAGACATCAGCCTCTCATTTCGTTACTGGGGTATAAAAATCACTCTGGGAGACGGTCAGATTCAAAGTGGCAAAGTGACACAGAAGTCCTAACTCGTGGAGGAAAACTCTGTTTCATCGGCAACAAATACTATGGGCTGCTCTCATTGAAAAGTCAGCTCATTTCAAGAAAAAAACTGTACCAAAGGCACATGGGCAATGACATCTGCTTATCCGCTACCGGCTTAGGGAAAATGGCTCCCGAGCTCAGCCCCACCGCTCACGACTGCCTTCCCTGTCACAGGCCTGGTGACTTAGCAGAGTGCTGTGTGTGCTTCCCCACGTGCTAGACTGGGATGTGACAGTGGGCACACCTCTCACGGTTGTCTCCAGAGCACCCTAACCATGAGTATGTGTGACAGCGAGTCTTAGTCCTCTGTCACCATTTCCAACAGTTTGATCCTCATTGCTTTTGTGCGTGACATTCGGTGCAAAGGTCAGTGCAGTAAAAATGTCTCAGGTGACTGTATTATTAACAAGGTTTTAGCTTTACGGGTCCTTAGAGATCTCAGGAACACACACAGGGCTCAACCACCCATCGAGCTGCTGATTCTGAGACAAGGCTCATGAACACATGAACATGGAGCTGCTGATTCTGAGACAAGGCTCATGAACACATGGCCTGAGGCAGTTTCGGCACAGCCAGAGAGCTGCACTGCTGTCTGCTGGCTTTTATTTGGCAGGGCTTGGTTTGGTTTGGCTTCTTGATGATTCTGGGGACCAAACCTGTATAACAGGCCTCTGACCACTGAACTACATCTCCAGATCAGCACTACCACTGACCATGAGATGTCCAAATTCATAAAACGGCATTTTAAAAGGAAGCTGTCGCCACTGGAGGCAGTGCTAAGAGCGAGAGCTGCAGGTGGATCAGACTGCAAACACCTGTCTAGGAAGAGCCTCAAGTCCTGCAGCTCCACGATCTGCTGTAGTCGTGACTCTACGCTGGCCACCCTGGACAGAGGAGCGTAGAGAGAAGACTTAGGTTGTGGACACTGAAACTTCAATTGTGTGGAATGTCACATCAAAAACTACTATATTCTTTGTGATTTTTCAATCATTTAATAACACTTAAAAAAATTCTTAGTTCACAGGCCAAAGGAAAACAGCTGGGGGCCAGTTCATCGCCTATGATGGCCTCAATGGCTCACTTCCTACCCAACAAAGTAAAAGGAAGAAGAGGTGAGGAGAGGCTGAGCTCCACGTCAGATCAGCCTTACACACGGCCCTGGTGACGTGTCAATACAGCACTGTTTTCATTTGTTCTTGGTTTTTTCTTTCAAATTCTTAGGGTCCCAAAAAGGAACAGATTTCATTAAACCCACAGCTTCAAATGGATGTCACTGGACCGAAACATCAGGTCAGTTCTTGAACAGCATTTCATAGTCAAAATCTTCCTACAGCACCCAAAATTATTCACCCACTATTCTTAAAATTATATTAATTTTATGAGTAATTTTAAAATACTTCATGTGTATTAATGCAAACTTATTTCCTTAAATGTTGTCATTGTCTAACTACTGTATTGAAACTACTAGAAATTCAACTGAGGAAGAGTCTATGTATCCAGACAATGAAGGAGAGGACTGGGAGTTCCTGTGTGTTCTCCAGCGCCTCTCGACCTGAGCAGCGCCCCCTTATCCATCACAGCCTCCTCATGGAACCTCCACTTCCTCCACCTCACGGCTGTTTCATGCTGCACCTGATTTCCCTTTCCCAACAGGACCAGAAGGTAAGCAGGTGATTACGTATGCTCAGTTTCTTGGCTTTTGACAACAAAAATCTAAGAACATAGTTTCGCTTCCTCCTGCTTTTTACAACTTTATTCTCCAGCAAATATAATCCAAATAATGCATACATGTGCACACATATAGATGTACAGGAAGACAGACTGCGTAAATACACACATGTATATATGCACATGATGTGCAGCTGTATAGGACAGAGATGTAAATACACATGCATATGTGCACACATATAGATGTACAGACATGACATGTAAATACACATCTGTATATGTGTACACATACAGACATAGATATGCTGTATAAAACACAAGTGCACACATGTGCACACATACAGATATATAGACATGACATGTAAAAGTCAATACCTACTTTATTTACCTGAGTACATCTGCTGATATAGTCTTGCTCAGCAACTCAATATGGCCCTACAACTCAGTCTGTTTTAGATAAAACTACATCTGAGCATCACATGAAATGGAGACTACAGCCCAGAAAGGGAGTGAATAAGTGTGCCACAGGGAGTGACAAGCACATTACAGGCTGTGAGTCTTGCTGAGGAGGAGGAGCAGTGGGTGGGGCAGGCAGCGCGGGTACTTGCACAACACACAGAAGAGCTGCCAGAGTTAAACCAGCCTAAAGCCAACCCGCCCTCACAGGGACGCTCAGGACATCCCCAGAGGAGCACCCTTCCACGGGCCCCTACTCCTCTTTTGGAAGTGATACAAGGGGAAGTCAAAGGTTCCATGAAAGTCTCCTGCCTCCGGGTGTGGATCACAGAGATTCCAGTCTCGGTGCTATTAGAGGGCCCCAGGTGACTTGTTAAAAAAGCAGCTACAGACACGAGGGGTGTGCTTAGCATCCCAGTCCACCTGCCTGCCCTCACCTCTGGGCTTTGAACTGCTCAGAGTCAGGCAGTGTAGCGAAATCTGCCTAGGACACCATCTCTAAAAGACGGGCCTGGGGGAAAGGTTGAGCTGCCACACACAGGAGCTTTATACTACGAGCCATCAGAACCCTGCATTTGAAGACCATCTGCACAAAGAGAGCGGCCTCCTTTGACAACAGGTGGCCTCTCGTGGGTGACTATCTATAAAACACGTGGCCTCGTTACTATTAGCTCATCACCTCTACTCAACTCTGTGGTTCAAACATTGCCACAGTCAACCAAAGGAAGTCTCTTCTTGTCCCAGCAGCAATCACTCCTGCTACATGCATGAAAAAAAGCACCCAGCCCAGAACCTAGATTACCAGGAGGCAGAGGACACAGGAACCTGACAGTACCGGATCTGATTCCCTGAGAAGCAAGCCCTTCTTAGAGGAGAGCCTCGTGAGGCCCCACCCCTAGCTGGGGAGCTGATGGCTGCTAATGGCCGCAGGGAGAGCAGCCATTTTCTTCAGTAGCCATGGAAAGACAACCATGCTCCAGTTAACAGTCAACACCCACACTCATCAGCAACCCCAACTAAACCCAGGGGGTCACTCAAATTAAATAGGGAAAAGCAGGAGGGAGATTAGTTAGGGAGAAAAAGGGGTCCAGAAAGAGTGGGGAAGTGTGAGACAGTGTAGGGGTATATTATATGCATATATGAAATTGTTGATGAATACATTTTTTAAAAGAAAGAAAAGAAACTGGCCCTTCTAAATATGCCTATGAGAAAATCCCTAAATCCAGAGTCTTGTGCTAGTCACGATTCTGGTACTCAACAGCTAGAACCAGGGAGCAGCAAGTCCTTGACAGTCCCAAGGTCAATAGCAAGCCTGAGCTTTACCTTCCCAAAGACACTGCTGTGGATATCTTGGGAATAGAACAGGCCTCAAAAGCCGGTGCTGACCCCAGTACAGCCCAGCAGAAACACGGCTAAGCTCTGCCCAGCTCCTTTTGGCTCAAGGGCCTATTGTTCCACCACCCATCCTTCTGTGGATTCCAGGTTCCAACTCAGTCATCCTACACACGCATGTGTGTGAGTGTACATTTATGTTACATCCATCAGCTCCCTCCAAGGCCAGAATAGGGCGTGAAATCCCCTAGCGCCAACCGGGAACTGGACTCAGTGACAGCGCCAACCGGGAACTGGACTCAGTGGCGCCACCTCCCCAGACACGCCCTGAGCTTGCTCCACTGCGGACGGACCCGACGAATGTGCTCATCCCTTCACAGCAGGCCAGCGTCCTGGGAACTAGAAACGCCGGGCAGATACGGCCTGACTGCTGCCCTTCTGATGTCTAACTGAAAAGGAAAACATTTGTATAACATCTGTTGTCCCTTCTAATCCACAACCCAGGTGACCCACCCTGCCACAAAGTTCCATATACCCAGTGTTACCCTCCACAGCCCTGTAGGGCGCTCTAATCTTCAAGCAACATGCACACAATGACTCTCTCACTCACGTGTGTGTTTACCTTTGTTTATTTGTTGGGTCTTGGTTGGATTGGTTTCTTCAGAAAGGAACTCTGCTAACAACCTTAAACTCACTGTGTAGGTGAGTCTAACTCAATTCCTGATTCTCCTGCCTCCATCTCTGAAGTGCTGGGACCACAGGTGTGCACCACCAGCCCTCACTCGACTGTGCTTATTTTAAGGAAAAGTCCCTATTTGTTTTAAGATTTCCCGCTGAAGCAAATTTAATTAGCCGTGGGAAGTGAGCGAGGGTGAGTGAACAACACTTGAGAACAAAAGCGGAACTCCTTCAAGCTGAGGGTTCTCATTCCTCTAGAACACAGGATGGAGGAGAGGAAGCCCGGCCCTAAGATTTGAATTCCCATGGTGCCACCTTGTGGACATTTGTAGAATAAAAAAATCTATTTCAGTGCAAACTGCTTTTAGTTGGACAGACTTTAGGTCAATCCTAACAGACTTTTGTTATTAGCTAACGGGCCAACTTAAGGATATTCATATTTAAAGTGACTGCCTTGAAGCGCAGACATTAAATTCACTAAATAGAAATGAACACAAAAAGTTAAAAAACAAAGGGTATTTTAATGCTCTGTGTATTTTCATGTATGTGTATCATGCATGTTTGTGTGTGTAAGCATGTACACAGATGACACAGCATACAGGCTAGCTGGTTCAGCACACCCCAGGCGAGCTGTCCCACATCTCCTGCCTCCACCTCCCACCTCTCTGTAGTAGTGATGGGACTGCACACGCGTCCAGCAGCGCCTGAACTCAGATCCTCACACTCAGCAAGCAACCCACCACAGAGGCCTTAGCCAGCCTTATAAAAGAGACTTTTTAAATCCAACTTAAAAAAAACTATGCACCTTCCCAGTAATCCTCCAATGTTAAAAAACAAAAACAAAAAAACACTATCCAAAATGTAGCAGGTTAGCAGCAAGGCCACCTGCATCCCTCAAGCAGGCCAGCAGAGGAGAGAAGCGCTCCCTCCAAGAGGCTGGGCTACCATGCCCACCACCATCTCAGTAATTCTAATAAAGCACACAAGTTTCAAATAGAAAAGAGGTGTTCGTCAACAGTGAGCCCTCCTCTTATCATCAGGGATGGGGTCTAACTGCTCTGTGCAGGGGAGAGAGAAGAGCTAGTGTCATGTAGGCAGGAAAGTGGTGGGAGCACATGCTCTTATGGCTCAGGTCCTAGCTCACAACTGTCCAGGACTCCAGCTCCAGGGAACCTGACACCCTCCTCTGATTTCCGCAGGCATCAAACACAAACGTGGGTGCACAGACACATATGCACTTAAAACACTTACACACATGAAATAAGGAAAAAATCTTTTTTAAAAGTTAAGAAAATGTACATTTTGTATGAAACCAACTCATTTGATGTTCTTGTTTCACACCTGGGCCGCTGCCATCCAGTTCCGTTTTACGCAATCTGAAAGAGGACTCTTTCGTCCACTGTACTGCAGTAATCAAAAAACGAAGAGAAAGTCCAAATATTTGTGTTTCCATGCCCTTTTGAACTAAACTAGAACTCATCAATCATGCATTTAAAAGGCAAACAACAACTATCATAATAATCACTTAGCATGTCTGTCTGGGACATGAACAAGCGCTCCCTCCCAGAGGCTATTATGCTCACTCCTTGGTGGAACTGTGACCAAGTGGAACCAACAGAGCTAGGACCCAGTAGGAGATACCATGAGGACATCACCTTCAGAGGACATAAATGTAGTTCTCGTGGGCCCTGATGAACAAGACTGGCCCTCCTCTGTAGTAATAAGGGCGGCGGGGCGGCGTCCCCAGCACCCCGACTGCCTGGCTAGCTTATGCCTGAAATAACAACACACAAACTGTATTCATTTAATCACTGCTTGGCCCATTTCTATCTAGCCTCTTCTAGGCTAATTCTCACATATTAATTTAGCCCATTTCTAATCATCTGTGTAGCGCCCCTAGGTGCGCTTACTGGGAAGATTCTAGCCTACGTCCATCCTGGGTTGGAGCTTCATCACGTGCATCTGCCTGGGAGCTGGGAGCATGGCGTCCCTCTGAGGCGTCTGCTCCCGAGAGGAGAGCTGTGGAGTCTGAGCTCACTTCCTCTTCCTCCCAGTGTTCTGTTCTGTTTACTCCTCCCACCTATCTTCTAACCAATGAGGGCCAAGCAGTTTCTTTTTATTTAACCAATGACCTTCCTCCATCACTCCTCAGTCTGGATTCCTATCTTGGCAAGTGTTGGGTTTTGAGTGTGAAATGTCCCCACGGGCTCATGTGTCCGAATTAGTTCCCTGTCGGTGGTGTCAATTTTGAAAGTTGGGGGTGTAGCTGGGAGAAGCAGGCTGATGGAGGGCTCTGCAGGTGTCTTTCAGCAGAAATCATCAGCCAGGCTTCGACTCCTCTGGAGGGAGAGGATGCCACCATCTGCGCACCTTCAACACCCTTCAACATTTAAACACCACCCCCAAAAAATCGTTTCCAAACACAAGACTCCTCTGCTTCTGTCCTGGTCCATCACCAAAATCAGACAGGTCTCCAAACCACTCCCACCCAGGACAATGTCCATGTGAAATGGGCTCTGGGTAGCCTTTCCGCCTCCCCTGGTTCCCCACAGGCAATGAAGAATTACTATGGACACCACCAACTCTATACTCCCCTCACCCCTGTGACTCTCAAGTCAAAGCTAAAGCTAAAGAAGGAAAGCACCCATCGCCTTTGGGGCTTAATTCTTCCCGGGGTGACAAGCCTCATTTAAAGTTGGCCTTGCAATGGGCTAAGAGTCAGGTACAGCTGGGTAGGCTCCGGCAGGCACTCACACAGCAAGGCCCACTGTCTGTGCATGGAATGTCTTACTGAGGTCTGACTCCCTCGTTATGTCATCAGAGCAAAGCTGCCGGGCAAGTGTGAGACATCACCAAGCCAGCCCAGGACTGCTGTATGGATGTCGGCTAAAGGAAGGCCCTCCACCTCTCAGAGACAGCTGTTGTTCCAATGCAATGTGACCCACATCCTCTGCAACCGAAGCCTCTGAGTCAACACAAGAGTAAAGTGTCTTACCTTCCACACCACACTCAGGAAAGGTGTCAGGCAGGGAGTCTGGGTGCTCGTCAACAGGACCAATTAGTGCAGAGCCGTCATTAATCACCCCACCCTGGAAGGGCAGAGCAGTCATGCATCCTTGTCAACCAGAGCACAGAAAGATGGGCAATGAACAAAGAAGCACTCACAAGGCTGTGGTAGCTACCCACGGGTTTACCCTTTGCAGAGCATCAGGAGAGCAAACAGGTCTTGCTCCCCTGTAAAGATGCGGCCCAGCCACACTCGGGGAGAGCTAAGGACACAGGGGCAAACGACTTCCACAGGCTCTCTGCAAACCTAAGCTCCTCTAAAGATAATCTGTTCCTTTTTTAATTCATATTTTTTAATAATACTACCATGCTTAATGTAACTATTTTTAGACAGGGTCTCACTGTCTAGCCCTTACTGGCCTGAAACCCACTATGTAGGCCAGGTTGGCCTAGAATCCAGAAGCCTGCCTGTGCTTCTTGAATGCTGGAATCAATGATATGTACCTCCATACCCAACTATATTGTGAGAGCACATTGTTTAAAATCTGCCCCCGATTTTAAGAAAATGTACCAATACAAAAAAAAAAAAAATGAGAGAGAGAGAGAAAAAAAACCCACAAAACTCAGCAGCTGGTCAACTCACAGTGTTCTTAGGGCCTGATCATCTAACCAGTGTGGGGCTCATCAGAAAGTCACTGGATTTTATCAAATCACAAATGCTATATCCACAGCACCTCAGATGTCTGAGAAGATACTTGTATGGAAAGCTATCCGTGCACACCATAAAGAAATTAAGGTTATCTTTAATAAAGAGACTTACTTTATTTTATTTTATGGGTAGATTTGTGTGCCTGAATGCATGTATGTGCGCCCAGGTGTGCGGCGCCTACAGAGCCAGTAGGTGTAAGATACCCTGGAACTGGAGTTACAGGCAGCTGTGCACACCTCATGTGAGTGCTAAGAGCCAAACCCAGGTCCTCTGCCGGAACAGTGAGAGCTCCTGACTGCTGAACAAGGCGTGGCATTCCTGCGACCAAACCCAGCACAGGAGGATCACGGGAGCTACTGGGTTATGGTGCGGAACCCTGTTTCAGAATTAACTAAAACTGAATCTCCACGCGATCACTTCTTTAATCATGTACTAAGTTTACAAATTCAGGCCATGGAGCTATTGCTTCTCTGTTCACACTCAGATGGCAGTCACCACACTGGTACAGCAGGGACGCCATGATGGGACTTTATGGACTGAACATCTAATCACAGACAAGGAGGCAGATAATCCTTAAACAATCACATCACTGAAATACTAACTCCTTTGGTGCTTTAACGTCCGGCTTGCCGTCTTTTGTGCCAACACTCCAATCGATCCATCAAATGACAGGGGAATGCAGACCTTCTCTCCTCCCACCTAACAGAAGACTAGGGATGCTCTCTGGGTCACAGGGTGATGGAGGAAGCCCAGCCGAAGACAACAGAGGCTGCGCTGGAACCTCTGCTTCCCAGTAAAGAACAGAACTTCAGAGCGAGGGAGCTTTCCCCCTGAATCTCCACACACCAAGGGCAAAAGCGTGTCACAGCACACACTTCCCAGAAAAACTACAAACCTTGAAGAAGTCCTCGAGCTGCTTACTGTTGTACAAGGCGGGAGTGTTGGCGGAGAACTGGAGCAAGTCTTCGGCACACTGGCGTCTCTCCTCAATAACAGTCTTGTCAAATCGCCCTACAAGTCAATGAGAGTCAACACTTAGGACAGAACGATGGCTTGGTTTTGTGACCGCTTGGGCCCAGGGAGCGAAGCTACCACAGGCCAGGCTGCACATCTGCAGAGCTCAGCACGCAATCATCAATGCCACTCACGGCTTACAATGTTTTTGATGAAGGAGCCGCACTGTCAACTGATAAGTAGGCTGTATCCACACCCGGGTCCTGCCCACATAAGAAACTCACGATGTAAGAACATGGCAATCTGAAACTAAAGTTGAGAGAGGATTTTAAAGAATTCAAATGGCTTCCTCTAGTCATTTAATGCTGCAATCACTCATACAATTTTCCCTTTGACTCTTTTTTGTTTACACAGGAGGCTGAAGAGAGGGAATTACGAGAACATCTATATTAGCAGTGGGGTCAAAAACCTCAGCTTGAAGCAGAAAGCTTTAATGCTAAATTCTGTATGTGCTGGCTCATGAAGGCCTGCTCGTGAGAAAATAGGCGCCGAGAACAGGTGTGCTCCACTCCACAAGGAAGGCACAGTGGCTCAAACACAAGCTCTAACAACACGTACCATGTGAACGCGCATAGGAGCCTTTCCAGTGTGATAGCTCTGCAGGCTTTCCCACACGATCACCTGTTGACATGTCGCGTGCCCTGCACAGGCTGCCTTGCAATGCTTTAAAACTAACCAGCTCAAAAGGGCAGTGTCCTCGCAGCCTGAAACATTCTAAGTGGTTTTGCAAAACACTAACAAAATCCTGAGACAAAAGGCGCTCCTAGGTCCCAGGGCACTAAAATCCCCTCACTCGAGTCTCCTGCCTGTGCAAACTATCTATGTAATTTTTAAAAGTTATTGTACTGGGTGGAGGAGGAGCTAGGCCTGGCTCAAATACAAGCTCCTGCACTCCCCGCTTTAAGGTGTCCTGTGGAAAAAGTGACTCACAGACCGTTAAATCTCCCGTGGCCACAGCAAGCCTGCGACAACACTACACAGATCATCATGGGGTCAAATCTTCACAAAGTTTCAGTGACTAGCACACAAAGATGCTAGCAAATCTGTGTGAGCTGTTGCTGATTAGCAAAGACAGAAAAACCCTCTGTAAAATCTGTCTTAAGGTGGAACATTCTTATAGAAGACCCTAACAGGGTACATTGAAAGACAGACAGACCAAGCCATAACTCACAGACTGTAGATTCAACAATGCTATAGAACCTTCAAGAATGTCCTTTCCCTGCCCTCCAGAGCCTTAGACCTAGTAAGGCCAGTGGCAGTCAGCTGCAGGGTCCTACCATCTGGAATTCTGGAATACTACAGAACCAGTCAACAGTCACTACCCAAATAAAAAGTTTCCCAGGCTCTTACTGGCCTAGAACTCATTACAAAGACCAGGCTGGCTCTGCCCTAAAGAAGATCTGCCTGCCTCTGCCTCCAGAATGCTGAGACTAAAGGCCACTATGTCCAGCCTCTCACTCTCCCTTTTCAAAATGTCCCTGACTTCCCCTGACGTGTGTCAGCCAAGACTGCATTGTTCCCTGTCGGCCTGGACTTGGGTCTGACCAACAGAACAGCAACATAAGATGCACGATTGCTTGCCTGAAATCCACTGAATGGCAGCTGCAAACACCCTCTCCCTGCTTCTCGCCCAGGTCCCTTCCTGCTGCCAAGAAAGACGGTGATGTGGAAGGCACAGGAGACAAAGCTGCAACTTCTGGGCACTGTGGCACTTCCATCCCAGACTGCAACCAGACTTCCAAACGTGTTTTAAAAACAAACAAAAACAAAAACAAAAAACCTGGCCTTTTCTACCTTGTACGGAACTGTGCCACATGTAATCGTACCTAGGATGACCCACGGCACTAAATCTGTCACTTGTGCTTGGTTCATATGCAACAAATAAACCAACTTCCCAAAGACAAGAACACTTCCCTATCCTACTGGCCTCCCCATCCATCGTATCATCCAGAAATAAAACGTCAGACATCCCAATAAGTACAAACATCCAAGATAAAATAATAAATAAAGGATGGAGGGGGGAGGACCTTGGACTTTCCACAGGGCAGGGAACCCTGACTGCTCTTCGGACTGGAGAGGGAGGGGGAGAGGAGTGGGGGGAGGAGGAGAAGAGTGGGAGGAGGGGGAGGGAAATGGGAGGCTGGGAGGAGGCGGGAATTTTTTTTCTTTCAATAAAAAAAATAATAAAGTATTCAATATTGAGAAAAATTCCATAGTCAAACAGGTGAAATATCCATGATTCCTTCTAAGTAAGTATGGACCTATACTTGCAATTACAAGCCAAAATGTCTCTCTTAAAGAATACTGATTTGGCAGAGAATGGCTGAGTGGGTAAAGCGTTTGCCGTGTGTCTTAACTAGACTCATATTGCTGTGATCAGTGCCATGACCAAGTAACTGGAGGAGGGAAGGTTTATTTGGCTTACAATTCCACATCACAGTCCTTCCTCAAAACAAGTCAAGGCAGGAGCCTGGAGGCAGGAGCCTGGAGGCAGGAGCGGATGCAGGGACCATGGAGGATGCTTTCTGGCTTGTTCCTCACACTTTGCTCAGCCTGCTTTCTCATACAGCTCAGGACCATCTACCCAGGGGTGGCACCACCCTCCAGAGGCTGGGCCCACCATAATCAACCACAGGCATTTTCTCAATGAAGGTTCCCACTTCCCAGATGGCTCTAACTTGTGTCAGGTTAACCAGGACACTGTGCAAGCATGAGGACTTGGTTCTAATCCCCATTGACCACAGCAAAGCCGAGCACAGCAGCATGAGGTTCGAATCCCATTCTGGGTAAGGGCGCAGGGCTCCCTGCATGCCTGCTGGACAGCCAGTCTAGATGAATCAGCAAGCTCCAGGTTCAGTGAGAAACCCATTTCCAAAAGTAAGGTGGACTGTGATTGAAAAAGACATCAGCTGGGTGGTGATGGTACATACCCTTAATCCCAGCACTCGAGAGGCAGAGGCAGGAAGATCTCTGTAAGTTCAAGACCAACCTGGTCTACAGAGCTAGTTCCAGGACAGCTAGGGCTATTACATAGAGAAACCCTGTCTCAAAAAAACAAACAAATATAGATAGATAGATAGATAGATAGATAGATAGATAGATAGATAGATAGAGATCTGACATGGACTTCAGCCTTCACACACATACATGCATGCATACACATGAACACAGACACACAAACACAGTTAGGAGTGAATAATATTACTGCAAGCATCTATGGTTTTGGAATAGAAGCAGAAATAGTGCTGGGTTTTTTTTTTATGTTTTAACCACACTAACACTGCACACCATCTTCAAATACATGAAGCACATGCTGAGAAGTCAACATAGGACTTATTAGTAAGTAAATGATGCCTTAAAGATCTCATCTTTCAAATACATATAAGGATGGGAAGAGTGGTTAGAGAGACAGCTCCCTGGTTAGGAACACTTGTTGCTCTTGCAGAGGACCCAGGTTTGATTCCCAACCACTTGCCACCGTCCATAACTACAATTCCAGGCCACTGCAGTCCCTTCTTCTGCCCTCCAGGATACCAGACACACATGTGATGTACACAGACTCACATCTCACACTCATACATATAAAATAATTTTTTAAAAGACGAGGGGTGTCTCTAATGCTAATGACCAGCTCACCCCATCGAGCCAGAGGAAAGTGCTGAAACAGCAGATAAATCTGCCCCAAGTTCGCCTTTGCTTTACTTCTGCTGACCTAATGCATTTCTAGCCCACTAGAACTGGATAAGAGGAGATGAAGTAAATGTTTTCAGAATACCACAAAAAATAAAAGCATATGTAAAAAAAGATTTGATTACATTGAGCCATCTCATCTGAGTCCATGAAAGTACATGCTCACTTCTTTGTTTCCAAAAGAGCTTGGAATAATTTTTTTAATTTATTTATTTATTAAAGATTTCTGTCTCTTCCCCGCCACCGCCTCCCATTTCCCTCCCCCTCCCCCAGTCAAGTTCCCCTCCCTCGTCAGCCCAAAGAGCAATCAGGGTTCCCTGACCTGTGGGAAGTCCAAGGACCACCCACCTCCATCCAGGTCTAGTAAGGTGAGCATCCAAACTGTCCCACAAAGCCAGTACGTGCAGTAGGATCAAAAACCCATTGCCATTGTTCTTGAGTTCTCAGTAGTCCTCATTGTCCGCTATGTTCAGCTAGTCCGGTTTTATCCCAGGCTTTTTCAGACCCATTCCAGCTGGCCTTGGTGAGTCCCCGATAGAACATCCCCATTGTCTCAGTGTGTGGGTGCACCCCTCGAGGTCCTGAGTTCCTTGCTCGTGCTCTCTCTCCTTCTGCTCCTGATTTGGACCTTGAGATTCCTGTCTGGTGCTCCAATGTGGGTCTCTGTCTCCTTTCATCGCCTGATGAAGGTTAATATTCAGGAGGATGCCTATATGTTTTTCTTTGGGTTCTCCTTATTTAGCTTCTCTAGGATCACTAATTATAGGCTCCATGTCCTTTGTTTATGGCTAGAAACCAAATATGAGTGAGTACATCCCATTTTCCTCTTTTTGGGTCTGGATTACCTCACTCAGGATAGTGTTTTCTATTTCCATCCATTTGCATGCAAAATTCAAGAAGTCCTTGTTTTTTACTGCTGAGTAGTACTCTAATATGTATATATTCCATACTTTCTTCATCCATTCTTCCATTGAAGGGCATCTAGGTTGTTTCCAGGTTCTGGCTATTACAAACAATGCTGCTATGAACATAGTAGAGCATATACTTTTGTTGTATGATAGGGCTTCTCTTGGGTATATTCCCAAGAGTGGTATTGCTGGGTCCAGGGGTAGGTTGATCCCGAGTTTCCTGAGAAACTGCCACACTGCTTTCCAAAGTGGTTGCACAAGTTTGCATTCCCACCAGCAATGGATGAGTGTACCCCTTTCTCCACAACCTCTCCAGCAAAGGCTATTATTGGTGGTTTTGATTTTAGCCATTTTGACAGGTGTACGTTGTCTTGATTTGCATTTCCCTGATCGCTAAGGAAGTTGAGCATGACCTGTCTTTTGGCCTTTGAACTTCTGTTGAGAATTCTCTGTTCAGCTCAGGTATTTTTTTTTAATTGTACTGTGGGCTGGGGAGATTTCTCAGTGAATAAAGTGCTTCTTGCACAAACATAAAGACCTAAACTCAAACCTCCAGCCCCATATAAAGAACAAGGCAAGGCAGCGCCCTTCTGCAGTCAGCAGAGGCGGAGACAGGAGGGTCCCTGGAGACTCACTGACAGTCGTCTAGCCAATCCGTGAGCTCCAGTAAATCAAGAGAAGAAGGGAGAGAGAGAAGATACCTGCGGTCCACCTCTGGCTCAACACACACTTTCCGGCACACAAACCCGTGCATACATGAAAACATCACACATATAACAAAATATGCAGAATGGACACAAAGATACAAAAGAATATTATTATAATACCTACTGACCCTAGCAGATATAGCAAAATGTCTCCCTTCCTTTGTGATAGAGTCCACTACGCAGCCCTGGCTGGCCTGGAACTTGCTATGTAGCCCAGGCTGGCCTAAAACTCACAGAGATCCCCTACCTTTGCCTCCCAAGTGCTGGGGTTACAGGTGTGTGCCACCACACTCAGCTTTTTACGTAGCACCACTCAAGTGTGACCCTGGGGGCAGAGATGCTTACAACCCTGCACATGGGTAGCCCCTAGAGTACTCTAGTTTCCCTGGAAATGCAGCCGCATGAAGAAGCAATGTAGTTGCTTCTCTACAGCCGTTCTACTAAAGTGCTGATGTTAGCTGCCCGTGAGCAGGACAGAAAGACTGCCAGCAAAGACATAAAATAGAAGCCAGTTTTTCCTAGGAATGTTCATCAGTCACAATACCACAAACCACATACACTTTGTACATTCAAAGTAAGTTACTCTCCACCAAAAAACCATCCAGTAACACGTTCCTTACTAACCACCAAGCCGGGCAGCCTAGGAAAGGAGCCACTGTCTATCACTTACAAGTATCCTTTGGGATTTTGTTTTTCCAATTTTTTTTAAACGGGATCTACTTATAGCCTAGACCAGAGTAGAACTCACGGCAATCCTCCTGCCTCACCCTCCTGAGTGCTGAAATTATAGGTGTGTGCAAACAAACCCATTTTATTTTTTTTTACTATAACTTAGAACAACTCAAAGAGCCATTTACAATTGTTTATTTATTTTTTACTTTTATTTACTTTAGGTGTATACACACACACCAGAAGAGGCACCAGATCTCATGGGGCTACAGTTACAGATGGCTGTCAGCTGCTATGTTAGTACTGGGAATTGAACTCTGGACCTCAGGAGAAGCAACAGCCTTAACTCAGCTCTTAACTACTGAGCCATCTCTCCAGACCCTACAAGTTTTGAAAATATAATGCTGAACCAGGCACAGAAGCCCACTCCTTACTCAGTGGAGTAAGTACTCAGGGGCTGGGAAAAAAAGCTGCCAAAAGGGTGAAGTCAGTCTGGGCTCTGGGCTACAAAGTGAGTTCTATGCTAGACTAAGCCAGAGAGAGAGAATCAGAATTAATTAACCACAAGAACAATGGCACTGGGTTTTGATCCTACTGCACGTACTGGCTTTGTGGACATGGTGGACAATGAGTACTACTGAGAACTCAAGAACCACGGCAATGGGTTTTTGATCCCACTGCACGTACTGGCTTTGTGAACATGGCGGACAATGAGGACTACTGAGAACTCAAGAACAATGGCACTGGGTTTTGATCCCACTGCACGTACTGGCTTTGGGGGAGCCTAGGCAGTTTGTATGCTCACCTTACTAGACCTGGATGGAGGTGGGTGGTCCTTGGACTTCCCACAGGTCAGGGAACCCTGATTGCTCTTTGGGCTGACGAGGGAGGGGGACTTGATCGGGGGAGGGGGAGGGAAATGGGAGGCGGTGGCGGGAGGAGGCAGAAATCTTTAATAAATAAATAAATTTTAAAAAAACAAAAAAACAAAACAAAATACAAAAGGCCAATACCAGTGGTCCACGTGAGTCCTGGCAACCTGAAACTGACCCTCATCCAGTGTGAACCAGCAAAAGCTTGATGCTAATGCCTGGTGGCAAAACTTCCTTCTCAGTTCAGAGG
The DNA here is from genome assembly GCF_018167655.1 of Microtus oregoni. NCBI lineage: Eukaryota > Metazoa > Chordata > Mammalia > Rodentia > Cricetidae > Microtus > Microtus oregoni. The sequence continues at coordinate 14,755,819 of NW_024543221.1, forward strand.
GAGAGCAAGCATGGCAGAAGAGTGCAGAGTTAACACCTGGGTCCCTGCCTCCCAGCACCTGGGCAGAGCATGCTGACTGCGCCTGGCACTGGGACTGGGCTGGCTAAGTCTGGGCTTCTATCAAGAACTTTGAGAAAAGCCCAAGAAAGGAAAGTTTGTCCTGAATAGCACGCCGCAAGGAATGGGAGGGTCTCATATTCTACAGAATCTTCCTAACTCTGAGTCTGTCGTTCTCAATAAATCTTCCAGTGAAACAGGAAGCATGTGGCCAAGCTCAGGCTGTGACCTGCAAGGAGGCGGGTGGCACTCAGGGTCACCAGGATCATTTTTCCTTTTTCTTTGGTTTCGTGGTGCTCGAGTTGGAACCCAGGGCCTCCCACACAGTAGGCAAGTGCTACCCTGAGCTACATACCAGTCTAGGTTTGTCATTTTTGTGGCTTGAACAATAAACATGTTTTAGGCTGTGTCCCAGGACTCAGAAGGCTGAGGCAGGAGGAATGTGAGTTCAAGGCTAGCCTGGGCCACACAGTGAGCTCCAGGATAGCCTAGCCTACAGCATAAGCTCTTGTTTCAAAAATAAATAAGTAAATACATACTAAAATCATATGACAGGGAAGAGGTATAGCTCAGGCAAAGCTACTGAGTCATAACTATGGGTGAAAAAGGACACATGAAGGACAGAGGAGGAAGCATGCAACAGGGGTGGCCCACTTCACACAGGGGTGGCCCACTTCACAACACTGCACCAAAGTCCCTTTCATGGTATGCTATTGCACTGTGGCCATCAGGGAAACACAGGAAGTTCCGTTAAAATATGACAATATAGCCGGGCAGTGGTGGCACGCGCCTTTAATCCCAGGACTCGGGAGGCAGAGACAGGTGGAGCCCTGTGAGTTCGAGGTCAGCCTGGTCTACAGATTGAGTTCCAGGACAGGCTCCACAGCTACAGAGAAAACCTGGTCTATAGACTGAGTTCCAGGACAGGCTCCACAGCTACAGAGAAAACCTGTCTAAACCTGGTCTATAGATTGAGTTCCAGGACAGGCTCCACAGCTACAGAGAAACCCTGTCTAAACCTGGTCTATAGATTGAGTTCCAGGACAGGCTCCACAGCTACAGAGAAACCCTCTCTAAACCTGGTCTATGGATTGAGTTCCAGGACAGGCTCCAAAGCTACAGAGAAACCCTGTCTAAAAACACCAAAACAAAAATTACAAAAAAGACACTATTTGTAAGTTATTATAAAGTAACGGTGGGGAGGAAGCTGTGCACAGAAACACAGGAAGGGCTAAGAATGAGCAGCCCTGGAAATGGCACACAAGTGCCCACTGCCCCATCTTGTAGGTTCCCTTCTCTAAAGCTGAAATTTCTGTAAATTAAAAAAAAAAATGGAAAAAAAGATAAAAGGAGCATTACTTGATATCACTGAACATAATGTGCATTTGAAAATATTAGTAAAATATTATTTACAAAAAGTTTCAGTTAAATAGAAAGTGCTGATTGGTTGTCCTTGAAACCAGGAAGAGCGAGAGCAGCTCATCCCACAGGAAACAGACTGGAAGTCTAAAAGTCTCCACCGAAACGGAGTGCAGTGTCAGAGGAGACAGAGGAGGGGAGGGCAGGGAACCCAGCAACAGGTTACAGCTAATGTCAGGACACGCTGAACACACTACAGAAGCCCAGTGAGAAGCTCCACTGGGCAGTAATTCTCTGAGACCACTCTGCAAAGCCAGACAGGGTTGTAAACGCCTATAATCCTAGCACTGGGGAGGTGGAGGCAGAAGATCAAGTATTCAAGGACATCCTCAGCTACACAGCAAATTTAAACCCATCCTGAACTGCCTGGGCTCCTGCAACTGCATGGGTAATAGGTACCGGGCAGTAATGTGACTGATGCTATCTGACCACCCTGGAGCATTCTCTTCTCTGTGGTCCTGGCACAGAAGATGCATCACTGACATTCTGCAGATTTAGTGCTAGTCCTTCCTGCTGAGTCTACCTACTCAAAAAGACAGAGAGCTAGCCAACAGTCCTCGCCACACTGCCACAGCTGTGGCCTGCAGGGCTCACTAGAGTTAGCAAGTATTACAAATGAGCTGCACCGTTTACTAAGAGAGACAAATTACTCATTTATTAAGATTAATAAGGAGGTGTGGAGATAGACAAAGACAATCCATTAAAAACAGGCACTAAACTGAGAGCATCCGCTGAGAAGCCACGCTGACACAGTGACAAGTTCATGACTTAAAAAGTCAAACTGTGCAGGGAAGAGACAGAAAGTTTTAATAAATAAATAAATTTTAAAAAAAAGAAAAAAAGTCAAACTGTGTCTTCAACATCAAAGTCTAGGGAGCAGGAGTGCTGGCTCAGTGGTAAAGAGCACATACAGTCCTTGCAGAGGAACAGAGTTCCATTTCCAACACCCACATTGGGTGCCTCACAACTTCCTGTAACTTGAGCTCCAGGGACCTTAGGCACAGCACTCACGTGGACAGAGCCAGACAGAGACACATGCACATACACATAACTTAAAATAAGTCTGAAAGTGCTTTAAAAATTCACAGAATGGAAAATACAAGGTGAGGATACTAACAGCCCTCCTGACTCTCAGAAGCTGTCAACGTAGGCAGGCACTCTTCACACGAGGCGGGAGGGTCTACTCACCAAACACAGAGTTGTTCAATATTTGCTTTAACCCAAAAATGCAGCTCAGGCAGGCCTAATGGAGGAAGGTCATTGGTTAAATAAAAAGAAACTGCTTGGCCCTCATTGGTTAAAAGATAGGTGGGAGGAGTAAACAGAACAGAACGCTGGGAGGAAGAGGAAGTGAGCTTAGACTCGACAGCTCTCCTCTCGGGAGCAGACGCCTCAGAGGGCCGCCATGCTCCCAGCTCCCAGGCAGACGCATGTGATGAACCTCCTACCCAGGATGGACATGGGCTAGAATCCTCCCGGTAAACGCACCTAGGGGCGCTACCCAGATGATTAGAAATGGGCTAAATTAACATGTGAGAATTAGCCTAGAAGAGGCTAGATAGAAATGGGCCAAGCAGTGATTAAAAGAATACAGTGTCCGTGTAATTATTTCGGGCGTGAGCTAGCCAGGCAGTCGGGGTGCTGGGGACGCAGCCCCGCCACCCTTATTACTACAAATGGCGCCTGACATGATGGACTAAACCCACTTAAAAAACCTGAGAAGGCTTAAAAATAAGGGAGAGAGAGTTTAACACAGATTTTTGCTGTTTGTTGGTGGCGTGCTGTAGAGAGATTTCCTGATTCGGCAACAGCAGCAGAAAAAACGCTGTGTCATTTTAAAGCACAGCTTCTTGGGGCTGTACTGCCAGCGTGAACTCTGGCTTTAAAGCATTTATGGCACTCTGCGTGCTAGAGGCAAGCAAGCGCTCTCATCTGAGAGAGGCTTCCTGACTCAGCTTTAGCTGCAAAACCCTGCACCTCATTAAGAGGTCCTGCCACGAAACACTTAAATGGTGTTGACGAAAAGCTGAACATATGCTTTTCAGTTTTCAGCCATAGCAGGAAAAAAGCTGCGCCGTTTAAAAAATGCCAGCTTTCTGGCTGTCCTGCCAGGGCAAACTCTGACTCTTTTACGCAGCAGGTGGTTCGTGCGGTTTGCAAGCACAGGCTGCTGAAGCTCGCTTACTGGCAGGGACCTTGAAATGCCATAGAGTTGTGGAAGTAAACATGGCTACAGCCAGTACCTCAGCCATGAGGCTGGAAAGCTAAGGAATGGGCTGGATCCAGCCATCAAAGCCACAGCTTTAGTCCTACTGAGATTGCTTGGTAAATTAAAGACTCATGTGGTCAGAAAAAGAGAGATATACAGTAAAGAGAGATTCAAAGACAGAAAATTTCTGAATGGTTTAAAGTGTGTTAAAAATATAAGCAGACTAAAAGTTGAAGTTCTTAAAGTAAAAAAAAAAAAGGAAGAGAGTTATTGTGTGTGGTAGTACACACCTTTAATCCCAACACTTGGAAGGCAGAGGGAGATTGACCTCTGTGACTTCAAGGTGTGGTAGCACACGCCTTTAATCCCAGTGCCTAGAAGGCAGAGACAAACAGATCTCTGTGAGTTCAAGGTGTATTAGTGTACGCCTTTAATCCCGAATGCCTGGGAGGCAGAGATGGGCAGATCTCTGAGAGTTCAAGGACAGCCTGGTCCACAGAGTTATTCCAGGTCAAAGATATACAGAGAATATAAAATAGAAGTAAAAAGAAACGAAATAGAGGTTAAAACAAAGCTGTACAAAGATGGAAAATACACAGAGAATTTTGATACTGTATGCTATTATGCTCTCTTTGAATTGTTTGAATGCTGAGGAAGGAGCAACAGATGCCAAAAGATATTTGTTTATAAATGCTGCTGAACTAATCCAACATAGATATTTTGAAAATGCCTTGACTTTGAAATTTGGATCTAAGGACATGGTGCTTTGGAAAGGAGTTTCTTATTTTGTTTTCACAGAGGATGAGACCCTGTTCATTTCTTCTATTCCGATTTGGTATGATGGGCCACGCCCTCCTGAAGGGTTGGTGTGAACATCTTCAGAAAATTGCTTCGCTCAACTACCAACTGAGATGAAACTAGCACACAGGTTATACCATGAAAGACCTAATTAACGACACCCCCATTCAGCAGGAAGCAGTTTGGAGAGAAATAACTGCGCCCATATTCCCAAAAAGTGTTTATAAATGTTCTTTTACATTTAAAGGGGGATATGATATAGGTATGAATAATTTGCATTATTATAGATTTTGCTTTATTGATAGAGATTTACGGTCAATTTTGTTATATGTATATGTATTTCTGATCTTTATTAAGGTATTGTGATTGTGTAGTTCATTATTAAAATGTAATGTATAATTAGGAAATATAGGTTGTTGATGGATAATCATAAATAATAGTCAAGTTTGTAGTCATTTTAGTTAATATTTTCTAGATGTGCGTAGATATATTTTAGATAGGCATTCTTCATATTTTTAAAAGATTATAGAATATGGCATTTAAATGTTTTAATAACTTAGGACTTTTCATGACAATGAGACACTCTGCTCCTGGCAGCACCAATCTACTTCAAGAGGAAGATGGGCATCGAAGAGGCACCTTATGGAGTTTGATAGCCATTTGGGCAAGAAACTTCTCTTGCCTGGACTATTGCATAAACTGGACACAGAGAACCCACAGAGAGAGGACTACTGAACTTGCCTAAGGTGAGATGATCTTTCGGGGTTCCTGATTCATGAAAGAGTCTGCGAGACATTCTGCAGGACACAAAAGATAGTGACTGAACTGACTTTGAATTTTCCTGCTTTATGGAAATGTCTGCTGGATAGCATGGGCCTGAAGGCTGAAGATGGATGCCCCAACGGTACAGAGGAACTTTAGGTGACTGTCCAGGCAGCGAGATGTCTCTGTCATTTCTAGAGTTTTAAAAGTTGCTTTTTTCTTGTTTGCTTAGGTAGTATTGTATCTTTCTGGAGTCTTTGATGGAGTTAAGAATAGTTAGTTATAGTTATAGTTTTCCTTAGTTATGATAAAGATTATTGTAACTTTTACTTGATAACTGTTTCGTTATATGTAATTTTGCTATGTTAAAGTTAAAGCCTTTTTTTTTTTAACCGAAAAAGGGGAAAACATTTGTAGTAATAAGGGCGGCGGGGCTGCGTCCCCAGCACCCCGGCAGCCTGGCTAGCTCACGCCCGAAATAATTACACGGACACTGTATTCTTTTAATCACTGCTTGGCCCATTTCTATCTAGCCTCTTCTAGGCTAATTCTCACATGTTAATTTAGCCCATTTCTAATCATCTGGGTAGCGCCCCTAGGTGCGCTTCCCGGGAAGATTCTAGCCTATGTCCATCCTGGGTCGGAGGTTCATCACATGCGTCTGCCTGGGAGCTGGGAGCATGGTGTCACTCTGAGGCGTCTGCTCCCGAGAGGAGAGCTGTGGAGTCTGAGCTCACTTCCTCTTCCTCCCAGCATTCTGTTCTGTTTACTCCTCCCACCTATCTTCTAACCAATGAGGGCCAAGCAGTTTCTTTTTATTTAACCAATGACCTTCCTCCATCACAGGCCATGGTGCTGCACACCTTTAATCCCAGCACTCGGAAGGCAGAAGCAGAAAGATCTGTCAGTCTGAGACCACCCTAATCAACATAGCAAGTTTCAAGCCAGCAAGAGCCACACGATGACACCTTGCCTCAAAATCAATTAACTTTAGATGAGAGAAAAGTGAATACATAATCTATGTATACGCACATACATGCATATCTCACGCACCCTTCTAATTCCAGCGCATTTCCTACAGCTTCAGACTGGGCACACCCACGACATTTGTGGTGGTGTGAATGAGAATGGCCCCCATAGGCTCATGGATTTGAAGGCTTGGTCTCCAGGGAGTGGCACTATTTGAAAGGATTAGGAGGTGTGGCCTTTAAATTAAAGGAAGTGTGTCACTGGGGGTAAGCTTTGAGGTTTCAAAAGCTCATGCCACACCCAGGGTCACTCTTTCTGCTACCTGTGATCTGCTTCTCCTGCACCATGTCTGCCTGTGATCTGCAGTGCTTCCCACCAAGATGATAATGGACTAAATCTCTGAAAATGGAAGTCAGTCCAATTAAATGCTTTTATTTTTTTTTATAAGAATTGCTGTGGTCAATGGTGTCTCTTCACATCCACAGAACACTGACTAAGACAATACACACTCATTCTCCAAGTGTGGTCCAAGGCATCCTGAGGGCCAGTCAACATGGTTAATCACTTCTATGATGACACCACAGCATTAGCGGCATCTTTCTGTGCTGACAGCTGCACTAATGGTCTACACACAATGGTAGCAAAACCACGGCCCCCTCAGCAGGACACCACAACAGCACCACACAAACTAATAATTATTTCTCTGCTTTCTGCCAATTTCTCATAAAAACTGTCATGGCAGTTTCACTGAGGAAATAACATCAACGAAACAGTAACAATTATTAAACTTATTGAATCCTGACCTTAGGGAACTCTTATGAAAATTCTGTGAAACAAACTGTGAGAAGAGACAGAGAGAGTCCAACACCTCCAGGAAGACCACCAACGGCATTGCCGTTGGTGAGAAAATTTTAGCCAAGAGACAGCTTGTGCTTGCCAGCTTCCCAGGACTTAAAAATCTCCTTTTTAGAGATCTCTGGCCATATAAACATTTGCTGCCATCATCTAACTAAACCAGGAACTATCTTTAAGATCTGCAAAACATGGGCATGACAATATCACTTTTCTTAAGATTTGTTTTTCCTTGCAAGTGTTTGCATGTAAGTCTGAGCACCTCATGAGTGCCCAGTGGCCTCGGAGGTCAGGAAGGGGAGCAGAACTAGATAGCAGTGAGCTGCCTTGTGGGTGCTGGGAACCAAACCAGGATTCTATGAAAGAGCAGCCTGTATTCTTGACTGCTGCACCATCTCCCCAGGCCTAGCAAAGTGCTTTTAAATGGCAAAGGGCATTGCAAAGTCAAAGACAACCGAGAACTGTAACTGAGCACTCTAAACTTCAAATTCTATGGTGCAGTTAGCCTGCAAGGGTTAATCACTAGCAGAGTTCTGGTCTACCAAAGAGCGTGTCCACTCTCTTCAATAGCACTCCCCTTCAAAAGCGCATCTGTGACTGGGTTTCCTCAAGGACCTTGAGCACAGACAGCACGTCTAGTCACAGAACTTCAGTCTGGCTCAAATCCAGCTGTCTTCTTTTTCCTTTTATTCCCTTTTCTTCTCTTTCTTTTTTTATTGCTACTGTGGTAAATAGTAATAGCTATAATCAACATCAACAACAGTCATTTCTGGCCTTCAATAATCTTTAAGAAGACAAAGAGAATTTCTGGAGCCCCTTTGTGTGCACTTCCCATGCAGACGGGGAAATGAGTTAACATGAAAATTCACTGAAGAGATGGCTAGGAAAAAGCATGCTTCCACTCTGGCAAGCACAGCAGTTTACCCCTCCTATGGCTATCCAGTTCCTCCACCGGCAAACCCCAATCCCATTCTCGGGGACATCACCGTTTACAAAGAGCAGAGGGTGGGGGGCGGCTCTGGTTCTAGAATAAGTTCTGGGGTGGCTGTAGAGGAGGACAGTTAAGGGTCCTCCCTCTGCTGACTTCACTCTTGCTTTGTTTTTTCTTTGTTTCTGAGACAAGCCTTGACTTGTAGCTCAGGGTGACTTTACACCCATGATCCTCCTGCCTCGGCATCCTGGGTACTGGGTTATAGATGTGCACCACCATATGCAGCCTGGTAGCTTCATAAACTTATTTGCACCTTCAGCTACACTCAGGAGTGGGCCAGAGGTGTATTGTCTTGCGTTTCCCATGCAGGACAAAGCAACATGAAGAGAGGCTGCCACTCACTTCCTCCACAGCAGGACACTGAGCTTCTTCAAAGACAGAGCTTGTTTGGATACCCATTCCCAATGCCTGTTTTGTTTTGTTTTTTAATGTTTCTCGAATTAAAGGTGCCACACCATTTTCAGAGGAGCTACCATTGGAATAAAATTCATCCAAGAAGACACTGACTAACGGATCTGGGGCACCTGCCCATGCTTATGGACACAGTGACAGCACAAGAGAGACCACAAAGTAGCAGCAGCAGCAGCAGCAGCAGCAGCAAAGAGCAGCCCACATTGTAAACAGAAAGGAGTCAAAGAAACAAACGAACTAGGAATGTTGGAGCTGGGCCCCAAGGCCAGCAAACAGCTAAAAGGTAACAGCGAACACCCTAAGGACTAAACCCCGCGCTCCAGAGAGGCCTGGCTCAGAGCAGGGCTTCCTCTCCAGGTGCGGCCTCATCTGTTACTTCTCTCACTGCTGTCATGAAACACCTACAGGAAGCAATCCAAGGGCGGGTTTATCTGGCTCATGGTTTGGAGAGACACAATCCATCATTGCAGAGACGGTGTGGTGGTGAGAGTCTCATCATCCAGGAAGGATCTGGAAGCAGAGAAAGGGCAGGAAGCAGGGCAGGGCTCTAAACCTCAAGGCCTACTCTACACAGACCCACATCCTCCGTCCAGGCCCCATCTCCAAAGGCCCCACAGTACAGCATCATCAATTGATGAATAAATGTTGAGTCCCTGGAACAGGGACTGGAACTCTGCATCTGCTCCCAATCTCCAGCTGGAAAGCGTACAAATGTCTCAAGGAAGTGTGGAGATGGTGATGGGCGGTCCTACAACAGCCTGAAGAAATTCATCTGTGAAATTCTGCACAGAGCAGGGGCCATAAGCAACAGCCATTCCGAATGTTCCCCAGGACAGGAAGAGCACTGGAAAGGTTCAACCATGGCACGTCCATTGATCACCTCTTCAGGGACACATTTGTGTCTTTGGTTGGCAGCAACCCCACTCCAGGCAACAAAATCCACTAAGTAGTTCTTACTACATGACAAACTACAGTGGCAGGCAGTTCCCACCTCAGGGGACTCTGAGGGCCAGGACCTGTAGGCAGGTGCAGCCGGGTGGTTCTAGCGCAGGGTCCCACCTCAGTGGAGAATCTGTTCCACGTTCACCCACAGTCTGGGTCCATTTCATATGTGCCTGATGGCTGGAGGTCCCATTGCTCATATGTAGGCCTCATGAGAGGTTCCCAGTATCTTTATCAGAAAGTTGGTATCTCTCAGAGCAAGGGAAGAGAATGGGGATGGGGGATGAAGGGAGGAGAAAGAGAAAGTTAGGAAAAAGGAGGGGAGCAGAAAAAAACAGAGAGAGAGGAAGATAGAAAGAGGAAAGTAGGGAGAAACAGAAAAAATAGGAAGGGGGAAAGAGGGGAGGGAGGAAGAGAGAAAAAGGAGGAGGAGGAGAGGAGAAGCAGGAGAGAGGGAAGTGAAACAGCATCAAGGGAGAAGCCACAGACCTCTATCGCCAAATCTCCGAAACAAAGAGCACCTCTGCTACAGGTCACAATGACCAACCGTGACACAGTATCAGCCAGGCTGACATAAGCACACTGTTAATCGCATGTAAGCTGTCCCCATGGGCTATATATGTGATACTGCTCTCCAGCTGGGAGTACTTCCATGGGTGGCTGTGGAACCTTTAAGACCTTTAAACCTAGTAGGCAGACATGGGTCACTGGAGACAAGCCTTGAGGGTCATGGCTGAGGTTCCTTACAGTCCTCCCTCTATACTTCCTCATCAGTACTGTGTGAGATATCACCACTGTAAGCTCCTGCTAACACAGACCCACTGCAGACACCGTGATGAACTGTGTCCCCTGAACTATGAGCTAAAACAAATTCTTCCCCATAACCTGTTTCATCATGTGTTTATCATAGAAAAAAGGAAAGTAACTCAGAAAATTAAAACTGGGAGTGGAGCTGTATTCTGTGTGACTTACAGGCCAAGAAAACCGGGGGATATGGAGTTGTGAGCCAGAGGAGCCTAAAACCCTAGTGATTGCTACAGCCGGGCTCAGAAGACCAGACGCTCAGAAAAATGCAAGCACGGAAGGCCAGGTCAGGAGGTACACAGAGGAAAGAGAAAGAATTCTATCAGGAATTCACCTGGAAACTTCTACTCTGGTAAAGACCCAGGCTGCTTCTGCCTATGTCCTGAAAACCAAATGAAGCAAAATCAAAAACTAATAATGTATTTGGTAGAGCTCTCAAGGCAACCCGGCAGCCAGGCTGTGGCGTGATCTCTTTGACTGCAGTTAGCCGTGTTTATGTGGGGAAGGGTGGAGAAAGAGGTGAAAACGATGCACTTACAGCTGCAAGCAGGGCTGGCATGGTAAAATAACTGCAAGTCAAGACACTCTACAACCACAGAGACTTTACTCTGGGGCTGGGACACGGCAAAGGCACTCGGAGGGCAGGAGTCAGGTCATGGTATTGGCTGGTTTTGTGTGTCAACTTGACACATGCTAGAATCATCAGAAGGAGCCGCAGCCGAGGAAATGCCTCCTTGAGATCCAGCTGTAAGGCATTTTCTCATTTAGTGATCAATGTGGGAGGGCCCAGACCTTGGTGGGAGGTGCCATCCCTGGGTTCCATAAGAAGGTAGGCTGAGCAAGTAAGTCATCGGAAAAAAGCCAATAAGTAGCTCTCCTCCACGGCCTCTGCATCATTTCCCGCCTCCAGGTTCCTGCCCTGTTTGAGTTCCTGTCCTGACTCCTTCAGTGGTGAACAGCAAGGCTGAAGTGTAAGCATCACAAACCCCTTCCTCCCCAGCTTGCTCTTTGGTCGAGGTGTTTCATCACAGCAATGAGAACCCTAACTAAGACACCATCCAGGGCCACACGTGTGAATGATACATCTTTTCTTAGCTTCCCAGTGTCTCTGCCTGGCCAGAGATGCAGCTACCCCGTGTCTGGGAAGAGGAACTGTATGTTACATGGACTATACTAGGGCATGCGAGAAGAGCGTCAAGGGCTTGCTGAACCGGATGAATCATCACCGCGGGCGAGAGGGCTGGGCACAGACCACCATTAGCTAATCATCGCATTAACCACAGCTTTAGCTGAGCTGTACATCAGCGGCAGAAAACTTGTCGAGCAAGTATGAGGCTCTAGATCCAACTCCCAGTCCGATAGGTGGGGGTGAGGGTGGAGGACATGAGTGGACAGGGCAGGGGTCACAAAGGAGAAGACAAACTCCCAGTCTGACGGGTGGAGTGAGGGTGGAGGACGGGGCAGCGGTCACAAAGGAGAAGAGCACTAGAAGAGCACTTACCAAACACTATCCCTTTAGCAAATGGAGGAAACAGCTCTGAGTGTCGGAATAAGTTTCTGTGAATTTGCCATAATTCTTTGTGCAGTTTCTTAAAGTCACTGTATCTCTTCCATACAATTATCTGAAAAGAAAACAAATTAAATGCATATTTTAAAGCATAAGCATTCTGTCTCTGGGCCACAAATAATATTTCCTTTAAATATTCTAAATCACCATGCATAGCAAACATGCACAAGGCAGCCCACAGGGTTAAGGTCTGAGGTGAACTAGCATCTGCTTAAACCTAAAGCCGTGCTTCTTCCCAATATCGTTAACTTCAGGTTCCTAAGTCCTGTTTCCTAAAAACCCTTTAATTCGTTCTAGAAAAGTATTCAACCTGATACAAAAATGGTCCATGCTACATAAAATATATTCTCTCCAAAAACTAGTTACTATTGGCCTGGGAATGAAGTAGATAGACAACACTATCTCAAATGCCATGTTTACAAGGCAGGAAACGACTTAGGTGGTTTATGTTTTAATCCTTTGCTCAGATTTGCTCATTTATTTTATGTGCAGGCATATGAGCCTGCATGAGTTAAAGTGTGCTGCATGCATGCAGGAGACCTCAGAGGCCAGAAGTGGACTGGAGTCCTTGGAACTGGAGTTACAGGTGCCTGTGAGACGTGTAGGTGCTGGAACTAACCAGGTCCTCAACAGGAGCAGGAAATCCTTTTAACCTCCAAGTCATTTGCAGCCCCCAACTTAGTAAAATTTTAAACAAAAAGGATGTAACACTTGTTCCCTTCCCTCACCCCACCAAAAAAAAAAAAAGACTAACTGTGAAGGGGAAAGGCCTGCGAGGGAAGATGCATTCTCACATTCTGTAATTCTTCATGAATCATAAACAAAATCAACATTAACCATAATATAATTAAAACTCACATATCACAAAATAAAGTAACAGTCCTCTAGATTAGACAGCATGGAGAAGCAATTTGCTGTCATTAGCGTAAAGTATTTGGCTCTACTTATATTAAATTAGAAAAACACACTTTATAAGAAGGAAATATTGGATGCACGGCCTTGATTGTCACTGTCAGCTCTGAGCCCCACAAAGTAAAGAAAACCTAAGTTGTAAATTCCTTCCCTTCCATAGAGTTGAAGTCTATGTGTTCTCATGTACATGCAGAGTAGAGACGACAATGGCCAAACTCTAGGCCACAAAAGCCATTAGACCAGATTTTCAAGTCTTGCCAAATTTTGTCCTATTATTTGAAGTTAGCCTTGAAGAGGGTGCTTCTTGGTGTTCATAATTCTAATTGCTTTGGTGGCTCTATAGACCACAACATGAATCAGACAAGTGGCTTCGGCCCCATGCTTCACTTTTACTCATTTACCCCACAAAAGCGGTCCCCGAAACCAGCATCCCTACCCTGTGCTAAGCACCATATTGTCCTAGAGTATGAGATGGGAAGCCAGGTCCCACCTCCAGGGTTCACAGTCAAGCCAAAAACAAGCCAGTCTGGATGACTTCACAAAGGGCTTGTCGGATGCTGAGAAGCTGCACGAAAGTGGTATAGAAGGGCTCCCTGCCCAGCCTGGATGCTGAGCAAGGCTAGAGTGAGTGGCATCTGGAGGAGAGGTCACCAGAGCCAAAAAGCATGGAGAGGTTAGGGGAGACTGTGAACCAAGTTTCTAATGAGAAGGCAATGCCAAAGATAGAGAGCCCTAGAATCTTGGAGTCAGTGACTGAGTAGAGGTGGTAGTCTCCTGAAAGGGGAGCAAGAAAGAGCTGGTACTAGAAGCCTGTCAGAGGCCAGCTGTGCACATCTGGCTCGCATGCTTGTGAGCTGTTCAACAGGACACACAGGTTTGAGGTCTAAGAGTAAAATACACTGCTCCAGAGCCATCAGCAGGCAATGAGCAGCCAGTCAGCAGCCGCTTCTCAGTGTCTATGATGGGACAAAGAGTCCAAAAAGGGACAGCAGACACCAAAGGACCAGGTAGGAGCAAGGATGAGTGAAACAGAAGCCTGGCTATGCTGAGGTAGTCCGCAGTGCCAGCGAACAGGAGAAACGTTGGCCACCCAGAACCAACAGTTCTAGCACAAGTAAGGGCAAGAACATCGACCTCCTCCAACCAATCCTTGCAAAGTCAGGGACTCGGGACAGGACCAGACAAAACAGCACACGCCCGCAACTGTCACAGCTTGTGCTCTCAGTAGCTTCCTGAGAAAAAGTGTTATTTTTACATCTCAAAATGTGTCAAACTGAGCTGGACATGATGGTTTGCACCTAAGATCCCAGCACTCAGAAGGCTAAACAGGCCAGCTTGGGCTACACAGTGAGTTTCAGGCCAATCTGCAAGGTCCCATCTCAGAAACCAAAATCATAATTAAATATGGATCCATAAGTACACAGGTAACTCAAAGTATGCTGGTGCCACACTGCCAAGAGCTCAGGGAGGAGTGGGTAATAAGCCTCTGCATGCAGCGTCTTCTGCAGGGCCGAGGCCCGTAAGAACCATTACAAGATGAGCGTGAGAGTTTCAGAAAACGAGAGATTATGAAGCAATCACATTTGCAGATAAAACATCTAGTCAAGATCATTTTCAAATAAAGGGTGGCAACTTGGGGAAAACTTTCACAATTAAAACACCAGATTATATAAAGCCATATAAATCTGTCGGAGTCAAGCTCTTGCCAGAGCTTCGTTCATCACCACATGGTGTGTTCTACACCAGGCTCCAGAGCCAAAGCACTGACAGTGGAATGCCCCAGCCACCTTCTCCTCTCCTTACTCCTTTCATGAAATCTGAAGTTCCCAGAAACCCTCAAGTGGAAATGGGAACAAACTCACTTCCAACAGAGCAGAGGGACTGGCGTGTGCTAGGACAGGAACTGATTTCTCTGCTAAGGCCTGGCGGGTCACAAAACAATGGAAGCAAGCGTGGGTTCCATATGTGTGCATGTCACTCTGAAGAAACTTCATGAGTCAAGCATTCGATGACCATATATAGATTTAAAATTTGTTAAAAGCTCAATTTTTCATTAAAGCATTCCCTTTAGCATTTCAACATATGACAATCATTTCCTTTTCAGATCCTTAAACACACTGACACCAAAACACTTGTTTCCTGTGTTTATGATATCACCTAATAACTTTCTCATTTCCACTCTCACTCAGTACTAAAACTTGCTGGGTCAGCTTTGCTTACAACAAATATGACTGTCACACCATTTGCCTATGCATCTTCTTTCCCTCTTTTTTTGAGTTTTTGTGTTTTTATTCACGTGTCTGTACAGCACAAGTGGAAGCCAGAGTCGACATTAGGCGTCATCTGTACTCAGTCGCTGTCCACCCCAGGATCTGCCCATCTCTGCTCCCAGCACTGAGACTACAAGCACACATCACTGTACCCAGGAAAAGATGTGAGCTCTTAAGATCAAACTCAGGTGCTCCTGCTTGCACAGAAAGCGCCTCATGAACTGAATCATTGCCCCAACCGCTCAACTTCTCCTTAGACGTGTAGAGGGCATTTGAAAAGGAAAGCTGCCTCCATGACACCAAGTGGCTCACTCCCTGTGCACATTCTCTTAGCATTCTTAGGAAAAGGGCAGCTCTGGAGGGTCAAACGAGCTCTACAAAAGGACAGAAACATTTCTCCATTACAGGCAGCTTGCTTAAACTAAGCAGGTGTTTATTAGTTGCCAAGAGCTTTAGGGAGGCCTGAGCATATTCTAAACTAAATCCATGAGTTCGCAGGTTTAAGAACATGGACAGAAAGGACCTGAAGCCTGAACAATAAACTCTTCTAAGTGAGAACCAACATTTAAACACAACAAATGAGAACCTAGAGGCACGGTTAGAATTCTGGGTTATTCTATGGCTGAAGAAGTCAGCTACAAAGAAGACTAAGTTTGTTGTATCATTTCTAACGTAAGAGCATGCAGCTATCTAACTGAAGGACACTTACAAGAGCCTGCTGATGGTTGGTCACCAGCAGCTGGTATTAGGAGTTTCCCCCAAAAAGGACTAAGGAAATGGCAGAGAGTGTGTTCATGGACAAGTTGGTTCAGGATTCTCCCTGGAAAGGGGGACATCAAGGTACAACCACAGCACAGCAATCAGATGTCATGGTCACAGGTGACAACCCATTCCCAAGGTTGACAGAGCTGTAAACTCTCTAAAGCCAAACCTACAAGCAGTGGCAGTAATTATTCAGAGGGCGAGTTCTAAAGAATGCTCCGTGCTAGCAAATGGCATGCAAAAAGAATAGTCGTGAGATATGCATAGGTCCTTCTCATCTGAAATAATAGTATTCTAGTTGTCTCCCTGCTAGGGAGACAATGACGATGTCTCTACGCTCATGAGGGAAACACTGTGAAATCCTTTTAAGGTGCCTTTTACTGTGATTTTGAGTCATGAGACAAAAACTACCAACTCAGATAAATCATGAGTCTGATGAACTTGGGCCAACCAATGTGAAACAATCGACTCAAATGTACGAATCAAGCCAGGTGCCTCTGAGCAGCAGCAGTGCCTGCAGCTAGGCAGAAGTCCACACTCCATCTAGAGACACCCGAATCCAACACCGCCGTAGAATAAAAACTGCTAAGTTTACAGCATCTGTTTAAACACGTGGCTGGGGTAGGAGTCCTGCTACACAGTGCCTCTAGTTCAAAACTGAGCAGAATAAAGAAGATTAACATGCACTGAGGGAGGCAGCCACTTGATCAGCGTTCCTAAACCAAGCCCCAAGCACAGAGAAATGCTAGTGAGAACCCCACCCCTCTAAACAAAACATGCCAGGCCAGCATCATCCTGGGGAGATGACAGAACTCAAGAGAAACCTATATGAAAAACTAGGCGAAATGGTCAAAAATAGACAGGGATACCTGCGGCAGTCATGGCGTCAGCATGCCAAGCCAACACGGAAGTGTGCGGAGCCCCTAACCTATTACTAAAGCTTTAAAATTGACACTAGTCACCAACACTTGCGCTTTAATGAACAGGCATCATGACTGAAACGGTCGGCAAAGTCCTTGACTAGGGCTGGAGTCAGCTGAGGGCTGGAGAAAAACCTCGCTAGCACCTCCAATTCTCACTCCCACCTGCCTACTCAGCAGGATGAAGTGTAACTACAGCTACTGTCATGTAGCCAGAGAAACCATCGTACAAATCCAAACACTCATACAGGTAACTCTGGCAGTTTCTTCAACAAGGATAAGAGGAATGTTCACAAGGAAAAGCATGCTACCTCCTGGACGTCTTCTGGATTTCTTCGTGAAACAACCTGAAACCAAACAGACAGAAATAGCTCATTATCAAAGATTTCACAGCTCTGTAATTACTTTCAACAGTATTTGCATAAAACCCCATCTGAGAAGAAAATGAATGCCATATCACTTACTAAAAACTCAGTCAATATGGTAATTTCACTCTGCGATATGAAAAGCTCAGGAGAAGAGCAGAGAACATTGCATCGCATTCCCAGGAGAACACCATGCATCAGTCGTGGACTGCTAAGATTCCAGCGGGCCATCTGTGGCCACTCAGACCCCAGAAAAATTCAAGCATGAAGAATAATGGACTTGGGCACATGTACATTGATCTCTCCACATTTTCCCTTTGTGGTACAAGGGACTGAACCCAGACTCGTGCAAACAGGCAAACAACACCAGTGAGCCCTCACCTCAGCCTCTGTGTGGCATTTCTTAAACTGTATATGAATCTGGTTAACACAATAATGTCTCAAAGTAAGAAAGAAAGAAAAAGAGAGAGACAGACAGACAGACACTGGACGCCTAATGAGGGGTGACACTGGACGCCTAATGAGGGGTGACACTGGACACCTAATGTGAGGGGTGACAATGGACACCTAATGTGGGGGTGACACAGGACACCTAATGTGGGCGTGACACTGGACACCTAATGTGAGGGTGACACTGGACACCTAAAGTGGGGGTGACACTGGACACCTAATGTGAGGGTGACACAGGACACCTAATGTGGGGGTGACACTGGACACCTAATGTGAGGGTGACACTGGACACCTAAAGTGGGGGTGACACTGGACACCTAATGTGAGGGTGACACAGGACACCTAATGTGGGGGTGACACAGGACACCTAATGTGAGGGTGACAATGGACACCTAATGTGAGCGTGACAATGGACACCTAATGTGAGGGTGACACTGGACACCTAAAGTGGGGGTGACACAGGACACCTAATGTGAGGGTGACACAGGACACCTAATGTGAGGGTGACAATGGACACCTAATGTGAGGGTGACAATGGACACCTAATGTGAGGGTGACAATGGACACCTAATGTGAGGGTGACACTGGACACCTAAAGTGGGGGTGACACTGGACACCTAATGTGAGGGTGACACAGGACACCTAATGTGAGGGTGACAATGGACACCTAATGTGAGGGTGACAATGGACACTTAATGTGAGGGTGACACTGGACACCTAAAGTGGGGGTGACACTGGACACCTAATGTGAGGGTGACAATGAACACCTAATGTGAGGGGTGACACTGGACACCTAATGTGGGGGTGACACAGGACACCTAATGTGAGGGTGACAATGGACACCTAATGTGAGGGTGACAATGGACACCTAATGTGAGGGTGACACTGGACACCTAAAGTGGGGGTGACACAGGACACCTAATGTGAGGGTGACACAGGACACCTAATGTGGGGGTGACACAGGACACCTAATGTGAGGGTGACACTGGACACCTAATGTGAGGGGTGACAATGGACACCTAATGTGAGGGTGACACTGGACACCTAATGTGGGGGTGACAATGGACACCTAATGTGAGGGTGACACTGGACACCTAATGTGAGGGTGACACTGGACACCTAATGTGGGGGTGACACTGGACACCTAATGTGGGGGTGACACTGGACACCTAACGTGAGGGTGACAATGGACACCTAATGTGAGGGGTGATAATGGACACCTAATGATGAAGAAGGAAGCAAAATTAGCAAAATTTAAGTGCAAGGGTGACTATTCTTTCAATAACCCATGACGAGGGCTAGGGCTGAATGTAGCATCAGTGTCTGCTTCATGAATGTGAGGGCCTAGGTTTACTAGTTCCCAGCAGCAGGAAATCACCTTAAACACTGAGCAAAAAGAAACAGCCAATCCCTCAGGCTTCTCTGATTACATAAGTCAAAAAGCCTGAAACAATAGCAAAACTTCATAAAGGAAAAAAAATAGCATTATAAGAAGGGAAAATTCTTGTATTGATTTAGATTATAGATCATCTATCTACTTAAATGTCAAATTAATGAACTTAAGGCTACAATGGTGTATTTTGGAAAAAAACACAAGCACATTAAAATGGTTGCTTATGAGTAGGAGAAAGAAAAAGGTTTTAATAATCAATTACAACATATCAAAAACTGGAAATGAAGATCAATTTATTACACCAGGCAGGAGGCAGTGGCAGAGGCGGAAGATCTCTGTGAGTTCAGGGCTTCGTCCACATGATGTCAACTCCCAGGCAAGCTAGGACTACATAGTGAAATTCAGTATAAAAAAAACAAAAATCATCACTGTGACTTAAGTCCAAAAGAAAAACAAAACAATATCTTGGACTTAAAGTTAAACCTCAGCTCAAATTATCCATCTGATCTCTTACATTAATTGGGTAGAAAACCCACGGGCCTGGTCTGGCCACTACCGATGCCAATAGCTCAGCAAGAACTCCCTCAGTGCTGCAGAGACAGATGGCTCAGTAGCTGAGAGCCCAGGCTGCTCTTCCAGAGAACACAGGTTTGATTCCCAGCACCCACAGGGTGGCTTGCAACTGCCTGAAACATCCATTTCAGGAGATGCAATGCCCTCTTCTGGCCTCCAAGGGTACCAAACACCCATCCACATAATAATACAAATAAAACTTTTAAAAAGAACACCAGCACTCACAATGTGGGTTCCCTTTCTCCCTGACCGGGGAGTTTAACCACCTGGCCAGCTGCTTCTGGGAAAATCAGGGCAGAGTTTCCCATACTCTACTACTCAATTCTCCGACTCTCAGAAAACAGAAATTTGGTCAAATAGTATTAATTTTCATTTACTTGGGGCTGCTCCAGCTGAACTTTCTGTGATGATACAAGGACATACACCTACCCCACTCTCAACACGACAGCCACAGACTGTGGATGACACACCACATGGCTGACAGGCCTGTGGCCGACGCACGTGTGGACAGGCCTGTGGCCGACACACACGTGGTTGACATGCACGTGTTGACAGGCCTGTGGCCGACACACACGTGGTTGACACGCACGTGTTGACAGGCCTGTGGCCGACACACACGTGGTTGACACGCACGTGTTGACATGCACGTGGCTGACAGGCCTGTGGCTGAAAAGCACTTCAACCATAGAAATTTTAACTTTATTTCATTTAAACTGGCTTAAATTTAACTGAAAGTAGCTTCATGTAGGTAATAATTGCCATATCCAACAAGACAGACTTAGACTGAGAGGCTTAAACAGGCAAACACCAGCTCCCAGTACTTCCCACACATAATCTTTCCACATGAATGTGATTAATATTTCATGGGATTAAATGACATAGGTTCCCCTACTAGTTTTTCTTATATTTTTTAAATTAGCCAATATGTCAGAGTCATGAATAATCAACCCACCAAAAATTGTCAATACAGAATTACTCACAGGAAAGTTTTTCAAATATATCTTACATTTGATAACTTACATCTTTCTAAAAAATTGAGATATTCCCTGAATTTGTACATATACTCAAGCATCTTATTCAAATCATCTTTCCTAACTCATGCAAATGACAGCTTGTGACAGAAGTTGTTTCTTAGTCTGGTGTCTATACTACCCGGTCACATCTGGGAACTTCTAGACTTTTCAGGAGTACTGCTCATAGAAATCAAATACATTCCAGGACAGGAACCAAAAAAGCTACGGAGAAACCCTGTCTCGAAAATCAAAAAAAAAAAGAAAGAAAGAAATCAAATACATTAGCTACCTCCCCCTGATATCCAGAGCATGCAAAGCATCTTATCAAAAGCCAATACGATATGATTGCTACACACTGGGCTACAATGGTGAGGCCGTTTCAGAACCACGGCCCAGTGGGCACAGTGGCTGGTGGCAGGAGGAGGGCTTCGAGGGAAGAAGCGAACATTTCCCAACTTATTTCCAAGTCTCAGAGAACGCAATGTGACAAGCAGCAGGCTGGGCAGTATTTGTCCTGGACCCTTCCAGTGAAACTGGCCCTCACTGGACACAGTAGCATCCTAGGGACTGCCGGGAACACGGCCCAGTGATTCAAGTCTACAAGTCTTCCCAGCAGAAGCAGGTCACGACTGTTACAGGAAAGACAGAGTCAACGCTGAAAGACTCATAACCAAGTGAAGGCCTTCACTCCACTCCCGCCATTACAAAAGACACTACAACTACGTTTTACCCTCCAAACGGTTCCCAATAAAGGGAGAAAGACATGTAGACAGAAATCAGAAAAGTAAATGGAAAGCTATTTGTGGGGCACTTGCCTGGCATGCAGGAGTCCCGAGGCCGTGCACAGGGGAGAAAAGCGGCAACTGTGGAGTCTTAGCCGTCTCGTTCCCCACAGCTTAACAAAGCTCAGAGAGGTCAGAGCAAGTACACAGGGCCCCCTTCCTGATTCTCCTTCCTCTTCTGAGCTTTTGCTTCCCTCTCCTCTTCCTCCTCCCACTCAGCAGGTGAACAATGAGCCTCAGTCCTGGACCCAGCTTTGAGCCCCTCTTCATTGTTGGTAGAGGCTATACCTGTGCTGACTCAGCTCGAGCCCTCTGCCAAGGAGGGAAGACACCTGACTGTGTGTGTATTTGCAAAGCATTCTGTAGATGATCTATGATTCCTTCCACAGTCTTCAAGTGAGGCTAGAGTGGGTTACTGCGCACTCACCTTTTCAGACAACAAAATAAATAAGTTCACGGTAGTCACCTTCAGGTTTGAATTTAGAAGCTCGACTGATCCTCTCTGTGGTATTCTCAGCAATAACTCTCCTCTGTCCACAAAGCCCTGTCACCATCAGGTTTTATTATTACATTTATTCATCCATCACACCCTAGTGCCTACTGTGCTGCCAAGCCCTGGGGACGAGGGAGCACACATGGTGTATCTCCTATGCCACCTGCATAAAAATGCTGTCACTTCCCAGATCCATGGCCAAGATCAATCACTGCCATCCCCGTAAGGATTCTGTACCTATATTACCCTCCTGTACCCTGGAGCTGGAGAGATCTCAACAGTTAAGAACACTTGCTTCTCTTGTTTGTACAGGACCCAACCAACTTCAGTTCCCAGCACACACATCAAGTGATTACAACCACTTATAACTCCAGCTCCAGGAGAGACATCCTCTTCTGACCTCCAAGAAGAAGAGCAGGAAAAGGAGCAGGAAGTGAGCAGGAAGATGAGCAGAAAGTAAGCAGGAAGATGGGCAGAAAGTGAGCAGGAAGATGGGCAGGAAGTGAGCAGGAAGATGAGCAGGAAGTGAGCAGGAAGATGAGCAGAAAGTAAGCAGGAAGATGGGCAGGAAGATGAGCAGAAAGTGAGCAGGAAGATGGGCAGGAAGATGGGCAGGAAGTGAGCAGGAAGTGAGCAGGAAGATGGGCAGGAAGTGAGCAGGAAGTGAGCAGGAAGATGAGCAGAAAGTGAGCAGGAAGATGGGCAGGAAGATGAGCAGAAAGTGAGCAGGAAGATGGGCAGGAAGTGAGCAGGAAGATGGGCAGGAAGATGAGCAGAAAGTGAGCAGGAAGATGGGCAGGAAGTGAGCAGGAAGATGAGCAGGAGTGAGCAGGAAGATGAGCAAGAAGTGAGCAGGAAGATGGGCAGGAAGTGAGCAGAGAGATGAGCAGGAAGTGAGCAGGAAGATGGGCAGGAAGATGAGCAGGAAGTGAGCAGGAAGATGAGCAGGAAGATGGGCAGGAAGTGAGCAGGAAGTGAGCAGGAAGATGGGCAGGAAGTGAGCAGGAAGAGGAGCAGGAAGAAGCTCTGAACTAAAAACAAAGGGATTGAACAATGGCTCCAGTCCTGGCCATAAACTGGTTAAAGTTGGGGATAGGGTGAGGCTGAGTTTTCTGCCAAAACTAAACCAAACAAAGGACCATCTAAAATTATCCTAAGTCCACCAAGACACTTACCAGTGTCTATGAGGACAGAAACTGGAAGTATAACTCCCTATCCATTGCCTGTCAGTTTAAGGAACTCCTCTAGACTTCTAGGGACCTTAACCTAAGCAACTAGAATGTGTGGCTTTGATGCAGAAAGAACTTCGAAACTAATCAGTTTATGAGTAGAGCTGGAGTTTAATAGGCATATTTTATTATAGACTCTAAAAGAAAGAGAAATCCTCAGAAGGAGAGACCGGCAACCCAGGAGCACCACGTGGGCTTCTCAGAGAGTCACAGAAAGTAAAGGTGTGGCCCCTCGAGGAGACCACAGTTCCTTGTTTTCACTACGGTCACCCAGGGATTTTGACAGGACCTGAAGTTGCTATCTTTACAGGGCTGCCAAGACACCAAAGGAACTTGCTTGGTGAAACAGCTGCTAAGTAAAGACCTAGCTCACAGGGACACAAAAGGGTGAGTTATCTCTACCGTAAACTGTGATAACATTTGAGATTCTTGAGCAAAGTTTAGGTCAAGGAATGAGGCTCTGCCAGGGTTATACACACCCAAGCCTTAAGCCTGGACCACTGTTATGCGGAACTTAACCTCTGTCAACTGTCCTAGAATTCTGGCTTCTTAGCTGGCCAGAGATTTCAGTCAGACTCGTGTAAGACAGTCTTTCGCCTTCCTGCTTCGTCCAGGCTTATCCTGACACAATGCCCATACTCTACAGTGTGGCCAAGCTCAGGCCATAATGGTCAACAGAGCACACCACCAGTCAGAGTGCTAACCCTATTTTACCTACTTCTTTTTTTTTTTTTTTGGTTTTTTCGAGACCAGGCTGGCCTCGAACTCCCAGAGATCCGCCTGCCTCTGCCTCCCGAGTGCTGGAATTAAAGGAGTGCGCCACCACCGCCCGGCTTACCTACTTATTAATAAATACTATAACATTCAAGTCACGAGTACTTTTAGGGTGGCTAGATGCTTGGCTTGGGTGTGAGGTGTCCCCATAAACTCCTATGTTTGAGCACTGGGCCCCTAGGTGGTGCTGTGATTTGGGAAGGCTGTGGAACCCGAAACAAGCTAGCGGAGGCAGAGCAGCAGGGTCAGGGCAGCAGGGTCAGGCCTTCAAGATTATGCTTGCACCTGCTTCTAGGCAAGTTGGTTCCTGTCTACAGAGTTGCAAAGGAACTCTACCTCATTCCTACAGCACCCCAGAGCAGGCTTGCCACGGCTTCCCTGCCAGTGAGCACAGTGTCCTTGCCACAGTGAGCCAGGCAAGCTTTCTTCCCCTAGGCTGTTCCTGTCAGCTGTTTTGTCAGGACAATGAGAGAACTAGCTAACACACCCTGCATGAGTGAAGAGCGGAGATGAGGTAAAGCCTCAACACCATGTGTACACACTACAAACATGTGCATGTGCACACACACTGTTTCAACTAATTATCATCCTAACATTTAAAATGACCTCTCAGGCATATATAAAGGAGTTCCCTTTTCTTGATTAAGCAGCTACTATAAAGTAAAACTATAAAAATTATTCAACTCTCACTACTGTATTTCCTAAGCCATCAGAAACCAGTCACAGAAGGATGTTCAGCATCAGTCTTAAGATCTAACTCTGCTGTGCACACACTGTTGTGTGTATGTGTGTGTGTGTGTGTGTGTAAGACTAAAGGAGAGGCAACAACACAGTGTAAGATCTCCTGAGCACAGGGCCCATCCCCTGTCCTGGATGTGTATGATCCCACAGCAGTCTGAGCCGAGAAAATCTGTGGCCCTGAGCTCTCCAAGGCAGCAGAACTGGACTGGGTAATACCCCATTTCTTTGAGGTCGAGGTCACCCAGCAGCCAGGAAATGAGACGATGGCCCTGTTAGACCTCAGTCATGTGGCCTCAGCTCTGCAGCTTGATACAGGTAGACACAATGACTTGGCCAATGCGAACCCTGGGACTTTCCAAAGGCAACCTTCACATAAAGCCTAAAGCCTAGACCAGGAAGACCACGTGAAGGGACTGATTCCAAGGACCCTTTGACAACTCAGACGAGCAAGAGGATACATACACTGCTAAGGTCACCGCTGTCTGCAGACACTGCACAGCAGGCTCCACAGGAAAGGGGCCCAGAGAGCTGACTTGGCTGGGCACTGAGCAACCCACTGTACCCAAGTCCTGCCACGGCTCCTGCACCATTAGGACTCAGCTAAGAAGCTAAAGGAACAAAGTACTATGTTAAATGTAACATGAAATGCAAAGTGAAGATAATAAAACATGACAGAGAGGGCCATGTCCTTTCCAACTTTTCACAGACATAAATCTTGAACAGTGGTGCGGGGACGGCAGGCCACACACAGGGAATGCTGTGTGACTGAGCGTGACTCCCTGCGTGACCCAGTACACAAAATGGCAGGCTACACACAGGGAATGCTGTGTGACTGAGCGTGACTCCCTGCGTGACCCAGTACACAAAATGGCACGTTCATCAATATAACACATGCAACCTTGGCCTTCAGACATTGACTTGCAGGAAACCCATAATTTCATATAGATATATTGCCATCTTTAAACTGCACCTCGCACACACAAAACCGTGACTCTGGCAGGATGATTAAGCACTTCAAAGCATTCGGCTCAAATATATAATTGTCTTCTTACCAAATTCAACCTCCAGTTTGCCGTAGCACCTGCATCTCAGCTCCTCGATCCCTAGCACCCTGCAGACATGCAGGTGGCACAGGCTGGCAAGGAGATGTGGACCAGCTATCACCTGCCAACCCAGTAGTCTGGCCCCCAGAGGCAGCAGCTGCACATAACATCACCAGACACTTACATTGTCTAGTTCTCTGACCAGTGAGCTCCCAGATAAGACAGACACATCAAGGGGACAAATTCCAGGCTTCCCACTTTCTGGTGAGTTTTCAGGAAAGGTTCAAAGCACTATGGACTGGATGTCTCTGTCCCCCTAAAACTCCTATGCTGACACTTTAATCCTCGGATCACAACATCTAGATAGAAGGCCTCTGGGAAGTAATTAGGAACTAGCATCCTCACAAGAAGAATATAAATGATCCTCGGTCATGAATCCAAGAAGGCAGCCATCTCAAACTAAGACACTGAACCGCTGCAACTTGACCATGGGCTATCCAGCATCCAAAACTATGATTTAAATGTTGCTTAAGCCACACAGCCAATAGTGTCTTGTTACAAAACCCGGTGAATACAAATTGACTAAGACAGGGATTGGAGGGTCGTGAGATTGCTCAGTAGATAAAGGCGTTGCCAAACTTGACAACCTAAGTTCAAATCCTGAGACTCACATGGTAGAAGGAGAGAACCAACTCCTGCAAGTTGCCCTCTGACCTCCATGCTAACACACACATAAATAAGTGTAACCAAAGACAGGAATAGCGGTCTTCTACACTATTAAAAATAATTCCAACTCTCGAGAGCCTAGCAATAACACACAAACGGTAAATACTCAGATGTTCACCCAGGTTGTTTCTCTCCTATCAGACTTTACCAGTTCCAGCACCAACTACAGCAAACTAGTTCCCAGTCAAGGTTCAAAGAAAATAAAAATTCAGGGGCTGGGGAGATGGCTCAGAGGTTAAGAGCACTGGCTACTCTTTCAGGGGACCCAAGTTCAATTCTCAGCACCCACATGGCAGCTCACAACTGTCTGCAACTCCAGTTCCAGGGAGTCCAACCCCCTCACACAAACATAAATGTAAGCAAAACACCAATGTACATGAAAGAAAAGAAAACTTCTGAACGTTAAGAAAATTTCTAGCTTAAAACAAACCTGAGTATCTGAGATGTCAATAAACAAATTTCTAAAGATCCACTTAACTAAAATGTTGACATATAAGAGTTTTAGACCAAATAGTATTAATAGTGAAAAGGGAAGGGTAGAATAAAACCAGACCCTGAACTGAACAGAAAAATTTGAGAGCCATAGTTTTCAAACATTTAAGTGTTCGTCATTGACAACACACAGGAAGGTCTATGTGGGACACGCCAACAGTTAAGGAAATATTCTATATGGGCTTCAGCAGCAGCCTGCAGTGCTTGTCACCAGCCTAACTGCATTCAAATGCAAACTCCATCCCTGTTTACTAGGGACACTGAACAAGTAACTTCTCTAAGCCTCAACTCCCCCATCAGAAATGTGAAGAAAACAGAGGTACTCACTTGCTGGGCACTTTTTATTTGTTTATATCAAATGCCTAATTCACAGTAAGCATCATCCAAGTATCTACTGTCATCATTCAATAAACATTAGCCACATGAAATGAGAATAGACGTAGGCTCAGCTTGAAATTCCAGATTATGTCTGAGATTGAAAACCTCGCTGGGCAGCACTGGCACACGCCTTTAATATTAGTACTCAGAAGGTAGAGGCAGGCAGATCTCCGTGAGTTTGAGGCCAGCCTGGTCTACAGAGAGTATTCTAGGACAACCAAGGCTATACAATGAAACCCTGTCTTGAAAAACCAAAAAGAGAGAGAAAGAGAGACTGAAAGCCTCAAAGCACTGCCCAAACTAAAGAGCTGAACAAGCAGGGATGCTCACATGGAGATGTTTACATGGGGATGCGCACATGGGGATGTTTACATGGGGATGTTCCAGAAGACTCGTTATTTTTAACTCATCAATTCTTCTAAAATTGATCTCTGTTCTCAACGTTAATCCTATATCAAAAAATCTAAGTAGACGAAAAATCAAAAAAAAATCTAAGTAGGCATTTTTGAAGAATTTTGGCAAGCTGCTTTTCAATTTCATATAAAACTGCAAGCAATATAAATAACAAAAATACAAATTTTGAAAGTACTTACATGACCTGTTTTCAAGATTTAGTACAAAGACATAGTAAAAAATTATAAATTTTAAATTTATGTGATTGCAAGAGAAAAAAAACACGCATGCCAACAGTGCACACGAGTGTTCACAGGAGCTGCATCCCAAACAGCCCCAAACTGAAGGAACCCAAATGTCCATCAATAGGCAAACAGATAAAAATACTGCAACCACACAGTGATGGAGGAAGGTCATCTGTCTATGTGTTATTCTCATTGGTTAATAAAGAAAGTGCCTTGGCTTTTTGATAGGGCAGGATTTAGATAGGTGGAGTAGACAGAACAGAATGCTGGGAGAAAGAAAGCATAGTTGGACAGACACCATGGAGCCAGCCGCCAGGTCAGACATGCTGAATCTTTCCCAGTAAGCCACCACTTTGTGGTGCTACAAAGATTATTAGAAATGGGTTAATCAAGATGTGAGAGTTAGCCCATAACAGGCTAGAAATAATGGGCCAGGTGGTGTTTAAAAGAATACAGTTTCCGTGTTATTATTTCCGGAGCTAAGCTAGCCGTTCGGGAGCGCGGGCAGGACGAAAAGCAGGCCTGCTCGCCTCCTCACTACAACACAGTAGGCACTGCTCGGAACAAGCTAAGCAGCCACACAGTAGGCACTGCTCGGAACCAGCTAAGCAGCCACACAGTAGGCACTTCTCGGAACCAGCTAAGCAACCACACAGTGGGCACTGATCAGAACCAGCTAAGCGACCCTTCAGATACGAGCCTACATAAGTCTAACCTCAGGTCAAAAAAGCTTCCGACCACTATGTATGACTGCTCTGGAAACTTCTGTAATTCTTACATTCTAGTAAAATACTTCTAGTTACTCTGAAAACAAAAACTAAAAAGAAGTAATAGGGGCATCTGTTGCTTTGCCTCTAAATAACTACGAAGTTATCGTAAGCCTGCCAGGTTCTAGAAAATTAAAAATAGAAAGAGAAAGGTACTAAAGAGATTGAATATAAAAGAAAGAGTTACTTTGTTGTCCAAAATGGAATGATTCTAATTCACTCCTGATGATCAAAAACTGTTCCTCAAGCTCTGAATCGGGAGCAGCGAGCAGGCGGAAGCTCATCTAACTTGTATCCTGAGGCTTTCTCAGGGGAGCACTATTATCTGATTAGCTCTCCTGAGGAAAGTTGTTTTTCTTCTTACGTTCCAAAAAAGCAATAAACATTTTACTTGATTCCTAATGTTAGGCATAATTGTTTTTTAAATGCACCTCCATGTTGATCCTTAATTTAAAAAACAAAATCCGAACACATACAAAACCCAGGCTGTGGGACCACTGAGAAGGCTCAGAGAATAAGCCCAGGCTCAACCTCCAGAGCCCAAGTGGTGATGGGACAAGCAAGTCCCACAAGCTACTCTCTGACCTCCACATGCATGTCAGCAGCCACACTCACACAGACACATGCACACACACAAACAAATAATGTTAAAGACAAAACAAAAACCTCGGGCTGTGGGCATAGCTCAGTGGTACAGGTTCTCACTTCTGAGACCCCAGGTTTGATCCTCAGTTCTAAAAACAACCACAAAAAAAAAAAAAAAAAAACTGCTAACACTGTAAAAAGCACAGTCTGGAATGTAAGCAGTAAATGAGGACACTTATAGAGAGAAGAGAGTCAATGTCAACAGTCTTCAAGTTCAGTGAACACGGCAACAGGCAGTATGCGCAGCACGGGCGTGTGAGTGTTTCTAAGGCCATGTGCTACATCACCTAATTTATGATGGGATATCAGGCCAACAGGGAGCACCAGATCTCATTACAGGTGGCTGCGAGACACCTTGTAGTTGCTGGGAATTGAACTCAGGACCTCTGGAAGAGCAGTCAGTGCTCTTAACCTCTGAGCCATCTCCCCAGCCCATATACTGAGAAACTTTAAATCTGCATTTGACAGCCTTCTGTTTTGGAAAGTAATAATACAATTATCACACTCAGGGCTTTCAGTCATACTCCCAGGCCTTCATAGGCTCTGTCCCTTTCTTCCATCTCCATCATCCTCTCCTTTCATGACTCCTCCCACCCTGCCCCACCAGGGTCATAGCACTCTGTCTTCTAAGCACCACAGCTCTTTCCTAGGGCCTGCGGCACTACACACCTTCCTGTACTACTGTATCTAGTTAAGCACAACAAACTCCACTCTACCGTAAGTAGAAAAGGGAAACCAGAGCACTCCCTTGCATACCTTCTAGAGCCAAGTGCCTGGAACTGCACACCCCAATACACATGGTGCCCAGGATAAAGAGGAAAGCAATCTGAGCTGGAACGATGACTCGGTGGTAAGAGCACTCACTGCTTCTGCAGAGGACCAAGATGCAAGTCCCAGCACCAACATGGTGGCTCACTGTGATCTATACCTCCAGTTCCTGGAGATTCAATTACTTCTTACGGACTCTCTGTCTGCACACAACACACATGTAGCAACATATTTATGTGCAGGCAAAACATTCATATGCATAAAATAAAAATACATAAAACATAAAAAGAAAAAAGAAGAGGGCAAACAGCCTGGGGCCAATGCAATGACCAGTGCTTTTGTTGAAATGAAACCACTTCCAGCGTGAGAAACCTACGGTCTGTCTAGTAAGAGGCAAAGGCCTGTAGGCCAACAGATGCAATGCTGGTGTTCTGATTCTATAAGCTTTGTATCAGGAAATCGAAGGTATCCGTGACTAAAAAGGCCTCAAGAATGACATAGGAAAAAGCCCCTCATGTTGTTATATTTCTCAGAAAAACTACAGCTCACACCCACCCATACAACAATCTGACCTACAAAAAGGGAAGGCAAACTTCTTCCTATTCTTCATGAAGTTGGTCTTCTTGCTATCTTGACAGACTTGCTCAAGCCAGCATCTTACATCTGTCTGACTCTGCACCATTTCCAAATGCCACCAGCCACTTGCAAGTCCCAAGCTCAGCTTAGCCCAGTCTAGTCTCGGGTTCTCGGGAACCTCTTCCTGTATGCTTTCTAAACTGATACTGCGATGCTGCTCTCTTGTTACTCCTTCACCCACACCTGTCTTCCTCAAGAATCAACCCTAGCAATTGAGCTAATTCCTGACACTGTCTTCATCTTGGAGTTAGGCAGAACTGGTTCCACAGACCAAAGCGCTACTGCTTTGCCACAGAAACTTTAGCAAACTTCTAAACTTCCTTGAATCTGTTTCCTCATCATGAAGTTGAAAATTACGCTGGGGGATGGGTACGCAATGCCCAGCACACACCAGCACTGCACACATAATACGCTGGGGGATGGGTACACAATGCCCAGCACACACCAGCACTGCACACATAATACGCTGGGGGATGGGTACGCAATGCCCAGCACACACCAGCACTGCACACATAATACGCTAGGGGATGGGTACACAATGCCCAGCACACACCAGCATTGCACACATAATACGCTGGAGGATGGGTACGCAATGCCCAGCACACACCAGCACTGCACACATAATACGCTGGGGGATGGGTACACAATGCCCAGCACACACCAGCATTGCACACATAATACGCTGGGGGATGCGTATGCAATGCCCAGCACACACCAGCACTGCACACATAATACGCTAGGGGATGGGTACACAATGCCCAGCACACACCAGCATTGCACACATAATACGCTGGGGGGTGGGTACGCAATGCCCAGCACACACCAGCACTGCACACATAATACGCTGGGGGATGGGTACACAATGCCCAGCACACACCAGCACTGCACACATAAGTGCTCATTTCGTGTCATTAGTACTCTCACTCGCTGCTGAGGGAAATGAGCAGGTTTCAAAATTCAAGCTAAGCAACAAAACTTAAGAAAATCAGTGCTAAATTTGGAACAGTGAACTGATGTAAACAACCTCAGAAAAATTTTAACAGTTATTTATTTGCAGGAGGTGGGGAGGGGACACCTTTGGCTGTCAGAGGACAGTCTGCAGGGGTCAGTTCCCGCCTTCCACCGTGTTGATCCCTGGAACTGAACACAGGTCTTCGGGCTTGACAGCAAGCACCTCTATCTACTGAGGACAGCCCAGTCTGTCCTCATGTCACTCAAGTCACAGGTAAGATCACTTAAGTACACATGCATCTCCTTCAGAAAAGGCTCAGAAAAACTCCAACAAAGGCGAGGTCCGAGACGGGTGAACTAATGGTGAATCCTTCGCCAGCAGACTACCTGCCTCACAGCAAACGCGCCACTAAATGAGAACTGAAAAGCAGGCAGCGCTTCGGTTACATAAGCCAGACAAAACACCCACTAGCGTTTTTAACTGTGTGTTTTCCCTCCGGAACAAGCCAGCCCGCCCCTGCAAATTTCATTCTAAGAGAAAGTCCACGTGGGACAGAGACTAGGTCATCCATTTAAAGTCATCCGCCAGTATTCCACCCCAGAACGGAAAGCAGAGCCTTCCATCCCATATCTACCCACCACACTCCTACCCCTCCACCCGCCCCCCATCACCACCACCCCTGTCTACCTGGAGTCCACTCTCCTGCCTGGGATCCCCATCATCTCCATCTTGGGGTCACTATCTTCTGTCTGGGGTCCCCATCATCTCCATCCTGGAGTCCTGACTCCTGCCGAGAGTTCTCAGCATCTCAATCCTGGAATCTCTATCTTCGAGTCCATTCTCCTGCCTGGGATCCCCATCATCTCCAATCTTGAGTCTCTTCTGCCTGGAGTCCCTGTCTCCTGTCTGGGGTTCCTAGTATCTCCATCCTAGGGTCCCGTCTCAGCCTGCAGTTCCTGTCTACTACCTAGCGCCTCCTGTCTGAGTCTCCATCCCCGCGAGTCCTCACTACCACCAGCCGCACCCAGCCGCAGTCCGAAGCCCGCGCCCCGCCCCGGTGTCCCTATCCAGGCACTCACCCGGGCGGTAACCTTATAGACTGTGTAGCCCCGGGGGTGTCGCTGGGGCTCGGTGACAGTGTAGAAGCGGGCCAGGTCGGCACTGTGACCCCAAGGAGAGGTCATCCTCCCTCCGCCCCTGACTCCGCCAGCTGGGGACCATCGGGACGCCCCAGCCACAGAGGACCCCAACTTGCACACAGCACCGCGGCGAGGGGGCGGTGGCTCCTGGGACCTGCCGCGAGGATCTGCTTCCGGTCTCCCACATATACTTCCGGATCAGCCTCCTCCGCGTTCGGAAAGAAGAGGGGTAAGGATTCTCTCCGAGCTCTGTGACCTCGCTTGCCCTGCGAGCTCCGGTCCCAGTCTCTGTGGACATCCGAGGCGTCCCTACTAAATCTCCTCGTGCACTAGCTTGGATGTCTTCTAGAATTTGCGAGCTGGTGAGAGAGGTTGGAGCCTCCCGCCCTGTGCTCAAGCTTCAGTGGAGTCCTGGGTGATGGAAGCAGAAGCTCCCAAGTCACGCATCTCATTTCCTCCCCTGCTCAAGTTGCCTTCTCGTACCCACAACATCTCAGCGCTCTGACAGATACGTCCCCTGTTTCTTCAGATGGAGCCTCTTGTCTGCAGCCTGTCTTTGCCAGACCAGGCTGCATGCACAGCGAGCCTCAACCACACATAAAGGTTCACCCCTGTGGACCAAGAGGACCCCTGCGTGTTTGAGACGAACATGAGTAAAATAGTGAGTTTCGAGTCAGCCTGAGCTAAATGAGGAGACCCTGTCTCAAAACAACAAAATCCGGGAGGCAGAGACAGGCGTATCTCTGTGAGTTCGAGACCAGCCTCGTCTACAGAGCTAGTTCCAGGACAGGCTCCAAAGCCACAGAGAAACCCTGTCTCGAAAAACTAAATAAAAAAAAAAAATCCACTCAGCCACAGGTTCCAGGGTAGTCTGCTATACGTAGCAAGACTCTCAAAAGTTTGGCTGGTTGGTTGACTTTTCAAGACAGGGTTTCTCTGTGTAGCCTTATCTGTCCTGGAGTTCCCTCTATAGACCAGGCTGCCCTCGAACTCACAGAGATCCACCTGTCTCTGCCTCCTGAGTGCTGGGATGAAAGGTGTGTGCTGCCACCACTTCGCCACACCAAGTGTTTGTAACTGCTGAGTTATCTCTATACCTTCTTAAAACTGCTTGTCACTTATTCATTATCCCTGAACTCACCACCTACTCTGGGCCAGATGTTATGCTAATTAAGCTTTGGAATTACAAAGGATCATCCTTCTCTATACAGCATGTCATATGTAAACAAAATACATCGATGCATCGTGATAAATATGACAGACACATACCCTGGAATCCAGAGGGGTTGCCTAAGGCTTTCTGTCTAGGGAAACTGGCTGATGTAGGAAAGACAGATGGCAGCTGGCAAGAAAGGAGCCTTTTGCCTTTTCCCCTCGCCTTTCCCCTCTCTTCGCATCAATTGCATGAATGCTGTCTCACCTATCTTTTCCTTTCTCCTGGTCAGTCTGGCTGATACTTCGAACATGCTCCAAATAAACTTTCTAATAACTCCATCATACCCAGGACTTTCAGCTTTAGATGTTTTTGCCAATTTTACATTTCATTGTGATGCTTCTGTAGATGGCCGGATTGTTTCTCGTAGGGAAATCCTGGGTCACCTGTCACTCCTAAGGAACTGCTGTTGTAAGCAGCTCATCGACAATTAAAGTTCATGAAGCCTTGTTAGGAATATGGAAAAGGAAGGAAGCCACAGGACTGCCCCTTCAGTCTGGGAGGATCTGGATGATTCTGCACATGCAAAAATGACTTGAAATTTATGTACAGACACCTGTACCAACCCATCTTCAGTTGACCGAATGTTGTTAAGATAGCCCTTCTCCAAAGCAGGGGTGGATAGCCCTTTCACCACACATTTTATAAACATCTCCTTTTTTTTTTTTTTTTTTTTGAGACAGGGCCTCACTATGTAGACCAGACTGGCTTTGAATTCACCGTGATCTGCCCACCTCTGCCTTCCAAGGAATGAGATCAAATACATGCATCATCATTGTTAATCTTTTTTAAAAAAATGCTGCAAGATCCCTGCGGCAGTAGGCAGCAGAAATGCTGTAGGTCCCAAATGGTGGTAGCGGGCCATGTGGCAGCAGACGGCGGGCCCTGGGAGCAGCCAGTCCCAGGCAGAGAGGCTGCTGGTCCCAGAGCAGTGGTGGTGGGCCATGTGGCAGCAGGCAGTGGGCCCCAGGCAGAGACGGCTGCTGGTCCCTGAGCAATGGCTGGTTCCAGGCAGGGAGACACATGGCAGGCGGGCAGAAGACAGAAACATGGATAGACACGACATGCAGGGTGAGGTTGAATGTTTATTCAGGGGGTTATGGAGGAGGAAGGGTGAAGGAGGGGACAGAGAGAGAGGGAGAGAGAAAGAAGAGGAGAAAGAGACAGAGAAGGGGGAAGCAGAGAAGTGGGGAGAGAGGCAGAAGCAAAGCTGCCTCTCCGAGAGGAGGATGGAAAAGTGGATGAGCTCAGGCCAGAAGCTGAAGATCAGCTGGCGTCAGCGGATGGGGAGGGGAATGGGTGTGGCTTGTCTCTTAAAGGGACCAAAACCATAACAATCATGCCCAGCCTAGACTGTATATATATATATATATATATATATATGCATATGAATTATGACTGGAGTGTGTGTGTTAGGAGTTAGGTGTAGAGACACAAACTGTAACCCTAACATTAGGGAGAAGGAGGCAAGGTGTAGATAGCAAGTTCAAGGCCAGCCTAGACCACAGAGTGAGTTCTGAACTGAGGGGCAAAGCCTTTGCTCAAGAAACAAAGGGAAGAAAGGATGGCAGGAAAGAGGAAGGAAGTACATTCTGTAGGAACTAGAAACGAAATCACTGTGTGGAGCAATGGGAATTTCTATACCCTCCTACGACCTAGTGGGTGAGCTACTAATGTGGAGAGCAAGCTGAGATAATGCATCAGGAACATGCATTCTTATCCGGTATCTTTAGTAACTGCACCTTTGGGAATGTAGAAAGAGACAGCAAAAATATGGGCAATGTTCCTAAAAGCATTGATGAAATAACAAAACAGAAGCCAGGAAGAGCACAAACACATAAGAACAAAGCCAAGGGTCAAAAAGTTATTGTGTTTGGGATATTATATGCTAAAAATAAGCCAGCAAAAGCAACACTAAAATTTGCATTATTTATTTTATTTTTGGTTTTTCCAGACAGGTTTTCTATGTGTATCTTTGGAGCCTATCCTAGAACTTGCTCTATAGACCAGGCTGACCTCAGACTCACAGACATCTGCCTGTGTCTGCCTCCCAAGTGCTAGTATTAAAGGCATGCATCACCACCATCCAGCTAAAAAAATTTATTATCTTTAATTATATGTGTGTGTGTCTATGTGTGGTTACCCACATGTATGCTGTGAATACCCTTGGAAACCATGGGCATTGGATCCCCTGGCGCTGGAATTACAGACAGTTGTGAGCTGCCTGATATAAATGCTGGGAACTGAACTCAGGTCCTCTGTAAGAACAAAGAGAAACCTTCTCAACAGAGGCTGCTTGTTTGTTTCCCAACCGCCCAGACGCCCAACAGCAGATAATCACACAGAAACTAGGTTAATTACAACACTGTTTGGCCAATAGCTTATGCATATTTCTAACTACCTCTTACATCTTAAATCAACCCATTTCTATTAATCTGTGAATCACCATGAGGTTATAGTCTACCAGTAAGGTTCTGACTGGCTGTTGACATCTTTCTTCTTCGGCAGCTACATGACATCTCTTTGACT
The DNA here is from genome assembly GCF_018167655.1 of Microtus oregoni. Lineage (NCBI taxonomy): Eukaryota > Metazoa > Chordata > Mammalia > Rodentia > Cricetidae > Microtus > Microtus oregoni. The sequence goes on from NW_024543221.1 coordinate 14,792,203, forward strand.
CCGCCTACTTTCTCTCTATATTCCTCTTCGGGTTTCCTGCCTGGCTTTACTCTACTATGCCATTGGCCAAAACAGCTTTTTAAATAACCAATGGTAATAAAACATATTCATAGCATACAGAGGGGAATCTCACATCACATGCTTAACTGCAGAACCATCTCTCCAGCCCCTAATTTATTCTATGTTGTCTTTTGAGGTGCTAGGGGTTGAGTTCAGGACCTTGAATGTCCTAGCCAAGTATCCTACCACTGAACTACATCCCTCGTTCTAGTGTGGCCGAGAGTGCAAAGGAAGTTGTAGGAAGATACAGGATATCACATCATTTTTATAGCTTTAAAATGTATAAAGTCATCATACTTTAAAGACTTACACCTCTAGAATATCCACTGATACACATGGATGGGAAAAGCAACAGGGCACTGGTTAAAATTGCAGAACTAACTTGTCCCTGGGGAAGCCAGGTGCTTCAACAATATTTGTGACATTTTTTCTTGAGAGTAGGGCTAATTAAATGAGTGAATAGATCTTAACTACAAGTGCAATTAGAAGCCACTCGATTCTGTCAGGATGGAGCCACACTATCCAAGAAGATGATCTGAGCTGGTCAGCAAACCACAAGTGTTGTGTTCCAGCTGTGGCCCTGCCCTCTACAACTAAGGAAGACTTCATACACTTGGGGCAAAGTAGATTGGTCCTTCCCAATGGACTTTCCTGTCACACCTGACTTGGCCTGGTCCCTCTCCTGCTCAGAAACTTGAGAGCTACTTTCCAGGTAATTCTAAGTTTTCTGCTATGACTCAAAATTCAGACTTTAAATACTACTTTCCTTTCTGCTATATTTTGATAGCTATTTCTTGAATTATTTGTTTGTTTGTTGTTTTAAATAGGATCTCGTGTATCCCAGGCTGGCCTTGAACTCCCTATGTAGTTTTGAGCACCCAATCCTCCTGTGTCCACTGCATGAATGCTTGGATTACAGGCATGCACTACCACACCCAATTCATGTGGCAATGGGCATCACATTCAGAGCACTGTGTGTGCTAGGCAAGCAGTTGGCTGACATGACCGCATCCCTGGCCCCTTCTTCTCTAGTCATAGAGTCCTCCGAGTGAAAGGTTCTCCACTACTGATGCGGTCCTCGGGAGGGACACTGAATTCATTCCGGTTCCACTTTCTGCTCCAGATCAGCCTGACAACTCCAGGGCCACAGACACTGATGTTAGCCACTTGGATTTTCAGGTTTCAGAGAGTATCCAGGCTCCGAAATACTTCCTTTCAGGCAAAAGACTAGATGAACTGGATTTCATTCATGTTCATTCCTGTGCCAAGTCCAGTAAAGTCAAGTTTGTGAATTTGTTTAAAAAAGCGTTTGAGGGGCTGGAGAGATGGCTCAGTGGTTAAGAGCATTGCCTGCCCTTCCAAAGGTTCTGAGTTCAATTCCCAGCAACCACATGGTGGCTCACGACCATCTGTAATGGGGTCTGGTGCCCTCTTCTGGCCTGCAGACATACATACAGATAGACTATTGTATACATAAAAAAATAAATAAATATTTAAAAAAAAATAAAAAAGAGTTTGAGGATGTGCTATGTGCATATAATATATTCACCAAATGCATCCCCTCTCTTCCCTCCCCTCCAATTTCTCCACATTCCCTTCTGATTTCCTGCGCCCTTTTCTTTCAAACCCTCCGAGTCCACTTAGTGCTGCATACGTGAGAGCAGGGCCATGTACTGCAGCATGACGGATGCATCCCTGAAGAAAACTCACTTTTCCCTCCTCCAACAGCCATCAGCGGCCAGTGGCTCCCTAGCTAGGAGGGAGACTTCATGACATTTTCTCCCAATCCCTGCTAGAATTTTGTCTGCCCTGATTCTGCACAGCGCTTGTGCATGCTGTCACAACCACTGCTGAGTACAGACTGTACACAGTACAACTGCCCTGTGGATCTGAAAAAGTTTCCTTGTAGCCGTCACCACCTCTGCCTCTCACAACCTTTCTGCTCCCTCCTGCCAGCCTGGTCTACAGAGTGAGTTCCAAGACAGCCAGGGCTATATAGAGAAAACCCATCTCTAAAACAAAAACAAAAGAATGCATCTTAATGTCATTTGTGTATTTCAAAGTGATACATTTTTTTCTTTGTTTTAAAATTTATTTAACTTTTATTTTATGTGCATTGGTGTGAAGGTGTCAGGATTCCTGGAACAGAACAGTATTTCCTCAACATCTATCTGCCTTTTGGATCTGCCCGAGCACGTGAAAAACAAACCAAGTCTCCATCAGCGCCAGCTCAGAGGTGTTCATAGAGACGCCCGGCATTAGCGTTCTGCTCCTTTAAGAGGCGGTCCGGAGTTTTGCCCTATGCGAAAGCGGCTTCCCGCGCACACTCTGCGCATGCACGGAGTCGCGCGGTCGAAGGACTTGTCCCAGAAGGCAAGATGGCGACCCAGCCTACGGAGAGACGCTCCTCCCAGCATGCCTAGCGGCCGGGCCGGAGCCGAGGCGGAGTGATGGAGATCCGGCGGGACCCTGCGAGTGGCCGGGACTGAGGCGCAGCCGTGGGCCTGAGCGTTGGACGCTCGCCGAGAGCTGAAATGGAGACGTGGCGCTGTGTGCGGAGGGGCTACGGCCGCTGTGTGGTGGGGCGAGGCCGGTCAGTCGTGGCGGGAGGGAAGAGGAAGGGGCGGGCGGCCCGGGGCGGGGCGCGGGAGGGAGGGAGGAAGGCGGAGGAAGAGGGTCCGCGGCGGGGACGCGCCTGGCGGCGCCGAGGGAGAGGTAACGCGCGGGCGGCTGGCCGGGCGGGCGGCGGCCTCCAGGGTCCTGCTGGCCTCGCGCGGCCCCCACGCTCGCCGCCACCCGCACGCGAGGCTCGGCCTGGAGGGAGGCCGCGCTTCCCGGGGTGGCTGGGCCAGCGCCTCTGCTCACAAACTTCGGTCAGGCGGAGGCCAACTTTGCTGGGCACCCTCAAGTTCTCACTCCATCCTGAGTATTTTTCTCGAAGTTCATTCATTGAGAGTCGAGCGCAATGGCTCACTCCTGTAATCTCAACACCCAGGAGGCTGAGGCAGGATAGCTGTGAATTTGAGGGTGGCCGGGACTAGACTGAAACTCCGCCTCTCACCCACCCCCCAAAAAATCTTGGAATTTTAAAGCGCCACAGTACATACTGCTTCTATTAATATCACCCCAAATAGTGCCCGCCGAATCTTAGGTTTGATGCCCTGGTTGTGTTTTTCTCCAATAAACTTTGAAGACTTAGATGTTAAGATTCCAGAGGTTTGTGTAACCTTTCAAACCGTCTGGTGTGCCACGCGTGGGAAATAGCACGGCATCATTACATAAGCCGTTGGGATCCGCCAACTCCGTTATGCCTGGTTCCTCCTGGCAGTTGTGAGTGCCAGCTGTGTGCCAGGCATCGTGCTAGGTAGTCCGTTGGTTAGAGACGTGGCTTAAGGTGAATGGAGCGGTTCTGGCCTTCAGAAAGGATAGTGGTGTAGTAACTGCCAAACCCAAAGAGTTTCAAGTGCAGGGCGCAGTGTATTCTCATACCAAGACAGGAAACAACAGTGCCAACACCGGGAAGGTTGCAGCAGAAGTAAGGATTAAGAGTTCAGGACCAGCTTGTCCTGTCTCAGAAGAAAAAAAAATTGTTTTTGCTTCTTTTCTTTTCTTTTTTTTTTTTTTTTTGCAAGAGACAACAGGGTTTCTCTGTAACCCTGGCTGCCCTGGAACTCTTTCTGTAGACCAGGTTGGTCTTGAACTCAGAGATACACCTGCCTCTGCCTCCTGAGTGCTGGGATTGAAGGTGTGTGTTGCCATGCCTGGCTCAAAAAAGTTCTTTTTGAATTTTAAAAATAAAAATGTCCAGGTGCTGAGATCCCTACGAATGACTTTGATAGTCAGTGGCCATGTTGTGATAGATAATGCCCATGATGTGCCTTTAAATATTTATAGTCAGTTTGGTTTAGAGAGCAGTTCGAGATATGTTTCAAATATATACTAATCAAAGCTAAATGGTTTCAAATGAAAGCTAGCATTGATAAGGAAATGCAACTTCTGCAGACTCCCACTAGCGATAGTAGATGTTGACACAGGAACTCAAGGGAATGGAGTCCTCTGAGTCCCCAGCCAGAGGATGCAGCGAGAAGTCAAGTTCAGTGCTTTTTGAGATCTTGAGAGCAGCATGTCTGTTAAACAGCAGCTTGGTGAACTGGGAAGATGGCTCAGTTGGTTAAGTGCTTGCTGCCCAGCACAAGGACCTGAGTTGGAACCCCTAGCAACCATGTAAAAACTGGGAGTGGTGTCACCTGTTCATAACCCCAGTGTTGGGGAGGCAGGAGCAGGAGGCTCCCAGAGCTTGCTAATCTGCTACTCTAGACCACTCAATAGTTCCAGCTCCCAAGTTCAAGGAGAGATCTTGTCTCAGAATCCAAGGTCAAGAACAATAAAGACACCTGCCAGGAACCTCTGGCTGTGCACACCTAAGCACTTGCAACTTCACACACAGGAAACAGTCTTATTCTACTCTGCTGAAACTGATGCCTTCCAGTTTGGTTATAGATGCATTCCTGGTAAATAGATAGTCCTTATGCTCCTTAATTTTCCCCAGGGCTGTGTGATTAAGAACGAGGAAGGAATGGAAAAGCGTGTTCTCCCATTGGTTAGTAAAGGAAGTAAGTAGCTTTATCAAGTCAGGACCCTTTCACGGATTTTAGATTTTAGCTTTACCAGTATTTGGGAAGAATTTAACTTTGGTATAAAAGTGCTGTTCCAAAACATGTTTTTACTCTAAACTCAAGTTGGAAGGAAACATGCTTTTTCTTACATTCTAATATGTGTGTCATATTGAACTGTTAGGTTTATTATGTGTTTGTCTGTTTAGTTTTTGAAATCTAAACACAGGATTTTTGGTGGACTAACTTCTCAGTTGGATTGTGGATGAACTTTTTGGGGTGTCTGGTGTTTTCTTGTTGAGATAGTTAAACATGAGTGCTTTCCTCTTCATTCTTACATGCACTTTTGTCTCTGTGATGGCGTCAGGGATAGTTGTGAGCTGCCATGTAGGTGCTGGGAATTGAATCCAGGTCTTCTGGAAGAGCAGCTATCTCTCTAGCCCAAAGTTTGTTTGGTTTGGTTTGGTTGGTTTTTTAAGTTTTGTTTTCGGTTTGTTTTTTTTTTTTTTGTTTGTTTGGTTGTTTGTTTTGTTTTGTTTTGAGACAGGGCCTCTCTGTATAGCCTTGGCTGTCCTGGAACTCACTCTGTAGACCAGGCTAGCCTCAAGCTCAGAAATCCACATGCCTTTGCCTCCTCAGTGCTAGGATTAAAGGTGTGTGTCATTACTCATTGGCCATTCATCACAGATTTAGAAGTAAATTTAAATATGAGATGACATCTTACGTGTAGAAAATAGATTTGGATTTTATGTACTATAGCTGAACAAAAAGTGGTACCTCAAGGAGTGTCTTTATTTCTTCCAGGTACTCCATGTTTCCCCATCCACTGAAGAGTTGGGGTCGAGACTGGAGCACACCGTGGGAGGATCTGCAGAGGTATTGCTGGAACAGACACATTTCCAGTTGTCTGCGGTGGCCTGGACACTACGCCCGTGCGCCTTACCCATACTTGAGCAGCAGGCATTTCGCACTGAACTGCAGACCACCTCTTCTGGTTGACTCTGGGACTCAGTTTCAGTTCTATAATTGGAGACCTGACCATCTGCACAACACATCCTTATTCCATCTCTCCAGTTACGTCATGAGCTCTGACAGAGATGAGCCCTCATCCAAACGAAGAAAATGCCATGGTAAAGGAGATGTTTATCTTGGTAAAGGGACAGACAGAATGATAGGCTAAGTTGGAGCCATCATATCTAACCCTGCAGCCGTCTTCCATATCTTATAGATGTGCTTATTTTTAGCCAGAAGTGACTGTGTTAGGGACAGTGTCTTTATCTTCAGCTGTGTCTCTTTCTGTGCATGAAGAAAAGGACTCTGAGACTGTATCAGTATATAGGAGTAGATTTGTATAGTTTATGTCGGTACTCTAGTAAGTAGGCTATATAAGAATATAAAAGTAGAAAATGACTCTACTGATTGAATAACAGTAGAAAACAGAAGTAGGTAAAGACACAAAATCTAAGAACAGTTTTCACGTCCAGCAGTTTTTAAAGTCTTGGATGACTTAGAGATTAAATTGGCAGTGGAAGTCGCTGATCTAAAAATATTTAATTTTGTGTTTTCATTTTAATAGTAATTATATAATGTAAAAGATTTTTTTATTAGAAATAATTGTAAGTAGAATGTTACAGGATAAGATTTTAGCTTGTTAAATCTGTATTTCCCTATTTAGAGTCTATAAATAAGTTACATACATATTTTCCTTTTTTTTCAGTGCTAGGGATTGAACCCAGCCCCTTGTACTTGATCTGCCACTGAGCTGAATGCCCAGTCCTAGAGATACTCGAGAGAGTCAGAATTATTACCTTTAAGAAATTGAGCCATATCTTAGTCAACTTTGTGGAACTCTTTTCCTCGTGCTGTTTTACTCCTAGACAGCTCGTGTACTCCCACCCCACTCTCACCCCAGTGTGTAGTGAGGTGTATAAGAGCTCGGATTGCCTTTCTTATTGAACTTTAGAGGAGGCTGCGTGGGAGCCTGGTGTAGGGAGCTGAAGCAGAGGTGGAAGAACTGAAAGGGAGCTCCTGAGCTCTTAGGGTTCAGGCTCCTTGTTCTTCGTTACTAGAAAGTTCTCTGGGGAATTCACCTAGTCCCAAGGCAGAAATGATTAATTGCTACAGTTACAAAGAGCTAGTTCAAATAAACACACATGTAAGTAGACGCTAAGTCCTTGGCCATGGAAATCTGTGTGTGTAATAGGTCACTGTAAGTGGTCCTATGTAGACGTTGGAACCAGGTCCTCAGAAGGACCCACTTGTACATCTGTGTGTTTGCTGCTCATCAGGCCAACTGCAACCTTTGGTAATTCCGTGCGCTCCCAGATGGCATCCTGACATGCAGCGTAAGCGTGGTAAAGTCAGGAAGCGCGCCCTGCCACTGTGCCATGAGCTTGGAAAGGTCACCTAAAACTCCTTGGCTTTCTAGTGTAATAAACGACACCTATTTTGAATGTCCGCTCAGGTCAAAATGAGGTATGTTGACATGCCTACCGTACTATTGGCTTCATAGTGACTACTCAGAAACTTGTGGTGGTGGTGTTTCCCAGAAATGGATGGGGAGTTACATTTATAACTGATAATCTCTGATTGCTATCTGACTTTTTATCTGTCCATTCTTCCTAGGTGTTGAGAATAAGGAAAAGGCTCTTCATTAAGCCATATATGTGACTTCCGATATTTCACTAATACTTTACAATCAAGAGAACAGCATTACTAATTTGCCTATCACTTTAAAGTATTTGAAGGATTTGTGTGACACAATTATGACTTTTTAATTAGGCGCCCCACTACCTGCTCATGCCCAGTACTTACTTTCTTTGACTCATCTCTCTTCTCTGCTGTGATCACCTTGTTCCTCCTGACATGGAAGGTATATAAGCTTTTGCAGTGTGAATTTGTTGTAACTATGTGATGGCCAGAGACTGTTGACTGTCAGTGGTTTGGAGGAAGTCCTCCATGGAACCTAGCATTTGAACACACTTGCAGCTGTTTAGTAAAACAAAATGTGGTCAGGATGAACTGTGTTTCCCCCTCAGCAAAGATTTAGTTTTCTTGGGACAGAAAAAGCAATGCCAAGGGCTCCTTAACCTGTAGAAGTTCGAAAGCCACGGCATTAATCAAGTATCCACTGGTCCTGGTTATTTAAGAACCATTACAAAGTCGTTAATAATCATGATGTATTTTTTTTTTTTTTTTGGTTTTTCGAGACAGGGTTTCTCTGTGGCTTTGGAGCCTGTCCTGGAACTAGCTCTGTAGACCAGGCTGGTCTCGAACTCACAGAGATCCGCCTGCCTCTGCCTCCCGAGTGCTGGGATTAAAGGCGTGCGCCACCATCGCCCGGCTATCATGATGTATTTTTATGTACACTCTGTACATATAAGAAACAGTGAATGAGTGTTCTAAACATTCATTTTTTTAATATTTCATCACAGTAGTGACAGAGGATGGTGCTGTAGTGGGGGTGAAAGCTTACATATCGCGAGATGGAGCCCTTCCATCTTATGAAGACTTAAGTCTGTGCCATGGGACACCCCCAGTTTGTGATTGGGGTCCTGTAACTGTCAGTGTATCTGTGGAGCTAATACTGTTACCCTTAATCTTAAGCCTTTGGGTTCAGTGCAGGATAGGGAAGAATTAACTTCTTTTGCTCATCCAGGCATGAGGCTGCTTTGGGAAAAATTCTCAATTGTCAAAAGATTTTTCTCTATTTTGATTTTGTTTCCTTCCACCTTTTTCTAAGCCCTTCCCTTAGCATCTTCATACCATGAGCTCCCTCGTCCCATCCAGTTCTCACTCATGCCGATTATCCTCTGTCTGTCAAATGCTAATCCCTCCATGCAGCAGGTGGATACCTAGATTCGAGGAGAGTAACCTGCTGTAATGAACTCCCATAACGTACTGTATTGGCAGCTGATAGAGTATGGGTATTCTGACTGTGAACACCTTGTCATTGTAGAAGACTATTTTAAAACAGTATTTTCTTTTCACTCTGTGTGTAAGTTAACTGTTCCCATGTAATTCCTTTTTGGTTTGGTTTTGGAGACATTGACTCACACTGTAGCTCAGGTTGGCCTTAACTCTTGACAGTCCTTTTGCCTTGTCCTCCTGAGTGTTGGAATTACAGGAGGAAAGCCTCATGCTCAGGCAGCTCCAGTTAGAATTTTAGGCTTTGTAATCCAATGACATGAAAACCCACATGCAGGATAGAGGAAGCCAGTCTGTGGGTCTGTGGTCAAGCTGTCCTTTACCCTCAGCATGCTTGGCCAGCCACCTCCATCTGTTAGGTTTTCTCCTCGTTGTTGAGTTTGTAGGCTAACTAAATGTTCCTGTTTTTCTCATGGCTTCCATGACACTAAACACGTCCTCACTAATGTGACATAAGACATGGGATCAAAGATAAATGTACTTACTCATTTTTTTTTTTGGCACTAGGCAGTGAACCCACTTGTCAGATAAGTGCTCAACCACCAAGTAATTCCCAGCCCTTGTTTGTTTGTTTGTTTGTTTGTTTTATCTCCTTGAGCATAGTATGTTGGCCAGGCTAACCCTGAACTTTTGATCCTCCTATTTCAGCTTTTCAAGTGCTGGTACTGAGTGCAGGTCTGGATATGAGTACATACATACCACACACATGTACCCTGTGTGCCCCTGGGCCTGAATAGGAGCTTGTGGGTGTATGCATTTACGCATATGCACCCTCAGAAAATGATAATTTCTCATTTGAGAAATATCTGTAATTACAGAATTTTTTTTTTTTTTTTCCTTCGAGACAGGGTTTCTCTGTAGTTTTGGAGCCTGTCCTGGAACTAGCTCTTGTAGCCCAGGCTGGCCTCTAACTCACAGAGATCCACCTGCCTCTGCCTCCTGAGTGCTGGGATTAAAGGCCTATGCCACCACCGCCTGGCAGAATCTTGTATTTTCTTTTCCACTTTGATTGCTTTTTCAGAGAATACTGTCTTTGGTGGTTGTATGCAAGGCTGATTAAGCAGCCTCTGCTGTTTGTCTAGCACATTCTGTAATGCCATGCTAACTTTTGTTGTGGTATCCCTAGATGACAAGGATCCCTGTATGTAACAGCTCATTTTGTTCATTCTGTCCACACTGCCCCACTTTCACATTTTAGACACTAAACGCCATTCCCACAAGTTGTCACTCTATACAACCCTCCATTCATGAGTAGACCGGAATTCTGAACTAAAGTAACTGATGATCTGGATATGGAATGAAACGTGCTGGGAGGTCATCTCTGGAAAGCAGCTCTGGAGGAATCTCTCATTGCAATAGAGAATGCTGAGCATGACTGATGGAAGCCTTCTTAACCAGAGACAAATGAGGAAGTGCAGCCTCCAGGAAGATATGCTAGCCTCAGCCAGCACATGGGTTTGATGCCTGGGCAGCCCACCTGAGCACAGCCCACATGGGGACTGTCGTGTTGCTCTCTCCAAGAATTTTTGTGTACATGAAACTGTCTGGTCTCCTTTTGATTGATTCTTTTATATTTTGTCCGATATATTTTAACAGGAACAATAAAAAGGAATTGGGAGTATTTATGTAGCCATAATAAAGAAAAAATGAAGGACGGAGAAGACAAGAATGCCGACTCCACGTGTGAGGACAGTGAAGGAAAATTCGACTTTTCAGTGATGTCTTACAATATCCTCTCCCAAGACTTACTGGAGGATAACTCGCACCTCTACAGACACTGCCGGCGTCCAGTGTTACACTGGAGCTTCCGGTTCCCCAATATCCTGAAAGAAATCAAACATTTTGATGCCGATGTAAGTGTGAAGCCGTGTCAGAGCTTCTGTTCCGAGGACAGTGGTCGATTGTGCATTCCTGGGCAGAGTCTTAGTGAGGGGGAGCCCTTGTTAGCAGTCACTGATAGAATTAATCATCTAGCTCTTTTTTCTTGATGTCTGCATGTCTGCCTGCAGGCCAGAAGAAGGCACCAGATCTCATTACAGATGCTTGTGAGCCACCATGTGGGTGCTGGGAATTGAACTCGGGACCTCTAGAAGAGCAGCCAGTACTCTTAACCTCTGAGCTGTCTCTCCAGCCCCTCACCTAGCTTTTTATTATTATTATTATTATAAAATACAAGATCATTTTATTTTCCTGTCTTTGATTTTTATAATTCTGTCAAATTTTCTGTGTTGATCTTTTTTTTAATTATTTATTTATTATGTGTACAATATTCTGTCTGTGTGTCTACCTGCAGGCCAGAAGAGGGCATACAGATCACATTTCAGATGGTTGTGAGCCACCATGTGGTTGCTGGGAATTGAACTCAGGACCTTTGGAAGAGCAGGCAATGCTCTTAACCACTGAGCTATCTTTCCAGCCCCCTGTGTTGATCTTTTCAAAATAATAATGCACTTTGTACAAATTTTTATGTCTTAAAAAATCTTTATCTATGTCTACTTATTGTAACGTTTGAAAGTGAAAACTATGGAACACTTCCCATATTACTTAAAACAGTACCATGCTAAAAATCTTTAATTTTCTTAAGTTGGACAAGGTAAGAGGTTTCATTATGACATTTATATATGTGTATAAAATATACATTGAAGAATTTACATTTTCATGGAATCCCCATATAGTTCTTAAACACAGTGAAGTTTGAAAATGAGTAAATGAATACATCTGAAGTACACATTTATATTAGAGAAGTTTGACAGTAACACGGTAGTTTAGGATAGCTGAGTTTAAGTTGTGACATAAAAATTAAAAATGGGCCGGGCGGTGGTGGCGCACGCCTTTAATCCCAGCACTCGGGAGGCAGAGGCAGGCGGATCACTGGGAGTTCGAGGCCAGCCTGGTCTACAAGAGCTAGTTCCAGGACAGGAACCAAAAGCTACGGAGAAACCCTGTCTCGAAAAATTAAAAAAAAAAAAAATTAAAAATGGTCCAAGAAAGCTTCTCTTAAAACTTTAGGGAGGATTAACACCCAGGTGGCACCTCGAGGCTGCATGCTTTTCAAGCAGAAGATGAACTCGAAGCTCCTGTGGTTGATGCTGACCTGGTGCTGCAAGGTTCTTGAGGATGCTGATGTTTCATTAACTAAGGCCATGTCAACATGCAACCATATGCACCTTTGAAACTGGTTTGGGTCCACTTCTCATTTTCCCATGCCTAAAAAGCTTTTCACTACGATCTCAGTCAACTTCAGAAGAAATTTTAATTGAATTTAACTTCATCAAAATAAGGCTTCACCTAACTTTTCATCAAAATGAAAGCTTCACCTAGCTTTTCAAAAGAGCTGAAAGTTTTTAAGTATGGTCAACTTTGAGAATCAGATAAAGCATTTTCAGAAAAAATATTGGTCTTGAAATTTCAATAATTTGTGCAAAAATTCATCTACATGATAAAAAATTTTCTAGTAGCCTTGAACTGGTTTTTCTGTCTACCTATCAAGTGCCAAGTGCAGCTAAAGAGGCAGGGTTATTTTGTTTTGTTTTGGGCAGGAGGGTTGCTGGAATGAAACCAACCTTAGGAAAGGACCCACAGGACTGGAGAGATGGCTTAGTGGTTAAGAACACTGGCTCTTCTTCCAAAGGACCTGGTTTCAACTCCCAGCACCTACATGGCAACACATAGCCATCTGTATCTCAAGTTCTAGGGAATCTGACATCCTCTTCTGGCCTCTGTGGGCACCGCAGAAACATGGTGCACAGAAATTCAGGCAAAGCATTTATAGCTAAAGTAAAAACAAAATCTCAACAAAAAAAAATTTTTTTAAAAAAAGTATGTCAGCCAGATATGGTATCATATGTCTGTAACCTAGCACATGGCTGAGACAGAAGGACCACTCTGAGTTCAAGGCTGCTCTGGGTTAGATAGTGACACCCAAGAGCTTAGTCATGATGAACATGGAAAGTCAGGAAAAATAGCCTCACATATATACAATACAAAACAGTTCTTTCAGGAAATAGACCGTTTTGAATGATAAGAATGCTATCCCATATGAGTGTAGGCCATGGTTTTGAGATAATTAGATGTTTAGAAACATATTTTTTTTGATATAGAGTATTTGAGAGCAATGCTTTTTTTTTCTTTCTTTTTTTTCCCCTGTTTTTTTAAGGCAGGGTTTCTAGTAGCTTTGGAACCTGTCCTGGAACTAGTGCTTGTAGACCAGCCTGGTCTCCAAGTCATAGAGGCCTGCCTCTGCCTCCCGAGTTTTGGGATTAAAGGCATGCACCCAGCAATAATTTTTTTTTTCAAAAAATTAAATAAAAAAAACCGGGGCAGTGGTGGCATATACCTTTTATTCAAAGCATTTGGGTGGCAGAGGCAAGCAGATATCATAGTTCAAGGCCAGCCTGGTCTACAGAGTGAGTTCCAGGACAGCCCGGGCTACACAAAGAAACCTTTTCTTGAAAAAACAAACAAACAAAATTAAAATAAGGAAGAACATTAATTTATCCTAAAAATAAGAAAAGGTATATATGTCACTTTGATTTCTACGCTGTCAGATTTAAATAGAATTTATATTTGCATCTGTGTGTTTTAATTTAAACCACTGTTTTCTTCAAGGTGCTTTGTCTGCAGGAAGTTCAAGAAGATCATTATGGAACAGAAATCAGGCCAAGTCTGGAATCACTGGGTACAATGGACCTTTATTTACTTTTCCAGTCTTATTCTTTCAGAGTTTCATATTATTAAAATGTAATTTTAAACAGAAGATGCTATATTTGGGTATAGCTTTTATTCATTCATATGTTTATTTATGTGTATTTGTCTTTCGAGACAGGGTTTCTCTGTGTAACAGCTCTTGCTATCCAGGAACTCACTTTGTAGACCAGGCTGACCTCCAACTCTGAGATCCACCTACTTCTACCTCCTGAATGCTCGCATTAAAGGTGTGTGCCTCCACTGACCAGCTATTTTTCTTTTCTTTTTTTTTTTTAACTTTTTAAGATTTATTTATTTTTATGTATGTAAGTTTTGCCTACATTCTTGATCCATGGAGATTAGAAAGGGGTGTCAGATGTCCTAGAACTGTAGTTGCAGGTGGTTGTAAGCTACCATATGGGTACGGTAAACCAAACCTGGGACCTCTGGAAAAGCAGTAAGGGCTCTTAACCACTGAGCCATCTCCCTAGCTCTAGGGATAACTTTTAAATTTATTATTTTATGTATGTGGATATTTTGCCTGCATGTATGTCTGTGTACCATGTGTGAGACCCAAGCCTGTGGAGACCAGAAAAGGGCATTGTGTCCGATGGAATTACAAGCAGTCGTGAGCCACCATGTGGGTTCTAGAGCTAAACACAGGTTCTCTTTAAGAACAGCCAGTGTTGCCGGGCGGTGGTGGCGCACGCCTTTAATCCCAGCACTCGGGAGGCAGAAGCAGGTGGATCTCTGTGAGTTCGAGACCAGCCTGGTCTACAAGAGCTAGTTCCAGGACAGGCTCCAAAACCACAGAGAAACCCTGTCTCGAAAAACAAAAACAAAACAAAACAAAAAAAAAAAAAGAACAGCCAGTGTTCTTAACTGTTGAGCCATCTCCAGTCCCTTTGGGATAACTTAGTTTTGAAAATGTGATAGCTATTCCCAAATGTCAAGCAAATATTGCGGCATTTCTGCTGGAAATTTCACATTGATCTGATCTTAAAAGGGAAATGTTCCCAGGAGGGCACTGTCAGGGACCAGGCCTCCTACTTCACCAATAGAAGACTTTACTATGGCCTAGCAGATAAAAGATAAAGCCTTGTCTCATGAAGAAGCTTCTAGAATTTGATTTATAGATAAGAAATATGAAAAATGTGCCCACATGGCATTCATTTAGCAGGCACTTTCTGAGTGCCTGCCTATACTTTAGGCTGTTCTAGCAAGTGGACACAAGGCTGGTCTCAGCAGCCGGCCTCCTCCTTAGTGGGATGTGTGTAAGTGAACAGCAAACAAGGAATGACTGGACAATGTGAAGTCTGAACAAAGATTTGGAGTGGGTGAGAGTCAAGCTGTACCTAGAGCATCCTAGCCAGCAGAGCTAGCACAGGAAAGGCTCCGATGTTGACATCGATTCAGGCAATATGGTCCACAGAGAGTGGATGGGGAAAAGGGACAAAAGGATCAGAATAAATTACTGTAAGGCTTTACTGTACTTGTTATAACTGAGTTGGAGGGTTGCGTCTGCTAATAAAGAAACGTAGGCGTGCTGGTTTTGAGACAAGGCCTTGCTATATGACTCGGTGGTTCAGACTCATAATTCACCTGCCTGCTTCCAAATGCTTGCATTACAAGTGTGGGAGCCTGCTCCCTGCTTGGAGTTAGACATAAGGTGTGTGGTGTGGTGGCCTCGTTGTAATTCCAGCACTAAGGATGCTGAGGCATTAAGATGAGGAGTTCAAGGCCATTTGGAGCTATATGGTAAATTCCAGGATAGCCTGAGATCCATAGTAGGTCCCTGTCTCTGCAGACCCGTGGGCTGAGAACTTAGATCCACAGTAGAGTGCCTGCCTAGCATGTGTGGGGCCCTGAGTTTATCCCCAACACCTCTACTACCACCAAAAGAGAAAGAAGAAAAGAAATAAGATATTACAGAATTTATTTTCTTAAGTGGTGCAGTTAAAACAGTCTTAAGCTAGCTGGGCCCATGGTCTCCCCTGACATCCCTGGCTCTATACCTAAACTTTGTTTTTTGTTTGTTTTTTTTTATTTAATTTTTTAATTTTATTTTTAATATTTGTTTATTTATTATATATTATTATTATTAATATTGTATAATATTATACAATATTCTTTCTGCGTGTATGCCTGAAGGCCAGAAGAGGGCATCAGATCTTATTTACAGATGGTTGTGAGCCACCATGTGGTTGCTGGGAATTGAACTCAGGACCTTTGGAAGAGCAGGCAATGCTCTTAACTACTGAGCCCCTGTTTTTTGTTTGTTTGTCTTGTTGTTATTTTTCGAGACAGGGTTTATGGGTGTCACTTTGAAGCCTGTCCTGGCACTTGCTCTGTAGACCAGGCTGACCTTGAACTCACAGAGATCCGCCTGCCTCTGCCTCCCAAGTGCTGGGATTAAAGGCAAGTGCCACTACTGCTTGGCTCCTAAACTTTGGTTTTAATGTGTACTAGCATCCTGTCTTATAGAATAAGCTTTGTCAAACATTGCTTTAAAATATTAAGAGGAATGTGTTTTGATATACAGTCTCTTTTCTAAATTCATTCCTTCTAGGTTATCACTGTGAATATAAGATGAAAACAGGCAGGAAACCTGATGGCTGTGCCATTTGCTTCAAACATGCCAAATTTTCACTCCTATCCGTGAACCCAGTGGAATTCTGCCGTCGTGACATTCCTCTGTTGGACAGAGACAACATTGGATTAGTGTTACTCCTGCAGCCCAAGATGCCACGTGCAGCCTCTCCCTCCATCTGTGTAGCTAACACTCATCTGCTGTATAACCCACGGCGAGGTGATATTAAGCTGACTCAATTGGCAATGCTGCTCGCAGAGATTTCCAGTGTGGCCCATCGGAAAGACGGCAGCTTCTGTCCCATCATCATGTGTGGTGACTTTAACTCTGTTCCTGGTTCTCCACTCTATAGTTTCATAAAGGAAGGAAAATTGAATTATGAAGGACTTGCAATTGGAAAGGCAAGTGCTTGCTTCATCTGGTAGGAAGTAGGCTTCTGCCTATGAGAATGAGGGGAAGGGTCATTGTTGGAGTAAGGATTCATTATGTGGCCGTGTGAAAACCACCGGGCAATCCATAGATGACTGTGCTAAGATAGTATGGTTTCCTACAGTTACCAACATGTGGCTCTGTTCACTTGGTTTGGTTTTGTCTTTCCACTTCTGGAAGCATTCTGTTTGAAGAAATTAGCTGGTTGACAGACGTGTTACAGGCAAAGATAACTTGAAAACCCCTTTCACGGGGATAAGAGGAGTTCTGCCTGCGTGCTTTACATGAGCAATATAGTTATTCAGTAGTCATTGTGTGAGCTTTCCTTTACATACGAATGCTTTTTCTTACATAATGTGGAAATAGATTTTTATTCAACTTTGAGTTATTTTTACTTGGCGTTGGATGATATTTCCATGCTTCATTCTGCTTGTTTTAGATCATTTGGTTTTCAGTATTTTAACCAAAGTAAATCTTCCACTAGCAGAATTTTCAAGGATAGTTTTAAATTTGGTTTGATCATAGCATTTGACACAATAGAAACTATATTACAGGTAGCAGAAAGGGTAAGGGAGTGTTATGGGAACGCTGTAGATAGGTACATGTTCAAATGAGGAGCACATGCAGGTGAGAAGCCTGTCATTTCCATGTAAATGACGGGTGCTCTGAACTGTATTTGGATGGCGTTTGTAATCACAGGTCATCATTTATATAAAATGAAGGATATGCTTATCATTTCTGATTACTTTTATTAAGATATAAAGCTTTAATACATTAATTAGCTAAAGTCTATTCATGTAAGATGCCTACTGAAATTCTGTGCAGGTATCTGGCCAGGAACAGTCATCTCGGGGACAGAGAATCTTATCTATTCCAATTTGGCCCCCAGACCTGGGCATCTCCCAGAGCTGTGTGTATGAGACACAGCAGGTTCCCAGAGCAGGAAAGACAGGTGAGTGTTTACAGTACATTCGGGCCGGCTTCCGGGTGACCATCTTCCCTGTGAAGACAGAGGCTCAAATTTCAAAGTTTCAGAATCTTAGGCATGAATGCTCATATATATAAATATAAATAGCTATTTGCTTGTCTTTTGATTAATGCACTACAGATTTCCTTTTTAAGAGTTAAATTCCAGTGTTATTTGTTCATGAATAACTTGTGTATTGCCTTCGAATTGTCTTCATTTCCACCCCCCACCCCACCCCCGATTCTGTAGACCATGGGATCAAACATGGAACCAGACATTTAAACTAGACATACCGTGAATCTGGATCTAGAGAAGGCAGTGATAGGACAAACTAGAACAAACCAGTGTGCACACTTGATTGACATGCTTCCCCCTGCTCTTTCAGACAGCGGTCTGACGGAGGCCCCGCTGGAGAAGGCAGAGGTTGGAGTGTCAGCTGAAAAGTGAGTCACGCAAAAAAAATTACCTCAGGAAACACTTGGGTACAAAATGAAGTTGATGCTGTTCGTGCTGCAGAGGCTTCTGTGTTTAAGACAGATACTCATGAATTCAGATCTGACTGCTGTTTTGTAACTGAGAACCAGGCATCCCAGTTCCATTTCCCTCCATGGGTTGTAAGGATTCAGGGAGCCAAAGCTTGGAAAGTAGATCTCATGGTTGGCATGCTTGGGCAGTGTCTGGACACAGCACATGCGCCTGGACTGGCATGGGCTGGCCCAGGACCTCTGAAGTTTCCAATAAAGTGTCTTCCTGATTTCAGTGGGTCATTAGTCTTATCTTACTAACTAGATCTCAGTTCACAGACAAAACGACCCAAACAGCATTCTGTAGAGGTCATTGTCATTTTCTCTTGGACTGGTGGAAAACATCAGAAGAGAGAAGAAACCTGTATCATTTTAAAAAGAGCCATGAATGTTTGGGCTGATTGAGAAGTGGGTCTATGTTAATATATCAAGACAGACTTACATCTTGTCTCTCTAAGATTCTTAAGATGTTTATCTTAGATTGTAACCAAGATACTTTCAGCATTTAAATGTAGGGACCACATTAGCATATCTCCTTCAGTTTATTCTCATTCTTTTCACTTTGTATGTGTTGTTAGAGGGGAAACATGTCTTTTTTTATGTATTTATTTTTTATTTTATATACATAGGTAGATGTTTTGCCTGCATGTATGTCTGTATGCAAGAATCAGATCCCCAGGAACAGGAGTTACAGACAGCTGTGAACTGCCCTTTGGGTCCTCTGGGATTTGAACCCAGGTCCTCTGGAAGAGCAGCCAGTGTTCTTAATCGCTGAGCTATCGCTCCAGCTCTGAGAAAACATTTTCTTATAAGAAATAACCTAGTAAGGAAAGAAGCAGTTTTTAAAAAATGACTTAAACATTTTAAATATATCAAAAACTAAGTGGCATAACAATTTATGGGTTTGAGTAATTAGATCTCTTACAAGGTTTTACTGTGTAGCCTAGGCTAGCCTCGAGCTTTTGCCCTCCTTAGCCTCCAGGGAAGTACAGTTATACTCAGTGCTGCTATGTCCATCCTCGAACTCCGGCATTCTGGGAGGTCAGTGTGCTTCCACACAGCATTCGTCTCTAACCTGAAACACTGGAAGGTCGCAGCTTGAAGGACTTCTTAACATGCTTTTGTGTCTCATCGTGTAGCTCAGGCTAGCTCCAGCTTCCCACGTGTGGGATAATAGACATGCCTCACCTTTCACATTAGTGCTTGTGAATGTCAGTCCTTAGACATTAAAAGTTGGAAGTTAGGGGCTTGGGGTTTTATTTGCTCTTTTTGTTTTGTTTTTTGAAATAGAGTTTCTCTTGTGTAGCCCTCACACTTGCTCTGTAAGCCATATTGGTGTCAGACTCAGAGATCCTCCTGCCTACTGGGATTAAAGGCATGAGCCACCACTGCCTGGCTAAGTAGGGATTTTTTGTTTTGTTTTTGTTTTTTTGTTATTGTTTTTTGAGACACAGTTTCCCTATAGTTTTGAAGCCTGTCCTGGAACTAGCTTTTGTAGACCATGCTGGCTTTGAACTCATAGAGATCTGCCTCTTCTGCTTCTGCCTCTTGAGTGCTGGTATTAAAGGTGTGCACCACCACCGCCCAGCCAGGTAGGGTATTTTTAAGGAGTTAACCTGTGTTTATTGATTTAGAAGCTTACTAAAATCAAGGGCCACATTTTTTTTAAATATTCATGTACATTGGTATTTGGCCTGCATTTGTGCTGTGAGAGGCTGTTAGGTCCCCTGGAACCAGAGTTACAGACAGTTGTGAGCTGTTGTGTGGGTGCTGGGAATTGAACCCAGGTCCTTTGGAAGAGCAGGCAGTGCTTTTAACTACTGAGCTACATTTTTATATGTCCCTTAGCACCTACAATGATGTGTAGAATTTAATAGATGTTTGGTAAATGTTTGTTGAGTGAACTTAAGAACGTTCTAAATTTTTTTTTTACTTTGCCTTTATAGCATAAATAGCTCTTAAAATTCATGGCATTAGAAAATGATCTTTAGCTCTTTTGTCTGAGACATGACATGTCTTTGCAGCAGTAAATGTGAGCCACTCTGGCAGTGTCCTAAGGGCAGCAGAAGCATGTCAGGCCTGTGGCTTCTTTGCCAGCAGAGATCCAGAAGGTCCTGAATAGCCCTGCACACCACAGCCCACTTAGAGCGTCCTTAAAACCACAACCAAAACGTGCATGCTGTTTAGGAGTGTATGCTGATTATTTAAATGGAGGTTCTCAAACATGTATAATTCTAAGATCTAATTAACACATTGATTCTTTACCTCTTACCCCATTTGGCGTCATTTGCTGGGTTTTAGTTGTCATTGGCTTACATTCCTGTGTCAGCAAAGGAGCCTGGCGTAGGATCTGGTTTGTTGAGTGATGCCCGCCTCACACCTGTCATAGCACTCAGGAGGCTGAGGAGGAAGAGTCGTGAGATGACCAGCCTGGCTGTGTAAGAGTGAGGCCAGCCTGAGCTGCAGAAGAGCCAGGCACCTGGCTTACACATATTAGACCAGTACTTCAGCAACTGAGACAGGAGTGCCACAAATTTGAGGCCAGCCTAAGGTATAAAGCAAGTTCCACTCAAGCCTGGGCTATAACGTAGCCTTGTCTGAAAAACAAAATAAAAAGACTATAAACAGTAATAAAAAGTATCCAGGTTTAGTCCAGGAATGGAGTAGAAAAGTAATTTAGGTGAGAATTTTTCCTTTGAAAATTCTGATGGATACTGAGCCCTTCTCTCTTCTCTTTAGTGTGTCTTCACATCTCCAGCACCACTTCAGCCTGTCATCTGTTTACTCTCACTACCTTCCTGACACCGGACTTCCAGAGGTGACCACCTGCCATTCCCAGAGCGCCATAACTGTTGACTATATTTTCTACTCTGCAGAAAAGGAGGACGCTGCTCGGGGTCCAGGTGAGGAATAGTGGATCCCCAACTCCTAGAATGCAGTCGGGGAGAATCTTAGTTCTCCTCGGCACAGAGGTGAAGGTCTGGATGTAGAGGGAGATGGGAAAACCACTGATGCAGCGGTACATGTCCTGACCGCCTACAGAGCACAAGGCAATAAAGCACCCCACGGCAGATTCTTACAGAGTGCATCCTCAGGGGGTCCTTCAGTGCCAGTCAGAGTCAGTTCTAAATCCAAGCCATCTGCTCTTCACAATAAATCCTGCCTTCCTGTGGCAGCACTGAGTCGATAGTCATTAGGTTAGAAAGTCATGCTGCCTTCCCTGCAAAGCCAGTCTGTGCTGGTCATGCTGACCTGAGGGAGGGAGCTGGTCACTATTTTCAGTACTTGTCCAGTGCAGCTCAGCAGGAAGTCAGGCTGAATACACCAACTGAGGGACTTAAAACAGAGCAGACATGAGGATAATTGGAAATCTGAAAACACTCAGGGAAACATCTGGAGTCCTAGACAAGGCAGACTCCCCACCACCTTTTCTGATGCTGCTTCTCTCCGGTTAGTTCCTCCTGGGCATTCCTTCTCAGTGACCTCAGTCCTAACTGAACCAACTACCCAGTGTTGCTGCTCTCAGTACGGTCTGGAAGCTGCCATGCCTACAGAGCTCACTAGGTGGCAGGAGAGTGCCAGGATCAGCAGCAGGTTATTTTCCACTTGAGGGGAGAATGAGTGGGCTCAAAGCATGTATGTCACTTTATCCTGCAGTCACCTTGGCAGCTTGGCTCTAGGCAGTTTGAGTGGTTTGGTGGATCATTCTTAAGTGGCTCTCAATATCAAATGCCTTTGTTTTTCAAGACACAGTTTCTCTGTATAGCCCTGGCTCTCCTAGAACTCTCTGTAGACCAGGCTGGCGTAAACTCCTGCCTGCCTCTGCCCCCTGAGTTCTGGGACTAAAGGAGTGCACCACCACCACCCAGTGCACATTCTTAACATTTTATTGTATTAATCTTTCAAAGGTGTAAATTTCATAAATTGGAATAGAAAAATTACCTGGCATAAATAGCATGAGTCTGCGGATTTAGGATTATTAGTTATAACTTCACAAAACTTTATACTCTAAAATCTTCCATATGTTTTCTGCTAAGCCAGGTTCTTTCTCACTGTTTAAAACAAACAACCTTGCCTGCTTAATGACAGCTTCACTAAATATGTGCTTCTTCAACTAGGAGCTGAAGTTGCTTTGGTTGGTGGCTTGAAACTTCTAGCTAGACTGTCGCTTCTTACAGAGCAAGACCTGTGGACCGTGAATGGGCTTCCCAATGAACACAACTCCTCAGACCACCTGCCTCTGCTGGCTAAGTTCAGGCTGGAGCTCTGACTCAGTGCTCACTCACACAGCTTCCTGTCTTCTCAAAGACTATGAAGATACTGTTTGCATGATACTCATTTTTGTGCTGTGGGGTTCTGAACTTGCTTGAGCAGATTGGAAGGAACACGTTTACAACAGCTTTTTAATGGAATATTTTTCTGACAACGATGTCTAAACACTTTATTGTAAAAGATAGAAATAACTTTTAAGTCCTGGTGAAGTTAACAGCATTTTTAAAATGTAGTTCCTCTCCTTGGCCCTCCAGCTATGAACTTAGTACATCCGGTGGACCTCCGGAACTAGCAGAGCTCAGGCGTTGCCTCTCATGGAGGTCTGGTTTCACTGGGAGAAGTCTGTGCTTGCTGAGAGCTAATCAGTTCTTAGGAGTCACTGGTCATTCAGTCACAGGTGTCCAACCACAGTAGCTCCTCCAGGGCTTGATGTGCTCTTGAGTTGAACAAATGCTGACCCACTTCACTCCATCCTGAGCTGTGGGACATGCCTACACTTTGTAGGGGAAATACTTGAGGAATATAGGTCATTCTCATAAGAGGGCAAAGCTCTTAGCCAGCATGGTGGTACGTACCTTACATCTTAGCATTTGGGAGGTGGAGGCAGGATTAGCATTTAAAACCAACTTTAGCAACATAGCAAATTTGAGACCTGGGCTACATGAAACCCTGTCTTAAAAAAAAGCTGGATTGGTGGTGTCCCATGCTTTTAATCCCAGCACTCAGGAGGCAGAGGCAGGCAAATCTAGTTCAAGCCCAGCCTGGTCTACAGACTGTGTTCCAGGACAGCCAGGACTACACAGAAAAACCTGTATCCAAAAAAAAAAAAAAAAAAAAAGAGGTCCAAGTGCTTTATCTAAGCCCACTCCTGTCCTGTCCAGGGGTTGCCCCAAGGAGAGCAGATGAGCCAGGAGCAGCCATGCACGTGTGTAGTGCTAGCATCCAGGAGACAGGCAGGAGCACTGCATGTTCAGGGTCAGCTGGGCTACACAGCAAGACCCTGACTCAAAGATAGACAAGAAGGCGGCAAACCCTGGCTTGTAACTGTGTCCCCCTGTACTTCCCTTTCTGTTTGGTGACAGTAGAAGACCCTTGGGTCAGGAGTGACATTTTGTCGACCCATTTTATATAAATTTTAGAAAATCAGTCTTTGGAAGAAAGCGGCAGCTCTACTCCTATTGTTGTTCATCTCTAGTGTGCAGAAGCCAGAGCGTAGGGAAGCACGGCTTAGGCCCGGGAGCTGCACACTCCACGCTTCCGCAGACTAACTCTAGGCCGCAGTGTTGAGCTTTCTGGTGCAGTGGTGCAGCAGTGTGCCACGGTCCTACGCTGGGGGAAGCCTCGCAGCGGTCTGACAAGGCCTGTTAGCTCTCCCTGTGCAAGTGTCGGGTACCCTTCAATGTAAGTAGAAATTCCCCCTGCTTTCTAAGATAGGAGCATTAGATTACAGGCATTTTTACTAAGTCCTTATAGTGCAGTAAATTACAAGTGTTTTCTACAGCAATTTTTATTAATAGAATGTTTTAAATTAGACAGTTAAGTCTTTGCAATTTAAATTTTTAAGTTATTTATTACAATTATTTTCGTCTACTAGATGGCTGCCTCAGAGGTATA
Organism: Microtus oregoni; assembly: GCF_018167655.1. NCBI lineage: Eukaryota > Metazoa > Chordata > Mammalia > Rodentia > Cricetidae > Microtus > Microtus oregoni. The sequence continues at coordinate 14,815,885 of NW_024543221.1, forward strand.
GAGACTGTAAAGACATGTCCACTGAGAACTGCAGTGACAAAGGGTCTCACCTGGATAACATAGTGCCAAGATGCCCCCAGTTTTCAGTAGTGCCAAGGGTCTGGTTAGAAGATCTAATCATTATTAGATTATAGTGGTAATTGTCCCTTTTTAATACGGGGGTTGAGTGAATTAGTGTAAACATCATTGTTGGCAAACTGACATTCCTGAAAACCTCTGCAAAACGTTTTTATATCCTGATGAATATGTTATGAGTTTAGACCCATTTCGTGTACTTCACTTTGATACAATTAACCCATAAACTGCTGTTAGCTTATCAGTGTTCATCTGTGGCCCAGACACTTTTCACAAGCTTTTTGAGCTCCAATAAAAATGATCTATTTTCTCTACTCTTCTGACAGAAAAGCTGGCAGCTCCTCTGGTGGGCCTTATGTTTACCTGCCAAGCACAATCTGATCTGGCTGACTGCAGAAGTCAGATCTCAGTCTAAAGTATGTACTATCCATGTGTGTGTGCACAATCTGATCATATCTCAGTCTAAAATGCATGTTTGTGTACGCATGTGTGTGTATGCGCACAGTCTGATCTGGCTGACTGCAGAAGTCAGAGCTCAGTTTCAAGTGTGTACTATCGTGTGTGTGTGTGTGTGCGTGTGCGCGCACGTCTGGAGACCAGAGGTGAGTCTTGGGTGTTATTCCTCAGGAGCTGTCCACCTTCTATTTTAAGACAGGGTCTCTCACTGACCTGGAACATGCCAAAGTAGGGTAAGCTGACTGACCAGCAAGGCCAAGATCCCCCTGTCTCTGCCTCCCTCGTGTGGGATTACATGTGGATACCTACCTGGCTTCTCATGTGGTCCTGGGCTCACACTCAGGTCTTCCTCTAACTGAGCCATCTCCCCAGCCTCCTGCTGGCCAAGGTTTAAATGCAAAGGGAAACTGTAAAGTGATGGTAGTCTGGTTCTTCTGTACCTTTGCCATCAAGACAATAGGAATGCTCAAGTCCTTTCTACTTTGTATCTATAAACTGTAATAAATTATTATATTTGCACATCTCTGTTGGGTTTTGTGGTAAACGTCACCCTGAACTGTCCCTGTACCCATCGCAGCCTGTGTCAGTCAGGATGAAGGTAAGAGGCAAGTGATTGAAAAACACCCAGAGTAATGTTCAACAGAGCCCCCGAAAGAGGAGCTTGAGAAATGTAAGTTAATTCAGTAGGACAAAACAGCAACAAAACACCCAAAGACCTCAGTTTCCAGAATGGTTTTTACTGCAGTTCCATGCTGTGTCGCACACGTGATGAGAGAAACGCAAGCCTGAAGCATGCTCTCCTGGCGCTCCTTAGATACCGTCAGTCTCCGTGCACTTAGAAAAATACCCAGACAGCCACGGCTCTTCTGCAATATAACAAGGTCTAAGAATAAACAAGAATCTCAATTGTGTGTCAAAAAACTATACAAGGTTGTACATTAAAGTTCAGCATACAAAAACCTTGTAGAATAAGCTGAAGGTTGCAAAAGCCCTTACCCATGTCTGCTGAGGATACCCCATGAAATAGGTGACTCAAGGAGAGGGATATGCACAAGATGCCAGTGTACGGGAAACACCCGGGATCACCTTTCACAATCAGCAGCGGGGCAGCCTGAGGCTTGTCGCTCAGCTCTGCACATCTTGCCACAGGATAAACTTGCTCCAGTCACCTCGCACTGTTCCTCTCTGCCTTCTGAAACCACAGCCAGGCTGAGGAGAGGTTAAACACGCTGGGTTCGTTTTAATTAAACTGTTGCATTAAAATTTAGGTGTTTCATGTCTTCTGTTTTTAGAAGTTGATGTAACTACAGTCAGTAAAATTGAATGGCAAAGAGCACTTAAAACGTTTCTGTGACTAATCTTGCTTTGGAAAATGAATCTAAAAATCAAAGTGGTTGTGGAAAAGATGAGATGGCAGAGTGTTGCACCCAGGGACAGCTGGGTGCTATTCTGTCTTGCCAAGGATTAAGGTTGTCCCACTGTCTGGCGTTCTTGTGAGCGATCCTTGAACAAGGCAGCTGCGGGCACTTGGCCTCGTAGCTGAATTCTGATCAGTCCGGGTATCACATGGAGCAGTTTTGGGGGGATAAACAGCTGAGCAAAAAAGTGAAAGCACTCTCCGGCTCCTCAGGACACTCAGATACAGGCGGCCTTGAGTCCGAGACTCGACAGCGCGTGAGGGACTACGGAGGACAGTAAGTGGTGCTTCCTTGGGTCCCAAGGTCAGAGCAGGGCCTCCCAGTGCTCTCCCAGGCCCAGTAACTTATCTTGAACTCTGCTAACAGGATTCTTGAAGAAAGCGATTAAGTTCAGAATTTGAAGCTTACACTGTTTTAGTTTCCTGGTTCTGGTCTCTAGAGGACACTGAACTTTTCCAAGAAAACAATACTGGCTTGAGGGTGGAGCGAGTTTTTATGCCCAGGGCTCTTGCCTCCCTTGTAGCTCTAGGTTTTCCTGCTGAAGACTCAGCGAATGGTCGGTTAGCAGGTCTGTCAGTCACAGCCAGAGGAGCATATGCCGAGAGCTCTCGGAATGAGCTGGGCTTTCTGCATGGTGGCTGCACACGTGACCTAAAGCTGGCTTCCAGACGCCTTCAGAAGTCGCACTGCAGTGGCCACAGGCAGGCTTGCTCTGCTTCAGGACCTGAGCTCAGTGCTGGGCTGGACCTTTTCTTTTAAGACAGGCCTGCTTCTTGAGTTCATGGTTTTCCCCAGCACCTCCTTATGCCATGAAGTGGATGATGGAAATAGTCCGTCATCACATTTGCCTTAATGTAAGACAGCAGAGAGCATACTAACAGTGGCGAGACCCTCAGAACCAAGGCTGACCAGGGTCTGTCTTTTGAGCACCTTTCTGCCAGAGGACATCTCTGCACTGCTGGATTCTGGTGAGTGCGTGTCCTCTTGTGCTTTTTGCTGGATTTGGGAAAGCTTAAATGTTAGCAACAGACATGGACTGGCTTTCTTGTTTTGAAAGAGGGAAGCCTGCTGTCAGCAGATGCTCTAAGTGACTCCAAGATCCTTAATGTGTTGTCCCTTATTGCCAGAATTGCAGTGCTTTTTGCTAAAGCATTTGCATATGACACCTTAAATCTCATCTCGTGTGTGTACCAGAAAAAACAAAAACAAAAAAACAACAAACCCTCCAAACTATCCAGATCCCTATAAGAAACACTAGGAAAACAATACAAATAGAATATAAAAAACTCATTAAGATTGCATATCTGGTGCCAAAATGTTGAGGTAATATCAACTGTTTAAAAAACCCACCATCTTTGCTTGTTATTGCTGAGAAGACGGTAACACTGGCTGGGTTACAGAGAGTGGAGAGAACTCCAAAGTTGACTACAGCTGAGGCATAATGTCCAAAGCAAGCGGAACAGTCGGCAAATGGAAAAATAGAAAACTCCAATGTTGTCCTTGAGATCCTGAGGGAGACAGTCAACCAAAGGGCCTGTCCATCACTTAGCCAGTCATGCCTGCTGCCCACAGCATTTTTCAAGGCTCACCATGTCCACCCACTCAGATTCTGTTCCCAGGGAAGTCGTTCAAGATGAAAGCTGCACCGGTTCCTCATGGATAAGCAGGTCCCAAAGCTGCTGCGGAAAGTGCAGAAAAGAGCACCATAGAAGCCTTGCCAGCCTGGCCTGGCTAGATCCGGATCTGATAGCCCACTTCATTCAGGGTGCCAAGGTCAGCCACCTTCTTCTCAGGTAGAGCAGGCCTAAGGATAAAGGCAGAAGGACGATGGGGCAGGACCGATAGGATTGAAACTTTTCAAGGGCCTGACATTCGCCTGTTCCCCACACCCTCACTCCTCCAGCCTTGGCCCCTAGTTCTTGTACTTGGTGGATTCTGAGAGGTTTTGAGGAGTTCTAAAGGCTTTCAGTGAGAAATTTTAAAAATCTGGTATCAAATGAGCTTTTTAAGCTTGAATTTAATCACACTAGCTTCTTAAAATTTATATATATATATACACACGCACACACACACACACACACACACACACATACAACTTGCCAATACACATGGCAAAATTAACCAGGCTCTACTTTTTTTTCACTCTGTTTCCCAGGGTAGCCTTGACCTTTCTCTCCCGCTGTCTGGGTCTGCTGTGTTCTGGAATGGTAGGAGCCCAGCGCCATGCCTGGAGCGTAGAGCCACATACATGACTAGACTAAGTCAAAGTTCTTTGGCAGCAGTGAGCCTGGGTCGCAAGGGGACTTGGGTTTTGATGGACATTCCCAGTCCTTGAGGGAGGCTTCTACTCTGGGCTTGAATGTGGAAAATCAAAGTGCATGCACCGTGGTGGCCCACGCCTTTAATCTCAGCACTTGGAAAGCAGACAGATGGATCTCTGAGTTGGAGGTCAGTCTAGTCTACAGAGTAAGTTCCAGAACAGCCAGGGTAAAAATAAAGGATTCAAAGGTGTATCTTTCAGAATTCACCTGAAACCACCTGCCATGGCAGAAAATCACTCAGTGACAAAGCATCAGTGCCAGGAAACCCCTAAAGCACCCCGCAGTAAAACACTGAGTGTCAGGGAAATCATTCAGGGGACTGGCGGCTTTCCAGGATGACACTGTATGCAAGCATTCTGACAGCTTCCATTTTCTGATGAGCCCCTTGTCACCTTGGGTTGATGGGTCTGAGACTATAAGTGGGGATTTAGGATGTTACTTCAGGTTTCTTCCGCTTCCCTAAGAGCATCAAAGAGGCTGACAAAGGGCACAGTGGACCTTGACCTGAAGTGCTAAAACGTGAAAATTCAAGGATAAGAAAGTCCTTAAGCCTTTGAAAGATTTTCTTCTAGCAAGTCGTTTCCTCTTGACAAGAAAGTAGTCCAGCTCACCCAACTAAAACTGAGCAGCAGACTCCATCAGTCAGACTCTCTCTCTGAGAAGGGCTTGACTATCCTAAGTCATTCTTCTCTGTCAGGTGAACGCCACCAAACCCGTCCCTACTCCCCTTTCACTTCGTATTTGAGATGAAGTTTCCATGAGTTACCAGGCAGTCCCTGAATGTGGAATCCTCCTGCTTTTGCCTCTCAAGTAGCCACTAAGAGATTCCAACATCTTGATGGATGATCATTCTCTCTGAAACAACTTCACGGTGGGTGGTCAAGAACCCTCCTGACTTTCTACCTGACCCGACTAAATCACCTGTGTCGCAAGGGTCCACACATTTCTTTATGCCTCTTCTCATGGTTCCAGAGACACCCACAATGATAAACACAGAAGAAATGGAAACACGTGTGCAGATTTCACCCAACTGTGACGATGAGCTCCTGGCCTTCAGGGTCCAGTCACGCCCTAGAGATCAACTAACTAACTTTAAACAGAACCACTGCCTACGAGCCTCCAGGAGTGGCTTCCAGGATCTACCTTAGGACCCTTCATGGGCTCCTAACTAAAAGGAACAATGTTGCTCAAGAAAGAGAAAGGGAAAAAAAGAAACATGGCAGAAAAAAAGAGGACGACGACCAGGTAAAAAGGAATCACGGGGACAGAAAGGTTTGCTCTGGCCTTTGGGGAAGCTGATCTTTAGTGAAGACAAGATTGGTCTTTTTTTCCCCTGGTGGTGTTTGTGTACAGTGTGCGCCTGATGTGGAGGCCAGCTGCCGACCTGGTGTGCTCCTCGATTACTTCTCCCCTTATGTGTTTTTATTTTGACTCAAGTATTAGGAATCTGAACTCAGGACTCACGCTTGTGCGGCAGACACTCGGCCATATCTATAGCCCTTTTTCTTTTCTAGAGATTTCCGCGATATATAGTCTAGGCTGGTCTTGAACTTGAGGACACAAGTGATCTTCTTGGCTCCCACCACTCAAGAGCCTAGGACAACTGATGAATCACATCAGGCTCCCCTGACTTCTACCTTGCTCTTCTAGAGCTGGCCCACTCACAAGTCACTGTGGACACCTCAGAATGGAGCCTGAAGGGACTGAGCCCCCAGAGTTGGGAACAGGTTGGTTTGAGATGACAGGGGCTTTGAAACAGAGCCCAATTTCCACCCCTAGTTCTCTTTAAGAACCCCTGGAGGGGTGGAGTTGAGAGGGAAACTTGACCTTTCTGTGTAGAAGGTGCTTCCAACATTTGGAGGGGAAATACCAGCAAGATGGCTCAGGAGGAAAAGGCACTACACATGACAACCTAAATTCTACACATAGGACCCACACGGTGGAAGGTACGAACCCAAAAGTTGTTCTCTGCCCTTCACATGTATATATGTCTGACAAATAAATGTAATGAGAAGAAGACTGAAACACTCAGAGGGGAGCAGAGAGGAAGAACTCCCCGTAGAAACTTGATCTTAATTGAGGTTGGTGAAGTCACTGTTATGCTCCCAGCTCAACCCAGCGACACAGACACTCCTCCAGGGATTATTTAGGCAAGTGCAAAGACAAAAAGGAATGCAGAGCTAGAAGTGGCTCCAGCTGTGAGAGGAGTGGCATGAGCCACCAAAACTATCTACGGGCCCCAGCTGTTGTGGTTACTTTCCACTGTGAGCATGCAGTGTATGTATGTAGAAATGACTCGCTGGCCTTGGGTAAAGCTGAAATAACAGCACTGCAGTCAGTCAGGAGCCTTCCTGATGCCCACCAGTTCAGTGAGAGCCCAGGGTCTGTGAAGTCACTGGGGCATGGTCAAACCTGTCCCTTCAAAAATAGCTAGCTGGACCAAGCCTGCATGGAGAAAGCTATGGGCAGGAGAAAAGTTCCTCTTTTGGACATATGTCTGGAAGCCAGGGGTGCTGGTCTAGCCTGTGGCTATGGCAGACGCACAAGTGAGCACCAGGAGGGTGGGCTCAGAGTTTCCCTCCTCTCCAGTCTTTGGCTTCTGTCCTCCCCCACCCTTCTCCTGCATGGCAGCACCAGCCCTTCCCCAATCCTGCCCCTCAGAAGTCAGGTCTGAGAGGAGCTGGGGAAAGGCTCTCCCTCCTCACTCACCTCCATCCAGAGCTGCCCTGTCGAGGCTCCTGCCAGCCTCCAAATGCAGACAAGAGCCAAGTGGCCAGGATCTCTGATGCCGAGAAGAGCCATGACCTTATGAGACCTATGCCTGTGAAACTGTCCTCAGGCACCCACAGGTGCAGGGCTCTCCATGACCGTGCTGCTCCAAGGCCACCTGGCCTAGCTGTGATCCCTCCCAATCGTACCCCACTGGGAAGCATTAATGAAGGGCTCCTGGGAACCTGCTCAGCCTGGGAGGCAAGGTCATGGCTATGGGTGTGATATAGGGGCCTTGGGAGCTGGGTACAGCCACCCCACCTTTTCTTTGATACGTTTATAATATATTGGCCTGTGACTGCCTCCCGGGGGCTGATGGGAGGGGCGGGGCGGCATTGGTAGGATGATAATGGAAAACACCTGGGGACTCGTTCCCTCATGGTCCTTCCATTCTCAGGCCACTGCAGTGTGACAGGAGGGCTAAGGACAAGCGGGGCCCTGGCACCCAGTGGCTTCACACTCACAGCTGTAGCTGTCTAACTGCTGTCTTCCTCGGGTGCAGGTGAAGGCGCCGGCGTGGCTGCTTGCCTTGGCTGCATGACAAAGTAGTAGAGATGTGGGTCTGGGGCAAGGAAAGTCGGAGAGAATCAGTGGGCACCCCAAGGCCCAATTAAATGAGGCCTGAGCTTGAGGCCTGCTAAGGTAGGCTCCCAGGACTAGACAAGTCTGGGGTGTACACCAGTGGCCCCCCTAGGACTGGACAAGTCTGCGGTGTACACAAATGACTCCCCAGAACTGGACAAGCCTGGGGTGTATACCAGTGGCCCCCCTAGGACTGGACAAGTCTGCGGTGTACACAAATGACTCACAGAACTGGACAAGCCTGGGGTGTACACCAGTGGCCCCCCAGAACTGGACAAGCCTGGGGTGTACACCAGTGGCCCCCCAGAACTGGACAAGCCTGGGGTGTACACAAATGACTCCCCAGAACTGGACAAGCCTGGGGTGTGTACCAGTGGCCCCCCTAGGACTGGACAAGTCTGCGGTGTGTACCAGTGACTAGACTTCAACCCTTTTATCGTGGTGGGTTGATTGTTAATGTGAACCCTTTGCCTGGGTTCATCAAGTACAGGAGGTGGGTAGCTGCTGAATGGCTCTGGGGTGCTCCCTGCACCCCGGCCCCCAGCAACAGAATTGAGTACTTGTCAGAGGAAAAACTTAGATGCCTGTCCCAAAGCTGCTGGTTCAGAAGCTCCAGGAGAGGGTGGCTCCCCCATTCTGCTTTGGAACAAGATCCCTCTGAGAACCACGACCTGCCTGTCAGTGATGTCTTCAGCCTAGACCCTGTCCAGTCTGTGCCCATGGCTTTCTCTCTCACTGTCACCTGACAGCACAGCTTCCTTTGCCCAGCACAAGGCCACCAGAGGCACAAACCGAATCCATATCCTCCCTACCTCTGAGCCCTCACTGCAACATCCCATCACTCTGACCCTGGCTCTCCCAAAACCCTGCTTCCTGAGTTCATCACTTTATTTTGAACCTTCACCTCTTCCTTCTGGTTATTTCCACCTTGTCTCCAAAGATAGTGTGGATCTCTTCAATTCTGCAAAGAAAAAACCCAGAGGGAATACGATATTCAAAGAATCCTCGCTAATTCCCCTCTCCTCTCACAGGAAGGAAAGCTCCTTCACTGGGCTAGGAATCTGGTCCCTGGATCTCAGCTCAGGGTTCATTCTGCGTACCCCCAATCACACTGTTCTCCAAAGACCCTGAGTCCACAGTGTTTCCAGTCCCCTCCCCTGCCCCCAACCTCCTCAGGATCTGCTCTTCCCTGGACCTCACTGTCCACCCTGTTTTTGAGTTTACATTTTTGCTGCTGGACCTCGGTTTTCCCGAAGCTCTCAATACTAGGACTGAATCAAGCTGTGGGGTATGAAGGGAGGAGACTAGCAAAAGAGAACCCCCCCCTTCCTGACCTGGGGAACCACTCCCTGTTCCTTTTTATCCTCACTCCCAGGTCCATTCTGATGCACCAGGAGGAGGTCAGTGGATTTGTTCCCAGAGTAGGGCAGGGAAGAGGTGGTCACCTCACCCTGTCACCAGTGAAAAGAGCAACAGCGTACACCCCTGAGCAAGACTGTCCCCGTATCCATCCCTTCCTCATCTCCTGTCCAACTCTCCTTTCCCTGTCCTTCCCAGAGCTACTCATTCCCTTTTCTCTCATTTTGCTTTCCTGCTCCAGGTCACTTCTGCGTAGATGTCTCCAAGTTTGTTTTTGTTTTTTTCAAGCTGGGTTTCTTCCTGTAGCTCCGGCTGTCCTGGAACTAGTTCTGTAGACCAGGCTGACGTCAGAGATCCCCTCTTCTTCTACCTCTGTCTCCCAAGTACTGGGATTAAAGGTCACGTGTGCCACTGCCTGGCTAGATGCCTCCAATTTTAAATCTGTCCTCACGCCCTATTATCAGTATTTTTTTAAAAACACTCACTCCAGAAGCCTGAGAAGCACTTCAGAACCCACAGACTCAACAGTTGCCTCTGTCTTCCACATCAAACGGTCACCATCAGACCTTTGACCTCATCCTGATTGCCACCCTGCTCTGTCCCTTGGCAGTTAATGTCCCACACCCCTGACCTGATGGAGGAAGGTCATTGGCTAATAAATGAACTGCCCTGGCCCATTTTATTGGTTAGAGGATAGGTGGGAGGAGTAAACAGAACAGAAAGCTGGGAGGAAGAGGAAGTGAGGTCAGAGACTTGACAGCTCTCTTCTAGGGAGCAGACGCCTGAGAGAGACGCCATGCCCTGCTCCCGGCATGAAGCTCCGACCCAGGATGGACTAGGCTAGAATCTTCCCGGTAAGACCGGTTCTCACAGATTATTAGAGATGGGTTGATCGGGATGTGAGAATTAGCCTGTAAGTGCTAGAGCTAAAGGGCCAAGCAGTGCTTAAAAGAATAGAGTGTCTGTGTAATTATTTTGGGGCATAAGCTAGCCGAGCAGGCAGCCGGGGTGCTGGGAACGCAGCCCCGCCGCCCCTATTACTACACCTGACCTCACTAAGTTTCTGTAGATCTAGGTGCAACAACCCAACCAGAACCATTGACCCACAAGTGCTGAGGTGCCAATGGCTGCCCTTCTGTGCAGAGACCCATTGACCAGCAGGAAGTGCTTTTCCTGTGTACTGGTTCAGGCTCTGGAGGGAAGAGCGCCCCCTGTGGGCAGCTCAACCCCTGCTGCTCATGGGGAGCTCCAAAGGAATTAATGGCTGTTTCCTTATGGACAGAGAGGGCAATAGATCAGATGGCAGGACTTTCCCTTCTGCTGCTGGGCCCATCACTGACCCCTCAGGAGGGTTTCTCTGCTCACAGTTCCAAGAGTGCAGTGTAGCAGAAATGGATGACTGAGTCAGAGAGAAAGAGCTTAGGTCAATGAGGATGGTGTCAAGGTCAGAGGTCGGCAAGGTGAGAGGATGGTGTCAAGGTCAGAGGTCGGCATGGTGAGAGGATGGTGTCAAGGTCAGAGGTCGGCATGGTGAGAGAATGGTGTCAAGGTCAGAGGTCGGCATGGTGAGCATGGTGTCAAGGTCAGAGGTCGGCATGGTGAGGATGGTGTCAAGGTCAGAGGTCGGCATGGTGAGGATAGTGTCAAGGTCAGAGGCTGGCAAGGGAAAGACTAGGGTCATCAGGAGACCACAGCTGAAAGGTGAGAAGCCATTTGGCTCTCTGTAAGAATGGGCCTATGCTGGAGCACCCTGATGTTAGCCTCTCTCTCTAGAGCACCCCGATGTCAGCCTCCCTCACTGTAGAGGCCCTGGACTCCCCGTTCCCAGGCCACCTGTCACTTCAGCAAGCCTCTGCTAGCCGTCCATGTGAAATCTGGGGCGGACAGTGGGACGAAGCACAGGAGCCTTCTTTGGAACTGGAAACCCTGCTCTGTCTCGTCACTCAAACACAACCATCCCTTGCTCCTGCCACCTCCTTAGCCCAGGGGGTTGTGTTGGCTTCCTACTGACCAGCCACAGGACTTAGGACTAAGATAGCAAACTCCAACATTCCCCACAGAGCCTGTGAAATGGACCTGCTGGCCGGAATGTCCTTCTGGGAAAGCAGTTTACCACTAACAGGCCACACCCACCACGTGATCTAGTCAGAACCCTTCAGCGATGCCGGGAGACCGGTGAAGAAACCGTCTTAGCCTCTAACACATGCAAACCGTAACTCCCTCAGGACCAGGGTCTGCTTGGCTACTGTGTGACTAAGCAGGGACTCAACCAAGACTCCTGACTCCTGACCCCAGCGTGCAAGTGGCTGTAGTGACAACCCGCTGCCATTATTTCAGCAAATAGCGAATTTTTAGTGTGCCGTGGCCTGAGGGCTTGCTAGCAGGTAAGCGCGGGGACTCCGGGGACTCTGAACAGCTCAACTGGCATGTTTTATGTGAGTCATTTGACCTCAGAAAGAGCTGCAGCATTACCAGCCTAGCGTAGAGTCAGCCAGGGAAGAGGAGCCTGGACGCTCTCCTGCACCACAAGGTTCACAGTGCCCACACCCTGCTGGGCACAGAGGAATGCAGGTCTGTACTGACAGTCTCAAACAGCCAGGATGGTCACAAGAAATGCCACGGTGGTAAGCTCCTACGTAGCTAAGCTTATACCAGATCTACGCTCCCTGGTTCTGTTTCCAGGGTCCTTCCCCTCTGGCTGTATTTGCAGCTCATTCTCAGCTGATTGCCGCCCTGGAGCTGGCAGGCACCATAGCACCTTGCCCAGCATGACCTCTGAACGGGGACAGTCCTCTCCGAGGGGACTTGGCTTATCCCCACAGGTCTGGAGACCCCTGCAAATGTGTGTGCCAGGGAAGGGAAAATAGCACTCACGACTTGTCTCGCCTGCCGAGCCTCCTTGGGGGACTTGCTTGCCTCCTTCGGGGAGACAGGGATTTTCCCCGGCTTCTCACTTGAGTTGGAGAGTGGGCACTGGCAGGTTTCAGGATCTGAAGAAGATAGGAGTTAGTGTTAGTTAGCCACACTGGATCCTAAGGACCCCCACCTCTCACCTTCCAACAGCACAACACCCCAACCCCAGCCTATCCAGGATGGATGTTCCTCACATTCTACCCTGGAAAAAGAAAAGGGGACTAGAGAGCAACAAGGACCGCCACTTCATTCTGTTCTCTGTGGAGGGAGGGAACCAAGCCCAGCCCCTCAGCCTCCTGGAGCTGTCTGCTTAGAAGACTCTCACCCTGGAAGGCAAAGTCTCCTCCAAGGCACCAGAAACCAGCTTCTGCTGACTCCCCCTTCCCACGTTCAGGCACAGAATGGTCTTTAATTTACCAGTATCACCATTCCAGCTCCTGAAGACTGAAGGTAAACACACTTGACTCAGAATAGCCACTTTCTCCTAGTGACCCACAGGCCCTTGGAGGGACAGGGACAAGCGGGTGTACTGTCACTAGGAGTAAGCTGACAGAGTAGAGAGTAGATACTGAGTGTCAGGAACCCAAGCTCAGCACAGTGAATGCCCCTCTTGACCACTCTGACACCAGCTTAGAACCTGATGTCCAAGACCCAGCAACGCAGGCCAAACAGACCCAGCGTGACTCTGAAACAGACCATAAGCAGGGTGACCATCTCAGCCTGAGAAGTCCCTCTGTTCCAGGCACAGCTCCTGAGCAACAGAGCTGGCCTCTTCTTTTTGGATGTTAGTTCACAGAAGGAATTAAGTGGAGAGACACCACTTAGTTTGTAACATCTAAGGTGGTTTCAGCTCTCACTTATGAAACAAATTTGCCCCTCAGGGATATTTTTGGGAATTGGTTATAGGGCCGCAAAGGGACACCAAAATCCATAAGTATTCAAGTCCCTTATGTTTGCATCCTCCTGTGAACGTTGATCTCAATTTGAATGACCTGTAATGCCTAAGACATAATAGTTGTTCAACTATGTGCTATTTAGGGAATAATAATAATAATAATAATAATAAACTATATATATTCAGCACAGCTGCAACTTTTTTTCATATTATCTTCGACCCAGAGTTGGTTGAAACTGAGGGTGTAGAATTCACAGGCACAGGAGCAGGACGTGTCACAGGCACACAGTCTAACTGTCCGATCAAAAGAGGATGCAGAGGGCTTGTTTTTACAGAGTGGTCACTCAGCAAGAAAACCTTCCTGCCATTTAGCAAAAGCAAGAGATACTGTGCTTGTTAAATCCCGAGTCTGTTTGATGGGATTTAGGAATCTCCCAGGGGAAGCCACTCTCTGACCATGTCTGTGAGGATGTTTCTAGGCTGGATGAATTGAGGTGGGAACCACACACTGCAGATAGCGCCATTCCATGGGCTGACACCAAAGTGAATAAAACGGAGGATGTGACCTGAGCCCCAACTGTGGCCTCAGTTCCTATGGCTCTAGTGTCTCCCATGATGGAGAGTACCCTCGAACCGTGAACGGAAATAAACGCTCCTTCCCCCTTTCCCGTATTTCGGGGTCAGGCATTTTGTCCCATGTGTAAAGGAATGGGTACAGACGGGAAGAACGCTCACACACACCACACACTGGTCCCAGTGCTCACCTTCATCCGCATGTCCCTGGCGTACTTCTCCAGCTCCTTCCGTATGTCGGCCCTCAGCATCTTTGAGACGTTGAGGACCAGCTGCTTCCACTCAATGGGCTGGAAGCTGTGAGGCTCATGGGGGACATACAGCCCAATCTTGACCTTCTTGACCGTGTGTAGGTATTTCTTGTAGGAGTCTTCAAAGTCGAAGACAAGGTCGCTCAGAGTCCGAAAGGTCAGCGGCTTGTCCATCAGCTCAGCCCTTCGGCTCATGCCCAGTGAGCCGTAGTAACCGTTGCAATAAATCCCCAGCACAACATGGTGAAAGTAGTTCCCTGAGAAATAGGTTTTAAAGCTGATGGGGAAGCGCTCGATGGAAGGCTGCCCGTTGGTTAAATATCTAGACAAGTGGAGTCAAGGAAGAGGCAGGGGCCTGAAGATTTCAGAGAGTGCCAGGTGGTGGTGGCACACGCCTTTAATCTCAGTACTCGGGAGGCAGAGACAGTGGCTCTCTCTGAGTTCGAGGCCAGCATCGTCTACAGAGCAAGTTCCAGCACAGCCAGGACTCCACAGAGAAACATGATTTTTAGAGAGCATGGCTTCCCAGGATGAGACACTTATTCCTGGGGCCAGTGAGTCCTTCCCCTGTCTCAGTATCTAACTAACCTTTCCAGAATTCTCTGCGAGGGATTCTCTGGGTACTCAATGAATATGGAATAGAGAGAAAAGTTGTCGTCCTCAGTAGTTAAATGCAAAACTAACTAACCAGGCCCCCTTTTCCTTGCCTGGCTTCCCATAGGCCCGTGGAGCTATTCAAGATGTTTCTATTTACTTGTTTGTAGGTGTGTACACATGCGTGTGTGCATGTGAATACAGGCATACTTAACCATGAGGGTACACGCTGAGGCCAGAGCTGCACACGGGATGTCTTTCCTCAGTTGGTCTCCACCTTATTTTTGGAGACAGATCGCTCACTAAACCTGAAGCTCACCATTTCACTTGTCAGGCTGGCCAGCAAATCCCAAGATTATCCTGTCTCAGCCTTCTAGTGTTGGGGATCAAGGCACGCATTACCACCGTTCGTTCTCATGTGATTCGGGAGATCTGAACTCGGGTTTTCATGCTTATGTAGCAATTTCTTGAGCAGGTTTCCCCAGCCAAGTGTGTTTTTAAACAAATCAGGCCGGGCAGTGGTAGTGGCACACACAGATAATCCCATGACCTGGGAAGCAAAGGCTTTGAGCCTGGTCTACAGAGGGAGCTCCAGGACAGCCAGGGCTACAAAGAGAAACCCTGTGTGAAAAGCCAAACAAACACAGTAAGATTGTGTGAAGTAGGCAGGATCTGAGGGCCTCTGTGGTGGGCCAGGCAAGAAAGGAAAACCGGGATCCCAGAGACAGCAATGGAAGGCCAAGGCTGCCTGGTAACTGGAGAGTGGGGGACAGAAAGGAGTTGGAAGGAGTCACATTTGTGACACTTAGCCACTCCCATCACACCTGGCATACCTGTGCCAACAGCCTGTGCTACCATGTAGAAAACTGTTACCCGCGGTCCCAAGTCCCATCTAAGTCCCAACTCACATGGCACATCTTGGCTCTCCCAGCTCACTGGCCTGTAGTGACTTAGTGGCAGCCTCTTACCATGACTTTAGGGGTGTGTGTGTGTGTGTGTGTGTGTGAGAGAGAGAGAGAGAGAGAGAGAGAGAGAGAGAGAGAGAGAAGTCCCCTTTGGTGTTCCTCTGCTGTCCTTACTTTTCGAGACAGGATATCCTGTCCTGGAACTCGATCACTAAGGTAAACTGCTTGGCCAGTGAGACCTGGGGATCCTCCTGCCTCCACCTCCCCAGAACTGGGATCACAAGTGCAGGCCTCAACACCTGGGGTTTGTTTTAACACTGGTCCTGGGCGAGCAAACTCAGCGAGCACTTACCAGCAGAGCTGCCTTCTCCAGCCACGACAGTGTTGGCTTTGACCAATAATTACAGAGGAGTAGCTTGAATTAACACCCTACTCCTGGCCCTGCATGGCTAAGCAAGAGGTGCCCCACTTCCAAGCCCCTCTAGAAATTCCACACCATTCCTGGTTAGATCTCACAGCCCTCGATCCAACTCTCCTAGAAACTCTTTTGGTCATTCTTCTTGGTAGAATGCCCAGGGGACCGGAATGCTTCTAAGGTGAATGACATGGTACTGCGTGATGGTGAGGTCAGGTGTAGGCACAGTTTTCTGTCCTCATTCTGCAGACAGCTGACATGCCTCCGCAGGAAAAGGCACCTGCCACCAAGCCAGATGACCCGAAATTCATCTCCAGAGTGCAATATGATGAAAAGAAAGAACTGACCCTACAAGTTGTCCTCTGACCTCCACACACGTGCATGTCGCATGTACTGCATGCAGCGCCTCCCCTCCAGATAAATATTTTTAAAAGAATCTGTCTTAATCACATGTTCCCTGACGTGATGTCATATCTCAGCCCAACTGGGTAAACCTGTCTTCTACTGCAGAGATGTCCACGTCTCAATTCTTAGGACTGTTTTGGTCCCTGAGCAAAGTCCTAATGTCACTTGGCCCTTGATCACCGACCCTCTGTGTCATCTCAGTGTCTTTGTCTGGCCATCAGGAAGCCCTGGACATTTCTGAAGGATTCATCTTGAAGCCATAACGGAGGTACACAGGAGCCGGGTACGGTGACACACACCTTTAATCCCAGGTTTGAGAGGTAGAGACAGACAGAGCTCTGAGCTAGAGGCCATCCAGGGCTACTTAGTAAAACCCTGTCCAGAAAACACAGTGGAAACCACAGTCCTTAGCGCATATCTTCTTCCTTAAGAAGCCGAGTGTTTAGACAGCATGGTGGTTTGAAAGAGAATGGACCCCAGGCTCATGTATTTGGTTGGTCCCCAGTTGGTGAAGCTGTTTGGGAAGGACTAGGAGGTGTGGGACCTGACCAGCCAGCAGCACAATCCCCCCAGCGAGGCTTGGCACAGGAGCCATTTCTCCAAACATCTGCCAAATTCAAAAAGAACCTGGAACCTAAGATCCATGTGTCTGGCACACATAGGAAAGTGAGGACACACGTTAGTTAGCAAGGTACAAAGTGGCCGTCCAGGAAGGGATCCTGAACTTCAGGCTGAAGTGAAAAGACTTAATACACATGCTGAGAGAGCTTAGCTTGTAAAGCACTTGTTCAAAACCCAGAACCCAGGTTTGTAACCCCTGGCGGGAAAGTAGAAACAGGTAGATCTGTAGGGCTTACTGGCCAGCCAGCTTAGCTAACTTGATGAGTTCAGGGCCACCGGGAGACCCTGCCTCCATAGATAAATAACTAATATAAAGAGGTGGGTGGCGCCTGAGCCACCACAGCCGAAGCTGTCCCCTGGCCTCCACATGCACATTCACCCCACACACTGGAGAGAAAGGAAGGACAAGTGGCCTGAAGTCACCAAACCTACCAGCTTCCCGGTTGTCAAGGAGACCTTGTTTCCCAGGACAGTGGGGAACTCTGGGAGACACTGACCATGACCTGAATCACTCTTCCCGTCCCGAGGGGAAAGCGGGACAGTGGAACGCTGACACAGAGCAAAGACAGAACTGTTTTAACTGCGGATGGAGGTCTGTGCCAAGAGTCCGGTTTCCCCAAGGATAGCGTGACAGGCAGCCTCCCACACTCGCCACCTGCCTTGCTCGGCTCTGAAATGCCACAAAGGTAAGAACCAAGCAAAACCAAGAGCACTGCCTGGCGGGGTCCTAGATCTATTCTCTGCAAGCCCCGGGGCTTCTGGGTAATTCCAGGGACAATGATGCTCAGATGTGTGCAAAGGACAAGGTGGCCTACATACCCAGCACATTCAGCAGGTATCAGAGCAGCTGAGCTATGCTCCTCAGCGTCTGGCCTGTGTCCTCTGCCGGCCTCCACCAGCAAGGTGTTCCGCTTACAACCGTGGCCCAGTCCTGCTAGTCCTGTTGCCCCCTAAGCCTGACATCCTGCTAGACTCTCTGTGCCTTCCCTTTACACGATGAGCAGGGAGATCTGGGAGAGGCTTCTGAAAGACCCAACTTCTCATTTTCCAAATGCTAACTAAGGCACAGATGGACAGCCGTACTTCAGATCAGACCCCTGTGTGCCCTGCAAGTGGTGGAGAGGCACAGAAGCTCCCTGTCCCGAAGAAACATGCAGTGGCGGGTGTGGAGCCCATGCTTTCATACCCAGCAATATACACACAAAAGACATACACATGACAACACAAGACCCTGTGAGAACCTGGGGACAGAGGTCTAGCTCGGGTAAAGTGCCGGGCTAGTCTGTGCAAGGCTCTGAGTTTGGTCTCCAGCAAAGAGCAAAAACAAAACAAAAAGGCACAAGAGGAATCGAAGAGATGGTTTAGTTGTTAAAGTACTTGCTGTACAGTCCGGTGGTGATGGTGCATGCCTTTAATCCCGGCACTTGGGAGATAGAGGCAGGCGGTCTCTGTGAGTTCAAGGCCAGCCTGGTCTACAGAGCAAGTTCTAGGAGAGTAGACAGAGAAATCCTGTCTTGTCAACGTGTAAGTGCGAGGACCCGAGTTCAGATCTCCACTCTGTGTAAGAGTCAGGTGTGGTGGTGTGTGTCAGGCTATAACCCCAGAACTGGGACGCAAGGCCAGAGGGTCCCAGGGGCTTGCTCAGCCAATCTAGCCAAACAGAGCACTCCAGGTTTGCGGGAGACCCTGTCTCAGAAAGTCAGGTAGATTGTTGGTGGGGGTGGGGGGTGTCTCAGTGGGTTAAAACAGAGGACCTGAGTTCAAATCCTAAGAACCTACACAGAGCAGGTAGGGCCCATCGCATCTGGAACCCCATCAGTCCCACTATGAGGTGGGGTGGCGGGTAGGAAAATCCCTGGGAGCCTAAGGGCCAGATAACTTGCTGTACACTGCAGTGGACCTAGAAGAGACTCTGTCTCAAATGAAGTGGAAGGTGAGGACGGATACCCGAGGCTGTCCTCTGACTGCCACACTCAAGCTGTGGCATCTGCATACCCACACTTACACACCTTACACACGCATGCGTGCACACACACAGGTGGAAAGTGATAAAAAGGTGTCCAATGCTAAGCTCTGAATCCACACATACATAGTGTGTGCATCTGAATACCAGTGCACAAACATGCATACACCACACGTCTGAGAGTCCAAACAAACTAGCCCATCCTCCTGTCCCCATCTAATTCTGAAGCACGCCTTCACTGGCCGCCGTCTCCTTTCCGGTTCCCAGCCAACCTCTGAGTTTACTGAAGTCTCTAAATTGTGCCAGGTTAACAATGTGCAAAGGACAAGGTGACCTATATACCCCAGCATATTATTGTCAACCTGACACAATTTAGAATCACCCGGAATGAGGGAGCCTCAACACGAGTTGCCTCCATCAGACTAGCCTGTGGCCATGTCTGTGAGGAATTGTTTTGATTGATGATTGACGCGGAGGGCCCAGCCCACTCTGGTCTGTATCATCTCTGGGCAGGTAGGTCTGGGCTGCTTAAGAAAGTAGCATTCCTCCATGGTTTCTGCCCTGACCTCCCTCAATGATGGACTCGGATCAGGAAGCATTAACAGAAATAAATCCTTTCTTCCCTAAGTTGCTTTGGTCACGGCATTGAACACAGCCTCCTTCGCTGGTTCCTTGTGTCCATCTAGATAAAAGAATTTTGAGCTTCATCCTCGACCACTTTTTCCTCCTCCCGTCTCCCCAACATTCACACCACCCAAACTGTGTTTCGAGCATCACTCCACCCCCTCAAAAACCCAACCCTCCAAATATTCCATCCCCAACAGCCCAGATTCCATGTTTCAAATCCAATCAGTCCACATTTGACCCCATGTCCTACAGTTGGAGCCTTCCTTTTAAGTCCTTCCCCTGGGCCGTGGCATCGTCATGCAGGACAGAAATGGAGGGATCCACAGAGCTATGGCCTAGACACGTGCAGGCCCCTCCCCCCAGCCTTCCCTGCTTCTGTCCTAGTGCAGGCCTGCACAGATACAGTACACTCCCATCACTCGATTCTTCACACGCGTCTTCTCCGCCTGTGGCCTAATGGGAAGCCTGTATTAGCTGATTCCCTGTCAGCTCCTATGTCTGGCTGGTTTCCCGTCCTGTACACTCTATCTCCTGGCAGCTCTGGAAACTACCTCGCCCAACCCGGTCCTGCTGCCAAGGTCATGGTCCAAGTCTCACCTCCTGCAAGACCAAAAAGAGCTCTGTCGGTCCGCTCCAGCAGTTCCCTGACTCTCATCTGGTTCTGTTCAGTTGCCACCGCCATCAGTCAGGGTCATCACAGAGTTTCTAGATGAAATTCCTCCCACGGGAAAAGAGCCAAGACTGTGGTGCAAATGATGATGCACAAGAGACCAGCACGAGACCAGCCCCTGCGCCCACTGGGTTCCCGCGACACACCGCCAGCACCTGCTCTTTTCTGCAGTCCGCTCTCACACTTCCCGTGGTGATGGGTTTGGATATTGGCCCTCTAGGCCTTGCTTTAACTCCATTCCGGTGTTTAACTCTTACGACGGTGTCAGGAGAGAGCAGGAGAGAGCCGCACACATACAATCTGAACCTGAATTCTCCTTGTGACCACTGAATCTACAGTCACTGGCCCGACTGCTCCACAGAGAACAGGTAGGATAAACGCCGGCCCAAGGAGCCAAGCATCAATTTTGTTCAACTCCAGCCAGGTCAAACTGAGGGAAGTACCACGGGTGTCTGACCTTTTTCTCTAAGGACACCAAATACACAACTAGCCCCAGAACAGGGTCACAGAGTGACCACACAAAGCTTAAAGGATACATGCCCAGAATGACTGCCTCAAGGCATTTGATAGGCAAGGATTCTCGGGTCATCTCTTTCGCCGTTTCCATTAACCTGTGGGACAGAACACAACAGAAGCTCTCAGGACTTAGGCATTTATGCAGCGACTGTCCGTCAGTTCATCAGTCTGTCGGTATGCCTGTCTCCTCACTAGGCACCATGCAGAAATCTAAATAGAAAAGGAACAACTCAATTCCCCGGGAAGACCCCTAAACACACGTGCACTTGACAGAACTAAGATCCTCAAGTCCACAGGCTCCTCCCAGTTACCTCAGAGAGGGCCGTGTTATACCTCACAACATCCTCCCAGTCTGGAGGCCGGGCCTTAAAGGACAAGTAAGACAGGCCTCATGAGTGAGTTTTCAGGCCTCTGCCATCCTGAAAGTCAGTCTGGTCTGTGTGTTTTGAGTTAGGGTCTCACTATGTAGCCCTGCTGGCCCAGAACTTGGTATGCCCAGGTCAGTCTCAAACCCAGAGATCCACTTGCCTCCCACGTGCTGGGATTAAAGATGTGGGTAGCACACCTGGCCTGAGAGTCAGTCCTGATCACCCAATTTAGCTGCCAAGAGCAGCTAGTCCTCAGCTCCACCCACAGTCTGGCCCCGGGGCACCTCCACCTCCACCCTCTGCAGACCAGAATCCTGAGCCCTAGGAGACAGGACAGAGGTTGGGAGACCTCTGGTGGCTCTCCCACAGGAGAGAACGCAGCACTTACCCGCTCAGAGGTCTCATTTTCCTGATTTCAAAGAACTGGGTCCCTGTGTGATTGTATCTGTGTGAAACATGTAAAGGCAAAGTGACGAATGTTCCAAAGCCCTGGTCACCCAGCGGAGAGCCACACTGACTCCCATTTCTCAAGGGGATAAGGGAGTAGTCGCTTTTCTAGCCAGTGGCCAGGGGACCAACAAGCCTGTGACTTCTCACCATGTAGCCCTGGAAACCTAATTTCTTCTCCTTTTCTTCTTCCCCTTTTTATTTTAAAGATTTATTTATTTTATGTATATGAGTGCTCTATCTGCATATCTTTATGCCAGAAGAGGGCATCAGATCCTACTACAGATGGTTGTGAGCCACCATGTGGTTGTTGGAAATTGGACTCAGGACCCTCTGGAAGAGAAGCCAGTGCTCTTACTGCTGACCATCTCTCCAGCCAAAAATCTAATTTCTAACTGAGCCTATATGCACTTTTGATAGTGCCTCATTTTAGTCTGCCCTGTGTCCCAGTTACTTGAGCACATGTCTAAGTCATAAGCTAGACTAGAAGCCCTTGAGAGTTGGGATCATTCTTTTATCATCTTTGGATCACCCATAAAGCCTAGAAGAAGCTCAACATACACAGGTTTAGCAAACGTTATTAAATGGGAATAAGTAAATGAACTGATTGATGAGTGGGCAGCTCAGTGGATAAACAAGTGAAGGATAGAAAGGAAAGAGAAAGTAGACGCACAGAAGGACAAATGGAAGGTGAGATGGATAGAAGAGGAGGACAATGGATGGACAGAAGGATAGGTGGATGATGGAAGAAAGGTAAACGGGTGAATAGGGAGATAGATGGGAGAATGAGTGGAAAGATGAATGGATGATGGGTGGATGGATGGATGGGTGGAAGGATAGATGGATGGATGGGTGGGTGGATGGAGAGATGGGTAGGTGGATGGATGGATGGATGGATGGATAGATGGAAGGATAGATGGATGGATGGGTGGGTGGATGGAGAGATGGGTAGATGGATGGATGGATGGATGGATGGATGGATGGATGGATGGATAGATGGATGGATGGGTGGGTGGATGGAGAGATGGGTAGATGGATGGATGGATGGATGGATGGATGGATGGATGGATAGATGGATGGAAGGATGGAAAGTTGGGTGGATATATGGATGGAAGGCTGGATGGATATATGGATGGAAGGCTGGATGGATGGATGTGTGAGTGGATGGATAGGTGGGTGGTGGATGGATGGATGGATGGATGGATATAGGGTGGATGGATAGGTGGATAGGTGGACAAAAGGATGTATATGTGGTATACGTATGTATGTATGGGATGACTGATGTACCAGTGTACGTAAGAAAAGATGGAAGAGTGAATGAATGGCAGCAAGACTTTTCAATAGCACAAATAACTCAGGAACACACCAACACTTGACACCACTAATCTAAACAGATGGCAACTACTTTCCACATCCCGATTCTGACTGACTGACTGCCCAGTTCTCCAGAGCTATACCACCAAGTACCCCCTCATGTCATGCTTTCTGAGACATAATTTTGAATTTTTTTTTGAGTTTAACTTAATTTATATGTTTTACTCACTTGCTTCAAACAAAAACCTGTTTGTAAACTGTGTGCTGGGGGGTGTGGACGAAGAGTGACTTTGCTCTCCCAGAGCTGCTGTATCCAGTGGGCTGTGTAGGACTCACTCACTATGTGTCCCAGTGACACAAGCGGCTTGGAGGGTGGTCACACCTCACACTGCCCAGACGAAGGGCACAGATAAAGAAAGAGCCTGTGGCTCAAAAGCAGAATCCAGTCGTAGGCCATAGCTCATGACTTCCTGCCCCACTCCTGACTGCTGGATTGTGCTATGGGATCATGCTCTTGTACACTGTAAAGATTTGTCACTCGTGTTGGTTTAATAAAACAGATTGGCCAATAAGCAGGCAGGAAGTACAGGCAGGGTGACCACACTAGGAGAATTCTGGGAAGAGGAAAGGCAGAGATGCATTCGTTAGCCAGATGCAAAGGAGCAAGATAAGAATGCCTTACTGAGGAAAGGCACCAAGTCACATGGCTAAACATAGATACGAATTATGGGTTAATTTAAGTTGTCACAGCTAGTTATTAATAAGCCTGAGCAACAGGCAAAACAGTTTATAATTAATATAAGCCCCGTGTGTTTATTTGTGACTGAACGGCTGTGGGACTGAGCAGGACAGAAACTTCTGTCTACAGGATTGGAAACAACACTGTCAGGACCAGGGGTGATATGAACTAGTACACCTTAGGAGCAGCTGACCTGGGCCATGTTCATAACAGTGTAGGCTGGCCTGGCATTTCTAAAATAAGATATTAAAAATTCTTAGGGGTAAAAGAAAAAACAAGGGGCTCTTATTGTGACGTGGTACTTTTTTACTCTATCAAAGATTTTGCTCAAACAGTGCTCAAACAAATGTTCCCAGTACATTTAAAGTAGAATTCAGTTTCTAAAAAGTAAGATTAATCCATAATTAAGTAATAGAAAATTGTCTGGCCATCTTCTCTAAGTTCCTTGTGGTTGGTAGCTGAGCTTCTGGAAGTTTCTCTCTAGCCTTTCCTGTGCCTTTGCATAGAGCTCCTGGGCAGGCTTCCTGTGTCTCGCAAAGCCACGGGCTCCCTTTCCAAACACACACAAAGGCCAGCACAGCCACTCACTGTTCCAGGAGAAGGCAGGGCTGGGTTCGTCAAAACACCACTGACATCCGAGCACATGTATAGTTAGGTATGTGTTGTGGAATATTCCTTTACACTGTGTGAAGATATTTCACTGTGATTGGTTTAATAAAAAGCCAAATGGCCAATAGTTAGGCAGAATTTGGGGGGCAGAGAGAACATAGGGAAGAAGGGTGGAGCGGCAAGTAGACACCAGGACTCAGAGGAAGCAGGATGGGCAGTACAGAGTATAGTTAGTATAGCCATGAGGCAGAAAGTAAATAAAAATCAGTTAATTTAAGTTATAAGAGCTAGTTAGAAACAAACTTAAACTCTTGGCCAAGCTTTCATAATGAATAAGAAGTCTCCATGTCATTATTTGGGAGCTGGCTGGCAGGACAGAAAAATCCACCTACAGCTATGGCCCTAGGCAGTCCCCAGATTCTGCCACCTATGTCAAGGTCAAGCAGTCATGGTGTGGGATGTCCTTCTGTAAGCTGTGAATCAGTGTTGCTTTTATTGGTTGAAGAACAAAGGTGCTTTAGCCTATGGCAGAGCAGAATGTAGCTGGGCGGGAAATCCAACCAGAGATACAGGGAGAAAGAAGGAGAGAGACAGACACTGGAGGAGTGAGATGCATTACTGGTAAGCCACGGGTCACCTGGTGATATATATATTAACAGAAATGGGTTAATTTAAATGTAAGAGCTAACCAGTAATAAGCTGAGCCATCGGCCAAACAATTATAATTAATATTAAGCCTCTGAATGAGTATTTTATAAGTGGCTGTAGGACTGGTAGGTGGGGCAGAAAAGACTCCAGCTACACAGTCAAGCACCCAAGGAACTAGACACCAGGTCAGAAATAGAAGGGTTTCTCTTCTTCCTCCCTTGATCATGGCCCCAAAGGCCTGATGACCTGGTCTCCTGTTCTCCCTTGTACTTTCCACTGTCTACTCTGTGGTCAGTAATCTTGGGTAATGGCCATCATTAATGGGTCAGAGGAAAAGCAAAAAAAAAGGACCCTTCAAGAGCAATGATGAGGACAAAGCCAGGATATGTGTGACAACTTTTCTATCAGTGGGAGAAAATGATATGCAAAACACATGCAAATTTGTCCCTCATGATGCAGCTCAGCCGGGCTCATCCTCCTTGGGAAGGCCTCGTCCTAGATAGAAGTGAGAGCTGCTCTAACTGCAGGTCACCTGGAGCGTTCGGTGATGAAGTAAGTGACCACTGAAAAAGGCCAGCTCTTCGGGCCCGAGTCCATGCCCCTCAACCACCACTGGCAATCCATGTAGGGTCTTAGTTTGGAGGTCAGCAGCAACACCCAATAACCTTGGTAGGGTCTGGGGCTGCCAGTCTCTCTCTGGAGGGAGCCACAGTCTCCTGAGGAGGAGTCAGGACTCCATGAGAAAGGTGCCACATAGGAAGGTGATGGCCTATGAAGCAGAAACAGGGATGCTAATCAAGTAATCTATTGGGATGCACTGCAGCCCTGGAAGGTATCCTGTCTGATCCCTTCAGGAGAGGCACAATCATTCTCGCCTGTGGCAGAGGCTTCCTGCTTCCTCAAGTCCTCTCAGCCTCAGGGTTAGGGAGGAGCAAGCAGAAAGCAAGCTGACATGCCAGGGACCTCTCTGCAGAGTCAACCAGAAAGCACACCGAAGCCGGCTCCCCATCTAACTCCTGTACCTAATAAAATACCAGAAGTGATCCTTAAATTTGTATCGACATACAAAAATCCGTATCAATGTAAAATACTTAAGACTAGTAGTTGCTTTTTAGTTTAAAAGTAGATTCAATGATCTACCCTTTTTATCCTGTCATTTCTGGGGGGAAAAGGAGAAGGAAAGGTAGGAAAAGAAGGGAACAAAGACAATCAAGAAGTGGAAAAAACAGAAGGAATGGAAAGAAGAGGGGATGCCAGGGAAGGCAGAGGAAAAGACAGGGAAGCAGAAAAGGAGAAGTCACGAGCTCACCGTGGATCAACCTTAACGCCTTTAAGGGACAAGCCCTGATCATTCTGGTCGCTGCATGATGTACTCTGCTAGCCTGAGTGCTGCAAGCTCTCTCCCAAGGGTGCCCTTCCAACATCTTCCAGCCTACCAGAGCTCTGGCAAACCAGCTGGTGACAGACATGCCACTAAGCTTGTGATCACCATGCCCATCCTTCGTCTGGGGTGCTCAGCCCCTGGCTGAAAGGATACTGTAGTGTCTTCATGTAATTCTGGATGGCCTGGAGCCAGTCTGGGATCGTCATGGACAGCCTGTAGTTTGGGACCTGGGGAATTGAAGGCTACAGAGAGAAAGAGAGGGGGGCTCCTGTTATTGAGTCGCTTGGGGCACAGCTCCTAGAGCAGGGCATGGGGCTGGTCTCAAGGGAGAGCTGCCCCTGTGAGCACACATCTGGTGTCGTCACCAGCAGCCATGGCCCGTCCCCCACGGCATCTCCCTCCTAAGATAACTGTCCACCATTGAAGGGCCCTCTAGGCCCCCTCCAAACATACACCACTCTGTCATGGCTCTCTTATGGCCCTCCTGACGCCGAGTGAACAGAGGTTGCCTTCTCTATGGGGACATTGCCTTCTCGAGGCCAGGGATCATGTCCTGTGGAACATCCCAGAGACTGACCTAGGACACTTATTCTTAAATTTTTAGCACATGGTCCCTTCTGCAGCCTGGCTAACAGTGACCTCATTATACGTGCTCCCCTCTTAAGCATCGTGGACACAGGACATGAGACAAATGGCTCCCACGATAAATAACTACAGAAGAATGGGTACCAGCCATGTGTACCATTTCTCCACACTACACACCTCCCATGCCCACTGCTTCCCTCCCTGAGCCTTTACCCCAAGGACAAGATTAAGGAAGGTCCTCGGCTTGCCGACTCTCCCCAGGTAAATGCTGTGCCCCTGCCTCATGAGGCACCCTCATGGCAGCCCAGCCGACTCTCCTCCCCCAAGTGCCTACAGTCAGCACTAAACCCAACCACTCCCGACACCAGGACACCAGCCAGACAGGAACACATTACGCTTGTTTATCTCCACTGACTCCTCGTCGTCTCACCGTCTGTGGTGGGCTTTGTCATTGGTGACTAAGAAACTTGGTCCCTATGAATGCAGGATTAAGGGAGGAGTCTCCTCTAGGCATTAGCTTCTTCGAAGATGTAGAACTGGTGAAAGGAAAGATTAGTCTCATCCTTGGAGAAAACAGGGCCAGCTTTGCAAGTGGACGGGGAAGCTGCTAGTGAAACAGCTGATGGAATGGGGCCAGTCTAGCTGGGCCGCAGAGCCGGGCACAGAGAGAGAAGGGCACGGAGCGTTAGGCATGCATGGGGTGGCCCACGCTGAGCATGGGGTGGCCCACCCTGAGCATGGGATAGCCCACGCCGAGCATGGGGTAGCCCACCCTGAGCATGGGGTAGCCCACGCCGAGCATGGGGTAGCCCACCCCGAGCATGGGATAGCCCACCCCGAGCATGGGATAGCCCACGCCGAGCATGGGGTAGCCCACACCGAGCATGGGATAGCCCACCCTGAGCATGGGGTAGCCCACCCTGAGCATGGGGTAGCCCACCCTGAGCATGGGGTAGCCCACGCCGAGCATGGGATAGCCCACCCTGAGCATGGGCTAGCCCACGCCGAGCATGGGGTAGCCCACTCTTCCCTCACTTGTGTACCATTTCCGCAGACATTCCCTGTTGATTGTTTCCTCTCTGTGCCTCTACTCAACCTTGGCTCTGAGGCATCCTAAATCCACAGAAACTGTCCCCTCAGCTGGAAGGGAAGCAGCCACACTTGGTATATCCCAGCCAAGGGGCTGTGTGTGAGCATGATCCCGGCCCTGTGGACACACACACACACACAGGTCAACTGTGAGCATGAGCCCAGCCCTGTGGGCACACACACAGACCAACTGTGAGCATGAGCCCGGCCCTGTGGACACGCACACAGACCAACTGTGAGCATGAGCCCGGCCCTGTGGGCACGCACACAGACCAACTGTGAGCATGAGCCCGGCCCTGTGGACACGCACACACACAGGCCAACTGTGAGCATGAGCCCGGCCCTGTGGACACGCACACACACAGGCCAACTGTGAGCATGAGCCCGGCCCTGTGGACACGCACACACACAGGCCAACTGTGAGCATGAGCCCGGCCCTGTGGACACGCACACACACAGGCCAACTGTGAGCATGAGCCCGGCCCTGTGGGCACGCACACACACAGGCCAACTGTGAGCATGATCCCGGCCCTGTGGACACGCACACAGGCCCGACTGTTCTACAAGCCACGTTTTCTCTCCAACTTCAACTTGAACTCCCTGTCTGGGAGAGTCACTTTGGAGAGAAAAAGGTTCCAATTTGAACATTTGTTCCCATGACTCGATTTGACACCCCCCACATCAAACACACTCACACATAAACAGTTTTTCACACACAAACTCACACGTGAATTCTCTGTTCGACCAACATTAGCAAGTGTTGAGAGTTCCTTGTTTTTTCGCAGTGACTCCCACACGTCTACCAAGCCTACATAACAACAAACTAGAGGTTTCAAAGAGGTGGGAAGAGAAGGGAGGCTGAAGAACAGACACCACCCCCAACCAGCAACTCCATGTTTTAAGTGCTAGGCCAGGTCCAGCGCAGGAAGGAAGGGAGACAGATCCCCGTCCAGACACGTCAGGATGTGAGGGACGTGAGAGACCGAGTCCCCACACGGGTAGCCTGTGACTTGGCTCAGGGTCCATTTTGGGAGCTGACCACAGAGTTATTTCCACCTTTCCCCCACCCCATGGAGCCCATAGATCAGGGTGTGAAGCAGGACTCCAAAGGCAGCTGGGCCTCAGAATAGCAGCCAACGGCGCCCAAGGGATTTAGGAAAACAGCTGCAGTCACCTCAGTGGGCTGTG
Source organism: Microtus oregoni (assembly GCF_018167655.1). Classification (NCBI taxonomy): domain Eukaryota; kingdom Metazoa; phylum Chordata; class Mammalia; order Rodentia; family Cricetidae; genus Microtus; species Microtus oregoni. The sequence goes on from NW_024543221.1 coordinate 14,844,584, forward strand.
GCCACATTTGCTCCCAAGGAGGACAAATGCAAGTGTCCCCACGTGGGCTGGAGCAGGGCTGTGGTCAGGAGAGCCAAGATACTCTGTGGAGAATACCTTCAGCGGCTATTCACACCCTGAAGTCAGGTGAGTTGCCTGGGGCTCAGCCTGGGGCAACTTGGAGCAGCACCTTAGGCAGTCAGTGCTCCGCTGGATTGAGTATAAACCAGAAGGGCCCCTGAGGTATAACGATGAATGCTCTCTCTCCTGCCAGCTGGAGGCCTTGGTCCAGGCCAGGACCCCTACAGCCTCCGCTTGCAGGCAGGTAAAATAACAACACTGCCTCATCTACCCTGGGAGTTTATACAAAGGCAGCAGGGACCAGGCTATACATGGTACACACAGGGGGAGCCGTGCCATTATCCATCAGGAACATGTTCTCTGGAACTGGATTAAAGAGGCTCAGAATGAGCATGGATCCTAGTTCCTAGGCATACAGCCCTGAGGTTTTGCTTCCTTAGGATGTCTTTCTAATCGACAGGAGATAAGAACATCACCTCCATTGCCAGGTTCCACATGCTGACGAGGAGGTGATGCCCTTAACTCATGGAGACTTCACAGAGTGACAGAGCATATTAGGCTCCAAGAAAAAGTGGGGCCCAGCTCAGGCCTGTGGATGGTAGAACGGATAAACAAGACTCCATCCTGACACAGGGAGATGCTAATCGGCATGTGTTGGGGACACGCCAAAATGCAGGTGAACCCTGAAGCAAGCCAACCTCAAAAGAGCCAACACTAGGCCACGGTGACAGCTCAGCAGGACGTCTGCCTTTGCCACCAACCCTGAGTCTAATCCCAAAACCACACGGTGGAAAGCGACCCATACCTGTCTGACAGCTCTAAAGGTAAATTTTATGTAATTCTTCATGCGTGAAGTTCTTAGAGTGGTCGGCTTCATAGATGAAGTAGGGAGTAAGCATTGGGCGGGCTTTATTGGGTGTGGCTAAGTTCGAAAGGGAAGTGGAAGGCTTTGGAGATGCAGGCGGTGATGGAACCATGACCACGTGCGTGTTCTTTATGTCACAGAACTTTCTATCATCCAGACAAAATACCTGAGATGACCAGCTTATAGAGAACAAAGGTTTCAGAGGTTTCAGGTCACAGTCACTTGTACCTATAGCTTTTGGACCTATAGCACACCCTCAGAGGGAGCATGTGGTGGAGAAGGTCCGGTCACCTCAGGGAATCCAAGAAACGAGAGGGAAGGCTCAGGGGGTTGTTGTCTTCATGGCTGTCCCAGCAGCGGTTATGCTGCAAGAGCCGCCGCTGAGGGAATTCTGTCCCCTCAGGAACCTCCTCTTTCAAAGCTATGAAGGGAACATAACTAAATCTCTGTCCCTTTAAAGAACTCAAGACTCGAAGAGTTGAGGTGGACTTCTGCTCCTCAGAGTCTGGACAGCAGGAAGTATACCTCCTCTCCTGCTGGTGTCTCTCCAGAAGCCCTCCTGCTTCTCCTCGACCCTCCTTAAAACCCTTCTCCGCCTGGCCCCTTCCTACCACCTCCTGTCAGCTAGCTGCTGACCCAACCTCCTGACCACAGGGGAATTTCACTTAATCTAACACATTTTTGCATCATTAAACAAATATTCCAGAGCATAAACAAAAGTAACCCACCCTAAACTAATATTCTACAGTAGGGGGTCATTGTCCCGATTCTAGGGCACATTCCCTAATGACCTAAATCCTTCCTATGAGGCCTCACCTGCTAACAGCAGCCCAGGCTGGGGGCTAAGCCTTCGACAGGTGAGCCTTTGGGGCAGTCAGAATCCAAATAGCAGCGGTCATACACTTCAAGGTAGGTAATGTATCATGGATTTCACCACAATAAACAAATAAGGTCACAAAAAGTGGTTTACTAAAGGAGAAATGCAAACAGTGCCCCCCTGGGAAAGGCTAAGTTTGCTAATGACACAAACTAAAGCCCTGTGAAATGGCATCCTCCATCTTTCCCTGCTGGTCACCACACTCTGAAAGGCAGCCCAGGGCTGGTGAGGAAGCCCAGGGAAGTTTGAAGGATGTGGAGAAAGACGCTGTGGGGTAAGCAGGGAAGAATAAGGAGAGCGACAGAGAAGACTCTGGCGGTCTGCCTCTCCTCTTCCTTCTCGCCAAACAAGAACACTGACAGACGGCAAGAGGGAGAACTGCAGGTGGGCACAGGTGTGTAACTGGCAGGACCGTGAAGAAGGGAGGGGAAGCCAGGCCTGGAGCCAGGGAGGCAGCAAGAAGCCCTGACTCGAGCAACCTTGGACAAGAACAAGGAGAAACCAAAGCGTTTCTTTCACTGCACAGGCGGCAGGACCCTCCTGGGAACCGGGAGGAGTAGCATGAAGCAGACAGAATGCCAGGATGGCCCCGAGCTCCTGCATCAAAGGGTACAGTCTGGGATCTGGGCAGAGGTCCTGGGTCACACCTAGGGAAGATCCAGACGGTTCTGAATCCAGGCCATAGAACGGAGGGCACACCCTGAGAACACAGGGTGCAGGGGCAGAGCCTGCAGGAGTCTCCAGTGCCTGCTCACACTTTAGAGCTCACCCTCTAATGTGAATTCTTTCCAAATTTAGAATCACCACGAAAATGACACACACACACAGAGGCCGCAAGAAACCAAGTCGCTTTTCTGACTGAGCCGCCCTGGGGTCTGGTCTCCGCAGTTGGGCTCTGGGTACCAGGATGCATGAGAGCCAGATCGAGAAGGGCCAGTTGCTCCGTGGCACCTGTCACCCTCTGTCACTCTCTGTCCATTCTGTGTAACTCCAATGACTCCATCTTTTCTTAAATTACCTCAGCAAAAGCCTGGATTGGACGTAGTCAGGTGTTCACTTGGGCTCAGCAGCCACAGGTGGAGAAGGAGGAAGTCACAGTGGAGAGAGGCTCTCAAGTGAAAACTGCCTACCCCATCCTCTCCCACCCCCGCTCCAAGGGGAGATACCCAGGCCTTCAGGTGGAAGTTACAGTCCCTAACAGAACGTCCGTAGCTGAAGGGCGAGATACTATCTTGCCTCAGTTCACAGTCTATGGATAAAGTAGTCAGTCTTGCCCAGCTTCAGCACCATCCCACCACCCACCTCTGGTGCAAATGCCCTTCAGTACGGCATTGCTTGGCTAAGGAGGAAAAGTTGGCCCCGGGAAGGACTGCCAAGCTCTGGCGTTGGAGAGGAATGGCTTCTGACAGAGCAGCTTGAGACTTCCATGACTGTACCTGGGTAAGAACTAGGGTTTGGAGGATATTGAAGGCAGGAGCCAGGGCTGAGGATGGAGAACCAGCTATTAGACTAGAGTTCCAGGAGCCAAGGGCCAGCCTCAAATAGTGAATCTGAGACTAATTTAGGCTATGTAAGCCTCTCAAAAAAAAACAAATAGGCAATGTAGTAAAGTGAAATCTTACGTTCTTATTCAAGTTTAAAGACCCATTTGTCACCAGGGGTGGTGGGACATGCCTATAAGCCCAGATACAACCAAGACCCTGTCAAAGAACAGGGAGGAGGCTGATGAGACGGCTGGGGTGAAGAACACTGGGCTCAGTTGCCAGCACCCATATGTCAGCTCACAACTCTACCTCCAGTTCTAGGGGATCAAATCCCTTCTTCTGACCTGTGAAAGCACTCATGTACATGGTGCACAGACACACGTGCTGGCGAAACACCCATACACAGAAAATCAAACTTTAAAAGTTAAAAAAATAGCCAGGTGGTGGTGGTGCATGCCTTTAATCCCAGCACTTAGGAGGTAGAGGCAGGTGGATCTCTGAGTTTGAGGCCAGCCTGGACTACAGAGTGAGTGCCAGGACAACCAGGGCTACACAGAGAAACCCTGTCTCCAAAAAAAAAGGGGGGGGGCAGGAGGATCTCTGAGTTAAAGGCCAGTCTGGTCTACAGAGCAAGTTCCAGGCCAACCAAGGGTTCAGAGTGAGACCCTGTCTCAAAAAAAAAAATGAAAAGCAAACAAATAAATAGCAACAACAACAAATCTAACGCAGCCCACAGCCTACACTGGGCAAGGCGCGTCCTGACTTAGCAGCAACTGTCACCAGGCTCTCATATAAAATACAAGATTCTTCTTCTTTTCTTTCTTGAAACAGGGTCCCAATACACATTCCAGCCTGGCCTTGAACCTATTGTGGGGCCCAAGATGACCTAGAACTTATAATTCTCTTGCATCTCCCCTCTAGGTACTGAGACTACAGGAAGGAATTCACCACCATGCCTAACTGGAACATCCTTTTATGAAAAGAAAGCACTCCGCTATAATACTGGAAGCATGACCTCAGCAACATTTAGCATACTGCATCTCGTATGTGTTCATGCCGAGGACCGCCTGGTGGCTAATGAGCCAACGTTCCAGAAAGAGCAGAATGGCGCTGGCAAGAAGAGGATGAAGAGGAAGATGAGGGAGGAGGAGGGAGGAGGAGAAAGGGAAGGAAGAGGAAGCTACGGAGAACAGAGGCAGGGGGTCTCTGTCTTGTACTAATCCCCTGTCAGGAGGACTTGAATGAGACATCTTCAGCAACACAAAGATCCAATGCTTGTTCACAGAGAGGGGCTCCTACACGTGGAACTGGGGGGACGATGAAGGCACAATGAGGGAGGTGAGGGAATCAGAAAGCCAGCCCAGACAGTGCCATTCAGCCCTTCTCCCTCTGGCCAACTCTTCCATGTTTAAGGACTCTGGTGGATCATGACGAGGAGAGAAAGACGAACTCAAGAGCCCGGGCTGTCTGTGTGCAAGAGCAGGGATTGTTCCTGCTGATGCTCGGGTATCAGTTTCTCACCAGACAAGCTGCGATTTGGACAGAATAAATTCCCTGCCTAGCAGAGTAATAAAACACAGTGGAGCAGGGAGCGGGAAGCAGAGAGCCCCCTCCACTTCCCCAAGGGTGCACACAGCCTTCTGGTCTGCAGGCTTGCATGCTCAGCTCTGCGCAGGCTAGGACCTGACTACCGCATGGCTCTGGGTCTCAGGCAGTGATTCCTGCATCTTCTCAGGATCCTTCTCAGCAGACAGGGTCCCTAGGGTCTGGGCAGCCATCTCCAGAGTGGCACACCAGGCATTCACCTAGCTTGCATTTTGCTATTTTATATAACAGGACACTCCCACCAGGGGACATCCTCCCTCTGTAACCATATCCTTGGTCACCGAGTTCAATCGCTGGCTGGCTGGCTGCTTTCCAGAGTAAAAAGAGAGCTTCACTCTGCCTCTTCCTTTACCCAGGGAGACTAATTCATTCTGTGTACTGGAAAGTCCCTTTTAAGCCACAGCCAAACGCTTCCCGTTTCTCCCCTTGGTGCCAGATAAACTGGGAAGAGACAGTTCACTGTTTCTGCAAGCTCCAGAGGTAAAGTCACTGTCATTAAGAGAGAGAGAGAGAGAGAGAGAGAGAGAGAGAGAGAGAGGGGAAGAAGGAGGAGGAGGAGGAGGAGGAGGAGGAGGAGGAGGAGGAGGAGGAGAGGAGAGGAGAGGAGAGGAGAGGAGAGGAGAGGAGAGGAGAGGAAAAGAATTGGTAAAAGTCTAGAAATGATTCATGCTGAGGAGTCTGAGTCTGGCTGGTTGGTTACAAGTTCACTCACGGCTCCATAAACCATTTGCTAGGGGGACAGGGGAAGAGAAAAAGACACCACGGAGGACAGGCGGAGTGGACTTGGGGTTCTATGCTTTCTTGGAGTGGCTTGGAGTTGACTTAGTGACACTAGCTTTTGATGAAGAAGATGTTACAGGGGCTAGGTACATAGTGGATTTTGGCTCAGCCTAACCTTACATGGTCAAGTCAGCAAGTCTGCTGCCTGCCCCTTCTGGACTCAGTCGCTGGACTTGAGGTTGCTTTTCCAGCTATGTCCTGACTGAGTTGGTCCCATCCCACCCATCCGGACCATCCCACCTTCTTCCAGCCGCGCCACTGACCTTTGCCAGGAAGGCAGCATTTCTGATAGCGCCCACCATCTCTCCCCCTTTGGGGTGGACCTTGGCGACATGCAGCCACATTCGCTCCCAGGTGTGGCTGTCGATCGGAAAGCCACTCTTGTTCACGTGGAACAGCACCCCGCCGTCTTTGTCCTCCTCCTCCGAGCCCCCGCTGGTGGCGATGCTTACTGGCCGCGCGTGGCTGCTCCGGGACCGGGTGCCTTTGGCGCTTTTGGGGTGGGGGCAGCGATGAGTGTCCGCGGTGGAGCCGGTCATGGTGAGGGGCACGCGACGGGGGACTTGGGCGCGCCGGAGATCAGAGCCCCGTGGGGTTGGCCTTCATCTCTCACGGCTGCAGGACAGCGCTAGGGAAACTGCCGGGCTTCCCACTCACTGGCCGGGCCTGAAAGCAGTGGAAACAGCACACACTGCGACTCAGACAGGCTCCCGCCCATCCCCAGCCTCCCTGTCCCAGACCCACCCCCTTAGGACTAACGCGAGCCTCTAGCCCGGCGGATTACCTAGCAAGGCGGCTGGAAGGGCGCCACGAAGACTCACACCCAGCTGCACCCGGGGATGGGGAGGCATGCAAGGAGCACGGGGTGCAGAGAGGACGGGGTGGGAAGAAGCAAGACAGCTGTGTAGCAAGAAGACACGGGGGTACCCTCCAGGCTCCACTCATTCCCGGGTCCCCAGATGTGATGGATCGCCACCGACCCACAGCCAGCAGGCACGTGAGCACCCAGGGCTGGCGCGAGGGCGCCGCAGCAGCTTCTGCTTGCTAAGGAGGCCTGGCGTCTTCCCGGAAGCCCCCCAAACCCTGGCGCGCGAGGGGCGGCTCCAGCCGGTGTTCCCGGGCAAGCGCAGCGCCGCCCCCTTCCCTCGGGTCCCGCGCGGGCACCGTGAGTGGCAGCTGCGGGTGGTCAGGGCGCGCGCGGGGCACTGGGACCCACCTCGAGCCAGCCGGCCTCATTGCTGCAGAAGGCTGCTGGAGCTGTGGAGAATGTTGGCTCATTCCATCGCCCATTCTCGAATGTTATTCTGTGACATATAACCGAGTCACCCGGGCAGCCGCCGATGTTCTGGAGGCGTCCATTGGACACCGCAACAAAGAGGGGCGGGTCCCGGACTCGGGACTTTACAACCCGGAGCTGTGCAGCTCTGTGATTGGCTCCAGGTCCCCAGACGGGAGGGGATCGGAGTAAGGGAAGGTGGGCTGCCACGCGAAATTCGATGCTGCGTGTACCCGCGGAGCTTGAGTGACTCTCCAGGAACTGAGGTTCAGTTTCGCTGGGGCGGAGGTGCAGCAGCGATGGCCCCTAGATGGAACTCGGAGGTAGAGCACCGGGTCTTTGCGTTAGAGCTGTGTTCTAGTGACCCGGCCCTACAAAGTGGCTCAGGAAAAGCTCCACATCAATACTTGTCGCAATCCTCCATTGCAAGTTTTTCTCCAGATTAACAAGTGCTTACAGCCTTCCATCTTCTGTTAAGCAGTCATGGATAACAAGGGCCCTCAATCCAAGCTGCCGTGAGACACACGAGGCCAGTCAGGTCCCTTCTGACACAGCTATTGGTTTGTGGAGGAATGCTTGAAGCCAAGGAGTGGCCCTCCCACATTCCCCACTAAAACATTACCTTTGTCTTTTCCTCCTCTTCCCCCCCCCCCATTTTTTCCTGAGACAAGGTTCCACAGCCCCCAACCTGGCCTCAAACTTGCTAGGTAGAGAAGGATGACCTTGAACTCCTGGTCCTGTCTCTACCTTTCAATCGAAGAATTACAAGGGCCTTACACATCCCGTTCATGTATGCTGGGAATTGTACCCAAGGTTATGCTAGGCAAGTAAGTACTTTGCGAAATGAACTACCTCTCTCTCTCTCTCTCTCTCTCTCTCTCTCTCTCTCTCTCTCTCTCTCGTGTGTGTGTGCACATGTGTGGAGATCAGAGGACAATGTGCTGGTGTCCATTCTCGCCTTACACCATGTAGCTTTCAGGAATCGAACTCAGGTCCTCAGACTTGGTGGAAGCCAGCACCCATGGAATCATTTCATTAGCCAAAATACCTTTTCCTTAATGATAGTGTCTTATTCTCTTATTCCTTCTTCCCTTCTTCGTCCCCCCCCCATTCCGGATCTTCTTCCTTTTTGAGAAAGACCAATAAAGGGAAGTGGGAAAAGCCACAGACCACTGACCCTGAGGCTCAGCAAGTCTAGTTTGCCCCTTGCTGAGCTGTGTAACCCTGGATATAGTTTGTCTGCTCTGGACCTTCATGTCTCTTTTTGAAGGGAGGAAAAACTGAGCCTTCCTCCCTAAGTTCCGGCTGTCAGGTTTTGCGACTGCAAACTGCTGTCTCCTGAACACGTAGGAGCCTGGCTGTCATAGTCTGGCTCTGAATTGGAGGACAACAGCCTAGCTTCAAACAGGTGAGTCAGCTGTGCCAACCATGGAAAGAAACAAACCTCCCTGCTGGACACTACCGGGAAGGGCCCTGCGCAGGGGTCCATTTCTGATGGGGCTCGGAATGGAAACCTCAAGAGGCAGGCAGGGTGGGAGCCAGGATAAGCAGAGGACCAGAGAGGGTGTTGGGGACTGCAGACCACCAGACCCTGAATTTCCTGTAAACGATTTGTTTTCCTCTGCTCTGAGCAGCCTGCAGCTGCTCTGAGCATGAGACCCTGATGGTGGGGGAGTGGTTTCTGGTTGCTTGCAGCTGAAAGATCCCAAGAGCTGGAGCATGGCTAGAGCCCTATACAAGCTGACAATAAAGGGGGCATTCTTGTTTCAAGGATGACCTATGTCTCTGTCTGTGTGTCTTTGTGTGTTTAAATCTCCAGGCCCTTGCCCAAGACTCGCTAACCACCTCATAGTACAGGCACCGCACTACAGGCTTGGTAGTGTAGTACATGCAGTACAGATGGATGATATATGGGGAGGCCCCAGCGAGATGGGGGGAACTGGGGATCCCTGAGAGATCGCCCTTGGGAATGGAATGGTGAGGGTGAATTGAAAATGGGCATATGCATTTTGACCCCCAGGCTCTTGCCTGGTAGTGGCTGCTGGTGGTGCAGGTGCCATAGCAGGAGGCACTGTGCAGAGACTGGGAACTAGAGGTTCTCTGAGGGACGCCTTCCAGAAGGCAGGAAATTAATAAAAGTAATAAAGAGAAGGCGGGAGGGTGAATTGGAGGTCTTGGAAAGATGGAATGTGCACAGATGTATGTTATTGTGGGGTTTTTTTGTTTTTTGAATTATTGTGTTTTCTTTCTTGACTGGAGATGAGCGCAGACCCCCTGAAGGTCACCGTGAAGGGCCCTCAAAGATACTTTGTCCAATAAACAGCAGGAAGTAGCTGGAAGAGAACTACACCCAAATTCCCTACTAGAGGTTGTGGGGCTGAGGGGGACGCTGTGGGCTGTGGCTGTGACAAGCACTGAGGTGACCACTGGGGCAGCAGAGGAAGGCAGCGGCTTGGTTCAGAGTCCTGCTCCACTCCCCCAAACTGTTTCCAAGCTGAAGTGGCTCTGGCCAGAGGTGACTGGAGCAGAGCTCTGCTCGGGAGGCAGCGGATGGCTGTGAGTGCTCGCACAGAGGCCCAGAAGGTGGTACCAGGAGCCATGACAGTTCCGGCTCTGTGCACCCAAGAGTTTGTGGCACAAATGGCGGGCTTTCTCCCAGAGGCGATGGGAGGAGCATAGCCCCAGACCAGTGGGTGACCGGCCTGGTGGAGCCACTTTGGGATCACCGTGGCCTGTAGGGGCTGCTATTGTCACCACTGTGGTCCTAGCGGCAGATCATATTTGTGCCACACCTATGCCAGTCCTAATTACATAGAAAAGGGGGATATGTTGGGGACTGCTGACAATAAAGGGGGCATTCTTGTTTCAAGCATGGCCCGTGTCTCTGTCTGTGTCTGTGTGTCTTTGTATGTTTAGATCTCCAGGCCCTTGCCCGGCTCACGAACACAAACCATCTCCTAGTTCAGGCCCCCACTACAGAGTACTGTAGTACACATAGTAGCACGGATGATACAAGAGGGTATCTGGGTTCCAGACCTGCCAGGACAGAGCCCTGGCATGGGATTATGCAGTCAGCACTGAGCACAGCATTGCCAGTCTATGTGGACAAAGGCAACGGGTCATACTGGAACTATGTCATCCAGCCATGGGCAGCAAGCACACCGGGGAAAGAATGGGACACAGAAGGACAAAGGGAGGTCAGAGAGTCTCATTCCTAATGAAGAGGATGCCCACCTCAGAGAGTGATCTGTCTTCTCATCTCAACATTAGTCCCTTTCTCCCCAGCCACTGCCCTGGCTCCCAGTGCAGAAGAGAACTCCAGGACAAGCACGTGTGTGGATCAGGATTTGGCCTGCCAGCCCCTTAGAGAAAACAACTGGTGGCTGGAGAGATGGCTCAGAGGTTAAGAGCATTGCCTGCTCTTCCAAAGGTCCTGAGTTCAATTCCCAGCAACCACATGGTGGCTCATGACCATCTGTAATGGGGTCTGGTGCCCTCTTCTGGCATACACACAAGACAGAATATTGTATACATAATAAATAAATAAAATTAAAAAAAAAAGAAAACAACTGACTCCCAAGGCAAACAAGCTGGTTGACCAACAAAAGAATGGCAAAGACCAGATGTGCCGCCATTATGGCTGCTTCTGCTGTCCACACACAGGCCAGGTCCAACCAACACCCATCATCTTGTGCAGCCGGAGCCAGAATCCTGATTTAACCCCAGACACCAGAAGAGGTGTGTGCTTTCCCTTCCTGCTCTGAGATGCCCCACAGCTCCTGGACAGTAGAGGGGAGAGCATTTGCTGACAGTCCCCAGGATTCCGGTTGCTGATTGCTTCTTCCCACAGATGGAATGAGTAGCGTGGCCTGAGAAGACAGGCACAGGATTTAGCAACTTTTCTAATGAGGTCGATGCAGGCTCCTGAGTGAACTTGCTGTCCCAGGGGCCCAAGACCTCTTCACTGAGAGCTGTGCTGAGCAGTGAGAGAGTGGGCAAGAGCCAGAGTCCCAATATCCCACTTAAAGGACGTCCTCAATGACCCAGCTTCCTTTCGTTAGACCTGCTGTGGGTTTGGATGGGAAATGTCCCACCATAGGCTCCTGTGTTTGAATGCTTGATTTCCAGCTGATGGCACTTCAAACCTTTAGGAGCTGGAGCCTTGCTTGAAGTGGGTTATTGAAATTAGAAACTGAGGTTTTATAGCCTGTGCCCACTTCTGATCTGCTCTCGTTTCTTGTTCGTCCTAGATCTGAGGTGAGGGTCCCAGGTGCACACTCCTGCCACCATGGAACCACCCATCACCATGATGGACTGTGTCCCCTCAAACTGTGAGCCAAAAATAAACGCTTTCTCTCTTAAGTTGCGTGGTGTTGAGTAATTGGTCACAGCCATGAGAAGAGCACCTAATACAGTTGCCTTTCTCCTGAAGACAGCACTATGGCTCAGCAATTAGGACCAGCAAATTACATCTAGGGACCCAAGTCTGTTGTTTTTCATTCAGTACAGTGGCTGCCCCTTAAGCAACTGCTGTCCCAACTGCAATTTCAACTCTGTGGCTACAGCAGTGTTTTGGCCACACTGTTCCCAGCCAGGTGGGAATTCTGTTTCCTCAGGCACCGCCTCTTTCACAGATGCTAAAGGAAACTATCTGAATCTCTACCCTTCTATAGAACTCAGTATTCAAAGGTTGAGGTGAAATCCTCCTAGCTCAGAGAGGCTGAGTAGCAAACAGCTAACCTCCTCTCCTTGCTTGTGTCTCCCGGAAAAAGGAGCCGTCCTTGTGCTCAGCCCCCACTACAGAACCCTCTCCACTTAGTTCCTCCCCACCACTTCCTGTCAGCTAGTTGCTGACTCAAGCCTCCTGACCTCAGGTCAACTTATTTAGTTAAGCAAAGGTAACATGTCTTTGTATCATTAACAAAAGCAGCAGAAGCGAATGTAACACACCTTTACACAGTTGAAGTAATATTCCACAACACAGCCATAAAGTATGAGAAAACCCATCCAAAGAACCTAGTATGTGTGAGCTGGGCCTCATTCTGAGTCCGAGACACTAGACGCACAGATTTGGAGACATCTGTGCCTAGCATGTCTCATTGTCTGTTAGTCGCGACTGAGAAATGACTGCAGTTACCCAGCAAAAAGAATAAACATTTGGGATAAGTCACGGGCATATGAGGGGGAACGCAGCTTAGAGGAGTGGGAGGAGGTGCCTGGCACACAGGAAGAACTGGAGGAGTTCTCCCCCTGGTCGCATGGAGGGAATTGCACACAGTTGTGGGCTGAAGTGTGTGTGCCTTTGCAATGAATCTGTGTGCTGATGTTCTAACCTTCAGAACCTCAGAATGTGAGCTCTGGAAATACTGTCACTGAGATGTAATTAGTTATGATGAACTCATACCAAAGAGGTTGGGATCCTACTCAAATATGGATGATAGACTTGTGAAGAGAAAATTTAGATGCAGAGACAGGTGGGTACATGAGGAAAACATGGTGTGAGGATTGGAGCTACATACCCAGGAATTGAAGCCAGGAGAACAGTGTGGTGCAGACTGGCCTCAGCGCCTTAAGAAGGAGCGGGCCTCTCTGAGGCCTGGATCCCTGACTCTTTCCAGCCTCCAACAGGGCAGGTGGTCAACCTATATAGCCCATGCTGAATTCACTGCTGGTCACCCAGTGTAGACCATGCTGAGTTCACTGCTGGCCAAGTGGTGTAGACCACACCGAGTTCACTGCTGGTCAAGTGGTGTAGACCACGCCGAGTTCACTGCTGGTCAAGTGGTGTAGACCACGCTGAGTTCACTGCTGGTCACCGGGTGTAGACCACGCTGAGTTCACTGCTGGTCACCCAGTGTAGACCACGCTGAGTTCACTGCTGGTCACCCAGTGTAGACCACGCTGAGTTCACTGCTGGTCAACCTGTGTAGACTATGCCGAGTTCACTGCTGGTCAAGTGGTGCAGACCACACTGAGTTCACTGCTGGTCCACCGGTGTAGACCACATTGAGTTCACTGCTGCTCTGACAAGCTACAGGGCTCTGGGCTGCTGGAACTCAGCTATGCTCTGGGCACTGGCTGATGAGAGAGGTAATCGCTGTGCTGAACTAGAGAGACAACTTTTCCATACAATATCAACATTAATATTGTGTAAATCATGAGATTCGGCAAGACTGGTCTAAGACAATAGGAGGAAACACCAGGCCGAGAGGTCCACCCGTATTTCTGTGTTTTCCTTTGACCTTTCAAACTCGCCTTCCTCTGGGTGTTCCCTGTATTTCGTGACTGTCTGTCTGGCTTGAATGTGAACTGTCCCTCTCAGGCTCATGTAAAGGCACCGTCCCCTGGACGGTGTAGTACTACATAGGGACAAACTGGAAACTCAAAAGAGAAGCAGTCCACTGGAGGTGTGCCCTCGGGGACATGCTGTGCCCTGGTCCAGCCCTCTCTCCTTCCTGGCTGTCCCCTCTGTGAGTCCCTTGTCCTTAGGCCGTGAAGTACTGTTTTGCAAGGCTCAGAAACAGTAGAGCAAGAGATGGTGGATTGACATCGCAGAAGCTGTGAGGCAAAGTAGCCCCACCCTCTTTAAAAGCTAAGTCGTGGTTTGAGCCACACAAATGACCACGGATTCATACGGTGCTTCTCTAAAGAAACGGAATCAATAGGGTGTATGTACACACGCGTGCACGCACACACACTCACGCACAGAGTGAACCTGTGTTAAAATAGCAACAGCAGCTGAATGACACCTGAGAGGCTGAGAGTTTGGAAGTTTCCTGGTTCTTTAGGCTGGGACCCTTGGCAGTCCCCATCTGGAGAGCCACTGGTCCTCAGTCTGCTACAAAAGTCTGGAAACATTGGTTCTGATGGCAATGAAGGAAGTGACATCAACAGACTGTGGAGGCCTGAAAGAAAATGGTCCCCCAAAGGGCACTATTAGGAGGTGTGGCCTCAGTGGAGGAAATGTGTCACTGTGGGGTAGGTTTTAGCGTCTCTTTTGCTCAAGCTTCCCTCAGTGTGACTGTCAGCTGACTTCCTGTTGCCTCTGAGTCAAGAGATGTAGGACTCTCAGCTCCAGCACCACATCTGCCCGCACGCCGTCACGCTCCCTGTCATGATGATAACAGACTGAACCTCTGAAACTGTAAGCAAGCCCCCAACTAAATGTTTCCTTTATAAGAGTTGCCATGGTCACGGTGTCTCTTCACAGCAATGGCACAGGGTAAATCAACTCCTAGGAAGAGGAAAGGCCGAAGAGAAAAAGGTGCCATTTTCCCCGCAACCTGCCCTTTCTAGTTGGCTGCTACCAGAAGGTGCTGCCCACCGACACGTTGGGTCTTCCCTCGCTGTCAAGGCCGTCAGAGCAATTCTCCAGGAGAGGCTCCCTCTCCACCCTCCCATCATTCTAATTTGTGGGATCAAAACTAATCGTGATATTGATTTTCCTGCCTCAGTCTGTGAAGTAGCCTTTCTGTTGTTCAGCACTGGCTTTGAATCCAGAGGGGCTGCATCCCAGACCCTCCTCCTCTGTCTTGGTGTGTGGTACATGTGTGTGAGGGTGTGTTTGCCTGTGGACCCCGTGCGAAGGCCAAAGAAGAATTTTCACAAGGTTTCTCTGCTCCCACCACGGGATCCCAGGGCTCAAACTCAGACCATTGGGCTTAGCTACAAGCACCTTAACCTGAACCATTTCTCTAGCCCCCAACTTATTTTTTGAGGGTCTCTCACCAAACTTGGAACCCACTGTTTCACCTAGGCTGATGAGCCCCTGCGACCCCCTTGTCTCCGCCCCCACTAGGCCTAGCACTGGGGCTACAGGCCTGCACAGCCACAAGATTTCATTACTTTGTCTTATTTTTTTGGAGAAGGGCTCTGTTGCGTAGATTAGTCTGCATGCCTTGGCCTCCCTGGGATTGAAGGCAGGTGCCACCATATCTGGCTCACAATGTTTTCACACAGCTCCTGGACATCTGACCCTAGTCCTCTGCTTCCACAGCAAGCATTTTATCCACTTTACCAACAAGACCACCTCTATGGTCTCCATGGCACCCTGCCCATCTCTCTCTCTCTCTCTCTCTCTCTCTCTCTCTCTTTCTTTCTTTCTTTTGAGACAAGGTTTAGCCCCTGGCTGTCCCGGAACTTGCTTTGCAGACCTCAAACCCAGAGATCTGCCTGCCTCTGCCTCTCAAGTGCTGGGCTTAAAAGTGAGCCCTTGCCACCACCCAGTGTTCACCCCTTTTTTCTTTTTAGCATCAAGAGAAAAAAATGGATTTAAAGAATAATCACAGGCAACTCCAGGCTATCTGTCAAAGAGCTGTGCTGCTCAGCACACATGAGGCCTTGTGTTCAAGGCTCAGCAGTGAAAAACAAACTCAAAACTAACCCACTGTGTACTTCTCTAACTTGTCCCTCATGTGGGGGCTCCTGGAGGAGGGGGAGCATGGAAGAGTCAGCAACCAGAACAAGGACAGGTACCTGGGGCCCTGGTACTGGTCCTTCCTAGGGTCCAGCATCATAAGGTTCTTTGAGGACATTTGGCTAGAAAGAGCATACACGTAAGACTTTCTTGGAAGACAGTTCCTGTTTGTGCAGGGAAGAGGGTCACCCACTGTTAGAGGACAGCCTTCTCTTACAATGGCTGTCTGTGAGGAGCCCGCTGGCCTCTCCCGACTCTGTGCTAGTAGGCTCCGTGCCCACTTGCAGGAAGACAGAGAATTCTGAGCCACTCTGGGCTATGTAGAAAGAACCAGCATCAAAAAGAAAAAATTCATAGAACACCACTAGCCTCTTAAACATTCACCTGCCCCAGTTCACCTCAGACGAGCTCAGAACGCTTCCCCAGCCTGAAGGCAGATAGAACCATCCTCCACAAAGTCTGTTCAGAGTAAGCTCAGGCGACTATGAATGTTTCCTCTTTTGAAAACTGGTCCAGCAGCACGCACCTCACTCAAGTTCTCAAACATCCCAACTAGCCGGGCAGCGGTGGCGCACGCCTTTAATCCCAGCACTAGGGAGGCAGAGGCAGGTGGATCTCTGTGAGTTCAAGGCCAGCCTGGTCTACAAGAGCTAGTTCCAGGACAGGAACCAAAAAGCTACGGAGAAACCCTGTCTCAAAAAATAAAAAATAGGGGCTGGAGAGATGGCTCAGTGGTTAAGAGCATTGCCTGCTTTTCCAAAGGTCCTGAGTTCAATTCCCAGCAACCACATGGTGGCTCACAACCATCTGTAATGAGGTCTGGTGCCCTCTTCTAGCCTGCAGACATACACACAGACAGAATATTGTATACATAATAAATAAATAAATATTTAAAAAAAACAAAAACAAAAAAACATCCCAACTGGATGCTTCACCAGGGAGCAGTTGGTGTGTAAGAAATTGTCTCATGCTCAGCCTTAGCTCCAAGATGCTGAGGGCACACCCCTCTCATGTCCATCTGTCTCATCGTTAAGACTTCATGCCGTCCATGTCCTTGACCATCAGTTTTACTGTCATGTGCTTGAGAGAGGATTTTAAAGATGTTCTTAATGGACAAGTGGTTAAGAGTATTGGCTGTTCTTCCAGAGGACCTAGGCTTCATCCTCAGCCCTCACAGCTCACAGTGGTCTATAATTCCAGTTCCAGGGGTTCTGACACCCTTATCTGGCCTCCATGGGACCAGGCACAAAAGTGGTACACAGGCTTACGTGTAGGCAAAACACTCACACACATAAAAAAATGTTAAAAACGTTTTTGGTGTCTAGTTATTGTACACACTATGGGTTCTCTAAAGACTTTCTCAGTGTGTTGCATACCGTGACCAAGCCCACCACATCCCCCTTCTTTCCTGCTGCCTTCCTAGTGGTCCCCCTTTTCCCCCATCACATCCCACCCTCTTTCCTGCCACCTTCCCCGGGCTCACTATTCTCTCCCAGACTAATCCGCTTCCACTCCTTTCATCACATAGAAGACGGCTTTTATGTATCTATATGAAATCCAGGATCCACAAGCGAGAGAAAGACATTGGCCATTCTGATTCTGAGCTACTCTGTGAACGAGGATGGTCTGTCTCAAGTGCACCCATTTTCCCGCCAGTGACATAATTTCAGTCTTCTGTATAGCAGACTAAACTCCGTGTGTGCATCCCCCGGATTCCCTTTACCCATTCTTCCGTCGGCAGGCTCCTCACCTGGCTCCATGTCTTGGCTGTACTGCTGCAGTAAAGGATGCAGTGTCTCTGTGGCTGACTTTAGGTCCTGCAGGTAAGGGGAGGACAAGTTCTGAAAGGCATGTGTGCAGCCAGGGCTGGAGGGTGGAGAAAGACCAGGCATTAAGTGACAACAGTGGCCTCACCCTGGAAGATGGGAACCAAACAGCCGCTACCCACAGGGATGGGAGGTGCACCTAGTGCGCTTGCACCTATGTGCTGACATTCCATGCCACACCGTGTGTAAAAACTCCAGTGGTCCCGTTTCTACTGGGTCTAACAAGGGTCCAAACAGCCTTCACCACAGTCTGGGGTTGGAGTGGGCGGGGGGGGGGGGTTGTTCACTGAACACTCCTCACAGTCTGGGGTTGGAGTGGGCGGGGGGGGGGGGGTTGTTCACTGAACACTCCTCACAGTCTGGGGTTGGAGTGGGCGGGGGGGGGGGTTGTTCACTGAACACTCCTCATCCTCTTATCTTCCCTGGAGCCTTCATTGGTGTATCATTGTGGGCTTTTTTTTTTTTTTTTCGAGACAGGGTTTCTCCGTAGCTTTTGGTTCCTGTCCTGGAACTAGCTCTTGTAGACCAGGCTGGCCTCGAACTCACAGAGATCTGCCTGCCTCTGCCTCCCTAGTGCTGGGATTAAAGGCATGCGCCACCACCGCCTGGCCAGTGTGGGCTTTTTGGTTTAGTTTTTTATTTTGTTTTTGGTTGCTAGTGTTTTCCCTTTCTTTCTTTCTTTCTTTCTTTCTTTCTTTCTTTCTTTTGTAAACTAAAACAGCATGTTTGTGTTCCAGAACCATGAGTCAAGTATGCTGCTTGCCAGTTGTGAGTGAGAGGTCTCCTGGGGTTGGCACTCTCTTGGCAGAGCCAGAGGGAGCTTACCAGCTATGACAGAAAAGGTGGGGGCAAGTCAGGAATGTCCACATCTTGTCTGAGAGCAGCTTGGGGGAGTAGGGATGAGGTACCTAGGACTGGACAGGAGCAAAGTAAGTGGGTAGAGGGTCAGTTGTGGAGCAAGTCAGGCTAGGAGCAACCTAGCAAGGCAGAGGAGGGGCAGTAGCAGGAGACATTGAGGCAGGAGCAGCTCAGGAAACTGAGCAAATCAAGAGCTGTGTCTGTAAAATCAGGGCTGTGTGGAGCTGAAGGCCAAAGACCCAAGGGAGGCTGCATTCTCAGCTGAATTAAAACTAAAACCTCTGCGCAGATCACGGAGGCGTTGGATGTGACTTGAAGCCAGTTGTCTTCAATGGCATTTTCTGAGCAGGTAATGAAGATGCCCTGAGCATGAAAACAGGGCTTCCTGGGCGGGTAGGGTGCTCAGCTCTGTCGCTAAGGAGTTGCCCAATCCTGGTCTTGCCCTCTCCCCTCTCAAGGGTTTGGACTATGAAATGGAGACCCCCACACTGATATGTCCAACCTCCTAAAGTGGCGAAGGATCTGTTCTTCCTGAATCCACACTGTGGTCCTCTAATGTTGGATTTAGTAAATAATCCTAGGACCAGAAGAATTCTGCCTCCTGATTCTAACCAAACCCACAGTGTGTCTTCCCAGTGCAAGGGTAGCTGCTACCCAGTTACTGGCGTGTTTGGGGAACTAACGGTGTGAAGATCAAACGTCTTCCTCTGCTGGGGAGCTCCAGGGCAGGACCTTGAGCACAGCACAGGCGGGTTCCCCCACAGCCCATATCGGCCTAACAGTTCCTCCTCCAGGCAGGTGGCTCTTGAGGTCAGTTTGCAGTGCAGAGCCAGGGAAAGGTGCCCAGGAGGGTAGAGGGGCCCCTTGGTCTGCTGGGCTTCTGCCTCCCTATTTCAGGAACTCGGTGCTAGAGGCAGTTATCCAGCCATCCTGTCTGGGACACCACTCCTGCTCCATGACCTTCTCTGGTTACTTCTCTCCTCTTTCTGTTCTCTCTCCATGGCGTCTGCCTGCTATTGAGACCTCCTGTGTTGGAGAAAGGTTGATTGTTTGGTCTCTGAGGCCTTAGATGGAGGATGCCCTTGGGATCCTGAGATGAGAGCTGTCAGAGAAAGGGGGTGTGGGCAGAGAGCATTCCTGAAGGAAAGAAGGGGGTACCTCTTCTTGTGAGACTCCAGACTAAGAGAGACTTCAGGGCTCCCAGCCCCTACCCAAGCAGCAGTAGCCACATTGCTTAGGAACTGCCTAGAAATGCAGATGGTCAGTCCTGGTGCAGACCTCAGCCCAGAAAGTTAGTCAGCTGACCAAAGACACAAAGCAAAAGTGTTGGGTGCACCCAGCACCCACCTCAGAGACAGACCTCACCCCGGTGCAGATAGAAAGGTATTTCTTACTGCCACCTAGTGTCCAAGAAGGAAGGGCAGTTCCACCTCTGACTGCTGGGATCTGAGTAAGGGGCAAGACATGGATTAGGTTCTGCAAGGGAAATCCACAGCAGCCAGCTTAGGCTCATGGGCCCCCCGAGAGCATCGGTTTTTAAGACTTGAACTAGAGTCCAACCAAATCCCAAAGCTGTTTCCAGAAGGACAGAACTGAAAGACCCTCGACGAGGACCTTTTGTCTGGAGGAGACCTCCCCAACGCCAAGGAACAGGCTGAGACCGCACGGATGCAAATCGCAAGAGGTTTATTGAGTAGACACAGGTACCTGCAGGCAGCAAGATCTCTCGGAAGACTTGCACGCCTGCCAACTGGAGGGCGGGCTTTTTATAGGGAAGAGCAAAAAGCAAGTTTACAGAAGCAAAAGCGTGGTTATCGGAATGAGGCGGGGGGCATGAATGGTTTCCTCTCTCAGCATGGATGTCTGGCAACAGTCATCCTGTTCCTATCTTATAGATATCCTGTTTTGCAGTCAACCTGCTTTGTTGATGTCCTATCTTATTGATATCCTGCCTTGCCGTCTTCCTATCTCATAGACATCCTGCTCTCTCAAGCACATGGGATGTTCTTACGAAAGCAAACAGGACGTTCCCCCCCGGGAGCATGCTAGCTGCGGGTTTTGAGGAGGGGGTCTGTAGGGTCTTTCAAGAGCAACCTGTGTTTCTATCTCAGGAGCCAGGTACGGCTGGCTGGAAGAGGCCCCCGTGACACTCCCACACAGTCAGGCTCTAAAATGCTGCCTCTGTCCTCTCTGGGAACCCCCTGGCCTCTGCCGGGGACGTGGGGCCCCTGGGGCAGGGAATAGGTAGGATAGGTGTGGAAGGAGTGAAAGTGAGATGGCCCCTCAGGGCACAGTCCCGTCCCCACCTCCTAGTCAGACACCCTGGGCTCAAGAAGAGGGGAGGACCCAGAGACAGAGGGAAAGCCTGCTCCCTCATCTTCTGCCCTCTGTGCTCAGGAGACCCGCATGCCATGACTGACTGTTTTCACAGGGGAGTCTGGACACCATCGTGGACACCTGTCCTGCCAGTGCACAGGGGGACAGAGGCCTGGAAAGCAGTGTCCGTGGGGCACACTAGTGGCCTCATTTAAAACCGTCATACCTGACTAGAGCCGGTAATGGGGACACAGAGTCATCCCACTAGTAAGACAGAGCAGACACTTACCCTAGCAGCTAAAGCCAAGGCCCAGAAGCCACTCACATATGGTATGCTGTTCTCTCCCCCTTCAAAGAGTTGGTCTAGTAGGGCCTGTCAATCATCTGGCCAGGAGTCCACCTACTCCTCCCCTACCCAGGAAAGCTGATGACCTAAAGCCATGCCAAGGAGATGGGCAGAAGAATCACCCCTTAACTTCGTGGCCTCCTTGCAGGGATTGCAACTCTGCAGCCACTTGCAGGCCTTGCATGCCTGCTTAGGGTCTTAGCCACATTTTCTGTCTTTTTACATCTCCGTCTTTTCCAGATGCTTTGGGCTTTCTTGCTGGTTCTGTGAAGCCTTCCTCTCCTTCTGCCATGCAGCAGCTTAAGAACCTCAGTTTCTAGTCTCTTCCTCTTCCCTGTCTCCTCCCAGCAGCTTCCAGGACTCACGGCATGCTAGTCCTGTTGTGTGTCTCCTAAACTCTAGTAAGATTGCTTTCATCTTTTCTGGGCCAGTTTTTAAACCCTTTCATTACGGAGACTAGGAACTCCTAAAGGGAACTCTGGTCTCCCTGGTAACACTTGGAGCTCATTCAAGGTTCACTGAAAAACCTGGCACTGCCCACTGACTTCACATGCACACACACACACACACACACACACACACACACACACACGCATATACTAATAGACATGTATACAGCGTGCACACATGCATGGACAGAAGAACATGTATATGTGCATACGGCACACACACATGCATGGACAGATGAACATGTATACATGCATACAGCATACACATACATAGACATATGACATGTATACATGCATATATCACAACACATGCATGAACTGATGTACATGTATACATACACAACACACACAAGGGGGAGGTGCAGAGAAAGGAGAGGTATTCAATCAGATTGGGAAGAGATTTAGACAGAAAGGCCTGGTGATGCCCTTTATTTCCTGCCTCAGCAGCGGTGACATCATCGCCTGTTCCACGGTTGGCTATGTGACATGTGCATCCTCTAAGGGCGCACCAGGCACAGCTCACTCTCTTGCCTCTTCTTACCTCTGTCTCTCTTCTTCCTCTTGTTTCTCCCGTGTCTGTCTGTCCGTCTGCCTCTCTCGTGTCCTCACCCTGACATGGCCTTTCACTCTTTCACTCTTTCACCCCCCCCCCCAAACCTGTTGCTCTCCTCTGCTGCACATGGCGTTTTCCTAGTGACATTCCTCTGCAGGACCCGCTGAAGGGTACCGCGTCACCTTCCTAAGCCAGTCTTCAGGGAGCTGAGGCGAGGTTTAGAGAAGAGGTGTGTGGGACTACGCGGTCAGGGCTCAGATGTGGCCATGGCTAAGCCACTGTTGCCTCAGCTCCAGGGGTCTCTCAGTGGCCCCATGAGTTGCCAGAACTGTGTGAGATCTCTTCCTAGAGAAGGCACCCCTCCCCCACCCCTCACTATCACCTGGGCTTCAGCCTTTCCTTTCTCCCAGCAGGAATTTCCTGCGGAAATTTTAATTTGGGGAGTGGGGTGGGTCCGCTGTTTCAGTAGTCTGACAGCTGAAGGGAGAGGATACCAGTGTCTCTTAGACTGTTCCTTGTCTGGATGGTTATGGGATAGATGGGGTCCCCAAAGCAGCACTGAGCAGCTCAGCTCAGCTTTGCTGCCCAGTCCAGCTGAGCCTGGGAGACTAGGCTACAGATGGTATCCTGAGTCCATCACTTGGACAAATTACGTAAGACTAAGGGCGTTCTAAACACACTCTTCATAGTGGGCATGGGAACAAGCACAAGAAGAGATTCAATACGGATCTGTCTTCAAAGGTGAAAGAAACATAATTTTCAGGAATCTGAGTTAGGAGTAGGTAGACACGGTTCGCTGGTCTTTTCCTTTCCAAAGATCCCAAGGGCTAAATTAGAGACTCATTAGTGTGACTTGCTGTCGTCATCATGGTAACTGGAAGGTCACAGAGTCTACCTCTTTCCGCTTGGTTACTCACTGACTCAGACCCCTGCTGCAAGGCTAGAGGACAGGGTGGCCGCAGAAGAGGGACAGCCTTCAGGGCAACTTGGGCAGCTGTCCAAAACGACAGCTCAGGTCACCTTCCTTCTTGAGGGTCTGCACAGGCCCAGCCCTGCGGAACAATCTGAGCAGGCATCTTCTGGATCCCGGGAGACAGGAAAGCCAGTGGCAGATTACAGCCAAGTGTCTGAGAACGGGCCCAGATACAGAGGGACCTGGATCTGGCGTCAGTCCAGCTCCTACTTGAAGCTGTCCCTGTGGGGACACTAGGATAGATTGGTGCCTGATGCTGTCGCTACTGGCCTGAAGTTGGGATTACTGTCAGCCACTAGCTGCACGAGAGTGACCTAACTTGCCCTCCCTCAGGAACTCTCAAAACTGTGTCTGATGCCATGCCTTTCTGACTTTAAGTCTGTGGCAAAGTGGGGCCCCAGGTAACTCATTCTGTCCAGTGGTTACAATCAGTGAAGATCCAAAAGAAAAAAAATGAGATAGGGTCTCATGTATCCCAGCCTCTAACTCACAACTCTAGTCAAGGATAACCTTGAACTCTGACCTACTAAATGATAGGTAAGATCACAGCTGTGCACCACTCCGCCCCGTTTACGTGATGCTGCAGATCAGACCCAGGGTTTCCCACATGCTCAGCAAGCACACTACCAGCTGAGCTACATCGCCTACCTTCCAAAGGTTTTCCCTTTCCTTTTATAAGAGGCATCAGGGAATTACATGTTCCTTAACGAAGGGCATGGCGATACCAGAAACCGGTCTAGATCTACACACCAGTGTTCAGTTGGTTTGTTAGGCTTGGGAACTGAAAAGCAGTGAAGAGAAACCCTGTCAAGATTTGGTTCCTCAGGTCACTCCCAGCTCTACGTCAGGAGCATATCTGAACCTGAGGAGGTAAAGGAATCCACAAGGCCCCACAACTGCTTTCCAGACTGTTAGCTGGAGCTCTGTTTTATCCAACCTCCTGGGTGGTTCAAGGCACTCTACAAGAGGCAGGCTAATTCCTACAGCGGGGACTCCAAAGTTTTAGCTGTGGCTTGCCTCAATATATGGTCCTGTGGCCTCTCCTTTCTCTCTTTATCTCAATATACTTCTCTCTCCTCAAACAGTTCATAAAAACGCCCAGTAGAGGCCGGGTTTTCACATTGCTGAAGTGACAATGGCTCCCCAGGCTCCTCCGACAGAGCTTTTCTGCCTTGGAGAAGTGGTACCCAGTAGCAGGCCTGACAGACTTCAGACCAGTGAGTCTGACTTGCCATCTCCTACTGGATGGCTGGGCTTTCTATCTGAGGTTTATTGCTGTGGTCAACACTGACAACCCAGATCACATCTGAAGCTGTGTTCTGCTTTTCCCATCTCACTGAAATGGAAGGGTGAGAAAAGGTCTTTACTGTGTTTTGTTTGACTTTAAGAAATGTCTCAGATGCAAGTTCAGTGAGGGACACTGAGATGAATTGTTGGGAGTAAAGCGCTTATTAGAAATGTTATTAGTGTCATGTCAGGGGCTCCGCGGAGAACCAGGGCCCTCGAGGCAGACGAGTGGGGAGTGTCTCTTCTACCTTTTGGACTATGGGGAGGTTTCATAGTGCAAGCATTTCTCCTGACCTCAAGAGCAATTGTGCTTCTTCTGCCCAGGTCCCCTGGCCACCGAGTCTTCTGAATCTGTTCTGTGTGCTCTGGTAACCCCTGGTCCAGCATGCACAGGCATGTGGAAATGGCTAGATACCTGGTCAGTTTATTAGCAGCTGCTGAACACAAGATCAGATTCAGATACTACAGCACCACATTCTCCCAGATCAGCCAGTTTGCTTCTACGTGTGGGTATTGGCAAGTTCTTATTAGGGCTGCTTTGCCACAAGAACCATAGTGGGTCAGAGTCAATGAGAGGCAATTGTATGCCTTCTGCTCAAAACTAATCCTCACAAGTTAGTGACTATTAATAAAAAAGGTGAAAACTGAGAGGGTTTAAATTCCAAGATTTTTCCAGATTAATCTCCCCAAAGAATCAGGTTTTAAGACTTTAGGCTTCCGGAGGCTGTGTTCTTTATACATCTTATGGAATGCCTGGGCATGCTGAAGGAGCAGCTGAGGCAGTAAGATAACAAACATACAACGTCATGACGCTGCTCTGTAACTCCCAGCATCGGGTGCTACACTCCTGTGTAGGGTCCGCTTCACAAAACAAGATGCCAGAGATTAATCCCGGGGCTCCATGTCCAGCATCTGAGGCTTGTGAGGGAATCATCTGGTCTCCAGAGGATTGATGTAGGCCCTTCAATTCCAGTTTGGCTACCTTCAGCACACAAAGTCTCTCTCTTGAGATGGCTCCCCTTCCTACACATATCTTTCCTTAGGGTATATGCTATGATTTTGGCACCTCCAACATTCTACGATTTCCTTTGCTACTTGGGTTTCACCCTAATTTCACAAATGGTCTCTCATGACCTTCTTGCAGGGATTACAACTCTGCCGCATACTGCCTGGCCTTTGCAGCTCTCTGGAACCATGGGGTAACATTTGTGATCCTCTTAATCTTGAGTCTTTCGTGCTGTGGGGAGGGGACAATGGTAAAAGGGGACGATGTAGCCAAGTTCTATTGCCATCTTGGGATGGAGCCTGGTTCACTTGGGACTTCTTGAAGTCTCTGTGTGTGCTTCCTCTAGGGGAGACCCTTTCCTAGACCGTTGCTTTCCAGAAGTAGGGAACCCTTCCTACACTTGAAGCTTAGCTCTTTTAAAATGAATTTGTATATCGACAAGTTGGAGCCTTAGATGAGGTGTTTCCCTCGAGGCCTGTTTATCCCAGTGCAGGGCAGGTTTATTTTTAACAATAGCAGTCTCTTTCTTAGCATCCCTGTTGGTTGCAACTTTAAACTTTCTTTCTTCCTCACAAAAAAAATGCATTTTTTTTACATTTATGTTTTGCCCAGTATTTGGCTTCACTCCACTGAAAGTCTGGATAAGAGCAATAAGCAGAAGCCATTCTAGAGTCTAACTGTCCTATCTGGAAATTTCCTCTGCCAAAAGTTAATTCATTATATCTTGATTTAGCCTATGGTGGTCATTCAAACCACCACACTGAGTTTACTTAGAACAATGGTTTTCTTTGGATTTGATCCCAGCACTGTAAAATAAACTATTATGAATTCCTTGTTGGGAAATTTACAGATCTCAGTTTCTTTGGAGTTTGTTACTGGATTATTATTCTTTTATGGTATCATGTTTCCTTGATTTGTTTTTAGTTTTTATTTTAAATAAACATTAAGTTTCTGAGATAGGGTCTCATGTAGCCCGGGCTGGCCTCAAACTTACCACAAAGCTGAAGATGACCAGGAAATTTGATCTTCCTGCCTCTCAAATGCTGGGCAGGCAGGCATGACCTGTCTGTCACACACAAACACAAACACACACACACACACACACACACACCTCAGTCTTTACTTTCAAGTCTTTGCTGCATATGTATAAGAAACCACACCTCTTCCAGATTAATTTTTTAATTTTGTGTTTGAGCATCCATGTGTATATAAACGGACATGCTGGCTCACACATGCTACAGATCACGTGTGGCAGTCAAAAAGACAGCTTGGGTGAGTCAGTTCTCTCCTCTGACCATGGATCCTGGGGATCGGTCTCAGGGTGTCAGGCTTGGAGGCAGGGCCACCTTACTGACTGGGCCATGTCTGTGGCCCCTCCTCCAGGCTGTACTGACTACCTTTGGGAGAGAATTTACCGATTAGCCTGGCCATGGACTCTGAGACACAGACATTTGCCATGGACTTACCTGCTTCACACATCTGCTCCCTCTTGTCTTCTCTCTGTCCTGAAAAACCAGGCTAGGTGTACGGAGCTTCCTGTTTGCTCTCCCTAGTCTGGGCGCCTTCTAACGCTGTCAAGTTGAGTGAGTCTCTGCCTGAGATACTTGAGGTTCTGTCCATGTGGACATGCCTGGGAAGCCAGCCTCACTGATCAAGGGTACGGCATACATAGGAATGTCCACAGGCGAGGCATCCCAAGTGGCTCTGGGTCGTCCTTCTCTGCTGCTAGCCTTTCCAACATTCAACTCTCCCAACCGCCTCATTATTCTGGCTGGGCCAGCCAGGAAGCACAGCTTTCTGCACAGCTGATGAAGTGAGAGTTGGCTCTGTGCCCTCGGATGGAGCTGCTCTGCACTGTGATGCATCACTATGGCTGCGGGTGATGTGGTTAAAGTGAACTTGTCTTAGCTTCTCAGTGTGTCTGCCCACAGGTTTTCTGCTCGAGCTGACTGAAACCTCCCTGCTGGACTTCCAGATCCCCGACAAAAGTGCCGTCCATGAAGAGTGTGAGAAACGACACTTTTGAGAGAAATGCTCTGCTGTCTTGCTGATATCACCCTCTCTTAAGTTTTTTTTCTAGACTTGTATTTATTATCTTAAATTCTGTGCATGTGTGGGGCATATACATGTGTGCAGTTGCCATGGAGGGCACAAGAGGGTGTTGGATCCCTGGGACGGTTGGGAGCGGCCTGATGCGGGTGTTAGAAACAGCACTTGGGTCCTCGGCGATGGCCGCATGCAGCCTCAGTGCTAAGCGCTTTCCCAGTTTACTCTTACGTGATTTCTTAAAAAAAATATTTATTTATTTATTTATTTATTATGTATACAATATTCTGTCTGTGTGTATGCCTGCAGGCCAGAAGAGGGCACCAGACCTCATTACAGATGTTTGTAAGCCACCATGTGGTTGCTGGGAATTGAACTCAGGACCTTTAGAAGAGCAGGCAATGCTCTTAACCTCTGAGCCATCTCTCCAGCCCCCTCTTACGTAATTTTTAAGTAAACATTTTATTCTCTGTCAAGGGCTGGTCCCAGTGGGTTTCTCTAAGATCACATGACCATTTTGTAGCTTCCACACATACCGGGCACCAGAACTTGTTTTTAAAATACACAAGTGTAGCATTAAAAAAATAAATTTATTTCAAGTATGAAATAATGAAGAAAAAACACATAAGGAAATTATAAAAATAGTAAAAATAAGATTAGAAATGAAGACATCAGACACAGGTGCTGTTCTAGTTACTAACACAAACATTTCACACGAAACATTTCTCCAACATTCCCAAAGACAACAGCCATGTTCACAGTGCTTCCGAGTGCAACGGCGTCTGAGAACACAACTGTGCTCCTAAATCATCTGCTAAACCTGACACAGGTGATAATTACTACTTCTAAAGCTATGACACAAAATTATATCAAATCCTAACCTTCTATGTTATCTACAACATTCACTTAAAATACTGACGACATCAGGAATTCACTTTGCATTGTTACATCGTACGTTATCCCTTTCCAAACAATGGCAAAGCACATATATGCTTTTCAGACATTAAATATTCCAGCTTCCAACTGTGATTTGTTCAGAGTTTCGGGAACTCAACAAGCACATGATTGTTGTAAACAGTATTGTCCATTTAAAGATAGAAACAGTTGGGGGAGACTGTGTTTTTGGTCATCTTTAACCTGTGGCATAAATATCAAAAGAAGTTACTGATTATACAGATTGATTTGCCTGAACTACAGACTGGCTAAAAAGGTTAAAAAGCTACTGAAAGACCCTGTCTTTACACAGGAGCAATACAACTGGTCATTCAATTGCCCAAGGAGTTTTACTTGAACTAGATTTCCCGTGGTGCAGTGATCTGCTCTACTCCATGATGGATGAAGACAGGGTTTCTCTGTGGAGCCTTGGCTGTCCTGGAACTCACTATGTAGACCAGGCTGGCCTCAAACTCAGAGACCTGCCTGCCTCTGCCTCCCAAGTATAGGAATTAAAGGTGTGTGCCACCACTGCCCAGCAAACAACAATATTTTTAAGAGGTCTTTAAGATCAGTGGTTCTCAACCTTCATTATGCAATGTCCCTTTAACACAGTTCCTCATGTTGTGGTGACCCCCAACCATAAAATTATTTTATTGCTCCTTCATAACTGTAATTTTGCTACTATTACAAATCATAATATAAATATCTGATATGTAATCCCTGTGAAAGGGTCATTCAACTCCCAGAGGGGTCGCAACCCATAGGTTGAGAACCACTGTTTTAGATCAAAGTTAAAGTATTTATTTCCTGAATCACAAAAATGCTGCCAGAGAGGCTAAATGATGTGTCCAGAGTTACCATGACAGAACATACCAAGGACACAAAACCAGGTCCTGATCCTGAGCGATAGTAACTCTTCCAGTACATTTTCCAGTGTCAGATTCTACACAGATTATAGCATTTGATGAAAATGAATAATATCAAAATAAATCAATGTATATTTTGCCTAAATCAAAGTTGCATGTGTTTCAAACATATTCATTACAAGATTGGCTTTTCTGCGTGCTTTTTGATGTAATTTTTTGGTAAAATTTACAAAATTACACTATTTAAATGTTACTGTTGATAAAACGTCATGGCGCTATGCCTAGAGTCGGAGTGCCAATGTCTCACTGTGAACAAGACAGTGGTAGGCACTGTGAAAACTCACTTGGTCCCATTCTCCTTGTCCTGAGCATCGACGCCCACAGAGTGGCAACCACGTACACTCTGAGGTGGAGGAGAACCTGTCCCCAGCACGCATAGAACATGTGCAGAGGCTGCCAACCTTCAGAGGGCAAAGGTCAGAAAAATGATCCTGGAAACCCAGCAGCTAGTATTTCAAGGGCTCTCTGAAGTTAGCACAGACTCCTTATCTTAGGTATCTCCAAGGCAAATATTGATGTGACATAAGAAATCATGAGCTAGCACGTAACACAAATGAAATTTTCTTGAAAGAGAGTAAAAAATAGACAATGGGCGTGAAACTATTCTATTTTAGAGTTGCACTGAAAATACAGTGTTAGCATTTATTTATTTGTATGAAGTCAGCACGGAGAGGAATTCCAGACGGTCTGGGTGTGCCTCGGCTCCTTAGCTAACCAGAGTATAATGGATTCTGTGATATGCTTTATACAACTGTTTTTTGTTTGATTGTTTGTTTGTGGGACGGAATGTATCACACACTGTACAACAACAGCATGAAAGATGGGAAAAGTCCGAGTGCTTCTCTGGAATCCGGATCCCAGCCCTGATCTCCAGCGAGCCAGCTTCCTGGTGTGTTCGGTGCTCACACTGCTCAGCCCAGTGAGACGACAGTTAACTGGAAACGCACTGGACGGGTCTGTATGTGAACTGCACACACTCTTGCATGTCTTACGGGAACTAGAGCCCCATAAAAAACATACGTTCTGAAAAAAATGTCAAGATTGCTACTTCATGGACACGCTACACAATTGAAAACGGACAATATTAGATGAACGGTAGGTGTTAACAAAGCGCAAGTGAGGGCATTTTAACCAAATGTCGCCAAATTAACAGTAAAAACAATATTCAGAGTTCACACAGTAATTTTCAAGTAAGCGTCCTCACCGCTCGCTCACGCAGCTTCTCAGGGACAATGGCACGCCCACGCTGAGGGGCAGGCGCTGTCCCCTCCTCAGAGTGAAGATTCTGACTGCATAGACATCACCTTTGGTTTCTGATCTGTCAGACTATCAACAGGCACCTGCAAAAGTAACTGACATTGAAGGGATGTACCACACCGACATGTTATTCAACAGACAATTGGTGAATTGACTCAAAAAATAAAGACTAAAAAATAAGAGTTGATGATTAAAGAAGACTGGTTCCCCATTTGCCCCCTGTGTGCTTAGAGCACAGCCACAGAAATGCTACTTACAGCTTTAACGGCTCCATTCGCCAACCCCATGTTTACGCTGTGCCTCCTCAGATCAGTCTTGATCAAGGCTAAAACAGAAGCACCCAGAGTTACCACAAAAGGGTTGCCATCTCCTTCTGTGTTATACATGGAATACACAGTGTGAAGTGCTGATAGCAACTGTATTCTAACACGTGACACACGGTACACAGTGCTGATAGCAACTGTATTCTAACACGTGACACACGGTACACAGTGCTGATAGCAACTGTATTCTAACACGTGACACACGGTGTGGAGTGCTGATAGCAACTGTATTCTAACACGTGACACACGGTACACAGTGCTGATAGCAACTGTATTCTAACACGTGACACACGGTACGCAGTGCTGATAGCAACTGTATTCTAACACGTGACACACGGTGCTGATAGCAACTCTATTCTAACACGTGACACATGGCGTGGAGTGCTGTGAGCGCCAGCTGCCCGCTGAGCTGGGAAGACACCCAGGTGTTGGGCTTTAACCACCAGCATCCGTCAGCTACAGACACAGGTGTGACAGTGAGGTGTAGAAATGGAGGAAAAGTGGTGACTTTAGAATTCCTTGTTTGGCCGGGTGAGTGGAGGACAGCACGAGCTAAGGGAAATACGAGAGAAACAGGTCCGCACTGCGGGAACACAGTGAACTGGGTTCTGAACAGGGAGCCCTAAGGTGCCCATAGGTCCAAGTGGAAGGTGATAAGACACATGAGATAAATAATTCATATAATTCTTGTAAGTTTTTTAGAAGGATTATTTTTATTTTACCTATATGGGTGTGTGGCTTGCATGTATGTCTGTACAGTGCCAGAGGAGGCCAGAAGAGGGCATGGGATCCTCTGGGACCAGCGTTAGATGTTGTGAGCGACCATTTGGGTGCTGGGAATTAAACCCGGGTCCAGTGAGTCATTTCTCCTGTATTGTCCAGTATTGTCTTTTACACAGAGTAGTGGCATTAAATTTGGAACCACCAAAATGAAAGGACAGACTCACATCCTGAGAGGAAAAACTGTGTTGTGCTTCTTATTTTATTTTCACGCCAGAGTTGTGCAAAGCCCTGAGGCAGCAACACACACAACTGAAGACAGGCGAGACGCTGCACACACTCAGCACTCACCTGTCAGAATGATGCCCAAGAGCATCCAGGCACAGAGGAAAAAGTTTCCTGCCACAGGATCATAGTCTGACATGAGCTTTCCCTGAGCCAAGGTGAACAAAATTCCAAATATCTAAAATAAAATTCGTGAAATAATTTTTATTAATTTTCTGTTTTATTTATTTGTTTGTATTCTGAGATAGGGTTTCTCCGTGTAACAGCCCTAGCTGTTCTGGAATTCGCTTTGTAGACCAGACTGGCCTCAAACTCACACCTGCCTCTGCTTCCCGGTACTGGGATAAAAGGTGTGCGCCACCAGTGCACGGCCACCCGTCTACTGTTTTATAACAAGTACACACACCCACAGAGCCCTCCTTAACTGACCTTTATGATCTGACTTCTAGAAACAACCACTAAAAATCAGGATCATTAACCCACAAAGTCAGGCCAAGTTCACTGCTCACTGACCATAGGAATCACCTGGCTTTTGCTGGTTTTGTTTGTTCCATCTTTTGAGGCAGAGTTTCATACACCCACGCTGGCCTCAAACTCATGATATAGCTAACACTGACCTTGAACTCCTGGTCCTCCTGTCTCTACCTATCAAGTGCTGGGGACTGCTATCACCACACCTGGTTAGCTGTCTTGGGTTAAGAAGAAGCAGAGAGGACTGGAGAGATGGCTCAGCAGTTAAGAGCACTGCCTGCTCATCTATAGATCTGAGTTCATTTCCTAGCAACCACCTGGTGGCTCACAACCATCCGTAATGAGATCTGGTGCCCTCTTCTGGCCTGCAGGCAGACATGCAGGCAGAACACTGGATACATAATAAATAAAAGCAGCAGCCCCAGAAAAGAGGATTACCTGAGCAGCAGCATTGAGAAGCCCAGAGGACGTGCCTTCAGATTCAGGGTAAGTGATCTCAACAGCAAATTCAAAGCCCAGAGGGAGGTAACCAGTCATGAAGAAGCTAGGAGAACAAGACCATGAGACAGGAGGGCTGTGAGAAGGGTGGGCTCTTGGACTGCCGAGGCTCATCTATTTTTACCAACAGCACACCAAAATAGCTTAAACTTTTCTGCTATACTTCTGAGGAACTGTATATGTACATAATGGACCTTCAGAGTTTAAGCTATCAAAAGGACCTTTGGGGCGCCTTTTACACACTCCTTCGCACACCTGACACTTACCCAAGGATCCCACCAGTAACGAACACCACAATGATGTACCCAAGGTCCAGTGTGAACGTAAACACAAGCATCCCAATGAACGACAACACGTACACGATCAGAGTCGTCTGCCTAGAACAAAGACAACATCATCAATGGTTCCCTCCTGATTCTCCTAAGGCACACAGAAAAACGTGGCTGGCTACCACAAACTACCCTTCTCATCTGCGGATAATGTGGCTAGCTCAACAATAATCTTGCCATAGAAAAGAACATTTTTTTTTCAAAGTTTACAACATAAAAAAAAAACAAGATAAAAAAACCCTGGTGCTTCCCTAGGAGGGCTCTTTTTAGACAGAAACAGCCTACTAAAGGCCAGAAGGTTTGTAAAGCATTCATGTAGGTAGATCACTGAAACACTCCCGCCAAGTCTTAGTTAGATATGGTGGTTCATGCTGCTGTCCTGCAGTCAGGCAGCTGAGCAGGACGACAGAGCTCCAAGACAGCCTGAGCTACCTAGTGAAACCCCGTCCTTTAAAATCAATGTATCTTTACGTGTGCACCATGCGTGTATCTACTGTAGCCCCGTCCTTTAATATCAATGTATCTTTACGTATGCACCATGCGTGTATCTACTGTAGCCCCGTCCTTTAAAATCAATGTATCTTTACGTATGCACCATGCGTGTATCTACTGTAGCCCCGTCCTTTAAAATCAATGTATCTTTACGTGTGTACCATGCGTGTATCTACTGTAGCCCCGTCCTTTAAAATCAATGTATCCTTACCTATGCACCATGCATGTATCTACTGTAACTTACTTGTAGGTTTTGGTGTAATCCAGCCATAAGCCACAAAGAATGGAGCCCACCATTCCAGCTACCACCAGCGTTAGCCCAATTCTTCCAGCATTCACCTCTTCTCCCTAAAGCAATGTGATAATCAGATCTCTCTAATTCAAGCTGACGGTTCATATTCCCATACATTCACAGTTAGCAGAAATAATCATATAAAAGTAAGCAAGCACACAATAGGAAGATTCGCCACACGGGCTAGAGTTGTGTTTTTGGAGAGGGTGGTTTATTGAAGAAAACATTCTATTGTGAAACAACAGCAATGACAAAAACAATGATAAAATAATGAAAGAAATAAAAAAGGCACCATTTCCGGGGTAGTCCATGGTTGTACTTACTTTTTGTTAGGACTCTGAAATCACTTAGATATGTGCAAAGAGAGAGCTAAGGGCACCGCTTTTACACAGTAAAAGTGCCAGCTCCTTTTTAAGAGAGAGGCCAGTCTGACCTATGTTTAAGCTTGTATCCCTTACAAGGTTTGTGTCTTTCCATATAACCAAATTACGGTTTTACCACAATGCTAATCATCTTTACTTTCAATGTGTGTTTTGCAAATTAGGTTAAATACGCATAATAACAAGTATGGGAGATAGTGATTTTGAACTGAGTTTACACACTGAGTCCAGGGGACCAGAGCAAACCCGACCGGTGGGACACCAGGCATCACATGGATAACTCAAGAATGTGGCCCTCCACTTTAACTGTGAGACCCATCTGACTTTGAGTCCTGAATCTGCTTTCTTCAGCTTTTCCCACCTCTTAGTTGTAGAGTGAATGCTGTCTTTTAAAAAACAGAAGCCAATCTTTTGCATCAACAAGGTTGATCCTTCATTTTAGGACCATGCTAATGTAAATTACACTGTTAAAGAAAAAGTCGTGGTCAAGCATACAATATAAAAGCAGAAGCTCGCCAGGCACGAAAGCTTACCACATAATATGTCAGTATCATTTGATTTAATAATGTCGAAACAGAATAAAATGCTCCAGTCATGATACCTACAAAGAAAAAATATAAGTTCATCATTCTCTGAAATAACAAGGAATGCTATGCGATATGTAAAATACGTAATAATCAGACAGTCAGGAAGACTAATAGCACCACTGCCACCTTTTGGAAACTGGACAGAAGGACTGAACACTAGGTTTCCTAGAGATCCGTGCTGGAATCTTGGTCTCCCTGAAGGGGAGGGGCAAAGGTGATGGAACCTTCAAGAGGTGGGACCTAGAACAAGGAGATGAGGCACAGGGGCTCTTTGGAGTGAGTCAGTTATCAGCTGAGAAGGCTGTTGTAAAATAAGGCCACCAGATAGCTCGGCCTACTTGGCACATGCTGTCATGATGCTTCCAGGGTTTCTCACCAGAGACCAAGCAGATGTGGCTACCTGGTCTCGAACTTTCCAAAGATATGAAATAAATGCACCTCTTTTCTTGATAAAACATCTTGATCTTGGAATTTTAAATTTCATATGTGTATTCATGAATAATTAGAATTATTCTGCATATAATAAGCTTTATAAGTAGTATGTATCTATAATTTGGTCTTCCCACTCAGTTGTGTGGTTCGGGAGACATGTTCCACTCTAGTTCACTGGTTTTCTCTACTGTGTAATAGTCCACAGTGTGAGTTATCTATTGTCTTATCAATAGACATTTAACATCTCTCCCCCCAGGTTTTCAGAATTTAAAACAAGGCTGCAGTTGATATTAAGATTTTACTCCGGGGGCTGGAGAGATGGCTCAGTGGTTAAGAGCATTGCCTGCTCTTCCAAAGGTCCTGAGTTCAATTCCCAGCAACCACATGGTGGCTCACAACCATCTGTAATGGGGGTCTGGTGCCCTCTTCTGGCCTGCAGGAATACACACAAACAGAATATTGTATACATAATAAGTAAATAAATAATTAAAAAAAAAGATTTTACTCCTAAACACAATGGTGTGTTTCCCTAAATATAACTGCAAGTGGAACTTCTACATTCTAGATGGAATACCCCACCAGGACTCAAAATTCATACAGTACTTCTGAGATCTGCTCATTTTTTTTTTCCATTTTAAAAACATTAGAAAAATCCTTTTAGGAACTTTTGCTAAACACTTACGTTCATAATTAGGCTATGGTGTTTTTGAACCAACCTCATCAATGTCCCAGCCACTAGTGGCAATAAAAAGAATCTGTGGCGCTCTAAGGTGTGTGGCCACTTACCGTAACTAACCAGCAGGAGAACAAAGGGGACGTTTGTGAACAGGTTCCAGATGGAGCTCTTGTACGAGTACTTCGCAGGGGGGCTGTCCTGCAGGGCTGCCTGAGCCTGACTTGGCGGTAACAAAGGCTTTTCCTTGAATGCTGGGAACGTGTGAAAAGAAACACATATGACTAACCTTCCTCTGTGACACCCACATCACACGTGATTAAGTCTATGCATCTTTCTTAGTGAGAGGAGCGACTTTGGTTCAGGATTAAAGAGGCAGTCAAAGTCTTCTATGGCCAAGTTATTGTTTTTTGTTTTTTTTTTCCTTTAGCTCTCTGAACTAAAACTCAGAGATCTGGCCAATTCATTGCCCAATGACACCAACTGCATTTTTACAATCCAGATCGATGTTTACTACGGCAAGGACTTGACTGTTAAGCTCAGTCCCTCGGGAGAGATGAATGCTTGGATTCAGTGGCCTTCCCAGGTAGCAGCCACCCACCATGTCTCCATCGCCACAGATCCCAGATGTACATGTCCCTGATCCTTAGAGATTTCATGGAAAATGCACTTTAGAACTAACAGGTAAATTCAGAAGGGGAGCACACGGGGAGAAGTCACATTCTCTAAGACTGTAATTTCTGCTTTCCCTCCACCCGCCTCCCCCTGCTCTTCTCTCAGAGCTACCCTGTGCACAGTGGAGCCCCCTCCCCCCTCCCTCTCATCATTTCCCCCTTTTCTCATCCCTTTTCCCTTTCCTAACAATTTCTTCTTCTTGGTTGGAAGAGGCCTACTTTATGTTCAATTTGAAGTGGGTTAGGTCTGATGTCTCTGGCTGTCCAGTGGAATCATCTGGAAATTTAAAATTAATACTGATTTTGAGGCTCTATGTAAAGTTTAATGAGCAGAATCTCCAGGGCGGAACATGAGACTATGCTAAAGAGAAAAATTCTTGGATGTTCCCAGTGCACAGACATATTTGAGAGTTACTGGGGAAGAAACAATCCTGTAACTCCCACAAAATGTTATGAGTCATCATTTTATTGGCTGGTATGAATAAAAAATTAAAGTTTTTGTTGGAAAGAAAATTTTAATAATGGAAATTTTAAATGTTTTAAAGAAAAATTAATAATTAAAATTAATAATGATGTAGCTAAAACCAAACTACTTTGGAGCTCAGAACTAGTTCAAGAGGGACAAAACGCATAGGTACTTATTTGTAGCCCTTACATTGGAGCCCGGTAGACACAGAACCTTTAGCTGCTGCAGCTCTTCCTTCCTCTTCCTTT
Organism: Microtus oregoni; assembly: GCF_018167655.1. Lineage (NCBI taxonomy): Eukaryota > Metazoa > Chordata > Mammalia > Rodentia > Cricetidae > Microtus > Microtus oregoni. The sequence continues at coordinate 14,881,596 of NW_024543221.1, forward strand.
CTCCCTATCTGATCCTTGCACTGTTAGGAGGCTCGTGTCTGCCCTGCAAGTCTCTCTGTGCTCTAGTTGGACAGGAGATATTTCTTTTTATTAGCATAGGTAATACAAAACCTTCACAGTAGTAAATCAAGATTTCAGACTATAAATAATTGTAGCCATGAGTTTCCAATAAGTCTTAAATATCTTTCCTAGATTTAAATTTACTATAAAAAACAAATCAAAATAAACCAAAAATGGATTTAAAAACTCACATAAATTAAAAATAGCCCTCTCCAGTCTTTAGCTCCATTCAGGTTTACTTTCTGAACACAAGAATCAACCTCCAGTTTCAGAGAGATGAAGTATCTCTTGGCAAATGTAACCTGTACCTACCAACTACACACCGTGGGAAGTCAGACTCCCGTACCCACCAACTACACACCGTGGGAAGTCAGACTCCCGTACCCACCAACTACACACCGTCAGGTGATGGAGGAAGGTCATTGGTTAAAAAAATAAAGAAACTGCTTGGCTGGCCCTCATAGGTTAGAACACAGGTGGGTGGAGTAAACAGAACAGAAGGCTGGGAGGAAGAGGAAGTGAGCTCAGACTCGACAGCTCTCCTCTAGGGAGCAGACGCCTCAGAGAGATGCCATGCTCCCGGCTCCTGGACAGACGGATGCGATGAAGCTCCGACCAAGGATGGACGTAGGCTAGAATCTTCCAGGTAAGCGCACCTTGTGGTGCTACAAAGATTATTAGAAATGGGCTAGTCCAGGTGCGAGAGTTAGTCGAGAAGAGGCTAGATATAATGGGCCAAGCAGTGTTTAAAAGAATATAACTTGTGTGTTGTTATTTCGGGTATAAGATAGCCAGGCGGCCGGGGTGCTGGGGACACAGCCCCGCAGCTCCTAATACAACAGAACGGCACCCAACGCTCTTATTACTACAGTCAGGTCAGATTCAGTGCTACCTCAGGAAAACAAGGACCGAAAGGTCATCTATGACCTTTCTATGTTGTGCAGCTATCTCAAAGTAGGAAATAGGTCCTTTTGTTTTTCTTTTTTTTTTTTTGAAATGGGGACCTCTTTTTTTTCCCACTAAAAACCTGTGCCAATAAAAGAATTGATTATTAGCTCCAAGTAGCCGCTGATCTCCACCCGGCACTGGGCACATGAAGTCGCCAAGAGCTTGAGGAGCCCCTCGAGCTACGGTAAAGAAACGGGGACATCCAGAGCCCTTCTGTGAGTGTGTGAGCCTCGGACAGATCTATCTACATACTGTCCACCAGAAGGCAAATAAATACACGATCAGCCCCTGCCCCGTCTTATGTACGTCTCAGTGTCAGAGTGTTATATGTCACTGAAGTGACAATAATGAGCTGCTATAAAGATCACAAAACTATGTAAGATTTTATAATTATCAGTGCTAATAAAATGTATTGTCTCATTTGAAATATATTCACTTAAAGTGGAACTCAGTGGGGCACGTCCTTAATCCCAGTACTCGGGAGGCAGAGGCGGGTGGATCTCTGTGACTTTGAGGCCAGCCTGGTCTGCAGAGTGAGTTCCGGAACACCCAGAGCTACACAGAGAGACCAAAAATAAAAAATAAATAAATACAATATTCACTTAAAAAACAGACTTTGCCTCAAGAGCTTAAAATACTTATAGATTAAGTAAGTAAAATGCATCTCTACTAAAAGTTTTATAGCCAATGTAGACATCTTGAATAGAAGCATCAAAAGTACAATGACACAGCTATGTTATAACTCTTGTGTTTATGCAGACTAATATGGAATTAAATGTTTTTTCTTTTTTAGGGGGTGGGGGAGTTTGAGACATGGTTTCTCTAGCCTTGGCTATACTGGAACTCACTGCATAGACCAGGTTGGCCTTAAACTCAGAGATCGCCTGCCTCTGCCTCCCAGGTGCTGGTAAAGAATCCTGAGGCCAAAATCGTGTGGTGTGTGCTTACTCAGGCTGTGGTGCACACCTACGATCCAAAGGTGAGAGGCCAGCTTCTCCAAGAATGAGGGACTAGCATGGATTCAGTAGGAGGCGAGGGTTAGTTCCTCGGAGTCCCGGCCAGCTGCCATCCACACCCCACGAGGACAAGGAAGTCACACAAAGTGAACCTTTCAGGAAGTCCTAGTTCAACACATGTCATGTCACTAAAAACTGTAATTTATGCTATAAATTATATGGATCTGGCTGAATTTTTAAGTAATTATCAGTAGAATTTAGAGGGATGTAAGCGCATCTCTTCTAGCGAATAAGGCACTTCAAGTAAAGAATTTCCAAATTCAGTTTTCTACCTTAGCAAATATATCTGAGTACGACACAGTTGCCTTTCTAATTAATGTCACAATCTTCACACAATAATGGTTTGGTTTTTTTGAGACAGGGCCTCGCGTAGCCAAGGATAACCTTGGATTCCCGATCCTCTGGTACCTACCTCCCAAGTACTGGGCTTATAGTATATGCCCCCTTGACTAATTCTTACTTTGCTTTTATACTATGTCTAGAGTCTTAAGATTAAATAAAAATGTAGGGCACTAGGGCTGGAGAGATGGCTCAGAGGTTAAGAGCACAGACTGTCCTTCCAGAGGTCCTGAGTTCAATTCCCAGTGACTACATGGTGGCTCACAACCACCTGTAACAAGATCTGGTGCCTTCTTCTGGCCTACAGGGATACACGCATACAGAATGCTGTATACAAAATTAATAAATATTTTATAAAAAAGTAGGATACTAAAACAAACTTGAAAACAAGTCCTTTTTTATTCCAGTGTTTCCAGACCTCCACTTCTGTTTCCACTCTCAACCCACAAGCTACAAGTACATCAGTAACTAGTTAGATATGTAAATACCTCACTCTTTAATTTCTCAAACTACTAAAGATAATAACCCCACAGTCCTACCTATTCTATTGTTCTTACTCCTGCTCTAATAGTTTATACATATATACATGTCATGAAAAACTTCAACTATAGATATTATTTTTAAGGTTTCATTTTATTTTAGATTTATTTCATGTGTATGCATGACTTGCCTGCATGTCTTCATGTATAGCATTAGTGTCTGGTGTCCACAGAGAGGGCATCTCTGGAACTCTGGTTGTGCGCTAGCTACATGTGCATGCTGGGAACGGAACCAGGTCCTCTGCAGCCAAGTACACAAGTGCTCTTAACCACTGAGCTATCTTTCCAATAATTAATTCATTAAAAATATCTCAGCTTTTAATTCCCTGTACAAGTGTGTGTTGGTTTTTGGGGTTTTATTCACGTGAATGCAGTACACAAGGTCCCCTGTAGCTGGAATCACAGGTTATGGGTCACCCAATGAAATGGGTGCTGGGAACACAACTTGGGTCCTCTGCAAGAACAGAAAGTGCTCTTAGCTGCTGAGCCATCTCCCAGTCCTTTCTTTTCATAACAACATCTTTTATAATTAATTATTCATTTCTTGTGAGGAGCTCAACTGAAGACACAACAAGATGAGAGCCTGAGAGGTATGTGATTACACATAAGTGACTGGAAGACATTTAAACTTAACCCTACTGAAGGGCAAGATCCACTTCTCTAAAGTGCACAGCAGCGACATTTCCTACTTTGTCAAGCAAGCCAAATGCACCAACCGGAAAGGCAGACTCAAGGTTCCCTCACAGTGTGTATTTTGTTAAAATACTAAAAGAGTACAAGGAAAACTTGCCCTTTTCAGCAGTGTGTACAGCACAAATACGCCACTCCCTGACTAACGGCAACACGTCCTGGCATACTTCAGATGCCACGAAGAGAACATTCCGTTCATTATCTCAAGGGAAACTGCAGGCTTGGGCTGAGCTTCCTATACCTGACCCTGCTGCTCATCCACCCAGGTAGTCAGCAGGTATTTCTCTGAAAACTCTATATTTGGAGATCACAAAATATGAAGTTTTCATTAATATCATAGCAAGGTAAAAAGTTCAATATGTAAGTCTAAAACTTGCAACTAAACAGGCTTTAACTATAAATGTTAATTAAGAACTGGTCTGAGAACTTCATAGTTCCTTTTCTGATAAAACCCATCTAGGAGAGACTGAGAGTCTCACAGGCACTGCCCCAGTCACGGCAGCGATGTATCTTAGACACGCCTAGCTTCTCCCCTAAAATCAAAACTGCCTCCCCTTAAAAATAAACTTTAAAAAAAAAAAAAAAAAGCAGACCTTCCCAAAGCTTCTTCCAAGCTGGTGATGGCTGCTTGCAGCTGACTCTGACTGACTCCTTCAAAAGACAGGCCCAGACGAGAGGACTCGGGGACGAAGGGTGGCAGCCGGGCTTTGCTGAGGTGGCCTAGCAAGCAGACAGTTGCCACAGTTTGAAATTCTGAACAGCTCGATGCTGCCCAGGGTGATTCACAGGTCAACATTCTAAACCCAGTTAATGGTAAACTGGGGATCCCTGGGGGGTTCCTAGGAAAGGGAAGGTGTAGCCTGTGAGCGTCATTTTAAGCATGACGGGCACTAGCTGCAGGCTAGGTAAATACAGGATGCACACCACACGGATGGACATGGAAAGGGAAGCCAGGCAGCATGTTTGAAATGAACACTTACCAAGCTGGGTTAGTAGAAAGATAAATGGGACTGATTAGTCTTCAAACCCTTTAGAACGTTAAAAAGACAAGCAAACATGGTGTGGACCACACCATGGCCCTAGAGCTGCCCCACTCCGTACCTGGGCAAGACGCTGCACGGCAAGAACAGAGTACTGGAGACACCATCAGCAGAACTCCCCGGGTTGGTCATTCCCATCTATCTGACATGCATTTATCTAGGTCTCAGGACAAACAGTTCACTTACCAATTACTGTTAAAAAAAATAAAAGTGTGGAGATAAATGCTGTTCCGTAAAACATGGTGTTGATGTTATAAGCCAGAAGGTCTGTGTTATTCTCCACGTTGGGCACTAAAACAGGTGGCAACAGAAAGCCAACTGCAGCTCCAAGCTGTAAAAAAACAGTCCTGTTAACGACTATCAATAGCAAACAGAGCAAATGTTGGCATTTAACAGAATATGAAGAATGGTAGTGCGTACAAAGACGCGCTGTAAATCCTAAAAAGTCTGTTCTAATGTCTCTGTTCTACTGTACTGATGAAGAAAAACTGCTGCCAAACTTCTCCCTTATATCTGATGAGGGATTAAAAAACTCCTACAACGTGGGGAAATATTTCCAAATCCTATCTGATAAGGAACTAGCATGCAGAATAAAAAGGTTTTTTTTAACAAACCAACAACAAAAAGATAAGAATCCCAATGTTAAGTGGGCCAAATACTTGAAAAGACGTTCTTCCAAAGAAGATACGCAAGCAGCTAAGAAGAATATAGAAAAAAAAAAGTCAATATCATGTTGTTAATGGAAATACAAATCAAAATGACAATGATACTCCATCTTACATCCACTGGGATGAGTGTGATTATAGAAACAGAAAACAAGTATTCACACCAGACAGTGGTGGCACATGCCTTTAACCCCAGCACTTGCGAGACAGAGGCAGAGGCAGAGGCAGGCTGATCTCTGGGAGTTCAAGGCCAGTCTGGTCTACAAAGTGAGTTCGGGACAGCCAGGGTGGCTACACAGAGAAACCTTGTCTCAAACCAAACAAACAAACAAGCAAACAAAGGAAAAGTGTTCACAAGGGTGGGAGAAACTTGAACCCCGTAGACTGCTGGTCCAAATGTAAATGGTACAGCCACTATGGACAGTTTGGCAATTTCTTCAGAAATTTAACACAGAACTTAAATACGATGTTTCAATTCCACTTGTAGGTACATGCCCCCAAACTAAAAATAGATAGTCAAATCAACTACACTCAAATATGGCAACCCCATTCACAGACCCCAAACACAGTAATAACCTAGACTTTTATCTGGCATGTTCACACAAAGAAGCATATTCATTTGTAAGAAAGAATGAAGTACTCATGTATACCACGGACTTTGAAAACACGAGAGAGAACTAAGTCAGACACAAAAAGACATACATTATATAATTCCATCTGTACAAAATAGTCAGCATAGACAAATTCATACAGAAAGCAATTAGGGGCTGGCAAGCTGGCTCAGTGGGTAAGAGCACTTGCTGAGCAAGCATGAGGACAAGAGTTCTAATCCCAGCACCCACATAATAAGCTGAGCATGGTCCTGTGCACACCTGTACCCACAGCCCTGGGTGTGAGGACAGGCGAAGGTGACTTCCAGGGCCTGATGGCTGACAGCTTAGCTAAAACCCCTCAACTCCAGATTTATGAGACTCTTCTTCTAAAGAATAAGGTATAGGGTGTTTGCGGGCATCCAAAATCCCCTCTGGTTTTCAAGTGTGTACTCACCCAGCCACCTTCTTCCTACATGTACACCTGTACACATACATGGAGACACACACACACACAAAAAGAAATTCAAGGAAAGAAAGTAAATGAGCAATTACAAGATATGTGGAAAGTTACTCAGGGGGAAAAATGAATAACAGACAGTAATGAGCATTAAACGTGCGTATTTTAAAATGTATGAATAATAAACATGGGAAGGTGATAAATGCTACATGGAGAGATAACATTTAATGGTGCACTAAGAAAGTGACTGGGGAGCTCTTCTTGGAATCAAGAATGCTACTGGCTTTTTAAAATGAACTTGAGCCTGGTGGTGGAAGCACACCTTTAATCCCAGCACTTGGGAGGCAGAGGCAGGTGGATCTCTGTGAGTTCAAGGCCAGCCTGGTCTACAAGAGCTAGTTGCAGGACAGGCTCCAAAGTTGCAGAGAAACCCTGCCTTGAAAAACCAAGAAAGAAGAAAGAAAGAAGACAAAATGAACTCGCAGAGAGCTGAGCGGCTCTGCGTATGCAATCATGCAGTCTGAACAGGAAGAATATGCTAAGCATCGGAAGGAAGGTTTCTGCAAAGGTCCTTGTGCAAGTGCAAGCTGGGCACTGCTTAAGAAACCAAACACATAGTAAAGAGGTTTTGTAATTCACAGCGAAGACTTCACATTTAAGGACTCTGGGAAACCACTGGCGAACTTAAAGCACTTGTATTTTCAAAGGTTCCCTCTAGAGACCTGAAAAGATAAAAGCTACCATTCAGGAGCCAGACACTTCTGTGTGAACAAGTTGTATTATTACCTTTGGAAAATGATTCCATTCCTTAAAGTTTCAATTTCCCTGTCTATCATGTGTGGAAACTAATAGGTCCTAACCTTATAATAGGAAGCTGAATGACCATAAATCACTTCAATGCCACTCAGTAACTGCATGATACCACTGAATATTATTATGCATGGTCATTCCATAAATGAGGCTGAAAATGCACACTGGGTCATGATGAGCAACTGTCCAGTTTACAGGAGCCGAGGAAGGTACAGAACAGCTTAGGAGAATACAGGAAGACCCAGAATGTGCCGACAGAGGAAAGTCCACCCATAAGTAAATGTTTCCATTTATTAACCATAAAATTGATGCTTCATAGATAGGGAGTTGATAATATTTTTGTTATGGTCAATGAAGCATTAATCTTGAATAGAATTTAGAAACGAAAATATCTCGAGAAAACATCTGCTATCCAAATATAAAGAAACAACCAGTCAAAGTATCAATATAAATTATTTTGACTACATGGCAATTATAGTTTAGGTGACTCTTATGCATTTTTAGAGAAAGTAAGTAAATCTAACAAATTAAACACACACGTTTAGTCTTTTAGGGTCTTTTAAACCACTATCTTGATCCAAGTGGGATTTGAAGTAGGAAAGTAACATTTTCTGGTTACACAACTACATGTAGCAATATATGTATAACAAGGGAGGGGCAACTAGATTTCCTTCAACTGAACGAATACTAAATATCCTTTACAACGGTGACATTTACAGTAGTGACAAAAACATCTGGTGTTACAAGTGCCCTCTATTAAGAATTTAAATCACAATAAGAGAACTAGGCTGAAATTAACAAATGCAAACGGAACAGTGGGTTGGCTCAGTCAGGTGTTTGGGAGGCTGGCAGGATTCCCCAGAGCTAGGAGTCTGCCAGGGGTACACAGAGAATTCCAGGCCAGCCTGCAGGAGTGAAGGAAACCCTGTTTCAAAATAAATAAATAAATAAATAAATAAATAAATAAATAAATAAATAACAAAGCGCACACACGCCCCCAAACAAACCTTTTGCCTAGTGTTGCTTCTGGAATTCTAGTGGCATTAGAATTTATGACGGAGGGGAAAACAAGGTCATTTCTTAAGCGAGCCTTGGCTAACTAACCACTAACCATTCCATGATCAGCGATTTGCCTTCCACTGCCTGGCTAAGAGCTAACAACTGAACTCAGTAATATTGCCAAGTCTTCATGACCATTTACTGAGCTTTCACTTAGACCTGCTCAGCACCTACCGGGCTGGCTTCACTACAAGTACAATTAAATCGGGGCTGTTCCAAGGGCATTCAGTATGGAAACAAACTTCACAGAATTCAACACCATCCTTCTGCAATGGTGACAAAATTACCTAGGAGATCTCCTTCACTGCCAAAGCTTCCGTGCGTGCCTGTTTGTAAACAAGAGTGCAATCTCGGATGTTCTTTCACAGGAGCTGTCCTTCTCACCTGTCAGTGCTGGCTGGGAATACAACCTGGGGCCACCAAGCCCGGCTTTTCTCGTGGTGCTGGCGCTCAGTCTTCACGCTTTTACCGTCTGCTCTTTACCCACCGACCGTCGCCCTAGCCCCGCCTACGGCTTCCTACCGTCCTTAAGAGGATCCCAGTAGCAAGTCGTTCTAGTCTTTACCTGATTGCCCAGCACCGCGGTGGCACAAGCCGTTGACACCTCCTTGGGTCCAAACCACACGGAGGCGATGCGGGAGGGCAAGCCCAGGATGAAGACCTGCGCCACGGAGCACAGGCTCTGCCCCAGCATGGTGACCCAGAAGAGGTGCCGCTGCACGCTGCCGCACTTGACCCAGGCGCCCAGGCAGTTGAGGCCGGAGCCCAGCAGCGCCGTGAGCCGCAGGCCTCGCGTGTCCAGCAGCCAGGTGGCCGGGAAGATGAGGGGCACGTAGGCCAGCATGTACACCATGGACAGCCAGTTGATGTGCAGCGCCGACACGCCGTAGAAGCCCTCGAACACGTTGCTGATGATGCTGTACTGGATCCAATGGAAGGCGTTCACCAGCGAGTACGAGCTGAAGATGAGCAGCACCACGAAGCGCCGCGGCGACAGCGCCGTGCGCGGGGAGCGCGTGGAGACCGGGTCGTCCTCTCCACCGCCTGCGGGCAGCAGCCGGGCCTGGGTCTCCTCCTCCGCTGCCAGCAGGGCTTGGGGTCCGTCCGGGGATCCCGCGATCACGGGGCCGTGTTCCGGGCCTCCGATCTCCGCCTCAGGCCCTTCCTGCAGCTCCGCGTGCGCCTCCCCGTCCGGGGCGCCTCTCAGCACCGGAAGGTATCCCTTCGCCAGCGGGTGCCCGGGCGCCACGGCCGGCCCCTCGTCGTCGTCGTCGGGCCGCGCCATGCCTCCCAGCTCCCCGCCCCGCCGCTCCTTTACCCTCCCCGCCGGCTCCACGCTCCAAGCCCGGGGCCGAGCGCTCGACCGGGCCGCCCGCTGACTAAGTGGAGCTGCGCGCGCCGCACTGGGCAGTCGGGCTCTCGCCGGTAGGCTCCGCCCCCGGGGCGCCGCGTATCACAGGGTGACGGCGCTTCGACCAATCATTGGACGCACTCGCAGGCTGGGAAGCCAATCAGGGAGTTGCCGGGAAGAGAGGCGGGATCAAACGGGTGAGGCGGTGAAGGGAGGCGTTCTGCCCCTCTTGGATGCTCGCTGCTCTAGGCCTCTTCCAGCGCTCGCTCCGAGGTAACCTCGGGTTACCTTGGAAGGGGAGTTCGGGGAGCGCTGCAGTCCAGCCAGGGAAGAGGTCAGGAGCAGGCTCGTGCGGCCAGAAACCACCCGCCTCCATCCACCCAGAGGACCGAAGGCGATGGGACAAGGCGCAGCCCCTGCCTGCCTCTTGTTCCCATCCTGTGACCAAGACCGGATGAGGACAGAGCTCTAGAAGTCTCAGGGGCTTTCTGGACCACCGACAAAGTCAGCCTACATCCCTTTGGGAAGCTGTGTGTGGAAACACGGGGTGCCAGACTTTGACAGACTCCTCCTCCCTTTCCTTTCCGCTATTTTTTTAGACGGGGTCTCACTTTGTTGCCATGGCTGGCTCGGGACTCTATAGAGACAGGTAGACCCGCAATTCATAGAGATCCACCTGTCTCTGCTTCCTAGGTGTTGGGATTAAAGATGGGCGCCCCCATGCCTGGATGAACTCTGTCTAATGGGCAAGGCATGGCTGTGGCACTAATGAACTCCTGATGGCTGCAGGTACCTGCACAAGGCCTGAGCCAGACTGAGCTTTCACCTTCGGTCTTTGGGAGATAGGAGGGGAATTAATAGTGAGTCTTTGTAGATGGTGATGCAGCTGCTGGGAATTGCCCGTGCTCTAGGGAATAGCTCCACAAAGCACTTTGTAAATGAATTCATTTTAAGAAAAAGCGTGTATAAAGCGAGACTGCTCAGTGGGTAAAGTCTCCTTTTGCCAAGTCTACCAACCTGAGTTGATTCCTCAGCACCCACACGATGAGGGAGAGAACAGGCTCCTGTGAGTTATAGTCCTCTGACCTCCACACAGGAGCAGCCCACGCGGGTGCATGCACACACACACACACACACACACACACACACACACACAGTCTATGATTAAAAAAAAGAGAGAGAAAACATACATTTTTCACAATATGATTTTGTAAATGTTGATTTGGACATTTTACATTACAGAGTAATGGTCTCTTGACTGAAAAAATATAAATAAATGTAGGATCGAATTCATCTTTACATAAAAAATATTTTGTGAATATATAAAAACGTGAGTTAGCTGGGTGGTGGCGCACACCTTTAATCCCAGCACTCGGGAGACAGAGGCAGGCAGGCAGGTCTCTTAGTTCGAGGTCATCCTGGTCTACAAAGCAAGTTCCAGGACAGCCAGGACTATTACACAGAGAAACCCTGTCTCAAAACAAACAAAACAAAACAAAACACGAGTTGATTGTGCTTTTAATACTCAACATAATTTATATTAAGTATTCATCAGTGTCTTGCTAATGTTCTCAGGTACCATGGAATGTTCTGTGAAGGCTCTGAAGAAACCTGTTTGAGTTGGGCACAGTGGCACAGGCCTGTTGTCCCAGTTACCTGGAGGCTAAGGCAGAAGAATCACTCAACCCCACAGATTTAAAGCTAGCATGGAAGCCTAGACAACACAGCAGGGACCACATGTGAAAATTCTACTTGAATTTTTTGTTTTGTTTTTTATACGGAGTCTCATGTAGCCTAGGCAGGCCTTGAATTTGCTGCCTCGGCCTCCCAAGGACTGAGATTGCAGCCGTGTGCCACCGTGGTCAGTTTTATGCAGTGCTGAGGAGCTACCCCGGGGCTTTGTGCATAGCAGGCAGTCACTCTACCAGCTGAGTTTCATCCCAGCCCAAAACAAAAGTGTTCAGGAAGGGGATCCAGTGACTGGATGCTGCGCTTCAAGGTCATTTGTCTTCTCCGTTGCTGGCGAGGACTGGTTGACAACTGCCTAAGTTTCTGGCATAGGCAATCAGCTTTAATTTTCCTCCACAGATGTTTGTCACTCTTGTTCTTTCTCACGTGCCTTCCCTGCACATGAAAAAGTTGTGTTTCTAACACTATAACCGTACATGGACCCTGCTGCCTAGGGGAGTCTGTAGAAATGGGAAGGCATATCATAACTAAGGACAGGCTACATAGGTACACACACACAATACACACACAAAACATACACACAGAATACACACATGTGTATGATTAGAGTTATCTATACGTACACTTTTGAGGCAGGGTCTCTCTACATAGTACTGACTGTCCTAAAACCCACTACATAGATCAAGCTGGCCTTGAACTCACAGAGCTCCTCCTGCCTCTGCCTCCTGAGTGCTGGGATTAAAGGTATAGGACACCACAGCTGGCTATGTAGATGTAAACCCCACCTTTAGTTTTCACTGGGTGTGTGACCTGGGGCACTTTACACAGCTGCTCTGTAATAGGGTGGCAGAATCCTCTGTGGGAGACTATGATGAGTAAGAGGTCGAACAAGACTTGGTATGTGCCAGGCTTTCTCGGGTTAGCGGGTGAGTGATCCAGTGTGGTGGGGGGGATGTCAGACTTCAGAGGTGAGGGTTCCGATCCTTGCTCCTTCACTGTTTGACTGTTGGAATAGTCTCCCCTCCCCAGTGTGTACACGTGTCCGTATGTGCAGCTGTAAAATGAGGTCACTGTTGATGGCATTGTTGTGAAAAATAAATGATTAGTTAATACTACACCTTCTAGGAGACACTGATTTTTCCTATTTTTATATTCAGTCACTACTACCACCATTATTATCTGCTCATATCTTTGTGTTTCTCATATCTTACTGTTTTTCATTAATTTAGGTTATACTCCAGTTGGTCTAAGCCTGCTTGGATTGTTGTTATGTGATGTTTTACTCTTTTGGCTTTTGGAGGGGCCTGTTGGGAGCTGTGAACCCCCAGATCCTGAATTTCTTGTAAACAATGTGTTATGCTTGCAGCTGCTCTCAGCACGAGACCCTCAGGAGTTTCTGATGACAGGGGAGTGATTTCTGGTGGGTTTGGCTGGGGCGTGACTATCCCTATATAAGCGGCCCCTGAACACAATAAAGGTGGCATTCTTGAGGCTTTCCTGTTTCAAGGATGAGCAGTGTCTTGGTGTGTTTAAGTCTCCAGGCCCTTGCCTGGCTTGCGAATGGCCCTGTAGAGCAGGCGCTGCAATACAGGAGTAGTGCCGTACTGTCACTTAGTACGGGCGGGCGGTAAGGGGCCCACCACCCAGCTCCCAGAGAAATCACACAAAAGGCTTATTCTTAGTTAGGAATGCCCGGTCTTACTTTGGCTTGTTTCTTGTCAGGTTTTCTTCGCTTAAATTATCTCGACTATATCTTATTTTCACTCTTACTCCACGGCTGGCCGACCCCGGATGTCCTTCAACCCTTGTTCTCTTGCTCCTCCTCTTCCTCTTTATCTGCTGTTTATACTCCCTGCCTGCCAGCCCTCCCAATCCTCGCTCCTGCCTCAGCGCTTTATTAGACCATCAGGTGTTTCAAATAGACAAGGATTTGTAGCTTCGTGGCATTAAACAATACAGCATAAACAAAAACACCACAGCTTAAAATAATATTCCCCAGCAGATTGTTGTGCAGTTGTCCACCAAGCACTTTCAACTTGAATATATAGTGGTAGGGTCCGTCCCCAGTGGGTGCTCTCAGGGTGCTCCTGCTTCTCCTGAAGCAAAGCATTGGGCGGTTCATCTCACAAGCTCACTGCCTGACAAGGACACCCTTCTTTGACCAGAGGCAGTCAACAGTCAGATGAACCACCATTTTCCTTGGGCTGGGCGACCACGTGACTACCGACATCATCCCCACGACCATTAAAAACTGGTCTGAACAGGTATGTTAGGGATACAATTCCTGAATTCCACAGAATTCTCAGAAAACTGAGCTGTATGATGTCTGAGATTTCTTCCGACATTATTGCTGTACGCGAAGTAAAGGAAGACGCGTCTCAGGGACTAATTAGATGAAATTCATATGCCTCTTTCAACAAAGCTCCATGAAGAATGGAATATAGAAAAAGAAAATTCAGCATTGTCTCTTTGTACCTGACTTTTCTGTCTTGAGGTAGGTACTGATTAACCAGTGTAGGCATGACTCATGCTCTGTACCATGTGTTAGGGTGTAGACTATGACATGAACCTTACTCTGTTGGAAAGGACACCACCGCAAGCATCATTTGGCCAGAAGTCAAGATCAGATGGAGCTGTATCATTAGTGTTAAATACCAACCCGTAGAGGTTTGAATAGTAACAGTTCGGTAATATGGAACCTGACCAGCACCTGGGAGTCAAGGTCCAAGACACCATCAGAAGTGATGTGGCTGTTCTTGAGCAAAGGTTTCCTACAGTCTAAGAAACCCAGAGGATGGGGACCAATGCTAATATGGTTCGTTGTGCTTTATGGGGAATGGACAGATTGACTTTTACGGCTGTGACCATGTTCCATCTGCCTGAGCAGCACCTTTGCCGAGGTGGGGAAGTCCAGAGATTAAAATCCTGCTGTGTGTACACTCCCCACCTCACTGAGACATTTTAGCTGTGCACATATTGAATGCCTAGAATGAAAATTTTAGGACTTTCCCTCCTGTGTTTTTGGTTTTCTTCCTCTTTGTCCTTTACAGCAACTGAAGTGAAGTTGAAGTTGTCGGTGAAATGAAACCCAATTGGTGGGTGAGAACACACCATTCTTCTAGATCTTAGAACTGTGCGTCAAATCTGGGGCCAGCCATTCCACCTTAACCTCACTGTGAAGGTGACAGGAATTGTTCAAGCTCTGTGATTATCAACTTCAAATTCCTTTAAACATTTAAATTCTATTTAAGGTTAAATATGGGATCTGTATTCCCCTAGAGATTCTTAAATATAATGTCTGACTTAAAAAGAGATGAACTTAAGCAGTGTTATACTGTAATCTGCTTGCACAGGCATAGGAGAGCTAACTGATTTTGCCTATAGTGAGATCACTGTTGGTAGATTGAAATTGTCCATCATGAGGCTGGAGAGATGGCTTAACAGCTACTTGCTCTTGAAGAGGACCTGGGTTTGACAAACATGGTTTCTCACAACCATCTGTAATTCTGGTTCCATGTAGGAGAGACCCAGCCAATCACCTTGCTAGCAGGGGGTGGGGTCCCCCGAGGATATTTTTTACTTATAAAGATTGCGGGCGTGCTCCCAACAGCCCCTTCTGCTTTCCTGTTCTCCGCAGGAACCTGTGGTTCTGTAAGTCTATTTCCCCATTAAAGCTGTATATATTATTACAGTCTGTCTGCATTCATTTACGCCGCTACAGTTCCATGGGATCTGAAGTCCTTTTCTGGCTTATGCAGATCTGGTGTGGCTCAGTGCTCACATTGGACTAGAATGGAGAGTGATGTGTAGGTGGTTAGCAAACCAACATATTGGAGGATGGGGATCAACGCAGCTTTAAAATGCAACCTGCGTGGAAAATAGTCTCTGAGAAAGGAAAATTTGTTGCTTGAGAAAAATCCAGGGTAGGTTACATATATGACAAATTATCACATTGTAAAATAATGGTATTTGGGCACAGCATGCATAACTGTTTGAATTAATAACCTAATCTCAAATATATTTTAGAAAAACTGATATTGAACATCTTTTTCAGCTTTCTGACCTAATTCCATTGGGCACTTTAATTTGTTATCAAATTCCAAAGACCTGTAGTGGTTAGCTCCATGCTAGGTAAGCTGAAGCTGACAGGGTAAAACCCTTCCTCCAGCTGCCCTGGAAGCAAGAGAATCCAGATATAGCCCTGGGTTTAAAAATGCCAAGATCAGCCGGGCGGTGGTGGCGCACGCCTTTAATCCCAGCACTCGGGAGGCAGAGGCAGGCGGATCTCTGTGAGTTCGAGGCCAGCCTGGTCTACAGAGCTAGTTCCAGGACAGGAACCAAAAGTTACGGAGAAACCCTGTCTCGAAAAATCAAAAAAAAAAAAAAAAAAAAAAAAAATGCCAAGATCATGCCTAATGGATGTGTGTTCTCTTGATAACCCTTTGCATTATCTGTGGCATCCTAAACAAAACAAAGCTGTTCCCATCCCCCCAACCATTCTGCATTGGTCTCCTTAGTTACCACATTTATCCACATTCATGGCTAGACTTACGTGATCTAACGTGTGTTTGCTGACGGTCACACACCTCCTCAGTGGACGGATGTGTAAGCCACCAGTCTTGCCCTATCACTAATTCCTGCGAGGAGATAAAAGAAATTCTGACTTGTATATTTTTAAAGTTTACTTCTTAAGATTTTCTTTAAAAACAGGAGGAGGCCTGGCAGTGGTGGTACACGTCTTTAATCCCGGCTCATGGGAAGCAGAAGAAGACAGATCTCTGTGAGTTCAAGGCCAGCCTGGTCTATGATGCAAGTTCCAGGACAGCCAGTGCTGTTACATAAAGAAACCCTGTCTCGAAAAACAAAAACAACAAAACATAAACAAAAAAAGCAGATCTCTTCTGAAGAAAGATATCTGATCTAGTGTCATGACACACATGCCTTTAGTCCTAAGACTCAGAGGCAGAGGCAGGTGGATCTCAGTGTGTTTGAAGCAGTCTGGTCTACATAATGAGTTCCAGGACAGCCAGAGCTACGCAGCGAGACTCTGTCTACAAAAAACAAACAAACAGACAGACAAAAGAATCTGAATAGTCCTTTGTGCAAAATATAAAGGTATTTCTTTTCTTTTGGAGATGAGATCATGTGACATTAGTCAGGAGGGTCCCAAATTCCTGGTCTCTTTGTTCCTCAATCTCTGTGTAGCTGAGGATCGTGCCAACTCCTTGGGCTCAAGATTTCAGCGAGCTCCTAGCACATCTCATGGACGCACACTCTCGTTTGCCACCGGGCACAGAATGGGCGCTCAACAAATTCAGTACACAGCAGACAGAAGCACACACAGCACAGTTTCCATGTGTTTTTTACGTCATCCCAGCCTCTTCCCTGTCGTCTGCTATACAACTCAATGAGAGTCTTTGTTCCCATTTGACAGGTGATTTACTATCTCACTGACAGCAAACACAGGTCAGGTCACTCATCCAAGGGCACATGGTTAGGAAGGACGTGGTCTCTGAGGAGACTTCCTCTGTTCAGCAGGGTTCCGAGAACAGAAGAGAGCTGAGGTGGCAAAGCTCAGAATGTTCTATCACCAGGGGACAGCCCAGTGGGCTGATTCCCACTGTGGACCTCCAAGGCTTCGGGCTTCAAAGGCTTGGTGTTGTTAAAGGTAATTTACAGTTGACGTCCTGTAGAAATAGTCACACTATTTCTCTGTGTATCATCCGTTCTCTTTGTTCTGGTAGTTGTGTCCACAAAATCACCACAAACTCTGAGCTAGCAAATACCAGTCTCCTATTATTAAGTTCCTATAAGCTTTGGTAAACCAGTCAGTGTATACCCTTACTTAGTGTTTGTTTGTAGAGTGTTGTTATTTTGATATGGAATCTTACTATATTGCCTTTCTGTTCTTGAACTGCTGGGCTCGAATGATCCTTCTGCCTCAGCCTCCTGGGTAACTGGGACTATCGGTATGTACCAGTGAAGCCTGTTTCTGTTTCGAGACACCTTACTTGATCTATATTGAGAACTCAAACTTGATTCCCTGTATTCCCAGCTAACATCTCAGGTCTATACAAAGCTACTCTAACACACTCTTCTACATGGTATGTCACACCTTTGCGTGTGTAAGAATATCGGATCGCAGCACTCGGGTCATCTTAAACGCTGAGAGAATCAAAACCTCACAAATGTGAAGAATAGGATGCTAAGTAGACCACAGAAAGTCAAGTCTGAGAGCCGAGGAAAGAAGGTAGAATGACCACACTCCTCACCAAGGGACCATGGCGGCAGGAAACTTCTTGCTGCTCTGAGCTGCCTTCCATGGACGGTGGGAGCCACAAGTACTGACCGAGGCTACAGATTTTTGTGATAGGAAAGCTTTACACAATCTATATAAATGAAGTCTGCAGTGCTTATGCTTCATATTTTCAACTATCTTCAATGCCATAGGTCACATACACACAGCTTATCTCCATCTAGAAGGAGAACAAGGGTGGAGACTGACCTGTTCCTGTGCCAGTCACAGGAAGGGCCACATTTCTAGGCTCGCAGCCTCGGCAGGCTGGTGTTCATCAGAGCCTCAGACTAGGCAGAAGTTCTGCTTTTGACTTCCTGAACATCTCAACTTATTTTTAAATAAGGACCCGGTAGTTTCAGCTTCAATGGATCCCACCAATTTTTTCACAACACGTGTAAACAGATAAGTAACCAGGGAGACCAATTATATTGTTTACTTATCAGATAAAATAACCTTTTTCTCAAAGAGCTAAGTTATGTGATAAATTACATGACCCTTTGTTGATGGGCAGTAGATTCTTGGTGTTAGCTCATTTAGTGTATGTGGTACTCGGAGCTGGTTATCCGCACTGACTTGTCAGGAAACGGAGACCCAGAGAAAGTGTGTGTGTGGCAGGCAGCAGAGCTAGCACCTGAACCCACACAACCAGAAGTCCATGGTTCTACCACTAGACTCTACAGCTGAGTGTTGGCTCAAATCTGTAAGTAATATAAAGGGTTAATTTTGTGATCTCGGGGAGCCGATCCCCATTTTTTCTTCTTGTGTACAGCAGCCAGAGGATAATGATACTACTAGAAGTTAGGCTGAGGTGTCAGTGGTAGAGTTTTTGTCTCAAATATGCAATTTCCAGTATCCCCCAAAAGTATCAAAAGAGATAGAACTTAGAGTTTAATTTCTGATAAATTTGTATCTTTAGTAAGAGACTATTTAATGATTAAATGAGGTATTTGAGCTAACTAGTTTTAGCTGTAATCTTGTTTGTTTAGTTTTGTGGGTTTTTTTTGTTTGTTTGTTTTGTTTTTGATTAAGGTCTCTATCATAACCCTGCCTATCCTCGAACTCGATCTGTAGACCAGGCTGGCCTTGAATTTACAGAGATGCACCTGCCTCTGTCTCCCAAGTGCTGGGATTAAAGGTGTGTGCCATTACACCCAAGCAAATTATTTTTAATAATTTTGTCATAATATTAATTGGTACTTAGAATGATCGGTTTTACTAAAGCAACTCAAATAATTTGATGTTAATTGTTCTATAGAGCATTTTAAATGCATTTAATTAAAAATTGCCAGTTCCAAATGCCAGGCCCTGCAGTCTGCATTCCCAACAGCCTAAGGTTTAGATTTTTTTTGAGAGGATTGGCTTGGCAATTTTTGAGAGTTTTTTTTTTTTCCTTACTTCTTCCATAGATGTCTAAAGAGATACATTTAAATCACTTGAATACCATCAGACTATTTTAGGTAGTTTATACATTATCATTTATATGTGTTTTTATTGCTGTTTTGTTTTTCTGAAGCAGGGACTCACTCCAGGCCAGGCTGACCCAGAACTTACTTTCAACGCTGCCTAGCTATGAACTCAGTGCAATCCTTTTACCTTAGCCTCCTAAATGCTGAGGTTACAGATATGAGCACCACACCCAGGTTCAACTGCTTCTTAATGGGCTTCTCCATTATAATTTTACTGTTCCAAACTGTGGCTGATATTGTAAAAGATACGGCTCTAAGCTCGCAGATTTCCCAAAGCAGGGAGATAAAATGGAAAAGTGCATGAGTCAGAGATGAGCCCATCTGAGACCCGTCACAGGCTGCAGTGGCAGGAAAATAACCTGAATTGCTGGGCATTGCTGGACTTGGCAGTATTCAAGGGGCAATAATGACCTGAGTTGGTTCTGTTGATGTGGGATTTCCATCTCTCTATGCTGTGAATATGTTTTATTACCATTGGTTAATAAAGAAGCTGCTTTGGCCTATGACCAGGCAGAATATAGCAAGGCAGGATATCCAAGCAGAGATAGAGGAAGAAAGAAGGCAGAGTCAGGCAGATACCATGTAGCCACCCAAGAAGCAAGAGGTAACAAACCAGAGCCTTGTGGTAAAATACAAAATAATAGAAATGGGTGAATTTAATATGGAAGACTTAGTTAATAAAAAGCTTGAGCTAATAGACCAAAGATTATGCAATTAATATTAAGCATCAGAATGGTTATTGCATAAGTGGATGCAGCAGCCAGTGAGTGGACCCACTGGGTGGAGAGAAAATTGGTCCAGGGGGACCAGCAGAATGGAGAGTAATTGTAGTTACACTCTGTAGCATGTTTCAAAACATGGTCTTGCAGAAGAAGAAAGTACTGGTAAATGTGGATATGACAGTGAATCTGGCTTCTGAGTTGGACAGAAAACAAGTATGCATTCTCAACGTGTTTGCAGGACGGCAAGAGTCAGCTGACCACCGGTGTCTTAACAAAATGGCATCTGTGAACAAGAGCAGCGATGTGAAAAAATCCAGAGTGAGCAAAAAGCTCCTGGAAGAGATCAACGAGAAGCGTGAGTCCTACTGTCTGGTGGAGAGGAGTAATCGAGTCAGCTTACTGCGAGTCCAGAAGCGACACTTCAGCCAGGCCTACCAGTCCTTAGCCAGTGTGCACGTCAAAGAGTCTGTTCCTGAAAGCAGCAGGACCTCCTGGGTCAAAGCGCCTCTCTTTGTTCACAAGGAGAGAAAGCACTTCACACCCAAAAGTAAGATAGTCTGGTGGGACTCCGCCCAACCTGCTGGAGGGATCAATACTGAGACTCGGTGGAACTTCTGGTTAAAAGAGGTTCCAGGGATTGTCCTGGGAGTCTCTGAAGGTGATGGATCTGAAGGCAAAACAGATTATCAGGTGTAAGACCCACCACAGACCAGAGAGTCACTTTCTTGTGTCTGTAGGACCCCAGACCCCACCACGGCCAGTTCGCTCTGTGGTTTGGTGTTTGGGCCTTGCAGTCTGCATTCCCAGCAGACCCATGTGGCTCTTAACTACGGATGGCTGGCGTAACAGCCACATTTTGAGAAAAGTTGCAATCCCTTCAGAGACCTCCTGTGCCACCAATTTCTGTTGTCTACAGAATTTTACGTTCAAAATTGAAGTAAAATGGAGTTTTATTAATAAATGTGACATACAATGCCATAAGAAGCGGTCATAAACCTATGGTAGGAAGCTGGGTGGGGGACTATTTTATTATTGTTAAAAATGGGAATTGTGATTCTGTTGTGTAGTCAAGGCAGGCAACTGGCAATGTTTTCTCATTTATTTGGAGAAAGTGTGCATACATATATATTCAATATAGCCAATACATTATTAATTTGGTTCACAAAGAATGGTCCCCATTAGCCATTTGTGACCATGACTTTGCATTTTACCAGTGTACAGGGTGGTGGGACAGTGTGACATGGAAAACCCAAACACTGTGCTGTGATTCAAGGCTAATCTCCAACAAGTGTTTCTTTTCTAAAAACAAACAAAACTCAATCATCTTTACAAAAGAATGTCTTGGCATTCCTAATGATAAAAGTACAGTTCTTCATTCTGCTGGAATTGCCCAGAACAACAATGTGTGGTTCTCACTTTGGTGGTGGAGAGAAAATCCACCTCTTAGAGGAACATGCATGATTTCATACAACAGAGTCTGACACACCTGGTCCCACCACGCATGATTTCATACAACAGAGTCTGACACATCTGGTCCCACCACGCGTGATTTCACACAACAGAGTCTGACACATCTGGTCCCACCACGCGTGATTTCACACAACAGAGTCTGACACACCTGGTCCCACCACGCGTGATTTCATACAAGAGTCTGACACACCTGGTCCCACCACGCGTGATTTCATACAACAGAGTCTGACACACCTGGTCCCACCACGCGTGATTTCATACAACACAGAGTCTGACACATCTGGTCCCACCACGCGTGATTTCACACAACAGAGTCTGACACATCTGGTCCCACCACGCGTGATTTCATACAATACAGAGTCACACATCTGGTCCCACCACGCGTGATTTCATACAACAGAGTCTGACACACCTGGTCCCACCACGCGTGATTTCATACAATACAGAGTCTGACACATCTGGTCCCACCACGCGTGATTTCATACAATACAGAGTCTGACACATCTGGTCCCACCACGCGTGATTTCATACAATACAGAGTCACACATCTGGTCCCACCACGTGTGATATCATACAACAGAGTCTGACACATCTGGTCCCACCACGCGTGATTTCACACAACAGAGTCACACATCTGGTCCCACCACGCGTGATTTCATACAATACAGAGTCACACATCTGGTCCCACCACGCGTGATATCATACAACAGAGTCTGACACATCTGGTCCCACCACGCGTGATTTCACACAACAGAGTCACACATCTGGTCCCACCACGCGTGATTTCATACAATACAGAGTCACACATTTCATCCCGCAACTTTCATGTGAGAACCGAAAACTAATAACCGCCAAACATTAACTCTTTCATATTTAGAAATTGCTTTGAGTTTTGATCAACTGAGAAATGGGATGGAGATAAAATGTTGGCTTATTGAGAAAACAGACCTTTACTGAAGAAGCTCACTAAAAAGAAGTCAAGTGGCCATTCCCAGAGCGGAACTTGAGGTCTGCTGCTCTCGGTTGAGAGAGGGGCAAATGAGAGAGAGAGAGAGAGAGCCTGGGGGGCAGCAGGTGCAGAGAAAATCATTTGCTAAATCAGGACCTGGGACTATGGTTTGCTAAAGGTATTAATTTGGTAGGTTTCAGCAAATACTAAGTTATACACATCACTTGCTACATAGTGAGAGCCTCTGTTTGGAAGACAGTGCTCTCCATCATGAGTGTTGAAGGGTGAGGGGGGACAAGGCTGGCCCTGTGGTCCTCTCAGGGACCTCTCATGCAAGCAGCTGGCAGACTGTGTGAGTTACTTTCTGTCACTGTGATAGGACACTGTCACCAAGGCAGCCTATAGAAGGAAGTGCTCACTGTGGGTTACAGCTCCAGAGGGTGAGAGTCCATATGTCAGGTGGAGGCGGCAGGCAAGGAGCAGGATGCCGAGAGCTTACATCTTGAACCTGGACCACAACGCTGAGCACTATCTGAAGGGAGAGTGAAGCCTTAACCTCTCAAAGCTCAATCCCAGGGACACACTTCTTCCGGCAAGACCACATCCCCTAAACGTCCCCAGACAGCACCGTGAACATGTTCCAACGCATGAGCCTGTGGGCACATTCCCATTCAAACCACTGCCAGAGGCCCTCCGTTCAGTCTCTTTTCTGATAACCCGTATCTTCATTTCTGACCTCTCTGGCCTTCAGCTATGGATGCTGTCCATCCTCACACTGCTGCTCTACGTGAGGTCAGTTTAATACTAAACTGCAGTTTAGTATTGCTGAGACAAACTCCTGTGATCACCAGCCTTACCTTCTCATCTGGGAAAGCTGCCAGAGTGGAGCTCTGCCCTCATGCTCAGTGTGTGAGCGAGTCCTGTCTGTCTCCTCTCCAGAATCAATGCTGAATCTGAACCCTGCCAGCACGCTGGCCCTCTGGCTACCCAGCTTGCACCCTTTCTGCTCCCACATTTACTTCCCAGGACAGCCCGAGCGAACTGTTTAGAACGGGCCACCTGCTGCATACAACTCCTGTGTTCCCTACCACGCTGAGGATAAAATCCGCTCCCTCCCCTCCCGTGCCGCCTGACTCTCCCAAACAGTCCCAGGTGCACATCTCCCTGCTCACCTGGTATCTTCGCTTTGCTTTTTTCCTCTTCTGGGACATGCCGAGCTGGCTCCCGCCTCAGGGACTTGGCACAAGCTCCTCTTCCTGCCTTTCTGTCTCTGTCTATCTCTCTCTATGTGTGCATGTGTGTGTGTGTCTCTCTCTTTCTGTGTGTATGTGTGCATGTATGTGTGTTTGTCCCTCTGTGTGTGTACATGTGTGTCTATCTGTCTCTCTGTGTATGTGTGTGTCCACTGTTAATCCCAGCATGAGAATAAAGAAGTGAAAACTCTGCCCTTCAGGTTATTCTAAAAACTGCAATAGATTAGATTACTGAAATGTATCTTTTTGATGTTTTGCTAGGCTAGCCTTTAGTGGTTGAGCCATCTCACTAGCCCAATAAATGTATTTTTTTATCTTTCAGATAATGCCATATTTGGATAAAGTACATGTCGTCCAGAGACACACAAATAAATTCTCTTCCATCAATCTTCAATGTCTGTGAATTACTTAGAAATACTAACTATAAAAGAAACTGACCTGGTGTCAGGAGGACAGTGAATTTCAGGCCAGCCGGGGTCATATCTCAGGTCCTTGTCCCTGAAAGGGCTGGAGACAGGTAACAAAATAAGACTAGAGCTAACCTTTCCCTTCCCAACGTAAATGGCTGGTTTCAAGAACCCTGAGCCTGGGTACTGACAGAAGAGATGAAACTCTTGGTTCACAGCAAGACAACTCTGGCTCTAGCTAATTCTCTGGCCCCCAGCCCACTGCCTCAGGACCCTCAGGGCTAGGCAAAGCTCCAGGTAGAGACAGGTTTGGGTTGCACAGTAGAGGATCCCGCTGAGCATAAACAGCCCGGCCTTTGCCGATAAGGAGACTTTATCTTTATTGTACCAGGTAACGAGGCCTACCTCAGGTCCAGAGGGAGACCTTATCTCTGTCTTCTGAGGTGATCACCTGGTACCAAGACTATCAGAGCCTCTGTTCCCTGCCTGGACAGGAACGAGAGGCCAAACCTACAGTTTGTACCCTAAGCAGCCCCATTAGAGATGACAAGGCTCAATATTCTTTAGGCGCCAGCACAGAGCCATGAATGCCAGGTTACACACAGCCTCCCTTCCCTGGCCCCATCCCGCCTCTCCTGTAGGTGTGGCTCTGCTTTCTTAGAACTGGCTGCAATTCTCTGGCTCCCTCGCCTTCCTGTGGTTTAAATCCTACCTCCTTCCTAATACCTTCCTTCAGCCCTTCCCATTACATACTTCTACTTTGCCCTGTGTACCCTATAGCAGTCTTGAGGTAAAGCCAGAAACTCAGAAGTAGTTGTATTTGAACTCTGACCCTACCTGAAACAGCAGACATTCTCACCTCCCAGGAGTGCTCCCTTTAGGTCAGTGTTCCCGCAGTCAGCATGTGGTAACAGGCGTTTCTTTTCTGCCCTGGCTTCCTGTAGGCCCTCAGTTCAGCCTACTAACGTGTACGCAGGATTCCTGCTGCTTCCCCAGTTCTCTGGGATGAACATTAGTGGTGCAGCATGGACAGCGGGAACTTCCTCTCTAAGCTCCGACAGACTTACGTGTCCTTTCTCAGCACCGCAGTGTGCTCAGAGAGACGAGATGGCAGAGCCAGAGGCCAAACAAAACCAACCAGACAGTGACCAGCTAAGGAGGCCCCTGGACAAGAAGGGCCCAGGTCAATCCAAGGCCTGGGTTGATTCCTCAGCATGAATGGGCTGTGTGAGGATACTCAGACATAAAAGCCCTTACTCGTTTGTACTTTTCCTTGAGTAGAAGAGACTCCACTCAGGAGCAGAGACCAGAGAATATGCACATTTCTCTTAGAGATTTTGCTGAATTTTGGAATTATAACCCCCTTTGTAGGCTCTTCCTTCTTCCAGGAGCCTGTGAGACCAGTTACAGAGCAGTCTGGACTTCAACCGTTGTTCCAGGACACATCTTTAATCTCAGCACTCAGCAGGCAGGGGCAGACGAATGTCTGTTAGTTCAAGGCCAGCCTGAGTGGTGTACGTAGTGAGTTTCAGGCTTGCTAGGCTTTCAGGGGGTTGGGGATGGGGGACAGAAATGAAAAACAATTTGCTGTGGCCACATTGGGAGGAAGTCAAGAGGCCATCATCAGGATACGTGCATGGGGTTTAGATTTAAACAGAGGGGGCGTGTATGTCTAAGTCATCCTGGTCAAGAGGTACTGTCAGCCATGGTTGGCACATCAGTGTCCAGGTTCTGATCTGTCCCAGAAGGCGAACTGCTAAGTTGTCAGACCTGTATAATCTCTTCTTGCCAGACAAGTTCCTCCTTCAGCTGGCACCAGATTAAAGTCTCTTTTCTATAAGCTTGTGATTTCTGGGGAAATTCTAGTTCCTTGTTTTAATTTCTGACAGCCAACCAAAAGGAGAAAGCAAAAGTGTCTCTAGAATAACGAAAGGTCTTGAATGGGGGTTCCCGGGGACACTGTGACAGACCGGTGCTGTTAATAAAAGGGGTATTAATGTTAGAATAACGAAAGGTCTTGAATGGGGGTTCCCAGGGACCCTGGGACAGACAGGTGCTGTTAATAAAAGGGGTATTAATGTCAGGACAGACAACAACATGGCAGGGATTCTGAGGAAAGTTCAGATAACATGGTGGGGGCTCTGAAGGAGGAACTGGGACCCGCAGAAGTGGAGGTTTCACAGTACAAGCCCGTAGTCAGGCTCCGATTCACAGGCAGGAGGCAGGGGAGGGTGGGGAGCAGGATGAGTGGCTACCAATACCCTTTGATGTAAACTCACTCCCCCAGATGAGAAGTCCTGAGACTTGGAAGCATGTTACCTAGAGGTTCACGGTGTTCTCTGCGGGATGCCTGTCAGCAACCTGTGAGAACGACTGCCACAGGCACTGTGACCAAGCAGCAGATGAAGTAAACATTACAGTCTTAAAAATATCTTCACCCAGATGCCAGATTAGTACCATATCACAATGGCTACCATCACCCCATTCCAGCCCATCATCCTGGGCCGAATCATGGTGCCCTAACTTCAGTGCTTAAGCACAGATGACAGGCTTCCCGACTCCAGGATCAATTAACAGGTGTATGCACAGGCTGGGTCAGTCTCTTTTCTCCATCAACAGCCTGCATCACAGAGGCCTGCTCACATCCCCGAAGGTAAGCTTTTCCTACTAGCCAGGTGCTGCGGTGTGGGGCTCAGGTGCAGCTGCTTGGGAAGCTGGGTCAGCCTAGGCCACACAGTGAAGCTTGTCTCTTTAAAGGGGTGGGTATCTCAGGGTTCTCACAGCTGCTCTTTCTTCTGGAAAAGGCCCCCTTCCCTGCACAACTCAGACCTGGTTCCCTCCTGCGTGGGCGCCTCGGCTAGGAATCACGCCAGAGGCACACTGGCCACATCTGAAGTGTATCGAATTCTCCATGCACACGCTAATTATTACATATTCAAAGTAAAAAATCCATGGATTCTCTATAAGCTTATTGTTAAGCGGGGGAAAGTGGGTTGGGGCTCCTTGAGGCTTTCTCCCGTTAAGTGGGCACTCAGTCCAGAAGTCAGTGTGTCTGTGGGGTTTCCCCGTCGACTCCGGGATCAGCGGATTGAAAGCTGGAACCCAGAGTTGCAGTAGCCAAGCCAAACTCCTCTATTTTTTAAAAAAACAGTTTTAAGAAATTATTATTTTATTTATGTTTATGTGTGCCTGTTTAGGGGTATGCCACATATGTGCTAGTGGCAGAGGAGGCCAGAAGAGGGGGTTGCATTTTCTGGAGTTGGATGGAGTTGCAGGCAGTTGTAAGCCACCCAGTGTGGGTGCAGGGAACTGCAGGTGTCCTCTCTTCCAGAGCGCACCTAATGGTTGAGCCATCTCTCCAGCCCACAGTTTGTTTCTAAGAGAAACATTTCTGTAAAACTATGACTGCTGCCCACATAAAGTGGCTTCTTCACTTGGGACCATTCAAGCAAACACTTGTCCCCCAGTGCTGTCCTGAGCTGACCTGGCCGTGGGTGGGAGGTTTCGAAGCTATTTCTGGAGTAGGTACTGAAGCTTGGGAAACAGTTTGAAGGCGTTCTGTGTCGTCACTTCTTGAACTTCTTCCACTGAGATCCCTTTCACCTGGGCAATGAATTCTGCTGAGATGGAAATGTTGCAGGGCTCATTCCGTGTCTGAGAGAGAACAAAGTGGAACACTCAGTGTCTACAGATCCTGGAGACTGTAGCAGGACACACACACATGAGAACGAGCAGGTCAAACACCTGGTGACACCTTTGCTACTCCGAAGAAACCAACATTTCTTTATTAATGCTTTTTAAATGGGGGAATGAGTTTGGCAGGGTGTGCTACATGCTGGCTCCACCTATGCTGTTCAGGAGAGATCCTAGCGATATCTGCAGTGCAGCCCTGAGCCCCCAGTGTGTAAAGCAGTCTACCATCCGGCAAGGGCAGCTTGTCTCAAGGTTAGCTGGCCTTTGTGCTTTTGCAAACACAAGTGCTGGGAAATGTCACTGCACTCTCCTTGGCCTCTCCCTTCACAGGCTACCTGCCCAGTATGATTTAAAATGCCCAAGGACTGGAAAGACTGCTCGATTAGGTTCCGCCATCTGACTGACTGACTCTTAATACCCGTGAAATAAATAGGCATTTTGCTTAGTGATCCTCTCCAGAAAAAACAGTATTTCTGCAAGCAATCGCATCTAGACTTAGTGAAAAACATTCCTATAATTATTAATACGTGAATACTTGGGATAATAACTAGAGGAATATATATCTATACACACACATACACCTGTATATGAATAGAAGGATCTGGAAGGACAAGAGACCTTAAACCTAGAGATTTTTTCACAAATAAGGCTTCATTCCCTTCCTGGAATGTCTCATTTAACATCTCAGGCTACACAAATCCTGTCTTGGAAAAACAAACCAGTACTTAAGAGGCAGAGGTGGGCAGATTTCTGTGAGCTTGAGGCCAGCCTGGTCTACACAGTGAGTTCCAGGACAGCCTGGACAATATAACAAAGACTGTTCATTTACTGCCAGGTACTTTCATATAAATTTCTTCATGTAAACCTTATAAAATATTTTACTTGTTTACCCATGTTTATAACTGAAAAGTCAGGCAGACATAGTGGTACATACCAATAATCCAGTTCTTAGGAATCAAACATAAAGGAGCTGGAGGCCAGGCTCAGCTATATAGTGTGAGTCTGAGGCCAGCCTGTATTATATATGTCTCAGTTTCAATGAAAGAATGGATGAACGGATGGATAAACAAACAGGTAAATATAGCTTTGGAGAAATGAAGTAGCTTTTCCAGTCAGGCAATCACGTCCTGAACTGTCATGGAGGAGCTGAATGGAAGTCTCGATAGCTCCAGACATGTCTAGACACTCTATTACACAACTGAAAGCACTGAAAGCAAGCTTCTTGTCAAACGATATTCTCTGAACCAGAGCAGTATTCAGAAGAGACTCTCCAGCCGGGCGGTGGTGCACACTTTTACCCCCAGTGCCAGGAAGCAGAGGCAGGCAGATTTCAGTGAGTTCGAGGCCAGCCTGGTCTACAAAGTGATTTCCAGGACAGTCAGGACTGTTACATAGAGAAACCTTGTCTTGAAAAGCCAAAACCAAACCACACCGAAAAAAACTCTTCATGGTCTCAAATTAGTATCCGCGTATCAGAGCGAGTCCCCGCTAAGCCAGCACGGCCCTGTACCCATAGGAAGCATCTGTACCCATAAACCAGAGGTCCACTTACCAGTTTTTCTGGTCCCAGTGCAGGGGAGTCTGTCTCTAAGCAGATAGAGCTTAAAGGCAGCTGTTTCACAAGCTTCTGCTTCTTAGAGAGAAGAGAGAGCGAGCTTTAAACGGGGGATGGGACAGCATTAACTTACAGGTGGACAAGTCTTGGCCTGCAGGGCTCTAACACCCACTGTTACTGCTAAGTCGCCGTGCTATCTGGACAGCTACCATGCTCTCAGCGTTCTACTTCAGATAAGAATAGTTAGTCTGGCAGTGGTGGTGCACACCTTTGATACCAGCATGTGGGGTGGGTGCAGAGGCAGGTGGATCTTTGGTAAGCTGGAAGTGGCCATCCTGGTCTACAGAGAGAGTTCCAGGGCAGAGAAACCATGTCTCAAAAAAAATATTGCATAAAATTACAAAAATTATTCAAAGTTTTCTTTAGAGAAGTACCTACTTAACCCCTTTCATGCACCAGACAGTGATGGACACCTTTAATCCCAGCACTCAGGAGGCAGAGGCAGGCAGATCTCTGACTTTGAGGCTAGCCTGGTATGCAGATGAAATTCCAGGACAGCCAAGGCTATACAGCACCCTTTCTGGCTTTGTGGTCAGGCCCAGTTCTTACCACTGAAATGTAACAGCACTTACATGTCCTGGACACCACAGCCTCACTGGACACAATTTGGAAGTAGTTTTTCCTCCTGTGCGTTCTCTTTTCATTTTATTGATAGTATATTTTGAAATATAATAGTCTTATTTTCTTTTTCTGTAGAAATTTAGTATTTTAATGATGCCTAATTTCACCATTTTTTCTTTGATCACTTGTGGTTTTGGTGTTATCTCTAGGAAACCACTGTTTAATTCAGGATCAAAAAGTCCAGAGTTTAAAAACATTGGCTCTTGCTGGGCAGTGGTGGTGCACGCCTTTAATCCCAGCACTAGGCAGGCAGAGGTGGGCGGATCTCTGTGAGTTTGAGACCAGCCTGATTTACAAAGCAAATTCCAGGACAACCAGGCCTGTTACACAGAGAACCCTGTCTTGAAAAACAAAAACAAGAACAACAATAACAAAAATACTGGCTCTTACATTTAGGTCTTGATTCATTTTTTTAAAAGATTGATTTTATTTGTGTGTGTATAGGGGGGAAGAGACAGAGAGAGAGACAGAGCTTGTGCGTATGTACACAGAAGAGGGTCTCAGTTTATCTGAAGCTGAGTTACAGTTGGTTTTAAGCTATCTGACATGGGTGCTGGGGACAGAATTCAAGTCCTCTGACTCTTTTTGCTATTTTAACTTTGAGGCAGGGTCTCACCATGTAGCTCTAGCTCTCTTATATAACTTGCTATGTAGACCAGGTTGGCCTCGAACTCAGAGATCTGCCTGCCCCTGCCTCAGTAGTGTTGGAATTACAGGTGTGCCACCGTGTCCAGCATCAGAGCAGCGCTCTTTCCTACTGAGCCGTCTCTCCAGTCCCTCTCAGTTCCTTCTGTTTTGTTTTGTCTTGTTTTGTTTTTTGAGACAGCGTCCTAGCTTTGGAGCCTAGCACTCGCTCTGTAGGCCAGGCTGGCTTCAAACTCACAAAGATCTGCCTGCCTCTGCCTCCTGAGTGCTGGAATTAAAGGTGTGCGCCACCACTGCCCAGCCTCAGATCCTTTGCTGTTTTGGTAGAGAGTTAGATTAACTTTGAAATAGAAGCATCACCAGTTTGTCCCAAAGCTTAGGTTTTAACTGTGTCACATGTGTTCAGCGAGTCACAATGAAAGGCCTTTACCTGCCCACTTCTTACGATGGACGGTGGGATCGAGAAGTAGTAACCTGCCCTTACTCCTTCCATGGCTACCGATGGCCGACCATCAAAGGCATGCAGTAGGACCTGTTCAGCACCTTTCAAATGAAAGAGAAATCAGAGTTCCATTACAGAGGGTTTGTCCCATAACAAAGGGTTTTCCCATTAGTGAAATTAAACAGATCTGAATTTTCAGTAAATATTTATCAACATGATATAAAGATCAGATTCTGCAACCTCTGAAGTTTCAATAAACATACAGTGTTCAAAGGGGGGGGGGGAAATATGTTTTTAATCTTCAGAATAAAATGGATAACATTGAAATGCAATTTTTAAAAACAATCATCAGAACTATCTACACTAGATCTTCCTATACATCTATGAATTGTCAAATTATTGGTTCTAATAGGAGGGTTTTAGGTAAACTGTTTTCCTAACAGACATGCTGGTAGAAAAAAATGGACTCACAAGTCAAACAGACCTTGCTCATAAAACCAATCCCTGTTCTTTTTGTACTTGTGTTGTGGTGTGTGTATGCATGTGTGTCGCTGAGGACTAAATCCAGACTCTTACTCATACCAGGCAATCCCCCTAGCACTAAGGTACATTCTTCCACACAAACTGCAGCCCTTAAAGGGGAGTTGTTCAGCCTGGATAAATCATGTGTTTGGTAACTCCAGAAGGCCTCCGTACTCATTGCTGACGAATTTATCAGCGACCACACCTGGATAAAACATGTGTTTGGTGACTCCAGAGGCCTCCGCGCTCATTGCCGATGAATTCATCAGCGACCTCACCTCTACTGGCTGGTAGCTCCGTTACTTCAGTAGCTGTTTTTTCAAGTAGTGTGAATCTTCATTATGATCATAAAAATGTTGTGAAATTTGATAGGTCATAATCAACCAATGTGGCTTTTTTTTGTATATACACAACTGTAGACTAAACACACTTGTATACATACACATACATGTACTGTTAAATGTCTGATAGGTTTTTTACGCAAATAGGAGTCTAAAAGCAAGTTGTATTTCTTATTGCGGATGGCATTTTAAACTTCAGAGAAGAATGCTGTAAGCTATGTTTGTGTCCGGGAAAGTCACACGAGGGCCACCGTCTGCACAGTACTGCTTCCTGTTGTCAGTCACTTATTATTTCATATATTTATTATATGTGCCTGTGCAAGCACCCGTGTGCCATGGCAGAAGTCAGATGACAACTGAACTCTGGTCAACAGGGTTGTGACAGCCTCTCTATTACATGGCCCCAAAAGGAACAGACAGAAAACGTGTAAAAGAACACAGTAATCAATAAGACAGTCTTTTTCCTTAGTTTCTCTTTCTTATCAGAGCCAGGGGCTGGAGAGATGGCTACGTGGTCAAGAGCACTTGCTGATTTTGCAGAGGACCTGGGTTTGGTTCCCAAAACCCACATGGCACACCTGTCTGTAACTCTCACTCCAGGGGACCTGATGACCTCTTCAGGCGACTGAGGACACTTGGCACACATGCAGCGAACACACATACACGCAGGCAAAACACTCATACACATAAAAGAAAAACAAATAAATCTAAAAGAAAAATAAAAAATTGGAGCTTCAAGCCTCCATTTGTTAGAGTCGAGCCTGATAAATACATAATTGCACAAAACAACCTTGTAAATATTAGCCTGGCATATAAACTCATCCTAGTGGGACTCCCTCTCTCCTCTTGATGCATTCTCTTCTCTTTAAGGAATCAGATGGAACACACTTGCTCCTTCCACCCTCAGCTGGAATTGCGAATGTGAGAAGTAGGAACACAAGTACCTTGTTCACGTAAGAGGTTGATGGTGGGCCTTCCTGCTGAGCGGGAGTGCACGTTTCTGTTTGACAACAGCAAAATTCTTTTGAAGTCTTTTAAATAGGAAAGTACTGTTCTTATTGTTTTAAAAATAATGAGGAGGCTGCAGAGACGGCTCAGCTACTCTTGCAGAGGACAAGGTTTGGGTCCCAGCACCCACATGGCAACAGCTGGTATAACTGTAACCCCAGTCCCGGGGGGGTCCAGTGCCCTTTGCTGGCCTCCACAGGCACTGTGCACACGGTCCACAGACATACATGCAGGCCAACACCCTGAGATAACTCAGATGAAAGGAGATACAGAACTCATTTTAAGAGGCCCAGCTGTTAGGGAATTTGCCCTGCAGTTCTGAGCAGAAGGCAGTTCACCTACAAAGGCACATTCAGTCTTCTGGCCAACTGGACCTGTCTGATCAGGACCTGCCTCTGTTCTTCCTTCTCTTCATCAGTGCCTGCAAATTTGGGGGTGAAGTCTAGCCCCACCTGTAACAGAAAGACAGAAGATAACCGCATCTCCATGAGCCCGAAAAGACTATTATTGGTCAGCACACAGACCATGTACACTACACAGCAGCCACATTAAAATATTAGCCACAGTGATATAATTAACTTAAAAGTATACTTGACGTACCCCAACGTCTAAGTTGTTTTATATTCCTCTAGTGGGGTACTCCAACTCTAAGACTCATTGTGTATGTCACACACCTCAGTTTGGTGCTGTAACACTGCTAGTATTCCAAAGTCACACATGGTCACTGCGCTGGGCAGCACAGACTACTGGTAACCACCTCCTACTGATGCTACCTGGGCATATATTCTATGACGTCTACTCAGAAAGCATTTTCTTATCTTCTATATTAGTAGGAAGTAGTATTTTTTTTACTGTGATAAAAATTCTTTCCCATTATTAATAGTTTAAGTAACATGGTCTTTCACTACATACTCAAGATTAAAGTATGCCTTATGAAGGCTGGTTGTTGTTTTGCTTTTTTGACACAGGGTTTCTCTGTATAACCACCTGGCAGCCTTGGAACTCACTCTGTAGATCAGGCTGGCCCTTAACTCACAGAGATCTGCCTGTCTCTGCCTCTCCAGTGCTGGGATTAAAGGCATGTGCCACCACCGCTGTTGTTGGGCGGAGGGACACATGGATGCCAAGGCGCACATGTGAGGTCAGAGGTCAGCTTTCAGGAGTCAGTTATCTCCTCCCCATGTGGGTTTAGATCCCCAAGCTTGTTGGCGAAGGCTTCCACCTGCTGGACCATTTCACTGGCCCTCCCTCTACAGACTGTGTTAGCTTCTTAGAGCGATGGCCACACTTGAGCAAAAGTAAAGTCTTTAGAAATATTGTTTCATCATTTTCTCCTGTTAAAGTAAGTCTAGAGTAAGGCTTTCTATTGCTTCATTCCCAATAGTACCAAGTTATTAGCATACAGAATGGGGTGAAAATAACTATCCAAGTTGGCTATAATCACTAGTATTGGTTACTGCATCTATCCCATGGAGATCCAGATTAGACACCATTTGATCAGCAAAGGGCTTTACCTCTCCAATTGCCAACAACCGATCCTTGTATTTCTCAATAATAGGCAAAGCTGCATCCAAATCCTGCGAGGAAAAGAAATGCATTAATGCCGAGAGTAGGACTAATAGTTCCTCGTTTTGGACTATGTGCCAGGTTCTATGCCACATGATACTGCACACAAGTGAATCCGTTTAACCAACCTATGACACAGGAATCATCCTCTCTACCACGTCAGCAACTCTAACCACATAGGTTCTGGTTGCAGGCCCACAAAAGTTCCACCTACAACTGGCCTTCTGTTAGGAGATGTTTCCTCACAGGCTTGGAGGAACCTGGAGAGGAAGCTGATTAAGTTCCTGGAGGGGGTGAGAAGACGTGGGTGGTCGTCACACACATGGCTCTGCCCCCTCCTAAGCAGTGGTCTCAGTTTATAATAGTGGTAGTTCCATATTTTTCCCTTTGTTCTTTTTTTCATTGATTTGTCTTTGTAATCCTGCTTGTTCTAACTGTAAGGTGAGTTCATCAAGATAAACGATGCATGTCACATATAATCTTGTCAGGGGACTACTGAAGTAGTCGCAGACCCTTAATATCAGCGGTACTGCCTTTTGCATTCAAGAGAATCTGACCTATGATGGTGTCCTTCTAAGGCAAAGACAAAATTTAGAAATCACTTGTAGATAATTTTCAAAAGATTGGCTTAGTGTGTGTGTGTGTGTGTGTGTGTGTGTGTGTGTGTGCCTGTCTCAGTGAGTTACATGCACCATGTGTGTGCAAATGCCTGAGGAGGTCAGAGGGCATGGGAACTGGATACTTCAGGTGGTTGTCACCTGGATGCTGGTGTCGGGAACCCAACCTGTGATCTCTACAAGAACAGTGTGTGCTCTTAGTGCTGAGCCATCTCTTCAACTCCCTGTAGAACTCTTTAAATCACTCTGTGGATTATTTTCAGAATATGTAAACTGTAAAGGTCTTCTACTGAAGAAAATCAGAATGAGAGAACCAAGGGAAGGAGGTGAAGAGATGACAGAGGTAAAAGAGGTGTGTGCTCATAAAGAGAGGGAGGCGGAGGCCAAGAGGAGTAAATTAAGGTCCTGGGAAGATATCAAGCAGACTTGGTCAAGAAGTATGCACACTCCCCAGGAGAGCCAGAAGTGTTGGACCCCACATAGCGAACAAGCTGGTGGCAACATCTGGATGGCTGTCAGACAAGGCCCCATCCTTAGTGGGTATCCACACAATCTACCTCTGGGACCAGGGGCCCTGGAGAAGAGGGAGAAATCGCTCACTCAGAAAGTCTGATTCAGAAGGAGGCTGAAGGTCAGATGCAGCTCCTTACAGTGTGGAGTTATGAGAAAAGCAGCAAAGTCTCGCAGGGGACCCCAGTTCAAACCCAGTGAGAGTTGGGGGGTTTCTGGCAAGCCAAGTGGTAGACGCAAGACTGAGACTATATGACCTGATTCACACTACGTGCTGTCTTGGTCAGGGTTTCTGCGCTGTGGAGAGACACCATGACCACGGCAGCTCCTATATAGGAAATCATTTAACTGGGGTAGCTCACTCAGCGTTATTGTCATGGTGGGAAGCAAGGCAGCATGCTAGCAGATGTGCGGGAGAAGGAGCTCAGAGTCTCACATCTTGACTCAGAGGCAACAGGAAGCCAGCTAAAAGTCACACTGAAGGAAGCTTGAGACCTCGAAGCCCACCTCCACAATGACACACTTCCTCCATCAAGGGCTCTTCTCCAAATAGTGCCATTCCCTGTGAAGGCCATTTTCTTTCAAACCCCCACATTTATTTAATGCATACAAGTGTATTTTATGGGCTTTTATTATTTTAAATTGTGTGTATGCAGGTGCCTTCAGAGACCAGAGACACTGGGTCTCCTGGGGGTGAAGTTACAGGTGGTTATAAGCCGCTCAGTGAGAGTGAAGGGAATCGAACCTGGGTGCTCTGCAAAGGCCTCTGTTTTCTTAGCCACTGAGATGTCTCCCTGGCCCCTGGACTGTAGTAATAGGAGCGGCGGGGCTGCGTCCCCAGCTCCCCGGCCGCCTGGCTAGCTTATACCCCGAAATAATTACAGGGACACTGTATTCTTTTAAACTCTGCTTGGCCCATTATATCTAGCCTCTTCTCGGCTAACTCTCGCACCTGGACTAGCCCATTTCCAATCATGTATGTAGCACCCCAAGGTGCGTTTACCAGGAAGATTCTAGCCTATGTCCATCCTGGGTAGGAGCTGAATCGTGTCTGCCCGGGAGAGGGCAGCATGGCGTCTCTGCTCCAGAGAGCAGAGCTGTCGAGTCTGAGCTCACTTCCTCTTCCTCCCAGCATTCTGTTCTGTTTACTCCTCCCACCTATGTTTTAACCTATGTTTTAACCTAAGTTTCTTTATTGCTTAACCAATGAAATCAACAGATTGATATATGACACTCCCACATCACTGGACTTCCACTATTTTAGCTGGGCATTGAACCTAGGACTCCATACATGGTGGGCAAGTCCCCTTCCACTGAGTTAGAATTCATCCATCTTTGTGTTTTCTCAGTTTAAGGTAGTCTTACTTAAAGACAAGGTCTCTCCCTGGGACCTGGGTCTCAGATGTTGCCCTGTCTCCACCTCCCCAGCACAAGAAGACAGGTGTGTGCCATCAGCCATGGTTATCTTACATGTGTCCAAGAGTCAATCTCAGGTCCTCACACCTGTGCAGCAAGCGGCTCTACTGACCGAGCCACTTCCCCAGCCCTCTATCACTTTTTAATGGACAAGCAGCATGACATGGTTAAAAAATATGAAAAAAAAAGGAATCCTTAATCCCACTGTATCATCATGTCATAGAATCTTGACTTGATGGAAGGTGCTGTTTCTTGGGGGGGAGGGGGTTGGGGTTGTTTTGTTTCATTTTGTTTTTTGAGATAGGGCTTCTCTGTGGAAAAGCCCTAGCTCTCCTGGAATTTGCTCTTATAGACCAGGCTGGCCTTAAATTCACAGAGATCCACCTACCTCTCTGCCTCCCAAGTGCTGGGATTAAAGGTGTGTGCCACCACCACTGGCTCTTGTGGGATTATTAATACAAATCAGGAGGCTGAACCAGGAGATCATGAGTTCAAGGTCAGGCTGGGCAATTCAGGGCAACCCTGTCTCAGAATAAAAATTGTAGCTGAGGTTACAGCTCAGTGAGAGAATGCTTGCCTGGAACACCTGAGGCCCTCAGTCTAACCCCTGGCACTCCCCTCCCACATCACAAAGCCTATAAATTAGAGAGTGGTGTGGGGGTGGCCACCGAGACAGCAGTGACAATTTTTATGGCTCTTACATTTTACATGACTTTTACCTTTAATGTCACACTTCTTGATTTTTCTGGTGAAAGTTCTTGAACTGGGTGGACTCCCAGACATGGCAGGATGAATCCAGGGTATCTAAAAATGTAGAACAAGTTAAGGAAGCAAGAGTAGGCCAGGAGACCACAGTGTCTCTCTGAGGACAGAAAGGAAGTGCTCTGCTTTCGGGCTATCGTCGCATGCCCTTTCCTCCCTGATCTTTCTATTTCCCTTGAGACAGAGTCTCCCTGTGCAGCACTGGCTGGCCTGGAACTCACCATGTAGACCAGACTGGGCTAACCTCACAGGGATTCTCCTGTCCCCG
Source organism: Microtus oregoni (assembly GCF_018167655.1). Classification (NCBI taxonomy): domain Eukaryota; kingdom Metazoa; phylum Chordata; class Mammalia; order Rodentia; family Cricetidae; genus Microtus; species Microtus oregoni. The sequence continues at coordinate 14,919,443 of NW_024543221.1, forward strand.
CCTCCTAAGTGTCAGGTTAAAAGCATATGCTATCATGCCTAGCTCTCCTCGTTCTTTAAAAAAACAATTCCTTGATATTATTTAAATTGGACATAACTATCTTTCTTAGCAACTCTTTAAAATCTTCATTGGAGCAAGTGTAGGGTGTACACTTTGGTCTCAGCACTAAGAAGGCTAAGGTGGGAAAACTGTTTGAGTTCATGAGTTCAAGACTGGCCTCGGCAGCATAAATTACAAATCTTAATTAGAAGTAGCGCCAGAGGTGGAGAGGTGGCTCAGCAGGTAAAACTTAGGGACTGGAGTTCAGCTCCAGAGCTGGGCAGGCATGGTGGCTTCCGATGACTCAGCACTTGGGAGGCAGGGGCAGGGGATCTCAGAAGCGAGCCACTCTAGTGTGAGTAGCCAGAACCAGTGAGCTCTGGGTTTAGTAAGGAACCTGACCTCAATAAATAAAGAGGAAATCTGTTAAAGAAGACACCTAATATCAACCTTGGATGCCCATATGCCCATACATTCATGCATGCACACAGATGTGAACACCACACACACACACCACACACTCACACATACCACACTCACTCACCACACACACCACACACACACTCACATACCTACTCACACGCACCACACACTCACACACACCACACTCACTCACCACACACACCATATACAACATACTCATATGCACCACACACTCACATACACATCAAGAAGAAGAAAAACAACACCTCTCTGAAAGTTGCATAATTCTTTCAAATTCTCCTGCATGTTCAGCCACTGCCACAAGGGCTATAACATTAGCCTGAAAAAAAAAGAACAGAATTCCAAACAATATGCACATTTAATATAAATTGAGGGAAATGTTAAAGTTTTTCATACATTTTATTCTTCTTCTTTACCAGGCCCCAATAATATAATCCAAATGACTATCAAAGAGTATTTATTTCAGGCCCTATGCTCAGTGAATACAAATGTCACCTCATTAACCTACACAGACCAAAGGTAGGCATTGCTTTAATTCGCTGGACAGAGACAGCATTTTGGAAGGAAATCAAGGCCCTTAGGCTCACGTGACTCTAAGGCCCATTCATCAAGTAAGCTGCTAATGACAGTGTGGAACTAATTTCATAAATACTTCCAAGATTTCATAGTTTTTTATTTTCAATTTTATTTAGCCTCTCTGTGTGTGTGACAGGCGCACGAGCATGTGCAGGCATATATAAGCCACAGAAGCACATGGAAATTGGAAGACACCTTGCTGGACTCCGTTCTGCCCTTCCACCATGGCCCCAAGGGCTGAGCTCAGAGAACTAGCTCTGCGAGTGCTTCCATCTTCTCAGCCATCTTTCCTGCCCTTGCTAACTTTTCCCTAACAAATCAAAATGTTTCAGAAGACTGTTGTACTAAATCCTGGATCTCCAAAGCAATGTGAGCTTAGGAAGTGATTAGTGGCTGTAGGAACATGTTTTCAAACCAGACTACTGTGTCTTGGCCCCGCTACTAACCTTTAGACATCAGAACCCTCATCTGTCAAATGGAGAATATATGATTATAAAAAAGCAACTTCCTCAGAAGGTGCTGAGACTTTAAACGAGCTGACGTTAGGAACGCCTTAGCTCTGTGGCTCGCATAGACCTTGGAAACATAGAACATGTCTAAACAGTACCTGGACATAATATGCCAAGCGAAACAGGACGGGAACAGAAGAGGGGCAATAATGGATGCTAACTTACCTTCTTGGCTTTCTCCAACACATCATCCAGATCCTACAAGGAACATAAACAACCATGCTTACTTTACATGAGTAGTTACTGCTCTTTGGCCATATACGCAGCTGGGACACCATAAGGGACAACACTGCCACAGGGTGGCAGAGGGTGAAATGTCTCCACAGACCGGCTTCCTGCTTTCTCTTACCCTCAGTAACATGCATTGCGCACAACAGAAACTTCTGCTGCTGAATACACAGGAAGTTCTGCCCCTCTTTACCCCTCAGCAACTTCTAGACACACACACACACACACACACACACACACACTTTGCTTTTACAGTTTCACTGTCTCGCTGGTGGCTGCTCTCCAGTCTCCTTGACTGACTGTCCTCTGTGACTTCAAGCTCTTCGGTTCTCTCTGCACCTGTAAGAGATCTCATCTGTCTTGTCTATTTATTTAGCACCCTTGGCCACGCCATGCCATTTCTCTACCACTGAGCTACATCCTCAGCCTCTCGTGGTTTTAGGTAGCACACTGAATCTCCAACTCACCTCAGTTTTTACTCTCTCCTGAACCCACAACTCACATTCTAATGCCTATATAATCTTTCCATCTGGATGAGATCAAATTTACCAATATGTCCCCACTAGGGATTCTATCTGCCTGCCTCTCCACTCCCATCCCACACCATGGTCTTCATCTCAGCAAAGGGTATCACCACCTTACAGCACAAACCAGAAACGTAAGCACATTCGAGTCCTCCTTTCCCCTTGTGCTTCACAACCAAGTCCCCGACATGTATTGTTGGAGCTATTTCTAAAATACCTTGAGTACTTTTACTCTGATACAATATCATCCTAGCTTCTACCATCTCCTGTCTGTACTGAGACTTCTTAAGAGGCCTAGCTTTCTCTCCTTTACCTTTTTGCTGTAAAGGCCAGCCATGATCATCTAAGTCTTTACTTCCTCCAACCATTATCACCTGGGACTCTGGCCATCCATGAATTTCAGTGGAGGCTGGAATCTCAGTTGTTTACCCTTAGACGAACCGGAGGAACCACAAGCTGAGATCACCCGACCCCCACCCAAGAACAGACCATTCAAAGGGAATTCCCGTTATTCCAAGCACTGTAGATTGAAACACCTGCAGCTCACAATCACCAGGAAACCCTAGATGAATGTCAGCCAATCAGGGGTCTTAAAACCTCAGAAACCCCTCACCCCCACCTTTACTACTATAAAACCCTTTTCTAATTGAGCTTGGGGCTCTCCGGTTATTCCAATACGTTGGACATGCAGGGAGACCGAGTTTGCAAACTTAATTAAAGGCTCTATGCTTTTACATACTGGACTCTTGGTTTCCTTGTGGGCTTGTTGGGGATTGCGGATTTGGGCGTAACATTTCCACAAAGCAGCAAATTTGTGTTTAGAATATTCTTTTTTTCTTTTTTTAAAATGAGTTGTCTTAAAACTTCAATGGGTGAAAAGTGCAAACTCAATGCAATCCGAATGTCTGACTAACCTACCTCTCCCATACCCTGGAAATCTCTCCAATCTTTGAAAATTCTATTAATCGCTTCCAGTTGTTGGTTAAGTAAAACAGGCTGAATTCCAAACTGTATGGGTGTCTATAACCTGCCGGCGGTCTCACACCATAAGCGTCATCTCCTAAGAGACAGACACCTGCTGCTCCTCCATCTGCAGTCTTCCCAACGTAGCAGGTAAAACCTATTTCCATCCCTACACACACGTGTTATTCTTGTTTGTCCCTCTGCCGGTCCAGAACTAGAACTTCTGCTAAGGGCGGGGACGGATCAGTACATCTCAGGAATGATAACAGAAAGGACTGTCGAAAGGACAAACACAAGCTTCGTGGAGATAGTTTGCCGCTAACTAAGATCAGAAAGAACAACCAGGACGACGACGGAGGTGCAAAGGGAAACTGGTCAGGTCGCCATAGACTAGGTAGGGTTTGAGGATTTGGGGAGAGGAAAGATAACTTTCGGGAAAGGACGCGGCCCTCCCGACTCCCGCAGGCCCCCAGCTCGCCCTCACGTACGCTGTTAAAGTCTGGGGCGGAGAGATGGCAGTGACAGTCCACTAGCCCCGAACCCACTGCCATTTCTGCAGGAAGCCGAAGGAAAAGTCTGGGGCCACAGAAGCCCAGGCGGAATCATAGGCGCCGGATTGAGTTTCCGGCCGGACGCGTACAGTGGCGTCCCACTGAGGGAAACGTCCTTCCGGTCTCAGCGTCACCGCCTCAATTCAAACCGGGGAGATGGCGGGTAATCCCGAAGCGGTGCCGGTCTCCGCCTCGCAGGATCAGGACGCCTGGACCCCCTCAGACTCCCAGGCCTCGGTGGCCGCCTCTCCCGCGGAGGACTTCCGAGTGCGCTGCACCTTGAAAAGAGCCGTGGCGGAAGTGATGGAGCAATGCGGTCGCTTTGTGCAGGAGCTCGGGGCCGCGCTGCCGGAGGACGTCCGAGACCTCGCGCTGCGGGACGCGCAGTGGGTAGGGCCCGGCCCCGTTCCTTCCCGATCCTCACCCTGCTCAGCCCGGCTCCGGATCCGGCCCCACAAACCGAATGCTGTCCGAGCTGGGCTGGGACATGTCAGGGAAGGCAGCTAGATGCCAGTGCCGCCCGGTGCTTCCTGTCCGCTGGACATACACAGGGCAAGCGAGCGCATGTATAATCTTAAAAGACAGGCTGTATTAGTGCACCCAAATATTTTAATATGGACAGCGCTCTACGTATAAATAAGGCTTCAACGTTTTGTTTTCATACTAAGCTTTCAAATCTGATGGCTTATGTCTACAAAACATCCCGTGTGGTATTAGCTGTTTCTTAAGTGCTCACTTAATACAAAGTGGCTCTTGTATGGACCAGCGCAGGTTTACTGTCTGGTAGCAGGAATTCTCCAGGATACGGTAATCCTCGAAGTCAGTCACCTGGCTAGGTTTTGGGTCTTTGCTCTTGCTTGTTGCATCGTGTGAATGCATCGTGTGAATCGTGTGAATTGTTGCATCGTGTGAATGGAGCAGCAAAAGCCTTTTACTTTAAGTTGAAAATAGAAGAAGCTGTCTTGATGGAATTTTCCTAAGATCACTAGTTGAACTGGACATGGCAGTGCACGCCCAGCACTTGGAAGGCAGAGGCACGCAAATCTCCGAGTTCAAGATCAGTCTGGTCAGCACGGTGAATTCCAGACCAACCAGGGTGATATAGAGAGACCCTATGCCCCATACTCCATTGACCCTTATAACCCACTTCCCCTTTCACCTATGTTTTGCAAAACCTTGAAGATGATGGTTTCAGAGGAAGGACACTAGAAGTTGAGGGACTGCTGCCTCTCGAACAGATACGCAGTCCATATGTAGGGGAAACTTTCAGTCTGGGAATGTGGCACATTTGTGGCCAGATGACAGTAGTGCAGGATAAAAATAGAGGTTATCACCGCAAAAAACAAAAATGAGGAGGGGCTGGAGATGTACTTGGTGGAAAGTATTCTTGTGACATGCATGAGACAGGTTAAATGAAAGAATAAGGAGAAAACCTTCTTTGGATTGTAATTCTGTATTCCAGTTTTCTGTTATTCCCTTTTTGGAATCAAGGCAGGAGGAGAAACATTTTATAACATTTTTAGTAGTTCTTCTGGGAGACAGCTGTAAATAAGAGAACTGGTTTGTCTCATTCTAGAAAATTGCTAAGATATTCAGAACATCTACATACAGAAGACAACTGAGCCTTAACTTCTTACATCCTAGAGGATGAGCTCTTAGAATGGGAAGTAACACTTTGTAGCGGAGTTTTGACTATGATGATAGACCTCTAGGTAGAACTGAATAATAGAGCGGCACGTTCTTAATGATTGCTGAAGCCGCAGTGAGTGTTTCAAAGACAGTTTGTACTCTCATTTACTCTTTGAGAGTTTAACATACTAAGAATCTTTTTCTATGAGGTCTTTTTTCTCTCCTTTAGTGCATGGGATTGGATGCAGAGCCTTACACCATTAAAGTGTTGTTCGCAGAGCTGTATTGTAGCCCTTTTTATAATAGAATAGGGCATGAACTTTGACTCATAATTATCAGTCATTTACTATATAAGTGATACAAAAGACATGCTCATTAAAATTTCTCAAACCATAGCATGTATTAAGTCCTGTTTGAATTGCCCATCTGTCTGAACCCCTTCTGGAAATAACTCACTGTTTTGGAGAACACGGGGGGGCCTCAGCCTTCTGTCCTTCCTCACGGTTTGCCACTGTGTTCTTGTTCGTTTTTTTATGTGGCCACGCTGCTGAGTGGTCCCTGATAGAGCTGGCATACTCCCCACTGTGTGGTAAGAGCATTTAGCCTTCTCCTAAAGGTTAACTTGGATTTTATTTTTTTTCTCAATTTTCATTTTGTTCCACAGAGATTCCATTATTGTCTTGCTAAAATGTTTGAATTCAGTATTTAGAGTCACTTTTGCTGACTTGGCTGCTGTAAATTTATTGCAGACTTTTGAGTCCGCTGTTCAGGAGAATGTCAGCATCAAGGGACAAGCCTGGCAGGAAGCTACGGATATAGGTATGTGCCTAACTCTTCCTCTGTCATTAATTTCTGAGGTTGTTTTTGCAGCTAACTTTATTTTGAATGCTATTTTGTAATTTCTGTTTTCATTGTCTCTCCGTGGTTGTTTTGAATAATAATGGCCTTCATGGACTTATATGTTTGAATTCATAGTCACCAGGGAGTGGAACTGTTAGAGTAGGATTAGGAGGTGTGGCCTTGTTGGAGGAAGTGTGTCACCGGGAGTGGGCTTAGAGTTTTCAAAAGCCCATGCCAAGCCCAGTCTCTCTCTCTCTCTGCTTGTAGCTCTCAGCTACTTCAGTGCCTGCTTGCATGCCACCATGCTCCCTGCCACGATAATGGACTAAGCCTTTGAAACTGTAAGCAAGTCCCAGTTAAAGCTTCCCTTTATAAGGGTTGCCTTGGTCATGGTGTCTCTTCTCAGCAGTAGAACAGTGACTAAGACACACTCTCCTTCTATCAACATTTCATCTGTTGGATGGAGTCGTGCAGCCATGGCACCCTGTGGAGGTCAGAGGGCAGCTTTCAGGAGTTGTGGCTCCAGGAGCAAACTCGGGTCCTCGTTCAGGCTTGGTGGCAAGTGTTTTCACCTGCTGAGCATCTTACTGGCTTCAGTATCATTTATTTTAAAACACATCTAAATTACTGTGGAACGAAAGGAAGAAACTAATGTAGATTACTGAAGTCATAGCCCAAGAGAAGCTCAGTGGGTACCTTGATGTGTCCTGTCTGGTATCCTGAAAGGTCTTTCATCTTCAGATGCTTCTGTCAGTAGACTATTGGAAGTTATTGTAGAGAATACCTGTATTTCCTCATAAGCCAGGCTTTTGTTTTTGCAATGCTTAGATGATACTTAGAATGGACAGTGGTGTGTTCTGATGTGTCAAGTTAACCCGTGTGAGTGGTGTGCAGAGGGTGTTACAAATTTGTAGGCAGCATCTTAAGACTGTTAGTTTACTTCAAAGACTTGATTGTACCTTTGTTTTTGAGACAGGGCTTTTCTGTGTAGCCCTGACTGTCTTCGAACTCTGTAGACCAGGCTGGCCTCAAACTCAGAGACCCACCTGCCTCTGCCTTCCAAGTGCTGGGATCAAAGGCATGCGCCACCAAGCCTGCCTTAGACTTGATCATACCTTACTAATGGCGCTGACATGCCAAAAAAAGTGTTAACAGAAAGAGAAAGAAAGGTCAGAGTAGGAAGGAAACATCTGTAGAAAGGAGTGATCAGTTTGAGAAGAGAGAGGCTTCTCTGTATTTGCAGTACTGTCCAGAGAAGGGCGGCCTTGACAAGAGCCATGTGTGCCGTCTGTGCATCTGGTAACATCACTCAGGGCTGACACTGTTGATGACACTCACTGCTTTGTGTTCACATTGTCCGGTCATTTGAGCTGATTACAGGCCTCCCAGCAACTCTCTGTGACTGTAACTTCTTCTCAGCCATAAGAAAGGGCTCTGCCCAGAGTTTCTTGTCTATTACCTGAGACTATATTAGTTGTCTTTTACAATTACCAAAACAGATTTGGGGTTTACACATAAACCCAAACCAACAGCATCTGTTTTGTAAAATATTAACACAATAATTGCTGATTAATAGGGAATATATTTAAAAGTAGCCAGAAGTAATTTCTACACCATGTAGCTTTTCAGTGGGTCTTTATTTGAAACAAAATGTTACCCAGAAAGGCAGATGGAGTGAATGGAAAGCCGCAGTGAGCTGGGAAGTAAGAGCAGATGTGTCAAGAAAGCTAAGTTGAGCTGAGATTGCCACATGCCTCAGAGGCTTTGTAAGGGATTTGTACTTTATCACGTGGTCTTGGAGAAATCACAGGAGTGGGGGGGGTGTGCGTGTGTGCACGCGTGTGAGTGAGGGTGTGTGTGTGTTTAGTGCTGGTGAAGGAGTCTACAGACTCATGTCAAGCAAGCACTCTATCTGTCTTAGGGGAGAACTGTAAGGAGACTTATGTGAATAGGTTTGACAGGCTTTGCTCTGGGCAGATATAGGAAGCAAATGCAGGCTTCATGGGGGACAGAGGTTGAATCTGGTCTTTTTTGTTGTTGTTTTTATTGAGGTTTCCGACGAGCTCCTACCCCAGGACCGCTCTGGAACTAAGGTAGACCATATATGTGAGGCGGCCTCTTCCCTCCCATTGTGACTGCCCCGGATGGTTCTGGTCACAGGATGTGTGGTCAGACAAACTTAGAAGGGCAGTTCCTTGAGACCAGAGCTCTGCTTTTAGAAATAAATACACATCAAGCATTTGCCCTTTGTTTATACATTGTGCTTTTACAAATTCTACCGCTTGGTGGCGCTAAGAAACCATTTTCCTGCACAGAAGATGTCCCTGATGGCTGATCCCAGAAAGGTGCTTGCTATGCAAACCTGGGCAGTGGTGGAAGGAGAAAAGTGACTCCAGATTTGTTCTTTGACCTCAGCACGCATGCTGTGGCGCGTGTGCTCTCGCCCATCACACATAGTCCCTGATTTATCCACGGAGAGCACTGCTGTTTGCTGAGGCTCTGTGACCCTTCCAGTCCCTGGTTTATCCACGGAGAGCACTGCTGTTTGCTGAGGCTCTGGGTCCTTCCAGTCCCTGGTTTATCCTCGGAGAGCGCTGCTGTTTGCTGAGGCTCCGTGACCTTACAGTTTTCTGTCCCAAAGATGTTTCTCCCTGGCTCTTCATCACTCAATGTCTTTGTTTACACCTAGATTTCAACTTAAATGTTGTTTCTTTTGGGTCATTAACGCCTGCTGGTGGTGTTTCATTCTGTATCCTGTGTCTTTATAAACCTGTTGCATTTATCAGGTTACAGCTGTCTGTTTCTTGGGGTCATACTACATTCATCTTTCATTTCCTGTAGGTACTCAATAAGTGAGCAGTACAGAAATGAGGGGGCTTATTAGTTTGCCATGTTTGTTTTCTTTAATTATTTTGTGAATTGAATGTATATAATGTTTCTATACTAATATGGACTTTTCTGAAATAGATGCTGACATCAAAGTACTTGAAGATGAATTTGATGAGCTCATAGTAGATGTGGCAACAAAACGTAGGCAGTACCCGAGAAGGATCCTCGAGAGTGTCATCAAGACCTTGAAAGCACAGCACGAGAGTCTGGTGAGATGTTCACATTGAAGTCCTCACACAGTGTTTTACCTCAATAAAAAATTAGATTACCTTTCATATAGTACAGGCTGGCCGCGAACTCCTGATCTTCCAACCCCGAGCCCAAGTGCTGGGATTACAGCGTGCACTAACACACCTGGCTGGGATTACAGCGTGCACTAACACACCTGGCTGGGGTTACAGTGTGCACTACCACACCTGGAATGCTGGGGTTACAGCATGCACTACCGCACCTGGCTGGGCTTACAGCGTGCACTACTGCACCTGGAATGCTGGGGTTACAGCATGCACTACCGCACCTGGCTGGGCTTACAGCGTGCACTACTGCACCTGGAATGCTGGGGTTACAGTGTGCACTACCATACCTGGAATGCTGGGGTTACAGCGTGCCCTATCACACTTGGAATGCTGGGGTTACAGCGTGCCCTACCACACCTGGAATGCTGGGGTTACAGTGTGCCCTACCACACCTGGAATGCTGGGGTTACAGCGTGCCCTACCACACCTGAAATGCCGGGGTTACAGTGTGAACTAGCACACCTGGCTGGGGTTACAGTGTGCACTGCCGCACCTGGCTGGGGTTACAGTGTGCCCTACCACACCTGGAATGCTGGGGTTACAGCGTGCCCTCCCACACCTGGCTGGGGTTACAGTGTGCACTACCACACCTGGAATGCTGGGGTTACAGTGTGCCCTACCACACCTGGAATGCTGGGGTTACAGCGTGCCCTACCACACCTGGCTGGGGTTGCAGTGTGCACTACCACACCTGGCTGGCTCATCTTTCCAGGTGGGCAAAGTCGTAGGCCTGCTTTTCCTGTAGGTGCCAGTTACATGCTTGTCTTCTCAGTTTCAGACTGGGACAAATGCAGATAAGGCAAGCGCTGGCAGATTAGACCTGAGTCTCCTGGCTGTTGAGGAGATTTGCTGGGCTGGACTGCCCATCTTAATGACTATATGCGGGCTGTAGTTTGTGCAATCCTCTATACCTTCAGTTTTTCTTAAATCAGCGAGCTTTTTAAATGTGAGCCTTCCAGTCGTCCCTCCTTCTGCAGTGTTTCAGGGCATGAGAGGTCTGCAGTTGCTCTCAGCATCCAGAGTCACATGACGATGGGAACATTCCATCCGGCTCACAGCATTTGGCTTTAAACAGCCCTCGCTAGACTTCAGGAAACCCTGATGTGTGTTGACTGTCTGAAGAAAACCCTGCGACAGTGGGTGGGGGTGGAGAGAGAACTGAGAGCATTGGTTGGCCCCTCCTTCTTTTCACCCTTTGGCTCAGGTTACCATTGAGCGGAAAGTAGGATGGACATTTTCCTTCTCCCTCCGTTTGCCCGGCTCTGGGACAGCCAGCTGCCCTGTGTGCTGCAGGTGTGGACAGTAATGAACTGTGGGATAGTCTGGCTGTTTTTAAAAAGTTTCTGAGGAAATTGGAATTCTGAGTTTCAGACGTTTGTCTTGAGTGAACCTTCTGTCACACTTTGGTCACCGCCCTGTAATTTAGACACCACCATGCCTTCACTTTGTCTTTTCTGATTATAATCTTCATCATGCTATTTCCTCTGTATGCAGCAGGTGGCAGTACGTAAAAGGTGTTCAGAGCCAGGCAGTGGTGGCACACACCATTAATCCCAGCACTCTGGAGGCAGAGGCGGGCAGATCTCTGAATTCGAGGCCAGCCTGGTCTACAAAGGGAGTTCCAGGACAGCCAGGACTGTTACACAGAAAAATCCTGTCTCAGAAAACAAACAGCTAGGCGCTGGTGGCACATACTTTTAATTCCAGCACTCAGGAGGCAGAGGCAGATGGATCTCTTGTGAGTTTGAGACCAGCCTAGTCTACAAAGCTGGTTCCAGGACAGCCAGGACCAATCTACAGAGAAACCTTGTCTCGAAAAAGAGAGAGAGAGAGAGAGAGAGAGAGAAAGGAAACAAAAAGTTATTAAAAACTAAGGATATTTCCCCTACATAGTTCAGGATCTACAAAGAGAAGAGCCTTGGGGCTGACACTGTTGACTGTACTGACTGTACTGGTGTACTTGCTGACTCTAGCTGAAAGATGTGCCTGCCTATTTATCTGGCCGTCACCTGTCTAAATTAATGTTTGGATCTGTGCTGTGTTTAGAAGCAGTATCGGCCTGTTGTACATCCCTTGGACCTGCGATGCGACCCTGACCCAGGTAAGCCAGCTGGGTGTGTGTTGACAGTGAAGGGTCCCTGCACTGGTCCCCAGCTGTGTGACCCTCCAGTGTCACACACACAAATGGTAGGTGCTCCCGAGTGCGGCTGCACAGCTGTTGACTGTACTAACAGGAACTCAGTTCTCTTTCAGTTTTGCCGTAGGTTTCTTTTGTTGTTTTAGTTTTCTGTTTTCATGATTTCAGATTTTATCTTTAATGTGGTCCTCCTAGTTTTCTCCATTTTTGTTATGTCTAACTTCTTGAGTTGGCTCAGATACAGTTTTTAATAAATGCAGTGAAGGCCACAGTGGATGAGCCCTGCTTTATATTCAGGTTCTTGCATGTTTTCCAGTTTCCAATCCCAGTCCTCTCTTACAGGCCCGCTTTGCTCCTCCTGCTGTGTGGATGCACTGTTCCTTACTTTCTTACTCTTGTTTCCCAGTTTGGAAGAGGCATACTGTGTTTTTCCAGTCTCTGTTTAGAGTAGGAAGGCTCATCTCAGCCCTGGGTTTAAACCAGGGAATCTGACAATTCCCACTTTCTGCCCTGCTGGAGCACATTGGTTCCTTTCATTTTACAGAGAGGCAGATTTGCAGCTACTGTTCCCTTGCTAGGGTCTGCATAATGAAGCAGTCCTGGCCAGGTTATGCGTGTCGGTGCTCCAAAGAAGTCCTTCCTGCCAGCATCACCATGGCTGAGGGCTAGTCTCCTCCTCCCGACTCCAGAAGCAGCATCTAGTCTACAGCATTACCGTGTTCTGAGTTGGGGAACATGAGCCTGCAACAGGGTGCTTGGGTGAAAGGAAGCTGCTGTGGCAATGTTAGATGTGAATTTTTATGGTTACCGTCAAGAGGAAGAACTCTGAGGAATGAACTCAAGTCCATGGGACAAAAGAATTGACATATAAGATCAGATACTTGGCTGAGGCCAGATTAAAACCCTTGGGTTAAGACTTTGACAGGCCCAAGCGAGACTGTGTAGTTGGGTTTTGTTTGTTTGCTTGTTTTAACTTTTTTGGCTCTTTGACTCTTGGGGGCCCACCACTCAGCTCCCAAATAAATCACAGGCACACACAGTCACACACAGGCACACACAGGCACACACAATCACATACAGGCACACACAATCACACACAGGCACACATTATCACACACAGACACACACAATCACACACAGGCACACATTATCACACACAGGCACACACAATCACACACAGGCACACACAATCACACACAGGCACACACAATCACACACAGGCACACACACAAAGGCACACACAATCACACACAGGCACACACAATCACACACAGGCACACACAATCACACACAGGCACACATTATCACACACAGGCACTTACTATTGTTTGTGAATGCCCAGCTTTTGCTTGGCTTATTTCTAGCCAGCTTTCCTTAAATTTCCTACCTTTTGTGCCCCTGGGCTTTTTCCTTTTCTTAGTTCTGTTTATCTGACTTCACTCTTACTCTGTGACTGGCTGGGTGGCCCCTGGTGTCCTCTTCTCCTTGTTCTCTTGTTCCTCAATCTCTCTTTTTCTCCCTCTATTCTCTCTGCCTGCCAGCCCCGCCTATTCTTTCTCCTGCCTAGCTATTGGCTGTTCAGCTCTTTATTAGACCAATCAGGTGTTTCAGGCAGGCAGAGTAACACAGCTTCACAAAGTTAAACAAATGTAACATAAAAGAATGTAACACATCTTTGCATCTTGAAAACAAATGTTCCACAGCATAAACAAATGTAACAACTCTCAAAATCCTATTCCACAGCAAGATTGGCACCACAGTGCTGTAGAAGGGCAAGGTGCGTTGGGCACACAGCTTTGTAGCCTGTTTGTATTTTCAGCAGAAATGCTGACTTCCATCCTTATGACTCATGGCATGGGTGGCATTGGTTGCCTCCTCAGAAACTGATCCACGCTTGCTTATCTGTGCTCAGGAAGTACACTGGCATAGACGTGAGGCTGCCAGCTGATACATTTCTGCTGAGTCTGCAGGCTTGGGAGGTTCATGTTCCCTTGTTAGTCAAGCAGTGACCCGGAAGCAAAACTGGGTTCATTGCTCAATCTTTCATTTCCACATTTTCATTTCCCCGTGTTTTAGAAAGCCAGCAGCCAGGGAAGACTGTTCTCAGAGGTTCTGAACTTCCACATTTTGTAAGGGCAATTTTTCCCCAGCTATCCACTGATTAACTGTTTACCAATAAGATTTCATCAGGAGCAGCCTTGAAAAGCCCCTGAAATGAAGAGGTTCTTTCCCCATTACCCTGCCTTACACACAGAGTGATGGCAGAGATGTTTAGAGTTCTCCTGTAGTCGAAGCCTGGGTTCTAGGCTGGCCCTGCGAGCAGAACCTTCAGGCAGTCCTCGTTTCCTGGCGGTGCTGTCTGGCCTCAGGCACCACGGAGCAGTCTGTGGTAGTGCTCACACGGTTCAGGGCTCACATTGCTGTCTGGGCTGCAGAACTTTTACTCTAAAGAGGAAAAGACTTTATTTTGGAGATAATATGAGTGACCATGGCTGGGGAGTGCAGATTTAGGTTACTGCAAATTTCTTTGTTTCTTTTTTCGAGACAGGGTTTCTCTGTAACTGTCCTGGAACCAGCTCTTATAGACCAGGCTGGCCTTGAACTCACAGAGATCTGCTTGTCTCTGTCTTCCAAGTGCTGGGATTAAAGGTGTGCACCACCACCTCCCGGCCCTACTTCAGGTTTCGTATTGCTGTGTGCTAATGGTTTCGTGGAGTTTTACAGTAGCAATAGAGAGAATCATTAGCAGGGCTATCTATTTGAGCATTGGTGGAAGTGTCAGGCCGGTGGTAACAAAGAAGCTGTCTGGACAGCGTCGTTTATCTCTCGGTTGATGCACTTCAAAGGATTTATCTAATGGCCACAAAGATGTAAGGTCGCTCACAAAGGTGGGCATACCTGGTGGGAAGGGTGGTAAAGATGGCTCAGATAATTTGGCTCTGGACTTGAAACACTATCCTTTCCCGGTTGTATTAAGTCCATGAGCCTTAGAAGGCTCCCTCTGAGGTGTGGATTGGTCAGAGATGTTCCTGTGGAGGCTGTGGGGGAGGAGGTAGAGGACGCTCTGGGGAAGCCCACCATCTCTCACACGGACTAGGAGACTTCCTCAGGCAGCGTTCCTGTGTTCTTCCCAGTTATAAAACATGGCAGATGCACTTAGGATCATTGTGGTCAGGGAGCAAGAAGCTTCCTGCTCTGGGATTTCTTCAGGTATTCATGTTGGGAAATGATGTTTTTAACTTCCTAAAAATTTTTATGGTGTGTGTTTATGCACACACACATGTGCGTGCTGTAGTATGTGTGTGGAGGTCAGAGGACAATTACAGAAGTCTCTTCTCTCCTTCTACTACATGGGCTCCAGGAATCAAATCAGGTTGTCAGGACTGGCAGCAAGTTCCTTTTCCTGCTGAGCCATCTTACCAGCCCAGAAAATAAGTTTTATGTCTCTACAGTAGATCCACATTTTTTATGAGCTTTGCTTCACTTGGGATGGCCTGGGATGTGTGGCCTCTTGCTGTTGCCTTCTGGGTGCTGAGATCCCAGGTGTCTGTCTCCTTTTTGTTAGAGGTCATTGTGAGGTGTGTGTGCTTTCTCCCTTTTTGTCTTTAGTTTTGAAAATATTTCTTTGGTTCTATTCCTAGAATTATTAATAACTTGAGTTTTATCTTGTTTGTTTTTGAAACACTGTGTGTCTTTGGCTGGCCTGGAACTCACTATGTAGACCAGACTTGCCTCAAATTTAGAGAGACCCATGACACATCCTGCCTCCCAAGTGCTGGATTAAAGGCGAGCACTGTCACATACTGCAGGCACCTTTAGTTTTGAAGGCAAAGGATTCAGTTTACTTATTTAGAAAAGAAGAGGTACCGTAAATTCATAGTTAAACATTTAGTTTTAGGATGGTATCAGGAAACCCATTCTCCTGATGCTCAGTCTTTCCCAGTTGTGAATGTACATCTTTGGGTAGACAGTGTGTGATTTCTGGCAGGGTGGTATTTAGGGTGTCACGTTGGATTCCAGATGTGAGTTCTAACTCTCCAGTTGCAGTTCCCCTTCTCAGGTTGTCTGTGAGAGGCGGCCATGAGGCCTGCTCTGACAGGATGTGCGGTAGCTGCAGCAGAACAGGCTTCAGGGAGTCTCTCCCCGCTCTGCTCTCATCGGAACTTCCTCAGAAGACTCATCACACATACCAGCTTCACTTTTTGTTTTGTTTTGTTTTTGAAACAGGGTCTCTCTATGTAGTCCGAGCTGTCCTGGAACTCCCTCTGTAGACCAGGCTGACCTCGAACTCACAGACATCCACCTGCCACTGCCTCCTAAGTGCAGGGATTTAGGGTGTGCCACCATGCACACCCTAAATTAGGTTCACTTAATCTTCTCATTGCTGTAGAAAACTATCAGTTGGGTTTTTACGCTATGACATCCTTCAGTGTGAGCTGTCACTGCAGCCCTTCTGACGTGACAGTTGCTTCTCCCTGCATTCCATCCCATCTCTCTGGCTTCCTCCCAGAACTGTGAATCCGTGAGTGTGGCAAACACGAGGTTCTCCATCTTCCTATTCCAGCCTTCACCAGCTGCCCTCTCCTGCTGCAAACCTTCATCCTGTCTGTCCTTTTCTCATTATCCTGGAATTTCCTCACTTCTGTTGCGGATTGTCTTTCCTGGTTCTGATATATTTCCTTATTTGGGTAAAGTGTGTCCTATCCTCTGACCCTGTCATCGTCAGTCCATTTGGCACCAGGTCCCTGTGAGTTGGTGTCAGCCTCTTTGATTAAGGAAGTGCCCGGTGCCATGGCTGTGCGCTGTTATAGCTTTTGAGTACCTGCTCTCAGGTACTGGGGTCACCACTAGATTAGATCCCACCCTTAGAGAACAGTCCTCCTCCCAGGAGAGGCCAGGCTTCTCATTGGTGTACATATTGCCCTCTAGTGGCCCTTCTGAAAAAGTTGGAGGATGTTTGGGGGTAAGGGATGGTGTAATTTGTAAAATTTGTAAAAGGGATATGTAGTCATGCCAGAAATACTAAATGCCTTATGTGTCAGGCCCAGTTTTAGGATATCCCCATCATATACTTGTGTGTGATAATCTAAGTATGCAAGCCTAGAGCCTAGCTCCATTTTACACTCAAGCCCAAACCCCTCTTGGGCTTATATGTTGTCATTGCTTGTACAACAGATTAAAAACAGGTATTGTTTGGCATTGGGAAGACAAAGATGAAGAAAAGGTGGCATGGGGTATTTGGGAGCTGATAGAACTCATTCTGTAAGCTAAGTTCTTACTTAAGGAGCCTAGAGAGAAGGTTTTGCTCAGGCCAAGGAGAGTGGCTGCTGCTGCTAACAAAAGCTCCAGCAGCAGTAAAGACTGTGGCTGCCTTGTTCACACAGAGAACTAAGAGTCATTGTTGCAAATATGTTTGTTATAGAATGACAGAGTATACAACTTGATGAAATTATGTATCCGTACATGTGTATATAACCACCACCATCTAGATATGAGTGTCTGGTGGCCAGAAACATGGCAAACATTTTAAACCTTGTTAAGCTGTGCCTATTATGTTTTCATGTATACAGGGAATACAACAGTTTCCATAAATCCTGGAATCATGATGAAAATAGTCCATTGCATTTCTTCATGTCAACTATTGAACCTATTTCTTAAAATTTAGAAGTATTTTATCTGGGAGAAAGTGAAATGAGGAATAAGATGTATCAGAAACACCCCCAGAAACCTGAAGACCTTCTGATATGCTTGCCTGGCAACCAAGTGTTTAACACATTGGCCTTCTAGATCCACTGGAATGTTCTAGATGGTCACTTACTGAGAACTTTAATGTACACTACTCTCATGTTGGATTGGTTACCTGTGGTTACTTACAGCTAAAACAATAAACTATCCCTGTGATTTCTGGGTTGTTAACCTGGTAGAAGTGACTTTAGTTCCACCCAGCATGGGCCTCTAAGCCTTCTGCCACCTCTCAACTTGCTTCTCCCAATGTCATGACAGAGCGTGCCCCCCGCCCCCCATGACTGTGGAAGTGGCTGTTAGAGCGGTCAGGTACCAGTCATGCAGAGGGAAAGGGCTGCATGCGCACAAGTGTGCACACTGCAGTGGGCTCTTGTGGACCATGGTGAAGGTGGCTCATGCACACAAGGATGCTAAGGTGTTGTTGCGGTGTTGGGGTTCTCTGGATTTGAGAGAGAGACGGTATTACCAGGGAGGCCTACAGCCTGCGGTCTGGGTAGTTCTGTGGCTGTCTCCTGACGGAGAGGCCAGGCTAGCCATTGACTCAGTTTCCACTCTGTTGCTGGGGTCCCAGGGAATTCGGTTGCACTGTTGGTCTTCAGTCTGCACTGAAGCCCTAGAGTTCAGAATCATTTAAAAATAAAGTCTTAGCCTGTGCTTGTCTTAACTTGATGTACAGAGGGGTCAGCTGCAGGAATGTGTATAGAACAGATGTCAGGTGTTCTTGGGGTACAGCGGGAACTGCCCTGCATCCAGCCTGTGTGCACACCTTTGAATTGCACTCTGCTGTTCTCCTGGTCCTCTTATTTGTCTTGATAAATTGGACAGGATGTTGACTTCAGTAGATTACAAAGTACTGTAAGAAAAATGAGACTAAGGTGAACAGTCCTGACCGATTCCAGCCTGGATTGCATCTTGGTGTCTTTATGATTGCAGTCCTGACAGATTCCAGCCTGGATTGCATCTTAGTGTCTTTATGATTGGCTAATTAGATAAAGACCCTAAAATACTGTTTGGTGGTTTCTTCCAGCTTCTCATGTGGAAAGTTTGAAATGCCGAGGGGACGCCATAGCTAAGAACATCAGTGACGCCATGAAGGTAAAAGCTGTGCTGTGTATGTAGAGTGGAAAAGATGGTGCTTGCTGTGGGTGCCAGGCGTGTCTGGGCTGCAGGAGGGTGCTCAGGAGTCTCTTCCGTGGCTCAGAGTGTGTTAAGCAGCAATAACATTCAGAGTTCCATTTATCAGGTGCCTACTGTGTGCCACATACTCTACCTAGCTGGTGCTTACCGCAAGCTGTGTACCCCTGCTTTCTCTAGTGAGATTATACTTTCTGAGCTGTGCCGGGATGACTGTTGGTGACATTTACAGAGCATGTTGTAGTAATATGAGCAGCGGGGCTGCGTCCCCAGCACCCCAGCCGCCCACATGGCTAGCTTATGCCCCAAAATAACAACACACAAACTGTATTCTTTTAAACACTGCTTGGCCCATTTCTATCTAGCCTCTTCTAGGCTAACTCTCACATTAATTTAGCCCATTTCTAATCATCTGTGTTGCACCCCAAGGTGCGCTTACCGGGAAGATTCTAGCCTACGTCCATCCTGGGTCGGAGCTGAATCTTGTCTGCCTCAGAGAGCAGAGCTATCACGTCTACCCAGGAGAGGGGAGCATGGCGTCTCTCTGAGGTGTTTGCCCCCGAGAGGAGAGCTGTGGAGTCTGAGCTCACTTCCTCTTCCTCCCAGCATTCTGTTCTGTTTACTCCTCCCACCTATGTTTTAACCTATGAGGGCCATCCAAGCAGTTTCTTTATTTTTTTAACCAATGACCTTCCTCCATCAGCATGTGGTGTCTGTTCTACGTCTGCTGTCACACTAACCCCATAGGATAAGTATTTTAACCCCTGAATTATAGACAGGGAAACCGAGGCATTAAGAGCCTCTATCATTTGCCCAACCAGGTTCCTGAACCCAGCTCTGGCTTCAGAGCTTGTCTGTTGTCGTCTCTGCTTTCATGCCAAGCTCGGACCCAGGTCTGGCACATGGTGCCCGAGCTGTGTTCTAGACATGGGACATGGGATTTGCTCTTCGTCACTCTAGTTATTACACTACAGCTCAGTCACCTCAAGGTCATCCTAACATGGTTTCTACTGGGACATTTATTTTACCTAAACATAAAAATAAATTCCTGGTACATGGAAATGATTTTTAAACTTCACTGCCTCCCTAGTTCTGATGGCCATGTTCTGTGGCATTATTTTTGGTTTGTATGGATTCCATGTTTTTCTGATAGTTGATTATCTTTTGCTTTCATCCTATTCTTGATTCAGAGTTGGTGGATTAAGCTTGCCCTATTTTTATAAACAAAACTTTATTGGAACAGAGATGGAATCATTCATTTACTTCCTGTGTGTTGTTTCTTTTATGTTCTAGATAGACTTGACCTAAAAAATTGCAGTGCAGCATGTCCGTGTCTGTGTATTCCGTTTCTTTGTCTTATATTCACCTTTGAACCTGATACTTTCCTTCCCAAGGCTTTGCCTGCATTAATTGAACAAGGAGACGGCTTTTCCCAGGTCTTGAAGATGCAGCCTGTCATCCAGCTACAGAGGATCAATCAGGAAGTCTTTTCCAGCTGTTGCAGGAGAGCAGATACCAAGCCCGACAAGTCTGTAACACAAATAGAAACCACGCCGACCGAGACTGCAGCCAGGAAAGCCTCGAACATTGTGCTGAAGAGAAAGCACGCCCCGTTGGACTGCTCTCAGAGAAAGCGCTACCCGCTGCGGCTAAAGAAAATCAATTTCGATGGATAAGCTGTGGGTTGGGGAATTGAAGCCAGTGCTCTCAGCGTTTGGGTCACAATCTGCTGCGCGGGGGATGTCACTTCAACTGCCTGTGACTCTCTGCAGGCACAGTGCTCTACTCTGCTTGTCCTGGGCTGTGGTGGGTTCTCTACGCCCTTGATCTCCTTCTGCGCTAGGTAAAAGCCTTTTGAGGATTGCACAGCCCTGCCCGTGTCCTCAGATGCCATCGGTCCCTGCAGCCTTGCAGCTGCTGAGGCCTCGCAGGGGTGTGGGCTGATGCCCTGGGGTGGTTCTGCACGGCAGTGTGTGCATGGCTAGTTCAGCTCATAGGTGAGCGCACCGAAGATGGGCCTGGCCTTGGCTCTGTTCCGTGGGCAGTTAATTTACAGTTTTAGGGTTTTGTTTTGTGAGAAAGGAGAAGGCTATTATTTATGCAGGGAATATTCTTAAAAAGCAAACCTGAGGCTGGAGCCTCTGTTTCTTGCCTATACTTTCATGTCTGTAGGTTTTTTAATATAACTTGACTGGGAACTGATAGTTTCTTTTAAAGTCTTCGTTTCCAAATAGATCCTTCCAGTTCAAAGTATACATTAGGATTGTTTGTCCTGCCATGTACAGCAGATCTAGGCCGAGTGAGCTACCCCTGTTAAGGGTGTTGGTATCTGACATAGTGTCAGACTTAAAAGGGTCTCAGCAAACTTACTCTGAGATTTAGCCACAGCCTCTCAGAGCCGACATTGTGTCTCACACGGTGCGTTGTAGATAGGGCCGCTAGCTTACCACCTGTTTCCTTTTTGGGTGATTATACACTTTTGTTCGTTTCCAGAGGAATGTACGAAGGGCTTGGAAATTCTGTATTACTCTTGCTTGGTATGTCCCCATGATCATACACATCTAGGTTTGTCTGGTTTTCTCATTTGAAAAAGCCTTATGGTGAGGCCATTTATGGAATCTTTAGATTCTGTTTTAGTGTTCCTACAGAGCAATGTTTTTGTTTTGTGTTTTAAAATAACATATAAAGACCAAATTCCTGGGTCGTGCTCTCTCCAGCTAACAAAGCATTCAGGTGCCAGCCTGCACCAGACAGCAGGTCGGCACTCCGCGTTCTGAGTGAACTGACCTTTGCCTGAGAATCACTGGTGACTTCAGGAGGTGGCTGCTGTTGTGTGATTGATCTTACTTCAGAAGTTCCCAAGTAGGCAAGGCTGGGCGGCAATGCTGGTTCCCATTGGGCGAGTGCTGTAGGACCCAATGGGAACATTGGAGGCGTCCCGCTGGGTGGCTCTCAGGATCTGAGGCTGCACCAAGAGGAATTTTGAGTGATTCACAAATGTCTGGCATGAATGTGACTTGACCTTGGAGAGGTGACCGGGGCCACCTCGGTGGAGGGTTGTCTTCCAAGGGAGCATTTGTTAAGGCCAAGGCGCTTCTGCCTATGGTAACTTAAGGTGTTTGAGTGTTTGTGTCGGGAGAGGGGGTACTGCTGTCATCAGTGAGCTGATGCTGCACCTACCCCAGACCAGTCATCCTGAGGCAGAGAAGCCTGTTGAGGGGTAAGGTGGTGCGGCTGTTGCGCCATTCCGACCCATCTGGGAAGCGCTATCAGTACTGGCGTGCGACTGTTGTGGCATTCTGCCTGTTTATACCCTGTATGTGTGTCCTTGCCAGCCTGGGCTGCCTGGCAATACCGTGTGTGTGTGTGTGTGTGTCCATCCATCAGCCTGGGCTGCCTGGCAATACCGTGTGTGTGTATGTGTGTGCGTATGTGTGTGTGTCCCCGCCAGCCTGGGCTGCCTGGCAATACCGGGTGTGTGTGTGTGTGTGTGTATGTATGTATGTGTCCATCTATCAGCCTGGGCTACCTGGCAATACTGTGTGTGTCCCCGCCCAATAGATAAGACTAATGTGACCAAGTCTTAGCTGTTGAGTCTAGAATTTGCTTCTAATGCTAGAAGGTTTTACAATAAAGTTTGAATTCAGTGGTCATTTTCATGTGTGTTCCTTTATACCACGTATACTCAGTGACTCTGCAGTACTTGGGGCTGGGTGGGGATCTTCCGCCTGTGCATGCAACCACTTCCCACCTGTCTGGTGTGCTCCTTCCACAGTGTACAGTCCTGCCTGTCTACCATGGGACAGTTCGCGAGTCAGGCAAGGGGCTGGAGATTGAAACACACACACAAAACAGAGACATGAGTCATCCTTGAAACAAGAATGTCCCTTTTGCTGTGTTCCAGGGCAGCTTACATAGGGGCTCTCCTTGACTAATGGCCACGCCCTAGCTCTCAGGATTTTTCAGCTGCAAGCCCATCAGAAACCACTCCCCTGCCATCAGGAACCCAGGAGGGTCTCGTGCCCAGAGCAGCTGCAAGCACAGGAAAACAAGTTGTTTACTCTGGTAGGCAAGGGGTCACAGAAAATTCAGGGTCTGAGGGTCTGCAGTCCCCAACACCACAGGACATCAGTGGTAGCTGAGAACCCCTTAGTGGAGTAGTAGGATCTCAGGGAGACAGTTCCCTGCACTTTGACCTTCTGAGGGAATGTGGGCGTTGAAACTGGGGCTTTGGCAATTTCTGTGGAATCAAATGTTTGCAAGAAATGGCGTCATCTATTTCTAGAGCATGAAGAAATTCGTAAACAAACACCTCCTGCCTGGGGTGACGACTCTGTCCCCAGGCCAACCCCAGCACCCCTGGGCTTGCCCTCCTTGGGATACCAGTGGCTTCAAGCTGGGGTCTCCAGTGGAGTGAGACAGGATGTCAAGGTAAGGTAGCCAGGGGCCCATAACCGGCTTCACCTGGTGTCATCTGTGAAAATGGCTCCCCCCACAGAGATCTCACCCAGTGCTGCATAAGACTGCTCAGTACAGCAGCCCAGTATCTGAATCCTCAGAAAAGATGAACTTCCTAATGAAATTCCCTTTCTCTGAAATCCGATGAAAATGTTATGCGAACAGATTTGCTCTAGCCACTAGGTCTCCTGCTCATCAAAATAAAGGATGGCTCAAAAGACCGCCAGCAGTGCCAGGTGGGGGAGGGGCTTAACAGCGCGAGCTGGGCTGGGGATTCAGCTCAGTGGTACAGGGCTTGCCTGACGGCTCGCGCTGAGCTCAGACAATAGCATTGTTTAAGCAGCATATGAATAATAATGATATTTATATCGGCCTTGTTATGTTGTCCAGGCTGATCTTTTGGTGTTTTTGTTATTCTTTTTTTTTTTTTTTTTGGTTTTTCGAGACAGGGTTTCTCTGTGGCTTTGGAGCCTGTCCTGGAACTAGCTCTGTAGACCAGGCTGGTCTCGAACTCACAGAGATCCGCCTGCCTCTGCCTCCCGAGTGCTGGGTTTGTTATTCTTGAGACAGGGTCTCGCTGTGTAGCTCAGGCTGGCCTCAAACTCCACATCTTCCTGTCAGCCTCCTGAGGGGTTGTTACATGCCTGTGCTAGCCGCACTCTAGCCTAAGGATGATCTCAGTCTCCTGGACTCTAGTTATCCTCCTGCCTCAGCCTCCCAAGTATCTGGGAACACAGGCATGGTTGCTGTATCTTGCTAGAATCCTCTGGACCCATTGTACAAAAACAGATTTTTTTTATAACCATTTCAATTTGTGTTTTTGTTTTTGTTGATTTTATTAGGAGACAAAGTCTCATTCTGCAGCCTGAGCAGACCTGGAGCTCACTATATAGCCGAGGCTGGCCTCAGACCTTTGGTGATGCTTTGATGTAGTCCTCTGAATGCTGAGAATGGAGGTGTGTGTCACTCAGTGTTTACAGGTCTAGCCTGGGGTAGTGTTCCCTACCAGGTAAAGACATGGCAGGTAGAGTCAGCCAGTGGAGAAAGACTCTTTATTAGAGGTGAGGGCCCACACAGCAAGGCACACAAAGACACTCTGCCTTGTAGAAGGGGATTCCTGAGCCCCAAACCCAGTCTTCCCTTGAGGGGCTCTAAGGGCCTTTGAGGGGCCTTCAGCCCCTAAGTTAGGGCCAGCCAATATGAACAAATTCAGGGAGCTGATAGGCCCAAAACTTCGAAGTAAACATGTCCCGATCTTTCTGACCAGTCTACGGCAGGGGCAGCCCACTGATGGGGAGAGAGCCCACCAGGCCTTTGGTCAGGAGTGTGAGGAAGGGGCTAGGCGTTTGCCATCTTGATAGCTTTGTGGCCCCTCTTTCTACCTAACTCCTACCAGGGATCTGTCCAACTCCTAGTCCCTCACCACCACACCTGAAGACCTGTTTTCAATTTTCTGGTATTAGGGATCAAAGCCAAGGCCTTGGGCACAGTGAGTGGGCACCTGCCTCTGAGTTCATTTCTAGTTTGTGCTGCCAGTTTATTCACTGAAGGGGCAGCAAGACGCCAGTGGTTCCCACACACTGCTTTCTTCCCCCATGTGCTGAGATCTCTCATCCTCAGAACCTCTTGGGGATGGGCAGCATCACCCGCACTGTGATGGCGAGGAGATGGAGCTGAGAGAGGCTAAGCCCCTTGCCGCTGTCCGGCAGGCAGCTGAGCAGGCCCAGAGAGGTCTGGCCTAGTCAGGTCTCAGATGTCCCCAGTGATGCATCACGGGACTGTTTTGTCTTATTTCTCAACAATACAAACCAACATACAATGACAAGTTCTGAGTTTCCTGGGCCTCAGGCATGGCTCATATAAAGCAGTAGAGGCATCTGTGAAAGGAAATGGTTGTTTAAAACAGGTCGTGTGTGTTTTGCTGTCTGTGGCTCGGGGTCTACCAGCCACCAAAGCCAGGCTGGCTGCATTGCAGGATGTGAGGAGTCACTCGTTACAAGAAACTCTGAATCACTGAACTGATTGAAGGTTTCGAAGTGATTTCCAGACAAGTGGGCCATCACACTTTAGGAACAGAGCAAGCCTCCCATTTAATCCGTTGTCTATCGAGGTTTATGCTGGGGTTAAGTCCCACGAAGCCTCAGAATTCAGAAGAATCGCTATAGCAGACGAGAACCTGACTCATAAGGTCCGAGGGTAAACAAGTTAGCTCACAGAAGTCTATACCACGTTTATTCTTCCCATGCTCTCAGCGTCCCCTTTCGATGCTTCTCCTCAGTGTTCCTCTTTTGATGTTCCTCGCTGTTCTTCCCATCACACAAGGTTTCCAGTTTATAGACCCACACAGACATAGGTAACAATTCTCTGGTAAATAACAGTGATATCAAGCATGCATTCCTTAGGACTAACAGGATGGATAAGACTGACAAAGTAGGCGCCTTGTGTCTCAGAAGGGGCGTGGCTGTGGAGCTCCCCAGCAGACACTGGGAGGATTAGGATGGAGCTTGCCTCCCCCCTCCGCACCATCCCCCAGGCTAAGCATCAGGGTGCTATATCCACTGGCACCCACGTAAGAAGGAATTTCTTTCTCTGGGGCTGGTTTAGCAACCCAAGCTTTTTTTCTGTATATTTTAGGAGTAAAGGTACAAAGAGTTAATTTTCTCAACTAAGACCTTGTGTCACATGAGAGGTGAAGGTAAGTGCAGAATATTGATAGCTTGTTAGGGTAGAGCAAAGGCCAGTGGGTTACACTCTCTGAGCTGGCTGTTAGAGAATTCAGAGCCACCTAGACCTTTCTATCGGAAAGTGCAGACATACTGTCTTTCCCCTTCAGTGCTCCTGCTCAGGGCTCCTTTCCTGTCAATAAGGATAACTGTGGCAGACTAACTTTGTGTAGATTTGTCTATGAAACAAAGTTTTGGCTGAGTGAATGCTTTCACACCAGAGCCCCACGGTGAGGGAAGAGTCATCCAGTTGCCTGTATAGGGAGAAATCTCAATGATTTCTTCCTATACTTATACACTGCTGGGGTATTTTGTGATGAATCCCATTATGGAAGGGAGAAGAGCCATGGCTTCATAAGATCTCTAAAGAATTGACGGTGACTATCCAAAGACAGGTGCTCCCGAGCTCTGCAAATCGGTTCCTCGCTACTTCCGTGAGTCTGTCTCATGAGCTGGCAGCTGTTCTTTACTGTACAATGCTTGTGGCTCACAGCAATTATCCTTTCTCTTCAGAGAAACTAAATTTCTAGCCATCATTTTAGCGGACTGCTGACCATCGTTACCAGTCTTCCAAGTACATTGCCTTGAGAACATCATGCCGACTTTTGTCCACTTCCTGGGTTAAGCTTGCCGGGGCAGTCTTGGGAACTGTGAAGGCTGGCTGGCACGGGCCCTGTCAGATGCAGTACGAGCCCCGCATCCCGCCTCTCGCCCGGTCTGACACCGAAGACCCAGGCCTGGTGGCCTTCTCACGACTCCTCACTTCAAGACTATTTGTAAAGTTTTATTTTTACGTGTCTTGCTCACATGCATGTGTGCGCAGCATGTGTGTGCAGTGTCCACAGAGCCAGAAGAGTGGGTCACAGCCCCTGGAGCAGGAGTTACAGGTGCTTATGAGCTTCCATATGGGGCTGGGAACGGAATGCAGGTCCTATGCAGTAGCAGCTTACCTCTGAGCCGTTTCTCCAGCCCCACTCCGTTCTGTTAGATCACAGGCCCACCCAGACTCAAAATTGGGCCAGGCAGGTGTAGTTTTGTGGTTTTTTTTTTTTTAACTCTTTGGGGGCCCCACAAGCTCTCCCCCAAAATTACACAGAGACTTATTCTTACTTATGAATGCCAAGCTTAGCTTGCTTCTATCCAGCTTTTCTGACTTAAATTATCCCGTTTCTCTTTAACTACATTTTGCCTCTGGGCTTTTTACCTTTCTTTATTCTATGTGTCTTTCTTTCCTTCTTACTCCACAACTGGCTGGGTGGCTAGCCCCTAGTGTCCTCTTCTCTCTCCTTCTCCTTTTCTGGCTCCTCGCTCTTCTTCCCTAGTGTTTTCCTCCTTTTTATTCTCTCTGCCTGTCAGCCCAGCTCTCCTTTCTCCTGCCTAGCTAGTAGCCGTTCAGCTCTTTATTAGACCAGTCAGGTGTTTTAGGCAGGCAAAATAACACAGCTTTATGGAATTAAACAAATGCAACATAAAAGAATGCAACACATCTTTACATCATTAAACAAATATCCAACAGCATAAACAAAGGCAGCACATCTGAAGCTAATATTCCACGACACTCAGGGAAATCCACAAAGGCATGGATACTGAAGAGTGACTTACTGTGGCCAGCAGATTCACGGTTCTCTGCCACAGCCTCAAAGACTACACCTGGAGAGTGGTACCAGAGAGAGGTTAGTACCAGTGGTTAAAGCATTGGCTGCTCTTTCAGAGGACCTGGGTTCAATTCCCAGCATCTGTATGGTGGTTCACAACTGTCTGAAATGCCACAGGATCCAGTACCCTCTTCTGGCCTCTGCAGGCACCAGACATGCATGTCATACACACACAAACATGCAGGCAAAACACATATGTGTGTAAAATAAAATTTATTTATTTATTTATTTATTATGTATACAATATTCTGTCTGTATGCCTGAAGGCCAGAAGAGGGCGCCAGACCTCCTTACAGATGGTTTTGAGCCACCATGTGGTTGCTGGGAATTGAACTCAGGACCTTTGGAAGAGCAGGCAATACTCTTAACCACTGAGCCATCTTTCCAGCCCTAAAATAAAATTTGAAAAAGCCACAGTTGCATGACTCCAAGCACGCAGGAGACTAAGGCAGAGAGGTCAGAAGTTTGAAGCCAGACTGTCTCAAAATAACAAACAACAAATAAAGCCCCCCAGGTTTCACTGAGACTCCATCCCCTGCACTTAATGCCCGACTGCCATTGAGCCCTACGCAGACCCCCGTTGAACGAACACGAAGTAAGTACACTTGAAATGTCCGCAGATATCTGTGCAGTCACGTCTGTAGTAGCAGCCTTGCCGGTCTGATATGCTGGGGTCATCCCATACCCAGTCAGGCACCATCATGCCTCTCAGAAGGCTGTCTCTATGATCAGGGCCTTTTTGTAATCCATTTGAGACACACAATGAGCTAATAGGGAAATTGCAGGATGTACATTCTGTGGAAACAGGACGTTCTAGGAGGCCTTGGTCATGCATACGATGCCTAGAGGGTCTCCTATTCAGGCTGGTCAAGGAGGACCTCCTAGAGGAGGTGATTTCAAGATCCTCTTGAATAGTGGGAGAACACAAAAAGCTCACTGTGGGTTTTGGGAAGGAGATGTGAGCTAGGTAGAGTAAAATAAGGAAGTAAAATAAAATCCAGAGACCCAAGAGCCAGACAATAATAGAGAAGAATGAATCCCCTTCCACAAAATCTGGAAGGCCACTTGGGACAATCAGGTGCCTCAGCAAAGGCTGGGCTCCCAACAGGTGTCTCATCCACACTGTCAGCAGGGGCTCTGTGCACAGCCTCCCATCACACTGTCAGCACTGCTGGGGCTCTGTGCACAGCCTCCCAGCTACTCCAGCAGCACTGCTGGGGCTCTGTGCACAGCCTCCCATCACACTGTCAGCACTGCTGGGCTCTGTGCACAGCCTCTCATCACTGTCAGCACTGCTGGGCTCTGTGCACAGCTTCCCATCACACTGTCAGCACTGCTGGGGCTCTGTGCACAGCCTCCCATCACACTGTCAGCACTGCTGGGCTCTGTGCACAGCCTCCCATCACACTGTCAGCACTGCTGGGCTCTGTGCACAGCTTCCCATCACACTGTCAGCACTGCTGGGGCTCTGTGCACAGCCTCCCATCACACTGTCAGCACTGCTGGGCTCTGTGCACAGCCTCCCAGCTACTCCAGCAGCACTGCTGGGGCTCTGTGCACAGCCTCCCATCACACTGTCAGCACTGCTGGGGCTCTGTGCACAGCCTCCCAGCTACTCCGTCAGCACTGCTGGGGCTCTGTGCACAGCCTCCCATCACACTGTCAGCACTGCTGGGGCTCTGTGCACAGCCTCCCAGCTACTCCGGCAGCACTGCTGGGCTCTGTGCACAGCCTCCCAGCTACTCTGGCAGCACTGCTGGGCTCTGTGCACAGCCTCCCATCACACTGTCAGCACTGCTGGGGCTCTGTGCACAGCCTCCCAGCTACTCCGGCAGGATTCAGTTTGAGGCCCCAGTAGCCACGGCTGTATCCCTTAGTTCTCTGGTACCCAGTGGCACTACATTTAGAAGTGGCTCGCAAAGAAATGAGGAAGCAGGAGGGAGCAGATGAACTTCAGCTTCCTGGAGCTTCCAAGCTGCCCCTAAGAAACCAGAGCTTCTTTTGGGGGAGGGGAGTACGGGTGGCGTAGCTGAGAATGACCCTGAAGCCCTTGTCATGACTGTCCTCAGCAGGCAGGGACGCGCTGCAATTGGCTTATGCTGTGCTGGGGATGGAACCCAGGGATGAGAGCATGTCAGCTGGGCTGCGTGATCCTTGTCAGTCTGAGACAAACTAGGGTCACGTGAGAAGGGGAGCCCCTCAGTTGAGGAATCACCCCCATCAGATTGACCGGTGGGCAAACCTACAGGGCATTTTCTCAATTAATGATTGATGTGGGCAGGACCAGCTCCCTGTGGGTAGTGCCGCCCGGGGCAGGAGGCCCTGGGTGCTGTATGAAAGCAGGCTGAGCAGGCCGGTAAGTGGTAAGCTGTGTTCCTCATGGCCTCTGCTTCAGTTCCTACCCCCAGGTTCCTGCCTTGGCTTCCCTCAGTGATGAACTGAATAAGATGAACTAAAGCCTCTCCTCCCCAAGTTATTTTTGGTCAGTGTTTATCAGAGCAACAGGAAGGAAATTAGGACACTAGACAAGCCTTTTCCCAACTGAGCTATGACCCCAGCTGGTGGCCAGAGCTCCCTAAGAACATGGTCCCAGACATGTCCCTTGTTAGGTACCCATCCTAGGAGCCCGTGGGCCCTGGCCTGTCCTTTGTAACCAGGCTTTCCAGGACGGCTAGGAGGAGCCCTGGCTGGAAACAGGAAATCTATACTGCTTTTCCTTCTTGATCCCCCATTCACTGAGAAACTGGTCAGTTCTGGGAACTGCCTGTGTGGTTCTCTGCGGCTCTTATAGGAAGTCCACGCTTCAGTCACAGGCTGTAAGGCTTAGCAAGAACTGGCCACAGGATGATCCTAAACCAGGTCAGAGAGGGTGAGTGCCTGGCTTTCAGAGAGGCCAGTTTCTTTTTTTTTTTTTTTTTTTTTTTTTTTTTTGGTTTTTCGAGACAGGGTTTCTCTGTGGTTTTGGAGCCTGTCCTGGAACTAGCTCTTGTAGACCAGGCTGGTCTCGAACTCACAGAGATCCGCCTACCTCTGCCTCCCGAGTGCTGGGATTAAAGGAGGCCAGTTTCTAATAGCCCAGGAAAGTGATTATTAGGAAAAACAGGCCACGGATGCAACGTCTGAGTGACAGAAACAGCCAACCTGGAAAATCGGGCTCAAATACCGAGAGCTTGGTGGAGCGTCTAAGACCGGGCAGTTCTCTGACGGTTCTTGGCAGATAGAGGGGCCGGTACCTTGCCGCCTCCACTGAAGGGAGAGTAAGAGGAAACACATTTGAAGAGCATGTGGGACCAAAAATAATCGTGAAAACCTGCAGCACCAGCACTTGTGGACTGCAGCGTGGTGGGGCATAGGCACATATGAATTACATAGACCCAAAGCACACCGCAGAGAGAGGCCTTAGACGGTTACAAATCTGCAGATCAGGAAATGAGGACTTTTTACCCGTGTGTCACTGCACTATGCCAGGGTGAGACACGGTCTGGTCCTCTAAGCTGGGCTGCGGAAACAAGCCCCAAGGTGAAGCTGGAGCAGAGTTCACTTAAAGGATTAAGCCTGACTAACAATGGCTGGAGAGGCTCCTTCAGTGAATAAGTGCTCACCTTGCAAGAAAGAGTCTGATCCCCAACACCTACCTTAAAGAGCCAGGATGACTTAAATCTGTAATCCCATCACTAAGGAGGTTACCATTGATACCTGGGGCTCAATGGCAAGACGGTCTGGCCTACTTGGTGAATTCCAGGAAACTGAGAATTCTGTCTTTAAAAAAAAAAAAAAAGTCGAAGGTACCTGAGAAATGACATCTGAGGTTTACCTCTCTGGCTTCCACATGCAAGTGCACACATGTGAACACAGAACATGAACATATGGACATGTTCACATAGCCTTGGATACTGGGAAAACCTTCAGCTGCATGTTTGGAGAGGTAAAATCAAGAAGGAAGAGAATGTTAAATTCCATGATCAGTTTTGTTAAAAATGCATGGAAAAGCAATTTAAGATGACAGGGAAATGAAACGTGAGTTTGCCAAACCAGAAAAATAAACAGGATTAACAGGACAGGACAGCAAAATCAGCAAGGATGTGGAACCCAGCTGGCGGGATTGCTGGGGAGCTGGCTCAGAGGCTAGGAGCACTGGCTGCTCTTCTGGAGAACCTGGGTTCAGTTCCCAGCACCCACACGGCGGGGGCGGTGCGGGGGCTCACAACCATCTGTAACTCCAGCTCCCGGGATCTGATGCCTCTTCTAACCACCAGGTGTGCACCTGGTGCACATACACACGTGCAAGCGAAATAAGTCTAGAAATTTTAATAGAGGATAAAAATAAAGGCACAGCTCATCATAAATTTAAAGAGATGACAAATCCATAAAAATCAAGAAAACCCTGTGTATTTAATAACTTCATGGTATTTCTGCGGTGGCTTCTTATCCATTTCTAACTAGTTGCTTTGTTTCTATGTACAACAGATACATTCCACAGAAACTAAAAAGATAATTCAGCCCATGTAATTGCATGATAATTTAATAACTATCTAATTTTTATACTCCCTAAGACTCTCTCTCTGTGTGTGTGTGTGTGTGTGTGTGTAGAGTAATGTCATGTGCGTGTGGAGGAAACATCGTGTAATTTGTAAGAGTTGGCAGATTTGGAAAAGTCCATGTTCATTTTTTTTTTTGAAATATCTAAGTTGTAATTTTCAGGACATTTCATGGTTTCTTTTCCTGTGACTCATGTTGACGTTCTTAGAACTGGTGTTTAGTCACTGGTGTCTCCGGGACAGTGGCTTTCAGGCAGGGTGTTTTCCTCACCCCAGAGGGCTCCTGGTGACAGCAGGGAGAGCTGTGAGTGCCTTTGTGTTTTTACAGCCCACTCTTCCTTGCAACTGGACCACCCCACAGCCAATCATCTTTGAGCTTTTCTAAATGAACAGTTTGCTCTTGCACAATCTGAGAGTTCTCATAACTGATCTATGGGTATGGCATGCCTACTGATTGTAATTCCCTCTGGTTGTCTCTGTTTGACATTTCCTTGGTTTCACACATTTAAAAATTTCCAGTTCTTTAATATATAAACAATTTAAGGACACATGTTATGTCCGTCAGAAATGGACAGACAGATCAGGAGTCTACCTCTGTTAACTTGTTTTCTGAAATAGTCTAATGTACTTCCAAATCACAGTTAAAATATCATATTCAAGGGGCTGGAGAGATAGCTCAGCAGCCAAGAGCACTGGCTGATTTTCCCGAGGGGCAGGTTTGATTCCCAGCAACCATGTGGTGGCTCACAACCACCTGTAACTCCAGGTTCAGAGGATCCAATGGCCTGTTCTGGCCTTCACTAGCACCAAGCACAGACACATGCAAGCAAAACACTCATTCACTTTAAATCGTAATAAAAAGGTTAAGTCATATTCAAACTTGGTGAAGTATCACTTCTGTTAACAAGAAACACATGAGAATACCAGGAGGGGATTCATGCTCGTGTGTGCTTTTTGTGTTAAAGCTCTGCAAGAGCGATCTCTGTAAACAAGAAGGACTCTGACGCTTAACTAAGATTTCTGTTTGATGACACAGAATTTTCAGACTGGATGCTTGGGGCATTTGGTTCAAATCAGACTTCCCCTCCATCGCCCACATAATTCTGGTGCTGGGATGTGTGGGAGGTGTTTTTGTCTTAGCAGAACGTATGCTGTTGCATGGTTTAGAACAGAAGACAGTGGAAATATTCCTGGAGGTCATACAAAAAAACCCTGTCTCTACACGAAAGTGTCTGTAAATCACATTCACAGATCTCCATGTTGATTTCCCTGGTTAAACCGTTCTTTTCTGGGGTCCCTCAGATGCTTGCAGTCACCTCAACACCTGTAGATTCTAGGAGGCAAAGGAATAGTGAGTTGAAAGGAAACAATGGTCTCATCTGTGGTTTAAAGATCCCATTTTACAGCTATGTTAACCATTGGAAATGGTCCCCCACAGACTCCTGCTATGAACGATTTCCCCAGTAGGTGGCACTACGTTGAGAGGCTATGGAATTTAGAAGGTTGGGTCACACTGGTGAGACTGAGTCTCTAGGGCCTGCCCTAGGTTCAGGTTGGTGTTCTCTGCAGTGATGTGACCAGTCTGCGGCAGGAACTGTTCTGTCTTCTGAGGCATGACTGACTGGGGCCTCTGGAACTCGGAGACCAAAGCAAGTCTACCCTCCTTACTGTTTTTTCCTTTCCTTATTCCATTTTCTGGTCGGTGTTTGTGGTGTGCACGTGTGTGTTTGTATGCATGTCTGCATGTGGGGGCACACGTGTGTGGGTGCATGTGAAAGCCTGAGGCTGATGCAGAGAACCAATCTTGGTTACTCTTTCCCTGAGTGAGATGGATAGTCTCACTAGCCCGCTTGTTCTCCATCTCTGCCTCAGAAGACTGGACCTCAGGCAGACACCACACTCATTCCGAATTTATGAGGATTCTGGGAATCTAAGAGCGATCCTCCTCCCTTCTCAGAGGGTCATGCATCCTCAGAGAAGACCCCGCCCATCAGTCATTCCATTGGTCATTAGATCGAATGGTCAAATTCCCACAACACCATGGTTTGTCTCTTGCTTGAACCACTGTGCCATCTCCCCAGGCCCCTTAGGCTGTCCTGATGGATATTTTGTTTGCTGTGTGGCAAAAGTGACCAGTGCATTCATGAACACATGTCACCAGGCAAAAACACAGGTATGGCCCACACAGGGTCAGTTAGCACCAGGAACCTCCCATTCAACACACTCCTTGCAGCCAGGCCTTGGCCTCCACGGTCTTCCCAACCCTACCCCAGCTTTCTCGGATCCTGATCCTTACCTTATTGTCTTCCGTTTGTTCCTAGGATTTAAAAATCCCATTGCAAGTGTTACTGTTCCAGTTTGGAAGGACACCCACAGGCTCCTGTTTCAGATGCTGGATCTCCACTTGGTGGCACTATTTTGTGAGGTGACCAACTTGACCCCACAACATCTGAAGTCTGTTCCTGTCATACCTATGCTCAGACGCCCCGAGCTTTCCACCTTACTCCAAATACAAAGCCACCCTGGGTGAAGGGCTTTCACTGCCTTTCTGACCTCATCAGGGCCAGGCGCTTACCTCTCCCTAGCCACTCCAGACCCAGGAGTCTCTGCAGTTTCTTCAGTGGCCAGGCTCTTCCACAAGGCCTTTGCTTATTTATGTGTTGGTGCAGCCTGAACCATGTCCTCCAGGTGTCCCCACAGCCCTGCACAGGAGCCTTGCTTGAGCTCCCTGTTTTAAAACACACACTTCCAGTGCACCCTCTCTGCCAGCTCTTGCTTTTCTGCATCATCATGGGGCAGACCATGTCTAAAGTACTCCACGGTGTTTATGTCTGACTAGCTGGACGGTGCCTTACCCAAGGTGTGGCTGACACACAGTGGCCAGTCTCTGGCGAATGCAGCAGGTCTCTCTACCCCTGGGGTTCTCTCCCGGAGTCTCCCCAGAAGCCCACAGGATTGTCTTCTGAGAAAAGCCATGACAGGACACTTAGCAGAAGGTGCGGTTCCCAAAGAGAACAGCAGGAGGGAACGGCTCACGGGACTTTCAGGCAGCTAAGCTGCTTGGTATTGGACAGAACTGTCTTCTTGTGAAGTGAATCACCAAAACACCCAGCTCTGACCTACAGCACCCCCTCCCAGCTGGGACCTCCGGCACCCCCTCACCCAGCTCTGACCTTTGGTAGCCCCTCACCCAGCTCTGACCTACAGCACCCCCTCCCAGCTGGGACCTCCGGCACCCCCTCACCCAGCTCTGACCTTTGGTAGCCCCTCACCCAGCTCTGACCTACGCACCCCCTCCCAGCTCTGACCTACAGCACCCTCACCCCTAGGGACGGAATAGGGGTCACCTTAACATAACTAGGATGCGGACACATTATGCGTGTGTCTTCCCAGTTCAAGGAAAAAAATACATTTTTTAAAACAGATATTTGAGGCATTTATTTGCTTTTCCTCCTTCTCTCCTATTTATTTGTTTGTTTGTTTGTTTATTTTTTAGGTTTTTTGAGATGGGGTCTGTCTATTTTGTAGCCCTGGCTGTCCTTGAACTCACTATGTAGACCAGGCTGTGCTACCACACCCAGATTTTTTTTTTTTTTTAGGGTCTCACTAGGTAGCTCTGACTGGCCTGGAACTTGATGTATATTATAGGTCTGGTCAGAAAAGGGTTGGCATTCTGGCAAATGGGCTTAGCACTATAATAGGATTATGAGAATAAATAAATAGATATAATGCCGGGCAGTGGTGGCACAGGCCTTTAATCCCAGCACTCAGGAGGCAGAGGCAGGCGGATCTCTGTGAGTTCGAGGCCAGCCTGGTCTACAAAGAGCGCTCACATCAGTAGACTCTCCGGTTACAAGCCCCAGGCTCTGTGAGGAGCACCCCCAGAGGACTTAGAATGTGGTGTAGCTTAGCAAGAACGGGAAAGGGGCCATGGCTAGAATGAAGGCCTGGGGGGGGGGGGGCGGGCAACATGTCCAGGAATTTCCCCCATTTTTAAACGTGTGAGAATGAAGCTTCTGAAAGTTACGACCATTTGCCCAAAAAATTGCTTATTTTACTAGTCTTTTGCTGTTGTTTTGAGATTTGGTCTTGATATGTATCGTTAGCTAGCCTAAAGTTTAGCCCAGGCTAGCTTTGAACTCACAGACACCCTGCCTCTTGAGCCACCAACACTCAATAGAGTCACTTTACATTTTCAGGGACCTGGGCTGCCCCTTACACAAAGCGCGGGATGTTGTGTGGTGTACTCCTCTTGTATACCGTGTGAGATGTAACAGTCTCTGTGTGTCTCTCTGTCTCTGTCTCCCCCCCAGCCCCCAAACACAATGTTGTTGATGGAAGGGGGTCAAAGCCAAAATCTTGGCAGGACACCCAGCACGAGTGTGGCTCTGCTGGTCAGGTGAGGCACGTGGACACTATCCACCCTCCGACCTACTAACTCATCTCTCGTGCCCGAAGCCAGGCAGCCAGGTTCGAGCGAGCTCCTCTTATATCCTGGCAGAGACCCATGCACACTGGGTTGGGACTCAGAATAGGCCACCTACCCTACTGCCCAGAAATCAGAAGGCCAAAATGAACACCCTAGGAAGGCCCCTCTTGTCTGGTTCCCACCCACCACCAGCTCGTGGTTAGCTTTCCTCCCCTAGGCGCAGACCACAAACCTGCAACCGCTAGGGGTTTTTTGTTGTTGTTTGTTTTATTTGTTTTTCTTTGCTGGGCACAATCATCTTGACTTCGCAGTTTTAAAACTGGCAGGCAGGTGAAGGGGGATGCGCTATGCCTCTGTACCTGGTCTGGTATGAACATATCAACCATGTAGCTTAGTCCTTTGCTAGGTGCCTCCTTAATGAAGAAGCAATAGTAGCTGGTCCATGAAACCTCAGTATGGTCTGCCCAGATCCCCGAATGAGCGAGGAGAGCCGTCTAGCATGGCAGATACATTCTTGGGACTTCTTTCATTGGTTTTGGCTCACGACCTCCTCTTCCCCCTCCCCACCCCCCATGAGAATTCACCTTCCGAGTCACCCCGCCCCGAGTCACCCCGCCCCCTCCCTCCTAGTGGACGGGACGAGGCAGCGAGGCTGCGGTAGAGAAGCTCTAGGGCGCCCGTTGCCCGGGTATTGCGGAGGGAGTGAGAGCCGTCCAGGTGCCGCGTCGCCCGGAAGAAAGTCCCCCATCGCCGGTGACCCGCGCTGGGACAGGGAAGCCACTCACTCGTGCTTCTCTCCCAAACTCCCCGAGAGCGGCCGGAGGACTCCCGGGGCTGTGCCTCGCCAGCCCCCCGTCCCCACCCACCCGGCGTCCGCTCCCTTGGGTGGGCTTAGGAGCTGCCACGTGATTTCCAAGAAGCGCGGGGGCCCCCAGCGGAAAACAGCAACTTGGGTGGGATCCTGGACCCCGAGGTGCGGCGAGGGGGCGGGGAGAGGAGGAAACGGGGGCGGGGTAGGAGCAGGGGGCGGAGACGGGACAGGACGGGACGCGCGGGGTGGGGAGGCGGGCGCGGCGGAGCCCGGAGAGCGGGAAGCGGCGGGGCGGGGCGGCAGGTGCGGGGATGCGGGCGAAGCGCGGGTAGCAGAGCCCCGCGTTCAGGGCGCCCCGTGTGGTGAGCGCGCGGCATGTCGCAAGGGCCCCCGGCGGGCAGCGTCCTGCAGAGGAGTGTGGCAGCTCCTGGGAACCAGCCGCAGGTAGTGGACACGGGGGCCGGGTACGGGGAGGGGAGTGGAGGGTGAGGGTATCCCTTGACGTGCGTCCCCGCCGTGCGCCCCAGGAGCCTGGGAAGACTGAAGTCCCTCTCGACTCGCCGGCGCCAGACGCGTGGGTCCGCGCTGCCAGGGGCCACTGCGTTCCCGCTGCCCGCGCTGGAGGGAGGGGGCCAGAGCTCCGATACTGGGAATTCAGCCCAAAGGGGCGGTTCGTCCCTGTATCCAACCCACCCGCTAAGGTTCGCATGGGGAACGAGGGACCGTGGGACCAGTCAGCCTGCGGGTGTGAGGTTGTGCCTCTAGTGGGCAGACTCCACCCCCAGCACGGGTGGAAACTCCTCGATCTCATTCGGTCAGCCCCCTCCGTTGTCCCCAGCTCTCACAGCTACACCACAAGAAGTTGAGACAGCTATTGGGACATTTCTTAGCCAGCTAGTTGCGTTAGCAACAGTTGGTCTTATGTTTCCTAGTCCCCCGCCTCCCAATTCTATGCTTCACACTTAGTGTCCCAGGGTGACCCTGAAGTCTGAGCCACCTAGGTGGAGTCGCCTTGTACCATTTGCTTCGCCTCTCCGAGCCTCAGTTTCCCTATCTATAAGTTGAACCCTATAGCATCAACTCCTGAGGGTGTTTGCACAGATTAGGTGAGCCAAGGAGGATTTGTGTCTCCATTCAAGATTTCTGCTGAGTGGGCAGGTGTGGTCACCTGGGAGAGGTGATATGTCCCGTTTGCAATGACAGATCCTGAGGACAGAAGGCAGGCTGTCCCCTGCCCCGAGACCTGTTGGCTTTGGAGAATAACGAGGTATTATTTCCTGTCAAGCACGAGTGAGGTCAGTGTATCTCAGGCCAGCCTCACCCGCCACTGTTGTCCCCGGGGCCTAGCAGGGTTCTGAGTATGTGGCAGATTCCTAGTTAATACATTGGAAGAATGGGTGAGTTGGGTTTATGGTAGGATCTGCGAGGGCTCAGAGCTGAAGCTCTGTTGTTTATGCAGCCTGTCCCCCTTGATGGATTGCTGGATGCAGAGATGCAGGCCTATGATCCCAGAGCTAGAGAGGCATAGGGAAGATGGGGTGTTAAGGGCCAATCTGGGCTATATGAAATTCTGTTAAAAAAAAGAAAAAGAAAAAAAGAGACTACTTCTAGAAGACAAAATTCAAGACCCTTCCGTGTTCTGAACAGTATCTCCATGCGGCCACTCCCCTTGTGTGTATGCTTTCTTCTTACCGGTGCCGGGGATTACACCCTGGGCTTCACACAGGTTGGACGTGAGCCCTATCACCGAGTTCCCTTCCCCTCTAGACACCTTTTGGACCCAGTCTTGAAGGATATTTTTTCTCTCCCCTGATGGTTCCAAGGCAGTTCTGGAAGGCAAACCCTTTCCACTGAATAAGCTCTCACTGTGGTAGGTGCATTTTCCTGCCTGCACCATTTCATACCACCTCATGAAGAATTTTTGGATCTTTGGTAAAAACTTTCAAGATACATCACAAATTTGCATTTGGAATAACCCTGACCTCTGAAAGAAAATGTCAGCTATTGTTCAAGGCAGCATATCGTCCTTGGTGGTCCAGATACTCTGAGCCCTGGTAGGGTTGAGTGGTCGCAGTTAGTAATAAATGCATGGTTCTGCTCTGCACAGTTTCAAAAGGACTTGCCGGTGTATGGCAGTATAAAAGCTGTGCAGAATGTTCCAGAGAGCAGGCACCCCGGTCTTTCCCACTCTCAGATGAGCAGTGCCTCTACAGCTCTTCCAGGCAAACGCCCTGTGGGGTAGAGGTTTGTGAACGTTGGTTTGGAGACCAGCAGACCTGAGTTCCACTTCCCACTCACCGCCATGCTGGCCATGATACCTGGAGAACTTCCCTAACCTGAGTTTCTTATTCCTCATCTCTTCGTTTGTTTTTTTTTTTTTTTTTTTTTTTTTGGTCCTGGGTATAGAACACAGGGCCTCACA
Organism: Microtus oregoni; assembly: GCF_018167655.1. NCBI lineage: Eukaryota > Metazoa > Chordata > Mammalia > Rodentia > Cricetidae > Microtus > Microtus oregoni. The sequence continues at coordinate 14,958,983 of NW_024543221.1, forward strand.
GTACGAATCCTGCACGAACGTGGTGGTACCTTTTTTAAAATGACAGTCTCATTGTACTTGTCTTGGGATGGGGGCTGAGCCTGACATACAGCAAAGCCCCAGAACTGCCAGCACTGAGTGGGTGGCCCCTTGACGAGGGGCCGCAGGGGTACTGTCCTCAGCAGCAGGTGAAAAGGCAGAGCCCAGGGAGCAAAGCCGAGCGGACTGAGCATGTCTCTTTGCTACGTGTCCTCCCCAGAGCCCTGAGGACGATGACAGGAAGGTTCGAAGGAGAGAGAAAAACCGGGTTGCTGCTCAGAGAAGCCGGAAGAAGCAGACCCAGAAAGCTGACAAGCTCCATGAGGTGAGGCTGTGATCAGGGCAGGTCCACAGGGACAGCCATCCTATGCCCTGGGGAGGGTGCCAGGGATGGCATCACAGTGTCCATCACGGGTTCTGCACATCTGATTGTGCTAGTTCTTTCCAGCCCACTGTCTTGCTTCTTTATTCCCGGGCCTCCTCCCTTCAATCCCAGGCTCTGGGTGTTTCCCACACTCCTTTTTCTCTAACTATAGAACCAAACAGAAGCCGAGTATGGTGGCACGTGCCTATACTTGGTACTGAGGGAGGAGGTAGAGGCAGGAGGATACCCAGTTTGAACTACAGAAACACTGTGACAATAACAATAGTTAAGTGCTGGGGAAGCAGTTCCATGGAGCGCTGGCCTAGTCTGCACAAGGATGCCCTGGGTCTGAGTCTCCACATCACATAAGTCAGACATGGTGGTGCATGCCTGGAATCTCAGCACTCAGGTGTAGAGGCAGAGAGCCACAAGTTCAAGGTCAGCCTTGGCTTTATAGTGATTTTGACAAAAGAAAAAGAAGAGAAAGAAAGAAAGAAAAAGAAAGGAAGGAAGAAAGGAAAAATTATTGGGGGCAGTGATGATACAGGCTTTACAGGCCTTTAATCCCAGTACTTTGGAGGCGGAGGCAAGTAGATTTCTATGAGTCTGAGGCCACTTGGCTCTACATAGTGAGTTCTAGCCATCAGAACTTTATAATGAAACCCTGTCTTGAAAAAGAAAAAAAAATAAAAGAAGCAGGTGAGGTGACACTTGCTTGGATCAGGAGTTCAAGGCCATTTTTTTTTTTTTTGGCTACATAGCAAATTTGAAGCCAACCTAGGCTACATGGGACCCTTTCCCAATCAAAAATAAAAATTGAAAAGCTAAACAAAATGGCTCTTGGTGCTTTTAATTTTCAGATTCTTGCTTCATCCTGTGTGTATGGTTTGAATGAAAATGGCCCCTATAAGCTCGCACATTAGAGTGCCCAGTGGTTGGAACTATTTGGGAAGGATTAGGAGGTTAGGGGGTGTGGCCTCGTTGGAGGAGCTGTGTCACTGGCTCTTTCCCATCTAGCTCTCCCCTGCTGCCTGTTACCTGTGGATCAGATATAAACTCTCAGCTACTGCTCCACGTGCCTGCCTGTCTGGTGCCAAGCTTTTCTACCTCTGGTTTTTGATTTTATTTGTTTGGTAAAGTTTTTTTTTTTTTGAGGCAGTCTCACTATGTAGCCCAGCCTTTAGAGACTCAGTCCTGCTGCAGCCTGCTGACTGTTATGACGGCAGCTTGTGCCACCACTCTTCCTCCTCCCCGCCTTTCTTCTCCTCCTCCTCCTCCTCCTTCCTCCCCCCCCCTTTGGTTTTTCAAGACAGAATTTCTCTGAATAGCCCTGGCTCTCCTGAAACTTGCTCTGTTGACCAGGCTGGCCTTGAATTCACAGAGATCCACCTGCCTCTGCCTCCGAGTGCTGGGATTAAAGGCGTGCGCCACCACCGCCCAACTCTCTTTCTTAAATGTTAGTGTTGACTAAGGTTGTTACTCCACTGCTTTCTCACCTTGCAGGGGATGTTTCTCTACGAACTGGTCCCACCATCACTCAGCCAGGGCTTCACTTTTACTTAGGCGTCCCCTGGGCTCTGCTGCAAGCTCCTCACATGCGCTTCCGAGGCAGAATGTGGTCTCTTCACCCTGAGACTTTCTCTTCTCACTACCTCCACACGGTAGCTAGTGGAACTTAACCACCTTCCTTATCTCTCACATCAGGAGCCTCTATCTGAGTCTGTTTTCTCTATTACTGAATACCACAGATTAGGTCATCGATAAAGAGAGACTATTGGCCCAGCGTTCTGGAGGCTCAAAGTCTCAAAGCACAGTGCCACATCTACTTGGTGTCTGCACGGCACCTAGTGAGGGCTTTGTGCTATGTGGTCATATGGTGGAGGCAGGAAAGCCAGACAGCAAACACTTCGTTTGTAGCTCAACTGTCCACTAGTGACTTAATCTATTCGTCAGAGCAGAACATTCGTGACTGATCTCCCCAAGGTTCTCCCTCCTAGCACTGCTGTTTGGGGACCAAGTTTTCAGGGCAGCCAGAGCACTGCCATTTATCCTCATGATTCTGCTTTCCTTGACCCGCGTGTGTGAACCTACACAATCCCATGCCAGGACTGGCGAGGGGTGGGTGGTGTTCCTACCCTTTGCTGTGCGCCATTGGCGTGAGGGTTAAGATGTGGTCTAGCTCTCTCCTGCGGGGCGTCGCTGCCCTGCTCTCAAAGCTGGCCAAGGCTTTGACGGCTCAGGAATTCAGTCCTTAGAGAGGAGAGAATATCTGAAAACTCCCTCACCACAACCAAACATGCTTAGAATGTACGCATCCCAGGGAGCTGAGACTCACTGACAGAAACCATAGCCTGGCATAACTTCAAAGTGTCAGAGTCTTTGCCGGATGCAGGAAGACTGGGGCCTAGAAGCCAGGATCTCCCGATGGGCTTCCCCATCTTCATGGGATCTTAAACCTTCCACAGAAGCATGGCAATACCCTTCGCCTCCTTCTTCCCCCTTGTTTCTAAGGTCGTGATTCTTAGGTTCTCAGGTCCTAAGGCTTTGTGTTGCCAAGTCAGGTGTATTGCCATCTCTAAGTTCAGAGTGTTCGTGTGTGCAGACATGACCAAGTGTCTTAGACAAGGTTTTTCATGCAACAAAGCACAGTTAATCCAAAACACTAAGTACTTCCTTGGGCGCAGCCCTGCTGTGCAGTCACAGGGAGAAGAGACCTCGTGTGTGTCTTTGGGAAGCATGGGCTTCGTTTCCTGTGATGAATTTCAGCAAATTCATGACCCTCTAGTGTTGACAGTGAGCTGTCCAAACTGCGTTCCACCATGCTACCGTGGAGATGTAGACAGAGCTGCATTCCTGCTGCAGGCTCCGGAGGAGATCCATGTCCCTGCTTTTGTCAACTCCTAGGGAGTTCCTAGTTTGTTCCTTGGTTTGTGCTCTTCCATCTTCAAAGCACTGTGGCATCTGCTCCTCTCCCTCCTGACTTAGGACTTCCCCACTTCCACTGGACCCACTTGGATGATCTCCCTCCCATTTCATGCTCCGGACTCTCATCCGCAAAGTCCCTTTGGTTAAATAAGGTTCCTGTTCACAAGTCTCAGATAGTAGGATGGAAGCATCTTTAGGGGCCAGTGTCTTTCCTGCCACAGAAGGTAACAGATGACCTATAGCCTTATGAGTGCCAAGAAAGGGCATGAAAAGGGCACATTCGTTCTCTCCCAGTGTCTCGTAGCTGACTGTGATAACCAAGCAGACCAGGAATTTAGGAGAACTGCCTTTCCACACGCCCCTTGGAAAGCCAGGGGTAGCCTGCCCTTGCACAGGGCCCTGAGATGTCCTTCTGCCCAACATCTGTGTGTCCTGGCAGCTGTGCCCTTCCAGAAGAGGGCCAATTGGTCTGAAGCCAGTCTCCTCAGGAGAGAATTAGTCACTCCCTGCCTCCCGGGGACTGACACACAGCTGAGAAAACCACCTGTGCGCCTCACCTCTGCAGGGCCAACGTTGTTGAGAAACATTGTCAAGTCGGTCAGAGCAATGGCTGTGTTGGCTGCATGTGTCCATGAACCAAAGCCATCAGCTGTGGTCCCAAAGACACCCCGTGGGGAGTCCCTTCATGGTCACCTCCCAGCCTCCTTCCATAGGATGCCATAGCTACGGGGAATCTGTGTTTTATGTTGAGTAGGGCACTGATTGACTAACTGCATCCTGGAGGTGAGGCGCGGATGGGAAGTGGGGTAAATGGTATTGTCGCTGAGACCCAGTGACTGGAATGCAGGACACTTGCCACACGGCTGTAGATTATGGTGGAAAGCCCAGGGAACCTGTGGGGCTCCCAGGTCACACCTAGGTTGAGGAAAGGACACCATGTATGGAAACTTCACACCTGGTGAAGGCCAGCTGGTAGCTGAGACTACCCGATTCTGTGTGGGGAGTGAGCCATGAATTAGGCACTTCCTTATCTTCTCCTCTCCCAGTCCTGAAGCACAGAGCCCTGCAGGGCACAGTAGCTGTGAGCTTCTCTTCTATGAATGCCACGACAGGGGGTGTTGGGGTGTTTGGAGCAAGACTGTTCACAACGGCCACTTCTCTCTTCTGTGCTCCTCACTCAACCCAGTTGTCCTGAGCCCAATACCTGGGCCTCCCACTTTTTTGAGTTTCTTGGCTCCTTCCCTCGCTTTCTGGAGACACCTAGGAATTTCCCCCAAGGCCATGGTTGCTGATGGTTGTGACCCTCGGTGTTTGGCGTTCATACCTCTTCTGGGGCCTGGATCTGCACCTCTCTCTGGACAGTTAGGCTGAGTCAGCATTCCCTGCTGGAAACCAAGATGAAGCCACAGAGAGGCTGTGCCACACTGAACGTTGACTTAGAAGTGGGCCGGATTTGACCGGGCACCCAAAGACGTCAGACTGAGAAAGAATTTTGAGTCAGACGAGGGTGGGAACAGTGCCAGCCTCGGGAGCCTTAAATGTCAACCTGACAGATGGCTTGGGCAATGTGATGTGGTGAGTGTTGCCATGGGGTTGCCAACTGTTGCGTGTTTGGAGAGAATTCTGGTGACAGCGCACACAGGTTTAGAAACTGAATCTGCACAGCTCTTGCTGATAGCCCTGCTTTTCAGGCGGAAACGCTCTTCAGGACTTAGGACAGACCAACTGTAGAGTCCTGTGAACTCAGTTCTGGTAACTACTGTGGGGAACTCTGGGTCCACACTGCCAAAAGAAGGCAAAGTTGGTGATTTGAGTTGGGGTTGACCTTGACACTGGGGATGGGATCTCCGGGCCCGCTCAGAGCTTAGCTGTCTCACTTGTGAAATGGGTTCTCTATGTGGCCATGTCCTCCTGGTGCCTCTGCTTACTACTGTCCGTCATGTCATCCCCATTTGTGTCCCCTGCCTTAAATGACCCTGACCCTAGAGATCCCAGACTTCCCAACCTCAACCTCAGCACTATTGGCATTGAGCCTCCTTGCTCTATGTGTTGGGTAGGGGTTGGGCTGGGCCCCGAAGGATGTTGAACAGGATCCCTGGCTCTGTCCACTGGATACAAGATCACTTACAACTCGTCAGCAATACATCCGCAGATGGCTGGCTGAAGACCACAGCTTTATTATATGTTATTGTGTGCATTTGAGTGCGTATGTGCCAGTGCATGTGTGTGTAGGTCAGAGGGCACCTGGAGGTCAGAGAGCACCTGCAGGAGCCAGTTCTCTCCTGCCTTGCACCTGTTACCCACCAGGTTTTTCTGAGACAGGGTCTTGTGTAACCCAGACTGGCATCAGACTCAGTATGTAGCCGAGGTTGACCTTGAACTTCTGATCCTCCTGCCTCTACCTCTCGAGTGTTAGGATTACAGGAACTGTGCTATCAAGTCCACACATATATATGTTGTGTGTTTGATGCTGGGGACCGAACCCAGGGCTTCGTGCACGATAGGAGAGCGTTCTACCAACTGAGCCGCATCCCAGCTCAAGCAACCTGAGTTTTGAGGCATGCCTGGCATCTGTAGTCAGTCCACCACCCTTGTTTTTGAGGGCTCTGCTTTGAGAGTGTGACTTAGATAATTGGGGGAGGGGCTGTGGGTAGCACAGTGTCCTGCACGGTGCCCTCTGATGCTCCCTTAGCCAAGGAGCCTCAAACTCCCCGGGCAGTAAACTGACTTTGAACTATTTGAACTAGAAAGCTTGTCACAGAGGGTATCTGGTTCTGAACCGGTGACTTCTTGATCTGCAGTCAAACGCTCCACACTGAGCTGTAGTCCCACGCTCCTCCCTGAGAGATGGTTACGTTCTTTGCTTCTTTCTCCCACTTGAGGGTTCTCTGACCTCCTCCGCCCCTCCCAGGGCCTCTTATTTATTAGTCCCGCCAGGATGTTTTTAGTCCCGCCTGGATGTTTTTAGCACTTCTCTTTTTATTTTTGCCTCCTATTCCACCAGATCAGTAAAAGTCCCTCAGCTGACTTAAGAATAAAACTTAAATCCCAGGAAAGAAAGTCCCTGCGGGTAACAGGAAGGGACCAGCGGCAAGGCATGGGGTTGAGGAGGATGGGGGTGGAACACAGATATGAACAAGGTACCTGGCGCACATCGTGATGAAATCCATCGTTTTTCACAATGCACATATGTGGAAAGAGACTAGAGAGGAGGTACTGAGCTACTGAGACCACACACACACACACACACACACCCAGAGGTGGCAGTTCCCTGTGCCTGAGTCCCTCTGGCAACTTTTGGAACAGTGGTCTGGGGAAGTGGTGACACCTTAGAGTGGAGTCAGGCTTAGGCTCCCTTCTGAGTCTAGAGACACAGCTCAGAAGCTCCGGGCAATCTTGCTGCAGACTCAGGAACTATAGAAAGGTGGTTTAGAGTATGGAACCCAGTGTTAACAGAGAAACCATCGAAATGGCTCACTGGAACTAACTATTCGGTTCTGCTGTCTGCCTCATGCAGAGGTGCAGGGCACAGGATGTAGATGCCAGGAATCCAGCTGGTTAGAGGTCACAGGAACTAGAGGTGGCCACAAGGAGGGTCATCACATTGGTGAAGCCATACTGGACCAGGACAGCCTACAGGAAGGAGGATGCAGAGGTTGCTGCCCTGGAGAGATTTCCTGGAGAGGCCTTAATATAAGTGAGATCCGTCAGTGTACTTCTGAACGGAATTCAGAATGGGAAATGAATGTGAGGCCTATATGTGCTGTGATCAGGGAAGCCCTCCTGGAGGTGGTGAGCTCGTGCGAGGCTCAGAGAGAAAACGAAAGCAGTGTGGTTGAGGGGAGCCGTACAGGCAAACCAAGGATGCTCGTGTGTCTTAGGGGCTCTAACTTCTTAACTGATGTTTACTAAAGATGATTAGTAATTGAGAAGATATGGTGGGGTCCTCAGCACAGTAGGTGTCCCGAATGCTTGCGTCACAGTTTAACCAAACAAACTGAGCTAAGCAGGAATGAGAATGATGGCTGAGCAATATCTAAAGACATCTCAGCCCAGAGAGGGCCACTGATGGTGATGGATAGAGCGCCATGGGCTGAGTCCCACAGACTTTATCAATGGCCTGGATTAAGAGACGAGCGCTACCCAAATTCCTGGATGGTACAGGTTGTGACCACATGTGTCCATGAGATGACACCATGGAGACTCAAGATGAACGGAGTGGGACTCAGTGGTCGGGGAAGCCCTGTCCTCAGTCTATCAGTCACTCACGAGGCGACAGCAGCTCCTGCACGTGGAGCTCGGCTTTCTGCAGACTCAGGGACGTATCCGGGGGCTGAGGTCCAGCATGAGGAAGGCGATCAGCCCCCTGCATGCTCCCTTGCGTGTTCACTGCGTCCTGAGTCTGGTAACTTGGAGCGTATGCCGGGGATGGTGGTCAGGAGGGCAGAGGGGCTGGGAGTCCCACACAAGGAACTCAGAGAAGTTGAGAGAACAATTTAGGTTCAGAGAACACCTAAAGGGGAGGGACGAGTCTGTCGCTTATCATTTCAAGAACTGAGGTTGCGAGGTTGGATTCATTCTGTGTGGCCCCGTTAGGCAGCTCAATGGGCGGATGTGGAGGAGTTTTCAGTCACTACAAAGAGGACAGAGTATCGCAGAAATGACAGGGACTGTCCCTTGAAGGGGAGGTGCCCAGCCCAAGATGGATGTGTGAACTAGCCCGGCACGGTTTGGGGGAGATGTTAAGGAGCTCTTTGATCCCCTCCAGTTCTGAACCTCTACACCCTGATGCAGTAGGAAACAGCAGGAAAGTGTTGTAAGGGACAGCATGCGTCCATGCACTTCGTACAGCCAAAGACATGCGTCCATGCATTTATTAGTGCAGCCAATGGCATGCTGTTCCAGGTACTGTTATGGGTAGTAAGGTGGCCAAGAACCCACCAGACACCTTCAAAAAGCAGGTAGTGTTGGGGATGAGGACTGATGGAAATGGGTAGAAGGGACCACTTTGGGGTGATGGAGATGGTCTGTATATTAACACAGGGGTATAGATACTTCTGTCACTGCTCCTTGAATTGCAGGTACTTAATATAGTAAATTATATTCCAGTAGTGTTGATTCAAAAGTGAAAGCCGTACTACTGGGACCATTTTATTCTTGTGGAGAGACAGAGATCTGAAGCCAGTAAACATGAGGGTGACTTAACATCACGGTACACATCTGAAACCCTAGTAACCTGAGAGGTGGGCAGGAAGATGACAGGCTTGAAGGAGCCTGAGACACACAGCAAGCACCAGGCTAGCCCGGGATACAGAGTGAGACCCTGTCTCAGAATAAAAGGGAAGAGTCTTCTGTAGCCCATGCTGGCCTTGAATTCTCGACCCTCCCGCCTCTCCCTCCCAAGTGCTGGGACCGCTGTCTTGCACCTCCACACCCGTCTCTATCTGCCCACAGGAGTATGAGTGCTTGGAGCAGGAGAACGCCGTCCTGCGCAGGGAGATTTCGAAGCTGAAGGAGGAGCTGCGACACCTGAACGAGGCGCTGAAGGAGCATGAGAAGATGTGCCCGCTGCTGTGCCCTATGAACTTTGTGCAGGTTCGGCCAGACCCTGTGGCCAGCTGTCTGCCACGATGACACCCCAGCTCGCTCCTCTTTTGTCCAGCTCAGAACCTGGGTTTGCACACCCAAGAGTTTCCCTCCGCACACGCGTCCAGGGGGTACCTGTGCCTGTGCCCCTCCTAGGAAGGAGCTCTGGGGCCAGCCTGGGCTCAGCATGCATGTGGAGGGAGCCTGTCTTTAAGCTCTAGAGCGGTGGACCCAGAAGGCGGCCCACAGGAATCACTCCTCACCCACTTTGGCAGCTAGCCGGTCCTGTTCTTAGGCAGGCTCTTTCGTCTAGGATTTGGATAATAAAGATAGTTACCGTGTTTCCTTTGTCCAACTCCTTGGGCTGGAGAGCACATAGAATTCCTTCTCTGGGAACGTCACACTGTGCAGGCAGGTCCCTCTGCTGTTCGTTCCCCTGACAGCCACATACATGACAGATGGGAAAGTACCTTGGCTATGGCAGAGCATAAGACTGGGATTTCCTTTGCCACCGAGGCTTCCAATAAGTCTTTGACCCAGTTTGGTCCCAGTGGGCGAGCTGGCTGTGACTCACGCTTGTCTCACTTATTATCCGGCCTTCTTTCTGGTCCACCTTATCTTACTTCAGCTGTAGAATTCTATTTTTGTTTTCACTTATTTTTTTGAAGCAAGATCTTACTCTATCCCAGGCTGGCTTGGAATTCATAGAAATCCCTCTGCTGTAGGTTTTTAAGCTCCGGAATTACACCACACTGGTGGTATGTTTTTTTTCTTTTCTTCTTTTCAAAAAATAATTATTTTTATTCTCTGTATGTGCCTGAGTGGATGTCTGCTCACATCCAGAAACTAACACTGCAGTGTTAATAGCAGGAGTCCCCAGAGGTCAGAAGAAGCTGTTGGATCCCCTGGAACTGGAGTTATAGGCAGTTGTGAGCCACCATGTGAGTTCTGGGGACCAAATTTGGGTCCTCTGCAAGAGTAGCCAGTGCTTTTTACTTCTGAGCCATCTCTCCAGCCCTGAGAATTTTCTGTTCCTGGTTGGGGCTCCCAACTGCTCAGCTTGGGCATTCTGTAAGTCAGAACAGGGTCAGTAGACAGACTGCCCACCCCCGAAGTGCTTACGAAAGAGTCTTTCTGCAGAAATGCCCGAACAAGCCAAGGAAAGCCGTGAGAAAAAGGCCCTGGGAAAGCCGTCTCTGCATCCTCACCTTTTCCTTGGACCTTAAATGTTGTCTTTTTGTTTGTTTGTTTTTTGAGACAGCATTTCTCTGTGTAGCCTTGGCTCTCCTGTGTAGACCAGGCTGACCTCGAACTCACAGAGATCCACCTGCTTCTGCCTCCCAGTGCTGAGATTAAAGTCCTGCACCACCACTGCCCGGCTAGGTGGAGCCGTCTTATAAAGGGAACAGGAAGTGGGGCCAGAAAGGAAAGGACTTTGGTGTAGATGCTAAAGAAGAAAAACGAAAGAAGAAAAAAGGGAAGAGAGGCAATGCGGGCAAGGTCACGCAACCAGGGAAGGACTTGCCGTGCGAGCCCGAGGACCTGTGTTCCACCCTCAGCATCTGTGTAAGTGGGAAAGCCAGCTGCCTGAGGAGCACACCTGTGACCTCAGCTGAGGAGAGACAGCTGGGTCCCTGGACCTCAGAGCACACCTGTGACCTCAGCTGAGGAGAGACAGCTGGGTCCCTGGACCTCAGTGGCTCAATCCGTGAGTCCGGGGTTTGGTGGAAAACACTGTCTGAGGGGCAGGGAAGAAAGGGAAAGAAGAAACAATGGGGGCGAGGGCGTGACCTTTGCCCTCTACATGCATGAAAGCACATGTGCTGGTACACATGAAAACGCACACATGTACCACCAATATGCACACTAAAAAATAAAAAATACAGGGAGAGAAAGAAAAAAAAAGAGGAAAGAGACTAGATTGTGACCTTCCTAGGCAAAGGACTTGAGATTGGCCACTCCTGAGATCCTCCCTGTCCTGGACGGCAGCCCCCAGTGGCCAATGACAGGCAAAGGCTAAAATTGCGTGATTCCTTTATGAGCCTAAGAAGACTAGTGTTAGAAGACGAGGTTTATGTCTGCTGGGAGAACCACGAAATTGTGGACTTTTGTTTGTTTGTTTGTTTTCATTGAGCTATATATATTTTTCTGCTCCCTTCCCTTCTTTTCCCCTTCCCATCTAACCTCTCCCATGGTCCCCATGCTCCCAATTTACTCAGGAGATCTTGTCTTTATCTACTTCCCATGTAGATTAGATCCATGTAAGTCTCTCTTAGGGTTCTCTTTGTTATCTAGATTCTCTGGGATTGTGAATTGTAGGCTGGTTTTCTTTGCTTTATGTCTAAAAGACACTTATGAGTGAGTACATATTATATTTATCTTTCTGGGTCTGGGTTACCTCACTTAGAATGTTTTTTACTAGATCCATCCATTTGCCTGCAAATTCAAGATGTCATTATTTTTTGTGCTGTGTAGTACTCCATTGTGTAAATGTGCCACATTTTTCTTATCCATTCTTTGGTTGAGGGGCATTTAGGTTGTTTTTAGGTTCTGGTTATTACAAATAATGCTGCTATGAACATAGTTGAGCACATGTCCTTGTGGTATGATTGAGCATCCTTTGGATATAGACCCAAAAGTGGTATTTTTGGGTCTTGAGGTAGGTTGTTTCCTGATTTTCTGAGAAATTGCCACACTGATATCCAAAGGGGTTGCATCAGTTTGCACTCCCCCCAGCAATGGAGGAGTGTTCCCTTTTCCCCACATCCTCTCCAGCATAAGTTGTCATCAGTGTTTTTGATCTTGGCCATTCTTACAGGTGTAAGATGGAATCTCAGAGTTGTTTTGATTTGCATTTCTCTGATGGCTAAGAATGCTGAGCATTTCCTTAAGTGTCTTTCAGCCATTTGAGATTTGTCTGTTGAGAGTTCTGTGTTTAGGTCTGTGCCCTATTTTTTAAATTGGATTATTTGTTCTTTTGATGACCACTTTCTTGAGTTCTTTGTATATTTTGGAGATTAGCTCTCTGTCCAATGTGGGTGGTGAAATCTTTTCCCACAGAATGGTGTGTTTGAAAGTACAAGAGATGTCTACCCTTCACTTTACAAATGAGGGTCTCAGGCCCAAGAAGAGGAAAGAGTGCTCCCTGTTGGGTGCCTAGAGTTAGGCCAAGGTCCCTGCCCAGCAGCTGGTCAGGGCAGGCTCCTATTATAGGAGTCTGAGTATGACATGTTCTTCTGACGGCAGAATGCTGACAGGAGCTGTGGTTGAGGATAGCCCATCTGTGAGGGATTGAGGATAGCCCATCTGTGATGGGCAGTCTACACATTCTGCTGCTTGTTTCCTAAGGCTCCCAGATCCACCCACCGAGTTCTAATGTGTAAACTGCTCTGTCTACTACGGTATTCAAATTATCCTCTGAACTCTTGAGACTTCCTCCCCAGCTGCAGAGTATTCATTGAGGTTGAGCGTGAGTTTGAGGAGGCCCAGATGGCCTCTGCCTGTTCCCTAAGCAGTGCTGTGGTAGGCAGGGAACCCAGACAAGGATAGCCCAGGGTGCGGGGGGGATTGAATCCTCTCTGAGAAAGCAGGAGAGGACAGACATCCTGAAAACCAAACCCTTGCCAAGCTACCTACACTCTGAAGAAGTGAAAGTCCTGTTTGGTGTCAGAAGCGATCCTGTGTCTAGGGGAGATGAGGGCCAGCACTAGTGTTAGAAGATGGGACTTGCCCTACTGTCTTCACCGCTGTTGTAACAGGGGCCTCAGGAGGGTCTCCTAGGCTTGGGGGAAGGGCAGTTACTAAGCAAGGTCCCCAAAGCATAGAAAGTGTCAGAGAGGGAGGAAACTGGTCCCTTACACCCACACAGCCACACAGCTTCCTGTCCAAAATCCTGCTACATTTTGCACCAGCTTAGCTGTGAGCAGCCCGGGGTTGCTGAATTAGGACCCAGTTTTGACCTGGAGCCTTGTTAAGAAAATGACTCTATTGGATGGGAAAGTGAAAGATTTGAAACCCCCTTCGCTTTCCCAATGGCGGGGGGGGGGGGTGTCTTTCTCCACATCCCAGGGTGTTGTTTACTGACAGGAGACTATAGGCTTTGTCCCAGATAGAGCTCAGAGACAAGGGGAGCCCCAATACCCACTAATGTGCCTGCTTTCCCCTACACTCAGGAGGTCCTGGTGGGGTCAGCTGTGCCTCACTAGAAGGCATTTAAGGTGGGGGGGGGGGAGAGGGGAAAGGGCAGAGGGAGGGAGATGGTGGCAATTCAAGAGTTTTGGACCTGGGAGGCCCCCTTAGGGCAAAGCTTTCTTGGAAACCCTCAGAACCGCAGCACAACTTGAAGAGTGTGCAGTCAAGTCTCAGGACTGCCCAACCGGAAACCTCACCATGACACTGTCAGTTTGACAGGGTCTAGCATCATCTGGGGGACAAACCTCTGTCCTTGCCAGGGAGGGGCTTTCTAGATTGAGTTAACTGAGGTGGGAGCAGGATTGAGTTAAATGTGGCAGCAAGATCCCATGGGCCAAGATCCTGGCTGAAGAGAAAGGAGAAAGAAGGCTGAGCACCAGCGTTCATCTAGGCTTCCTGACGCAGATGTGACCAGCTACCCACCTTCTGCTGTGTCCCCTCCCCGACATGATGGGCCGGAGCCTTTCTAACTTACAGTTATTTGTTTGTGGAAGGAGGGGCACATACATGCTACTCTGCACAAGTGGAGGTCTCCCCTTCTCCTATGTGGGTGCCAGGGATTGAAGTCAGGTCATCAGACTTGGTCGTAGACACCTTTGCCCATTAAACCATCTGCCAGGTCCCTTGTCCCTTCTTAACCAGAGCCAAAAGCAACCCTTCTTTCTTGAGCTGCTTCTTGCCAGGTATTTGGTCACAGCTATTAGAAAATAGATTAAAATTGCCCCCTCACCCCCGGTCTGTTGGGCCAAGGGAGATGAGTGTGGCTTCCTGCCTCCCTGTTGTCCTCACCACTCTCATTAGAGTTGACCCTTCCCAGAAGTCTGTCTGTAGCCAGCGAGTGGGACTTCCCTGACGGGCTCTTATCCCCAGTCCCGGCTGCCCTCAGCACATACCTGTCCCTTGAGATCGCTCACCTGCACTTTTGGGTGTTCTAGCATGACATTTTCGAGTCCAGCATTCTTAAGAAGACCAGAAATGTCACCACAGATCAGACCGAGGACTACTGGCTCAGAATTCTGACCACAGCCCTGCGGGAAAGCGTGAGGGAGAGTCCAGTGTTTGCATCCTGAAAGGCCAAAGATGTCCTCGGGATGTCCCTGACTCCCTTAACAACCAGCTGCTAGTCTGCCTGTTAGGCAAGACTTCTGGACCAGGTCTGTGCCCAGTGCTCTGCTCTGTGCCCAGCTCTCCGGGTTCTTAGGCAGTGAGGTCTTCTGAGAATCTCCAGATCTCATGGAGCTTACTCCAAATCCTTCCTCTAGACCAGCAGCAGGGCCCAAAAGCCCCTTCCAGAATGTCCCGAACTCACAAACACATGGCAGGCTCAGTTTCCCAGGTGGCCCCTCTTGAAGTTGAGAGAGAAAGCAGTTTGAGATGTGTCAGTGGTAACTTAAAGGACAGATGCAGAACTGGGTGTAGAGGTACACACTTGTAACCCCAGCAGAACCTGGAAACAACCTAAGTGTCTCTCTACTGAAGAATGGATAAGGAAAATGTGGTACATTTGCACAATGGAGGCACAGCAGAAAAAAATGACATCTTGAGATTTACAGGCAAATGGATGGATGGATCTAGAAACATCATTGAGTGAGGTAACCCAGACCCAGAAAGACAATTATCACATGTACTCACTCATAACTCTCTTTTAGACATACAGCAAAGAAAACCAGCCTACAATTCAGAATCCCAGAGAACCTAGACAACAATGAGGACCCTAAGACGGACATACATGGATCTAATGTACATGGGAAGTAGAAAAAGACAATTTTTCCTGAGTAAATTGGGAGCAGGGGGACCATGAGAGAGGGTTGAAGGGGAGGGTTGAAGGGAGGGGAGCAGAGAAAAATGTATAGCTCAATAAAATCAATTAAAAAAGAACGAAAAAAAAAAAAAGAACCTGGCTACAAAGTGAGAACTATCTGAAAATAAAAAGAATGGGAGGTAAGCTCATTTAGCAGATTGCTTGTGTAACACGCACATAGCAATGGGGCCAATCCCCCGTATCACAAACCAGGTGTGGTAGTATTTGTAATCCTCACACTAGGAGGGAAAGGTAGGATGATCAGACATTTAAAGTTAATTCAAAGTTATCCTCAGCTACGTAGATTGAGGCCAGCCTGGGGTACAGGAGGCTCAGTCTCAGACAAAAACATACAATATCTAAAACAAACGAGAAAGTAAGTAAGTGTGCCCTAGAGCAGTGGTTCTCAACCTTCTTATGCTGTGACCTTCAAATACAGTGCCTTGTGCGTGGTGACCCTCGATCCCTCGATTGTAAAGTTAGTCTGTTGCAGCCGGGGCTTTTGACTTTAAGAAACGCTGTGTGATACCAAGGATGAGCGCAGCAGCAGGGAGACAGTGGAAGCTGAGATGCGGCCGTCAGACACAGCACACATCTCTTCTGTGCTGTGCAAGTGCTGTAAATAGTCGTGGTGATTTTATTCCGTTTTTATTTGTTTTACAGCGATGACTGTTTGAGCCCTTATTATTTTCTTAGAGCCTCTTGGTGGTAGGCTTTTTTTTCTTTTGGGCCACCAACCAGCTCCCAAATTATGACACAGAGAGTTATTATTAGTTATAAATGCTCAACCTTAGCTTAGGCTTGTTTCTTGCCAGTCCTGATAACTTAACCTGTTTCTTTCTCTTCAGCTACATTTTGTCCCAGAGCTTTTTGCTTTTATTTCTGGATATCTTACTTTCACTGCTTCCCTTGTCTGACAGGTGGCTGCCTGGCTTGCTGGCCCTGGGCATGTCCCTCTCTTCCTCATTCTCTACTCCTTTTCTCTCTGTTCTGTGGAATCTAGATTTCTCCAAATTATTCTCTCTGCCTGCCAGCCTCACTTACCCTTTTTCTGTTCTCTCTCTAGCTATTGGCCATTCAGCTTTTTATTAGACCAATCAAGTGCCTTAAGTAGGCAAGGTGAGACAGCAAACATCTTTTCATTTGTTTATGCTGCAGACTGTTTAACTGTGGAAAGGTGTGTGACAACTGTAACACATCCTTACATCATTAAACAAATGCAGTGTAAACAAATGTCACACACCTTTACACAGTCTGCAGCATAAACAAATGTCACACACCTTTACACAGTCTGCAGCATAAACAAATGTCACACACCTTTACACAGTCTGCAGCATAAACAAATGTCACACACCTTTACACAGTCTGCAGCATAAACAAATGTCACACACCTTTACACAGTTAAAGTCTGTAGCATAAACAAATGTAATACATCTTTACACAGTTAAAGTAATTTTCACAACACTTCTTGATATATCACCTGTGTATGGAAGAAAATTGATGCACAAATCAGGGGTCCTGGCCAGGGACAAACATTAGCATGTGAAGGGCTGACCTGTGCCCTAGAATCTAGGGAGGACATCTGAGGAAAACAGAAGCAGCATTGCCTAGAGGACACCCCTCAGGCAACCGCACTCTCTCAGTGTCTGTGACCTAGGTGAGAACTGTCAATTGTAGCAGATTTATGGACCAAGAAAAGTCCTTCTTGCCGGCTGCATCCTGCCCTCCATCCTGCCCTCCTCGCTGCTCTCCAGAGCCGGCTCTCCCCATTAGTACTGTCACCTCCACGTGGCGAATCTGTGGACATGCCCTGTAGTTCTGCCAAGCTGCTTCTCTCTGAAGACTCTTTTTGAACTGGCTACCATTTCCTAACTCCCTCACTGCGTAAGGGTTTCTAATCAATACAAATTCATGTCAGAATGAAAAGCCAGGATTTGTTTGCCCTTTAAGTATTAGTTAATTGATGCACTGCATGTGAGCGGTGTATGGCATCAAATAAAAATAAATTTTCGTACATAATTTGTTTTTATCTTATGTTTTTATGTCCACTGGTGTTTTGCCTGCATGTATATCTGTGTGAGGGTGTCAGGCCCCTGGAACTGGAGTTACAGACAGGTGTGAACTACCATGTGGGTCCTGGGAATTAAACCCTTGGCCACTGAGTCATCTCTCCAGCCCCTAAATAAATCCTTTTTAATTAAAGAAGAAAATAATATTGCTTTTAAAAAAGAAAATAATCTTGAACTTCCCATCCTTATGCCTCCACCTCCCAAATGCTGGAATTGTGCTGGGGACAGAACCCTGGTCTTAAAGCATGCTAGGCAAGCACTCTACACACTGAGTATATCTGCAGACTGAAATGTATTGTTATTAATTAGTGTGTATGCGTGTGTGTGTGCATGTATGTGTGTAATGCATGTGCAAGGGAGTGTATCGAGCGAGTGAGTGCCCATGTGTGTAAGCCAGAGGTCAACCTTGGATACCCTCAAAAGCCCTTCCCCTTGTGTTATATGACAGGGTCTCTCGTTGCTTCTGGAATTAGGCTGGTTGGTCAGGTTAAGCTATTGCTTTCTTCAGAGCCTTCCATGATTCTGACAGACCTGTGGGGCAGACACAGCTTGTCTGCCTCCTGTTGTCATTGCTCACTGAGATAAACAAATGCACACATGTCAGGGTCCTGATGTGTAAGACTCCACCGCTCTAAGATTCCTCTGCCAGGGTCTTCCCAAAGGAAGGCCCTCTTGGGCCTCATGGAAATATTTGAAGAGACGCTTCCTCTCTTCCTTCTCAGTGGGCCTTATTCCTTTCATCTTTTTTCGTTCTTCGTGCACACTGGTGTGTGCATATGTGTGAGCTTCTGCATGGTTGTGCACAGACCCGTGGCAGCCCAGGGTTGATGCCTGGAGCTATCCTCCACTGCTCTTCCGCCTCATTCACTGAGACAGTCTCTCAGTCGATCCTGGAACTCACGGATATAGAGAGTTGCATGAGCCCCACTGGCTCTGTAAAGCCATTTCCAGCTTCGGGGCTGGAATTATAGGTGAGCCACCGAGCCCAGTTGGCATTTTCCATGAGTGTCTGGGATCTCACCCTTGGCCTTCATGTTTGTGTGACAGGTATCTTCCCATGCTTGGGCCCCTTGCTTCTCCTAGCCCATCACCCCCACTTATTTTTTGCTTCATCTTCTGGTTTTGCTCTGTCCTAGCCCAACCACAGAAGCCAAGACAGCAAGACAGAATCTGTATTTGTGAACAAATGCTTTGAAGGTTGCAGGACCCCTGGCAGTTTCTCTCAGGATCCACGGGTGCTTTGGAGACGCTATGATGAGGCTGGCCTCGCTCTGAGATCACCCTGCAAAGTGACCCTAAGGGTGTGTGCTTGGGCCTTCACATGTCCAATGAGAGCCATTGTTTAGGTTCTCTGGAAGAACCCTGTAACGGATTAGGAAAGGAAAATCAGGAGAGGGCTAATAGAGCCCTGAGCCCACCGTGCAAAGCTGCGTTTGTCAGACCAAGTCTTCACATTAAGAAGATGAAATGTTTCACAGCCAGAGGGACCCTTTCAGACCCGGACTCCAGGCAGCCTCTGCAGTGTCTCCCCTCTGGGCCATGCTGATGTGGTTGGCAGTCACTACAGACTGTCTCCTGCTCGTTAGGTGAGAAAATGTGGAATCCTGTGTCTTTAAGAACTGAAACCATCTAGAAACAGGATTTGATGCCCCGTAGGAGCGTGGAGACTTCCTTTTTGCTGTTCAAGTTTCAGCTCTGGTTATCAGGAACTAAGTGGGGGTGGGGTGGGGGGCAAGGCAGCGAGCTGCAGCCGCACAGCTCTGTGAAGACATTGCACTCTGGAGATGAATAGTCTTCTTTCTTTTTGAATGTGCTTCGCTGTGGTGTACAGAACGTTTGAGAAAGTCCCTGACTGACTCTACGCATCCTATGGGTTCACTGGAAGAGGGGAGCACCAGGGCTAACTCCCAGATGCTGGTCAGTCCCAGGAACCCTTCAGATTGGCCTTGTCCCACGCACCCCTGGCTGCATGGGTGGATCCCAGTGTGGACCCAGTGAGGGTGAACTCCAGTACCTGAAGCCATGGCATCCTCTGCAGGAAAGGCACCCCGGGTTCCCTGGTCTAACTTACTTAGCATACACACACAAGAGGACTTGGGACCAGGACCTCTGACTTGACGTTTTCACGATCCCAGTTACCCATGCTCGGCACAGGCACTGACTGATCTCACTTGCCCCTAAGTCCACACTGACCAGATCTACTTCCCACACTTCTCTGCCCACACTTCTAAGGATTGGCTTTGTGGGAGGCATCACTGTGAGCCTGGAGGGTGAAGGGAGAATGGAGTCTGGGCATTGTTTTTGCTTTTCTGTCCCAAGTCCTTGGTGTGACAACGGCTGAGTTCTTCCAGGACCATGAGCTTTTTCCTGGTGCTCAGATGGGCTCCACGGGCCCTGGTCGCGCAGCCTCTCCTCTTCTTTCAGGCCTACAGCTTCCGTATGGTAATAGCTCCTCCCGGTTGCTGGCTGCTCCTCATCCCTCCGCTTATTAGCGTGTCTGTTCTGCGCATGCTCCTCAGCTCCTGCTTGTGACCTGCACGGCAAACGCAGAAGACCTCTGTCCTCCGCTGTTCCCTCCATCCGCTTTCAGAACCATCTGCTTAGAAGCCCAATCAGATTATCACTTTCTCCCATCCCTAGACACTTTCGGTTCTTAAAACCCAGGTTTCTCTATTTTCTCACCCAATGAGCTGCAGGCCGTCCGTGACCACCAACCTTGGCTGGACAGCCCAGGAAGGAGATAGAGGCTAACTGCAGAGACGAAGTTCAGGTTTGAAGGAGTTCCTCTGCCTGTGAAATGCCTCCTTTTAACTTTTAAAAACTTTCTAAAAGCAGGTGAAGAGACGCACACCTTTAACCCCAGCC
Source organism: Microtus oregoni (assembly GCF_018167655.1). NCBI lineage: Eukaryota > Metazoa > Chordata > Mammalia > Rodentia > Cricetidae > Microtus > Microtus oregoni. The sequence continues at coordinate 14,978,802 of NW_024543221.1, forward strand.
CTTGGGAGCCAGCACAAGCGGATCTTTGTGAGCTGGAGATCAGCCCGTTCTACACAGTGAGTTCCAGGGCAGCAGGCAAGAGCTGCATAGTGAGACCCTGTCTCAAAAAGTAGACAAACAAAACAATCAAACAAAAATATTTTTAATATGTCTGTGTATGAGGGTTTTGTTGCATGCAGGTGAAGACATTGCAATGCCTGGTATCCATGGAAGCCAGAGAGGGCATCAGTTCCCCTGAAACTGAAGGTACAGAGGAGTGTGAGCTGCCAAGTGGGTGCTGGGAACTGAACCTGGGTCCTCTACAAGAGCACCCAGTGCTCTTAATCACTGAGCCATCTCTCCAGCCCCTCCACAGTCTTCTTACTAATGACGACAGTCATAAAAGGCAACGGGCCTGGCCGAGCAAAGCTCCTCTGGTCCGGTTTGATTCCAACGTCTCTTCCAAGTGCACATCTGGCCGTCTGCAGTCCCCATCTGTCTAGTCCAACACCTTGTTTTTACAAATCTCTATTATATTGTTTATTCATTTATTTGTTTGTTTATCGGCAGGAGCACACATTTGCGCCACAGTGTGCATGTGCAGACAGAGGAGAACTTGCAGGATTGGTTCTCTCTTCTCACCGTGCAGGTCCTGGGCAGTTGGAATTTCTGAATAAGTGAACCACTGTGCATCTTTCTAGCTCTCCTTCAGCCTGTTCTCGTGTACTTATCTATGAACCCGAGCAAGCGACAGTTCCTCTGCTCAGACGCCAGCCAGCTCCCTCTTTGTCACGTCTAGACTAATGACATTTTCCCCCAGTCCTAAAGCCAAGCCCAGAGTCACACCTTCCAAGGCAACACACATCGGGTGTGCCCCAGGGTGGGCGTGATTTTTGGGCAGGGCTGAGCAGTCAGTCTCAGTCCCCTGAGGGCTCCTGGTATACCAGGGCCTGTTTTTGGCCACTGCTCCTGGACCTGGGAAGGGAACAGGCGCAGGCACCTTGGCGGGTAAAGGAAGAGACTTCTTTGAAGGCTGCTAAGTAAATAGCTTTGTGGTTTCCTGGGTCATCAGGGCAGGCGTGAGGTTGGAGCAAGGGGTTTTCCTGCCTGTGTTTGGGTATGAGAGAATACAAATGTCCCTTTCTTTGCATGAGGAGGTGCTTGGTCTGGCTCTCTGGAGAGATTTATCTCAGGGGTCTATGGGAAGGTCCTACTTGGTGCTTGCAGAGAGTCTGTGGCTGTTAGCAGAGGGGAGTATTTGGTTTCCTCTGTGACTGTGATAAAACATTCTAAAAGCGGGGCTGGAGAGCATTGCCTGCTCTTCCAAAGGTTCTGAGTTCAACTCCCAGCAACCACATGGTGGCTCACAACCATCTGTAATGAGGTCTGGTGCTTTCTTCTGGCCTGCAGACATATACACAGACAGAATAATGTATACATAATAAATAAATATTTAAAAAAACATTCTAAAAGCAACTTAGGGAGGAAAGGGTTGATTTAGTTGACACTTCCTAGCTAGGGTCAAGGCAGAAGCTCCAGGCAGTAGCATGGAGGAACTGCTGGCTGGCTAGCTGGCTAGTTCGCTCCCAGGCTCACACTGTACCAGCGCGTACACAGCCCAAGTCTACCTGCTTAGGCTGGGCTCTCTCACGTCATTCTACAGCCCAAGCTGACCCGGGCAATCCCTCACCTGAGACTCCCCCAGATGACTCTAGGCTGTGACAAGTTGACTCTGAAGCTCACCAGGCCAAACAGGGACTTTCTTTTTGATTGGTTCCTCATTTCTACCTTTCCAGCGAAGAGGCCTGTCACACCAGTGCATGCCTAGCTGTGAGGTCAGAGAGAACTAGGGTCCAGCTTACAGAGAAACCCATAGAAAGCCATTGGAGGAGAGAGGGAGGAAGGCAGCTAGGAAACAGCCATCCTTGGCTTAGGAAAGACCTAGAGACCACTTGCCAAGAAACTTCTGTGCAGAGGGGCCAGACCAAACCGAAGCAGAGGTGAGTTAGTAATAGCTGGGCACTCAGGGCCTCAACTTCCCCTAGGACAGTGAGGCCCATAAGAGCTTCCTTGCTTGGTCATGGTCAGGGTTAGATAGGACAATACCCACAAATGTTGCCTGTCTTCAGATGATCATCGTTGGGAATAGCTGAATTCTGATCCAACCAGATCCAGCCGACCCATTCTGCTTCCTGGATGCACGCTCCCAGGGAGGCATTGGAGGTCTCCCCGTAGGAGAAACCTCGCTGTGGCTATGTGAGTGCTTCTAAAATCCTTTCTCTCCCCTCCTAAGGTCCTGACGATACCTTGAGATACGATTCCACAAAGTTCACTGTGGAATCAATGAGTTTATTAGGCTCCCTTACGGAGCAGTGATGAGGGGGATGGGCAGGTGTATAGATGACCTTAAAGCAGCCACAGGGCAAAGTCCACGCCGACAGAGATCCCCATGGTGACACAGATGGAACTCCCCTCTCATCTTCCCCACCTGTAGCTCTGCTCCTCCCTCAAGACCATGTGCAATTCAGGCAGACCTGCTTTCAACTGGGTGGCTGACCACTCAGGTGAGGGTCCCCTGACCTGTCTCCTTCAATGAGAGAAGGTAGTCAAGAGGCCAAACCGAGATGATCCTTTTCAGACAGGCTTAGCAGGATAACGGTAGTTTGTCTGGAAGGATATTCCCTTATAACAAAGGGGCTTTGGCTTCGGAATGGTGAGAGTTCCCAGCCTTGGTCAGAAGTTGTCACATGTTGGCAACTGAGAGGCTGCCCTGGAGGGCAGACAGAGTATGGAGCCAAACTGTGCTCAGTTCTCAGCTCCATACAGCTTGAGTGATTGGCTTAACTTCCGTATGCATCCGTGTCTTGATCTATTAAGTCCAAGTACTAAGCCAGGCGTGATGGTGCAGATCTTCAAGGCCAGCCTTCGGGAGGCAGAGGTGGGTGAATCTCTGTGAGTTCCAGGAGAGATTCTATCTCAAAAAACAAAGCAAGACAAAAACAACTAACGAAATAAAATAAATAAATCAGTATTAGCATCACATAGTTGTCATGATGCGGTGTTGCGGCCACTGTCTACTCCTGTGAAGAAACAGCAACACCAAGGCAACTCTTGTAAAAGAAAGCATTTGAGCGGAGGCTAGTCCATTGTGATCCCAGTGAGAGCACAGGGGCAGGAATGACACAGGGGCCTTGGCTGAGAGCTGCATCCTGACCAATAGGCCAAGAGAGAAACAAAGGGCCTGGCATAGGCTTTGGAGACCTCAAAGCCCACCCCAGTGACACGCCTCCTCCAACAAGGCCACATCTCCTGATCCTTCTCAAATAGTGCCATGCTCTGGCGACTGTTCAAATGTGTGAGCCTATGGGGGACATTCTTACACCAGCACAGTGGTAAGAGGAGTCTGTGTGTAAAGAACTGGAAAGGAGCCAGCTCAGCGGGTAGACAACATGCCTAGCATGCACTAAGTGCATGGTTCAGTCCTCAGCACTGCATAAACAGGTGTGGTGGCACACGCCTATAATCCCAGCACTTGGGAGGTAGAGGCAGAAGGAGCAGAAGTTCAAGGTTATATGCTGATACATAGGAAATTTGAGGCCTTAAGATGCAGAAGACTGCCAAGCAGAGGTAGTGCACACCTTTAATCTCAGCACTCAGGAAGCAGGGGCAGGAACATCTATGTGATTTCAAGGCCAACCTGGTCTACAGAGCATATGACAGGACAGCCACTGCTACACAGAAAAACCCTGTCTCAAAAAAACCACACAAAATATAAATAAAATACAGAAGACCTGGTTTCAAATATGTGCATGTCTGAGAGTGTGTGCACTCAGATACACGTGCACACGCATGCACGCATGCACATATCACACATACATGCACATGTATTACACATATATGGCACATAAGCACATGCAACACGCATGCATGTATACACTTGCCACACAAACACACGTGTGTAGAAGAGGTCAGCATGTTCAGACAACATGGTTTATCCAGAATCAATAATCAAAAATATAGCTGACAATGAACATAGGGGGTCTATGAGTCAGCACCAAATGACTGACACCAGTTGTCTGGGGACCCCAAAAGTAAATAGTGATGCAATCTGTAATATAACTGCTTTTCTGCAGAATGCCACTTTTATTGATTCTATACAAATATAGCTTTGACAAGAGAAAAAACACTGATGACAACTTATACTGGAGAGGATGTGGGGTAAAGGGAACACTCCTCCGTTGCTGGTGAGAATGCAAACTGGTATACCCACTTTGGATATCAGTTTGGCGATTTCTCAGAAAATTAAAAAACAACCTACCTCGGGGGACTGGAGAGATGGCTCAGAGGTTAAGAGCACTGACTGCTCTTCCAAAGGTCCTGAGTTCAATTCCCAGCAACCACATGGTGGCTCACAACCATCTGTAATGAGGTCTGGTGCCCTCTTCTGGCTTGCAGGCATACACACAGACAGAATATTGTATACATAATAAATAAACAAACAAACAAAAAACAACCTACCTCAAAACCCAGCAATACCACTTTTGGGTATATACCCAAAGGATGCTCAATTGTACCACAAGGACATGTGCTCAACTATGTTCATAGCAGCATTATTTGTCAAGCCAGAACCTGGAAACAACCTAAATGTCCCTCAACCAAAGAACAGATAAGGAAAATGTGGAACATTTACACAATGGAGTACTACACAGTGGAAAAAAATGATATCTTGAAATTTGCAGGCAAATGGATGGATCTAGGAAAAAAACATCTTGAGTGAGGTAACCCAAAAAGACAAATATAATATGTACTCACTCATAAGTGGCTTTTAGATATAAAACAAAGAAAAACCAGCCTATAATTCACAATTCCTGAGAACCTAGACAACAAAGAAGACCGTAAGAGAGGCATACATGGGTCTAATCTACATGAGAAGTAGAAAAAGACAAGCTCTCCTGAGTAAATTGGGAGCATGGGGACCATGGGAGAGGGTAGAAGGGGAGGGAGGAGGAAGGAAGGGAAGTGGATAAAAATATATAGTTCAATAAAACAATTTAAAAAAACAAAAACACAAAAATGGCTTTGAGGTCAGGAACATCTGTAGGACTGTGTGTCTTCCTTCACAGGGCCTGTGTAGTGGTCTGCATGTATGTTGTACCTGACTGTGTAGCCTGTCTATACTGACTTGTATCTGGGTCCCAGCAGTCTGCTGCCTGCCTAGTGGCCTCCCTGCTGGCAAATAAAGTATTTCTTATCTTCGAAATCTTTTCCACTCCACAGCCTCCCTTGCCCATCCTCCTCCCTGGAATCAAAGCAGGGACCTCACTAGTGTCTGTTGTGGTGTTTGCTTGATGCGCATGTTAGACATGAGCCGTTCTAAAGGGCAGAGATCCTTGAGCATGAAATTTCGTGTTTGTCATTCATCCATCTCTCTCTTATCTCTCTCTATCTCTGTCTCTATCTACACCACACACACACACACACACACACACACACACACACACACTAAATCTTTTGCAGTGTTCAGGGCCCTAACCATACCAAGTAAGTATTCTACCATTAGGTTACATTGAATCACACTTTTTGGTATTTTTTGGGGGGGGTTATTAAGATTTATTAATCTTATTTTACATGTATGAATATTTTGTTCAAACATACATCTATCATGTGACTTTTGAAGCTGGGATTATGGAAGGTTGTGACCTGCCATGCGGGTGCTGGGAATTGAACTCAGGTCCTCTGCAAGAGCAAGTGCTCCTAATCTCTGAGCCATTTCTTCAGCCCCATCTTTAATCTTTTTGGGTAGGGGTGGACACATTAGTTACTCTTGCCATTGCTATGAGCAGGATACCCAAGAGGCAAACTGAAAGGAAGAAAGAGGTGCTTGGCTCCATTTGGAAGGCCTGGTTATATGACTGGGCCCAAAAACTTAGGCAAAACATCACAGCAGTGAGGACTTGTGCAAAGAAAAGTTCATGCAGTGTGTAAAAAGTTCACATCATGTGTAAAAAGTTCACACCGTGTGTAAAAAGTTCACACCGTGTGTAAAAAGTTCATGCCATGCATGTGCTTTGAGTGAGAATTTGGATTCTTTATCCCTAGTTGACAAGATGCCCTTTGGAGAAGTTTAGGCAGTATGACCTTGCTGTGGAAAGTGTGTCATTAGAGGTGGGGCTTTGACAGAGTGTCACTGGAGGTGGCCTTGGTGGAGTGTCACTGGAGGTGGCCTTGGCGGAGTGTCACTGGAGGTGGCTTTGATGGAGTGTCACTGGAGGTGGCTTTGGTGGAGTGTCACTGGAGGTGGCTTTGGTGGAGTGTCACTGGAGGTGGGGCTTTGGTGGAGTGTCACTGGAGGTGGCTTTGATGGAGTGTCACTGGAGGTGGCTTTGATGGAGTGTCACTGGAGGTGGCTTTGGTGGAGTGTCACTGGAGGTGGCTTTGGTGGAGTGTCACTGGAGGTGGGGCTTTGGTGGAGTGTCACTGGAGGTGGCTTTGATGGAGTGTCACTGGAGGTGGCTTTGATGGAGTGTCACTGGAGGTGGCTTTGGTGGAGTGTCACTGGAGGTGGCTTTGGTGGAGTGTCACTGGAGGTGGCTTTGGTGGAGTGTCACTGGAGGTGGCTTTGATGGAGTGTCACTGGAGGTGGCTTTGATGGAGTGTCACTGGAGGTGGCTTTGGTGGAGTGTCACTGGAGGTGGGGCTTTGATGGAGTGTCACTGGAGGTGGCTTTGATGGAGTGTCACTGGAGGTGGGGCTTTGATGGAGTGTCACTGGAGGTGGGGCTTTGATGGAGTGTCACTGGAGGTGGCTTTGGTGGAGTGTCACTGGAGGTGGCTTTGGTGGAGTGTCACTGGAGGTGGCTTTGGTTGAGTGTCACTGGAGGTGGCTTTGGTGGAGTGTCACTGGAGGTGGCTTTGATGGAGTGTCACTGGAGGTGGGGCTTTGACGGAGTGTCACTGGAGGTGGCTTTGGTGGAGTGTCACTGGAGGTGGCTTTGATGGAGTGTCACTGGAGGTGGGGCTTTGACAGAGTGTCACTGGAGGTGGCTTTGGTGGAGTGTCACTGGAGGTGGCTTTGATGGAGTGTCACTGGAGGTGGGGCTTTGACAGAGTGTCACTGGAGGTGGCTTTGATGGAGTGTCACTGGAGGTGGGGCTTTGACATAGTGTCAATGAAAGTAACTTTGACAGCTCAAAGCCTACAGCCATGACCAGCTAGGCTGGTTCTCTCTCTTCCATTTGCAGTTAGAGATGTGAGCTCTCAAGCTGTTGCTGCCAGCATCCCTGCCAGCTGCTCTGCTTCCCTGCCGTGATGGTTCAGACTCTTATCTCTCTAGACCCATGAGTCCAAATAAGGTGCTTTGGTCATGGTGTTTTAAAACATAACAGAAAAGCAACGAGACATTATTGAAGACAAGAAGCAAAGGAAAGGGTTACCAGAAGGGGCCAAGGCGAGATACATCCCCAAAGACACACTCCCAGTGACCTTGTTTCAGTAAGCCACACCTCCTACTCTGTGTCACCTCCAGTAAGGTCCCTGAATATTGAAGCCACCTGAGGTTAATCCTTTCATTAGCTCAGCACCTCACGACCTCTGAAAACCCACCACAGGTAGCACTGTGCTTCACTGATCTCCTAGGCAGGTCTCAGTCTAGTCAAGTTGACCAGATTACTCCCAGAGGATGGAGGGAGCAAGACTGCTCGCGTGAGAGGGAGGTGTGGCCCAAGAATGAGGATGGCCACATGCAGCCCAGACTCTACTTGCTAAGTCCCTCAGGACAGTGGTGGTGGCAGGACGGAGAGCGTGCTTGCTCCAAGTAAAATAATTCTTCTAGGAGACTCATGAGGCGCCTACAAAGATTCCTTTCCAGGACGTGAGTACATTCTAAAAGAAACAATGTGTCCTCTTGACCCTTCGGTGAACTTTGCCTGCCAGCTGCAATCGGGCTGGTGAATCTTACCGAGGACCTCTGAATTTCCCAACCACTGTTTTACATTCTGTTATCAGTTGCTTTGCTCATCGTGGCAAACACCTGACCAGGGAGGCGCTTCCCTCCCCAGTTAAAGCATGCTGGAAAGCTCTCTTAGACGAGGCCAGAGGCGATTTCAAATCCAGTGAGGCTGACGAAGAAGGTTAATCATAGCCCATTCTCTCCGTTTTCCACCTTACTTTTGTGTGTGTGTCAGCGTCTCAGTATGCAGCTCAGGCTGGTGATCTGCCTGACACCAGTTACTTTTTCTTAAAACAAGAGTCTTGCTGCCTTATGCGTGTTGTATGGAAACCTTTAGAGATTTCTGGAATAGGCAGAGAGTAAATAAATAAGCTTGTCCTTCAAGTTCGTGTTTACTTTTCTGGGTGCTTTCAGAACCAAAAATATGTGTGCTCCCTCCCCCAGAAGAATCCCTGCCCTGCTCATCTCTTTGTACATCTTTCCCCAGCCCCGGCTCTGATCTGTTTGTAAACCACTGGTCAGCTCCATGGAAACCATGCTGCAATGCCTGATGTTGTTTAAATGCAAATTAAGGAAGTGAGATGGCTTCTTGTGGCCTTTGGACAGATAACTTATTGTTGGCAAACATGAACTCCCCAGGAATGAAGATTAGATAATCACTGATGGGGCGGAACAATAAACACACTCCTGCTAACCTGGTGATGCAAGGTACTCAAGTGTTTGCATGATCAGGGTGGTGGTGGCGCACACCTTTCATCCCAGCACCAGGGAGGCAGAGGCAGGCAGATCTCTGAGTTCGAGGCCACGCTGGTCTACAGAGTGAGTTCCAGGACAGCCAGGGCTACACAGAGAAACCCTGTTTTGAAAAACCAACCAAAGAGTTTACATGACTTCAGCTGACAGTGGTGGAATGAACCAGGTGCTAGATGTGAGTCTCCAGTGTGAAATATTCAAAAAAAACCCCTTAAGATAGGGTTTTGTTGTTTGCACAGGGGCTTGTTATTTAATTTTGGCTGGCCTGGAACATTCTGTGTAGGACAAGCTGGCTTCAAACTCAGAGATTCACCTGCCTCTGCCTAGGTGCTGTGATTAGGTGTATGCCACCACACCCTGCCTAAAGGTAATTTTGAAATTGGTTCCACCCTCTCCCCACCAAGCTGTGAATTTGTTTAATCCTCTTGCCTCAAATCCTGGTGGATAACATGGCAGGGGAGACGGCTCAGTTGGGAAGGTGTCTCCTGAACAAGTCTGAACTTGAGTTTGAACCCCCAGAACCCAGGCTTAAAAAAAAAAGCCAGGTGCACCAGTACCGCTAACACTCGATAGACAGAGGCAGGATCCCTGTGCCTGCAGTCAGTTAGTCTAGCAGAATAGCTGAGCTCAGAGTTCAGTGAGAGACCTTGTCTTAAAAGAATAACAGCCATAAGATAGTAAGTGACTGAGAGAGAGAGACCCAGCATCCACCTCTGGCCAACACACACACAAACACACTACACTAATGAACACACACATGCACACAGGTGAACATGGACACACACATACACACATGCACTCACAAACACAAGCATGCACATCCCCCAAAGTGGGAAACAAAGGACAAATTCTTAGTTTCTTCCACTCTGACCCAACAATACTATGTAGTGCCTCCACTACGGGAAGGTACGCCAGCCAGGAACTAGGCTGGAGACTTAAAAACATGCACACAGACAGACAGAGACATGGGGACTCTGGTCATCCTTGATACAATTGTGCTCAGGGAAGCTTATATAGGGATCCTTAACTGATAGCCACGCTCCAGCTCTTGGGATCTTTCAGCTGCAGACTCTGCAGAACCCACTCCCCTGCCATCAGGGTCTCGTGCTCAGAGCAGCTGCAGGCACAGGTAAGCAAGCTGTTTTGCTCAGTTCACTCCAGCAGGCAAAGAGAGTCAAGGGGCCAGGGGTCTGCAGCCCCCAGCAACTCTGGTCTTTCCATCTGCTTTTGGTAAAACCAGACTTTCTGTTTCAAGAGAAAAACACTACAAGAAGAAATGAAGGCAAACTAAGAATTCTCCCAAGATGCCCACCGACCTCTTGCCAAACCTCATCTTGATGAGTTCACAGTAAACGAGTCAGAGAGCTCATGGCTTCAGCGCCCCTCTCCAGGTGCCTGGAAGGAAGCAGAAAGACTAAGGACTTGGAAATTGTTGGCTTAGCCAGCAAGAGGCCAGGACTCCTACTGCCTTTCTGCCCTTCCCTGCGATCAATTCATTTCTCATTTGACTGTGGCTCCCCAGGGAGCAGAGTTATCTAGGGACCTTTCTAAAAGGCAGACAGAAGCCAGGTTTCTCCAGACCCCAGTGGATGACCCCTTGACCTCTGCCATTCATCCCGCTGCTGGCAGGTAGGGTTCTAAGAAAGATGTGTGGGGTGACACTTGCTCTCTGTGGACACTTCCAGGAACTGAGCTTATTTCCTGAGAGATGTCACACTCTGGAATGTTTCCGGCGGCTGTCAGGGGAACTCTGGGATGACTCAAGTGGAGACTTGAACCAGTAAAGGGTGGACTATGGCCTGAAACCACACTCTCCCCCCACTTCATTGAAAGGCAGGGCTTTGGTGAAGGCTTGAGCCGCTCACCCGACCACCAGGAAGTGTTACTAGACAAATCAGGGTACCTTCTACCCTAAGGGGGCCTCACCCCTCCAGCACTGCATTTGCATATGTGGTTAGCTTTTTAATGAGAGTAGCTTCAGCGTGGCCCTCTGACAGAACCCAGAATGATAGACAACAGCTTCATTTATGAACTGACTGAGAGCTGGGCATGGTGGCACATGCCTTTGAACCTAGCACTCCAGAGGCAGAAGCAGGAGGACCTCTGGAGTTTGAGGCCAGCCTGATCTACAAAGAGAGTTCCAGGACAACCAACATAGAAACCGTCTCAAAAAACAGAAAAGCAACCCCCCTATCAAAACAAGAACTGATTGAGGTTTAACTCGATAAGGCCTGAAAGCCAGTGTGTCAGCTGACCCGTCAACACACACAACATGATTGTACGCCGCAAGCTGTCTGGCTGGGCACAGGCCGTGCGAGCTGTCCTGCTGGGCATGGGGCAGTGCAAGCCGCAGGGTTGTTGAGGAAAGACTTGATCTCAAGGTGGAAAAGGCACTGGTGCTGTGGTGAGATTGTAATCCTAGTTCAGTGGACGTGGGGGCAGGTGGGGCCCAGAGCTAGCTAGCCAGGCAAGCCAGTCAGACCCTGTCTTAAAAAAAAAAAAAAGTTGAACGGGATCTCAGAAATGACAACCGAGGTTGATCTCTGATCTCCACACACATCCACACCCACACCCACGTGTATCTGTGTTCACATAGCACACACGCACCCGCTACACACACACACACACACACACACACACAGAGAGAAAAAACGGGAGGCAAAAATAAAATCCCTAGAACATTCCAGATGGCGACCCCTGCATGTTGACTTGTTTCCCTGTGGGGTCCTACACAGCAGCCGCCAAAGTTCCACACTACTAGGTAAGCTGGGTTCCACTCCAACTCTGTGCCAACTGCTTTTACAGGGGCGCAGTCTCTCCTGTGCTGAGTGGGAACCCAACCTGATGCTTTAGTCTCCTCCTCGGGCACAGGGGCCCTAGAGGAACAAAATGTTGCAGCATCTATTCAGAACTGCGGTCAGCAGGGAAACAGGGAGGGTAGCACCAAGCCCTTGCGCTCACAGGTTTATGCAAGAAGAAACGGAATTGCTGGAGAGCTTTTTGGGCAGTCACTCTGGCCCACACTAAGGATCCAAGCGCCAGGAAGGGAAACCACTATTGGAGACAAGACAGCAGGCTCAAAACTTTACTCCTATTTACTTCTTTGTTTGGGGTACAGGAGTGGAAACCCAGGGCTCCTTGCATGCTAGTGCCCTAGCCTCTGCCTGTTCGCTTCTAACTTATCCTATCTGAACGTGGACAGCTGAGTTTCCAATAGGAACGGGCAGAGTTTTTTCTTCCGTGTAGTTGTGCAACGTTTAAAGCCCGCAGAGATGCGAGCGAGCTCACACGCGGAGACTGCGGCTGGGAAAGAGGAAGGAGGTCCACCAGGGGCGCAGCCCCCCAGGCGTCCGCGAAGCCTGCCGGGGCCAAGGCTTGAGCTGCGGCTGAGGTCTACACCGATCCAGGCCAAGGGAGCGGGGCCGCAGGGAATGGGACAGCGGCCCCCACCGCTCGCCAAGCCCCTGCTCGGTCCACCTGGAGCTGCGGAGTCCTCGAGGTCCGAGGCTTAGGTCCCCGAAAGAGGCGTTAACTGCCCCCGGGAGTCTCCGGCATCGCAGCTCCACCTGGTGGCCATCGGCGGGCACACCAGGCCCACCCAGGGGCCCAGAGGCTGTGTGGCTTCGGTGCTAGGCTCCAGCCCCAGGCTATGTGGGTTGTCTTTGAGAATTCCGCTTCTCCACGCCCTCCAGCCTCGCACAGGTATTGAGCTGCGAACCAGAATCCAGACCGGTGTGTGAGTCACGACCTGCCTAGGTCTCAGGGTGCTCATCCATGAAGAGTAAGATCCTGTGGCAGGTTTACTGCAAAGCCCAGTCTAAAAAAATGCCTCAGGTCTTAGGAAGGCTACGTCCTTGGTGACATCATCTGCCAGTAATTACCTCAGGTCCCAAGCTGCTGGAACTCGTGCTCCCAGCAGGTGACAGAGACCTCGAGACTTCTGCAAAGAAGCAAAGAGGCCTTCTTAGTTTCTAGTTTAACAGCGAGGCGGTGGCAGAACTAAATATTTGCCATGTCTAAATAGCTGGTTGTTCCTGGGTGTTGTGTATTCTCAACACTTCAGAGACTGAGGCAGGGGGATCATACCAGGTTCCAGACCTTCCCAGCTACATAGAGAGACCCTATCTCTAAACACAAACCAGGGACTGGTTAAGCTCAGTGGTTAAGAGCACTGGTCTCTGGAGGACCCGGGTTCAATTCTCAGCACTCACACTGTGGCTCACAACCATCTCTGGGAATCCAAAGCTGCCTTCTGGCCTCTGCAGGCACCAGGCATACACGGGCACACAGATACACATTCAGGCAAACACTCAGACACATAAAATAATAATAAATCTCTAAAAACCCATAAAACCCGGTACAGGAGGCACAGGAGGGGATAAAAGGACGAAGAGGCTGGCCTGGTGCACGTGTTAACCCAAGCACAGGGCGGTGCAGACAGGTGGATCTCTGAGTTCCAGATCACGTGGTCTACATAGTGGGTCTCAGGCCAGTGAGAGCTACATAACGCTCTCTGCCTCAAAAGGGGAGGGTAATGAAGGGGTAAGTATGGTCAAAATATATATTCCATACATGTATGAACATGCCAAAGAATAATTTCCAGTTTAGATTTATTTTATGTGCACGAGTGTTCTGCCTACACACACGTCTGTGTACCATGTGCATACCTAGTTCCTGAGAATGTCGGAATGAAGCTTGCATCCTCTGAAAGAAAATTATGGATGGTTGTAGGCTGCCATGTGGGTCCTGGGTATCAAACCTGGGTCCTCTGCAAGAGCAACGAGTGCTCTTAACCACTGAGTCATTTCCCCTGCCCCCCAATCAAATATTTAAAACAATAATAAAGTAATGAAAACGAAACAAACAAAAGGCTGGCTTCCATATCCATTGACCCAGGAGAAAACCAGGGCCTCACAGTGACCCTTGCTGACCCATTTCTGCCTATCCAGCTGTTCCTCATTTTGGTAGTCATTGCAGGGGTGAGGGGTGAGGGCAATGAGGGGTGAGGGGTGAGGGCAGTGAGGGGTGAGGGCCGCAGTGATGGGTTGCACAGACCCCAGGGTTCCTTCCCAGGCCAGTCTCTGACTTCTCCACACCATGTGTTTTCATCTGTAATTTGGGACACTATTTCCCACCTGCTTAGGCCTTCGTGGAATTTGTGTGACTTCTTCCCCTCTGTTTTAACATTTTATTCATTTTTATTGTGCACGCACACGCATGTGCTCGTCCATGACATGATGGACATACAGACGTCAGAGGACAACTAGCAAGGGTCCGTCTCCTCCTCCTACCATGGAAGCCCTGGTGTCGGACTTTCTTCGTCTGGCTTAGTAGCAGGGGCCTTTACCAGCTGAACCATCTCACCAGTCCAAGCTCATGATATTTCTTAGGTGAAGCCCTTATCACAGAGGTTTGACTGTGTCGCTGATTAAACCCCTCTGGGCTCCTTCTCAATCAGGATGTCTGTAGTGGAGCTGAGGTGATGACTAATCTGCACCTCGGGAGATTTGGAAGAGATCTGCTCAGGGACCAAACTTTGGAAAGAAACCCAGCACATGCTCCATCTTCCAACAGTGTTCATTGTCACCCCAACCAAATCCAAGTCTCCAAAGGGGACAGGAGGAGAGAGAGGGGGCTGCTCACCCAATCCGGTCACATGAAGACAGAACACTTTACCAGAGGCCCTGCTTGCCCTCATTCCATTTGTCCAGGTGCTGTGCTGAGCTGCCTTGACCATGGGAGTCAGGGCTGGAAACCCTCCTGAAATATATACACAGGTCCCCAGGCCTTCAGAGAAGTGAGTAGTTCTCTAGCGGCACAGGGCACAGTTTCTGCTGGAATTAATTTGAAGCAGCATCAAAAAGACAGGGGAGCTACAGGGCGTGGGTAGGAGGAGTCCCTGACCCCAGAGCCTGGCTGAAGCCTCTGGTTGGCTGAGAAACCAGAACACATACATGATCATGGTCAGCTAAAAGCATTTGCTCTGATGGTTGCCACCGACACACAGATAATATCCTTCCATGTGTAGATATTTTATGTTAAAATATCGCTGAGCAAGTTTTAAGACCTGAATGTATATGAACTTAGGTAAGGCTTCATCTTTCTCCTAGACATTTTCTTTCTTTTTAAAAATAATGTATTTGTATTTTATGTACATTGGTGTTTTGCCTGCATGTATGTCTTGTGTGAGGGTGTTGGATCCCCTGGTACAGGAGTTATAGACAGCTGTGAGCTGCCATGTGGCTGCTAGGAATTGAACCCAGGTCCTCTGGAAGAGCAGTCAGTGCTCTGAACCCCCGAGCCATCTCTCCAGCCCCAGACATTGAGTCTCCAGTGGTTCATTGACTTTGTTTAGGGGGGGAAATACTTTACTGTGTGGCTTCCCTCTGATTTAGCCTTTTACTTTATCCGCTGCAAACCTGTCTGCTGCCCTCAGGATCCATCCTGTGGTCTCCTGTACACTTTTTAACAACTCTGGAGAGAACAGCTTCAAACCCCACCAGAAGGGTGTAGGTGGCTGTGAAGACCGTGAGTTGGGACCACTTCATGCTCCTGGTTGTGTCTTACCCTCTTCCCGGCACCTTCTTGCTCTTAACTGTCCCGCTTGACATCTGTGGTAAAGTGTCCCTTAATTGCAGCTGTGTTCCTCACTGACTGGCCTTGAAATTCTTCCCTGTGTCCAAGCCAAGAATCCTGAGTTTCCCTTGTGTGGCTGTAGCTGCAGGCGATGTTTGGTGGGAGTGAGGGGCCTTGGAGGGGAGGGCTGAAGGCCCGTGTCCCACTCCCACTCCCACGCTAGCCCTGCCTGCGTGTCCCCCTACCCTACCCCGTCTCCTTGCCAGGCTCCATCTACAGGGGCATGGGAAGTTAAAGTTCTTGTGTGAGCCTCCTTGGGTGGTGTGAAAGGCTGACAAGGGAAGTGCTTGAACCTGGCTGGGCTCAGGAGCTCCTGAGGGGTGTGGATGGAGGAGGAGGTGCCAGCCTGGGTTATCAGAGGGGACCAGTCAGAGCTCACCTGGAGAGGCAAGACACCACACCCTGTTGGAGTTTCTTTTTATATCTGTGTGTGTCTATGTGTGTGTGTGTGTGTACAAAAATACATTTAAAAAGTGTAAAGAAGGGGCCACATGTGGTACAAGAGCAATAAAGGCCATCTCTTCTACAATCCAATGCCTGCCTCATGCTTTTTTTACGTCTAAGGGGGAGGCTGAGGACTCAGAGTGCTTACCCAGCATGCACGGAGCCCTGGGTTTATGATTTACATGGGTAAAGTGATCGTGGCGGCTCATAACTGCAATCTCAGCTCTTAGGAGGTGGAGGCAGAAGGATCAGAAGTTCAAGATTACCCCTGGGCTGGGACGGGAGTCAGGTGGCAGGGCATGTGCGTACAAGCACGTACACAGTTAGAACACCAGCAGCTCTGACAGAAGGTACTGGGGACACGCCTTGCCTGTCTTCTGCTCTTGGTAGCTCTGTCATTTCTGGCCACAGCCCTGACCAAGCCTGGCTGAGGCTTCTGTGCCCCCTTTCGTTCTTTGATCCTCAGTCTGAGAAGCCAGGATCCAGGCCAGGCTCTACCCATGGCTTCCCTTTTCTGCTGCCCCCACTATGAGGCGAGCCTGGCTGGGAAACACTCAGGAGGTCCAGGGCCTCTCTGCTTCTGCCCCAGTCTCTGGGATCCTCCAGGTCTCTTGCAGAACCCACA
This sequence comes from Microtus oregoni, assembly GCF_018167655.1. Lineage (NCBI taxonomy): Eukaryota > Metazoa > Chordata > Mammalia > Rodentia > Cricetidae > Microtus > Microtus oregoni. The sequence goes on from NW_024543221.1 coordinate 14,995,186, forward strand.
AGGTGGGTTAATTTGTGAAAACCCCGCAGTTTGGGGATCAGTTTATCAGGGTGTTTCAGCTGCAAATGACAAAATAGTGGGACATGATGAAGATGATGAGGGTGATTTGCACAGGAACCGCAGGTCGGAGGGAGGGGGTCTGGGATGGGTGCGGTGTTCTGAGGGCCCAGGTTTGTCCACTGCTTTTCTGGACTTCCTCCAAAGCTCTGCTGCTTTCCTTTTGGAAACAATATGCCTGCTGTGGCACCAAGCTCCCCCTGAAGCAAGACGAAAGGGGACAGAGCCTTACCAGAAGCTTCGAACAGTCTCCCCACCAATATCTGTAACCACAGTAGGTCACAACACCAACCTTGGAGCAATTATGAGACGGGGATGGGACTCACCAGTCAGTATGCACAGGGAAAGTGTGTGAATGAATGAAAAATTAGGGATCTGTTAGCAAGAGAAGAAAAGGGGGCCACTGGCAGGTGGGTCACCCACAGTCCCACTTGGTCACAAATGCCTTCAGAACAAGAAAGCCAGTGTGCATGGCAATAACCAGGGAAGGAGTGTCCTGAAAGGAAGGAACAGGGTGAGACTGGGAGAAATGGCAGGAAAGAGACAGGAAGTTCAATAAACACCTTGTAGCCAGGCTTAGCTTCCTCATCCGGAAGAATGCTCATGCCTCTGGACATCGCTCAGTACTTCCACAATCAAAGTCTGGCACGAACGCGGTCCTTGTCCATTCTAGGGCTTGGAACTGGGTCAGACTGAAGGAGGACCTGGCCTTGCTGACATGCAATGAGCCATCCACTAATGTCTCACAGAATGGGAGTGGCCTGGTTAACCTGCAATGGGCCGCCCACTAATATCGCACAGAATGGGAGCTTCCCCTCCAACAGGAAGCAGTGGTCGGTTGCTGTAGACAGATAAGCCAAGCAGCTGGGCTCATCTGCAGGACTTGGGAAGCCTGAGCTGATTCAGGACCTGATGGTATGAGCCTGTCCTCACAGCCATCCAGAGGCTAAGGCAGGAGGATCACAAGTCCAGCAACAAAACGTGTACCAGATCTGAGACCATAGGTCCACGGCAGGCAGCTTATCCGGCACAGGCAAAGCACTCCATTCAATTCCCGGTACTGCCAACAGTAAAAAAGGCCCGAGAAATGACCCAGAGATCAAGGCACTTGTAGTCCTGATGATCCATGTTCAGTCCTGGGACCTACGTGGTGGGAAGAGAGAAACAACTCCTGAAGTTGATCTCGGACATCCAAAGGCTCTGTCCCCTGCTAAATAAATAAGTAAAGAATAAATCTAATAAATATTTTTTAGGGCTGGAGAGATGACTCAGAAGTTAAGAGCACTGGCTGCTCTTCCAGAGGACCTGGGTTCAATTCCCAGCACCAACATGGCAGCTCACAACTGTAACTCCAGCTCCAGGGGATCTGACACTCTCCCGTGGACAATCAAGCAGACAAAACATCAATGCACATAAAACAAAAAAAAAATCTTAACTTTTAATTTTAAAAATAATTTTTTTTAGAGGAGAGAGCCTGTGGAGTGTGCAGCATTGCTTGGGAAGACGGCAATCAAGTTTATCTGTAACCACGATTAATTACCGGGTGACAAAAGCTAAAAGCAATGACTGTGTGCTTCCTGTCACTTTGCCGTGGAGTCTCAATGAGCACGGCAGAGAATGTGGGAATGCAAGCATCTCATTTGCCACTGTGGTTGGCTGCCTACAGCTTCCAGAAAATTTGAGTATCTTTTAAAAAACAAAAGTAAATCAAATGAGAAGACACAGACGGAAGCATTGCCTGGGGAGGCTGTGCCGAAGTGAGGGGCTTCCAAACCTCCCTGGTGTGGGTGCAGTTCCGGGGGGTGGGGGTGGACTCTGGAGCCCGAGGAGGACCGCGGGAAATGTCTTCCTGTCTCATTCAAGAGCACTTGGGAAACTGCTACTGCCCTCCCGGGTACATGGGTGGCCCTGCCCATGCTGGACAGCCCTCAAAGGGAGCCTGGAAGAGAGAGTTTTCAGCTGGCCTTTCCCTTCTCATGCCTTGCAGGGCTGTCCGGTCCTGTAGCGCCTGTACTACGTGTACTACGATACTACACCTGCGTTCGCGAGAAGGGCAAGGGCCTGGAGATTTAAACACACGAAGAGACAGACATGGGTCATCCTTGAACTCCCCAAGAATGCCCCCTTTATTATGTTCGGGGGCAGCTTATATAGTGCTCTGGCCATGCCCCAGCTCTCGGGATCTTTCAGCTGCAGATCATCAGAACCCACTCCCCTGCCAACAGGGTCTCGTGCTCAGAGAGCAGCTGCAGGCCGCTCAGAGAAGAAGAAAATAAGTTGTTTACAGGAGATTCAGGGTCTGGTGGTCTGCAGTCCCAAAAATGTCAGAACCTCTAAAACCTGTATATGGTGCTGGGGTGACCACAGTAATGGGAGTCAGGCAAGGAATGATTGTCTTATTATCACCTGCTTGATAGTGCCCTCAGGGAGGGACTGGGATTTCAAGCCATAGCCTGGAAGCTGTGGTCCAGACTGATGCTGAGGAAGTGGGCAAGGCCTTATGTCATGATTAATCTTGGTGGTCAATTTAATTGGACCGAGGGACATCTAGATTAGTAAAGTACACTTCCAGATGTGTCCGCAAGAGCATCTCCGGTGGTTAGGATGGAGTCAAACTTGAGACCATTGGACAGTGGTGAGCTACAGAAGTGCCTGGTTAGAGAAAACAGATCAGTGGGAAAGCATCCCCGAGTGGGGGAGCAGTGTCTTGCCCTGGATCTTCTGACACCACAGCTTTTGTGGCCTCTGGTGTGAGCTATTCTGTTCTGTCATGCCTGCTCTGCTGTGAAGGCTTGAGGCCTGTGGAAGTGTGAGAGAACACATCCTAAGTAGCTGGTTACAGCATTGGGAGTTAATCCATATGCTCATGGAACTCCGACGTTGAGTGTGTCGGTACCGTGTGTCATCATGAATGGGTGTGTCTTTGTCTCTCTTCCTGCTGCTGTGACAGAATGTCCTGCAAAGGGAACTTAAGAGAGAAAGCATCTATTCTGACTCAGATCGAAGTTGCAGTCCATCCTGGTGGGGAAGTCACAGCAGTGGGGACTTGAGACAGCTGGCTACATTGCATCAACAGTCAAGAGGAGCTTCAGTGCCAGGCAAGATAGGTGCTGTGCCAGCCACTAGCTGAGAAAATGTATCAACACTATCTCTCAGCCTTGCCTGGCAAGATGTGACCATTGACACATAGTAGCTTGAAGATTATAGATGCATGCTGGGAGCGCAGCTGTCCTTATACCCACAGATCTCCTGGGAACCTGGGACTGCTAAGCACACAGAATTGTCTTTTCTTTTCTTTTTCGTTTTCTTTTCTTTTTTTTCTTTTTCTTTTTTTTTCTTTTTGGTTTTTGGTTTTTCGAGACAGGGTTTCTCTGTGGCTTTGGAGCCTGTCCTGGAACTAGCTCTTGTAGACCAGGCTGGTCTCAAACTCACAGAGATCCGCCTGCCTCTGCCTCCCGAGTGCTCAGAATTGTCTTTTCAATAGCAAAGATGTAAAACCTACTTTCTTTTTTTATTTTAAATTTTTTTTTGTGCTATACATTTTTCTCCCCTCCCCTCCCTTCCGCCCCTCTTCCTTTCTACCCTTTCCTGTGATCTCTACATTCCCAATTTGCTCAGGAGAGCTTATCTTTTTTCTTCTTCCATTTAGACCCATGTATGTCTCTCTTAGCGTCCTCTTTGTTGTCTAGGTTCTCTGAGGTTGTGGATTGTAGGCTGGTTTTTCTTTGTTTTATGTCTAAAAGCCACTTATGAGTGAGTACATTTGTCTTTCTGGGTCTGGGTTACCTCACTCAATATTTTTTTTTTTCTAGATCCGTTCATTTGCCTGCAAATTTCAAGATGTCATTATTTTTTTCCACTGTGTAGTACTCCACTGTGTAAATGTTCCACATTTTCCTTATCCTTTCTTCGGTCAAGGGGCATTTAGGTTGTTTCCAGGTTCTTGCTTGACAAATAATGCTGCCATGAACACAGTTCAGCACATGTCCTTGTGGTACAATTGAGCATCCTTTGGGTATATACACAAAAATGGTATCGCTGGGTTTTGAGGTAGATTGTTTCCTAATTTTTGAGAAATCACCAAACTGATTTCCAAAGCAGTTATGCCAGTTTGCACTCTCCCCAGCAATGCAGGAGTGTTCCCTTTCTCCACATCCTCTCCAGCGGAAGTTGTCATCAGTGTTTTTGATCTTGGCCATTCTGACAGGTGTAAGATGGAATCTCAGAGTTGTTTTGATTTGCATTTCTCTGATGACTAAGGATACCGAGCATTTTCTTAAGTGTCTTTCAGCCATTTTAGATTCCTCTTTTGAGAGTTCTCTGTTTAGGTCTTTACTCCATTTTTTTTTATTGGATTATGTGATTTTTTTGGTGTCCAATTTCTTGAGTTCTTTGTATATTTGGAGATCAGACCTCTGTCTGATGTGGGGTTGGTGAAGATCTTTTCCCTTCTGTAGGCTGTCATTTGTCTTGTTGACCATGTCCTTTGCTTTATAGAAGCTTCTCAGTTTCAGGAGGTCCCATTTATTAATTGTTGCTCTCAGTGTCTGAGTTACTGGAAAACCTGTTCTTTCAACCAGTAATCTGGGAATTGGAGGCGATTATTGGCCTGGTGGTATTCAATATCTGTGGAGTCAGGCCATAGCAAGCTTCCATAACCAGGACTGGAGGTGGCTATTAATCTAAATGACCCTTTCATTATCTGCATAGCCAGGGGCTCCTCCACGCTCCCACAACCAGGACCAGGGATACCTAATAGCTCAAATGACCTCTACACTATATATCTGTATGACAGAGACCATGCCAGATCCTTCCTTAGTTAATGCAGGCAGCCTATCTCCAGAACCTGAGCGGAGTAGCTGAATGTTGTCATGGAAACAGGATCTCAATGAAAAGCTCCTGTTTCTACAGAAGCAGTAACTCTGGGTGGGGGATACTCAGCTCTGAGGTGAATGGTTCTTGACAGGCCTTGGAGCTGATTCCTAATTCAGAGAAAAGAGAGAAGGCGGGAGGGAGGCGTGGTGACTTGGTATTTTTACTTCCTCTGCTGTTGGGTGGTTTGGAGCCCAACAGGGAAGCTACACTCTGCACCTTCCTCCAGTAACTTCCAACCACACCCCTCACCCCTAGCTGAAGGCTACTCTATTTTTATATTTCTCTTGGGAAGTAGATTCCAAAATTTCCCTAAGACTTCCTGGCAGAAGAGCCTGATTTCCAGTAAATCCAAGGTCATGCTGATTTTCATCTAGTTTGCATAAATTAGCATGCCCCAGTTTTGGCCTCTATGTCTAAGGAAGTCAAGGAATCAGTGTAAATGGGCTCCAGATTTTGTGCCTCTTGGAAGTAGCAGAGGAAGATAGCCATGGTCTTCCCTTGTCAACAAGAGCTTTCATTATCAGGGAACCAATCCTCTTCCTGGATCCTCTCGGAAGGCAGCCAGAGGGGATTTAAAGCTTTAGTCTTGACCTGGAGGAGCCTAGGAGAAGGATCAGGGTCACGTGATGGACATAGAAGTTGAATTTTAGTGAGACAGGAGTTGAACTAAAGGGCGATCTTCAGATTTGAGTAGATGATTGGAGGGAGCAAGGGAAGAGAAAACTGGAATAGAGTCTGAGGAAGAGAGGGAAAGCTGGGGGCAGGAGTGGAGGCCCATGTGGAAGGAGGAAGAAAGGCAGCTCACAGGGAGAGGAAGGGAAAGAGAGAAACGCTGGAGAGCTATGGAGGAACAGAGCTGGTGGGCAAGTGTGGCGTGGCGCTTGAGAGTGAGGAGGTGAGATTTTTTTAAGGAGTTCAGAATTAAAGTGAGAGGGTCTGGTCTGCCGATTTCCCAAGAGCCCTTCCTATGTTCTTTTGCTGAGCAGGCATTAGACTCTGTCCTAGTGATGACTGAGGTGGGCCTGCCATTTCAGCTCTGCATGGCTGCCTGTAGCATCCCGCCCCCTCGCTCTCTGACTCTCTCTACTGGGATGGTTCCACTCCCTTTGTGTAGCGGTTCTAGGCAGGTTTCTCATGACTCTGGCATCCCCACCATCTTGAGGTCTCCATCGCAATCCTACACTCATCATCTGTTCTCAGGACCTCCTACCCTCTTGGGGTTTCTTGCAGAGACTCCCCTGCTACAGTTCCTGGTCTTGGAGTCTTTCTAAAACCATAGTCCATGTCCCTGCTGCCCCCTCGCGTGTGTTTGTGTGTGGTGTGTGTGTGTGTGTCCAAGATCAGTACCAAGTGAGCAGCACTGACCCTGGTACCAGCTTCTGTGTTAGTTACTTTACTGTTGCCGGGAGAACACAACATGACCAATATGAGTTGTTACACTGTACTACTTACAATAGTGAGTTCCGGTTACACTGGAACTGTAAGCCCAAGTCGGCTCCAAAGGTCTTATTCCCTCTGCTTTCTTTTTTTTTCCCCTCTGCTTTCTTATCACGGCCATAGAAAAGTAAGGAATCCACCAGTTAACCAATGGCTGTGGCTATTCTGTGCAGCTTCTCCTCCTCTCTGGCTCTGCTTGGTACTGAGTTGCAAGGAGGTGAGGAAAACACTGAGCGACTTTTTAGCAGTTCCTTCTCCCCTGCTTGACTCAGACACCCAGGCAGCGGTCTAACTCCTGCCTCCACTCCACCCTGGCTCTTTCCCTTAAGATCCAACTGCTTGAGCCGGGTGTGCTGACCTATGCCTTTACTCCCAGACTCCAGAGGCACAGACAAGTGGATCTCAGTGAGTTCCAGGACTGCCAGGTCTACCTAACGACACTGTTTCAAAAACAAATCAGTAGCCAGATGTGGTGGTGCACACCTTTAGTCCCAAAGTTTAGGAGGCAGAGGCAGGCAGATCTCTGAGTTCAAGTCTAGCCTGGTCTACAGAGCAAGTTCTAGGATAGCCTGGGCTACACAGAGAAACCCTGTCTAAAAAGATCCAACTGCTCAATGCTCTGAGACATTAGGTGGCCCAGCTTGGGTTCCCGTTGAAGGTTCTAGCTTCATCCTGTTTAGAAGAGTTATCACAAGAAACGGGACTTTATTCTAACAGGTGTTGTCCTGGGCTCAGCCATACCATCAGGCCTGGTCAACTCTATAGTCCTGGAGTTACCCTCAGCGAGACATCATCAGCCAAATGCAGCATTCTTAGATACCTGAAGGTTTCAAGACTGGCTTATGGGGTGCTACTTGATGTTAAAGATGGAAGTCCTTGGACTTAAGGCTCAGGAGTGAGATAGCTGAATTAGGTTAGGGTTAGGGGTGTTTGAACTGTTCCTCGCATGCACCTCCCATAATCCTCCATCTGTCTCTGTAGTCTGGGGCTGGGACAGGTTCCAAGAAGCTAAGGATCCTATAATGGTAAGGTAGCAGATGCAAAACAGAAACCAGTGGCTTTGGTTCCAGGCAGTCAAAACAGAAAGGAAGCTGGGGACCTTCTTGGAGATCCAGCATCTCTGTGCTTTTCTGTGCTTGCCGGAACTCCAAAGCTTACTAAAGGAGAGCCTCGGGGAAAGTCCCCCTGCAGCTTCCTCCTGTGTGAAGCACATCGGGCTTAGTCAAGACCTTTCCAGGACAGAGGTGCTGTGGTCCTGGTGTGCTATTAATTTCTCAACTTCCTAAGAACCAGAGTTTGAAGATATGGAAGGGGTGGGTGGAGATGGGGTGGGCGGAGGGTGAGAAGGTGGGGAGAAAAGTAAGAAAAGTGAAAAGACAGGCGAGTTAAAGAGAGGGGACGTTCAAGACAACCCCCATAATTACCCCAGGGCCCTTCAGCTTCATCCAGGCCAGAGCTCCTGTGTCATCGAGAGGATTGGTACGGAATGAGGCAAATGCTGTTTTCTGAAGTGACTGTCATATAGCCATCCAGAGTGCTCTCTTCCTGTGTTGTCTGTCCATTTCTGTACAAAGACTAGTATAGTCGGTCTCTCCCCTTAAGTCAGAGCGCAGGCCATGTCTGTCGGGAGGCCAGGCTCTCCGTGCAGTGCTTTTCACACGCTTATGAATGGCATAGCCCACAAAATGTGCCGAGAGTTGTTCCTAGGGACTACAGCTTGGTCAGTGTTGCGACCTTTTCTGGGGAACTGTGCCCAGACATCCAGTCACTCCAGATGGGGCACTGAAGACAGGGAAGTTAGTTCACCCAAGCCCAGCTCAGAGAACAAGTGAGCTTATTGGGGCGGCTTACAGGAGAGCAAGCAACTTAAAGCAGCTACATCTCTAAACAGCCCACTCCAGCGTGGGCCATAGCGCTGAGGGCTCAGCACAGCTGTGTCCCTGGAGCTCCCTGCACAACTTGCAGGCAGCTGGTGTGGTCTGAGAGTCTCCAGTTCCCAGCTCAGGTTTCCACATAACCCTGCTTAGGGGCCTTCCGAAATAGCGAGGTTCTTCAAGTAATTCTTGAGCCTTTGAGTTTTGTTTACTTCCTGAGAATTTCTTTCCTTCCTTCTCTTCTTCCTCCCTCCCTCCCTTCCATCTTTCCTTTCTTTTTTCCCCATTTATTGACTTAGGGGAGGAGGCATGCCCTAGCAGTGTGGAGGTCAGAGGGACATCCTGTGGGAGTCAGTTCTTTCCCTCCACCTCATGGGTTCTGGGGATTGAGCTCAGGTCGTCAGGCTTGGCTGTAAGTATCCACTACTGAGCCATCTCACTGCCTGACTTCCTAAGTCTTAATGAGCCTTTCTCCAGGACAGAGTGTTTCAGAAGTAGTCACACATACTCACACACACGCACACAGCTTCTCGGCAACCTTGAAACAGGTTCTCAGGGAAGTCAAGTTAACCACTGTCTGGGAGGCCACATACAAGCGTTCCTGTCAATAACCCTATCTGAGCCCCTTTGTAGCTGTTTTCCTCGAGGCCCCAGATGTGAGTGAAGGTCTCCTGGACTCCTCAGACATGGAATTTCTCACCTGCTGACTGTCGATGATGATGGAGTCACGGTGGGAGCTGAGTGTGGGCTCTGGTGTCAGTCCCCGTGGCATTAATCCTGGCTGCTGCACTGGTGGTCTCTGGATAAGCTCTAACTTCACAGAACCTCCATCTCCTCATCTGTCAGATGGGAATGCTACTGCCTACTTCTCAGGGCTGTGGAGTAGGACATAAGCAGTGTTCTCCACAGTCCTTAGAGCAGGGCCAGGCAGAGGGAGCACTCAGGACTGTTACTGGGAGCCTCCTTGCTGCTCGCCACATGGTCTAGCTGCGCCCCACCCCAATTCCTGGTGTGGAAAAACCCAGGACACACAGATAATTGCTGTTTTAAGTCACACAATTTGGGAGTAGTTTTTTTTTTTTTCTTTTTTGGTTTGCATTTTTGTTTTGTAAAACAAAAGATGCTGGATATGTGGCAGGAGAAGTTTGTTTTTTTTAAAGCCCTCTTGTCTCAATTAGTAACAAAAACAACTTTAGCTGTCCATGATCCTTCTAGGCAGGTTGGTGCTAAGCAGGTCGGTCTTTAGTCTCAGCAGTTCAAGGCTAGCATGTTCTACCAAGCAAGATCCAGGTCAGCCACAGCTACACAGAGAAACCCTGCCTCAAAAAAAAAAAAATAAATAAAAGTGCATGATATTTCCAAATTAATTTGGAAGTCACCTTTTTTTCTGTTATATTTTTAAGACAGGGTTTCGTGTAATCCTGGTGGATCTGGAACTTACTTTACACCCTGCTGATCCTGAACTTAACATCGATCCTTCTGCTTCAGCGCCTGAGTACTAAGGTCAGGAACGGGAGCTGCTCCACCCAGATGGAAGCCAACTTTTCTAAAAGAAAAGTGACTGATTTTTAATTTTTATGTATATGGGTGCTTTTCCTGAATGTGACACACTTTCTGCAGAGGGTCCTCTGGAACTGGGATGACACATGGTTATGAGCTGCCATGCAGGTGCTGGCAATCAAAGCTAGGATTTGCCAAAAGAGCAGCCCATGCTCTGCAGTCCTGAGCCCCATCTTCGGCCCTAGAAGCCAACTTTTAATTTTGCCTGCTAAGGAATTACAACAAAACCACCCTCTTCTATAGGTTATAGGAATTACAACAAAACCACCCTCTTCTATAGGTTATAGGAATTACAACAAAACCACCCTCTTCTATAGGCTGTAGGAATTACAACAAAACCACCCTCTTCTATAGGCTATAGGAAATACAACAAAACCACCCTCTTCTATAGGCTGTAGGAATTACAACAAAACCACCCTCTTCTATAGTTTATAGGAATTACAACAAAACCACCCTCTTCCATAGGTTAAGGTGTTGTACACGTAAGCAATGCATGCCACGCGTGACACCAGTTCAGTTCTCAGGACCCAAGCTGGGCAACTCGCGACCACTTTTTAACTCTAGTTCCAGGGCATCTCCTGTGCTGTGACCTTCACAGTCATCTGCATGCTTGCGGTGCACATAAACTCAGATAGGTGTGTCCTCCATGCTCACACACACATGCACACACACAAACTCACACACGTATGTGTGTGCACATGCGCACATGCATACACAAGCTCACACTCATGCGTGTGTGCACACACATCCCTTTAGTTTTATGAGGCTGGGTATATGACTTCGTTGACTATCATGTGCAAAACCCTGGGTCTGACACAGCACACATAAACCAGTCATGGTGGCACACGCCTGTGACCCCAGGGCTCAGGAGGTGTTTGTTTCTTCCTGAACCATTGTTAACAGCAATTGTTCGTGATCCGGGGCTGTGGTGTCAGTAGGAGAAAGAGTGGGGTGACATGACCATCATTATGCATCTGTATGTCTGTCTGTTCCCAGAGGTGGTTCTGTAGAGCATGCTGGGGAATGACCTTAAACACGTCAGACAAGTGGTCTAGTCAATCATCTTGTTTGTATTAGTGTGTGTATCTCTGTGTGTGTATGTATCTGTGTATACATATGTGTATATCTCTGTGTGTATTTGTGTGTGTATGTATCTATGTGTCTCTATGTCTGAGTGTGTGTTTGGCCATTTTCATGGTTCCTATCTTGCTTATAATTGGTGTTCAGTAACCATTTCTCAAATGACTCCCAGGCTTCAGAGGGAACACCACACTAACCCCTCCACCTATATTTGGTTGAGTTAGATCTCTTAAGAGAAACATCAGGGGGCAAGAGCCCTGCGGCTGCCTGGAAAGACATCCTCTTTGCCAGCTTCCCTGGGGTCACCTCGGCTGCCGCTCTTGATGGACAGGCTCAGTTATCAGTGAATCAGCATTAGGCAAACTGGTGTGGCGGCTCAGAAGCATCCACCCTGGCTCCCCTAGGAAAAGCACCAAGGGACAGTAACAGCATGTGGCCACAAGGGGCTCTCTTGAGCAACTCCACACTCCTAGGGGTTGGAGGAGTTTCTCACCGGTCTCTCTAGTAGTCTCTTGGAGGGAATATAGATTCCAAAGCCCGCCCCCCCCCAACGCGTGCCACACTTCTTATAACACCTGCATGGGTTGTTGTTGTTGCTGTTTACCTCTAAGCTGTTTTACACACTAACACACGTCTTCCCTTCTTGCAGCCCTTTCCACAGACAGACAAACCCCCTAAGGGAGGAAACACCCATTTTTTTTACTCTGCAGACTTTAGACGATTGCAGTGGAGTTCCAAACTGTGGCTTCCTGTCTTCTGAGACAGACAGACGACTGTCCTTCTTCATGTCTTCTCTGTCTCCTGACTCTGTCCCTCTCTTCCCATAGCTGCCTAGGTTGCGGGCTCCTCATTTCCAGCCAGGCTTCCTAGAGGATCCCAGGCCTCCAGATAGCCCCATGCTCCTCAGCTCTCTACCCTGGAGCCAGTGGGAGCTTACTCCCATCAGACACTGCCCTTCAAGTGATTCCCAAAGGCCTGTCCCAGACCCATGCTGACTTCAAGAACCCTCCTACAACAGATGCTGTCCCCCAAAGACCCATCCGTCAGGTAAGCTGCGACACCTTCCTGGGTTGGAAAAGCGTCACACTGCATTGGCCCTCGGCACCTAGAAGGAATTCTCTAAGAAGATGTTCTCAGTGCCCGCTTGCCCACATGCCAGTGGAGGGTGGGAGGGTGGAAGAGAGCCTGAGCGCTAGGGAGCGGTTTAACTGAGTGCTGTGTGAATGCTGTAGTGAGTTTGTTGTTGTTGTTGTTGTTGTTTTGTTGGTCTGGAAGACTCACACGCACCCGTGCAGAAACCCTCAAATTAAAGAGAGGTGGTGCAATCTTTGCAAACCCCCCCCCCCCCTTTCCATCAAAGGGCAGCTGCTGAGGAGTAAACCATTAATTTGGCTCCAGCAGGAGGAGGAGGGGAAGCCCTCCCCCAGTCTCCTCGGCACACCGGGTTAATGATTCTGGGGTTGTTTTCCTCACAGCCAAGGTCCTATCTAATCAGCATGCTGCTCCCTCCTTTCTTAAGAATAACTTGACTCACTCTGGTAGGGCCTCATGCTGGGGTCAAGAGCCTTGTTTGGCAGCAGGAAATGGTTGGTGTGGGCAGGTCTTGAGCTAACTTCCTTTCTCTGTAGCAAGCCCTTGGCGCCCAGGCCCATTCTCTCTCTCTCTCTCTCTCTCTCTCTCTCTCTCTCTCTCTCTCTCTCACTTAAAGCCGAAGTCAGCTGGCCTCAAAGGCAGCTCTAAGGCCCACAGTCTCCCCAAAATGGACTTTGAGAATTTGATTCTTGATTCTTGGAGTTATAGAAAGTTTTGAAGATTGGATATGGAGAAAATAATTCTATTAGCCTTTGAAGAGTTTAATTAGTGACTGGGGAGATGGGAAAGGAGGTCTGGAATTCCAGGAGGGAGGTCTGTGTAGAGCGACAGAGAAGGCAGGGACGGCCGAAGGGGTGGTCTTGACCCTCTTTAGATAGGGTTAGCTAGTGGCTAGGGGTCTACTGTAGTTCAAAAACCAACTCGAAGTTCCCAGCTATACGTAGTCTTCCCAGCCCCCAGTCCCCTTCTCCTCCTCTTAATCAACAGTGCCCATGCCTTTAGAGTTTCCTGTCAGGGTCTGGTAGCCAGCCCAGGCTGAACCTACTCTCTCTTGTTCTTCAAACAGGACTCTGCAGGAGGAAGTGAGCTGGGGTAGTGAGCTGGGGTGACCCTGTCCTGCAAAGGTCCCAACATACTGGATGATGAGGTTACCATCTCTCTCAGACTTCTCTTCCTAATAACCTTTCGTGGCTTCTCGATTCTTAAGATTGCTACATAAGGAAAAAGATTCAAGATATGTTTCAGGAAATATTATTACAATGCAGACATTTGAGACGCTAAAATTAGAAGATCACCAGTGTGCTCTTTCCTTAAATACAGCCACCAGGTGTGATGGCATGGGTTTGATTCCCGGGGACCCACATGGTAGAAAGAGAAAACCAATCTCTAAAAGTTGCCTTCTGACCACCACGTGTTGACCCCCCCCCCCCACACACACAGACAACTAACAGAAGCCCCCGCGTATAGGCATGTGTGTTTCTCTCAGGTAAACAGATATGTGCAGAACGGCTAAGTTCAGACAGTCTTAATAACCAGTGCTGATACTCTTCCCTCATCCCTGACTAGATCCAGGACCCTTATCACTAGACAAGAACACAGCCATAGCCGTGGGGCACCCCACTTCAAAGAGACGGGGGAGTCCTCATCTGGGTGCAGCCAGGAGTCTCGCGATGACATCACAGAATTCACTATGAGGTCACTCCTGAAGTTCTGGGTATGGAAGTGCAGAGAGCCCTGCTCAGAGTGAATGGTTCTTTATTCAAACTGCAATAAGGGAGCTGGAATCGATTCTAGGGGTTCACCCTGGGCCCCGGGACCCTTTGCAGCTTGGGGCTTTGAGTTGTACTTTAAGAAGCCTCAAAGATCACTGTCTCCATGACCTCGGATGTCACAGAACCAATGATGTCCAGGGCCTGACCACTCTCTGTCTCCATGATGGCCTCCACGTTGGTGGTCTCCAGGGTCTTGGCCACGATGTTCACATCCTGCTCACGCTGTGATGCCAGGCCTTTTGCGGCCAGGTTGGCTCTGATGTTCCTCAGGAACAAGCTGATTCTGCCAAGCCTCTTGCTGGTAGACACAGAGCTGGCGCTGGAGAGGGTCCTGCCTGATTTGTGGGAGCTCCGGGACTCCTTCGTGATGGGGACATGGCTGACCCCTTTGTGCGACCTGTTTCGCTTGCTTCCCCTGAGGGTGCCTTTTTCTTTCTTCTCATCGCGAGCGGATCTGTGGCTGGCTGATTTCCGAACCCCCTTGTCCCCTGCTGTCTTGCGGCGACCTTCTCCTGTCCTGTGGTGGTGGGAGCTCCTGCTACCAGCCCTGTCCTTTGCTCTCCGCTCCCGTCTTTCTCTCCTTTCCTTATTGGCTTCAGTGTTGTCCTCAGGGGCTTTCGGCTGTGCAGTCTGTTCAGTTTTCTGGCTTTCTCTTGGCAAGGTCAAGGCAAGAGCTGCTGTGTCTGAATCAGCTGCTGTCTCTCCAACAGACTTGCTAGTAGGTTCTATTCTTGCAATTGCCATAGCCATGTTCTCTTTTTGGGAGATGCTGGTGGAGGCACTGGAAATATACTCCAGAGATCTGCTGGCCGTCCCTGCAAAGGCAACCTTCATGCTTTCTGGGGACATCTTGCCAGAGCTTGTGATGGACAAATGGCTTTTGCTTCCCCTTGCCCCCATGATAGCACCCCCTGCTATGGCCGCATTTATCTGCCCAGAGTCTACAGACCTGGTTGCTGCCAAGCTCAAAGCGCCTGCTAGGCCACCTGCTGCGGCTGCTGCTGCCCCTGTAGCTGACTCTTTGGCAAGGTCTTTTGATTTTGTTTTGGGGATGGATACACCCTGCACAGTGGTGGGTTTGCGAGAGTTGTGACGGAGTCCCTCGCCACCAGCAAAAGCAGCCGAGCTGATCCCAGTCACATCTGTGACCATGGGGAGGCTTCTGATGCTGACCTGGTCTGGGTCTCCTTTTCCTTGGCACTCTGCCACTGCTGCATTTGGCTTGTCTTCCTCATCCAGCAGAGGCATGCACACCATGTCCTCTGCTGGGATGGCGTAGGTGCTGCTGTTACTCTCCACAGGTGGTCTCAGGAGGTAGATCAATTTTTCCCAGTAGGTAAAGAGGTCGTCCCGTCCCTCGAGAGGGGGGCACAGCTGCAGGTAGCAAGAACGGCCAGTGGCAAACTTGAGGCGTAGCTGTTGTTTCTCTCGGTTGTGAACAGAGAGCCTTACGAACCTCAAAGGAAGGAGCCTGGTTAGCTCCAAGGCCTTCGCAGCCTTGCGATTTTTGCCCTTGATGGTTTGGCCACGTCCAGGAAAGTCTTCACAGCCCGGGGCTGGTCGGGCCAGTAGCATGACATCAGGGAGTGGAAGGATGGGGCTGGTACACGCGATGCCCACGGTCACCATTCGGACACGGTTGTGCACGTCAATCACTTCTCCCCGTTTGGTGATCTGGATGAAGTCACTCTCGAATATCGGTGCGTACTTGAATATATCATACTCTCCTTTGTACAGCTGCCGTTGTAGTTTTCCCATGGCAGTGTTGAACATGCCGACGCCGGAGCCGCTCTGGGCTGTGTAATATGGTAACAAAGACTCAGGCTTCGTGGTCATTTTGTGTCAAGAAAGGTGCGCTGGCAAGGTGGGTTCCTGCGTCTGTCTTGGTCTCCGCAGATGAGGGAGCAACGATGCTCCTTGGTCACAGAGCTGGCACCTACAGCAGATCTCTCAACCCCACCCCACAAGCCCCCAGTTTGCCTCAGAGCCTCCCAGAGGCCTGGGCTGGGGGTGGGAGCACAGATGATTGACGAGGGGTGGGCTGTTGGGTGCCTGGACCCCAAGCCCAATCTCTCCAAAGAGGTAGAGATGCAGGGTAGATTCCAGGGAGGTCTTCTTCTGGGTCTAAAAACCCCCCGACCTCCGCCGGGGATTGTTTTGAAAGCCCCCTGAACATCTACCTACTGCAGCCCTAGTGGGAGAAGTGACTACTAGTGCCTGCAGCCCTGCACAGCCATACTTAGCCCCGCTCCCTTTGTGACCTGTCGCTGCCACATCCCCCTTTGTCCCATCCTCCAGCTGCCCCACAAGAGGACAGGGCTTCAGGTGGAGGCCAAAATGGAAAGGTTTCAACATGGAAGAATTGTATAGGAGGACTTCCTTCAAACTGGAAAGATTCAAAGCCTATGGGAATGCAAGGGACAGGTAGATTGGCAACTTTGGAGCTTCTGGTGTCATTTTATTGGATAACCTGGAATACTGGTCTTGATCCTTCCAAGAAACCTCACTACATGTTGCTGGTGATAATCTCTCATGGCAGCTCTGGCCTTTACTAATTAAGATAAAATTAATGCTTAAGCACACTGTCCTACATAGGATATTTCACATGTTACTGGAAGACCCGCCGGCATGTAACCAATGTGGAACACTATTGTTACTATTCTCATTTCACAGGGTAAGAGACTGAGTGTGACTTACCTGCTCCCACAAACTATGCTATTGGAATCCAGGTCTCACTAATTCTAAAACCTTTGCTTTAAACTGCTATAGGGCTTTGTCTCTTTAGGGAAACTTGGGCCACTCAAATGTCTCCAAACTGATCTGTTTTTACTACATCATGTAAAATGTGTGTGTGTGAGAGACGGAAAACCGCTTAAGACGGTGAGTGGGCTGAAGTGGGGTGTTAAATTACCCGGTGGTTTGTCCAGTTTTGTTTTGGTGGGGGACGATTTACTCCCCTAAGGACTCCAGGTTTTGCTTCCCACTCTCCCACACTGTGCCGGTGAAATGCAGAGTATAGGGGTGGGAGCTAGGACACGTCTGTCATCGTGACTCTGCCTATTGCCACACCCCCATAGCCAGCCAGACTCTGGACCTACAAACTGTTGTCACCTGGGCCCTTACTCCAGACTCTCCCAGTTGGTTTGATAAACTCTTCCTCCAGACATTCAAGGCTAGCTATCACCCTGTGGAGGCACACACACCTGTATATTGACTGATCGCTGAACGAGCAAAATACAGATTCACCATACAATACACTCAGCCGTGAACGGGAATGGAATGTTGATTTATGCTTTGACATGGATGGACCTTGACATTTGGCAAAGTGAATGAAGTCAGGCATGAAAGGCTGTAGGACAGGCAAGCCTGAAGCAATGAATGGTTGAGTAGTTTGCCAAGAGCTGGAGGTGGGACCTGGGGATGACAACTCTCCGGGTGCCAGTCAGTGGTGGCTACACAGTGTCATGCATGTGCACAAAGCGTTTGAATGTGAAGTGTTAGGGGTTGTGTTTTTCCGTTCATACACATGACACTTGCACCCTTAGCGCTTTTGTCCGAAATCTGTGGTTTTAAGAGCATAGCCTTCCATCTCGGGTAAACTGAGGGACTCTGAGCAGCTTTGGAGACATGTGCAACGGAGCAATGCCTTTGGGGACCGAATGGAGAGTCTCCCCAAGTCCCTGCACTAAAGGCGCCAGGAGTCCGTGAGCTGTCAGGTGTTAGGGCCCTGCGGGGGGAAGAGGGTCCTCTGTCACTGAGGAAGTGCCTTTAAGGGAGATAAGGGGAACCCACTCTCATCTTCTCTTCCTCTCTTTGCTTTCTGGTGAAGTGATTTTGGTTCGCTGCACACCCCCGCATCTGAAGAACAGGAGGTGGCCAGCGGGTGTCAATTCCTATGGCCCCATCTAAGTCTGTTCTCTCAGACTCCTTGCCTGGCTGCTCCTTCAGAGTGAAGCCAAGACAGCCCAATGCCTTGATGGCAAGCGTCCAGGCAGCTTTTTAAATATCAAAGCAGTAAACTTTCAGACTAGTTTTCCTGCAGGAAGCCTCCCTTTGCCCCGTCTCTAATCCACTGCCTTCCACAGCCTAGATTTCACGGCAGCACGTCTACCCACAACCAAGAGATACAGGCAGTGCTGTTTCTTCTTTCTTCCCCTCATTAAGATACAGGTTCGCTAGAGTGGTAGATGGCTCTTTACTGATTAGAAGCAACCAGAAATACAACCATGCCGGTAACATGAGATAGTCTAAAAGCACTACAGAACAGTTCAAACAAGCAGGTACACAGGGCCGGCTAGCCGGCTGAGCTGGTAATGTTTGCCGCCAAGCTTGACGACCTGAGTTGCTCTCCAGGTCTCATGCGGTGGAAGAAAGAACTGACTCCCAGATCTCCACACAAGCTGTGGTTCACCCTACCCCACAAACCAATTAATTAATAAACCAATTAATTTAATTAATGTAATTAAAAATTACATCCATGGGTCTGAAGAACAGTTCAGGGATGGTAGAGGAGTAGCCAATTGTGATTTCCAGTTTGTTTTGCATGTGCCCATGGAAAGTAAACCTCAGTCTATTGAGACTTAGATTCCCATGCTGGCTTGCAGGCCAGGAGGGCTTTGGTGTAGGTTAGCACATGCAAGGTCTGGGTTCAATCCCCAGCACTGCAAATTGAAGGAGGAATGAGGGGAAAAGGAGATAGGGGAAGGGGGAGAGGGTAAGGGGAAGATGGGGAGGGAGAAATCATTGGGTCAGGAAATTCCAGAAAATTAGGATTACCTTTCTTGAAACAACTTTATCCGGCTTGTCAAAAATTGTCCCATCCTTTCCTGGTATTTGAAATACATACTGTGTGCTGTGTGGCACATGTGGATGCTAACAGGTCTATGGTCCTCGTTTGAGGAGCACTGTGGATGCTAACAGGTCTATGGTCCTCGTTTGAGGAGCACTGTGGATGCTAACAGGTCTATGGTCCTCGTTTGAGGAGCACTGTGGATGCTAACAGGTCTATGGTCCTCGTTTGAGGAGCACTGTGGCAGAAGGTGGATGCTAACAGGTCTATGGTCCTCGTTTGAGGAGCACTGTGGATGCTAACAGGTCTATGGTCCTCGTTTGAGGAGCACTGTGGCAGAAGGCAAGTTCAAGAGTGTCAAGCTGAGCCAGAGAGACGGCTTCAGCTGGTGAGTTCAGTTCCCAAGCCCCGCAGGGCGGAAGGAGGAAACTGACTCCCACAACGTGTCTCACCCCCACACACATAGTGCACGCATGTGCCAGCCCCTCTGAGACAATGTAATTTGTAAAAAGGCTCAAGCTGAAAACGTGTATGTTTTAGGTGTATTTGTATGTTCGAGAAACTGAGGACTGAAATATTTAGCTATTTGAATTTTACATAAAAATATCTATCATAAGCCAGGCAGGGTGAAGTGGGCCTTTAAACCTAGCCTTCTGGAGGCAGAGGTAGCCCTCTGGGAGTTCAAGGCCACCTCGGGCTACATAGTAAGTACCAGGCCACCTAAGGCTATTTACTAAGCTCCAGGCTACCCAGGGCTACAGTAGTGAGACTCTCTCTCAAAAACAATGTCAGTGCCAAGCAGTTGGTGTGCAGGACACATGCAGTGTTGTTTCAGGGTCTGTTGATGAGAAACTGAGCATCAGGCAACAGCCTGAGGCACAGGGTGAGAAGTCACCCCCTGGGCAACTGCACACATGAACACAGCCCCTCACAAACATACCTGCATACACATACTTAAAAATAAATTGAACTGGAGAGATGGCTCAGCAGTTAACAACATTCAGTGCTCTTGGAAAGGACCTGGGTTCCATTCCCAGCACCCACATGGTGGCTCACAACTCTCTGCAATGCCCTCTTCTGGCCTTCTCAGGCACTGCAAGCAGGTGGTACACAGACATACATGCAGACAAACCACCCACAGACTTAAAAAAAAAAGCCCAACTGCCCTACCTGTGTTCTCCCCATGAATGAAGTTGTCCGCAAGTGTTTAATGCTAAGCACCCCACAGTAGAATCGCTATTTCAACAGTCTTAGTGGAAACCAGCACAACACTTAAGTTTACCATGTCTTATTCTGATATTTATTATGTTGACAGGCTAGGAATACTGGGATAAATAAGTAATATTTTCTCTCACAGAAAAGTTGTAATGATACTATTAAGTAGGATTAAATACTCTGAGGATTTCACAGAAACGTCAGAATTTTAACAGTAGCCAGAGTCCTGGTGGCCAGAGGGAGGGGCCTCCCAGCTGAAACGCTCTGGGCCGCATCTCAAAAACAAAAACAGTGCCATTGACATCCACCACGTACAAGCCTGGCCCTCCACCTGGCTTCCAACATGCTCCTCCACAGGCTGTGAAAGGAAAATGGAGAATCTCTGGCTCTTCTAGTCCCAAATTCACACCTGTCCTGTCACTGAATGGGAAGGAGAGTCCTACCCTTTGGAAGCTGGACTTTCTTCGTGCCCTCTTTCTGTGACGTCATAACAGTCGGCAGCCAAGGACCTGCTGTCGTGGCCAGGTTCTTCCTCAGCAGTGGGTACAGGGAAAGGGGGCGTCCTCTGTCAGCACAAAGTGGCACAGCTGGCCTTCGGGCCAGTCTCACTCCTCTGGGGCAAGCGAGCTCACGTGGTCACCTGAATGCTTTTGAGGGATACTGTCCGTGATGGCAGACCCCCAAACTCTCAGAAGTCGGTTCTGATGAAACTCCCGGAAAAATCATGACAAGGTTGTACAAGACAAACACCCAAACAGCACAACACCTGGTTCTGAAAAGAATGCCCTGTACACAGTTGTTCCAGACGCAACAGCGTTATTTTCTAGAAGCACACCCTGGCCATTGGACAACCTCGATAATGAGCCTTCTCGTTCCACATTCCCCAGGAGGGACGGTGTCAGCTACAGTGGACACGTGGTCCCACCCCACCTACTTCTGCATGAATCCCACTAGTGGGCATCCTGCATGGTATGGGACCCCAGCCAGGGGTCAAGCTAGATCATCTGAGAACGGCCAGGATGGTAAGGCCTAAAGCCTGGAGTTAGTGAGCCAAGGGATGCTCTTGCCCTGTGCCACAGTTCACTCTGGGACAGAGTGGGGCAAGGCAGTGGTCACCTCAGGCCCTCCTGCCCCAACGGCTCTCGGCTGCTGAGATTCTAGAAGTGCATAGGAAGCCAGTTTTCCAATGGCTTCAGGGTTTGGGGTGGAAAAGGAGGATTCGGTAAGGACTCCCCAGTTGCCCCCATGATGCTGCTGTTTAGCTCTGCAATGTCCCTTCTTTTATCTGCTGGATAAAGAGGTTCCTCTCGTCTTCCGGAGTCCGCCCATTCTGAGCCCGGACAATACACGTGGGCCGATGCAGGTTGAGCATGTATATCAAGTGCTGTTTCTCATTTTTCAGCTCCTCAATCTGGGCCTTCAGCTCGGCGTTGACACTCTCCAGTTTCTCTGACTCCTGAGGGACAATCAACACAGGTGTTATGGAAAGAGCTGAGGGTCGGGGAGGTAAGGGGGACCACCTGGAAACCATGGGCCTCATCAAGATGGGAGAGGCCTGCTGGGGGAATCACCCTAGTCAGAACCAGGCATGGGGGGGGGGTGTTGGTGTAGACCCTGGAGAGACCTCTGAAATTAGGGGGCATGTCAGAAGAGGCTTGGGGATACCAGTGAGCAAGGCTGCCATGCTTGCTGAAGCTGCCTTAGCATCAAAGGCTTAGAGAGGCCTGTGCTCCAGTCCTCTGCCAAGAGTATCTAGTCCACAAAGAATCTGGAAAACTGGGGAGAAATCCAAACTGGTGGTGCAGCATTTCTGGTCTCACCAAGACTCTCATATCCACAGAAACACTTGTGTACTCAGAAACACAAAGTTTCCCAGGTTCTCACTGACCCTAAAGCAACAAGCAGAGATCCCAGGACTACTGAGGTTGGCTTGTCTCCGCCAGAAGCTGACCTGCACACACTTGGGGGAGCAAACTGGCCACTGCAAAGACTTCCAGGCTCTGGGGCCTGCCTTGCCTGTGAACCCGTGCTGTACCCCCGGTGTTTCTAGTGGGGTGACAGTCTGCTGGGGTGTTCAAAGTGCTAGACAGGCAGAGAGAAGGGAAGCAGGGTTCAGACCCAGGCCAAAACACAGTGTAAGTCCTGCTTCCAGATTACCAGAGCAAGCTGGGGAGTAATAAGTGTTTCTTGAGAGGCAATGACTAGAACAGGGTTTTATTGTTTTATTTGGCAAAACTGGTGAATAAAGTCTTTTTAACCTGAAAGTCTAGAAACTGCTGGGGGTATATAGACCAGTTTATGCCACAGCAGGCCTGTGGAGATCAGAGGACAGCTTTCAGAAATCAGTCCTCTCCTTCTGCAGTGGGTTCTGGGTATCAAACCCAGGCTGCCAGACTTGCATGGTGCAGTGTTTAAGCCCACAAATCTTCACTCTATATATCCAAAGTCCTTTCCATCATGCTAACAGCGTTGCTCCTCCCCTACCTACAGCTGGCATTTCTGCACCACCCACAAGTCCCCGCTGCCAATGACACAGGCTGGTGAGGACAGGTTTGGGCACCGAGCAGGGGAAACTTGGCCATACTCACTTTCTGCAGGCACTCCGTCTTCTCTTTTTTCTTGTTTCGACACTTGGCAGCTGCAATCTTATTTCTTTCCCGCCGCCTCCTTTTCCGCTCATCTTCTTCAGGGGCCACCTATGAAACCCAAAAGGCACACATGGAAGCCACTGTGAAGCCAAAATATCAAGGTGGTGTTTTTTTTTTGGGGGGGGACTTTTTGTTTGTTTTTAATCACTTATGTGAATGTATATCTATGTTTGTCTGTGTGTACATCAACCACATGCGTGTATTCATGGTGTCTTCAGAGGCCAGAAGAGAGCACAAGTTCTCTGCCATGCATGGAACTCCCCAGTGAGGCTCTGGGGAATGGGGTGCTGGGAACATCAGTCCTCTGGAAGAGCAGCAAGTGCTCTTAACTACTGAGCCATTTCTACAGCCTCATGGCCTAGATTTCTGTGTGAACTCCCTACACACACGTGTGCACACACACTTGAGAATAACAAAATCTAAAATCAAAACTCTATCCATTAAAAGAGAATTACATTTAAAATTAGCAAAATCTAACCTACTTTATGAATGCATTTGGATTTTAAAATAAAAATTTTAATTTTAAATTGATAACTTGATACTAATTATAAGTGTGTCCTTTCCCCTAGGGCCAGAAATGACCTCCAGATCATCCCCCCCTGTAGTGCTTGCTGATAAGGGAATTTGTGGAACTTTTGGGATAGGAGTCATGGCTACAAGGGTGGGAGGTAGAGCTGGAGGAGGTGGGAGACACGGCTGGCGGAGGTGGGAGACACGGCTGGAGGAGGTGGGAGACACGGCTGGAGGAGGTGGGAGACACGGCTGGCGGAGGTGGGAGGTAGAGCTGGAGGAGGTGGGAGACACGGCTGGCGGAGGTGGGAGGTAGAGCTGGAGGAGGTGGGAGACACGGCTGGAGGAGGTGGGAGACACGGCTGGCGGAGGTGGGAGACGCGGCTGGCGGAGGTGGGAGACGCGGCTGGCGGAGGTGGGAGACGCGGCTGGAGGAGGTGGGAGGTAGAGCTGGAGGAGGTGGGTCACGGCACAAGGAGGGGAGGGTTGGAGTCCTACTACTCCACTTCTATCTGAGCTTTGCTTCTCGAGCCACGGAAATGTTCACACGCTCTCCACTATGCATGGAACTTCCCCAGCCGCCACGTCTTGCCTGTGTGATGGACTGTGTCTGTCCCCTGAACTGTGAGCCCAACACACTTCTCCAAAAGACATCTGTCAGTCATTCAGTCACAATGACAGGAAATAACTGACATTACTGTCTGTACCAGGAGCATCAAGGCACACCCTTCGCATGAAGCCTCTGAGCTCCTGGAGAAGACTGGAGGACATTACTGGTACTAAAATGGTATGAATAAGCCCACAGCTGGGGCGGGCGGGCGGGGGGGGGGGGTAGAGCACCCAACCACCTGTTGATTCAGCCAGCAAATCATACTATTTCCTGTGCCTCATTCTGAGTCAACACTGGGGCTTTCAGAGAACAGAGCCCTGTCCATTCTTAGGGAGCATGGTCCAGTCCCTTCATGGATGTCCATCCAGACCCAATTAAGTCTATGGGCTGATGAGCAGGGACCACTTCCAAGCTCTGAACTCTGCTTAAGGCCAAAGCCCAGCAAGGATGAACTTTCATGGTAGCCTGGTCAATGTCAGACCCTGTTAGCTTCAGGAGGCCATGACTGACCCCACTCTAGACTTTTTCCTATTCTTTTGGATCAGAAGATACTGACTGTGGACGGAGATGAAGATCTCACAACCTAGAGAAGCAAAGCTCAAGGGAGAACAATGGAAGAGGAATTTCTTTCATGTCTCAGGGCCACAGACCCAGTAAATATAAAAACCATGTACACACGTACATGCACACGCATGCACGCACTGGTGGGTGTGCAGGGAGACAGCTCAGTGGTTAAGAGTACTTGCTGCTCTCACAGAGAATTTGGGTGTGGTTCTCAGCACTTATATGGTGGCTCACAACAATAATTCTGGTTCCAGGGAACCCAAAACCCTCTTCTGGCCTCCGTGGGAACCAGGCATGTACACAGTGCAATACGTTCTTGCAGACAACACACACACATGAAATATGAATAAAAATTTAAAACCAAGAATGAATCATGGAAATCAAAAAACCCATAGAAAACAATTTTACTGGAAATATGGTAAAGTTGAGACTACTTTAAAAATTATTTGGATTTTGAAGTAAGATTTTGATATTTAAATTGATCGCTGTAATTCAGAACTGGGGAAAAAAGAATATTTTATAAATATGCCCTTTCCCCTAGAGTCTGGAGTGGCCTGGGAGCATCAATCACTTCTTCCTCACTCTTCCTCCTCCTCAGTCCGTCCAACTGTATGTCTTGCCTCCCTTCTCCATTTTTTCCTATGACTGTATGTTATTATTTCAAACTATATCATTAGAAGAAAAAAAACCCTCACAGAATGTCTCAGGCTCTAACCTGCACTATCCAAGACTGGACTGGATACCTGCAGCTATTTTGTGGTGCCCTCTCTGACCTCCTGAGTTAGCTGGGAGCACAGTTAATACCCACAATGGCATCCATGGCAACAGCATCATAAATAACGCCTGTTCCCATTCGTTGGATGCTGTGAGCCAGGTTCCCCTCAGACCTTCCACAAATGTCAGTCCTTGGCAGGAAAACCCAGTCTTTTGCCCCCAGCGCGAGGGATCAAACCCAAACCCAAGGTCTTACGGTCACGGTTGAGCTATGATCCCTGACTTAGCCTCCATTCGAAACGCACAGCTTTTGAGCCAGTTTCTGCCCTTTGACCCACAGATTAAGTAAGCCTGAAATATTCCCAACCGAGAAAGGCTAACGAAGTCACCAGAGTTCATCTCTGACGTTCTTGACGCGGCAGAGTCACCAGCAACCACGGTTCAATAGCCACGTCTATTATCCCAGGTGGGACGGTTTCTCAACACAGAACAGTTCATGTGTGTGAGTGGGTGTGAATCCAGGGCAAACATCTGGTATGCCGTCTGTGAGTGGTGCTGCCAGGAAGGGCGGGGCTAACCTCCTGGTCCCTGGGTCCTGCCCACTTCTCCAGGAAGTCTCCACACAGAAAGTGGCCTCAGTAAAGTCCCAGCTTCAAGGGCCGTCCACAGCTTGACGATTCCCAGTTCTGTGTCTCTGGCCCAGAGTTCCCAGCTCATATCTGCACTTCCTGGTGGATATCTTCCGAAGATACAGCTTCTATTCTTGCCCCACCTGGCCTCCCACAGTCCAAGTCCTGACCCACGTTAGATCCAGAAGCCACCCCATTTCAGCACTGGCCTAGCCTGGACCTTCACCTGCCTGCAGGGAGGGCCCCTTAGGGAGTACCCTTCCCACGGGACTCCCTCTCCTCAAGTCCTAGCTCAAAGGCCAAGACTAGTGATGCTTTCCCTGGTCTCCTAATTTAAAATGACATCGTCACCTCTACTTATTCTCTGAACCCCTTTCTTTATTGTATGTGTTTGAGCCTTTGCCTGCATGTGTGCTCACATTTGTGCGGTTGCTTGCTTCTCTG
Organism: Microtus oregoni; assembly: GCF_018167655.1. NCBI lineage: Eukaryota > Metazoa > Chordata > Mammalia > Rodentia > Cricetidae > Microtus > Microtus oregoni. The sequence goes on from NW_024543221.1 coordinate 15,021,056, forward strand.
TCCCCCGCTTCAGGTGTTTTTGTTTTTTAAAAAGAATTAATTTTTTATTATGCACGTATTAGTGTTTGTGTGCATTTATGTATGTGTGACATACATAATTGTTGTGCAGTTGCCTGCAGAGGCCAGAAGAGGATATTGGAGCCCCTGAAACTGGAGTTACATACAACAGTGAGCCACCATGTATGTGGTTCCTGGGAATTGAACTCGTGTCCTCTGCAGGAGCAGCAAATGCTCTTAACTGCTGAGTCATCCCTTTGTGCAGCGCCTCTCCAGCTATTTGCTTACCAATTCTCTCTCTCTCTCTCAAGAGAGTCTTGATGTGTCTCAGAGTGACCTCAAGCTCACTGCTCTCTTGATCCTCCTGTTCTGTCTGGATCACTCACACACACACACACACACACACACACACACCACTCTATCTGCTCATTCATGTATTCTAGTCATTATTCCATTATCTTTAGACATTAGAATTTAGGCTCCCCTGGGGCAGTGCCTTTGTTGATTTTTACCCCTGGCTCTGGCCTCATGCATGTGCTCACACGTGGGGTGTGTGTGTGTGATAAATGCGCGCTGAAAGGAAGGACATGAGTTGGCAGAACGCACCTCAGCTTTGGTGACTGCAAGCTCCAGGGGTCTGTTGTTGATGGTCACTGACTCCAGCGCAGAGGACATCCGGTGGCAGAGGTGCTTATTCTGGATGGCGAACCTCAGCTCTTCCTTGACAAAGGGTGTCAGGTTAGCAAAATCCTCAAATACCAGCGACCCAGGAGGTGAGAGGCAGGGGACCATGGCAGATGCACTGACTTCTGAGGCAGAGACCTGGCCTGGATGTTGAAGCATCATTTTGCTGAAAGAAAAAATTAAGCCCAAACTACTTTAGGGGTCCTGGGGCATGGGATCCAACCACGCCGAAGAACAGCCCACCCCAGAACAAAGTCCTATCAGCCTTTGGGCTTTTGGCTTGTTTTCATTTCATGCTCATCTCTTGCCTGTGGCTGGAGAAAAGACAGGAACATATTTACCACTGTTTTGCTACATTACATGCTGTCAAACTGCCTCTTAAGTGTTTATGCTCATACCAAGGGACCAGTGCTGTCCTCAGCTTCTTTTGTCAGCAGGCAGCAGTTTCTGCAGAGAGTCATAACTGGGCAAAAGTGCTGTTCTAAACAGATGCGCTCTCTCTCTTTCTCTCTCTCCCTCGTGCGCGCACACACACACACCCGTGTTCACGGCTCAGGGGGCTAAAAGGATGTAGAAGCAGGAAGATGGGGAGAGAGCTGTGGACAGGACATGGCTGCTCCGCTCAGCCTGCAGAGGACCCTGTAAAATGGAGCCTATCAACATCCCAGCATGGATTAGGGAGGGCAGCTTGAGGTCCCAACGCTAATCTAGGAGCCACAGCAGTGAACCCCTGCAGGTGAAAGGGGCCACTTTATTCAGTGGTGTAGCCACAGCTCAGTTGTCCTTGTTCCGTAACTAACCCAACACCCACACTCACGCAAGCAATGCTAACTAAAGCCAACAGAACACCAAAAAGTTGTTTGTTTGTTTGTTTTTACATGCTGTCCTCATTGTGAGTAAAATATTCTTAAAACGCGCAGCTGAAAGATGACTAAGGTCTAACGGGATGACTTTTCAGACTCTTCTATTAGTTTGTCTTGTATGTGGATTATGCAAATATGATATCAGTCCCCCCCACCAAAGAGAAAAAACATTAGAAAACAAAAACCAGTGCCATCTGGAATCCCGTTTTCAGTCTCCTTTTCAAAAAGAAACTGGGAAGACTTGTGAAATCAAGGCGAATCTGCCAGGGAGCTGAGATAAAAGCGGGAAGTAGGGGCCTTAAATTCCACAACTCTGTGTCGGAAGTTTCTCCCGCAGGAAGCTGGGTGTGTTTCTTCACCCCAGTCCTTGGCAGGGGGTGGTAACAGCGGGGGACTCAGGTCCTTTGGGAACAAGGACCCCCTTCTCAATGAGAAGGCTGGCAAAGCAGAGGACTTCAGGGTAAGCCAAGCAAGCAAGAGGGGGAAGACCGTGCTTATGGGGGTGCTGTTAGCTCTAAGGTACGAGGAGAGAGGCTTGCAGTAGCGGCAGAGAGGGCCTGGGATGGGCCTGGTCACAAAGGAGCAGGCCATTCAGCTCTGTGGGACTCAGTCTTCATCTGGAAACTGGCTGAGGACTCTCCTGAGCCAGCAAACCACTGATGCTCTGCCCCACAGCCAGGCTCCGCAGAGGCCACAGCTGCCTGCTGACCAGTTGGACAGCTGCATAAACAAGGTGGGGACGAGGTGGCCGTAACAAATGGCCTTGTCGCCCTATAGGCCACAAGGGCAACACAGGAAAATCAAGGGCAGTGCGATCTAGAAAATTACCCCTAGTCTGCTGCTAGGACTCACGCAGCTGTGACTCCCACCCTTCCCAAAACAGGAGCAGGGATAGAGCGGCTGTGTTCACTACAGTGGTCACCAGTCAAGACCCAGAGCGCAGGAAGCCTTTTGGCAAACCTCTAACATTACAGGAAAAAAACCTATATATCTTGTCTCTTTTGAGCCTTGTGAGAACCCAGTGCTGTAAAACCTGGTCCCATTTTATACATGAGTTAACCGAGATTTAGACATATCACATTAACATGGGATAGTATCAGGCACCGGGATTTGGTTTGCTTGACTTCAGAATTCATGGCCTTAATTTATATGCTACATACCCAAATATTATACTTCATTGAACTAAAACAACAACAAAAACAGAGCAAAAGTTTGTGGGGGAGTGGAAGCAGACGGGAAGGCAGGAACAGAAACGGTGTGTGTGGGTGGGTGGGGGTGGGGGTACGACTAAGCAACAATTTCTACGGAACCCCTTAACTCTGCTCAAGAAGTTGCTGGTCTTTTCCTATCAGGTACAGACTTGGCTACTGCCTACATCCAGGTGTAAGTTTAAATGGGCTGTTTTAGCCATAAAATTCTCAAACTAGGACTTAAAAAAAAAATCAAGATTTAAAGACCACTTAGTTATATATTGTGACTGTACCCCCCAGTGGTTTCTTTCTCCAACCTAAAGGTTGGCTGATAACAAGTACCCTGTTTCTCCAAGAGTGGTCTGAGGGGCTTAGGAAATGATACAAGATGGTGCCTTGGAAAATACGCCACCAGGAGCTACGCTGGGTCTCTCAAGATCCTGCACAGAGGGCTGGCTGCTCTCCAGTGGAGACTTGGTGGGGTCTGCTAACCGTTGATGCTAAAAGCTCCTCCTGAGGGTTCCTGTCCCTAGAGGTCTAAGGTCCATGAGTGGAGGTAGAAATTCCAGACCAGCAAATACTGCCCTCCACAAGTCAGAAGAACTCAAGAAATGTATACAATTCTCTCCCATGCAGCAGGCCTGAGAACTGAAGGTCCTCTTCATGGAATCCTGGAATCTTGTGACTGGGGGCTGTTTCTCTGGCTTCTGAATTCGGAGGCTCAACATCCTCCCAAGCATCCTCATTTCCCCTTCCTTTCCAATTGTACTCAAAAACAAAACAAAACAAAACAACCAGTTAAGGGATGGGATTCAGAGCTGCCGCTGGCCTGGACTTCATTTACATGACTAGATGGGTCATCACTAGTTTGAGCCACAGTGGTTGAGTTTCTTAATGAACCCTTTGGACTTAAGAGTAAAGACAGGAAGAAACCAAGGAATGTCAGTAGTATGGAATGTTTTTGTGAAAAGCTGGGGGTGGGGCTTACTTGGGGACACAAACATGTTGTAAAGCTATAAGACAGCCTTTCTGATAACCAAGTGGCTTCATCTGTAAAGATCTGGTCGTCTTGTATAGTCGTCTCCAGAGATTTCAGCCTAGAGTCAGGCTGTGCCCTCCAGGGAAACAAAGTCTAAAACTTCAGCTAGTTTTCAGGAGTGGAAGCCCTCTAATACAGCCTGCATCTGAGAGGGGAGAGCTGAGTTAACTCTCCAGACGGATCATAAATCTTCTTTTTGCTTCAGGACTCGCATCCTGCTTCCTGACTTCCAATCAGAATCATGTCATACCGCTGGCAATTTCATCATTTTCAAGAAAGTGAAACTTAATTATTTAACTGGAAGTTTAACTCCTAGAATTTTTCTCCAAGGCTTTGAAATTTCACTTTTGATTTCCACTTCCTTCCACTGAGCCATCTGCCAGCCAGACCTGCCAGTTGGGAGAAGGTAGCCACCTTCCCCTGACTCTCCACATCCTGTTCTTTCTCCTGTTGGCAGGCTGGAGGTACAAGGCTGGGCTTCAGGTCTGTGTCTGCTCTCACTAGCTGAGTACCTACTCAGGAGCCAGAGGCTCTCTGACCTTCAGTTCCTATCTGACAATTGTGGCTGAGGTTGCCAGATCCCTCCCTGGGCTGCGGGAAAGAACTCATCACACACGGACACACTTGAAAACACAAGAGGCTGACACCCACACAAGCATTCTGACTCCACATCCCTTTGGGGAAGCTGATTAGTTCTGACCATCAGGAATGAACTGGAAGCCTCGAGAATTTCAGGTCAGCCTGTCACAACTGCTCCACGGTCCTGAGACTTCCACTCCACTGTTTGCTGACATCAGCACGTCTCCATAACTGTTATGTTCTTCAGAGATTGTGAGTTTCCACAGAAGAAACCATTTTCTCCTGAAGTTTCTGTGGTGTCCAGGCTATGTCCCTCCTTCCCTGGCTGGGTTACCCTGGAGCAGTTCCGTAAGGAATCACAGACTCTGGCTAAAAGTACCCTGCCTTAGAATGGTCTAGATCAGACCCTTATTTTGTCATTTAGTAAACTGGGGTCCAGGAAGGAAAGCAGCCTAAACTCACAGAGCTGGAGGGTGGTCCGGTCCAGCCAGGCTGCTGAAGCCACCCCTCTGCACAACCACAAGGGCCCATCAGTTCAAGAAAGAAACCACAGGCAGAGCTGCCAGCCAGGTAGCAGCTGAGGGCTCAAGAGACTCATATCATGAGGAGGCTTTGACAGAAGAAAGATAGGAAGGGGTCACAGAAGAAAGCGGTGTGGAAAGAAGGGATTTGGATAGCCGCAGGTGTAGAACGGTCTGTCAGCAACTTCTGAAACCTCAGAAACAACCGCAATCGCTCCCAAGGCAAGAGCCTGTATGTGGAAACATTATCCCACAACAAATGCTACATGCAAAACATGTGCTCTCCTGGTGACACATGCTTGTAATCCCAGCACTTGGGAACTGAGGCTGGAGGATTGCCATGAGTTTGAAGCAAGCTTGGGTTACACAGGGAGACCCTGTCTCAAAAAAGTCAAACAAGGTGAAGGGCAGAATAAAACTTTTAAGTTGATTGGGCTTGGCAACTCCTTTGATTTATAAGGAAGCCTGCGATCTACATTAATGAAATTAAGGAAAATAAAGTGTCTAGGAGGAAAATTTTAAAATGGGAGTGGACTCAGAGCAGAGAACCCACCAAGGAGAGAAAAACAGGAGACAGGATGGACAGTGAAGCCCCTTCCCTTCCGGTCTCGGGGACACGCGGTGGAGAGCCACGCTCTCGCTCAAGACCCCTTCCTGGCGCTTTTTATTTCGTCTGTTTCACTCTAAAAACTGAAAACTTTCCGCCAAAACCTGGCCATGTAAACCACACAGCACAAGGCTCTAGCACAGGTAGAGAGGTGACCTGTCATCTCAGCACTTGGGAAGTTGGGCAGGAGAATCACCAGGAGTTTAAGGACAGTCTGGATTACAAGGTGAGACTGTCTCAAGAATACAAAACAACAACCCCCAACACACACACACACACACACACACACACACACACACACACACACAATTTGTCAAGTCAAGTAGTTTCACTACCTGGTCCCTCCACCCGTTCGATCCGGTCCCCGCGGTTCTCTTCGATTACACAAAGCAAAGAAATCCTAGAACCGGTTAAAAAAAAGTCAGAGCCACAGAGAGTCAAAACAGCGAGAGAGGTTGGAGCTGACGTCCCAAACCCTGCCGCTCGCCGCTCGATTTAGCGGTGCCGAGACCTCTCCGGAGTCCGCGCTGGGACAGCGCGACACCGGCGCTCGCCGCCTAAATTAATCCCAACTCACTTTCGCTCAAGCTCTCTACGCTGTCCTGCCGCTTAGAGCTCAGCTCCAGGGAGCGCAAGGCGACCTCCAGCGGCTGTGCCGGGGACCTCGGACCGAGCGTCTCTTCCCCATTCATTTCGCTCGGTACTGGGAGCGGCGCTCCCTTCAGCCGCGGCCACCGCGCCTCTCGGCGGACTTAGAGGAGACCCGCTCCGGCTCCGGCGTCCGGACACCAAGTGAGGGACGGAGTGGACCGCGATCCAGAGAGCGTGGGTCACCCCTGCGCACCAACACCCACCACCCACCCAGACGACCTGTCCTAGCTGAAGGCTGAGAGCGCGCAATCTCCTCCGTCCATGGGCATCTTTCACGCCTCAGAAGAGAAAGTTTGTTCTTTCACTTTTCTAGAAACTTTGCCCCAGCTCGGAGCGGCAACGCCAAGGAGCAGTTCAGCCGAGCGAGTGTGGCGCGGGAGACTAGGACTCGAGTCCCGGGTGGCTCACGGGTCCCGGGACTGGTCACCAGAGGGGAGATGAGAAGGGGAGGGCGGCTCTCCACCGCGTGGCTCTAATGCTCACCTCCAGTCTCCGTTCGGGGCGGCCAGGGTCCAGAGAGCGGCCAGAGGCGGGAGGTCTGTCCCGCCGACGGGCGAGCACCAAGGACTCTGCTGGAGCGCGGGCTGGCCGGCAAGCTCCGCGGGGGAAGCACCGTGCCCAGCGAGCCTCGCTGAGTGAGACTGTGGCTGGGAGCGCGTTGCATCACCCCTTTTATAGCTCTGGTCCTCGCAAGGCTAGCTTAACTCCAGGTTACCAATGCCAGGCTGACGTAATGCTATTAATAGCTTCCAGGGAGAGCCGGCCAGAGGAGGGGTAGAGGAGGCCGAGGGCGGGGCCAAGGGTGGGTGGAGACCGCGGGGTTGGTGATGCAAGTGCGAGAAGGGGCGGTCACCTAGCGTCCAGCGCGCCTTGCACGCCCGGGACACACACACGCGCCCGCCCTCTCTCTCCAAATCAGGCCCGGAGTCGCTCGGGCGCACCGCCAGGTGTGCGTATTCGCCGCTGCGTGTTCCAGGCATGAGCCAATCGTGCCCAAGCCAGCGGCATGACTCCACCGCCCTGGCATCTCTCCCTCCGCTAGGTTGGGGAATGGGGGGGAGGGGTGCTCGGGAGGCGGGACCTGGCGGTGGCCCAGACTAGGTGAGGCTGGGAAGCGGGCACGACCTTTCTCAAAAATGCGTGGTCATTTTTTCTAAAACTTCAGAAAAAAGCGCCTTCTCTGGCCAGCGGCTTTACTCAAGGAGGGGGTAGGGAAGAGGCAGCGGTGACAATCTCCCGCGTGAAGGAGGTGCCCAAAGTTACCCTCCGGTGAATCCAAACCGTTACCCGCCTACCCGCCAGTGTGACCTCCGCCGTCGTGGGCCAATAACGCAGACATTCGGCCGGCCTCTTTCTCCCAAGCCCGCGGCCCCCGCACACGCGGGGGCCTCCGGACTCGCTAGGAACTGGAGATGCTAGTGATAAAACGCTGTCAGTTTGGTTTTAGGTTTTTAATAACAACCACAAAACATTTGAAATGAACAGGGAATTCTCGGCGAAAGCAAGAGTGTAGAAAGAGGAAAAGTCTGGAGCGATCGGAGGCCACCCAGCGCAAGTCTAAGAAGGGCTGCGGAAAAGACCGCTCAGGGAGTGCAGACAATAGGACGCTTTGATCTCCACGTGCCTGGTCTTGGCAGAGGTTGGGGGGGGGGTCGCCTGGATGTGAGGAAATATTTAGAGAAAAACCGTCTCCAGGTTTCCAGTGTCTATCTGCAGGAACAGACAGCTGTGCTGGAGCCTGGCCGCCCGGACTGAGCACGTACCACTTAAAGTCGGTACGTGGGGCCCTCTGTCTTCAAGACTGGTGGCTGGAAAGACTGGACGTAGGGTTCAAGCAGAGGCCTCAGCAGAACTGGGTTTGAATCTTGAAAACAGTTTCCTGGTTCTGATCCAGTAATTCCAATGGTCTCAACTGAGCGCAAGACCCCTGGAGGGTCTCCATAGCTCATCAAGGGCTAAAAGTGCGCACGAATGCGGCCCGAGACTCACACACCTGCCCGGGAAGCCTTCTGGCGCACAAGTGGGGCAGGACGCCGGAATGTAAAGACAGAGGCACCTGCTAACACCTGCCTTAGAGGGGAAGGCGGGCAGAAAGTCACAGAGCGGTAGTTTGGGGTAAGAAGCGGAATTATCCCGGTTCCTCTGCCCCGTAGCACCTGCCACCTAAACTGTTCCAGTCTAAGGGAAGGTCTCTCTCTCTCTCTCTCTCTCTCTCTCTCTCTCTCTCACACACACACACACACACACACACACACACCGGCATTACACCTTAAGGAACTGATGTCCTGATGTCCCTTGAGACAGACACTTGGGACACAATCAAGTTCTATGTACACGGGTTCCCCCAGTCCAAGCCAGAGCCTCGCCCTTCACAGGCCCCTGCCCTCCAGGGAGGCCCCTGAAGTCTCTCCGCCCCCGCCAGCCGGGGAAGCCTGAGGTGGTTCCATCCCGGGGATCCTCGTAGATCCTGCCAGGATCTGACGCGATTGCAGTAGCGTCGCGCGGGAAGCGCCGGGCGGGTGTTTTGCTTTGGTTTTTGCCTTGGTAACGGCTCCCGGGGCCACACCCTCCATCTCCCACGCCCACGCCCTGCTCCACACCTCCACGGCCCGCCCTTCTGCCGACCTGCAGGCAGGTAAACCCCGGGCGTGTCTGCACAACACCGAAGAATGCCAGGTGCCTAGAAATGAAAGTCATTTGGGATCTCCATTTATCTGTCCCATCTTCGTACAGACTGCTCTGGAATAAACACCACCACTGTACAGCGAGACAAGGAGTTAGGGGGGGAACACATGAAGCTACTGTCAACCCCTACAGAAATCTTTAACTGTTTTACAGATTAAACTGCGGTGCCATTAATTCCCGAGCCAGATCTGCAGAGGTCGGTCCTGTCTGAGGGTCTTAAGAACCCAAGCAGCAAGACCAGCGCCCTAGGAACTGTGGCGGTGTCGTGGACAGAAGTGCGCTGAACGTCCAGGGCACCTTGTCATTACCGTGGGGCCCCCACCCCACCGCTGTCTTTCTTCTATTCTAATCATTAGCTTTCCTTCTCCAAGTCGCATCTGGGTAGAAAGGCTCTCAATTGTTTACCATCCTCCGCCTCCCTCTCCAACTGAAACTCTAAAAGCTATCAGAATCTCCAGGGAGAAGTCCGCCCCCCCTCCCCCCCCCACACACCCAACTTGAACGAAACTCCTATCATGGGCAAACACTTTCTGCCTGCCTCGGTCCTCTATGCTCCCAGGAGAATCGTAAGCGTCTGAGAAAAACGGAAAGATCTGGGTCAAAGGAAGTCCTCAATATTTGAGTGCCCTCGCGCCTCAGTTTACCCTGACTTAAGGCCACTAGTGTCTAGCGCGCGGACTCTCCCCTGAGCACGGGTAGCACCACGCAGAGGGGCAAGAAAAGCTCTGGCACCCAAATCGCTTTCCGACAGAAGGGCAAAGGAATGCTTCTGCGGTCGGAGCAGTAAACCCTGGGTAGCGTGGTTTAGGGCTTAATCCTCAGTCAAAGAGGGTTACGCGGAAACTTGAATGTTGTGGGCCAGAAAACCGCCCGGGGAGCCCGTATGCAAATCAACTCCGGTCTGTTTTGCTGAGTGAGATAAGAATTGGAGATTTCATGCTGGAGCATGTACCAAAGGAAGAGGGAAAATTAAAAGGGGAGGGGAAGGAGCCAGGCAGCTAAAAACAGTCCCCTCGTGGCAACCAAAACTAAACACAAAAACATTGCAAGGAGCCAAAAGCAGAAAAGGAAAAGTTCAGAGATATTTAAAGGTTTTTGCAGTTCAGTGGGCGATCCCTTTCCACATTCCTCTGCCTCCATAACTATGTTCTTCAGACTCCGAGGCTGGCTGTGTTTGCTCAGAGAACTCTAGAAAGAAGTTAATACCTCTGAGACAACTTGAGTTGAAGGCTGGCCTGTCTGCTTGCAGGTTTGACCCCAACTCTTTACCTTGGAAAGGAGAGGGGCAGATTTTTTTTCCAAACCCGTGCTCTTGGCCAAGTTGAATGTGGGAACTACTAATTTAAGCCTCTAAAAGTTCATCCTCATGGAAAGAGGCAGCTCACAGTGGGTGCTGAACTGTGGGAGGCCCTGGTTGGATTGTGGATGCTGCCCTTAGCAGCCATGTCCCCTGGGTCGTCCCCACTCATTTCGTCTCCAGGTTTAAGTGTCCCCCTCACTGAATAAAAAAGACCCACGGAGAATGAAGCACACAATCAGAGTCTTTAACTGTGGGTCAGGAAGGCTTTCTGGGGTACCCTCTGTCGCCTTCATCAGTGAGAAGCTGAGGATGAATCTGGCAACACCCAGGATGATAATCATGAAAGGGGGGCTTGGATGAGATCCTCCTTCCCCCCAAAACAGCAGGAGTAAGCGTGTCTCCCCCACCCCGTCCCTTCCCCCCACAACTAATCAGAGACTGATGCTGGATGATGCTGACAAATGGTGGCAAAGCACCCTGGGCTGGCTGGGGCCGGGTCAGCCTGGGCTGGGGACTCCAATGCCCTCTCTGTTTCTGCCTTTTTACTCTTGAGAAAGGTAGGCCCTCTTTTGGGGTTTCCATGTTTTTGTTACAGAGGTCCCTAGGCTGGCCTAGGAGGGTCCTGAATGGAGACTCTCTTCCCCAAAGTCACCCAACTGCCATGCAGACTTCTGAGGGTCAAAACAGCTGGCTCTGGGGAGAGCTGTTGCGTGGAAGGACTGACCCATTCTGTAGTCCCACTTCTCTAGAGAGATGGCTGAGATGTGCTATTAGATCTGTTTCTCAGACAGCCTGCCCTCTCTTTTGTTCTCTTTTGAACATTTCTAGAGGGGCACTCACCATGGCACGGAGGCAGGGGTTGCATCTTTTGAGGGCATCTTGTATATAGACATGAACTTTGGACCACAGGGTCAAATCTAGGAAGCAGCTATTCCCACTTAAAAGAAACCAGTCCTAGGACCCTAGAAACCTGAGATGAAGTCACAGAAGCTCCAGTGTTATTAGCAGGACATAATCGGTCTGAGGACTGCCCACAGGTTGACCCCCAGCAACTGGGCGACTCTGCAGGCCATAAACAATACCACCTGAGCTTGCCAGTCCACACAATGATTAACATTAACTCCCCATAAAGCATTGGTATAAAGATCATGATAGAATAGATGTGAAAGTGGGCTGAAAATAGTTTCAGAAAACATACTGGCAGGTTTATAGCTGGACTTGGCAGTGCACGTTTGTCATCCCAACACGTGTGGGGGCTGAGAGAGAAGGCAGAACATCTGAGGCCACCTTGGGATGCCTTGCTGTTGGAGACCAGTCTGGGCTCCACAGCAAGATTCTGCCCCTAAAAACAAAAGCATGCTTTTCTTACAATAATATTTTTGCCATTGTGAGAATTAGGGGAAAGGCAAATATCACTATTTTGACGTATCTTTCTGGCTTTTCCCCACATACATATGATTTTAAGATATAGTTGTGGTTTTATATTTGCAGCCTTCAGACCTGTTCCTTTGCTCATTACAGCATTTATTAACATTAATTTTTTCTTCTTAAAACTGTGTTCCTTTTATCGTAAGACAGAGCACACATACGGATGTTTCATAGAACAAATATGTGTAGATTTAATTAATTCAATAAACAGGATTGCCATCCTGTCCAAGAAGTAGACTGTCACCTCCAGTGTTTAGGAGTCTACACATGGCCCTACGGATGTCAGCTGCCCCCTCCCCACATAGGAAACACCATCCTGATTCGTTCCTGTATTCTGTAGGAGCTCATGGCTGTCGTATGACTTACTTGGTTGTTACTCTACGTTTAGTATTTAGGGGCTACCGACTTTGCTAGCATGCTAGACAAGCTTTAGTCTTTTTCATGGGAAAAGACACCAACTACCCCTTCCTTCAGGTTACTTAAACGGAATTAGGAAAGGGTCTTGGTCTATTCTCAGGTGCTACATAGACCAGAAGGGAGAAGGACCCCAGGAACCCCAGACATCCTTCCTCGTTTGGTATCATCCAAAGAAAAAACCAGCAAGTGCTTTTCTCGCAGATGCCCTTTAACCCTTCCTTGCTCTACTTTCAAGACGGCTGCCCATTATGGAAAGGGGAATCTAGGCTGCAGCGTGAGAGAATGCTGATGGGCAGAACCACCGGGCGCTGCTGCTTCTGCCTGTGCATTCTTGCAAAATTCTCAGAGTGGCTCAAGCTGTGCCGTGGTGCTGGCACCGCTAAGCCAGCATCGTGACATGGATGGCTACCAGGCTGGCTACCCCCACCTCCGGTCTGTACCTGGAGCCAGTGCCGGAGTCAGGTGGCACTGCTTTCCTGAACTACATGACACCAGGTCTAAAAGGACCCTGGAAGTCATTGACTTCCCTCTTTCCCAAACACGGCCACAGGACTCCGCCCCAGAGCCTCAGGTCAAAGGGAGGATCTTGAGAGAGTATCTGCTATGCAGGTGCTTAAGGTACTGTTTTACACAAGTATGGATGAATTCGAATGTAGGTCATATGAGAATGTTTAAGGGCAAAGAGACGATATCAAACACATTCTGGGCTTGGACTGGATACTGGATCACCGAAGGTTGGCTGCTAGGACCCTGAGGGTATTTGCTTTTTTTGTGTGTGTTGTATTTTATTATTATTATTATTATTATTATTATTGGATAATATTAGCAAGATACTTTGGTGAATAATAGTAGCTGTAATGGCTAAGGTAGGAGGACCACTGTAAGCTTGGGTGCAGCCTGGGTTACATAGTGAATCCCAGCTCAGTGCCAGTCTCAGAAACCAAGCAAACGAAAAATTCAGCAGCTACTATTACCGAGTGCGAGTGCGTACTGTGACCCAGGCTGCATGCTGAGCTCCCTCCGTGTCGGCGTGCCTTTAACTGTACGGTAGAGGGATGTTCCGAGGCAGTTTGGTACCTGCATCTGATGCATGAAGGCACAGCTCAGCAGGAAAAGGCAGCTCTCTGTGGTCTCAGAGCTAAAGGGTCTTGAACCTTGGGGACTGTTGAGCCTCTTTTTGCCCTCTGCTGGGGGGAGGCTTGATTTGCCAAGATGGCAGCCAAGGCGAAGGAAAGCTGACTATAAGACAAAGAACTTGGCTGGGCCTGTAATTCCAGTACCTGAGAGGCTGGGGCAGGGGCATCACTGTGAGTTTGAGACCAGCTTGGACAACATATTAAATTTTAAGCCAGTGGGTTACAGAATGAGACCGTGTCTCACAAAGCAAAGCAAGGAGGAGGTTTGAGAACATTTCTAGGGCATCTGCCTAGCACGGCATGGCACGGGGCTGGCAGAGGAGAGGTACCTGGGACGGTAGAGAGTGTCTGCACTCCGTAGATGGATTAACAGAGAAACTCACAACCAGTCAGAGTGCAGAGGATAAGAATGCAGTGCTCAGCCATGAATGGGACATCTTACACACACACACACACACACACACACACACACACACAAACACACACGCACCCACCAAGGCTCAGGGACTGTTATGGAAGAAGGAGCAGAAAATGAGAACAGCCAGTGGTCAGGGAGGACCGGGGTGAAACTCTCTTCTGAACATGACTGGACAGCTGCCCCCGTGAACTCACAGTGCTGTGGCTGTACGCAGAAGATCTGCCCAAGATCCAGCTAGTCAGCCTTCCAGCTTGAAGGCGGGGAAGGGCTTACTAGCTCTCACCCCTCACATAGGAGCCCCCTAGTTGATGGCTGCTGCAGGAGAGAGAGACAGTTTTATTTAAGGGCGTAGCCCCTTATAGATCAACCACCTTCCAGGGGATGACCACTTACTTGTGTATATATGGACTTCATGGGCTATATTATATATATTATATGAAGATGGGGGGGCTGGAGAGATGGCTCAGTGGTTAAGAGCATTGCCTGCTCTTCCAAAGGTCCTGAGTTCAATTCCCAGCAACCACATGGTGGCTCACAACCATCTGTAAAGAGGTCTGGCGCCCTCTTCTGGCCTTCAGGCATACAGACAGACAGAATATTGTATACATAATAAATAAATTTAAAAAAAAAAAAAGATGGGGGGGTTATGGAGAGTTATCTGGGAGGAGCTAGGGAGAACAGTGGGAATGAGTATGATAAAAATACATTATATGCAAGTATAAAATTATCAAAGCATTAAAGTCAGGTGGTTGTGGCACACACCTTTAATCCCAGTATTCTGGAGGCAGAGGCAGGTGGATCTCTGGGAATTTGAGGCTAACCTGGTGTACAGAGGTAGTTCCAGGACAGACAGGACTACACAAAGAAACCTTGTCTTGAAATCCCCCTCCTTAGAGAGAGAGAGAGTTAATAAAAATATTCTATTTTTATTATAGGAAGTTCCTATAGTCAGAGCTGAGTTCGGAATCACACTGGGCAGCTCCTGGGGCTCTGAGTGGGTCCTAAATCCTTAGTCTCTCTTGTAAAGTGAGGATGGCATTTATTATAAAGTGATTATGGAAATTAAAGAGCAGAGCAGCTGATCTCGGTGTACACACACATGGGAGGCTGAGGCAGGAAGATTACATAGAGTTTGAGGCTAGCCTGGGCTACATAGCAAATTCCAGACCAGCTCAGGCTACACAGAACAAACCAAACCAAAGAACAATGCATTCTCTAGACTCCTACCCAGGAGACAGTCATTGGGCACTCTTCTCTCCCTCTCTCCTTCTCTCTCTCTCTCTCTCTCTCTCTCTCTCTCTCCACTCCCTCCCCCCCCACCTCTCTCTCCAAGGTCTTACTTTGTATTTCTGGCTGTCCTGGAACTCACCATGTAGACCAGCCTGGCCTCGAACTCACAGAGTTCCACTGCCTCTGTTTTAGAGTGCTGGGATTAAAGGCATGTGCTACCCACCCCCAGTTTGTTTTCCCTTTTGTGAATTAGTCACACGGACCCCAAAGTTATCAGATCCAAGTGGAAAGGTTCATCTCAGGGTAACTCACTGATATGAAAAGAAATATATTTAAAAAATCATTATGTGGCCCGGTCATAATTACAATGTACTGAGAACACATTACATGCCAGGCACATGGGAATGACTTAAAAACGCTTGTGTCTTATCTCATATCATATTAATCCTACCGGGATGATACTATTTTCTCTGTTTTAGAGATGAGGAAAGAAAGCTCAGAAAGGTTAAGAACCCTGCTCTTTGATGGTTGACTCCAACAGACATCTGACTTTGAGCAGCACTGTCTTCCGGATCCTAGAGAGCTTCTCCTGGACTTTTTCCCTGAGCCATGTGGCCTGTGCTGAGAAACAGGACCTTCTCACACAACATCTTTGGATGCTAGATGTTTCTGGACTTGACCTTACCAGGAAACTCTTACTCCTGAAATTCCAGAAGATTCACACTTGAAAAATGCCAGCCTTCTGTGACACTGTCTTCTCTGCCAAATTGGCCATTATTCCCTAATTTGCTTTGACCACAAACATAAGCCCTGATATTGACTAAGTAAACCGAGCAGGGCTTTTTAGACTTTTATTCTGTTTCCCAAAATATGACGAACTGAAGTCATCAGCTGATGAGCTCGTACTTGAAACTGAGAGCAGCGTGAGTCACTCCCGTGAGTTAGGCCCATCAGTAAATTCATCCAATCGTGTCCCACTGCCAACACCACTCTCAACAGTGTGCCCAGACACTCTGCACTCACAGGGGCATGGTAGGGACACTCCTTGACCTTGAGGAGATTAAAATCTTCAGGTGGCAAATTAGCATATAAAACAACATCCAGCAATAAACATTTTAACAAGAGACCTACTACTAGTTCTGGCACTGTGCCAGGAGCATAGTGTCCCAGTGAGGTAAACCAGTTCTCCAGGACGCATAGCTCAGACAGTGGCAACCCTATGAGGGCAGAGAGACTGTGTCCAGGGAAGCCAGCAAGCGTTGATGAAGCAAGTGGCTTATAAGGAGGAGAGGGCGCGTCCCAGACAGAGATGTACAAGGAGCCATGGGTGTCTGGCTTGTCTTTGCCCAGTCCCAGCTTCTTGTCCAGTTCCACACCACAGATCTGCACAGTCGATGAAGGCAAACAAAGACTTGGGAAGGCATGGGGCAAGCAAGGAGGACAGGAGCCAGGGGCTGAGCTGGTGAGTTGCTGTAACAGAGCAACAAAGCCTCTGCTAATTATTCTGAACTGAGTCCCCAGGGACAAAGTGATGCTGGAAGGTAGAGGACACCACAGGGTCTTTCAGTAGCAAACATGCAGAAACAGGAAGCATGATAGCCCAGGGTGTAGGTGGACTGGTTAACTGTGGTGCAGCAGGCAGGCGAAGATGGAGACAAGGGAGAAGCGGAAGGTGGCCTCACCTCAATGCATGTTTTTATGAAATAAAAATTATCCACAAAGCAATGCTCTGTTATGTCCTGAAATCAATAATCTGTCTATCTATCTATCTATCTATCTATCTATCCATCCATCACCCATCCATCCATCCATCCATCTATCCATTGTTTTTTCTAGACAGGGTTTCTCTGCATTACAGCTTTAGCTGTCCTGGAACTCACTCTTGTAGACCAGGCCCCAAACTCACAGGGATTCGCCTGCCTCTGCCTCTCAAGTGCTGGGATTAAAGGTGTGCACTACCACCGCCCCGCTATATCCTGAAGTATAAAGTGGATTTTTTCTTTTTCTTTCTTTCTTTTTTTTTATTTATTTATTAATTATGTATACAATATTCTCTCTGTGTGTATGCCTGCAGGCCAGAAGAGGGCACCAGACCCCATTACAGATGGTTGTGAGCCACCATGTGGTTGCTGGGAATTGAACTCAGGACCTTTGGAAGAGCAGGCAATGCTCTTAACCTCTGAGCCATCTCTCCAGCCCTTTCTTTCTTTTTTTTAATTGATTTTTACTGAGCTATACATTTTTCTCTGCTCCCCTCCTTTCCTTTCCTCTCCCCTCCCCTTCAACCCTCCCCATGGTCCCCATGCTCCCAATTTACTCAGGAGATCTTGTCTTTTTCTATTTCCCACGTAGATTATTAGATCCATGAATGTCCCTCTTAGGGTACTCATTATTGTCTAGGTTCTCTAGATTTTTTTTTCTTTAGATCTTGTCTCGCATACACATTTCTGGATTCCTTCATTCAAACAGAACTTTGGGGGAGGGTTCGCTTTACCAGTGCCTGGTGAACAGAAGGGGATTCAGGGATTTGGGTGTGGGCATCCGCTTGCTGTGAGATCAGTTGCTCCATCTCAGGCGATACAGAGTGTGAAGAGAAGGCTGAGTGAAGATTGTGCAGGCCAGGGGTGAGACTCCAGTCACTTGGGAACAGACGGGCATCACAGGTGAACATCACAAGGGGATGGGCTCTGAGAGCCAGCGTGTTGGGGACACAGTAACAGAAAAAGGGGGGAGGCGGTCAGGGAGAGCGGGTCACCAGAATAGGGTTTTTGGAAATTTACTCTTAGTTACCATGCACCAATTGAGTCGGCTCTATCAGCTCACAGCTGGACGCGGTTTCCCCTGAGGCTTGGCTGTATCATAGCCCGGGCTGTGGCATTTGAACAATGGAACAGTCACCGAGGATCTGGGGAAGTCAAACAGAGCTCAGCCTGGCATAATTGGGAACTTAAAAAGGTGGAAATTTATTTAAGTAACAGTCTACAAGACCCATTGTAATTGTGTAATTGGTACGTGCCTACAAAAATATTATAAAAAGATTATATTTTGAGCAGGATATGGTGTCATGCACATTTAATCCCAGCCCTTGGGAGGTAGAGAGGTAGAGGCAGGTGGGTCAGTTGATCTACAAAGTGAGTTCCAGGATAGCCAGGGCTATCCAGAGAAACCCTACCTCAAACAAACAAACAAGAAACAAACCCAGTCAAACAAAAAAGACTGTTTGCTGGTATGGTGGTACATATAAGTACTTGGGAGGCTGAGACAGGAGGATGAGAATCCATTCCCAGCTTTGGCTACAAATTGAGTTTGAAGACAGTATGGGCTACATAAGACCCTATTTTTAGGAAAAAATTAATTAAAATTCTATTCTTTGAATGCTCTGCCACTATTTAAAAAGATGTTTACTACTGGTCATGGTGGCATATGCCATAATCTCAGCACTCTGGAGTCTAAAGCAGGAGGATTGCTGAGAATTTGAGGCCAACATGCGTTATATGATAAAAAAAAAAATCCTGTCTCAAACCAGACCAAAAACCAAAACCAAAACCAAAAAAAAAAACCCAAAACAAAACAAAAACCCAAAACCAACAACAACCAAAGAAACAAAAACAAAAGAAACAGACCACCAACCCCTTCCCCCCCTAAACCCATAAAACCTGTTTTCATTCCAGCACTCTTAAAGGCCCCAGCAAGAGATGCCAATTTCAGATCACCCGGAGCCACAGAGCAAGTTCCAGGTCAGTATTTGTCTCAAAACAGCAAAAAGAAAGATAAGCAATCATCTCTAAAGAAAATGTAGCTTAGAGAATGCCGTGGGAATCATGTAAGGCTTAAAGACAGTATTGTCAACAGAGCACTTGGGATTCAGTAAAATTATCAGTGAATAACAAATAACAAGAATAAAAAGATACCTGTACTTATTACAAGGCTCTAATTCCAGTTGGTGAAAACACAGATGGGGTTTCTCCTCCTTTAACCTACAGATTTCTCAGACACATGTTCTATAGCAGGGATAAGGTACTCCTGAGTAGATGAACGGAACTTTATGTTAGGATGCGTGTGAAACCCGTGCCTTCCGAAGAGAACACAGATTGCGCAGCCTGGTACTGAAGGATCAGGATTCTCCAGGCAGAATCTTAGCTCAATGAGTGCACAGGCATTTATGGAACCCCTGCCTGGGACGAGAAGGGACATAGGGAGGAAGAGCCATCTCTCAGGCAGGCAGGGGAATGGCAAGTCCTCGGGGGAACTCGTCCTGCTAACCCTGCGGCCCAGAAGGAAACCCTAGGTGAGCTTGTCCCCAATAACCCCAGCTAAAGCTCAGGTCATGCTTCCACACTGACAGAACAACCTTGGGAATCTCTCCAAGACTCAGCTCACCCCTGTGTTAACCAGGGTACAACCCCAAAAGGCAATGGGAGTCCCAGTTTACCATTGTTGACCTGGAGCACTGAAATGGAACGCAAAATGCCTGTCTGTATAGCGCGGACTCGGGAAGGACTCGTAGAGAAAGCGAAAACACTGGGGATAATAAGAGTTTAGTAGCCTGGATACAGCCAGTCCCTGCCCTTCCTCCACCCAGCCACTCACCCTCCCTTTAACTGTTATTCTCTACTATCCCCGAATTCTCTCAGTCTCTTCCTCTTTCACTGTGGTCTAGTCTCTCTCTCTTGCCAGCTTGCTTCTCCACTATTCTCTCCAGGCTTCCTCAGGCCTGGCCATGTCCAGTCTAGTTTTGTCTCTTTCTGCTATGGACTCTTCCAGGTATTGATGTACATTTTCTCATTCTTACACACAATAAAAACTTCCCCTAACAACAGGGCAGCTGGCTCAGTAGTTTTTTCTGCACCCTTTTGCATGCAGGGTCATTAGCAAGTTCCAGGCCAACTACGTAGTGAGAACATAAGATACAAATCAGATCATGGTGGCAGGGTTTGAAATCTGGATACTTGGAGTGCTGAGGCAGGAGTGTTACTGTGTATTCAAAGCCAGCCTGAGCTATAATGAGTTCCAGGCCTGTTAGGTCTATACTGTGAAAGGAGGAGGAGGAGAAAGAGAGGGGAAGAATGTGTGTGTGTGTGTGTGTGTGTGTGTGTGTGTATTATAAACACAATAATTAAACAGCAGAAAGTATAGCTTCAAAAACTGTACGAAGATAAATACAGTAAGGAGAGAAGAGATACTTGAAATATAGAAAATTACCAGAAAGCAGAAGCAACTGTGATTATAAATTAAAAAATTTTTCTCTTGTCATTCCCTGTTGATCAAGGCTTCCACAGAAGAGACACACGGGTAATCATATTAAAGTCACAGAGGAGGCTTGTATTGTCTCAGTCTTTGATGGACCCGCCTGGCTGGATGCGGCACCTCTTTCTCTAACCCTCCCTTGCTGTGAGAAGTGACCACATCTACCTACCCCTCCTGCGCAGACTACTTGCAGGGCGATGTGAGGATGTGGGGGTCACAGCAGGAGCAGCTCAGCAGGCAGCATTTGTCCTAAGCTGAAATGAGGCCACGTGGAAATCCAGAGACAAACCTAGTATCATCTCATCAGCATTTTAAGAAAGGAAACAGGATCAGAACGTTGACTGCTCCGAGCTCAGGTTAGAGCCAAGCCGCTCCACACCGTCACGGTGGAGCGTGCACTCTCTCTGACACTACAGAGTCTTAGCTGTAACTTTCACACTCCCCACAGTGTACTTCTGCCTTGGCTCCTTACACGCCCTGACACGCAGAGCCCCAGGAAACCCAAACTGAAAACGAAACCAGTGTTCCACCTGAGTCACATCTGTTTCTCTTGTATCACCACAGCGATGAACTCCCACACAATTGAGGCGCGCTCTATTTAGGTCTTAGAAACGTCATCCCGGTAATTAAAGCAGGCTATTATTGTACAGTAAACAATCAGAAAACATGTTCTTAGAAACATCTCTCTGATTCACAGATGTTTGTGTGGTGACGTAAGGGAGGTGGAATGCTTTGTTACCAGCAGGATAAGGATGGGGGACCCTAACCGCACACGGGGTTAAGCCAGTGGCCTCGAAGTGGAAAAACGCGGCAGGGACATGGAACGTTTAGCTTGTAATGGTTGTTTGGAGTAATCTAGTTTAAAATATATTCTTCTCCTAACATTGTAATCCACTTGATATTTCTTTATTCGTTCTTTCAAGAGGTGTTTATTGACTGCACCCTGTCCTTCCTGCTGGGTGGGGACCGCGCTCCGCTGCGTTTCAAAGTCCAGCCACTTGGGGCGCTGTCTGTGTTTCTACGATCCTCTTCCCTCCGCCTGGAACTTCCTCCTTCCAGCCACCCCAACTTCTCCCGCAGAAAACTGCTACTTTAGTTTATTGTTTAGTCTTTCAATTCCAGGCTGGTCGTGGTGGGGAACCCCTGTAATCCCAGCACTTGAAGGACAGAGGCAGGACACTCCGGAGTTAAGGATCACAGAGAATGAAGGAGGCCAGCCTGTCTCAAAAAAAAAAAAAAAAAAAAATCAAAACTACTTCCTCCTGTAATGGTGTAAGCCACATTCAGCAGGAATCGCTATGCCGTTTCAGGGACCCACGACCAGATGTAAACGCGGAGTTCCCTTTTCAGAGTGGTCACAGCAGGATGTTAGGCGACTATGACTTTATTTTTTGTAAGTGGGTATAATGGTTTCTCGGCTAGTCAGCATCTCTTCACTCCACCGGAGCCCATGCTTCCCATTTGGCCCCGGGGAGAGCAGCACACCTCACATTTTTGGTTCACAAGTAGTGGGCGAGCAGGCTGAGCAAACCATTCTAGGAACAGGTGTCTTTGGACCCAGTCAGAGCTGACACGTTGTAGCAACCACAGGGCTAGGGCTGGGTCCAGCTTTCCTGCTGGACTTAGAGCCAAGGAGCTAAGAGCCTGGGACTGCAGAGGCAGCTTTGTGTAGCTGGAGAAAAAGCGGGGACCGCCACCATCAGGCTGGTATGGTGACGGCTGGTGAGATGACCGTCAGGCCAGTCTGGGGGTCTCAGGGGTGGGGTCCCATAAGTCTGCTCTCTTCAGTCGTTAAGTCATTTGAACTGACATTCCCCATACTTGCCCATATTAGGCAGAGGGAAGAACATTAAACATCATATATGTGCGGCTCTTGTTAGTGGCTTGTGTTTTATTGTTTCTGCATGCAGATCTAGAGCCTGGCTTTATGGCTCCTGTTCTGCTTCTGTCTGTAGCCTCCTCTTGCTCCGGCCATCTTATCTCTGGTTTTTCTGTCATGGTCTCTCTTTTCTGTCATGATCCATCTCTCCTACCTCTGTACCCTTCTTTCTAAAAAGACAAAATATGAGAAGCCAGGCACGGTGACTTGTGTGTGTAACCTCAGTGCCAGGAAGGCAGTGACAAGAGGCTCTCTGGAGCTGGTTGGCCAACTGGTCTACCCACCCACCCAGTCTCACTGAGTAACCCTGTGTCTACAGGCAAGGAGGGTGGATCCAAAGGAATGACACTCAGATTTGTCCCCTTGACTCTACACGTACATACAGACACACACAGCTTCCCCAATATTTAACCTTCTTGTTTCTGAGACAGTCTCTTGAAGGTCAGAATGGCTTTAAACACACTGTGTAGCAGAACTCGGCTCTGCACCTTTGATGTTTGTGCTTCTGTCTCTCCAGGGTTACAGGCAATTTTCACACCTTCCTGTGTGTGAAATTTCTTTTAAAATGACTTTTAATGATGTATATTTATCTGTGTGGGGTCGTGTGTGTATGTGCGTGTGTGTGTATGTGTGTGTGTGTGTGTGTATGTGTGTGAGCACGCGCAGGTGCCCCTGGAGGTCAGAGGAATCAGATGCCCCTGGGTCTAGAGTTACAAGTAATGTGAGCTGTCCTCCATGGGTGCTGGGAATTGGCCCCGAGTCCCCTGCAAGAGCAGTGCATGCTTTAGCCACTGAGTCATCTCTCCAGCTCCTATGTTTGAATTTTGTTGTTGGTTTTTTTTGGGTTTTTTTTTTTTAAGACAGTGTTTCTCTGTGTAGCCCTGGCTGTCTTAGAACTTGCTCTGTAGATCAGGTTGGCCTTGAACTCACAGAGATCCACTTGTAACTGCCTCCCAAGTTCTGGGATTAAAGGCATGGACCCCCACCATCCAATTTGAAATTTCTTATAACAAAAACATTTTAGAATAACTATAAAGTGCCCTAGTATTGAAGATAAATGAATGTATTGAAGATCTACAGCAAACAAACTGAAACAGAAGAGACTGATCACAGGCCCTTTCTGGCTGACTTGAGCGCCCACTTCTCCAAACTCCATCCTTACCTCTGTGTTAGCTGGAGCTCTCCAGGCTCTTCTCACCCAGCGGGATGGGCTTTGAATTGTATTTTCTGAGCGGCATGAGCTAAGGCTCCCTGTAGATTATAGGTCGTGATAGGGTCTTATAGCAATGTTGTCGAGGGACCTGTATTAAGGATTCTTTCTGCCTCAGGAGTGTGGGGTGACTGCAGGGCAGAGTACTTCCTTAAAGATGGGTCTTAAAGGGGTGGGTGGGATGTGGGTGTCGCTCATTCCAGAGAACTTGCATGGTGGGTATAAAGCCCTGTGCTGGATCCCCAGCACCACATAAACTAAGTGAGGTGATGTACATCTGTACTTGGAAGGAAGAGGAAGGATGATACAAAGTTCAAGTTTAGATGTTCAAGGCCATCCTTAGCTACGTAGTGAGTTTGTAACCAGCCTGGGATACATAAGACTGTATCCCAGATGGCTGGGAATAAGGTAGGGAGCATTCGAGGTACAGGAAACAGACTTCTACAAAGGCGTGGAACACGAAGGAAGATGGCTTTCTTCAGAGAGAGAGAGGAGACCTATAACCCTGGGTAAGAACACATTAGCAAGACGAACCGGGGAAAGTCACTTGAGGTTAGATTATTAATGGTCTTGAATGCCTAGCTGTGAATTTAAAACTTTTGACAAGCTGGGAGTCTCCCAAAGGTCACATTCTTTGTCAAGATCGACACTTGAATGTTAGCACAATATCGCCTTGATGTTTGTCACCCCCATTAATCGCCAGAGTTTATTCTGCTGATCTGACTGGCCAACCAGGTATGCCTTTCCTCCATCACTTCTCCACGTTTGTCCATCCTGGAGACATGTGTCTCCAGCTAAGAAGAGGACTTTCCCCAACAGAGGCAGGCCCTTCCAGGTCGTGTGTAGAGAATTAGCCTCAATCCCCTGCCAGGAATTCCAAACAAGCTCTCAGGCCCTTTCCTCTTATTTTAAGTTTGACTGAGAGCTGGGACAATTAAGGGAAATGCATGAGTCTCTGGACAACCTGGGGGACCTGGCTCTGGAGTTCAAAACTATGAGTTACACCCCAAGCTTTGAATCTATAGTTAAACACAATTGTTCAGACATGGATGAGAACAAGGAGATAATCTGCTCAGGTGATACAGGATCTCATCACAAAGAGGGCCCTTGACCCGGCAGTGTGGTCTTCACTGTCTAAGTGGCTGGCACACTTGCTTCAAAGCCAACAGAGAGAGCAGTGAGATGCATTACCCGCCCCCCCCCCCCCCCCCCGGAATGCTGCCCTTGTCTAGTGCTGACTTCCTAAGTCTTTCACCAAGAGGCCCAGTGAGTTGATAGAGTCTCTCGCAGGAGTGCCTAGGAAAATGCTGTTTCTGAAGGAACAGCACAAACTGCCACTGGGAAGCCTACACGAGCAACCATGGCTCCTGAATTTAAACCGAATTCTGGTTTTAAGCCTATGCTGTAAATTGGGTGTGGTGGACTAGGCCTGTAATCCCAAAACTTGGGAGGTAGAGACAGGAGGATCGGAAATGCAGGACCACTCTGGGTTACATAGAGCCCTGACTCATTTTTTTTCTTAAGTCCATGAAGAGAAATGAAAGTTCTGTCCTTTGCAAAAAATGGAAATAACGGAGAGAATGATTAGGCAAATGAAGTCTCAGAAAGAAGAATGGTGCATGTTTTTCTCATTTGTGGTTTCTAGATTTTGTAAAAGTTACATAAAATTATACATGTGTATAGGATAGGAAAAGGAAGTGAAACTGGCCAGGGCCATAAAGAGGACTGGAAAGAGAGGGAAGGGGAGAAAAGGGAGGGACACGGCATGGGGTGCGCTCAACTACAAAACATACATGGATGAAAATTTTAAAATGAATAATTTGAAAAACTGCAAATAAAAAACCCTCCCTGGTCTTCCTGCTCCCCCGTGTGGCTCTCCCGCTGCCATGACGACAGGAAGGCGTCTTGGAGGGTGCGGTGAAAACACAGGAGGAGCACTAAGTGTGCAAAGGAAGGGCTCTTTAGTAGTGATGGTGGCAGCCCATGCCCAGGAGTGGCCCACCTTAGCCATACAATGGTTTCCAGTTGTAGTCTGACATGAAGGGAAAGGTGTCGGCATTCACCCACTTGTCCTGGGCGCACACGCAGGACAGTTTGTGTCCCCTCCCGACTGATGTTTTTTGACACGTCACACTCTGAACGTAAGAAAGGAAGGTTTTGTGGGTCTGGGCTCTGTCGGTGAGAAATGGTCTAGAAACCCAAGTCATCCATGAAGGAGAGACTGAAAGGGCCAGTTTCACTCCTTCAAGGCCTTGCTCCTTGCAGACTCTGCCAGTGATGGTCTTGTTTTGGACCACAGGAAACAAGATTTTTATTTTTGGGGGGTGGGTAGGTGATCTGCATACCATGCTCCGTGTGTGTGTGTGTGTGTGTGTGTCAGAGAACAACCCAAGGGAGTTGGTTCTCTTCTTTTCCTTTGTGGGTCCCTGGGATCTAACACACTTAGGCTGGAGGCAGGCACCTCTACTTGCTCAACCATCCCCCCAAGCTCTTTTTCAGAAATTTTCTGGTAACAAATGCTGAGCTAAAGTAGCTGTGGAAAGGGACATATTATGTCTAATTATTTTCTTTTTAAGGTTTATCTCAATACTTTCAGGATGGAAAATGAAGACTGGAACGACTGGGGAATAGAGACAGTGAGGTCTGAACCCTGAAGTGTGAATACTGCAAGACGTCATTATGTTCAGGAACCAGGGAAGTTTCAAATCATATAGATTTCTACTCTGATGTTTCCAGCCAGGCTTTCCAAGGATGCTTGCTTGCTTGCTTGCTTCCTTCCTTCCTTCCTTCCTTCCTTCCTTCCTTCTTCCCCCCCCCCTTTTTAAGAGAGGGTCTCATCCCAGTAATACCACTTTTGGGTATATATCTAAAGGATGCTCAATCGTGCCACAAGATCACGTGTTCAACTATGTTCATAGCAGCATTGTTTGTCATAGGCAGAACCTGGAAACAACCTAAATGCCCCTCGACCAATGAATAAATAAGAAAAATGTGGTACATTTACACAATGGAGTACTACACAGCAGAAAAAATAACAACATCTTGAATTTTGCAGGCAAATGGGTGGAGCTAGAAAACATCATTTTAAGTGAGATACAGAGAGACAATTATCATATGTACTCACTCATAAGTGGTTTTTAAACATAAAGCAAAGAAAACCAGCTCACAAATCACAATCCCAGAGAATCTAGACAACAATGAGGACCCTAAGAGAGACTTACATAGATCTAATCTACATGGGAAGTAGAAAAAGACAAGATCTCCTGAGCAAATTGGGAGCTTGGGGACCCTGGGGGAGGATTGAAGGGGGAGGGTAGAGGCACGGAAGGGAGCAGAGAAAAATGTAGAGCTCAATGTTTCCAAAGAGAGGGAGAGAGAGAGAGAGAGAGAGACAGAAAGAGAGAGAGAGAGAGAGAGAGAGAGAGACTCATGTAGTTCAGGATAGCCTTGAACTTGCCAAATGTCTGAAGTTGATCTTGAACTCCTGACCCTTTTCCTGCCTACTCCAGGCCTGGGTGTAGGTGGTCGTGGAGATGGAAGCCAGGGTTTTTTCATGCTAGGCAAGTACTCTATCAACTGAGCTACACAGCCAGTTCTAGAGGGCAGTTTTTCTCTGCTCAGACCCTCTCCTCTGAGTTTTTTCCTGTTGTCAAGACTACACATCCTTTGTTCCTCCTTCCCCAAGACAGCAATGAGGAAGAACCAAGCTTCTCCAGGTCACCCTGTCCAGAGAGGTATCACGTGACTACAGCCTGAAAAGGAAGCCACTGAGGCAGGAACCTTTTCTGGCTTGGACTGAATAGACTCCCTGGCTCAGCACCCCTCACTCAGCCCACATCTGAGCCTCACCAGGGAAGCAGAGGGACTGTGTGTGTCCTGGCAGCCACGCTGCTTGAAATCCTGCTTTGCCAAATTAAAGATTATTGTTACTGTTGTTGCTGTCATTAAAATTATGTGTAGGCGTGTGTCTGCTTGTGGGTCCATCATGTGAGCGCACAGAGGCTAGAGCCACTATATTCCTGGTGCTGGAGTTACAGGTGGTTGGGAGCCACTTGACATGGATACTGGGGTCTGAATTCAGGTTCTCTCAAAGAACAGCAAGTGTCTTTATCTGCTGAGCCATTTCTCTGGCCCCATGAAATAATCTGTCCACTTTGCTAAATTAACAACACAGCTTTCAGTCCACATCCTCCACTTTCTACAATTCTGTTGAAACTTGTCTGCTGTCGTTCCCCTTCTGTCCTTTCTGTTGTCATGAGTTATTTTCTATTCTGTTTTGTTTGTCTTGAGATGGAGTCTGGTTCTGCAGTGAGGCTGATCTCAAACTCACTATGTAGCCCAGGACCCACTGCAATCCTCTTGCTGTCCTATTGTACAGTAACTACAAATGAGAGCCACCATACCCAGCTCAGACTAGAATTTAAAACTTTTTAAATATAAAGTGTCTGTTTAGTGTTACTTTTGTTGCTGTTGTTTTTGAGACAGGTCTCACTATGCGGTCCTGGCTTGCCTGGGATGGCTGGTTTTGAACTCATTGTTGTTGTTGTTTTTGAGACAGGGTCTCACTATGTGGTATCAATCCTTTTGTCACAGACTCCCCAGGTCTGGGATTTCAGGTATGCCTTGCCAAGCCTAGTATGAGATTAATCTTGATTGTCCGCTTGACTGGAGTTAGATTCACGATCCCAGCAGACCTTCTGGCACACCTGTGAGGGAGTTTGGGGTAACTGAAGAGGGAAGACCCACCGCAAATGTGGGCGGCACCATTCCACATGCTGGGGTCCCAGATTAAATAAGAAAGCGAGCTGAGCACCAGTGTTTGTCTGTTTGCTTCCTGACTGAGTACCAGCAGCGTGAGGCAGCGCGACCAGCCACCTTGCGCTCCTGCTGCCTGCCTCCCTTCCTTAGCGGACTAGATTCTTCAAACTGTGAGCCAAAAAGGACCCCTCCTTCCCCAAGTCACTTCCGTCAGGTGTTCTGTCATAGTCACAGAAAGTAACCGGTATGCTGGTGTCAATGCCTTGTTTTAACCCAAGGTTACAAGAGAAAGCCAGATTCCATTGGCCATTGCCTGTCTTCTCATGTTGTAATCTACTTGTATGACAGCCACGTGTCTGAACCTCATCAGTGAGTGTCTAAGCACGTGGTTGGTCACAAGAAACCCTGTGGATTGCATCATGAACACAACCTCAACTTCTGCAAAAGTGTACTTGCAACTCAGTAGTTCAGAAGGCAAAACACTCTAGTATTTGAGTTCATTTGTCAAGCTGTCCAAAGCCTGTTTGCCCCTGGTAAATACTATGGATACAAATATTCCTTATTTGTTTTTGTGTTCATCCACAAACGTGATTAAACACCAATTATGTTTGCTTTGGCTTTCGTTATTACCATAAGACCCTATCAGATATGACCTCGTAAACACACCACCTCTCTTAGTTATTAACTTCCATTGTTTTCTACTTTCAAAATCTCAATTCATTTTGTATTTTATTTCTTTCTTGCAGAAACAGACCTCATAGAGCCTGGAACAAAGTCTTGTGCAGTGAAGCGTGGCTTGAGTCATCCTCTTGCCTCCTCTTCTAGTGCAGGGTTTGCAGCTTTCCGCCACCAGACCCAGGCTCCCCCACCTCTTTCCACAGCATCTTTCTCCTAATTCATTCATTTTACCGCAAGAGGGGGGAAAGTGAGGTTTGTGTCAGGATCAGTGAGAGCATTCATTTGTCACAGACAGAAAGCCCCAGCATGCTTTGCTGTACCCAGAAGGCTCCTGCCCCTTGGTTCAACCCCAGGGTCACCACAAGAAGCCACTTATTGTGTTTACCTAAGGGTGCTGTGATAATGGTAGCGGAACTGGGAACACAGATCTTCCTCTGCAAGCTTCTCGCCACTGTCAGGATAAAAAGTCACCTCTGAAGGTATGGCCTGGTTTTTGTTTTTTCCTTGCTGTGAATTCACAGGGAGCACACCGTCCACTGGTGCTCCTGTTACCTTATTTCCACGCGTCTCAGTTCATATCTGCTTTGGCATGTTCTCCACGCTGGTTCTGGGCAGGTGAGTCATCCAGGAGGATAAACTCACACTGATCTAGTCATTCATGCTTTTACTTTATTTAAAATATTGACTTGTGTGTATGTGTGCTTTGTGTGCACATTGTCTGTCCTTGCTATGTGTCCCCCCACTGCCCCACCACTGAAATTACAGGCATGGACCCCCCACAACCAACTTTTTATGTGATTCCTGGGGATCCAAACTCTCTGAAGGAAATCGGGACAGGAATTCAAACCGGGAAGGATCCTGGAGGCAGGAGCTGATGCAGAGACTGTGGAGGGGAGCTGCTTACTGGCTTACTTCCCTTGGCTTGCTCAGTCTGCCTTCTTATAGAACCCAGGATCAGCAGCCCACGGATGGCACCATCAGGGACTGATTCTGTAGGCCCATATTTCTATATGGTGTGGCAGCCAGGCTCTGAAGCCATAGGCCCCACCTGAAGTGGTCACATAGCCCCGTAGACAGACTGTCACTGCCCTAACAAAGGGTCAGGATGTTGTTGCTCCTTTCTTTGTAATTTGGAGGATGCCTGATAGAGATGCTGATTCACACCTCTGTGATAGCAACAGACTGGCCAAATTTCCTCTTAAAGGTATGAAAGCTTCCGTAGTACAGCCGGAGTTGTGAGGCACCTTGAAATCTCAGCTGATGCGGGAGGATTACCGTGTAGCCAGGACTACAGAGCAGGATTTTATTTTATTTTTTTATTTTTATTTTTTTGTTTTTCGAGACAGGGTTTCTCTGTGGTTTTGGAGCCTGTCCTGGAACTAGCTCTTATAGACCAGGCTGGTCTCGAACTCACAGAGATCTGCCTGCCTCTGCCTCCCGAGTGCTGGGATTAAAGGCGTGCACCACCACTGCCCAGCTCAGAGCAGGATTTTAAAGAAATCTTATTTTATTATTTTTGTTTGTTTGAATGGCAGGATTGTAAGAACTGTTGGCTGGTGTACAGAATGCCCTGGTACTTGTGAATCTCAGACCCACAACAAATGATTTTTAGTATAGTTATGTCCCACGTAGTATTGGAGATATACTTGAAGTGAGAATACTTCGGGATTTTGTTTTTTCTTTTCCTTTTTTTTTCCCCCAGATGGTTTCTCTGTGTAGCCTTGGCTGCCTTGGAACTCACTCTGTAAACCAGGCTGACCTCGAACTCAGAAATTCACCTGCCTCTGCCTCCTGAGTGCTGGGATTAAAGGTGTGCGCCACCGCTACCTGGTGAGTGTCACCGATTTAAGACAACACCGTTTGCAAGACCCCCTCACTCACTTTGGAAGTCGCAGTGGACTTGTAACCACTGTGGGACTGGCTAACGAGTTCAGACTCCTAGAAACGCCTGGGGGCCGGCAGCCTGCCTGTAACTCCAGGCTCAGAGGGTGCCGATAGGCATCCCCAGAGCAAGCTGGCGGGAGAGGAGTCTGGCTGTTCTGCAGGGAAGCCATATGGGCTTGATTCAGAGATCCCGTGTAAGGGGAAGAATAACTGAGGCTGAGTCCCTGCATCAGTCTGGAGTCTGCAAGTGTGCATGCACGCACACACACATACATACACCACTCACACACACACACTACACAAGCACACACACATACACGTACCACTCACACACACACACTACACAAGCACACACACACACTACACAAGCACACACACATATACACCACACACTACACAAGCACACACACCACACACACGTACCACTCACACACACACACTACACAAGCACACACACCACATACACGTACCACTCACACACACACACTACACAAGCACACACACACATACACGTACCACTCACACACACACACTACACAAGCACACACACACATACACATACCACTCACACACACACACTACACAAGCACACACACACATATACACCACACACTACACAAGCACACACACCACATACACGTACCACTCACACACACACACTACACAAGCACACACACACATATACACCACACACTACACAAGCACACACACATACACGTACCACTCACACACATACACACCACACACACACAACATAAAATACACACATACCACCACACACACACACATTCTCCTGCACACGCAAACACACACACGCATGCCAGACACACCAAATTATAAAAAGAAAAAATAGAAACTAACATGCTTTTAACAATTGTTCTGGATTTACTGAAAGAGATCTCTAAGTCTCTGCTGGGGAGGTGGCTCTTCCTATAATTCCAGCACTTGGGAAGCTGAGGCAGGAGGATTGATACAAATTCAGACCAGTTTGGATTATATGAGTTCCAGGTTAGCAGGACTACCTCATCACAGTTAAAAAAAACAAAAACAAAAACCATCACCACCAAAACGCATTGTCTTAGCTGAATTCCTGTGAATGTTATAGGAAACAGCAACACTGTATCTCCTTGGGAACTTACTGCTGTCTCTTCCATAAAAGCCATGTAATATATCCAGCAACTTCAAATACCAAAGCACTACCCGGTGGTTATTGTTGGTGTTTGTAAGATATTTCACATGAGTAATTAAGCCTCGGAGTCAGGTGAGGAGATGCACCCCTTTAATCCTCCACTTGGGAGGCTGAGGCAGGAGCATTGCTATTTTGAGGATTGTTTGAGCTACACAGAGTTCAAGACCTGCCCAGTCTCAAAATAAAGCGACATAAAAGGAGCGGCCTGGGTGGCTCAGTGGGGACCTCGCCCCGAGTTCCAATCCCAGGACCGCTGTGCTGCAGAGCTGGAGTCTAGACCAAACTGTTCATGCTGCTTGTGTCTTTCCCAAACATTAGTATCATACAGTGTTCCGAAGCCTAAGCCTTCACCATGGTCTCTGTACTTTTAAACTGAAAAGATTACGCTGCCATTGGCAAAAACAGTAACTATGACAACAACCTGCAAAACTCCTTTCATGGCCCTGGAGAAGCCAGGAGAAGGGGTGTGTGGTGACACCTGCAATCCCTTCACTCCAGAGGCAGAGGCAGGAGGATTGCTGCAGGTTCAAGGTAAGCATGGCTTACATAGTGAGCTCAGGTCAGCCAGGGCAACACAGTGAGACACTGTATCCAAAAAATTGGAGGGGAGGGGAATGGGGAGATGATGGCTCAGTCAATAAAGTACCTGTCCCAAAGCCATGAGTACTCAAGTTGGGATCCCTGGCAGCCCACGTAAACGTCGTATGTACATATAAGCCTGCCCTTCCAGTGGGGGTGGGGGAAATGGAAGGGGCAGGAGGATCCCTCAGCAAGGCCAGTTAATGGTGAGCTCTCAGTTCAGTGAGCAATGCTTTCTCAAAAGATAAGGTGGGTGGGCTAGCAAGGCAAGATGGTTCAGCAGGTGAAGGCACTTGTCACTAAACCCACTGAGCTAAGTTCAGTCTCTGGGATCCACAGGTTGGAGAGTGAATAAATGCCTGCAGGGTCCTCTGACCATTGGTGCGCAGTGCACGCCCACCTGCACATTTGTGTTTGTGTGCTTGCACACACGAAGGCATGCTGTGCACACACACATACACAGGGGGTGGAGAATATATAAAAATGTAAGAAAAAATAAAAAAATAAATGAGATGTGCTTGGTATTGGAGCATGCCCAATGCCAACCTCTGACCTCCATGATCTCTATGTGTACTCATGTGCATTTGCACATACCGTTACACACACGCTCGGGGCACCAAGAAGTTTTTTTTTTTTTTTAAATATTTATTTATTTATTTATTATGTATACAATATTCTTTCTGCGTGTATGCCTGAAGGTCAGAAGAGGGCACCAGACCTCATTGCAGATGGTTGTGAGCCACCATGTGGTTGCTGGGAATTGAACTCAGGACCTTTGGAAGAGCAGGCAATGCTCTTACCCACTGAGCCATCTCTCCAGCCCCAAGAAGTTTTTCTTACAAGTCTATTCTAGCCTGTCCCCCAAAGGCCTGTGTGATAAAGGTTTGCTTCCCAGCATGGCGCTAGATAAACGATGGAAGATTGGGATTGGGGGAGTCACGGGCAATGCGACTTTGAAGAGAATGTGGCCTCTCTTTATTCCTCTAGTTATGCAGTGAGATGACTAACCCTCATTGTTAACGTGACTAGCTTGGAATCGCCTAGGAGACACACTATTGGGCATGCCTGCAAGCTTTAACTGAATACAGAAGACCCCCGTCCCATGAATGGTATCCCCCTATAGGGTGGAATCTTCAAGTGAATCAGAAGGAATTGGAGTCAGAAGGCAGGGCAGCACACGTCTCTTCTTGCTTTCCTCCGGTGAACACTCCCTTGACACTCCATGACAGTCAGTAGCATGTGAGCATGGAGAGCCAGGGCCAACCCTTCCATCATTAAGTTGCTTTAGTCTTGCATCTTGTCACAGCAACATGAAAAGTGGCTAATGCACGAGGCAAGTAGCGGAGCTCGTCTTCATCCCTTGCACCGCGCCGCACCTTGTCCCAGACCCAAAGCAAGGATGGCACAATTGTGAGCTGGAACCTCCAAAGCTCCAGGCCAAGCTAGACCTTTTCTCCTTGTAAGTAGACCGCCCTGGACATTTGTTAGAGTGGCAGAGAGGTGGCTAACCCGCCGAGCTTATGCTGAGATAGCAATCAACTCAAAGCCTCCAAACTTGAAACAACGGTATTTTCTCCTGGCCCACGCTGCTGCATATCTGCCGTGGATCTGCCGTGCTCTTCCCACCCTGGAACAACTGACATGATGAGCCGGTTATCCTCCCTCAGCGTGTTTATTCTGTGATGGGGGAGAGTCTTCTGTTTTGTGTTAATTTCATTGGTTAAATAAAGAGACTGCCTTGGCCCTTTAATAGGACAGAAAAATTAGGTAGGCGGAGTAGACAGAACAGAATACTGGGAGAAAGAAGCTGAGTTGGTGTGTCGCCATGATTCTCCCACCTGACACAGCCACAGGTTAAGATCTTCCCTGGTAAGCCACCTCGTGGGCTACACAGAATATTAGACATGGGTTAGATCAATATGTAAGAGTTAGCCAATAAGAGGTTAAAACTAATGGGCCAGGCAGTGTTTAAAAGAATACAGTTTCCATGTAATTATTTCGGGTATAAAGCTAGCCGTGCGGGCTTCCGGGTGCCGGGAATGTAGCCCGCTGCCGCTATTACAACAATTCTGGAGCCGAGGAATGTTGAGCTAAGTGAGCTAGCTGGGCAAGAGAGAGAAGCCACAGCAAGGCCAGCTCTCCCACCCTTTGGGCCAGTGTTGCTTCCTCTCTAGATAGAGGCCCAGCTATGTGCCAGGTGACCTATGCTTGCCAGGGGGACTGGGCTTAGCAAGAGAGAGCGCTAGGACAAGGACTAACCATAGCAATCCAGTTGTTGACCTCAGCAGCCTTCACTTGCTCAGCCCACTGTGAGCTCACGGTGTCTTACACATGGAAGACCAGACCTCACGAAGTCCCTCTCCGAGGAGAGCATGGTTCTGTGATGGGGTGGCAGATGTGTTTGAGATTCCCAACTTGGGAAGAGAGTACGGAAAAGCTGCCTGGGACCTACACGCTAGAAGTGCTGTCGGTTTACAAACTGCAGGCCTCTGGGGTAGGAGGCCACAGATGCACTCACTATCAGTGGCTGAGAATAAGTCACCGCTGTGGTGACCCACACTATGCCACCAGTCACCGTGGTTCCAGGCTGGGAGACAGAGGGCTTGGAGCTGGTCCTGGAGGATGTGAGGACAGGAAGGAGCAGCTAGGAGAGAGGTGAGAAGAAAAAGGACAACAAACATGGCTTTCCTCTGAAATGTGCCTGGGAACTCAAATGTCAAAATACAGAAATAAACACAACACTCAGAAGGAAGGGCCACAGCGTCAGTAATTAGATCAGAGTTTTACTCCTTACCGAAACCAGTTTATAGATCAACATCACAGAGAATTTAGAGTAAGTGCATTCAAGATGTCAAGAGACAGCTAAGAGAAGATAAGGTGTAGGCGACACGGATGTAGGTAGGGCTGGGCATGTTGCTTCCATGACAGCATGCTCCCAGCGCGCTGTAGACCCCGAGTGAATTAGAAGTAGTACTGCGCGCTGTAGACCCCGAGTGAATTAGAAGTAGTACTGCCTGTCTGCAACACCACTGACTCAGGGAGAAGCAAGAGGGTTATCCTCGGCTACAAAGTGATTTAAATGTCAGCCTGAGCTACAAAACAAACAAGGAAGAAGGAATCCCAGATGGTTCAGAAAGGGCCGACCACCTGCCTCCTAAACGGATAACAGAAACACTGAGGATGCTGAAGTTAATAGTGTGTTATATGGGGGTGTAGCTTGGCCATAGGGTCTGATAAGAAAACTCCTGGCCCGGGTGGGAAGGATGCTGCATGGCACATCAGAACACAGGCAAGAGGGGGAAGCCTGAAAAGACAGAGTAAGTTGTCCTCGCTCCATGAACCCACCCCCCTGTGCTCATGCAAGCAACCCTGTTTAAATCCAGAGGAACACAAGAAAAAAATAAATACAATAAAGACACACAATATCTATCGGTGGATACCAGTCACCGTCCATAGGGATTCTGAAGGAAAAGAGCAAATGATGGCGAAACAGTATTTAAAGAGATGGTGCTGATTCCCTGCAGAGAGAGGAAGAGACTGAGAGACAGAGACACACAGAGAGAATTTCCAGAATAAAAATGTCAAATCTCCATTTGAGTGCAAAGAAATAAGAATGGGTACAGAGACACACTGCAGGAAGACAGCAGAATCCTGGGGAGAAGGAGAATGGGTGCAGAGACATACTGCAGGAAGACAGCAGAATCCTGGGGATAAGGAGAATGGGTGCAGAGACATACTGCAGGAAGACAGAATCCTGGGGATAAGGAGAATGGGTACAGAGACACACTGCAGGAAGACAGCAGAATCCTGGGGATAAGGAGAGGATAAATGGTTACTAGATAAGGAAGGATTACCTACAAAGGAGTAAAAATCAGCCAGAAGCCGGCTTCCACTTAAACAGCAGTAGATTCTGGAAGATGAGAAGGGTAAAGTGTTCAAAGTGCCAAGAGAACCTAACTGTCCAGTTAGAATTCCGAGATGCTTCAACCCCCCCAGAAAGTTTACCAACTGCAGACTGTTGCTCTAAAAGCCAGAGAAGAAGAATATTGTGTTTTCATAAACAACATTTAAATATTGACCATTTTAAAATTTGTAGAGCCAGGTTCTGAATGCAACCCAGCCATGCTGGAGTCCTCGTTATGGCCAAGGAGAGTGGAACTTCTACTTAACCAAATACGGATGTTTAGGAAAAACCAAATGAAAAACTAAGCAAGCACAAAATACATAAGTGAAGTGCTCAACTTAATAAATGAGGAAGAGGACCAGAGAGAAACTGACCGAGAAGAAAAGAATAAATACAAGAAATAAGAGGGAAGGGGAAGCAGCATTCCGGAAGATCACCAGAGCACAGAGGGGCTTTGTTTCTAAGAGACCACTCCTTACAGAGATGAACTCCAAATGTAGCTGACGAGAGAAACTCACAAACACAAGTATAAATAAAAATAAAATTAAAGAAGAGAAATCAATTATTCCTTTTATCCTAATAAATACAGAAATCTAGAAGTGGATAACTTTTCAGAAAATAAAAATCTGATAATTTATTTAGACGAAATTAGGATAGAACTTCCAGTGAAAATCAAATGTTCTCCGAGCTGCAGGACAGTAAAGCCAGATGACTTTACCAGATCTTCAACATAAACACTACAAGACAAGAGCTGTTCCAGAGACCGGGGTAAAAAGGAAGAGGACTTCTCCAACTTGATTTTCAAGACAAGAAAGTCAGTCAAGAGGGCTAGTAAAAGGAGGTAAGAGCTTAACCTTGGTTTTCAAGCAAATAAAAATCTCAAAGAAAATATAATTGAGCAGAATTTAACCTCAAGAATGAAACTGTAGTTCAGAAGTTAAAAATCTGTTTCAATCAACAGATTAAAAAGAAAAGCTGTTTATCCTTCATCTTAAAAAACACCTCAAAAAAAAAAAACACACAGAAAAAATGTTTGACAGGAGGCAGTATTCATTCCTGATTAGAAAAACAAAACCCTTGGCAGACTAAATCAAAAGGCATTTTGTTCACCTGACACAGGCCACAGTTAGGTCTCTTCCGGCAAACACTCGAACTGGGGATATCTAAAGGACATTTCTGTTAAAGTCAGGAATAATCTACCGAGACCAGTTGTAACCACTGTTTACACTGAAGGGCTTTATTGATGTAGCATACGTAGAGATGGCAGAAAGGGAAAGAAAACTATTTTCAAAGTAAAGGACTCAAGAAAATTAACAGAAAACTCAAATATTCAGCAAGGGAACAGAAACCACACCGAGGCCAATGGCATTCTTGACAGTTCTAGAAAATATAAAAGAAGAGGACTATTTGCACTCATAAATTATATTTTTAAAGTTTTATATAATTTATTTTTGTGTAATTATAGTGTATGTTTCTTAGGAACAGATTTGTTAAAATAAGTGCGAAGCCTCTGAAGAAATCCTAAAGTAGAAATACTGTGTTCGTTAATCAGGACCCTCAATAGCATGGAGCAATCAATTACCTTTATCTGACTCAATGCAAGTTCAGTTTGAAAGCTTCAAATGTGTGAGTATGTGATGCTTAGCTAAGTTTAAAATTCACATGTAAGGGCCCAGAAGGGAAGATTATTTTGATGGAAGCACGAGACGGACAGGATTGGTCTCATTAAATATTTAGACGTATGGAAGGGACCACTGGTACTGGCACAGGAGATCACAAATAAATGAACGGATCAGAATAAAAGCCCCAAAATCACGGAGAATTGAAGTGGCGCCAGCAGGTGACTGGGAGGTGGCAGGTCTGAGACCACTGCTTGTCTGTGTGAGGGGAAGATGGACGGGCTCCCACATCTATTAGCCGCAAGTAGGAAAAGATTTCTTATATGATACACAAACCTTCAAACAGTGAAGGAAGAGGATCCATCTGATTGCAGACAGATGAAAACTGTGTATGAAAGGGTCCAAGAAACAAAGTAGGAACCAGGTATGGAAAGGAGGAACGGATGGACCAGGCATATGAGCACCCAAACAAAACAAAACAGAAACAAAGAAAACTAGAGGAGGGAGGGAACGACTTTAAGAAGCAGAAATTACATAAGCTTAACTCTTGGATCCCAAGTAACACAACAGCTGTAGAAGTCAACATGAAAATGAAATATAAGAAAGTTTTTAAAAATGGAAGTGTAAGAACACAGCAGCTGGGAGATGATTTCAGAAAGCCCACCACAGCAACGTCGTGGCAGATCTATATTAAAAAGTGAATCTATAGTTCGTGCTTTAATAATCTTCAAGGAAAACAAAAACGAAAGTATTCAACCCTAACATTCACAGAAACAACAAAATCCTTAAAGAATAGAAAGAGAGAAAAGAGAAGAAAAAAAAACAAACAGAAACCAGGAAAATTTATAGAATTAATCCAAGAGCTATATTTTAAAATAGATGATAAGACAAAAATAAATAAGGAAAAAACCTGTAGATAATAAAATTACTAGTAAAAAAGGAATAAATTCACCACCAGAAGAGGAGACATCTTAGTCTAAGATGATACTTTGCAAAACTATGCTGTAAACTTGAAAACCCAAAGGAAATGAATAGCCTAGAAATATATAGCTAGTCAAACCAGAAATATAAACCTAAATACCAGTTACAATGGAAGTGACTGGAAAGGGGGAAAGGGAAGGATTTCTTTGCAGAAACATGCAGACCTAAAAACCACAGGCGAAAAGAAATCTTTCAACTCTTAAAAAATCAAGTCACTACTTCTCATGTATAATTATTCAAAACTTGGAAAGTATGAAAGCTTATGTGTGTTACGGAGGCATCCTGATATCAAACCTTGAAAAGAAAAGGTTGCCAAATTATAAACATAAGGAAAGAAATCAAAACAGATAACAGAATGTCAAAAAGACTCATCCAAGCTGAACTAAGAATAAAAACCAACTGTATCTTAACTCTGAGCATTCGAGTCTGTGTGGCACACAGAGGCCGAGGGGCCTGGGAGGGACGATTAGCGGAGACCACAACCTGGCACAGCCAGAGCCCGGGGTTCAGTGCCCAGCCCTGCAGGAAAGCTACAGAGATACACGGTAGTCTCCCAGACACAGGGAATTCCATCACTCGACCTTATTTGAGAAGGATTACATACTGAAGACAATCAAAGTCACTCTTTAAAATGAAGTACTATGGCAACGTCACTAAAATCAGAAATGAAATGTCTGCCATTGTTTATGGCCAATTTTAATTTTGATATTAAATTTCTGACCAATGAAATACAGCATTTCTAAAAAGTAGAAAATAAAAAGTGAATGTTACCATTATATTTCTGGAGACTTAAAGGAATAATCCAACTAAAATCATTACAATGGACACGTGAGTGTCCTAGAAAACTGCTAATCTAAATATGTGTGTGATTAAAATATCAAATAGTTTTTAAAGGAGATTATGTTCAAATTTTACTTTTTATGTTAAAAATCTAGTAGATCTCTCATACAGAAAATAGGAAATATCTGTGCTTTTCTTTCTTTCTTTCCTTTCCTTCCTTCCTTTCTTTCCTCCTTTCTTCTTTTGTGTGTGTCTGTGTGTGTTTTTGACAGGGTTTCTCTGTGTAGCCCTAGCTGTCCTGGAACTCACAATGCAGACCAAGTTGGTTTTGAACTCACAGAGATCCTCCTGCCTTTGCCTCTTGAGTGCTAAGATTAAAGGTGTGCACCAACATACTCCGTGCTATACTTTTCTGTATGAAAATACCATCCACTAGAAAATGTGGTTTATTATTAATAATTATTATTTCTTTTAGAAAATGTGGTTTTAGAAAGGTGAAATTGCTATAGCAGACACCAACAGTCATGGTATAAAATGTCTATTGCATGCCTCAGGAGTCCCTCATGAAAGTGTGACAGACTCAGATAACACCAACACTAGAATGTTAGTTTTTTATTAATTAAATTTATTTATTTTTTATCCTGACCAAAATTTTAGTTATTAAATCTTAGAAGCCTGTATGGCAGATGGACCCAGCACTTCCAGCAGTTAGGAGGTCGAGGCAGGAAGACTGTTACAGTTTGAGGTCACTCTGAATTATACAAGATTCTGTTTTAAAAAATGAAAAAAGTCTAAAATTCTAGCACTTTAAAGATGGAGACAGGAGGATAAGAAATTTGGTATATATCAAAATTAAGGCCAGTCTGAGTTACATAAGATTCTGTATCAAAAACTAAAATTGAAATAACAGCAAAACCCTTAAGTATAAAAATATATCAAGTATGCTTTAATGTACTTTTATATTATATATGAATATTTTATATAATGCACATATAGTATATTTAAATCTATGAGCCCAAATATATGAATATAACCAACATTAAAATGTAACTATCAAGCCAGGAAATTATTATTATATGTTAAAAATATTAAACTAGACATGGAAGTACTTGTATACATATTTCTTCTGTATGTGTAACAATTCTAAATTGCTGCAAATGTTCAGAAGGCACAAATATGTAAAGACTAAATAAAATATATATATATATATATATATATATATATAGAAAATGAAACTTGTTTCTGTACATTTACCAAAATTGAAATTAAAATTATATTACAAGCCACATACACAAAGGGGTCTCTGACTTGTGTACTCTGGTTTATAGTTAAGAAATATACTTGTTTTCCTGTAAAGGCATATAAAAAAAAGAACAAAGAACAAAACCGAAACCAGTCATGTATGAGAAAAAGGCTGTGCCCGGAGATTTGATTGCAAGAGTGTCTCTTGCAGCGCTGTGCCAGGAGATTTGATTGCAAGAGTGTCTCTTGCAGGACTGTCCCTGAGTGTAACCCAGAGGACACGTTAAGAGAGTCACAAAGATGCCAAACCCGTTTAGGACTCTTCATACCCTTAAAACAGATGTTGTAGAAGATGGTTACACCGTAACTATTTTTTCAGACTGAGAGTTATTTTGGTGTGGTGGCTCACACCTTGAAGTAGCACTCAGGATGGCAAGTTTGAGGCTAGCCTGAGTTACATTTCAAGACCTTGTCCACAGACAAAATATAATAAAATTTAGAAATAAAACAAAAATTGGGTAGAGTAAACTGTCACAGAGAGAAAGATTTTGTAAAAAGCTACAGCTGCAATTACAAGACATTGAAACTTGTAAGTCCATCCTGATATATAAAACTGTTTATTTTCCAATTAAAATGATACAATTAATTGTTTGCAACTTCTTTGACAGAATTAACGTTTTATAA
This sequence comes from Microtus oregoni, assembly GCF_018167655.1. NCBI lineage: Eukaryota > Metazoa > Chordata > Mammalia > Rodentia > Cricetidae > Microtus > Microtus oregoni. The sequence continues at coordinate 15,062,435 of NW_024543221.1, forward strand.
TTTCCTCTGTACCTTTAAGTGTGCCTGAGTGTGAACGTTAGTTGTTTTTTTTTTTTAAGATTTTTTTATTTGTTTTTTAAAACAATCTTTTCTCATTTGAACTTCAGTTTTTTTGTCTTTTGTTTTGTTTTAGAGACTCTCAGGCTGGCTTCAGAGATCCTCCCATCCTCCTGCCTCTGCCTAGGAATGCCAGGATTCCAGATGTGTGTGAAACTTAATTGAACAGCTGCCAATCCCTTGGCACAGGTTCCCGAGCAATCGTCACCGTCACATCTTAGCAGCAGTGTGCTTCTGTAACGTCCTAAGATGACCATTATAATTGTTTTTTTCTTTGCTTGCTTATTTTTTTTCCAGACAGTGTTTCTCTGTATAGCCCTGGCTGTCCTGTGTAGCCCTGGCTATCCTAGCCAAGCCGGCCCTGGCTTGTCCTGTGGACCAAGTTAGCCTGGAACTCAGAGTTCCGCCTGCCTCTGCCTCCCAAATGCTGGGATTAAAGGGTGGGCCACCATATCTGTTAGAATTATTATTATTTTCTATCTACCATCTGCCTATCTTTTTATGAGGCCAGGAGAGATGGCTCAGCAGTTAAGAGCATATCCCGCTCTTCTGAGGACCCAAATTCAGTTCTCAGCATCCACATGACAGTCTACAAACACCTGTAACTTGAACTCCAAGGTTATCTAAACCCACCTCTCTTTTCGCTTCTTTGGACACCAATACTCACAGGCACACAAATCTACACACGGACTCAAAGACACACATTTGTAAAAATAAGTCAAAGAAAAAGAAAAGAAAGAAAACCAAAATTGGGGGGGAGAGAAGGAGCAAGGAGAGAGAAAGTGAACCAAGCCTTGTGGCAAGGCACAGGTGTGTATCTCACCTGCTCAGAGCCTGAGGCAAGGGGATGGACGGCAAGTTCAAGGTTGCCTGGAGTAATCCTGAGCTACAGGTGAGTTTAAGCTACTCTGGGTAATTTAGCAAGACCCTTTCTCCAAATAAAAGGTTTTAAAAGGGGCCGAGAGCGTAGCTTAATTAGGAGAGGGCTTAGCCTGGGACACGTGAAGCCTGGGTCGGATCTCTAGAACCCCGTGAACCAGGCCGCTCATACCCATAATTCCAGTGCTGGGTCGCTACCACACGAACAAGGCTCACTCACACCCATAATTCCAGTGCTGCGGAGGAAGTCATGGGAGGATCGAGAGTCCAAAGTCATCCTGGTCTGTACAGTGAGTTTGAGGGTAGCCTGGGCTACTTGAGACCTTGTCCAAAAACAGCTTCTTTTTTAAAGACTGGAGGACATAGAGCAGGGACAGAGTATTTTACCTAGCATGTTTGAAGCCTGTGTTCAGTATCTAGTATGGCAAAAATAGATACATAAGTAACATACACTATATATAATATATGTTATGTATATATATTCCCAAATACTTTTTTTTTTTTGATTTTTCGAGACAGGGTTTCTCCGTAGCTTTTGGTTCCTGTCCTGGAACTAGCTCTTGTAGACCAGGCTGGCCTCGAACTCACAGAGATCCGCCTGCCTCTGCCTCCCGAGTGCTGGGATTAAAGGCGTGCGCCACCACCGCCCGGCCCCAAATACTTTTTAAATTACTTTTTTTTTTTTGAGACGATCTCATCATTATGTAGCCCAGGTTGACCCGGATCGCACAGTAATTCTCCTGCCTTAGTCTCTCAAGTGTTAACATTACAGTTGTGAGCCTCTATGCTCAGCTAATTGCCAAAGACTTTCAACGTATCTTTTCCTAGATATGGAAAAACAAAAAAATAAATAGGATAGACTTTTTTTTTTCTTTCTCTGTTTAAACACCAGAGGCAGTGGTGGTCCTGTGTGCTCAATCCTTGGAGCCGGCTGTCACCTGCCAGCTGAGGTAGGTGGTACCCAGGGGTACTCTCCTGCCCTTGGCTTGGTTCTGCTGTGAGCAGCAGTTGGGGATGCGCCGTAAACATTCTCTAAGACCGGGCATTACTCATAGCTTGAAGATCATTGTAATTATGTCAGATGAGTCAGCTACTGGGCAGCCCCGCTCTGCCCTGGTATCTCCTCCAGCCTTGAGAGCCTCAGCACCTGGGGCTTCAAAACGTCGAGAACCAGAAGGAAAAGGACGCTCCCCAACCCCGACCCCGCACCCACCCTGCCCTGAGAGGGAAGCGAGTGAAGTCACACCGCTGGTTCCAAGAACCGCTTCCAAAGAGCTGCCAGTTGCTGCCGCTGCCACAAGGAAGGGCGGGTTGCAGGGGCATCACTAACCGGGGCGGGGGTGGGGGGTCGTCTACTCGAATGAAGGGAAAGAGGAGTACGGACTTTCCACAGATACTCTGAGACCGCCCTGGTTGGGTGGGGGCGGGTCACTATCGGGAGGTTATTTCCAGGACTCCTCCTTTCTGTGTTTTCACATCTGTGGTACGCGCTCCTGAGAAACTGGTCCAAGACCATTCTCTGGGGTATCCCTGGGACCTGAGAGACCGCTTCTTGTTGAGGGGACCGCACACCCTGGCTGTCCTCCCCAGAGTCTTTGCTTTAGCCACGTGCCCATTTGGATATTGAGCGGAGCAGGCAGCCGCTTTTCTGGGCTCATGTGTATCCTGTCTTCTCCCCTTCAGCTGTTGTGGAATATCAGGATCTAAGAAGGTCTGGACTAGAAGGAAGCTCTTACAAGCTGGCTGACCATAACCCTCCCTGGGACAGCCAAACCTCCGGTACCGCCGTCATCTGCCCCTCAGCCAGCTTTAGCAAGCATTCCAGTCAAACCCAGGGCACAGCTTCATACCTTTTACATTGCCTCAGAAAAGACTCTCAAATACATTCCCTCACCAAGGTCTCCTAACAACCATATTTTATAAAGAAGGAAAGAGGTTCAGAGAAGGCATGCCACTGACCAAGGCTGCACAGCAAGCAATAAACCAACCCAGTACTGGTGCTCCTTCACTCTGGCCAAGACACAGTTCTTTCCCATTGAAGGAACTGGAGAGGACCAGACTGGGTAGGAGGAGTCCTGAGTGCACATCTTACTACAGCTGAGGTGGAGACAGAATCTAAAGAAAGGCAACGAGGGCTTGCTCAAGGTTACACAAGCATGTCAGCCGCTGAACAGGGTTCCAAACGCGTCCCCTGTGCTCCCTCTAGTTCTCACATGCTGAAGCCTCTCACTTGCTCAATCTGCACTTAGTGCAATGTAGTCGCTGGGAGAGCCCCCAAGACCACACAGCTGCTGACGTGAAAATTCCACCGCCACAGCACGGGGGCCACAGGAACAAGGACCGTCAAGGGGGAGAACACGAGTGAAGGGCTGCCCCTAGCCCCACGGCCTCCGAGGGTGAGACGAGTCATCGTCACCCCAGGTGGTATCAGAGTTTGCCTGGGACCAACAGCTGAGCTGTTCCTGCCCCTGTCATGGAACCTGTGCAGATCAGGTAGTCACGCCCAGCCTGGGGGTTCTGCAGCAGCCTCGCACGAGTCTCTTTCAGTCCCTACCACCGTATGATTGGTTCACAGAATCTCACATTTTCCACCCTCTTCAGGGTGGCACCCACCCAGCCTGGCCCTGGAGGGCACGCCCCTGCTAAAAGATTCCTTTTTCTCCCACCGGTTCCCCCAATAAAGAAAAAAGAAAATCAAGACTCACATCTTGGAATGAGGTGCTGGAAATCCTTGGGACCCTGTGGGAGATCCTGTTTAGAGGAGTCTCTCTTCCCTACTCTTGTCTGCTCTGGTCCTACCTAATTTATCCACAAGGCACGATTGGTTGCCTGGGGTTGACCCCTCCCCTGCCCCCCAAAGCAGCTAACAGCTGTTAGTCTATTGAGTGGCAATATGATGTCATACTATAGGTGACTAACCCACCGAGGCTTCCTTGCGAGCCAGCATCTAAATATGGTGACCTCTGTCATCCTGACCTTTCCATGGAAGAAGCTGAGTGAGGGGCTAGACACTGACCCTGGGGCTCAAGTGAACATCTGGCCTTCAGGGGCAGCACCTCTGAGCATCAGATGACAAGTCACCCCACATGCACCCTCCCTTCCCAAAGACATCTTCACTCCAGAGAGCCATCTTCCACTGGGCTGAATGTGAAGTCACTAGAACAGAGGCTATGATAATCCAAACCAGGAAGAGGGCTGTGTACCTGCCCTAGATGCTGTAATAGACTCTTTGGGAGGTTTTGCACTTAACTTCAAGACGTCCCGAGGGAGCCAGCCGAGTTGGAGAAACTGAGAGCACAGGGTTAAGTGACTTTCCCAAGGTCACAGAGCTGAGCAGTGCTGGGCTCAGATTTCAGCCCGTGTCTGTCTGTACGAAGAGGCCCTGTCACATCGCTTGGCTTCTTTGTTTTTAAATAAAGCAGTGCCACACTTTTATTTTTCTGTAAGAATAAATCAGAGAGTATGGAGATTTCTCAAATATCCCGTTCCCATACAGGGCACGGCCGCTCTTGCCGTCTGCATCCTCCACTGGAAAGGTTCACTGATAACCTTCCCCGACACGTCCTGATCACCCACAGCCCACGTTTACCTTCATGGCGCACTCATTCTGTGAGTGTGTGTTAAAACGACTTTTGTGTGTCTATGCTTTTTTGAGACAGAGTCGCCTTGCTATGTAGCCCGTGCTCACTTGAACTCACTATGCAGTCTAGGCTAGTCTAGAGCTCGGAGCAGAGCCTTCTGAGTGCTGCATCACAGGGGGTACCAGCATGTCTGGCTTAGGTATCCCCCATGACAGTGCCACGGGAGAGTCATCTCACTGTGCTCCGGAGACACACCTGTTATCCCAGTGCTCAGGAACTGGAGACCAGAGGATGAGAAGGTCAAGGCCATTCTTGACTCATAGCTACACATATTGAGCTTGAGGCCAGCTTGTCTTTTTCCTGGAATATCAGAATACCACAGAACTGGAACTGCATAGTAAATTGTCTTCTAAGATTGGCTCCATGCACAGTAAAGACATTCGAGTTCCCACCACGTCTTTTCAGGGTAGATAGCCTCTCTCTCTCTCTCTCTCTCTCTCTCTCTCTCCTCTCTCTCTCTTTCTCTCTCTCTCCCCCTCTCTCTTTAGCACTGACTAATATCCTATAGAGTAGATGTACCATAATTTGTTCATTCACCTACAGGATGATGGGATTCTGAATTGAGCGTGGTGACCCATACTGTAATCCCAGAACTCAGGAAGTTGAGACGGGGAGATTTTCATGAGCTAGGGGGCCAGCCTGGGGTACATATGGAGGCTGCTCTACCCTATGGAGATCTTGTTACAATTAAATAAAACAGAGCAAATGAGCCCCGCCAAGCTCTTAACAAGTCCCTGTGATCTGGACCCTGTTACCACATGGGTCCTCTTTTCCCTTTTGCTGTCTGCCCATCACTCAGTATTCCCTGAGCTCTGTCATGGCTTAGCGAACATTGCTGCTGGGTACTGTGGAACATGTTCCCCATCTGAGCATGTGGGAGGCTGAGGCAGGAAGACAGCGCGTTCCAGGCCACCCTGAACTATAACGTGAGACTGCCTTAAATCTCCACACCCTAGTAAAGAACATTGCAGCAGACGGGCAGTGGTGGCACACGCCTCTAATCCCAGCACTCGGGAGGCAGAGGCAGGCAGATCTCTGTCAGTCACGAGCTAGTTCCAGGACAGGTACCAAAAATCTAAAAAAAAAAAAAAAAAAAAAAAAAAAAAGGACATTGCAGCCTAAAACTTTAGCTCCAGGGTGACGGTGTTGGGGTGTGGATACATATGGATTACAGGGGTCTCGCTATGTAGGCCAGGCTGACCTGAAACTCACTATGTAGAATAGGCTGGCCCAGGACCTACTGCAATCCTCCTGCCTCAGCCTCCTCAGTACTGGAAATTCAGATAAGAGCCACCATATCAAGTTGAAGCAAAGCTTTTGGGAGGTGACGAGGCTTAGGTTAGGGCAGGAGAGTGAGACCCGGCTGATGCGGTTAGTGTCCTTCTAAGAAGAGGAAAACACAGATACCCTAACCTCCATGGACACATCATCAAGGAAAGGCCCTGTGAGCAGGCTACAGGAAGACAGCCATGCACTGGGGAGCATGCACCAGGAAGCACGCACCAGGGAGTTGCTCTCATCAGGGGTAGGATCTCCGGCACCTTGGACATGGACTCCCCAGACTCCAGAACTGTGAGAAATAACCACCTGCTGGGTGTCCCTTGGTCCACGGGAATCTGTGAAAGCAGGCTGTCCCCGTGTGTTGTCTGTTGCTCTGATAAACACCATGACTGAAAGCAACTTGGGGAGGAAAGGGTTTATTTCAGCTTACAGGTTATATAGCATTCCTCGCTGAGGGAGGCCCAGGCAGGAGCTAGAAGAGGAAACCAGGAGGAAGGTTGTTCACTGACCTGTTCTCTTGTTTGCTGTCTGCTAGTTTTCTTATACAGCCCTGTCTCAACTGACTAGGCATGGTGCTGCCCACCTTGGTCTGGGCCCCCTCCACCAATCATCGGTCAAGACAATTCCTCACAGATAAGGCTGTGGTTGAGGCAACTCTCCCATGAGGCTCTGGGTTGTGTCAAGTTGACAAGAAAACAAGTCTAGCTAAGACAATCATTCACCATGAGTGACCAAGGACAGTAAGGCCTTGGAGGACGCAGAAGCCATTTACACCCATTTTTTTTCACAGTTCTACCCTCTCAGATCCTCCCTCCGTGAATACTCACGAAGGTGAGGATAGGTGTGGGCAGAGGATGAAGTATTGACTGGGAATAAGAAGCCTTTGAGAACCTCTCTGGGCTAGTGAGGGAGCGCAGTGGGTTAAGGTGTTTGCCTCTAAGCCTGCCGGTCCCCAGGATCAATACATTGGAAGAATGAATTGACTTTTACAGGTTGTCCTCTGACCTCTATGAACATGATACCCACAAATAAATGTAATAAAAACAGCGATCAAATTGCAATGATTATTTTATGGGTGACATGTATAAGCATAAAATTGCCGTTATTACTGTAGCAAACCCCTTTTGTTTCATTTTAAGACCTAAACTTTTACCGAAATGAGAAAGCTAATGTTACTTCATGGACTGGACGGTTTATAATATAAATAAAAAAGTTTCAGATAAATTCCTGGCGGTGCAGTTGTATAAGTTACAAAGGGATAGGAATAAGCAGGGTGCATTTCTGACCCGTGAGTCGGAAGTCACAAAAGGCAGTGTCCTAATCCTTCCCAAACATTGTAGGAGCTCTGTTTGAAATAGGAACACTCTAGCAGACAAAGCTCACGGCTCACCAGCATACCACTGCTGGGGAGTTGCCACGGAGTTGGGCTCAGCCATGGACCTCTGAGTTCCACAGGCATGCGGTTGACTCCCAGCCCCTGGACCACTGCCCACTCCCGTGAGAGTGTGTGCCCACTGCTCTCGGTCTCGAGAGTTGCTTGGTGCTCTGTGTGGCCAAGTGAGTCAGCACACAGTTGGGAGTGGTCCAAGGGCTCCTGCTCTTTGCTCGCCGGGGCTGTTTGCCGGAGATCACAATCCTTCCACATTACTGGTGGCTCTCAGTGACATTTAATGGAGCTTCTGGGGTGGTGAGTGAAAACTGGGATCTCAGAAAATCAAAACCTGTGATGACACACAGGATCTTGCTTATTGCAGATTTAAAAACAGCAGAGGACCTCAGTGTCATTCCATGGGGAGAATCACCCCCTGGGTCACCTGTCTGGAAGCTAGTTGGAAGAGAGGGGAAAAGGGCAAGCCGGTAGTCCTGGGACCATGTTTCCAGGTCTTCCTATGACTCCAAGCCCGTGTTCATGTGCATGCCCAGCCTACTACTCTTTGCGAGCACATTTCTGCCCATTGTCTTACCTGGGCCTTTTTTTTTCTAGTTGTTTCTGATCCCCTCCCCCATCTTTTCATTATTTTCTTGGGTTGGCTTACAAAGAACTAGGTTTTGCTGTGACATTTTCATTCATAGGTCATTCTAGTCATAAATAGGCTATTCTAGTCATACAGAGGCCATTATAGTCATATATAGGTTATTATAGTCACACATAGGTTATTATAGTCACACATAGGTTATTATAGTCATACAAAGGCCATTATAGTCATACATAGGTTATTATAGTCACACATAGGTTATTATAGTCATACAAAGGCCATTATAGTCATACATAGGTTATTATAGTCACACATAGGTTATTATAGTCATACAAAGGCCATTATAGTCATACATAGGTTATTATAGTCACACATAGGTTATTATAGTCATACATAGGCCATTTTAGTCATACAAAGGCTATTATAGTCATACATAGGTTATTATAGTCACACATAGGTTATTATAGTCATTCAGAGGCCATTATAGTCATAATAGCCTTTCTATTCATACATAGGCCATTCTATTCATACATAGGTTATTATAGTCACACATAGGTTATTATAGTCACACATAGGTTATTATAGTCACACATAGGTTATTATAGTCACACATAGGTTATTATAGTCATACATAGATTATTATAGTCATACAAAGGCCATTATAGTCATACATAGGTTATTATAGTCACACATAGGTTATTATAGTCATACAAAGGCCATTATAGTCATACATAGGTTATTATAGTCACACATAGGTTATTATAGTCATACAAAGGCCATTATAGTCATACATAGGTTATTATAGTCACACATAGGTTATTATAGTCATACATAGGCCATTATAGTCATACATAGGTTATTATAGTCATACAAAGGCCATTATAGTCATACATAGGTTATTATAGTCACACATAGGTTATTATAGTCATTCAGAGGCCATTATAGTCATAATAGGCCATTCTATTCATACATAGGCCATTCTATTCATACATAGGCCATTATAGTCACACATAGGCCATTATAGTCACACATAGGCCATTATAGTCATACATAGGTCATTATAGTTTGTTCTTGTTCTCCTCCTTTACTGTCCTCTCAGGCTCCCTCTTTCCTTCTACTTTCTTGCCCCCCCATTACGCTCTTTCTCTCCTCTCAAACTCCTTTTACTCCCCTCCATCCCAAGTCCCTCCCTTTTTGTTTTAAATATTTATTTTAAACTATGTGACTGTTTTGTGTCTCTGTGTGGGTATGTGTACGAGTATCTGCAGAGGCCAGAGGTGTTGGATCCCTTGGACCTGGTGACAGCCGTGGCTGTGAGGAACGAGATGAGTTGGGAACTGAACTTGGGTCGTCTGCAGGAAGAGCCTTAACTGTTGAGCCATGTCTCCAGATCCCGGAGCTCCCTTTCTACTTCAGTGTCACACACACACACACACACACACACACACACACACAGAGAGAGAGAGAGAGAGATTTATTCTAGACTCCACATATGACAGAAAAAACATGCTATGGTTTTCTGAGTAAGGCTTAGGTCATGTAACAACAGTTTCCAGTTTCATCCATTTCTACAACAATTTTCATTCTTTGCCTATAAAAATTCCATTGTAGGGGCCAGAAAAAAAGGCTTGGCAGGTAAAAGGGCTCGTCATCAAGCCTTAGGGCCTGGGTTCAATCCCTACAACCTGCATAGCGGAAGGAAAGGGCCAAGTTGTTCTCTGACCTCCACAGGTACACTGTGGTCCCATACCCACCCACCTACATATAAACAAACCAATAAGTTTTAAATTCTATTGTATATATGGAGCACACCGTCTGTTGATTGACATCTGGGTTGTTCTCTAGCTGGCTATTGTGAATAGTGCAGCAATAAACGTGTGTGTGTGTGTGTGTGTGTGTGGTCCGTGTTAAGTTCTTAGGATCCTCTACAGGTCACAGGACTGTGACCTCACTGAATATCATGCTGCAGGGCCCTGTACCAAGAAGTGGCTGCCCAGCAGACTCTCCCTGGGTGCCTGGGGAGGGGGGCGCCTGGGGTAGCTGGGGAGGCCTAGGGCTTTCTCCGTCTCTTGAGGGGCACAAACGTGTTTTGCCACAGACTCCAGGCATGGGGCAGAACAGAAACGGCAGAAGCATGAGACTGAGGACAGAAATGGCTTCTGTATGTCCGCAGAGAGGAGCTTCTGTGTGCTGGCGCGTGTAGCCCGAATACAGGTCTGTGGTATTTAGGGAAAGGCCAACAGCCAGAGATGCCACCTGTCCTGCTGGGCTCCCTTTCCACTGTGCAGCCTCTCGGAAGCTGTTCTTGCCATGAGGTTCACAGGGCAGGGCTCAGGCCTGAGGAGCAAGGCTCAGGCCTGGGGTAGCTCAGGATGGCTGCAAGTTCCAGACACCTGCAGGGGAGACTCCGCAGGGTGGGCCTCGGGTCAGCCGAAGCCTAGCACCCGAAAGTGAGGATTCTGGAGCCAGGGCAGGGACACCGACATCACCCGAGGAAAGGGAATGGAGGCACTGGGGAGGGCCCTGAGGCTATGGCAGTACTGGCGGGCGCAGGTCCACCAGGAGCTTCCGCAGGCCACCTCCGCAGGGGACGAGAGCTTGGCTCAACGTCCCTTGCGTGGTTTCGGCTCATAAGCGTGCCTCGGCCGCCGTGCACAGCGAGCCCCGGCAGCCGCCTCGGGGACACATGGGGCCGTGGTCCCCGCGCTCAGCGCGAGGCCTTGAGCCAGCGCCCGGAGAGCACAGTTAGAGCTGTGGCCCCTTTAAGATGGACTAAACTCGAAATTTCCGTCACGGCTTCTCGGGGCGTGCTTACGTCACCCTTCGGGGACGCGCCTGACGTCGCGCGCCCTCAGCGAGGGGGCGGGGCCGATGACTCACGCAGCCAGGCCTTCGCCCCGCCGGGCTGGCACGTGAGCGCGCTGCTCGCCCATTCTAATTTTAGCCATGAGGTGTCAGGGTCGTGTGAGGTGAGGCGGCGGGGTCCCTGCGGGGACAGGGTCACGTGAGGTGGGGAGGAGCCCCCTCGGGGGAGGGGGGAGATGGGTCAGTGAGGTGAGGGGGGCCTGCGCGGGTGGGGGTTCCTAGGGTCGCTGTGGCCCGAGTCACGTGATGTAGGAGCCCCCGCAGGGGAGGGGGAGATGGGGTCACGTGAGATGAGGGGGGTGCCTACACAGATGTGGGGCTCCTGTGGTCTCTATGGCCTGGAGTCATGTGAGATAGGAGCCCCCTCAGGGAGGGGGGAGATGGGTCACGTGAGGTGAGGGGGCAGGCCCCAGTGTGGGTCCTCTTGGTGGTGGTGGTGGTGGGGTGTTTCCAGGGTCACATGACGTGACTCCACAGAGTCTCCCAGGTTCGTGTGAGGTGAGGCGGTGGAGTCCAGCGTCGATCCTCTGGAGGGGACTGGGTCAAGCAAGTTGAAGTGGGATCACTGTGGAATTGTGGTCACGCGAGGTGCGAGCATACACAGCCCAGAGTCAGTGCCAGTCAAGGAAAGTCAGTGGGGCCATGCTTTTCCGAGGGAAGCAAGTTCTAGAAAGTTCTCTGGTGGGTGAACCGGACCAGAGTTCGAGTATAGGTAGTGTTGGGATTGTAGTAGAAAGCCGTGAATACCTTCGTGCTCTAGAGACAATGTTGAGTTCCAGGCTGGCCCAGCTGACAGCTGAGGAGACCCGGGCCCAGCTGGGACTTACCTGAGGAAAACAGGACACACACATGCCTCCGTCATCCAGAGTGCCCAGACCAGGGATGCGTGGTTAGATTGGGAGGGAAGACATAACTGGCACACCTACTTCCTCCAACACCACTTGGAAGACAGGACATGACTGACCCCTCCCACCCACCTGGCTCACGTGGGCCTGGTGTGACCTTGGAGATTTGTTGTAGAGTGGGACCTGGACTGAGGGTACCCGAGGGACCTTCCAGGAACCAGATATGAGTTTAGTGTTGAAGAAATAAATGCCAGAAACCTTGTAAAATTGACGCTCAACCCTGCATTGAAGAGAAGGACTAGAAAACGGCCTTTTCAGCAGAAAACTGTAGTGGGAGGCTGCTTGTTGTTTCCTGGCTGGCTTAGGTCTGAAATAATCACACAGAAACTGTATTAATTAAATCACTGCTTAGCCCATTAAATCAAGCTTCTTATTGGCTAACTCTTACATATTTAACCCATTTCTATTAATCTGTGTATTGCCACATTACTGACTAAAGTTCCCAGCATCTGTCTCCAGTGGGCTACATGGTTTCTCTCTGACTCTGCCTTTCTTTCTCCCAGCATTCAGTCTAGCTTTCTCCTAGTTCTGTTCTTCCCTGCCATAGGCTCAAAGCAGTTCTTTATTCATTAACCAATAAAAGCAACACACAGACAGAAGGACCTCCCACACCAGAACATGAGCAGTTTGCTGTGTCCCAGTGAGTGCTTTCTGCTAGTGATAGATTTTAGGATTACAGCCGATGTCTCCAGAGGCTGTAAAAGGCCTTTGGCCTTTGTGTAAGGAGAAGTGTTTAGTGATAAATGGTAATACAGGAACAGTGTCTAATGGTTAGTGCTTCAGTTTTTACTTTCTAACCTCCTTCTCCGCTTTCAGAGAGAATCTGGTGAGTTTTTTCATTTGCTTTCCAAAAATAAACACAACCTCCCCCCCGTGAATGTGTACAAATGCATGTGTACAAGTATTTTAAAATTTATTCCCATAATGATCCACCTTTAACCAGCTTAAAAGTCCTGAATGTTCAAATCTAATGTTGGTATTTTTGACATACCTGTATTCATACAGCCATCTCATGACCAGTGGTTCTCAGCCTTACAAATGCTTGACCCTTTAATACAGTTCCTTATGTTGTGGTGACCAACCATAACATTATTTTTGTTGTTACTTCAGAACTGTAATTTTGCTGCTGTTATGAGTCATAATATGATATGCAGGATACCTGATATAGGGCCCCTGTGAAAGGGTCTTCAACCCTTCCCAAGGGGTCATGACCCAAAGATTGAGAACCACTGCTCTTGACTCTAGCATGAAAAAAATGTGTGTGCTGTTGACAGTTAAGCTGAGGATTTCTGTGTATTCTATAACCAAATTGTACCTTGAATTGTCTTTATTAATTTCAGTTTTGGAGATACTCTAAGTTGTACAGGTTGGCCTTGAAATTGTGATCTTCCTGGCTTCACCTTCACAAGGACTGTTTATTTCTGTGCCGCCATGCACAAGCAGGGACATCCCCTTTGAAACATTCATTGTAGAGGATACATTTGGAGGTCAGAGGCCAAATTGGTGTTAAGAGACTTTGCCTAGGGGCTGGAGAGATGACTCAGTGGTTAAGAGCAGCTTGAAACTTTCTGTAACTCCAATTCCAGGGGATCCAACACCTGCATACAGATACACATGCCAGCAAAACAGCAATGCAAATAGAATAAAGATAAATTATTAGGAAAAAAAAAAGAACCTTACCTGCCATACCATCTTGCTCTCTATCGTTATTCCTTATTTTTCTACTTCCATCTCTCTGATTTTATGCCCGACTGGTCTGCCTTTCTTGGGCCACATTTTTTATTTCCTCTATAAACTTTCTATTTTGGAAGGGTTGGGGTTTTTTTTTGTTTGTTTGTTTTCTGATAGATTTGTGAGACAGGATTTTTTTTGTTATACAACCCTGGCTGTCCTGGAACTCACTGAATAGACCAGACTGGCCTCAACTCAGACCTGATAAATTACCTGTGCCTCACAAATTCTGGGACCAAGTGTAGTGGTTCACATCTTTAATCCCAGCATGAAGGGGGCAGAGGCAGGTGGATATCTGTGAGCTCAGGACACCTCGGTCTACAGAGTGAATTCCAAGACAGCCAGATCTGAATAATTGAAAATGGCCATTAAAAAAAATGGCAAATGAACGAATGCATATCACCATAACCATCCCTACCTTGGAAGTTTTAGTTTGATAAGATATGAATGACACTGAATCATGTTCTCAGCTGAGCTGATGTGTGTGTGTGTGTGTGTGTAATTTGTAAGAACCTTAATGTGGCGTTCTCTTAAACAGGTGTTTGTTGGGGTTTTGTTTGTTTTTTTGTTTGTCCACCAAACTTCTGTATTGGACTCAGGTTACTGGAGAGAGCACAAGCTCCAGGCTTAACCTAGGTTGACTCAGGGTAGAGTGTGGTAAGAATTGCCAGCATACTCGTGCACGTTTGCTCCTTGCTGGGTCTGGTGGTGCAGGCCTACAGTCAGGTACTCAGGAGGATAGGAAGTTAAGGCCAGATTGGGCAACTTTATGAGGCCTTGTTTCAAAATAAAATTTAAAGAGGTATATATGGCTTAGTCTGTGTGAGGACCTGGATGCAAAAAAAAAAAAAAAAAAAAAAGAACCTTGTTCAGCTCTCCAGACCATAATTGTAATTTATACATAGATATTAGTAGTAGTAGTTGAGGTCTTTTCATAGAAAATTGGCCATTTGCTGTTTTTAAATTATTTGTACATGGGGATAGGATATTGATGTGGGATGTCCTTCTGTATATGTGTTGCTTTTATTAGTTAATGAATAAAGCTGCTTTGGCCTATGGCAGGGCAGAATATAGCCAGGCTAGAAGAGATAGATAGATAGAGTACATGGAGTCAGAGAGACGCCATGCAGCTGCCAAAGGAGACAGACAATGGAACCTTACCAGTAGTACACAGCCTGATGGTGATACACAGATTAATAGGAATGGGTTAAGTTGTAACAGTTAGTTAGAAGACTGAGCTGATAGGCCAAACAATGTTGTAATTAATATAGTTTCTATGTGATTATTTGGGTCTGGGTGGCCAGGAATGAAAGAGCAGTCTCTGTTTACAAGGCATGAGTACAATGGTGTTTATAAAGGACAACGTGGAGTTGGCACTAACCTTGCACCATGTGGGTTCAGGTATCTCAAGCTAAGCTTCTCAGGCTTGGCAGGTACCTGCTGGGCCATCTAGCTGGCATGTTAAACTTTTGGTCACCCTACTTCTACCAGCCACGTGCTGGGATTCCAGGCCTTTACTACTATGACCAACACCAGATTTAAGGATTTATTTATTTTTATGTATATGAGTATTTGGCCTGCATATGTGTTTGTGCACCACAAACATGCTGGTACTTGAAGAGACCAGAAGAAGGTATTAGGTACCCTAGAACTGGAGTTACAGACTTGTCATAAGGTTCCTGTGGGTGCTGGGAATCGAACCTGGGTCTCCTGGAAGAGCAGCTATTGCTTTTAACCCATGAGCCGTCTCCAACTCTTCTCTCTTCTCCTTAGTCCCTGTGTCAGCAGATGATAAGCACCATGAAGTCAGGCCCTTTGTATGGTCAGTGCATGGTACATAAGTGTTGTTGGATTAGTGGATCACTATGTATGGTGGGTTAGATAAGCTTACAATAGGATAAAAATCTGGGAAAGCCTACAGTGTTCTGCTTGGTCAAAGTCACAGGTGGTTTTTGTAATAGTAGGAGCGGCAGGGCTGCGTCCCCTGCACCCGGCCGCCCACATGGCTAGCTCTAGCTTATGCCCCAAAATAATTACACGAAAACTGTATTCTTATAATCTGTGTAGCCCATGAGCTGGCTTACCAGGAATGATCTTAACCTGCGTCTGCTTGGAGTGGGAGAATCATGGCGACTCCTGATTCAGCTTCTTTCTTCCAGCATTCTGTTCTGTTTTCTCCGCCTACCTAAGGGTTGGCCTATCAATGGGTCTAGACAGTTTCTTTATTAATAAGAAATCACTCCCACATTATTTCCCCTTTTTCTGTTTAAACAAAAAAGAAAGGCTTTAACTTTAACATAGTAAAATTACATATAGCAAAACAGTTATCAAGTAAGAATTACAGTTACAATATTTATATCTACTTTATCTTTTATCATAACAATGGAAAACTATAACTACCTATCCATTCTTCAACTCCATCAAAGACTCCAGAAGGATATAATATTACCTAAGTAAACAAGAACTAAAAAACTTCAAACTCTAGAAATGACAAAGACATCTTGCTGCCTGGACAGTCACCCAAGGTTCTTTTGTACTGTTGGGGCATCCATCTTCAGCCTTCAGGCCCATAGTATCCAGCAGACATTTTCATCAAGCAGGAAATTCCAAAGACAGTTCAGTCACTTTCTGCTGTGTCCTGCAGAATGTCTCGCAGACTCTTTCATGAGTCATGAACCCCGAAAGACCATCTCACCTTTAGGCAAGTTCAGCAGTCCTCTCTCTGCGGGTTCTCTTTGTCCAGTATATGCAACAGTCCAGGTAAGAGCAGTTTCTTGCCCAAATGGCTATCAAACTCCATAAGGATCCTCTTCGATGCCCATCTTCCTCTCGAAGTAGATTGGTGCCGCCAGGAGCAGATACGTCTCATTGTCATGAAAAGTCCTAAGTTATTAAAATATTTTAAATGCCATATTCTGCAGCCTTTGAGAGATATAAAGAATGCCTATTTAACTGAAATATATCTCTATATATCTAGAAAATCTAAGTAACATGACTACAAACTTGACTATTATTTATGATTATCCATCAACAACCTATATTTCCTAATTATACATTACATTTTAAAAATGAACTACACAATCACAATACCTTAATCAAGATCAGAAATACATAGACATATAACAAAATTGACTGTAAAATCCATACCAATGCAAATTATTCATATCTATATCATATCCCCCTTTAAATGTAAAAGAACATTTATAAACAATATTTTGGGAACATGGGCGCAGTTTTTTCTCTCCAAACTGCTTCCTGCTGAATGGGGGCGCTGTTAATCAGATCGTTTAGAGTGTAACCTGTGTGTCAGGTTTATCTCAGTTGGCAGTTGAGTGAAGTAATTTTTTGAGGGTGTTCGCAGTAACTTTTCGGGAGGTTGTGGTCTATCATACCATATTGGGATAGATGCAATCCACAGGGTCTGGTCCTCTGTGAAAACAAAAGAAGACCCTCTCCAAAGCATCATATCCGTAGATCCAAATTTTGAAATCGTAATACCCTTATATCCATTCTGGTTTAGCTTGGCAGCCCATGTAATGAAATGTCTGTCTGTACTTAGCTCCTTCACAGTCAAAAATTTTAAAGAAAAACCAATATACATAATCCAGACTCTCTGTGAATTTTCCATTTTTACATGGCTTATTTTTCTTTATTTCTTTTAATCTCTTAACTATCTGTACTCTGTCTCCTTAAAGACTTTACCTTTTTTTTAAACCATTAACTTTATTCTCTATATTCTTTTTCTTCTTTCTCTCAAGCCTACGTACATTCATCCAACAGTGTGACTCATTTAGTGGTCTGAATCTGTCCTGTTGTGAATCTGCAATTTTTTACTATCCAGGAGCACTTTTGTTTTTGTTTTTTTTTCCTTTTTTAAATTTATTTATTTATTAAGGATTTCTGCCTCGTCCCCACAACCGCTTCCCATTTCCCTCCCCCTCCCCCGATCAAGTCCCCCTCCCTCATCTGCTCGAAGAGCAATCAGGGTTCCCTGACCTGTGGGAAGCCCAAGGACTGCCCACCTCTATCCAGGTCTCCTAAGGTGAGCATTCAAACTGCCTAGGCTCCCACAAAGCCAGTACGTGCAGTAGGATCAAAAACCCACTGCAATTGTTAGAGTATTACTCAGCAGTAAAAAACAAGGACTTCTTGAATTTTGCATACAAATGGATGGAAATAGAAAACACTATCCTGAGTGAGGTAAGCCAGACCCAAAAAGAGGAACATGGGATGTACTCACTCATATTTGGTTTCTAGCCATAAATAAAGGACATTGAGCTTATAATTCATGTTCCTAGAGAAGCTAAATAAGGTGAATCCAGGAGCACTTTTGATTTGCGCCTTTAAATCACTAGGCGCTTAAGAATCTAAGCTGTGACATTCCTAGGTCAAAAACAGGTACTGCCTGCTGGCCCCGCCCAGTCCAACATGGCGGAGCCGCTCGTGCCTCTGATCCTTGCACATTGCACCACTAGCATGGCGGAGCTGCTTGTGCCTCTGAGCTGCGGCATGCAATGTCCCCCTTTTAGGCACACAGCAGTCTAGTTGCCATCAAACAAATCATAGCACTTTACTCCAAATGCTCCATTCAAAAGCTCTGTCTCCCGCAGGAGCCAGACAGAGATTGCAATGGCGGCACAGCCCAGAAAGCCAGCATTTTAAAACAGCCAGTTTTTTCCTGCTGCTGAGTCAGGAAAATTTCAAAATGGAGGACGTACCATTTTGTGCTAGCTCTGGGGCTGCCAGGTAGGAGCGGCACTCAGCACTTTAATTCTGAGACTGAGCGTGCAGCACAGAAATTCTTTTCATCCAAGTTACAGCCAAATCTGACACGCAGAGCCGCCTGCCTGAGCCTGATTCTGCAGTCTGCCCAGGTGCAGGTGGGGAACGCTGAGCCATTGGCAGGGTCGTAGAGCACTCTCCTTTTGATCCCAAGCCAGAACACAAACATCCAGTCCCATAAAATCCATTGAAATGCTTTAAAGCCAGAGTTCATGCTGGCAGCACAGCCCCAGGAAGCTGCGCTTTAAAATGACACAGCGTTTTTTCTGCTGCTGATGCCGAATCAGGAAATCTCTCTAAGGCACGCCATTAACAAACAGCAAAAATCTGTGTTAAACTCTCTCTCCCTTATTTTTAAGCCTTCTCAGGTTTTTAAGTGAATTTAGTCCATCACGTCTGGGCGCCACTCTGTTGAAATATGAGCGGCGGGCTGCATCTCCAGCACCCGGCCGCCCGCATGGCTAACTTTATCCGAAATAATTACATGGAAACCGTATTCTTTTAAACACCGCTTGGCCCATTATATCTAGCCTTTTCTTGGCTAACTCTCACACCTGGACTAGCCCATTTCTTATAATCTGTGTAGCCCATGAGCTGGCTTACAGGAATGATCTTAACCTGCGTCTGCCTGGAGTGGGAGAATCATGGCGACTCCTGATTCAGCTTCTTTCTCCCAGCATTCTGTTCTGTTTTCTCCGCCTACCTAAGGGTTGGCCTATCAAATGGGTCTAGGCAGTTTCTTTATTAATAAGAAATCACTCCCACATCAGGTTTTGGAAAATGGAATGATTTACTTATGCCTTGGATGAAGAATCTGGATGTAAAATACAGACCAGATTTCATTTGAGAAATACCAGCATCAAAACCAAGTCTAATACCTCTCAAGACATACTATCAGGAGAGAGTCAGTAAGAAGACTGTCATACAGTATCATAAAAGATACCATCCCAACAGATGAACAATTAATTCTCAACACAGAAAACACAAGAACAACAGGAGCAAAAAAACAGTTAAATGAACTAAAGAAAGCGACACAGGATCTGAAAGGGAACTGACAGAAATCATGGACCTTTTGAATTGTTAGTGTCAGACAAGATCAGAAGAAAAAAGCATGATGAGAAAATCCAAGAAATTTAGGTTTCTCTTTAAAAAAAAATCAAACATTTGGATTATTATCATACCTGAGGAAGAAGAGCTACAGGTTGTGGGCATTAAAAAAAAAAACTTAGTAAAATAATAACAGGAAACTCCCCAAATCTTTGGAAAGACATGGACATCTAGGTGCAAGAAGCATTTAGAGCCTTAAACACATTTGGACATAGAAGTAATAGTTACGTTGTAAAGAGTACAAGACAGAGTGCGGCTAGCTAGTAACTGCATGGGAGAGCACTCATTTAGTCACCTGGCAAATGAAAACAATGAGATTCCATTACAGTTGAGAAATAGTTTTTTTAAGGTAGAATTTGAAGAGAAGCCCTTATCATGCTTGTACTGTTAGAAGTAAATTAATACCACTAATAACCTTTGTGGGACACAGTATAGGAGTTTCTCCAAACATGAAGGGTAGAATGACTATCAATTAGCTGTCACATTTATGGATTTTTTTTATCAGAAAATGGAACCAGCATACAAAAGAGATATCTGCATGCTTACTGACATTTGCCGTAGCCAAGGTGTGGACTCAGCCTAGACTGGTCAGTAACTGAATGTCGTATGTAAGCAGTGGTGTTACTGCCATAGAAGATCTTCACTTGCAGGAAATGGTGGTATAATTACAGTTGTGTTTCTGTACACATAAATAGAAAAGGGTTTGAAACTATTGGGGACTGGAACGGGGACCAAGGGGAAGAAGACATAATGCATTCATGTATGAAGATGCCGTAGTAAATCCCATTTTCACAGTTTTAATAATAAAATGGTGGCAGATATAAAAACAGAATATTCCATTTCTGTGTTATGCCATATATATTGGAGGGAAAATGAAGATGAATGTCGTTTTTGAGATTTTCAGATCAATTTTTAATTTTGTGTTTGTGTGGGGATGTGTGCGTGTGGGTGCAGGTGATTGTGGAGGCCAGAAGAGGACGCCAGCTGGAGTCGGAGTTAAAGGCAGCTGAGGGTCCAAGGACCCTAACTCTGGGTCTTTGCATGTGCTCATGCTCTCTTACCACTCCTGGGTTTGTAGTATTAAGTAAGTGACTTGTCTTGCTGTAAGTTTATTTTGTCAATGAAATAGAAGAATACTTTTTAACATTTTAGAGACAAACTTGGAGAACTAGTCGAGTCCAATGTCTTTTGTTTTGGACTTATTTTCTATAAAAGAGACAAAAGTTATTATAAAGGTTCATATGGCACCCAGTCTTTCTAGCTATCTTCTCAATCCTTAGAGCTTATCAAATACAAGAAAGTATCCAGTCCGTTATTGAGTTTTAATGACTAGCAAGTAACTGTAGAAAGTTATCACCACCATATTGTGTTTTTGAGCTGTGATCTTCATGTGTAATCTGGCTTGGAACTGGACGTCTGTCTCAGACTTTGAGCATTCAGCTGCTGCTGCAGCTCTGCACCACCTAGCAATCACCAGTTACGAAATGCATCAAGTCTCTCTTCACCTAGAATTTCTGTGTCATACCCTTAATTAGGTCTGGTCTCCCTACCCCCTCAAATATTTCAGTTCAATTTTCTCTTTCTACACTAAAAACTTTGAAGGTAACATCTCTATTATAGTTTAGATATGTAGTATGAGCTGCGGGCTGCGTTCCTGCCACCCGGCTCCCAGCCGCCTGGCTAGCTTATGCCCCGAAATAACAACACACACAAACTGTATTCATATAAACACTGCTTGGCCCATTTCTATTAATGTGTGTAGCACCACGAGGTGTGCTTACCAGGGAGATTCTAGCCTACATCCATCCTGGGTCGGAGCTTCCTCACATCTACCTCAGAGAGCAGAGCTATGGCGTCTTACCTCACTTCCTCTTCCTCCCAGCATTCTGTTCTGTTTACTCCACCCACCTATGTTCTAACCTATGAGGCCAAGCAGTTTCTTTATTAATTAACCAATGACCTTCTCACATCATAGATACCTGCTAAACACTTGCCCAGGTAAAGATACATAATTTCATACATCAGTAGAAGGAAAAGAAAGTCATTTTCCAGAGAGGGCCTGAAGATGAGATGAAGCAAATGTCAGATAATTGGCAGTAAGTACTCTGGTCCACTGGGGCTGTGGCCTGGTGTGTGAGAGAACTTGCTGAACAAGCACGAGGATCCACCCCAGGACTTGTGTGAGAAGCTAGGCTTGCTATGAGTGCGTGTAACTCCCATACTGGAGAAGATGTGCCAGCCAGCCCCCTAACTGAAAAACTAAGATTTAATGAGAGACCGTAAGAGGACGAGGGCAGAGTGCCGGTGCCAGGTAAGCTTCTGCAGACATAGCACACAAAATACCCTGTGGAAGGCATGCTATCAGGACATGTGTACCAAAGAGTGCTGTTGTCTGTTTTCTTTCCTCTAGCCCCATGTTGGACTGCCAAAATGGTATTGTTTGGTTTTTATTCTTTTGGCTTTTTGGTCTTTTGGGGGCCTGCCACCCAGCACCCAAATAAATCACACATGGAGACTTATTCTTTCTTATTGCCTGGCCGTAGCTTGGCTTGTTTCTTGCCACCTTTTCTTAAGTTAAATTATCCTGACTACCTTTGCTCTGGGCTTTTTTCTTTTTTTACTTCTATGTATTTTACTCTTACTCTGTAGGTGGCTGAGTGACTGGCCCCTCACATCTTTCTCTCATTATTCTCATGCTTCTCCTCATTTCTCCTTCTATTTATTCTGTCTGCCAGCCCCACCTATCCTGGCTCCTGCCTTGCTATTGGCCATTCAGTCTTTATTGGGACCATCAGGTGTTTTAGACAGGCAAAGAGTCACAGCTTCACAGAGCTAAACAATACAGCATAAACAAAGGCAACACAACTTAAAATAATATTCCCCAACAAAGGAGCCTGTGTTCTAGTACTGATAGTCCTTCCTTACTAGCCCTGAGACCAAAGCTAGTTCCCATACCTCCTTTGCTACCTCATATAAATAAGAAGGCTCTAGAACTTGTAAAATTCCATTTCTTCTGTTTATGGTTTTCAGATTTGAACCTTTACCACCCTCTTTTTCTGCTTTCACTAAATCACCCACACTATTTCCTGCCTCTGTTTCCCAGGCAGGATTCTAAGCTGGGTAGCTGGGTTTCCCTCACACACTTAGGAACAGAAGCTGCCCTTTCAGGACTGAGCTTGTTCTGCCTGACTCCCATGCTGGCCCTACCACTATCTCTTTACCCTGTCAGTGAGCTTAGAGTGAATGGCTTTACATTTCGTGCTCTCTACCTGGATTGTCTACAGTTAGTAACCAAGGCTTTCTGAACAGCTGCAGTGCAGAGTCACCACGATTCCGGTTTCCCCTTATCTTCCGTGAAGAACTTCTAACTTACGTTTCTTCCAGTTTTGTCACTTTATTTTCTTTATATTCTTTTTTGACAGTCTTACTATATCCCTGTCTGGCCTGTATATATATTAGCTGTGTATTTCAAGGTGGTCTCCAACTCAACAGCAGTTTTGTCTCGGCTTCCCTAGTACTCAGTTTAAAGGGATAGGTCACCAGGCTTGGCTTTTCCTGGCTTTTTGTTTTGTTTTGTTTTGTTAAAGACATAATGTCTTAGTTACTGGTCTATTGCTATGAAGAGACACCATGACCAAGGTAATTCTTATAAAAGAAAGCATTTAATTGGGACTTGCTTATAGTTTTTGAGGGTTAGTTCATGATCAACATGGTGGGAAGTAGGCAGGCATGGCACTGGAGCAGTAACTGGGAACCTTTTTTTTTTTTTTTTTTTTTTTTTTTGGTTTTTCGAGACAGGATTTTTCTGTAGCTTTGGAGCCTGTCCTGGAACTAGCTCTTGTAGACCAGGCTGGCCTCGAACTCCCAGAGATCCGCCTGCCTCTGCCTCCCGAGTGCTGGGATTAAAGGCGTGCGCCACCACCGCCCGGCTAACTGGGAACTTTACACGCTGATCTGCAGGCAGTTAGTAGACAGACCCTTCCCAAACAGTTCCACAGTGGGACCTAAAGGATTTGAACATGAGGGGCTGCAGACAGCGGATCTGGAGGTTGCTTGTCAGCCGAGCTCTGAGCCTGCTCGTCCATCCATCCGTTTCTGGTGTAGTCTTTTGTGTTCTCTTTGTGTTTCCTACAACCGCAGCGTGTCTTTCTCACAGATGGAGAATCATGCGTAAGATACATATCACAGTAGTCACAGTACAATTTAGGCAGTTCTGTAGACTGATGATTAAAACAAACAAAAACCATAAAGCATGCACATGAGTGGTATGTTTCCATTAATGTTAAAAAAAATCTTGTAAGGAAAATTTGGAAACTAAAGGAAGTGTTAGTGATAGCTTCATGTTATTTGGGATGAGAATTCAAAAATTATTTTTCCACTAAAACTAACCAAACAACAAAATAAATATTAACCTGTGTGGTTTTTTTGTTTGCTTGTTTGTTGACAGGGTTTCTCTGTGTTGCTTTGGAGCCTGACCTGGAACTAGCTCTTGTAGACTAGACTGGCCTTGAACTCTCAGAGATCCACCTGCCTCTGCCTCCCAGGTGCTGGAGTAAAGTCGTGTGCTGCTACCACTACTCGGTTTATTAACCTATTTTGTATAATCTCTTCAGGAGAAGGACATGAGGCTTTGAGAACTTAAGAAAATTTGTGTTTTTAGTACTATTTATTGTTTTCTTTATATGTGAGAAAAGCATTAAAGCTTGTAGAAAGACATCGAATGTAAATAAACTCACCTTTTTATCACCATCTGGCCAAACTCAAGGCTTATACAGGAACAAGGAGGGAGAGTCTAAACTGTCTCCAAGATGTGTGGAGTTGGAGTGAAGCAATCCAGATGCTAAGATCCTTGTGTGTACCTTGGTGTATAAGATATTTTCCTCCGGGATTGCCCTCAGACATAGAAAGCTGGACTTGCTCGGTACTGTAGTCTAAAAACCATGTGGCTCCTTTATCTCAGGATCTGATGCTCAGGTATCACCCTGGATTGCTCCAGGGCTGAGTGATTCAGATGTTAGGACAGTTCTTTACCACATCTCTTGCTAGGAAGTTTTGGAAATTGAGAGGGTCTGAGTGGAAGAAACACTTAGATTAGAAGACAGTGTGTTATTCTTAGATACTATGAGTGCAATAGAGTCTTTCACAAGGAATTACCCTATCCTGGAAATACGAACAATGTACAACATTTTCTTGCTCCAGTATGTCTGTACGTGCCTACCCAGCAGTAATACACTTCCTCCAACAAGGCCATACCTATGCCACAAGGTCACACCTCCAGTAATGTCACTCCCTAAGGGTCTATGGGAAGCATTTTCATTCAGACCACCACAGTTTATATAACTTATATGTTCTGGGTGGTTTTGTGTGTCAACTTGAGACAAGCTAGAGACATCGGAGGAAGTAGTCTCAGTTGAGGCTCAAGGAGATCCAGCTGTAAAGCATTTTCTCATTTAGTGATCAACGAGGGAGGCCCAGCCCATGGTGGGCAGTGCCATCCCTGGGCCGGTGGTCCTGGGTTCTATAAGAAAGCAGGCTGAGCAAGCCATGGGAAGTCAGTCGGTAAGCAGCTCCCCCACCATGGCCTCTGCATCAGCTCCTGTCTCTGGGATCCTGCCCTGTTTGAGTTCCTGCCCTGACTTTCAGTGATGAACAGCAATGCTTAAGTGTAATTAAGCCAAATACATAAACCTTTTCCTCCCCAACTTGGTTTTTGATCCTGGTGTTTTGTCGCGGCAACAGAAACCCTAAGACAAATTGTCACCAGCATAGTGAGGTATTGCTGTGACAGACCTGACCATGATTTGGGAAGGATTGTGAAAGGACTTTGGAACTCTGGGCTAGAAGAGCTATTGAGCATTAAAAGCTCTGTGGGACACTCTGCGGGAACTTGGAAGATAAGAATGTTAAAACCAGTGCAGGAGATGGAGGGAAGTTTAAAGACTAAGGGGACATTTGTTACTTTGAATTAAAATCTTGTGGTTCTGGTTAGCTGGGGCTGAAGAATCAGCTCTGATGAACAAGATACCAGAGCTAGTAAATCGAAGCCTTGCTTTTCTAGGATGCTTGATGCTGGTCGGCTAGAGCTAAGAAAAAGCAGCGATTCAGAAGAGGCCAGCATCACTGAGGTGAAATCTTGTGGAAAGTGTTTCTTGAGAGCACAGAGAAGCTGTGTTCTAGAAGCGGCCAAGGTTGTACTTCATGCTGGCGGCCAGACCTGGTAGTGTGTTAGAGTCACCCAGGTGGTTCTGGTTTTGAAGGCGTGAAGGGATCACGGAGAGCAGCCGAGGCTTGGCACTGTGAGGCCAGGAGAGGTTATTGGCGAAGGTACAGCCCCTTTTCTTTCTTTTTTTTTTTAAAACAGGGTTTCTCTGTGTAACAGTTCTGGTTGTCCTGGAACTCACTTTATAGACCAGCTGGCTTCAAACTCAGAGATCTGTCCACCTATGCCTTCCAAGTGCTGGGTTTAAAGTTGTGAGTGACCATTGCCTGGACTTTTCTTCACTACACAATTGTAGGCACATTATAATCCTTTTCAATAAAATGTGCAAACACATTATTGCATTTATACTCGAAAAACAACTTTATTTTTAAGTTGGGTCTTCCTGGGTAGCTCAGGCTGACCTCTTAACTAGTGTTCTCCTGGCCTCAACCTCCAGAGTGCTGGAATCATAAGAGCTCGGAAAATTCCTTTTGAAATCTAATCTACAGGGAAACACTCTTCAGATATTTATATGTTTGAGAATGTGGGACAACTATGTAGCCTTTAGCGACAGATACCAGAACAGAAAGCTCATCCAGATACAATGTCTCATAACTATAATTCCCACAGTTGGAATATAGGCAGTGAATCAGGGTTAAAGGTCATCATCAGCTACATATCCAGTCTGAGAATAGACTGAGCTACACGAGGTGTAGTTTGTTTTTGTTTTGCTGTTCTTTTAAGTGGGTGGGGAGAGACAGGTGCAGTGGCTCCAAGAGTTAGGACTCACTATGCAGCATGATGACTGACCAGTCCAGTCCTCAGAACCTGCTGCAAGGGATGGACTCCACCCCTGGAGGGTGCCCTTCGCTTTCACGCGCACTCATGCACAGAGTAATCATTTTTAATGCTAAACATGGACTATACAAGGAACCAAAACAAGAAAACATGGCAAACCTGGGATCCAGGTGAAAGCCAACACTAAGAATGAACCAGAGTGGAACCAGAGTATTAACCACAGAAAACCGAAATCAGGAAGTGAGGGTAAAATGGTGGGAGACAGGGACATTAAACATTTTTATAAAGTGAGCCAGAGGAACAAATAAGAAAACATTGTGTTACTAATAACTAGGACGGGGAGAAATATAAGTTCACTAGCCCAGTGAACTTAGGTTGAGAGGGGGTTACACTGCGCTGTGGGTACAGGGAGGCTGCCTTTGTCCCAGTGACCTCCCAGCTTGGCAGTCGTTGCTATGGGAATTACCTTTTAAAACCCCAATTTTGTAAGCTGTAATGAAAGTGATTCTGTTAGGCTGTGGCAATGGCTTGGTAGATAAAGTACTTGCTGTGCAAGCATGAAAACCTGAGTTCAGATCCCGCCAGTCCATGTAACTGCTGGGTGTGGTGGCGTGTACCTGTAACTCCAGTGCCAAGACAACAGTCTCAGGGCTTGCTGGCCACACACAAGCACACTCACACACGCCCTGTAATTTTGCCACTTTAAAGGGTTATTATAGAGGACATTGTGGAGCAGTGTGAAAATAGCACAGTGGCATTCAACTGTGATTCCTAAAATTTTGGGAGGTAGAAGCATGAGGATCAGGAGTTCAAGACCATTCTCAACTGTAGAGCAAGTTAGAGGCCAGCTTGGGCTACATTTTTAAAAACTGGGGGTCAGGGAGAAAAGGACATAGCCTGGCAGTTATAGTTACTCCCATATCTCTGAAAACACACTCCCATCTGTTTCTAGTCTTTTTTGTTGGTACCTTGGATAATGGACTGAGTTGCTTCACATTCTTTTTTGTTTGTTTTTCAAGATGGTTTCTCTGTGGAGCCTTGGCTGTCCTGGAACTCACTCTGTAGACCAGACTGTCCTTGAACTCACAGAGACCCACCTGCCTCTGCCTCCCAAGTGCTGGGATTAGAGGTGTGCACCCAGTCTTATTTATAGTCTGCATCATGAAGTATTACTAAACCCTGACTTAATTACAGAAATCAAGTGCTGGAGATGGGACTCGGTAGAGTGCTTGGCTAGCAAGTGTGAAGTTCAGGCTTGCGTCCTCAGAACCAGAACCACATAAGCTAGGCACAGTGCTGCACACCTATGATCCCAGCTCTTGAAAGGTAGAGGCAGGAGGATAAGAAATTCAAGATTATCTTTAGCTCCATAGCAAGTTGGAAGGCAGCTTAGAATTCATGAGACTGTATCTTTAAAATAGAAGAAGAAAAAAATCTACATTTGCCCTGTAGTATCAGTATTTCTTGAAAGGAAACACCATGATGCTTGTGAAACATTTAGTATTAAAAATATAAAACAAATTATTCACAAGTTGATATTTGAAAAATTTATATTATAAAGTATGCATTTTGTTGTTGGAGGCTATTCCCCATCCCCAGATTTGTTTTTGAGATAGGGTCTCATTTTCTAGCCTAGCCTAGCCTCGAATTCTCCATCCTCATGCCTCCACCTTGAGTGTACAGGGACGACAGGTGGTGACGTCACACTGGCTTGTGCATTGTACTTGGTCTTATTACTATTGGTAACTATAGTAGCAGTAATCATCAGTATTTATTCCTGCCTTCTCCATCTACTCTTTGGGGTTTGTAGTAATGTAATGCTACTTGGAACGATGTGATGGAAGAGACTCAAATGAGCATTTACCTGTCAAAGGGACTTTGCACAGAGTGGGGGGTGGGGGCACTAGTATCCCCTTCAACCCGTGTCATGGGTGATAAGTTAGACCAGAATGGCCAATCCAAACTATAAATATACAGGTGCGGGAGTTCCAGATTTAAAGCTCTGAGCTCAGTAAAATCAGAAAGTTAAGGAGATTGGCCTTGAAGTGCCACCCATTAACTCTGCCCAAGAGAAGACGTAAAAAAGAAGAAGCGCTGGGCAGGAGAGATGAGCAGTGACTAATAGTGCTGACTGCAAGCAAGCATGAGGACCCGAATTTAGATTCCAGCCCCTAGGCAAATAGCTGGAGCAGGGACAGGAGGATTGCTAGGACTTGCTGACCCCAGCCTAGCTTCAGGTTCAGTGAGAGATCTGTCTCCGAGGAATGAGGCAGAGAGCAGGACACCTTTCTCTGGGCACCACATACAGGCCCTACTGGCACACATCCTTCCTAGTGATGACAGGTGGTGTATATGTGTATATAATGCATTTTAGTAATATTTGTCCTCATTACACTCTCTTGCCTCCTTCCCACCTCTTCCTCGTTCCAACTAATTCCTAATAAATGAAGGTATCACTAAAACCTGATAGGAAGCACAAAAGTATTAGTGAATCATCCACAAGAAGTAACAAAGAGGGACTGGAGAGATGGCTCAGAAGTTAAGAGCACTGGCTGCTCTTCCAGAGGTCCTGAGTTCAATTCCCAGCAACCACATGGTGGCTCACAACCATCTGTAATGAGATCTGGTGCCTTCTTCTACCCTGTGGGCATACATGGAGGCAGAATGTTGTATACATAGTAAATAAATCTTTTTTTTTAAAAAGAAGTAACAAAGATACCTTTAGACAGTTCCACATGGGTGTACTAAATTAATTTTTCATATTGCCAGAGATAAGTGAAGATGGACTAGTTGAATCCTATGCACTGATTCTGTGGGACAGTCCCAGACTCCTGCAGGATGGATGTAGAGTACAGGGATATGCAGGCGACCTTTTGGCCCCAGTCCCACTGTCTGGGCCAAGGTCTTTGCCTGAGCAGAGACAGTGCTGGTGACCTCTGGGAGGGAGCCTGCTGTGAAAGCCAGCTCAATGCCAAGACTTCACTGGTAATTGTTCCAAAACCACACAATCACTCTGAGAGTTAACTCCAGTGTAACAGATCAGCCAGGCCTTTGTGGACCCTTCGTAGCAGGGTCTGACCACAGTGAAGCTCGGTGCCCTTTCACACAGAAAAACTTCTGTGATATGACAGAGCACTGTTTTGACCAATTTGCTGAGGCTGGTCTGAGACCACAACAACCAACTAGTTCTGAAAACCAAAAATAGCCCACAGTCTAATTCAAGACCCACAGAGAGTGACCATCCTGAGTCACCCACTCACTTGCTACATCTGTTATTTTTGGAAAACTTTAGTGGGATTGAAAGTGCTTAGTTGCTGGTCCTTCCCTCCAAACAAGAGCACAAAGTTGGGAGCTAGGTCATGTGGTTTTGTCTGGCTTACCACAAAGACTGCCGCTGGTGTGATGTGGTTCTGTGGCTCTGGGAAGCCCGCTGCCAGCTGGGGTGGGCTGGTGAGATTCGAACTGACTGAGCTGCCGAAAGGGTCTCGCCCTCACAACCTTTCCCACGAAGCTTGGCTCCCTGAGGAGCAAGTTAACCTGCCCACAGGTTCTAGTAGATGAGAATTTCCGTGGGGTGGATGAAAAAGGAGCCTATTTCCCTCAGTTAGGCTTTATGTCTACTTAAGATGTTGAACTAATTTTACAAGGGTTTATAATTTTCTTCTACAATTTTATTTATTTTGACAATTTAAATGTATGCAATGCATTTAATATCCCCCCATTACTTTCTCTTGCCTCCCTCCCCTCCCGCTTCATTCCAACTAGTATAGCCTGAGTGGGAAGTATTTACGAGTGCATAGAAAACTTAGCTACTTGCCAGGAGCTCCATTGCTGAAGAAAACGTCTCCTTCTCCCTCAGCAAGCAGTAGTTCTCAGGGCTCAAAGGGTGGTGAGGCCTGTAAACTCTCTCCTATCCATGATGCAGTGTTGACAGGCCCAGTACAGCGCAAGCAACTGCAGATGCTCTGAGTTAGTGATGGGAAGACAGCTACCATCACATTCCTCCCCTCTGAGCCCTCTCACGGTCTCTCAGAACCTCTTCTGTGGTGGTCTCTGAGCTTCGGAGTCAGTGATGTTGCTCTCCTGTAGGGCTAAGCAGCCACTTATTTCTTGGTGCTTTAACTGGTTATGTGTCTTTGGAGTAACTGCTGCCCACTCCAAAAAAAAAGTGCTTTGACCACAGCTGAGAGCAATAATAAACTATGGGCATAAACATAAGTATTTGGAAGATGTTTTGATGGGCCCAATATATCCACTGAGAAAAACACAGTAGTGCACCATAAAGCCTTACCCTCAAGGGCCTATGGACTCCTGAGACACAGGCTTCTGATTAGGTTGTCAGTGCCACGCATAAATTCCCTCCTATGGAACAGGCATGAGATCCAATCAGAAGACAGTTGTCCTTGTAACAGTTGTGCTCCTGATGCTTTGGGGGGCACATCTTGACTGTCAGGTTAGTAGTATAGCACACAGGGCTCATGCCTGAATAAGACTGTTTGGTGACTTTTCTTTCTAACTCCTGGCATGATGAAACCAGGGAGAAAGCTTATACGTTAGTTCTACTTTGATTTCTCTGTCTGCAACCATGGAGTGTGGGATTTTGGCAATATCATCTTATCATCTTGTTTTGGTGATCGTAGTCTGTATTGTTTGGGAAGCCTCAGAGGTCTTATTAACTCACAACTCATAGGGAGGTTCCGCACACAAATTTTCATTTTAATAGCCTTGCTTTCTGGGGTACATGCAGTTAGTTCTGCTCAAATGCTTTTTAAATGAAAATTTTAGTTACCCTACAGAGTATTGGTTTCCTTTTGACTTTTTGATCACTCCTTAGTTTTGGTTGACCTTTTCTTATTCCTTCTTCTCCTCATCCCCCATTGCTGTGTGACAAGACTTTTCCTGGGGAGATGCAACCCCAACAGGAAGCCCATGATGGAACCAAGTATGGATACCACCAAAGTCCAATTTGGTGAACCAGTAAATTTTATTGGTGTTGCTTACAGGAGTATTGGTGAAGGATTTCTTACAGGAGCAGAAATGACTCACAGACAGCTGCATCACCAAAGCCCACCCCTGCATGGTGACAGCTCACAGAAGCTGGACACCTGGAGCACACTGCACAACCTGCAGGCTGCTCAGCAGGTTGGAGGCTGTCCGTTGAGGTGCTCAGTTGGGCTAAACCTCTTCCAGGCAGCAGAGCTGGTTCCTGCTTCTTCCAGGCAGCTGATCTGCTCTCACAGTCTTCTTTGTAGCTTGGCTGTCTCAGAGTGACTCTGCAATCTTTACTATGGCAGGGCAGAGCCTAGTGAGTCTGGTCAGTATCAGGGACTTCCTGAAACTATTTTGAGTTGTTTAACCTTTCAGTTTAAGGCACTTCCCTGCATGACAGAATGTTTCAAGATTTTGGAGGAAATTTATTCAACACCCATCTCTTTCCAAACCTTTTCACCCATAGCATTTCCCCCTCTATTTATAATGTGGACTGTAACTCTTACAAATGTATTTCAATTTATCAAATATATTATCCTTTCCATAAACTTATTTTCATAAGTACACTACCAAGTTTCTCTAATTCTTACCACTCCAACTTTATGCCTTGTTTCTCTCCATCCACTGCTGCTCGGCATTCTTATTCCTGCAAAGGGCCAAGGTCATTCTCCCTTAGCCTCTTCGCATCCGCTGTTTGCTTAGCCTGAGTGCCCCCCTTCCCCTCTGTGCAGTTAGCTTCTTTTTGTCACTTATGTCTCTGTTCAAATATCCCTTGGAAAAAATTATGATCATTTTGGCTCAAAGTCCATCTCCATCAGTTCTCCTCCAATGTATCGCCTCATTTGTTCATCTTTAGAGGATGCCTGACTACCTGATAACTCACCATTTAATTTACTTACTGTTTGTTATCTACAGTGAAAAGTCAATGAAAATAGCAAGTTTCCCCTGCCTTCTTGCAGCCCAGCTGTGCTGTAGATAGTGTCTAGCATGTAACAGCAATAAGTGCATGAATTGTTTCAAATTTGCCACCTTTCCCAGAGAATCCATGCCTGAATGGCACAAAGGCTGATATATGTTCAGCAGCTCTGTTGCTGACAACAAGCGTGGGCTACATGACTCATGATTTAAGATTTCAGTAATCTGGCTTGGCACTCTCTAATGGATCCTTCACTGAATAGCTGCCAAATACCCACTTCACTTAAGTTTTAGTTCACCTTGAGACCCAAACCTGATAAGGGCATAAATAAAATTTTAATATTAAAAAAGAAAGATGAGATGTGATTTAGAATAAAGAAACAAAAAAAAAAAGGATCTGTTTTGAGCTAGTAGCTTTCAAGGTAATTACTAACAGGAAAAAAAAAGCCCTGAAAATAAAAGCCCCACTCTCCCCTATTTAAAATATTAACTGGGAAACCAATGCAATAAGATAAGAAAATTAAGACTGAGACAACAAGCCAGGCATGATAGTTGAAGGGACTCTGGCATCTCAAGTGTGGTGAGCATGACTGGCAGGCCTTACCCTTCTCTCCCATACCCTCTGCCTTGTTAAAAACCGTTACATTGCCTGGGTTTAGGGTTCTGAGCCAGTACTTTCCCTTTCAGCGGTGTACGGCTATAATCTCTGCACTCAACTCATCAGCCTGGGCTGTGTGGGAGTTCCAGGCCAGCAAGTTTTAAAACAGAGAAGAAAAAGAAATTATCTCTGTAGATAATGATTACCCATCAGGAAACTACTTCTCCCACTCCTTGTATATTCATATTCATTCTCGTTCTCTCTCTCTGTCTCTCTGTCTCTCTGTCTCTCTCTCTCTCTCTGTCTTGCCCGAAGCTTACTATGTAGTCCAGAGATCCTTCAGCCTCTGCCTCCTGAATGCTGGGACACAGCTGAGTTCCACAACACCATGCTGCTGCTAATGTCTGTATTCCTTCATTTATGGTTCTAGCCTAAAACATGGAGAAAACAAAGGACAAATATGCTACTAGCCGCAACCTTATACGGTAACTGACAAGCCATCTTTTCACAAGCGACTTAACAGAACCAAGGGATCTGAGAAGGGCTAAACCAAAAAGCAAGGTTTTTTTTGGTATCTTTGCTTTGTGAATGAGTGGTTGTCCTTTGCTAAAGATTTTGCTGTAGCTAACTCCCTTTCTGTTACATATTTGGGGATTAATTCCCACAGTTCAGAACTGTTTTGTGAGAACAGTTTCCCACTGGCCAGGCCTTGTTCCTCTCTCCTGGGTGAATGCAGACATCTGCCTTCCTGCACTTATCTTTATCAGCAGGCATTTGGTCAGTGCTTAGGGTCTAGACATAGAGATAGTCACGGATCTCCAAGGACATCTAATTACTACCTGCCCAAGCTGCTGTTCTGGTTTTACCCCACAACCAGAATGCCTGATAGCAGCATAGCCCAAAACTGATCATTTAGAGGCCTGGGTATCTTCTTTGTTTAGAGCAGTAAGTCTAACGCCAGACCTAGGCCCATAGAAACTGCAGCGTCTGGTGTATGTGCTATCTGATCAAGAGCCATCAGTTTCCTCCTTACTGTTCACATAGTTTGCCTGATTACCTGTAGTCTCTTTGCTTGCTGGGAGAAAAGAAGCGGCACACTGATTTAAACAACCTGTGCCCTATTCATAATTTTACTGAAAATAAACCTTTTAGCTTTTTACTTCCACCTAAAAATGTAGCAAAGCACACTAATCTGTGTATTATCAGGATTCTGATAACTTAATCCCTTTTTTAACTAACTTTCTCATTAAGGAATTCACTGGATGTGCACGGATCTTTCTCTCTCTCTCTCTCTCTCTCTCTCTCTCTCTCTCTCTCTCTCTGTGTGTGTGTGTGTGTGTGTGTGTGTGTGTGTGTGTGAAAACTCTTATTTGATTTTCTATGGAGCAAAAGAATTCAGGCCCTGGAACCTGCTAGGGCTGGGGAATCACCGGTTTTAAGGATGTATATGACTGGGAACATTTGTAATGGGTGGAACTAGGAACGATGTAGAACAGGAGAACAGGGAAGAATAAGGATATAGAGAAGAATAAAGAAACATGGACAGGTGGTTCCTGTTGTGAGTAGATTTCTTACCTCTCAGATCTTTACCCTCAGATTTTTAGCCCCCTTTAGCTATTTGTGGCATCTTTAATTGAACCCCCTTACGAATAAGAAAACATCATCCCTGCTCTTGAAGATTTTGATATTTTTCTTCTAGAAAAAAATGCACGAAAAGCTTCTCAGTAACCATTCCTGGCAATGTTCATTTAGAGTATGCATACCACCATCTGTGCTGGCAGGTCCTTGGGTGTTCTGTGTTGTAGGCTTTCTGGGAACTGGGACACTGGAGCTCTTCTGAAGGACACTGTCGTGTGCTAGCCTGTCCCAGTAGATTCTCCCTCAGAGCCGGAGCTCCAGCTCTAACAAAGCAGGGATTGTTATACGATTTTGGATTCTTTGTCTCCCATGTATGTCTGTCTGGGTGTTTTAAACTGCTAGCAGGTAGATCAAGGATGATTGGAATGTGGAGGAAAGGAAAGGAATAGGTTGTAGGAGAGCTGTGGTGGAGTTGCATGTACACACAAGGACACTGACCATCCTGTGTCTGTTTCCTGTTTGTCTTACCTCTGGGGCCCTACCAGTGTAGGTGGAGCAGTGGTAGAAATGACTGTAGTGATTGGAACTGACTCAAGACCAAGTTCCCAGCACAAAGGAGACTTATCTGCTCCAGAGGGACAGAAGGCAGGGATAAGGAGCAAACACAGGAGATAGAGGAAGAGGGAGAAAGGGAAGGGAACAAGGGAAAAGGGGCAGAGTATTTGTCCTGGAGGAAAGGAGAAAGGACTGCCTCTGAATAGAGAGGAGACAGTCATGGCACATAGGAAAATGGTGGATTATAAAGGTAAAATGGGAAACCCTGTGTTAGGATGAGGTGTTTAATTTTAATATGGGAATATTAATTAGGTGAGCCAAAGGGAGCTTTTGATTGCTGGACTTCAGTGCTTTGATAGCTAGACCTTGGTAATCAGCCTCAGGAGGAGGAAGTGGCCAAATAAGGGAATAGATTTTGGTGACTAGCTTTAGGAACATAATCTTAATGGCTTTTAGCAAGGCAAGGGAATGGGGGAGAAGGACAAGACCAGGCAGAGCCATGCTCACCACACTCAAGCTGGTCAGAGTCCCTTCAGTGACCATACAGATAATTGCAGGACTAAATTAAGAAGTAATGGCTTAATTTATGGTGGAGAAATCTCAATCAGTCCATGTATTATGGTTACCTCTCACTGCTCTGGTCTAGGTCCACAGTGAGAGCAACAGGTGAAGAAATAAAAGAAATACATATTGCTTGATAAGCAGAGTGTGAGGGACTGGACAAATGATTTGTTGTATAAAGTCCTGTACAAGAGGCCCTGAGTTTTGATTCCTAGTAATCGCATAAAAGCCAAGCTTGTCACCCCAGTGCTGGGGGAGTGGTGGAGACAGGAAGATCCTGGGGGTTCAGTCTAGCTGAAACAGGGAGCCCTGGGTTCATGGAGAGAGACCTTGCCTCAGAAAATAAGGAGGAGAATGATAAAGAAAAACACTTGAAGTTGACATCTGGCTCCACAAGCTGCCATGTACACACACATGTATGCACACATACACGCATGAACATGTGTGTATGCACACAGACACACACACAAGCCTCACATGAAGGAGTGAGTTTAAGGTTACAGACAAGGCAAGTCAAAAGCAGCTGTAATTGTTAGTGGTTAGCATCATAAAAACAAACAACAAAAAAAAAGGGCTGCTGATGGAAGGAGGTCATTGGCTAATAAAGGAACTGCCTTGGCCCATTTTATTGGTTAGAAGATAGGTGGGAGGAGTAAACAGAACAGAACGCTGGGAGGAAGAGGAAGTGAGCTCAGACTCGACTGCTCTCGGGAGCAGACGCCTGAGAGAGACGCCATGCCCCGCTCCTGGGCAGACACACACCATGAAGCTCCGACCCAGGATGGACTAGGCTAGAATCTTCCCGGTAAGACTGGTTCTCACAGATTATTAGAGATGGGTTGATCGGGATGTGAGAATTAGCCTGTAAGTGCTAGAGCTAAAGGGCCAAGCAGTGTTTAAAAGAATACAGTGTCCGTGTAATTATTTTGGGTAAAGCTAGCCGTGGGGGCGGCCGGGTGCCTGGGACGCAGCCCCGCCGCCCATATTACTACAGGCTGCCACTTTTCACTGGGACAACAGGAAAGGTACCTGAGGGGGGAAAAAGTTCAACCTATTAAAGGCTCTGTCTTCTGACATTGCAAATGCGTGTTAAAGGAGAGAGTCTTACCTGACTACAGAGAGCATGGAAGAGCTTCCCTGCTTGAAAGCAGCAACCTGGGAAGTGTTTTTTTCCCCCAGGGTCAGCCTGGAAGGTGTACAGGAGCTGGTGCAACTGTGGTCAAGGGACCAGGCTCCATCCCACAACGGACAGAGAACCACTGAGGCCAGGCAAGGGATGGCAGTATCAGAGTCCCTGAAAGGGGCCTAAGAGGACCTAAGAGGCCACTGCATGAAGCTGGGAAGGTAAAGCCTGAGGTAACCGTGGAGACCCCAGGATATTAGAGATATCAGAACCAGGGGGCACCTGTAGCTTTGGAGCCTGTCCTAGAACTCACTCTTGTAGACCAGGCTGGCCTTGAACTCACAGAGATCCACCTGCCTCTGTCTCCTGAGTGCTGGGATTAAAGGCCTGTGCCACCATCACCTGGCATTGTTTTAGCTACTTTTCTATTGCTATAATAAAACACCATGGCCAAATCAACTTACAGAAGAAATGGTTTATTTGGGCATATTGTTTCTGAGGGGTGGGAGCCCATCATGGCTGCAGGTGGTGGGCATGGCAGTAGGAACAGCTGAGAACTTACATTTCAGGTAGCAAACGGGAAGCCAGAGAGAGTGTACTGGGAATGGTGCAGGGATTTGAAGCCGGAAGCACTCCCTTAGTGGCATACTTCCTCTGATGAAGCCACATCCTAAACCATCCCAAAACAGCACCCTCAACTGGGGACCAAGTGTTCAAACCCCTGAGCCCATGGGAACGTTCTCATTCAGACTCCACCTTCCCTTCCTTCCTTGAGTTGCTTTTGCCAGAGCTTACAGCAGAACTTGGCAGAAAAGAACCGAATACACTTCTCTTCCCTCTTTCCTTCCTCTCTCCTCTGTCTTTTCTGCTCTCCCTCCCCGCATCTTCATTTTGTTTTTCACACCACATTTCCGGGGTGTGGCACAAAGAAGGCCTTTAGTGAATGCATATAGACTGTTTTGTCAGCTTTTAGATGTGGGATTCAGAGAGACAGTTCTGTTTAGACATTTATATTTCAATGTTAATGGCATGCTTTCTTTTATAGATATTATTAAGAGGGCTGGGAAGATGGCTCAGTGAAGTATTTACCACATAAGGATAAGGACTTGTTTGGATTCCTAACACCCCAATAAGAGCTGAAACAGCAGCATGCACCTGAAACCCCAGTACTAAGGGAGGCACAGAGGATCCTGGGTCTGCTGGCCACCTAGCCCAGCAGGATCAATGAGCTCCAGATTCAGCAAGAGAACCTGTCTTAAAAATAAAATGTTGAGGAAGACAGCTTCATG
Source organism: Microtus oregoni (assembly GCF_018167655.1). Classification (NCBI taxonomy): domain Eukaryota; kingdom Metazoa; phylum Chordata; class Mammalia; order Rodentia; family Cricetidae; genus Microtus; species Microtus oregoni. The sequence continues at coordinate 15,100,264 of NW_024543221.1, forward strand.
CTGACCTATGGCCTCGATTTACACATACATCCAGCACAGGCACCATTAGACACACACCACATACGTACAAACACATGTAAAAAATATTACATAATTAGTATAGTAATTATGTAATAGGAAAGTTAGCATTTTGAGGTACAAGATTATTTGGGTTTTTAGAAGTTACATGTATTGTTTGTGTGATGTGTGCACACATGTGCCATTGATAGAGGACAGCTTGCTGGAGTGTGTTCTCTCCTTCTCTCACGTGGGGCCCAGAAATCAAACTCGGGTTGTCAGTCTTGGCTGCAAGAGCCTTTACCCCAGAGCCATCTTGCTAGCCCTTATTCACCTCTTCCTTCCCTTCCTTTATCCCCATACTCTCTCTTTGAGGGTCTTATGTCACTGTGTGGTCTAGGCTGGCCTTAAACTCAGGCCTCAGACCCCCAAGTGCTGAAATTACAGTTGTGAATCACATGATTAACTATGTTTGAGAGATTAGGTGGATTGTCCAGGTAAATGGAGAATATGCAAATAGAACTGTAGATAAGATGGACAAAGCATCAGTCTAGTAGACACTACAGGAAGTGTAACTGAAGTGGTGTATTTGGACACCCAGAAGGAGGTGTAGAAGATGAAAGGAACTGGACTCAGGGCAAGGTGATAGAGAGAGGATCAGGAGGCACGTCAGAGTTGGGAGCAAACTTTATTCACTGCACGCCAAGGGGGAGTTCTGAGGACCTTAGTCAACAGCTGAAGCAGTGTCAGTTAACAGGAGCGGGTTCAGAGCTAGTGCATGTCTGGAAGGAAGCTTGGAGGTGAAATCAAGTACAGGACAAAGTATAAGAGAAATGCAGTAGACTGTCCTCTCAAGAAATCTAGCAGGCAGGATAGAGGGTTGTGGGCACATTTCTCTATAGACACAGTTAAATAACTGGTTGGTAATGTGTCAATACTACATAACAGTCTGTGTCATATAACCTCCCATGATGTATTCTCTACTCAATAACTAGTCAGCAGGTGCTAGTAGATGCTGCGCCTACATGGCCTTGAACCGAAACCGAGGGAAGGACGTCAGGATTGAACACACATACACCTCTCTAGCTGCTGGTAGAAGAAGCCCTTTATTGAACAGCACCATGGAGGTTTTATACCTAACCTAGCCAGGTGGGCCAACAGGTGTTTATACCTAACCCAGCCAGATGTGCCAACAGGTGTTTATACCTAATCCAGCCAGGTGGGCCAACAGGTGTTTATACCTAATCCAGCCAGGTGGGCCAACAGGTGTTTATACCTAACCCAGCCAGGTGGGCCAACAGGTGAAGACTGATCCTCGGTCAAGGCCAGGGCAATGTGTGCTCAGGAAGCAGGGTTGATAAACAAGTTTGATTCTGCTCTCAGAAGCTTAAATCAAAAGGGCAAGAAAAGGTCACTAGCAGGGAAGAGCAGCTGGAGGCCAGGACTCCAAATGGTCCCAACAAGTAGAGATGGGCAAGATGACTCAGTGGAAGGTACTTGCTGCCAAGCTTGATGATCTGAGATCAGACCCTGGACCCACTTGGTGGAAGGAGAGAACTGATTCCTGCAAGTGTTCTTTGACCTCCACACATGTGCCCCACAAACAAACAAACAAACATTCCAGTGGCCTCCTGGAGCATTAGCTGGACCTGGAGCAAATGGTGGTTGGCAGTGTGGGAGACATCACATATGTAACAAGAAAGCACAGGCCCAGAGAAGTACTCAGCTGGTTCACAGCAACAGTGACTTGTTCTGTGTGGCTGGGGTTTCTCTGTGAGAGACTTAGTATTAAGTATAAATGCTCAGCCAATAGCTTAGACTTGTTACTAACCCTTACAACTTAAATTAACCCATATTTCTTATCTACCTTCTGTCACGTGGCAGTGCCTTCTCTCAACACACACATTCATCTTGTTTCTCTCTGCCTCTTCTTGTGACTCCTCTGACTCTGCCCTTCTTCCCAGCATTCTCTCTACCTTGAAAATCTTGTCTAGCTTTTCATTTTCACAGTGTACAGAAGGATTATTCCACAGCATTTGCTCCCTTTTGTTTTGTAACCAACCTTCCCTTAATGATAACAACCTTCCATAACCCATCTTTTGGGAATGTGGGCATTCTTCTCTAGACTGCTTCCTGTTGTCTGGTATTGTTGAGGGAACCATGGGAAAGTCAGGTTAATTGCTAAGTCTTGACTGGATTAGTCTGTAAGATTGGATCATCTCATTAGCATCCTTGAAACTGCTTTAGATGCAGAATTCTGAGGAGACTGTAACAGGCATTTTGAGATGCTGGGTCACCTGGGCCATCATTTTTATTGGTGTCTGGTCTCCTTGTTAAAATAGATAAAATTTTACAGGTAATATACATTTTTGTATTAATACAAGTATAGACTGTATGTTGTACACAAGTTAGCCAAAGATGATTTTTTTTTGTTTTATGTTTGAGCAGGTAAATACAGGACTCATGTTTTGTAGTTTTTCTACGTCTATTTCTTTATGTCTGTAGTCAGGATTTTCAGAGGGTCTTGTCTTCCCTGATCAAACCTGATTCATACCAACCTGAAGTAAATCCCTAGCTTCCCATTTCCTGTGAAAGTAAAAGCATGACCTTTTCCCCAAAGTAACCTAACTGTTGACTTCCATTTTGAAGTCAAGATATTTTTAAAATATATAGGTTAGTTTACTAAAATATATAGGTTAGTTTAATCTGGCAGTTTTTATAATCTAGTGTGATTTAGCCACTGTTATTCCTTCATTAGAAATCAGAAAATCTAAATACAACATAATAACACACAGAATCCAGACTCTCTGTGTATTTCCCATCTTTTTCCCCCCAAGATGAGGTTTCTCTATATACTACTCCTGGGTGTCCTGGAACTAACTCTGTAGACCAGGCTGGCCTCAAACTCACTGAGACCCATCTGCCTCTGCCTCCTGAGTGCTGGGATTAAAGACGTGCATTATCACCGCCTGGCATATTTCCCATCTTTACATAGCTTTTTTTTTATATCTATAGATAATAGATATTCTTCTTAAGGACTTTACTATTTTTTAATCTATAACTGTCTCTATCCTTTCTCTTTTCTCTTTCAAGCATATGTGTATTTTTAAACACACTGTAACCCATTTAGAGTTTTTTTCATCTGGATCCGTCTTTTCTGAGCATTTGTAACCTTTTCGGTCTGCATGAACAAAACCCCAAAACTGTCACACATCGACCTGGCTGGACTTGCATTGGCAGCCCAAGCCTACAGGCAGTGTCTGGGAGATGCCTCTCCGTACCACAACCTGTGAGGGAGACTGCAGGAATCCTCATGGCTTAGTTCATGGCCTGCTGACAAGGCTCGTCCTGGCGGCTCAAGTCTGCAGGAAGCTGCAGGGAGGTGTGTCTCTGTACTGAGGTCAGCATGAGAGGTACAAGACTAGGAAGCTGTGTTTGGTTCATTTTTGTGTGTTTAGAACCCTTTTGGCTTTCTCAGGTCTTATGTGGATGTAGGTGCCGGACGTTCAGGCGCCACGTGTAGACAGAGTTTCTCTGTGTCCTGGTAGTTGCACCCAAATAATTACTCAGAGACGTAATATTAATATTAAATCTCAACCAATAGCTTAGACATGTTACTAACTAACTTTTACAACTTAAATTAACCTTTTTAGGTTAATCTACATTCTGCCATGGCATTACCTCTTTCATCTTGTACCTCCTGTTTCCTCTCTGTGTCTTGCTGGCGACTCCTCTGACCCCACCCTTCTCTTCCTAGTGTTCTTAGTCTGGTTTTCCCGCCTCACCTTATCCTGTCCACTGCAGTTCTGTGCCAGGCATGTAGTCTGGAAGGGTGAGGTCTGTTCCTAGCAACAGTGGCTGGGATAGCAGCAAGGATATCACTAAGTTGACTTTGACATTGGCCTGCATGAGCCAGAGTGGGAAATGGGACCCTTCAATGGTAGTACACACAGAAGGACAGCACAGAGCATGGGGACTGCCTCCCTGAGGGCCTTTGGCCTTTCCCAGAGCTGTCTTGGACGTAGAGGGCTTAGGAGAGAGCAGAGTTATAGAGGGGATCCCAAAAGGTATGTCTTTGGCCCACAGAGGTAGCTCCCCCTTGGTGTGGAAGTACCTGAGATGTCACCAGAGCACCAGTGGTTAGGAACAACATTTCTAAAAACAATGAAATAAACCTTCAGAATCGTAATGTTCATGTGAAGGACCTTTTCCCTGTGATCAGGAGAATGTGAACAGTCTTCCCAGATGCTCTGTAATCTGTCTCATCATGGTCATGAGACTTGGCATGAGATCAGAGATGCAATGTGACTCAAGTTCTCTTCCAAGTAGTGTAAAGAAACCAGTCAAATCCTGAGTTTCTCAGGCTCACTTGACATTAGACCTTTAAAAAAAAGTTGTTTATATATATATAAGTGTGTGTGTGGTGGGATGGTATATGTTCATGAGTCCAGATGCTGTGGAGTTCAGAAATCATGCCAGCTCCCCAGAGCCGGAGCTACAGGTGAATCCAGGTCACCACATTAGTCCTAGGAACTGAACTTGATCCTCTGGAAGAGTAGCAAGTACTTTTACTCCATGAGCCATCTCTGCAGCCCTCTAGGCTTTCCTCCTCCCTCCCTCCCTCTCTCCCTCTCTCCCTTCCTTCCTTCCCAATAAGCCACTTCACTTTTAATATTGTGTGTAGACCAAGTGTTCTATAAGGTCTTTTCCAAGTTTTGTCTTTGTCTGAGTGTTTTATTGCTATAAAGAAACATCATGACCAAGGTAACTTATAAAAGAAAACATTTAATTGGGGGCCCACTTAGAGCATAGAATCTTGCCCTCGTGTCTGGGTAAGGCTGTGCTGGCAGCCACCATCTGAAAATGAGAAGCAAGCCAGTGAAGGGCTGGTTAGAGTCATGCAGTCTCCACTGCACTTGTGTTTGCTCTGACTCAGTGGCTAACTTTTCTAAGTCCTCTGGGTTCCTTTGGAATTTTATCCATGAACTCGGGAGGGGGTTATAAGAAAAGGCTGAGTATCCAGAAGCAAAGTCAGCTTAGTCTTAGGTACTCAGCACCAGCACTCAGCTGCTCTGCAGATGGGACTCATGAGACTTGTTTCTGTTCTTCAGTTGTTTGGTAAGCATAGTGGATATAAAGATGGTTTCTTCCATCATCACTGTTGGGCTCAGGTCAGGTTGGGGACAAGACTGGGGGTGCCCCATAGGCCACAAGTTCCACGAGGTCTCCATTCCTTTAGCACGGACAGAAACCAGGAAGAATTCTTACCCTTATTTATAACATGGAACTTCCTGATTCTGTGGCTTTTTTCTTTCTCCTTTGAGTGTACAACAAAATATTTGGCAATAACGACAGTGTAGAGACCCAGAACTCACTGGCTCTGTGTCAGTGGGCTTCTCATAGCTTCTCCATGTTTTACAGCGGAATCAGAACCAGAAAGAAGGTTGCAGTGAGAGATGAGGCCATGTACACACCCCACCTAGTTCTCCACCCTCCTCCAGTCACCACTAGCCTTACCCCTGCCTTTCAACGTTTGTTTCCTCCTTAAACCCTCCTGCTTGAAGGCTGCTGAGATGGCTGGTGTGGATCCACATGCTCCCTCCCACAAGTTGTCCTGGAGACCTCACACGTGTACCTGCACACAACACACGCAGAGAGACAGAGGGAGGGGAGGTGGAATGGGGAAGATAAATATGATCTTTAAAAATGAAAACAACTAGGGCTTACATTTTTATTTCGACACAATTTATCTATCTTTTCCATTTCTATGCAGAACTTGAGTTATTTCATGTTGTCCAAATCTAGTAATTCATCATAGGACAGATATGCTCTGAGGGACATTTTCCCTGCTTTGTTAAAGAAAATCAGATCTTGTTTCCTACATCACTAGATGAGGATGGGATCCTGGGGTTCATCTTCCCACCTGCTTACTTGAGCTTGACGAATCTGCAGTACGAGTGTCCGGGGACTTAGATGTTTCAAGATTTCCACCATCATGAAGGATGGGCTGGTGTTCCTTCTCTCTGGTGTTATTGGAACTGTGAGTTGTTATTTGGGAGTGCATCAACAATGCTCCAGCTGCCAGGAGCGCTCCATCTCCTGGAAAGTCTCCGGGCCAGGAGAAGGCCAGTGCAGAGTGACACATTGTCTTGGTTTCACGAAGAGCACATTTGACGGGAAATGACTTAAGGTTACTGTATCTGCTAGTAACCCTGTGATGCCATCCCGACAGAAAGCACATGACTACTCGTAAGCCCATCACACAAGCAAAGGAAATTGGATTCTGCTCAGAAAAACCAGGCTGTAATCATCCTGATCCAATAATGTAGCCCTGCAGGGTGGCGTCATCAGCCCTGAGACACAGAGAGAAGGAGGGGGACAGGGAGGGTAAGCACTCCGGGAGGCCAGTGCCCAGCTCTCCAGACATTCAAGCCAATGAAAAATTCATGAGGCAATGTTTTATAGCCAATGTCTAATACCACTGCTGGGTCACAAGCTGATCCGAGCCAATCAATAGAATTCATCACCATGAAGGGAACTAGCGAGGGAATGTTTATGAGAACTGGGGGTGTTTCAAGCCAAGACCAGTTTCTGGCTACTTAATATATGTCACCGACATCTTAAAGGCACAGAATGTACTTTGAAAATAGACTTGGTAAGAAGAAATCTCCCCTAGATTTCAAAAGTCTCCCAAACGTTATGGAGGGGGGAGGGGTGTTGTGATCATTTTAGAGAGCCAACCCGAGGACCACTCGAATAGAAACTGCTTTGTTCCAGTCTGCCGCTCTGTGATTTCTTTTTACCAAGTCTAGAATTTTTTTATTTAAAAAAAACAAAACAAAACTATTCATTTCCTCCAGATACAACTGGAAATACATGAGAATGAAATTACATATATAAAAAACCATAGTCAGAGTTGGAGGTTATGTCATTAAGTCGCAGTTTAATGATAAAAAGCTTTTAAGGTCATAGGAACACCAGCCCAACCCTTGTGGCTTTCTCTGCCCAGGTGCTGTTTCAAGCAGAGCCTTGTTAGAAATCAGAATTTCTTAGCTCAGAAGTCCGCTAAGGACTTGAGAGTGACAGTCAAGCCTGGTTAGGTGGGAGAAGAGCTGTGACTACAGGCCATCAGTGTGGATGTTCCAGGCATGGCTAAAGCAGGGCCCTCCTGAGGTCTTCTAAGTAGGTTCCATTAGGTGTCTTCTCTTCCACTCCCATCAAAGTTGCTTTTCAGTGGTGGATCCAACCTCAGCAGGTCACGAGTGGAAAGTTGTGGAAAATTCACCTGTGAGACAGACAGGAGAGGAATGCCAGAGAGGGGCGAGGTAAGGTCCGTTCCTGATGGTGGCGTCATCACCACCATCAAGATGTGCCTTGCATCTTTGTAAGCAGGTAAGATTTCTTTCTGGGCTGCAAACGAGATCACTGTTTGAAAGCTAGAAGACTCAGAACAATGAAAGAAAACAAGTCATTCATGAGATTAATATCCTGATAAACCACTTAACAAAGTGGCTCATTCTTCCAAGTCTAACAAACATACATACATGTACACAGACATGCATGTGCATGCTGCATGCACACATGCACAGATACTCAGGTGCCCGTGTGAATGGTTCTGTATCTTGCACTTTTCATGTATCTTACTTTGACACGTTCACATCTTATAGTCAGATCTACTTCACTGTTACAGAGACACACTCTTGTCACGAGACCATGTGTTTTTAAAGCCCCAGGCCTAGTCTACCTGCACCACTCTTGTTCTTAACACTTACTTCTTACGCTGAAGCCTGCTCTGTTCTTCCTTGGGAAGTTCAGGTTTAGGGGTACAAGGCTGAGCTGCAGCCCTGAAGCTGCATGTCCTGGGGAGCTTCTGAAGTAATCTAATCTTTATATATCACCCACAGCAGGGAGATAGTACTTCTTATCCGGGAGTCATGCTAATCTGAGGACTGGCCAGAAGGATGATGTGGTAGTTTCTCCCCACTCTACCCTTTCTTGGTTTTCTGTTTTCTCTCCAGAGCAGGGTAGTGGTTAGGAGTTTGAGTGAGCTTGGGCAAATGGCCTCATATCTCTGTGCCTCAGTTTCTTCATCTGGGCTATGGGTCTAACAGTACTTATCCTATATTACAGGCTTCTGAAAAGATTAAATCTGGGGCTGGACATAAGATGCTTGATGCCTGCTCTTTTTAGTCTGACGAGTCCTTTTGGGATGGTTATTGAGAAGGATGAGATCCCCTCATGACATTACAGGACATTCTCCTCGGTTCACTGTCTCCTGGAATTCTCTGCTGACTTTCAGAGCAATCTAATGCTGTCTAGACCCATCCTCATCACCTCCCATAACCTGCAGGGGCCTTTGGTCATTTGGACTTCCCCAAAGTTTCTCTTGGTGGGCATCTTGGAATGGAGGAGGCCTGGGCAATGGTCTGAAGAGGAGGAAACCCTTCTTAATGACTTAGCATCCTGACACCAGACCTGACAGTTCTCAGAAGGTGGACCTAGGAGGGGCACACCAAAAGTAGCCTCAGCAGCCTTCACACCAGGACCTCATCTTCGGGTGCATGTGTATGGGGTGTCTCTTTCTGACAGGAAGGTGGTAATGTTCTGGATTTGATGTAGGCTCACAGGGGAGGACAGTTCTTACCTGGGTGTGTCTGCCCTACCACACTGTAGACTAGCTGTTGTCAGTGTGGCCCCAGAAGTTGGTGTTGCAATGAGCCTTGCAGGGGTTTTAGTTGCCCTCAGGGAGAAAGGATAGGAGTCGAAAGGTCGGAAGTATATTTTTCTGAAACTGGCTGAATTCCTGCCCTGAACTTTTGTTATTGTTGTTGTTTTAGGTAGGGTTTCTCTATGTAGCCGTGTGTGTCCTGGAACTCACTCAGTAGACCAGGCATGCCTCTGCCTCCCGAGTGCTGGGATGAAAGGTGTGTGTCACCGCACCATGCCTGCCTGACTGCCCCAACTCCTCGTACTAATTATTTTCTTGACCTGGCTTCAGGTCTCTGAACCAAAGAATAGTAGAGTAAAAACCTTTTAAAATTTCTTTATTTTCTTTAAGATAAGATCTGCTGTGTAGCCCAGGCCAGCCTCAAATTTATCACAATCCTCAATCTCTCGAGTGCTGGGATTGCAGGTGTGATCCACCATACCTGGCTGAAAATTTGAAACGTCTCAAGAAACGGTTATAAGATAAATGAAGCTTTGTAGTGCCTGGGCCCCTTGCTTCACCGTTGTCTGTTTTTGAAGCCTGGAGCCCCTGCCGGGGGCCTGCTAGTGACAACACAGTGGCCCAGCATGGAGCCTGGCATCACTGTCTCATGTTTGGTGAATATCTATTAGTAAGAAAAGCACATCACACTCTGGCCATCAAAACCCTTCACCAGAGGATGCTCAGTAGGATGGGGTCAGGAAAGAGACTAGCTGTCCAGACAAGGGAACCAGGAGAAAGTGGGGCTAGCCAGGCTTTAGAATCCAGCCTAAAGGTTCAATTCTACCTCTACTATCAGACATTTAATCTCAGACAATCTTCCAGTCCAAAAGGAGGAAGTCATTCACCTTTCTACTTCTTTACAGCAGACAGTGTGACAAAGCTGCCGTCTCTCAGTGGCAGAGCAGCGCATACCTCTCTAGCCGGGAACTAAAGAAGCCTTTCGTCAGATATTCTGTCATAGGCTGGGAAAGTAACCCGGAGCACTGCAGAGGGTCTGAGAGCACACATGTTCAGCTTCCTTCTCCTCAGGGGTGGTTTGGAATCTGATTCACATTGTTGTCTTCACAGGGAGTCTTTATAGTTCTTCTCTGGTGTTGCCCAAGATCACTGAGACTTCTAGTTACGTGCATCTGTATATGGTTTCTTAGTGCTGTATCAGCAACTGGTCCCCAAAGCCTGGTCTCTTTGGAGGATTGGGTGTATGCTACACACACGCGTGCACGTGCGTGCATACACACACACACACACACACACACACACACACACACACACCTACCTATATACATGTAGAAAGAATAATAAAACCCAGAGACAGAAATTGGGGTTCAACTGAAAACTAGAAAAGCAAGGCAGCCAAGCCACTAGAGAAGTCTTACCTCTACCAAGGCTGGGCGATCAGAGACTAAGCCTCTCTCTCCTCTCATTTTGTATTACCTCTAGTGCTGGGATTAAAGGTGCATGATGACTCCTTAGGACTGGGATTAAAGGTGTGAGCTACTACCACCTGGATTTGTTTCTACATTGATCTTGTGTTATGTTAGGAGCGGCGGGTCTGCATCCCCGGCACTCGGCCACCCGCCCGGCTAGCTTTACCCAAAATAATTACACGGAAACTGTATTCTTTTAAACACCGCTTGGCCCATTTCTATCTAGCCTCTTCTAGGCTAGCTCTCGCACCTGGACTAGCCCATTTCTAATAATCTGCTGTAGCCCACGAGCTGGCTTACCAGGAATGATCTTAACCTGCATCTGCCTGGAATGGGAGAATCATGGCGACTCCCTGACTCAGCTTCTTTCTCCCAGCCTTCTGTTCTGTTTACCCCACCCACCTAAGGGTGGGCCTATCAAATGGGCCTAGCAGTTTATTGCTTAGCCAATGAAATCAACAGATTGATATATGACACTCCCACATCAATCTTGTGTAGCCCAGGGTGGCCTTGAACTCATAGAGATCCATCTGACTCCCAAATCCTGGGTCTAAAGATCTGTGTCACAATTGCTTAATCTGTAGTGGTTCCTTCTATGGTTCTCTCTCTGGACAGAATGAAAACTGAAGTTCTGAGTTACTTTCCTGTCACTGCTAATGAGTGAGTACATGTGGAGTTATTGATGTTAACAAATAATTATTTTACTTATCTATTTTGTTTTTATTTTTGAGGCAGGGTCTCACTCTGTAGCCTTGGCTAGTCTGCAGCTCACTGTAGACCAAACTGACCTCTTGTCTCTGCCTCCCACATGCTGGGATTAGAGAGTGTGCTACCATGCCTGACTTACAGAATTTAAGAAACGTTACCAAATAGTTGAAAAGGTGCCAAAGAGTCTAGAGTGAAAAGTAGCTTTTCCACCCATTTAAAGACCAGGGGGCTCAACTGGCTTTAAGTTTGTCTGTGGTGATGATTGTCCCTGGAAATCTGTGTTCAGCTTTTGAGATTACAACAGAATTTTAAAGATACAATCTCAGTTTCTCTTCCCAACTAATTGGGAAAGTTTTCTTCATGCTGCCTTTGCAGTCTTAGGTCTTTACTTCTAGCCAACTTTCTCTCTCTCTCTCTCTCTCTCTCTCTCTCTCTCTCTCTCTCTCTCACACACACACACACACACAAACATACATACATATCAGGCAGTCCCTCCAGAACTCTTTTGTAAGCCTTCTGCTCATGTCTACTCCTTAGCTGGATCGCCCTTCTTCTGGGCCTCCAGAGGAATCTGAGGCCTCTGACTTCCCCAGGAACCAGACTCACATGCACATACCAATACAGAGAGAAAGAGAGACAGACAGACAGACAGACAGACAGAGAACTTCAGAATTCACACAAGAGCCTGTGATGTGAATGGGACAGGGAGCTCATGGGGGAAGCACCAGCTACCAAGCATGAGAACCAGAGTTCCCATCCCCAGAGTACATGGCAAGCTGAGCAGATAGCATTATCACTGTGTTTATGAAGTGTCCATAATAAAGAGGAGTAGCAGTTCTGTTAATTTGAAGGATGTTTTATCTAGATCTATGCATAGATTGGTGTGTATCTATTTCTGAAGATCATATAACCAAGCCTTTTGAAGCAGTCCATGTCTAAAATAATTCTTAGGACTATGTCATGATTCCTTCCCTCTCTGCCCGGTTCTTCTTTCTTCAGGTTGTCTCCTGTCCGTGAGGATCTACATAGTTTCTTTCTTTTTGTTGTTTAGTGTGTTTGTTTTTGTTTTGAGATTATGTCTTGTTTTATGGCTCTGATTGGTCTGGAACTCTGTATGTAGCCCAGACTGGCCTCGGACTTGTAGCAATCTGCCTGTCTCAGGATCCTGAGTGCTCGAATTATAGATGGTCCCCATGCCCAACTCCATGTCCAGTCTCAACATCTTGGTGGCTCTCCTTTTCCTGGTCTCTGTAGACACCATCCACATTTACCAACCTCAAACTCAGACTCAAGTCTCTACCACAGCCTTGAGGCTGACCTTCCAGCTTCTCATCTCACACCCTTCTTGTTCTTCACGTTTCAGCTAGGGCCTCTTTCTTTACAAAGCAAAACTTAGAGTGTGCTTGGCTTAAATGGAAAGGTCCAAGTTTCACTGTGCTCAGCAAACAGTTCCTTCATTCTAAGATCTGGCTCCCCCTCACTTCTCAAGCCTCCTCTCCTTTCTAGATCTGCCAGTGTCCATTAGCTGTTGCTGGTGTGTCTTCCTAGGGCTTTCCTCTTACCTCTAGGCCTTGCTGGCCTGTTCTGTAGTCATTGCAGCCTACCCTGAAGTAGCCCTACTGACCCTTCCTGACTCAGCCTTACAGACTTGAAGGAAACAAGGCTAAGACAAAAACATACATGATGTAATTGCTAGCCTTTATTATATGTGTATAATATATTTATAAAGTAAATATTTATTATGTATATGCCTTTATTATAACATGGGATGCAAACAATCCAGCAATTCCTCATCACAGAAGAATTGCAGTGTGGTCAGAGTTACTGCTCATGATAGAGCTAATTCCAGCGAGCCTGTGGTGGGGCAAACTTTTTGCAGAGCCAGTCAGTCATTCAATATTTCCATCTTTGGACAAAAGGCTGTGGTTCCATGAGAATGCAAGTTCACTTATTGTGATGGTTAATGTTGATTGTCAACTTGCCTGGGTCTGGAATCAAGTGACACACAAGTTGATAGACACACTTGTAAAGAATTTTCTTGATCAGATTAATTGAAATTAGAAGACTCACCCTAAATGTGGACTGCACCTTCCCATGGTAACCCAGCTCAGATACAAGGAGTTTCGAGAGAAAGCTTTCTTCCCCTCTTAATATCACTGAGGAGTTCATCTACCCTGTTTGGGAGCTGTCTGTGCTGACATCAGACCTCAGCTTCCTGAGGTTCCAATGTGGTCTAGAAACCAGCGGCTCTCCAGGAATCTTCCAGGCCTTCAGCACCAGGTTGAGTCTACTGTGGTATGAGCCTCATAGCCTGAGCATCTGCTGAGTCTCAGCCTCTCCAGTGTGACCCAGCACACAGAGTAAGCGTATCTAGCCCTTGAGTGTGCATTGCCAGTCTTATTCCTGTAGAGACCCTAGTGTTCAGACCTGTCATCATGCCACTTTCCCACGCCACGACAGGAACAAAAACAGAGGGTCACAGGGGACATGAGGTTGAGCAGAAAACTCGCTAAGTGTTTAACCAGTAGATGAGGTACTAGAGATGGGAGGAGAGGGAACGAGAGGGCGGGTCATTCCAGAGGGGGAAATAGGTACAAAGACTGGCTTATACAGTGGCCCAAGTACAGCATGTACGGTAGTACAGTATGCACACTATATACACTATATGCAGTACATCTCTGGAGTGTAGGAGGTGGGGCTCAGACGTAGGCCTTCACCACGTTGGAAATACTTCTTCCATCCTTCAGATGCTTCAGCTTCTCTGTAAAACCTCTTTAAACTATGTACCAAATAAATGGACACTTGATTTATTCTTGGGTGTTTTTGTTTGTGAGACAATCTCACATAGCCCAGGCTATCCTGAAACTGGCTATGTAGCCAAGAATCATCTTCAGCCCCTGCTTCTGCTTCTGCCCCTGAAAAGCTGGGATAAGTGTGCTGTCCTGTCTGGTTTATATGGCTCTAGGGACTGAACCAGGGTGTTGTGCACAGACAAGCGCTCTATCAGTGAGGTACACCCTCAGCCCCTCATCTTGTTTTGTATATTACCACCCAAGATTTCATGACAAATCCCACCTCCCACCAAACTATGAACTCCTTGAAGACAGGGACTGTGGTTCACATCTGTGTTTCATTTCTTCAGACACCCAGTCCCTAAACCCAGTGCTGCTATGTAGGACTCATTGAAGTAATACTGACCTGGAATTTCTTGAAGTCCAGGTCCTGAGTACCCATGAACCTACCAGCGAGCAGTGGCTTTCGTCCCTCTGATGTTTACTCAGGCTTAAGTGCTGCTAGCTTGCACTTCTGATTTTTGGAGAAGCGATAAGTAATAACTTTACAGGAATTTAGTAACATTCCCATTTGAAGGCCCTAGCTCTAATATGCCTTTGAATTTACTGTTAATTAACTTCTCAACCATGGAAAGTTGTTATCTGGGAAGACTGGGACTTAACAGATGAAATAAATCTTTTTCAGCCTATGACATCAGGCAAGCTGCCTATGTACTTGTAACTAAAGTTTTCTCCACTAAAATGGTTGTTTTGTGTGTGTGTGTGTGTGTGTGTGTGTGTGTGTGTGTGCGAGAGAGAGAGAGAGTATGGACATGTACATGTGTGAGTATAGGTACCAGAGTTGTCCAGAAGAGGATGTTGGAATACCCAGAGTTGCAGTTATAGTAAGCTGACTGATATCGGTGTTGGAAACTGAGCCTAGGTCCTCGGCAAGAGCAGTATGTACTCTTAACCACTGAGCCATCTCTCCATTCCTGAGTTTTTTCCATTTTTAACACTAGAATTATAGGGGCTGGGGACATGGATCAGCAGGTAAGAGCATGTGCTGTTCAATTTCTCAACAACCACATAAGAAGTTAGATGTGGCCTCTCAAACCTGTAACCCCCGATTGATTGGGAGCAGAGACAGGCGGCTCCTGGGGCTCAGTGGCTGCCGGCTCTGTGTTCATTGAGACACTCTGTCTCAAGGGATTACAGCAGGAAGTAAACAGACACCCACACAGAATGTACAGCACACACACACACACATATACCATGCACATATCTATAATACAGTAAATAAGTAAAGAGCTTATGATGCTTTTGAATTATAAGAATTAAATGTGGGATAGATATGAAATTAATTGGTAATATGTGAGCCATCAACTAAAAATCAGAGAATTTTTATCCTTTTACAGATCACTTTTAAGTGATCTTGTTTTATTCCTGGCATTCAGGATCCCTATGCAAAATTTACTGAGAGGTAAATCTGAAAAGATCTTTCAAGGCACTGAAGTTTGTCCATCCATCAGTGCACACCTAGGAGAGCAGCTAGGCACCTTCTCAAGCAGCTCACACGTGTCAGAATGGCCATGTCTGCAGAGTTATCAGGTCATCAGGGAATTTGTTGTAAGACTCCAAAAGAGAAGGGGAGGGAAAATATCGGAGAGAAACAGTTGTGTGTAATAGCAGACACCACAGAGTTCTGACTCAGAGCCTATAGCTATACAAGGTGTTGGTGCAGCTAGGTATGAAGAAAAGTAAAGTTTTTTCTAAATTCTTCTTTCTGTCCCATACCAGATAGCTCCTGACATGAGACAGAAAGTCTGAAATCTTCTTTTAACAACATGCTTGAATTTAGAGAAGGACAGAGCCATTGTCCAACTCCAAAGCCAGCTTTGATTTTTAAGTGATCGTTGCTATAATTCTATTTAGTATTCAGAGATTCTTACCCTCTGATGACCTGTCCTCACAAGTGATATTCTCTTTGTTTGGTGATCCTATATGGATTATTATCCTTTCCTCCTAGGCATCTAGATGTCCAGGGTCTCTTGACTTTATTGAAGGTGAGTGTTTTCCTGCAAAGACAAGAACAGAACCCTGCCCCACCCTTATGAGGTTCCCTTACCACCTGATTGGTTGTCACCTCTGTGGATGAGCTGTCATTTCTCTTTTTCAAACCAAATCTTTATTAATTTTGATGGTATCCATAACTTTTCTTCTCCTGTTGAAATAAGAGCAAAACCCCTTACCCAGTATAACACATCTCCTGGTTTCTATTATGAGCTCAACACATCCTTGAAACACACCAGGTGATTTAATTCAAAAGACTTTTCTGTTATCCAATGTCTGTCTGCTGCTGTTGTTCCTTTCTCATTAGCGTTAAGAAAATTCAAGGTCAATAGAGCATTATGTAGTCTATTTCTGGGGGTATTTTCTATTCATTTCTGTTTGTTTAGCATATCCCTTATAGTTCATTTTGATCTTTCTATAACTGCCTGACCTGTAGGATTGTGTGGTATACCTGTAATAAGCTTTATATTATAATAAGCAAAAAACGGTTTCATTTTCTTAGAGACATATGATGGACCATTATCTGACTTTATTTGTGGAGTTATATCCATGATGGCCATAACTTCTAATAAATGTGTGATTACTGAATCAGCCTTTTCTGAGCTTAAAGCAGTTGCCCATTGAAAACCTGAATAAGTGTCAATGATGTGGTGCACATATTTTAATTTTTCAAATTCTGCAAAGTGGAACACATCCATCTGCCAGATTTTATTCCTTTGAGTACCCTTTGGGTTACTCCCTGCAGGTAGCAGTGTTTGGTTATAGAAAGAACAATAGGACATCTCTTTATAATCTCCTTAGCTTGTTGCCATGTAATAGAAAACTCTTTCTTTAAACCTTTGTATTGACATGATGTTTCTTATGGAATTCTGAGGCCTTCAACACTCTTCCAATCAGTAATCAATCAATTTCTGCATTACCTTGTGCTAGAGAACCTGGCGGACCCATATGGGATCAGATGTGTGTTATGTATATGAGACAAAGCCTTTTCCTGATTATATCTTGAATCTGCATGAATAATGAAGTCAATTCTGTATCATCTGATATAAATTCAGCAGTTTCAATATGTAAGACAACTCTTTCTGCATATTGTGAATCAGTAACTATATTAAGAGGTTCTTTAAAATCCCTTAGCACCATGAGAATAGCATATAATTCTGCCTTTTGGACAGAATTATAAGGGCTTTGTTCCACCTTACTTAAATCTTCTGATTTGTAACCTGCCTTCCCTGATTTATTTGCATCAGTATATAATGTACGGGCTCCAGTTATTGTTGTGTCCCTTATAATGTGTGGAAGGATCCAAGTAGTTCTCTTTATAAGGTTAATTCTATCACTTTTGGGATAATTGCTATTAATCTCTCCTAAAAATTAGCACAAGCTCTTTTCCAAGGTTCATTGTCTTCCATTATTTTTTTAATTTCATTAGTTGTAAAAGGCACTATAATCTCTGCTGGGTCTATACCTGCTAGTTGATGAAGTCTCAATTTTTCTTTTATAATTAATTCAGAGACTGTTTCCACATAAATTTTTAATTTTTACTTGGTTTATGTGGTAAAAGGATCTATCCTAAGATAATATCTTCCCTTTGCATAAAATTCTTGTAGGGGAAATTCTGGAAGGCAATATAACTAGAATACAATTAAGATTTGGATTCATCCTACCCAAATGTGCCTCCAGTAATTTTTCTTCAACAACAATCAATTCTTTTTTTTACTTCAGCTATTAATTCTCTGGGACTATTTAAGTCTATGTCATCGTCTAATGTTTTTTGTTTTTTAAAAAATGAATGATTAGATCAGGTGTTATCTCAACAGCTGGTTGTAGACTGGAAATGTCTCCTAACAATCTTTGAAAGTAATTCAGAGTCCGCAATTGGTCTCTCCTATTTTGTGCCTTTTGTGTTCTAATTTTCTGTAAACCTATTTTTATCACTTAGGTAATTGACAGAATCTCTTCTCTGTATTTTTTCAGGAGCAATTTGTAACCCCCATTTTGGCAAAACTTTCTTTACTTCTTCAAACATTCTTTCTTAAGTATTTATGTTTGAATCAGATAGCAAAATGTCATCCATGTAATGGTAAATTATAGATGTAGGGATTTTTTTTACATATTATTTCCAGTGGTTGACTTACAAAGTATTGGCATAGGGTAGGGATATTGAGCATTCCCTATGGAAGGACAGTCCACTGACATCTCCTAGTAGCCTGAGAATTATTATAAGTAGGCATCATAAAGGCAAATTTTTCTCTATCCTTTTCTTGTAAAGGTATAGTGAAGAAACAATCTTTTAAATCAATAACTATAAGAGGCCATCATTTTGGTAATAGAGAAGGCAGAGGAATTCCAGATTGTAGAGGGGTCATAGCTTGAATTACCTTGTTGACAGCTCTTAGATCTGTCACCATTCTCCATTTACCAAATTTCTTTTTAACAACAAATACAGGAGAATTTCAAGGGCTGGTTGATTCTTCAATATGGTGATTATCCACTATCTCCTGTACCAGCTGTTCTAAAGCCTGCAGTTTGTCTTCTGTTAAAGGCACTGTTTAACCCATAAGGGTTAACCATTTTAAAGGTAGGGCTGTTGGTACCTCTAAAGTTTTGCCAGTTGCTTTATGTTCTTGTACAGTCTGAATGGCTGGTGACCTTTGTGGATAGTACCTTATAATATCCTTCCCAGAATTATGAGTTTCTGGGACTGCAGGAATGTTATTCCTGATATTCCTTTGCTGTAGCAGGTCATGACCCCATAAATTCACTGCAATGTTAGACACACACGGCCTCAGCCCTCCTCTCTGTCCTTCTGACTCTATGCATTCAACCCATCTTGTTCTTTGTTTCTCTTGAGATATGGTTCCAATTCCCAGGAACTGAACATCTGCCTTTTGAAGAGGCCAATTTGGATGCCAAGATTCTGGAGTAATGATACTCACGTCCGTACCCATGTATATCAAACCCACAATTACAGTGCCATTTATACACACCCTTAGCTTTGGTCTTTGATCATTTATAGAAGTCTGCCAGAATGTGCATTTCCTATTTCCTGTAGGAATTTTTTATTTATCCTCCATATTTATTCCATCCTCCAGAACAGCATGGTCTTTTACAGAAGGCTCTGGATTTTTTAATTTTTCTGGTGAGACTTGTCTTCCACAGTGACTGGGAATGACTGAATCACTTTTGACTTGAGGGCCTCTGAGAGGCCCCCCAAGGAGTTTCCCAATGGTATGGGGTTGCCTTGTCTGTCTTTTATTGATCTGCATTCATTGGTCCAATGTCAGCCTTTGCCACACTTTCTATATATACCTGAAGGCTGAATCTTCCTGTTCTTGCCATTCCCAGAGCAGATATTATTCCTAGGAATTCCCTATCTATAATCCCTTCTCAGATGTCCTATTCTACAACAGTTAAAACATTTGGCATTTTGATGCCTCCTCATACCTTTGGAAATTGCTTCTCCTGCCCAAGATTCAGTATTATAGTTAAATGTCTCATTGTTCATTGTATGCAGGATCCATTCATCCATAGGTGCTGATCTAACCTTTAAAGGCCCAAGTATATTTTGCATACTAAGCTGGCATTTTCAAAACCCAGAGATTCAATAAGTACTCATCTAGCATCTGGGTATGTTACTCCTATTTGTACAGTCTTAGTTAATCTTTGTAAGAAGTCACTAAAGGGTTCTCTCTGGCCCTGTTTATTTTCCTAGTTCCTGAATCCTGTTCCAAGCATTTAAGGCTGTTTGTGGCATAGGGACAAGATTTGTTCATTGTAAAGAGCTTGAGCTTGTGGGTCAGCATAAGTGCTCTTACCAAGAATTTGATCTTGGGAAGTCTCAAGTTTTTTTGCTTTTCCCCGTTGTTCTAAAATTTTAGCATCTTCCCTGAAATAACATTTAAACATCAGTTGAGGCCCATCATCGAGGATTGCTGAAACTAACTGAAGCCAGTTGGTGGTGTAACTTTAATTCTAGAAGCCCATATCTTTACCATCTCCCTAACGAATGCGGAATACAAGCCATAAATTACAACAGCTTGCTTAATTTATTTTAGATAATTCATTCCTATAGGTATCCATCTACCTTCTTTGGATCCTTTTGAGCCTTTAGAACTTGATGCTTTGTCAGAGTAGATTACAGGTTGGAAGTAAA
Source organism: Microtus oregoni (assembly GCF_018167655.1). NCBI lineage: Eukaryota > Metazoa > Chordata > Mammalia > Rodentia > Cricetidae > Microtus > Microtus oregoni. Next base: position 15,120,103 of record NW_024543221.1, read on the forward strand.
ACCCTGGGTAAGTCATCTCTTACCCAGCTATGTTTAATCCTGTCCTTGTACCTTTATCCCCTGCTCATCAGCTCAAATAATTTCCAAAATCATTTCAAATCTTTTTACTACTGTGTTTTGTAAAACCAGAATCTTCTAGCCTGTATATATCGCTAGTGATTTCATTGAAGCACCTAGCTTCTGGTTCTCATTCTGCACATGGGATTCCAAGGTCTGAAATTTTTCCTTTAAAAATAACATCCCATCTTTGGATAGCATGCAGATTGCCATCCTGGAGAGATACTCTATCTGCTATCCTAAAATTCTTGATGGCAATATTGTCTGCAATTATATTACTTTCAAGTTTATTGATTTATTAATAAAATATTTACCTGGTATGAGGTCCAGTAAATTATCTTAGGGGTAATAATCTTTATTGCTCAGCAGTTGTCGTGTTGACTAGCGGCAGTGCAACCAGTGGCAATACGAATGGTCCTGAGCCGCTTTGGTTTCCCCCCTGGTGCTGGTTAAATACTGAGAAATGTGCTTTGCCTGACAAATTAAAAGCAATTAAATCAATTCCATACGTGGAGCAAGAAGCCCAGAACTCACGGGCAGGGAGCACAAACCAGAAGCTGTGTAAGTCGCCAGAGGCAGGGAATGTGGGGTGGGAAGTGCATGAGCTTGGGAAATTTCCAAGTTGCCACAGGCAGTTAGCTCTGCTGTGGTGGGGTTTTTACAAAAAACCACTTAGGTAAAAGCAAACAAGCAGGCAGGAGTGGGAAACTTTCTCGGCTGTGGACTGCCTAGGCCTTTAAGCCAGTCCACCCAGTAGGTGTGGAATTCGGATCCACATGGGGCACCAGATGAAGAGGGACGCTTAAAAGAAATCCCACAGCACTCAGAATTGAGCATAACAGAGGGTTGTTCATTTAGGGGTATCACAAATCACGGTCCTCTGCTCAAACGGGAAACAGCAACTGAATCCCACGGCCAGAAGAGAGACCTGAAGCACTTTACCTCGGCATATGTAGCATAAGAGGCCACGCCCAAGTGGGTGGGTAACTTCAAACCTACTAGCTGTAGGAATTCCTACAGCACGCCTCTGCCCCCCATGTGCTGGGACTCATAGTGTGTACAATCATGACACCCCTCACATGGCTTTTTATAATACCTGTCATACATGACTGCTGCCACACAGCTCAGAAACACAGTAAGAGCTCCCGGGCCACAGCATCCTGGACACGGACAGCTTGCAGCTCAGCTAAGACCTGCCCAGGAGTCTGACTGACAGCTTTACTCTACCTAATCCACGCTTACATTAAAGCCCCATAGGCCAGTGCTGTGGGGGTAACAGACCCCCATCCCCCTCATTGTCCATCCACCCCACTGACACAGAATTACCTGGTAACTCTGGCTTGGCCTGGACCCGTGCTTCTGCAGTGCCCCTTTTCTTGCTTTTGTTTCCATGGGCACCTTTTGGCATTTGCTCTCTGGCTGGGTCCTTACTCCCTTGTGTAATCAGGCTCTGGTGGCCAATGCTATGATGAATGGGCTTCCTCAGGCAAGGAGGCAGTGACTGAAACCCTGCCAGCTGTGTGGCCTCAGCTTGCACCGCACTCCCCCAGGATGAGCCTGTGTGTCACAGCACTGGGCAGCAGTTCCTGGAGGCAGCGAGCCCTTTGCTCGAGCCATGGCCTCTCAAGTGGTTATAATTTCATTTGGCTGCTAATTGGTTGGCCTGTTGCATCACACTGCCCTGACCCCTTCTTTATACTGGATTTTTTTTTTCAGGAATACTTGTGTGAGGATGAAGCTATCTCAGAATGACTGATGTGAATGATGAAAACAAGGCTGCATGTTTTAGCAGGGAACATCTGTCCTCTTGCTGGTCCAGAGGAGGAGGGACCAATGCGGTAGCCTGTGAGCCCAGCACCTAAACCTTGGTGGAGAGCAGGGTCAGTCTTATTTTAAAATTCACTTTAAATTAACATGTATATATATGTGTGTGTGTGTGTGTGTGTGTGTGTGTGTGTGAGAGAGAGAGAGAGAGAGAGAGAGAGAGAGAGAGAATGAACAACTTGCAAAATCCATGGTCTCTTCTTTTATTGTGTGAGTTCCAGAAGTTGAACTCAGGTCACCAGGCTTGGCTGTAAGCTCCTTTACCTGCTGAGCCGTCTTGCTTGTCTTCATTTAACACATTAAAAATGTTTACTCTTATTTTATGCACATGAATGTTTACCTGCATGTATGTAATTGTAAACACCACATGTGCCTGGTGCCCACAGAAGGCAGAGGAAGTAATAAGAACCCTTTGAACAGGAATTAGAGACAGTTGTGCGCTGGGAACCGAGCCTAGTACCTAGGAGCTGTCTCTCCAGTTCTCATTCAACACTTTTTTAAGTGAACACATGTTGTGTGCCAGGCACTGGGTATATGACATTAATCAATATAGACAACAAGCTTGGCCCACATAAGGCAGATCTTATGTGATGAGAGTGGGTGTGTCACAAACTACTATCAGAAAGAAAGGGGGAGAAGAACCCGACCTCAGGGACACTTCTCAGTACCCACACAGCCCCCAGCTGAGCAGGTACTGACTCCTTGGTCTCAAGTTTGACTCTCACAGCCCAGACATACGTGATAAGGACTAGTATAAAGAAAGACACCCCCCCCCCAGAGTCACACCCAAATCTTTGTTTTTGGAGACAGGGTTACTCTGTGAAACAGTCCAGGAAATCACTACGTAGGCCTGGCTGGCCTTGAACTCACAGAGATCCACCTATTCCTCCCAAGTGCTGAGATTAAAGGCGTGTGCCACTATCGCCCGGCCTCACTCCCAAACCTTAACGGCGGAAGAGCTGTTGCCCAGGTGGTGGACTCCATCTCCCCTGCCAGAACATACTGTCTGCCAGGGCATTTTCTCCTCTGTCTCTCCAATCCTGACTGTAAAACCAGATATTCCAGTCTACACTGTACAGTGGGGCAGTCAGTCGGCTGACAGACCAGGACAGACCTGGCAGCCTGGGCCTGTGATAGAGGGGCAAGGAGCCGCACCCCACCCTCAGTTAGAACAAGAACAGTCCTCTCAACCATTGCCTTATTACCCTGGGGCAGAATCACCTTCAAGAATCTCTTGTCTTTTTTCAGTCACCCAGTTTCTTTGACTGAGACATACTCTGAATTTATTTGTTGTTGATGGTGGTGGTATTTTTTTTTGTTTGAGGCAGGTTTTCCTGTGGCTCAGGCTGGCCTTGAACTCACATAGTTGAAGATAATCTTGAATTCCTTATCTTCCTGCCTCCACCTCCCAAGTGGGGATTATAGGCAGGTGCCATCATGCCTGGTTCTATTGCAGTGCTCGGGATTGAGAGCCTAGGGCTCGGTCCATGCTGGGTAAGCACTCTGCCAGCTGATTGGTGCTCATCACTTGTCGCCTGAACACAGGGAGGGCTGGGGTCTAGTGATGCCCGTGTTCCATATCCCGGGATCTGGGCGCTGCTTGGCCCTGCCCACATTGCATTGCACAGCTTTCTGCATTTTGTTTCAGCAAAGCCCACCTGCCCATCATTGCCTGACCACTTTTCATTTTGCATCCTAGGCCTTTGCTGGGTTAGCATTCTTGTCTGGATGTGTTTTCCCTGGTTTGCCAGTTCACTGTCATTGACCAAGCTGGGTGACTGTGGACGACTCCACCCTTTCTACCTCTGATGTGTCTCAGAGGACCCACAGTTCTGTGGTTTTGGAGTGCAGGCAGCTGGGTATAGACCTTCTCTTCCAATTGACTCTCTGGTCTCTAGAGCCTGCCAAAGCGTATGACATACAATAGGTGCTTAATCATGATTAAAAAAATGAAGTGAAAAGTGAGAAGGTCACAAAAGAGAAGACAAAGATGGAGAGCAAGCCCAGGGTCAGAGGAAGAAGGGATGGGGGCTGTCATCTTGTTACACTGCAGGAAGAGTTGGCTGACTTGCCTCCCCTTTCTTCCTTTCTCTTCTAGCTAACACTTCAGTTGCCTCAGCTGTTGTTCTTTTTTAAAAAATGCTGCAAGATCCCCGCGGCAGTAGGCAGCAGAAATGCTATAGGTCCCAAATGGTGGCAGCGGGCCATGTGGTGGCAGGCAGCGGGCTCTGGGAGCAGCCAGTCACAGAGCGGCGGCCCGAGCGGTGGTGGCCGGCCATGTGGCAGCAGACAGTGGGTGCTGGTCCCCGAGCAATGGCTGCCGGTTCCAGAGCGGCAGCCCGAGCGGTGGCGGCGGGCCATGTGGGGGCAGACAGTGGGCCCCAGGCAGAGACGGCTGCTGGTCTCAGAGCAGTGGTGGTGGGCCATGTGGCAGCAGGCAGTGGGCCCCAGGCAGAGTAGGCTGCTGGTCCCTGAGCAATGGCTGGTTCCAGGCAGGGAGACACATGGCGGGCGGGCAGAAGACAGAAACATGGATAGACACGACATGCAGGGTGAGGTTGAATGTTTATTCAGGGGGTTATGGAGGAGGAAGGGTGAAGAGGGGGACAGAGAGAGAGGGAGAGAGAGCGAGAGAGAGAGAGAAGAGGAGAAAGAGACAGAGAAGGGAGAAGAGAGAAGTGGGGAGAGAGGCAGAAGCGAAGCTGCCTCTCCGAGAGGAAGATGGAAAAGAGAACGAGCTCAGGCCGGAAGCTGAAGATCAGCCTGCCTCAGCGGATGGGGAGGGGAATGGGTGTGGCTTGTTTCTTAAAGCGACAGGAAAGCACAACATTCCCAGGTCTTCCTTATAATAAAAAGCAGGAGACCAGGCATCACAGCCCAAAGGAACTGGGGCAGCGAACTCTCAAGACTGCTTCTGGCTGATTGTGGGCGTCGTCTTTGGGGGGGGGCGCAAGAGAAGGCTGGGTGCTGGTCACATCCTGGCATAGCTGGTCTCTTTACTTCTGACCGATGTCTGTGGCATGGGAATGTCTGGTGTCCGTAAGGTATTGGCAGAACAAAGAACAAAGTTAAATTAAGGGAAAAAAATTTTAGGACCAGGGAATTGTGGGGGATGTATCTGACCTGTTTAAGGTGGATCCTTTTAATCATCTTGTTCTTCATGACCCTTCTTGGTGAGGCCAGACTTTTCCTGCTGTTCTGACATCTAAGAGATGCTACATCTGGTCAGATATGATGGGATTTGGGGGAGACACGCTGAACACCCACAATTTCTAGCTCCTCTGTTTACAACAGTTTCTTTCTGGCTGATGGAAGCCCTCCACTGGATCAAACCTGTACCACTCGTTTGTTCTCATCAGCCAACTCCAGCCCACCCCATCTCTCCAGGGGAGGCTTCTTGGACTAGTTCCTGGTTCCTCTCATGCTTCAGCAGCCCAGCACACTCCTGCTATGTTCACTGAGGCCTTTGTCTTCTGACCTGAATGTTTGTGCGTCAACCAGTTAATCAGATGTCATTGGGGGGGCAGGAACTGCTGTGACTGAAGGAGATTCAAGAAAACAAGGCAGGGCCCCTGTGCTTAGAGAGTGTTCGTGGGTGGAAAGGGCAGGTTAGTACAGAAGTTTGCATATTGGACGTCATCTTATAGCTTCAAGACCTGTGTGGAGCCTGTTATATAGCAAGGGCAATCAGCAACACCTCAAGGCCTCACTGTACCCTTTTCTGCCTCCCATGCTACCCCTTTGGCAGCTGTTCAGAGTCCAGGGAGTAAACTGCTTGAGAAGAATTTGGTGACTTTAATACTTGGCCACATCCAGATCTCCCTTGGTGACGGCTGATGCAGGACCATGAACTTAAGAGTTGTTGGAGACTGAATTTAGGATCTGACGCACCCACACTCAAAGCCTGGTAATGCCATAGCTTGAGCCTTGGGGAAATTGTCACAGTTTGCCTCAGCTTCTCTCCTGTCAAGTAGGACACAAGTACCTGGCTCATGTGCTAGCCACGAATCAACTGGTGACCACCTTTCAAGAGAAGCAGCAAGAGGGTTGGTCACAAAGGAGAGAACGGGAAAGGCAGGCAGTAAGCCAGAAAGGCTAGTGGCACTGACTGGAGTTGAGAAGGCCAACAACCGTGTTCTGGGACACTTGCTGCGTGCTGGCCCTCTGCTCAAAGCCTCATACTGCCCAGATTACAGCAAGAGAGAGCCTAAAGAGATTAAAGAATCTGTCTGACATCGCTCAAAGCCAGGATTTGAACCCTAACTCCTGGCTACCAAACCCTGCCCCATCCCTCTCCAGTGCTGCCAGTGAGGGCTGAGAAGCCAGGATCTATCTGTCCCAGCAGGGCCTGAGGTGTAGCGCCTGCACAATGGGAGGGTACGCGAGCCAGGAACTAGGCTGGAGATTTAAAAACACACGCACACAGTCAGAGACACAGGGACACAGGTCATCCTTGAAACAAGAATGCCAACTTTATTGTACTCCAGGAAAGCCTATATAGGGATCCTTAACCAATAGCCACGCCCCAGCTCTTGGGATTTTCACCTGTAAAACCCACCAGAATTCACTTGCCCGCCATAAGGAACTCATGAGGGCCTCATGCTCAGAGCAGCTGCAGGCAAAGGAAAACAAGTTGTTTCTCTCCAGCAGGCAAAGGGTCCAAGGCAGGGAAAGAAAGTCAAGGGGTCAGGGGCCCGCAGCCCCCAACACTGAGGCAGACAGAGATCCTCTTCCTATGAACTCTCCACACCCACCTCTGTAAAATGCTGATGAGCTGCCAACTCCAAACAGCTATGGTCATGTGACCGGTGGCCCTCCTCATTCTCCAGAACTCTGCAGGAAACGCTAAGAACTGGGAATGCCTCTGTCCCTTCAGCTGAACTGTTGGGACAGTTCCAGGATAAGTGGGCTATGAGGAAGAAATTCATCAGACTTATCCCTGTGGGAGGAGAATGAGGGACAGTGGTCAGGCTGATGCCTCCAACAAGCTGTCCTGGGTCTGATTTCCTCCCACATGCCAGACCTGAGACCTAGCATAGGTGGGGACAGGAGGAGGAGGGGAAGCTGTGACCAGCTAGGGAGAAAGAATTTTCTTAAATTTCACACTAAACATGTGGGTCTAGAATTACCTTTTTGTTTGCCACCTTGTGTCCCAGGAGGCTAGAGCTTGCCCTCCCCAGGATGGGTCAGCCAGCAGATATTTCAGAGCCTGGGGGAGATTTCTTGTTCTGCCTTTGAGTCAGAAGATGACGAGAGAGAGAGAGAGAGAGAGAGAGAGAGAGAGAGAGAGAGATCCAGTTAAATGCATCAGTTCTTCTGAGACTGGGATTGTTCTTTTCTCTTAAAATTGTGTAACACCATTTTCATGAGGAAAAAAATGTAGTCTTAAGAATTAGTCATAGACTTGGCCACTGAGAAGAGCCCGTGTGGGAAACACATTCAAGGAGTGGGAAGCCATCTCTTCAGAAATATCTGCTATTCTCCACGCAAGGCTGGGCTCTCCTGCTTGGTGGGCAGGCAAGATTCTGGGGTCTTTCTCCTTTGGCAGCTACATGGAGTCTCCCTGACTCTACCTTCTTTCTCCCTGCGTTCAATTTGGTTTTCCCACCTAGCTATATTCTACCCTACAATAGGTCAAAGCAGATTCTTTATTAACCAATAGTAATAAAACATATTCACAGCATACGGAGGGGAATCCCACATCACAAAATGGACCAGGTGAAAACTAGAAGTCACAAAAGAAGCACTGAGCAACAGCCGTGGAGTATATAGTACCAGTTTCTATGACACTCACTCCTATCTTAGAAGAAACTGTCTGGATTTTTCTCACATCCTAGTGTCTCCTTATTCTAATCATAATTTCATCAAGATGTTACTTCTGAACCCAAACTGTATTAGAAGCACGCCCATTGGAAGAGAGAGCACCCTAGAGGTGTGATACTTAACCAAATTTTGGGAGGGAAGACCTCTGAAAATCTGACGGAGGCTGTAAACTAGAGACGTGCGTGCTGGGGCTGGAGAGGGCTCCCTGGTAAGGAGCAAGTTCTGCTCATATGGGTCACATTTGTGTTGCTTTGATGAGCTATCCTGACAAAAGGGCTCATGGAAGCTGGGATTCTTCTAGCTGATCACATTAGTCAGAAGTGATGCTGCATTTAACTTCTGCCATGTTCTGAAAGCACCCCTTAGATATGCTATCAGAACATGAGGGGCATCCCAGCCAACAGCTAGCGTCAAGCACAAGATGCCAACCAGGCCCCCAGCTCAGGAAAACGTAAGTAAGGCACAGAGGAGCCATCAGCTACAGTCAAGGGAAATGACGAACGCCATCTTCAGCCCCTGTTCCATGATGCAAACCCCACTGTACCCACCAAAACTGAAGCTACAAAGCCAGTCAGCTGAAAAGATGAAGAAGGTTTGTATGCTAGCACTGGGTAGGATACAGGGGGCTCAGGGAGCAGCTACTGACTACAGCTGGAGAAGGTTTGTTTCCGAGAGGAAAGTGATGAGACACCCTGGCTTTGATTGACACCTAACACCTCATATACCCAGCTTGGTGGTACACACCTTTAGTCCCAGCATTCCAGAGGGGAAGGCAGGAAGATCAGAAGTACATCATCATCCCAGACTACATAGTGAGTTTAAGGCCAGCCTGGGATACATGAGACCTTGTCTCAAATAATAAAAAACAAACCACATACACACATGTATACATACATGCGCATGAATGAAACAAAAACAATTTTTTGCTAAAGTCTCTGGAACTAAATTTCTGGGTTTAATGTCTATGTTCAGTGATAGCAGATCCTGACTGAGTCACTGAACTGGCTGAGCAATAGTTTTATCTGTCTTACCCAAACAATATGAGGATTAAATATAATTTCTGTTCAGGGGCTGGCACAGAATAGGTATCCAATAAATCATAGGCATTCTGACTATTAAGATTTGTGAGAAATTCAGTGTGGAGTCAGAATGTATTCCACTGTTCTAGGTTTGGAAGGAATCAAGACAGCCTGACAAAGAGGGGAGAGAAGCAGGGCAGAGAGCCGGGTTAAATGCCACCCTGTGTGGTCAGTAAGTTCCAGCATTGCTAAGCTGGAGATGTTCTGCGGGTTCCTGCCCCTCCTTCCATATTTCGGTTATTACTTGCCTTTTAGGGCGGGTTACCAGAAGCTGGGTCATAGCAGAGTGACTTTTCACACAAAGGCCTAATTCATTCCCAAACATGCCTCCAGGTTTTTCTTCCAACACAATCACCCCAAACAACAAGCTGCCCTATGCATGGAGCCCAGGAGCAGCCTGAGCATGGCTATCGCGTGCAGAATCCTGCTTCAGGTCAAGCTGAGGGCTGGAGTAAGGCAGAGAGGTCCTGTCCTGACCTCCCACAGGCCTGGGCTCTGAGAAGCCCACTATGATTCTGCACCCCACCAGCTGGCCTCTGTGGGGCCCAGTGTGGAGCTTCTAGTCTAAATGAGTGCATAAGTGTTTATCAAGTGGAGTGAATGGGAGACGTCTCTAGATGCTAGCCACAGTTCTGGAGACGAGACTTAAACTAAACTTAACTTTGTCTTTTCTACATGTTTCCAATTGTCCACAATGACCACCTGTTCCCTTTATAATTTTGGTTAGGAACAACAATGTAATCGGACATGGTATAGCACACACCTTTAATCCTGGCACTAGGTAGTTAGAGACAGGCAAATTTCTGTGAGTTCAAGGCCAGCCTGGTGTACTTAGTTCTAGCATAATCAGGGCTGTGTAGAGAGACCCAGAATCATGAAGATGATGATGCCGGCATGAACAAAAGGTACAGAATTCATGAAAGAAAGGAAGCTCCCAGGGCTCTGTAACAGGAAGGCTGCTTGTTCGTCCTGCTGCCCAGTTCCTAGCTGCCTATCTAGCTTACAACCAAAATAAATCACACAAAACAGTATCAATTAAATTACTGCTTGGTCCATTAGCTCTAACTTCTTATTGGCTAACTCTTACATCTTAATTTAACCCATCTCCATTAATCTGTGCATCATTACGAGGTTGTGGCCTACCATCAAAGTTTCGGCACGTCTATCTCTGGCTGCAGTGGTTCCATGGCATCTTGCTCTGACTCAGCCCTTCTTCCTCCCAGAATTCAGTTCCTTCTTCCCTGCCTACCTAAGTTCTGCCCTATCAACAGGCCAAGGCAGTTTCTTTATTCATTAACCAAAAAAAGCAACATACAAACAGAAGGACCTCCCACACCATTTCCCCTTTTCTGTTTAAACAAAAAGGAAGGCTTTAACTCTAACATAGTAAGATGACATATAACAAAACAGTTATCAAGAAAGAATTATAATTACAATATCTACTTTATCTTTTATCATAACTAAGGAAAACTATATTATGACTATCTATTCTTCAACTCCAACAAAGACTCCAGAAAGATATAATATTACATAAGTAAACAGGAAATACATTGTAAGCAATTTTCAAAACTCTAGAATTGACAGAGACATTTCGCTACCTGGACAGTCACCCAAAGTTCTGCACCGTTGGGGCATCCATCTTCAGCCCATAGGCCCATAGTATCCAGCAGACTTTTCCATGAAGCAGGAAATGTCAAAGACAGTTCCACCTATACTGGCAGTTTGTCCGTCACATTTTTGTGTGTGTGTGTGTCCTGCAGAATGTCTCACAGACTCTTTCATGAAGCAGGAACCCTGAAGGATTGTCTCATGTTTAGGCAAGCTTAGCAGTCATTTCTCTGTGGGTTCTGCATGTTCAGTTTTTACAGCATATCATGAAGCAATCCAGACAAGAGCAGTTTCTTGCCCAAATGGCTAAGGAGCCTCTCGGATGCCCATCTTCGTCTCAAAGTAAGTGGTGCTGCCAGGAGCAGATGTGTCTCATTGTCATGATAGGTCCTAAGTTATTAAACATTTAAAATGCCATATTCTGAAGGTCTCTGAAAGATTTGAAGAATACCTAACTGAAATATATCTCTATACATCTAGAAAATCTAATTAATATGACTACAAGCTTAACTATTACTGATGAGTATCTATTAACTTACATTTCTTAATTATACATTACATTTTAAATGAGCTAAACAAACACAATACCTTAATCAAGATCAGAAATACATATACATATAACAAAATTGTCCTCAAATTTGTATCAATAAACCAAGATCCATACCAATGCAAATTATTCATATCTATATCATATTCCCCTTTAAATGTAAACAAACATTACAGACAATATTTGGGGATATGGGCGTATATTTGTTCATATTGATTCCTGCTGTTTGGGGTCACTGTTAATCAGGTGTGCTAGGTTCATCTTAGTCAGCAGTTGGGTGAAGTAATTTTTTGAGGGTGTTCACAGCAACCTTTCAGGGGGTTTTGTTCCATGAAAACATATTAGTCTAGAAGCAATCAGTGGGTTCTCATCTTCTGTGAAAACAAAAGAAGAACCTCTTTTCCAAAGCACCATATCCTTAGGCCCAAATTCTGAAGTCAAGATACCTTTATAATATACATGGTGGTTTAACTTAGCAGTTCATACAATGAAATGTCTCTCTGTAGTTAGCTCATTCACAGTCAAAAAATTCAAAGATAACACAATAATATACATAATCCAGACTCTTATTCTATGGTCAATCTTTATGTGTCTTACTTTTTTTTACTCCCCTTAATCTATGACTGTCTATACTTTCCTCCCAACCCGGAGTAGGCACACAAACACCTGGGCCCACAAATGCCACTGAAATGCTCCATAGCCAGAGTTTGCACTGGCAGCATGGCTCAGGAAGCCGCTTTTAAAACCATGCAGCTTTTTTTCTGCTACAGCTGAATCAGGGAAACCTCTCTTAAAGGAGCTGTGGTACGCTGCCAGCAAACAGCAAGGAACTGTGTTAAACTCTGTATTATTTTGTGTCTAGAATTCCTTTTCAAACTATCTCGGGTTTCTTTTAAGTGTCCTTCTTCAGGGCTTTTAAGAGATAAGTTACTTTCAGCTGAGAATTTTGTCCCTCTGGCCCCTAGAATGCTATGTCCATAAAAATTCTGCAGACTCACTGATTAAAACATCCTGATTGCAGAGAGTTGAAATGTCTCAGCTCCAGAGTCAGAGTCATTGGGGCTGTCTGAACTCCTCAGTAGTCCGACTAACATCCTTCTCATAACACAAACCTTTGGGATGTGTCAGCAGAACACCAGCTTCCACCAAGCCCACTGAAACCTCAATGGAATGTGTCCCCCCACCAGATATTCCCTCCTTTGCTGAATCCTTCCTACCTGTTGTCCCCATCAGTGTACGTGGTAATAATGATTTATGACAAACTTTGATCTGTGGCTATAACAGTCCATGTAGGGCTGGGGATAGGGCTCAGTGGGTGAAGTGTTCCCCTAGCATGCATGAAACCCAACACATGAAAGGTAGAGAGAGGAGGAGTTTAGAGTTATCCTCAGGTCCATTCCGAGTTCAAAGACAGCCTGGGCTACATGAGATCCTGTCCCCCCAATGCAAACAAAACATGTTCATGTAATCATGTCTACAGTAGAACAGGTCATTTGGGACCTCTGAATCCATGTTTCCAGGCTCTGGCCATCATACTGGGCTCAGAATTTGTTCCCTTTGGAGTGAGAACTGTGCTGTGGACCAACACCACCAGCTCCCTTTGGGGCCTGGATATGTGGAAACAGTTGGGACGTGGGCCTGGCTGGGCCCAGAGACAGTCCAGAGCCCTTATTGTTGTCACTAACCTGGCCCTGTGGCTAAATCCCATGTGTCTCTGTTCTGCTCGCAGCAGTTTCAAAGTGCCTTACATTGGGGCCTGGGTTGGCTTTGGGGAGACTGGTATAGCTGAGGAGTGCCATCCTGATTGCAGAGGTAACTTTCCTTTCCTGGTAACTCTTCCACCCCCTCCTCAAGCTCTGGACCCCAACCCTGTCTTTGCTCCTCTCTTCCGGTCCCACCCTTCCATCATGGTGCCCTTGACTCCTTTCATCAACCTGCTCCTCCACTTGCAGTCTTCCATTTCCAGGCCGCTGCACCAGCCTCACCCTCTTCTTAAAGCTTGACGTGAACAAGTGACTTTAAGTCCATTCATACGCTGGGGCTACTGACATGATCCCGAAGACAAATCGTGGGAATCTTGGGAGTGCCAAGCCCAAGTAAGAAGCCCTAGGTCCTGCTGCTCCCCAAATGCAAGGTCACCCCTATGGAGATCCTCAAAACTGTGGGTTTGCTCTGGTAGAGAGTCTTCCATGGTCTGCTTCCAAGCTTTGCATCTACATCGCCCCTTTATGGAGCCAGCAGAAAGAATGGCTTGCTGTCTCCTACCCTCTGCCCTTCAGCTTCCTCCTCCTGGGAATTTCATCTCCAGACCCTTGTGCAAGCTGTTTCCTCATTCTAAATGTCATCTCTGCTGTCTTCATGGGCGTGAGCTCTCCCTCTTTGTTCAAAACGTCACAGGGTTCCTGCTCTCCTCAGTAGCCTCTGCCCTTCTGGATTCTTGTAATTCTCCTTGGCCCCATTGCCTTGTGTCACAATTCCAGGGCTGTAAAGTAGAATGTTGCATATTAGCATGGGAGCTGCAAATCTATGCCTGGAGCTTTGCCACGCAGTCACAGTCAGAGGCAGCTTCCAGGCTGGCCCTTGTTCCTCTGCTGTCGGAGTATAGCTGTGTCCGGGGCTTGGCGTTGGCCTTCCCTCTCCACCACCATCTTGGTGGATTCACCAAGTCTACCTTTGAGTCAGCAAGAGCTACATGGGCCACTGCAGCCCAGACCCCTACTGAGCTCACTTGCTGTCTGCTACCCACTGGCTCCTTGTAGGGATGTCTGAGAGGATCACCATCCTCATAGGTCAAAAACCAGTCCTCCATCTCTTCTCCTCCTACAGTGAGTGATGGCAGTGCCACCATTGCTTAGGGCACACACTTGGAGCCACAGTTGACTTCTGTTTCTTTGAAGCTCAGGACATTTCCCTGCCCGCCGTTCTGCTGTAAGCCACAGCTAGCCCTCGCCTGCTTTGTGGTACCTTTAATGCATCCCTACTTCTTCCTGTGTTTCTGTAATCTGAGGAACTACCTCGGCAGCCTGATCTTCTGGGAAGTCAAAACTCAGCTCTCAGCCTTCCGATGGTCTCATGTCTCAGTTCAGTTCACAGTAAGAGTTGGCATCCTCGCAGTGCCCGTGTGGCTCCCCAAACAGGGTGTCTCGCTGCCACCAGCCACAGGGGCCTAAAGAACTCCAGATCCGCCCCTACTTCCCAGCCTGGACAGTCTCCTCTCTGCTTAGAACATGTCTTCTTGGTGTCTGCACGGTGCAGCTTCTCCTGTGGGTTTATTCAGGAGGATTTTCTTTACATCCCCACCCAATTTTTCCCCTCTTTTTGTTGGTAACACTTAACTCCAGTCAACCATGCTGTATACCTTTTACTTTATTGTCTTTCTGACAGAACACAAGCTCCTGGGAGGCCAAGTTTTCATCTGGCACTTGGTGGATGCCTGCTGACTATCTTTAAGTGAAGGAATAAGCAGGAATTAATGGTTCAGACGTGCCTGGATTGACGTTTTGGGGAGCAGGTTTTTCTCATCATGTATCAGACTGGATGCCAGGCAATAGCTGGGGGAGACATGCTTCAATTCCTGTTCCTTTGAGTAGTGGCCAGGCCCAGCAGGAGAGGCATCTCAGACAGCGTGGCACACTGCCGCTGGACCCCTGGTGTCTCAGGTAAGTTCCATCTTTTAGTCCCCTTGTTACCGCAGGCTGACAGAATTTCTAGTTTCATGAGCTGTAAATTTAGAAGAAAGCATTAGGTGTGAGGAATGGGTATTTTTAGCCTTTTTGGTTTCTTGGTACGTGCATCTGTAGGAAGCTCGGTCTGTACTTAGTATCAAATCAGGAAGTAAGAGGCGTGAGCGGTGGCTCAGCTTCTCTGGGGGTGACTGCATGAGTCTGTGGTCACTCAGGGTTAGGCCAGAGCAAGTTCCCTGGAAATGGCCCTGCAGAACCTTCCTATTCCCTTTCTTCCATCAGACAGAGGTGCCAATGAGAGTGGAAGGCACTGGGCAGGTCGTGGCCAATTGTGCTCTCAGGAGGGCAGTTGGGACTTAGAGGCTCGGGCACCAGCAACGGCCGTGGGCCATGCTGGGCCATGCCTGTGCCAATGACATGGGACTGACGTCCTCTTTGGGGTTCTCCTCAGGCTGCTCCAGCAAAAAGCCTTGAAAGCTGAGAAGATGAAAACATTCAGGAGGGCAAGGGTCATATGCACATAGAAATGATGTGACAAGAGCACTGGCAGAGGAGTGGTGGGAAGTGGCCTGGTTGGTAATAAAGTCTATAAGACCCCTGCTTGATTTGACTGTCCCCACCAAGGCCTCATGTCACAATATCCATGTGGTGCAGTGTCGTGAAAGCTTGGTCCTTAGTAGGTTGTCCCATCCATGGGTTCATGTGTTTGTCAGCTTTTTCTACCTACAAGAAGGAAGGGCTTATTTGGGTTCACAGTTTCAGAGACTTGGCCCCCATCACCTTTGGGCCTGTGATGAGGCAGAGCATCATGGTTAGTGTATGGTGGAGAAAAGCTGCTCACCTCATGGCAGCTGGGAAGCAGAGAGCTCAGAAGGGCTGGGGTGCTAATGCCCCCCATGAGCGCATGCCCAATGCCCATAGTAACCACATGACCTCCACATTGGGTCCCACCTCTTAAAGGGTCCTCAGAAGATGGGACAAGGCCAATGGTGAGCTTTCTAGCCTTCAGAGCTGTGAGCTAAATGAACCTCTCTTCCTTATGAAATGCCCAGACTCTGGTGTCCTGTCATGGCAAGAGAAGACACGACAAAGCTCACAAGACTTGCCAGTGGGCCTGCCATAGAATGAGACGAGAAGAGAGGCTGTGGTGGTGACTTCTGCGATTTGGGTGGCCAACTCAGTAACCAACAATCTCTTATTATAGTGAGAAGTGAAGTGGGTTGCAGAGTGCTTTGAAGGCGGAGACAGGGTCAGCCTCCATGCAGCTGGGTTCATGAGAGGAGGCCCAGACACGGCAGCCCTGCAGGCCAACACAGGACATACTCTGGGAAGCGGCTGTGGGAAGACTGAGAACCTGGGCTTTGATTTCAGACCGTGCCGATTAGTTGTTTGTCAACACAAGCTCAAGTCACCGGAGAGGAGGGAGCCTCAGCTGAGAGTGTGCCTCCGTAGGACCAGGTATAGGCAAACCCATAGGGCACTTTCTTATTAGTGACTGATGGGGGAGAGCCATCCCTGGCCTGCTGGTCCTGGGTTCTATAAGGAAGCAGGCTGAGCAAGCCATGGGAAACAAGCCAGTAAGCAGCTCCCCCTCCATGGCCTCTACATCCTGTCCCAGGTTCCTGCACTTGTTGAGTTCCTGTCCTGACTTCCTTCAGGGATGAACATAAAGCTAATAACCCTTTCCTCTCGAAGTTGCCCTTGCCATGGTTTTCATCTCAGCAATAATAACCCTGAGCAGGACACGGAGCTAGGCGAATGCTGCGTGGACAGTGCAAACAGTTCCCAGACACTCTTCATCATCTTCCCCAACACCGAACGTGAAGACAGTCATCAATACCAGGAAACTAGCACGAGCTACTGACATCACTGCAGCTCTGCCAGACTGCCCCTGATGCCCAGGTCTGTGGTCCGAGATGGCCCCACAGCTGGCTCTTCAGAGGCCTTCGCTCGTCTGAAAGGTGCTTCCTGGGTGGCTCGTGTGTAGAACGCCCTTACATTTGGCTTTGGCTGGTATCTGATCATGCTGGACACTTGACTGGAACATCATAGTGGATGCTGATCCTTCCAGAGTCTCATGGCAGATGGTCCATGAAGTCCATGTGTTAGACTACCGCTGTGGTAACTCTGGTCACCTGGTCAGGTGCTGTCTGCCAGGCTTTCCACCATAAAGTCACCACCGTCCCCCTTGCCATGTTAAGCATCTCATGAGGAGACACTGACATTATGCAAGCATCCTGTTTCTCATCATATTTCCTCCCACGGATGTTTGTTTCCATTGGTGCCTCTTACTTAAAATAACAGTTGCTGTGCTTGTCAAGTGGCGTATTTGTTTCCACCATGATGACACTATAGACAGGAACATCTGTTCCTTCTCACTCGCTGTTCATTCATTCATTCATATGCTCATTCATTCATTCACATACAGTTATCCCTGCTGTCTCCGGGAGACATGGCTGCCGCCAGGACCCATTGAGCACGCTAACGTTCCTAGAGACTCCAAGTCCCTTATCTGAGATGGTTTGGCATTTGAATATAACTTATGTATCCATTCCTCAGAGCCTCTCCAGCACACTTAGAATGCCTACACAGTGCAGCTGCTGCACAGATAGTTGCTGAATATGTTGCTTAGGGAATGAAAGAAAAACAGTTCAGTAAAGATGGGATTTTTGAAGTAATTTTGGTCTGCAGTTGGTAGAACCTACAGAGAGAGGCTGGCACTGCTTCCCTACCAGCAATGTGACTTATTTTATCTCCACTGTTATGTGTATTGTGATAATGTTTTCGTTGTCATTCAAACTTATTCCTGTCCATGTTCACAGAGGCTCCAGTCTATGGCTGGTTGGCCCCATTGCTTTGGGTCATGGCCAGGGACACAGTGTGGTGGAATCAGCTGGTAGGCCTTTCAGTTCTTGCCTGGAACCAGAAAGAAAGGAGAGGAGAAAGGAGTTTGAGTTCCCAGTATCCCCCATAAAGACATGCCTCCAGCAACCGGAAGACACCAGGTCCTGCCTCTAAAAGGCCCCCTTCCAATGGTGCCATTCTAGGGAGCAAGCTTCGCCACATTTAGGAGACACTTACCCTATGACTGCATTAAATAACTCATTTCTTCATCTCCTATATTACAGAAAACCTGAAGTGGATGGGCGTATGGTGGTCCTCTACCATGTGTTTAGTTCCCCAGGCTCCTCCCGTTCTACCATAGTTAGGATGTGGTATGCCTTCTGTTTTCAGGGTTGCTATATGGTCATCGCATGGCCACCATGACTCCAAACATTGTACTCTCATTCCAGACTGGAAAGGGGGGGCAGTAGGGACAAGGGTGCTGTCAGCTGAGTGACATCGGCTTTCATCTCTGACCCCACAAGTAAGTCTTAAAAATATAGGTTCTTAGCCGGAGCATTGCTCCCTAAAGTAAACAGTGGGGCGCCTAACTAAGAAAAGGATGGGTGGTTATGGGGGTGAGTGTACTCGAGGTGGGACGGTGGGGCTCTAGCTCAGTTGAGATAGCACACAGAGGAAGGGGAGCTCTGGCAAGCTCTCAGTGTTCTCAGAACACTGCCATGGCCGGTCCGGGTCTCCTCAGAGAACAGTCTCGGATTGCTCAGGTGGGAATTTTAAACAGGGAGCACTTACTTAAGGCTTCATTCTGAAAATAACCTAATCAGTTTTATAATTTTAAAAAATCACATGTTCAGTGAAAAATGGAAGTGGACATTTTCAGAGCTGAGAGCCTTTTTATTGGATACCCCAGATGCATGGCAAGGAAGGGCACCAGAGGATGGGGCAGCAAAGGGGGCCTTAGGTGATCTCTGAGGATGCCGGCCATCTGGGAAGCTCAGGCGGATGGAGGCAGATGTGTGGGGGACAGGCTGCTGCTCTGAGTCCTGGGGACATCCCTGCCCAGGGCTGGTGGTCTGCAGCAAAACTCTGGGTGTCCTTACCCAACGGCCCATCAGTGAGAAAGGACCATGTGTCCTCAGCCCCCACCACACACAGGAATGTCCGAGAGTGGGTCGAAGGTGTAGGGTGTTGGCCAGGCAGCAGCTGTGGCTGAGCGCCCCCTTTGGGTAGAAACTGGGACTGCATGCAGAGGGACTAAGGGTCGGATGCATCTCCCCCTCATTCTAGTTGAGCCCTGTCTGTGGCCTGGTGTGACTGAGGACAGTCACGAATGTGGCCCAACACCAAGCCACGGACTTTTGCTATCCTTTCTGTGACTTAACTGTGTAGTTCTGCGTGTAAACCTTGTAGATGACATCACATGACAGGGTCAAAGGTTGGCCGCTCCTGGATGGTCCCCATCTGAAAACTGATCCTACTGATCCCACCTTAGAGGTGGCATGCAAGGAGACTCCAGGACCTGACACAGCATAGCTGATGTGGTGACTCAGGCCTGTATCGCCAGCACTCAGGACATGAGCTGGAGGAGGCTGTGAATTCAGGGCCAGTCTAAAGTATGTGGGGAGTTTAAGGCCTTATCGAGCTCGGACCAGGTCGCCAGACCCTGTCTCAAAATACAAAACAAACAAACCAGCATATAAATCCCTCCCTGCTGCACTAACTCCACTGATTTGATTATTGTTTTGGTAGACAATGGTGTTACGACAGTGGTGAGTCCCAATACAGAGAAAGTGGGTGGGTGGGGAAGAGGCTGGGCAGAGTTATTTCTGTTTCCAGGTAAAATGGAGCCGTCCTTGACCTCAGGTGACGCCTAGGGCAGTTAAAGTGTGAAATGCAGGGACCTGGACCCAGTGCTGTCTGGTCAGGTGCAGAGCTGCAGACCCTGCCCACACTGATACTGCAAACACAGCTGAGAGCCAGCAAAAGGGCTCAGCTGCGAAAGGCATTTGCTGCTAGGCCCGGTGACCTGAGTTCAAGCCATGAGACTCACGTGGAGGAAAGAGAGGTGCAACTTTTACAAGTTGTCCTCCTGCTTTCATGTGTGCGTGCGCACACACATACATACATATGTACATACATACACACACATGATTTTTTAAATTAAAGAAGAAAAACTAAGCTCCAGCTGATCTATTGGAAGTGTCACATGGGAGTTCCTAGACACCTGAAAATTTACTTTTTAAATTTATGCCAGGTGTGGTAGTACAAGCCTTTTTTATTGCAGCATTCTAGAGTCAGAGAATTCCTGTGAATTTGATACACAGTGAGTCTGAGGCCAGCCTGGTCTACACATTCTAATAACAACAATAGCAATAACAGTGCTTTCTACAGTTAAGCTCCGGAGGGGAGGTGTTTCCAAGTGTGCCATCCCATCTCTGCCTTCTTGTGGTGTTTCTCTGGCATCATCTCTTCTCCCCATACCTACGTCCTTGGCGCCATCTTGGTTTTGTGTTTGTTTTCATTTTGTTTTTCTAGGTTTTCCCTCACCTTCAGGTGTCTATGTTAAGATTTCCTGGCCTTTTGTGAGTCTTTCTTGAAGAGCTCTCACCTCACAACCTCTTTTTTGTTTCTTGGTTTGGTTTGGTTTGAGTTTTTGAGACAGGCATCTTACTATGTGCCCTGGCTGTCCTGGAGCTCACTCTGTAGACCAGGCCGGCCTTGAACCCACAGAGATCCGCCTGCCTCTGCCTCCCAGTGCTGGGATTAAAGGTGTGAGCCACTAAGTCCAGGTGTCTTACCGCTGCTCTGGGGTTGAGACCAGACACAGAAGCTTCATCCCATCTCAGGCGCAAAGGGAACTGTTGCACATACAGGCACTTCACTATCTCTTTCAAAACTGCCATGTCATTTTCTCAACAACCCTGGGAGATGGAAATTTCCATCTCTATTTATAAATCAGTAGACTTGTTATAAATTTATATTTGTAAACTGTTTATAAATTTCTGAGGTTCAGAGAATTTGGACAACTTGTCTAAAACCACACAGCTAGGTAGTGGCAGCCGAAGCAAAGGGAGGCCCACCTCCTGGAGGCCTGATTCTGATCCCAGGGCCTGTTCTGTAAAGCAAAAACTTAGGGGAGGGGAAAGGTCCCATCTCATGAGTGAAGGATTTCATCACACAGTCCTGTCTGTGTTTGGCTTTCTGGGAGGAACCTGGCTCAGTGGAGAGCACCTCCCCTCATATGACTGGGGCACACAAGCCAGGTCATGTGATTACCTTTGCCCATGAGCAAGCATTTCTCTGCATGACATCATACTGCCATTGCTGATTGCTCAGGTGTTTCACGGCCTCCCAGGGCCTACCCGGAAGTTGCGTCATTTCTGCTGCTTGGCTTCTAAGTTGTTTGTCTTTGGTTAATAGTAAAACTGGAATGGGGTCTGGAAAAGTTGTCAAGGCAACCAGACAGCAAACACACTTTCTGTGGCCCTCTGGTGAATCATTTCATAGGCCCGCGGAAGGCCAGGGTTGGGCTGGTCAGCAGAAAACCCCTGTACTGGGTAGAAGAGACCAAGGCAGGCACCTGAATTGGGCACTTGACCTGATTCACTATGTGGCCTTCTCATAGCCTCCTGAGAAGGAGCAGGCAAGGAGCCCATTCTCCAAGCCACAGGTCAAAGCTTGGGGCCTGGTGGGCTTGTGAAAGGTTAATTCCTCCACGTCCCTGGAGGGTCTCAAACCTTGTGTGCCCAGAATTCGCTAGAGGGCTCAAGAGGACACAGCTTGGTGAGCCCCACAGCACCTGAGTTTACCATCTGGTAGGTCTGAGGTGGGGTCAGAAAAGTCACATGCCTAGCAGCTTCTCAGGTAAAGTAACCCATGGAGCTCAGCGTCTCCACTCCTGTCTGTGTGAGCACAGGCACTTGTGATGGGTGGGACAAGGGGAGGAGCTAGCTGTGGCTCTTCGGCTCTGGGACTCTCTCAGTCTGTTCATTGAGTGTGAACTTGGCTCTAGGACTCTCTCAGTCTGTTCATTGAGTGTGAACTTGGCTCTGGGACTCTCTCAGTCTGTTCATTGAGTGTGAACTTGGCTCTAGGACTCTCTCAGTCTGTTCATTGAGTGTGAACTTGGCTCTAGGACTCTCTCAGTCTGTTCATTGAGTGTGAACTTGGCTCTGGGACTCTCTCAGTCTGTTCATTGAGTGTGAACTTGGCTCTAGGACTCTCTCAGTCTGTTCATTGAGTGTGAACTTGGCTCTGGGACTCTCTCAAGTCTGTTCATTGAGTGTGAACTTGGCTCTAGGACTCTCTGTCTGTTCATTGAGTGTGAACTTGGCTCTAGGACTCTCAGTCTGTTCATTGAGTGTGAACTTGGCTCTAGGACTCTCTCAGTCTGTTCATTGAGTGTGAACTTGGCCCTAGGACTCTCTCAGTCTGTTCATTGAGTGTGAACTTGGCTCTAGGACTCTCTGTCTGTTCATTGAGTGTGAACTTGGCTCTAGGACTCTCTCAAGTCTGTTCATTGAGTGTGAACTTGGCTCTAGGACTCTCTCAGTCTGTTCATTGAGTGTGAACGTGGCTCTAGGACTCTCTCAGTCTGTTCATTGAGTGTGAACTTGGCTCTGGGACTCTCTCAGTCTGTTCATTGAGTGTGAACTTGGCTCTGGGACTCTCTCAGTCTGTTCATTGAGTGTGAACTTGGCTCTGGGACTCTCTCAGTCTGTTCATTGAGTGTGAACTTGGCTCTGGGACTCTCTCAGTCTGTTCATTGAGTGTGAACTTGGCTCTAGGACTCTCTCAGTCTGTTCATTGAGTGTGAACTTGGCTCTAGGACTCTCTCAGTCTGTTCATTGAGTGTGAACTTGGCTCTAGGACTCTCTCAGTCTGTTCATTGAGTGTGAACTTGGCTCTGGGACTCTCTCAGTCTGTTCATTGAGTGTGAACTTGGCTCTGGGACTCTCTCAGTCTGTTCATTGAGTGTGAACTTGGCTCTGGGACTCTCTCAGTCTGTTCATTGAGTGTGAACTTGGCTCTAGGACTCTCTCAGTCTGTTCATTGAGTGTGAACTTGGCTCTGGGACTCTCTCAGTCTGTTCATTGAGTGTGAACTTGGCTCTGGGACTCTCAGTCTGTTCATTGAGTGTGAACTTGGCTCTAGGACTCTCTCAGTCTGTTCATTGAGTGTGAACTTGGCTCTAGGACTCTCTGTCTGTTCATTGAGTGTGAACTTGGCTCTGGGACTCTCTCAGTCTGTTCTTTGTGTGTGAACTTGGGCAAGATCCAGCCGTCCCTCTGAATTTGACCATTGCATAAGCAGAAATGAATGCTTCCAACCAGCTGCTCAGTTCTCGAGCATTGTCCTCTGTCTAAGACCCCCCACCCCAGGGCTACAGGAGCCTCCCTGGCCCATCTTCCTGTTCGCATTGGGCCTCCAGCCATACTCACCCGTGGTATTTCTCAACACCCCTTGTTCTCTCTGGCAATGACCTCCCCATCATGCAACACATACAATAATAATAATAATAATAATAATAATAATAATAATAAAACAAAAATGAACTAAGCATGCTGGAGCTGAGGAGATGGCTCAGTGCACACGAGAGCCAGAATCTGGATCTCCAGCACCCACACAAACGTAATCCCAGCACTCAGAAAATGGAAATGGGGAATCCTTCCATTAAGCTGGAAGCTAGAGTGGCTGCATCAGCGAGCTCTGAGCTCCAGCGAGCTTCAGTGTATATGGTAGAACCCAGTCAAGGAAGAACATGACAACAAGCCAACACGAACCTCCTCTGGCCCCCACACGTACACACATGCAAACGGGCACACACATGCTACATATGCATATATATGCAAAGAAAATGTGTGAATATGAAGTGCAACGAACTCACTGATTGCAACACAAGTGCAGTGCAGGGTGTGCAGTGCAGGGTAGCTTTGCATCCCTGGATCAATGGGGAAGGAGGGCAGAGCCATCCTGCAGTCAAGAGGACTCCAGTCTGAGGGCGCCTGCTGAGTGGCAGGAGGGAGTTGCCACTAGCCAGAAGTCAGGGGATAAATGCAGAGGGGTTAAAAGGAGGGGAGGGGAGGTGGGGATGGAATATCTAGAAGGTGGCCACAGTGGTCACAGCAAAGGGCCAGGACGGTGGCTGTGAGAACTGATGGGGAGGCCCATGTAAGTTGCTACCTGCGGTTCCTCCTACACTGGCAGCAGTCTGGACATAGGAATGGCTTTAACTATGGAATGATGTTGATATTGTAGGGAAGAGAAGGTATCTGGTGAGTGTGTGGGTCAGGGGTTTGAATATGCACCTGTTTAATTAGAGGAAGCTAGGACATCCGTGAGAAGCTACCGTGGAGCATTCCACGGTTTATTGTGCATTGGAGCACTCCATTGTGTAATAAATGTGCACAATTGTTACCAGTTAATAGTGATAAAAGATGCCCAAGCCATTGCCTTCCCCAGAATTATATCAGAAAACATGATGAGATGTTTGGTTTTATATTTTATGTGTATGAATGTTTTCCTGCATGCATGTTAGGAGTTAGGGGTGGTTGTGAGCCTCTGTGTGGGTGCTGGGATCTGAACTCAGCTCATCCTAACCACTGAGCTGTCTCTCCAGCCCCAAGATGATTAGTTTTAAATGTCAACTTGACCAACCTAGAACCACCTAAAAGAGAGCCTCAGTGTCTAGGTCAGGCCGGCCTGTGGGTCTAGGTCAGGCTGGCCCCGGCAGTGTCTGTGAGAGATTGTCTTGATTGTTATTTGAGGCGGGAAGGTCTGCCCTGAATATGGGAGGCACCATTTTGTAGGCTGGACCCTGCAGTGTGTGTGAAGGAGAACTATCCAGGAGTGGTCTGGAGGACCTGGACTTACACTGCCACTGTAGTAAGAACTTAGAAAGTGAGCAGAGGTAGGCATTACTTCCCTCTGCTCTGTACCGTGTGCGGACTCCTGCCGTGACTTCCCCGGAATGATGGATTGTCACCTGCTGTCATCCAGATAAATATTTTTCCCGTACCTGCTTTTGGTCAGGATCTCGTCACAGCCACAGAGACGAAGCTAGAACAAGGGTGGGGTGAAGACTTAGGACCAGAGGCCATGACGAGGGCAGCCCTCGCTGTCACCCTGTAATCCCATAGCCCTACGTGTGCCACACTCAGTTCAGGCTTGTTGGGGAATGGAGAGTTCTGATTCACCACACAGGACTCCGCCGCCTCCCAGAAGGCACATCAGCTCTGCCCTGGCTTCCCTGGCTCCCTGACAGGACTTTCCCACAAGTGCCCTGCCTTGGCAGGCCAGGGGCATCCTGAGCGTGGGCTTCCTTCCCACTCTACACAGAGTCCAGGACGGGATCCACACAGGCTGCAGGTGCACACATGGGATGCTCAACGTCCCCTGGACGGGATTCTTAAGGTCCCATTTCTTGTAAGAAATCCCATTCCTTCCGGGTGGACTGTGGGTAAGCTCTGACCTGCAGACTGTGACCCCTGTCCTTCTGAGTTCACACCAGATCTGGCTATTTACCTACCTGGGATTCTGGGTAAAATGGGGCAGGGAAAGAGCCCTGTGATCCAGACCTGCCTAAGCCCACCTGTCCAGAGACTCCGTGTTGCCCAGTGTTTTCTAGTTACCATGGTGACCAAAGCACAGGGCAGGATTTGTTATTGTTTCTGGAAGAAAAGGGAAGGGCCGAGTTTGAGGACTGACGTCCGTCTGACAATGGGCAGCTGAGTCACTCTGCCATGGTCTGGCGCCTTCATGGAATCACTTCCCCATGGTCTAAGACTCCCTCTGGCTTCCCTCCTTAGCAAGAGCTAGTCCTCTGTCCATGCTGGCTAACCACACACACCAGGGTACCTGTGGTGTACTAGGCACTATGGTGGCTGGCAGGGTGGGGAAGGACACAGTGACAGGGCCACCATTCCGCTCCCGGGGAGTAAGAACTGGCAGGCAGGGCCAGGCTCTGCCTCTGCAGCACTCGTGGTTTCCAGGGGCTCCTGGCGTGCCTGTCTGACCTTGGCCACCCCGTTCAGCTCACTCTTCATTCTCCGGCACGTGTCCTGCCCCAGAAGACCAGGAGCCACCTCCAAATACCACTGGCACATGAATGTGACACTAAGTTTCTCACATAGCGTTTTCCCCCTGGGTGGCAGGACATGTTCAGAGCCTGAATGAAGAGGACTCGCTGCACAGACATGGAAGGGAGTAGAATCAAAGATGCCACAGGTCAACAAAGGGTGGCAGCAAGGGAAATCAGTGAAGCAGAACACTCTGGGTTGCTGCTGGGGCCCATGGTGCACAGCGGCTTCCCAGCTCCACTGACTGTAGCTCTCAGGCTGGGGCCAGGGGTGCACAGCGGCTTCCCAGCTCTACTGACTGTAGCTCTCAGGCTGGGGCCAGGGGTGCACAGCGGCTTCCCAGCTCCACTGACTGTAGCGCCCAGGCTGGGGCCAGGGGTGCACAGCGGCTTCCCAGCTCCACTGACTGTAGCTCTCAGGTTGGGCCCATGGTGCACAGCGGCTTCCCAGCTCCACTGACTGTAGCTCCCAGGCTGAACTGACCTCCGGCTTTCTCTACCAGAGAGGTTCTGACATGTAAACACAGATTCTCTATTAGTTCATGCTCACCATGGGTGGTCAAGTCAACTCTGTGGTGTATATACACCCGGTTCCAGTGAGACTGTACATCTAACCAACCAGGGTTTCTGAGCCTACAATGTAGAAAAATCGCCTTGGGGATTAGTGACTGCAGAAGGACCCACCCCTGGTGATACTTTCCAGAGGTATACCCAGAAGTCCAGATGGGATACCAAGGGGAGCCACATCCTACAACCGCTTTGCAGAGGGACCCAGGCCGTTCCCCGTGCTGACTTCTTCCATTTGCTTTGCCCATCACCCCCACGGAGCTAGATTCCAGAGTCAGAGTGCTGTGGAGGGAGTTTTGACAATCAGCTGTCAATACAATACAATACAACACAACAACAATACAACAACCTAAGCACCCAGTGAGTCCCACTAGGCTACCCAGACCTAAACCCAAAGAAGGCCCAGTGTGCCAGAGTCAAGGGCTGGGGGAAAAGCATCTACTGCCCAACTGGTACCCAGGATTCTGTGGAAGAGACACAATGCCTTGGTTCGTGACACTTTAACCAAGCACTTGAGAGGCAGAGGCAGGAGGAGCTCTGTGAGTTTGAGGTCAATCTGGTCTGTACAGTGAGTTCCAGGACAACCAGGGCTGTGTAGAGAGAGACCGTCTCAAACAAAACAAAACGAAGAACCTGTACCTCAGGGACGCGGGTGACACTGTCACTGTTGGGAGTTGTCGATGCCCCCAGGCCAGCATCAGGATGGCACCATGTACTCTACATGCTCCTTTGACAAAGCTGAAGTCAACCTCACCAGTTGTCCTGGTCTGCCAGGATGTGGGCTGAGGGTCAGAGCACAGTGACAGAGGGGCCTGTGTGGGTGGAAGGAACAAAGAAGCCTGTGGTCACAACACCCACACACAGTTGCCTGGACTCCTCGGGGACAAAGGGCAGAGTTCTAATTTGGGCTCCCAGTAGGAGCCAGAGAAACCATGTTCTTGTTTTCTGCACTTGTGGTAGGCTTGTCACCCCTGGCATTGGGGCTGTTGTTCTGGGTTCCCATGAGACTTGTCTCTAACCTCATGTCCACAGCCCACACGACTGACCACTGAGCCCATCATAGCTTGGTCACATGCACACTCCCTAATTCAGTGTCACCAGGATCCTGACACCATGGCTAGATCCCACCATGTGCTTCGTGAGAGAACCTTAGGCTATCTCCCTCATGAGGCAGCCTCATAGCTGGGATGGAAAGTCCATGATGCTCCCTGCGAGCCAGGCCCATCCACAGTGGGGATGGGAAGTCTATGGTGCTCCCTGCAAGCCAGGTCCATCCATAGTGGGGATGGAAAGTCTATGGTGCTCCCTGCAAGCCAGGTCCATCCATAGTGGGGATGGAAAGTCTATGGTGCTCCCTGCAAGCCAGGTCCATCCATAGTGGGGATGGAAAGTCTATGGTGCTCCCTGCAAGCCAGGTCCATCCACAGTGGGGATGGGAAGTCTATGGTGCTCCCTGCAAGCCAGGTCCATCCACAGTGGGGATGGGAAGTCCACAGTACTGCCTGACAGTCAGGCCCAGTTCTCAAAACAGACTCTCTGAAAGGACATTAATGTCCTCTATCGATTAAAAAGGACTGAAGGTACAATAACCAGCATTTGTGAGCAGAGAAATTATTTTAATCTTCCTGTTTCCTTGGGAGGCAGCCCCACCCCTGCCTTGGGCTCCTCCAGGCTCCTTACTTCATCCATGTGTTTATTTGGGAGTTGCTGAGGACTGCACATGGCCCTTTGAACGTCCTCCTTCAGACTCTCCACCTCTCTCTGCCACGCCACTGGTTGGGATTGGAAGGGGCCTAGAATACCTTGCTGAAGGTGGCTCCTGGTCCTTGCTCTCTCCTTCACCAACACAGAAAGCTCCCTAACATCCCAGATCAAGGACTTGGCTCACCAGCTCACCACATCAAAGTAAGAAAAAGAAAAGACAGTGGAGGCAAGCCGAGAGGTATTGGCTGCTGCGCCTGGTGTGCTAACAGTGACTGGTCAAAGGGGAGTCAGCTGGCTCTGCTGAGCTGCACCCACCTTTGATGCTTCCCCCTCTGCCTGAAGCATCAGCTCCCTTTCTCCCACCTCGGTATCCTCCACCACCTGTGATCTGTGCTGACTCTCCATCTCCTCCACAAATTGAGAGGGACAGTCCCCCTGGAGAACGGACGGTCTTTTGGGGAGGGGGACATCAGTCTTTCTAGGCAGTGGCATTCCTCACAATCTCCAGCACATTGCTCGGCCCCTCCCACTTCCTCTGGATGAACCTGAGTGTTCCTGCTTGTCTTTAGACACCTTGAGCGGCTCCAAGGCATGATGTAGGACGTGAAACCACACACCTCCCGATCACATCCCACATGCCCTTAGCGTGCCTGGCGAGGCACCTGCTGTGTTAGCTTGAAATGTTCTACACCTTGTGGTCCTTGTTGAGGCCCATGGAATGGGCAACACAGGGCCATTTCTGCGGCTCTCTGATGGCATCTGTGACAGGAAGCTTGCACATTTTAAAAATGGATTTATTTATTTATGTGTATTCATTTTGCTAGCATGCATGTATGTTTACCATGTATGTAACATGTAACATTAGGTACCCTGGAAGTTCAGAAAAGAGCATCAGATCTCCCTGGACTGGAATTACTGATGGCTGGAGCCACCATGTGGGTGGGAACTAAACCAAGATCTCTGTAAGAGCAACACCTGCCCTTAACTGCTCAACCATCTCTCCATCCCCAACTCCACTTCTTTTGGCACTAAAAACACTTAGTCCAAGAAAATCTCACCTAAGCGCCAATGAAAACCAGAGAAAATAAGCAATCTCAAAATGGTTTAGCTAATCAACAAAAATGTAAATAAAGAAGAAAGTGGGGGCTGAGAGGTTGTTCAGTTGGTAAAGTGAGTGAGGACCTGGGTTAGATCCCCAGAACCCATATAAAAAAACCGGGTGTGGTGGCAAGAGCCTGTAACCCAGCACTGGGGGAAGTGGGAGTAGGTGGTGGGTTCTGGGGCTCCCTGGCCAGCCAGCCTAATGGACTCAGCATTTCCAGCCAATGAGAGACCCCGTCTCAATAAAACAAGGTGAACGACTCCGCTGGCCTCCACATACATTTGTGCAATATATGTGTGCACTGTGCACACACACACACAACACAAAAGGAAAGGTAGCTTTCTTTATTTACAGATTAAAGCCAAACATGAGGGTTTAATGCAACCCTTCACATCAGCTCTTTGTTCTACAGTTCAGTTTTCTCAGTACTGGGGGTTGAACATGGACCCTTGCACAGGAGGCAAGCACTCTACCACAAAGCTACATCCTCGGTCCCCTTCGCTCTTTTTAGAATTTTATTTGTATGTGTATGGATGTTTTGCCTGTACATATGTATTTTCAGTTCCTGAGGAGGTTGGATCCCCCAGAGCTGGAGTTACAGGCTTCTGTGGTTCTCCCAACATGGGTGCTGGGAACTGAACTCAGGTTCTCTGTAAGAGCAACGAGTGCTCTTAACGTTTGAGCCATCTCTGCTCAAACATTCTCACCTCAGTCCCACCCCAGTCCTCTTTTTACTGCAGATTTTGAGACCAACTTTCACCAAGTTGCCTAGGTAACTTTGTGCTTGACAATCCTCCTGCCTCAGCATCTGGAGTAGCTGGGATTACAGGTCTGTACCACAAATATTAGCTTAATTTTTTTAAAATATTTTTATGATTTATTTAACTTTTATTTTATGTGCATTGGTGTGAATGTGTCAGATCCCTGCAACTGGATCTTCAGACAGTTGTGAGCTGCCATGTGGGTGCTGGGAATTGAACCTGGGTCCTCTGGAAGAGCAGTCAGTGCTCTTAACCACTGAGCCATATCTCCAGCCCCCATATTAGCTTAATTTTGTCATGTGTGATACTACCTCGAGTTAGGGAGACCCTCACAGGCTAAGTGTCAAACACAGATCCTTTCACCCCATCTTCACTGAAGTCCTTCTTTTCCTTGCCCTGTGGGGAACTCCCTGTGGTTGGTTTTCCTTCCCCTTCCTGCTCCAGCCTTCTCCTTCTGGATGGCAGCATCCAGACAGTTCATCCTGGTCCTTTGGGAAGGATCCTGATGGCCCCAGGGACCAACACTGGGCAGGGGATTAGGCAAGACCACACCTCCCTGTCTTTACTCCTCTCTCTCAGAAAGCAATGACAGCCCAGGCGGCTTCCTGACATGTGAGCTCCCCAAGGCTGTCCAGCAAGAGCTCACTGCAGAGGACACAGGAGCGCCTCAGGAAGGGACGTGTGCTGACTTTCGTCTGCTCCCGTTTGGGTCCCCCTATGAGGGGTGTCCCCAAGGGCACCTTCTTACAGGAAGCAGGTGGTCCTCTTGGGCCCATGTGTTTCCCAGGCTTAACCCAGGGCTTATGTTTCAAGCATTGGCTCTGGCCCCAGCTTCCTCCAGCATGGGACCAAGAGTCCAATAATCTGTATTGTCAAACAGCAATGATATGTGTGACCTAGCCAAAGGGAGCGGCTGCGAAGTTCCCGGATGCCTGGCCTCCAACCAGTGTTATTCAATATGGTGCATAGAAGGACATCGTTTAGGACTGAGTTTGTACGTAACACCCAGCAAACCAGATCAAAATGGAGCTGGGATGAGCCACACAACAGAACAGAAACTGAGAAGCAGAGAAGCCCCGGCCCCCAAAAGACCAGATTATCCCAACAGCAGGAAGGTCACAGCAGCTCACCAGAGGAAGTCCCTCTGAGCAGGCACCACGTCGCCTGTTCTGCTTTCCCTGGACTGATTTAAGCAGTTGCTTGGCTGTTTCGGGCTGTGTTACAAAGCCCGATGTTAAATCGCCTGGCCTCTGTTTGGGCAGGGTGCTGCCAGGTCGGTGAGTCGGCAGTGAAAGTCGATTACGTCTCTCAAGTACATTGGTTGGGATTTTTGTTTGTTTAATTAGTGCCCTGGTTAGTGAAGCGACCCAGGTGAGAAAGGTGGGGACTTTGATGACATCATCAGGTGATGTCACCACGAAGCTATCTGATCCTGTGTTGCTTTCTGAAACATGTAGATTTATGCATCTGTTCTTCTAGAGCAGTGGTCCCCAGCCTTCCTAACGCTGCCACCCTTTAACGCAGTTCCTCGTGTTGTGGTGACCCCAACCATAATGTTATTTTGTTGCTGCTTCATAACTGAAATGAATTGTAATATAAGTATCTGGTATGCAAGATATTTGATATGTGACCCCTGAGAAAGGGTCGTTAGACCCACAGGTTGACCCTTTGTCTAGGGTCATAGCTGGCAGTTCCCAGATGTGTATATTATGGGCTAACAAGAAGAACAAAATGAAACCATTAGTGTCACTAGTTTCTAACTCACCAGTAAGGTCAGAACCTTTCCGGGAGGTGGCTGCTTGACCACTCGGACCCTGGAAGGAGGAAATAGCAGAGGAGAGCCCTGCACCAGCCCAAAGTAATCATACTTGTGCTGAGTTAGGCCACTGAGGTATTGGGGTTCTTCATTACTGCAGCATAGCCCACCCAACCCTGACTAACAACCCTGCATGAACCCAGATCTCCAGAATTTCCGTGCAGCCTGAGCTGAGGTGTTTTCCGACATTCCTTCCTGTGACTTAGATGGTATGCTGGGCGTGGAGAAACCATTCTGCCTCTCGTGCGGATCTGAAGACCAGCTCTGAACCACCTCATAGGGGAGGCTGTAGTGAGCAGAATGGTTCCCTCCAGAAAGACTGGAATCACTGAGGGGATGGGATCTCTGTAGATGTGACTAAGTTAAGACCCCTAAAGCAGAACATTAGCCTGGATCAGCTATGTGGGCCTTAGTGGCTCAGTGACAACTGTGTGTTTCTAAGTGTGAAGCAGAGAGGTGAGGGGTTTAACTTAAAGGCAGAGCAGTTTGGCCTAGCAAGCCTGAGGCCTTGGGTTTAGTCCTCAGCCATACACATGAGTGACCCAGAAGGCCACGGTGCCCGGGAGAAGACCCTATGAATACAGAGGGTCTGGAGCGACCTAGCCCAGGAAGAGCATCCTCCGCCTCCAGAGGAGTTCCTGGAAATGGAAGGAAGCCAGCGGCCCCCAAAGATGCTCTTGCAGTTGTGTAGCCCTGTGAGACCTTGACTTCAGACTTCTGGCTCCCAGAAGCATGGGAGGATAGTTTCTGTCACGACCCTCCAGGAACCCCCACCTTCCAGAGAGCAACAGGAGCTGAGGTAGAGGGGAGCCCCTGAACATAGGGTGCAGACTTTGGGAGGGAAGCGTGATTGTGAGTAGCTGCTGGAAGAAACCAAATTGTAAGGTAGGAAAGGGACAGGGTAGAACATCTAGAGAAGCACTGGGCATTCAGACACCAGGAGGGGGACCTGACCACTCCTCCAACCTCAAAC
Organism: Microtus oregoni; assembly: GCF_018167655.1. Classification (NCBI taxonomy): domain Eukaryota; kingdom Metazoa; phylum Chordata; class Mammalia; order Rodentia; family Cricetidae; genus Microtus; species Microtus oregoni. The sequence goes on from NW_024543221.1 coordinate 15,152,568, forward strand.
AGTAGCAGATCTGGGAGCCAGTGCAGCTGTGGTTTGAAGGGCGCAGGGGTCACAAGCATAACTTTAAAACCCAGACTGACATTTCTTAATATTGGTAGTCGTACAGAGTGGTAACTAGAAATAAGAGTCCATAGTGTCAACATGGCCCAAACGGAGCAATTCTCATTTGTATTTATGATTTGACCACACCCACAAATACACATGGGAATGCTTGCATGGACAGGTGTGTGTGTGTGTGTGTGTGTGTGTGTGTGTGTGTGTGTGTGTTGTGCACATGCAGACCTAAGTAAAGAAAGCAAAATATGAGAAAGCTATGAGTGGATTTATAAGTTTGTTTTATGAGTTTCTATTGGAGTTGCAGCATTGCTTAACACAGACAGTGGGCTTAATATGAGAGTGTGGAAGAAGGGAAAAGAGGGATAAAAATGAGGGTTGAGGAAGGAGTGGGACCAGAAGCCTGAGAAAGCAACACTTAGGAAGGCACCGCAGAGCTTCACAATGGAGCCCCCTGCTGGGCAGGGGTGGTCAGCAAAGCATCAGGGTAAAGCAGGGTCAAGCGTGGAACAGGACCTCTCCGAGGATGTGGGAATTGGTGCATGAGAGCGACAGCGGTCGGTCAGGACAGGTGGGCTTCGCTCTAGGGAGTGAGAGTGTGCAGCAGCCAGTGGACAGCCCTTGGGAGTTAGGCAAAGGTGTTAAATCCTGAAGGTAGCGCCAGTCTGTACTTGAGCAAAGCCTTCCCTCTGTGGATCCCCGACTGGAGCAAGCAGGAATGGTGGTCGGGAAGCTATGTCTTGCCTGAACAGAGGGACGGGGAGAACACACCTACTATGTACTTTGTTCTTTCATTTATTTCCCCATATCTGTCACTGTGAGGCTGTGTTCTGGCCCCAGACTGCCCTCTGTGAACCACGTGGGAGGAGACTACTGACCTGCCTGAGTATTGGCACCCAAAATCTTGATGGTCATTCAGAGAGATCTATGACATTGGGCTTTGTGTCACTCCTGTGAGAGGCCTGAGGACACTTTGCCTGCTAGGGATTTGCCCTCAGATGACCTTTGTCAACCACTCACTTTACCACATTGCTCTTCCCCTGGCAGCTGCAGGAGGTGCAGGTGTACCAGCCAGGATCGCAGGGTGAAGGGCAGTGGACTGGCTGTGAAGACATTCTCTTGCATTGAGAAAGTGTGTGTCTTGGCAGAAATAGGATGCAGACCACGATGGATCTTAAGGGTCACGTGCTGGGCACAGCTCAGCCTCGAGACCCTTTGACTTTTGGGAGGAGTGTTTTGAGTTCCACCTTGCTGTCTGTGGCATGGGGTCCTCAGTACTAGTCAGCAGCTCTGGGGTCTCAACACTTGCTCCCCTTTCTGTACCCCTGGGTTAGTTCCTCAGCTTGTTGCTGTGTAGACTACCTGAAGAAAGCGACGTAAGCTTAGGAAGCAGGACTCACTTTGTCACGTGGCTTAAGAAAAGATCAATCCATCATGGTGGGAAGGCAGGATGGGCAGAGCAGGCAGCCAGTCACATTACACCAAGTCAGGCGGCCAAGAGAGGAGAACTGTACTCAGCTCACTTTCCCAGAGCCTCAGCCTATGGCATGGTGCCCCCCATTTGTGGTGTCTTCACTCCCCTGTTGATTAACTCGGGACACACACACACACATGGCCACATCCAGAGGCATGTCTCCAGGGCGATTCTGATTGTCTCCCAGGGGATTCTAATTGTCTCCTACATAATTCTAAATGTCTCCTCGGTGATTCTAAATATCTCCTAGGTGATTCTCAATGTCTCCTGGGTGATTCTAAATATCTCCTAGGCAATTCTGAATGTCTCCTAGGTGATTCTCTGTGTCTCCTAGGTGAGTCTTAATGTCTCCTGGGTGATTCTAATTGTCTCCTAAGTGATTACAAATCCAGCAAGGTTGACAATGAAGATTAAGCTTTTCAAGCCCACCCTTGTCACCTTGAATACCAAACATTTCTTTTTAAAAAAGTTATTTATTTGATGGAGGAGGGTCATCTTTCTATCTGTTGATTTCTTTGGTTAAGCAATAAAGAAACTGCTTGGCCCTCATAGGTTAAAACATAGGTGGGTGGAGTAAGCAGAACAGAATGCTGGGAGAAAGAAGCTGAGTCAAGGAGTCGCCATGATTCTCCCACTCCAGACAGACGCAGGTTAAGATCTTTCCTGGTAAGCCAGCTCGTGGAGCTACACAGATTATTAGAAATGGGTTAGATCGATATGTAAGAGCTAGCCAATAAGAAACTGGAACTAATGGGTCAGGCAGTGTTTAAAAGAATACAGTTTCCGTGTAATTATTTCGGGGCATAAGCTAGCCATGTGGGCGGCCAGGTGCCGGGGACGCAGCCCCGCTGCTCCTATTACAACAGAGTGGCGCCCAACGTGGGGCTAAATCCACTTAAAAACCTGAGAAGGCTTTAAAATAAGGGAGAGAGAATTTCACACAGATTTTTGCTATTTGTTGGTGGTGTGCTGTAGAGAGATTTCCTGATTCAGCAACATCAGCAGAAAAAAAGCTGCGTCATTTTAAAGTGTGGCTTCCTAGGACTGTGTTGCCAGTGCAAACTCTGGCTTTAAAGCATTTCAATGGCTTTTATGGGACTGGATGTTTGTGTTCCGGCTTGGGATCGAAAGGAGAGTGCTCTGAGACCGTGCCAATGGCTCAGCACTCCCCGCCTGCACCTGGGCAGACTGCAGAATCAGGCTCAGGCAGGCGGCTCTGCGTGTCAGATTTGAATGTAAGTTGGATAAAAAGAATTTCTGGGCTGCACACTCAGTCTCAGAATTAAAGTGCTGAGTGCCGCTCCTACCTGGCAGCCCCAGAGCTAGCACAAAATGGTACGTCCTCCATTTTGAAATTTTCCTGACTCAGCAGCAGGAAAAAACTGGCTGTTTTAAAATGCTGGCTTTCTGGGCTGTGCCGCCATTGCGATCTGGCTCCTGCGGGAGACAGAGCTTTTGAATGGAGCATTTGGAGTAAAGTGCTACGATTTGTTTGATGGCAACTAGACTGCTGTGTGCCTAAAAGGGGGACATTGCGTGCCTCAGCTCAGAGGCACAAGCAGCTCTGCCATGCTAGTGGTGCAATGTGCAAAGATCAGCGGCACGAGCGGCTCCGCCATGTTGGACTGGGTGGGGCCAGCAGGCAGTACCTGTTTTTGACCTAGAAATGTCACAGCTTAGATTCTTAAGCGCCTAGTGATTTAAAGGCGCAAATCAAAAGTGCTCCTGGGTAGTAAAAAATTGCAGATTCACAACAGGACAGATTCAGACCACTAAATGAGTCATACTGTTGGATGAATGTACATAGGCTTGAGAGAGAGAAGAAAAAGAATATAGAGAATAAAGTTAATGGTTATAAAAAAAAGGTAAAGTCTTTAAAGAGACAGAGTACAAATAGTTATAGATTAAGAGAAATAAAGTAAAAATAAGCCACATAAAAATGGAAAATTCATAGAAAGTCTGGATTATGTAATTTGTGTTTTCTTTAAAATTTTTGACTGTGAAGGAGCTAAGTACAGACAGACATTTCATTACATGGGCTGCCAAGCTAAACCAGAATGGATATAAGGGTATTACAATTTCAAAATTTGGATCTAAGGATATGATGCTTTGGAGAGGGTCTTCTTTTGTTTTCACAGAGGACCAGACCCTGTGGATTGCATCTATCCCGATATGGTATGATAGACAACGACCTCCCGAAAAGTTCCTGTGAACACCCTCAAAAAATTACTACACTCAACTGCCAACTGAGATAAACCTGGCACACAGGTTACACCCTAAATGATCTGATTAACAGCGCCCCCATTCAGCAAGAAGAAGTTTGGAGAGAAAAAACTGCGCCCATGTTCCCAAAATATTGTTTATAAATGTTCTTTTACATTTAAAGGGGGAAATGATATAGGTATGAATAATTTGCATTGGTATGGATTTTAAGGTCAATTTTGTTATATGTCTATGTATTTCTGATCTTGATTAAGGTATTGTGATTGTATAGTTCATTTTTAAAATGTAATGTATAATTAGGAAATATAGGTTGTTGATGGATAATCATAAATAATAGTCAAGTTTGTAGTCATGTTACTTAGATTTTCTAGATATATAGAGATATATTTCAGATAGGCATTCTTCATATCTCTCAAAGGCTGCAGAATATGGCATTTAAAATATTTTAATAACTTAGGACTTTTCATGACAATGAGACATATCTGCTCCTGGTGGCACCAATCTACTTCGAGAGGAAGATGGGCATCGAAGAGGATTCTTATGGAGTTTGATAGCCATTTGGGCAAGAAACTGCTCTTACCTGGACTGTTGCATAAACTGGACAAAGAGAACCCGCAGAGAGAGGACTGCTGAACTTGCCTAAAGGTGAGATGGTCTTTCGGGGTTCCTGATTCATGAGAGTCTGCAAGACATTCTGCAAAACACAGCAGATAGTGACTGAACTGCCTTTGAAATTTCCTGCTTCATGGAAATGTCTGCTGGATACTATGGGTCTGAAGGCCGAAGATGGATGCCCCAATGGTACAAAAGAACTTTGGGTCACTGTCCAGGCAGCGAGATGTCTCTGTCATTTCTAGAGTTTTCTTATTTCTTGTTTACTTAGGTAGTATTATATCCTTCTGGAGTCTTTGATGGAGTTGAAGAATGAATAGATAGTTATAGTTTTCCTTAGTTATGATAAAAGACAAAATAGATATAAATATTGTAACTGTGATTCTTGATTAATAACTGTTTTGCTATATGTAATTTTACTATGTTAAAGTTAAAGCCTTTCTTTTTTGTTTAAACAGAAAAAGGGGAAATGATGGAAGAGAGTCATCTTTCTATCTGTTGATTTCATTGGTTAAGCTATAAAGAAAATGCTTGGCCCTCATAGGTTAAAACATAGGTGGGAGGAGTAAGCAGAACAGAATGCTGGGAGAAAGAAGCTGAGTCAAGGAGTCGCCATGATTCTCCCACTCCAGACAGACGCAGGTTAAGATCTTTCCTGGTAAGCCAGCTTGTGGAGCTACACAGATTATTAGAAATGGGTTAGATCGATATGTAAGAGCTAGCCAATAAGAAACTGGAACTAATGGGTCAGGCAGTGTTTAAAAGAATACAGTTTCCGTGTAATTATTTCGGGGCATAAGCTAGCCATGTGGGCGGCCAGGTGCCGGGGACGCAGCCCCGCTGCTCCTATTACAACATTTATTTATACAGTATCCTGTCTGTAGGCCAGAAGAGGGCACCAGATCTCATTATAGGTGGTTGTGAGCTACCATGTGTTTGCTGGGAACTGAACCCAGGACTCATGTGTGTGAGTGTATGCATGTGTGTGTGGTGTGATATGTGTATGTGTTTTTGTATATGTTAATATGCTTGGTGCGTGTGGTCTCTGTGTGTAACATGTGACATGTGGTGGTTTGAATGAGAAAGGTGCCCTAAGCTCAGGTGCTTGGATGCTTGGTCCCCAGTTGTGGAGCTGATTGTGGAGACTGTGGAGCCTTTGGGCAGTAGAGGCTTGCTGGAGGAGCACCTCACTGGCAGCAGGTGTTGAGTTGATAGCCTCTTTTGCAGCATGTGCTTCTGTATTTACTGTGGAAGATGTGATCGCACCACTTCCTGATCCTGCCACCATGCGGCTGCTTGCGGCCACACTTCCCTTCCATGATGGACTCTATCCCTCTGGAACTGTAAGCCTAAGCAAACTCTGCATTCTGTGAGTTGCCCTGATCGTGGTATTTCATCACAGCAACAGAAAGTACCTGATAATAGTTTATAATACTATCATAATGCACAATAGTATTTAGCCTTTAGTGTTTTTTGGGCTTTTGTTTGTTTGCTTGTTTGTTTTTCAAGAAAAGGTTTCTCTGTTTAGTGTTTGCTGTCCTGGAACTCATTCTGTAGACCAGGCTGTCCTTGAACTCAGAGATCTGCTGCCTCTGCTTCCTGAGTCCTGGGATTAAAGGCATGCGCCACCTCTGTCTATTTGTCAGTGGTTAACTAATCGATATGCTAGTTCAACAAGAAATGTGCTCACACAGTGAAGCTTCAACCATGGCTTGTGATGTAGTTTAAGGCCCAGAGTGGCAACTAGTAAGTAACTGCTCTGATTTAAAGAAATGGGGAGCTGGAGAGATAGCTCAGCTGTTAAGAGCCCTGACTGCTCATAACCACCTGTAATAAGATCTGGTGCCCTTTTCTGGCCTGCAGGAACACAGGAAGAACACTGTATAGTATACATAATAAATAAATCTTAAAAAAATAATCCTTTTTTAAAATCCCGACACTAGAGAAATTAATAAATAAAAGGTGTGTGGTGGTGGCACCCAAATCAGTCCTTCTCTTTTATACTTTTCTTAATTAACCAGCAGTTTTACATAAAAAGCTTTTCTGTTTATAATCAGATGACTGCAGGGAACCAGAGTTTTGTTCACCCAGCAGCTGCTGCTGCCCGAAGTGGCCTTTGGTCTCATGAGACCAGAGCTCTCTCCTAATGCTAATCTCACAAGGTTGCCTCCAGCTCTCTCAGCTCAGGCCTCTCTCTGACAACCACAGCTGCCCTCCCGTCCTTCGAGGGTTTTCCAGAAACTCTTTGCCACAGTTCCTTGGCAGGAGAGTATGGCATCACATGGCCAGTGACTGGTGCCTTCTGACTCATGGAATGGAAAGAAACGACACACAGAAACACACAGGGCCTCTGTTGCCAGCCAGGGTGACCACACGGAGTGGGAGGTGATTCATCCGAGCCTGGCATGGGCACTTGCGTAGAATCGCCTGGAGCTGGGCAGCTCAGTGACGCATGGGGTATCTCTGTCCCAGGGCAGACCCAGCCCCTCCTAGGAGACACACAAGGGGCTCTCTGCCTCTGCTCAGGTGACAGGTGACTGGGGAGGTTCTAGGGCAGCGCTGGGGACAGAGGTAATCAGGGTGGGAGAATTTGGAGAAGATGCTGAGTGTGGCCAAGCTCCTCTGCTCTAAACTCTTCACGCCACACCTGGGGGCTCCCACATAGAGGAGACCATGCAGCTCACCATCTTGAAAGGAACAGGATAAGCTGTTTACTTAGTCCTTACCAAGGCCAAGTGCAGAGGGGACAGAACACCCAGGACAAGCACAACCCTAGTTCATGCCACCAGCAGGCAGTGACAGTGCCAACAAATTTATTTTATAGATTAGAAAATCTTACCCAGAAATGTAAGGTAGGTTGTCCCAGGTGATACAGCCACGAATGAGAAGTCTCAGCGCTGCCTGGTTCATCTCGGCTGTAAGCGTCCGTCCACAATACTCCATCCGAGCCCCCTGCAGCCCTCCGCACCCGCGTCCGTCCACAATACTCCATCCGAGCCCCCTGCAGCCCTCCGCACCCGCGTCCGTCCACAATACTCCATCCGAGCCCCCTGCAGCCCTCCGCACCCGCGTCCGTCCACAATACTCCATCCGAGCCCCCTGCAGCCCTCCGCACCCGCGTCCGTCCACAATACTCCATCCGAGCCCCCTGCAGCCCTCCGCACCCGCGTCTGTCCACAAAACTCCATCCGAGCCCCCTGCAGCCCTTCGCACCCGCATCTGTCCACAATACTCCATCCGAGCCCCGGACCGCCCTTCTCATCCCCTTTGCATTTGTGATCTCACTTCATCCTCAGAGCAGCAATGCAGGGAGGATGTTAGTGTTCCCACATTAATAAAACCAAGAAAGAAAGCGAGGCTCAAAGTGTGCTGGCTAGTGTTTGGGTTGTGAGGCTAGCCTTTACCCTGGCCATCTCAGCCCTAAGTGGCTAGTGTTTGGGTTGTGAGGCTAGCGTTCAACAGTTGAGTCATCTCTCGGCCCTGTGATAGTTTTAATTGCCAAAATGATTCAATCTGGACTAACTTGGGAAGAGAGTCTCACTGGAGGATTATCTGGATCTAGTTGACTTTGGGGGATTGTCTTGGTCACCTTAGTGGAGGTGAAAGCCCCACCTACCATGGGACCCCTGGGCAGGTCGTCCTGGACTGTGTAAGAATAGAGTCAAGCTGAGCAGTAGTCTGTGTGAATTCATTCTCTTCATGGCTGTGACTAGCTACTTCACCTTTCTGCCTTGGCCTTCCCACAGGGATGGTCTGTAGCCTGGACTTGAGAATTAAGACAAGCCCTTCCCCTAAGTAGTTTTTGGTCAGGGTTTCCAATCCCAGCGGCAGAATGAAACACAGACAAAGAGGTTGGATATTTGCCGTGGTCACACAGATAGTCTGTGGTGATGTGGGCCCTCACCCAGGTCGGTCTGGTGGCTAAGTCCAGTCCCTATTGTTTCCATGGTATCTGTGTTTATGCTGCTTCTGGGAACTGTGGTCCTCTTTTCTAAGTTGGATCCCTGTGGTTTGGTGATGTGGGATTTCCTCTGTATGCTGTGAATACCGTTGGTTAATAAAAAAAGTTTTCTTGGGCCCGTGCAGGGCAGAATAGAGCTAGGCGGGGAAAACTGCACTGAATGCTGGGAGAAAGAAGACAGAGTCAGGGAGAAGCCAGGCAGCCCCTGCTAGGGACAGACGCACTGGAACCTTGCTAGTAAGCCACAGCCCATGTGGCGATACACAGATTAATAGAAATGAGTTAACCAAAGATATAAGAGCTAGCTAGCAATATGCTTAAGTGATTGGCCAAGCAGTGATTTAAATGATATAGTTTTTATGTGATTATTTTGTGGTCTGGGCAGCTTGGAACAAACAAGCAATCTTCTGCCAACAGATTGGACTGTTCGGTGTTTTATTAGCTGTGTATAGTTGGTTTCCCAAACCTGGCCTATGCTGGGCTGTAGAAGAAAGGTCTCATGAGGATCAGGGGGATTCAAGAAGGTCAACCAAGCCCAGTGCACAGGAGGACAGGTGGGCTGGGTGATGGTGTAGCCCAGACATTTTCCATGAGGTCAGAGAGGTGTTGCAAACTGGCTTCACATAGCTGTGGCTATCTCTTCCTTCTCTTTCCTTCTCCCTGTCCTTCCCCTCCCTCATCCATCTTATCTCTCCTCTCCTTCCTTCCTCCCACTCCTGCTCCTTCTGAAACAAGGTCTCACACAGTCTGGCATAAAACTTATTAGCCGTAAAAGATTATCTTGAATTGTTGATCCTCCTGCCTCTACCTCCCAAGGACTGGGATTGCAGGTGTGTGTTACACCTAAGGCCTCACACATGTTAGGTATCAGAACAGAGAATAAATAATTTTGGTATTACACAAAGGAATACAGAAGCAAAGTAGATGTATCTTGGTAACATAGTTCTTTCTTTTTTTAAGTTTAACTATTGGTTTATTATGTATACAGTGTTCTGCCTGCATGTATGCCTAAAGGCCAGAAGAGGGCACCAGATCTCATTACAAATGGTTGTGAGCCACCATGTGGTTGTTGGGAATTGAACTCAGGACCTCTGAAAGAGTAGTCAATGCTCTTAACCTCGGAGCCATCTCTCCAACCCATGTAATTCTTTTTTAAAACTTATTTTTATTTTATATATATATATAAAATAACTTATTTTTATTTTATATATATATATATATATATATAGGTGTTTTGCCTGCATGTATGTGTGTGCTTGGTGCCTGTGGAGCCCAGAAGAGGATGTTAAATCCCCTGGAACTGGTGTTACAGACAGTTTGTGAATGACCTGTGGGTGCTGGGAACTGAGCCAAAGTCCTCTATAAGAGCAACAAATGCCCTTAACCACTGAGCCACCTCTACGGCCCCAAGGAGTTTTGTTAAAAGAATATGCCAGAACCCAACCACAATAGCAAGCTTACTGAGGCCAAAATGACTCCCCACTTTTATCCGTAACATCGTCGATGATTGCTGACTGTCTTATCCCATCGGTGGGAGCTCAACTTCACAAGTTAACATGATTGGCTAATTGATGAAAGAAGGAAGGAAAAGGTTCAATAAATGACCCCTTAGTTGGCTAACTGCCTTTGTTTAACAAAACAAGTTTCTCATATAAGCAGGCATTCTACTAACTGGTAAACACACACACATCACACACACACATACCACACACACCACATACCACACATACACACACCACTACCACCACCACCACACACACAATACACACTGCACACACACACACACACAATGGTGGACATGGTGTGGTTTGGACTGCTGAAGGCTGCAGGTTCTCTGTAGCCCAAGGTCTCTTTCTCTCAGAGGTTACAGAGGTAGCTTCTCACCCACAGGCTGAGTCACCTGAGGACCTCTGCTCACTGCACTTTGAAACCCACGCCCTAGTTCTCCTGGTCAGGCAGCCCCGCCTGCCTTGGGGAGGCTTGTCTAGGCCTAGCCGTCCTTCAAACCCAGCTTGGGGCAGCCTCCCTGATAAAACTGGGGCACACTGATTGCACAGACTTAGCGGGGTTACCTGTGTCTGTGTGCCGGTTGTATGTGTGCTGAGGCGCCAACTCAGGTCCCTGTGTCTGCAGAGCTGGTTTCTCATCCACTGAGCATTTCCTTGGCCCAAGGTTTTTCTTTCTTAACTGTAACTTTCCCGATAAACTGGAACTTGTAAGAGTAAACACACCGGGGGCCTGTGGTGGGTAGTACACCAAGTGAGAAGCACTCAGCTCATGGCTGGGGATGGGGGAAATATCTCGCAGCCCCTTTAAGGACATGCCCCCGAGGACCCGAAGACTCTCAGAAGTTCCACAGTTCTCCAGTAGTCTACAGACTGTGATCTAACCTTCCGATGCATCAGCCCTGGGTCCTAAAATCCAAACCGTGGCAGCCATGTTTGAAAAAGCTGCCAGATGGGCCCTCCTGGCCACACCAGGAACTGTTGAGTTGTTAGGCCCTTTGCCCTTATAGGAGGCTCAAGAGGACACTTGCTGGGATGAAAGGGATGTCGAGGTGCTTTCTATCCCCATGTCTACCTAAGTGTGGCACAGGCCACTGTGACCCAGACTGAGAGCCAATCCACCACTCACAGATCAACTCCTATAAGAAAATCAGATTCAACCATGACCCAACGCAGGAAGATTACCAAGGTCAGAGCTAAGACAGGATCCCAGCCCAGAGCCCACAGTGGCTGCTCTGCCTGGCTCAAGGCTTTGGTGGCACCAGCTCTCCTGAACCCCAGCAGCCCCTCACTCACTCTTCCCCACACCACCAGATTCCATAAGACCCACAGGCAGACAGAACGCTTACATGCAACCATCCTGGGCACTCACAGGTGTTGGTGTAAGTTCACTCACTTGTCAGAAGTTACCTTTAATCCCCTCCCAGTCAACCCTTGACCCCCCCCACCCCAGGGTCATTCAAGGGTTTGCAGAGAAGAACTAGAGAAGCTCAGCACATGTGGATGGCATGGGTCAGCATGCACCCTGCATACATGGACAGGCGTGGATCAGCGTGCACCCACTGTGCGCCCTGCACATGTGGACAGTGTGGATCAGTGTGCGCCCTGCACATGTGGACAGTGTGGATCAGCGTGCGCCCAGCGTGTGCCCTACACATGTGGACAGCATGGATCAATGTGCGCCCTGCACATGTGGACTGGCATGAATCAGTGTACACCCTGCACATGCGGACAGGCATGGATTAGCGTGTGCCCTGCATGTGTGGACTGGCCTGGATCACTATGTACTCTGCTTCCTTTGCTTTAGTTCTTTTAAAACATCCATTCACACTGTGTGTGTGTGTGTGTGTGCGCGCGGTAGCGCATGCCGTAGTGCACGTGTGGAGGTCAGAGGATGAAGTTCAGGAGACGACCTTCATCGTCCACCCTGTTTTGAGGCAGAGTCTCTCTGTACCGCCAGGTGACTTTCCTGTCCCTGCTTGCATCTTGCCACAGGAGCACTGGGTCAACAGATGTATGTCACCACACCTGGCGCTTCAGGTGGGTTCTGTGGCCTGAACTTGAGTCACCAGGGCTCAAGCCTTTGCCTGCTGAGCCGTTTCCCTGTTTCAGCCATGATACCAGAAATATGGATCTGTTCTGCTATCTACTGAACATCCTGGTTTGTGGTTTTTGTGCCTTTTGTTGATTTTGCTGCTTAAAATGTCGACCAGGTATAGCAGTCCTCACTTAAGAAACAGGCGTGATGTGTTGCATGGAAAAATCCCAAGTGCGAGGTGAGCTCCATTCGGGCATGATCTCAAGTTCAGTGTTGATGGATCAACAGCACGCAGTAAATAAAGTGCCTTCAGACAGAAGCACGTGTCAAAGGCCACATGTCGGTGGGAAGGTTGTGTCCAGAGGCTCTTGGGGACCTCGCCTGTGTCCTCCTGACAGCAATGCTTCCATTGTCACAGCAGATTCATAACTGTGACTATAGTTAGCACGCGGAGACCGCCCTGGACTTGGCGGGTAAGAATCACCCCTCTTTGGTTCTGGGGCTGTGTTTCTTAGTTTCACAGGTGATGCTGAGGCTGGTCCTGGAGTAGGACCCCTGCATGCCACACCTCAGCGTAGTTAAGCCGAGCTTGCAGGGTAGAGATCTTAGAACATGACTGGGCACCACGAGACAATTGTGCTGTAAAGTTCTGCTGTGAGCACAGGGTCAGCAGCGTTAGGGACCTGGAGACCCTGTGTGTCCTTGAACAAGTCCCCTAACCTCAAGAGCCTCACTTCCCCACCTAGCTCATAAGGCAGCAGTGTGCACAGTGAGCTGTTGCTTGGATATCCAGGCAGTCTGTGTACAGGGACTTTAGAGCTCCGCTGATACCAGAGACTGACTGATGTATCTCATGAGAAAGAGCTCCCCATGAGAGAGACGGCAGGTGGATTTGATACAGGACAGCAGGCACCTACCACCCTAGGAGGGGCTGGAGGAGGAAGGATGTGGAAGCTAGCGCGCTCTCCCAAGCCAGGCTTTCCTGAAATATAACCCCCTGTAATATAAATTCCACAGAATTATATTTCATTCAGTGTCTCTGTTCGCTTTGGATGGAGAAACTGGGATTTTTCTTCCTTATTCATAATAGCCAAGATATGGGAACAACCCCAACGTCTGTCCACAGGCGAGAGATGAAGAAAACGTGGCATTCAAGCACAACGGAATATTATTGAGCCTTCAGAAGGAGGGGGAGCTCCTGTCAGTTGCAATGCATGGAACGAGAAGCCTAAAGGCTTCATGCCAGTGAAAGTGGCCAGACGGTGAGAGATGGCCACTGTGTGAGGCCACACATATGAAATACCTGCAGTTAAACCTTAGGGTGCCTGAGGTTAGGATGGGAAGTGGAAACAAATAGGAAAAGAGGCAGGTGCTGGGAGATTTGCGGTACAGTATAATGCCTCCCATGAACAACACGGTGTGTGCCGGGTGCCATGGTGCACACCTGCAATCCCGGCACTACAGATGTGGAAGTGGAGAGGCAGGAATTCAAGGGTACCGTTGGCTACCTGTTGAGTTCAAGGCCAGCCTGGGCTACGTGAGACCTTGTATCAGAAACCAGAACAACGTGATATCATGATGTTCCTTAGGCTGATGGTTCCCCCACAGTGCTTCATACACAGAGTCCACCAAAGGCCATGAACATATTTGAGGAGCAAGAAGTGGATTGTGGGAAGGGTGTTATAGGTGGGGTGTTATAGGTATTGTGGTTAGTACCATCAACCCGACAGGACACAGATCTCTGGGCATTTCTGTGGGGTAGCTGAGGTGCAAGGACACCCTAAAATGTGACTGTGTCGGTAAGTCCCCAAACATAGGAACCCAGGTCCTATCTCTGCCGCATACTGAACCTTCTCTGTGCCTTGACTCTTGGCTGAGGAAATGGAGACAGTGGCAGGGTCCTCAGGACCAAAGTCAACCACGTATGTCAGCCTGGCCCAGGCTGGCCCAGTCACTCGTGAGTCAACCCAGCTATTATCGTAGCTGCTATCTCACTGCTGACGTGGGCAGTACGTCAGCCTCCTGACCCAGGATCTGCTGTTCTTTCCAACACGTCACTCTGCGGCCAGATGGCGACCAGTAAAGCCACCAACCCCCCTGGGGACCCTTTCATCAAACCTGTGGGGCAGGGACCAGCACCTGGGAGCCAAGAGCAGATTTAGTCCTAGGAACAAGGATCCGGCAGTGCGGCGTCCGGGTCCTTTGCCGAGCCACCTGGCTGCTCCTGTTAGCAGTTCATTTTGGAAATACTGAGAACCAAAAATAGAACTTCTCCTGGCTTTCAAGACAGCTGCTGGGGCGGCTGCAGCCCGGCCACCAGAGGGCACTGTTGCCTGCGCTGGACCGTGGGCTATAGTGGGCCATAGCAGGCCAAGGTGGCCGGCAGTTTCCTGGGAAAACCTAGAGCAGAAGCGACTGCCACCCCAGCTTCCCGGTTACGTGCTGTGGCACCTCCTGGTCCTAGGAAAACCACTCGGCAACTCAGCCCACTGCTCTCCCCACTCATGGCCGGAATGGTTCCTGTATTTTCTTGTCCTAAATTCTTCCGGGATCCACCCCAGAACCTAGCCCAGGCCTGACTGCCTAGTAAGTGTGAAATACACATATAGGTGTTCAACAAATGAATGTGCAAAAGAGTGTAGTTAAGGAATTGTGAGCAGCATCCAGGAATAGAGTTAACAGTTTTAAACATCCAATTAGCTTCAATGAGCCCAGCAGCATCCCATGTAGAAGACAGAAGATGCCCATGGGCCTATTGGAGAGCGGCTTTCACGGGCCTATCAGAGAGCGGCTTTCATTAGCCTATCAGGGAGTGGCTTTCAAGGGCAGAGACAGCAGAGGAAGGAAACAAGCTGCTGGTACCAGGCAGGTCATTTTTTAAATTTCCTTTCTTTCTAGGAAATTTCTACCTAGTGAGGTTCGTCTGTTGTCTCTCTCCTGCTTCTGTGAGGGGCAGATCTTAGGGTTCCGTCTGGTGATGTGGGCTTAGCTTGTGGGGCTCCGTTTGGGATTGTCCTCTTGGGACCCCAGCCCAGGAGCTCAGTACAAGTCAATGGGCTTCCCTGTGTTTTAGTTCATTTAGAAAACACTTAGCTGTTTTTGTGTACGTGTATATGATACACGTTTGTGTATGAGGTCATGTGTGCCGCAGGTCAGAGGGGAGCCTTGGGCGCTGATTCTCAAACTTGTTTTTGAGGCAGGGTCTCTCTTCTCTACCACTGTTTAGCGGACTCCAGGCCAGCTGGCACCATGAACTTCCAGGCTTTTCTGTCTCCATCTCCCATTTGGAAGCAGGAGAGCTAGAATTACAGACATGTGCCACGTTAGGCTTCTTATAGGGATTCCAGGGGTCAGGGATCCAACTCAGGTCGTCAGGTTTGCCAGCAGGTGCTGTTTCCTTCTAAGCCACCTCCCAGCCCCATATTTTACTTAATGAAGAGAAGCTGCCCAAGTTTTAAAGGGGAGCGTGTTGGCCCAGAGGAGGCTATGACTGAGTGTTAAGGAGAAAACCATGGGTAAATAGAAGAGGAGAAGACCAGACAGGTCTGGGCACGGAGACATTGCGTGAGTTTTGGGGGGACACCATCCACTTACCATAATATTGTTGACTAAAGGGTTAAACTAAGGAGGTGGGGGTGTCTCAAGATGCCCTCCCTGCCCAGAATCCAGAGTCTCTGCCACCAGGGCCCCCACCCCCACCCAAGCTGTATCCTCACTACCATTGCCCTGAGCTAGGACTCCAACAGAAGACTCCATCTTTGAATATCAGATACAGAGACGCAGCCCGTGTTGCTCGCACGGGCGGCTCAAGCACCGGCCGTCTTCCGAGCTGCAGCCTCAGACAGGCATATCAGGGTGAGTGGTGCTGAGCCAGAGCAGAATCGGAGATTTCAGGGGTAGTCATGGCTATATCACCCTGGATTTGCCTAATCTCATCAGAGGAGTAAGAGATAACCAGAGCCAAGACATGCAGCAAGCTTCTCATCACAGGAGGTGGCGTGTGAGACCAGAGCCACAGCGAGCCAGCGAGCCAGCGAGCCTGGCAGCTCCAGAGGAGCCACAGACCCATCGTGTTCCACGTGCACGTACCCAGGGTTAACTCCAGGCTCTGCCTCGAACCAGCTTGGCTCTCAGCTCTTGGCTTCCTTCCCACAGGTGGTACGAGAGTTCTCCTTTCCAGCCACAGTTGTTACCCTTCAGCCTCTTCTAGTAACCGCCGTGGTTCACAACCTACCCCACACATACTCCCCAGGACCTCCAGCACCTTAGGTGACACCCCCACACCCTCTACACATTCTAGACAGGAGCAAGGCAAGAACCAGACTGTGTGCCCTGCTGAATGGCAGGGAGGGCCTAGAGCCAGGGGACTGAAGACTTGGGCTGCAAGATGGAGTCGCTGGCTGCTGACTGCTAATATCCTTCTGACACTCAGGTAGGTTTCTGGACACCAGGGCAGCTAGAAGTGGCCCTAAGTGACCCTCCAGGGAGGGGACAATGTGGCAACCCCACGACCGATGGACAATCTGGCTCCAGGGAGTCTCCTCCCGCCCATTTCCCCTCTGGGCTCCAGAGCAGGTGGTCTGAGGCCAGAAGAGGCAGCCCAGCTGGCTTCCTGGGCAGCCAAGATCACCAGCAAGGGCACTGTTTGTTTTCCTCCACGAATGCCCAAGCTGGTTACCACTTGCCCCTGTGGTTGCCTGGGGAACTCTTGCTATTTTCATGCAGGTTCCGGATGATGAGCTGTGGAAACACTGGCGAGGTTGGTCGGGGAGGTGATACCCAAGTAGGCTCTGCCAGAGAGGAGAGCTTAGCAGGAAGAGAGGAGGCTCGGCATTCACACACAGAGCGTGGTGGAGAGGGTGGCTGAGAGGGCTGTGCCCAGAGAGAGAGAACCAGCTCGTTCATTCCCATAGCATCAACCACTCAGGGTTCTGGGCTTTGTGCTAGGTGGTATGGATATGGCAAACCAAGTGAGGGTGTCCAGCCCTGTGAGAAGCTGGAAGCATAAAATACAACTTCAGGTCAGCAGGTTCTGTGCCACCACAGGGCCGTGCCAGGGTCTGAGAGGCTTCCCTGAAGACGTATCTAAGAGGATATAGGGTTTTGCAGCCAGTGTGAACAACGGGGGCAGCATGTATGTGGGTTCAGAAGAGACGAGTGCAGCACTTGCAGAGTGTACGTTCAGTCCTGGGCGAAGTGGGAGCCAGACCAGAACCAAGTCATCAGGGAGGCTTTGGGGAGAAGTGTGCTGGAGCCACTGAAACTGTTGACCAAGGTTTCTGTCCCACCTAGTCCCGCAGTCGTTCAGTCCCAAAGAAACAACACAGAGGTCTACATTAATTATAAACTGGTAGGCCTATTAGCTCAGGGTTCTTATTAACTCTTTCTTACATTGTACATTATCCATTATTCTTGTCTGTGCTAGCCATGTGGCTCAGTCCCTAATATCAGTGAAGAAGCCCTCTCATCTTGCTTTCTCTGTGTCTGGGTAACAACTGCAGACTGAATCTTTCCTCTTCCCAGAATTCTCCTGTTCTTGTCGCTCCACCTATACTTCCTGCCTGGCTTCTGGCCAATCAGCATTTTATTAAAATACAATTGACAGGGTACAGACCGTTGTCCCACAGCATGAAACATTGGGATGAGGCCCCAGGTAACAAAAATGTAGTCCAGGCCATTCTCTGGAGAGAGGCCAGTTTCCCCACTGCCCATGGGATGCAGGGAGGCTCCACAGAGCATCCAAGAGCCCTGAAGCTGCAGAGTCCTCCACCAGGAGAGCCAGGCTCAGGCTTGGGCTCAAGCTGGCACTTGCTGCCCATCTGCACTTCCTCCAAATCCCAATCTGCTGCCCCAACACTGGGCATGTGCGTAAATGCCTTCTGCCTGCCCGTGGCCATACCCCTGCTGGAAGATGCCTGCTGGCCTGGAAGGTGGGGCTGGCATGCAGCAGAAAGGGGACAAGTGTGGAGAAATGCAGCCCTCAGGTGTCAGGAGCCAGCTGGGCACAACACACATCTGCCTCCCCTAGTCCCCAGCCAACCTTGTAGCTGTTTTTGCCCTCGTCATACACAGTAAGAAACCAAAGCTCCGAGATGCTAACTAGCCCCTCCAGAGCTGAAGCGATGAAGTCAGGATTCAAACACACGTGTGACTCTGAAACCCACCCCTAAAGTCAGGATTCAAATGCACGCGTGACTCTGAAACCCACCCCTAAAGTCAGGATTCAAACACACGCGTGACTCTGAAACCCACCCCTAAAGTCAGGATTCAAATGCGCGCGTGACTCTGAAACCCACCCCTAAAGTCAGGATTCAAACACACGCGTGACTCTGAAACCCACCCCTAAAGTCAGGATTCAAACACATGCGTGACTCTGAAACCCACCCCTAAAGTCAGGATTCAAACACTCGTGTGACTCTGAAACCCACCCCTAAGGTCAGGATTCAAATGTGCGAGTGACTCTGAAATCCATCCCATGGCAGTGCTGAAGAGCCCAAGACAGAAAGGTACTGCCTCATGAGAACCTAAAGAGGTAACATGGCAGGGAACCACAGAGGGCACACACAGTCACTCAGAGACATTCACAGACACATGCAGACACACACATACAGTCTTAGAGACACGCAGACACACAGAGACACAGGCAGACACACAGAGACACATGCACACACAAACGTATAGACATTCAATCACTATTGGACTCACTTGTGTGTTTTTGAGGCAGTTTTTCTGTATAGACCTGGCTGTTCTAGAACTCACTCTGTCTCAAACTCAGAGATCCACCTGTCCCTGCCTCCTGAGTGCTGGGATTTTTTTAATTTTATTTTTTTAATTTATTTATTTATTAAGGATTTCTGCCTCCTCCCCGCAACCGCTTCCCATTTCCCTCCCCCTCCCCCAATCAAGTCCCCCTCCCTCATCTGCTCGAAGAGCAATCAAGGTTCCCTGACCTGTGGGAAGCCCAAGGACTGCCCACCTCTATCCAGGTCTCGTAAGGTGAGCATCCAAACTGCCTAGGCTCCCACAAAGCCAGTACGTGCAGTAGGATCAAAAACCCACTGCGAGAGATGGCTCAGTGGTTAAGAGCATTGCCTGCTCTTCCAAAGGTTCTGAGTTCAATTCCCAGCAACCACATGGTGGCTCACAACCATCTGGAATGAGGTCTGGTGCCCTCTTCTGGCCTGCAGACATACACACAGACAGAATATTGTATACATAATAAATAAATGAATATAAAAAAAACCCACTGCGATTGCTGGGATTAAAGGTGTGTGCCATCACACCAGCTGGACTTCTTTTTTAAAGACTTCTATTTATTTTTATCTTACATGTGTCTGAGTGTTTGCTTTGATGTGTTTGTGTGCTCCGTGTGCATGCCCACTGCCCATGGAGCCACAGATGGTCTGAGCCGTGTTCACGGGTGCTGGACACTGAACTCAGGTCCTCTGCAACAGCAAGTGCTCTTAACTGCTAAGGCGTTTCTCCGGCCCCTGTTGGTGGTGACTCCATGCTGCAGATCCTTGTTCTCTGTCACGGCGAAGGAGCTGACTTTATGTCACATGCCGGGGTGAGATCTGTGCTCCTACAGACGCCTGGAGTACAGAGGTGAGGGGTCTGACCCCTGAGCGTGCAGAGGCAAGTAACTTCTCAAGTCACACCAGTCACCGGTCATAGACATAGATGAGGCAGCTCCCAGAGATGAAGGTTAAACTTGT
The DNA here is from genome assembly GCF_018167655.1 of Microtus oregoni. Classification (NCBI taxonomy): domain Eukaryota; kingdom Metazoa; phylum Chordata; class Mammalia; order Rodentia; family Cricetidae; genus Microtus; species Microtus oregoni. The sequence goes on from NW_024543221.1 coordinate 15,172,150, forward strand.
GGGGTTACCCAAGCTTTCCACTCTCTTCTTCAGCCTCTTCTCCCAGGTAACTAATCCAGCCCTCCCCTTCCCTTTCTTCCCTCCCTCCCTCCCTTTCCTTCCTTCCAATGGTAGCCACCTGCCTCTCAGCTTGCAGGAGGCCTGGAGTCAGCTTGGTGAAGTTTGGTCCCTCAGAGGTGTCCAGGGCACAGAGGGTTTCTGGGATGTGAGACTTTTGGTATTGATACCAAGAAATTCCCCAGACCCCTCGCTTGTTACTTCAGGGAGAGTTCAGGGCCCTTAAGACACCCCCACCCCCATTTGGCAATCGCAAGCAAGCTGGTGCTCCTGGGTTACAGAGAGTGCTAGCAGGAAAAGCACAGTGCCTAAGATGAGGTCAGGCTGAGCGCTGAAAGGTGGGCATGAGCCCTGAGGGCACAGGAAGCACTCTAAGCGCCTGTTGGAAGGCTGGGCATGGTGGTGCCTGCCTGCAATCCCAGCCTTTAGGAAACACGACAGGGACTCACATATTCCAGGCTGACCTTGAACCTACCACACAGCCAGGACAATCTGGAATTCTGATCTCCTACCTCTGCTGCCTGAGGGTCACAGGTGTCTGTCACCACACCTGTTATTTTGTGCTGGGGCTGGAATCCAGAGCCTCCTGCATACTAGGCAGTCTGTCAAGTGAGCCACATCCCAGCCTCTTTCTGTTTATTCTCGATTGTTTGTTTAAGTGTATCGATATTTTGTCTGCGTGTAAGTATGTGCACCATGTGTATCATGTGTGTGATTGGTGTCACATGAAGGTTAGAGGAGGGCACCCGTTCTCTAGGACTGGAGTTACAGACGGTTGTGAGCCACCATGTGGGTGCTAGGAATTGTAGCAAGTCCTCTGGAAGAGCAGACGGTGCTCCTGAGCCGTCTCTCCAACCCATATATTTTTTAGAGGTTTATTTTTATTTCTAATTGTGTGTTTGTGGAGAGGGCCGCAGGTGGATGTGAGCACGGGTGTCCAGGGAAGTCACAGTCATTCGGTCCCCTGGAACTGGAGTTGCAGGTGGTTGTGAACTCTCAACTCTACAAGAGTAGCACCTGCTCTCAACTGCTGAGCCATCTCTCCAGGACTGTTTCTTTTAATAAACAACAAAGGTTAAGCTGGGCATGTTGGCACAGCCTTTCATCCAAGAGGCAGAGGAAGGGTGATCTCTTGTGAGTCTGAGGCCAGCCTGATCTACATAGCGATACCCTACCTCAAAAGAAAGAAAAGAAAAGAAATAAAAGATAAATAACAAAGGTTTATTTAAAGACATTTCCTGCTACTACAGGATCTGCAGGTTCAGGTGGACACAGCATTTTTCAGCCTCAGAATGACTGCCATTTGGGCCCGGTAATTCTCTCTGCAGGTACAGTAGCTCCCTGCAGTGCTCTGATCCCAGATGCTGGTGCCCTTGTCACCAGCAGGGACAATACCCTCAGAAGAGGGATTTCCTCCCGGGGCCTGATAGACAGTGTGAGGTGTGGTTGTCAGCATTCTCGAATGACCCCTGGCCAGGCTCTGCCATGCTGGACTCCAGATGCCTTACACAGTCTTTGACCATGGCCAGGACCCACAGTCACTCATTTCCCATCATCCCTCCCACTGTTCTGCTTTGTTCCCACTGCTGCTTCCATGGTCCTCACCTCCCGGCCTCTTGGCAGGCAGACAAGGACGGCAGAACCAGGAGAGGAACCCCACGCCTAAGCCCTGCAAGCTGGGCATATGAAGTGCAGAGACAGAATTCTTTTTGCAGCAATGGTGTGTTTATTTACTCTTAGCCTTGCTACAAAGTACACTCGGTTGTGGCACGGAACGTGGGGAGCACAGAACTGAATGAAGACGCAGTGACGGTCCCTTACAGCCCACTGCCCAGATAGCAACGCTGAGCTGTAGTTCCAGTGAAGCGTAGCACCGTGGATGCTGTGCAGGCAGGGACACCCAGGCAGGCACAGCCCCGACCAAGGACATCACAAAGCAGTCTCCCAGTTAACATCAGCTTTATTCAGATGCAGGGCACCCAGAGGCTTCCCCAACGTGTTTCGTGGGACATTTAACCCCGTCCCCCCGACCTCACCCTAGAACAGCCCTTTGCAGCGAGACATCAGAACTCATCCTTTATGTCAAAATGGGGCTGGTCTTCAGGCTTGAAGTCCAGGTTGGGGCTGCCGTCCTCGTTGAGGATGCGGCGCGCTGTGTAGCCAACAATGGGGTATTTGGCCTTGTACACCCTGGCGAAGACGTCGTCTAGTGTCTCCAGTTCCTTGGCTGTGAGACCCGTCTGGGGGAAAGAAATGGGAGAGGGACGTGAGCAAATTGCATTTGGCCACATTGTATCTGACACTACCCTCTCTCTGCCCTGCCTTACCTGCCCCAAGCCCCAAATGCAAGAGAAAAACACACTTAAAAAAATAAAATTTAGGAGCGAGCAAGAACACAGTCCTCACTATCACAGATTCTGTAGTTGTGTTTCTTGTATTTGGGGAATTGCTGGGGTCTGCACATCTGTGCTGCAGAGAATGAGGCTCACCCCGGAAACCACCTTTGTGTTCACGATGCCCCCGCTTGCCAGAAATATGTGGAAAAACCATCTTAGATCAAGTAACGGACAATGGACTTTTAAAGTATTTGTACAGAGGTTAAGTGAGCGTGTTTATAGGATGGGGGTGCAGCATGTGTGTGCAGGGGTGAAGGCAATATATATGTGTGTGCAGGGGGTGAATGCAGCATGTGTGTGCAGGTTGTGAACAGTGTGTACAGGGTGTAGATGCAAAGTGTCTGTACAGAGGTGGAGTACCGGGTGTGTGTGCAGGGGCAGGGGAGCAATGGTTTCATCAGTTTTGACTGTCAGCTGATAGAGGAATTATCACCCACAGGACACCCAGTCTTAGGTGGGTGGCTCTATAACAGGTGTCTACCTCTGTACTATTACACCTGTGAGTACGCCATCTGCTGTAATTTGGATGGAGAGTGTCACTTTATGAAAGGTCCCCTCAATGGTTTGGTCTCCAGGGTGGAGCTGGGAGGTGATGGAGCCTTTAAGGGGCGGGGCCTAGCGAGTGGTGCATACATTGAGAGTTTGCCCTCCACAGGAATTGTGGGACACTGGCCACTTACCCGTTCTCTTCTGCTTTCTCTGCCACATGCCCTAGCCATGATGTGGCTATAACCAGCCCCATTTTAAGAAATGCTGTTTCCTTCTACACAAACCACAAGTGTGGAGGGTACCCTGTTTCTCCCCAGTTCATCCTAAGCTACAGCAGCTCCCGAGACTGTTATTCGGAGGTGGGTATAGATGGGGTGCAGATCACAGGGGTACCGAGCTGCTGGGCAGGCTGGGGACACACAGTGAAGTCTGCCAAGTTGGACAAGTCCACACAGAGTTTGGACTTAAGTCTGTAAGCGGAAATGAGCCATGGGAGCTCTGAAGTAGGGGTGACCCAGTAAGATGATGAATTTTAAGAAAGTATTTGGCCACCATGCAACATAGGCTATTTAATGGGCTTATTAGGAAGTTTTGGGTACTAAGGGTCTTGTCCAGCGGCAGAGCACTTGCCTAACATGTGGGGGGCCTGGGTTCAAATCCAAAGAAATAAAACAATTTTGCTTAACCGAGAGACTTAAACAAAAAACCAAAATCAGGGGCTGGAGAGATGACTCAGCGGTGGTTAAGAGCATTGGCTGTTCATCCAGAGGCCCTGGGTTCAATTCCCTGCACCCACATGGCAGCTCACAGCTGTCTGCTCCAGTTCCAGGGGATCTGACTCCCTCACACAGACATGCATGCAGGGAAAACACCAAGACACAGAAAATATAAGTAAACACATTTTAAAAAATTAGCTGGGCTTAGTGGTGTCACTCTTTAATCTCAGCCGTTGGGAGGCAGAGGCAGTCTGGTGAGTTTGAGGTCAGCCTGGTCTACATAGAAAGTTGCAGCCTAGACGGGGCTACACAGTGAGACCCCATCTCAAGGAAACAACAAACAAAGGCCAAGAACGAAGCCCATGGCATGGGAGCAGAGCAGAGCATTCTGACAAACGCTCGTCAGCTCATCAGCTTACAGTGTCGTGAGTGAGGTCCGCAGGATCCAGTGACATCTTGGCCACTCCTCTGGTGGAGTCTTTCCCGGTCAAGGCATTGTAGGGGGCTCCTCGCCCATAAAACTCTGCAGGGGGTGTGGAGGGGGAGAGAGTGGGTGTGTGGAGAGCAGCCAGGAGCTACTTGGGAGTTCTCCAGACTCCCCCCCCCCCCATCCTCAGAAAAGGCTGTAGTACTGAGAAGGAACACAGCAGGGCAGATGGAAGGCCCGAGTCCACGTGGTGCTCCACCAATCCAGAACAGTGCTCCACCAACCCAGAATGGTGCTCCACCAACCTAGAATGGTGCTCCACTAATCCAGTCCACCAATCCAGAATGGTGCTCCACCAACCTGGAATGGTTCTTCACCAATCCAGAACATGAGGGAGACATACCATGACTGAGCGGTGGTTTATAGAAAACACACAATGCAGTCTCTTTGAAAGTTAAAATGCAAGTCACACCTAATGATGCAGGCCTGCAATCACAGCTAGGAAGGAGGCTGACACAGGAGGATTGCACGTTCAAGGCTAGCCTGCACCTGCCCCAGAGTAAGTGTTTTAAAAAGGAGCGGGAAAGGTATGGTGTGTGGCTCAATGGTAGACTGCTTGTCTACTGATCTACCTTTATTGTTCTTAAAGTATGACAAAGTATGACTTTATCGTACATAAAGTCCTGGGTTCAATCCTGTGTGTGTGTGTGGTGTGTATGTTGTGTATATGGTGTGTGCATATGGTGTGTTTGTCTCTATGTATGTATGTATCTATCTGTCTGTCTGTCTATCTCTGTGTGTATCTCTGTATGGAGATGTATATACAAATACAGACAAGAACCTCTGGTCTCAAATGCCTCAGGGAGCCAAGTCTCCTTCTACTATGTGGACTTACAGGATGAGTCATGAAATCCACCTCCTGGGACTGGAGAGAGGACTCAGTGGTTAAGAGCACTGGCTCTTGTCCAGGACCCAGGTTCAATTCCCAGCACCCACATGATGGCTCACAACCACCTGTAACTCCAGTTCCAGGGGATCCAATGTCCTCTTCTGGCTTCTGTGAGCACTGTATGCACATGCTACACAGACACACATGCAGGCAAAGCACCCGTATGCAAAATAAAAATTTAAACAAATTATTTAAAAACCAAACACCTCCTGGTGCTATGTGTCGATAGACTCGGGGAAACAGTGTTTGGTTGCCTTCTAGAACAGTAAGTCTCAGCTAAGGGGCACTTTTCTGCCTTCAGCTGGAGTGCTCATAGGTTTGAACTGGATTCCACAGCCCTCCAAACAGGAACTGGTATGGTCAGGAAGTACTAAGTAGATAAGACCTCTTTTGGTGAAACACTGTTGGGTTAGCTCCATCAGGGCCTTTCAGAGGGAAGGGAAAGGCCTTGCCTGATGTGACCCCTTGCCTCGTTCCTCCAGGCACCTGCTCCAGCCCTGTGTTCCCCAGAAAGAAAGAGCCACTTACCCTTTCCAGAGCTGACGTCAAACACCACTCCCTTCACCGCCAAGTAGATGGGCTGATCCTCCTGGAAAGCAGGGGAGAGGCGTGAGAGGAAGGAGAGAAACACTGACTCTACACAGGTAGCTAGGACTGCTTGCCACAAGCTAGGTCAGGAATGGTGGTGAGCTGCTAGACTTGGCCCTGGCAGGCTCACCACCGCTCAGACAATGTCAACCCCATTCACCAAAGCTCGGAAAGTCATAAAGTGCCATGAGGTGTGGCAATGCCCTCCTGCAAAACAGTCGGGGGTTGAAGCAGACAAGCAAACCAGGCATGGCAGTGCACCCCGTAATCTCAGCATTCAGGAAGGAGAGGCAGGAGAATCAGAAGTTCAAGTTTAGTCTCAGCTACTTAGCAAATTTGAGGCAGGCCTAGGCTATGTGAGACCCTAGCTCAAATAAGACACAAATCAAAAGAATATGAGGCGGCTGGAGAGATGGCTCAGAGGTTAAGAGCATTGCCTGCTCTTCCAAAGGTCCTGAGTTCAATTCCCAGCAACCACATGGTGGCTCACAACCATCTATAATGAGATCTGGTGCCCTCTTCTGGCATGCAGGCAGGCATGGAAGGAATGTTGTATACATAATAAATAAATAAATATTTTAAAAAAGAATATGAAATGCTGGATGATTTCAGTCAGAACATGATCCTGTCACCAACAGACACACATGGGTTTAAGCATGCCAGTGACACACTTTTTGTTTTGATTCTTAAAAAAAAAAAGATTTATTTGAGCCTGAGAGATGATGATGATGATGCGTGTGTGTATGTATGTATGTACGTATGTATGTATGTATGTATGCATGCATGCATATGTACATATCTCACTTGGTGGCTACAGCTAGAAAAGGCGGCAGGTTGTCACAGCACCGGCCTGTGACGTAACTGCTTCCTATAGGCTGCTTTTCCGTTGCCGTGGCAATACCATGTATTAGTTTATCTGGGCTGATGGTTCCAGAGGGGTCGTATTGCGGTTTTAGGGAGCCTGGCTTCCCCATAGTCAGGTCACCTTTCCTCCAGGGCTGAGTTGTCCCATTGCAGCTCTACGCCCCCCCCCCCCCCAGCTGACCTATTGCAATTCTAAGTATATTTTGGTTTCCCGATAAGTCAGGATATCCCAGTACCACTACTGTACCACGTTCCCCTACAGAGGAAAACATGGCTTTCTTCCGCATGTGGGAAGCAACATTGGAATGCCTTTTCCAGTTCTTGCTTTGGTCAGAATTTACAAAGGGATTGAACATCATTTTGGTGGCTGCCACTCAAGAGAGATGACCACAAAATGGAAGAGCCTAATCTAAGTTTTTAAGATTTGTAAACTCAAGAAGAATCAGATAACCAAGAAGGAAGACTGGTGTTTTCCTAATGGAAATGTATTTTAAATGTAATTCCAGCTAGGTGTGGGCATGCACACCTTAAATTCCTGCATCCAAGAGGCAGAGGCAGGTGATCTCTGTGAGTTTGAGACCAGCCTGGTCTACATAGTGAGTCCCTGGCCAGCCATGGAACTGGCTAATTTTATGTCAACTTGACATAAGCTAAGGACATTTTGGAGGAGGAATCCTCAACTGAACAATATCTACATAAGACTGGCCTATAGGCTGGCTAGCGGTTCATTTTCTTGATTGATGTGGGAGGGCCCAGCTCACTGTGGCAGAGCCTGGGGGTATAAGAAAGCAGGCTGAGCAAGCTGTAAGGAGCAACCCAGTAAGCTGCACCCCTCACCCCTCCATGACTTTTGCTTCCATTCTTGCCCCCAGGTTACTGCTCTGCTTGAGTTCCTACCCTGACCTCCTTCAGTGAATGGAGTGTGACCTGGAAGTGTAAGAGGAAATGAACCCTTCCCTCCAGAGTCATGGCCATCGTGTTGCATCACGGCAATAGAACCCCTAAAATGCAGGACCAGATAGCAAGACCTTGTCTCAAAAACTAGAACAATGAAAATTAATTCCAAAATTGCTCACAGGGACTTTGACTTTAAAGCTGGAAGGAGTCTAGAAGATGCTCAAACACGTTCTTTATGGTTGAGACTGTTAGTTGTGCATGTCTCTCTCTCTCTCTCTCTCTCTCTCTCTGTGTGTGTGTGTGTGTGTGTGTGTGTGTGTGTGTGTGAGAGAGAGAGAGAGAGAGAGAGAGAGAGAGAGAGAGAGCACGAGAGCTCTCTAGGCTAGCCCTGAACCCAGTTCTCCTGAATGTCTCCTGAGGGTTGGGATTCCAGGCTTGCCCCCACCACACCCTGCTGAGTAAGGCCGTTTGGTTCCAAGGATATTATGATATGATAAGGAGGAGGGACTCAGAGGGGAAGGCAGGACCACACGGGGAGATTTGGAACACAAGGTTCCTCCTGCCCTCTCTCGATGCCCACCAGAGGGCATCATTAGCCCAGAGAGAACTTGTCTAGATGTAGGGGGACAGTGAGTAGGGACCCAAAGTTGCTCAAGAGCCAGGGCTCCAGGAAAGGGACAGGAGCTTTCACTGCCCTTCACCTGAGACATGTGGTGGCCTCACCATCTGGCATTTCTGGCTGTCTCTGGCCAATAGCAAGTGCCTCAAGGACCGTGGAAGCATTGGGCAGAAAGGAAGTGAGTGGACTGTGGACACAGCTGGTCAGAGTACCCACACCTCATCATCCTCTGGGCCCGGGTGAGGGCTGAGCCAGACCAGCTCCTCAGCACCCCTCTTTGGAGGGAACCTGCTGTGTAGGTGTTTTTTTTTTTTTCCAGAGAAAACTGCCTTCCTGTGGTACTGCAGGCATTCATTACCCATGACCTATCTGAGGGTCACAGAACAGGGGTTTACCAACAGACTAAAAGGGATAGAAGAAAGTAATAGAAAGTGGAAGAAAACACAAGTGCCTGGTCTGAGGTTGCTCTACGTCAGGTGGCTCTACATATAGGAAATCATCATAGTTAATCTGGGTGGGTGTGACCTGCTTCAGCCCACGGAAAGGTCACGAGGTTCCCTGAGGAAAAGGGAACTCTCCCTAGCAGGTGGCGCCTGCCTGAGATCAATGTGAGTTCTTCGGCCACCCTGGTCTGCATAGTGAATCCAGGACAGCCAGAACTATATAGTAACAAACTCTTCCAGGAAGAAAGGAAAGAAGGAAGAAAGGGAGGGAGGAAAGACATAAGGAAAGAAGAAAGGAAGGGAGGGAGGGAGGGAGGGAGGACATAAGGAAAGGAGGGAGGGAGGAAGGAAAGAAGGAAGGAAGGGAGGGAGGGAGGAAGGAAGGAAAGAAGGAAGGAAGGGAGGGAGGAAGGAAGGACCTGCTGGAGAATTCCAGCCTCCTTCGGTTCAGCTACCTGATTAGCCAGCCCCACCATCTGAAAACGTTGTAATAATACCTCCCCTCCTCCTCTCCAATGCCAGTACCATTCATTTGAAATATGGCAGCTGTGAGGCTTAGTGACTTGGCTTAAATCACAAGCCCAGGTACCAGTAAAGGTTTAAGTTTCAGCATGACCAAATAACAAACCATGATGCTACTGGAGGTGGTGGGCGTGGCTACTGGTAATTCCTCAGGACCCATAGCATAGACCAGAGCCATTTCTGGCACCGCACAGCTCTGCTAACTACTCAGGGCACTCCTCTGCCTCTGCTCCCAGCAACTCCTTTCCTGGCTCCTCCCACCTCATGCTATGGCTCTCCACCCTTAAGTCTCGGTCCACATATGATTAGTATGAAAACTAGGGTCTTAGTCCTTGTCCTGTAGTCTCTGGGTGTGCCCTTCCTTGGAATGTGTGCTGGGGGGGGGGGTCAAGAACCCCCATATATGGATGAATGCAAACTCTATAGAGGGGGGTTCACAGATATTAAAGACGAATCCACTCCTGGGTTCTTTACGCTATCTCTTCCCCTTGAATATACCCTTTCCCTGGCAGCAAACGACCAAGAGCCAGTCATCTGCGCACTAGAAACCCTGGCTTCTTCCCCAGCTACACTGGGTGCGCCCATGCATGGTTCTCCACGTAAAGCCCACTGGACACCCCATGCAAGTTGTGAGGCATCCCCGTCGGACAGGGAGGAATACAACTCCTTGCTAAGTGTTCTCTGCACGTGTGAGCATCTGCACCAAGAGCTCCCTTAACACCATCTGCCCCTACCACCACCACATTCCTATCCCTGTGTCCTCCTCATGGACCCATGGGTCTAAACCAGTGGTTCTCAATCTTCCTAATGTTGTAACCTTTAATACAGTTCCTCATGTTGTGGTGATCCCCAACCATAAAATTATTTTGTTGCTACTTCATAACTCTAATTTTGCTACCATTATGAATCGTAATGTAAATATCTATGTTTTCCGATGGTCTTAGGGGACCCCTGTGAAAGGGTCCGCGACCCACAGGTTGAGAACTACTGTCCTAAATTGTCATCCATAAGGACCCCTGCACATTCGGTCTGTGTAAGGCCAGCTAAAACAGAGAGACTAGGGAGCACAGTCCAGAAAGGCTGAGCAAAGCAACACAGGTCCCTCCCTCCTGAGCCGCTGAGCCCTTCAGTTTCCCCCGGCAGTAAAGGCAGGGGATTCATTCCTGGAAAGTATGGCTTCCTCCCTACCTAAAGCAGCCGCCCCTATGGGGGAGAGCGTTGTTCCCCCTCTGCATTCATCCCCACGAGCCCAGACACTAAATGGGGTCTGATGGAAGGGTTCCAGAAGGCCTGGGACAACGGAGCAGGAAGAGGAAGGGCTGAGAAGTCCTGGATCATCCGGGCTCGCCCCAGTCTCACTAGCCCAGAGAGCGCGCTCTGGCTGGCCACTGCACAAACCATAGGCCATGTGGCCCCAGGCCACACTCACACTAAAATCTAGAAGGGTCTGAGGTCTGTACTCAAACCACAGCGACGAGGCAGGGCGAGGGGAGCGCGGGGTGGGGCATGAAGGCAGCGCCGGGCCTCCACCAAGGGCCTCGCGCGGGTCCCCTGCCACCAGCTGGGGCTTGGGGACAGCAGCCGGCCCAGGCCGCGCCGCCTACCTCCTCGCCGCCGTAGCGGGCCAGCTCCTCCTCCGTGAAGAGCCGCACCGGGGGCCCGCGCTCTGCCGGGCGTGGCGTCTGCCCAGCGCGGGCTGTAACCACCGGGGTCAGAGCCAGCACCAAGGCGAGCGCCGCCAGCGGCCACAGCCGCCACCCGGGCGCGGGGAGCGCCATGGACCGCCTGAAGCCCGCGGGAGGACGGCGGGGCGGAGCACAGTCAGCAACTAGGGAGGGGCCCTGTAAAACAGGACCCGGCCTTATTAATTACTCTCTCGGAGAATAAATCCTACTCTGTAGCCTGTAATATTCTTGAACTGGCGGTGATCCTCCTGCCTCAGCCTCCAGAAAACTGGGATTCCAGGCTGGTGGCACCAAGCCCAGATAGCTTGCTTACTTTTCTGTCCTTCCTTCCTTCCCTCCCTCCTTCCTTTCTATGGCTCCTGTCCTCTTTTCTTTTTTCTCCCTCCCCTCCCCTCCCCTCCCCTCCCCTCCCCTCCCCTCCCCTCCTCTCTTCTCTCTCCTCTTTCCAGGTTTCAGGGTCCCTTCTAGCCTGGCTCTTTTGTGTTGCAACTAATTTGTGACCTTGAAGAGACCCTTCAGGCCAAACACAACCTGATGGGTTTCTGTCCTCTAGCGCTCTGTCTGGCTGCTCCAGCCCCTTCACTTTCTGCAGGCCTGTGTGTTAGGACCCTCTTGAAATGGAAAGATCCTTCCTGGATTTTTGCTGACCACACTTAGCTGTCAACTTCCCAGAGAGGCTAAGGAGCAGTTTGTAAATGAATAGCATGCCCACCAGGCACACTGGAGTGAACCTGTACCCTGTCTGCTGTCTCTGGTGGACACTGAGCGGAGGAGCGGCACCGACAACTGGGCACGCAAGCCGAGGCCTCAGAGAGCAGGCATTTGGGAGTTGGTTTGTTTCCTAGGGCCGCTGTGCTGGGGGACCACAAACCCGCTGTGCTGGGGGACCACAGACCCGCTGTGCTGGGGGACCACAGACCCGCTGTGCTGGGGGACCACAGACCCGCTGTGCTGGGGGACCACAGACCCGCTGTGCTGGGGGAGCACAGACCCGCTGTGCTGGGGGACCACAGACCCGCTGTGCTGGGGGAGCACAGACCCGCTGTGCTGGGGGACCACAGACCCGCTGTGCTGGGGGACCACAGACCCGGTGTGCTGGAGGAGCACAGACTGATGGAGGAGCACAGACCCGCTGTGCTGGAGGAGCACAGACCCGCTGTGCTGGAGGACCACAGACCCGCTGTGCTGGGGGACCACAAACCTGCTGTGCTAGAGCACCACAGACCCGCTGTGCTGGAGGACCACAGACCTGCTGTGCTAGAGCACCACAGACCCGCTGTGCTGGAGGAGCACAGACTGATGGAGAAGCACAGACCCGCTGTGCTGGAGGAGCACAGACTGATGATTTACAGGTATGCTCAGTCTTTTGGCCTTGTAACATGATGATGTCATCCACAACATTCATGTTTAGGAACTATGCAATCAAGTTACAAAAAAGATTCATATCTTAAGTTTGTGGTTTTCTCTTGGGCTGGGTTCAGAGCTGTACCGGGGCACATGGCCCAGGAATGGAGTGGAGACCTGCAGCCACCATGTGAGTGACTGGAGCCACTTTGGCTCCCTGGGCTGTGCCCCTCACAGTGTGTGGTGGTTTCAGTGAGGACGCCTCCCATAGGCTCATATACTTGAATGCTTTGTCCCCAGTTGTTGGAACTATTTGGAAAGGATTAGGAAGCGTGACCTTGTTGGAGGAGAGGTGTGTCACTGGGGTGGCTTTGAGGTTTCAAAAGATTTATGGAATTCTTAGAGCTTTCTCTCTGTCTCATGGTTGCAGATGAAGCAATATGTGAGCCTCACTCCACCATTGTGGACTCTAACCTCTGAAACGAAAAGCAAATTAACTTCTTCCTTTTATAAGTGGCCTTGCTCGTGGCGTTGTATCGCAGCAATAGGACCGTGAATAAGACACCTTCCATCTTCTCATCAGGACACAGGTCCTATTGGACAGGGCCCATCCCATTCTACGTATGTCTGATTAACTCTCCAGTGACCCTGTTTCCTACAAAGTCACATTCTGAGGCACTTCTGAGCATTTAGAGGGGACATAAATTTATTACAAGGCTCTAGGATAGAGAGAATAATTGATGCCATGAGACAGGGATGGCCACTTCCCTGGCCCTAGGGAACCAGAGGAATGGAGATGAAGCTAGTTTCGAAGATGGTCACTTTGTGGAGCCAGGAGGAGGAGCCAGAGCACAAGGCTGGTAATAAATACGGTAGCATCAAGGGGTCCTCCAAGGCAGGGGAAAAGTGTGCCCGCAGGAAAGGAGTTTGGGGTGCAGTGCTGCAGAGAGAACAAGGGTAAGAAGCATGAGGGATGGTGAGATGGCTCAGTGGTGCGCTCCTTGCCTTGACAGCCTTACTACTGAGTCCAGTCCTGGGATCACGGTGGAAGGAGCAAGCAGACCCTAAGGGGTTGTCTTCTGACATCCGTGGACACACCGTGGCAAGTACACACACCACCTACCACCTCACACATGCATACCAATGGAACATCAAAAAAACAGGAAGAGACACGAGGAAACAGGCACCTGGTTTGACAAAGCAGAAGTCACACTCATGAAGCCTGACTGCTCAGGAGGGTGGGAGAAGAGGCCTTGGGGACATCAAGGGCTGAAATCCCCATTTTATGGTCCCTCTGCACTTGCACACAGATCCACTGGGACAGAGTGCTGGGTGTCTCAGTCACTTCTGGATCCAGTGTGGGCATGGTACATTGTGTTTGTTAAACTGGGTTGACTCTCGCATTAGCCAGTATTCACTTCAAACGAGTCTTTGTCCAGTCTGGCTGGGGTAAATTTACCTGGTTTCTTTCAGCTGTAAAACCCTTGTGTGACACATTCCGTCAGCTACCCTTTATTGATACAGTAAGAAATGTCATTAGTTGCTTGTATTTTCGTGGATGTCTTACTTAGGTTTCTATTGCTTTCGTAAAATATGACCAAAGGTAACTTGGGAAGGAAAAGGTTTATTTGACTTTACAGCTTCTAAATCCACCGTCTAGGGAAGTCTGGACAGGAGCTGACACAGAGGCCATGGAGGAGAGCTGCTTGCTCCTTGTGGCTTGATCAACCTGCTTTCCTAGAGAAACCAGGACCATCAGCACAGGGCAGCAGTGCCCACATGAGCTGGGCCCTCCTACGCCCCTCTTCAATCAAGAAGACGCAACACAGGTTTGTCCACAGGCCCATCCGGTGGGGCCAGGTATTCGGCTGAAGTTCCCTCCTCCAAAATGACTCCAGCTTGTGTCAAATTGATCTAAAAACCAACGAGTGCTGTGAGCTCTTCTTAAGCGAGATGGCTGAGCCAGTATTCTATTGATAAACTTAACCAATATTTGCTGAGCCCCTACACTGTGTTAGGTGCTATACACACTGTCTAGAGCTGCTTCTCGGGCTTTTGGCTATGATCAAGTGTGCATTGTCTATAAACTGGTTCATTTAATAGACGTAAGAGCAGAGGACCTAGGGCAGGGAGGGTGACGTAAGATAAACAAACGAAACCCACCCCTCCCTGGTACAGGCAGGTGTTGAGGATGGTTAAGCTTTTATCAAAGATCTGCTGAATTCTTAACTATTCCTTCTGATGGTCATTTCTGGTGTATATACATAAAGCAAAGGCATTTATGGGATGGGGTGAGGAATGCCATAACCAGACCTGGATGGGCTGTCCTGGCTGTCCTAGGCAGAAAGACCGCCAGTTAGACTACCTTACGACAGCGCCAGCTATTCTGAACACGCCACAGGAGCCTTAGAAATCTATCCAGCTATTGCAACCCGTTGCTTTGGCTCTTGAAGGTGCAACCTCAGCCAGGGTTGCTTCCCAGGCCATCACAAACTACTCGTCATCACAAGCCTGTGGAGCTCTAGGAAACCCACAAACATTTCTACTTAGGCCAGATGAAGGGCACTCATCTGGTGGCCTAGCAGGGTGATGCGTGATTGGTGAAAATGCAAACCCTCATTTGCATGTGAAGTTTTCTGTGATTGGTACCACCCTGTTGTAGAATATTATTTTAAGGTGTGTTACATTTGTTTATGCTCTGGAACATTGTTTAAGGATGTAAAGATGTGTTGTTTTTGTTTATGCTGTATTTGTTTAACTCTGTGAAGCTGTGACTCTTTGCCTGTCTAAAACACCTGACGGTCTAATAAAGCGCTGAATGGCCAATAGCAAGGCAGGAGCAAGGAGAGGCGGGGCTGGCAGCTAGAGAGGATAAACGGAGGAGGAGGGGACACTAGGGATAAGCAATCAGCCAGCCACCTAGTAAGTGTGAAAGTAAGATACAGAAGTGAGAAGGGAAAAAGCCTGGGTGTAAAAGTTAGATGGCTCAGGAGTTGGAATACGGGCTGCTGCCAAGGCTGGGGATCCCTGCTTTACTGTGTCTAATAAGAGCTGTAACATTGTAGAGCGTAGGGTCCTGGTACCTAGGTATGTGTAAGAGCTACAGGCATGTGTAACAGGGCTCTGTAGCTAAGGATCCTGTTATCGGAGGCTTGGATGGGAGCTGTAACACTAGAGGGCGCCACTTGCTACGGCTCTCGCTAGTCTGGGGCACTACTGGCTGCCGCTGCTATAGATACAAGACCTTCCAAAGAGAACCTACGGAGACCCAGGATTCTCTGGTGTGGTTGGTGCCGCTATGCTTGCCACTGAGAGGGGAAGGAGTCAAATGCCATGAGTAGGTTGGGGGCGGGGCTGCCAAGCTGCAGGGGGCACAGAGCAATGCTCGCTGAGATTTAATAAGCAGCCTCTGCTTCACAGCTGAGTGGCTCTAGGCAGTGAGAAGAGGAAGATGTGGTTCTCAAGTCCTCCCAGTTACAGCACAAACATTCCATTCCCCCCCATTTAGAGCTTGTGGCTCAAGGTTGAACAGGTATGTGGGTGCCTCTTACAAGGTACTGTGAAACTACGCTGTTGGCCACAATGGTAGACAAAGGAGGGCTCGGAACATGGCAAAAATCGTGGGTGAGGGGCAAAGTCCGACTTCCAAGTGTGCAACTTGAGAATCAAGGAGCCGGCTGAAGAGGACCTGGGTTTGGTTCCCAGCATACATAGGAGGCTGGCATGTGTATGATGCCCCTCTCTGACCTCCCTGGGCACCTGCACACAGGAGGCACACACACACACACTAAATACATAAATCTTTTTTTTAAAGTTTAAAGACGATATGAAGGAGAAAGGTATAACCCTAGGACTTGGGAAGCTGAGACACAGTTACTGCCTATGAATTCGAAGCCAGCTTGATCTACAAGGTGAGAGATTGTCTCTCCCTCCCCCGCCCTTCGGAATTTTGTTAGTCCTGTCCCAGATGCAATAACGTCTTGATCACCACTCCCTCCCTATCCTTTCTGATACAAGGTATCCCCAGTACCTCAATTTCATAATCTGTAACAAGAACGTTCCCATTGCAGGATGTCTGGAAGGATCGAGACATAAGTGCATGGAGAACTTGGTAATACAGGGCTCTCTGGACATTTATTCCCATTTTAAACCACAAGGCCAAGTTTCCTCTTCCCGTTACTGTGCACTCCGACCCAGCTGACCTGGACCCCGTGCCACGCTGCACTCAGGCACTCGGTTCCTCTGCCTGACAAAGGAAGTGTATGACTCGTGCTTGCCTCTCTGGCAGGAGGTAGAGCCCCACTGATTCTTCTCGTAGCCTCTCCCCGGCACACGGAACTACATCTCCCAGTGTCGCCCGCGCGGGCCCGGCGGCAGCAGGAGGCGCGCATGCGCCGAGCGCCGCCACGCCTTGTCTCCTGGCGTAGACGCGAGCGGGTCTGGCTTACTGGAACGGGCACATCTTGGAGCGCGCGCCTCCGCTGCGTTGCGGTCCCGGGTGAGCCGCCGCGGGTTTAGTGCCATGATCCGACAGGACCTCTCCACATCCTACCAGGAGGTGCGAGCCAGGCGGGCGCGGGGGGCGGGCAGGGCATCGCGACCCCCGCGCAGGTGGATGATTGGCACTCCGTGGCGGGCGTGCGGGCTCTGCAGCAGGTGGAGCCGCTGCGTGGTCCCCGCACGCTAGGCGACCGGGCCTTTGGCCTCGGGCTGTGGGAAAAGCGCGTAGCCGGCCGCTCCTTCGCGGCTCTCCGCCGCCTCCACGGCCCCACAAGCCCTGCAGCTCTTTGTCTGTCGCCCGAGCCTCGGGCTTCCCGTAGTAGAGCCGCGCTCGCTCCGTGTCCCTGTGTTTCTCTGGCTTGGGACTGCCCCGGCCCTGCCCTGGGTGTCTCCCCGCGGCGCCGCATCCTAGGCCGTCTGCCACCACTCTCCAGGTTTGCTCAAGGCGGTGCCACCGCCCCACACCGTTAGACCTTATCCAACCCGAGCAGCCCAAGCTTCTCAGCAGGTTTCCACAGCCCAGCAGCTGGTCTTTGTAACCATTTCCACCCACGGAGGCTCACGGTCTCCACACGAGTTGGCAGAGTGCTGAGCTCAGCGCCCTGTTGAGTTAGTGACCCCGAGTGAATAACAGGATGTTATCAACTCCTGTTTCTGGGGAGTTGGGGGGGGGGGTGTCTTGGTTTCCAAGGACCGCGGCTCAGCCACACATGGCCTGTATCTCCTTACTTAGCAGGGCTTCTAAGATAATTTATTGAAGTCCAGGCTGCTGCCCTGTTTGCAGAGCAAGGCCACAGGTGGAATCTCGTGTTCACTGGAGCCATGCCCAATGAGTAGAAGGCTCTAGAAGGGTCCCCTCACTTTACCATCTTCAGGTGTGTTTTGAACTTCCAGGAAGACTGCCTAGAGATTGACCCGCGTCTTTCTTGCCTGGATTGTTTTGAGAGTGGACCTGACTCTGGGTGTCTGCTGAGGAAAGGTTCTGGCGCTCCAGGATGGGGCATTCTGAGAATGCCGGGCCAGGCAAAGGCTGCTGTGTGTCAGGCTGGTATTGAGGGGAGGGAGTGTTGCAGCCAGGCTTGGCTCCTGAGGAGTTCCAGGCTTCCGGGGACCACTATCTCTCTTGAGACTTTTTCCCCTAAATCATTGTGGGATGGATTAGAAAGCTCCCTGAGGACTGGGGATGTTCATAGCTGAGTTGGTGCAGCTTGGAGTGCTTAATCCTAGCACTTAGTAGGTGGACGCAGAAGATTAGAAATTCAGGGTCATTCTCCAGTGTGGGGAGTTTGAAGCCAGCCTGGGTTACATGAGACCTTGTCTCAAGAGGGGGGAAAAGGTACATTGTAACTTTACTTGATAAAACCATGAGCCTGGGAAGCTATTCCTCCTCCCAGTTGGATGGAATCCTTCCAAACTGACTTCATCTGCCTCCTTCCTAAAGCGATAGGACACTTACTCTAATCTCTATCTCAGTGCCAAGATCTCTGCCTCTGATGGGTCAGGTGGGAACACTGATGAGGTTGTGGTTGCCTGGTACCCGGCTGCCAATCAATGCTTGTTACCTGGGCATCCTTCCTGTGTTCTGCCGTTTGCACCCACATTTGTGGGCTTCAATGCCTCCACATGGCTCTGGCACCAGCTTTGCTGTTCTCATCTCTCTCTGAGTAGACTCTAAGCCAGCCACATTTCCTCTTCCTCTGGGAAGTGGTTAGGACCACGGGCTTTGGAACTAGACCCGAGTGGCGCTACTCCTTCATTGACTGGCGCTGTGGCTGTGGGTGGGCGTTTCCCAGGAGATGTGTGATGCCTGTACTTGTCTTGTTTGTAAATGGAGATACTCACTTGGGTGTATTCCCCAAATCTAGCCTGGTGAGTGTCCTTGAAGATGCCCTCAGGGGGGCACGCGCTGCACGGGGCCATGTGAAGATGGGGGCTGTGGTTAGACACCAGAGAATGCCAGGGGTTGCTGGCTATCACCAGAAGCTAGGAGACAGGCTGGGAACTTGTCTCCCTCACAGCTCCGAGGGAGCCAGCCTCAGGTTGTGAGAGAACACAGTGACATCGGTCTCACACATCCTGTGTCATGTGGTCTTTGTGCCTGTGTGACAGTTATGTAGATGGCAGCTTCTGCTTTTTGGCCTCGAAGAGGCAAGGCTGCCCCAGCTGAGCTGCGTTTTCCCTTCCTTCTCTAGCTCAGCGAGGAGTTGGACCAGGTTGTTGAGAACTCGGAGCAGGCAGACGAGCGAGACAAGGAGCCAGTCCAAGTCCAAGGTCCAGGGGTCCTGTCAGGTAAGTGGGTTTGGGTGCTGCTGCTGCAGCCGCTGCTGGAGGCCCAGTCCAGGCGCCTTGCCAGCGATGGCAGTGGCAGCCTCCTCTCCCTCCCCTTTACCCAGTGCCGCATCTCAAGGTCTGCTCCAGTTCTACATATTTAATCAGCCTCCGGATGGGAGGCTGTGCCTGCTCAAGGTCTGCATTTTTGATAGTGGGTTTGAACTAGTTCCTGAGGCCAGGCCAGCCCTTCTCCATGACTGATGTCCTGATGACGTCTCAGAGACCTGGAGGAGAAGGGCTCCCTTGCAGGGCTCTCCGTTGTGCTAGCTGGTGGGGGAGCTCACCCAGGCTTGGCCTGTTTCACACTCTCCTTGGCCTAACTCCCTTGCTTCCATCCGTAGCCCAGTGATTCCTTGACGGAGGCCTGTGTGTCCTAAAGCCCACCTGCCCAGCAGAGGCCACCTTTGCTGTTACAGTCTTCTTTCTGAAAGTCTCAGCCATCTTTATAAAAGCCTTGTTTGTATTTATGTGTGTGTCTGTGTGAGTGTATGCCACATGCCTGTGAACATGACCGTGGGTGCTAGAGGAGGGCATCAAAGTCCCTGGAGCTGGAGTTGAGGTGGATGCTGGGAAGGGCGACCTGGGTCCTCTGTAAGAGCACCAAGTGCTCTTATCCACTGAGCCACCTCTTCAGTCACCCCCTTTAAAATTTACTTATTGTTGGGGGGCATGTATGTTTGGGCGTGAAGCATGGCGTGTGCGTGGAGGTGAGAGACGCGGGCTTCTGTGGTTGTGCTCAGGTTTGCCATGCTGCCCTTCCTCTCCTGGTTAATGCCTAATCATTCCTCGGCTCCCTGCTGACAGGATCACGTCCCATCCTCCCATATTGCCCCTGTCCTCTGACTCCTGTTCCCTGCAGTGTTGCTGCTGCAGAGGAGGTTCGTTCCTTTGTCACCGATGTCACCAGTGAAACCTGGTGAGGGCAGGCACAGCTGTTCTCCTTAGCCTTGGCTGGTCAGTGTGGGTGAGTGGACGGAGGGAGCCTTGCCTGGTTCCAGCTCCTCGGGTGGGGTGGGTGAGTGAGGTCAGTGGATGGAGCCCCTGCTTGGTTCCAGCTTCTTGGGTGGGTGCAGGGGAGGTGAGTTCTGTTCTTTTGGTTCCTCTGTCTGGGGAGAGGAAGTCCTACGATTCTGCTTACCGCTCACTCCAAGGAAGGAGGCAAAGTGGCTGCTGTTTCCCACTGCTCTTCCACCAGGCTCTGCTGTCCCCCTCCAGCCTTTCCATCCCCACACCACACTGAATTCTCACAAGAACTCCAAAAGGTGGTGTCCTCATTTCATAGGTGAGGACTGCAAGCTCAGGCTGCGTGGAGCACTCTGACCCCTAACTCACCTGGTGCCTTATTTTTTTTAACGTTTATTTTTTGTGAGAGAGGGTGAGGGGTGAGCATTGTGGAAGTCAGAGGACTTCTGGGAGTTGGATCTTCCACTGTGCGGGCACCAAGACTCGAACTCAGGCTGTTGGGCTTGCAAGCGTCTTTGCTCACGAAGCCATCTTGCTGGTCTGGCTTGTCCGTATTTGTGAGGTTCACTGTGGGGCGGTTCACAGGTACAGTCTGTGATGGCTCACCATGGCGATTAGCGCGTTGTCCCGTACATTTATCACTTGTGGTAAGGGCGCTGACAACCCCTTGTTATCTTGAAATACGCAGCACACCAATCCTGACCGGAAGGTCGTGCTGTGCAGGAGGACCCCCGGGACACACCGCTCCTGTCTGCTGTGTCTGAGAACTTTTGGGCGCACCTCTCACATGTCCCCCTCCCTCTTTCTGGCACCCACTGTTCTCTCTCCTCTGCTGAGGTCAGCTGTTGCAGAGTCCATGTGAGTGACGTTGGCCTTTCCGGGCCTATGTCTGTTCTCAGGTCCATCCACATCACAAATGAAGATTCAGACTTCCAGTTTAGATAAAGTCTTGTGTAGCCCAGGCTGGCCTTGAACTCTCTGAGGTTGGCGGTAATTTTTAGTCCTACCCTGACTGAGATCTTGGTTTATCTGCATAAGTATATGGATTGTCTTCTCTGTGGTTCTCTTCTGATTGGCGTTTACTCCAGGAGCGGGGCACTGTGAGATGGCCAGTGAACTTCTAGATTGTTATCTTGTAACGATCTACTCAGAGGAGAGTGACCAAACAGTCTGTGGCCCAGTTTCCCTAGCTGGCCTCACCCTTTCCAACCTCTCAGGATAAGCCTTGTGTGATCATTTCTAAATTTCTGACCTTCCAGACTTGGCTTGCCACAGTTGGGTCTGCTGGGCTACTGCAGATCCAAGCCACTCCTGTCTCACTGTGGCCTGGAGCTCACTGTGTGGGCAAGGCTGCCAGCGAGTCCTCCGAGAGATGCCAGCTCGGTGTCTCTGGCTCTGCGATTGTAAGCACGACCCACCAGACGTGGCATTTTTACATTTACAGTCCCAAGGATTGGGCTTAGACCCACCTGCTTGATTGACTGAGCCATCTTCCCAGCCCTGGACCTTGAGATTGCTTCCAGTTCTTGGTGTCTGTGACCCAACCTGCAGCAGATACATACACCCTGGTTTCGTCTTCTCTGGGCACATCGGTGTATCGCTGGATCGCATGTATTTTAATATTTTCATGTTTTTTGAGACAATGTCTGATGTATCTCAGGCTGTCCTTGTTATGTGGGGAGGGTGGCCTTAGCTCCCCATCTTCCTGCTGCACCTCCTGAGTGACCACTGACATCCCCAGCCCTGTGCTTTTCCCTTGGCCTCTATTCTATTTACATGTTCTCTGATCTCTGTTGACTCTTTTCCTAGGTTTGGATTTTGTTCTTTTAATTTTTTAAAAAGAAATTCATTGTTTCATCAATGTAAAGTTTTATTTTTATTTATGTGAATATACATGTGTCTGTGTGAGGATGTGCACATGTATGTGGGTGCCTGAGAAACCTGGAAGGGGGTGTTGGATCCTCTGAGCTGGAGTTACAGGTGGTTGTCTGCCTTCCTCCCCCATGTGGATGCTGGAAGTCAAATTTATCCTCTGCAAGGCCAACAAGTGCTCTTAATTGCTGAGCCATCCCCCGAGACCATGGATTTGATTATTTTTCTGGTTCCTTGAGGGGCAGCATTAAGTTGCTTATTTAGGCTGGGCAGTGATGGCGCACACCTTTGATCCCAGCACTCAGGAGGAAGAGACAGGACAGGCTCCAAAGCTACAGAGAAAACCAGTCTCCAAAAACAAACAAATAAAAATCCCAAAATTGCTTATTTGAGATTTTTCTTTTTTTTTTTAAACAAGAAGTTTATTTAAACAACAAGACACTTGACTTGAAGGGAAAACTATCTAGGATCATTTTGTTCAAGAGTAATTTATCCCTACTTAAAGACAGATTGCCCTACATGTAACAGCTACGTACAAAAAAGTTATAAAATTGTCCTTGGTTTTACAATGATAAATGAAAAACATTAAAATTCTCCAATCGAACAAGGTATGCAAGGATTTTGTGGTTGGGTTCTTTTGTTAAAACATTGAGAGCAAAATAACTTACTGGAATATAAAGATAAGAGCTGATGAGCGAGCATGGCACTAATGGAGCAGGGGGTTATTTCCCAGAACCAGTACTTTCCCCCAGACCACCTCCATCTGCTGTCAATCAAAACAGAACATTGGCCATTTAGTTTAAAAAAGAAGAAAAAGAAAGAAAGAAAGAAAAAAGCTCAATATGCTTGTGCACATACACCAGTTACTTTATGTACAATAAAGAAATGGGGACAGGGAAATGAAAGAATAGAGAAAACTATACTGTAGTAGTCAGGATGTGGTGGAACCAAATTGCGGCTTTCTAATTGCTAATGTATTCTTGGTCTATAACAAAATTCTGGAGTAAAGTAGCAGGTCCCCTTTTTAGTAGACACCTCCTGTCTGCTGCTGGAACACATCAATCGTATCTTCATCCTCCATTTCCAACTGTGCAGGTGTGTCTGTTTCATTGATTGGCTGTTCATCAAACCGGAATCTGATCTGCCTCATTGACAAACCCTGTCGTTCACAATAGGCTTTCATTAGTTTACTAAGTGGTGTATGCCTCTTAATTTTAAACTGCACCACAGAGCTATCCTGCCCCGCCACCTTCAAATTAATATGGTCGTTGTTCTCGGTCTTGACTCCTTCCTTGGGTTTCTCGTCGGCCATGGTGAACGCCGGAGTCTCCTCAGCGGCCGCTTCACAAAAGAGGCACCAGGTCCGCACTGAAGGAGACACAGGCAGCAGCAGGAGCGGCAGCGGCGGACGAGGCGGAGGGCGCGCGCACGCTGTGTGCTCCCTCCCCCCGCGCTGCGTGCCGAGATTTTTCTTAATATAAGAATGTTTTGAGATTTATTATTTTTTGGGAGGGAGTTGAGACAGAGTTTCTCTGTGTAGCTTTGGTTGTCCAGAACTCGCTCTGTAGACCAGGCTGGCTTTGAACTGACAGAGATCTGCCTGCCTCTGGGATTAAAGGCGTGCGCCGTCACATGCCAGCTCTATTCATTACTTATATTTGTGTATATATGTGAGAAGCTGCCCATGGAAGCCAGAAGAGGGTGTTGAATGCCCTGAAGCTGGAGTGATAGGCAGTTGTGAGCCCCTTGAAGAGAGTGCTGGGAATTGAACTTGGGTCCTCTGCAACAGCAAGTGCTTGTAACTCCTGAGCCACTCTGAGCCCTTGTCTCTATTACTGTGTTTGTGAGTGTATGCACTTGTGCATGTATGTAGGCCAGAAGAGGGCATTGCATATCCTCTGTGAGTGTATGCACTTGTGCATGTATGTAGGCCAGAAGAGGGCATTGCATATCCTCCTCTGTGAGTGTATGCGCTTGTGCATGTATGTAGGCCAGAAGAGGGCATTGCATATCCTCCTCTGTGAGTGTATGCGCTTGTGCATGTATGTAGGTCAGAAGAGGGCATTGCATATCCTCTGTGTATGCGCTTGTGCATGTACGTAGGCCAGAAGAGGGCATTGCATATCCTCTGTGAGTGTATGCACTTGTGCATGTATGTAGGCCAGAAGAGGGCATTGCATATCCTCCTCTGTGAGTGTATGCGCTTGTGCATGTATGTAGGCCAGAAGAGGGCATTGCATATCCTTCTCTGTGAGTGTATGCGCTTGTGCATGTATGTAGGTCAGAAGAGGGCATTGCATATCCTCCTCTGTGAGTGTATGCGCTTGTGCATGTATGTAGGCCAGAAGAGGGCATTGCATATCCTCTGTGAGTGTATGCACTTGTGCATGTATGTAGGCCAGAAGAGGGCATTGCATATCCTCCTCTGTGAGTGTATGCGCTTGTGCATGTATGTAGGCCAGAAGAGGGCATTGCATATCCTTCTCTGTGAGTGTATGCGCTTGTGCATGTATGTAGGCCAGAAGAGGGCATTGCATATCCTCCTCTACCACTGACCCTCTATTATCTGTTTCTTTGAGGCAGGGGCTCCCCTGGAGTCTGGAACTCATGTTTCTTGGCTTAGGCTAGAAGGTAGCAAGCCCCAGCAATCCTCCACCCTTAGTCCCTCAGTCTGACTTCCTCCGTGGGAACAGGACCTGGCCCTCATGATAGAGCAAGTGCCAGCTTCTCTGAGCCCCAGGTTCCCTGTGTTGATGTAGATATTTGCTGTTGGGAGCTCCTTGTTGTCCCGGGTCACACGTCCAGGCTGGCCTTGAGGTCTCGTGGTTGCTCGGCTTACAGGATTGGGCCACCACACTTGACTCCATCTGACTTTTATTCTTCCCACTTGAAATTTGCAGGGGACTGTGTTTCCCAGCACCTATGTCAGCCACTCACAATCACCTGGGAGAGCCAACTCCGCCTTCTGGCCTTCGTAGGCACCTTACCACAGCGTCTAACTCACCTCCCCCAAAAGAAAAGGTTTAAATTTTGGAAGCTGGTACTTTGTGTCACAGTAATGGAGTATTTTGAATTCAGTCATGAATTTACCCCTCCTAAAGAGTTAACCGGTGTGTGTTCCTGATATAATTATATTTTCCCCATGCGTCCGGCTGGAACAGTCCATCCATCCCTGTTTCTTACCAGGCCAGTGATGAGGAACCTTCCAGCTTTGCTTGGAAGGACCCTTCTCCCATTTCTGAGACGCTCCGTTACTGAGGGGGGAATTCTTGGCTGGGGTACTTTCTCCCTGCCTGATGTCCTCTGGGAAATCAGTGACTGTACCTTCCTCGCCCCCTTTCTAGCTTTAAATTCCTCTCTTCTCCCTCTCCCTCCCCCCTCTTCTTCCTCTTCTCCCTTTCTCTTTTTATCCGTCCTTTCATCCTTCATCCATCCATCCTTTTTTTTTTTTTTTGAGATGTGATCTCCCTCTAGTCCAGGTTGGCCTTGGTCTTGTGATCCCCCACCTCAGCCTTCCCAGGCTGGGATGATAGTCTTGCACCTCTGCTCCTGGCTCCGGTTCTCCTTATCTCTGGACAGCTTCTAAGAATGTCTTGAAAGGGAGCTCTTTGCAGTGACTAGAACTTGAGTCCACACCTTACTCGATGGCGGTTAGCTATTATAAATGATGCTCTCTGTGCCTTCCTTCATCCCTTCCTCCTCTGCAGTGTCTATTGTGTGGATCTCTGATTGATGGCTTTCCATGGATGCCGCGGTTTTCCCTGCACTCTGCTCTGTCTGCAGCTCGCTTATCAGTGACCTGACTTCAAGTCTAGAAATTCTGCTTGGTCTAGTCTGCTATTGCTGTTGCAGATATTAGTTGTATTTTTGATTTATTGGCATCTTGATTTCTCACGTTTTTTTTTTCTTTCCTTTTTTGGTGTTTTTTGAGATAGTTTCTCAGTATAACCCTGGCTATCCAGGAACTCTCCCTGTAGAACAAGCTGGACTTGCTGCCTGCCTCTGCCTCCCAAGTGCTGGAATTAAAGGTGTGTGCCACCATGCCTGACTTCATCCTCATATCTCTCTCTTTCTCAGATTTATGTCTTTTATGTATATGAGTGCTGTAACATTTACATGCCAGAAGAGGGCTCCAGATCCCATTATAGATGGTTGTGAGTCACTTCTGGTTGCTGGGAATTGAGCTCAAGACTGGAGGAGCAGCCAGTGCTCTTAGCCAGGAGGCAGAACCACCTCTCATTTCTTACTGGCCGAGTCTTTCCTCCCCTCCCGAGCACGCGCCCACTCTGGTGTCGGTGAGGACTTGCTTGCTCCCTCTCACTGTGTTTTCTCAATTGTTACTTGGAATTCCTTTCTGTGCATTCCACTGCGTCTCTGGAGAACTACTGTGCTTTGTAGTCTCATTTCTTGCTCTTTAGGCCCCACATGCTGTTGGGTGTATTTTCAGTACATGCATGCACTATGTTTTTTACCTGTGTCTGCCCCACTGCCCTTCCCGGCCTTGCCTGACCGCTGATGTACTGTCAGATTGACTCTTTAATCCCACATCGGATCATGAGGGTCCTGCTTTGTGAATCTACTTCACACAGCGCCAGGTTGTCTAGTTCCATCGGCTTCTGCAAATATATAAATGTCATTTTTCTCTGTGTGTGGGATAGGTGTGCACGTGTTCATGTGTGAACTTGTGTATGTCTGCGCACACGAGTGTGCATGTGGAGGCCAGCGGTGAACTAATCCAGACAATGAAATGGCAGAAATGGCACCACTCAGATTGAGTCTGGGTCCTTCCTCCTAGGGTAGACCTCTGGAAGTGGCCTCAGTGCCTGTAGATCTGTTTCTCAGATGACTCTAAATGTAGACAGACTTACCGTGAGGTCGTCATGAGCAGTGGAGATGGCTCCACAGATAAGGAGCCCACTGACCCAGGAAGATCCTTCACCCATCGGGCAGGATGTCTGTAACATCAGGTACCGCCTTGTGGAGTGTTTGAACTCCTGAGTTTTCGTCTGGCTGATCTGTCCCTGATGAGGATGAGCGCTGAGGTTGTGTTTGCTCTGGGTCCTGCTCCCCTTCAGGTGTGGCAGTGGTTTGTTTTATGGGCTTGAGAAGAGGCTCATGTAAACTCAAAGTCATTGTCTTCTGGGAGAATTGGTTTTTTGGCCACTGTGTGGTAGCCTTCCTTGTCTTATAATCCTTGCCTTGGAGTCTCTCTTGTCCATTGCAATCATGGGCTGTTGAAGGAGCAGCGGGCTGTGTTCCTGCCGCCCAGCTCCCGGCTGCCTGGCTAGCTTATGCCCTGAAATAATTAACACAGAAACTGTGTTCTTTTAAACACTGCTTGGCCCATTAGCTCTAGCTTCTTCTTGGCTAATTCTCACATCTTGGTTAACCCATTTCTAATAATTTGTGTAGCACCACAAAGTGGTGGCTTACCAGCAAAGATTCAGCATGTCTGACCTGGTGGCTGGCTCCATGGCGTCTGGCTCCATGGCATCGGCCTAACTTCCCTTCTTCCCAGCATTCTGTTCTGTTTACTCTGCTTACCTAATTTTCTGTCCTATCAAAGGGCCAAGGCTGTTTCTTTATAACCAAACAGAAGACCCTCCCACATCACATGCCACTCCTTAGGTTTTCCACGATTCAGGTTTCTGTTTGCTTAGAATGTCATTTTCCATTCTTTTGGTTTAAGCCTGTATGCCAACAGGGCACTCTGAGCTTCTGGAAGGCGCCTGTGAGCATGGATTCTTTCATTTTTTTTTTCCTAAAAGGCCTTTATTTCTCCAGCATTCTTGAAGGTAGATCTCATCACTGAATATAATAATAACTCTTGGCTGCAGGGTTTCCACCAAGGAGTCTGCTGTTGGTCTAGTGGGGATGTCCCTAACGTGACTTTTGTGTTGCAGATTTTACAGCTTTCTCGTGTACTTCTGGCAGTTTCATTATAACATGCCGTGGTTAAATCTCTTCCAGTCATGTCCGCACCGTAACATGCTGTGGTGGAGATGTCTCCTAGTCATGTCTGCACTGTAACATGCCGTGGTTAAATCTCTTCCAATCATGTCTGCACCGTAACATGCCATGGTAGAGATGTCTCCTAGTCATGTCTGTCTGGGCTTCTAAAGCCTTTGTACCTCAGTGTCCACGTCTTTCCTAAGATGAGGGAAGTTTTCTCCCTGTTTCATTGAATAGGTTTCTGTTCCCCTAACATTTCTCACTGAGCCCTGTGCATTCCCCACTGAGGCCTCCCACTGTCCCGCGTTTCCCACTCATATCGTCTTCCTGTTTTCACCCAACAGTTTAATCGCATTTTAAATCGCTGACCAGGCATCTTATCCATCTGGGTTTCTTTGGGACATCTTGCTAATAATTACATTCTTTAGGGAGCATTATGTAACCATGCATTTTCATCTTTTTGGTCCAGTGTTAAGATTGGTGTGCAGTGGACCAGATATTTCTGCCATACCTGGTGGCCTCCATAGTAGTTGGCCTTCTCTTGAACGTGCACCTCAGTCTGTTTGATTGTCACTGGGCAGCACAGTGGCCTCTCATGGCTTCCTTAGCTTGTGCTAAGGAGTTCAGGACAGAGAGGAGAGCAGCAGGCAACCAAGACTGCAGAGTCTGGCTGACTTGGGCCTGCAGCACCAAGGGGCACTGACAGAAAATACTCCTTTATTTTCTGAACTGAAGGAGCTGGCATATGACCCAGTTGAGAGTAGGACCTGACATGAAGTTTGGGGTTCCCAGCTGCTCACAGCTCTGAGAGCCTTGCTTGGTAGGAAACGATGAATTCACTGTTAAGGAGAATATTGCGGGGAGCACTCGGGGAGCAATTCCTGTTGCTGAAGAAACAGGACCTGCTTCTCTTCGCTCCCCTTGGCAGTGACGATGGCAGGAGTGGATGTCACAGAGCCGCAGATGCCAACTAGGAGAACAATGCCAGACACAAAATGGAGGTGGAAGGGACAGCACCACGGAGCAGGCACATCCCTTCCCTACTGCCCAGTGCTCGGTGGCTCAGGAGCCGGCTTGTCTGAGCATTGATCTTCATGGAGGCTTGTCTTCCTCGACTGGGTCATGTTTTCTTTTTTTTTTTTACCTTTAAATGTTGTGTGTACGCACCCGTGCACACACATGCATGCATAAGTCAGGACAACTTCCGGAAGTTGTTCTTTCCTTCTGTCACGTGGGTCTGGGGATGGATCCCATGTTGTTCGGCTTGGTCCCGAGTGCTTTACCTGCTGAGCCATCTTTGCTGGTCCTAAGCCACATTTTTTAAAAAATTCTTTCCATGTCTTTTTTTAACTAAATAGTTAAAAAACATCTTTTATTATTTTGTATGTATTAGTGTTTTGCCTGTTGCCTGTATATAGGCATGTATACTACATGTGTGCCTGGTGCCTGTGGAGGTCAGAAAAGGGTACTGGAGTTACAGATGATTGCGAACCACCCTGTGGGTGCTAGGAATTTGAACCCAGGACCTCTGTAGGAATAGCCAGTGCTGTTAACTGCTGAGCTGTCTCTGTAGCCCCTCATGTCTAGTAAGTTTTAATTGAACACTGGTGTATTAGGCATGTTCTTCTAGGTGAAGAGAACTAATAGACTGTGTACACGTGTGTCTGTCTGTTTGTATCTATGCGTGTGTGCTTGTGTGCGTGTGTGTGTACAGAACAGCATCTGCCAGATTGGCTTACATGGCGAAGCCTGGCAATGTCTGTCTGCGTGCAGGAGAGGCAGAGAACCTGGTAGCCACATAGTCACAGAGCTTGGCTCTTCAGCAGTCCCCTCTGGTGCAGGAGCCTGGAAGCTTCCTGGAGAGCTGCTGGCCTTCTCTCTAGGTTGGAAGGCCTGGGAAGCTGGAGTTAGGCCTTAGCAGGGACTTGCAGGACTCACTCAGGAAACAGCCAAGATGGCAGGGCACACTGCTTTCTCCTGGGGACACTTTCTATCTGGGTAGCCCATTGGCAGACTGCGGGTCCTCCCGGCCTCTCTGGAAAACCCCTGTCTCCAGAGGTGTGTGTCTCCTGGGCAGGTGGGAGGAGACCAGGCAGCACTGCTGTAGATTCTGGGCGCTGCCGTGGCTCTGAAGTACTTTTGTCTCGGTGGGTAGGTACTCTGCGGCCCTGTCTTTTCATGCTGCTAGCTGGAATCGGCCATTTCTCTTCCTACATCAGCTCTGCTTCCCCCAGCCCTCAGGATATTCAGCCAGTGACTTGCACAGAATTAGGGATTTCCCCTCTCTGGGACTCCCCTACTTTCAGGATTTCCCCTTCACTTGAGCCCTGAACTCTGTCACCCTGAACCATGTCATTAGGAGGTTGATATGAACCTTCAGGCAACTCTGCATCTCAATGATCATTCTTTTTCTTTTTTAAAAATCTATTTAAAAAAAAAAACAACTATCCTTTTTCATTTTACATACCAATCCCAGTTTCCACTCCCTCCCCTCCTCCCATTCCCTCCACTTTCTTCCCCACCCTACCCACCATCAGTCTTCAGAGAGGGGAGTCAACAAAGTCTAGCACATTGCTTTGAGGTAGGACCAAGGCCCTCCCACTGTATGTAGACTGAGCAAGGAATCCCTTCAAAGAGAATGAGTTATCTTGATTGAGAGAGCCACGAGGCTAGCAAGAAACCTGGCTCTAGAGAAATTCCCTGGGATCCACAAGGATGACCCCAGCTAAGACCCTAAGCAGTAGTGGAGAGGGTGCTGGAACTGGCCTTGCCCTGTAGTCAGACTGATGACTATCTTAAATGTCACCATAGAACCTTCATCCAGCAACTGATGGAAACAGAGGCAGAGACCTACAGCAGAGCACAGGGCTGAGCTCCCAAAGTCCAGTCAAAGAGTGGCAGGAGTGAGAATATGAGCAAAGAGGTCAAGACCATGATGGGGACACCCGCTGAAACAGCTTACCTGTGCTAATGGGAGCTCAGCAACTCCAGCTGAAAAAGGAAGGAACCAGCCTAGGTCCAAACTAGTTCCTCTGAATGTGGATGACAGTTGTATGGCTGGGGCAGACTGCGGGGCCACTGCAGTGAGACCAGGATTTATCCCTCCTGCTTGGACTGTCTTTTCGTTACCCATTCTCTTTGGACGGATGCCTTGCTCACGGGCCATTCTTACCTCTAGAGGTCAAGTCCTTCCTTGTCAGCCTGTGTTCTTTAATATCTTCATTAAATTTAATACACTGCTCAGATCTTACGGTCATCATCTGAGGCAGGTGGTGTGACCACACCACTTGGTCCCTGTTGGAAGTCACAGCCACAGAGACAGCTGACCTTTCCCTCAAAACTGTGGTGTGGAATGAAGGGAAAAACACCACAGTCGGGTGAACCAGGCTGCTGTCCAAGCACCATCCTGGGTGGCTCATATCAGGAACCTACGCCTGGTGCCTGTGTCCGAGGTCAAGGCACTGCAGCGCTGGCGTCTGGGCAGGAAGCACCTTAAGGAAGGAGGGGCTTACTTGGCTCACGGTTTGAGAGGACACCATCCATCATATTAGACATGGTAGCAGTAACAGGTGGTTACTGTATGGCATCTATATCACATAGCAGAGGGACACTCATGTCCTTGCTCAGCATGGAGACCCCAGTCAGATTAGCCACCAAGGGAAGGTTTCCTTGGGAAAGGGGATTTCTAAGTGAGCAGGGTAGAGTTGGCTATGAACTTCAGAATGGGCCCAGGAGTGGCAGATAAGAGCAAGCAGTTCAGGACTGAAAGATGGGGAAGGGAGGGCATGTGGGCCTGACGGAGACTACTGGTAACGTCGGTGGCCTTGGAGAGGGGGGGAGCAGACCACTGCTGGCCGCTCTGGTGACCCTGCTGTCCTGCCCCCAGGCGTCGACAGCGAGTCCGCCTCCAGCAGCATCCGCTTCAGCAAGGCCTGCCTGAAGAACGTCTTCTCGGTCCTGCTCATCCTCATCTACCTGCTGCTCATGGCTGTGGCCGTCTTCCTGGTCTACCAGACCATCACAGACTTCCGAGAAAAGCTCAAGCACCCCGTCATGTCTGTGTCTTACAAGGAGGTGGACCGCTACGACGCTCCAGGTAGGGCCTGCCGGGCTGGGCATCAGTGCCCCGGCTTTGGAGCTTTGCTTAGCAGACACTGCCTCCCTGAGCCACCACTGTGTTCCCAGCCCAGGCAGAGAGGAGCAAGGTGGAGATGAGTTGTAGGCATGCATCTGAGAGCTAATGCCGGGCCATGGGGCACCGAGCGGGCAGGGAGGAGTGGCACTGGAGCCAGACTTGGTTAGGCACGAGGTGGGCAGCAAGTGCTTGTGGGAGGAGGAGCAGCCCGGGGTGTATACAGGAGGCAGTGGGCTGCTTAGGAGAGAGGCGAGAACTCCTGCTAGAGCTGAGGGCCAGGGAATAGGGCAGTGTATTAGCTACTTTTCTCTTACTGTAACAGAACAGCAAGGCCAAGGTGACTTAAAAAAAGAAACATTTAATTGGCTTACAGTTTCAGAGGGTTCGAGGCTGCCATGGTGGAGCAGAGGCATGGCAGCAGGAACAGCTGGGATCTCACAGCTGGAATGGAAAGCAGGCAGAGAGCAAACTGGGAACAAAACCTCAAGCCTGCCCTAGTGACACACCCGCCTCCATCGAGGCCACATCTCCTTAGTCCTTCCCAAACAGTTCCGACAACTGGGGCCCAGGTGTTCAAACACAGGACCATGGGAATGTTCTCATTGAAAGTGCCACAGCGGGGCTGGAGAGATGGCTCAGTGGATAAGAGCATTGCCTGCTCTTCCAAAGGTCCTGAGTTCAGTTCCTAGCAACCACATGGTGGCTCACAACCATCTGTAATGAGGTCTGGTGCCCTCTTCTGGCCTGCAGGCATACACACAGATAGAATACTGTATGGTGGAATGTGGAGGCGGGTACACACATCATGTAGGGCCTAGCCCAGAGGGCTCCAGGCCACTCTGTGTACCTTTCTCTGTGTGATGGGATGGCTGACCCCTGAGGACTGTTGTCTGGCTGGCTCTGTGTAGTGGCACTAGAGAAGGAGTGTGGGCTCAGACCCTGCCTGCCATGAGTGTGCCTCCTGCTCTGGCCCCAGTGACCCCAGGACATCCTGCCCACAGGCTGGAGCCAGAGCTCCCAGACGTCACCCTGCAACCGGGCTGGTCATTTCTTCTCGCCCTGGCTTTGCTGGTCTGGGCTCCTTGTGGGTTTTTCTCACAGTGTGTGCTCCCATCCTCAGCTCTTCCTCAATACCGTGTGTTGTCGGCAGGGTTTCTGCTCTGGAGTCTTGGCTTGGGAGCCTGAGTTGAGAGCACACAGGACATTGTGTGGTGTGTGTTCTTGAAACTCCAGCAGAGCAGAAGAGTGAGCTCTGGGGAGCCCCCCAGCCAGAGTCTTAGCAGCACCAGGCAGGTGGGGCCTGCGAGGCAGCTGTGTGCCGTGAGGTGAGGGGTGACCGAGGTGCTGAGTGCCCTCCATTGGGGTACAGCTGTGTTTTCACCCCCTTTCCTGTTCCCATCTTGGCGCTGTCCCAAGGAGGCAGGTGTGAGACAATGTGACGAGCCCAGGACTGTGGCTTCTGACACTTGCGGTTTCTGTTTGTTCCAGGGATCGCCCTATACCCTGGTCAGGCCCAGCTGCTCAGCTGTAAGCACCACTATGAGGTCATCCCACCTCTTGCCAGCCCTGGCCAGCCGGGAGACAGGAACTGCACCACCCAGAGGATCAATTACACCCATCCCTTCTCCAATCACACCATGGTAATGCCTGTGTCTCTGGGTGGTCTCGTTAGCCGCCTTCCTTCCCTTACAGCCTGTACGCGTGGACCATGGTCCTGGCGGTGAGAGCGTGGTATATGTACCACTGGGGCTGATAACCCTCAGGGATTCTTGCCTTGGTGGGAGGTGGCGGGGCTGCAGGTGGGTCTGCCTGTGGTTAGCAGTCCCCCTGGAAATACCAGGTTCCAGGAACTGTCACCATGCCTGTGGATGGGGTCTAGGAATCCATATTTTGTGAATGTAAAGATGGTATACTGGTGGTGAGGATGGCTGACTCCCTGCGTCACACAGGGCAGGGGTGTGGCTTTGCATTGTTGTATCCTGGCTTTTTTACTCCTCCAAGAGGGGCGGAATTGATGGGGCCATCTGAGAGCTTCCTGGGCACAGGACGTTGGTGACTGGTGATTTGGATGAGAACGGCCCCCAGAGGCCCTTTATTTGAGTGCTTGGTTCCTAGTTAGTGGAACTGTTTGGGACGGATTGGGAAGTGTGGCCTTGGGGGAGGTGTGTCACTGGGGGTGGGCTTGAAGGTTTCAAAAGCTCATGCCAGGCCCAGTGGCCCTCTCTCCACGCCTGCTTTCTGTGGACTTGTGGACCAGGATGTAGCTCTTAGCTGCTTATCCAGTATCATGCCTACTTGCGCGGTGCCATGCTCCCTGTCATAGCGATAGTGGACTAAGCTTCTGAAGCTGTAAGCGAGCCCCCAGCTTTCTTTTTTTTATAAGAGTTGCCTTGGTCGTGCTGTCGTTGCCCTGGTCATGCAGTCTCTTCACAGCAGAACAGTGCCCGAAACACCAAGCGTGATGATGGAGAGGACCGGCACTGTGCAGCCGAGCCTCTGTGCAAGGCAATGGTGGGTGCCCTGGAGGCCGAGTATGTGAGTGAGATGTGGCTAGGGACAGAAGCAAAGGAGAGAGTGTGTCCTGCTGTAGGGTCCATCCTGCGTCCTTCGGGTGAGAGGAACCTCAAGATTCTAGCTGATTAGTCTCCAGGCCACCCCCTAAAGCCTGATGAAATGATTTCTACTCTATGAAAAGCAGGAGAGGACAGATAGGGCGTGAGGAAAGCCCTTCTGGTAGACCAGAAGGCCAGAGGAGCTCGTATACAGTGCAGATCACTGTTTGGAACTGGTTGATGGAGCTGGCTGAGCAGAGAAGGCTCACAAACCAGGACAGGACAGGCAATGCAGGCCTCCGGCCCCCAGTTCCACGTGACTGAATGACTGGGTTTGGAGCATGGCTGACGGCTGTGGCTCCAGGACTTTGTCCTCTCCGGTTGCAGAGCTGCTGGGGAAGGTGTTTCTCTGGGTGCCAGGCCTCAGAACAACGTTTGCACAGGCTGAGGGAAGGCCCTCTGCTCAGGTGTGGAGACAGAACTCCTGCAGGAACCTCAGGTGCTCCTTGCCCACAGGAACCTCAGGTGCTCCTTGCCCACAGTTGCAGAGTGCTCCCATGGGTAGAGAGTGTTGGCAAGTGGATGTGAGCACCAGGGAGACGTCTTCCCGTACTTGGCATCTGAATCCTGTATTCCTGAGAATGGGCAGTTGGTGTCACTGGGCATGTCCATGAGGCCAACATGAAATAGTGACCTGAATCCAGTCCAGAAGAGGGGACTGCATCTGCACTCCTGACTCTCCTCTTTCCCTCTGAGATGCACGATGGCACGGGGTGCAGCTGTGCCCATTCGGGGAACCCCTTCCTCTCCTCTGTGGGTGGCACACTTCCTAGGAGGCAGCTGCTCACACTCAAGACTGTTGTACTGCTGTAGGAGTTCATAATTTAAATATAAAACCCATAAAATAAGGGACCAAAAGTCAGGGTGTTTTCATGGGAAGGAAGTTAGATGCTGTCACCCCCGCCAGTTCTGAGGGACGGTTGATTTTCTTCATCAGCTCCTTCCAGCCACAAGCTGTGAACCTCAGAAGTTTCCGCCTCCCTGGCCACCTGCTCGCTGAGCAAACCCCGGTGTGTGATGATGTAATGAGGAGTGGGGTGGGCACTTAGGAGGCCGCGGCAGGAGGATCTTGCTTGAGGCCCGTTCAGCCTCAGTGCCACACTGAGGTTCCATCTCAGAAAAGAAACACGATGTGCCAGTGTCCGTGTGGCGAGGGAGACGAGTGTTGACGGCAGCTCTGCCACTCCGGTGACAGCCAGGCAGGGCCTGTGTGGTACAGCTGCCTGGAAGGTTCTCGGCGACCATGGCGATGCCACCAGGGCCTGCGTTTCTGCTGCACTGTGCAGGCAGCTCCTTCCTGCTGCTCTCCGGTTGCTGTGGCCTCAACTACAAGCTGATCTGCGTTGCTGGACGCTTCTGTGGTCACATCAGAACTGGATGTTAGCAAACTGCCCTCCTTGGATCTGCTTTCAGCTTGAGTCATCTGGGGACTGGGGCTGAGCTGGCAGGTGGGGAGGGGGCCTATTCTCGCTGCCGTGAGCTGTTAACTGTGCAGGCTCTGGCTGACTGAGGCCTCTGACAGTGACCCCCGTTGAGGGTCTTGTTGGGTCACATTGCCTACATCTTCCGGGTCTTGTTGACTTCCTGGTTTCTTATGCTCTGGATTTTGTGGTGGTTTGCCTGTAGCCAGTGATTTGCTTTCGTACAGCCAGGTTCACCCCTTTTCTAGTCTGTAGTATTGGCGCGTCCTCCCTGCCTGGGTTTCCGGGCTCTCACAGGTGAAGCTCATGCTATCTCTTGGACTTTCCTAGCTCCCATAACAATCGGTTCCCTCTGACAAAGTGCTCGCTGGTCAGAGTATGGGCTTAGCTCCTGTGTCCAAATGCGCTTCTTGATGGAGCAGCCTGACTGGCAGCCAGGGTCACATGGGCGCTGTCGCGATTGCCCAGCAGTGTTGCGCTGTGTTGTTGTCCTGTCCACGTGGTCATGGTCAGTTTCTGAGCACATGCCTGTCCCCTGGAAGGTAAGAGGTGAGGAAAGGTGAGGTGGTCTCGGGTTACTCCGTCAGTTCAGTTCCAGCTCCGAGAGCCATCCTGGGGACTTTAGTTGGACATGACAGGCTAGTTTGTGTAGAAGAGAGGTGAGCACATCCTGGAAAATCGAGGATAACGTGGGAGGAACCGTAGACACTCACTGCACAGGATGATGCTCTTGGCAGCACAGCTCTGGCTCAGGGACCAACCAGCCATTCCTGGGCTGCATTCAGGACAGGAGCGGTCCAGGGTACAGGAAGGCAGGATGGTTGGGAGCCAGGCATATGCAGTATGCACGTGTAAGATTTAAGACATGACAGGCTATACTGGGGAGTGTTGAGGTATTGGCATCCCTTGTAAGCCAACCCAGAAGGCATAAGAGAAAGACGAACAGCCTTCATTCACTGTATTGAATCAAACTCCCATGTAGTAGATGACGTCTGGAACAAGCTTAACTGGGGCACACCAACACATGACGGGCAAGAAAAAGCACCCTCACCCAGTAAAAGTGTTCCGTAGCGTGGACAGCCTGTGAAAAGGGACGTGTGTCACAGCTGGGCGCTGGGTGCTGTGAAGCCTCCCCCCTCCCCGCCACCAGCTTTTGCATCCTCAGGCTGGAGGGTTTGGTGACAGTTCCTAGAGGCTGCTGGGTGACCTGCTGTGGGTTTGCCAGGCAGTGCTTGTGACTGAAGCCTCTGTGGGGCTGTGTGAGCACTGGGGGAGCTGCGTGAGCTGAGCACTGGGGAGGCCTGTGAGCACTGGGGGAGCACAGCCCCGAGCACTCAGTCTCTGGCTTTTGTTTTCCCCACAGCAGTCAGCCCTGATTGTCCAGGGGCCACAGGAAGTGAAGAAGCGGGAGCTGGTGTTCCTCCAGTTCCGCCTGAACCAGAGCAGCGAGGACTTCAGTGCCATTGACTACCTCCTCTTCTCCTCCTTCCAGGAGTTCATGCAAAGGTGGCTGTCCCACGTCCTCAGGGCCCGTCTCCTGCCGTGCACTTCATGCTGAACATGTAGGGTGAAGGTGGGGTACGGGAGCGACCCTGAACCTGGTGGCCCGTTACACTGGCTGCAGTTAAGAGATGTGCACAAGGGTGCAGAGTTGCTTGCCCTCTGCCTGCAGTACTATCCTGGAGAGGGCTCAGTCGGCCTGGGCTGCAGAGTGGAGGGAGCTGCCTTCAGATGGTCCCTGCCCACTGACAGCTCCTGTTTTCAAACACTGGGGACGGTTTAGTGCCATCTCTGGGGCCTAAAACACTTAGTAGAAAATAGAATATTCTTGTCTGTCCCTACCTAGTCTTGATCAGCTCAGGCTCCATTTCTGTGATATAGGATACATCACCGTGGCGGGGAGGTGACTGCCCATCTGAAGATAAAGTCACATGCTGCCTCTGCTGGCCTTCAGGATCTCCTAGCCAGCACCTTCTCTGCTTATAGCCTGCTGTCCTGCCTCCGTCCTGGAAGTCAGCAGAGGCCCGTCACCTTTCCTAAGGGTCCTGAGCCTAGCACTGCCGCTTCTGTGTTTTTACTCTCTGACAGTTCGGTCATTTTCACCCCCAGCCTCACCCCACCTAAACCCTTATTTCCCCCCAGTGAGTCTGTCTACCTTCATGTCCTTTCCTGTGTAAACTGTTTTCAACTAGAATTGACTACAAGAACATGGTTGGGACCATTGTGACTACACTATTGAAAGAAATGACAGCTTCCCTCCCAGCAACCAATAACTCATAATCCCCCAAGATGAAGTGCTGACAAGGCCCAGTGATAAGCAGCTGTGGGGAGGGCGGTAGCTGTCGTGTCCAGAGAGGACATCTTGTTCACATCCCTCCTTTCCCCTCTTCTGCAGTGTCCAGTGTTCTGATCTTCGGCGGGAGGGTGGTGGCAATGTTACAACCGTCTCTTTTAGGACCAAGCACTGTTTTCGAGGCAGGGCATTACTCTGTAGCCCTGACTGTCCTGGAACCCTCCTGCCTCACCCTCCCTGGCACTAGGAGGTTGCACCCGCTCACTTGTGTGTTGCTTCTGCTGCTTGTACGGCCCCCACGGAATGCTCTTCCATCGCGGGGCCTCTCAAAGGGTGGTTGAATTCACTGAGTGTGGCTTGCCATACTTTAGCCATATTTCAGGGAGCCTCTGGAAACCCAGGTGTGGGTGGCCGAGCTGGTGGGGCAGAGGCTATGAGAGGAACCAGTGTGCCCACGGTGGAGGTGCAGTGGGGGGCAAGGATCATGCTGCTATCCCCCTACTGTGGAACTGTTTGGAAACCAAATGGAGGTATAGTCAGGTTGGGCATTGCTTTTGATGCTAACTGACCAACAACCCTGGTAAGGCAGCCAGATTCTGGAGAGGGAGCAGGGAATCCATAGTATCAGATTGTACCAGAAAACAAACCAGCATCACACAGGACTAGAGTTGGCTTTGGCCACATTGGGTTCCAGCTGTCAGGCCTGGATTAACTTGGACCTTCCTTCTCTCCCCAAGCTCAGACAAGGCAGGCTTCATGCAGGCTTGTGAGAGTGCCTACTCGAGCTGGAAGTTCTCAGGAGGCTTCCGCACCTGGGTCAAGATGTCACTGGTGAAGACCAAAGAGGAGGATGGGCGAGAAGCTGTTGAGTTCCGGCAAGAGGTTGTGGTTGTTTCCTTGACGTATATGATGACTTCCACACTTGGATCTGTGGTGGAGGGAGACTTTGAGGGGAAGGGTCTTTTGGGTGGGGTCGTAGGATGAGGATATCTTTAGTAGCCCTTGTGGAGGCTTCACGTGCTAAAAGCAGTCCAGCAGCTTGCTTTTTCCCCACAAACCCATCTCTTTGCCTGTAGGCATGGGAAGGACTTTCTGTGCCAGGGATTGTGGTGGATAAAGGGATCAGGCACAGTGGGGTGTGCTGACCTGTTAGGATGCAGATGAGCTGATCAGAAAGCTTTTGGTCCCTTGGCCCAGAGCCAGAAGCATGCTGCTCCTGTAAGATGTCTGCCCAGTCCCACGGGGCTTGGGGTGTCCTTAGTCACTGCCCTCCTGGGCAGCCCTGTAATTAATCTCGGCATTGTGTTCCTGCGGCCAGTGTGAGCATCAGATCAGAGATGGCCCTGTGCCTTTGAGCCTGTCTTCCCAAGGTTGTTCACACAGCTTCTTTCATAGTCGACTGGCTGATCTTATCATGTGTGTCTGCTAAGTATGTTTAGAGCTGCCTCATCATATGGAGTGGGGGCTATACTTTGTCCCTGTAGACGTCAAGGGTTAGACTGCTTATCTCAAGTATTTTGAAATTTGGGACTTTTGAATTTGTCTTCCGTAATGGTTTGTGAGTCTTGGCACCTGATGGCAGATTTTGGTGACAGTTCAAAACACTACCAGGCACTGCAGTCTTTCTGCTCCCAAAGTACTGTAGAGTCCCAGCCAGCTCTTGTACCAGTGAACAGGTCTCGTACATGAAGCTTGACTTTCCCTCTCCAGAAGATGCCATTAGGAGAGCCAAGGGCTGCCTGCTTCCCTTCCCGCTCTTACCTCCCTGGGTCCAGGAAACAGAGGGCCCAGAAGTGCTAATTCTCCATTTGTCCCACCCCTAGACTAGCGTGGTTAATTATATTGACCAGAGACCAGCCGCCGAGAAGAGTACACAGTTGTTCTTTGTGGTCTTCGAATGGAAAGATCCCTTCATCCAGAAGGTCCAGGATGTAAGTACTGCCAAGAGTGGTCCTTCCTCACTCATCACAAGATGTCCCGAGATGGTCTTGGTGACAGGGAAGAGAGTCCAAAGAGCGGGTCCCAGGATGGATTCTGTGAGATGGATACATTTTGCTGACACCCATGATCCTAAAGATTGGCCCAGGCTGTGTGCGAGGTGTGAGGGCTGGAGGCTAAGACAGCTGGGGTGAAAGGAACCAGCTTATGGATGTGCGTGGGAGGTGTGCTGATGCTCTGCACCCAGAGCCACCTGCCACTAGAGCCCTTGAACCGTGCCTCTCAGCAGTCCTGAAGGGAGAGGTGTGGCCACCGGGCATGTGAGAACACACCACTGAACCAGGCTGACCAGTGCTTTTTTAAAGCCACACACGGGAATTCCAGAATGTATGAACTCTAAGTTTGGTGAGGGAGAAGACGCCGTGGAAGAGTGCTTGTCCAGCACGCATGAGCACTGCACGGGGATGAGAGTATTGGATGGGGACAGTAAACAGCTGTCGCGGGGCTCTGTGGCATAAACAACTTTGGCGAAAGAAAGGTTTTTGGCTGAGTGGCTGGAGAAAGTGCTGAGCTGGAAGGATGATTAAGTCCAGCTCGGACAACATCCCAGCAGGGGAAGCAGAGGTCTTGTGGCAGAATGTGGGGACACAGTTGGAAACAGGTAACGGGGGGGGGGGGGGGGGGGCGGCAACTTTAGGGACATCTGAGTCACTTGTAGAACCAAGCCACCAAATTAAAGCTCAGTCCGAATGTTTTCAGTTTGAGAAGGAATCTCCTCTGAGTTACTTCATCGTGTGGAAGGAGGGGCTCAGAGGGCCCTCCAGACCAGCTGTCCACATTAAGTCTGAATGGGCTGAGGCACGTGTCTCTGTGGGTCCAGAATCCAGAAACGGAGTCGAGGTTGATGCAACCCAACACCCCCTTTTGTTTCTGCTCCCCAGATAATCACGGCCAACCCTTGGAACACCATCGCACTCCTCTGTGGGGCTTTCCTCGCGTTATTTAAAGCAGCAGAGTTTGCCAAACTAAGTGTGAAGTGGATGATCAAAATCAGGAAGCGATACCTCAAGAGAAGAGGCCAGGCAGCAAACCACATCAGCTGAGGTCGCCGTGCCAGCACTCCGGACTGACGGAAGCCTTGGCTTCCCGTTGACAACCCCACCAGCAATCCTGTACTCACTTGAAGGGACCTTGCAGGGAAGGGCGGTCTTTCCAACTGGACGGTCAAACCTGGCCCAGAAGGAGGCTGTTCTGAGCCCACAGGCAAACATCCAATGAATAACCTGAAACTTATTTAAGTACTTAAATTATTAACAGACATTTTACCGCGCTGTCTAGTGCCTTGGAGGAGGGGGTTGGTGGAAAGCGGCTTCTTCCTGTCTGCCCATTAAGTAGTTAAGCTCCAGGTTAAGAGAAGTCTCCCTCTTTACCTTAGATTTTTTTTTTTTTGTAAAGTGTAGAGATACATCCTGTATACACACTTCCTCCTGACCTTTATACCACCTACTGTTGTTACTTAAGAACAGTAACAGAGCTTAGGTGAGACTTTTTTTTTCCTTTGTAAATGTAGCCCTGGTGAACTCACTGTGTAGACCAGGCCTGCCTCTGCCTTCCCACTGCTGGGAAGCAAAGCCTCTATTCCTGCTCCCAGCCTTACGTGAGACTTGAAAGGCTACTAGAAACTAGTGGTTACATTTCTGATGGACCAAGCTGACAAAGGTGTCAGTTCAGTGGCCACTGCTGGCAGCACTGGCACAGATGTATACAGTAGTCGCCTACTTAGTGTATCTCGATTTCATTAACAGGTAAATAAAGTTGGGCTAATACAAGGAATGAGTGTGAGTAAACCAACAGGCACCAATACCGGACTTGCGCGTGCTGTGACCGCCAAACCCCAATGGCGGCATGAGTCTGGACTGACCCCTGAGGTACGTCACCACTGCTTCCAGGGAAGGTAAGCTGGACACGGATGGCAGATGGCCAGACAGATGGACACACCGCACTACAAATGAGCTGCTCAGTAGGCCACTATGTCCTTCAGAAATGCTCGCATAAAAGGGTGACCTTTAAGGCTTTGACAAATAGCACTTAAATAAACCCAGACCCCATCTTTTCCAGATGGTGTGGGAATATGGGTAACATTCAAAGAATTCACAATAGGCCCTGGGGAATCTGAAGGGAACTGTTCATGTGTATAAGGAGGGCATTTTTGTCTCTAAATTTAGCAGCAAGAAACTTTGTTTTGGCTGAATCCCTAGAAATAAACTTGTATAATGAAATACTCACCGCTATCTATTTCATAGATGTACAAAAATTTTAGACCAAAGGTTTTTTTTTATAAAATGCCATTATAGTGCAAATGCGAAGCATAAACGTATCACCAAGATTAAGTGTGAAAGGCTTCCTAAGTGCAGTCGGGTGTGCACTTAGCATGGGGAGCCCTGGTCACAGACCTCTGTAATGAACTCTGCCCCAGTGACCACAGGAGCTTCACTTTCCTGGATTGGGAAAGCTGAGCTATGACATTTGCTTTAGATAAGTAGGAAGTATTTTTGCCTACTGACTGAGTTAAAAACCCACCTGTCACTTTCTGGAAAGGCGAGCTTAGTGTTCTGTGGTAGGGTTGTACCTCACTGTGAGCAGACTGGCCTGCCAAATCCACTGTTTGAAAATGTAGCAAAAATCACAAGCCATTGTACTGCAAGGCTTTCCCACGTGGGTATCACAGCAGCAAGAATCCTATGCTGATTTTTAACTGGTGTTCAGTTGAAACCATGTTACAATCTCCTAGCCCTTCACAGCCCTGCTGCTGTTGTCCTTCCCACACCTGTTTTAATTAAAACTAGCTTCAATGTTAAACCTGTCCTAGGGCACAGAGGGACACGAAGCTTGGGATTTTATAAAAAATTCTTTAAATGGTTACATTTTGATAAATGGCTAGATTAATCCATGGACCATAAGCGTCCTAATTTTAACTAGAACACATCCACAAGTTGTGATTTTTCTGT
Source organism: Microtus oregoni (assembly GCF_018167655.1). NCBI lineage: Eukaryota > Metazoa > Chordata > Mammalia > Rodentia > Cricetidae > Microtus > Microtus oregoni. The sequence continues at coordinate 15,215,171 of NW_024543221.1, forward strand.
AGATCTCTCCCAGAGATAAAAGAGCAGATGACATAAGGCAAAATACAAACATAGACTTTATTAAATGCTGCTCAATCCCCAGTGAAGGTCTTCCATTATAAAACAGTTCCGTACAACAGCAAGGCAAGAGGTTGGAATGGTACTGGTAACATGTGAGAGATACTTGACCAGGTAGAACGTACATGGCCTCTACATAGTCAACGCATTTCCTTTCAATAAAGCCAGGCAGTGACAGCTAGCAGTCTGCATCACACAGTGGGACTCAGAGCCTCCAGCCTTGGAGAGGAGAGGAATGAAGGAGAGGTGAGCCTAGGGTCCACCCACTGACGCTACTTTGTTACATTCTGGGGTGCTGTTGCTGAAGGGGGTATTTGGGAACATAATTTTGGTTTGGTTTACTTTTCCCCCAGCTTTAATACTTTGTGCTTCAGAAGCCTGGAAACGTAGGTGTTGCAGACCCCAGAGTGCGGCAGTATCTTTAAGAGGTTGGGCTTTTATCCCGCCATCTCTCTGGGAGAGGGAAGGACACCGCCTCCGTTATCTTACGGAAGTGCTTTCCCCAGATGAACCAAGGTCTGCAGCCTTGTGAAAGCACAGAGAACGACTTGCTCTGTGTGCAGCGCGATTCCCACCACTCCCACAATCAACCACCTCACTGTAACACAGACGGTAAGTGACAATCGATGATTAGACAGGTTACAATACACTGTGGCCATGATCAGCACAGGGCTATGTTTAGTCCGACTTCTTTCGCTTACGCTCGCCAGGTAAAACTGGCCTCCTAATTGTATTATACTGATGAGGTTGCTTTGAAGTTTTATACATCCCAGAAGATGGACAAAAGCCCGCCCAGCAGAGGGCGCTGCTCTTATTTGGCACTTGTATTGCAGCCGAGGAGACCGTGCATGTTGTATGCGCTGTTCTGTTTCTCGAGCGCCTTCTTTAGCTTCAGCTCTTCTAGTTTTTTCCATAATTCTTCACGTTCCAATTCTTTCTTTTTCTCTCTGAGGAGAAACCAACAGTTTATCAGAAGCTCGAGGTAGTGAAGAATGTGGAACAGGTTGTTTTGTCACCCTCCCACGTGGCTGTAGATGTATGTGACCACACATGGGATTAATTTACCATCGTCATTAGAGCAGCTCTAGGTCAAAATAACCCTCGGGCCCCTCTTTCCAGACCCACAGAATGGCAACCCCTACCCACCCATCAGATTATGGTCAGTTTGGGTACAGGCCATATACATGTAATACAGCTCGTTTTAAAGACGTTGGTGTCTTACACCAACAGTCACACAACCAGTGTAGTCTCCTATGCACCTCCTTCTGGGCTCAGACTGTACTTATTTCTATCTGAACGTTGGGGGGTTTTGCTTGTTTGACAGAGGGTCTCGAGTATGCAGTCCTGTCCTCAGAGTCACAGAGATCCCTGCCTATACTGCCCGAGTCCTGGGATTAAAGGCGGGACCCACTATGCCCTGGTAAACTGTTGAGAAGAATGCATTCAGTAAATTATTGGAGGGCTGGATCTTGGAGTAGTCACTGCCCACCTTAGGAGGAGGCTCCTGAAGGGGGGATCCCCTACAATACAGCACAAGGAACACCAGGTAACTGTCCCCTAAGCCAGAGCCATGACAGTGTGCTAACCTCAGCACCACTTGCTGACAATCCACAGCACTGGAACCACAGGCTGTTGTAAATTACAGTGTACATGCGACTAGCTTAAGGTTCAGTAGAGATCAACAGAAGACCACAATCTAACCATCAGAGGGGAGTCATGCCAGGCTTAATAAATTCATAAAACATTCCTTTATCAACAACAGCTTTTAGTGCTCAGGTTTCACCTTGCAAAGCCTAGTGTATGCCCTATAGATCCGACAGCTCAGAGAACCACCTAGTGTATGCACCGCAGATCCGACAGCTATGAGAACTGCATAACACTAAATCACAACTGTATCAAGTACCTCTGTCTCTCGGCTTTGTAGGAACTAGTAAGATCATCAAAAAGCTTGCCGTTCATCTCCATCAGGGTTTTCAGCACATTATACACAAGTGCTACGATGGTCCTGAAGGAAAGAAGCCAGTTGTGGTTAAAGGCCAGCAGCTGGGAAATCTACACTTTTCTCTCTGGATTGGGCTGGTGTAGTATGATCTGATTGCTAAGCTTATGTCCTTCCTATGTTATGCTGAGGTTTAACATTGATTCCCTTCATGTGTCTCATCTGAAACCCTGGGTAGCAAGATAAAAATGTCACACGTGTTAGACTGTATAGTCTTCAGTTCCTAGCTTGGGGAGGCCAGGAACAGGCTCAGCCACATATTTCCACAGGACAGCCAGACCACTTGCTGAGGAACATTCACGTATAACTTTAACATCTAAAACTGTGACATTAGCCTGCAGTACAGGGTTCAAGTGGTTAAAAAAACAATACTTGCGTTCAAGGCCAGGGCTATTTAGAGTATATGTTAAATTAAAAAGCAAAACAACTTACTGATTCCAGTGTTCTTTGGAAATTTTATACAAACTGGCAAACATAATTGGCAGAATTTTATCAATATTCTCTTCAATCAAACTAAGAATATATTCATTATTCCAGAAGTACAGTGCTCTTTCTGCAACCTACAAAAGAGATCAGAAACCTCAGAATTCACAGGGGAAAGGACGGCACAAAATCAGAACGTCACTGCAGAGGGAGGCTGATACCTGGAAGTGAGAACTGGAGACACACTTGGATATCTGCTTAAAAAGGGGCTCTTCAATTTTTTTGAATTGTGTTGGCTCAATGACATCTAAGATTTCTTCAATTTCTCCTAAAAACATCACCTAGGTTAAAAAATAAAAAAAAAAAACCTATTAAAAATTTTACTCTGCTCTACAGAGCTAGTTCCAGGACAGGCTCCAAAGCTACACAGAGAAACCCTGTCTTGGAAAACCCAAATAGATTAATAAATATACGTACATGTATGTATGTATAGATACATACATCTATGTATTTATAGCACATGACACCAATAGAGGCTCACAGACAAGGGGCATCTGCACTGAGGCAGTCAAACAGCTCAGAGCTGCGCTCGCTTGTCATCTCCCCGCTCCTCCCACTCTGGAGCAGCCGAGATTGCAGAGTGATTAAGATGCAGTGTATTGTTGTCAAACCCACCTCTTTCTGACTGCATGTTTTTGGCCAAAATTTCAGCAGTCCTCTGATAACCTACAAGAAACAACCAACCAAGATTAGAACGAATGGTCACATGTGGTGATGCTTCTCTATAATCCTAGTCCCTGGAATACAGACAGCCTGCTGGCCTCCACTCGCTAACGTCGGGTTCCTTACTCATTCTGAAGTAAAGCACTTAGGACTCAGGACATGAGACTTCCTACTCAGCCTTGCACCTCGGCTAATTCAGCAAATACATATGAGGGCCTGGGACATGAAACTAGGCACACGTGAGCAGATGGAGTCCCTGATTTTCATGTATAAGTGACCAATTCCAACAGAAGACAGTGAGGTGAAGGAGGTTATCTCACAAGAAGTTTTTCAGGACTGAATACATAGCCAAGAATAACCTTGGGTTTCCGATCTTCGGTCTCTGCCTTCCACTACGAGGGCCTATGCATGCTAGGCCGGCACTCTGCAAACTGAGCTAAAGCCTCAGCTCTTTAGAGATAAAGAACAGATAATTTCCCATTATCTAAACTAATTTATACTTATAATTATTTTTTGGCTGACAAGATCAAGGTACAGTAAAACATTAATTAAAAGACCATATATTTCAACAAACAGTTAAAGAAATTTCACTAATCCAGTAGTGCAGATACAAAAGCTGGAAATGCAAGGACGGTGCGGCTCACAAGGGAAAACAATGTATGGCCGTAAGAACTCTCCCTGGCCTTTATTCACACTGACCAGGTGTGAACCAGTGTGAATGGAGTCATCTCTCCGATTAGTGCTTGTGGTTTCATGTGTGCCACAGAGCTTCGAATTCTGATTTATCCTTAAAATTTGTTTTCAGCTGTAATACTATATGGAACTACTTTTTTTTTTTGTTTGGAGGTTCTTTATTTCATAATGTTGAATCAAGGCATCTTTTTTTTTTAAAGAAAGAAAGACAAAAACCTTATAGGTTCTTCTCAAATATATATTATGACATCCAGTTCTGTATTTTTGTGGGATTCCTGTGTGTGTGAATGTGTCTCTGAGTCTATATGTATTTCTTGGCCTTTTTCTTTGTCTCTTTTTTTCTTCTGTTCATATGGAACTACTTTTTAAATGAAAGATGAATACCATACATACACATTTTTAAGCACCCCTCGGGTTAGCCTAAAATAGTTGAATCTAATACTTCAGGGATAGCTCTGGCACCCAGTGTTTTCATGGTAAAACGTGACTGAGAAAGCAGATTCCAGTGAGGATGACTGACAGTCCACTGCCGTCTCTGTTAGTAAACTCAGTTCCTCATGAGAATGCTCCCTTCCCCGCCGCCCAGAAGTTGATCCTCCTGTGTGACAGCTGATACACAGGCTGGGATGAAATGCCACAGATCAGACAAGTGCAGAGGAGGGGACTGAACACTTACAGGCTCTGTCAGGGTTGTGTCTTTCTCCAGGAACTGCACGACACAGTACGCCAGCTAAAGGGCAAGACAAGTTTAAGAGACATCAGAAAAGTAGCATTTAGGGAGATGGGATATTTCCACATTGCACAAAATGTCACTTCAGTTTTTAGTTGCAGTGTGAGATGAATATATTCATAATTGTGTAACTTTTAAAGTTCTAAGTTCAACAGATTGTTAGCTCAAGACTTAGTTAACTCTAAAATACCCACATTTAGTCTTCTAGTGCATATTTATGAATATGAAATATGCAGATTATTATCCTCTAGGCAGTGATTGTCAACCTGTGGGCCTTGACCCTTTTGGGAGTTGCATATCAGATACTACATTACGATTCATAACAGTAGCAACAACCATTCATGGTTGGGGTCACCACAACATGAGGAACTGCATTAAAGGGTTACAGTGTCAGGAATGTGGAGACCACTGCTCTAAGGTGACCAGGTGACCAGGACCTTTCTAACAGGCCGTTAGGGTTTGATGTATAAGACTCAGGGTCATGTAGTTTAGGGGCTGGACCTGAATATAAGTAAACTTCTATGTCTAGCTTACAGCTGCACCAAGTAATATGGAAACTCCAACAAGTTTGCCAAAGCAAATTCCTTGCTAGACACAAAACGAGCATCTTAATATCTCACATCTGCAACTTTCCTGATTCTTACCTGAGCGTGAAACAAAGCCAGTCCTTTCGCAGTGTGCATAGGAATAAGAACCTTCATTAGGAACTGCTTATGCTCGGCTTTCAGTGGCAATGCAAAGCCATTGATGATGCTGGAGGGAGAAAGGCAGAAGGTTAAGCAGTCGCTTTGACTCCAGAAGTTACACTATTTGCACCTAAGGAGAGCATCTGCTTAGTGCTGGAGCTGTGGGCAGAGGCTGCTGTGCTCTGCTCCTGCAGGGCACCCTGCCACCCAGTGTCCTCTACACACTGCCCCGCAGCTCTGATTCACTCTCCTGTCTCAGTGCTGCTAGAATTTCCAGCATGTTCTGTGATAAGTGAGCAGTTTCTCCTACGTCTTTGAATAATCTGGAATTCTTCTATGCAGTGAACAGAAAGGAAATGTGTAAATGATGCCAAAGAGTCTTCCAAAAGAACAGCCTGTCAACATCTGGGTAAGAATTCCTGTAGTGAATACTTGATGAAAGCTTCATCTCTTCCCAGCTGGAGCCTGAAACAACTGTGGCATAGGCCACAGTTCCAAAAGCAGAAGGCTGTGCAGACCCAAGGCCCTGAAACCATCTCTGTTCTGTTGTTGGGGGCTGAACCCAGGACCACTAGCATTGTGCTCTAAACTTTTTAACTCCAGCTGTTTGGTACATAAAACATTCACTCGGTTTCTTAATTCTTAAAATATAACAGCCCCCCTCACCACCTACCTTCCTAATATTTCAAGGAGCTCAGCCACACCATTGAAATGTTCTGTTTCATATATAAACCTGAATTTGGAATAAAGATAGATGTAATAAATGTAAACATCAGGAAACAGGCAAAAAGGTGACGAAACCAAGCTAGGGCCGCAGGGACAGGTTTTCTCTGAACTTTTTAGCCCCAAGGTGTTTTGTTCACACCGCTCTTATACTGCGAGCCAATCTTGATCTTTTGATCTATTTCCTCTGCTACAACTTGAGAAGGACAGTCTCATTTCATCTAGGTTATTTCACTTAATATATAAGGAAAGGGGATGCTCATACGAGAGTCCTTTTCTAAGTAGGAAATCATTACTCACATGAAGGTCAAGGAAAAGGGGTTCATTTTTTCAACTGCTCAGAATTTTTCTAGAGTGTAAACAACATAGGCTATCAGGACTGCCTTGAAGGCAAATACAGCATGAGGTGTGGGTGACACTACTCACCTCCAATGTTAGCCTAATTCCTGTCTCCAACGAACTGAGACAAGGAGAATAAACCCGAGTCACAGGCAGTAATATGAAGCAAACGCTCCACAAGTATTTAAATCATAGTCCCATATGAAATTTTTTGTTTTTTTTTTTTTTTTTTCTCTGTAGCTTTGGAGCCTGTCCTGGAACTCGCTCTGTAGACCAGGCTGGCCTCGAACTCACGGAGATCTGCCTGCCTCTTGCCTCCCGAGTGCTGGGATTAAAGGTGTGCGCCACCAATGCCCAGCAAGATTTTAATTAAACCTAAAGAAAGCACTTTTACAGGCATTGGTTTGATAATGATTGTTTAAAAAAAGTAAAAAGCTCAGAAAAAGTTTTTCAGCGAATTCTTTCATCTATCAAACACTGTCCTCATGATCACTGCTGACCCAGAAAAGGAGGACACGCGCCTCTAAAACGTTAAGTGAACCTCAAGATGGGTAGGAATGACCGAGAGCCTTCAGCTAGGTCAGGTTTCAGATCAAAATTAACCTAAAGAGGCTTGGTTAAAGGAATGGCACGAGGAGAAGAGTACTCTAAAGGATGAGTTTACCTGAGGAAAATGTTGTTAATTTGCTTTCTGATGAACGCTCTCAGCCCAAGAAACTTCCCATAGATCCGATGCAGAACCGTCTTCAGGAAGTCGCGCTCTCTTGGGTCTTCACTATCAAAAAGCTCCAGGAGCTTTAAGAAAAATCTGACAAATTACTTTAAAAAAATAATCGAGCTAAAACCGCTCTTTTTTTCTAATTTTGATTGCAAGATTGCCTATGAAATCTTTAACATTCTCCCTAAATATTCTGCCTTATCAGATTTTACCTTTGCTAAGTAAATGAAGAGGAGGAAAGCATGAATATTTTCACCAGATTCGTCTTTATCCATTCCTTTGGTCATTTTAAAGAATGGAAACACTTTATAAAGATAACATTTTTTTTTGACCTTGGCAGTGACTTTAAAGTTCTTTCCTAACGTAATTTTTAGTGTTAAAAAACATTAAACATTTATCAAATTATGACAGTAATTTAAAAACTTGGTTTTGGAAGACAGGGAGTCATTCCATGGCCAGGCTGACCTTGAACTTGCAATCTTCCTGCCTCTAGCTCCCAGGTGCTGGTGCTCAGAGACCAAACAGCAAGCCCATATAGTCTACGGAACTGCATGGGCATGGGACCTCACATTCTGAACTGTGGTGCTGGGCCTCACCAGATTGATGTGGGATTCCTCTGTTTGCTGTTAATATTATTGGTTAATAAATTGCTTTGGGCCTATAGCAGAGCTATAGGGGAATAGAGGTAGGCAGGGAAAACTAAACTGAATGCTGGGAGGAAGAAGGTGGAGTCAGAGAGAAGCCATGGAGCTGCCCCTGGAGACAGATGCTGAAACTTTCACCGGTAAGCCACAGCCTCAAGGCGATACACAGATTATTAGAAATGGGTTAAACTATGATCTAAGTGTCAGCCAATAAGAAGCTAATGGGCCAGGGCTGGAGAGATGGCTCAGAGGTAAAGAGCATTGCCTGCTCTTCCAAAGGTCCTGAGTTCAATTCCCAGCAACCACCTGGTGGCTCACAACCATCTGTAATGGGGTTTGGTGCCCTCTTCTGGCCTGCAGGCATACAGACAGAATATTGTATACATAATAAATAAATATTTAAAAAAAAAAGCTAATGGGCCAAGCAGTGATTTAAATAATATAGTTTCTGTGCAATTTTTTGGGGTTGAGCATCTGGAAACTAACAAGTGGCCTCCTTCAACACAAGATGCTCTGACTTTATTGTTATGTGTAGATTTCAAACCCAAGTAGAATTTCTGAGGTAGTGGTAGGTCACATTCGTGTGTCCTAAACAAGTAACTTGTTTGTGGTTTCCACTCATTTTTGGCTAGGTTACATGAGGATACAGCCAAAAATACCTGTGGAACAAAAGCACTGATCCAAATTATTACAGTTAAAAATGGCTAAGCTTCTCACTAACCTAAGTCCATATTTCTGATTTTGGTTTACTTGATTTTGTTCCAAGTAGATTTATCTCTAAGGGAGAAATACTAAGCTTGTGAGTTCTTCTTGTTAGCTAGACATATTTTGAATAATTAAATAAACCTCATTAGACATATCATATTCATATCAGGAAACCTGGTTTTTCTGGTTGTTACCCTCAAAGTATTTTTTGAGTAATTCAATCAAAGTCAAAGGTTGTAGGTCAGTAGTTCTCAACCTGCAGGTTGAGACCCCATGAAGTCTCATATCAGACATACTGCATACTAAATATTTATATTATGAGCCAGAACAGCAGCAACGTGGCAGCTATGCAGCAGTGATGTGGTAATGCTATGGCTGGGAGGCAGTAGCACACGAGGAGCTGTGTTAAAGGGTCGCAGCATTAGGAAGGCTGAGAACCACTGCTGTGGTTCAAATCCAGACTCTGCCATTTCCTAGCTGTGGCACTGGATATGGGCTCACTCTTTACAACAAGCTTAACAAGTCTGTGACATGTTCAAATGATAGGTTCTGTGTCACAAAAAAACAATGATTACATCTTAGTCTTCTTTGGAGAAAGAACATAAATTTAAATTATACAGGGTCCCCGAACACCGGACTTTTAACAAATCTCTCCTATTCTGAGTGTTAAAACTCTTAAAAGCTGAGAATTCTCAAATGGCAATTTACAGAAGCAACCCTAATGCCCCAGAGGCAGCTGATGCGGGATCCCCTCTGTATGCTGGGATTACCATTGGTTAATAAAGACACTGTCCTAGGCCTGTGGTAGGGTAGAGTAGAGCTAAGCAGGGAAAACTAAACTGAATGCTGGGACAAAAGACTCAGAGTCAGGGAGAAGCCACGGAGCTACTGCTGGAAACTTTGCTGGTAGGCCACGACCTTGTGGTGATGCACAGATTAATGGAGATGGGTTAAACTGAGATGTAAGAGCTAGCAAATAAGAAGCTAGAACTAATGGGCCAAGCGGTGATTTAAATAACATGGTTTCTGTGTGATTATTTCGGAAGCCTGGGCAGCCAGAAAATGAACAAGCAGCCTCCTTAAAACAGGCCCCTGTAGGTAGCACACAGAACTGCTGGAATCAGATTGTTGCCTTGGCTTCCCAGACAGTTTAGGAGTTTGGTGTAGAGATAGAAAATGGTTCCTGCCATGCCAGACTTTCCCCGCACACCCCAGAAAAGCTCAGCATTCTGGGTACCTAGAGCACCAGGCTGAAGAAGCAAGCTTCCCTCAACCTGCTGTCATCTGAAAGTTTGATGTGCGTGTGGCTTCACTAGGTGCTGAGTGCATTCCACATGAGAACCATATGAGAAAATGATGTGCCTTCCTCCGCAATAGCCCCAAAGACCCCACTGTCATCTGACTGATTTTATTCATGGCTGAGTACATATCGTACTGTAAGCGCATATCTAATCTTGTGTGGATTATAAAGAGTTCTCGAAGGGCTAGCTAGGCAGGTGGTAGTGTTTACCATCCCTGAGCAAGGAACAGTTCTAAATATGAGGAATCTTTAACATCTGGACACCCGAAAGTGGTCTGAAAGGCCCTCACCATCAAATCCTTAACAAGGCTTACATACTGACAATGGCTTTAAAAGAGACAATGGACAGAGAAATTCTTGGGTCACTTTTCAGTTCTGTTTAGGGTCAGACAATTTCAAATGATTAAAAGAGGCTGTTAAATTGTCTAAAAGCTCTTGCCAATAAAAACAAATGAAAAGTATTCTTAGAAATTAATTATAGAGGTACCCCATTTTATTTTACCTGTGGCGCTAGGAGAGGGAAGACAGGCGGCTGATGCTGAGTGTCCAGAAGGTGCCCAGAGCTCAAGCTCTGTGGTTTCTGCCCTGGCATCTCAGCGTTTCAAAGGCTTACAGTTTTTAAACAGGATTTCACCCTCGGATTAAATGGTCACCCCAAACTTTTGAGGAGCTGCAGAAAGCGCAGTTTGACTGATTGCATTGGGCACTGGCTCACCCTTGATACAAACTCTTAACTTCTGACAGCTACTTAAAAAAGTGTGGCCTGTGCAGGTCAGAAGACCACCAAATCAGAGCTGGAGTTACCAGGCTCTGGGGAGGAGACTCAACACAGAGCCTCTGGAAAAGCAGGAAGGGCTTTGACCCAAGTCTTGCCAACCCCTCAAAGCCTCTTTTGTTTGTCAAGAACAATTACTAAGTACTTGTTCACATTTTGAATGACTACTCTTAATAAGCAAGTGCTAAGATAAGATTTGAGATCTAAGAGTCCCTTACCTGTTGTACAAACTTCTGATCAATGTATCGCTTTGCAATGCTAGGCTGGAAATCAGGGCTCTCCAAGAATCTCAAGAAGAATTCATACACCAACTGCAAGAAAGTAAAAAGCAAAATGATGCCTATAAAATAATACTCTGAGTTACATTTCAAGTAAAAACACACCTCTCTTATTGGCTTGAGTTGGTAACTGTTACTAAAAAACAGTTTTAAAAAACCTTTATCTTTATAGCTTGGCTTTCGTCCTGATTGGCTTTTATCAACTTGACACAAGTAGTTATCTGGGAAGAGGAAGTCAGATGATAAAAATGCCTCCATTGGATTGTCGTGCAGGCAAGGCTGTGGGCCACCCCACCCCTGCCCCACCCCAGAAACAAGATTTACTCTGTGGAACAATCCTAGCTGTCCTGGAACTAGCTCTTGTAGACCAGGCTTGCCTCGAACGCCATGTTCTAGATTAATGATTGACGTGAGAGGGTTCAGTCCCCTGTGCGTAAGTGGCCCTGGGGTGTGTAGGTAAGAAAGAAACCAGTAAGCACTGTTTCTCTATGGCTTCTGCCTCGGGTCCCATCTCCAGTCCTGAAGTCTGTCCTCAGTAGACTGTGATGTGAAAGTGTAGGCCAAATAACCCTCTCCTCCCAGACCGCTCTTGGTCATGGTGATCATCACAGCGGCAGAGTCTCCAGGGGAATAGCCTGTGAGGTCTGTGGTTTTCTGCCTCACTTATCAGAGTGCCTTCAGGTATCAGGTTCATGTTCCTTCCCCCAGTGCACTACTATCGCTGTCCCCTAAACACAGACTCGGAGAGTGGGCAGTGTGTAAAATTCACGGCTCCTATAAAACTAGATAGGGGACCTGGCAAGATGGTTCAACAAGTAACACTACTCACGGCCAACTGCTGACCTGGGTACAATTCCTGGTACCCATGTGGTGGAAGGTGGAAAAAAACCTCCCACGGGTTGTTCTCTGACCTACACACAACACACACACACACGTAAAAGCAGAGCAGGGAAGCTGAAACTGAAAGCAGTCCACCTGGAGAATAACTACGCAAACCCTACAAGCACAAGCCTGAGAAAGGAAGGTCTGATGGAGCAGATAAAGCAGACGTGGGCGAGTCTGAGATCGAGAAGCACTGTGCAACCCTGCACGACGGCAAAGGGCACAATGACTGCAAATCAGGATTACAGCAGCATATTAAGGAGAAGTATGGGCATAGCTGGGCGGTGGTGGTGCATGCCTTTAATCCCAGCACTCAGAAGTTAGAGGCAGGTGGATCACTGTAAATTTGAGAGTGAGTTCTAAGACAGCCAGGATGACACAGAGAAACCCTGTCTCAAAAAAAAAAAAACAAAACAAAAAAATCATAAGGCAAAGAGACTGACCAAGATATAACTTTAATTACAAACACAATTAAACAATGTGTCAATTTAGCAACTTAGAAACACAAGAGAATTAGGTCCCAAAGTAAAAACCACTAAAAAAAACCACTTGGGGTCTAAGGAGATGGCTCAGTGGGTAAATCTCTTACCCCACAAGTATGAGGACTAGAATTCGGATATAAAAAGCTGGACCGGGTCTGGATGGCTCGGCAGTTGGGAGTGCATGCTACTTTTCAGAGGACCAAAGTTCAGTTCCTAGCACCCACATTAGGGAACTGTTAGTGTTAACTCAGCTTCAGGGCATCTGTAGGCTTTTGCACTCGTGTACATACACACACACACACACACACACACACACAATACATCTTTAAAAAAAAAAAGAAACAACTAAACCGGTGTGGTGGTCCACTTGGAATCCCAGCACTTGGGAGGTGGAAGCAGGAGGATCTCTGTGAATTCTAAGTCAGCCTGGCTACACAGTGAATCCCAAGTCAACCAGGGCTTCAAAGTGAGACCCTGTGTCAAGAAAAAAAAGTGTTAATATGCCTTTACCCATCCAGATACAGGGAGCAATGTTCATTTGATTAAGAGAGGGTTACCTAATTTTTAACGTTAATTTTGCATTAAGAACATAATAAAAAGCCGGGCAGTGGTGGCGCACACTTTTAATCCCAGCACTCAGGAGACAGAGGTAGGCAGATCGCTGAGTTTGAGACCAGCCTGGGCTACAGAGAGAGTTGTAGGATGACTAGGGCTACACAGAGAAACCCTGTTTCATAAAGCCACAAAAGAACATAATCATAAAAGAGAATTCTGCTTTGGAGCACAAACATCCTAAAACATACAAGCCTGCAATGCTCTGAGAAGTTGAACCGGGGAGTTCTGCTGCCAGCACAGCTTACTGGGTACCTGGACTATATACAGTGTGAGCAAGAATGTAACAGTGCAGCTCGGAAAACTAAGAGGGACACACCACAGTTACATGGAACAGAGTGCAGGAAGCATCTGACAGACAGCTCTGCTGCTGTAGGATCAGGTCGGCAAGAAAGCTGTTGAGAGGGACATGAAACTTGAGCTCTGCATTCACTTGATCTGGAGAATACAGTTAGAGGAGCTGCTTTTATACAAGTGCCAGTGTGGGGGCTGGAGAGATGGCTCAGTGGTTAAGAATACTGACTGTTCCCTCAGAGGACCCAGGTTCAATTCCCAGCATCCACATGGCAGCTCCTAACTGTAACTCAAGTTCAGGGGATCTGACACCCTCACACCAATGCACATAGAGTTAAATAGATTTTTTAAAAAAAGAAACTCCAATGTGTCTCTTGGGATGGGGATGGTCCAGGGAAAGGGCTGGTGGTGTGGAATCAGCCTCAGCTCTTACGCAGGTCCCATACCACCCACTTCCTTGAGCACTGCACCAAACAACTTTTCATAGAGATAGTATCCCTTGGGAGACCTGCATGACGTCAAGTCCCAGATTCCTACACCAATAGACATTGTTGGACACGGTGCTGCTTATAACTGTATATGGTTTCTTAATCGTATCATTATTTTATGTGTGGGGCTGTTTTGCCTGCATGTCTGTCTATGCACCATGTGCAGCATGCAGTGCCCAAGGAGGCCAGGAGAGGGCGTCACACATCCCTGGAACTGCAGTTATAGACAGTTTTCAGTTGTAATGTCTGAGCTGGGACTCAAACCTGGGTCCTCTGAAAGACTCTTACCTGCTGAGCCATTTTTCTAGACCCCTACTTTCTTATCCTCATCTACACAATTTCCCTGACAACAATGCACATGCAGTGAATAGCCCAGATTAGCAAATACCTGCTGTCAGGAGCCAATTTGGCAGGTGATGAGATGGTTATTTAATACACGCTGAATGAGTATTACAAGCAGGTGGAAGAAACAATTGGCCTACAGGGCTAACAATCGTCAAAATGTCACAGTCAGATCATGCCTCTATGAGATGAAGCTTGTCCCCAGAACTTCTGTCCACATGTGTTATCCTGCATTATTTCTTCCTGGAACTACACATCTAAAAAGAATGTTCATTTGGTCATCATTTCTGGGTGTGCATTGTAAGACATAGTGATTGTGTTAGGGTGTAGGGTTTAGACGCACAGAACAGAAGCTTGATGAGTGTTTACTAGCTATACGAAATCAGTTGATGAGACTTTCTATGCAGTTACTGAAGTTTCTCTATGCATCATATGAAGAATTATAATTTGCTTTTACGAATCTTAGAACACACTTCAGCAATGGCTTCAGCACTAACGAAATGGCAGACCTCACGTGTCTGTTACAAGGCTGGCCGGCCACCTGTGCACGCCATAACACACTCTACACCCTTAAGACAAGACATATGTAAGAAAACAGAAGGTCATCTTGCTGTACTGCTCAAGTTTCTGTAGTCCAGGCTAGCCTTGAACTTGAAATTTAACTGATAATGACATTGACTTCAAATGGTTCTTCCTCCACCCACGACACCAACTGATCAGGGGCTTCATACATCAGACACATACTCTGCCAACTGAGCTACAGCCCAGCTCTGCTATGCTACTGGTTCTGAACATGCCTTTCCTAAGGTCGTCTAAACAAAATTATAAAGTTCTGCTTTTCATCATTAAAAAGAAACAGGTCCACCAGAAAACAGTCCCAATGACTGAAGAACCTGAAAATAAGACCTAGATAAGAAGCTAAAGAAGCCAGAAACATTTGGCCCAGGGAAGAAAACCTGAGAAGCAACTTTGATGAGTGTAGGTATACAAAAGGCCCTTTTCAAGGGGTATGGTGACCACGGGCTTTCCAATTTCTGTTAGCAGGAAAGTGATGTAAAGGGATTTAAAATGATTTATTCCATGAAGAATTCACAAGAGTGAGCATCTATAAATTATATCATGTAGTTTACACTGCATGTTTAGAACATTGCCTGGGCACAGTGAGCAGAAACAGAAACTCAGTTCTCTATGACTCCTCCCTCTCTCTGGCTATCTGAGAAAGCAAAACAGATTCTGCAAAACACTGAACTCCTTAACTGTGGCCAGCCTAGATGCTCTCCCTCTGCTCTTTCATCTGTAGAACAAAAACACAGACACTAACAAACCTACGAGGCTCAACAGTACACAAAGAACTATAGACAACTGAGTGCTCCCACCTCTCCAGGTGGTCCTCGCCAGGCAGAGCACACCAACTAGTTGTTCAGCCCTTAAATGGTCAGCCCTGATAATAATGAGTACATATACTACTTGACTATATAACAGTTGATTTTTAAAAGCCATCAATTTGAAGAATGGGGAGGGGTAGTATATGGGAAAGTGTGGAGGGAGGAAGGAGAAAGGAGGAATGTTATAATTAAAATACAATCTCAAAACTAAACAACAACCAAAACCATGCTGTGCATGGCAGGCATCACATACTTGTATCCCAACTACTAAGGAAGCCGAGACAAGAGATCGCCTGGGTCCAAGAGTTGAAAACCAGCCTGGGCACACAACAAGCCTCCTCTGCCACACACAGTGACCAGCAAAGATCATTTACAGTACCTACTCACAACTAAAAATGTCACAAATGAATCTCTGAAGCTTGTATAAAAGCACAATAGGGGGCTGGAGAGATGGCTCAGAGGTTTAGAGCACTGACTGCTCTTCCAGAGGTCCTGAGTTCAAGTCCCAGCAACCACATGGTGGGATCTGGTGCCCTCTTCCGGCATATAGGCATACATGCAGGCAGAACACTGTATACATAACAAATATTAAACTTAAAAACATCAGAGCAGATGTGCTGGGCATGGTGATGCACACCTTTAATCCCAGATCTGAGTTCTAGGCCAGTCTGGTCTACAGATGGGGTTCCAGGAGAGCCAGAGCTGCACAGAGAAACCCTGTCTCAAACAGACAAACAAGCCCCAGAACAAAAACAAACCAAAAAACTAAACAAACCAAAAACTCAAGATGCTTAAATATGCGACTATAACATGCTGGACACATACAGTCACTTCAAATGGCCTCAAAATATTTAATAGCCAAATTAAATGCTATATCAAATTTTAATAATTCAAGAGTTTAAAATTTTAGACAGAGACCACAGATAAATGAAAATTGTGTGCTTGTGCAATCTGAATGTGTCTTGTGTAAAAATCCATTTTGTAAAGTGTGTGTGTGTGTTACGCTGGTGTGAGTGTGCACATACTTGTGGAAGCCAGAAGTCATTGTTGAGTGTCATCCTCTACTGCTCTCCACTTTCTGTAGCTTTGGAGCCTGTCCTGGAACTAGCTCTTGTAGACCAGGCTGGCCTCGAACTCCCAGAGATCCGCCTGCCTCTGCCTCCAGAGTGCTGGGATTAAAGGCGTGTGCCACCACCGCCCAGCAAAAAAACAATCTTAATTGCATGTATTTACGTGTGTGCATGCATGTGAGTGTGCCACAGTACACGTGTGGGGGACAGAAGATAGCCTGAAGGAGTCAGTTCTCGTGGGTCCTGGGGATCTGAACTCAGGTCCTCATGCCTGCATGACAGGCTCTTTACCACAGAGTCATCAACCAACCCCCAGGAGACCATTTTGTAAATTACTTCTCTCTCTCTCTCTCTCTCTCTGCGTGTGTGTGTGTGTGTGTGTGTGTAATGCTCAGTTAGAGGACAACTTGCAGAAGCTGGTTCTCTCTTTGCAGCACAAAGGTTATGAACTGGACCAGGCTCACATGTTTTTTATCTGCTGAGCAGTCTCACCAGCCATAGAAATAGTATCCTGATAGTAATTACCATCTTCCAAAATGTTAAGAACCATTTCTCTCAGGAAATTCAAATGGAGCCTCAAATTATACCAGTGAAAGATGAAAAACACATTGTTTACTTGGCTGAATTTCTTGTGTTAATTTCTATGAGTATATAAAAATATCCTGATGGAAAAATCTGTCTTTGCTTTTAAAATTTCAAAAGCTAAAAGTCTTTTCCAAAGACTATCCAACTATACCTAAAAAAAAAAAAAAAAGAGAGAAACACCAGCTAAGGAGAATTTCATGCTTTAAAAACCCTCCCATTACTAAAACAGTACCACTAATTTACACCAAGTACAGCAGGAAATTTCAGGTGAACTTCTGCTCAATTCTATTAAAAAGTAATTTAGAGGCCAGGCATGGGGATGCAGACCTTCAATCCCAGCACTTGGAAGGCAGAAGCAGGCAGATCCTCATGAGTTCCAGGCCAGCCGGGGAGGCAGAAACCTACCTCAAAATACAAAACAACAATAGATCCAGCACCTACAAACACATGCTGTTGTAAGAGACACACTTTAGAGTCAGAAACAAAGAGGTTAAAGCAAGGCAGAGAATGGAAGCCATGTAAATAAACAGTAGCTAGAACCTGGAACAGCTGCACTAATACCAAACAACCTAACTTCAAAATAGCGACAAAGGGCATTTCTAACGATAAGGGCCATCCACAGGGAAAATACAGTTATAAACATAAACTTTTATGTACCTATCAACCAGGTCCCAAAACACACGACATAAAACCTCACAGAAATGCCTAGACAATTCAGCACCAGGAGACTCAATACCTTTCTTTCAATGAACAGATCAGTGAGGTAACAGACTATAAGCCAGCTAGGCCCAGCAGCACACAGCCCCTTGACAGGTCTAAGTTCACATGTAATGTTCTCCAGGACATACTGTACACTGCCATCAACTCTACAAGAACTAAAATCATACAATAAAATAAACAATGAAATAAAATTATGTGGGAAATTAAAAAATAGTTATAGATGAATAAAAACAAAAAAAAACACACATATGGGAAATAAATGTTCAAACAAAATTTATATATGAATGTATTAATAGCTCTGGTTGTAACAGCCTATGGTGGCTTGAATGTAACCGTCCCCCATAAACTCATAAGGAGTGGGTGCTATTAGGAGGTGTGGCTTTGTTGAAGTGGGTGTAGCCTTGTTGAGGAAGTGTGTCATTACATGGGGCAGGCTTTGAGGCCTCTTTTGCTCAAACCTCCCCCAGTTTGACACTGAGTCCACTTCCTGTTGCCTGAAAGAGCAGACTCTCAAGCCACCTCTCTAGCCATGTCTGCTACAACATGGATAAGCCTTGAATACTATGCTAAGTAAAAGAACCCAGACATGAAAAGCCATGCATCATGAGTCTGTGAATATGAAACGACCAACTGGGGAAGTATAACTACAGACAGAAAACAGAATTGCTTGGAGACAGATTCTTATTATGTAGCTCACACTGGTCTCGAACACATGATCTTCCTGCCTCAGCCTCCCAAGAGCTAAAATTACCTGCCCACGACAACACATAGAGTTTAAAAGTCAAATATTTTAAATAAACGCCCAGAATCAGCAGAAAACTGAAATGTAAGCATTATGAATACAAACTTATAATCCATACCTGTATGTGAGGCCAAGAGGCCTCAAGTGTGGGCTCGTCCTCCTCTGGATCGAAATCTGGATTATCACTTG
This sequence comes from Microtus oregoni, assembly GCF_018167655.1. Classification (NCBI taxonomy): domain Eukaryota; kingdom Metazoa; phylum Chordata; class Mammalia; order Rodentia; family Cricetidae; genus Microtus; species Microtus oregoni. The sequence continues at coordinate 15,233,755 of NW_024543221.1, forward strand.
GAGGAAGCGTACGGAAGATGTTAGCACTGATCTGAAAGAAATTAAGTTTGGACTTATGTTCTTTGCTGTGTATAACTGAGTTTTATCAATGAAAAACAACACCATTTTTTACAGAAAAAAATGTACTGCTATAAATTCAGTTCCTACCTATAAATCTCTTCAAGATATAGAGGAAGGCGTTTCTCGTTCTCTGGGATAGCTAACCTCCTTAGGTCCCGAGCAACTGGTGAGTACATGTTACCTCCACACACGTCACTACCTGCTGCTCTTTCAAAGTTTGCTTAAAATGAAAGAGGATGGGGACGAGGAGAGGGAAGGCAAATATCACCACATCATCTATCTGAATCTGACCGCTCTGCATTCCTCCCAAATTCTATCACAGCATGTTCTGCACCTATAACAAGAGCCCCTCCCTGTTACTACGGTTATGTAATTTCAAGGATGTTTCCACTCTCGGTATTTTAATACTTTTGAGATTTGAGGCTTTAAAAACACAAACTACTCGGAAACAAGGACGTGTGCTGAGATCCATTTTAGAGTCTGAGTGATATGGTATTCATAATTTCCTCCTCTGCACCATCAGTACCAGCTAGGACCTAGGACCATACCCATCCTTCCCTCTCCAGCCAAGACTGCACCGTGGTCCCAGTCCACAATTCTTTTCATTTTTGGAACTCACTCTGTAGACCAGGCTGGCCTTAAACTCACAGAGGTCCGGCAGCCTCTGCCTCCAGATTCCTAGGATTAAAGGTGTGCATTACCACGCCCAGACTCATTTCTTTTAAAAATGATGGACAGACCACACCAGATAGTTTAGTAAATGTTTAAGACTGGGCTAACGTGGGGGTGATTATAGTGAGGAGGACTACAGTGAGGGAGGACTACAGAGGTGAGGACCATAGTGAGGGAGAACTACAGTGAGGGAGGACTCCAGTGAGGGAGGACTCCAGTGAGGGGAGGACTCCAGTGAGGGGAGGACTACAGTAATGAGGGAATGACTATTTGGAACAAACTACCTGGGGCAAGAGGGTAATACAAGCAATGTACAAGTAACTTTCCACCTATTCATAAAAAGTGGCATTCAGGACAGGCATCATTACCATAACCCTAGAAGTCAGGAGGCAGCTATCTAGAACTTTGTAAGTTGCAACTCGAAACCATTTTTTTGTTGTTTATTTATTTATTGGAGATACGTTTCTCTGTGTAGCCCTGACTGTCCTGGGACTTGGTCTGTCAAACTCAGAGATCCTTCTGCCTCTCCTGAGTGCTAGGATTAAAGGTACGCACGACCATGCCTAGCTCTAAAAACCAAATTTAAAGGTAAAACCAGCAATAGTCTGATGGGCATCAACTTCACAAATAGCAGGGCATCTTATGATTGTCACTGGTAAAATTAAATGTTAACCTCGCAGCCACCAATAAAATAACCCGTAACAAATACTCATAAGTCTGTTAAAGGTTGATCAAGTGGCCCAACTCCTACCTAGAAACTAGACAACAAAAACAATGAAACATACACAACTCTTCATTTGAGTAATGAGAGTAAATCCCAGTATAATACATAGAAAATTAAAAATATTCAGATTATCTATCAACTTTTCAAAATTTCTCAATAAAAACCACTGGAAATCAGTTAACAGAAGAAAATAATCTTTGCTCTTGAAACTTTAATAATAAAATAAAAATAGGACATTCAGCCAGGTATGGTGGTGCACACCTTTAATCCCAGCACTCAAGAGGCAGAGGCAGGAGGATCTCTGAGTTCAAGGCCAGCCTGGTCTACAGAAAGAGTTCCAGGACAGTGAGGGCTATACAGAGAAACCCTGTCTCAAAAAAACAACCAAACAAACAAACACAGGAAGTTCACCAACATTTAATACTATCTGTGCGAGTTTAGGAAGCTAGTTTTATTCTGGTTAATATTCTGTCTATGGTTGACCTTTTCAAAACAAAAAAAAAACCACTAAAGCATTAATTTCTGTTCTTAAAGTACAACATAAATTCCTCAGTTCCTTTGGTGGGTCTTCGACTGCGACCAAATCTCTCTCCTCCTACCCATTCTATTCTTCTCCTAGAACACATATAAGGTTGTTTGTTCTTCTGTTTGGATGTAGTTTAAACTATGTTCTTGTGACTCTAACCATTCGCACAGGTTTTGAATTTCATTAGCACGGGACAACACGCCAGTTACAAAGGCTGAACCAATGTCCGCTGCTGAAGGAGGAGGTTAAACTACTAACAGCACCTCCCAAAAGGACCCTTACTGCAATAAAGATGGCAACAATTCACTTTTCCACACGAAAGATTCCACAATTTATCCACCGTGCTGAGCACTCCTTGCCTAAAATGCTTGGAGCAAGAAGTGTCCTGGATTTTGGCTTACCTATAAATGCCTATAATGAGGTGCTCTGGGCATCCAAACATGAAGTTCATTTGTTTCAAGAGTGCCTTACATACGATATAAAGGCAATTATAGTCACTATTTTTATTTCACTTGTTTGGACTGCAATCCATAAAGTCAGGTGTAGAATTTTCCACTTAGGGAGTCATATCAGTGTCAAACTTTAGTGCTTTGATTTCTGGCTCCCATATTAAAGAAGCCTGATAAGATGTCTCTTTATCCTTAAAGACTGTGAGCTATAATCAAGTATTATTCTCTATAAGAAAACATCCGTATAGGATTTCTTTTAAACCTGTGTTCTTCACATGCCCTCTCTGCCCCCTTTACAATTCCCAGAGACTGCTTGCTCAGACATAATCGGTTATCTGGATAAAGGAGTTCACTTTTTTAACTTGTAGTTGTAGTTACATGTATGTGTTCGTGTGCAGATATGTGCACCTCAGGGCACGTGCCGGAGGCCAGACACACCCTCCTGGAGCTGGAGCTACATACAAGCAGTTGTGAGCTGCAGATATGGGTACTGGGAACCAGACTCCAGTAGTCCCACACAAGAACTGTATGTTTGAACCTACATCTTTCTCCCAAGTGTCTGAACTATCCAATATGGTAGCCAAGAGCCATGAGAACTACTACTTTCTCCAAGTCCTATAGTCAGGGCCCACGTCAATGAAATGGACAATATTTCCAATGGGCGTCCCCCCCCCCTTTTTTTTTTGGAGACAGAATCTCACTATGTAGCCCGGCTGTCCTGGAACTCACTCTGTAGAGGTGGCTGGCCTCCAACTCAGAGACCCATCTGCCTCTGTGTCCCGAGTACTGGGATTAATGGCATGTGTTACCAGACCTCACCCCATAGGATGTTTCCAAGAACACCCTTTTGGGTATGTTAGTTACAATACATACACCTCAGATCCTTGATCTTACATATCTGAGGAATAGAAATCTAGAGGCTTACCATTTTTACTATATCAGAATACGCTGATTCAACAATTACACCACGATTAGTTGAAACATACTCAACCAGTTCATTCAGTGTTGCTCTTTTGATTTCTTTGCTCTTCAAGTCTGAAACAGAGTCCATGAAATCAAACAGCACACAGCACTGCTGCAGCTTCTGGCAGAAGAGCTCCTGCTGCTCGTTTGAAGTGGCATCTACAAACAGAAAGAGAGAAGCTCTGAACAAACCAGCCTTTACGCTGCTTTTGTATCTGTTAGCTATAACTCTGTGATCGAGGTAGATCCATGCATCTATAATCCTATCATGTACGGATTTATACAGGGCTGTTCTCAGTGCCCACAACCAATCACTGATTCTAACATACCTTTCTTTGATCTCCTCGATTATCTTAGATGCTCATCATCCCCCATCTAGATTTCAGTCAGAACTTGTTAATAATGCATGACTAAGTATTCGTTTCTGATTTATTATCTAAACTACTCTAAAAGTTAAAACTTTCCAAAAGGAATCAATACTATCATACTCAATAAGATTGCCAATAATTTGGAAAATGGAACCTCTGTATTGTGTCATCTGCTTATACCAAGTCACCTTTCAACACAGCCATGCAGACCTTTGTGGTTCCTGAAGAACACAGGCTGCTTCCCGGGGCCCAGAATGCCCATTTCCCCACACCACTATCTGGGGACCCTACCCACTGGTTCCATTCTAGCCTAAGTCCTTAATCAGGGGTCTTCCTAATAGAAGTGGCACTAAACTGGCTGGTGAAGCCATCTTTTCTGAAGTATCTTAGGCCTGTATCTCTGCTGCAGTATTTTTTGTATCATATGACAATTATGTCTTACTATTTTTAATGATCCTGATCTATGAAGTTCCCCCAAAGCAGGAATCAAGTGTTATCTCACTATGCCCACTGTTCTCTCTCCCTGCTCAGGATAGAGCCTGGTGCATAAAAGGCACTTAATAAATATTTGCCTTTTGCTCGTGACAAAAACAAGGTACATTACATTGATTCTAAATGTATTATATATATGACAAATATATTTTATGCTAAGAACATCTCTTTGTTCTTAGCATAAGAAATTAGAATATTTAAACTCTGGACTTTCAGATCTGTAAACAGGGACCTTCCAGTAGCTCCTCTGCCTCCATCTCCTGAGCTACTGAGCTTAAATTTTTAAAATCATATATCTAAAACCTGATATTTAGGTTCATAATATGTAAAATTATTTCTCCATCCAAAGCAAGTACCTATTTTATATAAAGATAAGAAAAAGATCTTCAAAAAGATTAAAATTTTGCCATAGGTATTTACATTTTGTGTCCCCATGTGTGGCTGTGTCTGAGTGTGTCTGTGTGTGTCTGAGTGTGCACAGAAGGGCCAGAGACTGACATCAGATGCCAATCAATTTCTTCCTTGTGTTTTGAGTCAGGATCTTTCGCTGAGTCTGGACTTGCCAATGTGCCCAGCACTCTGGCCAGCGAGTCCTCAGGACCTCCTGTCTCTGCCTCCTCAGCGCTTCGACTGCCGGTGCCTGGCTTCTGTGGGTTGGTAGTGGAAATGCAACTCAGGACCTCATGACTTCAGAGCCCATCTCGAACCATTTCCCCAGTCCCCTATACATTCTTACTGTAGCAAAGTGTAAATGTTAAAAGACTGGCATACTTTATAAAACTTCTGGCCTAAATGATGAAAATTACAAAATAAATGTTGAATTTGCTATCACAGCCATTTGTGTCTATGGCACTGAAAGCTTCAGTTCTCCATCCACAAACAATGCACCTACTGTTCTGTCCCAGAGTCAGCTGAGGTTTCCACCATCAGACTGGCATTCAGAATTCATGGAAAGCTGATGGACAGTAAATAATGGTTTTACCACTGTTTTGGTAGTCAAGTTTTTTTTTATTCAATCACGTTTGTTTGTTTTTTGAGACAGGGTTTCTCTGTAGCTTTGGAGCCTGTCCGGGAACTTGCTCTGTAGACCAGGCTGGTCTCAAACTCAAAGATATCCACCTGTTTCCGCCTCCCAAGTGCTGGCATTAAAGGCATCCACAACCACTGCCCAGTTTATTCAATCACCTTTTCTGGAACTGCCCTGAGCGAGGAAGTTTTAAGATATCCTGTTTTTAATGCAGCCCTTTATACATAAGCTATCTGTGCTCTGGAATGAGACTTTATATACTGTGGTGAATATGAAGCAGATCTGACACATACAGCCAGCAGTCAGGCCTACTACCCTTGCTCCTTCCAAACACCAGCAGCAGAGCCTGTTCCATCTCCACTAAGTCAGCAACATCTGAATGACCTTTTCCTTAAATCTTTTGGAGTTTTTGGTCCTTAAATTAATTTACTAATTAATTTAATTAGTCCTTAATTTAATTACTAAATGACATTTCCTAACACTGGTACCAAGTTCATTTGTTTAAAAAGCTAGAGGACAAGACACCTTTGGTTTCTGAAAACTAACAATGGTAAACTTTTCGGAATACATATTGTGTATACCCACTCAAGAAGATAAAAGTCATTCTATGAACCCTTTCTCAACTCACAGAAAATCCCCATAGTTCTTTCAGTTACTCCTTTATCTTCAAAAACACCCATATACTTCAAAGACGTACTTATCTTTACTAAGTAGACAAATACATCTGTATTACATCTTAGTCTCGTGTGTGTGGTTCTGGGGACTGAACACAGGCATCACACACGCTAAGCAAGTGTTCTACCACTGAGCTATGTTCCTGCCCGGGTACTGCATCTTTAAAATAATTAGATCCCGTTATAATGATGATCTGAGGATGATAGGTGCCACCTTCAGAGGCTGACTCAGTTCTCACAGTCTTAAAATATTCTCTCAGCTTTTTTCTCCTTGATGCAGAAGTGAACACAAATTCATGCTTTATCCACATATAATCACCGTCTGCAAGCAAGACCAGGTCACTCTGTCCTCCCACCTCCACTGTGAAACGCCATGTCTCCCATTCAAAACCTCAGCTAAAAGTAGTGGGTCACTCCTCTTTAATCCTGCAGGTGAAGGCAATTCTGAGAACGTCTCAGAGTCAGTGAATTCCAGGCCAGCCTGGTCTACACAGTGAATCCCAGGCCAGCTAGGGCACACACACAGTGAGACCGGCCTCAGAAACAACACCAACAAAACTCATGCCCTGAAGCTACAATGTAGCAAGAAAGTGGCAGGAAAATGGTTTGCATTCAGAAGAAACTAGTTTCAGCTCTGATCCCCTGAATGGTTGAATACCCTCTCACAATGCTGAGTGGCTTCATGAAACCCCAAGTATTTGTACCAACCGTATCCTAACCATATACTGTTTGCATTTGCTTAGTCATTCTGATTTTAATTATCCTAAGCCTCTCAGATTTTTGTTGGGGATAATTTAATAAAATTTTCTAGAACTGATGCTATTTATCTGTTTCAAATACTGTTTTGTTTTGAAAATGCAATGTTCCCCACAAGCCCATGAGGTGAACCCTTGGTTGCCAGGTGGGCCAGCCTGGAGGAAGTGGGTCACTAGGGTCATGCCACTTCTGCCACAACAATGCTCTGCCCAAGGCACACCCCTAAGAAACAAAAACAAGAACCTCCCTCCCTTATTGTATCAAGTATTTTTGCCAGAGCAATGGGAGAACGAACACACTGTTGGATTTGAATCTCTCTGAAAACATATAAGCGAACCATGAGTGTATATGGAGAAGTACTTAAGATAACAGGTTTGAGTCTGAGCTGTCCCCTTGGGCTCTTGTGGTCCACAGCTGCTGGTGTCGTTTCTGGGGCTCGGGAGCCCTTGGAATTAGGACCTAGACGGCAGAGGTAGGGGACTGGGGTGGGCTCTGGCCTGTATTCTTCGCTTCCTGCCTGCCCTGATGCAAATGACACCTGCAGCCAATGCCCCCTCCGCTGTGCCTCCCAGTGACAGACTGCAACTCTGAAACCACCAGCCGCAGTTCACACTTCCTCCCTTAGATGGTTTCTGTCAGGTGCTCTGTCACAGAGATGAAGAACGTTTACTAATACACTAGAGAACTCCACTTACACGATAAAAATAAAAGCAATTCTACATAACCCCGCAGTAGTATTTTGACCCTCACTGCCCCCCCCCCCCAATATCTTACCAAGGAGCAGTTCAGAACTACTGTATGTACGGCACATTCAACAGTGTCGATGTCTGCTGCCCAGGGGACATGCTATCAAAGTGCACTCATCTTTAGTAACATCCTCTGAGCTAAGCTCCCCGCCCCCCCCCCAAAAAAAAACCCCCAACAACACCAGGGTTTCTTTGTGTAGCCTTGGCTGCCCTGGAACTCGTTCTACAGACCAGACTGGCCTAGGCCTCAAGAGATCCACCTCCCTTTGCTTCTCAAGTGCTGGGATTAAAGGTGAGCATCATCATGCCCGGTCGGAATATGAGCTTTTAAATGCCCGTAACTTTTCCATTTTGTTATGACTGGAACTTGATTTCACTAAAGACTTTACAACTGCTGAAAAATAAAAAGAATCATGATGAGCAGGGGGACAGACACAGCTCTGAGGAAATGAAGCATTTCCTCTTGGAGACTTATTAGCTCACCTTCAAAAACTCCCCAAAGCCCTGTTAGGTCTTTTCTGGACTCTTCGAGGTTTTTACCACAAATACTCAATTTGAAGGTGACCTGGTTCATACCAGAAATACGTCCTACAGTGTTGTTTCTTAGAGTATGGATTGTAACTGGGTCGCAGCATCATGTTAATGGGTTATGACGAGAGTTAAGCAAACAAACCAATCAGAGGTACCGCATGTGATTACACTGTTTTATTGCACTGTATATGGATCCTCAATTATAAAGCAAGATGTGCTTCATACATCATTCTACAACATGTAAAATGCTACAATATCAGTAGCCAGTGTAGACAGAGACTGCACTTTGTTAATTACAATACTGTTTAGCCAATGACTCAGGTATATTTCTAGCTATCTCTTACAACTTGAATTAACACATTTCTATTATTTTATACTTTACCACGAGGCTCGTGGTTTGTTAGCTCTTGCTTCTTGGGTGGCTACGTGACATCTGCCTCCTTCGGCAGCTATATGGTGTCTCTTTCATTCCGCCTACTCTATTTATCTCTTCCAGCCTGGCTATATTCTGTCCTGCCATAGGCCAAAGGAGCTTTATTCATTAACCAATAAAAGCTACACATATACAGAAGGACCTCCCACATCAGCTGGAAGCTTTCGGCCTGCTTGCCCCCTCTCGCGCGGGGAGGTGCATCTATTCTGCTGAGGCATTCCTTTGCTAGTTTAGAACTTACTTCTTCAGGACTCCAGCACAGGCGGGAAATCAGCCCTGTGGGCTGAACAACTACCATTCTTGGCCTGTCCTTCAGGAGATGGGTGTTGGATTAACTGAACCACAGCCTGTAGGCCACTCCAATAAATTCCCTTCCAACAGAGATTCATTCCGTCAGCTCTGTTCCTCTAGAGAGCCCCAGTTCAAGGTAAACAAAATTCCACTGTGTCTGTGCTACATTCTTTGATTGACAGACACTGTTTCGGCTATTGTGAACAGTGTGCAGCAGTAGACATGGGTGTGCAAGTTACGTCTACAATATACTGATTTAACAGTCCTTTGGGCACACCAAGAGAAGAATAGCTGGGTCACAGTTATCTGAGAAACGTCCACACTAGTTTCCACAGTGGCAGCACAAGTCTACTTTCCCACCAGCGGCGAATACGGGCCTTTTCCCCGCAGCCTTGCGAGTACTTGCTGTTGTTTGTTGTCCTGACAGCCATCTGGCAGGAGTGAGATGGGCTCTCAAGACATTTTTAATTCGCATTTTCCTGATGGCTAAGGACACTGAGCACTTTTAAAGTACTACTGGCCTTTTTACTTCTTCTGTTGAGAACTATGTATTCGGCTTAGTCCATTTACTCACTGGATGATTTCTGCGGTTAATTTTTGCAGCTCGCTTTATCTATTTGGACAACTCTCTAGTCTGACAGCAGATGGCCAAGATTCGCTTCTCCCTGTCCAGTAAACTATCTCCTCACCCTGGGATCATTTCCTTTGCTGTAAAGAACCTTAACTTCACATCATCACAATCTTGCCGGTTCTCGGGACTATTTCCTGGGCCGCTGGAACCCTTTCCAGGAAGTCCTTGCCTGTGGTGTATAGTAAAGGGCTGTACTCCCGGCCGTTTTGAAGTCCTAACTACCTTAAGATCCATCCTGAGTTGATCAGCGTGCATGGTGGTCCCATTCTCCTAGAAGTGAAGTCCAGTTTTTCTGGCACTGGTAAGGAAGCGATCTTTTCTTCAATCTCTATTGTTTACATCTTTGTCAAAAACTAACAGTAGTTGTGCTTTACAGTAGACGAGGCAAAAGGCCAAGAAATGACTGCTGGCCACTTTTTAAATAATAATAATAATAAAAAACAGCCTCAGATCCCTTGTATGAATCTTACATGGTCAATACATATTATTCTACCTATATATTTTAGAATTCAATTTGCCAATATTTTATTAAATATTCTTCAGTTTGTGTCCATAAGAGACAGTGCTCTGTAATTTACTTTCTAGTAATGTTTTCCTAATTCAGACTCAAACAGACAGACACAGACCTACTGAGATTTCTGCTTCTTCTTGTGTCAGTTTTAGAGAACTGTTTACTTCAAGGGATTTTCCCATATCCTTTAAGATTTCAAATATAAGCACATAATTTTGTATCTGAAAGCTATGCCACCCTAGAGAAAAGGTACTAACCATTACTATAAAACAAGCTTAAACTGGAGTCAAGTCAGAGGTCAACTTCCAGCAAGACAAGGGTAAGAATTCCTCAGACCTTACCTGCTTCCCCCAAATCTTAGTTTAAAACAACCATTTAGGCAAGTATGATAGTACATGCCTACAATTTAGCACTTGAGAGGCAGAGGCAGAAAGATCACCAAAGTTCAAGGCCAGCCTTGTCTACATATAGAGATTCAGGATAGTTGGGGCTATAGAGCAAGATCCTTTTTCAAAACAAATAAAGTTTAAAGATAATAAAACACCATTTGAAGACTCTATGAATAGACCCAAGGACAAGCAGCAAGTGAGGAAACTCCTAAGAACATCTATGAAAACTCAGGGAACGAGCTCATGGGAAAGCGCTCATCTAATCTGAGCAAGGCCTTGGATGTGAGTCCCACGCCACAAATAATTAATGAAAACTCAGTGAATAGAACCTGAATTAAGATGGCTCCCTTCACTTAGCACGGCAGGAACTCTCCTCAGAGACCGGAGGCTCCCTCCTCCTCAAGCTCCTGGCAGTCTTCTTCAGGTACGGACTAGACACTGGCACATCTAGCTGCTGTAGAGGCTCAGCTCTAACCAAGAGCAGCGGAGAGGTGAGGGTTCCTTGGGCAGCACCACTAAGAGTGTGTCCCAGTCACCCACCCCAGTCATTTAGGCAAGCTAAAAGGACCTTAGGCTACTGCCTACAAGTCACCCTAATAAAACTAGCTCTTCCTTCCCATGGCATCCTTCAGTTTACACGTGCTCTCAGAGAGAGCAGGGCTAGAATAGAGGGAACAGTAGAGATCTCCAGATTCACCAAGGCAAAGTTCATTTTCAGGAGAGATCTGTAAAAGAGGGGTAGCTTGGAGGAACCAAACAAGAACAAGATCACTGACATAAATCCCTTACAGCCTGAACTGAATTTGCTAAAAAAAAAAAAAAAAAAACAGCTGAGCAGTCAGGTGAAAAAGACGGACCGTAAGAGGTGGGGTACTGTCAGGAGAAAAAAAAGCCTACCAAAACTACTGCCTCCCAGGACGATGTGAGCACAACCAAAGCAATGTCCCTCTGAAGAATAGTATCAGGCTGAAAATAAGGAGACCTCGCCCAGCCACTAAATGAACAAGCAATGATAACAACCCCGGTACTGAGGCCAGTACCCAATACATACTTTAAATGCCATTCACTCCCTTCTTACTTCCACTTCTCCCGCTCTGCCTGGAAAAGTACAGGCTACAGGTTAACAAGAAGGAAAGAATAAAAACAAGGGGACAGCATACTTGACTGCCTGTGAGAATGCACAAGGCATTTAAGGAAATATGGTTTCTCAGTAGCCACTATTCAAAGGAAACCATGACTAAGAAGTGTCATGGCAATGTCATGTCCAAGAGAGAATACCAATAAAGAGGAAAAACACCAATAAAAAGAGAATGGAAATTACAGACTTGAGAAGTCTAACAAAACAAAAACTTCACTAGAGAGACTCACCAGAAACTGAAAGCCGTATCTAGAGATATATCCAATCTTGAAGAACCGAAACAGGGCTAGAGAGATGGCTCAGGTTTAGAGACTGGCTATGGCTACTCTTGCAGAGGACCTGGGTTTGAGTCCCAGCACCCACACAATTTACAACCATCCATGACTCCTGACCTAGGGAAGCCAGGATCTCTTCTAACCAAGCACACATGCATGCAGGCAAAACATTCACATTTAAAATTAAACACTATCACGATATTAAAGTGTTCAGAATGGAGGTACTGGAAGGAGAGGAAAAGGAGCAGAAAAAAACATTTGAGAAAATAGTGACCAAAGCTGTGCAAATGTAACAACTAGTTCTAACCTAGCATAGGAAACAGTGACCAAAGCTGTGCAAATGTAACGACTAGCTCTAACCTAGCATAGGAAACAGTGACCAAAGCTGTGCAAATGTAACAACTAGTTCTAACCTAGCATAGGAAACAGTGACCAAAGCTGTGCAAATGTAACGACTAGTTCTAACCTAGCATATCCACAGAGCTCAGCCAACTCCAAGCATCAGTTCAGGCCAGCAAGACAGCTCATCCATTAAGGTCCTTGTTGCCAAGCTAGAATCCAGATGGTGGAAGGAAAGAAGGGACTTCTGAAAGTTGTCCTCTGACCTCCACACGCACTCTGTGGTACATAGGCATTCATAACCAGCCAGTGCACACACAACAAACAAACAATAAAAACACTGAAAAACCAAATGAAGGATAAAATCAAGGAGACCCATCAACTGTAGACTCAGTGCAGTGAAAGTACTTACAATTAAACAAGGACGAAATCTTGAAAACAAGATAAAACAGTTAATTTACAGGAGCTAAAATTGACAGGTGAATTATCAACCAAGAAAACAGAGACCAGAATACAGACTCACACTCAAAGGCTCAAAGATAAACGCTGGATCAAAAATCCTATGCCTTACAAAGCTATTTTTAAAAAGAAAGGAAAAAAGACATTATCAGACAAAAAACTGAGTGATGGAAATATTCTAAAGCTGACTCTAAAGGTGGCACACATCTGTGAATACATTAAAACCTACTCAACTGTGGAGACGGGTAGCTTCTAGGGTGTGGATCTTGTGAGTCTCACGTCTCCAAAGCTGACCTCAAATTAGCTGTGTAGCTGAGGATGACCTTGAACTCCTGGTTCTCCAACCTTTAACCTCCAGGAACTGGGATCGCAAGCACATTGCACTGGTCTGTTTATGCGGCCCTGGTTATGTGAACCTAGGCTGTGCACGCTAGGCAAGCACTCTACCAGCTAAGCTCCATCTTCAGCCCTGTAAATTTTTCCTAATAAGGCCGATCCTAAAATGTAGTCCAGTCCCTCAAACACTTTCCTGTCAAATATCTGACATTACTGGGAGACAGTAACAGTTTAATGATTGACTGTAGTGATGTCTCTGACCAAGTCAAATAAATTTCAGTCCACCAACTATAGAGAACACATGCTTAGATTTCTTTTATCTTTATAATATTAAATTGGATTCAGTAAAAAAAAAATCTGTAGGGACTCATAAATAAGAACTCCAAAGCCAAGAAATAAAATAAAGATATAGTAAAAATGCATGGGCTACATAGGATTGGTTTGTAGAACAGTTTGCCAAACCGTTAAAACTTAGTGAAGTTGGGTGTGTTGGCACATGCCTTTAATCCCAGCACAAAAGAGGCAGAAGCAGGTAAATCTCTGAGTTCAAGGCCAGCCTGGTCTACACAGTGAGTTCCAGGACAGCCAGAACAAATGGTGAGACTCTGTCTCAAAAAAAAAAAAAATTACTACAGTGACATGATTTAGAATTGGCCCTATAATATGGTATTGTTGGTACTGTCTCAAGAGCATCTCAGCAGAAAATCTAGTCGATATCTAACACCAAGTTGAAGAACACAAGTTTTGTGGGTTTTTTAACCATCAAATTATTGGGTATGAATTTTGCAGACATTGCATGTATTAGCTATGGGTAACGGTGGAGCTGGAGAGTACTGCACCTTCTCCAGGCTGCACAGCAAGAGCAGTGTGGTGGAACTTGTGGCCCTTTTCTCGGCTCTTGCGGCCTACAGATGTCAGCCCATGCAGCTCTCTGTGCATGCGGATGGGTGTGGTGATCCACTGGGTGTCAGAGTTCCTTCTGAGAGCTTTATGGGATGGGCACTGAGGACAGCCTCAAAGAATCTGTATGTGGGATCTTCACCAGCCTGGTAGTAATTCAGAGCTCTCAAAGGCCCACAGTGGTACTCAGCTCTCAACAGACTAAAGGAGCTGGGCAAACTTTGCACATGACATAACCTTGCTTGGTTCTGTATCCCAGCCCACAAGCTTTATCTGGCTGGGTGGGGTTTGGAGCCTTGTGTAGCACAGAAGAGACTGCTTCTTCTTCACAGCTCCTGGATGTATTTGTACACGTCCATCCTGGCCCACCTGATGGCTGTTGCCAGCAGAAGGGGAACTGATATTTGGGTAGCCCATCTTAAAGCTGGCTTCTTCACCATCTTCTTTACAGTGTGAGAAACCCAGGTACAATCAAGTTATTTCAGGGTTTTCATTTGTTAGTGCTGTATTTAAATATTTGAAAAGGTAAGCATCATTTGTAATGAGATAATTTTGCAAACCATATCCCCAGGTACTGCTGCTCGTTTATTTGAAATCTAAACTAACATCTCATATAGGATTCATGCTACAAATTATAGAACAAACGCAGTATCCTAGCAACCCAGCACCGCCATTCAGTGGTATGCCGAGGGTGTGGTCCAGAATTCTAATTTAAGAGACTGTCACAGGATATAGAACGTGTCGCTTTTTTAGCAATACCCGAGAACATTAAAACAAAGAGCCTGAGCTAGCTTTTATCTTGAACTAGAAATCGGGCTAAGGCAAAGGAGCAAGGAAAATACTTGTATTTTAACAAATGACTCTGCACTATGACTTAGTTAAGAGTCTGTGATTTCATTACAACTGAAAACGGTGAGAAAAATTTATGACATCACACTTTAGGAAACTGTAACGTGCACACTGTCGGTCTGGTATATGTAAGTGTATGTTAATCAAAATCACTGGACTACTGTCTAAAACTTAACAGCTTTAATTACCATTCAAAGATAATTGTATCCACAACTACTGTTATAGAAGTATACTGATCAGTTTTTATTCAAAAAAATAACTGTAAACTGGGTAAGGTGGCGCATGCCCATAATCTCAGTATTTTGAAGGCATAGGCAGGAGAATGGAGAGCTCCAGGCTAGCCTAGGCTATATAACCCCATCAAGAAAGGGAAGAGAGAGGAGGAAGAAGGGGGGAAGTTAATTGCATATTATCTTTTGAATTTCAAATATCACGTCTGCTAAGACAGCCAGAACAAGGAAGAAAGATGAGCTACTAGATGTGTGACCCAGAGTCCTTTGGCCGTGGACGTGACGGTGCTGAGAATAAATGGAAAACTTGTGCCATCTCCTTAATCTCATTTGACTACAAACCTGCTATTCACAAAACAACAGTATGTGGGACTTTAGCTAGACCTTTAGGACCGGAGTGGGAGGCTGTGAGGAACTCTATCTCATGCTCAAGTCCACACAGCTCTTAAGGGGCCCCTGCTCCTGTGTGCAGAAGGTGCTCTGCCCACACCAGCACCGCAGTTCCGCACCCACTCCACTTCCTTTCACCATCGCAGACTGGCTCTGGGTGACGGTCAAGAGTGGAAGTCTCAGGATATTTCATTGATTTTCTAGGGAAATGACTTTAGCTGGACTTTCCAATAGATCTAGGTATAAACTCCTAAAACAAGACTTAGTACTCAGAATAGTTGCTGTCTCTCATTTAATAGTCGGCACTACAAAAAAAAAAAAAGATTAAAAAAAAACTATTTCTGAGCCAGAGAGATAGTTCAGCAGTAAAGACACCTGCTAAGCCTGACAACTTGAGGCCGATCCCCAGAATCAACACAGAAGAAGGGCCAACCCTCAAGTTGCCCTTTGACCTCCTTCTGTGTTCCAAGGCATGTCTGTGTCAGTGCACACACATGCATACAAACATATAATAAATAAAAATTTAAAAAAGAAGCCCTTTTAGTCTGTGTAATTTATCTATTTTTAACATTTATTTCTTTTAGACTGAGTATGAGATCTCAGCGTGTGGGGCAGGAGTGGGAATCAGAGGACGCTCCAAACGCAGGTCACTAGGCTTGGCATCCAGCAACTTTTCCCTGCTGAGCCATCTCAACAGCCCTAGTATATGGAATTTATAACTAAGGTTTCAAAATGACCCAACTCAGAATTTCTAGAAATAAATACTTTATTCAGAATCAATCCAAATGGTTATTTTTCCTTTCAGAAAAATCATGCAGTTTATAATATTCTAAGAAGTTAAAGCATGGGGTGAACAACCTACAGTTACTCTGGTCCCACTGACATTAAATTTAAGGTTTATTCTGAACGGGGAATGTTTTTTAACAATCTACAAGCTCTAAAAAATAAATAAAGACACAAAGAAACAAGGTAGGTAAGAATGATATTTCTCACTGTGTACTCTTTAAATGAGTTTATTTCAGAAAACAATGAAAACCGAGACTCAATTATGACTCACACCAAGTATTATATCCTAAATTAGTCACTACTGTTCTAGAACTAAAAACACATTTCAAGTGTGTGCAGGGTCATCCAGGTGATCACACCACACCAGACATCAGCTACAGGGTGTGTCGACCCCATCCATGGTGGCTGTCCTGTGGCTGGGTCAGCTAAGGAAAGTGGAGCTATTTTCCCTCTCCTACTGCAAGACCAGAACTTCCCAGGAGGGGAACAGGACTCAGACAACCAACTGAGCAGCACTTCCCGGTTACACCTGCTACTCTGGCTGAACTTTACATTCGAGCTAAGGCTTATTCCCTAACCGCAGGCACAAACGCATCTGGAATACTACTCAAAGAGATGATACATAACTGTCCGATTTTATCTCCTCTGGAAACTTTGGGAGACTAAAATTAGTGAAATGTTTGATGAATTTTCCTAATTAGGTCTCTATGCAAATCTCAGTTTTCTAGTCCTAACTATTTCCAGTTTTCAAATTGGGGGAAACCACCAGGAAAGACAGTGCTATGCTAATGTGGCCACAATGCAAGGAAATTTCAAACTCTTAAAGACAGCATTTCCAAAGAGAGGGAGAGTAGGTGTAGCATCCAGTTCTGGAACAGACTGCTGTAACTGGAGTGGCTGGAGGCTCCAATTACAATCTACCTGCCACAAATGTGCTGCACCAACAGTTATCCCATCATCAGGATTCATTCATAAAGCAAATGTTCCCAACTACTTTTAGAACAAGCTTTAGGCTATTTAAGGGCAGTGAAGACAGTGTTAGATAGTAATGGACCACTGTCCAGCACCTAGGAAATCAGCAGCTTTCTCAGAAAATTCCCAACCACAGTCTTTCCTTTGCACTGAAGGGAACAATTCTACTTTGATGCAGTCAACATACATCCTCAGTTTAACATTACAGAGAAGGAATTAACCACCTGAGAAGATCAAACTATAAATGACCAAGATAGAACACAACCTTATCTACAAAATGGTAAAAATGTTGGTGTAGCTACATAGTACCCCGTTAATGTGGTGGTCTGAATGATGGCACCCGTAGGCTCACAGGTTGAAATACCAGGTCCCCAGATGGTGGAACTGTCTGAGGTTTGGGACATGTGCCACTGGAGGTGGCCTTTGAGGTTCAAAAGCCTATTCCAATCCCAGAGAGTGTTCTCTCTCTTTCCTCTACTTCCCTCTCCCTCCCTGCTATGCCTCCTACTTGCAGTTAAGATATAAGTTCTCAGTTACTGATCCAGCAACATGCCTGTAAGCAAGGCAGAAGTCATGTTTGTGCTAGCCTGAGGATCAGAGTGTGAAGCAAGTCACTAGTTAGCCATAGAGGCCAGACAGTGATGGCTCACACCTTTAATCCCAGCACTAGAGAGGTGGAGACAGGAAGTGATAAGGCTGGGTGGAGAGAGGAATGTAAGGCGGAAGGAGGGAGGAGCTCAGCATTCAGTCTGAGGACTTGAGGTGACAGGAGACCCCAATCGGTCTGAGGATTTCACAGAAGAAGAACTAGTGGCTGGCTGCTCTGATCTTTCAGCTTTAACTCCCTAGTATCTGACTCCAGGTTTTATCATTAAGACTAACTAGAAATTGTGCAACAGGCAATGAACTCTTAATTCTCTGAAACTGTAAATTCCCCATTAGCTCTTTCTTTTATAAGTTTGCTATGTTCATGGTATCTCTTTATAGCAACAGAAAAATAACTAACACAGTTACTAAACATTACAAAATATATAATTTATATAAATATACAATATAAAATATATATTAAAAATGTTAACTATAACATGATAGAAAATGTTTTTCTTTAGATGACTTAATAAAAGCCTTTGCTTCACTATTTCCCTCAATAAACAATATGGCAGGCTCTAAATGCTGTGTAGGAAGACACATGTTAACAGATTTCATCCTGCACCATGTGTACGCAGAAGACCAATGGCTTACAAATCCAGTTATGGACAAGTCCTTCATAAGCAAAATCCGGGAGTCTTAGCAGGCTCCTGAAGGTAGCTGCGTTGGTCACAGAACTATCCAAACGGGCACTGTTACTGTTCGAGTCACACACAGGGTAGGTGAGATGAGCCAGTGGCAAAGGCTCTGGCCTCCAAGCCTGCTGACCTGCATTCCATCCTGAGGACACACGTGGTGGAAAGAACCAACTCCCCCAAGTTGTCCTCTGACCGTCACACATGCATGATCATGCACACACACAAAAATATGTGCAACAAGAAATCCAAAGGGCTTTTTGATATTCAGAACTGCATTTCTAAAAGCATCCCAAATTTACAGTTTACAAAGTAGAACTGACCTTCCATCCCTACTGGGTTCCTTTCCCAGCACAGTCCTCAGTGGCAGCGACAGTCAAGTGTCCAGGATAAAGCACACCTCAGGATGACCAGTTCTTCCTTCAAACAGCTAACAAGCCCTACCTATGATGTACATGTCAAATAAACCTCTTTGCACGTCTGCATTAACCATTCTGGATGTAGCTATAGCATGTCTTAGCTAGCCTTAAAAACAAACCCCCTGACTGCCCCTTCCCTTCTTAAAACCTTGCTCTGTTCTAATCCATTCTCCCTTCTGCAGCTATAACACTTATTTTTCAAGATTTTTTTTAATGCACACGGGTGTTTTGCCTGCATCTATGTCTGTCCACCACATGTGTGCCCAGTGCCTGTGGAGGCCAGAAGATCCTCTGGAAATGGAGTTAAGAACTGTTGTTAGCTGCTATGTGGGAGCTGGGATATGACCCCAGGTCCCGTGGAAAAGCAGCCTGTGATCTTAACCGCTGAACCATCTCTCTAGCCAAAATTTAAATGAATAAATAAATACACAAATACACAGAAAGACACACATCTATGTCTGCCAGACTGTATAAAAGAGTTATTCTTACTTACTGACTGTGCTTATACAATTTCTACTTCATCTTTACCCGACAGGTATCTCAAGTCTATCAACCCTCTGAAATGACCTCCCAAAATAACCAACAACACCAGAAGGAAGATTATCAAAAGTATGGAAACTTTTAATTTTTACTTGACTCACCCACTTTTCTGTTGCTATCTGCTCTACCTACCCACTTACTAAGCCTCTCCTTGGTCTCTCTCGCCTCTAGATGTTGGTATGCTCTGACCCTCTTCTCACTCTACAGATTTCTACTGAGAAGCTGCTTCAACTTCCATTGCTTCAAAGGCCACTGACCAGCTGAAGGCTCCCAGACTGCTATCATAGTGTACATGTATTCGGCTCTAGGCCCAAATTAACTTTCCAACAGGGCCACTTTAACTTCCCACAGAAGAACGATTGCTTTTTTAAGCCTAGCACATGGGACTCACACCCGTAATTTCAGCACTTGGAAGGCTGAGGCAGAGCACCATGAATTTAGGCTAGCCTGCACTACAGTGTGATCCCATCTCAAAACAAAAACAAGATTTTTAAAAAGCACTAACTACCAACAAAACAATAAAATTGTTATTTTTCTTCTCACAAATCTGCTTTGTCTCTCAGCAAACTGTTTTGGCTGGTAAGGTGGTGCATGCCTACATTATCATTGCTCAGGTGGCTAAGTAAGGCAGGGCTGTTGAATCTGAGGTTAGCCTGGGCTACCTACAGACAAACTGCTATCATATACCTACTAGCTGTTCAAATAAAAACTGTATCATCCTTGACTTCCTTTCGCCAAGTCCTCTGCTGAGACACTACCCCATCTCCATTTAGGAAGGCTATTTTTGTATTTCATGTCCAGATTACAATTGGAATCCTTATTCCCATCTCCCAGAATCCTCAGTAGATATAAATGCGGTATAGTACCCGTACCCATTCTTTCTTTTCTGGTTTTTCAAGACAGGTTTCTCTGCACCTTTGGAGCCTGTCCTGGAACAGCTCTTGTAGACCAGGCTGGCCTTGCATTAACAAGGCCTCCTGCCTCTGCCTCCCGAGCGCTGGGACTAAAGGCCTGTACCATTCTTTAACATAACACTGAAAGTAAGACCGAAGTCCTAACTGCGGTTCCCTTGTCTTCTCTAAGAACACAAAAGCTGCCAATCCTCAAATGCACTGTGTTCGACTGTGGGTCACACATCCTGTCCAATGGATGTCTTCAACTCCATCTATCTAACACCTAGCTGTCTGGCCTCAGTTGGTCTCTTACTCCAGGCAGGTTTCCTTGTTCTCTCCTTCCACAATAAACCTAGGCCAGGTCTCTTTCACAGTTCCCTGACAGGTCAATACTTGGCAAACTGATTGAAACTTCTTAAAGTATACATTCTTTACCCACTATAAGATACTAAATACGATTAATTTCAAAAGAAAAAGCATTTATTGTTTTATTTACCTAAGTAACATTTTAATCTCCACAATGGCTCATGTAAAATTTAAGTACCATGGAAAGCAGAGGGAGAAAAAAAATTGTACTAGATTTTTTTTTTTAAAGCAAAGTTCATATCAGGCAAGAAAACTCTTTTCAAAGAATGGTAGTGGTAAGGGTAATTCTTATCGGACACATAGTTCTGCAAAAGTTTTATCTTATTTTACTTAGAACTTCAACAGATATTTATCTTTACAAGCCTATCTGAAAAATATGTTTTAAAAACACATCCAGCTCTGTTAACTTCAGGGTTATAAAAAAATCTGTCATATTTTGCACTTTTATCAATTTTGACGAAATAACTAATAATGATTTCAAATACTATTTGTCTTCTAGTAATAACTATAATTCTAGAACATCCTCTATCAGACGAAGCATACATTTGGCGGGGGGCTCTAGTTTTGACATTTGGTATTTGAATTTCAAGTTCTAAGCCCAGTTATTAAAAAGTTCTTATTTCAGGCACCTAGTCACTGCCTATACTACTTTTATTCCTATAAGATTCATTGATTTTTATGTGAGGAGTGTTTGACTGCATGTGTGTACGTGTACCATGTGCACAGCTAGTGCCCCTGGAATTACAGTTTTACAAGAGCAGCCGGAGCTCTCAACCACCACGCCCTCTGCAGCCCCCGTCTATACTGTTTTCAGAGACTCTCTGGTGAGATGACCAGAATGATGTTTATGTAGAAAAAGAGTGAAATCGGTTCCCAAAGAAGGCTGGAGAGAAGGACTCCTGAGGCCCTCTTGCTCAGCACCTCACAGTGGGCTGACGGGGAAGCAGTTTAGCTATTCCAGGACTTGTGATCCCAAGGAATCTCTAGCGTTCAGTATCCAACTCAGAGACAGGTTCTCTCGGGTCATGTAAACCTACAAACTACAATACAACAGGCATGAACAAATAAAACCCAGTAAGTTTGTTTAAGGAAATGTGAATCAAAATGACAGGATTTCTAAAATTCTTCATTACTCACTCAAAAAGCTCACATAAACAAATTCCTTCAGGGAAGAGTTCAAAAAGAGACACATGAAAAATAGTTCTGTAACTGCTTATTAGCCAATGATCCTGCTCAGACAAGCAGAGTCTGTTTTACACAAACCCAGCCTGTCACGTCAAACTTTCAGCAATTAGGTTTCTTGTTACGTAATAATGCACTAAAACTAATTATACACTTTAAATCTATTTCTTTTATTTCCTTCAAGGACATCCTCATAAATTAAGGCTGCACCTCAAATTTAGAAATTAATATAAACTAGCTGGGCATGCTAGTGCAGGGGCACAGTAATGAAGGGGCAAGTTAGTCCAGGCCTGGAATCCCATCACTTGGGAGAAGGAGGGTCAGGGGTTCAAGTCCACTCTGGGTCTGTGGTCAGTCCAGGCTACACCATGAGAGCCTAGCGCACACACACACAAAAAGAGATAAAAAGAAAAAAATTAATATAAGCTTTCTCACTTTATCCAATTTTAAGCACATGTAAGTCCATATCTAAGTCAACCCTGCATTACTTTTCCACACAACTGTACACACTGCTTTCCTAGAACAATCGGTGTTACACAGCTCACACTATGTTGAAATGTAAAAGCAAACACCTTTGTTTTAATCCAGTTACTCTGCTCTCTTCAGCAGCACATGTACTAAAACAGGAGCCAAGCCAAACCCGTATTTACTCTTCACTATCAAAGCACTAAGAAATCAGAATTCATGTACTTAGCCTGAACTGCTTTAGGCATAAATATGTTAAAACAAAAGGCAAATAAAAGAGAATGAATCTCTGACAGTCAATACCTAATATTCTGGGGAAAGCACTATCGATGCAGGAAGGTAGGTGACTAAGGTAACCAAGGCGAATTTCACCAAAATAGCGACTGTGTGTCCACATGACATTTAGTACACTGCATTTGGTACTATGAGGTTTTTTTGGGGGGTGGTGTGGGAGATAATGGCATCCACTTTTGCAAAACAAAATTTACCATTTCATCCTAGGGAACATTCACCTAGAACAAACCAACAAATGCTAGTGTTATTCAATGCGGTCAGCAGAAAGGCCAAAGACAAATTAGGAAAATGGATTAGAAGTAGCTCTAGACCCTCACTGATACCTTTTACACAAGATTAAGTTAAACATCAATATGAAAACTCTCGCAGGGCAGTGGTGGTAGATGCCTTTAATCCCAGCACTCGGGAGGCTGAGACAGGCGGATCTCTGTGAGTTCAAGGCCAGCCTGGTCTACACGAGCTAGTTCCAGGACAGGCCCCAAAACTTCACAGAGAAACCCTGCTTCGAAAAGCAAACAAACAAACAAAAACTAAACAAAAAAAAAAAACCATGAAAACTCTCTGAAAGAAAATACTTGGTACAAAATAAATATAAGGCATGATCCAAACAGTTAAATTCAACAGACAGGTCCATTATGCAGTCTTGGTTGGACTGTAATTTGCTATGTAGACCAAGATGGCCTCAAACTCTCAGAGATCGGTTTGACTCCAGAGAGGTGGGACTAAAGGTGTACACCACCATTACATTTTATTCAATATACTCAGTAGATAGAAGACATCAGTTTGATACACCAGAGTGACTGCCGTTATCACCTGTGATTCTGAAAAACTGGGTTAAAGCTAGGCCAACCTCTAGCATATGTTCTCAATTCATCTCAGCTTTTAAAAAAATGAAATAAAGGTCTGATTACCTGGCACTGAATGACAACAGTTGGACTTTCATTTAGGTACATAAATAAATAAAGCAAGATCTAATAGAATCACCTCATCACATGAAAACTCCAGACGCTAACAGTCTCCCCTTTAGAAGGGCAGCTGATCAGCCGGCCATAGAGGGCAGCAGAGCTAAGAGAGTGAACTGTGAGCGCCAGAAATGAAGGGAGGGCAGAAAAGTTACTGGGCTGAGTAAGGAGTCCTGAGGATCAGAGGGAAAGACAAAGCTTCAATTAATGAATTAAACCAGCAGACGCTGATACTATGAGGCTTGGCCCTGACTCCTATCTGCATCTGAGAATCACCCTGGGAGTTTTAAAAAATAAACATGCCAGGATTCCACCTTAGACCAGTTAATGCTGATGGAGGAATGAGGGCCAGGTGTGGGTTCAAGTTTTTCAAGTGTGTAAGAGGACTATGTCAATACATAAAAACAAAGGTAAACTAGGCCCTGCCCCAGATGCTACAATGTTAAAAGCTAAATTGGAAAACAAAATAAAGCACAAAAAAAAAAATCTACTATTTCCCAAATGTATTACGTTGTAGCTAAACTTTTGTCTCTAAAACTCAAAGGAGCCTAAAGAACAACTTTCATAGTGCCTTTATCAAGGAGACTGTTATTCTTACAGGTGAAAGCGATAATAAGTTCACAGGGTCAAAGCTAGCCTCAAGCAGCTGTGAGTCACCACTGAAGCGAGAAGACAATTCAAATCTGCTATTTACAGGACAGTGCTCTGCCCCAATGGTATCGCCAATTTGATAGATATATTTTCCTGGATTATCACTTTACTCAATTAAATGCTTCCAAAAATAATCAATAATTAAATTAAGAAAGACAACCAAAAACAATGAGAGGAGGCGAGATATGATCCAAAATAGGAATTCTGAAGATGTTAGCCTTCAAGGAGGAAAGATTTCCTCATGTGAGTACTAGAACTAGACACTATATTTAGCAATTCCTCTAAGTATATCCTTAAAAAGTAAAAAGAAAAATTAATTATGTCTTCTAAGAGGGACATGACAACAGTCAGAAAACAGTCCTAAAATAACGTTGGAAGCCACTGAAAACACTTAACTTACTCAGATGAATTTCAACTTTACCTTAGTGTTTTCCTAATTACAAAAGTTTTGTGTTTGGATGGAACAATAATTTGTGAATATCCAGTTAAAAGCTAAACAAGTAGTAGTAGCGAATCCCTCCCCAAATCAGGACAACTAGAAAACGAATTAAGTTATAATTAACTCAGAAGACCACATACCTGGACAAAACAAGCACACACATTTCCCTCACTGCTAAGTGTAGAGTAAGCAGGTTGATATAAATACTTGAAACATCTCGGATGCCCACGGATATCTGACTCACTCCACAGTATGACTGTATTTCAGAGCAGGAAGAACTAACTCTCTTTCATACTAAAGGGTTTTCTGGTGTTTTTGTTAAACCCACAAATGGGGGGGAAATACTACTGACAGAAAAAAAAAAACATGCAATACTGTGGTATCGAGGGCACCGACAGAGAACCAAGTAAAACAACTCAACTTCACAAAGCATTTTAACAACTTGAGCGAAAGTAGGTTTTTTTTCTGTTTGAGGGTTTTATTTCCAAGTGAAGATTTATCTCCTCAACTGGATCTGCCTGAGTTTACCATGAATAATACCTTGAGCAATAGAACACATGCAAATATCTGAAATCAACCTAGAGTTTCAATTTTCTCTTTTTTCCACTACTGACCAAATTCTGTACATAAAAACAACTATGGAACCCACAGCTTTCTGAAGCAAACACCATCTAACTTAGAATATGATTCCTGATTCTAAAAACTTGTGTCGGCTTTAAAAATAAAGCCTATTAAAACTACATCTCTTGAGACTAGCCAGATGTTTAAAATTCAATTATTAGGTAAGAACAGTAAGTACAACATTAAGAACAAGAATAACTCACTTGAGCAGATTAAATATAAAAGAAAAATGCGAATATCAAGATTTCAAACTAAAAATAAAATGAAAAATTAATGAAAAACAATCAAAGTATAAAATAGGTTTTAATGAAGTATAAAAACTTAAACCTCTGTGTGGTAATTCAATAGCCTAGTAGGTAGTACTGGATTATGACAGTTGCTGCACTCCGCTGACCGTGCCGTGCCAATTTTAGCAATCCCAATGTGTTAACAATAAATGAGATACACACTGAACATACATAAACTCTCCCACAAGTCCGTCTGAGCCTAGCTGTGGTATGTCCCTGATTCAGAAGCACCCCAAGAGGAAGATGGAGGGTCTGAAGGGGGTTCCAAAGCTGTTGCTAGTCAACTGTTGATTTGATCTGGGATTTTCCTTATCCTTGCCAAACTACGTCAGGATTCACAGATCCAAAGACAAATCAGAACCAGACTGGCCTTGAAAGGGTTGCTGGATCTCTGTCAAGCGAACTGAAAAATCTGCTGATCATTTATCTATTTAGGCATGAGCCTTTAATTTCTTGGCCTTGTAAATCATTCTCTAGATTTCTATCAGGTTTGCAAGAATGTCTTAAGTATCTAGGAATATAATTATCTTTCCATGATGACATCTAGACATAAAATTATTAAATCGAAAGCCAGTAACTCTCAAAGAATAAGCAAGAACACCAGGCAACAACTTCGTGAAAAGCCTCCAAACCTACGGGGGAAAGCAGGCGAGCCAAAAGAATTGCCAAGCTCTCCTGCGAGGCATTAGGCGTGGACACCAATTTCAATTACTGTACAAAACCTTGCAAAGTCCTTGGAAGCAAAGCCCCAAGTTCCCCTTCCACTGCAAAGAAATACTCGTTCCTTCAGAACGACAATCGAGGTCTTCTAAGGGATGACACTTGAGCCTACCGACACAGTATGGAAGATACGTCACTTGGTCGCGGTTTTAGGCTTCTTCTTTATAGTTACGTCTAAAGGCCAGCTAACTCGGGGGCAGTTGTTCGGACCCTGGATCTGGCGACCGAGGGACAAGTACAGAAAGTGACGAACTAGCTCAGCGTGGAGGAGAGCCAGGTCTGAGGCTCGGCAAAGTGGGGGTAAGGGGGTCGGAGAACCGGACAAGGAAAGGGAGCGTTGTTACCTGGGGGACCCTGGGGTCGCCACGGCAGGGCAGGTGGGCAACCCGGGAGAGGGGCACCAGGGGCGGCCCGCCGCGCGCTTTACCTTTGAGCTGGGGCAGGGGGTGCAGCTCCGCCTGGCTGCCCTGGCTGCGGAACTGCGACGAGCCCTGCGAGCGCTTCTGCCTCTGCGCCTTGCGCACCGATTTCCGGGTGAAGCCGTCCACTTTCTCCGAGGCCGAGATGGCGGCGCAGGCAACTGGCGCGGGCGGCGACGGCGACGACATCTCCGCGACCCCGGCGGCGCCCGGCACCTCCCGCCGCGGCTGGCCCGGGAAATGGGCGAGGGACGGGCGCGCAGAGCCTGCGCCCCTGCGCCCCGGGCTCCGGCCGCGCCGCCCTCGCGCTCCGCGAGCTGCTCCCCGTCCGACAGCGCCTCACGGCCGCATCCCCGCGCCGCGCGGCCGCCTCCCGGGGCTGGCGGAGGGGAGGGCTGGGGCGCGCGGGCCGCTCAAGTTGCTGACGCCCGGCGCCGAGGGCGGGCGGAGGCGAGCCCGAAGTTTGGACGGCTGGGGCGAGCGAGCGCGCCTCGCGTCCCCTGAGCGCACCGAGCCCCGGAGGCTCCTCAGCGGCCGCTGCCCGCGCCGTCCTCCCGGCCGGGAGCCTCCTCCCGGGGCGCTTCCATCGCGGGTCCGCGCGAGCCGCCGCCGAGCGCTCGCCTCTCCTGTCAACGCCGACCCCTCATCGCCCGGGGCGGCCACCGGCGCCCCGACCCCAGCAGCGTCGCCCTCGCTCTCCCCCGCGCGCCTACCGACCGCCCACGGAGCACGCCGGGCGAGCGACTGCTACAACTTGAGAGGGCGGCTGGTCCGGGCGACCGGGGCGCGGGCGGGGAGGGGGGCCCGGGGCGCGTGCGTGCGCGCTCGCGCGGCCCGGGGGAGGGCTCGCGGGGGGTGGAGGGAGGAGTTTGACTGACAACTTCCGCGGGGTCCCACTGAGCCTCCCGAGGCTCCGGAGGGGGCCGGGGCGGGAAAGCATGCCAGTTCCTTCAGCCAATCGCAGGGCTCAGCGGCAGGACGGGGGCTGGGGCGCGGGGCCTCCGCGATGGCGACTGAGAGTCCGAAGGGGGTGGGAGGGCGGGGCTGCGTGACAGACGCGGGTGCCAGCCAATCGCAAGTAAAGGCAGGGAGCGGGGTGCCTTGTGCGTCACAACTGTAATGAAAGCTCTCGGGGTTTGGGGGCAGAGGGGAAGTGGGGGTGCCACGGTCGGGCCTCGCGCGCGCCCGCGCTCAGCTCCACACCCGAGTCGCCCTCCAGGCAGCGGGTGAGAGGGAGCCGAAGAGCGCCCGCCCGCCCCTGGGCACCCAAGAACGCCAAGTGTTGCGTCAGTGGCACGGGGGCGGGGCAAGGGGCGTGTCAGAGCAGTGTGATTGACAGGCAAAGGAGCCCCCGGGCGGAGAGGAATGAGCTCGTCCAATCGGAACGCGGGGCTGGGCTCCTGGGCGGGCCTTCGTCCTCCCCGGTTCTCCCCGGTCCTCAGCCGCCTAAGCGGTGGTTGGGGAGACTGTAGCTCCCGGGATTCGCTGAGCGCTACTCTCGCGTGGGGTTTGGGCAAGGTCGACTCTACCACTTCAAAGAACTCTGCAAGTCCACGCCCTCTGAAAAGAACTTTTCCGTTCCGAATTTAGCCCAGTTTAACCCCTTCAGCTGAGGACCTCTGTCATCTGCAGTTCAGATTCGCTGATGTGGGGGGTCTTGGGATTTCGGCCTTGGAGGTTTCGACTGCATTTTAAATTTAAAGCCAAGAATTGTTCATGTTAGCTTTTGTACAGTGCTTTTCATACGATGCTTCTACAGTAAGTGACCTCCAACCTCCTCAGTCTCCCCTGCAAGTGCCACGCCCTTTCCTTTTGACCTAATAAAAACTGTTGAAGTAGACTGACCTAAGGCGCGAGGAGGTCGAGAGTTATGTACAAGTTGAGTTCTAGCCCTACACTCAAAACATTTTCCTGAACAAATTATTTAACCAGCCAACAATAGGAGTGGATAAAGAAAATGTGGCGAATATACAAATTTTTTCACCACAAGGAACGAAGTTATATCATTTGTAGGAAAAAGATCGAACTGGAGATAAGGCAGTCTCAGAAAGATAAATATATCCTCTTGTTTGTGATTCCTAGATTTTACATAGATACATTAAATCATGTATGCATTTGCAACTTGAAAGTAGACATGAAGTTGTCTGTGGGAATAAAAGGGGTTAATAAATTAATAATAAATGGGAGGGGAATGTGTTTGATGCACAAGAAATACTTGTATGAAGCTTCTAATAAGAAGTTAAGTATTAAACAACCAGTTTATATACAATTTTCCCAATCAAGGAGGCTCATCAGCAACTAAAAGACCTTTTCATCCAGTCTTTTACCAGGTTAAGCTGACTCTTCTTTAAGGTTCAAAATGTCTTCAACAATTTGCAAAATGAATCACCCATCATAATTCAGGGTTTCAAGATGACCGCTAGAGGATCTTTCAAGAGGAGATATATGTGTGCATGTGTGTATGTGTGTATTTATACACATAGAGAGAGCGAAATTATAATTAGATTATTTCTCCCCTCCCTCCAAACCCTCACCTGTATCACCCTCCTTGCTTGCTTTCAAATTCATAGCCTTTTTCTTGAATTGTTGCTACACACACACACACACACACACACACACATTCCTAAAAATCCAGTCCATTTGGCCCTGGATCACCACTTAGTGTGGTCTTCCCTGGAGACTGTTTCTCCAGCTCACAGCCTCCCTTAGCTACCTGTGCCTCTTGGTTCTAATGGACCAGTACCCACACAGCAGAGTCCAAATTCAGCATCCCACAAAGTGACCTTGCTTTGACACTTAGTGCTACCCCTCCTTCTTGAAATGATCTGCCTCATCTCCGCTTGTTGAAACGTGTCTTCTCTTCAAAGCCCAGCTAGAGAGCTACCTTCTGTGAAGCTTTTCACAATAATCTGCGTCCCCCCTCCCCCAGGGGAAAGGGGATGCCTCTCTTCTTAGAGTTCCAATTGCGTGTCTTATCCATATTCACCACAGGACCTGCCGTCCCAAACTCCTCTGAAGAGTTGGAAGCACCCAGAAAGCGGGAACTGGGTTACTTTATTGCTCCTAGCCATTCCTGAAATAGAGAGCAGTATAGAGCAGCAGCGTCTTCAGCTCCCAGTAGTCTCAGAAAGCATGGTCACTGGTGTCCCTGCATCAGATTCCCTGCGTCAGAGTCCTCGAGGTGATTATGTGAAATGCAGGCTCCTGGACTTCTCATCTGATGCACTATATCAATATGGAGAAAAGGTTAGAAATCTGTTTTTAATAAGCTCTCTATTGTTGCACACACAGAAGTCTGAAATCACAATTCTCTAGTCACCTAAATATTATTTTTGAAAAGTATAGAGTTCTGAAGGTGTAGCTTAGAGGTAGAGTACTTGTTAGCGTACACAAGGCCCTGGGTTCAGTACCTAGCACCACCCCCAAGTGAGAGTAAATGCCCACAAAGCAAAGTAGTGATATTTATAACAAAGACAGTATATATAAGAATACACAAATACACACACACATACTCACACACACACACACACACACACACGAAAAAAGGTGTTGCAGAATATTTGTTTACACTGTGAAGAGGTGGTTTTGTCAAGGTGCCTTCTGATTGGTTTAATAAAGAGCTGAACGGGCCAATAGCTAGGCAGGAAGAGGTGAGGTGGGACTCTGGGAAGAAGAAAGGCAGAGTTGCCAGCCAAACACAGAGGAAGTAGATTGGGCAGTAGGGAGATGCGGTGATGAACCATGTGCCAGAACGTAGATTTGAAAACATGGGTTAATTAAGTTATAAGAACTAGCTAGGAACAAGCCTAAGGGAAGGCCAAACTTTCATAATAATAAGTCTCCGTGTCATTATCTGTGAGCTGGGGGTCTTGACCAGAAAGTTTGTCTACAGTAAAGACTAATAGACTCCTCATAATAATAAGTCTCCGTGCCATTCTCTGTGAGCTGGGGTCTTGACCAGAAAGTTTGTCTACAGTAAAGACTAATAGACTCCTCATAATAATAAGTCTCCGTGCCATTCTCTGTGAGCTGGGGTCTTGACCAGAAAGTTTGTCTACAGTAAAGACTAATAGACTCCTCATAATAATAAGTCTCCGTGCCATTCTCTGTGAGCTGGGGTCTTGACCAGAAAGTTTGTCTACAGTAAAGACTAATAGACTCCTCATAATAATAAGTCTCCGTGCCATTCTCTGTGAGCTGGGGTCTTGACCAGAAAGTTTGTCTACAGTAAAGACTAATAGACTCCTAGCGACTCAGTTAGAATGAGCACAACTATTTGGGTGTTGTCTGAAGCGGAACCTGGGGAAGAAGTTTTTGAAGTTTGAAAGAAAAGGTTAAGTCAAAACCTGAAAGAAAGAAAAAAACGAGGGTTCAAAGTTCATATTGGCATTTTGGGAAGAATAAAATGTAGTATGACCCTGTCTCAGAACAAAGACCCAATTTAGTATTTTTTAAATTTTTATTTATTTTTATTTTATGTGCATTGGTGTTTTGCCTGCATGTATGTTTGTGTAGGGAAGTCAGATCTTAGAGTTACAGGCAGTTATGAGCTGCCATGTGGTGCCGGGAATTGAACCCCAATCCTCTACAAGAGCAGCGTGTGCTCTTAACCACTGAGCCATCTGTCCAGCCCCCCAACTTAGTCCAGTTATTGCTGACCTGTGTGCACAGACGTGGGGCTGTCTACTGCAGCGTGAGAACCCTAGCAGTGAGCTGGCCCAACTTTAAATGACATGAATGATATGAGCCTGTCTTATCATCACCTCTCAGAGTCTTATCTTCCACACTCGTACACAGGTAGGAAGGAAAGGTGCACGACCTGGGAAGGGTTGGCACGGGTTTTAAATATGACACCTGAGGGCAACACTTGATAAAATGAACCTTATACAGGCAGCTCTTCTACACACAGATATCTGTCAGAAATCTATTTTCCACCCTCTGTCTTGAATTAAGTATTTGGGCCCTAGACAGAAATGTGGTCACTATGAACCATCTCTATGGTAGCAAATACCTGTAAACCTAGTCCCTGGGAGGCAAAGGAAGAATGACGGCTGAAAGTCCCAGGCTACGTTGGTCCATAGTTAGTTCCTAGCCATCCAGGATTACAGAGTGTGACCCTGTCTCAAACAAAACAAAACTGTCTTATCAAAGATTTGCTATGTGCAAGAAGAGCTTTCGGCTATTAAGTTGCTGTGTAAGCTGTTAAAAGGTATAGAAATTTGATCTTGCAAAAATCACCTAAGATGGCTTCGAACTTGTAATCCTCCTACTTCTGTCTCCCAGAGTGATAGAATTAAAGACAAACGCCATCACCCCCAGCCACTTTTCTAGGTTTCAAGGACTAAAATTCCACGTGGTTTATCTGGGTGCCAGTGTGTGTTGAGATGATTGGAATTCCTGTGACTTCAGACAGAGGCGCTAGCAGGGCAAAGTGAGAAGTCGCACTTTTCTCTTTTGAATTATAAACTTTTCATGAAGCTCATCATTTCAACTCAGTCTGCTATGAGCTACTGTGTTGGTCAACCAGGACTTTCCACAAGGCCAACGACAATCGAAATGGTTAGGCTGGAGATCTGTTTGGGGCAAGGAGTACCAGGACCAGCAGGTGGATTAAAGGGCAGGAAAGGTGAACATATGCCTGAGGATCCTGACTGTCTCTTCATAGCTAGGAAGCCTGTGCTCCATCAGTATGGGCTGAGAGCATCAGCGTCGGCTAGCACTTGCTCTACCCCTGAGAGCATCAGCGTCGGCTAGCACTTGCTCTACCCCTGAGAGCATCAGCGTCGGCTAGCACTTGCTCTACCCCATCCTGGCCCTAGGTAGATGAGGAATCAGACAGAATTGTAAAGTTCATGTCATGAACCACTGTCCTTGTGAGTGCAGCTGAAATGCCCGAGCTTGGCACACTCCCCATGCTACAACAATGAAATACTACACGCATTTAATAAGAGGCCTTGTGTCGGGCAAAATGCCAGTCACTAGAAATGAAGAGATGAATAAAGAGTGGCCTTTACGACAGCCCAGTGAGAAGGGACAGACTTAAACAAATAACAAAAAAAAGCCTGCCGGGCCGGTGCATACTGTCGTCTCAGCACTTGGTAAGGAGGGACAGGAGGATCAGAAGTCCAAGGCCAGGCTTGGATATATAACAAGTCTGAGGGCAGCCTGGGCAACTTGAGACTCTGTCTCAAAAAACAAAAACAGAAGGAAAAAAAGTAAATAAAAAGCAGCAAAACAAAAAAAAGCACAGTCACAACAACAAAACAAATGAAGGAAAACTCACCACAGATGTTCCTCGTGGTGTTGTAGGAAAATATATCATTTGGTTTGGGAAGAAAGAGTCAGAGGAAATTTAACAGAAACCATGTTTGAAAAAATGAGACTTGAAGAAAACAAACTTTCAAGACGACCATCAAAAAAGAAAATCTTGCTGTTTTAGAAATTAGTCCCTTGACATTTCTTCATCACTCTAAAGATTTGCATAGTTTGCATAACATCCAGGCAAAAATTAAAATTACAAAGCCATAGGAAAATACCTTATGCCACATCTTGGTTCAGAATTTGACCTGGAGAAAGAAGGGAGAGGTGGGCTTTGTCACATGACTGTCCTCTAGCCATATTATGAAAAGCAGTGATGCAAAAACCTGCATGTCCCCTTGGTGCTGATATGCAGCTCTTATGTAAGTCTTAGGGTGGCCTTTCCTCATTTACCTGAAGAAGCATCTGGTAGTCTCAGGCTGCTGCTGTTCTCAAACACACAGCTGCTGAATGTCAGCCGTCTGTCTTCTCCCCTTGGCTTGCGGTTTAGGCTCAGGCTTACAGGAGAAAAAAAATCAGCCAGCAAGCTGACTTTTGTCTTCAGTAGTACTGTCAATGGTTGGACAAAATAATAATGGAAATGTGAGGGGTTTTCAGGAATTATTGAGTTAGAAATAATCTGTCATCTTCAGAGCCTCTATTTTGGCTTCCATAGCAAAAGCCATCGATTTTTCAGAACCCTGTGAATGAGAAGAAGCAGGCAGATCTCTGTGGGTTCCAGGACAACCTGGACTATGTAGCAAGTTCTAGTCCAACCAGAGCTACATAGTCTCAAAAACAAAGACAAAAGGAAAAAAAACAACAACAAAGCCTCAGCACCACCACCAACAGAATGTATGAATTCAGGTGCCATCCTGTTCCTAAAAGGGAGGTTGGAGATCTGAAGCCAGCCTGGACTATGCAGCAAGATCTTACTGAAAGGAAAGAGAAGGAAGGAAGGAAGGAAGGAAGGAAGGAAGGAAGGGAGGGAGGGAGGGAGGGAGGGAGGGAGGGAGGGGAGGGGAGGGGAGGGGAGGGGAGGGACGGAGGGAGGGAGGAAGGAAGGAAGGAAGGAAGGAAGGAAGGAAGGAAGGAGTCTCTACTGGTCTGTATGTATGAATATAATCTCCATTACATATCACATTGCCTGTGTGTCAGACCCTAATATGAAGAACTTGGCAGAGTAAACGAGGTGGCGCCTTTCTTAAGCCTCTCTCACTCCCCCATGCCCCTTGGTCATTTCTGACATTCAGGATCTTTTTTTTTTTTTCAGACAGGGTCCCACCCCACAGGCTTGCCCCTTCTGAAACTTACTCTCAGCAATCCTACTGCCTCAACCTCCTGAGTTCTAGAGTTACAGGGACGAGGCCTCTGCATCCGTGTCTTTTTTATTATAGTATCCTGATGTTGTCTGTCTTTCTCATCGAAAACTCAGGGTTGAGACTGAAGACTCCATTTGTGCTGAGCAGAAGCTTTGACCAAAGATGACAACAGGATGGACTGGTGTTCGCTCCCATAGACCTTTGCTCTTGCCTAAAAAGGTGGTCAGTTTTCCCTCATTCAGACTCATCCATTAATCACATACAACATGCTTTGCCCTGTCGGCTGTTTGGGGAACATCCGTAGATGAGACAAAACTCATCAGTGGAGGTGGAAATCCACGTCAATTAAAGCCCAGCTGGAAACTCAGTGTGCCGAGAGGTGACCCGATAGGGCAGACCTCGCGAGGGACTGTTCAGATTCCAGCACTGAAGTCCTACCTCCCAGGACTCTCTTCGTCCAGGATAGTGGCCTTTATATGAACGAAACAGATTTATTAAAGGCCTCTAGTGTGCTGGACGAAGTTAGCACACACCTTAAATTCTAACACTCGGTGGTGGCGCACGCCTTTAATCCCAGCACTCGGGAGGCAGAGGCAGGCGGATCTCTGTGAGTTCAAGACCAGCCTGGTCTACAGAGCTAGTTCCAGGACAGGCTCCAAAGCCACAGAGAAACCCTGTCTTGAAAAAAAAAATTTAACACTTGGGAGGCAGAGGCAGGTGGATCTCTGTGAGTTTGAGGCCAACCTGGTCTTACAGAGCAAGTTCCAGGGCAGGCTCCAAAGCCACACAGAGGAATCCTGTCTCACAGAGAAACCCTGTCTTAAGAAAATCATAGGAAAGCATTGTGGTCTTTGCCCTAAGGGAGCATTCGTTCTAGAGGAGGCTGGATCTAGAAGAGACAGAGTCTCCTTTGGGACATTATTTGATGAGCATCACACCATAGAGGCAGGTGCTCATGATCCTGGAAGTAACCCCAATTAAACTGACCGGTTTACCACGTTAAACTTTCATGAAATCATTTCTTCGGTCTTACATTACCCTCTCAAATCCCCGGGAAAAGCCACAAGCAGGGAGAGATAAAACCCCCAAACTCACGGTCGTGGCTTTCTATCGTCCGGATAGGAGCAGATATGGAGGAGGTGTGTAGATTCTGCAGGTCCCAGCCAAGGAGGGAGGGGATGCTCTGGATGAAGGCATGGGATCACAAGGAGCTAGAAGTTAGCAGAGCAAAGGAAGGAGATTGTTCTGGGCATGGGGGACAAGGTGCAGGAGGTGAGAACCCTGAGAAGAGATGGTTCAGGAGCCTGGGGGACAAGGTGCAGGAGGTGAGAACCCTGAGAAGAGATGGTTCAGGAGCCTGGGGGACAAGGTGCAGGAGGTGAGAACCCTGAGAAGAGATGGTTCAGGAGCCTGGGGGACAAGGTGCAGGAGGTGAGAACCCTGAGAAGAGATGGTTCAGGAGCCTGGGGGACAAGGTGCAGGAGGTGAGAATCCTGAGAAGAGATGGTTCAGGAGCCTGAGGGACAAGGTGCAGGAGGTGAGAGCCCTGAGAAGAGGTGGTTCAGGAGCCTGGGGGGAGGGGCAAGGTGCAGGAGGTGAGAGCCCTGAGAAGAGGTGGTTCAGGAGCCTTGGGGGAGGGGAAGGTGCAGGAGGTGAGAACCCTGAGAAGAGGTGGTTCAGGAGCCTGGAGGGAGGGGCAAGGTGCAGGAGGTGAGAACCCTGAGAAGAGGTGGTTCAGGAGCCCCGGGGGGGAGGGGCAAGGTGCAGGAGGTGAGAACCCTGAGAAGAGATGGTTCAGGAGCCTGAGGGACAAGGTGCAGGAGGTGAGAGCCCTGAGAAGAGGTGGTTCAGGAGCCTGGGGGGAGGGGCAAGGTGCAGGAGGTGAGAGCCCTGAGAAGACGTGGTTCAGGAGCCTGGGGGTCGGGCACTGTTCTGAGCGCTGCAGATGGCAGGAGGGGGAGCCTGTGAAGGGATCTGGATGTGTATTCCGGAAAACCTACATTGTCGGCAAAGTAGAGGCTGAGCTGATTACAGAGGGCAGAGTGGGACCAGGAGACCAGAAGAAAAGGAGGAGGAGCCTGGATCTACTTCCGAGATGGGAGACAGAGCTCAGATTCAGACATAAGGGTATACATATACAGTATATCAAACACAAAATACAGGAGATGACTTGATGGCTTGTTGCATGTGCATAGGGGCTGGGGACAAAGAGGGAAGGATGACCCCCTCCCAGGTGTCTAGATTGAGTGGATGGGGTTGGGGTGGCGCTTTAGATCTGTGAGACATGTAGTAAGTAGCTGGACAGGGAAGTCTGGCCGGAAAGAGATGTGGGCTGGAGACAGGCTTGGGAGGGTACACAGAATAAATGGAACACAAAGGGTACTGGCTTACTGCGCTGGGCGGAGTTGGAGTGTGTGGAATGAGAAGGGATGGCAGCGAGGATGCCACTGGGGTGGTCAGGTTTGCAGCAGATGCTAGGAGACAATCTGATGACAGAGTCGATCTTGGACCTGACCTGAGATCAGGCAGGAGGAGCTGATGGAAGATGCCGGGTCGGAAGCCGTGTTCTCAGAACAGCAGATTCGGGGAGCAGAAGCCAAAGGAGCTGGTTAGAGGTGACTGCAAGTGTCCATGAAGCAAGGGCTGGGCTGCGTGGTGCTAAGCAGTGTGTATAAGAGCACCCAGGGTTTTTTTCATGCTACCACTCCTAGCTCCCCCAAGGCAGCTAAAATCCTAAGGTGGACGAGGCAAACTGAGCTTTGGAAAGATAAATAAATCTCCTAACGCAACCCTTTCCCCAATCCCTAAGCAATGAGTGATTTAAGCTAAATGTGGCTTTGGGAATAGATGTTGGGAGCTGCAACAAAGAAATGCTAGGGAGTTTTGATTACAGATGGGGTTTGAGGGCCAGGGTTGTAGATCAGTAGTAGACCGTCCCTTGCCGAGTGTGTGCAAGGCCTGGATCCAATAGCACCCCAGCCACCTGAAAAGAGAACCAAATCAACACGAACAGTAAGTTCAAGGCCAGCTTGGGAAGAGCTCAAGCAACAGAAGACTGGGGATGTAGCTCAGTTGTAGAGCACTAGGCCAGCATGTACGTGTGGGATAACGGGTTCAGTGTGTGTACACACACACACTCATGCACACAAACACACACACGCACGGCCTGTAGGGTTGGGAACTGTCAAGTTAGAAGAATTACAAATGATGTCAAGGTTTTGTAATCAAGAGAATTGGACCCTTTACCGAAAGGACAGAATCTGAGCCAGGTCTATTTTGGCAGGGGGTGAGGGGGATGTCAGAGGAAGGAAGAAAAGGAAGCAAAGAAGAGTCCAAGGTTAGCAGTGTTGAGTTACTAAAGTTTTTTAAGGTCACTGGAGCTGGCGGGCTGGATCCTTACTTTTAAAGAGAGGTGATGACATGCATATTAATTGGGGAAAGAAGACGACTGGACCGGGCTGACAGCCTGAAGTAGTCCAGAGCAAAGGGGAAAATTATACAAACACAAGCCTTCTTTCTCTTCCAGGAAATAAAAGTATCACGACAGAAGCAAAGCTCATGGCCTGTCATGTGCCTCGGGGTTCTCTGGGATTGAGGGTGCAGCAGGGCTGTGTGGAGGGGACCCTAAAGCCCATGACAACCCCGATACTCCTGAGCCAGCGAGCTGGAAGTCAGGAATAAGGCGGCTTACACTACTCACAGGTTGAGAGCCACCGTGGGCATGCTCTATGTGCTCAAGTGTGTCCACGGCACAAGTGTGTGTCCATGACACAACACACACACTGTCATCTGCCTTGTATTTATCCTAACACCTTCCACTTGGAACTCTGAAAGTCTGCACAATGCCTTTCCAGAGCCAGTGTGAAGTCTTACCTGCCCATCGAGTGCCGCCTCCCAGTTTCAGGCAAGGCCTATGTAAAATGTAAACATTTTCCCTGAGAGTTGATTTAGCTATGCCCTGGCTCCAGGCCTTTGTCTTTCCTCTCACACACCGAGTTACAACAACTATCTTTCCCAGCTTCTCCAGGTCACCGATCCAGGTTGAGAGGGGAGCGTGACCTTAGGCTCCTGCAAGATGCAATTTATTCTGTGCCCAGGCTGAACAAGGCTGAACTCTGTATTTCAACATGAATTGTTCTGAGTTTGGTAAAGAAAGTGCCACATCAATTCGAGGATCGCAGATCGCCCCTTTTCCTCCTGGACCTTAGGGGGAGCAAAGGTGAGGAGGAAACAGCTCATGGTCCGGAAGTTTACAATTTTATGGGGTTGGGAAAGGCAAGCACACAGAAAATCACAGGGTAATCCAAGAAGATAAGGGACGTATAAAAATTCAGTCAGGGCTAGAAGAGGAAGAGGCGTATTCTGTTGGGGGATAAGAAAATGAGTGGCAGGGACCGCCTAGCCAGTCTCCACTGGGGTCCGTGGGAAGTCAGCGGGTAAACAGAACCGAAAGAGGAAGAACAGGAGCAGGAGCAGGTGGCTGAGAAGGTGTGAGCGCTGGCTGGGGTTTGGGAGGAGACTAAGCAATAAAGTCAGGTTTATTAAAAGAGTGTAAAGGAACTTGGACTTGGAATGTCAAGGTGAGAACTTTTTACATCGCTGTTTGGGCGCTGAGGAACTAGTGAGGAGCTTGGAGCAGGGTGGTCCCAGTTACGCCTGGATCTAAGAGGCCTGTGCTGTTAAATTTTGCCAACTTGACTCAAGCTTCTTGGGTCATCTGGGAAGAGGGAGCTTTGCTTGAGAAACTGTCTCCATTAGATAGACCTATGGTATGTCTGTGGGGTATTTTCCTGGGTAACAATTGGGAGGTGAGGAGAAACCACTGTGGGCAGCAATATCTCTGGGCTGGTAGTCTTGGGTTGTACAAGAAGCAGGCTGAGCAAGCCGTGAGGAGCAAGCCATGGTCTCTGATTCAGTTCCTGCCTCCAGGTTCCTGCCCTGCTTAAGTTCCTGATTGGATTCCTTTAGTGATGGATAGCTCTCTGGATGTGTAAGCCAAAAAAAACTCTTTCCTTCCCAGGTCGCTTTAGGTCATGGTCTTTCTTACAGCGGCAATAGGACGTAAACTAAAACAAGGTTTAATTCTGCAACTGTTCATCAGGAAAAAGTCAGAGAGAGGGGAATAAAGGCAGAGAGAAATTTTGGACATATTGGGCTTAAGATGTCAGCCCAATCTCTGAGTGAATGTACTAAGTCTTGGAAAGAGGGCCTGCCCATCAGGAGTTATAGTATGTGCCACCTCGGCTTCTCCGTCTCCAAGCAGGGACAAGCAGGCTTACTTCAAGTTGTTTTGGGAACCAGACGCAAAGCTTTAGAAAAGACAGCACAGCGCCTGACTCACGATGGGCATGAGGCAGGGTCTGTAAGGATGCTGTGGTTACGTCAGAGGTGGCTACCCTGTTCCTTCTTCCACTAGTCCTTTTATCCTCTCCCGAATTCCTCCTCAAGGCCAATAAACAAAAACACGCGGCAAACACGTGCTGCCCCCACAGCTGCCTTTTCCCTGCAATGACTGAGGCTCAACATAGAAACAGCAGTTAACTGCTCCATCTTCCCCACACAGCCACGCTCCAGGGTAGACACTCAGCCTCTGGGAAATGGGATTCTGCTGAATGTCTTATTTTTGTCTTCTTTCTCCAGGCAGGGGCTTCATAAAAGTGATAATCTTGGATTCATTAATGAATGGATTCATTAATGAAAGATATAAAGTATTATGTATTGTTTATGAATCCTTGGAAAGTATATGTATGTATATATACATACAATTCATACCCAGAAAACTTTATAGTCCATGTACCCACACTGTAAACACAGTGTACACACACACACACCATGAGGATTCAGATCCAATGAGATGGTTCAGTGGGCGAAGGTGCTTGTTCCAAGCCTGGAGACTTGAGTTTGATCCCTGGGACCCAAGTACAGATGGAGGAGGGAACTGGCTCCACAGGCTCGCCCTCTAACTGCACATGTGTGTGGCATGTGCACACTGGTGATAGCAATAATTAATGTTTTAAAACACACTGGTTCAATAAACTGGTTACTACCTGTGAGAAAAGTAGGGAGGGAAAGTAAACCCCACCTGTAATGCTGCCCTTGTTTTTCTTCTTTCTGGGTGCTGAGTTATCTTTCTTTTCTCTACATAGTTTGTGTGCAGGGAATGACATACCGATATATGTATGCAATTTTTTGGAGAGAAAAAAGTCAGGTCCTCTATTTTTGACATGGCGAGCTTGAGCTGACATCTGGGTTCTGTCAAAGAGGGAAACCAGGGAGGGAAGGCTCCTTTGCCGCCTACATGGGATTCAGCCAGAAGACAGACTGCCAACCCGCAGACACCAGAGGAGGAATCCCCACAAACAAAAGAGATGGATACCGGAAGATCGTCTCCAGTGCCTCCCTGGAGGAAGTGCAGTCCAGAAAACGTGACTGGGGAACTAGCAGCAGCAGAGGAAGGGCTGGCGGGACAGATGGGTCCCTGAAACAAAGACAAGGGAAGTTTGGTTCTTTAGATTTCTGGGGAGAAAAAAAAAAAACACAGAGGAGGAAGGGAGAGACTGTGGTGGCAGAGAAGACAATAGGCTGTCAGAAGAGGAGCTGCAGTGACTCCATTTGCACAGAGACTTCCAGACACGTGCTCACATAACAGGGCTCCTCAGCTCACCATGAAACAACAAACTGGGGGACAAACATGGGACAGGGAGAGAAATGAGGGGCCCGTACAGTATCTCTGGCACTCTGCCTGGATGTGTTTTCCAGACCACAGAGGAAGTCCAGGTGGATGTAACAGTCTTGCTGAAATGAAGAGGAACAAATCAACATTTGGAAGGCACGGTGACGTCGCAACCTGTGGCCCAAGTCAGGTCCCATCACCTGTTCTCAATAAGCCAATTAAGAGCCAAATTCAAAGTGAGAAGCAGGAAAAGGGTATCCATTCAATGTGGCCACATTGACAAGAGGTACCGAAAGGTTCAGTAACCGCATCCCTCGCCCCTGCACCTCCAAGTCCATCTTCTGGATCCTGAAGTGAGACCAAAGTTTAGGGCCAAGGATGTGTACCTGAGCAGTCCTGGTCAAGGTGTGGCCCCACCCACCACCCCTGATCCATCAATGTTTGAGTTATACCTGTGTGGTGTCTCTCTCTCTCTCTCTGGGAGACAGGGCCCCACTCGGAGTGGTACCTGCTTCTTTTTCCAGCGTGAGATTCCTGGGGAAGCTCCCATTTCTTTGGGATTGATTGTTTGAACAGTCTTGTAGTCGGACTGAGAAACCCAAGTCCCTCTTCAGAATCTCCCCATTCCACCCAGGCCTGCTCCAGAGGCGTTTGTGAGGCAGAGTACATACTACAGATGGGGAAAGAGCTTCCTGGTAACTAAACAAAGCTTCACACGGGGCAGTCCGGACACCTGGTCAAAGAAACCCCCTGGAAACTGGGAGCGGAACAGTTTCCCGAGAATGGATGGCTGGGAAACATTGCAGTTCCGAACTCGCAGACCTCGCTGGTCCTTTAGAGAACAGAACCCTGGGGCCTTCAAGAGAGACTCTGGAGTAGCCTGCCGCTTACCACATCCTTCTGCAAAGGGATTAAAAGGACTGAAGTAAAGGCTGCGAATACTCATGAAAATGTCTCCTAGAAGCCAAGGCTCCTTTCCTGAGACCCAGTAGGGACAGAAGAAGGCACTCTGGACTTGGGAACTGGATTCAAATCATGGCTCTGAGTTTGCTGCCAAGAGACAGCCTGGGGTTGTGTTGTCTGCTGCCTAAGTTAGTAGCCTTCAACCAAACATGGCTATTGAGCATGTAAAATGTTGTTAGCCTAAATAAATTTTCAATTTAATCAGTTAATTTATTTATTTTGATACAGAGATTTTTTTTCCTCCTCTTTTCTTTGTTTTTTGAGACAACCCAGACTGTCCTGGAACTCACTCTGTAGAGCAGGCTGGCCCCCAACTCACAGAGATCAGCTGCCTCTGCCTCCTAAATTTTGGGATTAAAGGCATGTGTTACAGAGATTTTCTGTATTTTAGGTTGGCTTGGAACTACAGCACCCAGGCTAGCTTTAGACTCTTGCCTCAACCTTCAAGTACAAGTTTGTATCACCACACCTACCTGTACACTTTATTAAATTTTAGTTATAATTTTTCATTATTTATTAATTTGGGGTTGGTGGGCATGCAGGTGCCACAGTGCACACGTGGAGGCCAGGGGACAGCTTTTAGGACTTAGTTCTCTCCCTTGGATATATGGGTTTCGGGGACTGAACTCAAGTTGGTAGGCTTGGTGCCAAGCCCCTTTATGTACTGACCTCAAATCATTTCTCCTTCATCCTATTGTGGAAAGGGTTAGAAATGGCAGCATGTGCTAGGTACTTGAATAGACTTGGTGTTTTGAGACAGGGTTTCTCTGTAACTTTGGAACCTGTCCTGGAACTCTCTCTGTAGACCAGGCTGGCCTCAAGCTCACAGAGATCCTCCTGTCTCTGCCTCCCAAGTGCTGGTTTTAAAGGTGTGCACCACCACCACTGCCCAACTAGACACATTTTCTTTTTTTAAAAAATTAATAAATGTAATCTTTATTTTTATATGTCAAAAAAGCAAACAAAATGGCCTAGCTATTTGGTCATGCATTATTCTAGTTTTCTTGTTTATTTAGGATTTCAGTCAAATAAAAATAGCACATTTAAATCATCGGGCTGATTTGCAAGAAAAAATGAGCATTGACTTCCTCGATTCCTTAAGAATATAATTTTTATGTTCACCATGTTAGGCAATGGATCTCTTGATATTATTCCCCTTTGCTGCTATTTTCCAGTTCTTCAAGAAAATAACTCTCATGGGCACCCAACCATCCCAGCTTCTCGTGATAAGAGGGCATTAAAATTTATGTTAAAATAATGTCATGAAGTTTTGAGTTTTCTTTTTCTCCTTATTTTCAGTATTTTGCCTCATGAAAATAATTTGTATTGTCTGATGGGTGCCCTCTTTTAAAATTAACTCTCTTCAGTAAGCCCACAGAGGAAATTACCACTAGACATGTTTTCTAACTGCCATTAGTGGCTTGAGTGGTTTCTTTTACACATCAGTACAAGGCTTTAATATGTTTCTCTGAATATTTGATGAGATAATAAAGTTATAGGGATATCTGAATAAGCCAAAATTGGTAATAAAACTGAAATATTTTAATTTGAAATATGGTATAATAAGTTATGGTCCAAGCCCAAACAATAATCATGAAAAAATTGTAATGTTTAAAATTAAGGATTATTCCTGACACAGAAATCAGTGTGGATGCAGAAGCAGTGGCGTGGGTGACTATTCTGTCAAACCTCGTGTTGCAGGAGATGGTCAGTAGTTAAGAGCACTTACTCTTCTTCCAGGGGACTCTAGTTCAGTTCCCCACAACCTCATTGGGCAGCTTATAACCAATGTAATTCTACTTCCAGGGTAGCTGACACCCCTTCTGGTCTCCAAGGACATCTACACTACATAGACAGAATTCCAGAGACACACGCATGTATCTATACACACATAGACAGAATTCCAGAGACACACGCATGTATCTATACACACATAGACAGAATTCCAGAGACACACGCATGTATCTATACACACATAGACAGAATTCCAGAGACACACGCATGTATCTATACACACATAGACAGAATTCCAGAGACACACGCATGTATCTATACACACATAGACAGAATTCCAGAGACACACGCATGTATCTATACACACATAGACAGAATTCCAGAGACACACGCATGTATCTATACACACATAGACAGAATTCCAGAGACACACGCATGTATCTATACACACATAGACAGAATTCCAGAGACACACGCATGTATCTATACACACATAGACAGAATTCCAGAG
The DNA here is from genome assembly GCF_018167655.1 of Microtus oregoni. Lineage (NCBI taxonomy): Eukaryota > Metazoa > Chordata > Mammalia > Rodentia > Cricetidae > Microtus > Microtus oregoni. Next base: position 15,277,713 of record NW_024543221.1, read on the forward strand.
ACACACGCATGTATCTATACACACATAGACAGAATTCAAAAGATACATGCATGTATCTATACACACATAGACAGAATTCCAAAGACACACGCATGTATCTATACACACATAGACAGAAATCAAAAGAACATCTTTTTAAAACTATCATGACACTTGTATTTGATCCCAGGAACCTATGTGGAACTCCTGTAATGTGCCTTCTCTTCTCCACACAGGGCACAGTAGCACAAGAGGGTGCCACCCCACCAACGAAATTCATGTTCATGTTTAATTGCTCTGTGATGGTGTGGAAGGACCTCTGAGATGGTCACAATAGTAAGATAGCTGTCTTGTGTGTTGATCTGTTACAAAGGCAAGATGCCGCCTCTCTCCCTCCTTCCATCCCTCCTCATTTCTCTCTTCCTCTTCCCATCTCGCTGAAAGAATCAAACAGCTGAAATCTGTATGGTGGAAGCCATGATTAAACAGAGATGTTACTCAATTACCAGGCAAGCTCCTGCCATTCTGTTGCTGCTCTTCCAGAGGGGGATGGTCCTGCTGACTGACAGCTGAGGACGGTCCTGCTGACTGACAGGTAAGGACGGTCCTGCTGACTGACAGGTAAGGATGATCCTGCTGACTGTCAGGTGAGGACGGTCCTGCTGACTGACAGGTGAGGATGGTCCTGCTGACTGACAGGTGAGGATGGTCCTGCTGACTGACAGGTGAGGACGGTCCTGCTGACTGACAGGTGAGGATGGTCCTGCTGACTGATAGGTGAGGATGGTCCTGCTGACTGACAGGTGAGGATGGTCCTGCTGACTGACAGGTGAGGACTGTCCTGCTGACTGACAGGTGAGGATGGTCCTGCTGACTGTCAGGTGAGGATGGTCCTGCTGACTGACAGGTGAGGATGGTCCTGCTGACTGACAGGTGAGGATGGTCCTGCTGACTGTCAGGTGAGGATGGTCCTGCTGACTGACAGGTGAGGATGGTCCTGCTGACTGACAGGTGAGGATGGTCCTGCTGACTGTCAGGTGAGGACTGTCCTGCTGACTGACAGGTGAGGATGGTCCTGCTGACTGTCAGGTGAGGACTGTCCTGCTGACTGACAGGTGAGGTTGGTCCTGCTGACTGACAGGTGAGGATGGTCCTGCTGACTGACAGGTGAGGATGGTCCTGCTGACTGACAGGTGAGATGGTCCTGCTTACTGACTGACTGACTGACTGACAGGTGAGGATCGTCCTGCTGACTGACTGACTGACTGACTGACAGGTGAGGATCATCCTGCTGACTGACTGACTGACTGACTGACTGACTGACTGACAGGTGAGGATGGTCCTGCTGACTGACTGACTGACAGGTGAGGATGGTCCTGCTGACTGACTGACTGACTGACAGGTGAGGATGGTCCTGCCAACTAACTGACTGACAGGTGAGGATGGTCCTGCTGACTGACTGACTGACTGACTGACAGGTGTGGATGGTCCTGCTGACTGACTGACATACAGGTGAGGATGGTCCTGCTGACTGACTGACATACAGGTGAGGATGGTCCTGCTGACTGACTGACTGACTGACTGACTGACTGACAGGTGTGGATGGTCCTGCTGACTGACTAAGTGACTGACTGACTGACATGTGAGGATGGTCCTGCTGACTGACTGAGTGAGTGACTGACTGACAGGTGAGGATGGTCCTGCTGACTGACTGACTGACTGGTGAGGATGGTCCTGTTGAGTGACTGACTGACTGACTGGCAGGTGAGGATGGTCCTGCTGACTGACTGACTGACTGACTGACTGACTGACAGGTGAGGATGGTCCTGCTGAGTGACTGAGTGACTGACTGACTGACATGTGAGGATGGTCCTGCTGACTGACTGAGTGACTGACTGACAGGTAAGGATGGTCCTGCTGACTGACTGACTGACTGGTGAGGATGGTCCTGCTGAGTGACTGACTGACTGACTGACTGACAGGTGAGGATGGTCCTGCTGACTGACTGACTGACTGACTGACTGACTGACAGGTGAGGATGGTCCTGCTGACTGACTGACTGACTGACTGACTGACTGACTGACTGGTGAGGATGGTCCTGCTGAGTGACTGACTGACTGACTGACTGGCAGGTGAGGATGGTCCTGCTGACTGACTGACTGACTGACTGACTGACTGACTGACAGGTGAGAATGGTCCTGCTGACTGTCAGGTGATAATGATTCCCTGATATTGTAAATTATAAATTACTTTGTCTGTTGTAGTCTGTTATAGCAGCAGAAAAGAGGCTATGAAAATGCTGTTTTGTAAAACAAACAATTGAGAGTGAGCCATGTGTGGTGTGCACACCTGCAATCCTAGCTCTTGAGTAGTGGAAGCAGGAGAATCAGAAGTCTAGGCCAGCCTGGGCTACACAAGGCTGTCTCAGACACTGTCAGTGAAAAGACAGATATTTAAAAAATACTTTCTCTCAACAGTTAAATGAGAATCAATATTCATTACCTGAAATTGGAATTAGATGTTCAATAAAAATTTTAAACAATTCTTACCAGCTCGTATTGTTGGTCTATAAAGTGGGTTGAATTCTCACACCCAAAAGAGAACCACTTTTCTTGGGAGAGATAGCCAAAGACATTACCATCTTCGTCATGGAAATTCTGTTGGAACAGAAAGGAAAAGATCTAAAGGACGTTTAACAACTCGTGGAAGCTCAACACAGTCGTTAGGGCAACAGTTTTGGAAGTTCCTCAAAAATAATTAAAAGTGGAACCACCATATGGCCCAACAATCCTTCTTCTGGGTATCGGTCCAAGGAGATGAAGTCAGTACCTGGAAGAGACGTTTAGACCCTGCTTTTCCCAGTGTCATTTACGATAGCTCAGATAGGAATACAGCCTAACACCTGCTGGTGGGTGAATAGATAAGAAAATGTGAGATGGGCAGATATATAAAATAAACATTTATATCTATATGATTCAGCCTTATCAAGAAGGAAACCCATTTCCTGCAACATGGCTACGCCTGGAAGACACCATGTTAAGAGAGATAAGCCTGAAGTTCTGGAACAAATGCTGCACCCACTCTCTAACGTGTGACAGTGAACCTAGAGATGGGGAATATGGGAAATGGGGAGATGCTGCCTTTATTTGTAAGATGAAGATCTAGTTCACAGTGTGGAGGTCTAGAGAGCCGCTGTTCACATATGATTCTGGGGTTGGGGTTCTTCCTCAGTGGTAGGATGCTTGCCTAGCAAAAGCAATGCCTGGGATTCAGTCCCAGACCAAAAGAATGATAAAATCAGAATGTATGAATACACTGCATACTGTATTAGATCGTAAGCATCCCCAGTGCTCACTGAAGGGCACCTGAGCTGGTCACTGTGAAACCCTTGGCTTTATTCAGAAACCACGCCACAGCATTCACCAAATGCACACGTCTTCAATATGCACAGCTTTTGTCAGACATTCCTCAATAAAGCTGGAAGGAAAAAAAAAACCAAAAGATCTTCAACTAAGCAACCAAACTATTGCCCTTGAACACAAAGTCTCCCTCATAGCATCAAATTCTGATCGATTCAAAATCCTGTCAGCTACAGGGAAAGTCATGTGATATAAGAAGGACTTTCTTCTGCTACAGAGAAAGTCGTGTGACGTAAGGAAGACAGCCATCCAATATTTGGGGTAGACTCATTTCACTGGACTTTCAAAGTCATTTCTTTAAAGTACTGTCATTATGTAGAATATTGAATTCATTTATGTAGACACTTGTGAGTTTTACATCTGTCAAAGTCCTCTGCCAGAAAAGACAAGCATGATTTTGTCACAGAAAAGGAGGCTGGAGACAGTAGATCAAGGACTGGATTACCTGTGGTGTTTGCTTACTTGGCTTCAGTGTATAGGCTAAGCCCTCTCATATTCCAGGCAAGTGCTCTACACCCCTAGCCTGTGTCTTTGAGGCAGGGTCTCTTCCAGCTGCTCAAAAAGCTAAGTTTATAAAATCTTGCAGGCCTCCAACTCTCCTGCTTCTGCCTTGGAGAGCTGGGACTGGGGTGTCCCTCAGAGACCTGGACTCAGGGCAGTTTCAAAACAAGAAGCTTGTCCTTTGCCTGTTGCTTTGCTTTATTTATTTATTCATTAATTCATTCATATCTATTGATCTGTCTACTATCTTCTATCTATCTATCTATCTATCTATCTATCTATCTATCTATCTATCTATGAAATGGTGTCTCCCTGTGCAGCCCGGGCTATCCTGGAACTCACTGTGCAGCCCAGGCTATCGTAGAACTCACTATGAACACCAGGATGGCTCAAACCCACCAAAATCCACCTGCCTCTATCTCCTGGGTGCTACCATTAAAGGTGTGTACCACCAACACCCTGCTCTTTGTTCCACTTAAATGATCCATATTGAAGACGCCTGTGCTCAGCTTGCTGAACGAGCTTGTGGGTGTAGTTCTTAAGCTACCCTAAAGGTGTGCACACGCTGTGAGTCATCCTATTGTGGGCGCAGTGACAGAAGACAGTTATCTGTGCTCTCTGCCAACACTCTGTGCGTGTGCTGGTCATAAATCTCGGGAGGTGATGATGAAGGGGAGCTGGGGAATAGGGGGTGATGGAGGCAGAGTGGGTACCTACCTGGGGTAGGAAAAGCATTGGCAGAGTGGTGGAGAACTTTTTGCAAAGATTTCGTGGTTATCTCTTACTTAAGATATTCTTGAAGCAAAAGGAATAGTTGCTAGATATCCAGTCATCCAAGGCAGCAGGGTGATTTAAACCTCTTGTTATTCATGAATAAGTTAACTTGAGGCTTTGCAGAAATCAAAGCTTCCCTGTGATGTAGCATGGTGGGCACAAAAAAAATTATGTGGAAATTGAATGTTTAAAACAGTATGAATCAGTCACTTAGTGGGCAGATTTCCATTGTACTCAAGAGTGTTATGCTAATTGACAAAAGAATATGAAGTAGTATCAGTAATTTTGCTTTATGGAAGACCGCTTTGAATTTCATGCTGATATTGAGTTGACAGGAAGCCAAATATTTCATGTTTTCTCTCATATGTCCTGTGCTCGTTTGTGAATTGTCAACTGGCCACGGTTGAGAATCGCTCAAGAGTCGTCTCGGTGAGGGATGGTCTAGATCTGGATGGTCTCCGGGTGTGTCTGTGTGGTTGCAAATGTGTTACCTGGTGTGGAAGGACCCAACCTAAAACTGGCGGCACCATTGCCTGGGTTTGGGTCCAGGATTATACCTGAGTGGCTAAACCAAGTCAGGCAGTGAGCATGCAAGTGTTCCTTTCTCTGTGCTCTTGATTGTGGATGTGATGACCCAGCTGCTTGGGCCCCTGCTGTCATGGCAACCCCTGGGTGATAGACTCTAGCCTGGAACTGGGAGCTAAGATAAGCCGTTGGAGTTGCTCGTTGTCAGAGGTTTCGTCACAGTGACAGAGACAAAACCTGGACGTGTGGAATCTGTATTGAAAGTAAGAACTGTACACGGGAGTGGGAGTGTATTTCTGTGTATGTGTTGGTCGCAAAACTAGGGCGGGGAAGAGGAGAGAGGAGGAGGAGTTCTTAAGGGAGGTGGGGAATGGATAGGGTGACAGCAGGCAGAGGGGCACCTACCGGGGGTAAGAAAAGGGACCAGACAGAAAAGGGAGGGTCCAGGAAAGAGCAGCGTGGGGGAGAAATGAAGACAGCTAGATGTGATGACATGTGTATGCAAAAGATGATGGGCGGTAGCCTGGATCCGTGAGCTAGGATAACCCAGCATTTGTGTACTGAACTAAAGACCAAATAAATGAACGATGGTACAGAATCACACGAAGTTAGCAAGTTACTTATACAATTCTGAAATCCACGGGGTCGTGCTTTAAAGTCGGTTCTAAAATAAAGAAGCTAGACCGAGCAATATGGACGTAGATATTAAGAGGGGAAATTATTTTTGGTACTCGCCCTAGATATTGGAAAACTTTGAAGTATGTTTGGAACAAATCAGGTATGTGAATCCTGTTGCAGCCATAAATTATGTGAAATATAAATACAGATTTCTATTGCAAATTTAGCATTTGAATCGAAATACGCTGTAGGTTTAAAAATACACAGATGAATTCAGAAGAGCTCACATGAGAAAAGCAAAGTGAAATGAAGTTTTTATACTGATTAAATGTTTAAGCGGCGTTTTTGAGATATTTGAAGAAAGAAAATATGTCATTAAAACAGATTTTCTCTCAAAATACCATTTTTTTTTCATCTGTTTCTCTTTTTATCACAACTACAAGAGCATGTGACTTGAATTCTTCCTCTTTGGGCAGCTTTGCTTGGAAGGAGGGCCTCCTGAGGTGGATGAGTCCAGTCCATGATGCTGCTTTCTTATATACAACAGGCGAGTTTTTCTCAGCTAGCACTGAGGCTCATGATGTTTTTACCTCAAGTGTTGCCTCAGGAACAGACTGACTCCCATCTGATACAGAGTAACTGCCCTCTGTCACTGTGACTGACTCCTGTCTGATACAGAGTAACTGCCCTCTGTCACTGTGACTGACTCCCGTTTGATACAGAGTAACTGCCCTCTGTCACTGTGACTGACTCCCGTTTGATACAGAGTAACTGCCCTCTGTCACTGTGACTGACTCCTGTCTGATACAGAGTAACTGCCCTCTGTCACTGTGACTGACTCCTGTCTGATACAGAGTAACTGCCCTCTGTCACTGTGACTGACTCCTGTCTGATACAGAGTAACTGCCCTCTGTCACTGTGACTGACTCCCGTTTGATACAGAGTAACTGCCCTCTGTCAGTCAGTGGGTCACCGTCCAGTAGCAATTATTATGTGGTCCCAAGAGTCCTGAGAGGGGTTCCTTAACCATCCATTGCTTCAGCTGACTAAGAGAGGCCAAGTGGCTGAGCGGAGGTCGGCACCCCAGGGCAGGTGCGGCAGATTCTGTGACTCTTGCGTTCCGGGGTGGGTTTGTTTCAGGAGCTCTAAGCCACACACTCCTAATGGCTGGCCATTTATTTTGTCTCCAGTGGGAAACTGCACTTGGAGTAGCGGCTTCAATCTCTTGCCTCTCCACTTTCTCTTAAGGTCCAGCCTCCAGCCTCAGGGCAGCATCCCTCCCCCTACAATTCCTTGAGCATTTCCTGTCTGGTGTAAATATTCGGCGTTTAGTTCTCTGTTGCCTTGGATTGTTGAGTAAGGGAAATTTGTGTATTTTCTCCCGTGTTATGTCAGGGCTAACATTTTAAAATTTGCAAATTCCCCAATAGGGCATAAAAAGAGCTTTAAAGATATATTTAGCCAACAACAAATGGGGACATTTGGAAAAACTAGAAGAGAGAGGAAAAAAAAAATGACCTGAAGATCCCAGTATCCCATACAAGGAACAAAAAGTACCACTGAAGAGAAGTCTTAGGCTCAAGTTTGAGGTAAGCATGAAGGACTGAGCAGAGCTGACAGGGACACTACGGACAGAGGTCAGTAAGCCATGGATGCCCCCCTGCAGCATGGCCCCCACAGGTAAGGAGGGGCTTCTTTCCCAAAGCACCCCCAACAACTATTTTTGGCCACACAGATACGATAACGATGCAGGTCCCAATCCAGTCAGTGCGGTTCTCAGAGCGCTCATTCCCAGGGCTGGCTCGCTCCCTCTGGCCTCTGGAGTCTTCTCCCACACCTAGGCATTTTAGATATTTGGAAAGCCTTTCTTCCATGGGCAGCCTTTGCTGAGCTCTGAAAGAATCCAGGACCTCTGCTTGCTGGGCTCACTGCCCTTCCCTTACCCCAGCATTCTCTCAGCAGAAGACACGTTGCTACCTGGGCCACTACAGAACTTGTCACCTCCCAACTCAGTGCCTGCTTCCAGGCAGCACTGAATGAATTATTGTCACAAAGTTGATTCTTGTTTGGGCCACAGGGGAGGAAAAACCCAGCTAACATGGAAAGAAAGAAAGAAGCCACTGTTCAACTGTGACTCACGGGCTTAAAGCCCCCAACAGGATTCAGCTTTGCTTTGAACTTCTGTGGCTCCAAATTTATGGTGAATCCGCAAGACAGGAGGGAGCCAGTGTGAGAGAACCCAGAGATGTGATTCCGTCCTTGTCACCGACCGCAGTGTGAGCTTGGCTAGGTGTGCAAAATGCTGAAGTGACTTCTCACCTCCGAGTTCTGTTCTAAAGATAGACTGTTGTCGTTGGGCGTGGAACACTGATGGCAGTCACACTCAAGTGGAGATTTACACTGTCCATGGGCAAGGACCACCAATCACTGGACTTGGAGGTGGGGCATATCTAACATGGTCAAGTTAGCCTCTAGGCTCAAGGGTCGGGACTCAGAGACAAGTGGTTTGCAGACTGTCCTCTAGGCATTGGCATGGCTGTTGTGGTTATGAATCAGAGTAGTTGTGGTTACCAGCATGGTTCCTGACCCACAGGACCCTCCAATTGTCCTGTTGTCATAAGGAAGTGAGAGGCACATTCATAAGGTGGCATGCGCTATCCCTTCCCTCCCTGAGGACATAAAAGTGGTTGACAATGATTGAGGTGAAGACAGGCTTTTCCTTGGTAGTGTAGCTGTCTGTAAGTTGTCCAAGTTCCTCTCTGAAAACCTCACCCATGCTTCTTACTGTAAGCAGCTCCTGTTAAACTCACCGTTCACTAAGCTAGACTTGAGTGGCCGTGTTGTCCTGGTCTGTTGGTACCCTGTCTTGGGTGAATGGCATTTCTCTTGTCTCCCCAGAAGACATCAGCATGCACACCGAGACCCAGCCAGCTTGATTACTGTCTCATGTTCTCTTCATCCAACCAGGTCCAGACACTTTCTAACTTTATTCTCAGCCCCTAAGCCAAAATCTCCAATGCTGGTTTTTTAATGAACTTGGACAGTTCTATTTCCCATGTGGAAAGGGATGAATAAAAGATGCTGTAATATCTACTGCACATTAGCAATCAGATGGACATTTAAACCACATGGAGGGAAAATCACTCAAACTAGGTTAAGGTTCTCACAGCAGAGATCTACAGCGGTTGACAGGGGAGACTGTGGCATCAGGGCGTGGCTATGAAACTAGATGTGTCCGTTGTCTGTCCATTCACCCTTCCTACCTCCAGCCTATCCTAGGCGAAAAGCAAGATGATCACAAATATCCAGGCTCCTAGTGCCAAGGGCCCAACATTTCCCTGGGGTTTTGGAATGGTGAAAGCCTGGAGTATAAGGCTTAGGATAGGCCTAGAACAGATCAATGGCGGAGAGCTTGCCTTCTTCTCTATTACACATCAGATTCTGGGTTCACCTCCCCTCTCCCCAGTGCCAGGAAGGGAAAGGAAAAGAAGAAAAAAAAGGTTTTGGTAGCCTCTTCCCAGCACGTCACTTTAATCCTCTGGTGTCTTCGAAGGACACTGAATAGAATCGTAGAGATTCATGTGGAGGTGCTGCACCAGCCTTGCTCGGATATTCTTCAGTGGAAGTAGAATTGCACAGCCTTCACAACATTCTTGGTGCGTGTACTGACTAGCCCAAGAGGAGAAAGAAACGCTGGGAGTGGGCAGGGTGAGAGGTGAGAGGGCAGAACTGAGAAGGATGTCACATTCTCCACAAAAGCTCTGCTCTCTCCCCGCCCTCCAGTAGAGGCAGACTACTGCTCGCAGAATCACATGCTGCTTTTACTGTTTCATCCTAGCCAGTCATGTTGGTCCATACCTTGTAATCCTAGCATGTGAGAGGCTGAGGCAGGAGGATTGTTGAGAGTTCCAGGCCAGCCTCGGGCCTCTCACTGCATCCTAAGCTTTATGTTTAGATTCAAATGTGAACCTGCCTGTTCCAGCCAGGATCTGGGTTTCTGTGCAAATGTGATCATCTTCACCTTGACCCAACGTTTCAGCCCCGAGAGCTTTGTGCTTTCCCTCTTTCAGAAGCTTGCTTCTTGTTTAAACTCCCGCAGCCCCCTCTCTCCACCTCTCTGCACCTTGTTGTTATCTGTGCTGTGTTTCAGTTACATGTTTCTATGCCTATTTTTTTTTTTGTTTTGTTTTTTGGTTTTGAGACAGGGTTTCTCTGCATAACCCTGGTTGTCCTGAAGTTCTATGTAGACCAGGTTGGCTTTGAACTCAGAGATCTGCCTGCCTCTGCCTCCCAAGTGCTGGGATTAAAGGTGTGCACCACTACCATCCGACTCCATGCCTCTTTCTGTGTGCAGGAGTGTGTGCCCTGTCTCCTGCACAAGCATCCAGGGTTCTCTGCCGAGCCCACCCAGCGCTGCGCACACAGTGGAGGTGGCCCTGACTGGGAAGTCACAGCTCTCACCTCCCAGGATACCATCTCAGGGAGAAGGGAGTAGGTTTCTAATTTGGCCTTTTGGGGGTTGAGATTCACTGAAATATTAGGTCTTTCCTATTGCAAATAGAAACTATTTTAAAAATGTCTATAACCCTTGACATCCATCTGTATTGCAGACGATTTTATGGGTTATTTATTTATTTGAAAAATTAGAGCGTTGAGCTAAGATATTTTCACCCCCACCCAGTGGACTGCTCTTGAGAAATGTTAGCTAAAGTTAGGAGTGTGCCTGTGACCTTGGCTCTATTACCACTAAACCGACTAGGATGCGGGCCCAGAGGCCTGGCTTGCAGGAGTCTTGGCAACAGCCCCTTTGAGAAAGAGCAGGCTGCCCTGCAGATGACCAATTATAGGTCCCTGGGGCTTCTGGAGCAGTCTCAGCCTGCCTCCTGGCAACCAGCTTCCCCTCTAAATAGCTTCTTGTTTGAGACGCTTTCCCACTTCAGCAGGTGGGAAGAAGTCCAGGTAAATAAACGCCCTTTGAAGCTGCTTGCCATGATGGTCAGCAGGGGACCTGGAGTCAGGTGTGTTTGAGTCTGTACCCCTGCAAGCTGCCACCAGGTCGCTGTCTCTAAAGGGAGAGGCCACACCTTTCATGTGCTCCCTCCGGGAGGCGGATAAATGTAGTCTGAGCAGGGAATTTTGCACGCATTTGAAAGCCAGCATCCCTCAGTGGTAGCTCTCCGCGGATTATTAGAATTGGCTCTACTATGCCATATTTGAAATGATTGCAAGACCAGGCTGCCATAGGCTTTGCTCTCAGGCCACTCCCCCCAGTCACTCCTGCCTTCTCCCAAGGTGACCCAGCTGGGCTGCCAGCTCTGCCCAGAGCTGCCCAGTGAGGTAAGAATCTTGGCCAGTATCTGGCTGCTTGGGCATGACCCTGAGCTGGCAGCTGTGGGGGAAGGAGCAGAAGGGACAGGGGAGAAGCAGTGTTAATGGGTGGGCCAGGTCTGGGGAGGAAGTGGGTTTGTGGTGGGGGGAGGGAGGGATAAAGGGAGGCAATGGGCTGAGCTTGGGAGGTTTTTTTAACAGGAAGGAAGACAGTTGAGAAAAAAAAATCTACCTTCTATGCCTTTGGCCTCTTGCTGTCATTTTCTGAAATGAATCAGAAACAGCCAACAAGTGGCTCCTAAGATTGCCGCCGAACACCAGGCCTTTCTCCTTTTCTTGCTTGCTTGTGGGATGGGAGGAGGCATCACTGCTTCTCCCGCCACTCCCCAAAGGGACAGTGTTTTGTAGATGGTCAGACCATCAGACCAAGATCAAACATGACTTTCTCACCCTGAAACCCTTGTTGCACAACTGGTGTCACTTCCACAGCTGAAGCCATCTCGGACTTGAAACCCTCATGTGACCGGGTTTTTGTCCCCTTGTTAGTCCCATAATTAAACAGGCATGAGAGAAAGGCACCCCCCACCCCAGTTCTGCGGTTTGGGAGGCCGTCCACACCCACTGAGGACATCTAGAGAAGGGATTCAGGGTATCTCAGGCAGGGGATGGTGACAGAGCTGGCCCCACCTCCAGACCCCAGGCTGCTCCTCAGTCCTCATCTGTGTTGTCCCGCTGACAGCTGATGGGCCGGAGGAAGAGCTCACTCCTGTGGCACACCAGAAGCCCAGGGCTCCTTGGGACTGTGGAGCCGCGTTCCTGACACTCCCTACAGTGTCACCTGCCTGCACCTCTCCCTCACCATTCACATTCGGTTTCCTCAAACCGGGTTTAGATTGTTAGCCCAGGCTGGGGTTCGCTGTGTGGCCCAGACTGGACCCAAACTTTCAGTAGGGCCTGTGCCTCATCCTCCGCAATGCTAGGTTTGCAAGCATCCAAGCTCATCACTCCTGTGCCAGCTCCATGAAGAGCCACCAGCAGAGTCTGCAGAGGTGGCCCCTTAACCCTCCCTCCCTGCAAAGTGAGCCCCTGTCAGTCTCAGCCTGGAGGAAGCAACAGCCCCCACCTGAAGCCACCATGACTACTTGAGTTTCCTGATTGCACCACGGTGCTACGCACAGAGGCTGCAACACCACCTAGGGCACAAGGCCCTGACCCGGAGGTCTCCGTTCTTCAAGTTCCTCTGTAATCTGCCTGCAGAAGTCCCCAGGCAAGCTCCCCACTGCCTACTGGCGCTCATACCCACCACTCTCTGCCCACCCTGCCTGGTGACTGCTTTTAACCCTGAACCTTCTGGGCTTAGAGGGCGTTAACTCAGGAGGGTAGGGAGAGGAGAGGAAGGGGGGGGGAGGCAGAGGAGATGGGGTGGGGGAGAAGGAGAGGGAGGGGAGAGGAAGGGAAGGATGGAAAAGAAAGGGGAGGGGAGAAGAAGGGAGGGAAGGAGAAGGAAGAAAAGGAAAGAAGAGGGGAGGAGAGGGAAGGAGAGGGGAGGGAAATGAAGGGGAGGAGAAGGGAGGAAGGCACACTTCAGGGAAGGGGAGGGAGAGAAGACACAGCTTAGTCTCACAAATCTTCCTCTAGAGACTCCAATTCTCATCAGCCCTGCCCAAGCCCTCCACACACTGAAATACAGGCAAGCAGAACCAAACCTTGGGTTACAGAAACTTCCAGCCTTACACCACCAACCGTCTGCTGGTTTCAGCAGCCAGCCAGTTTCACCATACTTATTTCTTATTTCCCCACCTTGGCCTCCTCTTCTTCCTTTTTTAAAATTTTCTTTTACTCTAGTTTTTTAAATTTGAGACAGGCCCTTACTAAATTGCTTAAGTCAGCCTTGAACTCACTGTATACTTGAGGCTGTTCTTTAATTTTTGATCCTCCTGCCTCAGCCTGTGCCACGGGGCCTAGCCCTCTGCTTTCCTTTGTTTGTTTGCAGTACTGGAGATTGCAGTAGGGCCTTGCATCATCTAGGATTTTTTAAAAGTTGTTTTTATTGAGCTATATATTTTTCTTCACTCTCCCTCCTCTCCCCTCCCCTTCGACCTTCCCCCATGATCCCCATGATCCCAGTTTACTCAGGAGATTTTGTCTTTTTCTACTTCTCATCTAAGATTTTTATGTTGTGTGTGTGTGTGTGTGTGTTCCTCTTCCTTGAAACAGGGTCACCGTTGTCTTCTGATCTATACATGCATGTCACGTGTGTGCGCACACACGATGTTCCCACATAAAATTAAATAAGAAGACAAACGTACTGAAAGCTGTTGTAGTAGCCTCCACTACTCAATGATACTCCACCACTCTAGAGACAACGGCAGGAGGCTCGTAAACAGTTTGAGACTAGTCTGATCTATGTATTGTTTCAGGACAGCCAGCACTGAGTCCCGAAATCAAAAGAACAGACTGGAGGGGTGGAGACCATAGCTTGGTAATAAAATGTTTGTTTAACAAGCTTGAAGCCCTAGGTTCAATCCTAGGGCCACCAAAATTATCTAAATTAATTAATAAAAAGACTGCCGGAGTCCAGCCTTCAGAGTCAGGTCTAGGATGGGGCCTGAACTGCCGCTGCTGGCTCCAGACATGTGACTGGAAACCCACTAATACCAGATACGCACTTCACAGTCACCCGCAGCCCAAGGCTGCCGCTCCTGAGAACTTTCTGAGCCTTGGGGAAAGCCTGGTCACTCATCCCTTTTGGTGACTTTGGGGACGTGTCCTCCTGACTGCTAGGGAGCTGACAGTGGATGAAGTGGCCAGTCCACTAGCATCTACAAATGGCAGGAAGTTTCCTTAGAGTGGTGTGGAGCAGCACCTTCTCCTCTGTGGGTGCATGCAGACCACTTCGCTGTGTGACGAACGCAGTTCCCACCATCATAGGACCAGCACAGGGCAGACATTACTGCAGCTGCCACTGTTCTGCTGGCTCTGGACTGCCCCCAGACGAAAAGAAAATGTGGTCAGGGTGTGGACAGCATGAGAGAATGTGGAAGTCTTTTCTGTGCCTCCTGGAAGCAAGCGGCTGGTTTTTGTTTTTTGACAGCATCTCTCTCTGTGTAGTCTTTACTGGCCGGTCACTATATTGGTCACATTGTAGACCACAGTGGCCTCAAACTCCCAGAGATCCACCTCCCTCTGCCTCCATAGTGGGACTAAAGGTGTGTGCCACAATATCCAGAGAGATTTGTCTTTTAAAATCTGATTATTAGCTGGGTGGTGGTAGCGCACACCTTTAATCCCAGAACTCGGGAGGCAGAGGCAGGTAGATCTCTGAGTCTGAGGTCAGCCTGATCTACAGAGTGAATTCCAGGACAGGCTCCAAAGCTACACAGAGAAACCCTGTCTTGAAACCCACCCTCCACACACACACACACACACAAAATCTGATTATTTTTCTCAGTGCTCTCAAGCTTTTTGCAGCCCAGACTTTCTTCAGTAGGTAACTGCTAACTATTCCTGGGTGTTTTCTTCATGATGGTCCCTGTCGGTTTATGCTTTCTGTATAACCTTACTTCATTCCCCGGGTTGGTCATAGGCCCCTTTCTTCTCCCTGCTCTCTCTCATGTTTGAGCACTTCCCACGCTCTAAATGCAACCTCATCTCTCTGCTCACGCTCATCCTTCCTTAGCGATGTCTGTTTCTGTAGCTCCAGGATTTGCCCGTACGTTCACAGCTCCGCACAGACAAGGCCCCCTTGATCACGACCCTCTTACCCCCTCCCTGTAGAAGGTCTCACCTGATGGCCCACAGGTTTGGTACTGCACTGCATTGATAACATCTTACACTCTGCCCTGCCCTGGCCTTCTGCTTTTTTGCCACCTCCTGGCATCAGGAAACCCGCTTCAATTCTTCTCATCCATCTGTACGTGTCCACCAAGCCCCACCTTCGTGTATAGTATGCTTTTTTTTTTAAAACCGTTCAGGCTCTCTCTGCTATCCTCAACCTGCCTTTTCTGACTCAGCTCCAACCCTCACCACCTCTTTCCTGGATCATTTCAAAGTAAGGAGGGGAGCTGCCGTGAGTTGTTCCCTTGGCTAGCAACAGGGTTCAAGCCCTCTGTGTCTGACCTGTTTTAACTCAAGGTTAAAGAGGCAGCTTCCTCACCTTGTACAGATGGGGGCATTAATAATACTAACAAAGTTGGCTCAACGCCCCTACAATAGCTAAGAACCTGTATTCCTTTTTTCTTTCATTTTATTTTATGTGCATGGGTATTTTATGTGCATGCATGTCTGTACCACATATGATCCAGAGGCCAGAAGAGGGTGTCAGATACCCTGAGGCTGGAGCTACCTACAGTGGCGTGGTGACAAGGTTAATAGAACCAAACTTACCTACTCTGGAAGAGCAGCCAGTCTCTCTCTGAACTGCTGAGCCATCGCTCCCAACCAAGTCTACACTCTTAACCACTCAGATGCTGATGGCTCCCACACTAGGCTGAGAACATTTTAGACCACATTATCCCAGACTACTTAGATCAAACCAATCCAAATACCTGAGGCCAGGCACCCCTCAGATGATTCTCCTGGGCAGTCAGGACCCCGAGATGTATCCTAATCATGGCTGCTTTTCCTGTTCAAGCCTTCCTAACTCTGGCCCTTCCTCCAGAACACTGTCCAATTCTTATAAAACACCAAAGGGAGCCTGGCGTGGAGGCACGTCCCTGTGATCCCAGCTCTTAGGAGGTGGAGGCAGGAGGATTAGGAGTCCAGCTACAGAGCCTGTTTGACAGACACTACCATGACCGTGCCCGTGTTCCACCCCCATCAGTCCACCCCCTTTGTACCCTCATGTCTAAGTCTCCCTGTATCCTGGCCTGGAGTCCACGCACCTGAGTGTTCCAGAACTTTCACACTTGCTATTTGCTCAGACTTGCATGGCTTTACGGCTCTCACTCCTCCCTCCCACTCCATCTAACCCTAACTCTGGCAAATATTTTCTCCTTTTGATTGTGTGTGTGTGTGCGCGCGCTACATTTAGAGATATATTTAAAATGTCTTCTCTACATTTCCCCTTGGTGATAGCAATGCTTCCTCTTTGATCTCTTGGTAATTTGCCCAATGACTCTGACTTGCAGTAATTTATTTATATATTTACCTTCCCTCTCCCAAAGCCTTTGGATCTTTTTTTATTATTAATTCTTATTGAGCTCTACATTTTTCTCTGCTCTTCTCCCTGCTTCTCTCCTCCACTTCAACCCTCTCCCAAGGTCCCCATGCTCCCAATTTACTCAGGAGCGCTTGCCTTTTTCTACTTCCCATGTAGATTAGATCTATGTAAGTCTCTCTTAGGGTCCTCATTGTTGTCTAAGTTCTCTGGGATTGTGATTTGTAGACTTGATTTTCTTTGCTTTATCTTTTAAAACCACTTATGAGTGAGTGCATGTGATAATTGTCTTTCTGGGTCTGGGTTACCTCACTCAAAATGATCTTTTCTAGCTCCATCCATTTGCCTGCAAAATTCAAGATGTCATTATCTTTTTCTGCTGTGTAGTACTCCACTGTACCACATTTTCTTTATCCATTCTTCAGTCGAAGGGCATTTAGGTTGCTTCCAGGTTCTGGCTATGACAAACAATGGTGCTGTGAACATAGTTGAGCACATGTCCTTGTGGCACGATTGAGCATCCTTTGGATATAGACCCAAAAGTGGTATTACTGGGTCTTGAGGAAGGTTGTTTCCTAATTTTCTGAGAAATCGCCACACTGACATCCAAAGGGGTTGTACCAGCTTGCACTCCCACCAGCAATGCAGGAATGTTCCCTTTACCCTACAACCTCTCCAGCATAAGTTGTCATCAGTGTTTTTGATCTTGGCCATTCTTAAAGGTGTAAGATGGAATCTCAAAGTTGTTTTGATTTGCATTTCTCTGATGACTAAGATGTTGGGCATTTCCTTTCAGCCATTTTAGATTCCTCTGTTGAGAGTTCTCTGTTTAGGTCTGTACTCCATTTTTTTTTTTATTGGATTACTTGTTCTTTGATGACCAATTTCTTGAGTTCTTTGTATATTTTAGAGATCAGACCTCTGTCTGATGTGGGGTTGGTGAAGATCTTTTCCCATTCTGTAGGCTGTCATTTTGTCTTGTTGACCGTGTCCTTTGCTTTACAGAAGCTTTTCAGTTTCAGGAGGTCCCATTTATTGTTTCTCTCAGTATCTGTGCTACTGGGGTTATATTTAGGAAGTAGTCTTCTGTGCCAGTGTGTTCAAGTGTACTTCTCACTTTCTCTTCTATGAGGTTCAGTGTGGCTGGCTTTATGTTGAGGTCTTTGATCTGTTTGGACTCGAGTTTTGTGCATCGTGATAGATATGGGTCTATTTTCACTCTTCTGCATGTTGATATCCAGTTATGCTCGCACCATTTGTTAAATATGCTTTCTTTTTTTCATTTGATATTTTTTGCTCTTGGTCAAAAACCAGGTGTTCGAAAATGTGTGGATTAATATCTGGGTCTTCTATTCGGTTCCATTGGTCCTCCTGTCTGTTCTTATACCAGGCTGTTTTCAGTACTGTAGCTCTGTAGTAGAGTTTGAGGTCAGGGATTGTGATGTCTTCAGAAATTTTTTTATTGTATAGAATTGTTTTGGCTATCCTGGGATATTTGCTTTTCCATATAAAGTTGAGTACTATTCTTTGGAGGTCTGTGAAGAATTCTGCTGGGATTGTGATGGGCATTGCATTGAATCTTTGATAGCTTTTGGTAATATTGCCAGTTTTACTATGTTAATTCTACCTATCCAAGAGCATGGGAGATCTTTCCACTTTCTGGTGTCTTCTTCAATTTCTTTCTTCAAAGATTTAAAGTTCTTGTCATACAAGTCTTCCACTTCTTTGGTTAGAGTTACTCCGAGATATTTTATGCTATTTGTAAGTCTTTGAATCTTAAGATCTGTGTCTCCTTCATACTTTAACTCCGTGACCTAGTCGAAGGTAGATACTCAGAGCTGGAGTGAATGAGAGTTTTGTTTCTTGATTGCTTTGATATTTCTTTATAAATATTGATTTTTTTAATAGACACTTGGGCGCTCCAGCTACCAACACACACAAACACACACACACACACACACACACACACACACACACACTCCAGCACCCAGTCTGACTATACAAACCTCAGCAAGCACAGACACACAGATTCCCGCAGGAGGCAGGAGCTGCAGCTGTGACTCAGGCCATTGGAAACATGCTAGTTTAGATAGAACCCTTAGCCCTTGGGCTATCTCTGGCTCAAAGCCAATGGTCAGGTGGGCAGGTACAGTGCCAACTCTGGAACCAGGAAGTGACATTTTTCTACATCCCAGGGAACACCCGGTGCCCAGGGAACACCCAGTGCCCAGGGAACCCCCTGTGTGGACCTCTGGAAACAGATTCCTATGAAATGTCCTTCACTGGATGGAGATGAGGAGAGGACACAGCTCAGCGCTCGGAACGCTGGGACATTGCACGGGTTCCTGATGGTCATTAGAGGAGAAGCAAATCCAGTCAGAAAATGTTCTACTCTGAATCAGAGATGCGTAGGCACTGTGGGGGTTGGAATGGCAGGATGGAGGGAGCTAAACTCTCGTACGTGAACTCATTCTTCCACAAAGAGGAAATTGCAGACTTTGGAGCTGGCTTTGGTCACCAGGGCTTTAATATCAGCGGTGTTATCATGGTTAGCCTATTTCATGTTAGAGTGTATCGTGATCAAGGAAAATCAGCCACAATGACCTCCAGAAATCAAAGCTGCTTTTTTGTTGAAGGGATCAGGTAGCACTTAGAAGCACAGGGCGGAGGAGACGAGACAGACCTCTTGGCCCATGAACCAGCCCTGAGTCTTGGAGGAGGATCTGGGAAGGTTTTCTGTAAACAGAACAGAGCCCTGTGCATTGTGAGGGCCTCACAGGGGAGATGCTGGTGCCTGGTCACTAACACCCAGGCTGGACCAGCAAAGAAAGAGGGGATCCCTTTGCGTAAAGAGACAGTGTTCTTAAGAAAGACTGATTACCTTGTAACTGGGGAAAGCAAATGGACACTCCTCAAACAATTTTAAAAACCTACAACATTCTAGCTTGTGCTCTCCCAAGTGTTGAAGAAACTCATGAAGTTCATAACTGTCTTAGTGTCTTTTAAAACACCCTGACTAAGCCAGAGAGTGGTGATACCTCAGGAGACACTCAGGAGGCAGAGGAAGGAGGATCTCTGTAAGTTCTAGAACAGTCAGGGCTACACAGAGAAACACTGCCCTCAAACAAACAAACAACCAGACAAACAAAAAAAAAACCTCAAAAATCTGAGCAACCGAAGGGAGAAGAGGTTTGGTTTGCCTTACACTCAGCAGACAGAGGCCATCATGGGGCCGAGGAGCCATGGAGATGGTGCTCGAGGAGTTGGTCACATTGTATTAGCAGTCAGGAAACAGATGAACGAGCAAGCAACTCACTTTTTAGGGAGTTTAGGGTCCAAAGCCCAGGGAATGGTGTTGCCCATTTTTACGGTAAATCTTTCCACCTCAGCAGAATCAAGCTAGTCCTTCACAGGACACCTGCAGGCTCACCTCATCTGGATAATCCCTCACAGCTGTGCTCATAGGCATGCTCCTGGGTCATTCCAGATGTTGACCAGTTGACAACGCCAATCACTGCAATAACTAACTGGGGCTACCATACGCAGCACCTGTCTATCTTGGCTCTATTGAATATGCCAAGCGCTGGGCTACACGCTGCCTCACACGGCACCAGAGATCCCAGTGAGCATGGCCCACATCCACCTGGGCTGCTTAGTTTTTGTCAACTTGACACAAACCAGAGTCGCTGGCAAGGAGGGAACTTCAGTGAGGAATTGTCTTCATCAGATTAGCCTGTGGGCATATCTATAGGGCATTTTCTTGATTGCTGCCTGATGTGGAAGGGCCTTCTGCACACCGTGGGTGGTTCCACCCCAGGGTAGGTGGCCTGGGCTGTATAAGAAAGCTGGAGAAGCAAGTCATGGAAATCAGGCCAGCAAGCCGCATTCCCCTGTGATCTCTGCTTCTGTTCTGCCTTGGCTTCCCTTGATGGTGTCTGTAATGTATAAGCCAGATAATCCCTTGCCCGACCCAGTTGCCTTTGGTCAGGATTTGATAGGACCCCAGAGAAGGAAGGTGAGCTTGCAGCTCATGAAGGGCAGAACCGACCCCAGGAACCAACAGTGCCCTAACGTGTGACATCCCCATCCATCAGGTTCCTTTGTTTGTTTTAAAGGCTGAGCTATCCCCAGGCCTCACAAGACGTGCTCTTTAAAGTGTGCATCTCTGGGGTTTTAAGTCCCCATGAGGTCCTGCTCCAGGTCCACCAGCTCATTCCAGAATATTTCAGTCTCTTCCCACCCCTGCCTCAGCCCCTGGCCACTGCTGGCTTCATCACTAGCCTGGCATTTGATATGAACGTAACTCCATGGCATTTTGTATCTGTTGCACTCAGCACAATGTGTCAGGGGTACCCATGTTGTAGCAAGCAACTGTGCTTCCTTCCTCGTCCTGAGCATCCCCCAACACCTCCAGAGGGCAGGCTCAACCTCAGTCCACTTTGAGACTTGTCCTCCAGTCTCCATTCTGTCTTCTAGTATTCTGGAAAGGCATCAGGTGGAGGTTAGCTCCCAGCAGGCCTCTCTTCCTAGCCCTGGGAGTGGATTCTACACAGAACCTGGAGATACCACCTTTCTCCCTTGCTCCATCCGTAAGCAGACCCAGCCTTCATCCCTTCATCTCTTTCTTCTGACTGTGAGGCCTGGGCTGGACTGGCTCCAGAGGCACAACCAAACTCTCCTTGGCTAGGTTTTCCCAGAAGTGCATAGAGGACTTTGGGACAAAGGTTATGAGGATATGTTCCCAGGAAGACTCCAGTGTGAGATTGGAGAGCAGCTCAGGGACTATGTGGGATCCAAAACAGGGTGAGGGTTTGAGTCAAGTCCCACAGAGGAGGCAGTCATGATGTGTACGTACCAGACCTCAGTGTGACAGGCACGTCCCATACTTTCCAATCACCGGTTAAGGTTGCTCTCTGGGCAGATGATGTCCAGTCCTTTAAGCCATCCGTGGTCCCAGGCAAAAGTGGAGCTTCTTCCTGAGAGGGCCAGAGGTGGCTGTTAGCAGCAGAAGCACAGTTCCTGCTACATCACAACCCCACAGACACAGGCAGACTCCCCAGTGCCATTAGCACTGTGCTGAGCACACAGGCAGACAGACTTCACAGGAGACTTCAAACAATTTTCTTTACACTCATAACTGTCTATCATTTGGGCGAAAGGAATATACTGCATACTTTTCTGACCATCTGTTTTTTTGTGTGTGTATTTGCTTGAAACAGACTCTCATTACATGACAGGCTGGCCTTGAACTCGTTCTGTAGACCAGGTTAGCCTCATGCTTGTGTCTGGGCCTCCAAACGCTGAGATCCCAGGTGTTTGCCACACTTACCCGTCTCTAACTCTTCCGCATTTGCCTTGCATTTGACACGTGGAAAAGAAATCAAAATGGGTCCCCTCAAGGTAGTGATGTAAAGGAAGGAACCCAAGACACCCAGGGAAGGCCGCTTTGTGTCTCTCCTGGTGGTGATCTTGACTGTCTGTGAAGCACCCCATGTTTGAGAAGCCAGAGATCCGGGTGGTAGAATATGCTGGAGGACCCTCTCCGAGGTCTGGGATGAGTCTCCCTTGGCCCTCTGTCATAGTTCTCTGATGTAGTCATGTTAACACCACACCTCTTTCTGCTTCTCCAGCTGCTTTGCACAATTCCTAAGGCCTTGAAAACACCTGGCATAAATGACATGGACGGTTTGGAGGAGCATAGTGTTTATAAATAGGACAACTAACTGTCAATGATGGGTTTCTTAACTGTGTGCTGTCAACCAAGCAGAAGGATGTAAAGAACAAGGGCCAGAAAGTTCCTGTGTGAGTGCGTGGCAGCCTCGACCTGGCCCATTCATTCATTAACCCACCATTAGTGATATTTGACCTTCAGGCAACAGCTAATTGATAGAGATCCAGGGAGACCCCAGTCAAATGGAGAGATCAGGAGAATATAAGAAAGATGTGGGTGCCTCTGTGTGTCTGTGTGTGTCTGTGTGTGTCTGTGTGTGTGTCTGTCTGTATCTATGTGTCTGTGTGTCTGTCTGTATCTGTGTGTCTGGGTGTCTGTGTGTGTCTGTGTGTGTCTGTCTGTGCCTGTCTGTGTCTGTGTGTGTCTGTGTGTGTCTGTGTGTCTGTGGTGTGTGAGGGGAGAGGATAAGGGGAGACGCAGAGGAAAAGGAGAAAGAGGAGATAAGATGGCTTGGTGGAGAGACAGGATACCGCTGGCAGATGCTCTTGTAACAGCCACGGTGTTTCCTCCCTGGGCACCGTTCTGTGGTAGATGCAAAGCCCACATTCTCTTCATCCTCCTGCTTCCCATCTTAAGGTGAGAAGGGTTCCTGGGCAGCCTGACCTTGACTTGTATCCGCCTCCTGAAGGCCTTGGGCAGAAGGTGGCAGGGACAGCCAGGAAGCAGAGCCGGATCAGCCAGCAAACAGAGGTCCCTCAGTGAGCATGGCAGCCTGTAAATTGTCCTTTGTTTTGCAGGCTTTACCGACACGGTCTTATTCCATGTGACTGCTATTTCAGGAGCAGTAAATATTGCCGGCGGTCTATTTAAAAAGGCCAATGACCTGAAATGTTGTGGTTTGGTTTTATTTCTTTTCTTTCTTCTTTTCTTTCCCCTTTGAATTGTCTCCAAGAGGCAGGCCTACCCGAGCACCATAAAGTTTTAACTGTCTTTTAAACAATTCCCTTTCTGTTTTGTCCCGTGCTGGGCTGGCAAATGACAGCAGAGACAGAAGGATGCGGAGGTGGAAAGCTGACCTAGACAGGGGGAAAATGGGGGTGTCCAGGGTGTACCCGGAAGAGGCAGGGAGTACTCAGCTCCTCTCTGCCTGTCCTGCTTCCGGAGCTGACGTTTGACCTATAATTACCATCTCTTTCCTCTGATTTCCTCTGAGAAAATAACAACGCTGGGGCTAAGCACAGAGCAGAAAAAGGCATTACATAAAGGACGGAGGGTTTATAAATACAGTTAAAATTATAGGATTGTTTCCCCGTGGTTTAGTTCTCTGTAGAGAGGGCTGGGGAGAGAGAAGCGTTCTTCAATTTGATTCAAGGCCTAAAATGCCCAGGTGGGATTCTTTAGGGGGCCAAGCCAAGCAGCTCCCCCACCCCCACCCCGGTTGTGAAAATACTGCCTAAACATGAAGGATGGATGTCCTTGGCTAGGTTGTTTGTTATAATTGTGTGTGCACCCCGGTGTGTGTGTGCACATAACCTGCGGGAGTTATTTTTCCTCTACCACATGGGTTCAGGAGACCAAACTTGGGCCATCAGGCTGCACTGTGAGAGCTACCGTCTTACAGGTCAACCTCGCTAGGCTTTTTTATCGTGACTTTTTAAGGCTTCTCACTCACTATCTAATTATCCAGATTATTATTAATCTGGATTTTAATTATTATATTTATTTTTTATTAAAATGGCACTGGTGAGGATGGGGATAACCTTACTTTCACCCAGTACCACCCAGCACCGGGGGCTGAGCTTAGAACCTTGCACATGAGGCCAGCATTTAGCCACTAAGTTATACCCAGCCCTTTTAAAACCTTGTGTTTTGAAACAGGGTCTTCCCTAAATTTCACAGGCTGTCCTAGAACTCGCTCTGCAGTTCAGGCTTGAACTTGCAATCCTTCTGCCTCTGTCTTCTGAGTAGCTAGGGTGACAGTCATGCTACCTGTCTGCAGTGCACAACACCTGTCTGCAGCGCACAATACCTGTCTGCAGTGCACAACACCTGTCTGCAGTGCACAACACCTGTCTGCAGCGCACAACACCTGTCTGCAGCCCACAACACCTGTCTGCAGCGCACAACACCTGTCTGCAGCGCACAACACCTGTCTGCAGTGCACAACACCTGTCTGCAGTGCACAACACCTGTCTGCAGTGCACAACACCTGTCTGCAGTGCACAACACCTGTCTGCAGTGCACAACACCTGTCTGCAGTGCACAACACCTGTCTGTAGTGCACAACACCTGTCTGCAGCGCACAACACCTGTCTGCAGTGCACAACACTTGTCTGCAGTGCACAATACCTGTCTGTAGTGCACAATACCTGTCTGCGCTCTATGCGCTACCATACAGTTCACAAACTTTGGGCAAGGGGCTAGAGGTTGAAACACACGGACAGAGACACGGACCTCTAGTCACTGGTAAGAAGCCCTTTATTAAACAGCACCATGGAGGCTCATATACCCAACAGTCAGGTGGGCCAACAGGTGAAAACCTTATCCTCTGATCCTCAAGGCCAAGAAAACACGTGCTCGTGAAGCAGAGCTGGTAAGCAACTTTGACACAGCCTTTAGTAACTCAAATCAGAAGGAAAGTAAAGATCTCTAGCAGGGAAGAGCAGCTGGAGGCCAGGACTCCAAATGGTCCCAACCCCCTGTCCAGCTCACCTCTCCGACCTTTGAGAACCTGCATCTTCCTATGGACCAATGAGATATCATGACCCATACTGGTCACAGCCAACTGCTCTTACCTTGCAACCATGAGAACGGATCAGCTGAGTCTGTCTTCTGTGCTGGAGAAGCGGGAGGGATGGGCTGTGGAAATGGAGGCGGTTCACCTGTCTGGAACAGAAGGAAGCAAGCATGAGGACAGAGAAATGGCAGCCGCAGAGGCGGGCCGCACATAAGTTCTCCTGGTTCTTGGGGTCTAGGCTCTTTTCTCCAACCTTCGCTTATCTGGAATCTCGACTATCTCATGAGCTGATTCCCCTCTGTGGTCTACTCTCACTAACAGGAGGCTTCCAGTGTTTGCCAGGGAAAGACTTGACCAACGTAAAAGCGAACACTATTGCAGAAACATTGACAGATCTCAGTGCAGCCACTCACACTGGCTTCACACGGGGATGAGCCTCACTACAGAGCTTCTCAGAAAGGGAAGAAGGATGAAAAGCTCTCAGTGCACATGTGAGACCAAACAGCTGAAGACGAGGACCTGGCCTCTGCCTTCCTGTGGGACGAACTTCCGGGGGAGCAGACCTGTAAGAAAGAGCTGACGGTTACAGTCTTTCTGTCTCTCATCACCGTGGTTTTCCTTTCATGGTTGGGTCTGCAGCTAAGCTGCCCCATGTTTGCCACTCAGTGGAGGCTCAGGATAGGGAAGGACCACCCTCAGCACGCTGCCTTGCTCTGCCTGAGTTGGCACCTCCGTGTGGAATAGTTCTCGCCCTTCCTGTGCCCATCAGAGGCAAATGGAATGAAGTGGCCTGAGGCGTCAAACTGCCCAGGGCTGGAAACACAGGCTTCTGAAGTCCAGCCCCTCAGCCCCTCCCCTTACAGTCACTATCTGTCCTCATTGGCTGGGGCTGTTGCTAAAATGCTGCAGGCTCTCACCTGTTGCTTCTCCCGGAGAAATCTTTAAAAACCCACCGGTTTAATTGCATTAAAATGCATTTTAAAAAATTCAGAAAGCTGGGCGGTGGTGGCGCATGCCTTTAATCCCAGCACTCGGGAGGCAGAGGCAGGCAGATCTCTGTGAGTTCGAAGGCCAGCCTGGTCTACAAAAGCTAGTTCCAGCCGGGCGATGGTGGCGCACGCCTTTAATCCCAGCACTCGGGAGGCAGAGGCAGGCGGATCTCTGTGAGTTCGAGGCTAGCCTGGTCTACAAGAGCTAGTCCCAGGACAGACACCAAAGCAAGAGAGAAACTTTGCCTTGAAAAAACCAAATTAAAATAAAATAAAAAATCAGAAAGAAAATAAACAAAATAATTTTTATTCTTCCTTTCAGAGGTCATGTCAATTAATAATGAACGTAAATTAATTTTTCTATAAGCATGCTATGGTATAAAAATGTTCTCTAAATTTTATGTGTTTAAAACTTAACCCAAGTCACCTTAATTGTATTTGAAAAGGGGGCCTTAGAGAGAGAATTAGGATTAGATGAGGTCATGAGGGTGGGGCCCCCACAATACAATTAGTGGCTTTAGAAGGTGGGGAAGAGGCTGAATCCAGCATCATAATTCAGTCTCAGCATGTGACAGCCTCTGTCATGCTATAACCTAGTGGGGGGGCCAAGCAGATGCTGGCACATTGTTATTGGATGTCCAGAATGACGAAGTGAGTAAGTCTCTATAAATGATGGGGCCTGTGGGATTCTGCTGTAGCAAAAGAAAACAGAGACAACATTTTTATCCTCATCAACAAGGACCGGCGTCTCAGCCCACAAGCGGTGGTCAGAGGATAGCCACCACCTTATGAGTTCTGGAATTCAAATTTGGGTCATTAGACTTGGCAGCAAGCGTCTTGACCCACTGTACCATCTTGTAGGCCCTGATTTTGATGGTATATAGGAGCCTGGTGTTTAGAACACCTGAGTTTATTGACCCAGTTCCCTGTGGCTAAATAGTTAGACAGGTTTATCTTTCAGTGCTAGCAGACTTATGCATACACTTTGTGCAAACGGGTATGTTTTTCAAGGCTTGTGAGCAGCCAGCATCAACTCAGGGCAAGCACGGAGGTAGAGCTGGCAGGCTGGCCTTTCCTTGTCTATTCGTGCATCAGGCAAGCTCTTCCGGGTTACAGCAAACCATTCGATTCTTCTTTACCATGCACCTCCCACCACCCCAGTCAGAACTGGATGGGTTGGTATCTCCTCCAAAGACAGCCATCTGGAAATGTACTGAGAGCCCCTGCGGGGGACTCCTGTCCTGGGTGGTGGCCGGGCACGGTAAAGCCCAGGCCCAGCAGGGATCCCTCAGCACTGCTCTTGAGGGCTGTCAGCATCTCCCAGACCTAAGACAGGAGCAGGCACAGGGACACACTGCCCTCAAATGAAGTCACCAGGGAGTGGGTATCCTGAAACAGAGAAGGATATCATTCCCAGAACCACCCTCTCTGGCTGTAAGACATTTAGTCTGGAAGGTGAATGTGTGGCCTTCTGGAGCAGAGTTGGTAGGAGGCTGAGCTCTGTCCTGCTTCCCTGACCTGTTCCCATCACTTTCCAATGCCAAGTTTCCCCATCTAAAAATGAGAATATGGATACCTGTTCCAAAATAGTGCCATGAATAAGAGGGGAAAAGCCTGTGGAAGAATTCCTAGATACACAGTGGTGTGCAATCCTGGGGGCATGTAGCCCTAGACAGATACAAATGCGGTCCAACACAAAATAACAAAGTCACTTAGGCAGGGCAGTAGTGGTACACACCTTTAACCCCACCACTCAGGAGGCAGAGGTAGGCAGATCTCTGTGAGTTCAAGGCTAGCCTGAGCTACAGAGCAAGTTCCAGGACAGGTTCCAAAGCAACACAGAGAAACTGTGTCTTGGACAACCAAAATAAATAAATTAAATAAAATCACATTAAATGACATTTTTGTGACTTCATTGCCTGTTTCTCAAATTTGAACTTTGTACATGACAAAATCAATCTCTCTCCCCCATCTCTGTCTGTCTGTGTCTCTCTCTCTGTATGTCCCTCTCCTGGAAGTGAGAGAGCCTGACAGGTCATTGACACTATTGCAGCAAACATCCTTCATCTGGCTGGCTGGTGAGTGAACTCCTTGAGGATCTGGGTGGTGTCTTGAAGCCATTGTGCCTCTGTGCCTGGCACGGGGTGGTACTCCAACTGTGACCGATTCTGCTGACTTGCAGGAGTGTCTTCTCCTTGCGGATCCAGCACAGCCAGTCTGGACCAGTGCAGTGAGCCCTCGGGCCAGTGCTGAGCTCCCCTCCCCATGGCAGTTTTCCCATGCACTTCTCCCTGAAGAGCATAGCAGCGGCCAGGAGAGCCTGGCAGTCTCCTGCTTCGGGGTGCAGGTTAGAAGATGGTCTCCTGAGAGACAATCCAGAGAGCTGTCATGGACATTAAAATGCTAATAAAGTGTAGAGGTTCACTCTGAGTGACAGCTCCTTCCAGAATGCTTGTCTACTTCGTAGGATGACCCCAAGTCACACACAGTGGCTTTCTTTTCCAGAGACCTGCTGACGTACCTGTGTCGTAAAACACGGGCCTGCTGGGTTAGCAGTCACCAAGTCACCGTAAGAGTGGCAAGGGGCAGCTGCCCGGGACAGCCAGAGAGCAGGGAGCTCTCAGACCTGCCATAGACTTAGAATCCCAGGTGCCAGGGGCAGAGATTTTGGCTTGGTTTTGCTTCTTTAGCATTCCTCTGGGTGTGTTTTAAATCGCATTAACAGCTGGGATTCAGTACAAACCACCTGCTGATCTACTGACACGCATCTTAACATGTATTAACTCGTTTAAACAAAGCCCACTGATGTAGGTAGCACTTGTCTCTGTATTTTACTGAGTGGGAAACTGAGGCACAGTAATTTGCTCAAGGCCTCATAGCTCCTAATAGACATTACCAGGCATACACATAGTTTAAGCAGGAGACAGACGCATGCCCACATCTAATTTCTACGTATTTTATTTCTTTTTTTAAATATTTATTTATTTATTTGTTATGTATACAATATTCTGCCTGTGTGTATGTCTGCAGGCCAGAAGAGCACACCAGACCTCATTACAGATGGTTGTGAGCCACCATGTGGTTGCTGGGAATTGAACTCAGGATCTTTGGAAGAGTAGGCAATGCTCTTAACCACTGAGCCATCTCTCCAGCCCCCGTATTTTATTTTTTGTATGAGTCTTTTTGTGTAGCCATGGTTGTCCTAGAACTCAGGAGACTAGCTGGCCTGACCTCAGAAGATTGTCTGCCTTTGCTTCCCACGTGCTGAGATCGAAGACGTGCCTGGCTTTATTTATTCATTTTTTAACTTTGGGGTGTTTTTTGAGTCAGGATTTCTCTCACACTTCATTTTTCACAGTGACTCCACACACTACCTTCCTGTGGTCTCATCTGGGAGATAAGAGACTGAAGCGCCGGTTAAATACGTTCAGGTCTGGTAGTTAACAAATGGAGGGGAACACACCAGATCTGCCTGGCTCCGCTACACCCCAACATGCAAAGTAAACTCTAAAACCCAGGGCAAATGCTCAGGGGGCTTAGGAAAGGACAAGGCAAGGCCACACAGGCTGGGAAGGGCAAGTCGAGCGGCTGGAGGTGGTAGTTGGGATGCAAAGGAAGGAGGCCCCCGGTGCCTGCTCTGATCTCCTGCTCTCTTGCTGCCTCAGTCCACAGGGTTTAGCCAGACTGGGAGCCAGACTGGGACTCTAACTGAAATCTGAAGGTGGTAGATTTCTAAACACTCTGAGGGCAGAGCCTTTTTATGCTGGAGAATAGCTCTGGGTGCAGACGTGGCTCAAACGGGAATATTCCAAGGATTTTCCAAAGCTCGCTGCTCACTTCCTAGAACATCTCCTCTCTCTCTCTCTCTCTCTCTCTCTCTCTCTCTCTCTCTCGTCTCCTCCTCTCCCCGCTGGGGTTTTCTGCCCAGCTTCACATTATTGTTAGCTCACAACAATTCCATGATAAAAGTCGCCTTGCATATATAATGCACTAGATTCAACCCCCAGGATTGCAAAAGTGAAAAATAAAAAATGAAAAGGCATTTATGATCCCAGAATCACAGACCGGGAAGGAGCCTCCGAGATAGCTCAGTGCCCTCTGTCTGCTTTGAGGTTACCTGTAGAAAGCAACAGTCACCTCCCTTTGACAATCATCAGCTTCTCTCTCTGCCCCAGGGCGGTTTGTGATCACCTGGAAGGACTAATGCCTTGGCAGCCATCTGGATTCACACAACGGTGGCACGATGGCTTGTTCGCCTCACTGGGAACATCAGAGGCTGCCCCATCTTTTCCAGAAGGCCCAGGGACACAGTGGGATCTGACTAGGAACTTGGGGCAGGAGACAACACCACAAGAGGTAAGGACAGATCTCTGTTAGGAGTCTTTGCTAGTAAAAAGCAGAAACGATCAGTGCCTAGGAGTGGGGGTGGTCTAGGAAACCTCACCAAGAGGAGGCTAGGGAGGGACCTGAGACCCAGGGCAGCAGCAGGCCTGGGAGGCTGCCCTGAAGGCAGCCCTTGCAGGCTACAGCTTGACCGCCCCTTGACTGGCCATGGGATGGTAACCAGACACACAGCTTGGCACCCCAGGCTTTTATTCCATCATGTTGCTGTCTGGGTGGCTCCCCACATGAAAGAGGAAACACATATTGGCTGTAAAATGATGACACTTCAGAATGATCTCTCTCTCCCTTTGCTGGCCTTTGTTGATCACCCTGCTTTCTTTCAGATTATTTGACCGGTGGGGCAGAGACTCCTACTGAGTCTAGAGGCTCCCTTCCCACCCTGCTGGGACCGAGCGCTCAAGTGTGGCGCTGTCCAGGCCCAGAGCCCCTTAGATGAAGGTTTTGTGGGGCACCAGCAGGCCCTTCAGGACACCGTAATCCCACACCAGCCATTTCTTAATAGAAGTTATCAGCACGCCATAATTAAATGTCCACTAAGTGTCGGGTGTGCCGATGAACACTCTCGAGTGCATTACCTAATGAGTCAGGTGTGTTATTATCCCATCCCATGGACCAGGAAACCACACTGTGAAGGATTAGGTCACTGACCCAAGGTTCCCCACTGAATGATGAACTCCACAAGATGGTCTGATTACGAATACCTCCCAGGGACCCAGAAGACTGTAAAACACAGGGAAGGTATCTGGTAGTTCTTAGCTGGGATGTAGTTTGGTGATGGAGAGTCCAGGGCTGGATGAGTGGGCGGGTACTAAAAGGCTAAGCAGGAGAGTCCACTCTCTGGAAGAACTATAGATGTATGGGAAGCAGGGAAGAGTCCCTCTGTGGGTCAGTCATAGGAGCCGGGTTTATCCACAGCAAGTGAGCCTTCCCTCTCTGTGTGTTTGTGTATCCTGCTGAGCATTCTGAATGGGAGCTGTCTAGCTACTCCGTGGGTGTCTGCACCGGTTGCTAATTCTGGAAGACTTGTGAAGCCTGGGCAGAATCATGACCAAGGCTGGTGAGTCACACACCCCCTGTGGAGCTCACCGCACACTGGCTACCAGGGTGAGCCAGAAGTCACTCCCTCTGCTCCAGTGGGTTTCTTTTACCTTCTGAAGGGGTAGAGTGAATTCTTCTGGGGAAGAGGGTCAGGATCACAGCAGGCCTCTTGATCCCCTGTGCTCTGTTAGCCGGCAGACCACACAGATTCTTCTCATGGCCTCCTGGAGAGGTTGTCACAGGATGTCACTGGGAGCCTGAAACCCACAGCTGCCTCACTGTACAGAGCTGTCAGCAGGAAACTAGTTAGCTTCTAACAGAGGATACACCTCAGCTTGCCCTCAGCTTGCCCTCAGCTTGCCCTCAGAGAGAACTTAGACATCCAAGTCCCCCAGGAAGAGAAAACACACTGAGTTAAAGCCACACAAAGGCACAGAACTAGAACAAAAATGAAAAAACCAGAGCTGAGGGAAAATGAAAGAGCCGTGAGGTGACCTGGCCTCCATCATAGACTCCCCGGTGTTTAAAACACAGCCCACTGACTCCTGTTCACACCGTGGGCTACTCAGTTCCTTTGGCTGTCCACGTGAGGCAGCTTGCATCCTGCTTCTGCTGCTCTCAAATGGGAGAGCCGGGGAGAAAAGAGAAGACCCCATGGAACCA
Organism: Microtus oregoni; assembly: GCF_018167655.1. Lineage (NCBI taxonomy): Eukaryota > Metazoa > Chordata > Mammalia > Rodentia > Cricetidae > Microtus > Microtus oregoni. The sequence continues at coordinate 15,309,517 of NW_024543221.1, forward strand.
GGTCACTGTGCCTGGTAGCAGTCATGATGTGTTCTGACAAGCATGGTGATGATGCTTACTGAGTTCGTAGAGATCAGTCCCCAAATGGAGGGGGTCACCGGTGCTGCTCTCCTCTTTCACTGAGGGAACAGAAAGCTGAGGGTATTGGAGAGAGTAAGGGGGTCCACTGGTGAGCAGCTCAAGGACAATCCAAACAGTAATTCCTGAACCCCAAGTCCCCCACAGTAGCATTGCTCTGGACCTAACTGGATAAAACAGGTGTAAAACTGGAGGAACATGCTTAGAAAAGGAAAAACAAAACCCTCTGAAGGTTGACCAGATGTCTCAGCGGGCATCGGTGAAGGCATCAAACCTGACAACTGGAGTCAATATATATAGTCGGAGAGAAGCAGCTCCTGTAAGTTGTCCTCATGCAACGAAAATGTAGTAACTTTTAAAAAAAAAAATAGCAGCGATTGTGTTGAGTTTAAATAACCAGGGATTGTGATGGGGGAGGGTCTGCTTTGACCTTCTAACCCCACTGAGAGTAGAACCTGACACAAGGGATTTGGACACACTGAGAACTTTGAAAAGTGGAAAAAGCAGTTAAGCAAAACATCCCCTTTTCTGTAGTTGGCAGATTCTTTTCCTTTGTTTTTTTTTTTTTAACTGTTCATTGTGCAAAACGATGGGTCTTATGAAGACTTTTCTGTTCCTATCTGATACAGTGACCTTATCCTTCCCCACTGTCTGCTCCTGCTTCCCCTCCTCCACTAACCTTTTCCTTCTCCAGAGAGTTGCCCTCATTGGCTAGAACAGTTTTTGAGACACGGCCTACCTTGCTGCAGAGAGGAGAGTGAGAACTCCCTGTTTGAAGTGTGGCCCCAAATCAGCTTCATCAGTGCCTCTAGAGGACTGGTCCAGGTCACACTGAGGCCCGACCACATCTCCTGTGTAAGAATCTCCTCGGTGACAAAGTTCTCAGATTCAACACCTAGGCCTGACCGATGGGTAGCACCAAGCTGTAGAACCTTGCAGAATCTCGCCAGTGTTTTTTGATGGCCCTCCCGTTGTAAAAAGCTACCCCACTTTCCGCAGAGGGCCTTGCTGCCAAGTACACCCAGGCACACTGGCTGGCTCTCAAGCAGTAGCGCAAACAGCAGATACTTGTTTTTGTTCTGGAAGGGTTGTCTGGTTAGTTTTGTCAACTTGATACCAGCAAGAGTCATCTGGGAAAAGGCGCCTCAGTTGAAAAAGTCCTCCGCAGAGGCAGGCGGATCTCTGTGAGTTCGAGGCCAGCCTGGTCTACAAGAGCTAGTTCCATGACAGGAACCAAAAAAAAAAAACTACGGAGAAACCCTGTCTCGAAAAATCAAAAAAAAAAAAAAAAAAAAAGAAAGAAAGAAAAAAAGAAAAAGAAAAAGTCCTCCATTAGGTTGCCTATAGGCCCATCTGCAGGACATTTCTTAATTAGTGGTGGGTGTGGAAAGCCCCGCTGTGCACAGCACCACCCCTGGGCCCACGGCTGCGGCTTCAGGTCCTGCCTTGAGTTCCTGTGCCGACTGCAGTCACAGACAGGCTGTGACGTGGAAGGGGAAGCCAAATAAACCCTTTCCTCTCCCAGCTTCTTTTGGTCAGAAAGTCTTAGCAACATAAAACAAGTTGAGACAAGGTGCCGGCAGACCCAGTTCTTTTGAAGGCTTTTTTAATTGGATTACAGGTGGTTAGCTTCTCACAAAGCCTCCACAGGGCATCCTCGGTGTACACCTATGGGGAGAGGCAAAGAAACCTCTGGTCTACCTGCTCACACAGCCTGATCAGAGTTCTGCCCCAGACCTCCGTGTGAGCCTAGCCTTAAATGCTTGGGATTATAACTTTGATTTTTGTGGCGTTCCTGAGTGTGTGTGTGTGTGTGTGTGTGTGTGTGTGTGTGTGTGTGGTATTTTTGAAGCAGGGCCTCCCAGAACCCAGAATAGTCTTACCCCCATTATTTATCTGAGAAAGACTTTGAACTTCTGATCCTCCTGCCTCCCAAACCCCCAAGTACTGGGATTACAGGCATACACCACCATGACTGCCTCTGAGTGTGTGTATTTTTAGGGCACACAAACATTTGCTCCATAGTGACTATTAAAGCAGAAGACTTCAGAGAATCAATTTTCTAGCCTGTATTCCTTCCTTCAGATCTTGTGTTCTTAACTGATACAGTTTGAGGACACTAGATAACACATTTGCCTTTTGACTTTTACTATATAAAGACACAAAGAAACATCTGCTTCTATTCACAATACAAAAAGGCACCAAGAGACTTCAGAAGAGACTCTACTGAGGTCCAGCTTGGTGAGCCACTGAGTTTATTGGGGTTCCTTACAGAAGCATGGGAGACTGAAGGGTAGCTACTCTGAGGGCCTCCCTTCCTCCCTCCTTCCTCCAGGAGGAGATGCTAGTGGGCCCAATTTCACCAGGGTCTCCTGGGCTCATCCCAGCTGGTCTAACTCAACAGCCATGCCCAGCCCAAAGGATACAACTACACAGCAAGTTTATGCAAATGAAAGCATTTCAATTGTGCTTCTTTATAATCAATAATACCGTAGTGATTCAGTACATTGTTCTCTAAGGCCTCTCTGTGCCACCATATCTGACGGGCTGGGTCCAGACTTGGTTTGCTCATCTATAGAATGAAGTGGCTGCAGAGACACCTCATCAGTAAAGCAGTTGCCTTGGAAACACAAGGTCCTGAGTTCAAGCCTCAGAACCCATGATAAGATGGCACCTTCAATGAGCTTGGGTCCTCTTCCATGAGTCACTAATTAAGAAAATACCCTATGGTCAGATAGTGTGGAGGTATTTTCTCGATTGGGGTTCCCTCCTTTCAGACGACTCTCTTTGTATCAAGTTGACATAAAACTAGCCAGCAGAGCTTCTCTCAGCCACTGCTGCTCACCTTGAGATGAAAGAATCTCCACTTAGCCGGGCATGAACAGGTACATGTCATTAATCCCAGCACTCCAGATGCAGAAGCAGGTGGGTCTTAAAGCCAACCTGGTCTACATAGTGAGTTCCAAGCCGGTCAGAGCGGCACAGACAGACCCTGACTCATCCAAAAGTCTCATCTTCAGAGTATCACGGGAAGCAGCCAGCAGTGGGCACTTCCCCAATGACTGGCCCGAAGAATTCCCCCAAAGTTCTGAACTTCTGATAAAACCTGCAGTGACAGGTGGGCCTAGAATTTTAGGAGGTCTTACTCTATGTTCTAGCCTTCGGCACCCACCCTAGCAAGCACTGATCTCCATTCAGACTTTGGGGGTTAATCTCTGGCTACTTACTCTGGACCCAATTCTTCAACTCTGAGCACTCACACACCGTGTTACTCAGGCTGAAGAATCTGGAGTGTTGTCTGCAGATAGCAACAGCAGCAAGACCTGTACCTGCTCAAGACGTCTCAAGAGTGAACATGCGTGTGAGCGTGTGTGCGTTCCCTGTCTGGTACGTTAGGATTCACCCGTTGGAAAGTTCCACTCATGTTCAGAGTGATTCCCCCCGACTCCATTCTCTGACGTGCACACCAGTCTTCTCCAGAAATGCTCTCCCAGCCACACCCAGAAGTACACTTTACTTTTCCACGCATCCCTCAGTCCAGAGAAGCTGACCGCCATGCATGTCATCCATTGTTCTCCAAGGGTTTCATTTCTGCTAATTTCCTACACTCTTTTTTTTTTTTTTTTGAGACAGGCTCTTGTGTATCCCAGGCTAGCCTTGGACTTGTTATATAGCCACAAATGACCTTGAACTTACTTTGTGTAATTCTTGATGTCCTGAAAGTTGCTTTGTAGACCAGGTTGGCTTTGAATTCACAGACATCCACCTGCTTCTGCCTTTGGACTGCTAGGGTTACAGGTGTTTGAGCTCGAATTTCTGTCCTCCCGCCTCCATCTCCTAAATGCTGGGATTATGGGTATGTGCTCCCATACCTGGTACACACAGCCATGGGGATCGAAGTCGAGCCTTTGTACAGGAGAGGCAAGCGCTCGGCCATCGAAGCCCCAGACCTTCAGTTCAGCTTTCATTCCTACCATCAACCACCTGAGACTTGAAACAAGTCCAGACTCCCAGAAGTGAGTCACCTGGCCGTTCCCAGAATGGAAAGGTGTGTCTTTGACAGACAGCAATGACTGAAGGGGAGGAAAGATTTGTTTTGGCTCATGGCTTCAGAGGCCTCCACCCTTTACGGTGAGGAAGGCGAGCTAGGCAGCTTGGTCTATGACAGTGGAAGTGTGTGGTCCATGCTGCCCACATTGACACAGACAGGATGGAGAACACGGCCGGTGCCAGTGAAGGATTTTCAGAGGTTGTCTCCCACTGCTCCCAGTGCTCCCAGTGACATCGCCTTCGTCTCCCAGTGCTCCCAGTGACATCGCCTTCGTCTCCCAGTGCTCCCAGTGACAACGCCTTCCAGCAAGGCCTCACACACAAAAACTGCCAGACGGGCACCAAGTACTCAAGACATCAAGGAAGAAGGAGCTGATGTTTCAGATTTGAACCATTTCAGTATTATCCCTGCCCCACCTCTGAGGTCCTCACTACCCCAGCGACATCACACTCACGTGTCTTCTGGGATGGCCATCACTGGTTGCCAACTTGACTACTATTAGGAATCTTTTTTTTCAAGATAGGACTTCTCTGTGTAGCCCTGGCTGTCTTGGAACCTGCTCTGTAGACCAGGATGGCCTAGAACTCAGGGATTACCTGCCTCTGTCTCCTGAGTGCTGGGAGTAACAGTGCATACACTGCCAAGGGATTTCTCTTCTTTATTAAATCATTTGAAGGGGAAGACCTATTTCTAACCTGGATCTTTGAGGTGGGAAGCCACGCCTTTAATCTGGGTCACACCTTCTGCTGGAAGCCTAAATAAAGGGCAGAAGGGAAGAAGGAAGCTTTTGTTCTTTGCCTGCTTGCTTTCACCCTCAGGGGCAAGTCCGGTCCCTCACTGGCATGATAGTGACTTCCTCAGGATTCCAGCACATGCTGAAGCCCAGCTGGGACACCCAGCCTGGGGGACTGAACAACTACTGGACTCTTGAACCTTCTGTTCATAGGCAGCCAGTGTTAAATTAGCTGAATCACAGCTGGCAAGTCATTCTCACAAACCCCCTTCCTTCTTATATTGAGAGATTTATTCCATAAGTTCTATTACTCTAGACAACCCTGGCCAGTACATCTCCCATCTAAGGAAGGCCCACATCCCTAAAGCCCTCCACCTCATTCCCTTCGTCCAGTGTTCTTAAACCTCATGAGTATTTTGCTCTACTGAGAAAGAAAGGCCTTGGGCCTGGCTCACTTCTAGTCAGTCCTTCAATCATCTCTTCCAGGAAGCTTCCTTTCTCTCTCTCTCTCTCTCTCTCTCTCTCTCTCTCTCTCTCTCTCCCTGTCCCTCTCTTTCTTACTCCCAGATTTGGCTGAGTTTCAAGAGGACTGAGGATATGTGTTATTAATTTCTGTATCTTCAGCACTTAGCACTGTGCCCAAGACATAATAAGTATATTAACAAGTATAATAACAACTATATTAAAAGAGAAAAGAAGAAAGGAAGGGAGAGAGGGAGAGAAGAAGAAAGGAAAAAATCCAGGCATGATGGTGCATGCTGATAATCCTAGGACCCAAGAGGCTGAAGCAGAAAAATTAGGAGTTCAAAGCTAACCCGGACTATATAACAAAACAAACTACCAAACACACAGCACACACACACACACAGTGAGGAATGAGAACCCTGGGGAAAGGATAGAGCAGCATGCTGAGCCCAGTTCTGTGCACCTCCCACTGGCTCTGAGCAGGTGTCTCTCAAGTCCATCCTCCTGTGTTTGATCTCTCAGCTTTCCCTCCCTAGCATTAATATAAAAATAGAATGCATTTATATGGACTCATGAAAGTCGTTGGCTAAGTCACTGTGAGGCTCTCGGAGCCTGGGCTGTCAGGAAGCTTGTAAATGTCTCTACTGACAGCAAGGCATAAAACCATCACCAAACACAAACACTGGGCTTTTTCCTGGTCACAGAGACACACTCCACTCCACGCCCAAGGTCATTCACTTCTTGTGAACACAAGCTCTCCACAGCAGCCAAATGTTTCCACACACCTTCAAGGGAGAGAACCAAAAGGTTCTTAGGAATTAATTCCCCAGTGACAATCACTTTATGATCATCTCCACAAATGAAGAGGGACAGCAGCCCAGAAAAAAACCCCAAGGAACAAGAAAGGAGACATCAAACAAGTAGCAGTGGCATGCACATGCACAGAGACCGCACAGCGAAAATGCCTACCGGTGTTTCGCTCAGATTAATAATTAAATGGCTATGTGTACTTTGACCAGAAGCCAACATCTGGTCAAGGAGAGTTGACAGGGAAACAGCAGCCAGGTTACCCAGGACTGAGAATTAGCCAGGCTGCCATGCAGATAATCCAGGGCTTCTTGCAGGCATTCCCTCTGGTGTTTCAAGTTTTTCTTTTGAGAAAGATTTTTTTTATTTTGTAGTCCAGACTAACCTCAAACCCATGATCCTCCTGCCTTAGTTTACTGTGTGCAGGGATGACAGGTGTGTGTGTCATCAAGATTTTTAGCTCTTCATTTGATTCTGACCTGAAGGTTGAAGCAGTGTTGGCTGTGTTTGGAAAGAGATGCCCAGGGCTCTGAGATCCGGTCAGAGTCCTCTCTCCTCAGTGGAGAACACCCACTACAGATGGCCCACCCTCTCAATGGAGGGTTTACCTCTCTTGATTCATTTTGTGCTCAAGAATTTCATTACCGTGTGTAGAATCACGCAGGAGTCCACTGTTAGGGTGACTGGAACATGGCAGAAGGGAAAGACAATGTGGTGCAGGTTCCTATTTAGACCAAGTCAGATGCCCCACCTTGTCTCAGAGACAGGGGTCGGGTGTTATAGTCAGCAGAGTCTGAGGGAGCTAGGATTTACTCAGTCAGGGAAAGAGGAAGGAGAAAAGGCAGCTACGGGTGACGTTAACCGTCAGCTTGACAAGACCTAGGCTCACAGTCATCATCACTTTTCCTTTGAGACAGGGTCTCTCTAGGCAGCCCTGGCTGTCCTGGAACTCACTCTGTAAACCAGGCCAACCTCGAACTCACAGACATCCACCTGCCTCTGCCTCTAGAGGGCTGGGATTAAAGATGTGCCTCACTGGGTGGTGGTGGCACTTGCATTTAATTCCAGCATTTGGGAGGCAGAGGCAGGCAGATCTCTGAGTTTGAGACCAGCCTGGTCTACTTAGAGAGTTCCAGGAGAGTTAAAACTACTCGGAGAAGCCTTGTCTCAAGAAACAAAACAGACACAACCCAAACAAACAAACAAACAAACAAACAAGCAGACTGGTGTGCAGCCCCAGGCCCAGCAAGCCCTGTCACTTTTGCTGCTATGATAACGCACAGGCACCAAAGGTGACCTAAGGAAGGAGAGGGTTTGTAGTAATAAGAGGCGCGGCGGCGGGGCAGCGTCCCGGCACCCCAGCCGCCTGCTCGGCTAGCTTATGCCCCGAAATAATTACACGGACACTGTATTCTTTTAATCACTGCTTGGCCCATTCTCTTCTAGGCTAATTCTCACATATTAATTTAGCCCACCTCTAATCATCTGTATGTAGCACCCCAAGGTGCGCTTACCGGGGAGATTCCAGCCTAGTCCATCCTGGGTCGGAGCTTCATCCCGGGAGCGGGGCATGGCGTCTCTCTCTGAGGCGTCTGCTCCCGAGAGGAAAGCGGTCGAGTCTCTGAGCTCACTTCCTCTTCCTCCCAGCATTTTGTTCTGTTTACTCCTCCCACCTATCCTCTAACCAATAAAATGGGCCAGGGCAGTTCCTTTATTAGCCAATGACCTTCCTCCATCAAGGGTTTACTTTTACTTTCAGTTCCAGGGGGCTGAGTCCCTTGTGGTGGGGAGGCACCAGTAGCAAGTGATAGGCATTGGAGCAGGCAGCTGAGAACTTACACCTTCATTCAAAAACAGGAATGGAAGAAAGCAGACTGGACACAGCAGACTGGACACAGGTGAGGTTTTAAACACTCAAAGCCTTCCTCTAATGACACACTTCCTTCAGCAAGACCACACCTCCTAAACCTCCCTAAGCAGCTCCACCAGCTGGGGACCAAATATCCAAATACTGGAACCATGGGGAACATTCCTTATGCAAACCACCACAATCACCTTGGAGCCAGATCCTCTGGGTGTGCCTGTGAGGGGGTTTCTAGGTCAGCTTACCTGAGGTGAGATGGTGCACCTGGCTGCTGTGTGAATGGACTAAATATTGTAACTGTAATGCTTGCTTAATAACTGTTTTGTTATATGTAATTTTACTATGTTAATGTAAAAACCTTCCTTTTTATTTAGACAAAAGGGGGAGATGATGTGGGACTCCCCTCTGTATGCTATGGATATGTTTTGTTACCGTTGGTTAGTAAAGAAGCTGCTTTGGTCTATGGTAGGGCAGAATAGAGCTAGGCAGGAAAACTAAACTGAATGCTGGGAGAAAGAAGGTGGAGTCAGGCAGATGCCATGTAGCTGCAGAAGGAGAAAGATGCTGGAACCTTCCTGGTAAGCTACAGCCTTGTGGTGATACATAGATTAATAGAAATGGGCTGATTTAAGATGTAAGAGCTAGCTAGGAATATGCCTGAGCCATCGGCCAAACAGTGTTGTAATTAATAAAGTTTCTGTGTGATTATGGGAGTGGGTGTCCAGGAAACAAACGCACAGTCTTCATCTGCACCGCTAGGCTGAACAAACACCCTCCTCTGTTTCCTGACTGCCGGTGCAGTGTGGTAGCAGCCTTGCCCACCAAAACAGACTCAAGTTCAAGTGTGAGCCAACATAAACACTTCTTTCCTCATTCTGGCCTTGTCACGCGCCTTGGCACGGCATGGGAAAGGGACTTGACTGGCATCCTGGGCTGAAGTGCTCAGCTGCAGCAGGAAGCCAGGCTCCTCGGAGTGAAGTGGGGAGGGCACCTCCCTGAGAGCAGAGCTTTCCCTTCCCCGCTACCTCCTACCATCCACATATATATTAGTAGTTATTTATTTATTCATTTATTTTTCTGAGGTAGGGTCTCATGTCACCCAGTCCAACCCCAACCTTTCTATAAAGCGGAGGTGACCTTGGGCTTCTGACTCTCCTGTCCGCATCTCCCAAGTCCTGTGATTTAGGTGGATGCTGCCTTAATTGCCCCTTCTACCCACTTTTATTGGGTACCTTCGCAGCAGGTTCTGTGTGCAGAGCAGACAAAGAAGACATCAGGTGGTGGGCAGCTGATAGCCCAGCTTGTGTAGCCTTGTCACGGGGCCACCGTGGAGGAGACTGCAGCCCACAGCTCATGCAGCTAAATCTGCAATGACATGGGCCTTGGAGCATCTCCACCGCCATGCTCTGCAATAACGGGGAACAGATATGTAACGGCTAGATCCAGTGTACGGTGCTGATTGTCTCCTCTTTGTGTGTGTTTGAAACAGGCTCTGGCTATTAGCTAGCCTTGAACTCATTTGGTAGCCGAGGCTAGCTTCAAACTCAAGCTCCTCCTATTTCAGTCTCCAAGGACTCATCATACAGATACCATGTTTGGCTTCAACTGGCTCTTATTTGGAAAAATAAAACTTTTCAAGGACATAGATGAAGGTTACAGGAATGTCATACGGTCGGAGAACAGGTGAACTCAGGTAGCTATTGTCAATTCTTTAAAGCCTGTTAAAGGAACCATGTAGGAGAACATCTTCATTTTCAAGAGATATGCATTCATGTGTTTTTTATTTTGTTGTTTTGTTTTTCAAGACAGGGTTTCTCTGTGTATCCCTGGCTGTCCTGGAACTCATTCTGTAGACCAGAGTGGCCTCAAACTCACAGAGATCCACCTGCCTCTGTCCCCCCAAGTGCCAGGATTAAGTGTGCCACCATCACCTGGCTATATTTACTTGTTTTAATTGATTTTTACATCCTACATGGAAATAGTTCAGAAAAATGGATGTTTATGATAAAACATAAGCAGTCACAACATCCAGACAAGGTGTAAGAGTGCCATTTATAAAGTTCTTTCCATTGCACGTCTGAAAGTTCTCATAATGAGAAAGGTTTCTGGGCGTGGGAGCCCATAACTGCAATCCCAGAATTTGGGAGGTTGCGGAGTGGAGGATCTCTAGTTCCAGGATAGCTTCAGCTACCTAGGAAGACTCTGCCCCAACCAACAAAACAACAATAACAAGAAAAAACTAGACAAAACCGAAATGAGCCTTTCTCTCTACTTGCAGGCTGTTATACAAAGGCCTTTCACAAATGAAGCCTTCTATGTGTTGATTGGCAAATAAATGATAGCAGATAACACTTGTCATAGGCCTGGTGACGCTGAGTGCGAATATGTATTTTCTCTTTGGTCCCCATGGCAACACTGCCACACGTATGGGCTTTCCTTTACAGCACAGAAACTGAAGCCTGGTAGGGTGAAGCAGTTTATCCCAAACCACATACCGGGAGATAGCTGGCCAGGCCCAGTCAGGCCCTGGACACCTGCTGTTAACTGCCACCCTCTGTGGCTCAGAAAAACCTTGAAAGTTAATGTCCACTTAAATCCTTGTGACAGAGTCCACTGTGGCAAAAGGCAATCTGTCCACACAAGAGTATAAACAACCATCGCAAAACTCATTCTGCTGAGTCAGGAAGACGAAATCCCTAGTGGCTGCCAGGAAAGAAATGGCCTTGGGTGAGCGAGGGAAAGAGTTGTGGGATGAGGGACGTGAGGAGGGGAAGGGGCTTGGCCCTGTGGACCTACAACTGCTCAGAGGCAAATTGAGGCTGTGCAGCCGATATTTCTGAGTGCAGCAGGAGACAGGATGCTTGTCTGTTAGCAGGAGGGTTGTATCTGCAGGGGCTAATCCATGCCACAGCAGCACAGCTGAACGTTGTCCTGGTGTTTCTTCCAGTCAGAGGTGGCAGGCACAGAGAAACAGTTCCACGTTGTCAGCAGCAGTGGTCAGAGTAGTTCTCTTAATCTTTAGGAAACAAGTCTCAGGTAAAACTGAATCCTTGGTTTCAATGCAGGAAAGAATTTTAGGATGGGCCAGCGTGATGCAGAGGTGTGGGTTTGTTAAAGAGTTCAGACTGTAAACCGAGCCTTAAGAGGAAGACAGTGTCTGAGGAGAGACTAGTGTGTACCCGAGAGCTCTGGGGAGTCACACCCCACTGTTGGTGGCCTTTTACAGCTGTTCCCTTCAAAGGGTTGCTAAGATGACAGAGGGCGGATGCACAGGGACAGGCAATGAAGGGGACTGAGACCATGACTCAAGGAATAATTAAAAAGAAAGTAAAAGTGGGGGGATGCTAAGGAGCCTTAATGAGACCATAGGGCAGACCCTGAGGGCATCAGGCAAGACTGCAGTTGATTAAGATGGGTCACAGGAAGGTAGGTTATCTCCACTGTAAATGAGGTCATTAATCCTGTGATTTCCAGAACACATCAGGGAAAGCAGTAGGACCTTGCCTCACCCTGAGATTCATTATCTTCACAAAAACTGTCTGTGGAAGGACGGACTGTTGCTATGATGACAACCTTCGTAGCAAATCTTGAAAACTGTGTGGGAATTCTGGCTTCTCAGCTGATGAGGAGTCAACCAGTCTCTGGATGAGGGAATCCTTCCCTTTCCCATGTCTCCACAATTTTCTTTTGTTTTTCTTTTGTTTGTTTTTAAGATAGAGTCTCATTATTTGTCCCCCTCCTGACCTGGAGTCTACTAAGTGGATCAGGCTGGCCCTGAACTCACAGAAATCCTCCTGCCTCTGCCTCCACAGTGCTGGGATTACTTTTAGTGTCTTATTAACCTTTAAAAGAATTTGTTTATTTTTATTTTATATGTAAGAGTGTTGGCCTACATGTATGTTATGTGTATCACATACATGCCTGGTGCCTGAAAGTACTAGAAGCAGGCATTGGGTCCTCTGGAACTGGAGTTACAGATATTTGTGAACCATCATGTGGGTGCTGGGAACTGAACCCAGGTCTTCTGCAAGAGCAGCAAGTGCTCTTAACTGCTGAGCCATCTCTCCCGCTCCCTGGTTAAGTGTTTTATTAGCATATATTAATTATACATGCTAACGATTTCGTCGTGACATTCCCTTGCATGTATGTAGTATTGTTGATCATCTTCACCCCCATTACCCCTTTCCCCCTTCCTGCTCTTCCAAGTCCCCAGAATTTCTTTTTCTTTTTTTTTCTGCTGTGTTGCCTCATTCAAAATGTTGCTTAATCAAGGCCTCTTTGGGTCTGAGGTCTCTTTACTGACCCACCATTCTGGACACACAAGAGCAGTTTACGAAAGTGGGCTGGGCTATGATGAGCTGTCCATCCCTACCTTCTCTCCTGGTCCCTTGGCTACCTGAGCGGAGAGAGCAGGGGGCAGGGCGTGCCTCACCGGTTGGCCTTTATAGGAATTTCATCCAAGACCGTGACCTTAGTTGGCCTCTGCTCTGACCTCTTGGCTAACCAAGCCGTGCACAGGGTAGTCACCCAGGGCCAAGCTGTGCTTTGCTCTGCATGTAAGAACTGGAGAAATTGTGTAAGAAGTCAGAAAGATGCAAACGCTCCTGGCGTGTCTCCTGGGGACTAGACATTAGAGCAGAAGTCAGCCCTCCGAGGCCTTCTCTGACAGTCCAGTTTCTCCTCTGAGGATGGCGTCTCTCACAGACCCTTTGGGAAGTGGGCTGATGTAGAAAGTGAGGTTTCTGGGCGTTTGCATAGCCAACCATAGAACACCATCCCCCATGCCTGCTCCTTTGAGCAACCACTCAGGGCACCAGATCTCGAGTATTTCCAGAAAACTTACTGGATTGCTTCAATTACACACCTCCCCCATTGCTGCACCCTGGGAGGTTCCTTGGAAGCTGATCTCAGAGGACAATAATTCGGGTTTATAACTGGAGGTTTCCTTCCCACCTGTCCATCCCCGCAGCTGCTTATGAAATAATCATCCAGAGGCTTAATATTAATTACAATTGTTTGGTCTGTTAGCTCAGACTTATTATTACCTAGATCTCACAACTTAAATTAACCCCTTTCTATTATTCTTAATTTTACCACGAGGCTTGTGGCTTGTTACCTCACTTCTTGCGTCTCTGGGGGCTGCTGGCGTCTTTCTCACTCTGCCTTCTATCTCCCTATATCTGTTTGCATTTCCCACTTAGCTTTATTCTGCCCTGCCATAGGCCACAGCATCTTCTTTGTCAAACAATAATAACAAAGCATATTCACAGCATACAGAAGGGTGTCTCACATCATCTCCCCTTTTCTGTCTATTTAAAAAGGAAGGTTTTAACTTTAACACAGGAAAATTACATATAACAAAATGGTTATCAAGCCAAGAATTAGTTATACTATTTAGTCTATTTGTATTTGGCAAAATTAAAGAAAGTACTCTGTCATCTCTCCTATCTTTGTGAGTTTAAAGTTTCATATCTAATTTATCTTTTATCGTAACTAAGGAAAACTATAATCATAACTATCTATTCTTCAACTCCATCAAAGACTCCAGAAGGATATAATATTACCTGAGTAACCAAGAAGTGCATTGTAAGCAACTTTCAAAACTCTAGAAATGACAGGGACATCTCACTGCCTGGACAGTCACCCAGAGTTCTTCTATACCTTCTGTACGTCTTCAGCCCACAGGCACGTAGCATCCAGCAGCCTTTTCGATGAAGCAGGACATTTGAAAGACTGTTCGCCTGTATCATCAGTGTGCCAGTCACTGTCTTCTGCATCCTGCAGCATGTCTGGCAGTTTCTTCTGTGAGGTGTGAACCCTGCAGCACCGTCCTGCCTTGTTTTGACAAAGTCTGTGGCGCCAGATGTTTGTGACCCCAGTACTGGGGAGACAGAGGCAGAAACTGGGCGAGACCACCTAAGGGCTACATAGATACACCTGTCTCAAAACCAAAACAAAACCAGACAAAACTCAAAGTCAACTGGCGATGCTGTCTGTGTGGACTTCATCCTGACAGAGATGAAAGGACACTTTCCTCAGCCTCAGAGAGTTACGGAAACGTCGGCCATTTTATCGGCCCTAATATGGAAAGTGCTCAAAGAGGAGCCTGTGTCCTGGAACTCAGCCCAGAGTAGAATCCCTTCTCCCAGCAGTGGAACCAGTGGGCATCCCAGGTCATCGACAGCGTGTCCAGGAGAGTTAGGGTGCTCCTCACTGCAGAGCCGTGGGATGTGGATTTGCTCTCCAACCGTGTCATGGGAAAGCAACAGTCTGAAACTTTAGAGCTGATTTCAGAAGTAGAGGAGCAACAGAGCATTCACAGTATTGTGGTCTTGAGGAATGTCTGGTGGTGGTTTTCCAAATTATTCTCTGTATGTACAGCTAGTGTAACCACCTATTACCTTGTTATTGCTAGATTCTTCTGAGATTAAAGGGGGAAAAAAAAATCACTGCCAAAGCCAGCAATGTCTAGTGAGTGTGTGTTCACAGGCTGTTACAGGCAGTGGCAAGCAGCAGAGGGGACTGTGCTCATGGCCAATAAATAAATAAACAAATACACAAATACATACATACATACATAAATGGGAAGTGCTTCTGGGGTCGAGGGTAGAGCAATGGGAAAGCATTTGTTAAAATAAATGGCTTCAAGGGACAGTTTTCTTAAAGGTCTTCCTAGCCCCAAATGACACTGCTTCCTTCAATCTTGCTTGTCACTACAAGCAAGATGTGAATTGCTGCTAACAACAGTGGCTTAAGGAGGGTTTGGCTTGCCTTATTATTATTCGAGGGTGAGGTCCATATTGGAGGTCTGGAGGGCAAGTCGGGACCTCGAAGGGAAGGCCATCCTCCTCCCCAGTCAGGAAGCTCCTCTTGTTTTTCCCTTTCTTTCAGGCCAGACCCCCAGCTCATGGACAGTGCCTCTCACACTCAGAGTAGGGATTCCTTCCTCAGTTACACCTCTCTGAGAACTGGCTTTGTGGGAGCCTAGGCAGTTTGAATGCACACCTTACGAGACCTGGATAGAGGTGGGCAGTCCTTGGGCTTCCCACAGGTCAGGGAACCCTGATTGCTCTTCGAGCAGATGAGGGAGGGGGACTTGATCGGGGTAGGGGGAGGGAAATGGGAAGCGGTTGTGGGGACGAGGCAGAAATCCTTAATAAATAAATAAATTAAAAATAAAAATAAAAAAAAAAGATCTTAGAAAAATAAAAAAAAAAAAAAAAGAAAATCGCCCTTCATAGACACACCCAGAGGTGCGTTCTCAAGGAGATTCTAAATCCAGTCAAGTTGACAAAGATTAGCAACCACAGAGTCCTAAACTGAAGGAACTGCCCACAAAGGCCAAGGACAGGTGGGTGAGAATTCAGGAACGTCTGGGGACAGGGACAAAGTATGCACATGGGAATGGCAGCAGATAAGTCTGGGCCAAGTGGGAAGGACACGGATCAGCTGGGCCCTGCATTTCCTCTCATCCTGCTGAGAGATAGCCAGAATAGTGTAGGCAATAGGGGAGTGGAAGGATGCTGGTCTTCCAGAGACTGATCAATGGGAGAAGGGATCTCACTGCTCAGAGAAGCCAGAGGAAGGGGACCAGAGGGGAGGTGATGGGTTAGTTAGGGGAGGTGCTAGGTTAGTTAGGGGAGGTGGCAGGTTAGTTAGAGGAGGTGATGGCTTAGTTGGGGAGGGTGGTGGGTTAGTTGGGGGAGGGTGGTGGGTTAATTGGAGAATGATGGATTAGTTAGGGAAGAATGTTGTGTTAGTTGAGGGAGGATGATGGGTTAGTTAGGGAATGATGGGTTAGTTAAGAGCAGATGGTGGGTTGTTGGGGGAGGATGGTGGGTTAGTTAAGAGAGGAAAAGAAACCAAGACATACTGACGCTCATCACTGAAGCCTAGGGCTCTCTCTAACCTGCTGTGACCTGGTGGCCCCAAAGGGAAGCATTACCTACATTGAATCTTTCACTATGGCACTGGAGAAGCACCCCTCACCCCCACTCCATCAGGGTTTCAGGTTTGTAGACCTAGGAGAGGAGAAAGACACATAAAACACTCTTCCTTGGCTTTCTGCTACCTTGTCCTTGGCTATCTGAAGCATCTATCTGCCTGGAGGCCATTACTTAGGAAGACGGTTTGCTCCCAGGTAGAATGGAACATTCAAAATGGCCCTGGGGTTGGAGCCACCAGCAAAGCAGTCTTCCCCAACAACTCTCTCTTCACCCTAGTCCCCAGACCATCCTGTCACAAACCACCTTTAAAGACCTTGGAAGGGGGCCAAGAGTTTTGTTCCCCTAGGAAAGAGGCCTGATTCACCGTCATTCTGACTTGAAGGCTCTCAAAGGTTTCCCAGTCATACTTCCTTTCATCCTTGCTGAGTGTCCCTTAGCTGGGAATCTAAATCCACGCATTGTCATAGAGTCAAGGAAGGGGCAAATGCTGAGGACAAAAAAGCCAGGCAGGGACAAGTTACCGGAGAGGGGGATGAGTGGGCAACCCGGGGAGGCCAGTGTGATAAAGTCGCTGTTAAGGGCACCCACACCCATCTCAGGATACTCAAATAGCTACCAGCATTGTGGGGTTTCAGCAGCAAGCACTGGCGATCAGGCTGGAGCTCTCTGGTCTAGGGACAGGAGATGGAATGTCTGATTTTGGAGGAGAAATACAGAGTTCTTCTAGGCGTGGGCTTGCTCCTAGCAGAATGTCACACAGCACACTGGGAACCTGGAATTGGGGAGTGCGTTCCCCAGGAAGTCTGTATGCTGGTCCCTAATCCCTCAGTGTTGCACTGTGGGAAGGCAGGGCCATTGGTTGGTGTTTGGATCATGTGGGATCTCGCAAAGGTGTGGAGACCTTTCTCGGAAGACCTCGTGAACACTCGCAGTGAAAGGACTGGGAAGACATCACGGCACGGTCATGTGATGGCCTCTGTCTCTGGCATGTACCTCCTAAGGCCTTTCAGAGAGCTGAGTATCCTGGCAAGCAGAGGGCATCCACAGCCCCCAACCCGCAGGTATGGGAAGGATTCTTTCCTTTGTACATCCCTAAAATGCAAATGAGACAGGTGTTGGCAGAAGGATTGCCTTGTAGGACATTTGCCTGGGGCCCCCTGGCTTGGCCACCTGTGTTCAGTACCAGCTGTGGGGCGTGTGTATGTGTGTGATGTGTGGTGTGTGTGTGTGTGTGTGTGCGTGTGTGATGTATGTGCGCGTATGTGTGGCATGTGGTGTGTGTGTGATGTCTGTGTGTGTGTGTGTATGTGTGTGCGTGCACGTGTGTGTGCGCGTATGTGTGGTGTGTGTGTGTGGTGTGTGATGTTTGTGTGTGTATGTGTGTGATGTGTGTGTGGTGAGTGTGCGTGCGCGTGTGTGTGTGATGTGTGTGCGCGTATGTGTGGCGTGTGGTGTGTGTGTGTGTGTTGCACTGGACCCTATGCTTTCTGGTTGTCATCTTGAGATTTCTAGTCATTTTTGAGCAAGGACTTTGGGCTTAGTTTAAGGTAATGGCTCTGGCCTGAGTTTCTGTGTTGTCTTTTAGATTTATCTCAGTTTCCTCTCCTAGCTCTCCCTTTCCTGCCCACAGGAATCCACCTTTTATAATCTTGGTAAATTCTTGACATTCTTAAGAGTTAAGAGAGTGTGTGGGTCAATTCCAGCTCTTAAGTCTCTCGCTCTAATCTATTGCTCCTAGTAGAGCTGCTTTGGAATCTCTCTTCATAAGTCCTGAGGGCTCGGAGACTCACACCCCCCTCCATGCTGATTTCACTCTCTGTCTACAGCTCCCCGGAATTTTAAGGATGAGATAAAGGCTGTGAGAGTGAAGGCAGATTGTTAGCAGAGGGGAACTGGAGAGATGGCGCAGAGGTTAAGAGCACCTACTGGTCTTGCAGAGGACCCAGGTTCAGCTCCCACGTGGTGGCTCACAAACGTCCATAATTTTAGTTCCAAGGACCCAACACCCTCCTGTGACCTCCCCAGGCACACTTAGTACATATATATATATATATATATATATATATATATATATATATACATGCAGGCAAAATACCCACACACACATAAAATAATCTTTAAAAAATGATTTTAAAAGAGCATCTGCAATTTACATTAAACAAGACTCGGGGTAGAGGCTCACATCTGTAACCTCAGCTCTTGTGAGGCTGGGACAAGAGGATTAAAGTTTAAGGCCAGTCTAGGTTAATGGGATTCCATGTCCAAGAGCAGGAGCCATCACTAAAGGACGGGTAGCAGGCACTTGTTCAGCTCTTTGTTCAAATAAACGAAAATGAAAAAAAAAATTTAAATAATAGAAACAGTTGAATATATGTTAGGTGGTAAAGGACATTGAAAAGATCGCGTTTTACTTTTCTTGGGTGTGGAAAGGATACTGTGCTACATAAGAAACAGCCTTTATCTATTTTAGAGATGCGTTGTTATCATTTAAGTAAAAATGCTGCAGGTCCCCAAGTGGCTGCAGTGGGCCACGAGGGGCAGCGAGTCCCAGGCAGAGAGCTGCATGGTGGGTGAGAGACCTTGATGGGGCAGCCAGTCCCATGAGGAGAGACAGATAGATAGGCATGCCATGCAGAGTGAGGTTGGATATTTATTTAGTAGATTATGGAAGGGAAGAGGAGAAGGGGAGAAAAGCAGAGAAAGAGACAGAGAGAGAGAGAGAGAGAGAAGGGGAGAAGTGGAGAGAAGGGAAAAATAGAAGCTGCCTCTTTGAGAGGAAGGCAGAAAATTGCCTTGCCTTGGGGGGAGTGGGCGTGGCTTGTCTCTTATACTCACGCTCATCCATGTATACCCTCTCATTCATATGCCCTCTCCTCCCCCCTCCCTGCCCAAGCACCAAGCACCTGTTGTGTGCTGTGTTCTGCTGGATGCTGGAAACAAGATAGACCTAGTCTCTGCTCCAAGACAGAGGAGTCTCTGCTCTTCCATGATAGAGGGAGAGGTGACATGAAACAGATAGTTAGACAAGGTGCTCTTGGCAGCAGTGGGAAGGCAGTCACAGGAGCTGCAGTGTGGAGCTCACACCTGACTGGGAATGTCAGTGTAGTCCCCTCAGGAAACCACTTTAGGGAGAGGCTTAACAGAAACACAATAGCAAGCCTTTAACAGATGGGAGGGGCTTTCCAGGCACAAGCCAGCACCAGGTGGTGGTATGTGTGTTGGGGGAACTTGCTTACCAATGGGAGTTCTAGATATAATGACGTGTGGAGATGAGGGTTGAACATAGGCATGCCTCTTGACTGGAGATGGATTTTGAACACCGTAAACCCATGAGAAGCAGGATGCTCACTTGGTCTGTATTAGATGGTTTCGGTAACAGCCTTCCTGAATATATACGCTTCTTTGCAAAGCGATCTCCCTCTACTCAACAAGCAGTAGAATCTACTTGACTGTCCACTGAACATGGACATCTGACCAAGGGAAGATGACACGTGGAACAGAGGCAGAGCTGCATCTGGGGGCCCTTCTGGCACTGTGGGAACAAGCCTGCCTCCTTGAGGACTAGGGACTGCAGCTAGATGAGACCCTAGAAGCCTTTGGGTGGACACCATCTGGTCCTACCCAGCCAAACCAGTCCAGACCAGAACCATCTGCCTAACCCACCGAATCGTGAACTTGTAAATTGCTGCCTGTGCCCACTGAATGACTGTGTCCTCCCTCTCCCTTCTCCTCCCGTGGTGGAACTAAGAGGTGAGATCTTTGGGACTTAATTGGATGAAGTTATGGGAATAGACTCTCCTGGGAGGGCATCCTTATAAAACAGGCCTAAGCAAGTTGATTCTTCCCTTGCGTCAGGTGAGGACACAACATCTATAAAACAGAGAGCCCACATCAGACACTGAAGCTGATGGCATGGACCACTCAGCTTCTAGAAACACCCAGATAATGACGTTTGGTTGGAGTAATCTGAGCTCAGTTAATTAGCTATTTTATTTATAATCTTCATATTTTTGTTTCTGAATTATGTGTCTGTTTGTCTGTGCCTGATTTGTTTGTGATTCATTTGTAAGTATGCTTGTCTGTAGGTGACTTATTTTGTTTCTGATTTTTGTGTATGTATGTCCTTCTGTGTGTATGTATGCACGTGTGTGCAGGGCCAGGAGAGAGGGCTGGACGTGCTGGGTCTGGAATTGCCGTGACTCTCCTGACACCAGCGCAGGGAACAGAAATGTATGGAATAGCAGCGAGTGCCCCTGGTGGGGGCTCTGCCTCTCCGGCCTTGGCTAGCTATTTGAATCTCCAAGTTTGGGGATGAAAAGTGGATGGAGACACCACCCTGGCACCAGGGACTCTTGTGGACTTCTTCCCACATGCGAACAGTGAGCATGAGGTCATGATTATAAGCTGATGAGGACCGGCCTCGACAAAATCACCTCTTGCCAGGGTCAAGGCGTGGGAATTGAAGAAATATAAGTAAAGGATATAAAGACACATATAATAACAAGACAGAAAACAGAGTAATACTGGGAATGTATCGCAGTGATTATTGAAATCACCCATGTTTATTTTTCCACAGATTTTATACCCAGTGTAAAGTGGGGGAGTAAACAAAAGACTTTATTAACATGATACAAAGGATAACTCACACAATCAATTGCTCTATCCCTCTGAGACATCAAATCATTAGCATTCTGTCGTCTAGAAGCTGCTCTAGGTCACGTATTTTGAAGATCGCTCTTCCCCAGGTGACCTCATAGTTACTAAAGACGGAGCAGAAGTACATTTGCATATCCTGAAAACCTGTCAGGATGGCAAGGACTTACTAGAATGAGCTATCTAAATTTCAAAAGAACCAAGCAATCGCCTCCTGAGTTGGGATGCACAACTCTGTTTGTCAATCTCCAAACTCTCTAACCGGCAGAAGAGGTGGGAATGGGCCCCGGTGTGTCGGCCTCAGCAATAAGCCAGCTGGGGGAGCTAGAAGATGACAGCGCTGCCCTTCGAAATGACGAATCTGGGATTGAGAGTGGCTCAGTTAAGGAGGACCTGAGTTCAAATCCCACTACTCACATCAGATGGCTCACAACTGCCTGTAACTTTGGCGGATCCAATACCCGTGGCCTCTGTGTGCATCTGCGTTCATGTGCTCGGACATACACAGACACACACAGACACACACAGACACACACACATAATTTAAAATAATAAGGGCTGGAGATGGCTCAGGGGCTGCTCTTCCAGAGAACCCAGGTTCCATTGTCACCTCACTCAATGTGGTCACAACTGTCTGTAACTCCAGTTCTAGGGGTCCAGTATCTTCTTCTGGCCTCCTAGAGGCAGTGTGTACAAGTGGTGCACAGATATAGATACAAATGAAAACACCTACAGATAAAGTAATTTAAAACAAATCTGAAAATGAAATCTTTAAAGTTTTTTCAAAAAGAAACAAAGTACTAAAGGTGAAGTGAATGTCACCAACAGAGCGGTGGGAGTGGGCGCGTGGGAGTGTCACCAACAGAGCGGTGGGAGCGGGCGCGTGGGAGTGTCGCCAACAGAGCGGTGGGAGCGGGCGCGTGGGAGTGTCACCAACAGAGCGGTGGGAGCGGGCGCATGGGAGTGTCACCAACAGAGCGGTGGGAGTGGGCGCATGGGAGTGTCACCAACAGAGCGTTGGGAGCGGGCGCGTGGGAGTGTCACCAACAGAGCGGTGGGAGTGGGCGCGTGGGAGTGTCACCAACAGAGCGGTGGGAGTGGGCGCATGGGAGTGTCACCAACAGAGCGGTGGGAGCGGGCGCGTGGGAGTGTCACCAACAGAGCAGTGGGAGCGGGCGCATGGGAGTGTCACCAACAGAGCGGTGGGAGTGGGCGCATGGGAGTGTCACCAACAGAGCGGTGGGAGTGGGCGCGTGGGAGTGTCACCAACAGAGCGGTGGGAGCGGGCGCGTGGGAGTGTCACCAACAGAGCGGTGGGAGTGGGCGCGTGGGAGTGTCACCAACAGAGCGGTGGGAGTGGGCGCGTGTGAGTGTCACCAACAGAGTGGTGGGAGGGGGCGCGTGGGAGTGTCACCAACAGAGCGGTGGGAGTGGGCGCGTGGGAGTGTCACCAACAGAGCGGTGGGAGTGGGCGCGTGGGAGTATCGCCAACAGAGCGGTGGGAGTGGGCGCGTGGCAGTGTCACCAACAGAGCAATGGGAGTGGGCGCGTGTGAGTGAGTGTCGCCAACAGAGCGGTGGGAGTGGGCGCGTGGGAGTGTCACCAACAGAGCGGTGGGAGTGGGCGCCTGTGAGTGAGTGTAGCCAACAGAGCGGTGGGAGTGGGCGCGTGGGAGTGTCACCAACAGAGCGGTGGGAGCGGGCGCGTGTGAAGGGGTCCAAGCAGAGAACTTTTCCTTGGGGCCTGGAAGGGAAGCACAAATGTCGAGCCGCTGAAGAGGAAGGAGCAGAGGCAGAACTCACAGCCAGGAAGGATGTAAACACAGTCTGCAGGAATCTGGCCAGCACTCTGGCTGGACCAGCACACAGGGCCTGAAGAAGAGAGCCATGGGGGGTAAAGTTTGTTTGGGGGAGACCAGGCTGTAAAAGCTGAAGTTCTGGAGTTAGAATTGGCAGATTTAGAGACTGGAGAGATGGCTCCGTGGTTAACAGCACTTGCTGGTATTGATTCCCAGCACCTCCACGATGGCTCCCAACCACTGTAACCCCAGCTCTGGAGATTCCAATGCCTCTTCTGGCACCAACGGCATAGGCATGTATGTGGTACAAATGCATATATACAGGCAAAACCCTTCACATGTAGAACTGCCAGCTTTAGCATTCGATGAAAATATAGACTAATCAGCAACATTTGGGACATGGTCATACCTAGAATTTTTGCTAACCTGAAATTAAAATTTAGGTGTAAGTATTATTGTTTATTTGGCGGCTCTTGCTAGAGTGAAAAACTCAAATGCTGCAGGGGACTGGGAGATAGACTAAGTGTAAACCAATAAAGAAGGGGGGACCATTAGGTCTGGGTGTGGAATGTCCCTCCACAGTCTCGTGTGTTTGAACGCTTGGTCTCCAGATGGTGGTGCTGTTTTGGCAGGTTGTAGAACCTTTAGAAGTGGGGCCTCACTGGAGGAAGTGGGTTCCAGGAGGACAGCCCTTGAGGGTCATCTACCAACCCTGAATCCCTCTGCTCTTTGCTTATTGACTATCAACCCAATACCACTAGCCGCCTCATGCTCCCTCTACCACAGCTGTAAGTGTCCCTGCCTTGCTCACTACGAAAGACTGTTGTCCCTCAAACCATGAGCCCAGGTGAATCCTTCCTCTCTTGGTCCCTTTGTGTTTGTGTGTTGTTTGTTTTAGGACAGGGTATCTATCATATAGACAACACTATGACCTTGATCGCCTTGTTGTACCCTCCTGAATGTGAGAATTATAGGCACATGCCATCACGACCACTCTAAGTTCTGTTTTGATTTTTTTAGGTCATAGCATTAAGAAAAGTAACCGATAAGACTATGACAGAACTCCCAAACACTTGTTCTACTTAAAGATAATGGCTGCTGGGCTAGAGAGATGGCTCAGCAGCTAAGAATACTGGCTGCTCTTCCAGAGGACCAGGCTTCAGTTCCCCATACCCACAGAGTGGCTCACACCCATCTGCAGCTCCGGTCCCAAAGGATCCAATACTCTCTTCTGGCCTCTATGGACGCAGGGCATGCATGGGGTGCACAGACACACATGCAGGCAAAACATTCTCACATATAAAATGTAAAACAAAACAAAAACCAGGCCACAACTTCGCTCAGTGCGTGAAAATGCAGGTGAAACAGGTTCAACTTCTCTAGTTTTTAAGAGAAGTCGGAATTCTGGATTGTAGATCGTAATTATCTAACATCACTGAGTATTTCCATATTTTTAAAACACTGTGTAAGCCAAATAAAACCATGTTTGTACTAGCTTGAAGACCTCTTTCAATCTTTATTTTTATGGGCAAAAATGCCAGGATAGGATTTTTAAGTGCAGTAAGGCGTTCCTGTAGAAAATGCAAACATCAGGGAACGAAGGTCCGCGAGAAAGCTTTGTTCCCCAGTGTCACCTGTATCCTGTTCCTCTCCTGGTTAGCCCAGTCATGTGTGCATACATGCAGAGGATTTTGAAACTTGTTCTATAATTTGGAGGATGGAGCAAATCTCATCTGAAAACTCTAGATACTCCCGTGGACTTTGTGCGTTTGCGTGCTGTGTGTAAATCTGTGCACACAGAAACACACACACGTGTTAAAGTTTAACTAGGAAACATGCCTGGTAGGCATGTGTGTTGAAGGCTTGGCTCTCAGCTGACACGGCTATTCTGGGAGTCAGTGGAAACTCTAGGAGGCACAGAGAACCTGGAAAAAGTAGGTCACAAGGGGGTGCGCCTTTGGAGGGTGTCTTGTCCTTGGCCCCTTCCTGTCACTCTCCCGCTTCTGTCCAGCAGCAGGTGAGCAGCCCCGTGCCAGCACGCACCCTGCCTACGCTCTTCCTCATCAGAGCCCTGCAACAATGGAGCCGCTGAGCCATGAACTGAAACTCCTCAAAGCAAAGCCCAACAGAGACATCCACCTCCAAGATTTCTCGTAGGCGCTTGTCTGACTAATGTAACCAGGATGGTCATTGCTGTGGAAAATCAGAAGCATCTGACACTTGTTTTAGAGCCTGACATAAACTGTGGGATATGGTCTCGCAACAGAATCCCATCACATGCTAAGCTAGGTAAATTCATGAACCAGATTTCAAAATCAACAAGAGAGTACAGAAAACACATAGAACAAAATCGTAGTCTCTTGGGTCAAGTATGGTGGTGGATATATTTAATCCCAGCACCCAGCAGGCAGAGGCAGGAAAATATCTGTGATTTTGGAGCTACCCTGGTTTACGCAGAGTTCCAGGCCAGTCAGAGCTACATAGTAAGATCTTGTCTCAAACCAACCAACCAACCAATAAAAGTCATTGTCTCTATGACTCTCAAATCCAAATATGAAAACATATACTATAATCCCTGCTTTATAGGAATCTGAAGAAAGAGGAGTTCAAGGGTAGCCCAGGCTACATAACTCAAAAACAAAACAAAAATAAAAACAACCATCACCACCACATTGCAATTGGCCAGTAGAAACTCACCCAACTGCTGTTGGTTTCCTCTCTCTGCCATAACAAATTAGCACTCATATGGTATCTAGAAACAGCATGGTATCTTGAATTCTTAAGGGCAGAAGTCTGAGAATGGATTGGCAGGGCTGGGGTCTTTCTAGGCTCTTTCTTAGTGGAGGACCCTGTCCTTTCCTACATTCAAGATGCAACCTTTACTTCTTGGCTTTTGGCCAAGCTATGGTTTGACTGCCTCCTGGAAGCTTTGTCCTAGGAACTTAACCCCAGCTCCAGAGAGGTAACTGAGGTGTGAGAGCTCTGCCCTTGTGAATAGGTTGCTGCAGTCGCCTTGGGAGTGGGTTAAATTCTGTGAGAGCACCCTCTCCCTCAGCCATGTTCTCAACATGCTCCTCCTCTCGTGTGACCTTCCCCACTGTGACGATGACTCAGCAAGAAACCCCTTGCCAGATGCTCACCCCCGGGCTTTGGATTTCCCAACCCCCAGAACTGTAAAAATAGATTCCTGCTCTTCATAGATTACCCAGTTATAGCAACAGAAGACGGATGGAGACAGCGAGATCGTACCAGGCTCTGCTTCATTGTCACTACCTCCTGCATCATCATCGCCATGTCTCCTTGGACTCTGACCCCAATTAGGACCCTCTACCTAAGAAACCCAGTCCACCCAGCATGACCTTCCCATCGCAAAATTTATTGGTTTCATCCCTCCTGCAGAATACCTTGTCATCTAAGACAGTGTTGTGATGCAGAAAGGCTTCCTGACAGTGGTCATGAAACATGGAGAGTAACGTAAAGGGGCCAAGGACAACATAGCATTTTCTGACAGGTTTGGGAGCACCATTTGCTCATGATAGATTTAATCCAGAGGAAAGGGAGAAAGTAGGGTTGGGGACATAAACCAAGAGAACTTGAACTTTGTCTGCCAGGTTTTACTTCTTTGCTTTAGGAATACCCCCGAGACAAGTGTGTAAAACTGCAATTCTCTGATAAGGAGTGGTAGGTATTGGTTATATTGTCCCCTGTGCTGTTCTCTGTTGAGATTTCCCCCAAAAGAGTTACACACAGGAGAAATGGGCTTAGGGAGAGAATTTCCCCCTCCTACTTCCTATCTATACAATGTGTGCTGAACTACTGTATGGGTCTAGAAGAGAGGACTTGATTTTCCTCTCAAGAGAGAGTAGGACCTTTGTTTTTTAGGTCTGAAGGGACCTTAGAGAATAGCTGGGCGTGGATAAATCTTTCTGTTTAAAAGCAGTAATTTATCCTCAGAATGCCAATGGACAGAGTATGTCTGCCCTTTCTCCCATCTATTCTCCTGTGCTTTTGTCAAAGCATGTTTTCCTAATTCCCGAGTCTGCTTTGTGTCTATCTGCCTTTTGTTTTACTTTTGTATTTATTACATTTCACTGGAAAGGAAAGGGGTAGGAGTATCCCCCTCAAAGGCAGGCTCTGTCCCAGGGGTGCTGTGGAACAAAGGCTGTGTAGCTCTCAAAAGCCCAGCCCACAACACTGAGAGAAACATGGGGCCTTAATTAAGAGGGCACAACTAGCCAGTCACCCAACAGCCACTTGGCAATATGCTATGTCATGTCTTCTGGACACTGTCAAATAGAAGCCTTTCAGAAAGGTTTTATCATTCCCAAATCCCTAACACTGGGAAAGGGAAGAGAAAGGGAGACCAAACCCAGTAGGATGGAAGAGGGTAAAATAACAGTAAGATGTCTGAAAAGTCATAAAGAATCTTGCTATTAACTACCTGTCTTTAAAAAACCCTACAATACACATAGGTCTGTGTATAAATATACCTATGTGATTTAAATGAAACTTTCTCCTCTGGGCTGATAATGCTCCCTCCAAGAGCCAAAGACCATCTAACAAAAACTGCAATGCCAGGTATCAAAGCCCTCTTCTGAGTTATTGTCGGGGTTGTCCAAGAGACTCCCGAAACATTACAGGTCATTGCTACTGACCTTGGCTACCACCCTCACCCCAGAGGAGGAAGGTAAGCCCTTTGCTGAAGGTACCATGCACTTCAGATGCAGCACCCAGAGGTTCCTGAGCAGGAACGGACCCAAAAGCCTCCTTTCTGAGGAGAAGAAGGCTCCACGCAAGCTTCTACAAGAGGAAAGCCACCAACTGTCCTATCAGCTGTGACACCTATGAATCTCACCGAGGACCAGCATGGCACAATGACTGTAAGGACGCAGTAATGGCACACACACCTCGGCGGTACCCAACAGTTCTCCAACTGGGCCTGAGGCACACTCAACAGTCATGCCTGGTGCTAGGAAGGTGGCCACCCAGGGCTGGTGATGTCGTGGATCTTGGAAGAGAACCTACAACCGCCACTTTTCCAAACCAGCATATCTGTAACTACACTCTGAACATCCATCCTTATACCCAGAGATGAGGGCAGTCCTCACCCTTCATCAAGGGAACTTCTTTGTAACAGATGGAGCCCATTACATAAAAACACAAACAATCAAAGCACAGAGTTGTGGAGCCCAGTCCCAATGGCTACAAAAAACTTACACACACAAGGCTCAGAGATCATTGTGGAAGAGGCGGAGGGAGTGTGAGAGCCAGAGAATCGGGGTAAATTTGCTGTGAGTGTATCAGCTAGTAACGTCAGAAGTTACATTCATGAACTGTCACCAACATGGCTGCCCAAACGTGAGCTGAACAAGAAGAACAATAGTAATGATAAAACAGATGGGAGACTCCACAAGGCCTCAGTCCCACACAGATCACTATAGGTAATTGAGGGTTGCTGAGAGACGCAAAAAGAGTCTTCCCCAGGGAAGAGCATACCAGTTAGATACCCAATACCATACCAAAGGGTCAGCCTTGAAAACGTACATACAAGTAACATGATATGGACAGGGCAGGTTGTGCTTACATATTTAGGAATGCATACATGTACACATATATGCATCTAGCAACAACTAATAGAAGGAGGCCATGAGTTCAATAGAGCATGGAAGGGGTATATGGGAGGGTTTGGACAGAGGAGATTACATATTATATAAATCTCAAAGTTAGAGAAAGAAAACAAAAAGCATCTGTCAGTAGCCATCAGTACTTATCAGGGACTTAATCTCCGGGGGAAGAGCTGTATTAGGACGCTGTCCTTCTATCAATGTGTGCAGGCTCAAGAATGGTAGAGACAGCCAGGGACAGACCCGCTAGGCCTCTTGAAGGGGACACTGGCAGGCTGTGTGAACAGTCGATGGTCCACTCAGCCTCTGTCTCTCCTTTCTTCTTTGCCCACAGAATTCCACTTCTGTTGATGTGTTCCTTCCCTTGGAGGCTTGAGAAGGGATGATGGCTCACAGCTCCACAGGTATTGACCAAGTCAGTCATGATATTCCCACCCCGAGGGCCAAGCATTGGCTTAAAAGAGAGTAGATCACACAGTTCTAAACAGCAGAATATGGGAAAGCCTTAAGGGTTGGTGAGAGTTCTGGGAAAGAGACCCAGGATGAGGTGGCCTTCTCTGGTTACTGTCTCCACCCATAGACATAAAATAAAAATTAATTCAAATGCAACAACAGGAACAAAATTATAAATACACATACATACAGTGAGTGGTGGTTTGAATGAGAATGGCCTCCGTAGGTTCATCTGCTTGAACGTTTGGCCACAAATAATAGAGCTGTTTGGGAAGACTAGGAGGTGTGGCCTTGCTAGAGGAGGTGTGTCACTAGGGACTGATGACTTTCACGGCCCCTTCAGGGTTAGAAAGGGAGCTGGCATTGTCTGAGCCTCTTTTTCAAGCCGACATGACTTGGAGAGGACTTTGTAGCAGCTTGCTTCCCAGGTCTCAGTGCTCTCGGTAAGACAAAGGAAGACTGCATCTGTTAAATCACATGTTTCTTTGGCTTACAGCAATCTTTCTGTTTGCTCTGGGATTCCACGTGGCTTCCTACGACAGACACACACGCACACAGTTAAAAAAAAATAAGTAAATGGCATCGTAGGGGACCAAAGCACCATGAGTGAGCGTCAACAGAACAAGAAACAGAAATGTTGGAGTGTAGATGCTTCAGAGAGCAGAACCGCTGACCAGGACACAAAGAAGGAAAAGAAGAAAAGGAGGATCCTGAACTTGTGCTCTCCACAAAGCACGTATCTGTTGCATAAATAACATAATGATAGACACGGGTTGTAAAGATGCAGGATGCAAAGAACGTAGCACCAGCCTTGACTATGGGACACCTGTCAGAACAGAAAACAAGCGGTTTCCCACAGTGTCGAGCCACGTGAAGCCATTCTGTTCTCTAAAACGCTAATGACCTTGTCCAGGGGTCGCTAACAGCTCCTCTCACTCCCTGGGAAAAACAGCTCTGTATTTCATTCAGTATTTCTGATCAGTACTTGTCTGTCCTTCAGGTTCCTTTGGATCATCTAGGACGTTACTGATGAAGCCTTCCTCCCTGGGAAGTCGGTGAACACAAGATTCATTCGGCGGGTATTCTAACCAAAAGCCTAGTTGAGAAGTACATTTTAAAAGCATTTGCTGGTGTTGGGTTTGAACCCAAAGCCTTGGAGTTGGGGACTTGGCTCAGCTGGTAAAGTGCCCAGCAAACATGGAGATGACAGTTCCATCCCTAGAACAACGTAAAATTGTAGCAGCACAGTTTGTAATCCCAGACAGTCTAGGTAGTCCCAGTGAGAGACCCTGCCTCAAAAGCAGATGGTTCTTAAGAAGACCTCTGGCCTCCACACCTGTGTACAAACAAGACACACACACGTGCACACACACCCTCCACACCTGCGTACAAACAAGACACACACACGTGCACACACACCCTCCACACCTGTGTACAAACAAGACACACACACGTGCACACACACTTGTACATACACACATACACACATGTACACATTCAACGGTAGCTGAGCTTCAGCCAACCGCAGGTGGCCAACGGCATAGGTCATACTCAAATAAGAGGAACATTGAGCCATAACCAGTCAAATTGCCTGTGCACCCCACTTCCTGACTCTGACCACAAAACATCTGACCAGGTTGGTGTTCCCTTAACCTGTTCTAGCTCAGAGAACTGCCTGGTTAGTCTCTTTTTTTTTTCTCAGATAAACACTGTTAAGTGGAATTTGTCTAAAGTTTTTTTTTTCTTTTCTTTCCTCTCCTCCTCTTCCTCCTACTCCGCCTCCTTCTCGCTCCCACTCTCTTCCTCCATTTCTCCTCTCCTTCCCCTGGAATTCTGATCATCCTGCCTTGGCCTCCCCTTCCATGCAGTGCTGGAAGCAAGCCCAGAGCTTCAGTGTGACAGGAAGCAACCTACTAACTGAGATACATCCCAGGCCCTAAAGTTTTCCCCTTAATAACACACATGTAGCCATTCTGTTAACACGACTTAGGACTCCTTAGCACATTTTCATTTTATGTCTGCAGGAGAGTCGTGATTTTCCTTTCTCCCAAAAGATTATTCTTTAACAAGACACGAAATGAAATAGGCTGAAAGTCTCTTTCTTTTTACCTTGATGTTGATCTGGGAGGACAAGATGGAGAACAAGACACTACTATCAAATGCCTGTCGTCAATCGGAGGGAGCCTTCCCTCTCCCCTGGGCAGAACCTGTGGATGGCCTGAAACCTGCTCCCAAGTTGGCATCAGGCCCAGCCTTCTGTGGAGCACGACCACCTAGGTTCAAGTCAGGATTCTGCCTCCAGGATCTGAGTGGCAGGGGCCCAAAGGGGTAGAAAGAGGGTTAGTTGCCCAGCATGGGTCCTCATCTGTGGGACAGAGGATGCTATGGAACTGGGACTCCATTTGCACAGCATACAGAAGGCTCTGGGATTGATCCTGCACCTCCTAAGGCTCACATCTGTAATCCCAGCATTTGGGAGGTAGAGGTGGGAGAAATAGAAGTTCAAAATTAACCCCGCTACATAGTAAGTTCAAGGCCACTCTGGGACATCTGAGACCTTGTTGGAGAGAGACAGAGATGGACAAAGAGACACACATACATGGGGAGAGACAGAGACTGGACTATTGCTGAGTATCTGAGGGCGGAATATGGGACATGAGGAGACACTTGCCACGCCTGTTTTCTCTCTTGGTGAGGCTTCAGAATTCCTTCCAGTCTGGCTCTGAATCCTATGTGTAATTTGTGAAGTTAATGTTGAATGCTGGACTGGATACCACATGCCGCAAACCACAGAGTGAATGGTGATATCAAAGACACGCCTCCCTTGGCCAGCTGCTAGAGAATACTGCTGATACAACAAGCTATCACGGGCTTCCCCCACCTCCAAAAATATCCAGCCTAGTTGGGGATGAAATATGTTAGGCCAATATGAGGACTCCTAAATATCCAAAAAGAGCAATTAGATATTTTTTTAAACCATTTTACTTAAGTGTGCCACCATATGACTGTTGCAGGTCAGAACTTTTTTTTAGTTAGGGGAAGCTGGTTTTCTCCCTCCAACACATGGGACCTGGGGACTGAACTCAAGTTGCCAGGCTTGGCAGCAAGCGCCTTTGCCCACGAGTCATTTCAAGGGCCACTAAAAAGAACAGTTTTCAGTAAAAACACAAGCCAGGGATCCAGGCCTGTAATCCCAGAGGCTTGGGAGTCTAAGGCAGGAAGATCTGAAGCCCATGTTCAGCCTGGGCATTCAGTATGAACCTGTCTCTGAATATAAAGTGAAAGGGGAGCCAGGGGTGTAAATCAGTAATGGTACAGAGAAGAGAAGGGGGGAAGGGAAGATGAGAAGGAGGGGAGAAAGCCGAGGAGGAGGTAGAGTCCTCTAGAGGACCTTCTCCACCCCCTGCTCTGCTCACCCAGCTTCTCCACCCCCTGCTCTGCTCACCCAGCTTCTCCACCCCCTGCTCTGCTCACCCAGCTTCTCCACCCCTGCTCTGCCCACCCAGCTTCTCCACTGCCTGCTCTGCTCACCCAGCTTCTCCACCCCCTGCTCTGCTCACCCAGCTTCTCCACCGCCTGCTCTCCTCACCCAGCTTCTCCATCCCTGCTCTGCCCACCCAGCTTCTCCACCCCCTGCTCTGCTCACCCAGCTTCTCCACCCCCTGCTCTGCCCACCCAGCATCTCCACTGCCTGCACCACTGGTCCTCAGTGATCTGCCTACCAATGCCCAGCCACTAGTTCTTCCTTCAGAAAATTCAGCTCTTTGCCATGCCAGGCACAGGGCTGGACAGCTCCACTGTTGCCAAGGATACCCTCTGGAGCCTTGTGTTAATAAAATGAATGCTCCCTCATCCTGACTCTATTTACAAACCATATGATGCCAAGTCTAAGTAATCCTTACCCCAAGCTTACAGAAAACTGTTAAACCCCCACTGCAGACGCTAAGAGAGCAGGCTCAGACACAGCCTGCGAGGGACAGGGACAGAGGTCCCCCCTAGAGACCTGTCCGCTTCCACAGCCCATGTCTTTCCCACCACATCACTTGGCCTCTGGTTATTTTTGGCACCATTCAGATGAGGGCTTAGTATTCTGATGCTCCAGTGCCGTGGAATGAAGGACAAACGAGACGTATTGTGAGCCAGAAGAGCGAGTCTGCTCCTCCAGAAGGGTTTTCTGCCCAATCTGGACACTCAAACTTAACAAACCTCCCCCCCCCCCTGCTCTCTCTGAGGTGAGATCCCAGCAAGGGACCACAGAGCATCTGCATGCTACCTGCATAAACAGGTTCTCAAGCACCAAACCCCCTCCCCCCAGCTCTGTAAAGCCTTGTCTTAGCTCAGCCCCCAGAAAACCCTATCTGGTAAAATTAACTTATTATTCAGCTTTTAAATGAAGAGTCTGAAACAGAGGTACCAGAGA
Organism: Microtus oregoni; assembly: GCF_018167655.1. Lineage (NCBI taxonomy): Eukaryota > Metazoa > Chordata > Mammalia > Rodentia > Cricetidae > Microtus > Microtus oregoni. The sequence continues at coordinate 15,342,409 of NW_024543221.1, forward strand.
GACCCTCAGTGCCTAAGAAAACCATCTGTTCTTGGAGACCAGAATCCAGTTCCCAGCATCAATGCAGCAGCTCCCAGCTCCAGTTCCAGAGGCTCTGATGCCCTCTTCTGACCTCCTTGGGCACTGACTGTGCATAGAACATATCCATGTGGGCAAGCAAAGCACATATGCTTCAAACAAAAACCAGAGACTCTTGTTTTAAAGAGCCTGAAGCATAGGCCCTTCAGTCAATTGTCCAGGAAGGCACAGCTAGAAGTGGCCAACCAGTGTGTCCAGGAAGCAACATGGCGCCAGAGAGGGCGCACTCACCCACTGTTCCTTCCGGCTGCCTCCAGTTAGCCTTGCTTTGTGTTTCTGGGGTCTTTGGGAGAAAATGCCCTCTCTCTGGATTACTTGGTGGGGGTCAATAGGATATTCTGAGACAAATAAACTTCTGGCAATCCCTCCTCTCCTGCCACTAATCAGATGCCACAGACCTGCTGGCTTCTGTGGGCTCCAGCTCTGCCAACACTCTCTCTCTCTCTCTCTCTCTCTCTCTCTCTCTCTCTCTCTCTCTGTATCCGACTCCTCCATCTTTCTTACCTCAGGCTCTTACCCCTCCCTCCGATCCTCACACTGCCTTTCCCACAGGAATCTACCACAAGTAGTGGGTGGATGAAAAGGAAAGGCAGAGGAGGAGTAAGAAACAGGCCCTTTCCCGGGAAGCGTCGCTTTTAGATCCTGAGATCCGTCTGCAAATAGATGATGCATCGTGCAGATAACACAGTCTATGTAAACACTGCACACTTGGACATGCTGTGCACCAAACTCATGCACACTGTGAGCGTGCTCGGCTGGAGCTCAGGGGTTATGATTAGATAATAAGCCAGATCTGAGTGTTGTTGATCTCGGGTTCAGTCTCTGTGAAATGAGCATGGCCCAGCACCTGCCTCAGGGAGGGGCTGTAAAGAGGGGAAGACTTGACTCAGCTGGGACCCTTTCCCTCCCCTGCTCTCCCCCAGCCCTCAGCGATGGCTTACCTCTCCCCTCCCACACAGAAGCACCTGATCCCTGCACTCTTCCTCCTCCAAGGCCTCTCATCCAGAGAGCTCACCTCCCTACTTGTATGTGGGGAGCTGATTTCTTAAACTGTCTCCCGCAGTGGAGAGTGACTCAGCCGTTGCTTAGGGATTTAATTAGCCTGCGATAGGAGGCTTTGGAAGAGACAAGCCTCTGGGGACTTCCTTCCTGGTTGGGCGAGAATGAAGAGTAAGAAACCTTCTAGAACCATCCCATCCCACACGGAAGCTAGCAGCTGCATGTGACGGCTCATGTAAAATGTATCTGCTCACTAGATGTGCAGAGAATACACAATCACCAGACAAAGGTTTCCATCTCGTTAACTTACTTAATATTCATTACGTATTTAAACGTCAATGTGATTGTTTTATTGGTTCCAAACAATTTTTCCCCCCAGAGACAGGGTTTCTCTGTATGGCTTTAGCTGTCCTAGAACTCACTTTATAGACGAGGCTAGACTGAACTCACAGAGATCCTCCTGCCTCAGCCTCCCGAGGGCTGCAATTAAAGGTGTGCACCACCACACCCAGCAGATGTCGCTGCTCTAGAGGGTTCACGATTTAATAGTGACAATATCCTAACACTTCTGACATTTTTTTTTAGTTTGCTTTTCATTTATTCTGGGAGGGGGGAGGCTGCACGTGTTCCACAGCAGCATGTGGAGGTGAGAGAACCATTGGCTTGAGTTGTTTCTCCTTCCTTGTGGGTCTCAAGGATCAAACTCGGGCCCTCAGCCCTGGCAGCCAGCTCCTTTACCTGCCGAGTCATCTTGCTGGCCTAATAAGTAGCTATTCTTTATTTGTATCTAATAAAAACCTCAATGATCTGGGTGTGGTGGCGCACACCTATGATCCTAGCAATAGGGAGGTGGAGAAAGAGGATTAGAAATTCAGGACCATCCTCAGCTATGTCGTGAGTCTGAAGCTAGTCTCAAAACAGAACAAAACTCAATGAGATAGCTTGTCGGGGAAGGACAACAGCAGGGGCAAGTGTCTTCCCCTTCCTTGAGATCGTACACAAACTTTCTCTTGCATTGTTCTATAAGATGCAACAATCAAAGCAGGTAGGTGTAGCCTTGCCAGAGAGTAGCAGCAAGGGTTTCAGAGTGCCGCGGGGAATGTTTCTGCATAGAGAACAGGGATTTGGACTCCAGTGACTGTTCTGCATACTAAACACAAGGCTTTGTTTCTTCCACCTCAGGAGAGAAAACAAAATCTGATCTGATGGGGTGGAGGGAAAGACCCATAAACAAAGGGGTGTGCTGTTTCCTGGGGGACAGTCTTCCCAGAGGCATACTGCGCAAAAGTGCTCTTTCAGCAAGGCCAGGACCCATTGGGTAGAGAGATGAATGATGGAGGCCAAAGAAGCTTGGGAGAAACCAAAATGGGCCCCCAGCAGCCTGACTCTGAGACCAGGCTGCTCAGTGCTGCTGTTGCATAATCCAGTCACAGCAATTCCAATTGATCTTTTCAAAAAGACATATTTTTTTTTGAGACAAGATTTCTTTATGTAGCCCTGGCTGTCCTGGAATTCATACTATTGTTGCAAGGAAAGAACTGCTTGTTGTTTCCCGCTGCCCAGAACCAAAATAATTACACAGAAACTGTATTAATTAAATCACTGCTTGGCCCATTAGCTCTAGCTTCTTATTGGCTAACTCTTACACATTAATTTAACCATTTCTATTAATCTGTGCATCACCACGTGATGGAGGAAGGTCATTGGTTAATTATAATAAAGAAACTGCTTGGCCCTTATAGGTTAAAACATAGGTGGGTGGAGTAAACAGAACAGAATGCTGGGAGGAAGAGGAAGTGAGCTCAGACTCGACAGCTTTGCTCTCTGGAGCAGAGGCCTCAGAGAGACGCCATGCTCCCCTCTCCCGGACACACGCGATGAAGCTCTGACCCAGGATGGACGTAGGCTAGAATCTTCCCGGTAAGCGCACCTTGGGGTGTTACACACATTATTAGAAATGGGCTAGTCCAGGTGCGAGAGTTAGCCGAGAAGAGGCTAGATACAACAGTTTGTGTGTTGTTATTTCTGGTGTAAAGCTAGCCGTGCGGGAGCCGGGCAGGACGAAAAGCAGGCCCGCAGCTCCCACAACAACCACGAGGTTGTGGCCTACCAGCAAAGTTTCAGCACATCTGTCTCCAGTGGTTCCAAGGCTTCTCTCTTACTCTGCCCTTCTTTCTCCCAGCATTCAGCTTAGTTTTCCCCGCCTACCTAAGTTCTGCCCTGCTATAGGTCCAAAGCAGTTTCTTTATTCATTAATGGTAATCACAGTGTACAGAGGGAAATCCCACATCATACTATACTTACAGAAATCCATCTGCCTCTGTCTCTTCAGTGCTGGAATTAAGGCATGCACCACCACACCTGGTCTTAAAAAAAATTATTTGTGTGTGTATGTACGCACGCACATGTCTATGCTCACATACGTGCATGTGCACATGTGTTTGTGTGTGCATGGGCACATGCATCTGCATGTGTGTGCATGTGTGTGCGTGCATGTGTCCATATGCACGTGTGTGTATGCATGTGTGCACATGTCCATGTGCACGTGTGTGTGTGTGTGTGGTGTGTGTGTGTCCACAGAGGCAAGAAGGGACATTGGATTTCCTGGGAGCTAGAGCTACAGGTGGCTATGAGCTGCCCATTGTGGGTGCTTTTCTGAGAGAACAGTACAAGCTCTTCACCTCTGAGCCATCTCTGGAGGACTCAAGGGCAGGGATGAGGGAGAGACATCCAGTGGACACCGGTACCTGAGGCATCCAAAGACACCAGCACAGCTGCACACTACTCCTGGCATCTCTTGCCAGAAAACACGTCTGACCACGGGTGCCAAGACTAATGTCGTCCTTTTCCCCCTGGATGTGTGGCTTGTCATGATCATGACCACTCCTCCTCAGAAGTCATGTCCCAAAGGAGAAAAGGCTTGTCAGTTGGTTATCCCCAGAAAGATAGAAAGCCTAGTGTTATTGGCTGCCTTTGGTATTGGACATGTGGAAAAGTAACAAAAACCAATTTGGAAATAATGAGACCCCGTATCAGGAGATGACAAACGGACAGCTGAGGAGGCTTGAGAGACGGGCTCCCCACACGTCATGTTTCTGTCTCTGCCCAGTCACTCTCTCTGGAAGCCACACCCACGTTCTCTCTTGACTTTCCCAGAGATCCACTCATCTTTCAAGGCCCGTTGAGACACCTACTGCTGTCATTGCTAAGTGGACATATTGTTACGCTAACTTGTAATGACATATCTTTTTTAATTGTTAGTCTTATTATTTTAAATTGTCTACGTTCATCTGTGAGACTGTGCGTGGGTATGTGAACTTGAGTACAGAGCCCCAAAGAGGCCAGAGGAGTCAGCTCTCCCTGGATCTGGAGTTACAGGTGGTTGTCAGCTGCCTGATGTGCTGCTGGGAACTGAACTCAGGTCCTCCCATGAAGTAGGAAGAGTCAGCTCTCCAGCCCCGGGAACACATCTTCATACCCACCAGATTCATGTATCCCCCAGCTCTCATCAGAGAGGCCTGTTTATAGTAGATTGAGATTAGTACAGGGACTCACGACTGGCCAAGGTGCAGAGAAGAGACTGCAGGATGCTTGGTCCTAAATGGAACACAAGCACCTCACCCCTCTTCCCAAGGCTCAGGGAGCACTGCAGAAGAGACGGCAGAAAAAGTGGAAGAGCCAGAGGCCACAAATGATGACCAGGAAACAGTGTCCTCTGGACACAGCAGGGCAGCTGCACACGAGAATTCACAGCAGTTGTGACAACATGCACAAGGCATAGGCAAACTTGAGTCAGACCAAATGCCAGTGTGAAATCCTGTACCCTGCTGAGGAGCTGTTGGCAATTGCTAGCTGCTGAGAAAAGGAAAGACAGTTTCCACTGGAAGTGTGGCCCCTGGTGAACCAACCTGCTCCAGCTGGAAGACCACACATGCGTGAATATTTGAGAGGGTTAAGCTGTTTTTATGGGTTAAAACAAACAAACAAAAAACAACCTTAAGTTGGGTGAGTAGGGAAGCAGAGAAGCAGGGGGAATCTGGAAAGAATGGTGGAGGGTGGACTGTGATCAAAACACACTGAAGGAACTTATCAAAGAATTAATAAAAAGAACGGAGAAGAAAGAGGAGGAAGAAAAGGAGGAGGAGGAAGAGGAGGAGGAGAAGAAGAAGAAGAAGAAGAGGAGGAGGAGGAGAAGAAGAAGAGGAGGAGGAGGAGAAGGAGAGGAGGAAAGAGGAGGAGGGGAGGAGGAAGAAGAAGAAAAAGAAGAAGAGGAAGAGGAAGAAGAAGAAGAAGAAGAAGAAGAAGAAGAAGAAGAAGAAGAAGCCACCTAGTTCTGCCAGGCATGATGGTGCACACCTTTAATCCCAGTGCTTTGGAGGTAGAGGCAGACAGATCTCTGTTTGAGGTCAACCTGGTCTATATAGTAAGACCCTGTCTCAAAATAAAAAGTCCTACTTCTCAATGAAGGCTATTTTTTTAACTCTGCAGCTCACAGGCATTCTGCTTTCTGTGTACTTTTCATTTGCTGATATACTCAAGGAGGCCTTGAACTCTTCGAATTTTTTTCCATTTATTTGTATGTGCAGGTGTGCTTGCCCAGACGCAGGGAAGCCAGAGTTGTTTCTAGGCACCTTCCTCAATCGCTTCAGTCTTGTTTGTTTGTTTTTTTTTTTTTGTTTTTTGTTTTTTGAGACATGGTCTCTCCCTAAGTTCAGTTGGTTGGTCACTGAGCTCCAGGGTCCTACCATCCCCATATCTTGCCCAGGCGCTGGATTAAACATGTGTGTTGGTGTGTCTAACTTAGTGTCTTCTGGGTGCACCAAGCACAACTCATCAGCTCCCTTGAACTGGGTTTCTCTGTGTAACAGTCCTGTGTGTCCTGAAACTCATTCTATAGACCAGGCTGGCCTCGAACTCCCAGAGATTCTCCTGTCTCTGCCTCCCGAGTGCGGGGATCAATGGTGGGCGCCAGCACCACCTGGCTTGAACTGCTTTTTGACATGTGTGTGTTTGTGTGGTTTTCCTTCCCGACCAGCTGTCTGAGCGTCACAGTTGGAGCTGTAAGAGTCACAGCCGCTCCAAGCTGAGCACACAGCCTTTGAGCACGATTCCCCTTCCCAGAATGCTCTAGGACTCTGTACTCATTGACTGCCACCCCCACTCTCTCCCTGGCCAGACAGGAACAGTATTAACCCACGTTTTTTTTCTTTCTCTCCAGAGGTCTGAGCGAACCCAAGGAATGTCTGTCTTTTGTACAAGGGTACCAATCGGAGGCAGAAAGCCATGTGAACTACCTAGCAAGGGTCTCTGCCAGCACCCGCCATTGTCCAGGTCACTGGGGTTTCTTTGAAAAAGAAACTTTTGGCTATGGGCACAGCAGAATGATTAAAAAAAATAAATAAAGGAAACTTTGCTCAGCCTCTCTCTGGATTTGGTGGTTCCCAGGCATCTGAGGGACTTTTTATTTCTTTTTTCAATAGATACCCTTGCACCGTGCGTATATAGGCCACCAGTTAAATTCAGGTCAGTCCACAAAGCAAGCTTTAAAAATAACAGTCTCAATTGAACTGCACACTTAAAAATGGCTAGGAAGTTTTACGATGTGTATTTTCCCTCAGCGAAAAAAAATCTTAAAAGAGTACAATCTGTGTTCAAAGCCAAACAAGGAAACAAGAGCACACACACGGGCAGAAAATGGGCTTAGCCTCACTGATGGGGGAGTGTAGACAACCACTAGGCTGCAATCCCCATGGCAACTTGGACCACCAGCCCCCAGGACCCCAAAGAAGCCAATTTCTACTATTTAGGCTTCCCAGTTTACGGGATTTTTCTGTGCACACACAGACCATGAACTACAGCCTACACACCCTCTGCCCAGTGAACTCTGACCAGCATAATATGCTAAAAACACAGAACACGTGTCTAGAGAGTCACCCACTGGTGAGAATTGTCCTCCCTTGAAGGTCCACTCCATACGGTCTGTATTGCTCCATATCCTAAGCTCCTGTAGACAACAGCCTCTAAAGGCTGGGGATACTGCAGCAAAGCCAAGTAGGCACGCTCAAAAATAAAATTTTTGAGACAGGATCTTAGCTCGGGTTGGCCTTGAACCCACCACACACAGAGGAAGACCTTCTGCCTCCATCTCCTGAGTGCTGGGATTATGGCTGTGTTCAGCCATGCTCAGTTTATACAGCATAGGGGCCAAACCCTGGGCCTTGTGCAGTCTATGGAAACGCTACCAACTGAACTATTGTTGCCGGAGCACCGCAAGGGCGCAGAGCAAGTTCCTGAGCACCCACGCCTTGCCGACAGCATGTCATTGCATGGCTGTGGTACGAGAAGACCCAGCCGGTGGACCAGTGCTACCTCACACTCGCTTGGCTTTTCCACTCATACCCAATACCCTTTTCCATCCAGGAGCCCGATTGGGTTGTCATGCCAACCTACACCCTATGCCCCTTTACACCTTGACCATTCACACTCTTCCCAATTTCCCCTAACCTGGCAGTTTTGAGCACAGGCTAAGTGTTTTGCAGGACGTCTCTCTAGTGAGGATGCCCTGACGTTTTTCTCCTGATTACTTGGGGACTTTAGTTTTAGAGAGGAAGCCCCAGAGGTGAAGTCCCATTGTCAACATCCCCGAGGGCGTCAGCGTCAGGTGATCCATCATTGCTAATACACCCTTGATCACAGATGGAGGCTGTCTGCTGCACGCCTCATCTCAAAGTCTCTCCCTTGTTATTTCCTATGCTATACTTTAAAAAGGTTTATTTTATTTTATGAAGATGAGCATTTGCCGGGATGTATGTCTGGGCACCATGTAAGTGCCCAGTGTCCCAAAAAGCCAGAAGAGGGCACCTACCTGATCCCCTAGACCTGATCCTGGGTCCTGGGTTTGAACCTGGGTCTTCTTCAAGAGCAGTCAATGCCTTTTAACCTCTGCACTATCTCTGCAGCCCATGCTTGAATGGGGTTTATACTCCTTAAGAGTTCAGTACCTACCTACACAAGTTATTTGTGATTCCTCTGCATGCGAGCATTGCCTGGTCTCCCCCATTTACTTCTTTACAACCTTTGGGGGACAGGTCTTCAATAGATTTTATTTTTTAGGGTGTTACGGATTCACAGCAAAATTGAATGGGAAGAATCAGCAAAAGCAAGACAAACATCAAATAAACACATTACCTGGACAAAAGTCTGAATAGATATTTTCAAAAAATGATGAAAGGAAGAATAGGCACTGGACACCATCAGCAGAAAAATGCAAGCCAAAGCCACCGTGAGGGGCCACCTCACATCTGTCAGCAGACACCAAAAAGCCAAGAGACAGCAAAGGCTACCAAGAGCGTAGAGAACACGCACACTACCGCAAGCATCCATGACATGATCATCACGGGGGTCATGTAAACAACAGAGCAACAAAAGACATACAGTCCCTTTCAGGGTGTATTATATGCACAGGAAGTGGATGGGCGTGTCTGAGACCACTGCGAGCTGTTCACAATAGCCACAATTCGGGAACAACCCGAGTGTCCTCCAGCTTGGCTCCCTCGTCATCTGGCAGGAAATGATCTCCTTCCTGGCCAAGAAACTCCCACAAACACCTCCCTATAGGGAAAGAGGACACACACGGGCGGCACGTGGTTTCCTCTTCTCAACTGGTCTGGCCTGGCTCCCTGAGAGGCTTTTGCTAGGACCCAGGCAGGCTCAAGGCCTGGTGCGGCACCATAGAGGGAATTCAGTTAGCTTCAATTTTGAGTGGAATTTCCTGGGGCTGGAACCCCATTTCCTATTTATTCTCTGTCCCTGGGAAACCTTCCACAGGGCACCGGCAAAGCCAGGTTAATGAGCAAATGTCTTTTTGTTTTTCTTTGTTCAGCTGAGGATTGGGGAAGGATGCAGCATCAATCCGGTCATGCCATGGGGATAGAGGGGGGAGTTCAAACATTTTCTAAGAAGAAAACTGTATAACATAGAGCCAGCATGCCCCACCCCCAACCACAAAACCTGCAGTTCTCACTAGCAGGAGTGGAGGATAACAATATTGCTAATTTTGTGCCATTTTGATTATTATATATTTTTCCTAATATTCCAAATTCTACCAGCCAGTCTAAGTTTGAGAGTTTGCAATTGAAAAAGACAAAGGACTGGTATACCACTACCTGTGAACTCTTCACCTGGACCACACAGGAATCTTGCTGTACAGCTCTCCCTCCTTCCAGGTTCCGTGTTTCTCAGACGTAGCTGGTTATTCTATCCAGTTCATGTGTGTGTCAGGGAACACTGTCCTGGGCCATGAAAGAGCCTTCTTGTCTTGAAATCTGAACAGCTGCCCTTACCCAATGGAGCCTTCCCAAGATCAGGCCCTACTCACAGCCCCTCCTAAGAGAATGTGGGAGAATCATCAGACCCTCCCCTGAGACACCAGCTTTCTGCTCCCCGCATCCCCCTCATACAGAACTGCCTTGGCCTTGGGAATGCTGAAGTGTGTTGAAGGTGGAAGACTGGCAGAGTGGGGACTCTAGTGATGAGGTGGGCTTCTGGTGACACAATACATGCTCCTGTAAGAGAACACGTTAAACTTACTGGTTCATCAAGATGGACGTGGTTGGCGTCGTCCTTTGGCCTGCCATCTGACTCCCCAGGGAAAACCACACCACGTTGTATTGATGTGCTACAGAACAGGCCCTCCTCCCATCCAACATGCATTTTCTTGCTGAATTAAGCAGACCCCATCCCTTTTGGTTTCCATGAGAAGAGGCTGAGACACGGGCAATTCTTCCACATGGCTGTCACAGGGCCTCTCTCTGTGTCCTGGCAAGATGGCTCCTCTCTGGATGCTGAGTGTTCCTCTTCACGGTTGTTCTTGACACACTGACCTGGAGGATTTCCAAAGAAAGCCCAAGGGCTGTACCCTCTAGGATAACAGTCAGGAAGGTTGTCTGGTGTAGCCAAGATTCACCACGCAATTCCCTTTGTGACCCTAGAGAACCAGGTGGCCTTCCCCAAATGAGGCCGGGAAACAGATGAGCCATCCACCTGGGCCTGACAGTGTCTGCAGCTTGTTTCCTGGGTGTCTGGTCGTCTCTCTCTTTCCTTTTCTGTTTTCTTTTGGATTCAACAATTGTATTACTTTTTATTTTCTGCATATGAGTGTTTTGCTTGTACCTAAGGCCTATACACCTCTTGTATGCTGGAGCCCAAGAAGGACAGAAGAAGGCACTGGATCCCTGGAACTGACTTAGAGACGGTTGTGGGCTGGGGCATGGGTCTTCCAGGAGTGCAGACAACGCTGGCTTTTATGAGCCGTCCGTCTTTGGAGCCACTGCTCTCAGCATCTCACTTCGGCGTTTTCTGTTAACTGTGATGCATCACAACTACGGCCGCAGTCACCCACACTCCTCGATTTCAAAGCTTACGGAGGAGAGAGGGCTGAGTAGTTATGAGCGCTTGCTGCTCTATAGAGAACCAGGCTTGGCTCCCAGCACTCACATGGCAACTTGCAACCTCTGTAACTTCAGTTCTAGGGGATCCATGACCCCTTCTGGCCTCTGTGAGGCCAGGCGTGCGTATGATCACATACATACATACGTGCAAGCATAAAACTCACACAAAAATATTAAGAGATTTAAAGAGAAAGCTTTCTGTTGTATTCACCTATCACTTACCATTTCCTGTTTCTGGTAAACTTTAACCCTTGTGTGGTTCCGAGTTTTTACCTGGTTATTATCTCCCTTCTACCTAAAGCACTTCTCTCCATTTGTGTATCTTCCAGTAGCAAATTCCTTCCGTTTTTCTTTGTTTGTTTGTTTGTATGGTGGCCCAGTATGGCTTCCTGCCTTGGCCCCCTGGGTGGTGAGGCACAGGTCACCTTGCCCCCCCCCCCCCCCCGTAAAACCATCGTTCACTTTGTTCTTCTTTCTCAAAGACATGTTCGTAGAGTCCAGAGTTCTAAGTTGACTCTTTTTATTTTTATTTTTTATCCCTGAGACAGGTTTTCTCTGTGTAACAGCCCTAGCTGTCCTGGAACTAGCTCTCTAGACCTTGGCCTGAACTCACAGAGAATCACCTGCCTCTGCCTCCCGAATTCTGGGGCAAAGGTGTGTGCCCCCACCATCCAGTCAGGTCTTATTCTTAATAGAGTCAGATGTCTAAAATGTCACCCTTCTCTGACTGAGATGCCCTGGTAAAACACTGCTGTTCCTCGGAGGCAGCTAACTTGGTTTTTGTTTGTCTGTTGGCAGGGTCATTCACTGGGACCTGAGACTTGTCACCTAGGCAAAGACTGTTCATCCAGCAAGCCCCAGAAATCCCACTGTCTACCTTCCTAGTGCTGAGATTACAACCGTGTATCACTGCGACCTTTAAAAACAAAAACAAAAACAAAACAAAACAAACAAAAAAAAAAAACCATGGGTTCTGGGATCAAACTTAGGTCCTCTTGTTGCATGGAAGAAATTTCCTGACTGAACTATTGAGCTGCCCTTATAATGGAATTTCAGAATGGGAATTATAAAGTCAGGAGCTGATGGTGGCCATGACCCTTTTCCATCCAAGAATGCCCCTTCCCTTTCCTGGCTATTGTGGGTGCTGCTAACTCATACGAGGAGTACCTGGAACCCTTCTCCATGTGCGGGTAATGGTGCTTCTCCATGCCTAGAGGCAGTGGCTGTGTGAGTTCTCAACACACCTGCCCCTTGACATGCAGACACACTCCACAGTGCCTTTGGGAGGCTGACACTCCCAGGGGGCAGGTTGAGCTTCCTTCTGAAGCTGCAGTTCTGGTCAGTTCTGTCTTTCTCTTCCCTCTGTTTCAGGGTTCCTCTAGAACACCCTAAAATCCTCCTAGAGCTGTCAGTTCCTGCTTCTAAGCAACCTCACCTAAGACAGGATATGAACCTTTTGGAGATTCCCAATTTGCTAAATCCTCCTATTAAAGACTATTAATTATTACTATTATCAGGGGTGTGCCGTGGTACGTGTGGACTATTGATTACTATTATTATTATTGGGGGTGTGCTGTGGTGCATGTGTGGACTATTAATTATTATTATTATTGGGGATGTGCCATGGTGCGCATGTGGACTATTTATTATATTATTATTAATATTGTTGTTGTTGGAGGGTGTGTCATGGTGTGCTTGTAGACTATTATTACTATTATTATTGTTATTATTATTATTGTGTGCCATGGTGTGCATGTGGATTATTATTATTGGGGTGTGCCATGGTGTGTGTGTGAACTATTGATTATTATTGTTATTGAAGGTGTGTGATGGTCCATGCGTGGAGAGCAGAGGATAACTCTGTGTAGTCACCTCTCTCCTTCCACCTTCTGGAGGGGCTCTCACCAGACGCAGAGTCTGTTGCAGTCTTAGGGAGGGCTTCTCCGTCTGTCATGTGGACCAGGAACGGGGCTCTCACCAGACGCAGAGTCTGTTGCAGTCTTAGGGAGGGCTTCTCCGTCTGTCATGTGGACCAGGAACAGGGCTCTCACCAGACGCAGAGTCTGTTGCAGTCTTAGTCTTGGATTTCTCAGTCTCCAGAGCTGCGAGAAAATTTTGTTGCTTATCAACTATACAGGGTGCGGTGTTTTGTTATGGCAACTCAGACAGACTGCTGTCTGCGTGGGATGAACCTTCACTGGGGCTGGATGGGTCAACAGCACATGCCTGTGGTCACTTAGGAATGGCAAGGCTGGTGTTAAGCCCAAGCAGGCTGTTTGAGATCACCTGGATGAACCTGTTCTCTTCCCTCAGTAACAAGGAGAGCCTGTAGGTAGCAATGACTGAAAAGAAGAAGAGGAAAACAAAGAGATGATAGGACAGGCATAGATCAAGGAAGGGGATTTAGGGTTGCTAAGTTTGATCATGACCAACCCCATCTTCTCTGGGAAGAGATGACAAAATGAGAAAGATGAAGCTGAGCAGTGGACATGCACACCCACATGCAGAGGCTGAAATCTTGACCTGTGAACACATTCTACCACACGCTGGGGAAACCAGGACCAGTGATAAGAAGGCAGCCCACCGTGTCCTGGATTCCTGTCCTGTCTTCATCTAAGTCAGGTGCAGAATAGCAATAATTATGTACGCACCTGGATATAACACCCTTGTGTGCTGAGTACACAGTCCTACTGCACAGAGAGCGAGTCCCATGCACATGCTGTGTCATGCTGAGTTATCGTGGGGACAGAGATAACTAATGGATGCAGAGGATGTGATGGATTTCAGAATTCCCTGACAACTGCTTCTTCTCTTCCACTGTGTCGATACATTCAGAGGCTTGATTGCTTAGAAACATCAGGACTTGTCTATCTCTGGGGACTGGGAGAACTAGATCAAGACACTAGGTTGATTCCATGTGTGGCTGTCTTCACCTGGGAAAAGGAACAAACAAGGTGTCTTGGACTCTTTTATAAAAGCATGTGCTACACATGGAGGGCAACTGGCCATCAGTGGGCTCCCCAAGCCTGGTTCCCTGTCGGGGGAACCCTTCACCCACCTGTGGGGAGAGAGGACTAACCCCACCTTTAAACACACTTAGGGCACAGCTTCCTACTTCCTGGACAGAAGCAACACTTCTTTTTCAGCCAACTAATGTGGGAGTCCCCTCTGTGTGCTGTGATTACTATTAATGAATAAAGAAACTGCTTTGGACCTATAGCAGGGCAGAACTTAGGTAGGCAGGGAAAGCTAAGCTGAATGCTGGGAGGAAGAGGGCGGAGTCATAGAGAAGCTATGGAGCTGCTGGTGACAGACACGCTGAAACTTTGCTGGTGGACCACAACCTCGTGGTGATGCACAGATTAATAGAGATGGGATAAATTAAGATGTAAGAGTTAGCAAATAAGAAGCTAGAGCTAATGGGCCAAGCAGTACTTTAATCAATACAGTTTCTGTGTGATTATTTTGGGGCTAAGCTAGCTGGGCGGCCAAGAACTGGGCAGCAGGAACCAAGGAGCAGCTCCCTTCTCCTACAGGCAGCCTTACTCCTCTGGTGATCTCAGGCCTCCCTCTGTGTGGCACAAAAAGTTGGCTGCATATGTTGACCTGTCCCCAGGCCACACAATCAGTCACCAGGCGTGTAGGGTGTGGGCGGGGTATCTGATAACCGTGGACATGGCACACATCGCTCTCTAACCTGCCTGCAGGTTCCCTCTTCCTCTCCCATCTTTGACACTGCTTGGCCAACTTCTCCAGCAGGACCACAGACTAAGCATCATCAGGTAAATGATCTGCCTAGAACAAACTGTCTAACACAAGTTAAAGCGATTTTTATAACCTTTCCCTGTGTATCATCCATGCTACCTCTGTGTCCCTTCCTGGGAACAAATGAGCTCTGACTCAAAAAGAGCCTTGCCAGAAGCTTAAGCCAACCTGAAAAGCAGCCAGCAGGTGCCACACAGTACGGTCATCAGTGATGGCTTCGGGGAAGCTGTGATCCTAGCCTCGGTGGTGGGAACCTCTGTTTGCCAGTTCTGACTCATCACCAAGCATGCTGTGGTATGGGGCTAGATCCAGCTCTGCACGGGATGGTTTCCCAAGGCAGAGTCACCCAACAAGCCCGGGAAGTTCGTCAATCCTCATCACTGTCTCCAGCCCAAGCTACAGGCAGCACAGCTGCCTGTAGAAGTTCCCATGCTGGGGACATGGGGCGAGTCCTGCACAGATACGGAAATACAGAGGAGCCCCTGGGTTCTGTGTCCTCTTCACTTAGTCCAAGGAGGGACGGACACTGGACTGGGGTGGTGGCACAGGGTGCAGGGACCAAAGTCAGGGTGGGCAGCTTGCCTCGGCCTCAGCAGGGTCACGCTTGACATTCCTTGGCACTACAGACTAAAGAAACGGCTTGGCCCTCATAGGTTAGAACACAGGTGGGTGGAGAAAACAGAACAGAATGCTGGAAGGAAGAGGAAGTGAGCTAAGACTCGACAGCTCTCCACTCGGGAGCAGACGCCTCAGAAGAGACGCCATGCCCGCTCCCGGACAGACACACGCGATTCAGCTCCGACCCAGGATGGACGTAGGCTAGAATCTTCCCGGTAAGACCGGTGCTAACAGATTATTAGAGATGGGTTGATCAGGATATCAGAATTAGCCAGTAAGGGCTAGAGCTAAAGGGCCAAGCAGTGTTTAAATGAATACAATTTGTGTGTTGTTATTTTGGGTAAAGATAGCCATGGGGGCGGCCGGGTGCCGGGGATGTAGCCTGCCGCTCCTATTACTACAACAGACAGGTGAAGCTCAGGCCCACACCTGCAGGCCTGGTAGCAAAACCAACGTGTCCCTTGAGAGTGACAGGAACAAGAACATTCTGTTTTTCTGGTCATTGACACAGAACACTGACTCTGGAGAGCTCTGTCTTGGCCCCGCTGTGTTGAGGTAGGGCTTTGCCTTGAACTTGAGATCTGCCTGCCTTAGCCTTCCAAGTCCTGCCATTAACAGCCCTCATCACGGCATTCAACTTCTCCCTGCAGACAACCACGCAGAGACACAAGGCATAAGAAGAGCCGTCTCCTCACAGCTGCTGTAACACAGGGGACATTCTAGTTGAGGACAAAGATCTGGGAAGGCATTCCAGACACTGTGGAGGGGCTCACAAGTGGCTTGAATTCCTAATATTCCATCATTCGAGTTCAGTGGAGGGGACTGGATACATATGCCTCAAATTATGTGCACACCTGTGACCCTGGCACTCAGAACGCATAGACAGGAGGATGCTCAGTTTAAGGCCAGCTTGAGCTGCTAGTGAGAGCCAGTCTGAAGAAACCAAAGTCAAGATACAGATCAGTGCTATAGTGACTGCCTAGCCAGCTCAAACTCGGGGTTCAGTGTGTGTGTGTGTGTCTGTGTGTGTGTATGATAAAGAGAGACAGACAGACAGACAGACAGACAGACAGAGGGGGGCAGGGAAACATGGAGAAAATATGTAGAGATGCTCAACATTAAGAAATAAAGTGGCCCTGAAGGGACCCTGGCTAGCTCTAGTGTAACAAATACGGCTCTGACAGGCCTTGCCCTTCTCCCCCATCCCCTCTGCCTTGCTAAAAACCATTAGATTACACTCCTACAGCTGGTTCCTAAGGTCTGTTCCCTTATTTGGCCACTTTCTCCTCTTGAAGCTGACTACCGAGGTCCACCTATCAAAGTACAGAAGTCCAGCAATCAAAAACTCCCTTTGGTTTACCTAATTAACATTCCCAATTAAAATTAAACACCTCATCCTAACACAGGGTTTCCCCTTTTATCTTTAAAACCTCCTTTTTTTATGTGCCATGTCTGTCTCCGCTATCCAGAGGCAGTCCTTTGTCCTTCCCTCCGGGACAAATTCCCCTGCCCCCTTTCCCTGACTCCCTTTCCCCATCTCCCTCTTCCTCTATCTCCTATCTTTGTGTCCAAAAAGATGAATATTACAAAGGCTGGTATGGGTGAGGGGTGAGCACAGACGGTCCAGGACTGATTCCCATACCATATGTGGTGAACAGCAAACCCTACGACCTGTCCTGTGGGCCAAAGTTCCCAGAGCTGTGTGCCCTGACACCCAGACAAGGGCCATGTGGGTGGACTGAGAATATGTCTGTGATCTCTCAGAAAATGTCCGTAGGGAAATCATTTGTAGGATAAGCTGAGAAAGAGAGGTAGCGTACTAAAACCAGTCAAGGGCTGGCGAGATGCTGTGGAGGCCACCAGCCTTGCAACCCTAGAAGCCACATAGTAGGAGAAAAGCAGCTCCTTCAAGGCGTCCTCTGACTTCCACACACTGGCCCTGGCACACTCGCACACTCATACACAAGCATGCATTATGAAATTAAACATTTTTTAAACTAAATAATTCAGTCAAGAGCAGGAAGATTTTCTAGAGAAAAATAGATGCTGCGTGTTTGGCCCACAGAGGCGATTGTGACATGCGCGTGGTACAGCTCACAGGGAGACTCCTTTGTCAGGCCTTCCTTGGTGCACCAGAGCAAGCTGGGGGGGGGGGGGGGGTTACCAAGAGCCCACTACTTGAGTTCTTTTACCACAAAGACCTGAGGTCTTGCCTGTGCCACTACTGACCACGACTTCTGAGGTAAGTCACTGGTCCCTCAGATGCCACAAGGCCTCAAGTGGTTCCACAACCCAGGGTTCCACAGAGCTGGACTGAAAAGGTCAAGGCCAAGAGACTATCTATGCCTTAACCCTCAGGACTTGATGGGGCTTTCCTAGCATTCCTGATATGAGATTACGCGTGTAAAATAATCCTGGAAGGAGAAGTACTACTTAAGATGTCCTAACTGAAGTTTCTAGCACCGACAGATTGTCATTTTCTTTCTCACTTTTCAGAATTCCTCGTGAATATTCTTGGACGAGAAAATGTCTACTGGAGTGCACGCGTGCCTAGCGATAAAGGAAAACTAGGCGGGAAGACAGGCTCCTCCTCCAGCTCTTCCTGGGACCTTGGGCAGAACCTTTAATCTTGCCGAGTCTTGGTGAGCTCACCTCTACAATGGAAGGCTAATGTCCCTCCCAAAGTTCTGTGGATAGGATCAAACAGACTCGTGAATGTAAAAGCCCGTGATGCATGGGGGAGGGGGCGTATAAAAGCTATTTTTGCACGTCAGCTGTTCACTGATCATCTATTTAAGCAGATATCAACTGGGCTCTCTTCCAAGGCCATCTAGTCAACATCTCTGTGGCCTCTGAACACTGCTTCACCTAAGACCATTCGGTCCCTACAGCGCCTCACCGGTTTACAAGGTCAAAGGGCCTCAGGTACTTTGACCTCACTGCGCCTGGAGCACAAAGTTCCTGACTGGCTAGCAAGAGCTTTTTGGAACAACTTGGTTGAGGAATCTGCCTCTGCTTGCAGCAGAGCCTTTCAGCACACACATGGCTCCAGAAAAGCACGCCTCTACAATTCCCGCCTTTCCCAATGTGCCAAAGAAAGAAAGGAAGATCAGGGGACCCGGGGAATAAGATGCTAGCCACTGGCCTCCAAGTCACCCAGCCGCAGACTTCGGCACAACAGAAGAGAAACTGCACTCTCGCCCCCAGGTTCTCTCTTTGCTCTTGCACGTGTGTGCAGGTACATGCGGGCACCCACATCAAAGCCTGCAGCCACAGCCACATGGTGTGAAAACAGAGTGGGTTCGTTACCTATTGGCCTGAGTGACGGACGGCTGACTGCCACTTGCTCATCTTGCTTTGACCATACACATCCTGTCCTGTCAATTTTCCTTCAATAAGGAATTATAGCCCAGCGGTTGGAGTGATGGCTTAGTAGTTAAGAGCGCTTGCTGCTCTTCTCACTCAGCCCCAGCACCGGCATCAGGGGATGAAAACTACCGTGTTTGTTTGTTTGTTTGAGACAGGGTTTCTCTGTGTAGTCCTGGCTGTCCTGGAACTAGCTCTTATAGACCCAGCTGGCCTTGAACTCACAGAGATCCACCTGCCTCTGCCTCCCGAGTGCTGGGATTAAGTATGTTCACCACCCTACCTGCTTTCTGACAACCACTTGTGGTTCCAGCTCCAGGGGATCTGACACCATCTTCCGGTCCCCAAAGGCACTGACACACACATTCACACACATATACGTAGGCACACACAAATTTTTAAAAAGACTGAAAACCCAAACCCTCTCCACACCAATGGCCAGTGTCACATGATTCCCTGTCTCTGACACAGGTCATTCAAAGTGCCCAGCATCATCTCGTGCTGCTTTGAGAGAGGAGACCGTATTGAAGAGACAGGAAGCCCATACTACACAATACTCATGCCTCCAGGGAGCTTGAAAAGGGCACATCTTTGCCAAGCCACCATTGCTCCATGGCAGCAGGACGGGTCCTACGAGTCTGTTTGTATTCACGTGTTAAATCCCGTCGGCATCACGGCACTGAACTAACAGGGACTGTGGACCTACAGACCCTGAATTTCCTGTAAACAGCTTGTCTTTCCTGTGCTTGCAGCTGCTCTGAGCACGAGACAGGGGCGTGGTTTCTGGGGGCTTGCAGCTGAGAATTGGGGCATGGCCATTGGTCAAGGAGACTCTATATAAGATGCCCTGGAATAAATAAAGGGGACGTTCTTGATTCAAGGAGGGTATTCTTGGCATTCTTGTTTCAAGAGTGACATCCCCCACCCCCACCCCCGTGTGTGTTTCAATCTCCAGTCCCTTGCTCGGCTCGCGAACCATAGCACATAGTGCTTAGAGCAGGAAAAGTTTGAACTTTTCCTCTGGGTCCCAAGTCAGCCAAGTCAGCGGGAGGAGATGTGAGAGACACGCTATGGTCTCTGACGCTCCCTCTGGACAGAGGATCCCTGGTCCCCTCCCCTTACCTTCTTCTGCGGTGTGACTCCTGCTTCCTTTTCCAGCACAACTTCCGCTCTGCCTCCTGTGCACTGGTTGGCAGAACGCTGGGAGACAAGGGGCAAACATGCTGCCCTGTGTCGCTACTCCAGGATCAGTGAGAGGTCAAACTTTACCTTCTTAACGGAACTATAACCCTTCAGCTCTGCCTGATTCCAACTCCGTTCATACAAACTCAGGGCCAGGGAGGCCCTGGCTCACTCACCCCACAGAGAGTTACTGAGCATGTACCACACACTAGCCACTGGGAATCCACAACAATCCGGAGCTGATTGTCTCACATGGGAGACAAAGACCCAAACAAGATTAACAGGTGAGGTCGGGAACCAGGAAGCAGTTTCCTTAAGTAGACTCACCCGTGCCTCCAACAGTTGACCAAATGCTGCCTGGATGGAAGCCATCTGCGCAACCCTTTAAATCCCTACCATACAACAATATATATTTATCACAGAAACATCCCAAAGCAAGAAAAATGATAAAGCAAAAAAAGAACTGCCTACAGATCCGCTGATATGTGCACCTGCACACGTATGATGAGCTTTATATACAAGTGTTTGTGTGTAAGTGAATCTGTGTGTGTGCAAGTGCATTTGTGCTGTCTCTGTGTTTGTGTGTCTATGTGTGTGTGCACAAGTGCGCACGCACACGTGTGTGTGTGTGTGTGTGTGTGTGTGTGTGTGTCTGTAGGAGCACTCCACGCTAATCTTCCCTGTGTTGGCAATGAGGACTGACAGTGTTCCATTTCTACATGGCTGTGCTGCCCTGCCTCCCCAGCCACGGTTCCCAACAGAATCTAAGCAGCTCTCCACGTTGGAAATTTCCTTTCTTTTTAGCCTTGGTGGCTGGTACGGCAGGCTTTGCATATTCTGTATTTAACATGTCTGGAGGAAATGACCTCCTCAATATGTTGAGCATTTAACTGCTCCAGTACCAGTTGTTCTAACGCCTGCAGTTTTTCTGATGTTAAAGGCCATTGTTCTACTAAACATTCGAATGTGAGGGAAAGGTAAGGGCATCTCGGCAATGATGGAATGGCCAGTCATTCTCCAGCAGGGACTCAGCTCCTGGAACTCAGAAAAAGATAGCACTGGGCAGAGAACATGCAATATCTTCAAAATCTTGGCATCCAGATTGGCCTTTGCAAGAGGTAAAATGTTCAGCTTCTAGGGACTGGAACTTGATCTCAGGTAAAAAGGGCAAGATAGGTCAAGTGTATAGAGCCAGAGGGCTGAGAGGAAAATTAAAGGCATATGTGGCTAACATAGCAGAGAATTTATGGGGACATGATTTGTTTTTGCAATGGAATACCCAGATTAACATTCCTCCAATCTCATAAACAAACTTTAAACTAATGTATGTTTCTGAGAAAAATATTAAAAGGTTTTATCAAGAACAGTCACTGACCATTCGGGTTGTACATAAACAAGGCACAACACCTGTTGGTCTTTCAAAGGTACCATCAGTCCTAACTTTAAAATGGTTGACTGACAAACCTGTCTGGGTAGAATGATGGCCTTTAACATCAGAAAAACTGCAGGCTTTAGAACAACTGGTACTGGAGCAGTTAAATGCTCAACATATTGAAGAATCAACTAGTCCTTGGAACTCTCCTGTATCTGTCATTTAAAAAATCTGGAAAATGGAGAAAGGTAACAGCTCTCAGAGCTATTAATAAAGTAATATAGCTAAAGGGCTTTTACAGCCTGGAATTCCTTTGCCTTCTCTATTACCTAAAGGATGGTCTATTATAATGATTGATTTAAAAGATTGCTTTTTTACTATACCATTGCAAGAACAGGATAGAGAAAAATTTGCCTACATGGTGCTTACTTATAATAACTCCCAGCCTGTTAAAAGGTATCAGTGAAAAGTTCTTCCACAAAGGGTGTTAAACAGCCCCACCTGGTGTCAATATTTTGTGCCACAGTCATTGGAAATAATTCATAACAATTCCCTCAATATATAAATTACCAATATGTGGATGATTTCTTACTAGCTTATTTAGACTCAGATACCTTAGGGGAAAAAAGTTTGAAGAGGTAAAGAAAAAGTTGCCTTGTTGGGGATTACAAATTGCTCCTGAAAAAATACAAAAAGGAGAGTCTATTAATTACCTAGTATATAAGATAGGTTCATGGAAAATTTAGCCACAGGAAGTACAAATCAGGAGAGATCAATTGGGAACTCTTGAGTTTCAAAAATTGCTGGGAGATATTAACTGGCTATGGCTCACAACTGGATTAACAACTCAAGAACTAAATGATTTATTTCAAACCTTAGAAGGTGATAAGGACTTAAATAGTCCAAGAAAATCATCAGCTGAGGCTGAGAGAGAATTCGCTCTGGTAGAAAAATAACTACAGGATGCATACGTGGATTGCTCGAATCCAGTGCTTAATTGCATTCTGGTTATCTTACCTTCTATGCACTTTCCCACGGGAATTCTTATTCAGAGAGAAGATAATATCTTAGAATGGATATTTTTTTAACCACATAAGCAGAGTAAAAAATTTAAGATCTGTGCAGAAAAGGTTTATGAATTGATTCTTTTTTTTATTTTTTTATTTTCGAGACAGGGTTTCTCCGTAGCTTTTGGTTCCTGTCCTGGAACTAGCTCTTGTAGACCAGGCTGGTCTCGAACTCACAGAGATCCGCCTGCCTCTGCTTCCCGAGTGCTGGATTAAAGGTATGCATCACCACCGCCTGGCTTATGAATTGATTCTGAAAGGAAAATTAAGACTTCGTCAACTAGCAGGAATGGACCCAGTAGAAACTGTGCTGATTAAAACTAATGTTGAAACTGCCTCATCATTAGCAGAAATGAACATCGGCAGAAAGCTTGCACCAATTTCCTGGGAGAGATTAGCAACAAATATTCTAAAAGTAAGAGATTTAATTTATGAAAAGAACTAATTGGATTATTCTTCACATTACATGAGGAACACCAATTTCTGGAGCCCCTACGTTCTACACTAATATGTGTGGCATTTCATTTGTTTTTTAATAACTAAAGCCTGCCTGAAGATCAGAGAGTAAACAGCCCACCAGTCAGCCTTACAGACCAGGCAGTGGTGACACACACCTTTAATCCCAGCCCTATACATGACTATAAACAGGAGGAGACAGATCTCAGACTCAGTCTCATTCTGAGGTTCCTGGAGGCAGGATCGCCAGTTCAGACTGAGGTAGAGGTAAGGGCCAGTGGCTGGCTGCTTTGCTTTTCTGACCTTCACGATGAACCCCAATTTCTGTCTCTGAGTTTTTACTAATTGTGTTTCACTGGTGCAAATAAATCAGGAAAGGCAGGTTATAAATCAGGAAATTTAAGTAAAAGTGGCTCAAAGTTCTTATGAGACTGTTTAAAAGTCAGAATTATATGCTATTCACATGGTATTATTAGATTTCCCCAAATATCTTAATATAATTACTGACTCTCAATATGCAAAAAGAGTTGTTTTACATATAAAAACCCACTTACTCCAGATGATTCAGGATTAACTCTGTTTATTCAATCACAAGAAATAATCAGAACTAGAAATGATCCTTCGCGTATAACACATATCAGAGCCCATACAGGTCTACCAAGCTCTTTAGCACAAAGTGGTGATGGAATTGGTCAGCTGTTGTTAGGAAATATGTTAGAAGTCTCCAAACTTCATAAGAAACACAACATTAATAGCAAAGATTTGAAGAAAGATTTTTCTATTACTTGGCAACAAGCCAAGGAAATTATAGGAAATGTCCTACTTGTTCTTTGTATAACCAAACTCCACTACATACAGGAAGTAACCCAAAGGATACTCAAAGAGATGAACTCTGGCAAATGGATGTATTTTGTTTTACAGAGTTTGGAAAATTAAAGTTTGTACACCACACCATTGATACCTATTCAGGATTTCTTTCTTTCTTTTTCTTTTCTTTTCTGTTCTTTTTTTGTTTGTTTGTTTTTGTTTTTGTTTTTCAAGACAGGGTTTCTCTGTAGCTTTGGAGCCTGTCCAGGAACTAGCTCTTATAGACCAGGCTGGCCTTGAATGAGGGCTGGGGATGAAAGGCGTGTGCCACCACTGCCCGGCCCTATTCAGGATTTCAATGAACAACTGCTTTGAGTTCTGAAAAGACTGACTCTGTAACTATATATTTATTAGAATTTATGGCCATCATGGGAATACTTGTACAAATTAAGACTGATAATGCTCCAGCATATGAAAAAGCTTTTTAAATATTATAATATAAAGCATATTAAAGGTTTACCACATAATCCTACAGTACAAAAGGGAAACTCCCTAAAATTAGGTTTTGAACAGGGTATTTTATCTTTTCAGCAGAATAAAAGCATCTAAATAAGGAATCTGAAGACAATGGACAAATCAGATATTTGAAGAAACAGGATAAATCATCCAGAGATAATGTCCCAAGCAAAAGAGTAAATTGACATAATAGTATATCACATTTTGAACAGAATAAAATTCTATAAATCTTCCCAAATGTTTGTCTCTACTGTTCTCTACAGACACATAAGGCAAATGGTATTTTTGTAGTCAATTAAAAATTAAAGCTTGGTTTTGAGTTGGAGTGTGACTCTCTCTCTAAGCCCAAGCATGCTTGTTAAAGGAAAATCCAAAATCTCTGTCTCACGTCAGAAAAGCCACCTGGTATGGGACAGAAGAAAAACCCATTGTCACTAATCTCATAATCCTTTGGTTTTATTTTGATTCTTTTAAACTTCTCTTAAGGTATACATATTATCTGAAATTTATATATATACTTTCTGTCATGGTATTAATGGTCACATAGAGTACTAACTAATTCTAGAAATAGGTTTCATTTTCCTGTACATGATTTCAGGTTTGAATCTCAATCAGGTAACTGGGAATTAAGCTTGTGTACCTCACCTCAGATGTATTTAATAAATTGTGGTTCTTTAACCTCTCCAAGATCTGCTGCATATGACATTTAAAATGTGTATGTTTTCTGCAGTGAACCATGGCCATTCCTAACAGTGACCTTGAAGTCTCCAGAGGGATGATGGGGCCCCACAACAATGGTTCATTCCACCTAGACTGTGGTAACCCCACTAAGGCAACAAACACCACCCAAAGATCAGCTTTGAGAACAAACTTCTCAGGACAGTTTCAAAGCAGTCAGCTAAAATGGTCCAGCCAGGACTTCAGATAAGCCCTGCACTTTCCCTCATACTGAGACTGGACAACAGCTATCTCACCCAGTACTTGACCATTACCTCAATTTTCTCAGTGTTCCCTAAGGATGCTGTCACCTCCAGACAACAGGAAGTAATTTTAAGAACATGATGCCCACATTCCTAAGAGATGGGGTGGGTAGTTGTGGTCATTCAGTGAGTTATGGAGTTTGTCATTATTTAGGGGTTTGATTGCAAATTGTTGCTGGCCATTTAAGGGACGAAACTAAGCAAGGAAGACTAGATTCAATAATATCTTACTGAAAAGAAAAAAGGGGAGATATAGGAATAATAGATTAAAAGGGCAGATTATTGAATCTACTTTAAACTAAAAGGCAGCTATTAATCTCAAATATTTTACATTGCTTTGCATTTTTGCATATCGATACAAATTGAAGGTTATTTTTGTTATACTGTTTTTATGTTTCTACTCTTCATTAAGGTATTATACTTATGCATCTCATTTAAAATGTAATGAGTAATTAAGAAATATGGGTTAGTAGTTAGTCATCTATAATAATCAAACCTGTAGTAATGTTAGATATGTTTTCTAGGTCAAATGGAGATATATTTTAAATAGATAGATGGCCTTCAACACTTTAGAGACCTACAGAATATGGCACTTAAGATGTTTTAATAACACAAGGCTTTTCACAACAGTGAAACACATCTGCACCTAGCAGCACCAATCTGCTTCAAAAATGGATGATGGGCATTGAAGAACCTCCATATGAAATTTGCTTTTATTGTGGCAAAGTTAGCCACTGAGCAAGTAACTGCCCTCGCCTCGACTGCTGATAGTATGCTGTCCAAATTGGACAAGCAGGATACAAAAGAAAGCTATTGTTGAACTTTGTCAAGACAAAGCAAGGCAGTCCTTCAAAATTCCTGCTTCGCAGGGAAGTCTGTCAGATATTCTAGGCCTGGAGGCTGGAGATGGATGCCCCACCGTTGCAGAGGAGCTTTGGGTGACTGTCCAGGCAGACAGATGTCTCTGTTGTTTTTATAGTTTTGGAGTTTGTTTGCTCTACAGTTCTTGTTTACTCAGGTAATATTATATCCCTTTGCTGTCTGATGAAGTTGAAGATGAAATAGTTATAGTTACAGTTTTCCTTGTTACAAAATTCAGAAAATAAACTCATAAAAGAGGCATAAAGTATATAAGATTGAGAGACATAAAAACTTAAATTGGCTGGACAGTGGTGGTACATGCCTTTAATTCCAGCACTTGGGAGACAGAGGCAGGCAGATCTCTGTGAGTTTGAGGCCAGCCTGGTGTACAGAGGGAGTTCCAGGACATCCAGAGCTATCAGTTACACAGAGAAATCCTGTCTCGAGAAAAAAAAAAAAACAACAACACTTAAATTATTTATTTAAGAAAATGTTTTGAGGTCTAAAGAGATAGTTTCCATTTGGTAATACAAGTTATGATAGAAAGTGAATTAGGTACAAAACTTTGGACTCACCAAGATAGGATAGGCAAGAGTATTTTCTTTGAATTTGCCAAATGCAAATATCCTTGATGTTGTGAATGTAATTCTTACCTGATCATTGTTCTTACTGTATATAGTTTTATGGTGTTAGAGCTAAAACCTTCCCTTTTTATTTAGACAAAAGGGGGAAATGTCAGATATTCTGATTGCACTTGACACTCCCAAGTTTGCTTTGAATCAGAGGGTGGAACTAGCTACTAGCCATAAAGGTTTCAGAGGACGGAGCACATCAGAAAGACACAGAAAGTAGTAGGGAGGGGCTTTGCAAAATTCCCAGACTTTTGGGGCTGAGGAAGGAGAGAGAGAAGAGATCACTGGTGGCTTCTCTGCTGCTTCTCTGATCATTCAGGTTCTTACCCTAATATTTGACTCCGAGATTTTATTGATACGAAATAATTAGACAAAAGCTTCACTTAAAGCCCCACCTCTTTTTCCTCATTACTTACAGAAAACTGTAGGATAGTGGTTCCCACCCTCCTAATTCTGTGACCCTTTAGTGCAGTGCCTCATGTGGTGACCTCCAACCATAAAACTGTTTTTGTTGCTATTTCATAACTGTAATTTGTTACTGCTATGGATCATCGTGTAAATATCCGTGCTTTCTGATGGTTTTAGGTGACCCTGTGGAAGGGTCATTCAACCCCAAGGTGGCCATAACCCACAGGTTGAGAACACCTGCTGTCGGAGATTCTGTAATCATTTCTACATACTTAAAGATTTGTTTATTACCTGGAGACACAGCCAAGCAGGAGCACCAGGCAACAGATAAAGGTTAGTGCTGTTTTTCTTGTTTATGTGTTTAGGAAAGAACCTGAAAGGGACTGAGGGTGACAAGCTGGACTAACATATGTGTGTGTATGTAAGTATGTATGTATGTATGCATGCATGAATGTATGTATGCATGTGGAAGAGGGGAAGAAACACAAATGCTCTTGGGAATTCGGCTTGGAGAGAACAGCTTTGTTGACTGGGCCAGGTGGAAGCCGTGGTACAAACGCTCCTTTTGTAGGTGCAGACATGGTTGAGGAAGAACATGACTGACCGTTGATGTTTCTCACAGACACTGTGCACAGGGTGAGCGCACAGCCATCACATGACACAAAGGAGGAAATGAGCACACAGCTGCACTGCCGGGTAGCCTCCAGCACCATGGTCCAGCAGATGTCACCTCCAGTGCAGCAGATGCAGGCATGGTTCTGTCCTGTGGTTCTGGTATGCTGGCAGTGCCACAGTGCAGCAGATGCAGGCATGGTTCTGTCCTGTGGTTCTGCATGCTGGTGGTGTCTCAGTACAGCAGATGCAGGCAGGCATGGTTCTGTCCTGTGGTTCTAGCTTGCTGGTGGTGTCTCAGTGCAGCAGATGCAGGCCTGGTTCTGTCCTGTGGTTCTGGCATGCTAGTGGTGTCTCAGTGCAGCAGATGCAGGCAGGCATGGTTCTGTCCTGTGGTTCTAGCTTGCTGGTGGTGTCTCAGTACAGCAGATGCAGGCCTGGTTCTGTCCTGTGGTTCTGGCATGCTGGTGGCCTCACTGCAGCAGATGCAGGCATGGTTCTGTCCTGTGTTTCTGCATGCTAGTGGCATCTCAGTGCAGCAGATGCAGGCCTGGTTCTGTCCTGTGGTTCTGGCATGCTAGTGGCATCTCACTGCAGCAGATGCAGGCATGGTTCTGTCCTGTGTTTCTGCATGCTAGTGGCATCTCAGTGCAGCAGATGCAGGCATGGTTCTGTCCTGTGGTTCTGCATGCTGGTGGCATCTCAGTGCAGCAGATGCAGGCCTGGTTCTGTCCTGTGGTTCTGGCATGCTGGTGGTGTCTCAGTGCAGCAGATGCGGGCATAGTTCTGTCTTGTGGTTCTGGCACACTGGTGGGGTCACTGATTTGCTTCCTGGTAAATTCTGCTTTTCTTCTCTCAAGTATAGAACCCTCGCAGGGTCGGCAGGGCTGGCCTTAGCTTCTTTGTCCGCTCACTTAGGTGTCACCTAATTTCCAGCGGGTTTCTCAGAACTTCGTGGTACCTGCTCAGGAACTTGAGAAGGCTCCGTCTCGACTGTGCTCTCTGATCCTGACAGAGTCATTTTGGGACACAGGGCTTGCCTTGGAGCCTGACTTCCTGCCGACTTCTGACTGGGGGCCAGCATTATCCTTGTCTGCACAGTGCACACGCGCTTCCTCCACTGCAGCTCTGAGCTTTAATTTACCGGAGGGGAAGCACCTGTAATCCCCGTTTGGAACAACGTCTACTTGATGGCAATTCTCCCGGATATGACACACTTGACAATGGAAGGCTCAGTGAGATCGGTTCTCACTGAAGCCTGCTTCATGTGCAGATATAATCAGAGATTTGGCCAGCTATTTGGAAATGACTGGGCCCTCCAGATAACTTAATCACTGGGGTAACAATTCTTTGATATTTTTTTTTTAATCAAGATCTCCACTTGCTCCTATCAGGCCTCCTGTCCTGCTTTAGTTCCGCATCCTGCCTGATAGTCGGGGCACATCCTTGGACACCCTCCATAACCATGCTCCCCCTTCTTCCTGGCCCACCTGGGTCCTCCTTCCAAGGACACAGAAGCCCCTGCAGGCCTTCATCGCTGGCTCCAGCAGAGCCTGTGGGGTCAGGGAGCCACAGACTCAGTCCTGGTGTTGCTGGTGGTGACCAGAAGAACAGGGATGGCCCGGGGTGGACGGGCTCCTGACAAGAGGGTAGAGCAAATCTTTAACTATGTTAAGGGTAATAAAGTCAACTCTCAACTCTCTTACTGTCAGGGTTAGAAATAGCCAAGAGAGGAGGCTAAGCCAGCAGTGTGGTGCTGGGCTGGGCCTGGACAGGTGTGTGTGTGTGTGTGTGTGTGTGTGTGTGTGTGTGTGTGTGTGATGTGAGTGTGTGAGAGTGAGTGTATGTGAGCAAAGATGAGTGTATGTGTGTTGTGTAAGTGAGTGTGTGTGAGCATGTGAGTGTATGTGTGAATGAGTGTATGTGAGCGTGTGACAGTGAGTGAGTGTGAGTGTATATGAGTGTGGTGTGTGTGTGTGTGACTGGTTACATAGAACCTTAAAGGTCACTGTAAGATTTTTGGGTTTTACTCTGAATAAATGGGAAACTATTTTTCTTATTATTAAGCAAATATTAATTTCAATTAGTTGTGGCAATATAATTTAAATATGATTTTTGCCAATTTAAGTGTACTCTTTGTGAGTTTTTGGCAAACGTGTAGATGCATCAGAACACTATCATTTTTTAGAATATTTCCACGACCTACTCTGATTCTACATTCTGAAAAACTGGAAGATGGAGGCTGAGAGATGGCTGGGGAGGCTATGACAAGAGCCTTGATGATGGAAATGACGGCCAGATGGGTTAGAAAACGTGAGGGTGGAAACATTTTGAGTGTATATAGAAAGTAGGGCCAACAAGATCTCTGGCAGTTTGGCTATAAACGGGGATGGGAAAAGTCACGTGTGACTCTAAAGCTTGGCCCAAGGACTAGCGCTGTCACTGACGGGTGTGGAAGGGACGGACATGTTGGCAGAATGCCATCTCAGATGCCACCAGCTGGAGAGTCTAAGAGACATTCAAGTGTCAGTGGGGATAAACATCTTTGAACCGTCCAGCTCATTGGAACCGTCCAGGAGAGTTCTCCTTGGGGGGCTTTGGGAGCATGTGCTAGACCCAAAGCGAGTTTCAGCATTTCCAACATGAAGGCATGGTGAATTTTCCACGATGGAAACATCCAGAAATATTTCTAGGATTTACATTGGATAGTTACCATGGTCACAGGACCACAGGAATGTCCCTCCCAACATGACCAGCTGGGACCTTGAAACTGCTTTTACTGAGTCTGCACTCTTTACCACAATAGGCCTGTGAGGACTTCAGCAAGCATGGAGATAATGATCACAGACCATAGAGTCAAGGCTTGATGACATCAGAGGTCAGCCCATTACAAGCTCACACCAAAAATATGGCTGATAGTTCTTCAGTTACGCCCAAAGGAAAATCTCTCCCACCTCCTAGAGCACTCCTTCCTGGATGGGCAGCTCGATTAGAAAGTTCTGTCTTGGTAGTTCAGTGACAGAGCATACCTTTAATCCCAGCACTCAAGAGGCAGAGGCAGGAGGATCTCTGTGAGTTCGAGGCCAGCCTGGATCTACAGACCTAGTTCCAGGACAGCCAGGAATACGCAAAGAAAGCCTGCCTTGAAAGAGAGAAAGAGGAGAGAGAGAGAGAGAGAGAGAGAGAGAGAGAGAGAAAGAGAAAGAAGGTTCTGTCTTGCATGAAGCACAGACCACTGCCTTCGTTAGGGTTTCTATTTCTGTGAGAAGACACCATGACCATGGCAATGCTTATAAAAGAAAACATTTAATTTGAGTGACTTACAATTCAGAAGTTTAGTCCATTATCATCATGGCAGGACGTGGTGCTGTAGAAGGAGCCGAGAATTCTACATCTTGATTCGAAGGCAACAGGAAGTAAACTGAGACACTGGGCATGGCTTGAACATATATGAGACCTCAGAGCCCGCCTCTACAATGACACACTTCCTCTAACAAGGTCATATTTACTCCAACAGAGCCACGCTTCTAACAGTGCTGCTCTCTACGAGTTTACATTCAAACTATAAGCTTATAACAATATCATAATACAGAAATGCATTTAGTTCAACTTCAAAAGTCCCACAGTCTATCACAGTCTGAACAATGTTTAAAAGTCCAAATTTCAAAGTCTCTTCTAAGATTCCTGCAATCTCTTAACTATAATGCACTATAAAATAAAAATAAAAAAGCAGATCACATACTTTCAGCATAATGGCACAGAATATACATTACCATTTCAAAATGTAGGGAGGGAAGCATAGCAAGAAAATATTGGATCAAAGCAAGACCAAAAACCAGATGGGCAAACTTCAAACTCTACATCTCTATGTCTGATGTCAAAATGCTCTTTAAATCTCCAACTCCTTTTAGCTTTATTAACTGCAACACACTTATCTTTGTGGGCTAGTTCCTCTCCCTGTTCACAGCTCTTCTCAGCAGGTATCCAACCCACAGCTCTGGCATCCCTAAGATCTTGGGTTCTCCAAGGCAAGTTAATCATCACCTTCACAGCTTCACACAACCACCTCTCTAGGCCTCCATTCAGAGATACCTGGTGGCTTTCCTTAGTCATGGAAGAGTATTACATAACCCCCTTCTTTAATTCTTAAAGCCAGAAGCTGCCAAAGTTCTTCTGCTTGCTAGGGCTGGAACGTGGCCCCCTCGTTCAATTATATACCTTTATCAGCTTTCTGGTTTTGATGGTCTCCTTTGTTGTCTAAGCTTGGTTGTCCTGAAACTGGATCTGTAGACCAGGCTGACCTTGAACTCAGAGATCTTTCAATTATGTCTTCACCTGCTCTCTGTTTCAATGGTTACCTTCACTGCCTAGGCATGGCTTTTTGTTGAGGGAGCGGCGGGGCTGGGTCCCCGGCACCCGGCCGCCCACATGGCTTATGCCCCGAAATAATTACACAGAAACTGTATTCTTTTAAACACTGCCTGACCCATTAGTTCCAGCCTCTTATTGGCTAGCTCTTACATATTGATCTAACCCATTTCTAATAATTTGTGTAGCCCACGAGGTGGCTTACCAGGGAAGATCTTAACCTGCATCTGTCTGGAGTGTGAGAATCGTGGCGACTCACTGACTCAGCTTTCTTTCTCCCAACATTCTGTTCTGTTTACTCCACCCACCTAAGGGTTGGCCTATCAAATGGGCCTAGGCAGTTTCTTTATTAATTAACCAATGAAAGCAACAGATTAGAAAGAAATCACTCCCACATCATTTCCCCTTTTTCTGTTTAAACAAAAAAGAAAGGCTTTCATTTTAACATAGTAAAATTACATATAGCAAAACAGTTATCAAGCAAGAATTACAGTTACAATATTTATATCTATTTTATCTTTTATCATAACTAAGGAAAACTATAACTATCTCTTCATTCTTCAACTCCATCAAAGACTCCAGAAGGATATAATACTACCTAAGTAAACAAGAAATAAGAAAACTCTAGAAATTACAGAGACATCTCGCTGCCTGGACAGTCACCCAAAGTTCCTCTGTACCGTTGGGACATCCATCTTTGGCCTACAGGCCCATGGTATCCAGAGACATTTCCATGAAGCAGGAAATTTTAAAGACAGTTCAGTCATTTTCTGATGTGTCCTGCAGAATGTCTTGCAGACTCTTTCATGAATCAAGAACCCCGAAAGATCATCTCACCTTAGGCAAGTTCAGTAGTCCTCTCTCCGCGGGTTCTTTGTGTCCAGTTTATGCATCAGTCCAGGCAAGAGCAGTTTCTTGCCCAAATGGCTTTCAAACTCCATAATGAGCCTCTTCGATGCCCATCTTCCTCTTGAAGTAGATTGGTGCTGCCAGTAGCAGACGTGTCTCATTGTCATGAAAAACCCTAAGTTATTAAAATATTTTAAATGCCATATTCTGCAGTCTTTGAAAGATATGAAGAATGCCTATCCAATTGAAATATATATCTATATATCTAAGAAAATCTAACATGACTACAAGCTTTACTATTATTGATGATTATCCATTAACAACCTATATTTCCTAATTATACATTACATTTTAAAAATGAACTACACAATCACAATACCTTAATCAATATCAGAAATACATATACATATAACAAAATTGACCTTAAAGTCCATACCAATGCAAATTATTCATACTTATATCAGTTTTTCTGGAATTTTCTCTGTAACTAGGCTGACTTCAACTCAGAAATCTACTGACCTATACCTACAGGGCTGGGATTAAAGCTGTGCACCACCACACCTGGATCTCAGGTTTTCTTGAATCCTTTTCACAATTGGAAATTTAGCTGGGTGGGTTCTTGCCCTGAGGTAGCACTTCCCTTATTCCACATTTTAATCTGTCTATCTCCTTGAACACAGGATTTAGCTCCATTCCACTTCCTGGTGCTCCTTTTCTCCTCAAATTGTACATTTTGTATTTTTCCTTGCTCAGTTTACTCCTTTTCATTATAAATCTTTATTAGCATTGCCACTAATAACCACATGACAGGGTCTATACTAGGCTGCTCTGAGATTTCCTCTGCTGATGGAATTAAACCCAAACTTTTCATTTTAGCCTCAGGCAAACTCTTCAGACACGGGCAAAAAGCAGCCATGTTCTTCACCAAAATCCTCACAAGAAGAATCTCTAAGCCACATATTAATGTTTTTCTCCTCTGAAACCTCTTGAGCCCAGCCCCAGAGTTCATTTAATCACACTCAATACCACTGTCTTCCAAGCTTCTCTTCATATGCAGCACTGAGAGCATTTAATTGCTTTCCTAATCCACAGTCCCAAGGTCCATATTCCTACAGACAAAAGTATGGGCGGGCCTATCACAAGACTACCCCAGACACTGGTACCAACTTCTGTCTTATTGGGTTCTATTGCTATGCAGAGACACCATGACCACAGCAACTTCTACAAAGAAAATCATTTAATAGGGTATTTACAGTTTCAGAGATTTAGTCCATATTCATCATAATGGGATAAGGCAGCATGCAGGCAGACACCGTGTTTGAGAAGGAGCAGAGAATTCCACATCTTAATCCAAAGGCAACAGTAAGTAAACTGAGACACTGGAAATGGTTCAAGCATATATGAGCCCTTAAAACCTGCCTCCACAGTGACACACTTCCTCCAACAAAGCCACGCCTCCTAATAGTGCCACTCCCTGTGAGCTTATGGGGGTGTTAATTTATTCAAACCATCACACCTACCTTGCTGTGGTTTTTTTTGTTTGTTTGTTTGGTTGGTTGGTTGGTTGCATCTAAGGTACCTGAATAAATGCTGAGCTACTTTTAGTGAATGAGATACAAAGTTCAAGTTTTGACTTGACTACAAAGTTCTTGGCTTTCACCACTTCACGGGACCTGTCAAATGGCTTAGGTTTCAGAACTTAAACTCTTTTGTGTTTCACTAAACCTTCCCAATCTCTCTGTCAAGAAGTTTCCAGGATGTTGGAAGAGAAAGCAAACCAAATGGGCGTTTGTTTCTCATCAGTGAAAGCAAAGTGCTTGGAGAGGTGCGTGCTGTGCTATTTTCGTCCTGTGGCCGTGGCGGGTTGCCAAGGACAAGCAGAGGCGTTCTCCTGTGGTCAACAACAGAGTTCAGAGATCAGGGCTGGTGGCGCCGGATCTTGATGCCAGAGAAGGAAGACTTAGGATTAGGATTCAAAATCTGGGAGGCACCTGGATGGTCTCGGGGCCACCTTCAAGTAGACCCCTTATCCTTCATAGCCCTGAATCCTCTTCTGCCTGGGCCAAGGACTGTGGAGCGTTCGTCCTTCTGCTAACGGGAGTAGACGGCGAGCCTTTGTGTGGGTCTAGCTGTATAGCTGTACCGTCATTTCACTGTGCAAGGCTCTGGCTGCTGGTTTTCTGAGCCTGAAAGAGAGGGCAGGCTCCTTTCGGCTGCATTCCTTGGGTGGGAAGGCTGTACCGTCATTTCACTGCGCAAGGCTCTGGCTGCTGGTTTTCTGAGCCTGAAAGCGAGGGCAGGCTCCTTTCGGCTGCATTCCTTGGGTGGGAAGGCACACTACGCGCTATAGCACAACACAACAAAGGGTCAAAACATTTGGGGACTGTCCCAGATTCAAAGATTGAAGACAGTTCAGAGGAACACTGATTCCACAGACCCACAGAGTTCTGGGTTCCAGAATTTTGCTGTGGGACTACGGATAACAGGGATTAAATGAAAGCAATTTGGGGAATATGGCACCACGAGGGCCTCGATTATTTTGGCATTTGTGTTTCTAATGGTGATCCATCAGGAGTGTGAACTCAAAGCGCATTTTTAAAAGCTAATATTTTTAATGCAGATTTCAAAAATCAACATAAAGTAAGTCTGAGATGACTCAGAAAACTTGAAATTTTCCTAGTTGACAGCTGAGCACTTGGGTTTTAAGAGAAGGGACATGGGGCAAACACTTAGCTACTGACATCTGAACACCCTGTCCTTGGTTTAGGGACTATATTGACAAGTCTTTTTCTTGCCTGTCCAATCTTAGCAGATCCCCAGGGCTGCCGAGGGAGTGGATGAGCTGATGTACTGTGTGCTTAGTAATTGCTCAATAAAAGCCCTCTGGTGGTGATCCTATGGGATCATGTGTGTTGCATGGGATATGCAACACACATGATCCCATATGGGTAATCCTTCTGCCTGCTAATCTTGCCTCTCTCCTCCCCCAGCAAGCTTCCTGCCTGGCCCTACTTGGTACTGTGGGCACCAGTATAACTTTCGTGAATTTGCTTTTTATTCTTTTGACAGGCTCTGGAGCAGGTGCGATTCCCTTTGTGTTTGTTTGGAAATGGTTTGACCGCTGAGAGAGGACTCGGGCATTCCCAAGAGTGGTTTCATTTGCTTCCGTTCCTTTGTGGCTGGGTTTACGCCTGTGTTTATATGGTGTGACTTCTTGGAACTGAAATGGGTATTCTCCAGAGACACAAGTACTGAGTAGACATAATGACATTCCTCAGATGTGGAGGTCCCCAGAAAGTAGTAATCTCTCTCCAGGCACTAGAACTACCCAGAATGGATAGGTCTTTATTAGTAAAACTAGAACAAGGGCCATCAACATAGCTCAGGAGGTAAAAGGGCTTGCTGCAATCCTGATGTTCTGAGTCCAATTCCCAGAATCCATATGGTAGAAACAAAGTTGTCCTCTGCCATGTGAGTGCCGTGGTACACATACCCCTGCCTACATAAATAACTATTTTTAAAAAACCTAGCAAAATCTACTCATTCATTTCATTATTCAGGAAAAAAAAATTTTTGAGACAGGGTCTCAGATGTCTCAGGCTGGCCTTGAATTTCTGATCCTGCCTCTATAGACCAAGTCCTGGAACTTCAGGTATGTACCCCCATGGCTGGTTGACGTGGTGCTGGGGATTGAGTATAGAACCTCATTCTAAAGAAGCACTATACCAACCTATCTACTTCCCCATCCGCTGTGAGAGCATCAAATGCTCCAATCACAGAACTAAAGGCGGAGAGAAGTAAGCAGCCATGCCCGGCCCAGCCCAGATCACTTTCGCCACCTCTTCACACTGTCTGCTTCACACCATCCCTCCGGTGCAGCACAAACAGCGAAGTGGTCTGTTAAGTTGGGAGCATAGTCGTTCCCCGCCCCCACACCCAGGCATCTGTCCCAGCCAGCCTGACCTGGGAGTTGCTTTGCTCTGGACTCCAAATCCCAGCATGCCAGGTCCGGACCACTCCCACAGGGTATTTAAGTGTGCTCCCAGAGGAGAAACTCGTGGCTTTGGGTCTGCATGGGCTCCCTGCTGTCCTGTCTCCCTGCCACGTGCTCGGCCACCCGAGAGTGTCATTCTTAATAAAACAATGGGCATTTTGATTTGGTTTGATTTGACCTAATTAGATTTCTTGTGCCAGTGGAGCTGCCCTTTTCTTATTATTTTTACTAACATGGTTCACCTTCATGGGCAACTTGATGGGATTCAGAATTGCCACGGAAGCGCATTTTGTGCTCCTAGGACGCTTCAACTGAACAAAGAAGACACCACTTGAATGTGGGCAGCGCCATTCCTCCAGTTGGGTCCCAACCTGAAGGAAAAAGAGAAAGCTAACCGAGCACCAGCAGTCTTCTCTGCCCTCCAACTGTGGATGCGGGGACCAGTTACCTTGATCTCTGGGTCCACGCCTTTCCCACCAGGATGGGCTGTGTGCCTCAGAACCGTGAGCCAATAGAAGTTCTTCTTCCTTTCAGTTGCCTATTGTCAGGACCTCCGTCACACAAAGGAGGTTAACCCTTACGTATCTCTCAGCTTTTGACTGCTTAATGTTTATTAGGCTAAGGTGTTGGAGGGGGTGGCGGTTTGAAAGAAAATGGCCCCCAAAGGGCATGGCATTCTTAGGAGGTGTGGCTTTGTAAGAATGGGAGGCCTTCTCACTGGGGAGGCAGGATAAAGCCACGTCCAGTGTCTCAGACCACTTTCTGTTGCCTGAGTCAGGAGATAAGAACTCTGAGTGTCTGCCATAATCCCAGCCACCATGTTGCCCACTGTGATGGTGATGGACCAAACCTCTGAACTGCAAGTGAGTCACCAAATTAAATGTTTTCCTTTACAAGAGTTGCTGTGGTCATGGTGTCCTTTCACAGCAATAGAAACCCTGACTAAAACAGCGGGTAAAGTCCCTGTCTCAGGAATTCACAGTTTGGGAAAACAAAACCGTCGTACTTCAAGTTCTGTTTGGAAAGGAAATGGAGCACCATGGGCTTGCGCAGTGAAGTCAAGCTGTAACCGCAGCGTGCACACGCAGGAGCGTTTACGCAGGAGCGTAAGAATTAAATTTACTTCCAATGAGTCACCCATTCACCAAGCGTTTGCTGAATGCTTCCTCAGCGCCTGCGGCTGAGCTCGGGCAGAGAAAAGCAGTTTGTTTTTATAGAACAGCACTCAGAGAGTGAACTTCAGAGAAGGAGAAAACAGATCGGACGCGGACCTCCTCCTGTCTACTCGGTGCCTGAGCAAGCTGCCGACCCTCTCTGAGCCCCACGTTCCTCATCCAGAAACAGAGGCCAGCAAGATGGCTAAGCGGGGATGGGGGTGGATATGGTGGAAAAAATTCCATGGGGTTGTTCTCAGATCTTCGTGCACACACATTCATGTACACACATAATACTAATTCTAAAAAAATTAAAATGGAGAAAATGTCTAACACACAGGACCATTGAGAATGGCAGTTCTATATTTTTTTATAGGGAAGCACACACCATGGTGGTCAGAAGACAAGTTTGTGGCTTCAGTTCTCTCCACTTTTTCAAGGGCTCCAGGGATTAAATTGAGGTCACTAGCCTTGCAAGACAAGTGCCTTTACCTGCTGAGCCATCTCTCCAGCCCCAGCTCCATCTTTTGCAGAGTTTCCACTTGGCAGCATTGCTCTGTGTACCATTGCGTGTCCCTGTGAGTTACAGTGTCTGGCTGCTGCACTGTGAACTTCCTTCCCAGAGTGGTGACTGTCGCATGTCTGCTTGTCCCCAGCTCACACTGGGTTTCAGAATCTGTAAATTAGGTGGCTCAGAGCTGCTGTCCCTCGTCCCAGTACATTCCGTGTCCAGGAACCTCCACTAGGCTGAGCTAGTTCTCGGTGCCTGGAAGTGGGGCAGGATGCTGCCCTGGTCAAGCCCGCTCTTCCGCTCCTACAGGCTCCTAAGTTTCCTTCAGTTTCCACTCCCACCCATGCCCAGGTTCTTGAACTCACCTGGCCCAAGCCTCCCTTCTTGCCATCCAGGTCAGTGCTGGCGTGTCTGCTTGCCTCTGACTTCCTGACTTTACTGACCACATCTGTTTTGTGGCCTGAGGCATTATCTGTCTCAGAAGTGGCCTCTAATCCCCATCTCTCACATGGCAGACACCTGCTATCCTCTGACCCAACAGGCCTGTCTGTGTTCTGTTCCCCCGACTCACTCAGCGTGCATGCACTGCGTTCTGAGGGTGCAGACGATGCGCTGCAGGGCACGACCCCTCTATGAGACAGTGTCACTGTCTTCACAGAAACGGCGCTGTTGGGGATGGTGGCACATGCCTGTAGTCCCAACACTGCGGAGGCAGAAGTGGACTGGTCTCTGAGTCTGACTACAGCCTGGTGCATGTGTACTAAGCCGAGCCTCACTTTACCTATTACCCAGTGAAGAGGGCTGAGAAGACCTGGACTGGACTCAGGGATGCGTGCAAAGAGTTCCCCAGGTTGGCTTCTTGCCCCAAGTTCT
Source organism: Microtus oregoni (assembly GCF_018167655.1). Lineage (NCBI taxonomy): Eukaryota > Metazoa > Chordata > Mammalia > Rodentia > Cricetidae > Microtus > Microtus oregoni. The sequence goes on from NW_024543221.1 coordinate 15,381,326, forward strand.
CTACTTGGGAAGGGATTTGACCAGGGATTTTAAAATCTCAACAGGCATAAGTTAAGAAATATTCATCCATGGAATATTATACCTCAATTAAAAGGCAAATCAAATATCCTTTCACAGGGCCTTCGAGACAGTAATTTTCCGTCCTGGGAATTTATGATCCACACATGCTCTCCCAGGAGTCCAAGATGAATGTACAGGGAGGTGCCCCGAGGAAGTGTTTCTACTAATTCAAAGTTAAAAGAGGCAGCTGGGGAGAGGCCATAAAACCTGCCACCAAGCCTGACGGCTTGTGTTCAGTCCCTGAGTTCCACACTGTGGGAGAGAGAACCAGGCCTCACAGTTGTCTGACCTCCACGTGTGCAGCCTGCGTGTGCCCGTGTGTGAGCATACACGCTCAAACAAACAAATGCAATTTTTAAAAGAAAGCTCTATAAAAAGAGGGATTAGCTGGGTGGTAGTAGTGCATGCCTTTAATCCCTGTACTTGGGAGGCAGAGGTAGGGGGAGCTCTGAGTTTGAAGCCAGCCTGGTCTACAGAGTGAGTGCCAGAACAGGCTCCAAAACCTACACAGGGAAACCCTGTCTCAAAAAACCAAAATAAATAAATAGATAGATAAATAGATAGATGGCTTTTGAGACTTTGTGTTTTCGTTGTGAGGCACGTGGTGCTGTGTGAGGTCAGCGGGTGACCTCATGACGTCAGTTCTCTCACTCTGCCTTTATGTGGGTTCCCGGGAGCTAACTCATGTCATCAGGGTTATGTGACGAGTGCCTTCACCCACTGTCCTATTGCTGTGAAGAGACATCATGACCAAGGCAACTATTATAAGAGAAACCATCGAACTGGGGGCTTGCTTACAGTTTCAGAGATCATTGATCTCTGATCAATGTGATGATGAGTCCACAATCATTGTGATGGGAAGCAGACAGGCATGGAGCCGAGAAGTAGCTGAGAGCTGCACATCCTGACCTGCGGGCCAAGGGAAAGACTGGGTGAGGTGTGGGTGTCTGAAACCTCAAAACCCACCCCAGCGGCACACTTTCTCCAGCAAGGCCACACACTCCAATCCTTTCCAAGCATCTCCAATAATTGGGGACCAAGCATTCAAACCTGTGAGCCTGTGGGGGCCGTTCTCATTCCGGCCACCACACCCACTTGATGGAGGAAGGTCATTGGTTAAATAAAAAGAAACTGCTTGGCCCTCATTGGTTAGAAGATAGGTGGGAGGAGTAAACAGAACAGAATGCTGGGAGGAAGAGGAAGTGAGCTCAGACTCGACAGCTCTCCTCTCGGGAGCAGACGCCTCAGAGAGACGCCATGCTCCTAGCTCCCAGGCAGACGCACGCGATGAAGGTCCAACCCAGGATGGACATAGGCTAGAATCTTCCCGGTAAGCGCACCTAGGGGCGCAACACAGATGATTAGAAATGGGCTAAATTAATATGTGAGAATTAGCCTAGAAGAGGCTAGATAGAAATGGGCCAAGCAGTGATTAAATGAATACAGTTTGTGTGTTGTTATTTCGGATAAAGCTAGCCGTGGGGGCGGCTGGGGTGCTGGGGACGCAGCCCCGCCGCCCTTATTACTACACCCACTGAGCCATCTTGCCACAGTTTTTAGGTGAAAACGCATAATGTCTATCTATGTAGAAGGTGATTTCTCCAGTAGGCTTTTTTTTCCTTTTAGAAGAACGAGTTCTCATAGTTACATATGCCTAGATGTTGAGTAGTTACATGTGCACAAATGTTACATAGTTACGTGTGCACAAATGTTATATAGTTACGTGTGCACAAATGCTACATAGTTACGTGTGCACAAACGTTACATAGTTACGTGTGCACAAATGTTACATAGTTACGTGTGCACAAATGTTACATAGTTACGTGTGCACAAATGCTACATAGTTACGTGTGCACAAATGCTACATAGTTACGTGTGCACAAATGCTACATAGTTACGTGTGCACAAATGCTACATAGTTACGTGTGCACAAATGCTACATAGTTACGTGTGCACAAATGCTACATAGTTACGTGTGCACAAATGTTACATAGTTACGTGTGCACAAATGTTACATAGTTACGTGTGCACAAATGCTTTTTATTAAGAATGGAAGCTGCTGTCTGAGACAGTGTAAAGGTATCTGGGAAGAAAATGCCGTATTTATGTTCATTTTAGACGCTTCACTGGGAACTGAATTTTATTTAGTGTGATAGTTCTGGGACTGGATCCAAGGTCTTGGGCACACTCAACAAGCACTCTAACCACCAAGAACACCCAGAGTCATTAAGTTACTTTTCTCATAAAGCTGTGCATTCCCTCCGAAAAAGCTGCCACAGCAACACACTATAGACTGGGTAGCTCAAACAGGAGAAATCTATTTTTTCCCGGTTTTGGCTGAATATCCCAGATTGGGGTATCAGTACTGTTGGTCCTGTCTTATAGATAGATGACTATGTTTCCTTCCAAGAAAGAGAAAAACGAAACTCTATTCTCTCTCTGTCTCCCTCTCCCCACCTCCTCTTCTTATGGATCCCTTCTTCAATCAGATTTCAGCAAACACTCTTATAATTTCATTTAACCTTGAAGACTTCCTGAAGGTTGTATATCCAAATACAGTCACACAGTGGGATGGATGTAAGCAGGTCTACATGAAAAATGAACCATCACTAAACACAACTCTGACTGGGTCTATACATCACTATCATAACAAACGTGAGAATTTGAAGCTTGAGGGGTAACTCAGGGAAGGGGTCTGGCGTGTTCAGGGTCCTGAGTTTAACCCCCAGCACAAGAGGAAAAAATAAAGCAGAGGAAAGTGAGATTACTTTGTTCATTTGTTTGTTTTTCAAGACAAAGTTTCTCTGTGTAGCCCTGGCTGTCCTGGAATTTGCTCTGTAGACCAGGCTGGCCTGGAGCTCAGAGATCTACTTGCTTCTGCCTCTACCAAGTGCTGGGATTTAAGGTGTGCGCCACCACTGCCTAGCCAAAAGTGAAAACTTAATATTAAGTTGAGTATACTTAATTTTTTATGGTCTACTTGTGTGTAAGTGTCCACAGAAGCCAGAAGAAGTAGCTGGAGTCACAGGTAAATGTGAACCGCTTGATATGGGAGCTGGGAACCAACTCTGATGGTCGAGCTGTATGTGCTTTTAATTGCTGAGTTAGTTATGAACCAGAGAGACAGCTCAGTGGTGAAGAGTGCCTTTCTGTTCTCCCAGAGGAACTGTGAGGCCTAAATGAGAATGTCCTGCATAGGTTCACATGTTCGAATGCCTGGTCCCCAGTTGGTAAAACTGTCTGGGAAGGACTAGATGATGTGGCCCTGTTGGAGGAGGTGTGTGTCACAGGAGTCCAGCTTTGGGGTTTCCAAAGGCTGGAGCCTTCCCCAGTGGATTGCCTGGCTCCTGCCTACAAACCAAGATGTGAGCTATTGGCTGTTGCTTTGCTCTGCCATCAACCCTCTGGAACTGCAACAAGCCCCCTGTTAGTTGCTTTCTTTTGTACGTTGCCTTGCTCAGGGGTTTAGTCACATCAGTAGGAAAGAAACTAAGACAGGAAAGACCCAAGTTCAGCTCCCAGCATCATGCCAAGCGACTCACAGCTACCTGTAACTCTAGCTCGAGGGGATCTGATACCCTCTTCTGGCTTCCATAGACACATACAGAAACATAGACACAAACGAACACATACACATAAATATAAAATAAATCTTTTTTTTTTTTTTTTTTTTGGTTTTTTGAGACAGGGTTTCTCTGTAGCTTTGGGGCCTGTCCTGGAACTCACTCTTGTAGACCAGGCTGGCCTCGAACTCAAAGAGATCCGCCTACCTCTTGCCTCCCAAGTGCTGGGATTAAAGGCATGTGCCACCACCGCCCGGCAAAATAAATCTTTTTTAAGCTAAAAACTTTCCACTCAGATTGCAAGAAATCGGTGTCAATTTTTAGAGATATTTTTCCTCTATAAAATAAACCTCACTTGGATGGTGAATTCACTCTCTTTTTTTCTCTTCTGCATTGAAAAAAAATTTAAAGCTTTCTCCTTTTTGATAAGTTTCTTCCAAGAGGGAAAGGTTGAATTTCAGGTTATTTGTCCACCCACTTCCTGAGAAAAGGCTACTTCCTTCATCCTCCTGATGGGCTTGCATGAGACCAGGGGAAGGTCTCCTGTGGGGCTCCGTCAAGCTTTCTGGAAGAGGTCAGATACTTCTAAAGACCTGTTGATAACCATGGATTTATTTATTTTTTTAATCCTGAAACTCTCTTGCAAGGAAAAGGAGGGGGTAGAGATGGAGGGTCATGGGACAGAGAGGGTGGAGGCAGCTGGACCTCTTCCATGAGTTACTTAGTAGGAAGAATGCCATCAGACTCAGCTCTGTCCCTGCTTTCCCTGCTTCAGGCAGCTTCTCTCACAGGGAGGCAAGAGCGGAGACTCAACAACAGCAAAGTGACCACCGTTTGTGTGTTTTGTTTTTGTTTTTGAGACAAAGTTTCACTGTGTAGCCATGGAATTTGCTGTGTAGACTAGGCTGGCCTGGATCTCAGGGTAGCCAACTGCCTCTGCTTATAAATGCTGGGATTCTAGGCATGTGCTGTCAGGCCTGACTTCCCCTGGGGTTTAGATACAGGACCGTGGGGGGGGGGGCAGGACTCATAGGGGCCCTTTCATGTCCCCCCTGGGGTTTAGATACAGGACCGTGGGGGGGGGGGGGCAGGACTCATAGGGGCCCTTTCATGTCCCTACTACAAAGACACACTTGTAGTCTAAAATATAAAACAGAATAGACACGTGTGTTATTAACACACACACACACACACACACACACACACTCTGCTGGTGGTCTGTTCTGAGTAACTTCCAGATGTCAGACTACATCAAGAAAGCCCCACTCAGACATCCAGAGCACAAGGGGTGGTCACAGGAAAGTGTCAGACTCGAGGTGAGCACCTGAGCCAGTAGAATGGTTAGAGATGACAGACAACAGAGGCAGTTGTTTTGTGTGTGTGGCAAGGTCTCTACATAGCCCTAGCTGTTCTGGAACTCTCTGTGTATACCAGGCTAGCCTGGAATTCACAGAGATCCGCATGCCTCTGCCTCCCAGTGCTGGGATCAAAGCTGTGCCCATACCCAGCTCCAAGGTGTGCTTTAGGGGCTCCACCTCCAGCTTCTCAGCCCACCAGTAGGTACAGCAGCCCTGCCCCTACTCACTGGCTCTTGTGGTGACAGCTAGCATGAATTTTGGCTTCTGGTTACCATTTGACCAAGCTGTCTGCCTCCAGAGCTTGCCGGACCCCATGAACTGGCCCATCCCATCCTTCAGGCAGAACCTGAACACCCTGCTCCTTCCATCCTCCACATGACTCCCCCACTCCACACCCCACCCTCATCCTGCCAGCCTTCTCATGGAAAATTAGCTGCTAGTCCCATCTTTCATGAAAACACCTCTGCACATTGATATCATTCTAAAAGGGGGATTGGATATCCAAAATGACTTTAAAAACAGTAATGTACACGAGATTATTGCTATCATCATTGCTATAACAGATGGTTACATTCAAGTCCAGTGGCATCCCAGGTGGAGGAACTGGATTCTCTGAGCTGCTCTCACAAACTGTGACCCACACCAGAGACGGGAGGAGGGGACACCTGCCACCTGCTGGACCAAAGCTGAGCCAGCCTGAACCAACCCCAGGATAGTAGATGTGGGGTGAAAACAGGCTTCAGTTTGCATATCAAATCCCAAACTGTTTTGCTACAAGCACAGAAGAGTCGCTTCCTGTGGGGAGGTCAGCCTTCTCTTCCCCTAACTGTTGTCACCAAAACAACTTTTACAGCTTTTCAGAGCACAGCAGGGTATACCGTGTGTGGTCTCGGCAGAACCCACACTCACTGTGTGGTTCCTGTGAAAGTTATCTGGTCTGTGAGATGCTCCTAGAAGGGACTGGCTGGCTGGTGCAGCAGGTAAAGATGCTTGGGCAATTGTGAGGATGAGAATTTGGATCCCAGTCCCCATATGATAAGCCAGGCATATTGACCTGTAACCCTAGTTCCTTGAGGGGCGGGAAACAAGAGGATTGCTGGGGCTTGCTGGATTCTAGCCGTGCAGAGAAAGTAAGAGCCCTAAGTTCAGGGAGAGAGCTCCCCTCAAAAGAAGAGGCAGAGAGTCATAGTGGATATCAGTCACCTTCTTCTGGCCTCTAGGTACACACAACTGCAATACACGTGTGCACACACATAACCACACACATATAACTACACACACACACATAACAACACACATACTAATAAATAATTTATACTTAAAAAAGTTAAGTCAGCCAGGTGATGACTTTAGTCCTAGCATCCAGGTAGCAGAGGCAGGCAAATCTCTGTGAGTTCGAGGCCAGCCTGGTTTACAAAGCGAGTTCCAGGGCATCCATGACTGTTATGTAGAGAAATCCTGTCTCAAAAAACAGATTAAAAAAAAAAAGTCAAGAGGTAATGAGATAAACCAGAGAAATTTTAGAACAACAACTACCAACCCTGATACTTATCAGTATAGAAGGAGGAGGAAAAGAGAAGGAGGAAGAGAAAACAGAGGAAGAGGGCAAGCTGAGGTGGGTCTCCCTCGAGGGTGTCCACACTTGGTCTCCTCTTCTCTAAGCAGCCCAACCTTGGGGTCTTATCTTTCATTCTCTAATCTCATGCTAAAGATTTGTTAAAATATCAGTTCCTAAGTTTCTTCTTCTAAGCCAAGGAGATACGAAAGGTAACTGATTTCTGCTCTTGACTTCATATTTTCTATCTGTGCGGTGAAGGACAGTGAACTCTCCCCTGTGACAGAGGACCCATGAAGTTGAGACTATGGAGGAGACACAGAGACTCCATGGGTTGGTGTGGTCCTAGAAGCCCGTTGACTGGGAGGGATCTGGCGTGTGCAGAGAGTATTAGTTTGAAGACAGGATTCATTTCCTGCCGCCCCCCCCCCAGCTCAGTCTCGTAAATCAGGTGACACCGGACATCAGAAATGCGGTCACTGTGTGAAGACAGAGACCGAAACTGTGACTCTTGGGGCCACTCGCTCAGAAGTCTCCCCCTGCAGCTGCCTGTGGCTCTGTGGCCCTCCCCTCCTGTGTACCTGCTCCCTTCATCAAGACAGCATTCCTCCTGCGGGTGGGGGCGGGGGTGTCACTTTATTCCCCATGTGGCCTTAATTCCCTGTTATGTGCTCTGGCCATGTTTCCAAAAAAGTCGTGTTCCGAGGAGGTGGAGCTGGTTAGGTGTGCAGCGTAGCTTTGGGGGGGGAGGGGGGCACACTCAGAACTCATCCTATATGGGAAGACGCTCACCTGTTCTGACTTTAGGAAAAGCATGGTTTTCTTGCTTCCAGGAAAAAACGCTGAGGTAGGAGCAAGGCAAACTGTGGGGGCAGCATGCAGGGGCAGCATGTTGGAGGAAAAAAATCAACTGGTTAATGAATACATGAAACCCTTGGCTCTTGAGATGGGCCCTTTGAACTCCAGCGCAGACCAACATGAGAGGCAGCTGTAGGCAAGACTTGCTGCTGGAGAGCTTGTTCTGGAGTGTGCAGCTTCCCAAGGAGTCACGGACTCCTACACTGACCTGTGTAGGCCTGAAGCCACACTGATCTGATGGGAGCTGAGCTCCACTCTGCCCTCTGCCTGCACACGCTGGATGGGCCCAGACTGACAGGACTCCTATGCAAAGTCTTCCCACACAGGCCTCCGCTTTCCTCACAGTGGAATCTTCCAGCTTGCATCCCGACTCAAAAGTTAAATACAGCTGCAATCAATTTTCCAGAGGACTGGAGCAGAAGGCCATACATCAAGCATTCTTCTCAGAGCTTAGAAAAAACCCACACTGCGGAAGGCCTGGGACCCTGGGACCTGTTCTTTGAGGAAAGCAGGAAGGTATCATGGCTTCTGTCAGTCCTTGGCACTAGGCTTTTATGGTTCTTTCTTTGCTTTTAAAAAAAAAAGTTAAGCCGAGCATGGCGGCACAGGCTTTCAATCTCAGGACTCCGGAGGCAGAGGCAGGAGGCTCTAAGTCTGGGTCAGCTGGTTTACATAATGAGTTCCAGGATGGCCAGGGCTGCATAGAGGGACCCGGTCACAAAAAAAAAAAAAAAAAAAAAAAAAAAACAACCAACCAGCCAACAAACAAGAGACTAGGTAGATGGTTCAGTGGTTAAGAGCGCCTGTGTGACCCTGAAGAACTGTGTTCAGATCCCACACCCACATAACAAGCCGGGCATTCTCTCCGATAACCAAATGCTGTCAGGCAGAAACAGGAGGCTGGCTGTGACTGGCCACTGCCCTAGCTGGGAAACTTGAACTCCAGGGTCAGGTTCAGGGAGAGACTGAACTGTGTAGAGCAGCAAAGGAAGACTCCCAGCATCTTCCTTGGGCATCTGTGCAAGCACATGCGCACACACAAACATGTTACAAGATGGGCCTCGTAGTGTGCTCATAGTCCTAGCATCTTGAGAAATTTGAGCCCAGGAGAGTGAGGCTAGCCTAGGTAGAATAGGAAGGGGCTCTGTCTCAAAAAAAACTAAAAATTAAAAAAAAAAAAACAACAGGGAGGGATGTCAGTAGAGTACCTGGTTAGTGTGAAAGGCAAGGATTTGATCCATAACTTCACATATACATAAACAAAGATAGACTTATATAATTGGCACGAAGGTTAGTATGATTCATGCTGACTCCACTATTACATATTCAAATATTAATACATTTTTTTCTTGCCTTGAATAGAAGTTAAAATTAACATTTTTTTTGCCTCTACACTGCCATGGACCATACTATGTGTGAAAAAGAGGGGCCACACTGTTTTTAAGTGTGTGGCTATGAGGTATTGGGGGCGTGAGTGGGTTTGGATCTCAAAGGGATGCCGTTAGGGTCAGTCTACACTCAGGGAGTGGTTGAGATAACTTTTAGAGACTCAGAGATAGAGGAGAAAGAGTTAAGATGATGAGCTTGCTCTTCGTCCTCCAGCTTCAGCACCAGGACACCTTATCCTGTGGAGGAAGAATGGATAGATAGATGATAGATAGATAGATAGATAGATAGATAGATAGATAGATAGATAGATGATAGATAGATAGATGATAGATAGATAGATAGATGATAGATAGATAGATAGATAGATAGATAGATAGATAGATAGATAGATGATAGATAGATGATAGATAGATAGATAGATGATAGATAGATAGATGATAGATAGATAGATAGATAGATGATAGATGATAGATAGGTAGATAGATAGGTAGATAGATAGGTAGATAGATAGGTAGATAGATAGATGATAGATAGATAGATAGATAGATAGATAGATAGATAGATAGATAGATGATAGATAGATGATAGATAGATGATAGATAGATAGATAGATAGATAGATAGATAGATAGATAGATAGATAGATAGATGATAGATAGATAGATGATAGATAGATAGATGATAGATAGGTAGATAGATAGATAGGTAGATAGATAGATAGGTAGATAGATAGATGATAGATAGATAGATAGATGATAGATAGATAGATAGATAGATGATAGATAGGTAGATAGGTAGATAGATAGATAGGTAGATAGATGATAGGTAGATAGATGATAGATAGATGATAGATAGATAGATAGATAGATAGATAGATAAGCAGATGCAACAGCGTGACCAATGGGGAAAGCTGGGAAGAATTCTTGGGCCAGCATCTAAGCAGGGACTCTGGCCCGAGTGCACACCAAAGCTAATCCTCACATGCTGAGGGTCTGGAGGCAATTTTTGTTCTCTGGGGACCACAACTATTGGCAGTTCAGGGAACAAACATTTCATCCTCCATCTAAGTTTGTCCTCACATGCCTTCTTCTAAGGTAGGAAACATTTTAAAAGAGAGTGTGTGTGTGTAGATATGTGTGCATAGACATGTATGTGTATACGTGTGTGTATTATGTATGTGTAGCTGTGTGTAGACTGTGTAGACACGTGTATGCAGACATGCGTGTAGATGTGGGGGGGACATGCATGTGTAGACATGTGTATGTAGACTGTGGTATGTGCATGTGACTACAGGTACCAGCAGAGGCCAGAAGAGGGTGTCAAATCCCCTGTTACTTGAGTTCCAGGAGGTTGTGAGCTGCCCAACACGGGTGCTGAGGACTGAACCTGGGTTCTCTGCAGTTCCTGCTTTTAACCCTGGAGCCATCTCCAGCCCCACTGGGGAAGTTTTCCCAGTTGCACCATGCCTGGGGAGCATCCCCAGTCATTTTAGAAGACTTGGGTCTAGACTCATAGACTCAACCAGCCTTGGATAGAAAATATTAGACAAAAGTGTGTCCGTGCTGGGCACGTGCAGAAGTGCCTCATGGTTATTCTTGAAGAGAACCTGCAGCGCACAACGCCTGTCTTTGCTCTATGCACTACCATACAGTTCGAGAGCTTCGGGCAAGGGACTGGAGGTTGAAACATACAAAGACTCACACAGACAGAGACACGGACCTCTAGTCACTGGTAAGAAGCCCCTTATTCAATAGCACCACGGAGGCTCATATACCCAACAGTCAGGTGGGCCAACAGGTGAAAACCTCATTCTCTGATCCTCAAGGCCAAGGTAACACGTGCTCATGAAGCAGAGCTGGTAAACAACTTTGGCACAGCCTTTAGTAACTCAGATCAGAAGTAAAGATCTCTAGCAGGGAAGAGCAGCTGGAGGCCAGGACTCCAAATGGTCCCAAGAGAACCCAACAGCTATTGACACTGCATCTGTGCTGCACTGCCCATAACTCGTCTCAAGGTGACTTAAAGTGTGGGGGAGGACACGTGCAGGTTGTCTGCAGACACTGTGTCTCACATATGGGAGGATGCAACACGTGCAGGTTGTCTGCAGACACTGTGTCTCACATATGGGAGGATGCAACACGTGCAGGTTGCAGACACTGTGTCTCACATATGGGAGGATGCAACACGTGCAGGTTGTCTGCAGACACTGTGTCTCACATATGAGAGGATGCTGTTGCTGGCACTGCCATGTCATATACTGGTGGACAGTCATGCATCCTTTTGTTTCTTTTCTTCTTTTTAATTTTTTCTATTTTTTTTTATTTTTTGATACAGAATTTCTCTGTGTATCCCTGGCTGTCCTAGAACTTGCTCTGTAGACCAGGTTGACCTCAAACTCAAGAGACCCACCTGCCTCTGCCTCCTGAGTGCTGGGATTAAAGGCGTGCGCCACTATTGTTTGCCATATATCTTTTTAGACTTTGCATCTCTGTGGTCCTTAGCTATTGTCTGAATAAAGTCTTCCTCCAAACTTGAGCGGTTCTAATCTCAAGGTTTTTGTTAATGGTATTAAGAGAGTGGTGGCTTCAGGGCTGTGATTGGGCTGCTGTGGGCGGGGCATATGAATCTTGTTGGCTTTATAAGAAAGAATCTGACCAGCAAGATCTGTGTGCATTACTACCATGGTGTGGTGAAGCCCTAAAGGGTCTTTATCTAGGCCTTCCTTATGCCACATAGACACGTCTCCAGGACTGTGAGCACAAACAAACCTTTCTTTCTTTATTAAGCAGCCTGCCTCGGGCACTGAATTGCAGCAATGAAGAGCTGACTAGCACATCCCAGCTGCGGTTACCCCTGCACTGTTGTAGCAGGAAAGCAGCCATGGACAACATGTGTACAAAACAGTAACGAAACAAAGCAGGTAGAGAGATTGATCATAGATTTGACCTGTGGTGATAGTTTGCCACACCCGGATTCAGGCTGCAACCCTTTAATACAGTTGTGGTGACAAGGACAACATTGCTACTTCATAACCGTAATGTTGCTACTGTTATAAATGATAATGTAAACACTCGATATACATGTGACCTCCAAAGGGGTCATGACCCATAGGTTGGAAACCACTGACCTAGCCCGTCTTTCACTTCCTTGTACTCTGTCTGTTTCTCCCAGGACACTTCGCTGTGCCTTGTGTGAGACGGTGCTAGGCCTCCTGACAGTAATGTTCTCCCTTCATTTCTGCTTTCTTTAAAACAAGTTATTGCATTTTATTTATTTATGGGGTGGGGTAAGAGAAGAGGTTGGGTATTCTCTCCTACCGTGTGGGCCCCAGGGATTGACTGAGGTTTTTAGGATTGGTAGCAAGTGCCTTTACCTACTGAGCCATCTTACTGGCTGACAAGCTGCCTTTAGATGGAGACTCAGAGCTAAAAGAGCCCCAAGGACTAACCCAGTGATGGACATTAAAGATGGTGGCATAAGGAGGCATTTCTGGATATGGGTAAGATGTCCCTCTTTTCTCTCAGAAAACACATATGGATGGCACCTTTCTCTGCTTACTCACAAGACGGCCTGACAAAATTGTCTCTCCTCTCTAGGTGTGGAGGCTCATACTCAGCATCCTACCACTTAAGAAGGTGAAATACAAGGATGATGGGAAATTCCAGGCCAACCCAGACTGCAGAGGACGATTCCGTCCCAGCACACACACACACACACACACACACACACCCCATACACACACACCACGCACACATATACACACCATACACATATACATTCAACACATACACACACATTTCACACACACACACCACACACGTATATGCACATATTACGCTCACTTCACACATACACATACATTACACACACACACACACCACATACATACACACACATCACACACACATACCCATAAAACAAGGAGTCTGCTATCATTTTAGACATCTCTAGGCTAAATCCACGAGGTCCCTTTTGGGTTGTCTTTCTCAGGAAGAATGTTGAAGGATATTGATTAATCCCTTCAGTTGTGTCAAATAGCACAACATGAGGTCTTGGGGTCTTGTTTCACGTATCCAAGCTCAACTAAAAATTGTTTTGTGTGGCATATGCATGTGTATGTATGGATGTGCTCATGCCACAGCATGTGTGTGGAGGCCAGACGGCAACTCTGTGGAGTGAGTTCTCTCATTTCACGTTTACACTTTGGGGATCAAACTCACGTCTCCAGGCCTATGCAACAATCACCCTGACCTGCTGAACCATCTTGCCAGCCCCTCCAGGTCGTTTCTTAACCAATGTTGGTTTCACGTGAACTCACTCATCACCACTAACTGCTTCTCCAGCAGCCAACTGGTTTCCCACGGTGACCACAAGTGACCTAGCTGGACAAGCACTGTAGGGAACTAGAGAAGACTGCTCACTTCTCTGTAGCTGCCAATGAGTGCTATGTCCTCTCAGGCAGCTTTTGTCTCTAATGCTTGCGTGTGGCCAGTATATCATGTTCAGCAACTGTACAATGGGAGCTGAACCTACGAGAAAGCCAGAATACAAGTACACTGGACAAGCCATTGAGAGAGGGCACACAAGGCATCAAGCAGAAGTGTCGGTGCTGGCCCCTGACCCGATGCTTCACTGTGCTTGGTTAGCACTTCATCAACCGAGCTGCGCTGTTGGCCAGTGGTTGAGCTCTTTAACTACAAAGCTGGAATGTAAATAAGTCCTTCCCAAGTCCGCACGAGGTGTTCAGAGTTCTGCTCTTGGACACTGCATACTGCCTGGCCACCAAGTGGGGGCGGGGCATGAAAGAAGACATTTTAGAGAATCAGACAGGTTCTGCTTAGCCCTTAGGAAAGGACTTGACCCTAGTCTTAGCAGACCTTTTCCTCGGCACACGGAGAGAGAGAGAGAGGACTTGGCACTTGGCACTCAGCCTGTGGTGGGAAAGATAAGGCCAAGCCCTTCCCAGACTGATCTTGGCTGACTGCGGTCCGGAAGGACTCCCAGGCAGGAGAGGGTGGCCTACCCTGCTGCTGGGGTGGAGTAGCACTGCTCAACCCTGTTTCCCCAGTTCTGAGATTAAGGGAGGAGCCAGGGGTTTGGCACTGGGAACAGGATAGACTTACAAAGGACAGATTGGAGATGGGTGGCTCTGGGTGGGACTGCCTGTGGCAGGCCGGAGCAGGTCTGGGGAAGCTGTCCCTGCATAACCCAGCCTGTGACTCTGAGGACCCAGTAGGCAGCCACCATCCGTGCAAAGTCACAAATGTCCTCGGCACAGAACTCAGAAGTCTTGACAAAATCTCCGAAGAACTCAGAGCCTCTGTCATTTTTTATTATTAGTTATTGGTTTTTTGAGACAGGGTTTCTCTGTGTAACGGCCCCGGCTGTCCTGCTGTCCGCCCTTTTACAACATGAAATCAGAAGACTGGGTGGCGTTGACAAGTGAGAGGACAAACAGGTGTTCCCCCCACTCCATTTCCGGTTTCTCTGGCTCTGGACCATAGCTGGCACCCTCGAGAGCTGTGTCAGGTGCGGCCAGGTTATGGTTTTTCAGACATGACTTTCTCCATAAAACATCCCTAAAGGGATAGTTCATGGCTGTGTGGCCAAAGAGATGAGCAGAACCCATGGCTGGGTTAGTCATGTAGTCATTTTCACTGCCCCCATTTCCTTCGGATTCTAAAAGAAATTAAAGCATTTCCGTAGGCTGTAGTCGGTGACTGTGCTTGCTTTTTCAGTCACTCAGACCCAAATAATCACACAGAAACAATATTAATTACAACACTGCTTGGCCAATAGCTTAGGCATATTCCTGGCTAACTCTTATATCTTAACCCATTTCTATTATCCTGTATATCGCCATGAGGCTCTGGCCTACCAGTAGGATTCCGGTGTTCCAGTGTCTTACTCCTTCCCTAGCTACATGGCGTCTCTTGGACTCTGCCTACACTCTCTCTATCTTTTCCAGCCTGGCTCTATTCTGCCCTGCCATAGGCTGAAGCAGCTTCTTTATTAACCAACGGTAATAAAACATATTCACAGCCTACAGAGGGGAATCCCACATCAATAGGCCCCTAAAATGGCCCCTAAAACAGCCATGAGTTCCACTCCTCTGTACCTCACAGCAGCCTGGGATCTGGTATCAGGCCACGGCCACCCCAGGCTCAGTTCTCCTTCTTCCTCTTCCATTGTTGAGTCTTGTTGCAAGTCAGATGGACTGAGATGATGAATTCACACACGAGGAAGCCTTTGACACCCAAGGAGTTTCTGGGTGTGGGCCTGGATGGTTTTCAGTTTTTCACTACAACCTACAACCATCCTGGGCGCCCGTCACACCCAGCTCACAGTGTCCCGCTACAGCCCACAACTGTCCCGGGCGCCGTCCACACCCAGCTCACAGTGTCCTGCTACAGCCCACAACTGTCCCGGGCGCCGTCCACACCCAGCTCACAGTGCCCTGCTACAGCCCACAACTGTCCCGGGCGCCGTCCACACCCAGCTCACAGTGCCCTGCTACAGCCCACAACTGTCCCGGGCGCCGTCCACACCCAGCTCACAGTGTCCTGCTACAGCCCACAACTGTCCCGGGCGCCGTCCACACCCAGCTCACAGTGCCCTGCTACAGCCCACAACTGTCCCGGGCGCCGTCCACACCCAGCTCACAGTGCCCTGCTACAGCCCACAACTGTCCCGGGCGCCGTTCACACCCAGCTCACAGTGTCCTGCTACAGCCCACAACTGTCCCGGGCGCCGTCCACACCCAGCTCACAGTGTCCTGCTACAGCCCACAACTGTCCCGGGCGCCGTCCACACCCAGCTCACAGTGCCCTGCTACAGCCCACAACTGTCCCGGGCGCCGTCCACACCCAGCTCACAGTGCCCTGCTACAGCCCACAACTGTCCCGGGCGCCGTTCACACCCAGCTCACAGTGTCCTGCTACAGCCCACAACTGTCCCGGGCACCGTCCACACCCAGCTGTTTCTGGGACTGGCTTTGTCCTTTGAGAAACTCAGGAAGCTGGTGGGATGAACTCGTTAATCTCCCTTCTGTCTCCATGACTACATCTAGTTTTGAGATCACATCAGTCGTTGTCTCCCCACTCCAGACCCAGGCAGAGTCCACGCGACCCTCACCAGCATCTCTGCTGTTTCAAGTGGTCCTATGTGATGGCATGACCCAGACATTTGTCCCTAAGCTACGAGACCACGACTTCCTCAGATCAGGGCTGCTGCTGTGCTTTCCAATAGGAGAGGGGGGGGGGGTGTTTGAGGCACCTTGGCGGGTGCCTTGAGTGTCAAGTGAATTCCTTGAGGAGAGGGAAGATATTTGCTGTTGCCCCCACGTGTCACCCAGCCTATCGCCACCTGATGACCACCATCACCTCATCGGAGTGGCAACCTCTTTCCTTAAATCCAGGCCTCTTGGCGCAAGGAGCTGACTAGTGTAAGGTTGGCTGGCATAGCTACACTGTTCCTGAAGGAAGGCTCGTCCTTTCCGGAACCAAGGCTTCGACAGCCCAGGACCCAAATTCCATAGCAGGCCACTGGGAAGGGTGGTGAGTGGACCTGCCCTGGGCTACAGTCTGACCTACCTCAGAATGGTTGTTGAGTAATATCTCAACTCTTGCAAGTTTAGGCCAAGATGGTTCCTCAAGCAGCAGCTGAAGGTACCCCCTTTATTTCTCTGAGGCCATAGTCTTTGGGGTGCATACAGGACCCATGCTCAGCCAGCCACAGCTCCTTTGCTGAAAAGGGAGTGTCCGTTTGAAGGCAGAGTTGTGTTTGATCTCGTTAGTAGGGAAAAGGCCATTTGTGTGTGTGTGTGTGTGTGTGTGTGTGTGTGCGCACGCGCGTACCCTTCAAGACTGGTGCTGGCCAAGGTTCTACTGGTAAGAAAAGCAAATCCCAATCTGGAACTAAGAATCTTTTATTTTTAAGTTAAACATTTACTTATTTATTAGCAATGCTGAATGTTGAACGTCAGACCTCACGTGTTCAAGGCCAGGCCTCTACTACACACATCATATAGGGGTTAGAAGAAACGCTGCGAGAAGTCTTAAGTACATACGTGTTGTTGACAGTGCGAACAGGTGTCCACCAGAGCTTCTCTGGCCTGAAGACTTTCCCCTACCGGGACTGCTCCTACCAAGACTGGCTAAGCCTGCTTCCTTGTGTATCATGAACCCTGCCTGTAATGTCTCCAGCTGTAAGCAAACCCTACCTCCCTGTTCACCTGTATACAATAAACCTGAGCTTCCTGTGTGTTAGGTTTCAAACCCAGGACAAACAGCCGAGGTGCCTACTTAACATATGAGAGTGGACCTGGCTGCCACAGCATCCCTCAGTCCCTGCCTGCTCAGGGTCCTCCTGGCTGGTGTACCCCTTATCCTAAACTTCTCTACCCTTCCCTATATAATCCCATCATTTTGGTTACCTTGCTCTTTTTTCTTTAAGGAATTGATTTTTATTTTGTGTGCATTGGTGTTTTGCCTGCATGTGTCTATGTGAGGGTGTTAGAACTTGAAGTTACAGCCATGAGCTGCCATGTGGGTGCAGGGAATTGAACCCGGGTCCTCTGAGATCTTTCTTACTTCTGTATATATTTTTTTTAAGATTTATTTATTACATATATGGTGTTCTGTCTGCATGTATGCCTACAGACCAGAAGAGGGGGCCATCATAACAGATGGTTGTGAGCCACCCATGTGGTTGCTGGGATTTGAACTCAGGATCTCTGGAAGAACCACTGAGCCCCCTTTCTAGCCCCCCATTACTTCTGGGTATCTTATTTTCACTCTCCATGGGTGGCTGGGTAGCTCGGTGGCGGGTCCCTGATGTCCTCCTCTTCTTTCTTGGTTCTCCTTTTGTCCTCTCCTCCTGCCAGCCCCGCCCATCCTTTGCTCCTGCCTCGCGATTGCCACTCATCACCCATCCCTTCGTGAGGACCATCAGGTGTTTTAGACAGGCAATCAGTTATGCAAATGCAGCGTAAACACAAGTAACACACCTGAAAAGAATATCCCAACAGCAGCCCGCCGTCAGTTAGACACGCCGCACATGCCCCTGGGCAGAGCTCCCGTGTGTGTGTGTGTGTGTGTGTGTGTGTGTGTGTGTGTGTGCTCTACCCACCTTCAAGACTAAACTGCCGCCAGGATTCCGATGTACTTAGTACAGGAGCCAAGCCTACTCAGGTGGCTCCATTTTATCATGGGTGTAAGGCTATATATCCACCCCACAGTCGACGCACACAGTATCTCCATCTCCACATGGCCCCCCTGTTGGCTTCATAGCCACGCTTACCTTGCCCTTCCTTACAGGTGTCTCATAGAACGCATTTCCCAAACATTTGGTGGGGGCTGGCGGCACAGCTCAGCGCTTGCAGAGCACGCAAGACCCCTCGGTCTGTCTGTCTCAACAAAAAGAAAAGCAGAGAGCTGTTTTTAAATAGAATCATACAGCGCGTGTCCTTTTTGGAACTGCCTTTTCAGGTTGGATGATTTTTCTGAAAATTCAAACAATTACGTTCATCGGGCAGCACAAACACACAGTTTGTCTCACATTCGCCGCCGACTGACACCTGGGCTCTTTCCCGGTTTGGGGCTATTCTAAACAAAGCTCCTCTGAAGATCTGCATACAGGTTTTTTAAAAAATATTTATTTATTATTTATTATGTATACAATATTCTGTGTGTATGCTTGCAGGCCAGAAGAGGGCACTGGACCTCATTCCAGATGGTTGTGAGCCACCATGTGGTTGTTGGGAATTGAACTCAGGACCTTTGGAAGAGCAGGCAACGCTCTTAACTGCTGAGCCATCTCTCCAGCCCCCTACAGGTTTTTTTTTTTTGTGTGTGTGTGTGAACTTTTCTCTGGGACAAATGCCCAAGAGCACATTTGCTGGTACTTGGACATTAGATTTATTAAAAAGTGTCAACCTGCTCTTCAGAATGGCCACACCACCCCAGCGCTCCCCCGTGCTGTCTGACGCATTCTCGAGTCTTCACCTGCACGTGCTGACGCTGTTCTAACGCAGTGCCCTACTGCGGATGCTGACGCTGTTCTGACGCAGTACCCTAATGCTTTCTGTCCTCTTCAGCACGGTGTCTGTTCACAACTTCTGCCATTTTCTAGCTGGACAGGTTTTAAAGTGTTGGGTTTCTAGAATTCTTTGAATATTTCAGCAGGTTCTATTTCTTTGTTGTGCCTTGCCGGGTTGTAGCTTTGTGTGTGTGTGTGTGTGTGTGTGTGTGTGTGTGTGTGTGTGTATGTGTGTGTGTGTGTGTAATGTTTGGTATTAACGCACATGAATGTGGAAGCCACACAACCTTGCCCAGTCTAGCCTCAAGGCTGACACAGCATTACTAGGCACTCAGTGGGCAGAAGCCATGATAAGCCATGGTGAGAGGGGAGAATGGAATCCAACTCTGTCTTCAATGTGGAAGAACACGTGACATTGGAGATGCTGTGCCATCTTTGGAAAACACCGTCTGCCACAGGTCTCTCTGCTCTGGTTAATCAGAACGTTAATCCTTCCAGCCAGAGCTGAGTTCTCGGGGCTTTTCAGGCTGCTCCTCATCACTGTTCTGAGGTTGCTTTTTGGCTGTGTGTGGAGTTTCACCCTGCGTGAACACAGACTGCACCGTGTGCAGTGTTTTACACGTAGCTCCCCTTTGGCATCTTATCTAGTAGATTCCAGATGACCTGATTGCTCTAAACTTTAGTCTCCTGTTTCTCAAATTCAGCAGAACCTTCGATCTGTTTGGGTTCTCCATTCCAGCACTGTCAAGATAACAATCACCTCCACAGCTATGCTCACTTCATCTGGCTCCCTTCCCTGGACCACAGACCTGTCGTGCCTCTTGTCCAACATTAGAAATCCTTCATTTGTTTCCTTGACTCATTTTCCCAGCTGTCTGTGAGAGAGTGAGTCCTGTACCCATTAGTCTGTTATCAATAGAAGCAGCTGGAATTCTGAAGGTAGACCAGAAAAATTCGATGAGGAATTGGATTTGGGCTCTGAGACATACACTGAAGAATGACTGTTTGGCCTGAAATTCAGAGGGTGGCATTGCCGTAAGCAAGACCAGATCAGCTTTCTAAGGGTTTGGTTTTAAGCATGTTAAATTTGAGAAGCCTGCCGAATGTCCAAGTGGGCATTCCTACTACTTAGAAGTACCCAGGAGGACAGACTGGAACACCTAGCAAGGAGCAAGGTCACTGTTAAGGCCAAGAGAGGACAAAGCCTCCCTGGATTTCATCTCCAGATACTCCAGAGACAACACTATTCTGAAACAGGTTTCTCTTGGCTTTGGCCCTTGGCTTCTGTGAAACTCAAGAGAATGATAAAGACATCCATTTTTCCTCAGCTTTTTTTGTGCATTGGTGTCCTGCCTGCAGTGACGGTGTTGGACCCCTGGAACAGGAGTTACAGACAGTTGTGAGCTGCAATGTGGGTGCTAGGAATTGAACTTGGGTCATCTGGAAGGGTAGCCAGTGCTTCTATCTGCCTGCCTCTGCCTCCTGAGTGCTGGGATTAAAGGCCTGCACCACTGTCACCTGGCAAGCTCCTAGTTTTTTTTTTTTTTTTTTTTTAATCCAAAGAGGACAACCAGGGCGACAAATTAGTCATCCGTGAGTGTCAGCACTGTTTCACACTGGACAAATCGCACACCAAGGGCCACACGGGTTTTCAGTACCTGAACTGTTGGTCAGCTCTAAATCCTATTACACTGCTGCCTGTAGTTCCTGAAGTGCTGGAAGTGTAGCTCAGTGGCATGGGCAAGGCCCTGAATCCTTCAACCCCAAGTAACGCAGAGAACGCTGAGCAATCCTTGGGAAACTGTGTGTGTGCATTCGGGAGGAGGCGGAATGGGAGAAGGAAAATTGAGCATGGTGCAGACTGTCCACCAGTGACAGGGTACATTCGCTAACTCCATGCCAATGGCAAGGGGCAGGGTCATGAGAATGTTTCCACAGAGATTACCTGGTGTGCACTGCTGGAGGAAAGGGCTGCTCTGCAGAACTACTGTTAAACTTTAGAAGGAAGCAACTCTTCTGACGGGGAGTGGGGGAAGAACTTAGCTTGTAAAATTGTAAGTTTTAAAAAAATATTTATTTATTTATTATGTATACAATATTGTCTGTGTGTATGTCTACAGGCCAGAAGAGGGCACCAGACCCCATTACAGATGGTTGTGAGCCATCATGTGGTTGCTGGGAATTGAACTCAGGACCTTTGGAAGAGCAGGTAATGCTCTTAACCTCTGAGCCATCTCTCCAGCCCCATAAAGTTGTAATTTTAATCCATGTTTTTGGCACAAATCCTCAAAGGGGTTCAGGCAGCAAGACTGCTGGAACACAAGCGGGTGCCACATTCTCTATGTGCCTGTGGAAACTAGCACCTTGAGTACACTGGTGGCTTGGGCTTGATATATCATGGAAATTTTGTCACCCATGTGACAATGGTAGTAACTCTCACTGGCTCTAGAAACAGCCCCAGGAAGGATGTCATCGTGGGAGCAAAGCCTGATGCTTTGCAGACAGCATGTCAGTTTTCTGTATGGAGTGAAATAGGAGCTCAGGCAGCAAGGGTGGTGCCCTGCATTTCCCCTCCTTTATTCTGCTCATTGCCAAAGCTCACAACAAAACTTGAGGTAGGAACCAGCTCTGCAGGGCCACTCGGTGGCTTCCTTGCCAAGGTGGGTGTAATGGTCTGTTCTGTCCCTTTCAGAGCCAAGCCATGCTTGGGACCTGCTGCCCTACACCACAGGTGTGGTCTCTTGGCCCGCTGCCCACTGCCACGGCTCAGAGACCTGCATTTCTGCTGCTGAAGCCACCTGGGGATCTGCAGCATTTTTATTTAATTCATTACGTCCGTGCTGTGAGACTCGGGAGGCTCTCCCACCCCTGTCCTGGGGTTGGGACTCAGAACGGGATAATTTTCCCTCAACAACATGTTCCATATTCCCGAGTGCGATTTCTATGCACACCACCAGCTTCAATTGGTGAGTTTCCCCCATTCTGTTCAGCTTGTTTCTCTGAATCCGAGGAAATGACCATTGAGCTCCCAGAAACCTGGTGTTCTTAGAAACGGGGGACAGCCCCCAACCATGGTTTTTACATTACGGTTGAGACCTTTGCTGACATTCATCTCTGGATTGCTTCCCTTACCTAAAATCACGTTTGGACAACCTGGGGTCAGTCCTCCCGCAACTGGGGGCCCCCAATCCCTCAGATTTTTCTCTTTTCTTCCCCCACCTTGAAAGGCCACTTGGAGCAACCTCTGGCCTCTCGGCTTCTGAGTAGCCCCGACCAGAACCAGTAAGGCTATAGCACCCCACCTATAGGCAGGGGATGCTCTGCTACACGTCCTACGCTGTTTGCTACCGATTTACACCCTTCCTATAGAAGACGTCCTGTTATAGGCCTTGTGGTGTTACCACTTTGGGGGTTTTCACGGTTTCAGCTATGGGCAGCAAGCCATCCATGTCTGTCAATCCATCCTCCTTCTGGGATGCCTTTTAGAAGCCCTAAAACCCCAGGCCTTAATGCCCTCCTTCTTCAGCTCCGACCCTCACTCTGCCGGTGTCCTGCCGGCTCCACTACAGGAGCTGTCTAACTGCTGTCAGCGCACAGGCAAATAGAAGTTTCCTCAAACTGTCCCTGCCACCACTACTGCTGCCAAGATTGGTCGGAATCCACAAGGCAGCTGTTTTTCAATTCCGGCATTTTGCTCCCTGCTGCAGCTTGTGGCATGGCAGCTTATCGACAGGGTGGATCACACCTTTAGGTCTCTTATTATTAAACTTAAAATCCCTGCAGCTCAAAAATTGTGGCTTTTCCATACATGTGACCACTGCCATTTTGACAGAGGTCAGGCAACCTTGCCAACATCTTAACTGAGGTCAGGTGACCAAGTTCCACCATCTTTACTGAGGTATTCCCTGCCTGGTTCCCCAGTGTTAACTCTGTTACATAGGTGACCTTACCACCATTTTCACTGCAGTCAGATGATGACCTTACAGCCATTTTAACTGAGGTGAGTTGATTTTGCTGCCATCTTGGCTGAGATATTCCCTGCCTGGTTCCCTAGTGTTAACTCAGTTACATGGGTGACTTTAGGGCCATTTTAACTGAGGTCAGGTGACTTCACTGCCATCTTAACTGAGGTATACCCTGCCTGGTCCCCTTGTTTACTTACGTTTTTGTCTCTAAATTCCTCTTGTTGACTCTGTTGCATGTGTTTTGTGCAGTGGCATGCCTTTGGTAGGGCCCACCGAGAATATCCACTTCACCTAATTCCTGTTCACGCTGTGTGTTCATACATGTAACTTAAAAGCACCTACGTTTACTGTTAAATGTTGAATTGTCTGTTCATTGTATATCATTCCAGACTACAAAGCAGCAAGTTTCATGTTTTAAATTGGTATGTACTTTTAAATCTCTTACAACAATACAGCACTTTAACCGAACCCTGATTTAAAAATATATTAAGCTGTTCTCTACTATTGTCAGTTCTGCCATTAACCTATTGCAAGCAGTTTTTTCTTCTGTCTTTATGAGTGTAAATCTTACCTGTTGAGAGCCAGCACAGTCAAGCTCAGACACAGCTCTCCAAGCAGATTCTATACTGTAGTTACACCTGATAAACAGCCCTTGACTGCTCAGAGATCTGGGGAATATGGCATTTAAATATTTAATTATTAAAAAACTTTTCATAACAACAAGAGACAGGTTGGCTCCTAGCAGCAGCACTCTATTTCCTCCAAAGAAGACAGGAGACAAATGGGCACAGAACAATGTCCATCCTCAATTTGTTTCAACTGTGAATCACTGACCACTGGACAAAACTGCCTTTCATCTAAACTGAAGATCACCAGACGGTGCACATAATCACTGGAATCGACAGTCTAACTGCTCAGGTCAAGTTAGGTTTGTCTTCCTACAGATTTCTTAGCCCACAGGATCTTATGGAGCCTGGCAGGCCCTGCGCTAAACAGCAAAAAGCAAACACAACGTTCAGTGACCATAGAGGACCTTGAGGAGTAGCTGGAGGTGCCAACCAAGTTCTCTGTCGTTTTTAAATCAGTAACTCAAGTAAAATTTCATCCTTCTCAAAGATCTCTGATGGAGCTTGACAGCTGAGAGGTTTTGTCAGTTTAAAAGGACAGCTTCACCAAACCAATTTCAGTAAAATATAAATACAAATACAAGACCTGCAAGTTATAAATGCGTGAGGACAAATACAAGTTGTCAAATTTCTCTCATGCTGCCTTCTATAGTCTTAAAATCTTTCCCCTTCTCACCTTCCCTTCCATAACCTACTAAATAAACATTCAACCTCACTCTGCATGGCATTCCTATCCATGTCTCTGTCTCTCACCCGCTGTGTGGCTCCCTGCCTGGGACCAGCTGCCTTCGGAGACCTGCAGTGTTTCTGCCACTGCAGCCACTTGAGGATCCACAGCATTTTCTATTAATCCATTATAGTGGGCACATCTGCAACAGGGAGCAGAGCTGAAGGCTGAGTCAGGAAAGAGACAGTGAGCTGTTCCCTGATAGATCTGTAGTCTAGTCTTTCTCTTCTGCTGCTCCTGTTCCCAGAGGCCAGTCTCCCCCACCCCTTCCCTCTTACTACACTCCCTTCCCCCTAATAAAACCCTACACGCGAACTGTTGCATGGCCTTTTCTCTCACACCGCTTTTTGTTTGGTTGGGTTTTTGAAACAGAGTTTCTCTGTATTGGAGCCTGTCCTGGAACTAGCTCTTGTAGACCATGCTGGCCTAGAACTCACAAATAACTGCCTGCTTCTGCCTCCCGAGTGCTGGGATTAAAGGTGTGTGCCACTACCACCCTGCCTTCACGCTGCTTTTTAAAATTACAGCAATCTCTGGAATCCCAATGTGAATGTGGTAGGACAAAGCCAAGACCTCAAGCACCTGGTGGGTGGAGTGCACTTCTTTGACTGGAGTGGGGTGTGGGAATCTGGGACTGAGACCAGCTTCCCAGCTGATTCTGCCTTAGTACTTACACCTTTACAGATGGAAACAGGACAGGACTGTCCATCAAATGTGGGCAGTAATAGTTGCCCTTGTTGCCTTTTGAGAATAATGGCGATAGTAACTGTTCAGTAAATGTTTGCTATTGTGCACTAGGCACCATCTTAAAAGCTTTATGCTTAAGAGCCATATAACCCACCATAGAGACAGGACATAGCCCAGAGCCAACAGTCAGGGTTTGGATTCCAAGCTAGGAAGTGATCATGTTATAAAGAACATAATAAAAACATGCAGAAAAAAAAACACATTAGCTTTTGTTGCTGTGACAAAATACTTAGGGCATTTCAACTTTCACAGGAGAAAAGGTTTGACTCAGCTTCAGAGGTTTCAGCCATGGTCGCCTGGTCTACTTCTGGGTCACTGGTAGCCAAGAAGCAGAAGACAGGAAAGGCCTGGGATCTGAGTGTCTCCTTCAAGGGCATGCTCCCTTCCCAAACTTCTTTCCACTAGGCCTGCCCTTTATCTCTTTTGTTTTTCCAAGACAGGGTTTCTCTGTGTAACAGCCCTAGCTGTCCTGGGAACTCAACTCTGAAGACCAGGCTGGCCTCAGACTCAGATCTGCTTGCTTCTGCCTCCCCAGTGCGGGCACTGTGCCCGGCTAGGCCTGCCGTTTAAACGCCAGTCCCACCTCAACAGGACTACAGCTCCACTGCTAACAGCTCAGCCTTGACCATCAAGGTCAACAGGAACATTTCAGGTACACGGACTATAGGTACCATAAGCAGCAAGGAATTGAATTCTAAATTCTTATAGAGAAGAAGAGACCAGTCCTTGAAACTAGCTCTCTCTCTCTCTCTCTCCCTCCCTCTCTCTCTCTCTCTCTCTCTCTCTCTCTCTCTCTCTCTCTCTCACACACACACACACACACACACCCCTCCTCTCCACAATGTATTTGAAAGTCTTAGTGCAGTTTTGCTAAGGGATAGGATAGAGGTTGTAGGCTGACCCCTTTTTTTCAACACAAATGCAGTTACAGTTTTTTCATCAATAGTATGTGCAGCCCACATTAAGAGATATTGCAAGAGACTAATTATTCAATGGCCACAAAAAGTCTTGAAATAGTCAAAAGAAACCAGAAGGTGGTAGCACACACTTTTATTTATTCCAGCACGCAGGAGGCAGAGGCAGGTGGATCTCTGAGTTCCAGGTCAGTCTGGTCGATAGAGCAAGTTCCAGTACAGTCAGTCAAGGCTACACAGTGAAACCCTGTCTTGAAAAACAAAACAAAAAGCCAAAAGAAACTAATATCAACATAGCCAGACTGCTTGGAATGTACCCAAATGGGCAAGTTTGGGACAAAAGTACTTATTTGGACAAAGAACTACTTTACCCATGTTCTTTTACCAAGTGTAGACACTGTTCTGTTGCTGCCAAGAGACACCATGACCAAGGCAACTCTTATAAAAGAAAGCATTTAACTGGGCTTACAGTTTCAGAGGCTTGGTCCATTATCACGGCAGGAAGCAGAAGAGCTGGAACAGTAGCTAAGATCTGAGAGCTACTGATATACAGGCCAAGGTAGGGGGAGAAGGGAGGAGAGCCAGACTGGCCCTCACACAGGCTTTTGGAACCTCAAAGCCCACCCACAGTAACATACTTCTTCCAGCAAGGCCTCACCTTCTAATCCTTTCAAACAGTCTCATTCCCTGGTGTCTAAGCATTCACACAGGAGACTAATGGGGGCCATTCTTATTCAAAACAGTGTACTAAGTAACCCAAGCCATCTTAGAAGTCCAAGTCTGAGGAAAACGTTTATTAGAACCTTTCAGTTTGAATTAGATTGTATCTTTGCAAACAAACAGATTTTATTTCACAAGCAAGCAAAGGGACTCTAGATTATTACTCCTTTTTGTGTGGATTGTGTCTTGGCCAATGTAAAAGGCTTGGGAAAGGACATCAGACAAGATACAAGGCTTATTATTTAGTCAGCTCAAAGTCCGATACTAAAAAAGGCAGGGATAATTACTAATTTGTTCTGTGTGACTTTTGGCACCCATTTGTGGTACTAGTTTCCCAAGCAGAGCCTGCAGTTTCTGACAGCCACTGACTCCAGCTTCACTCTGCGGCGCTGCCGGACACGGAAACAAATCACCTGCTTTCCTGACTACTACTGTCTTTTTTTTTTTTGGTTTTTCGAGACAGGGTTTCTCTGTGGTTTTAGAGCCTGTCCTGGAACTAGCTCTTGTAGACCAGGCTGGTCTCGAACTCACAGAGATCCGCCTGCCTCTGCCTCCCGAGTGCTGGGATTAAAGGCGTGCGCCACCACCGCCCGGCATACTACTGGCTTTCAAAGCAAGAGATATCCAACATTATTAGCAGGGATGCATCATTAAAACTACCTCCCTATTGCTTAACAGTTAACAAGCAAACATCACTGCAGATTCCTCAACACTCAGCTAAAGCTACAACACGTGTGCTTTTGACTGTAATCTGACTTCTTTTAATTTTTTTTTTCAAGACAGGGTTTCTCTGTGTAAATAGCCCTGGCTGTCCTGGAACTAGCTTTGTACACCAGGCTGGCCTCGAACTCAGAGATCCGCCTGCCTCTGCCTCCCAAGTGTTGGGATTAAAGGCATGCGTCAACACTGCCCGGCAAATTAAAGTTTTAATAAAAGATTTAAAAATCACAAAAATAGAAGTTTAACCAGTCCTCTTTCCTAACCAGGGGCCACCTTCCGTGAACATAAAGTTTCTTTCTAAAAGGCTAAAGCACCTCACATAGTATTTCGGGTCATCTGACACAACTTGTGCACTCTTTACATAAAGTGCTATCACATTTTGCTAGAGAGCTGGAGCCTTCTGTAAAAATGAAAAACCAAAACACAAGACTTATTTTTCCAGGTTCTGGATTTTCAGTTCAGAGCTAACATCTTTTATAAAAACACCAGTAAGAAATTATCTTAAAATTCTGATGACATTAAAAAGTCACAAACCTCAGAACTGAGAACTCTCCTCTACATCCCTAGCTGCCAGCCCTGGTTTCAGTGAATAACGACCGATTTTTATTTATTTATTTATTTATTTATTTATTTACTAAGTATACAGTGTTCTGTCTGTATGCATTCCTGCAGGCCAGAAGAGGGCACCAGATCTCATTACAGATGGCTGTGAGCCACCATGTGGTTGCTGGGAATTGAACTCAGGACCTCTGGAACTCAGGCAGTGCTCTTAACCACTGAGCCATCTCTCCAGCCCAATAACGACCGATTTTACAAAGCATCTCTCTCAAGGAAGTGCTTTACAACTCCCTACCCCCACACCAAGAGCAATGCTGGTCTGTGACAGAAATCTGGTTTAAAACAAAATAAAAACCACGGGACCCCCACAGCTTTCACAGAAACAGTCCAGCTTTCTGTTTTCTCCTACTTTCCTCTTAGCTGACATTTATCACTGTATTTAAAATAATCATGACTTCAACTGAAGATACTGTATATTAACATGGAAGCAATATGAATGCAGTTACGTGAATATCACATTTTATACAGTTTGAAAAACACACAAAAGTAGAGTGAACAGATTATATATTTCAGATAGGACCATGCTCACTTAAGGCATCTTGTGCAGAGGATGTCTCCAGATTGGCCTTCACAGGTGGGCCCTGAGCTGGACTACTCTCCACTAAACAGAAGTTTCAGGATAACTAGAGGCGAGCCTTGCTTTCTGCTTCCATAAGCTGGATGTCAACATCACAGACAGCCGGAAAAGGCTACAGATGACAAATCATCCCGTGAAATGGAAACAGCACTCACCCAGGAAGCTGTGTACACTAGACGGTGGGGGGGACCTAAGTCTGCTAAAATTTCCAAAATGAAAAGATGACCACTTTCTTAAAGAGCAGAATTATAAAGTCGCTTTCACCGCCATCGTTGTAGACCCAAGTTTAGTGAACTTTCAGATTAGAATCTATAATTCAGTAGAGTGTTCAGGACTACAGAAGTCATCTTGAGACTTTCTACGAAAGTACGTACAGATCTTCCTCATGGAGCTGGGAGTAATGGTGACCTAGAAGAAAATGGAGAGTTAAGAGACTTCCCAAGTTCAAAATTATCTCAGTAAGTGTCTCAGTTATAGCTGCCATTCTCTTGAGAAAATCAGCCCCCTCCACTGATAAACCAGATAGATAGCTTCTCCATTGGCTCCCAATAAAGCAGCATTGTTCTAATAAAGAAACATTAGTTGTATATAGTTGAACACTCCCATAATCACAGCAACTGAGAGGCTAGGGCAGGAAAGTCTCAAATTAAAATCTACTCTAGACTATACAGTGACAACCTGCAAGTCAATAAAATGTAAAAACAAATCCCAAAACTTAAAAAGATTAAGATTAGCACACCATTCTTAAAGCTTTGAGATTTATATTATTAGTGAAAATAATTTTCACCTCACCCTTGGTCATGAGGGTCAGGGAAAACCTAAGTTCTGCCCTTAATTATGGGCTGTGTTCCCATCATCTTCCTTTGCTAGACAGAGTGGAGCCCAACCCCCCTCCTGTAACTGCACACTGATACACAGCACTCTGTCCCTCTGTTGCTGTCCATGGCTCACCCCATGCTCACTTCCCTCTTCACCACTCTAAGTCATATGCTTTGCAAGGTTCACTTATTTCTGCTACACCATCCATTTAAATGTCATGTCAGTCAGTGAGACTTAAAAAGATCAGTAACATTATACTGAATTGCTGAATGTTAAGAGAGCAGACACAAGTATTCAGAATATTGGTGTATGCAAGACAATCACAAACTTGGGGAAAAGCCATAAAAATCAAGGAATCTGTAATTTAATTGCTTTGAAATACCTAAGTTCCATTTTGATCATAAAATTCATTACAAGCTGAACAATCTACTTATGGGTATTGGCAAGTTTCCTGAGAAAAACAACTTTACTTAAAAAAGAGATGCCATGCTGTATCCCAGGAGAGATATTTCTGAACTGACACCCCGGATGGTGAGAAGGCTTCAGTGAATCAAGCAGTAAAGACCGAGGAGTATGAGCAGATGAAGGGTTTAATGGAGTAAAAGGGCTGCCAAATAATTCAGCACAAAGTTCATCTTGAGAACTGCCTTTGGCCCCCTTCAAATAGGACATATATCCTCCCACCCTGAAGGCTTACCGGGCCTGGTGACGTCTTTCCACTCTGTCTCCTGGAACTGGGTGTCTGGGATGATGGACTTCGTGGAGATGAATTCTCAGCCTTCCGTTTGGCTGCCATGGCTAACAACCAGTTCTTATTCTCTGGGGAGCTATTCTCCTTGCCCACCATCTCAGACCCTTCTCCACAAGGTCTCAGAGGAAGAGGCAGTGTTCCACAGCCTTCTGAAGCATAAGGACTGACAGGCGAAGGAGGCTCCGAGATGCTTGCAGCAGCAGTGCCTTCAATCTTGCTTGATTTGGCAGGACCTGTGGAGTCCTTGCTGAGGGCGTCCTGGTTGCTGGAGAGGCAGCAGCACAGATCCAGATGGAGGCTCTCCACCTGGCCGTCGAGCTCGGTGACACAGCTGCAACTCTTCACACACTTCTGCTTCACGCTCTCCAGACAGCTCGAGTCTAGACGCCTCTTCACTCTATTTCTAGATTCACAGCAAGCATCTGCTTGGGACGACTTCTGGCTCACAGGAATGAGGGCTTTTCTTGGAGATGAGATCTTTGTCTCAGAAGCAGGTGGAGTGACGGGAGGTGACGAGGAAGGTGTTCGGGTCACCCAGTTTCTAAGAGACATCTTGAAAGATGAGAGGGGCTTGGGAGACACAGAAGAGGTGGAGCCTCTTCTGCCAACTGGAGACCGGGTCTTGGCAGGGGTAGTTTTGACTGGGAATGTGGGGGTATTTGAAGGAAGAGGGAGGTCTCCAGTACAGCTTGGAGTACAAGCTGCTGCTGATGGAGAGGAAATGGATGGACTGCTCTTGGCTTTGGGGGCTTTGGCAGGAGTACTCTGGCTATTCGATACCATTACTGAAAATGAAGAGAAGCATGAAAATCAGAAAGAAAATGATGCACAGGCCTTGGATGCTCACCCAGGGAAATCATGTCCCTAAAAATCATCCCATCTCTACCACACCCTCCCAGCATTTTTCCTACGCCTTTTCTAACTGACTGCTCCCCAAACACCCTGAAGTAAAACACACACTTGCAAAACCCAGGAAAGATAAAATCATTAAAGCACCAGCAGACCACTCCGAACAGTTTCAGTGTTTGCAAGTGGTGTGGGAGGTCCTTCTGTCCATGCGCTGCTTTCATTGGTTAATGAATAAAGAAACTGCCCTGGCCTGTTGATAGAGCAGAACTTAGGTAGGTGGGGAAGACAAAACTGAATGCTGGGAGAAGGAAGGCAGAGAGAAACACCATGGAGCTGCCAGAGACAGACATGCCGAACCCTTCCCGGTAAGCCACTGTCACGTGGCGATACACAGATTAATAGAAATGGGTTAAACTGAGATGTAAGAGTCAGCCATTAAGAGGTCAGAGTCATTCCTACACATACTACTTTAGGCTCTGCAATAGGGAGGACGCACTGCTTTTCTCAACAGGCTGTGCACTACTCCACCCCTGTCTCAGTTCATGTGTACTTTTAGCCTCTTTCTTGTTAGGCAAAAATCCCCATGTTTGAAGAATCCAGTAGCCCCATATTCACAGACTCTTCCTAACCCAGCTATCCTGTCACAGAAGACAAGGGTTCTCAGAGCCCTTCACTAGGATGGCCAGGAGAAATGGTTACAGTAGTCACTATATTGTTTTGCACCTGCTTCCTAAGCTAGCTAGTGAGCCCAGAGGAGGGGGGGTGAGGATTTAGTGTTTAGTAAGGAATTATTAAACAACGTGGAACTTCATGGCTGTCAACAATAAGGCAGTGATAGAAGCACTAGGAAACTGACAGTAACTATCCTGCTGTCTAACCAAACGACAACACCTGAGCTTGAACAGGTGAAAGTTATCTTGGCAATTAGGATAATCATCCTGTCACTCAATGCCTAGACCAGTGTCTCAATTTTGGCTGCATAACAGACTTACCCAGAGCTTTACGAAAACACAAACACTTGACCTCTACACAAAACTCACAAAATCCATGACTGACAATGTATACATTTTTCAAAAGCTCCACAAGTGGTTCTGATGCCTACCCAAGACTGAGAACCTCAACAGTGCTGTGAGATCTCCAACTAGAGTACAGTTACACAACAGTAAGCAATAGAGCTGGTGCTGGCTGGACAAAGTAGGTCAGAGGGAAGAAGTTTATGCCTTTGCAGATAGCATTAAAAAAGACAGCATTCTCAAAAATGGTAGCGTGGTCAACAGCAGCCAGTCTATTCTGGAAGCAGGCGTAAGGGCCAAATGGCAAGTGTACCAGCCATTGGCACCTAGATCAGGTTGTTATTCGGCAATCCTCTTTGGAGTAATGTCACCATCACCCAAGGACTGAAGGCTGTTCAACTGAACTGCACTTGCTATGTGGAGTCCTAAAGGAGACAGCACAGCAGAGCAGTCCGTGTCTACACTGCTCAACGACTGGACGGAGAGAGCACTTGAGCACTTTACAGGGTGGAACCGTCAGCAACTCTCATTTGATTCCACCCAATCAAACATCATCTTCTCCTGAGCTGCTCTCCTTTCCTTTGTAATAAACCCCTCAATTAAAGGGTGGCAATCAGTGTCTCGAGATCTTTCCTCACTGTCCTGATAGACCCAGGTAGGCCATCATAGGCCATCATCACTCCAGCAAGGTTGGTTGTTCCATAAGCTCCAAACTGCAAAAGCTCATAGGTCTTTTTTTTTTTTTTAATGTTGGAATCATCTGGTCAAAGCCACGCCCATCATTTCCTTAGTTTACCCTGTTTCTAGCATAACACTCTGCTGGGTCTCCTGCTCGGGCAGTGTCTGTCCAATAGTCTGTAGCACCACCTCCTCTAAAGAAACGCTGGTGTCTAATAGCTCAGGTCCTTCCTTGCTCTATTTGCTTTTCTAGCTACAGCTGTTATCACAAGTTACCCCAAATTTACTACTCCCATCCTAAATTGCAGAATTAAAACTGTCTCCTTGACACCCTTTGGATGTGGAACAATGTCATGGTACATTAAAATCAAACTCTAGCTTCCTTCCTAAATCTGTAGCAATTTAGGAAGGAATCTGAATCTTCCTTCCTAAATCTTATCTAGATTAGGACAATTCCATCCTGTGTAGCTTGAAGTAAAAGCCCTCAAAAGCATCCTTAAAAATTCTCCCTTAAACTGTACATGTTATCCTTTGGCATATTCTGTGGGTTCTTATAAATATTGTTAAATAGATTCTTCTGTGCTTTGCCTTTTGTTCTTGAGACAAGGTCACACCAGCCTCAAACCCACACTTTTCCTGAGTGTTGGGAGTAAGGCAAGTGCAAGTTTGATGACTTCAGCATCAGGCAGGAACTTTCCCGCTGTCCCTCACTGCTTCTGTGCCAGCATTACCCTTCTAGAGGCCGAGAACATGCCAGGTGCACTCCTGCTCCCTAAGTGAGGCCACGCGATCACAGAGACACTTGACAGCACATTTTCATTCTTCTCCTTTACTTGATGTATTTTACTTCAGCTTACTTATCGCCACCCACGAGTAAGATGTTTGTACCTCATTGCTAAACAAAACTAAGAAGAGTGCACAGCCCATGACTATCTGCTGACTAAACCCGTTACTATACACGAGACCTTCCACAGATGATGAACAAAGCAGGGCAGTTCTCTCTAAGAAATGCCAGGGTGGTACTTTCCTTTAAAAATACCACAAAACAAGGGCAAATCTAGCCTCCCATAGCACTCAGTATAACTCAACTAAGAAAACCAAGAAACCTTGGAAAATGCATGCTACCCTTACCCCCTTACCTAGGCCAGCTTTCGTCTCTCTTTTCTTCTGAGAGGTCCAGCCCACCATGGAATGTTTATCGCCTCCGGGTTTCTCTTCCAGACCTCTATTCAAGCGCCAGATTTTCAGTGTATTATCATCAGAGCAGGTAGCAATCTAAGAACCAATAGAAGAATGATGAAGTTTCAAAGATCAAGAACAAAATCTAAAGCAGTTGTGCCCTAAGGAAGGGATCATAAACGACCACTTATTTTGTCTGCTGCGACACAGCACAGACAACGACACCCCTTGTTTCAGAGAATCACACCAGCTTCACAACGATGCAAATTTCAGTTTCTTTTTAAAATGTATTTTCCACTGAGAAACTTATTAGCAGTAATTCATTTTTAAAAAGATTTGTCTTTTTCTGTGTGCTCTGCCTGTACACATGTGTCAGCAGAGCCCAGAAAAGAGCATCCTATCCTATGGAAATGAAGATGCTGTGTGCTGGGTGCTGAGCCTGTGTCCTCTACAGGAACAGTAAAGGGCTCTCAAGTACAGTCAGTAGGCTCATTTTCCTTTTGGTCTCTCAAGAAGCCAGGCAATTCACGTCTTTAACATTCTTTACATAACCATATGTAATTAAGATTTCCTTTTATTCTTTCTGTGAAATGATCAATTAGTACATATCATCACTATTTAATTTCTACAATTTTCTTCTAAATTCTGCGTTCTTATCTTATTGTTAAAGCAATGAGGACATTTCCCAGATCAGACTTAGCTTGTGACTCCAGCAGGCCACAAGAAGAGTACAGTAAACCCAAACCTCTGAGATGCTTTTTCAGATAGGTAAAGGAGAAATGCAGGAAAACAAAAGTTCACTAGGCTGAAAGAAGTTAAAAATAACCTTTGCCCCTTTAAAAATATCCGACTATTCCTGATCTTGGTCCCGAGCCTTTTATGGCAGAGAAAGTCCAGCTTGAAGAGCTAGAGGCAAATGGCCACTGCTGCCAGAGCTGTTCCCCAGCATTTGTTTATATCATTTCTCTATTTCAGTCACTAACACAGAGGAAAAAAGAACACATGTTCTTTTAAGTCGTGGCCCCCAAGAGACAGGCAACATTTTCCTTCCCTTACTGGGAGGCCAAAAGATGACACACACACATTTCACTTCTCAACGAAAAATAATGGAATGCCACAAGTGCTACAGTGACAATAATTATATTTATAGGCATCTTTAATATATATGGGCCTTCACATTGTCTTTGTTTTTTGAGACAGGGTTTTTCTGTCTAACAGTCCTGCTGTCCTAGAACTCACTTTGTAGACCAGACTGGCTTTGAACCTCTAAGTGTTGGGATTAAAGGCGTGCGCCATCACAGCCCGGCTTCCTTTACATTCTTTATCTTATTTAGAAACCCTTAAAAGCTGAGCACAATGATGCACATCTGTAGTCCTAGCACCTGGGAGACTAGGGCAGGGCAGGAAGACAGCGTTCAAAGCTCTGAGCTATATAGCAGCAAGATGTTCTCTCTGAACAAAAATCCACAAAACTGAAAAAAAAAAAAACCCCAAACATAAACAAACAAAATACAATGGTTTATCTGATAACCCATGGAAAAAGCAGGCATTCCGTTAGAAATTACATGGGATTTTGAAGAGAATGTCAGAATATTAATTGACACCTAAAGCAATAAGTTTAAGAAAGGTCTGTATGAGCAAGAACAAGGCTCTAAGTACATGAAAGCATCACAGTGAAATCTGTTCTTGTGTATGCTTATAAAAAAGAGCTTTCCTGAAGCTAACCAAAGAAATGCAGTAGGGATACAAACAAGCAAGTCCTAGGAGCAACCCAGGAGTTCTGAATGCCAACAGTATTCCAATGCACTAGACATAAATTCTCTGGAAGACTAGAAAACACCTAAAGTCAAGAACAAGACAAGCAACAAAACTTTCCATATGCAGACATGGCTTCTATTTCTGGTGTTATTATAGTTTAAGCTGTGTGTGTATCTGCGCTTGTGAGAACAGGCACACATGGAGGACAGATGCATTGGTTCCCCCTGGAGCTGGACTACTAGCAGTCACCTGATGTTCATGTGGATGCTAGGAACCAAACTCAGGTTCTCTTCAAGCTGAGCCACCTCCCTAGACCTTCATTTCAGATTTTAAAATGAATCTTCAGTTCAAAATTTCATTCTATATATAAGAAAAAGAATGACTTAGTGAACTATAAGTCCAACTTTACTTCTTTAGTATATAATAATTCCTCGTACTGGTGAAAACAGCAGGGGAAAAGTGTGTGTGAGTGTGTGTTGAGAAAGAGATACATGTCCTGGATTCTTTTAAATGACTACACATAAAAGCCTGTATCATTTTCAAATAAACCTAGGGAAAATATACAAATCTAGCATGCACAAACCTTGGTGAAGTCCGATGGACACCAGCACACAGACGTGACCTCTTGAGAATGACCCAGGAGTACAGTAGGAGGATGCCAGGGCATGGAAACCTGGCCAAACCAGAAAGAACATGTCAGCACAACAGTGTTAGTCCCCAAAGCAGTCAGGACCTCTTTAACTATGTCTCAGGGCTTTAGGGTTGTCAATAACAGGGGAGCTGTCGAGTTCAACAGTCAAACTCAATTAAGACTATGGGTCCAAACACAGGACAGCTCTTATTTCAACTAAAATGCAATTCTGGCACTGTCCCTCAGCCACTGGGCTTTCTGGGCCAAGATTCAGTTCCAGGTATTTCTCTTCAACCCAGTCCTGTTTATACACCACATAGACATGTTTAGATCTTCTATAGTCAGCCACTTGGAGGAATATTAAATCAACTGAGTCCTGAAGGTACCTGTAACAGGCAAACAGCTCTTTTAGAATAAGAGGCCAGTTTGTCCCCAAGGCAAGACATACTTACTATGACAAAATCCAAAATATCATCCTTCATTTTGAATGTGACAACCTTCAATTTGAAGATGTAAGCCATAATTTTTAATTTTTCATTCAAACTTTTCAGTCAATTTGTTTGAAGGACAATTTAATAATGTCTTTAATGTATTGAGAGGTCAGACTGTACACATCACCGAGAATCCTATCACTGGATGCTTCCAGTGATAGGCACTTGATAGCACTGTACAGCCGACTCATTCCAGAGCTATCAATACCTTTCAAAGCACACAGGACTAGAGGACAAGCTCACATTGCTATTATTAGTACATGTATTTGGAGAACAAGGACCTTAGAGAATGCATTCTCTATTTTCCCAAGGCTCTGAATCATAGATCATTTGCATGAAGTGGAGGCAACTTTAGAAAGAATATTTGTGACAGTGACTAAGTTAGCTTAACAGGTTTCTCAAATTACAGCTAAGAGACTTGATACTGATTCATGGGGTTATCTAACTCAACCATTACTACTCCTTATCTTTGCTACCTGGCAAATGTGCAATGGTTAAAATGGCAAAAACAAAGGACAGAGTTCAGTCTGCCTCGTTTAAGTTAAAGTTTAATGTATTAACAGATTAGGCAGCTTTCCCTCAACCTGCATGGATATTATTGCCAAGTTCTACAATACCATAGACTATAATTCATTCACTCAAAGAAAAATATACTTTAGAAAGGACTATAAAAGATAGTTTCTTACTATCGCAGCAGTCAGAATTTTTCCTTCCTTTCTGAAGACCCTAGTCCCCTAAGTTTCTCTTTACTCAAGGTTCAAACAGATTAAAGGGAGGGAAATCCTCGTCTGTGGACATCTCTGGTGAACATTACTTCTTCCTGCCATCCTATGACCCCACCTATTCCTTAGCTTCTCCATCACAGCACTGAGGAGAATCTAACTGTATATACAAAATATTAAAGTTAAGAAAAACCAAGTGCCTGCCAACAGCATGTACCTAGTTCTGTCTACAGGGCCTCAAATAAAAAGAATCCTTGTAAAAACTTCCTAAAGAAGCAATATTAATAGTAATAAAGTTGGCATTTATTCATTGAATACATAAACCAGGTACTTTACATATAAAAAATAGGTGGAAGGGCCTAAAAAAAAAATCAGACATGTACTTTAAGTATCATATGGTTTACTAACTCTATTCTTTGGCATATACCTCCTCAGAGAATAGAAAATACATGCAAGTAAAAACATACAAATGGTGACAGCAGAGTTTAAATAGCAGAGTGAAAAACTCTGAACATCTAAAATGACCACCAACTGGTAAGCAGATAAAATATGGCTTGCCTATAAAGTAGAATATTCTTCAGCACTTGAAAGAAATGAAGTATTGTGCAATATGTCTGAACCTGAAAAATATGCTAAATTAAGGTCAAACACCAAATGCCATATATTATGTGACACAGTTTATATAAAATGTTTCAAATACACAAAAATCCAGAGAGGAGAGATAAAGAATATACAATGTGGCAATTGTTAAGGAGTGACTATGAAGACAGACTTACAGGATAATGTGGTTTCTTCCTGTGTAACATTCAGGAATTAGTGCAAAAGGTTGCCCAACAGTGTGTATACTGAAGTGTACACTTTAATATTATTTGGTGATGCTAGGGAACCAAACACAGGGTCACATTCATGCTAGGCAAGTATTCTAACACTGTTCTATACTTTCAACTCTTAAATCCGTCTTTGTATTTTCTTGTAAATAGTCTTGCCCTGTCCAAGCTCTCCTCAAACTCAAAATTCTCCTGTGTCTAATTCCTGGGTGCTGCAATTACAGGTGTGCACAACTATACCCGACCTCTAAATTCTCTTTTAATAAAAAGGAGAAGGGACAGAAGTGGTAAACTTTGTGAATTTTGATGACAAGAGCTTCGATAGCTCAGGACTATCTTAGGTACAATACTTGCTCTTTGACTACTTTAAGTAAGATGAATTTTTCCCTTGTGAAATTCAAATGGCTTTGAATTCACTTTAACTCCAGTAACTTTTAAACTTCAATTTACTTTAAAAACCATTACTATAATTATTTCATTTAATTTTTAAAAAGCTTCCATTTTGAGTAGTA
The DNA here is from genome assembly GCF_018167655.1 of Microtus oregoni. Classification (NCBI taxonomy): domain Eukaryota; kingdom Metazoa; phylum Chordata; class Mammalia; order Rodentia; family Cricetidae; genus Microtus; species Microtus oregoni. The sequence continues at coordinate 15,419,990 of NW_024543221.1, forward strand.
AGGAAACTTATTTAAAAAAACAACCTAAACATTTTGGGGTGGTCAATACAGAAAACTGTCCTCTTTTACATATTCTACCTTTTGTAGAATGCTTAAGGCATAGGAACCCCAAAGTTAAAATTATGAGACACCTCTCAAAGCAAATGGCTCTAACCTTAAGAACTCATAGAGCACTTTGAGTACTTAGGCATACAAAAAATCCATCAGCACTTTCCCTCACAAAATCTCCTTACTCTGCCCAATTGGAAACCAAATCTAATCTTTATTTTTGCCATGAGATCATTTACACTTCCTAAAGTGTCAGGCTCAGTGTTCCACTGGTCAGCGGCAGAGTGGCCGTGCCAAATCAGTTTATTTATAACCACTTCAGTACTATTCAGTGGATGAACCAGGGACAGACAGGGGAAGCGGGGGTGGAGGGACAGGAAGAAACTAAAAAGCAGAATGCTCAATGTTTGTGTGTGTGTGTTTCCACAGATGGTAATGTGGCGTGAGGCATCTACAAAGGCCGTCCTCTTTTGCTGGAAGACACAAACTCCTTCCTTATTCTTTCCTTATGGGCAGGCTTCAGCACAGAACAGATGCAGTACGAAAGCCCAAGCTAACCCATTAGACATGAAGCAGAGTCACAAGACACCTCAGCGGTCTGGACACTCAGCCTGCATGGACTCCTGTTTAAACTCCTCCTCCTTTAATAAGAGAAAAGAGAAACGACATCTCACTGGGCAAATTCAATTTTAAGAGCAGTAAGCTTGCCAAGATCTCAAATATCAGGGCCTGCACACTGAGCTATGTGCGGACAGGCAGGAGGACATCCTGTCTGAACCACGACACTCAGTGGTGACCCGGAACCAAGCCTGGGAATTCAGTTAGGGTCAACCATGTGTGGTGGCCATAGATGGGATCTCTAGTAAGAATAGGCTAGAAACTCAATCAAGTACCTGGTGTGCAGCCCCTCGATTCCCATTTTAAAAGGACCCCGTGCTAGAGAAATTTTAAGAACTGGCAAAAAGATTTAAATGTATATATTTAGTTACATACATAATCATGTGTACTTTATGGAACTAGCCATTTTATTATGTTATCTGATACATCTAAAATTTCAGTTGTTTTCTTGCAAAAAAGAAACCCCAAATGACAGGCTTGTGGAATGAGTAAAATTCTGTAACAAAGTAGGGAGTTAGAGAAATAAAAGTAGAAAGACAGTGAGGAAAAAACAGAAAGCACAAAGACTTAAAACTTTGAAACTCAAAATTTTAAATACAAACAAGAGAGAAGCAATTATAACTAGTACTACACAGAGACATTTAAAAAGAGTAAAGAAAACAGGTAAAAACTATTTTTGTAAGATACATACTTATATATACATCTTAAGTATTTACTCATAAGAAAATTCTCATTTAAAACTCCAATAAGAAATATGCGTATTAGAGAGAAGCCCAGCACAGGTGGCATCTCACCTTGGGAGCACTGGGAAGAGGTCACTGAACGCTGTCAGTGGGGAGCAGTCCCTTTCCAGCTCCAGTCTAAGAGTCGTTCGTTTGCACTTTCCCCAGGACTTTTCTATTAACATCATCTAAGTTTCTTGGTTTATGGAAGATTGTTTTAGAATATGAATATATAAAATATGGTTTTTAAGATGAACACAATGACTTAAACAGTAATGGACACTCTATAAAATAAGAAAATGAGGGGACTGGAGAGATGGCTCAGTGGTTAAGAGCACTGTCTGCTCTTCCAGATGTCATGAGTTCAATTCCCAGCAACCACATGGTGGCTCCCAACCATCTGTAATGAGATCTGGTGCCCTCTTCTGGCATGTGGGAATACACAGAGGCAGAATGTTGTATACATAATAAATAAATTAAAAGAAAAAAAACAGAAAATGAATTGTCTTAAAATATCTGCTAAACATTTGCTGTGGGACAATGGTCTGTACCCTGTCACTTGTATTTTAAATAAACACTGATTGGCCAGTAGCTAGGCAGTAAGTTTAGGCGGGACAATGAGAATTCTGGGGAGAGTAAAGACTCAGTCTGAAGTCATCGCCCAGAGAGGAAGCCAGACACAGCAAGATGTGACTGCCTCACTGAGAAAGGCACCAAGCCATGTGGCTAACACACAGACAAGAATTATGGGCTGATGTAAGTTATAAGAGTTAATAAGAAGCCTGAGCTACTAGGCCAACCAGTTTATGATTAATGTAGGCCTCTGTGTGTTTCTTTGGGACTGAATGACTGCAGGACCAGGTGGGACAGAAACCTCAGTCAACAAACATTGAACATGCTTAATGGCCCAAGGGCCAGATATTGCTATAAGAAAAAGGAGTAAGAAAAGCAGTTATTATACCAAAAGTTTTGAGCAACTGTTCTGCAGGCAGCTCTATGGAAGTCCGAGTATGGGATGTGACACTTAAGAAAGTCTGATAAGATAGAGCAGAACGGGCAGTTGTACGTAATGGTTTCTGTGAAGCAGGATTTAGTGATCTTTCATTTGTATTTTAATAAATAAAGCTTACCCGAAGATCAGCAAAGTAAAACAGCCACACTGGTCAGCATTACAGACCAGGCAGCAATAACACACACCTTTAATTCCAGTAGCCACTCTAGCTTGCCATAGAAACCAGGTGGTAGGGGTGCATATCCTTAATCCCAGAACTAGAGAGGAATACAAGACAGGAGGAGACAGCTCTCAGTCTCCGTCTCATTCTGAGGTTTCCTGGAGGCAGGATTGCCATTTCGGACTAAGGTCGAGGTAAGAGCCAATAACTGGCTGCTTTGCTTTTCTGGCCTTCAGGTTGAACCCCAATATCTGTCTCTGAGTTTTTATTAATCGTGCTACAGCAGGACACAGAATGCCATTTTTGAAATAAATGATATTCAGAAAAGGAAGCACAAAGCAAGAAATGACCTTGCGAACAGTTGGTGCAGAAAGTCAGCAGTGTGTGCTTGTACTAAGTACACCTCATACTGGACAAAGGCATCTATCTGTGGATACTTGTACTAAGTACACCTCATACTGGACAAAAGCATCTATCTGTGGATATTTGTACTAAGTACACCTCATACTGGACAAAAGCATCTATCTGTGGATACTTGTACTAAGTACACCTCATACTGGACAAAAGCATCTATCTGTGGATATTCGAAAGCTTACCTTCCAGATGTAGGCAGCTTCATCACTCGAACCGCTGATTAAAAACTGGTCATCTGGACTAAGACTTGATTTTACATAAAAGGTAGAATTCTGGTGTCCATTGAAGACAGCCACTGCCGGAGGAGAAAACCAAATCACTTTGGTTTATATCATTTCCAGTATTCCAATGAATGCAAATGACACGCACACACAATCATACAAGTGTTATCATTGCTTCAGCCTGCTACCATATAATAGGGAGCTAAGTCCTAAACACAGAACGAGAAGGTTGTGCTAGACCAGTCTAGTGAATTCAATAGGAACAAATGACAGATGACAATGTCATGAGCAAGAAAGCTGATGTCTAATCCTATAGTAAATGTAGACTGTGCCCATATCCTTATCCTACAGGAGGATTTTCTCCATTGAAAACACTGATCTTATTTCTCCACTGACTGCAAACTTCTTGAGAGTACATACATCTCACATCATGCTAGATCTTACTTTAAACAGTATAAAACTTCAAATATTTGCTGCACAAAAAGGTAAAAGTCAGTGAAAAGAATTATTTGATTCTGGCTGAGATGCAGTTTTTTTTTTTTTTTTTTTTACCTCAACTCTTTTTAACAGGCAGAATGACAGGAAGACCTAGAGGGGCACAATGTATGTTCATCTGTAAGTCACTCAATTTGGGTTAGGTGTCTCATAGAGAAAGAGTAAGTAACCATACCTTATATAATGTGCTCTTAAGACTGCTGGCATCAACACATTACAGAAAATTTAAAGGGGAAAGCTCAGTTACCAGAAAATTTACAGATATATCAGAAGTAAAAATAACATTTGAATGCTTAACAGAGGGAACGAGGCAGCCGTAGGAACTTCAGTGGCTTTTGGTTGAGTGCTCACAGATATCCATTCTATTTCTAAATAGAAAAACTGTTTACTTATACCTTTTAAAGAAAAACAAAAACAACACATGGTTTTGCAGAAATGGCTCAGAGTTAAGAGTATTTATTGGCTGCTCTTCCAGAGGACCTGCGTTCAATTCCCAGCACCCACACCAAGGCTCACAATTGTGCAGAACTCTGTAGTGTGCATGTAGACATAATACCTATACACACTTAAAAACAGAAACCCTATTATCAAAAATTCTCTGCATCAGAGATTTTTACTATAAAATAAAGTTCAACAGCAATCAATTTAGATATATCCTAAACACACTATGATAGCTAGGTAGTGCTGGCACATGCTTTAATCTCAGAACTCAGGAAGCAGCAGGCAGATCTCTAAGGTTGAGGCCAGCCTGGCCAACAGATTGAGTTCTAGGACAGCAAGGGTTACACTGTGAACCCTGTCTGAAAAAAAAAAAAAAAACCCACACAAAACTAAGAAAAGAAACTCTCACTATGATAAAGACCTAAATAAAGAGGCTCCTTCATTCTGAATACTGTTCCAAAACAGAAATTAGTCATTTTCTATATTAAATTATGAACAGAAAATTATAAATTGAATTTCCCACAAACCACGTTTTTATTACCCTCTGCTGGCCTAGGAAAAGCTGGTATGAAACAAATTGAAAATATTTCAAATATGGCATAAATTCTCCTAAAATCTTACAATAGCTTAAATTATAATTCGATCACTTTGGTTTTCTTGTTGTTTTGTGGTGGAGACAGAATTCCTGCTCCTCCTGCCTCAGTGTCCCAAAGCTGCGATTAAAAGCATGTGCTATTATGCCTGGCATTAACTTAGTTTTTCTATGCTGAACTGGGCATGGGATATAACTATTACTTAATACACTATAATACTAAAAAAAAAAAAAAAAGAAAATCACTCAAGCATGAAGTTCTGGTTCTTTCTAAAGTCTTGAGAAGGGAAGTAATTACCAGATGTTTTTTAAACACACATTTAATATATTCTCTCTCTCTAACACACACACAGAGACACACACTTTTTTTCAGAAAGGGCCTCTTTATTACATAGCTCTGGCTGTCCTCAAATTCACAGAAATCTGCCTAACCTACCACCTGAGTGCTTAAACTAAAAGCCTGTGCCACCACATGTGGCTAGCATTCTAAAAAACAATTCTATCCATAAAATAAAGGGGCAGAAAAAGGTTATCAAACTATTAGCAAGTATTTCATGGCAGAAATAGCAAACTACAGTCAAGATCCTTTCCTGTGCTACACTATAGGAAAATATGCATAAGACTAATATATGCCCGGTAATGAAGCAGGATTAGATTTTACCTTGTGTGCTGTAATACAGTGTCGAGGCAAGGGCAATGACATCAGAGGTTCTCCTCATTACTCCACCTCTACCCTAGCCAAGCCTCTCACTGAACCCGGAGCTCACCGATTCCAGGACTCTTCTACCTCTGCCTCCCCAGCAGACATTAGAGGAGGGTGCTAGAGATCCAAACTCAGATCCTCATGTTTGTGCGGCAAGCACTTTACCAGCTGAGTAGCCATTCTAGGCCATGGCAGTTTTTCTTTCATTTCTTTCTGTGTGGTACTGGGAATTGAACCCAGGACCTTGTGCACATTAGGCTAGCACTCTACCAGAGAGCTAGATTCCCTGACTGATTTTAAAGGTCCACTGCTCCAGAGGGAATAATCCTGGAAGATAGTTAGGAAAAATATTTGGAAATTTCTCTAAAAGCACAACCAAAGTGACCCAAGTTCCACAGTATTTCAAGATTTCTTGTTTATTAGTCCATTTGGGAACCAAGTAGCTCTGGGAATGTCGTGTGGAATTCAGACTTTTAACCAAACTAAACTTGAGGAAGAACCATGGCATTAATACATTTGTAGATTGCTTAAGTAACTATTATCTTAAAATAATGCAATCTACAACCCCTTATGGTATGCTTTAGAAACATGAGTTTCTTATGAAAAATATTTACTAGTCTCAGATTCAATTCTTATATTCCTTTAAAAAATATTTACTTATTTTTATTTTATGTGTATGAGTGTTTTGTCTGCAAGTTTGTATACCTTGTGCATGCCTGGTATCTTACATAGAAGCCAGAGAGGGCATCTCTGATCTCTTGAAACTGGACAGAAGTGAGCTGCCATGTGTGTACTGGGAAGTGAACCTGCGTCCTCTACAAAAGTAACAAATGCTCTTATCTTAACTGCTGAGTCATCTCTTCACCCCCCCCCACCACACTTGCCCCCCTAATATTATATTCATGAGGGAGAGAAAAGAAGAACTAAAAAAGGTAGGCTAGGGAAGAAACCTCCCAGGAGATAACGGTCTTCACCCAGAATTGAGAGGGTGAAAACTATCAGGAAGTCTATAAAACCCAATCCTCTAATTTTAACAAGACAAAAAGTTGAGAATAGTTTTCTTTATTCTCCAAGTTTATTAAACAGAAAATAAAGATAATCTTAGGGGTTCAGTGGTTTACAGCAATGCTTCTTAGAGAGGACCCAGCAACCATTTGGTGGCTGACAACCATCTATAACTTAAGTTCTAGGGGATCTGATACCCTCTTCTAACATCCACAGACACTACGTATGTACTGGTATATAAACATGCAAGCAAAAAATGCATACATATAAATAAGTAAACCTGGGGCAGGAGAGATGGCTCAGCGGTTAAAAGCACTGACTGCTCTTCCAGAGGTCCTGAGTTTAAGTCCCAGCAGCCACATGGTGGCTCACAACCACCCATCTGATGCCCTCATCTGACCTGCAAGGATATATGCAGGCAGAACATTGAATACATAATAAACAAATAAATCTTCAAAAATAAGTAAGTAAACCTTAAAAAGAGGCTAATGATAACCCTAAACATAGGCCAAAGGACATGGCTTCAGGAGATTCACTACTCTCCACACATGGTAGGAGTCTGTTTACTTGTGAAACGGTCACAGGAACATACACTCCTGAAAATACCACAGGAACTAATTAAAGATGGCAGAGTCCATCATTTTGTGGCTAATGTTTATTTTGGGAAAACATGACAAAAACAAAAACCACTACTGACATCATAGCAAAAGAGCAAGTATTAATTACCCGATAAGAGAATCTGAATGACTAATACCTTACCTGGAGAAGTCTTTAGGCCAGTCATGTTGAACATATAGATGTTGTCATCTGTGCAGTTGGCAAATAAAGTAGAGCCAGTAGAATCTAAAACCAAACTTGAATACCCTGGAAAAAGTTAATAGGAAGTCAACGAGGCTAAACTGTGGGGACAGAAACAGTTCATGCCATAGGATAATTATTTCTAAAGCATATAGAAATCAAAACTATATTGAGATTTTTATCTCACAACCATATATTTCGTTTCTTAAGTCTTTGCTGAAAATTAGCCTGGTATTAAAACAATTTTTTTAATTGAAATTCACATTTTACCCCCCAAAACCTACAAAGCAAAGGCTCACCTAGTTTTCGAGTGCTGGTACCTGGGTACAGGAAAGACTTGGACGCTAGGGGTTCTTGACGATTAGTATAATTCTTGCGTAAATCCCATACCTTGATTATCCTAAAAACCAAGATAAGTATCTTATAGATTATCTAGACCAGTGATTCTCAATCTTCCTAATGCTGCAACAGTTCCTCATGTGATGCCCCCAATCATACAACGATTTCGCTGCTACTTCACAACTGTAATCTTGCTAAGGGTATGAATCATGATGTAAATATCTGACATGCAGATGGTCTTAGATGACCCCGTGAAAGGTCATTTGACCCCCAAAGGACTCACAACCCACAGGTTAAGAACCACCGGTATAAACCTATTCCAACAATTTTATTTATGTGAGTGTGAAATGACTTTTAATCTGTCTTCTTGGGCACACTGCCCAGCTGCACTGAGGACATCTCACTGGTAATTCAACTTAACTGTCTCATGCTATTGTTTGCAATGTCAAGCTTACAGCTTGTACAAAACGGAAACAGATGTGATCTGACCCAGTGATGAGTCACTGGCACTTACTCCAGGGTAGCGGGAAAAGGAAAATGGAGTTAGATGCCGATTGTCGCTGTTTCATTGTTCCTCTAGAAAAAAAACTTCCTAAGTCATTTTCCCCTGAAATGCAGGGTGCATACTCCTATGCCCTCTTTCTGCACATAACTCCTTAACTAAATACTTTTTCCTGTGAAAGGGGAAAATGCTTTTCATTTCATCCACTGGGCTGTCTTCATCCTTATTCCTATTTTGTGGGTAATCAGAAATTATACACTTGTCATAAAACGGCAGCATCTTTAGAAATAAACTGCAAACTTTCATATTAATTCACAGACACAGAGGTAACTTTAGGTAACTCCCCAATCTTGCTTAAGAACTTGGTTCATGTAAGGATTTTAATGCCCACAGGAAATAATAGAAGTATTAATTAGTAAGACATTTTAAATCAAAATCTTGAAAGAACCAAGTGGCGGTGCACACCTTTAATCCCAGCACTCAGGAGGCAAAGCAGGCAGATCTGTTAGTTCAAAGTCAGCCTAGTCTACAAAACGAGTGCCAGGACAGTCAGTCAAGGCTACAGAGAAACCCTGTCTAGAAAAAACCCAAAACCAAATAAAACAAACCTTGAATATAATAATGCATTTGGAAATATAATTGGCAAAGAGGTACACTTTAAAGAGTTCCTGCACATAAATAACCTGTTTTCTACAGGACTTTGTAGAAAGAGAAATGAATAAGCACTACAGACTTACTTGGCCATCAAAATTTAGATCAATCATAGATAAGTATATAGAGATAGGTCTTAAGTGTACCATTAAAAGACAAGCAAGCTTTCACCACCCCCCAGCAGCAAACACTGCCCCTATGTGCTAAGCATAGCCCACGAATTATCACACTTATTTGAGGAGTTCTGGCCGTTTATTTTCTACTGTGACTTGTAAACTTCTTCCCAACTACAGCACCCACAATGTTGAGAGAAAGGCACATATATAATCAGTTTAATGAGACTAGGTACTACAGCAGCTCTCAAAAGGCACTGGGGAAAAAGAAGAAATAGTCTCTTACCCATCCACGGCTCCCGCTGAGACTAATGTGTTCTCATCCTGGAAGAGGACCACAGTAACACTCTGCTGGGAATCCTAATAGCACAAGAGAGAAAAAGAAGGAAATTCTGTTTTGGTCATCACAGCTTTCACCAGTTTGAGAAAAAGGTACTTAAAATTAGCTTTCCTGAAGCTGCTGTGAGATTGTGTCTTCTAGAAATGTCAGGAAGCCTCACTGTTAAGCATACCTTTATAATAAATATGACTGCCTAAAGAAGACCCCAAGCACAACACTACCAGACAGGCTAACATGGAAGGAGGAAATTTCACAGGGCCCCACACATAGACAAAGAACAAAGGCAATTAAGGAATGCTGAACGTAGGAGAAAGTCTCTCCTAGGAAGGACTCCTCTTCACAGTTATTCAATACCATGCAGACAGCCCTGAAATCACATACGCTAAACAAACCCAATAGGTTATACTTAAATATATTTAGGTATGTATGTATGTATATATATATACATGTATATATATATACATACATACATACCTAAATATATTTAAGTGCAGCAATAACAAAGACAAGGAAGCCATGATTTTGAGGGAGATCAGGGAGGAGTAGGGGAAGTAAAAGGAAGTGGAAAAAGGATGTCATAATTAAAACAAAAACAAAAAAAGGAAACATGCCTTTAATCCCATTGGGAGACAGAGGCAGGCAGATATCTTTTGAGCTTGAGGCCCACCTGTCTACAGTTACAGGACAGCCAGGGCAATGTAGAGATCCTGTCTCAAAAAACAAACAAACCACAAAAACAACCTTCACCAAACAAACCACACCCACACGTTCCCTAGGTTGGTAAGATGGTTCATGGGTAAAGGCAGCTGCTTGCTTCCAAGCCTGAAGAACTGAGTTTAATACTCAGAATCCACATGGTACAGGAGAACTGGTTCCTCTGATCTCTCCATGCAAGCCATTTGTTCCATGTGCAGGGAAGGTGCAGGTTAGGAGAGCCTTATCTCCCAAGGGCCACTGCCCCACAAGTTCTCTTGCAGTCAATCCAACGAAGGATGCAGCCTTCAGTCATAATAGTATAGCAGTTATACTTTTCGGTAAGTATTTATTCAGACCTTACATACCAGGAACATCAGAAAACTGCATTAATGAAATCAACGGCCATGTCCTTTTCTAGAAAAAAGATGTACCACGGGCATGGCTTGAGCTTCTGTCTACTTCATACCTTGTAGCAGTGTCAGGCTATAAGATGGTCATATTTGCAGGCATGTATGAGCCATCTAAGATAAAAAGGCCAGGCTGCTGCAGGGGGCTGGAGGGGTCTTATAAGCTGAACTTGACTTCCCACACATGCCTGTAGCTGCCCTCAATGCTGTAAGAAGCAACCAGTCACCTTCCAAAGCAGGGCAGTTCCCCCACCCCAATACTACCAGCTCCCGAGTGACTGCGAGTCACTCTTCCTAGGCTACATCCAGGGAACTGGGAAGACCCAGGTAGCCCAGAGTAAATAAGAGAGCTGCAGGCCATTCTCAGAACACTGGGAGACATGAGGCCTGCATACTCTGCAGGGAGCAAGAGTGCCAGCAAAGACTGAAATAAGGCATCATGCATGCCAAGGACTGGCTCTGGGTAGCTGAAACAATGTTAGTCAGCCTGCTTGTTAGTTCTGAGAGCCAGGGTACAGCCCCCACTCCCGGGTGACAATTCACTCACTTCCTCTGGTTTATCAAGCACTGTACCTACATCCTCAAGATTGGGAGAAGATCTTGCAGTTACTTAAGATGTTCATTTTAAGTAGTTAGCAATGACTCAGTTTGTTTTTATTTTTTAACCACTGTTTTAGAGCAGTGGTTCCCAACCTTCCTAACGCTGTGACCCTTTAATACAGTTCCTCATGTGAGCATAACATTATTTTCGTTGCTACTTCATAGCTGTACTGGGAAATGCTATGCTACTGAAGCCATGTACCTCATATTCCAGGCCAGCTGAAACATATACAACAACAAACCCTAGTTATATATATCCTTCTCTAAACCTTACCACAGAAGGAGCAAGTCCTCTTGAATTCTGTTTCTTCTTGGGTTTTGAAGGGGTTTGCTTGTCTGCAGTATTGTGAGCTCCACTGATCTGATTCACTTGTCTATAAAATCCATCTGAAAGGTTCCAAGGAAATTGATTTTAATGTTTTCTAATTTCAAACAGAACATAGCATTTGAACATTTTTACACAGGACCTTAAAATTTTGGCTAACTAGTAAAATATAAAACAGTTAATTAAACCACGGAGACAGGTCAAAAACAAAAATGGAGGCAAGGCTTAGTGAGGAAGCAGATATGAACACCAGAGCACAGACTTAGTTTAGGGTGATGAACTAGTCTATGTATTATAATGGAAGACATATCATCTACTTGTTAATATCCATATCATATATAACATGAAGAATAAACCCTAATGCAAATTATGGATTTGGGGTGATCAAGTGTCAATAAACATTTACCAGTTGAAAAATCTACGACCACCTGCATGTAGGGTGCTGATACTGCGAAGGCTGTGTATGTACAGGTGTTGAGCACTTCAATGTTGCTATGAAGCAAAAACTGCTCCACAAAATAGCTTATTAATATTTTTAAATCAATATGTAAACTAGCAGTAAGCACATCAATGACCACATGCTTTACACCACCACAGCACAATACACGCTTTAATTTCAACCACTTCTTTAAAAGTAAAAGGGAAAATGTATTTTTTAGTGAAGGGTGAGGGAGGGGAATATCCAATGGTGTCAGAGGACAACTTGAGGGACTTTGTTCTCTCCTTCTACCATATGAGAACTCAACTCAGGTAGTCAGGCTTTGAGGACAAGCACCTTTATTTGATGAGGTGTCTTGCCGGCCCCAAAATGAAAATTAAAAACAAACAAAATACCCTAAGCAAACCTTTATCCAGTGAACCTATGCATTAGTAGTTTCAATTCTATCAATAATTTAGGCAAATTGAATTATAATTCAGAGACAATATTAAGATTAAAAACACAAGTTTCAGGACAGCTATAACTGTTACACAGGGAAACCCCGTCTCAAAAAAATAAAACAACAACAGCAAAACAAACAAACAAAACAAAAACACGTAAGTTAATAGCTTTGTAATAATTATTATCTTGAGATTTGAGCAATGAGCAGAACAGTAGGACTGTGAACACAGTGCCCCCTGCTGGTGTCCGATGAGAACACTGACATGGCCATTCTATTGTGAGCATCTTATTATGTTACTATGCATAGGTGATACCACATTCATCAGAATCAATAGAAAACTAACCTTTTTTGTTGCACCTTGTGTCCCAGATCATAATGTTGCCATCTCTCCCACCTGTACAGAATACGGCTGTGGGAAAGAGTTCATCAAGATGTTGGCAAAACTAGTCAAAGACATATTTCCATTTAAATTTCTCCAAAAGTCCTGTATTTGGCACTACAGAGTCTAGTAAAATGATCAAGCAATTGTTAACACAGAGGAGAGCTTACTACCTTACATAATATAAACTATGCTATATGTTTTTCACACATTATCTTGATTTTTTTCTGTCAATCTAGTAGGTGGGCATTACTCTTCCTATTTTACAGATGAGAAATGGGCATTGAAAAAGATAACTCCCACAAGTATTCTTGGCAGCACGACTATAAAGCCCATACTCCAGTTTGGCAAGTGTATTGTCCAAGCATGAGAATATGCAGTATCATGCCATCTGTAAAAAGACTGCTCTGGGCACGGAAGGACGCACTGGGATGGAACAGAACATAGAGCTGACATCGATTTGTAAGGTTTTATTTTTTAAGTAAAAGTGAAAGTTAGGTGCATGGCTTCAGTAACATAGTATTCACCCAGTGTATACACAAGACCCTAGGTTCAGTGCAAAATGTGTGTATAAATAAAAAAAAAATTAAAAAGAAATTCTGCTTCTTATATGGGAAAGTGAGCATTTAACCAACTGACTCAACTATAATAGCTATAAATTGAACAAAGTACCAAAATAGCATGAGAGCTTTGTAGATGATGAACAAAAATACACAATTTTGTAGGAATTAACTAAATCAAGTGACTAGACCACAGCAAATGAGTCCGCCTTCCTTTGGAGGTGGCGAGGGCTCTGTCACAGGAAGAGCTGCTGGAGTAGGAGGCTGGAGACTTCTGTCTCCAGACTCAGTCGCGTCTCTGGATGATGTGATTGAGGTTAACAAACTAAACGAGTCACTGCCTTCCTGTATCAATTACTGTGCAGCTCTCAATAAACTAAAAAACTGTTTAAATAAGCAAATTCTAAGGTATGCGATACAGTTTCCAGTCAGGTAAAAGTGGTGTCCGCCCTCATCAAAGCAGCTCCTTTTTGCAGCAGATGCAAACTATTTAGAAACCATAGCTATCCGAAATGCTGTGTGCCCACCTCAACGGGTACACCTATAGCATAGCCCTGCACACAAGTCTAGTGAACACGACAGGAGCTGGAGTGTCAAAGGGCCAGACAAGCACAACAGCTGCTTTGAGACAGTGTCTTCAAGATATAATGGCTGCTGCACCTTTGAAATCTCAATAATGTGGCTGCCTAATCAAGGAGCACAGGACAGTACCAGCCAACACGAAGCATGTGTAGAGGAAATTTCACAAGACTTCATCCTTAGATGAAGACTACGGGAAATCAATGGTTGCAGAGAGAGGGAAATCAATTTTCTCTATGGACCAGCCCCTGATAAGTTTTTAATCCCCAGTGGTCATTCTTAAATACATGTATATACAAGCAACTCTCAAAGGACTCAGTAGGTTGTACTGTAACTACTGTCAGGTCCAAAGGAAACTCCCCGTCCCCCAAATCCAACAGGAAGAAGTACAAATGGCTGTCTGTGGTGTTATTAGCATGCGAAAGCCCATGCTGGCCTCCTCTTATACATTTTAGTCCATGATAGCATTCTAGCTCTTCTTACCTCCTCTACCCTAAACTTCCCCAGCGCAGGGGCTTCCTTCTACCCCCAGCTCCTCATTCCCCTTGTATCCCTGCTATTTCAGCTACGCTATCTCTGTCCACCCTCCTCTTACTTCACCTCTCCCTCTATCTCTGCTCTTGTGTCTCTGGCCATGTTCAGTCTACTACTTTCTCTGTTCTAGACTCTTCCAGAAGTCTTTCTGGCTGTTCTCTCTCCTATGTAGAATAAAGCTTTCCCCTTAATCATACCACAAAGCGGTCATATAGCCAGTTTGTACATATGGCCCACTTTCCTAGTCAACCAAAGTTCAAAATTCATAGAACTTTTTTTTTTTTTACTTTTGGGTCTTGTCTCCAAATGGCTATAAGCTTTATCATACTCGTGATTAATAATGAGGAAATCAAGAAACAAAATTGTCGGGAGGGTTGCCTATAATCAAGCAGAAATTGACTGTAAGATTAGCAGTGACCACACAGCTACAGAAACCTGACACATACATACATGTGTATGCAAAAATAATTTAAAAGATCATAAATTTGAGAAGGTGGAGTTATATGGGAGGAGTCGGAGGGGAAGGGGTAGAAATGATGTAATAAATGTAGTACTCAGATGAAATTCTCAAAATAAGTTTAAATTAAAAAGCTATAAAAACATTCCTCAACCTTAGCTGTGCAAGGTCCTAAATCCGTGATGAGGTCTTAAAAAAAAAAAAAAATCACCTGGCTCACTTCCCAGAGATTACCCTTTAATTAATTAGCATGTTTAAAAAATCTTCAGCTAGGCCGGGCAGTGGTGGCGCACGCCTTTAATCCCAGCACTCGGGAGGCAGAGGCAGGCGGATCTCTGTGAGTTCGAGACCAGCCTGGTCTACAAGAGCTAGTTCCAGGACAGGCTCCAAAAAAACCACATAGAAACCCTGCCTCGAAAAACCAAAACCAAAACCAAAACCAAAAAAAAAAAAAAATCTTCAGCTAACCAATGTTCACTGGTTGAGAGCCACTGACTTAGGGTGAGGAACTGGCTTCAAACTAAAGAAATGAGAAAGGTTCAAATATATACAAACTTTTAGAAGACTTAGTAATAAGTTTAGGTAATTTTAATTATCTACCAGAAATTCTAACGCTATCTTCTTCTGTCTGGCCAAACAAAGTAAGCGTACATATGTCTCATCTACCAATCTTTAGAAGGTAGCATCCAGGGGAGATAAACTTCATTAGCCATCATCATGGCCAGTTAGGATCACCTGCATCCTGTTCATTTAAGACTGAATGACTGGGCCAAGGAACTTTTCTACTACACTACTATAAAACTTAAAAAACAAAACAAATTCCATTCAAAATCTCTACTGGGCATTTATAGTCTCTAGGTTTTAAAAAGTGAGTTCACACCTCACCTTTTAATGCTCACAATTACTTTCATTAATTAAATGATATTAAATACTAACCAAACTGAATTAAGAAATGAAGACCCAATCAAAATGACATTGCAAAGTCTAAAAAAAAAAAAATGTTAGCTATAAGTCATTCTGTGCAGGCTACCACCTAACCTGTTCCACTGACCAAACTATGAGAACTTGTGGGCAGTTTCCAACTAGGCTAACTCATATACTAGCAGTCAGGAGAGAAGCCCATTAGCTCCATGTACAACCCAATGTCTTTTCTTTTATATGACACTGGCATACACTTATTCACATGTACACTTTTTTTTTTTTTATTTTTGGTTTTTCGAGACAGGGTTTCTCTGTGGCTTTGGAGCCTATCCTGGAACTAGCTCTGTAGACCAAGGCTGGTCTCGAACTCACAGAGATCCGCCTGCCTCTGCCTCCCGAGTGCTGGGATTAAAGGCGTGCGCCACCATCGCCCGTGTACACTTTTAAAAAAAAAAGCAAAGGCACTGAAAGATATAGTGCTTCCCTTTCTCGCTCTGTAGACCAGGCTGCCCTTGAACTCACAGAGATTTACCTGCCTCTGCATCCCGAGTGCTGGGATTAAAGGCATGCGCCACCACTGCCTGGCTGAAGACAGGCATTTTTAACTTCACACAACATACATGTTAATGAAAAGTTATGTGGCTACTGAAACTCATGACATACACCGAGTCTTCAGAATTTCAGCTTAATAGCAACTACAGCAGAATAAAGAAGCTTTGTGAACTGAGAGCAGAGGTGCACGCCTGTAATACTAACTTGGCAGGCTGAGGTGGGGGCATCACAAGGTTCTGGGTAGTCTGAGACTCTGTCTCAAGAAAATAATAAAAAAATTTAACTTTGCCAAAACCCAACTCAATAGCTCAGCTTAATATTCCTGAATATAAATGAAAATATTCCTTTTTTTAAAAAGGGTATTTTGCCAAGCACAATAGCATATGCCTTTAATACCAGTATGCAGGAGGCAGAAGCAGAGGAATCTCTGGGAATTACAGGCCAGGCTGTTTACATAGTAAGGTCTTCATGGCTACATAGTAAGACCCTATCTCAAAAAACTCAAATATTTAACAATAATACTATCTTATCCATCTTCAAAGTTGGCCATAGGAAAAAAAAAATCAAAATTGCTGTAAGACTTTTTAACTTCCTAGGACAAGCAGGAGAAAACACCTAAGAATGGAAACAAGGGGCTGGAGAGAGCTCAGAAGTTAAGAGCGCTGCTTTTCCAGAGGACTTGGGTTTGATTCCCAGCACCCTCATGGTGACTCATAACCTTCTTAGCTCTAGTTCCAGAGGATCCAAGCCCTCTTCCGGTCTCCACAGGCACAGAACATGCAGTGCACAGACATACATGCAGGCAAAACATCCATACACATTAAAAAATAAATGAAAAAAATTTAATGGGCCTTAACCAACTTCATTAAGATTTTTAGTTATACTAAAATCCCCAACCCCTAGCTAGATTAAATAGACAACTTTGACAGGGCAAAGACAGGAAGAACTGTGTCTCCCCACCTTAAGGAGATAAAATGATAAACAACCTACCTTTTTGAAACTTGGAAAAAGCTACAGACTTGAGGCTGCACTGGTGACCTTTGCATGTTCCCATCAACTCACCAGCTTTTACATCCCAAAATTTGGCTGTTTGATCACCCGCTGCTGTAACCTTCCAAAAAATGATATAGTTAAATTTAAGGAAGAAATCTTTTCTCTGCATCTACTCAGGCCTAATAAAAGTCACTTACAAGTTTAAATTCACCAGGGACCCAGGCCAAGTCAAAGACAGCATTCCAGTGAGCCATCCATTCTAAACAAAGAAAATATAGGTGTGACATATCCAGACTGTGTGCTATGACAGTGATACCAACAGAAGTTTCAACACCTTCAAGTGTCAACGATAAGACAGTGGCTAGTACTCTACTGTCAATGCACCAAAGTGCATTATGGAGTCACAGATATCACACGTCTCCCCGATACCTGTGAGAGCTGCCATCTAAAGCCACTGAAGCTGGGGAGAGGGCTCAGGTAGTAAAGCCCAAGTTCAAATCCCAGCACCCACACAGTATAATAAAACTAATGACCTCCAGTTCAATGGAAGACCTTGTCTCAAAAGGAAAGGCAGACTACTACAGGCAAACATGGAACTCCAACCTCTGGCCTCCAACTCAAGTAAACATAGCATGCATTTACCCAAAGCCCTCCCTGATATAAATAACTGTCTGAGTACTAGAAGCATTCTCTAAAGTTGAATCTTTTCAAATATTCCCTAGGCCTAAACCTTCAAGTCCTAACAAGGAAACAACTTTAGTCTGACATTCAAGGTGTGCATGTTCTCACCCCTCCTCCTGTGGAGGAACTTATGGCTCACTGATCTTACATGTGCATGTATTCCACCCAAGCCGGACCACAATCTTAATACTGTGTCCTAAGTTCACTACATCTACATTAATAGTAATTTACCAAAGGCTTTATGAATAAAAAAATGTCAAAACTTAAGAGACTTACCTTTGAAGCATGTCTTTTTGCTAGTTTGTGACTCTGTGTTATATAACCTGACGAAGCCTTCTTCATTGGCAACTGCTAATATATGCTCCATACTGGGAGCTGAATAGAAAAAAATAACACATGACGAGTTTCCAAATGAGCACAAATGTATTTAATGATTCAAAACAGGGTTGGAGAGATGGCTTAGAGGTCAAGAGCATTTGTTGCTCTTACAGTGAACTGGGATTTGATTCCCACATATACATGGCAGGTCACAATTGTGTGTAACTCCAGTTCCTAGGGATCCAAGGCCTTCTTCTGGCCTCTGTGGCGCACAGACATACACACACATTAAAAACAAACAAAAAACAACTCAAAAACCATCAAAATTGTCTCCAGATATTCTGACTTAAAAAGAGCTAAATCAAGAGTGGTACTGGCCAATGGCAAAGAAACGTAAGACACAGACCACCAGCTGATCAAGCCTGCTGGTGGTTTTCCCTTTTATAAACCATATTAAACTATAAGACTGGAGATAAGAATTTCTATTTCTGCTCACATTTTTAAGATGACTGAAAAACTCATTTTAAAAACCTCTACCGCCGGGCGGTGGTGGCGCAAGCCTTTAATCCCAGCACTCGGGAGGCAGAGGCAGGCGGATCTCTGTGAGTTTGAGGCCAGCCTGGTCTACAAGAGCTAGTTCCAGGACAGGAACCAAAAGCTACAGAGAAACCCTGTCTCGAAAATAAATAAATAAATAAATAAATAAATAAATACCTCTACCATATAAACCACAGTTGAACACTTAGAATAATTTTAATATCTATCAAAGTTACTTTTTTTTCCAAGTGTATTTTCCCTCTAAGTAGGAAATAAAGTTCTGCTCCGGTTTAGCGCGGTCATTCCCTTACCTGTACAGAAAGTACATCCAAAAGGAGGAACGGGAACTCCTGTTTCTCCATACGATGTGTGCTCGTCATTACAGTTGCACTGATAACCACTTAGAAGGGATTGCAGAGGGTAATGTGAAGACCACCCTAAAACAAGACAACTCCTTTAAGAATGAAAATGTAAACATGTTTTAGCATTTCCCACGTATCTGGAGAAAAGTGTTGTTAGTTCTGTGGCCTGTCTCCTGTTTCTGCCTCTCAAATGATGGGGATAATTGGTATGAGCTACCATACTTGGCTAAATATTCGTTCATATAGAACTTTACATATTTAACTTAGATCCACTCACTATCTATGACTCTCCAAGAAAAAAAAAGGGGGGGGGAATAATCAAAGCAAACTCTAACTTCTGTGGAGGCCAATTAGGTTAGAGTGTGTGTGTATGTATAGGTTTTCTGAGTCAGAATCTCACTACACAGAGCTCTGGCTGTCCTTGAATTCATAATGTAACCTACGCTTGCCTTGAACTCACAGAGATCCATCTGCCTCTGACTCCCAAGTGCTGGGATTAAAGGCGTGGCCACCAGTTTGGTTTTAGCACCTTAAATGTAGAAAATTAGTTATGATTATCACCAGTGTCCTTGTACATTAAAGAGACCTGACTTGTAGCAAAGAAACAGCCAAAATATTACCAATTAAATTGTAAAGCATTAACAATTAAACTGTTACTCCTTCCATGACAAGTCCATTTTGAGTCTCTAATGAGAAACTCTCAAGTAAATAGAAATCATATACAATCAACATTCACAGAGTTACTGTATCAACCTGCCTACTGTAGTTAGTACCATATTTGTTAGTAATTTAAACTTCTTTTTCCCTAAGAGTGAATTCTAGAATCCTATAATTCTAACAGGAACCCACTCATAGTATCTTAATACATGTGAGAATGACTTAAAAGAAGGTCAGGGAGGCTTTGGAAAATGACTTAAATTTTCATTTCATTCAGAAAGAAAGCAAGTTTCTAATGTACATCACGATCCTAAAATAGTAAGTCATCATCCAAAATTTAGTTTATATTAATATGTAAATTGGTTCATTTTAAGTATACAAAGGTTGAATATTCCTTTTGTTCTCTTACTAGTTTATCTTTTTACTTTCTTTTTATTTATTCAATCTGTCTTTCACATCATGCATCTTGATTCCATTCATTTCTCCGTCCCTTCGCATCTGCCATTTGCCTCTGCAATGCTCCCCAAAATTAAAAGAAAATTTAAAAGAAAAAGAGGAAAAAAAACCCTAACAATCTTGTCATGGAAGCCGCAGTATGTATGACACGACACAGGGAGTCACACAGTAAACCCTTTTGTCCATATATCTTTACTTGTAAGTGTTCACTGAAAAGAGTCACTGGTCTAGTTTGAGGCCTCTGATGCTGGGCACTCATTGAGCCGCCTTGGATACCCTGCTGTTGCCCTGTATTGCGGAGATCCTGAGCTTTGGGTCTGCAGACTGCTCCAGCAGACTACTTCTCCGTCCTCATCACCAAGTTAGTTCTCCAGCATCGCCCTGGCTAGTTCACCCTGACAGCAATGAGTGAGGGGCAGGACCGGTTCTTCTGCATTCATGTCCTCAGGGTTGGCTCTGTTGAATGTTCTTATCCAAAATACTTGAGGACAAGAAATGTTTCAGATTTGCATAGATTTTACCGCTCGGGCTTCTTGAAGCCCTGGAACGTATTAGCAGTCAAAAACTTTGATATTTTGTTTTCTTTGTGTAGTTCATGGCTGTCCTCAAACTCAGAGATGCACGTGTCTGTGCCTCCTGAGTGCTGCAGAGATTAAAGGTGTGCACCACTACCACCCATTCCATGTTCAGCCTCAGTAGGAGAAACATTTATTCAACAAGTAATTAGTAACTAAGGAGCAGAGAAGTTGAGACCACTGCTAAACTCCCATCTTAGGGCATTGCCAATTCTCACGTTTTTGTTCATTTAAAAATCTGTAATGGACACCCAGAAATTTGTAGATCTTGAGACATGCTGCAAGGTCTAAGATGGGGACGTATGACTGCCTTCCTTTGCACAGCAGAAGGACTTGATAAAGTGACGAGAGAGGGAACTCTTCTCACAGAGAAGACAGCTTAGCCCAGCAGGACCTCAGCCAAATCTAGTCTGAGAAGGAATGAGCAGAAAGTAGAAAAGGAACTTAAACTAGATTTAATAATTGCTCATGGGGACATTGCTCCATAATTTTAACAACAAATATCATTGTAAATAATTTGTGAAAGACCACAAAAAGAATGTTAGGTTCACAAACACCTATCTAAAAGAGTAAATTGGAAATTTTCCTAAAGAAATGTACACGCACGCGGTGTAGGATTTTAGAGTCTAATGGCTACAACACACAAATTCAAAAGGAAACCAAGTAAAACTGCAGCTACAGTATGCTCTGGAACTTCACAACTAAGCCAGCCCATCAGATCTGCCTCTCTACCTGCACTAATGTTCAAGCAACAAGCTACAGTGTGCTCTGGAACTTCACAACCAAGCCAGCCCATCAGATCTGCCTCTCTACCTGCACTAATGTTCAAGCAACAAGCTACAGTGTGCTCTGGAACTTCACAACTAAGCCAGCCCATCAGATCTGCCTCTCTACCTGCACTAATGTTCAAGCAACAAGCTACAGTGTGCTCTGGAACTTCACAACTAAGCCAGCCCATCAGATCTGCCTCTTTACCTGCACTAATGTTCAAGCAACAAGCTACAATGTGCTCTGGAACTTCACAACCAAGCCAGCCCATCAGATCTGCCTCTCTACCTGCACTAATGTTCAAGCAACAAGCTACAGTATGCTCTGGAACTTCACAACTAAGCCAGCCCATCAGATCTGCCTCTTTACCTGCACTAATGTTCAAGCAACAAGCTACAGTATGCTCTGGAACTTCACAACCAAGCCAGCCCATCAGATCTGCCTCTCTACCTGCACTAATGTTCAAGCAACAAGCTACAGTATGCTCTGGAACTTCACAACTAAGCCAGCCCATCAGATCTGCCTCTTTACCTGCACTAATGTTCAAGCAACAAGCTACAATGTGCTCTGGAACTTCACAACCAAGCCAGCCCATCAGATCTGCCTCTCTACCTGCACTAATGTTCAAGCAACAAGCTACAGTATGCTCTGGAACTTCACAACTAAGCCAGCCCATCAGATCTGCCTCTTTACCTGCACTAATGTTCAAGCAACAAGCTACAGTATGCTCTGGAACTTCACAACCAAGCCAGCCCATCAGATCTGCCTCTCTACCTGCACTAATGTTCAAGCAACAAGCTACAGTATGCTCTGGAACTTCACAACTAAGCCAGCCCATCAGATCTGCCTCTTTACCTGCACTAATGTTCAAGCAACAAGCGGCTAAAGCGACTTGTTGAGTTTCGGCCATCCCTCTGCAGCTCCCCAACAGGAACCTGTAGTGTTGCCCTGCCCCCACACTCATCTGGAAAAGCCCATTCCTTTCTCAATGGAAAGCTGACGAGGGCCATACAGGAAATACAAGAAATAAGGCCTCTTGTTTCCAGAGGGTCACCACTCTGACATTCCATAGCTTCCACACAGCATCATTTTCAAAACCTGGGAGGGTGGGGACTCCCTTTCCTGGCGCCTTTGCCTCTTCCCCTTCTGTTCTTATAAAGGAAGGTGGTCTCACACCTGCGTCATACACACCTTGCATTGTCGCAAGATAGACTTCTAAGTGTCCATGACATATTTTTAAATAAAAATTAGTGACATCTTAATCATGAGACAATTGATAAGACATATTTCTTATGATATCATAAATCCATTTCTTTAAAAGATGCATTTTTCAATAAATTTTTGCTTTTTGCTTAAAACATTGTAAAATGTTATTTAGCTTCTAACAATTGTCTACTGTTAGTATCTATGGTGATAATTCATACCAATGGAAACTTTCAGGACTCACTAGCATTAAAACCACAGAAAAAAGCACTATACTGGTTTTTTGATGGGGGTATGAAAGGGTGATAAGAACTTTTCAAGGTAGTAGAACACACTAGGGAGGCAGAGGCTGGCAGATCTCTGTGAATTCAAGGCCAGCCTGGTCTAAAAGAGCTAGTTCCAGGACAGGCTCCAAAGTTTCAGGGATACCCTGTCTTGAAAACAAACAAAACACACACACATTAAAAAAAAAACAACTTTTCAAGGACACATTACAATAGGATAAATTGGGGGGGAGGGGAGAATAAGAAATAAATTCAGAAGAAAATACAACCATGTAGTTAGTCTGTTCATTTACTAGGGAACACACCATCAAGTTGCTATGCTGTTTATAGTACCAGATGCAGTTAAAGTTTACTAGCATTTTAAATCTCAAGATGCTAACATTCAAAATAAGATTAGAAATCACACCTTTTTCGTGTTTAAGATTATACTAAAAACCTTTAGATGTGATTTAAAATCCACAAGAGTAATCATATTTCCATTTTACAAACATAAGTGGGGAAAGGAAATAAAAGCACATTTTGGAGGCTTGTTATAATACAGAGAGCAAAGTGTCAGGGTTCAATTTAGAAAAACGGTGAAAACGGGACAGGCTCAGGATGTGGTGGACGGTGAAAAGGAGAGTTTCAAGCAAGCTTAGGGGAAACTCTTTGAACATGTAATAGTAAGGAAAATGGAGTCTTTGAGTGACTCCCAAGCTTTGGCTGGGGATATTAGTTTAAAATAATATCACTCCCCAAAGTAGGTAACAGGTTTTAGGGAAAAGCCAACTCAGTTTGGGGCACTAAGATGTTTGTATGAAAAAAATCAACCCACAGTTTTTACAAAAGTTAATCTAAAATACAGGGAATGTAAGAGTGGGGGCTGCAGCAGAATCCCGAGGTGTGGGAGAAGGCTTAAGGGACCAGCGGTGGCACAGCGACATGGAGGGGAAGGAGAGGCACTGATTTCAGGAGGTAACAACACATGAATTCTGGTGCCTACTGCTGAACGAGTATTTGTGAAGAGGAGAGAAGTGGACAGAGAAAATGTACCACAAAGAAAGTCTGAATAGCCTTCTTTGGTCACATAAAAAGAAGGCGGCATTAAAACTCTAAAGACAGCTCACAGCCATTGTGTAGGGCGGCCATTCCCAACACGGGGAAAAGTCACTTGCGCGAAGTCCTAGGAAGAAAGAGAGGCAGAGCCTAACTACGGGGGTGTCCAGAGAAGAAGGACGAATACAAAGTTTCTGATGGGAGCAGGACGTTAAGGACCTTTTCATCTTCTCAACATTGCTTTCTTAGGCCCACTTCAAAGATTTAGTTTAAGGACACATTGCGTCTGAGCGCTGATGTTCTGTACGACTGCCTTAAGAACTGTAGGAAATGAGCTTTCTATACGCTAACACGAGAATATGGCCGAATTCCACCGTGGAGTGAAAAAACAAACTTAATCCCATTTCTGGATCTACCGCGTGCATCAAAAAAACCCATCTGGAACAATACCCTTCAGTCTGCTACCCGGGGTCACCTCGTGGGTGTGGCTACGGGCATCTTTTATTCCGGAGTTTAGAACTTTCCGGACCCCGCAGTGATGGGACCGGAGAGGGGGGGACTTTGGGTCTGGAAAAGCAGACCTTGCGTCTCCTCCGCTAGACTGAGTTCCCCAATTGGGGGCCATGCGCGCTGGAGCCTGATCTGACTTGCAGGGAGCACTCAAGCTCTGCAGGGACCGCTGCACGGCTCTGGCCCAGGGCGCCCCCCGCCCCCGACTGCCCCGTGCAAGCGCGCGAAATTGACGTCAGCAGCCAGGGGGCCCGGGAGGCCCGATCACGCAAACCGTCCTGACTTCGGCCTCCGCGCCGATTTCAACGAGCTCGCCCGCGGTGAGGAGCGTCCGCAGGGGACCAGGGCACCGTCTTCTTCGGCGGCCCTCGCTCCCCGGGCTCGCTCTCGCCGCGGGAGACCTCGAGGCCCCAGGTGGGCAGTGATCCAAGGGGGAGCGCCCGGGGGAGGTGATTCCCGCCGCGCCGAGCGAGCGGTCGGCCGGCGGCCGTTGGGACCGTTACTCACCGTTCCTCAGGACGCCGAGCTGCGGCTGGCGCAGCACCGAGTTGAAGAGCATCTGGCCCTGAGGAGAAGGCTCCGCCGAGGGAAACGCCGAGAAGATCGCCCCCGAGTCCCACAAGAGCCGCCGCTGGCAGCCTCCAGACAGCGACCCGTTTTTTGCCTCCAACTCCCGCCACTGGAAGCCCCGGCCGCCAAACTCCGCGCCAAACTGACGTCACGCCCTCTGATTGGCTCTCGCCGCCGCGTCCTGGCGCCTCGGAGGCCCCGCCCCCATCGAGGCCCCGCCCCCTCCTCGCTCGGCCGCGGGAACCCAGGGTTCAGGAGCTCCCTGAGCGCCTGCGCGGGGGGCCCCCACCGAGGCGCTGGCGAACCGCGGGGCGACTGGGGCGCATGCGTACATTGCCTGACGGCGCGCGGAGGGGGAGGAAAAAAAAAAAATCCGCGAGACCGCGGCGGGGGAAGATGGCGGTGCCTGGGCAGAGTTTGCGATCTTGGTGACGAGGCGAGTCGGGCAACTCTTCCGGTCATGGCGTCAAACTCAACCAAGTCTTTTCTGGCTGACGCCGGCTACGGCGAGCAGGAGCTGGACGCTAACTCTGCTCTCATGGAGCTGGACAAAGGTAGGGGCAGGAGCAGGCGGACCGTCGGCGGGGGGATGTGGCGCCACCCCGCGGCGGCGGCCGGAGACGCCCGAAGGGCGCGTGCGCTGATGTGCGGGGCGGGAAGCGCGGCGGCGCCTGCAGGACTGCTGGATTGGTCTGGCACAGCTGTACCAGGGGCCCGTGCCAGCGAGGACGCTTTTGACCACTTGGGGGCACAGTCTGCCCATTTCCCAAACAGTCAATGAGATCATTTCTACCAGTGATGATTTTTGAGGTGATTTTTAAAACGTCCACTGGAGATGAGGTCTTCATCGAGAGAGCCTTAAGAGTTCGTGGAGCGTTTTACAGCGATTTGTTTTGTGTGACTGCCAATTACGAGTTCTGAAACAGGTTCCACATGGCTGGGAACATCTGGCAAATATGACAAGTTCCACGAGTTAGCTTCTCTTGTGCAGGTAGCTAAGAGAAGAAACTTCGGGGTTAGGAGTTAAATTCCAGTTCTGCTAATGTGATTATGGAAAGCGACTTTATCATTTAGCCTCCCGAGTCCTACAGTTACAGGTGTTCACCACTATGCTTGGTTTATTCAGTGCCAAACACTTCACTAATTGAGCCGTATTCCTGGTCTGTTCTTGGATTCTATTTTTCCCCAGAATCAGGGAGGGTTTTAAGTGTGTAACAGCCCTGGCTGTCCTGGAACCAGGCTGACCTCGAACTCACAGAGATCTGCCTGCCTTTGCCTCTGCCACCGAATGCTGGGAATAAAGGCATACGCCACCACACCCGGTATTATTCCTAGATTTTTAAAGAAAGCCTTTACTTTCTTTTGATGTACCAAAAAAAAAAAAAAAAAGTCACCACTTTCAAATTGGGTGTACATACTCTTGAAACAAAAATTGATATTTTGCTGTTTTTTTGGCCTTTACTCTTACCGAGCTATAGGTCTTTTTGTCTCTAAAACATAAAGTTATAATAGGAACTTTATTCTTTAAATATTATATAATAATTTCCTTCTCAAAGGTATTGTATATCACTTTATTGTAGTTGGTCTTGTCCCATGCTAAGAGTAGATAACGTAGAACAGGGATCTGGATGGGGCATGGAAAAAAAAGACATCTAGCGTTACCTCCGAAAAATGTGCCGTCATGTCAGTGAGGTGGATTACCAGGTAAAACAGCTTGCTGGGCAAGCCTGACCCCCTGACTGAGCTCTGGAACCCGCATGGAAGAAGAGAACTGACGCCTGTGAGTTGTCTTCTGCCTGTTGTACTCCTGTGCCTGCAGTCACACACGCCTGTGTGCACAGTAAGAATGAGTTTCACGTTTTTAGAAACCTTGCTGGTGCTGGAGGGATGGGTGACTTTTTGAGAGGCCACACTGCTTTTCCAGGGGACAGAGTTCCGTTCCTGCCTGTAACTCCAGGAAGCTGAAAATGCACATGTGTCTCCCACCGCCCCCAGCATACACATAATGAAAATAAGAGTCTTTCAAAGAAAAGGCTGAAGTTATCCAGGGAAAGTTAATACAGCCTTTTTATAAGAAGAGTTGAAATAAAATACATACTTGTAAGCAGTAAATGGTGCATGTTTTACCGATGAGCCTCAAGCTCAGAGAGATAATGTACGAGCCAGGAACAGGGCAATGTGACACGAGCTCTTTTGGGCCCGGGGACATTGCTAAAGGCAGAGTCTCACATATTACTGTAATAAGCATAGCTTTTCCTAATGTAGATTCTTATCAGACCAAGGATTTTTTCCCTCAGTTGATTGGAAGTTGTCCATAAGCAAGGTCTCCTTCACACAGAGAGAAAGACTAAGTGACATTACTCAACCTGTGGCCTTCATGGTCGCTGGGCTCCGGAAAGGTGAAAGTGGGAAGTGGTGGTGACTCATGGCCTTTCTTGCTGCACATGCAGTGGGAGAGAGGGATTGTAGAGGATGCACTGGTGAGGCTGCTGAATTCAGTGACTTGTGAAAGCCCTGGTGGGGTGCCAGAGAGTCAGGAGGACTTCCCCTGGGATGTCTCCACCCGATTTCCCACATCTTAATCCTCCTGTGACAAAGACAACGGTTGTCCTGTAGCCCGTGTCGGCACGAATGTAGTTGGTGTTAGCAAGGGTGTGACTCCACAGTCCTGAGAGAAGGGCTTCAGCCACTGTGTGTGCCAGGTGATTGACTCCCCGGCATAGTAGCTGAGTTTACAAGTAAACAGGTAAACAGATAGGTGTGGTGGTGTGCGACTTTGATCCCAACGCAGGTATAAGCAGGCTGATCTCTGAGTTCAAGGCCAGCCTGGTCTACAAAGTGAGTTCCAGACCGCTAGCATTGTGACACAGAGAAACCATGTCAAAAGTATGGGGGGGGAATAAACATGCAAACCATATGGATTCAGATTATTTTTCTTGAGACTGTTTACCACCAGACTAAATTTACTCTGCCGGCATTGACAAGTGAACCTTTAAAGTTAGTAGAACTGGGACAAAGACAGGGTTCAGCAGCTAGTTCTCCACGGTACAGTCTGGTTGGTGACCCTTTACTGGACTAAATCACATGAAGTAATCCAAAATCCAAGGCCCCTTTTCAGTACTTACTGAAACCACAGCCTCACTTTTATATATGACTGTGATCTGTTTAGTCTCAAAAGCTCTTATTTGCTCTAAACCAGTATTTTCGCACATACAGACTGCATTATTATATGTCAGCATGTTACATTATAGCTTATTGGAATCTCTTCTTTCTTAACATGAGTATTTGATATAAACTGTATTGTCATTTTCGTTCTGTTAAAAAATTTTCTTCTTCTGAGTTGTTCTTTCCCCCTCTTTAGCAATGCACTGTTCGATTACCAAATACTCGGAAGATTTCTAGATCATGTTCTCTGTCTGATTGTTAATTCAGTTCCGTTGTGATAGAGAACATAAACTATGTGTGGTTTTGCTTGCTTGTTGTATTCTTTTGTATTCTCTTTTCTTTCTTTCTTTTTTTTTTGGTGCCAGGGAGTAGACAGAGCTCTGAGAGTGCGTGGCAGGAGCTCTACCATTGAACTATGCCTCAGTTCCCCCACCCCCTTTTTGAGGCGGGGTTTTTACTGAGGTGCTTCAGCCGGCCTGCACATAAGTTAGTTTTTAACTGTGATCCTCTTGCCTCAGCCTGAGCATCTAGAAATACAGACTTATACCATCAAACCTGTCTGACTTCAGTTCTTTTAAATTCACTGATGTTTATACTCTCGAATAGTCTTAAGACACTTTAAAAATTATTTTTCATTGCTGTGTGTCTAAGAGAATCAATTTAAGAGATGGTTCTGTAGCTAAAAGCATATGCAATTCTTCCAGACGGCAGGTTAGGTTGTTAGCACCCAAACCACCTGTGACTCCAGCCCCAGGTAAACAACATCTTCTGCCCTGCGCACCCACTTATGTGGACACATGAAATAAAAAAAAGTAAAGAGAAAGTTTGTGAAATTACTGAAGTATTTATTAGTTGTTGGAGGGCTATTTGGTGTTGCTTTTGGGGGTAGTTTTCTATTAAAGCACTTGTTTGTGTTTTTCTTTTTTTTTTTTTTTTTTTGAGACAGTCTTAAGCATTAAGCCCAGGCTGGCCTCAAACCTTGAACTGATTCTTTTGCCTCTTCCTTCCGCGTGACGTGATTATTGGTATGTGCCACTCTGCCCAACCTCCAAATGCTTGTTAGCCATTTTTATTGTTAACTGTTTTAAATTATCTGAGTTGCAGTCCTCCTGCCTCGGCCTCCTGAGCGTTGGTTGGAGGCACATGCGGTCTTGCCCAGCCTTCCATTTTCAGTTTGAATGGGAGTCACAGAGGTGCTTCTCTTGTGTAAGTCAGTGTTTGCTGTTTCTGCCTGGAGCCGCAGGTTTGTGATTAGTTCCTCCTGTGCTTTTTCACTAGGTCTGAGGTCTGGCAAACTCGGGGAACAGTGTGAAGCAGTTGTCCGCTTTCCTAGGCTTTTCCAGAAGTACCCATTCCCTATTCTCATCAATTCAGCGTTCCTAAAGTTAGCTGATGTTTTCAGAGTTGGGTAAGTCTTTGTAATGCCTGGCGTCCTAAAGAACATGTTTTGTGCTCTCTTTCCTTCTGGCCCATTAGGACCTCCTGCCACTGAGGTACTCTTGGTAGATGCAGATTGCATTGCACCGCACTTTGGTATGAGATTTAATGACATTTTTAGCAAAAATAAAAACCAAGGTTCAGAAAGTAATTTATTGTTTTTTTAGGGAACAAGATAAATCAGAACAACCTTATTCTAATATTGTATGTATATTTTATAAGAATCTGTGGGGTTTTTTGTACAGATTGTTTTAAGAAATTCCTATCTCATTTAGTGGTTTGCAGCATGAGATGCATGTGTGTGCAGTTTTTGAACTATGTAAGCAGCACTGAATAAAGGCTCGTTTCCTCGTTTCTGTTCCCACGCTTACCTCTCCCACTCCTTTCTCCTGTTGTCTGTGCACTCATTTGCCCGTATGTGTGTCAGGTCAGACCTGAGCAAGGAAGGTAGTGATGGGTTACCTGGGCGAGGAGGGCGGCCAGCCGTGCCCTGGCCTGGCATTACAGCAGTGCTGCGCTATTGCAGCTGCTTTAGGTTGGGATCCGTCAGGAACGGTTTAGTGCTCTTAGTGGTGAGGCAGTGACAGGCTGGAAAGCAGTGCCGCTCGTACTGCGCTGACCCTGTTACCCCTTTCCTAGAGTGAGCTCATTTCCTCCTCTGTGTCTTCTAGAAACAACTTCCTGAGGCTGTGTGTTCTCAAAGTCACCCAGCAGAGTGAAAAGCACCTGGAGAAGATTCTCAACGTGGACGAGTTTGTGAAGAGGGTCTTCTCAGTGATTCATAGCAATGACCCCGTGGCAAGAGCCATCACTCTCCGGTACTGTGTCACTGTGTGATCAAAGAAGCGTGGTAACCGTCCCTACCTGTAAATCCAGGTCCACATCTGTAATGCTGTTTTGGTTGTAAATTGCCTTGCTCGTGCTTCAAGCATCCCACTATGTAGGAGCTCTGACGTAAGAACGAGGTGGATTTCAGTACAGCAGAGCCTTGGCGCTTCTGAGCGTCTGGAGTTCCTCAGGCAGGCATTGAACTTGGCCTCCCAATAGCTGGGATTCCGTGTCTATGGCACCATGCCTGTCTTCGTTCTTTCAGTTCTATTTGTATACTCACATGTATAATTTGAGGGAAATTTTTGGAACTTGGTTAGTTGAATTATCAGTCTCCTTTCTAGCTTTCCCTGCCCATACAGTCCTCCTTGTAACCAGGATGTCACTACCTCCCTGAGTTTATTTTTCTGGATCAAAAATTTTTACTTCCTTGTTCAGAATTAGTTGCTTTGTCATTCTTCTGCCTTTTGATTAAGTCGCTTATCATGTGCTATTTTAAAGTCAGTTCTTGGTGCTGGAGATGCAGCTGTCTTGGTAAAAGTGCTTCCCTGTCCTTCTGAAGCTCTGGGTTCAATTCCTGGCTTCACAGACCTTCCTGAAACTGGGTGTGGTGTGCACAGGGTCACCCCAGCACTCGGGAAGTTGAGGCAGGAAGTTCAGGGTCATTACACTTAAACAGTAAGTTTAAGAGCAGCCTGAACTATATGAGACTCCCCCTCAAAAGATTGAGTGTTACCTTTAAGAAACCATCCAGCTTGCTGGACGGTGATGGTACACGACTTTAGTCCCATCACTTGGGAGGCAGAAGCAGGTGGACCTCTGAGTTCAAGGTCTACAGAACTAGTTCTAGGGCAGTCTAGGCTACACAGAGTAACTGTCTCAAAAACAAACAAACAAAAAACCCAAAACAAACTATCCAGTGTAGCATGCTTGAGGCAGTAAGTTCATCCCAGCATCACAAAACAGAAAAGGGCTGGGGAGCTGGAGACTGTAGCCAGTGGGAAACTTAAAATGAAGATATTGGGAGGATGGAGCTCTGAGTTTGAGTCCAGCCTAGGCTACATAGCAGGCGTCAGGCCAGAAAGACCCCATCTATCCAAAGAGAAAAAAGTTACTGTTTAGATGTATATGAATGATTGTCACATTATTTTTGTGTAATAAAAGGTTAGGAAGATTGTATCTCAATAGAATTGATAGAATATTGTGTAAATGAACAGTTTGTCTATATTAACACAGAAATGAATGTATTGTTAAAAATGATTGTGAGATTTTTATATGTATGTGAGTGCCTGTATGTATGTCTGTGTACCACATGCATGCCTGGTACCCTTTGGGCCAGAAGGGGATGTCCAATCCCCTGTGACTGCTGTTACAGTTTGATAGGACTTGAACTCAGGATCTTTTCAAGAGCAAGTGATGGGATCTCCTTCAGGTCCTTCCTGTTAGTGAGTACATCGTCTGTTACTTCAGAACAGTCCTCAAGGAACACTGTCCACAGTGATTATTTGGGAGGGGTCAGTGAGTTAAGGACTGGAGATACATGATGTTGAATTGTTCCCATGAGTATGTATGATTTTAGTTTTTATCAGAAGCAATGAAGGAGAATAATAGAATTCTAAAGTGGATTTTCCACCTCATTTGGAGGTAGTTTAAATATTTTGAGACAGTTGGCACTTGAGTGTTCACTCCATGTGCAGCCTTTCCTTCACTGAGTTCCAGCAGTTGGGCCCGTAGGGACTATTGCTGCCAATAAAATTGGCAATTTCTAGTAAACTTAAAAGAGATACATTTTATAGACATGGTGTAGGAGGGTCTTCTTTCTATGTGTTGTTTTCATTAGTTGAATAAAGAAGCTGCCTTGGCCTTTTGATAGGGCAGCCGTTAAGTGGGTGGAGTAGACAGAACTGGATTCTGGGAGCAAGAAGGCAGTGTGGCAGATGCCATGCTTCTCCTGCCCAAGATGGACGTTCATTAGACTCATGCTGGTAAGCCACAACCTCGTGGTGAACACAGATTAATAGAAATGGGTTAATTAAGATGTGAGAGTTAGCCAATAAGAGGCGAGAGCGAATGGGCCAGGCAGCAATTTAATTAATACAGATTTCCGTGTAGTTATTTTGGGCATAAGCTAGCCGGGTGGGCCGGGACCACCAGCAGCCCACTAGCCCCGGTTTAAGCCAGTCGGGCAGCAGGAAGCAGCCCACTCATTACTCGCCTGGCCCGCATCTGCCTACAACATAGACAAAATATCGCCTTGTAGTCTTCAAGAGTTGCACTTGAAACTTTTTTTTTTTGGTTTTTCGAGACAGGGTTTCTCTGTGGCTTTGGAGCCTGTCCTGGAACTAGCTCTTGTAGACCAGGCTGGTCTCGAACTCACAGAAATCCACCTGTCTCTGCCTCCCGAGTGCTGGGATTAAAGGCGTGCGCCACCATTGCCCAGCTACTTGAAACATATTAAGGAAAAGAAATTTGAGCTGAAATTTTGTAGTAGCCTTGGTGTTTGAAGAGCAGCAGAGGCCCTGTACCTGATCTGGAGACAGTCACTCAGTTGGGACCAGAGAGGCGCAGCTTGTACGCATCAAGGGTACTATGTATGGCTAGTGGCAAAGTCTCTCTCTAGAGAATAATTAATAGTCTTGAATTTTTTTCCACAAATTTCCAGAGAGTTATCTTTTGTCACATCGAGTTCCCCAGAGGAGCCACTGTTGTGACTTTCCCCTTAGGGAGCCTTATGTGTTCTTACAGCATGGATGTCTCTTAGTATAAGACGTCTCCCACTCAGCATTAACCCATCCGGGCATATCAGTAATTTTCCTCTTGGGGTGCTGGCAAGCTGAGACTGGTTCTCCCTTTGTAGCCCAGTCTGACCTGGACTACTACTGATCAGGAACTGCAGGTGTGCACCATTACAGAGTCATGCCTCTTTTGGTGATGAGTATTTAACATTGTATAACTATAGCCTAGTTTGTAGTCTGTTCTCTTGAAGAACACCTACATTGTTTCCAGTACAGCTATAAAGCTGCTACCAGCATTCAGCCTTTTTGTTTATAGACATTGCCTCCTGCATCCCAAACTGTCTTCATCTCAAATGTGGCTTTGTAGTCAAAGATAAGCTTTAACTACTGATCCTCCTGTTTCTGTTTCCCAGGTGCTGGGCTATAGGTGTGCACAACTATGCTGGATTATGCAGTGCCTGGGGGTGGGGTGGGGTCAAACCCAGGCCTTTGGGTATTGTAGGTAATCACTCTGCCACCTGAGCTCTGTCCCTAGTCCCTTGCACACCTTTCTGAGTAAAATCACAGGTTTTAGGTCTTATGTATTTGTTTGCTTTCTGTCTCTTAGACATTCCTGTGGTGCATAGGGGACTAAGTTTCTATTGCTCTGGTGGTGATGATCTGAAGCACTGGGTCATGTGCCTTTGGCCAATCATAAAGTGTGCGTGGATGTTTTATTCTTTCTACTCTTTTCTCTTTTGGGAAGCCCACCACTCAGCTCCCAAACAGTCACACACAGAGTCTCGGTGTTACTTGTAAACTCCCGGCCTTTGCTTGGCCTTTTTCTATCTCATGCCGACTACCTTTTGTCTCTGGGCTATTTCCTTGTCTCACTTCTGTGTACCTTACTTTCAGTCTTGCTCTGTGTCTTGCTCCTTTTCTTTCTCTCCAGATTTCTCCTTCAGTATATTCTCTCTGCCTGCCAGCCCCGCCTATCCTTTCTCCAGCCTCGCTATTGACCATTCAGCTCTTTATTAGACCATCAGGTGTTTTAGACAGGCAAAGTAACACAGCTTCACAGAGTTAAACAAGTGCAGCATAAAGACAGCACATCTTTACATTGTTAAACAAATGTTTGTAACACACCTTAAAGTAATATTCCCAAACAAAGAAGTGTCTGTTCCTGCCTTTTGGCCATTTTCCTTTGTTAGATTGTTTAGATTTTGTGGTGCTGTTTTATTTTAGATTGCAGATGTTTTGTTTCCTTTTGTATCTTGCATACCAGTCCTTTCACATGACTCTCTCACATAAATGACTGTTGCGGTCCTAACACACTGATGAACTGCCACAACTCTGTCTTGATGTAAATAGCACCACACGCATTTTCGTTTTTGTTTCTGTGTAGTTTTTGACAGGGTCTCACTTGTAGCCTTGGTTGGCCTGGAACTTGCCACATAGACCAGGTTAACCTTGAACTCTTAGAAATCTACCTCTTTCTGCCTCCAGATTGCTAAGATTAAAAGCGTGTGCTACCATGCCCTGCCAACTATTTTCTTAAAAAAAAAAAAAAAAGACAAGAAATGTGTGTGTGTGTGTGTGTGTGTGTGTGTGTGTGTAGTACGTACTGCATATGAGTGTGCACTTACACATGCCATGATGCATGTATAGAGGTCAGAGGACAACTCTTAGAAAACTGGTGCTCTCGTTCCACCGTACACGGGTTCTGAAGATGTGCCATCTCACCTGCTTCCATATGACTTTCTCATTGAAAAACAATTCAGTAGCATTAATAGGATTGTGTTAAGGAAGAAACCAAACTCTGTAGAGGACAGATGTTAATGAATGTGTTCTCTCTGAGGATGTCCTTGCAAAAGGTTTTGTTTCATGTGGTTGTTTTGTTTTTTTTTTTTTTTTTTTGACCTTTTTTTTTTTTGACTTTTTGAGGCAGGGTTTCTCTGTGTTGCACTGACTGTTCTGGAACTTGCTCTGCAGACCAGGCTTTAGACTCAGAGATCCACCTGCCTCAGCCTCCTCAGTGCTGGGATTAAAGGTGTGTACACTACCACTGCCTAACTTGGACTTTTTATTTTGTGCTAATAGAAGACAGATTTCAGGATTCAGTTCTTTTCTTCTACCACGTGGGTCCTAGAGACTGACTTCATGTTGCCAGCTATGGTGACAGGTCCCCACTGAGCTGTTTTTTCTAGGCTTTACTTTCCTCACTATTGCAAATACTGGCTTGAACTGCAGGGGGCATCCTCCACCTCTGGAGAAATCTTGATGTGGTAGTTTACAAAAGCATCATGCTGATATTCATTGATGTGGGATAAAGAAGCAGGCAAGTCTGCTGACTTTGTGATTCTGCTTAATAGCAGATACTTTGTGTTCCTAATATTTTGTTAAAGTGGATTTCTTTATGCAACATTGGAAGATTGACATTTGGATGCTTTAATAATTCAAAAGGTTCTTTTTGGGCTCCGATACCTGAGATGTACTTCAGAGTGATTTTTTGGAAATGTGGCTCTATGTGTCAGAGGCAGGGGAAGAGGGCATGTTTCTCAGTGGTGGGGCACTTGCCTAGCTTGGGTGAAGCTCTGAATTCTAGTACAGGGCCAGGAAGGAAGGAGGGGAAGGGGGATGGGGAAGGAAGTTTAGCTTATGTGAGGTGAGCTATTTTAATATTTCTGTTGTACTTAAGCTTTTGGATGTGCTTAGATTTGAGTTGTTGCTAGATTCCTAAAGTCAACCATTTTAGCCTGAAGTTTATAGAATGACCTAAACTTTCTGAGTCGATATCTAGCTTGCCCTCCTTTTCCTTCACTGTATTTCTGATCTTGGGTTTCTCTGTTTCTGTAGGATGCTGGGAAGTCTGGCGTCAATCATCCCTGAGAGGAAGAATGCCCATCACAGTATTCGGCAGAGTTTGGATTCCCATGATAATGTTGAAGTCGAAGCGGCTGTTTTTGCAGCCGCAAACTTCTCTGCACAATCAAAGTAAGTCCAGGCCTTTTAGTAATTTGTCTCCCAGGGGAGTTTTTGAAAGAATAATCAATATCTGTAGTCATTAAAGGATAAAGACATCTAAATGATAAGGTGTGTTTTCCAAGAAGACTTCAAACATATTAGGGAAGAAAATACAAATGTTGGTCCCAAAAAGACAAGGTCTTCGTAGCCTGGTTTGGGGAAGATGCAGTTGATAGCTTTGATGTCTACTGAAGAGCCTTCCACAAATACATCCATGATCCAAAATGGCTACTTTCTGATTGTCTTCTATTGCTCAACTATAAACTGACATTTTCAGGATATCATATGCTATACTTCTGTCTTAGAACAGGGTGTGTGTTGCATGAATGCCTGTGTGTACATGTGTATGGACTAGAGGACAACCTCAGGGTTGTCATAGTTCTTAAGTGATGTTTACCCTTTTGTTTTGAGACAGGGCCATGCGGGCCAGCCAACAGTTCCAAGGATCCTCCTGTGTGCCTTTCCCAACATTTACTGTTTTAGCTGGTAGAGTGAACCTGGGCAAGCAGGATCAGACTAAAGACTCATACAATAACCAACTCTATTCAGAGTATCAGACAATTTATATTCTGAGACTTAAGAGTCACCTGAATAAAGTGCAATCACAAGGACAAGCTGCACGTGACAAAACATGTTTTTCCATAGAGGCCTGTAAATAACAACAGCTGAAGTGAGCTCACTCCTACCTGCCCACTAGTTCCTATTATACACTCTGAGGCTCACTATTAATTACAGTCTGTTTAGACGATGGCTCAGGCTTATTATTAATTTTTACATCTTAAAGTATCCCATTTTCATTAATCTATGTATTGCCACATAGACATGGTATTACATCGTATCTTGCTCCTATGGCGGCTTCTGGCGTCTCCCAGTGTCTCCCAGACTCTTCCTTCCTATTTCCCTGTATTCAGTTGCCCACCTAGTTATATTCTGCCCTGCCATGGGCCAAAGCAGCTTCTTTATTAACCAGTGGTAAAAAATCATATTTCCAGCATACAGAAGGACATCCCACATCGGCTACCCACTAAACCTGGGAGGAGTGTGAAAACATTCCAAGAGCAAATTCTGTGTATTGAAGAAACTGGGGTTATAAGGCTCTTGTCTTGTTTTCTTGGAGTTTTCACACAAGTACTCAGAATTCCTCTCACACGACTCCATTCTTGGACTGTGTCATAACACCCTGTACTAGAATTGTAGGCATACCATGACTGGCTTTTTTTTAGCGTATCTTTAGGGGGTTTAGCTCAGATCCTCAAGCAGGACAGTAACCATCGGAGCTATATCTCCAGTTCAGTAGTATTTATTTATTATTATTTATGTGTTGTATGCCATATGCATGCAAGTACCTATGGAGGCAGGAAGAGGGCATCAGATCTCCTGGAGCTAAAGTCATGGGTGGTTGTGAGCCTCATAATGTGGGTGCCAAGAACTGAACTAGAGTCTTGTGTAAGAGCAATAAGTTCTTTTAACCATTGAGCCATCATAATTTTGTTTGTTGTTTTCTGAGACAGAGTCTCACTATGTAGCTCTGATTGTCCTGGAACTCAAATATATAGACCAGGCTGGTCTTAAACTCACAGAGATCCTCCTGCCTCTGCCTCTGCCTCTGCTCTCAAGTGCAAGGATTAAAGGTGTCAGTCTCTATGCCCAGCCTTGCACTGTCTCACCTGTCTACCACAGGACAGTTTGGGGTCAGGCAAGGGGCTGGAGATTGACACACACACACAGACAGAGACACTCAGGTCATCCTTGAAACAAGAGTGCCCCTTTTATTGTGTTTCATGGCAGCTTATAATAGGGCTCTCCTTGACTAATGGCCACACCCTAACTCTTGGGATTTTTCACTTGCAAGTCCACCAGAAACCACTCCCCTGCCATCAGGGGAAACCACTCTCCTGCCATCAGGGGAAACCACTCTCCTGCCATCAGGGGAAACCACTCCCCTGCCATCAGGGGAAACCACTCTCCTGCCATCAGGAACTCATAAGGGTTTTGTGCTCAGAGCAGCTGCAAGCATAAAAAAATCAAGTTGTTTACTCTGGCAGGTAAGGGGTCACAGAAAATTCAGGGTCTGAGGGTCTGCATTCCCCAACACAGCCTAGCCCTATAAATTTAAAAATAGAATGTTTACTATGGTATTATTACCATGTTGGACTTATTTGTAATAAAAAAAATATGTCGATAATCCCCTGACTGATAACCAAAACTAACTTTTTCTTTTTTTAAAAAATATTTATTTATTTATTATGTATACAATATTCTGTCTGTGTATGCTTGAAGGCCAGAAGAGGCCACCAGACCTCACTACAGATGGTTGTGAGCCACCATGTGGTTGCTGAGAATTGAACTCAGGACCTTTGGAAGAGCAGGCAATGCTCTTAACCACTGAGCCATCTCTCCAGCCCTAACTTTGTTTTCTGAAGACCATTTCTGGTGATATGTATGAAAGGCCATGAACACATGCATTCATTTCTAAGAACTTAGCTAAGAATGAACACGGTGCACTGATAACCTTCAGGGGAGCTAATTGTACTGTTATTTATATGGTAAATGTTTATTTTTATGGCTAGGCATCTCAGAATATATACCAAAGGTTTGTCTCTGTCTGTACTTTTTAAAAAGTTTATTCTTTGACAGCTTCATCCATGTATACAGTTGCTTTGGAAGAGCAGCAAACGCTGAACTGCCCGTCCCATCCCCATCTGTTTTTGTTACTGATGGTGAGTGAGTGATAGAGCAAGAACTTACATTGCATAGGGGCTGTGCTGTGAACACTTATCTTCTGATTAACACTGCCAGGGCAATTGCTCATCCAGTGGCTCCAAAGCAGCTTCTAAGTTCAGTCTGAGTTGGGAGAAGTAGATAACTTAGTGATTAAATTTATGTATGAGGGTCGTTTTCAGGTAAACATTTATTCATCCCAGATAGGACCCTGGTGACAGACAAAAAAATATTTCACAGACAAAAAAATAGTTTATTGGGATTACCTGTATGAGTGAAGGGATTACATACAAGAGCATAGGTAACTCGACTAGCATCCCCCAGAAAGCCCGCCCAAACTAGGGTGATGGTTCAGGTAAGCTGCATCCCTGGAGCATCCTGTGCCTGAGCCAGTAGGAGATCCAGCGAGTTCTGCTTATATAAACTTGATGTGTGCTTATGAATTTCCTGAGTTTCAGGAACTTCCTGATACTTGTCATTTGTATGCCTCCTGAGCTTTGTAAGTTTTGTTTACTTTCTTAGTCTTAAAAACAGACTGTTTCAGTTCAGAGGAAATCACTATATAACACTATTCTCAGTTAAGATATACTTGTGTATAATAGGAAATCCTGAAGCACTTATGTATCAGAGTGTAAATTAAGAAAATACATAATTTTTAGATCAGTTTTTGTCTCTTGGAGAAATTGAGATTATGGTTTTCTTGAAGATTTGAGATCATGTATCTCCATCAACATTGGTGGCTTTGTACTATTTCTGTCCGTTCTAGGTATTGCTGAAATCAGAGTAATGTTATATTTAACCTGGCATGGAGGTGTATGGTCTTTAATCCCAGACCATAGGAGGAAGAGGCAAGTGATCTATGTGAGTTCAAGATCAACCTGGTCTATAGGGCAAGTTCCAACCATCTAGAGCTACATAGTGAAACTCTATCTCGAAAAAGGAAGAGGAGGAGAACTTATTTAATCTGTGCTGCTGCAGCTGCATCTCACTTGCCCTCAAAGGGTTAAGATTGTGTGCTGTAGAAGAGTTCTTCCTGGCTTGGAAAGGAGGAACTGGCCAGCTCCAGGTACTTTTAGGGTTGAGGTGAACATAGTCAGAGTACTGACATCTTCCAGTCACTAGCTAACGAGCCTGGCTTTATCAGAAAGGGACAGCTGTCCATCCCACGGCCACCAGCCCACTGGTATGATACAGGGGTGTCTGCCCTGGTTGTCAGACCTGATTTGGTGGGGACATGGTGGGGTGTACAACTAGGCCAGAACATCAGGTGACTTCTTTAGTCTCAGCAGTTTTGTTTTAGTATTGACACTGAGAGTTTATTATTAGACCCAAAAAGGAAAATCAGCAGTCTCCTACTCTGCAGTGTTTGGGCTCAGAGGGCTGAGCCCAGACTTTTAAAGTTTGGAGTGTTATAAAATGTTTGTGTAGTTACTTCATATCCACTGTCGCTGCTCAAGAAGGGGTGGGACCTGGGAGAATAGAGCCGATAAATTAGGTGGACTGAGTCTCTTGCAATGGCCAACTTTATTCCGAGCTCCACACAGTTTATACCCTGAGGGTTAAAAGTCACCTGAATAAAGTTCTCATGAGTTCAAGCTGTGTACAATCACAAGAGTGAGTCGTACTTGGCTAAAGCCTCTTCCTCCATAGAGGCACATAAAGGATAGTTTAAACATCTAATTGAATAACAATGGCTGGCAATCTC
The DNA here is from genome assembly GCF_018167655.1 of Microtus oregoni. Classification (NCBI taxonomy): domain Eukaryota; kingdom Metazoa; phylum Chordata; class Mammalia; order Rodentia; family Cricetidae; genus Microtus; species Microtus oregoni. The sequence goes on from NW_024543221.1 coordinate 15,460,598, forward strand.
AACTCCTATCTACTACACCTGGGAGGAGCATGCAACCACATTCTAGAAACAATTCCATGTTTTCAAGAAACACATCTCAAGACTCTTGTCCTGTTTTCTTGGTGTGTTCTTACACGTGCTCAGAATTCTCCTCATGAAACTCCATTCCTGAACCATGTTCCAACAGCCCACCATATTTAGATATCGTTCTAAACACTAGTAACAGATTTTTAAAAAATCAAAACTTTGGTAGCACAGTTACAATTAACTGGTGCTGTGGCCGTGGCCCCACAGTGGCCCCACGGGCTGCTGCAGGTCTGAAGCGGTGGCCAATAGCCAAAGCTGAGCAAAGAAGGGCTCCTTTATACTCTGAGACAGTGTCTTACTGTGTAGTCCAGGCTGACCTCAAACTCAGGAACGTCCTGCCTCAGCTCCCAATTACTAGAACTTCAGTGTGTTTGCTTTCATCTGGCCTGCCGCTACATTCTTAAAAACATGTGTTTGTAGATCTTACTCTATTAGAAGTTAAAGGAGCTGATTTTTAAAATGTTTACCCATCTGAAGATACACAATAGGTTAATATAAAATATCTTTGTGAAACTTTATTAAAAAAACATTTTGTGAGAAAAGTGTCCTTAACATTTTTACAAATTTCTTTAAGGCCTGGCTAAATTCTCATTCATCTACTTCTGCAGTACTATCTGTCAAAATACGTTATTTTGATTTAAAGTATGTGAAGAAAATCCAGTCTCCCAGATTGTAGTGGAAAAAGGAGAGATTTATGAAGGCCTTCCTAGGGTTGTGTGTGATTTAATACCTTGTGAGTTGGTCTGCTAGGAAAAATGGTTCACTTGTGTTACTCAGGTTTTGCAGATGTCCCTCGTATAAGCACTGCATTTGTGAAGAGCACCATCAGTTTCTAAACTTTCATGCTTGTGGTGAAAAGTACTTTTTCTGTAGTTGTAATTTTTGCTGAAAGCTAAAGTACTGTAATTGACATAAAAGATTCTCTTGTTATTTGCCTAAAGTTACCAGCTAACTTTATTTTTTTTTAAATATTTATTGATTTATTATGTATACAATATTCTGTCTGTGTGTATGCCTGCAGGCCAGAAGAGGGCAGGCACCAGACCCCATTACGGATGGTTGTGAGCCACCATGTGGTTGCTGGGAATTGAACTCAGGACCTTTGGAAGAGCGGGCCATGCTCTTAACCTCTGAGCCATCTCTCCAGCCCACCACCTAACTTTAATTCATCTTCCCAGAGAATTCTTTGGCCAAAAAGGCAAGTCCCAGGAAAACAATATCATAACCCATACAGTTGGTGTTTACAGTACTGTGCCTGTAGTATACCACTGTGTGTTTTTGAAATTTAATGCAATGAGCTGTTTCAGTCTTGCTAGGAACATTACATAGAGCTGGCTGTGCTCTTGAGTGTGAGTGTGCAGGGAAGAACCGTGACTGTGGCACAGGTGCCGCCTTTGCATCAGGATTGTTATCAGTGGCGTTCACCAGACATGGTGGATGGATGATGCCAGCGTTGTTCCTGGGTAGACCATGAGATTGAAACAATTGTTACTGATTGTGAAAAATTCAACACAAAAAGTGTTTGTTGTCAAGAATGCCTGTGAAAGAAAATATTTTGAAGTCAGGTAGTACAGATTCTGAAAGTCCACAAGCATCCTAGCCCCCAACTGGAGACGGGCAGTGCATGATTTCTTCATGGTGTTTGCTTGCATGGATGGGGCGCCCTGCCACTTTACCCTGCTGTATTCGCACGTGTGTGCCTGGAGCTCACAGAGGCCAGAAGAGGTCATCGGATCCCTGGAACTGTAAACTGCTGGGTAGATTCCGCATGGACTGAGTTAGGAACTCCGTTTCATCTTTACAGCTTTTCTGTCTCTAGTATAACCACGGGCTGAGAAAACAAATCTTTCTCTTTCAAACCAGTGATTCTCCCTTAATCATAACAAAATACTTTGCAGATATGTTCTCTCTTACAAGAAGGTTTTGTTTAATTGTTTTTTTTTTTTTTTTTTTTGGTTTTTCGAGACAGGGTTTCTCTGTGGCTTTGGAGCCTGTCCTGGAACTAGCTCTTGTAGACCAGGCTGGTCTCGAACTCACAGAGATCCGCCTGCCTCTGCCTCCCGAGTGCTGGGATTAAAGGCGTGCGCCACCACCGCCCGGCTTTTTTTGTTTTTTTTTTTTGTTTGTTTGTTTGTTTGTTTTTTTTGGAGTTTTGTTTAATTGTGCAAAGAAAAGTTTGAGAAAAAGATTTCAGTTTAACCACAAAGCAAGGCAAAGTATCTGTAGGAAGTTTCTCTCTGGTGGGGCTGGGCAGCATCTGCCCTCCTGTAAAGTCCCAAAGACAGTCCTAAGTTCGATTTCACCAGAGTCCCCCGAGGAACCACTCAGCTTCTTGGGCTTCCTTACAGAGCCTGGGCCAGGGCGGGACAGGAGTGTGGTGGCCCCAAAGGGACCACACTGAAAAGTCTCATCCAGTGGGGATGGTGGTTTCCCCATACCTGCAGATGGAGTCTCCTGCCCCTAATCTTCTCCCTGCATACACTCTAGCCCCTTGCTGAGGCTCCAAGGTCATGTGCAGTTAGGACAGAATTGAGTGTAACTGGAAGTGGTGGTTGGGTGCTCAGATAAAGATCCCATGGCCTTCCCTGTCCCACCTTTCTAGAGGGATGGCAGCAGGCACAGCCGAATTCTTGAAGGTGGCAGCAGTGGCTGAGTGACAAAGCTGTACAACTTGGTATGTTTTCGCGCTGACAGGGAAAGCTTCCTGAGACCAAATCTTATGGAATGGCGCATACCAAGGCTGTGCAGGTTAGGATAGGTGATCTAAGATAACACAAGTGTGCCTCATCACACAAGACATTTCTAGGACCAGGAATGCAGCTTTAATGGTAGAAGCCTTGCTCAGTGTGTGTGAAGTCCTAGGTTCCATTTCCAGCACCACAAAATAACAAAGAACATTCTAGAAAACAAAAAGCACATGTGGCATTAGCTGCCAAGAGACGAAGTCTTCACATTGTCTAGTATGTAGAGAACTCCACTGTTGGTGTAAATTCGACAGACTGTACCTTAGCATCAGGGAATACTTTGCTTAGTCTTGCATTGACTGCAAACTGTACTCCATGTCCAGCACATCACTTAGCCAAGTTTAATTATATCTTTCCCATATTACATAACATTCTATCCCAAGTGTTCTTGGTATTAAGTTTTTTGGGTGATATTTCTGTTAGAGGCAAGAAGCCAAGACTTGGAACATAGTTTCTTTTAAGTCGTTTGGTGTCTGAAGATTCTGTCTGTGTTTCCTAGTGCATCTCAGCCACTTCAGTGCTAGGGACTGGCTCTTTGTTAAAGATGCATCCTCCAATGTGTGGTAGTAGTGACCTTCATTCTCTGAGACAAGGTTGCTGAGACTCAGACTGAGGCACCGCCCACAGGTCTGTATCTCTCCCTAGAGCAAGAAGAACGCTGCCAGGGCCTGCAGTCTCAGCTGTGATTTTGAAGTATTGCTTCTGTGATAATTGTGTTCTTTGCACTTATAAAACTTAATCACATTTAATTTTTTGATTTAATGTTGTTGCCAATTGTCTCAATGTTCTCTTTCCAAAGGGATTTTGCTGTAGGAATATGCAACAAAATCAGTGAAATGATTCAAGGTATGTACATTTTATTTGGTAATATGAAGAGACTTAATAGGCATCTTGTTAATCATGGTTGTTTGTGTTTATTAGGTATTTACTGTGCTAGTCATTATTTAAAATAATACTAAGTATCTTCTATATGCCAAAAATGCCTGAGGTGCGTAGGGTACAGAAATAAAGCAAGGCCCTTTCTGTCAGGTAACCTGAGTTCTAGTCAGGAGGTTAGGAGCTGTGTGAGCCATGACAGGTACAGTAGACCGAATGTATCAAGTGCTGAGAGAAAACTGGACGGGAGAGAGTACCAGGCATAGGTGACATGGTGGAAGGCAGGAGAACTTGTGCTTTACCTGAGCTGATCACAGAGCCCAATGAAAGGAAACCTGAAGGAAGGAAAGGATGTGACATGTGGAAGGGGGTAGCAGTGCAGTGGAACCCAGAGCCTAGGGTTCTGTCCAGTGACACCCTCCAGGTGTCACTGTAACTAAAATCAGGTCCAAATTCTGTATCATGACCTGGTTTCACCTAAATGATAGCTCATGTGTTAATCCCATTTTATCTTTACAGCATTCTTAAGGCACCTCTGGCTATTGCATTGTGTGTCTCAGGAACACTGTTCTCTTTGCCCTCTGATAAAGGGGCATTGCTGTGCCCTGCAGCTTGGTGGTGCCTTAGATCTTCCCACACAAAGGAAATCTGTTCAAGGTTACACAGCTCAAGAGGATCAAGCCTTTGGTCTTAAGTCTATTACTTTTAACCCTTGTGCTGTCTAGCCTCTCTAGAGTATGCTCTAGGAAAGCTTTATTTTATATGTAATTTAAAGGTGGACAATTTGTTCACTTAAATAATTTTTAAAAGGACTCAGAGAACAAGAGGCATAGAACTTTAGCCTGTCCCTTTATTCTTTTGTCTTTTCTTCCTTCACCAAAATGGTGTTCCTGTGAGTCTAACTTTGTGACACGAGAAAGAATTAGCCATTCACTGAGCAGGTTTTTGTATTTTATATGTAAGAGTGTTAGGCCTGCATGGATGTCTGTGCACACCTGCATCCCTGGTGCCCATGAAGGCCAGAAGAGGGCATCAGATCCTGTAGAACTAGAGCTACAGAAAGCTAAGAGCCTCGTTTGGGTGGTAGGAATCAAACCCAGGTCCTCTGGAAGAGCAGCCAGTGCTCTTACCCATTGAGCCGACTCTACATCCCCTCAGCTGGTGGATATGAAATGCCTGCTGTGTTCCTGTGATCTCATATGAAGACAGGGCATACTTTCTGAGTTAAGACAATTCAAGGGGAGTTTTATAAAACTAAGGTCTAGGTAGCTTATGCTAGTGGCTAATGTTGCCCAAGTCCCAGTAATTGTTATAGCCCTCTAGGGCCCAGGGGCAGGAACTAAGCATCAGAACCATCTTGCTGGTCCCTACTGTGCCTTCCAAAGGCAATGTGCCAGGCATGGTGCACACAGCTTTAATTCCAGCACCAGGAAGCAGGGCAGATCTCTGTGCACTCAAGACCAGGCTGGTCTGTATAGCAAGTTTCAGGCCAGCCATGGCTGCATGGAAGACTCTGTCTCCAAAGACAGTTCCTGAAAAATCTACGGAGCTTACTCATTAGTTCTGGTACAATCATCCTAATGTTACAACCATTTTGATGTATTTTACTGTTTATTTTTTTTTTGAGACAGTTTTACTGTGTAGTCCTGGCCATCCTGGACCTTACACTGATCAACCTGGTCTACAGAAATTCCCCCTGCCTCTGCCTCCCAAGTGCTGGGATTAAAGGCATGAGCCACCACCACCTTGCTGTACTAATTGATTTTAAATGAAACTTTGCTAATTAAATCAGACCTTTCTTATTTTTACTTAAAAAAAAACAAACATGTGAACTGTCATTAAGTGATGATCAGACCCCCGAAACAATTTGTTGTACTCAGGCTTAGCTACGCCCGTGGACCTGAAGCTGAAGCTGATCCCCATCCTCCAGCACATGCACCATGATGCCATCCTGGCCTCCAGCGCCCGCCAGCTCTTACAGCAGCTGGTCACATCCTACCCCTCCACCAAAATGGTCATTGTGTCTTTGCACACTTTCACTCTGCTTGCAGCCTCCTCTTTGGTGGACACACCCAAGCAGGTAATTTCCATTCTGTTTCCCTGCTTATTTATAAATGTACACATTTAGTTTATGATAAACAAGAAGAAGCAACCCTAAGTTTTAGTAATGTTAAGGTCTCTTTGGTAAGGGCCAATTGAGTTTCTCTTTTATATTTATAGTCCTATTCATGTGAGCCCTGGAGGACAAAGCATCGGGAAATATGGGGAAGAATGTATTGTTGGTAGGAAAGAAAGGATGCCAGATCCTCTGCTAGAGCCTACAAGCCAAATGGCGCCATTTATGTATTACTAAGAGATTCTTAGTTTGGTCCTTAGCTGGTGGGGAGCGCTCTGATCTGAGGGGAGTCCTTTCTGTAAAATGTAAAATCTGCGCAGCACTCTCTCTGCTGATAGTCTCGGGCGTGAAACTGTTTAGAGTGACTTTGCTGTCTTTGCAGATTCAGCTTCTGTTGCAGTATCTGAAGAGTGACCCCAGGAAAGCAGTGAAGAGACTCACTGTTCAGGATCTGAAGCTACTTGCTAATAAGACACCACATACCTGGAGTAAGGAGAATATTCAGGTACATAGCACTTCAGAAAAAGAGATACTAAACCACCTGAGCCAGGGTGGCACCATGCTCAGGTGATGTTTCTACCCCTATGACTTCACAATGTGGTTTAAATTTCAACAAGCATAACCTCCAGAGACCCAAGCCAGAGCAAAATCTCTGTAAACTTGGGTCTTGCTGTGTGTATTTTATTCCCTCTGCCATCAGACAGTTGAGTGTTCACATGAGTGCAGATGACATGGGAGGCCAGAAGGCATCAGATCCTTCTGGAGCTGGATGTCCAGGAGTTGTGAACCACCCAGTGTGTGGAACCACACCCAGGTCCTCTGCAAGTTATTCCTAACTGCTGAGCCATCTCTGCAGCCCCACCCTTCCCCAAACAATGAGAAGGAAGGTTTTAACTTTAACATAGTAAAATCACATAGAGTTACAATATTTATATCTACTTTATCTTTCATCATAATGAAGAAAAAACAATAACTATATATATTTTTCAAATCCATCAAAGACTCCAGAAGGATATTATACCACCTAAGTAAACAGGAAGTGCATTGTAAGCAACTTCCAAAACTCTAGAATTGACAGAGACATCTCGCTACCTCGATAGTCACCCAAAGGTCTTCTGTACCGTTGGGGCATCCATCTGCAGCCTACAGGCCCTTAGTGTCCAGCAGATTTTTCCATGAATCAGGAGATTTCAAAGACAGGTCTGCCTGTATTGGCAGTTTGCCAGTCACTTTCTTCTGTGTCCTGCAGAATGTCTAGCAGACTCTTTCCTGAAGCAGGAACCCCAAAGGATCATCTCACCTTTAGGCAATGTTCAGCAGTCATTTCTCTGTGGGTCCTGTATGTCCAGTTCATATAGCATACCATCAAGCAGTCCAGGCAAGAGCAGCTTCTTGCCCAAATGGCTAACCAACGCCATAAGGAGCCTCTTTGATGCCCATCATCCTCTTGAAGTAGATTGGTGCTGCCAGGAGCAGATGTGTCTCACTGTCATGAAAAGTCCTAAGTTCTTAAATGTTTTAAATGTCATATTCTGTTGTCTTGAAGATCTGAAGAACACTTATCTATCTGAAATACATCTCTGTACATCTAGAAAAATCTAACTAACATGACTATAAGCTTGACTATTACACATGATTATCTATTAACTTATGTTTCTTAGTTATGCATTACATTTTTATTTTATTTATTTATTTATTTATTTTGGTTTTTCGAGACAGGGTTTCTCTGTGGCTTTGGAGCCTGTCCTGGAACTAGCTCTGTAGATCAGGCTGGTCTCGAACTCACAGAGATCCGCCTACCTCTGCCTCCCGAGTGCTGGGATTAAAGGCGTGCACCACCACCGCCCGGCATACAAAGCTGTCTCCTAAGTACTTGACTTGAAATATACTCTTGATTGGCTGCCTCCCCTTCCCCATCTATGCCTCCCCTGGTATGGCACCACTGGTCCGTCCTGGGGCCATCACATCTCAGTGTCTGCATTACATTTTTAAATGAACTGTACAATCACAATCTTCTTATTCAAGAGCAGAAATATACATATAACAAACTTGACCTAAAACTTGTACCAATAGAGCAATATTCATACCAATGCAAATCTCTATGACATATCCCCCTTTAAATGTAAAGAAACATTTATAAACAATATTTGAGGATTTGGATGTAGTTTTCTCCTAACTGCTTCCTGGTGAAGTAATTTTTGGGGGTGCGCACGGCGACCTTTCAGGAGGTCTTTTTTTCATCAAACCACAGTAGCCTAGAAGGATTCCACAGGTTCTCATCCTCTGTAGAAGCAAAAGACCTCTTTTCCAAAGCAACATATCCTTAGACTTAAATTTTGAAGTCAAGAAACCTTTAAAACATATATGTTGGTTTAGCTTAGCAGTCCCCAGAATCAAATGTCTCTCTGCAGTCAAAAAATTCAAAGAAAACACAATAATATACATAATCTAGTCTCTCTGTATATGTTCTTTTTTTTTAGACAGCTTATTTTTTCTTTACTCCTTTTAATCTATGACTGTCTGTACTCTGTCTCTTTAAAGACTTTACCTTTTTAAACCATTTACTTCTTTTTATAACTGTCTATATTATTTTCCTTCTCTCTCCCAAGCCTACGTTTATTTATTAACACTGTGACACATTTAAACATCTTTTCCATCTGAAGCTGTCTTTGTTGAGTATCTGTAACTCTTTTCTGACCAGAACGACTTCTTAAAATGCTAAGCACTTCTTAAAAATGTAAGTGGCGGCATTGCTAGGGGAAATACGGCCCTGCCTGCTTGCTCTGCCCAGTCCAACATGGCTGCACTTGCCAGGAACTTGGCTTTCTTGTGCTTTTCAAGTGTTTTATTTTCATTCTTCTTGCTTAATAATGAAAGCACTTAAAGCTATCAATTTCCTGTTTCACATGTTGACTGTATCCTAAAAATTATGTTGTGTGATATTATTGTTGCCATTAATTTGGAATGCATTTTTAAAACTTACTATGGTATAATTTATTTATAGATTGCTTTCTGGGTCCACAATTTGATTGCTTTTTTATACACTTACTCATTTCTTTTGCCACTGCTACAGACTGAAATACATAACATTTTCTTCTCTCCACTTCTTCCTCAGATCTGTCTCTACAGCCAGTCTTTCTCCAACCCCTGATAATATCCAATTTGATGTCTGTCCCAGTGCATAAAGCAGTTGTCTTGTAACTCTGACAACCTGAGTTCAGCCCCCAGAACTTGAATAAAGGTAGAAGGTGAGAACAGACCCTACCAAGTTGACCTCTCACCTTCAGACGTGTGCTGTGACACGTCCCATCCTTCATGTTACACATGTATGTACGCACATAATAATAAAGTTAAAACAGTTTTGTTATATATTCTATATAGGTGGGATTATGAGAAATGTAGCCTTTTAAAATATGTATCGGGGTGAAAGCTCTTATGCCATGGCATGAATGTGGAGGTCAGGATGGCTTCCAGGAATTGGGTTACCTCCTTCCACTGTGGGTTCTGGGGATTGAACTCAGGTCGTCAGTCTTGCTGGCACGTGCCCTTTCTTCCTAAGCCTTCTCACCAACTCTGATTATGATCTTTTTTATAAAATGTTTCTGGAACACGTCCCTGGTGGCCAGTCCCATTCAGGATAGAAAAGGGACCTGCATTTAGAGACTGATGCAAAGAACAGCAAATTCCACACAGGGCCTCTGCTGGAGCAGGGAGTTGAGCCAGAATAGAGGGGGATTCAGACCAGATCATCAGGAGAAAGGGAATAGGGTGAGTGAGAGATTCCATTTAAAGAGAATCGATTGTTTGACCCCTCTGTGGATATTAAAAATGATCCTGGTGAGAAGTATAAAGAATGTCTTTGAACTAGATATTGAACCATATTTTATCACTGAAATGTGATTGACGTGATATCTCTAAGGCACTTCATGATTTGCTCTGTGGAGCTGGTTTTTTTTTTTTTTCAATTTGGATCAATGAAGCTATAAGATATTTTGTACTTACTAAGACCATGGTAAGTATCTGATAAAGTGCTCCATAATAGATAAGATGGTAATATTGTAAGTCATTTTATCACAGTATATATTTTCTCATGTTTTCTCTTTAGTTTTTCAAATGATAGAATTCTTTTTAAAAATACATAAAATACGTCACTTGTCATGTTAATAGTTACAAAAGGTTAAATGTCTTCTATACACAGACAGAACTTTAAGGCATAACTGGTATACATACTAAAGCAAAATATAGTTTGTATCTTCTGGCACCCTAAGCTACAGCTGATGAGCGGGGTAGCGGGCAGGGCGGTGCAGGCAATATCAGTAAATGAGTGGGAATGCTCTAAGGGTCTGGATAAATAAGAAATTAAAACCATAGTTTTAAGCAGTAGTCACTTTTAAAAGTGTTTGATTTGGACTTCAAAAGCAGTATTTGTAAATTACTTCCTCTTCTCTTCTATATATTTGCATTTAGATCTCTTTCCCTGTTACTCTTGTTGAGACATTTAAAAAGGCCACCAGTATTCATAATATTAAATCATCTTTTCCTACCTTCGTCACTTTAGATTTTTAATGCGTCAACACAGCCGCTGCCCCTTCCCTTTCCTGACACTCGCGTGTTTATAACCACACCGTCTTCCCATTCTGTGACGTGTGCTTCCTCTGTACTGACTATCCCCTTATCTAGTATGAAGTTCTGTGGTTCTGATGGGTCCCAATACCGATTCTGACGGCCACTGGGCAGAAGGGCAGTGACACAGCCCTAGTTCACTGCAGTGAGAAAAAGATCTACATCATGTTTGTGCAGCACCCAGGCTGCTGCTGTCAGCGGAGTGATGGCCAGGCCAACCTGAGACCAGCAAGTTTTTCATGTACTGAATTATTGAGAAGGTAGTGCCCATACCCAGTGCCCCTTTATTGGTAATTCACATTAGTACAACACAGTTGTTAGGACTGGGCCAGTGTGGAGTGGAGTGGGAACTCAGCAGTAGAACACTTGTTTAACCTCAGCGCTGGAAAACTCTAATCAGCAAAAAAGAACAAAGAGGAAAAGAGAGATGGACTAATACTGACATTATCCTTGCTACCACACTGCGTTCTCTGGGTGTCTCTGGTTTTTACTCTTGTCTTTTTTCTGTTGTAGATTATCATGTCTTCAGAGGGTCCTCTAAGGGATTTTATAGTTTGATCTATTTTGTTTTTTATCATGAAAAAAAATGCCTTTATTTTTTTTAAGCTAGCAAACTTAGATAAGTTTGAGAGTATAGAAATAGGCATGTGTTGATGTGTTAGATTTTATGTTCCCTTCTCCCTTGCTTTCAGGCGCTCTGTGAATGTGCGCTCCAGACTCCGTATGACAGCTTGAAACTGGGGATGCTGTCTGTCCTCTCCACACTGTCAGGGACGATCGCCATCAGACATTACTTCAGTGTGGTTCCAGGTATGGCAGAGACGATGGCAGGATTTCTCTCTCTGTGAAGACTTCCCTTTGCAGCTGTCGCGTGCTAGGGATTTATTGAGGATGGCATCTTAACTAGCACCGATAGTAATAGAAACCTGTGCCTGGATCGGGCCTGCGCTTATTAAGACCTAGGGAGGGACTGCTTACCTTTTCTAATCTGTTGATTTGAACTGAATTAGATGACTCTAATATACACTTACTTGTTCCAGTCATGACTACATGGGTAGTTTGTTGTAAAGGGAGTTCCTGCCACACATCCTGACAGAAACGGAAAGCACGATGTTTCTGTTGCTCTCTGGGTGTTTGGCATCTCCTTTGCTGTGCTGATCCATCTGTGGTCTGGACGAGTGCTTCCCACAACTGTTGTAGAAGGGTCCCTTCGTTCTTCCCAACCACCCAGCTAGCTTAGCCCCTGAAATAACCACACAGGAACTGTATTAATCAAATCACTGCTTGGCCCATTAATTCTAGCTTCTTATTGGCTAACTCTCACATCTTTATTTAACCCATTTCTAATAATCTGTTTATCACCATGAGGTCTTGACTTACCAGGAAAGATTCGGCATGTGTGACCTGGCGGCTCCATGGCAGTTCTCTAACTCTGCTTTCTTCCAGAATTCAGTTCTGTTTTCTCCACCTACCTAAGTTCCGCCCTATCAACTAGGCCAAGGCAGTTTCTTTATTCATTTACCAATGAAAGCAACACACAAACAGAAGGACCTCCTACACCACACAATAGACTGAATTGGGGACCAGTAATAAGCGGAAGTGTGAGAGAGAATCCATTATGGCCATCGACGGTGAACATGAGACATTCAATTTCTGCAAGGAACTTCCATGGAGCCTGTGTGTCTGTATAAACCATGACCTAGAACCAACAGTGAGGCCACAGTGTGTTGGATGGATTATGTATGGGTCTGGGGGCTTTGATCTCGGCTGTTCTTTGGCCTCCCCTTCCACGTTCCAACCTTAGGGTTGCAGTCTTTCTAGTGGCCCTGTGAGCTACTTGCTGTCACCTGTTCTGTATAACAAGGTCTACACTGATCTGTGGTTTAAAGCTATTAAGCTGTCTTCACACCTCTTCTGTCAGACAGCAATTTTAGTTGGATTCCACCAGTAGTTCTGGTGTCTTCAGAGTTGCTCATGGCGCAGTCCTCTGGACACTTGATGGGACTGGAGAGTCAAAGGCCACCTCATTAATGGTCGAGAGCAGTGGTTCTCAGCCTTCCTAACACTGCGACCCTTTAATGTTCCTCATGTTGTGGGGGCTCCAACAATAAGATAAATTTTCTTGCTACTGTAATTTTGCTACTGTCATGAATCATAACATAAATATCTGATATGCAGAATGTCTGGTAGGTGACCCCAGTGAAAGAAAGAGGTCATTGGACCCCCTAAAGGTTCTAGAAGGTGAAGGCTTTTAGCTGAGGGGCCTGAGGGTTCTTTCTCCTTTGTTGAACTCTCAACTAGTGTTGTGTTTCATTCATTGACTTATAAGCCAAAGCCCAGCTAGGTGTGAAAAAATAAGTAAGCCTTGATAAAAATAAAACAAGAAAATCACATGGGGTGGGAGAGATTGTCGTAGGTTTCTCTACGAACGGCACATCAGTACCCAGTATGCTTTCAATAAATAATTCTTTTGTTTTCCTTGAGTTTTTAAGACAGGGTTCCTCTGTGTGGCTCTGGCTATTCTGGAACTCACTCTGTAGACCAGGTTGGTCTTAGACTCACAGAGATCTGCCTGCTTCTGCCTCCTGAGTACTGGAATAAAAGCATGGAATAAAATTGCCTGGAAAATTATTCTTTTTAAATCAGTTACTCTTAGTTTTTTAGCTGACAGGTAACATCTTTCCCTCTGGAATCATGTGACTTTGCCTAGGAGAATTGAATGAATTATAATTAAATTAAAAAAAAAATCACCAAGCATGATGGTACACACCTTTAACCCCAGCACTTGGGAGGCTGAGAGGCAGGGGAATCTCTCTGAGTTCAGGACAGCCAGGGATAAAAAGACTCTGTCTCAAAATAAATAAATAGGTAGGTAGGTAAGTAGGTAGATAAAATAAAAATAAAATAGATCTTATGCCTTAAAAGCATGATAATGGCCAATGTCTGCATATCCTTGTGATGTGAAGAATCTCAGGTTCCATAGATGTGCATAAAGGGTACTAAAGTTCTACAGGGAGTATTGTAGAAGTCAGCAATAGTTATGCCGGCTTAGATGGGAGAAGCTTCTATTTTCTCTGGGCTTTTCTGCCTCCCTCATCACAAATTTTCTTACAGTAAATTTTAATAGAGGGGGGAAAAATCAAGTTATAAAACATCACATGAGCAAGAAAGAATAGCTCATCATTCTAGGAGTTCATTTTCCACAATTCTGAAAAAGAATCTGTAGTTTTGATTTGTAATATATTGTCGATCTTAAAGCACAAGGATTTTAGCTAACTAGGATTGTCACATCCAGTCAGTAAGTGGTTCCATATCTTACATTGTCTGGAACTGCCTTGGCTCATGCCTCTTGTAATTTTCAACAATGTCAACTTCATACTCAAGAAATGAGGTCCTCTTGGTGTGAGAGACAAGTTGAAGTGGGCAGGGGTCGTAAGAGGAATGAGGAAGACAGAGATCTGATTTTTCTTGAGGCTCACCCACTTACAACCAAGAGCTTCAAACTTGTAAATTAAAATATCCACTGTGGCCGGGCGATGGTGGCGCACGCCTTTAATCCCAGCACTCGGGAGGCAGAGGCAGGCGGATCTCTGTGAGTTCGAGACCAGCCTGGTCTACAGAGCTAGTTCCAGGACAGGCTCCAAAGCCACAGAGAAACCCTGTCTCAAAAAACCAAAAAATAAATAAATAAATAAATAAATAAATAAAGCTACTGTGTAGGACTTAAACACAGACTCGGGAATCTGAGTTTTAAGAGATAGTGTGGAAGAGTTTTCACATGGCTAGCTAGTTTTATGACCCTGCTAATGGCTACTGGAAGTCTTTGAACTGGTTTCTTGTGTAAAAATAGGGTTGATTCATAGAATCCCTGTATCCTTGACAGCTGCATGTGTGATCATGGCATGGATTCTTATGTGAACCTTTTGAGGTAAAATCAGAATTTAGGGCAAGAAAAAGCAAGCACAGTGTTCTTTGACCTTGCTGTATCTGAGAGGACGATGGCAGTGGGGTCGTCCATTTGGATGAGAATCCAGCTCCGGTAATGCAGCCTGCAGTTGTCTTGGCTTCTGTGCTGTTTCTCAGTCAATTTTCATTAATGTTTTTATGGGGAAAGTCCTATATTGATTTTAAATGCAGTCATTGAAAAATGGATGGCACACCCCTACTTTCCCCCACCAAGCATGAGGAAATGGTCGTGTTGTATTGTTAATAGAGTTGAGGCAAAAAATACTGTTAGCTTACTAGAAATTTTCTCATAAAACAGAAAATTGAACCTCCAAGATGACTGCTTTCTTAAGCCATATGAATGAATTGTAATCTATGTTGCTCTTTTATGCTCATTTAGGAAATGTAGGTTCTTCTCCCAGATCTTCCGATTTAGTCAAATTAGCCCAAGAGTGCTGTTACCATAGCAACAGGGGCATCGCAGCTCATGGAGTGAGAGTGCTGACGAATATAACCGTGTCTTGTCAAGAGAAAGGTAAGTGCGCCCAGTCTGGCAGAGCTCGTGGATGTGGTTGCCTCCGTTATTTTCAGCCTGTGTGCACTGATGGGCAGTTGCATCCATCCACAGTGTTCTAATGCAAGTGTCCTAGGGCAGCCTGACCCGTGTGAGCGCTTGTGATTGCACTGTGGGGTTGGAATATCTGCCTGCGCATTGCCCGTTTCCTTCCTCTGTTTACTGTGGTGTGTGGTGCTGGGGACAGGGGTAGCCCACATAAGATTCACTTACACAGCAACTGGAAGAGTACTCAGATTATCCAGGTGGCAAGTGCTTTCAGTTAGTGGTGGTTGAGCTCTCAGGAACATGATTGCATTTTCATAGAACTCATCTCTAAGGACATGCAACATTGAGCTGACTTGCACAAATAAGGAAGGTATATTGTATTATCTTCCTGGCACCTTTTTAACTATAAGACTAGAAATTCTTCATGCCTGCATTCACGAATGGGACGTGCATTTTGAACAGTGTTCATACTGACCTTTTGGGGGGCCACAAACTCACCATTCCTCCTCCTGCCTCAGCAGTGTGTACTCCTAGTCCCAGTGATTCTTCACAGTTTGCCAAGGTCCTACAGTAACTTGGGAAACATCTCAACCATTTGGTTGATTTGAATAACCGAGTCTAGTAAAAAATATTTCTTGTATGCGATGCATAGGAAACTGCAGTACGTTCTCAGTGACCTAAGTTACCTGTGGTGTTTACAGCCCAGGGACCTTCAGGCATTTGGTGGTGCGGTGCTGCAGCTGCAAGACACACCCAGAGCTTGCTTCTTAGGGTCAGGACTTTGTAAGAGTGGCTGACTTTCACGAGAAGCTAAAGGTTGTTAGACTAACTGAAAATACATATGTCTGATGGAGCATGGGTCTCTGCTCCCAGTGTTTTCCTTAGTTGAGCTGGTAGTAATATTTCAGGTTCTCGTGATTTATAGCTTCGTGACTTTACCTGTTGATTTAATGTGAATATTTTATAATCGTCAATAATGCAGTGGAGTTAAAGAAGGTATCTGAAGGTAATCTTTATATTTCAGAAACAATGTGCTTTTGCAAAGTTATTTTTTAAATTTTTCATGCAGGATATTCGTATTTTGATCATTCTTTCTCTCTCCAGGAAAGTTAGATTTACTTTGTTTCCTATCTTAAACTTGATGTTTCTTTCTCTCTGTGTGTGTGTGTGTGTGTGTGTGTGTGTGTGTGTGCGCGCGCGCGCGTGTGCGCGCACTAATCTTCTGATCACCCTAAAATCCAGTGTTTTCTTCCAGATCTCTTGTCACTGGAGCAAGACGCTGTCTTCGGCTTGGAATCCCTTCTGGTGCTTTGTAGTCAGGATGACAGCCCCGGTGCTCAATCCACTGTGAAGGTGAAGATGACATCACTTAGTATGCTTCCTCTTTCCATAGCTTCACTAGGAATAATCTTTAAGACACAGCACCAACTCTGTCATAGCTCCTCAGTCACATGTTACAGGGCAGAAGCAGCATAAACAAAATGAAAGTTGGAGGGGATGATGCCACTGCTCTGACTCAAGTAGGGACCTAGACTTAGCCCACAGGTCATAGTTTGTCATCCCCTGGTTTAAACATTTGCCGTTGGGTCGGTGATGGTGGCGCACGCCTTTAATCCCAGCACTTGGGAGGCAGAGGCAGGCGGATCTCTGTGAGTTTGAGGCCAGCCTAGTCTAGCTCCAGCTAGTTCCAGGACAGGAACCAAAAAGCTACAGAGAAACCCTGTCTCGAAAATCCAAAAAAAAAACAAAAAAAACATTTGCCGTTGGTCTTCACTTTGAAAATTGTCACTATTAGCCTGGTGGTGATGACACCCCTGTGATCCAGCACTTGGGAGGCAGAGGCAGGCGGATCTCAAGGCCAGCCTGCTCTGCAGCACAAGTTCCAAGACAGCTAGAGCTGTTGCCTGGAGAAACCCCCCTTTTTTTTTTTTTTAAGATTTATTTATTATGTATACAGTGAAACCCTGTCTTGAAAAACAAGTCACTATGGCTGGGCGGTGGCACATGCCTTTAATCCTAGCACTTGGGAGGCAGAAGCAGGTGGATCTATGAGTTCCAGAACAGCCAGGATACACAGAGAAACCCTGTCTTGAAATCCAACCTCCACCCACAAAAAAAAAGTCACTTTGTACTCAGGCTGGTCTGGAACTTACTGTGTATGTAGCCCAGGATTCCCTTGAATCTGAAACCATTCTCCCATCCCTGCACTCCAGAACACTGGAATTAGAAGCATGTACTACCATGCCTAGCTTGGTTTGATTGGTAATAGCCCAAAAGGAAGTCAAAATAGAAATCTGAGATTTGCTGCATCTTGTTGTGAGCGGTTTATTAAATTGCTGTGAACTCTTGTGGTGCTCACTGGCAGCATAAATAGGCAGAACTCCAGATCTCTTACACATTTTAATCTAAGGTACCCCTGATAAGACCATGAAATAAAAACTGGGTGAAATTACTAGCCATTAATGTCTAAGCATTTATTAGTGTCCAGAGCATAGACGATTTAGTCCCTTTAAGAATTTTCACCTTGGGGCTGGAGAGATGGCTCAGTGGTTAAGAGCATTGCCTGCTCTTCCAAAGGTCCTGAGTTCAATTCCCGGCAACCACATGGTGGCTCACAACCATCTGTAAAGAGGTCTGGTGCCCTCTTCTGGCCTGCAGGCATACACACAGACAGAATATTGTATACATAATAAATAAATAAAATAAATATTTAAAAAAAAAAAAGAATTTTCACCTTTAGGGCCTGAGGAGATGGCGTAGCAGTTACAGTGTTTGCTGTGTAAGCAAGAACTCATGTGAATGCTGGGTTGATGTAGTGGCCCACCTGTGATTCCAGCTCAGAAGATGAAAACTGGATCCCTGTCAGCAAGCTGGCTAGCAAAGTAGCTGTGTCAATAAGCTGTTTTTGTGTTGTTGTTACTAATTTTATTTTTGAGATTATAATAGAATTACACTATCTCCCTTTCCTTTCCCCCTCCAAACCTTCCATATACCCCTCCTGTTCTCTTCAAAATTTATGACCTCTATTTTTCACTAATTGTTGTTGCATGCATATATGTATAATGTTACTTATGTGTGTCTTTTCAAGGCTGATCATTTGGCATTAGATAGCTGATTGGTGTGCTCTTACCTGGGGGAGAGTATTTCTCCTGCTCTCAGCATTCCTTCGCGCCTATAGGTTTAGGTGTAGGGCTGAGGCCTCCTGACTTTCCCCATTTTGTGTTAGCATGTCTGTTGTTGTCCCTGTTCAGGTCATGTTTAGGCAGGCATGTTGGTGAGACTTCATGGGTGTAGTTTCTGACCTTCTTAGGGGATACATTCTTATAGCAACTCCCTGATCCGCTGGCACTTCCTCTCATCCCGCCCCTTTCACAGTGTTCTCTGAGCTCTAGGTATGGTAGTTGTAGATGTATCCATTGAGACTGGGTCCATAACTCTGCATTTTGATTGTTGTTTTTGTTGTTGTTTCTGTTATAAAGAGACGTTCTCTTGGTGAGTGATGAGAACCACTCTTATCTGTGGGTATAAAGATATCGAAAGCTAGTTAGGGATTGTGCTGGTTTAGTAAAGTGGTGGTTATAGGTTCTCGTCCAAGGTACGTGACTTTACTAGCTGGGTATTCGGCTGGGTTTCCCTCTTGTTGAAGGGTCTCAAGTTTAGTTAGAGAACCCGCAGGAACTGAAAAGGTGGATCTGCCACTATTGCACCCTAGGTGTATTGAACCCTGTTGGTTGTTGCTGTGGTTCATAGGTGTCACAGCTGAGTGATTGCTTCTGTACTTTGGAAGTTTGTGTGTATTTTTATACACAGACTTACATGTATTGTAGGTTTTTCTGTTTTATTTAGGTGGATAATTGGCATGGCCTATTTTCATTAATTGTTGGTGCATGCACATATATATTTATATATTTAGGAATATATAAGAATTATAGTATATATATAAATTTATTAGGAATATGCATATATTTATATATAGAAATTATTATATATTTTATATGTATATTCCTAAATATATAAATGCAGTCTGCTCACTTAGGACTGGTCTTTGGTACTCAGTAATCAGTCGGTGTGTTTTCCCTAGGGAGACCGTTACCTATTTTCGTTTCTCTCTGTCCAGAGCCCTGCACCCTTGTTTTCTATTTCAGGATTTCCTGAAATTTCCTATTCTTGATCAGATCACTTGTATCCTGTTATTCTCCTCTCTGTAGTTTCTCCGGGATCTGTGCTCACCTGTGTTGATCTTTATGGTCCCAGTTTCTCACTCGATATGATCCTGTGCCATCCCTTTACCTGTGAAGTTCAGGATGTCGTTTTCTTTACAGCTGAGTAGCATTTGGTAGCGCGTATACACCACACTTCTGTTCCATTTCTCAGCCGCTGTGACCAGAGAAACAGTGACTGTGGCTGAGGTGTCCACGGGGTAGGGTACTGAGTCCTTTGGGCATCTGCCAGGGAGTGGCTGAACCAGTCTACATACAATGCTACCAACAGTCAGTGAGGGTGGCCTCATCTACAGAGTACGTTCTAAGCCAGCCAGATTACATAGTAAGAGTCGGGCTTTTAAAAGGGGTTTTTTTCCCACTTTTTTTTTTTTTTTTGAGATAGGGTTTCTATATAGCCATGACTGTTCTAGAACTCACTAAGTACACCAGGTTGGTGTCAGATCTAATGAGATCTGCTTGTTTCTGCCTTATGCTTGCTGGGATTTAAGGTATGTGCCATCAT
The DNA here is from genome assembly GCF_018167655.1 of Microtus oregoni. Classification (NCBI taxonomy): domain Eukaryota; kingdom Metazoa; phylum Chordata; class Mammalia; order Rodentia; family Cricetidae; genus Microtus; species Microtus oregoni. The sequence goes on from NW_024543221.1 coordinate 15,480,255, forward strand.
GCCTGGAAATTTTCATCTTAAGTATAGAAACCATTAAAAATATATTTATATTTTTATATTTATTATTATTTAAAAGGTTCATAAAATGTGAGATGAGACCATGTAGAAGGGAGCAGCAGGCCGGCCTGCTTTTCTTCCCGCCCGGCCTCTGCACGGCTAGCTTTATACCCATAATAACAATATACAAATTGTATTCTTTTAAACATTGCCTGGCCCATTAGTTCTAGCCTCTTATCGGCTAATTCTCACATCTTGATTAACCCATTTCTAATAATCTGTGTAGCACCACGAGGTGGTGGCTTATCGGGGAAAGATTCAGCATGTCGCCGGGCGGTGGTGGCGCACGTCTTTAATCCCAGCACTCAGGAGGCAGAGGCAGGCAGATCTCTGTGAGTTGGAGGCCAGCCTGGTCTACAAGAGCTAGTGCCAGGACAGGCTCCAAAGCTACAGAGAAACCCTGTCTCGAAAAACTAAAAAAAAAAAAAATAAAATAAAATAAAAGATTCAGCATGTCTGACCTGGTGGCTGGCTCCATGACGTCTGCTTGACTCATTTTTCTTTCTCCCAGAATTCTGTTCTGTCTACTCCACCCACCTGTGTTCTGACCTATCAGGCCAAGCAGTTTCTTTATTAACCAATGAAAGTATGACCCTCCTCCATCAAGACCACCATTGAAATCAAACATGAAATATCTGTGATGTTAGGCAGCCCCTCTACTAATAGCCTCAGCCAATAACCAGTGTGTTTTCTCTTTGGTGTGCAGATTGCTCTCAGCTGTATGGTGAAGCTGGCCAAGGGCCGGCCTCATCTGAGCCGGTCAGTGGTCGACACTCTACTAACTCAGCTGCACAGCTCTCATGATACTGCCCGCATCCTCATGTGCCACTGCCTGGCAGCCATTGCCATGCAGCTGCCAGTACTGGGTGATGGAATGCTTGGTGACCTTGTGGAACTCTACAAGGTGATTGGACGATCGGCCACGGACAAGCAACAGGAACTTCTGGTAAAGAACTGCTTTTAAACCTGCTGTAAATGACTAGAAGCCGGTCTGCTGGGCACTTAACAATGCCAGCGGAAGCAAACGGCAGGTTAGAGTCAGCATGTAGGTACAGCCATGTTCAACATGTGGAAGGCCCTGGCTTCCGTCTCACCACAGAAGTACTTAGAATAGGACAGTACATTTGTTTGTTGGTTTCTTTTGAGACAGAGTCTGACTGTAGCTGGGCAGGCCTTGAACTCATGACAGTTCTCTTGCCTCAGACTCACAAGTGCCAGCTGGGATTACAGTTATGAGTTTCTACATCCAACTAGTTACCAGGAACTTGTTCTATAAGTCAAAAGGAGTCTAGCATCTGAACTGCTCAGAAGCCAAAACTTTGTGAGCACCTTTGGACTTCTGAGTAAGGAAAATCGGTGAGCAGAGTCTGTGCTAAAGTTCCCTGGATCTGAAACACAAGCACTTCCAATAGAAACACTGAGCCTGTACTTTGATTTGGTTTAGAAGCCACGTCTAGGTTTAAAACAGCTTTCTTAGGTAGGCATGGTTGGAACATGCCCATAATCTTAGCATTTTGGGAGGTGGAGGGCTGGAGTTCAAGGGTAACCTCAGCTGCATACAAACAACACAAAACACTGTTGTGAACTTAGAAAATGTTTAAAATTCAATAGTGAACATAAACTCAACCAGATCAGTTTTCCATTACAGGACCTCTCTAGCTGCTTGTCACTCAATTCAGGCTTTCACGCCTTGATATCAGGACGAGGAGATGTAGAAAGGGACAGGAGCAATGGCAGTCTCCAAGGCGGAGTGTTGTTGTACAGTACATAGAAGCCGTACGGTGGGGAAGCAGAATGAGATGACTTTCTCGAGCCTCTGTGGAGGGTTGACACCCACTTCACCATGGGCTGTCACAAGTGGTTACCTGAGAACTCGGTGGCAGTGGTCATGGGGGGACATCATACGGTGACCACAACAGGGATCAATGATACATACATACAAAGAAGCATTTGGGCAAGTTTGTTTGTTTTTCCTTTTATTGAAAGTAGATTTTTTTCTCACATAATATATTGTTTATGTCCCCCCCCCCCCCATACACACTCTTCCTGTTCCTTCCCCATTTCCCCTCCTATCTGGGTCCACTCTCTTTCTGTCTCATTTAGAAAACAGGCTGCTAAGGGATGATGATGCACTAGGATATAATAAACCAACACAGTGGAGTTGGACAGGACAAACAAATAGAAGCGAAAGAGCCCAAGAGAAGGCACGAGAATCGGAAACCCACTACTCACTCAGGAATCCCATAGCCATAATGTCAGGAGCCGAGGTCTTACGATAAGCCAGGTCTCTGGCATAGGACTATGCCTTAGGGGACCAGCCTTGCGCTTCCCTCAACCATTGCAGTATACCTGCAATCAGACACTTATTGTCAATATTTCTTTTTCTTATATCTGCACCTGAAGGATTCTATTTTGCCTATTCCTTGGGCCTCACCACTTATATAGTTACCATTAACTTTTTGATCAATGAGATTATTGTGTGCTAGTGCGGTTGGTACCTCATCTGACGATACATGAGTCAGAGAATCTCCTCCACTTTTGGGAACAGGGTGCTATTATGCCCTGATACAAGAGGGAACCTATTTCAGCCATTACCTTGGCTGTTGTTTTGGGATTAGGAGCCACAGGTGCAGGAACAGGGATTGCCTCTCTTATCACCTCCCAACAGCAATATGCTCAACTTAGTCTGGCAGTAGACAGAGACATCCAGGAATTACAAAAGGGTCTGGAAAACCTAAAAGATTCATTAGTCTCTTTGTCAGAGGTGGTTCTGCAGAATAGACGAGGCCTTGACCTGGTTTTTCTTAAAGAAGGGGGACTTTGTGTTGCCCTTAAAGAAGAATGTTGCTTTTATTCAGATAAAACAGGCTTAGTACAGGATAGCATACAGAAGGTAAAAAATAGTTTAGAAGAAAGAAAAAGAAACAGAGAAAAGCAGGAGTCCTGGTACCAAAACTGGTTCTCCACTTCCCCCTGGCTGTCCACACTTTTGCCTAGTTTATTGGGCCCTCTTATGGGACTATTACTACTATTATCCTTTGGCCCTTGGGCCTTTAAAAAACTAACCCCGCTTTATTAAGACCCAGATTGACGAAATAACAAAGGATTCCATAGCTGTTCATTACCATCGCCTGAACACTCGAGGCTCCATGGAGGACCTCAGAACTCCAGAGACAGAGCAACCTGCAGCCGCTCTCCAATTTTCCACCCTTGCTACACATCCCAAACCCTTTAGGTCCTGGAATCCCTGGAAAAAAATGTTTGGCAGGCAGCACTCGTAATCTTAGGGTGGAGTAGGCATTTAGGAAGGAGGATATACCATGGGCCAGACTAAAGGTGAATACTGGGTTTGGAAAACGCCCTTACTTCTTGTCTGGAAGATGGAATTATTGGTGCCCAAATTGTATCATTATATCTTTTGTTTGAGGAGCTCCTCACAGTCTTTTCATTAATGATAGACGCAGGGGCCCAATGACGGGAGTTAGTGTGGACCCTCGCCTGAATAGCACACCATACAGAGGTTGTAGAAACCGGCTCAACATGGCATGGTGCCAGGCACGAGGAGTGCCCTCCACATGGCCTAAGACAGGGTGCCCTGTGGTCAAAGACCTGCTTACTTTAGGTCTTGCTAGATACCTTTTATTTGAAGAGCTCCAAGGACGGGCGACTTGTGGCAGGACATCCCCCAACCTAAGACAGGGTCCTGGGAACCCTAGGACGGGTAAGGGGGAAAAAGACCTGGTCCCCACTCGACCTAAGAATCATAAGGCACTCCTCTGTTCCCAGGAGAGGTAAATTGCTTCACCATTTGAGAGGAGGGTCTCTCCTTGTCCCAGTCCCTTCTCCTTTAGATCTGACACCGTGGTTGGACTCTGACCTGGTGCCTTCCACTTAATAGCTGCCTGTCTTTATAAAAGGAAGGGGGATCTGTCAGGAGCCGTTTCCTCCTAAAATTATTACACAGGAACCATCGCCCTGGGGTGTCTGCAGAGAACCCCACACCCCTAATGTGTTAAGAAACCGTTCTATTGACAGAGCCTACCCCACACTCAATTAGCTGTTAATAGAGAGCTATCTGTTAGTGGAACCCGCCCCACATTCCAAACTATCTAGAGAACTAGGTGTGTCAACTCGTGGCTTCCTGGCCTATGTGACCTGACCGAAGGTAACCTCCTGGCCTACGTGACCAATGTGAACCACGTGACCAACGTGAACCACGCGACAAGAGTCTAGGCCCCTGTGCCCCCCCCCCCCAATTCCTTATCCTATATAAACTGTAAACCTGTCTCTAATAAACGGAGGCTTCGACAAATCTGCCTAGCCTCCTTCTTCTCTCTTAGCCCATTATCTTCCAGATAGTACCTCTCCATGACCCTGGAATAACTGAACTGCCAGGCAGGTTACAACCCCTAGACTGAGTAACCCGCCAAGGCAATCAACACCATAATCCATATGTAGAGGACCTGGTGTGAACCCATGAGACCTGTGCATGTTTCCTCAGTCTCTGAGCTTTATGCCTTCTGATGTAGAGGGTTGTCTCCTTGGAGCCCTCCGTCCCCTCTGACTGTTACTCTTCTGCCTCCTCTTCCAAGGGTACCCTGAGCCCTAAGATTTGATAGTGACATCCCATGTAGGGCTGAGTGTTCCAAGGTTTCTCACTCTGCAGAATGCCATGGCAAGTCTATTTTGTACTGAAGTGGCATTTGAGTTTTAACGTCTCTCTCTCTCTCTCTCTCTCTCTCTCTCTCTCTCTCTCTCTCTCTATCAGCATTACTAAAAGAAACTTTAAAATGCAGAACATAATGGGTATTTTTGTTTGGAAGGGTTTTTTTGTTGTTGTTGTTATTGTTGTTTTTAACCTGGAAGAATACAGTGAAACATTTGCATCTATAACTTAGATGCACTGAAGAAAACAGTGCTAGGCCAGGCATGGTGGTGCATGCCTTTAATACCAGCACTAGGGATGCAGAGCAAGGGCAGCCTGGTCTACACAGTGAATTCTAGGACAGACAGGGCTATATAGAGACCCCGTCTCAGAAGAAAACAGTATTATTATATAGTTAAGATCTACCCCACCTTCACCTTATCTTAGTTACTTTTCTTGTTGCTATGACAAAATATCTGGCAAAAACAGCTTAAAGAAGGAGGCTCACGTGTGAGAAGCCATCCAGTCCGTCACGGTGGGGAGGGCATGGCTGCCGGAGCCAGAGAGGATGCTTACCTAGCACTATTCACTCAGGATCCTGAGATGTGATTCCGTGCTGCCTTAGATAGGGTTTCTGTTGCTGAAATGAAACACCAAAAAGCCCGTTGGGGAGGAAAGGGTTTATTTATTTGGCTTACATTTTCTTATCATTGTTTGTCATAAAGGAGGTCAGGACAGGAACTCAAGCAGGAGCTGACATGGAGGCAGGAGCTGACACAGAGGCCATGGAGGGGTGCTGCTTACTGGGTTTGCTCCTCATAGCTTGTTCAGCCTGTTTTCTTACATAACCCAAGACCACTAGACCAGGTATAGCACCGCCCACAATGTGCTGGCCTTTCCTCTCAGTCACTAATTGCAGTAATGCTCTATAGGCCTGCCTGCATTGCATAGAGGCCTCTCTCAGCTCCTGCTCTTCAGTGTGCATCGAGTTGACATAAACCATCCAGCACACAAGGGATCTAAACAAGTTGGCAATCAGGGTTAGCTGTAGCATTCCCTGTGTTAGCTCCTCCTCCGTCTCTTTGTGTGCTGTACGTGGATAACCTCAGTAGATGCCCCAAAGTGATATATGCATTGCTTTAAATATCTTAGCTCTATGTGAACATCATGCTACAATTCAGCTTTCATGGTTTGCCTATCTTGCTAGTGATTTATAGTGATCTCTGCATTTCACTGAAATATCTTGCTGTGTGAACGTATCATAATTTATTTGTTCTCAGTTGTGAGCATTTTTTTCTAATTTCTTGCTTTATAAATAGTGCTCTGAGTTAATTAAAAAGGTCGCTTACTGGCTTTAAAATGATAAATAATGTCAACAGAGAACCCATTTTGTCCCTTTTTGCCACGCTTATTCAGTTACTTTGTGTAGGTGTGCGCATGCATGTGTGGCGGTCCAAGGGCGTCTCTCAGAAGTCCATTCTCTCCTTCCACCATGCAGGTCTGAGGTGTTGAATTCAGTTCATCTGGCTTGACAACAGACATGTTTACCTGCTCGGCCATGTCATTGGTCCTAAATTCTGTTCTGTTTTGGTGATCTCTAATTTTTGTCTTTGTCTTTGAGTAAGCTTACATGTCTTTCTTATTTGTTGTCTGTTAGGTAAGCTTGGCTACTGTGATTTTTGTAGCCAGCCAGAAAGCATTGTCTGCGGAAGTAAAGGCAGTGATCAAGCAGCAGCTTGAAAGCGTGTCCAGTGGGTGGACCGTCTACCGGATCGCCAGACAGGCTTCCAGAATGGTACGGGCTTCCTTCCCTCCAGAATGCTGGGTGTCAGTGCACACTCCTTAAATGATGTGGTCATTGTCGTAGTTAGAGTCCAAGTCAAGATGGGAGTTGTCCTGGTCACTGTCCTACTGCTGTGAAGAGACACCGTGACCTAGGCAGCTCTTACAAAAGAGCATTTAACTGGGGGTTTGGTTGCAGTTTCAGGGGCTTTGTCCATTATCATCATGCAGGTGTCTGCAGGCAGGAAGGTGCTGAGGAAGTAACTGGGAGCTTTCTGTCCTGATTCACAGGCAGCAGGCAGAGAGACACTGAGCCATGACTTCTGAAACCTCAGAGCCCACTCCCAGCATCTACTCCAGACAGTAATCTCTTCAGACAGTTTTGCTCCCTAAGGACCAGGTGTTTAGGCTGAGCCATGGGGCCATTCTCAAGAAGAGCTTGTTACTCATGGGCTCTTAGGGTTCCAAAGGAAAGCAACTTTCCTTGTGAGCAGTGGTCTGTCGTGTCGGTGCTTGTCAGTGTGCTATCAGTGGCGGTGCACACTGTCTGGAGCGTTTTAGAACCACTGTGCTGCTGCAGGTTGTCGGAACCAGGGCCACTCCCCCTCCTCTTTCTGGCCCACCATTCTTTCTCCAACCTGATCATTGAATTTTTTAAAGAAATACAAAGTGTAATCGGACCAGAAACCTAAGGCAGAGTGCAGAGAACAGAGTGAGGGGCACGGCTCTCCTCAACAGTGGTTGAAGCAGTGCTCTGCTTCCTGCCATCTTCCACAGGGAGGAACACTGTTGGCCGGATGTTCTGTGTGATGGCATGGCATGCTGGCACCGCAGGCAGGGTCGGACATCTCTGCCTTCAGGTCACTGAACGCGCATTCCCCGACCACCAGGTGACTCGGCCCCCTCAATGGCTCCTGCAGAATGACACACAAGCACTCGGGTTTCTGTGTTCGAGACCAGCGTCTAGACTTGTTACAGTCCACTCCGTTTATTTTCTCTTTGGAACTGTTTTAGTAAAGAACTCGAGGCGTTACGTTATAAAAGCAGCTGGATGTATTTTTTCTGAAGAAGTGTTTAGACTGTCTCAGGGAATTATGTAACGAGATGTGATATTTGGACTTGTTCTGGGTTTGCTGTTACTATAGTAATGGTGTGAATGCCTAGCCTCACTTCTGGCTCCTCCCTTCCTTAGGGCAACCATGACATGGCCCGAGAGCTTTACCAGAGTTTGCTGACTCAGGTCGCATCGGAACACTTCTACTTCTGGCTGAACAGTTTGAAGGAGTTCTCGCATGCCGAGCAGTGTCTCACTGGGCTGCAGGAGGAGAGCTTCAGTTCAGCACTTTCTTGCATTGCTGAGTCTTTGAAATTCTACCACAAAGGGATCGCCTCCTTGACAGTGAGTCCCCATCCTGTCGTGATTGGTGTGGGTGCTATCCTTTCTGCTTTGGGTTATTCTCTTTTGACAACCTTGTGAGGCCTGGTTGTAATCTCAGAATAATACATGTGCACAGAAATAAAACTCTTGCTAGTGTTCTTAGGCTAGTGGAAGCTAATGTTTTGTTTTTATAAAGCACTGGTATCACACATCCTGACAATTGCCGAATTAAGGCAGACAAAGTTAAGTGGGGTAGAAATAGCCTCTTCCTCCAGATTTTCAATTGGTAAGATACTAGCTGGCCCAGTGCCACCACCAGGCACAGGCCCATTCTCCAATCCTGTCTGGCCACTCATAAGTAGAGGTTTGCAGGGTATTTTGTAATGTTAAGGCTTGAACCTGGAGCCTTGTGCATGCTAGGTGAATGCTTTGTCATTGCAATGACCTGGGAGTCTTACTTGACAGCGGTTCTCAACCCTCCTGATGCTGCAACCCTTTAATGCTGTTCCTCATGCTGTGGTGAAAGTATTTTCATTGCGACTTAATAACGGTAATTCTGCTACTGTTATGAATCACAATGTAAATACTTGTGTTTTCCAGTTGTTTTAGGTGACCCTTGTGGAAGGGTTGTTCAACCCCAAAAAATGGTTAGTGATCACCCCACAGGTTGAGAATTGCTGTTATATACTAAGAAAGAAAATGTTGAAAATTCTAATGTGACACTGTTTTAATCCTCTGTGGTTTCGAAATTAACAATCTCCTACAACGCTTACTCTGTCTACCAAGAAAGGATCTCAGAAAGGAGATCCTTAATTTTTCTTACTTTTTGAAATTTCACCAGTTTCTTGAAATGAGCTGCATTCCTAAGTAAAAATGTATTCCCTAAAGTAGTACTTTCTGTATTAGTCAAGGGCATTTCTCCCTAAAAGTGAGGAAGTTATTTATTCAGCATTAAACATTTTTAGAGCATTGTGACACACTTAAAAAGGTGAGTATATTGAGCTGGAACCTATTTGCATATGTTTATAACATATTTTAACTATTATTGAGCCTGAGCCATTCCAAAAGCAGTGTTCCAAATGAAACTAAGAATCAATGTCATAGAGACTGTAGCTATGCAGACTATGTGGTACCTTTGAGATCTACTAAAATTGATTGGCAGGTATTTAAAACAAGCGTATCTAGAGACCCATAACCCTTCCTCCCTCGTCCCCACTTGTGCTTCCCTCTCATGCCCCAGACCCAGCTAAGCCCTGAGCTGCCTCTCCATTCCAAAGGGCAGCTCTTCTGTCTTGACCTTCTGGAGAAGGAAAAGGTTGATAGGCTTTCATCAGGTTAATGAACGCCATAGAAAATTTAAAGGTAAAATTACTGGTTTGGCTCAATAAAATTGTTTCATTTTTTTCTAGTTTATGTAGAATGGGACATTATTCAATGGTAAAAAGTGCTAGGCAGTGTCTTGATGCTCAGTGCTGGCAGCTCTTTCAGAGAATCTAGCTTTGGTTCCTAGCACCCACCCACACAGTGGCTCCTGGCCCTCTATCATTCTAGTTCCAGTGGATCTAACTCCCTCTTCTGGCTTCTGCAGTCATTGCACACAGTGCACAGACATGCATGTGGGCAAAATACTCATTCACATAAAAATAAAAATGATTTTAAAAAGTCTGCTAGGTAAATAGATTCACATAACAGTGAGATGGAAATAGCAGGGCGGGAATAAGCACTGAAGTGAGCTGAGACCATCCTGCCAACTTTGGCCCAGGATGAGAGGAAGTTTGTTTTTCCTTTTCTTGGGGAGCATTTGGGGCAGTTTTGACTATTCCCGGTATTTGCTATTTCTGCTGACCTTAAAACCCAGCTCATCTAAGGTTTAGCCCCAGAGTTGAGAAGAGTAAATGACGTCCCCTTCTCTCTTTGACGGTAGTCAGACTCCCCCTGATATCTGTCCTGCAGGCGCTGTGGCCGTGAAGAACACTGCTCTTGGCTGTGTGTTCTGCAGTAACGTTGCTTTTCGCTCCGCATAGTATACAAGCTCCTCACAGTGGCTTCCTAGGCGCCCATCTTCCTAGCATGGCCAGCGTTCTCTCGTCACTGCATCTGGCTTCTCCTTTGGTTTTAGAATGCATGTTAGAGTCCTAATGTCAGGGCCTTTTGTTTTTCAGTTATTTATCCATGTCATATATACTTACTTGCGCTCCTGTCTCTTCTAAAATAAGTAACATCTAGTAAGTTGATAATAGTAGGTAGGGGTAAGAGAGATAACTTAGTTAAGAGCACTTGCTGCCCTGCTAAGGGACCCAAGTTTGGTTCCCAGCACCCACAACAGGTGACTCACAACTGCCTGTAATTCTAGCTCTAGGAGATCTGAAGCCTTCTAACCTCCTTGGGTACCTCGCACATATAGGGCATACACACACTAATTAAAAATACTAATTTCTGATTAGGTTTATTTTTATTTTATGTGTTTTGCCTGCATGTATGCCTGTGCATGCCTAAGGAAGTTAAAAGAGGGTGTCCTGACCACCTGAAACTGGGGCTACAGGTGGTTATGAGCCGCCATGTGAATGGGTCCTCTGGAAGAGCAGCCAGTGCTGCTGACCTGAGCCATCTCTCAGATGAGCCCATTGGTACGTTTTTTAAATTTGCAAGTAGTAGTAAAGAGGCAGAAGAAATAGGGGATCTCCTTTAGTCTTCCTACAAGAGCAAATCAAACCTAAGACATTAAACACAATTGAAATAGTCTCTGTAGTGTCTTGATGCAAGCTGTTTTGTAACTAGAACAAAATATTGAAAGGTTGAAAATGTCAGCACAGCCTAACATTGAGGATAGATATTTTTCCGTCGCATACAGCGCCTCAAGGGTCTTTGCAGTTGGAGAAGGGTGCAGGCAAATGTGTGCTTCCATAGAGGATGCAGGAGCAGCTGTGCAAGCTCCGTTTGTCATTTGTAAGTAGAGAGCTCCACTGAGGACATTGTGCGCAGCTCAGCCCGATGGAAATGCCATGAGAGACTCCTGGAACCCAGCTCCCGTGCCCAGCACATCAGTGTATTCGAAACAGACATCTTGTAGAGGATGTGCCCACCGTGCCTCTGTATACTATTAAATTAGCACATTTCTAGGATATGCCTTTTATTGAAAACACATTGCTGTGTTCTTCACTAGGACGGTTGCTAACCAGTTGGAGGCTGTGATAGCTCTGCCTGTGCTCCTGGGACTTAAAGCCCCTACCCAGTCTGTGGCTGCTACTTTGTGCTCTTGCACACTTCCCTCTTGTGCTTCTGTCCTCCTGAACGTCTGTGTGTGATAAGCCACTCTCTGGTGTTCTCTCTACAGCATCAGCTCAGAAACTCTTTAAGTTACTGTGGGCTAGCAGGCAGCTTTGAGGCAGTGAGGCTGTCTAGAAACATGTTTCTGCCCCCTTTGTCTTCCTTTCCTCACTGTCCAACTTTTTGGCACACTAGTAACGGTTTTGGTAATGGGAACCACAGACTGGAAAGGTAGGAGAGTGTTAAGATTTAGGGAGATGATGTCTTTGAACCTTCTGAGGTGGTGTCTTAGTGATAATTTATTTAGCAAGCTGCGTGCTAAATGCAGGCAGCGAGGAACCTCTGAATGTCAACAAGGTTTTCAGGCGATGCCACAATGGTGAGTTTCCCTGATGTTGTTAGATCATTCTCATTGTGGTGTAGGTATTTCCCCATCAGTGTTACTATGACCTGTGCATGAACTGGGACAAATGCAGTCCTCCCTTGGCTTTCAGGAAGACAGATCCGAGACGTTCAAACAGCCACAGGTGTCCAAGTCCTTGGATGCTCACGTCCCCCATTAAACAGGTGCAGCTCTTACACGTACTCCGTGCACGCCCCTCCTGTGCCTTCATCATCTCCAGGTCTCTTACAGTCCTAGCGCAGCGTAAGTGCTGTCTAAATAACTGTTGTGCTGCTGTGCTGTCCTGGGGTGTTTTAAGGAGAAAAGGCAAGAAGCAGTCCGTTCATGTTCATTCAAGTGCATTTTTTACTGGGCATTTTTTAATTAGATTTGGTTGAGTCTAGAGTGGCGGGTTACTTTGTATTAAACTTCTTCCTTTATTCCAGGCTGCCAGCACACCACTGAACCCCTTAAGTTTTCAGTGTGAATTTGTAAAACTCAGGATCGATCTTCTCCAAGCCTTCTCGCAGCTCATTTGTACTTGTAACAGCCTGAAGACAAGCCCTCCCCCTGCAATCGCCACCACAATTGCCATGACCTTAGGGAACGATCTGCAGAGGTGCGGCCGGATCTCCAATCAGGCATGTCTTGATTTCTCTCTATTGTGGATATTATTTGGATTTCAGAAATTTTTGAAGATGAAAGGTTGTACAGTTAAAATCAGTGGTGTGTGTCAAATACTTACTCGTCTGTATGGCAGATTAATATGATGTGCTGTTTAGACAGCCTTGGTCCTGAGAGAAGGAGTGACATTGGAGAGTTGGGAATGTCAGTCATGGTATTAGTTATCTCAGTGACACTTGAAGAGACTGAAACACAAGTGTCTTGTTTCTAGACATCGTTAGCAAATTATTACACACCGTGAGCATGTATAGACGTCGTTAGCAAATTATTACACACCGTGAGCATGTATAGATGTCGTTAGCAAATTGTTAACACACCGTGAGCATGTATAGACGTCGTTAGTAAATTATTACACACCATGAGCATGTATAGACGTCGTTAGTAAATTATTACACACCGTGAGCATGTGTAGACGTCGTTAGTAAATTATTACACACCGTGAGCTTGTGTAGATGTCGTTAGTAAATTATTACACACCGTGAGCATGTATAGACATCGTTAGCAAATTATTACACACCGTGAGCATGTATAGACATCGTTAGCAAATTATTACACACCGTGAGCATGTATAGACGTCGTTAGCAAATTATTACACACCGTGAGCATGTATAGACGTCGTTAGTAAATTATTACACACCGTGAGCTTGTATAGACGTCGTTAGTAAATTATTACACACCGTGAGCATGTATAGACGTCGTTAGCAAATTATTACACACCGTGAGCATGTATAGACACTGTTAGTAAATTATTACACACCGTGAGCATGTATAGACGTCGTTAGCAAATTATTACACACCGTGAGCATGTATAGACACTGTTAGTAAATTATTACACACCGTGAGCATGTATAGACATAGTTAGTAAATTATTACACACCATGAGCATGTATAGGCACTGTTAGTAAGTTATTACACACCGTGAGCATGTATAGCTTCCTTTGCCATCTTTGTTGATTTTATGTAATAAAGTTATGAAAATGATAACACAATTTCTATTTGAACTGTTACTGAGGATGAGTTTTCTGTGCTTTAATTTTTATGTTTTTCCTCCTTTTTAGATGAAGCAATCCATGGAAGAGTTCCGAAACCTTGCTTCCCGGTACCGAGATCTTTATCAGGCGTCCTTTGATGCCGACTCAGCAACTCTGAGGAATGTAGAACTGTATCCTCTGTCATTTGGAAGACCTTGTTCTTGGGACGTGTTCTCCCAAATACAGAGTAAATTTGCTCAGTCAAAAATACAGATTTGCTAATCCTTATGTTTGTTACAATTAATTAGCAATTTCTTCCTTAGAAATTAAATAGGAGCACATAGCTTCACTCTTAAATTTAATCTTTTTAAAAGGGCTGGCTTCCTGGTGGTCCAGTCCACCTTTGGAAGATCTACCACAGCCCTGAGTCGTGCCCAGGGCAGTGACACAAGCCTGTTGTCCCCAGTGCTAAGGAGACTGAGAATTAGTTGGCCCAGGAGGTGGAAACCAGCCAACAACTCTGGAAGGCCTTTCTCAAAACAATGCCAGTCAAGCCCGGGTCCCATCAGCCAGGAGCCTTGTGCTCTCTTGAGCAGCTACATCACAGTACATGGCTCGTAGCTAACAACCCTTGGTGATGGCCACCACCACCTCCGTTCCCTCGATCCTCCAGGAACCATCCATCTTTTCTTATTTACAACTCCCAGTCTTATTGGAAAGAGGGGAAAACTGTTCTGAAGTTGTTAGGCTTGTGAGTTCGCAGTTGTTGGAGTTTTAATTGATTGATTGATTGATTGAAGCTTAATGAATGCTCAGGATCCTCTGCCATAGGAGTGCATACAAGAGAGTCAGATCACAGCGGAGGAGCCATCCAAACAAAAACTCGGCAGTTGGCTCTCCTCGCTTCCTTCCTTCTCTCTGATACCTTCTTCCTTCTTTCCTTCCTCCCTCCTTTCCTGTATCAACGGAAATTCATTGTTGTTTCATTGTTTGTTTGAAACTCCCAGGAAGTGCTGCTTTATCTAAGGTAAAAATCAGCAGGGCTGTAATTGGCCATGAAAGGGCGTGCCTGTAGCCCTAGCTACTTGGGAGGGAGGCTGAGGCAGGAGGATTGAGACCTTGTCGTCCCTCCCCCCCCCCCCCCCCCCCCGCAAAAAAATGTTTAAGACAGGGTCAGGGTCTCTCCGTAACCCTGGCTCTCCTAGAACTCGCTGTGTAGATCAGGCAGGCCTCAAATTCACACAGCTGCATCTGGTTCTTTTTCCTGGGTGCTGGGCTAAAGCTGTGTGGCACTACTGGCTCCTTACGAAAGCAGTTTAAAGGCGGGGGTACATCGGTAGCTCAGTGGTGGGAGCGTGTGTGCAGCATGTACAAGGCCCGGGGGTCAGTCCCTGGGGGGTGGGGTCCCACGTTGAGCTCTGAAACACCCTGCCTGGAAAGGGTTTAAATTGCTGGTGTAGACAGCGTGTACTCTGTAAAGAAAAAAAGCACAGTGTTCATGTTTACTCATTTAATATTCTAATAGCAAAAAGTGTGAGGCAGGTCTTTATGTTCTCCTGTGTGACTTAACGCTGCTCTAGACAGCAGCAGAGCTGCTTACTGATATCTCATGCCATAGAAGCCCTGGTTTTGGATCCAGAGTCAGCAAGGTGAGTTGAATGATGCTTGCTTTATAAAATTGCAAATACATTGTTACCTGATGATCAGTCGCAGTAGTGTTTTGGAAAGAAAAGAAAGGAGAGCCGGAGAACTCTTCCTGGTTGCCTAAGGTCACAGAGCTAGGACAAAAAGATGTAGAGGAACCGCTTCCCTCTGCATTTACAGCCTTGACCTGGAAAGAAAACTGAGAAACAAAATTGGCAGAATATGCTGTGCTGGGGGAATTGAGTTAATAACTCAGAGTTGAACTTCATTTGTGTATGTATGTATGTATTGCCTATATATGTGTCTCTATGATGGTGTCGGTTCCCCTGGAACTGGAGTTACAGACAGCTGTGATCAGCCATGTGGATGCTGGGAATTGAACCTGGATCCTCTGGAAGAGCAACCAGTGCTTTTAACTGTTGAGCCATCTCTCCAGCCCCTGAAAGTCGAACTTTCCCCAAACCAGAAGATCCTCCTTATTTGCTTTATTTTTTTTAAATATTTATTTATTATATATACAGTGTTATATATGCCTGTAGGTTGGAAGAGGGCACTAGATCTCATTTTGGATCTTTGTGAGCCACCATGTGGTTGCTGGGAGTTGAACTCAGGACCTTTGGAAGAGCAGCCAGTGCTCTTAACCTCTGAGCCATCTCTCCAGCCCCTTATTTGCTTTATTAAAAATTCCTTTTCCTTCCCCCAATAACTAATTATTCAGAATAGTTATGTTCACTAAAGACTGTGGGAGCCCTCTGTTTCACTCCGCACTTGGCTCACCAGGTGGTCAGTGCCATCTCTGTTAGAATGTCCGTCTCAGTGGTGCAGCTATTTTTCTTCCACTTACTGCATCCATTGTAATATGTTTATTTCTTGATGAAATTTAAAGTGTAGAACAGAGCCCTGGAGTCGGGCAGATGTGACTACAAATATCTCATTCTTCACCACTCACTCTGAGAAGGTATTTGTTCTCACTTAGGCACAGTCTCTCTTTCCCAGGCCCTGAAGAGTGAATGAGCAGCTGTCTGTGTGCCTCACTGAGTGCCGTACACATAGCAGCTCCGAAAGGATCTACAGGAACAAGTGTGTGCCTGGTGTAATCACCTGCGCTGCACCCACTTCCAGGTAGCCCTCTTCAAGTTTATATAGGACTCGGGAGTTTTGCTCCTTACCTATCAGAAATATTTCAGAGGAAGGACAGGAAGGAATCTGTCTAAGCTTTCCTAGCGCGCTGTCCCAGAATCCCCTGCTCGTTCAGTGCTTTCCCTTCCAGGCTCTGTGCTGACACCGTTCCCTCAGCCATGGCTGAGTCTGGTGGCATGCTGACCTATGGACCTGTCTGTGTTCCTGTCTGTCTCTTAGATGATGCCTTTTCAGTACGTTACTTGCTGTCCCTCCAGTGTCTTTTTTCTCATATGCTAACAAATTCAAAGACCTTCGTGCTGGTAGTTAAGAATTACATTTGTAGTCAGATTTGGGTTTAAATTCCAGCTTGTCGATGAATAGTTGTACAAATGGAGGCAGGTTAGCCTTTCCAAGTCTCATTCCCTCATCTGTGATTGGAAATAACTTCAGTTTTTCAAAGATGAAGTGAGAACGTGGACCATGTTCAGCAGGTGCGTGCGGCATTGAAGGGTTAACTGTGCTGGTCTCTGCTTCAGCTTCCAAGAGTATGGATCCGCTGGGGCTGCCCACGCTGACAGTGAGTACGAGAGAAGAATGATGGCCGTTTACAGCCACGTCCTAGAAGAGGTGGAGGCGCTCAACCGGAAATATGCCCCTGTTTCCTACATGGTAAGTGGCATTTGTTTTGCTAAGTTTTTATCATTGAGGAAGTGGATATTTAGTTAAATCATCTCTAACAATGTTTTATTAAAACGTAATTGTAAAGAACATGCAGATTAAAAATGTCACACAAAGAGGTTAGCTACACCCACACTCTGTGCCTGTCATTGGACTTCTGTGCACTTAGAGTCCCTGTTCTGAAGTCTCAGGGCTGCTTGTTGAGTGTATTTTATGCATTCAGCCAGCACAGATATCAGTGATAAGGATTAAATAGTCCCATCCATGGCAGCACTTAGCCCATCTCCTGACTTGATGACCACACTAACATATCAAGTCTCATGTGTCCAGGTGCAGACAACTTTGATCAAATCTGACTTGCCTAGGTGCAGACCAACTTGTTTGTTTTATTTACTCTTTCGAAACAACCAAATTGAAGTTGAGGTAATTCTTAACTCTGTCACCAAGCTAGAATCACTTTGGGAGCTTTTAAAAATTCATCCCTCAGACCACCCCCAATGACCGTTGACTCTAAATCTGGAATGGAGGCCCGGCACACGTATTGTGATTCCAGAGTTAGGTGCTGGGTTTGAAGGTGTGTGCCACACCCGGCCTGCCTCTGGCAGGTTTAATCAGCATGATCCTATCATAAGGTAAGGGAGGACACTTCAGAAGCTTCCATGTGATTCTGTCATGCTGCAGTGGTGAAAACACACAGAAAATAAAACTAGTAAGTCTAATTTGAAAAAAATAAGAAATTAAAATGTAAGGTAGAAATCTGTGATTGTGTGTGTGTGTGTTGACTAATTTGTGTACTGCATGTGTGCCTGGTACCTGAAGGAAGCCAGAGGAGGATGTCAGATTCCCTGGTCTGGAGTTACAGATGGTTGTGAGCTTCCATGTGTGCAGGGAATTGAAACCAGGTCCTCTGGAGAAGCAGCCAGTGCTTTTAGCCACGGAGCCATCTCTCCAGCCCACTGATCGCATCTCTTGACATGAATGATTGAGTTCATGTGGGTTGTGGACGTTGCACCTTCTTGCTGAATGGTGTGTGCTCTTGAAAGCATTTGTATGAGCACATGTGTTTCCAGCTCTGCCCTGAACATGCTAAGTTGTAAGTTTGCAGGTTTCTTTTCAGCTGACTTTCTCTTTCCCACAGCACACAGCATGCCTCTGCAATGCCATCATCGCCTTGCTGAAAGTTCCTCTTTCATTTCAGAGATACTTCTTTCAGAAACTGCAGTCCACCAGCATCAAGGTAGGGCAGAAAGAACACGTAATGTTTAAAGACTAGCTAAGTAGGGCTGGAGAGATGGCTTATTGAGTAACAACAGCACCTGATATCCGAGCTCAGTCCCCAGGGCCTGCACGGTGGAAGGGAATGACTCCTACAGGTTGTCCTCTGACCTGCATGTGTGTGCATGGCACCCATACCCCAACACACACACACACACACAAATACACAAATGTAGTAAGAATCAGCTAGCTAGCTTCTGAAGATGTAATGGGACTTAGCTAAGGTTTATCATCTTCACTTCGGCATAGATAAAAATTTAGTTTTAAGACGTTAGTTGGCTGCTTTTACTCCCTTTATTGGATGATTTGAGGAAGGATAGGGGCTTGAAAGTTACTGTAAGACAAGCCTTGGGGTAACGGGAGTCCATCGTTGTCTCTTACCTCCAGAAATAAGTTCTTAGAAGTCTGTTGTAGTTGCCTGCCCACGTCTTGAACTGAGTCTGTATGAGAGAAGATCCAGCTTTGGTCAAAGCAGGCCAGTGCAGCATCACCAACCTAACTTCCAGGCACTCTTGCCTTTGGAGGATGAGTTTGGAGAACTAACCCACAAAGAGAGTTAGTGTATTGAAAAACTTCAGCCACTCAGAATTGAAAAGCTATTTTTGAATGATTGGGAAAAATGGAGATTGTCCCTAGAGAAAGCTTGGATTCTGCCTGTCAGTGAACTTTTGCATCCATTTAATGTTTTTGGTTGGAACTAGCATTTCAAAAAGACCTTAATCATCAGAAAAGCTGATTATGGAAGGGAGCAGGCCTAAGGCAAGCTGTCTGCACAGTCGATGACAAGGTCAGCGGCTCAGTAACGTCAGGAAACTCATTCCCTTCACCTTTAGCCAAATTTGAGCTTTCTACAGTTGAGGCGCATCTGGGGTTTACACTGCGCTTTTAAAGAAAAGCTGTAAGTTAGAAATATTACTCAGCAACCTTGAGGCCTTGGGATCAGTCCCCAACACCCAAATTGCTTGCGTTCTGTAGTGGCATTTCATTTGTATTTTAGTAAATAAAGCTTGCGTGAAGTTCAGAGAGAAAAACAGTCACCCTTGTCAGCCTTACAGACTAGACAGTGGTGACACACATCTTTTCCCAGTAGCCACACTAGTTTGCCATAGAAACTGGGCGATAGTGGTACATGCCTCACTTACAGTCTCATTCTGAGATTCCTGGAGACAGGATCACCTTTTCGGACTGAGGTCGAGGTAAGAGCCAGTGACTGGCTTCTTTGCTTTTCTGACCTTCATGTTGAACCCCAATTTCTGTCTCTGGATTTTTATTAATCGTGCTACAGGGTTCATTGTGGAAACTTTTTTTAAATAACATGCTAACTTAGTTCAGTGAATTATCTTAGAATTTTAAGTTTGTTTGCATTTGAATCCAGTCTATTTAAATTACTTGAGACAGTTGCCCAGAATTTTTTTTCCTAGAATAAAGATGTCTCCAGTGGACATGAAAATCATGCATAGCCTTTCACCTGAGGAGTGTTCATTGCATCCCCTCCCTGAGCAGAGCCCTGGCAGACAGCGCCTTTGCCTGTTTCCCTCACACGGCCTGGCCGAGTGAAAGCTCAGAGCTGTTGAAAAGGAGCCTGGGGGATCTTGACTGGGAAGTTCATCTGCAGGGTGGTGCCTCCCCAATGAGGTCCTGGAGTGGCTTATGTGCTCAGTGCGCCAGGTGTTGGAGTAAGCTTGGTTCAGGCTGTCATCACTTATGCTACTGTTTCCCCAGCTTGCTCTGTCCCCGTCTCCCCGGAACCCAGCAGAGCCCATTGCTGTCCAGAATAACCAGCAGCTGGCCTTGAAAGTGGAAGGCGTTGTTCAGCATGGCTCCAAACCAGGACTCTTCCGCAGAATTCAGTCCGTGTGTCTGAGTGTTTCTTCCACACTGCAGAGTAAATCCAGCCAAGACTACAAGGTAACTCGCGTGAGGAAGAACTGTGTGCAGCATGCTGGCCCCAGGTGGGGCTCTCCTCTGCTCAGGCAGCTTCATTTCCATTGGACAGGGTCATAATAACAACAGCACAGCTGAGGCCTGGGCAGAAAGTTACTTGGTGTTTCTCTTTTCTCTGCTTGAACCAGATAGTGGGCAAAGCATTCCAGCAGAGATCAGAACACGAGTTCTGTGATTCTGAGAGCAGCACAGAACTATGTGACCATGTGCCTCTGATCAGGTTTCCCACCCTGCCTAGTCCCATGCAACTCAGAGACCTCACCCCCTCATGCCTACTTCCTTTCCTGAAACCTTGTTCATAAGACCCACCTCCTCTCGAGCCATCTTGGGGCTCCACCTCCTCAGGAGGAGGGCTGCCTGCTGTGGGCTTAACGTACAGGGAATCTTGGGACTTCGTTTCCTTGAGGTGTCAGGAAGTAGGTAAGTGTTCACTAGCATCAATCAGGCTGTGTGCTGTGTGACCGTCTGCCCTGATAGGGTTCCCCATCAGCATCGCTCAGCAGTTGATACTGCCATCCAAAGCCAGGATACTGCGTATGGTCACGTGCAGCACCACTGTCTCTGCTTAGACATTTCATCCACAGTATGTGCCCAGGTTACTCTGGCATATTTAAATCTATGTAACAAGAAGTAAGGTTTAAAAGGAGCATTTCAAGGCTGGGGAGATGGCTCCGTGAGTAAAGTACCTGCTTGCAGTCACGAGGACCTGAATTTGGAGTCCCACAACCCATGTAAAAAGCTGACCCTGAGTGAATGCCTGGAACTCAATGACCAGCCCCCCTGGCCAAATCCATGAGAACCAAGTTCACTGAGACCCTGTCTCAGAAAATAAAGGTGGAGTGTGATTGAGGAAAAACCCCAGCATTGACCTCTGGCCTCCACTATGCGTATGTGCTCACAAGTACATGTTTGTGCACATGTATACACACACCCAAGCATTTCTTTATCATCAGAATTTTAGGCTAAAAAGCTGCAGGAAGGACTGGTGTGGTCACCTCTGTCACTTCATTTTCTTGGGTGATTGTAGGGATAGCCCAGCCCCTTAGAGGGCGTGTTCGCCTCAGGCTAATGTTTACATATAAATCTGGTGAGCATGAGCCCCAACGCTCTTTTTTTTGTATTTCCTGCTCATCTGGATTCCTGGTGTTGTAAGCTATCCCTTCATTAAAATTTGCTGTTTCATATAAAGCTAGCCTGGTTATGGTTACAGGTGATATCCTCTCACCCTGCACCCTGACTACTCTGAGAAGGCCCAGCCTCCATTCTCTCCTCATCTTTCTTTTGATTGATGACTCAGAACAGGAGCCCTTAGCCTCCCCATAAGTACTTCGCGAACGACGCCCGGAGGGCTGTGTGGGCTGTGTTTAGAATAACCATATGGTTGAGTGGTCTCAGCCTGGAAACTGGAATGAGAATTCATGTAGCTTGTCCTTAGACAGGGCCTGGCTCCTAGAGAACACTGAGCAAGCAGCTCGTGCTGATGTTTAACAATTCTTGTGTTGTAGATCCCCATTGACAGCATGACCAATGAGATGGAGCAGAGGGTTGAGCCACACAATGATTACTTCAGCACCCAGTTCCTGTTGAACTTTGCTGTCCTTGGAACACATAGCATTACAGTGGAGTCCTCCGTGAGAGACGCCAATGGCATCGTGTGGAAGACCGGCCCCAGAACTACCATGTTTGTCAAATCCCTGGAGGACCCCTATTCCCAGCAGATCCGTCTACAGCAGCAGCAAGCCCAGCAGCCTTTGCAGCCACAGCCACAGCCACAGCCTCGAAGTGCCTACACCCGGTTTTAAGTGTGCTCCAAGCACACTGCACAGCCGTCAAGCTGCAAGAAGAGTAGATCTTCGTGTGCATCGAGTGTAAATGTCGCAGTGTAAAATCCATGGCTCACTAATGTCTGTCATGTGGCATTCTGGAGGTTGTTTAAGAAGTCCCCGGCTCCCAGCCAGAAGATTACACCTTCTTCATTTCTTAAACCCAGTCTTCTGCCTCGCACTTAGCATTTCTGTTGTTCTTTCTGGCTGGTGAGCTTTTCTTCCAAGGAGCGGTCACAGATCAGTGGTAGATTTGACTGGTCTCTACCAGAATGATTGTGCTGACCAGCCCAGACCTGGAGTGGGAAATTCTGTCTAGTGCGTGCAGGGTTCATTCAGGGCCAGAGACTGAGACCTTCTCGACCGGGAACCTGTGGTCCACAGTCCGGCTTCCTCCTGCATCGTTGCCACCTCCTATCTGTCTCCTACACTAGAGCAATGCTAGTTTTGGTCTTTAATTGATCCAAAATTTAATTTCTATGTAGTGTGTTGTTTTTTGTGGCATGTGACTATAACACAGATGTTTTACATTTTTTTCTCGAAGTGAACATGGCTCCCATATAATGTCTTCCTTTTAATGTAGAAGGGACAGATCCTTCCCTGTGGTCTCTACTGAAGGAGGTGCGGACTCTGCACTTGATGTCTACATAGCAGTTTGCGTGGCCGGTGCTCAGGGAACAGCGATTGATGGTTAGCCAGAGAAGCCCTTATTCTGTTTTAGTCCTAGTTGAAAACTGTGTGACAACATACTTGAACTTTATACCGGGCATGTTTAACTGTCCTTGTGTAAGTGCTCAGTGTTTGGAGACCACGGTTAGTAGACAGGAGCAGTGCAGCCACTGAGAGCGGGAGCCCTGGATTCCTATGTGAATAAATCTCTTCATTTCTATGCCTGGGTCTTACTTTGTTCTCTCCACAGACATTCTGATAGAAGGCTTGAGTTGCTGTTTTTAAACACTGTTTGGTTTTTTGTTTGTTTTTCCTGTCACATTACCTCTGGGGCTGAGAAGTGATTGACAGCTTGGGTTCCCTGAGGTCACTTTGCTTTATGAGATGTTGCTCCTGAATAGCAAATTCTGCTTGTCATAGCATGTGCGAGTCTACAGTTTCCACTGTAAGTGATGTCCCCCAGAGCCACCAAGAGCACAGAGTGCACAGTCTGCACTTGGTCAGCGTCTGGGGACACTTCCAGAGCTCCAGGGAAGACCTGTGTGGAGCCCGCTGTCCTTTGCTGAGTCAGTGTTCCGCTTTGGCTCTACTTTAGTCTCTACAAAATGACTGAATCGGGCTAGACTTCTCCAGTCTAATTTACCAGGTGACTGAAGAACTAAAAATGAAAAAATTGGGGAAATAATGTCTTCAATGATGATTCAACTAAGGGCCAAGGACCCCATCCACTTATTCTGCCACGAGCCTGACTGAGTCCTCAGAAAAAGACTTTGTGGTGGTGCAGGCCTCTATTTTTTTTAATTTTATTAACTTTTATTGAGCTCTACATTTTTCTCTGCTCCCCTCCCTGCTTCTCCACTCCCTTTCAACCCTCTCCCAAGGTCCCCATGCTCCCAATTTACTAAGGAGATCTTGTCATAGAAAAAGACTTTTTATGTTTGCTTGCTTTTGTTTATCTGTTTGTTTGTTTGTTGGTTGGTTGGTTTTTTTTTGGATACAGGGTTTCTCTGTGTCGCTCAGACTCACCCTGGAACTCACTCTGTAGACCAGGCTGGTCTCAGACTGCCTCTGTCTCCTGAGTGCAGGGATTAAAGGTGTACACCACCATGCCCAGCCTCAAAACCTCTTTTAATAACATAAAATTTGGGGAAGTCATAAAAGAAATTGGTGGCTTACTATATTTGTTTTCTTTCTGGAGAATTCTACCATGAAACAGTGCTAGAGACCTGAAATTCACTCTGTAATACAGGCTACTTAAAAGCAAAAACGATAGGGTGAGCATGACGGTGCACAACTTTAATCCCAGCATGGAGGTTGCAGGGTTGGGTAGAAGCAGGCAAATCTCCGAATTTGAGGCCAGCCTGGTCTACAGAGAGTTCCAGGACAGCCAGAGCTACACAGAGAAACCCTGTCTTGAAAAACACAGAACAAAACAAAAAAGTGGTTTTGATAGTTGTGGTTATAAACTCTTGGGTTTTGTGTACTGGGACTCCCTACAAGGTTGGAAAGCATTCAAAATAAAAGCAGGTCCAGAAAGTCGAGAGTGGAAAAGTAACTGACTGTGGAGCGGACCCAGGAGCAGGGTTGCCTGCTCTCTGTGCAGGGCAGCATGCGTTTATATTTTTAACACTAATAAATGAAAAGAATGTTTTAAAAAAGATGAGCATGCTAGTTAGGAAATAAGCATGTTTCCCAATTTGGTCATAAATATTGTGAGCCTTGTGGCTGTGAGGGCATAGTCCCTTGTGCCCACACTGCCCACATTCAAATTTACCTAAGTTTGTGACCTTAGTACTGGGTTATTGTTGCTATGATGAAACACTATGACTAAAAGCAACTGGAGACGAGAGAGTTTATTTGACTTACTTATCCTGAACCACCGTCTGTTTAGGGAAGCTGAGGTTGTAACTCAAGCAGGGCAGGAGCCTGGAGGCAGGAGCTGAAGCTGAGGCCATGGAGGGGCGCCACTTCCCAGTGTGCTTCACAGGGCTTGTGGCTTGCTCATCCTCTTAGAGAACCCAGGCCAGGACCACCAGCCGAGGGATGAACCACACACAATGGGTTGGGCCCTCGCTTGTCAATCACTGATTAAGAAAATGCCCCCAGGCCTGCCGACAGCCCTGTGGGGAAGACAGTTGGTCAGGTGAGGCTCCCTCCGCTGCTGGCTCAAGCTGAAGTCAGGCTGGCCTAAACCAGCACACAGCACGCCGTGCCTCCCTTTCTTGGGTCCTGAGGTAATGACTACTCCACCTTGCTCTGGGCATTCTTGCTGTGTTGTCACTGTCCTCCCTGTCGTTTCAGTGTGAGGGTCACAAAGCGTTCAGGTTGGCCTTGAGCTTTCCCTGTGGCTGAGGTGGCTGTGGCCTCCCTCCTCACCTATCCGCACTGCAGATGCGCACTTTGCCTGGCTGGGTCAGTTCTTAAATTTCCTACCAACACACTTCAGGCTCCATTGAATAATAAGATAAAATAAAGTGGGATTTCTTACCATTGCCTGTTACAAATCAAAGCATTTTAAAGCAAATATACAAAGAAGATCATACAGAGCAGTTTCTGCTGGCCACCTTCAGTGGCCATGATGATGATACATTGACTGGTCTATGTGTAGATGGGTCTTCCTGTGTGACCTGCGGAGCTCAGAATGACCTAGGTGGCGGCCACTCTTAACCTTAACACGTGACTATGGAGAATTGGGTTACTGCCTGTTGGTATCCAGAACTCAGCCAGCCCTGGGTGGTGATGGTGGGAATGTTCTGGATGTGCTCCATCAGCCACTGGTCACAATGGCTACTCAGTCCTGAAGAACAGCTAGATCTGAAGAGGGCGCTGGGATCCCTGGAACTGGAATTACAGGTGGTAAATGGCCTTGTGTGGGTATTGGGGATTGAACTTGGGTCTTTTGGAAAAGCAGCCAGCTTCTAACCATTGAGCCATCTCTCCAACCCGTTTCTGAAATCTTTATAGCATCCTCTGTATAGTAGGAGATGATCATGGGTCATTAGGAAATCGGCCATTGGTGACATTCCTTCCTTTGGCTTGGAAAGTGGCTCTCAGAGACAGCTGGGAGCCCCTCTCCTGATGCAATGCCCGCTGTGCTTGCCAGGCTGCCGGGTGACTTGAGTCCTTTAATGTCACACTGCCTGAGACTAATCACAGGCTCACGTGGGCATCATCAGATCTATCAATGCTTGCTGTGTCCCCTGGGATGCTCCAGAGTCTGTTAGCTAAGATTGCACTGTCAGGGAAGAAACGCACCTGGGCTCAGTTGAGGGCCCTTGTTAGGGAAGAGCCTGCCCTCAGCTCTGCCCCACCTCAGCACCTCAGTGACTGATATGTGCACCTTTCCTCCCGCTGAGCAGGGAAAGTAGCTCACTGGCATCCCATGTCTGCTGCTTAGACAGCAGCTTTATCCAAGCAGAAGTTTGTGAACTCAGCTAGTTCCCAGATGATGCTCAAAGCTTGGCCAACAAGACCACAGCTTTGAATTCATTAACTACTGAGCACTACCAAGTACCGGATGCTGGAGGTACAGTGGCTGACCGACTCTGAGGTCAAGGCCATGCCATTTCCTGCTTCTCACCCTCGGGTGAGCCAGGTGCTCACAAGAGGCCTCCTCTGGCCTTGACCACAGAATAAACCTGCTCCCCCAGAACCTGGCTGGTTTCTCCCTCGGGATGGGGATCTCCAGGTAGCTGCTGGTCCTTCTGGGACACCGCACTCAGCTAGTGCCTTTCCTTCAGTGTTGCTCAGCCCCACATGCTCTGGGGCTGAGCCATTCCTAGCTCTTAGCATGCCTCTGACCTGTGTTTGGGGAAGATGGGAAGTCCTTCAAAGCCTGGGTTCTCTCCCGTCTCCAACTGTCCCACGGTGGACATTCCAAGGCCTTTCTGCACCTCCCGGAAGACCTTCAGCCAAATCCTCCAGACAAGCTCTCTTGTTAGCCTCTGTGACTAGCATCATGCCTAAAGTGTAGAGTCAGCTACTGAGAGGGCTGACTTGAACATGGAGTCTTGGGTACATGGTGGTGCAGGTCAGTGATATCCCCTGATGTCCTGAGCCCCTCAGCAGCCCCTGGCACTTCTTGGAGTCTCCCATCTCACACCCCTGACTCTTGGTGTCACCTGTCTCGTGGAGCAAGTAACTACCTGCCATAAATACGTGGAGGCTTTGGCTAAAGGCTTCTTCCAGAACTGCCTGGGAGATTGAGTGTGGTCTCCCCACCGAGTACCTGCCCCCCCCCCCAGAGGAGTCTATAGACTCCTATAGATACAGATATAAATAACCTAAATAACCCAAGAGACTACTTTTCCTTAAAGCAAGTAGCTAGGGCTGTGGCCCAGAAGGGAAGGAAGGACTCAGAGAGGACGCAATGAGCAGCCCTGGAGGTAGGGTGAGGTGGGGAGGGCCCCTGACTGCTGGGGAGGTAGGGTGAGGTGGGGAGGGCCCCTGACTGCTGGGGAGGTAGGGTGAGGTGGGGAGGGCCCCTGACTGCTGGGGAGGTAGGGTGAGGTGGGGAGGGCCCCTGACTGCTGGGGAGGTAGGGTGAGGTGGGGAGGGCCCCTGACTGCTGGGGAGGTAGGGTGAGGTGGGGAGGGCCCCTGACTGCTGGGGAGGTAGGGTGAGGAGGCTGTTCCTTGTTGAGTTTCTGTGAGATGTACCCTGACAGGGAGGAATGGCCTCCTTTTGGAAAGAAGGGTCTGTCCACAGCACTCCCTTCCCCCTAGTCCCAGCATCCCAGTTCCCAGCCTCACACCTTCCTGTCCTAATTCGTTCCGGTTTGGGGCTGGGGGATTGTGCCCACTAGGTCGCTGGTGCAGCTCAAAGATAACTCTTTCAAGAGCTTACACACTCAGACCCAGCACAGCAGTCACACTTGCTCTTAACACCCTCCAGGTGGGAACACACTGCAAAGTAGCACCCTGGGTACAGCATGAGCGTGCTGTGTGTCTTTGTTCCACTCTTTTTCCAGCCCAGAAAAGCCAGGTTGTCTGTCCATGTCACCTCTCCGTGTTCCTCCACAGCCTGCTTCGTTCACTTTTGCCCAAACTGCTCAGACCACCGGGTTCTGGAAGTTGTCCTCACTGGACAGAGTGATAGCTAATATTACTATTTCCTGTTACTAGACACAGACTTCTCTTGCTCTCCACGCCCCTTCCCACACCCATGCAACATGCTTGTTGTTCTGTCCTGAGTGAGCTGCTTGCTACTCCCCTCACCATCAGAGGAAGAGAGACTTTAAGGGTGACTAAGGAAGAAAACCAACATTGACCTTTGGCCTGCTCAACCATACACTCGTGTACACAACGCAGGCACACATACAAACACACACATACAACCACACACTCGTGTACACAACACGGGCACACATACAAACATACCCAAGAGAAGCAGCAGGCAATGATGCTTAGTTGACCCTCACTGGCCTCGGGCAGCAGCATCCTCCTGGTCAGAATGTAGAACGTTGTCTTTGGAAGTCCGGTGACGTTCTCATGAGTTGACGGAGGCCCTGCTACATCAAGGTCCTCAGGGGATTAGGTGACACACACAGAGACCCATGGGACACTCCTGATATTGGGAATCTGTTCATCCATGGTGCTGAGGTCTGGGAGGCAAGAGAAGGACACCATCAATCAAGAAGGTCTGTGACCCACCACTCAGAAGACCCTGTGGAATATGGGGAGGACAACAGTAAGCAACAACGCTGTGGGAGGTTTTGATCACTCTTGACACTCCCAAGACTGACAATAAAGTTCACTTTGAATCAGAGGGTGGAGCCAGCTACTAGCCGACCAAAATCAGCCACAGAGGCTTTGGAAGACCAAGGACATACAGAGAGACACAGGAAGTTGTAGGAAGGGTCTGAGAGAAATGCTCTGCTCTTTCGGATCCAGAAAGGAGAGAGGAGGTCACTTGGCCCCTTTTCCATCGTTTCTCTGATCAATCAGGTTCTAACCCTGATAGCTGACTCCCGCATTTTTATTGATAAAGAATAATTAGATAAACGCTTTATAATAAGGAAGAAAGTCAAGCAGGGGCTTCGCCTCATCTCTGTAAGCCTAGCCCATGAGAACCGATGAGAGGCACCAAGATTCCTAAGGCTCCAAGCTGTTACTACCCCATTACTGCACTCCCCCTCAGACCCCTACTGTGCACCCCCTTGAGCTCCTAACCCACCTGCTTTCACCTGAAACTTCTGCAAAGAACTGTGGCTCTCAGGACCTTTGTCGGGGTAACTAGCCCAGTAGCGGGGAACCTTGCCAATACCCCAGCTCCTATTCTCTGCCTGTGCCAACAGAAGGTAGTCCAGCACAGTTCCTGCCCAAGGCTTCCTGAATAGCCTGGTCTCCAACACCAGGTCTTCCCAGCCTGAGGGATGCCTGGGGGAGTGGAGGGTTAAAGCAACAAGGCAAAGAAGGGAAAACAGCGAGCATTGTAACATCCAAAACACTGAGAAATGCCAGGAGTAAATGTTGGCTGTAGAATAAGGCGGCAGTGGACTGGACATGGCCACTTGTGATGTGTTGACTCCCAGTTCATTCCCAGAATCCCAGGACAGTGCACACCCCGAGCCTTTGGGCCACTTGCGTCTCAGTGTTCAGAGGCGGCTCCCTCTACCTCTTTCCAGCACGATGTAGCAATCTTTTCTCTTTACCAAATCCAAAGTCCTTTCCAGAAGCCATTCCCCATACCCCCAGAGCTGGAGCTGCCCAGCCCCCACCCTTCCTTGACACTTCCCTGTGTGTCCTTTCCTAGACTACCCCCCACAGAGGTGTCGGGGACCCCCACAGAGGTGTCGGGGATAGGTCTTCATATTCTTGGGTGCCTGGTATGGTGTCTGGCACATAGCAGGGCTGTTGATGATATTATATTACTTAGGAGTCTGATTCAAATGATCTAGCATTTAACGTAGTTTCTGGTCCTCCATGCCAGGCCCCTGACACCTGGCTATAAATGTGAGAGCTATTATTGCCCAACTATTTCCTGGTACTGTTCTGCCGGGCCTCAAGTCAACAGCAGCTGATCCCAGGCAGGGCCACAAAGGCACATCATCCCCTGGGGTGGCCCTGGCCGTCTGAAAGGCAGTGGAAGTTGCTCCTTGAACAGCTGGAGTGTCTCTCCTCTGCCCTGAGGTTGTGGGTCGTGATTAGAAAGCTCTCGGAGATCCCTGAAAGGACTTGCACTGTACTGTAGGACAAAGGGCATTGTGTCAGGGTGGTGTAAGAGCGAGGCAATTAATATGAAGGAGGAAATAATGAGGGCTGATTCCCAGAAGCACATTGATTTAAACCACAAAAGCTCTTTGGAATGAGGCTTGAGAACTGTAAAAGTCTGAGCAGTCAGCAACCCCAAGGGAGGGAGCCACACACCAGGCCCTGCCTGAGACTCACTCTGTGTTCCTGGGGGCTGGGTCAGCGCTGACGGTGCTGCAGTGCTCCTGGGGGGACCACGGTGATTGCCACCCTTTGATACTTTTTCTAGAAAGAGTGAAGAATTGGCTCTCCCACCACTCAGTTCATTCTCCACGCTCAGCAAGACGAAAACATCTGTGGGTGGAGGAAGCCATCCCACCACGTTTGTCTCTGAAAAAGCGGACGTGAGTTCCCACGCTGTTTAGCAACCACAGAGCCACGTGGGCACTCTGCCTCTTTGTGAAATAAAATTCATCTGAACAGTCCCATCACCCTGGACTGCACACACGGAACTGCCCATGTCTTCACGCGTGGTCCACACAGCAGGTAGGCAGAACTTGTAAGAAAAGGAATAGAGCTTCTAAATGGTAAAAATCACCACAACCAACACAGGAAACAATTGGGGAAATATTTACAGTGTCCATCACCCATCAAGCTAGATGTGATCGCACACGCCTGTAATCCCAGCACTTGGAAACTAAGACAAAGCACTCATGAGTTCAAGTCCAGCCTGAAAACATAGTGATGTTCAGACTAGCAGGAGCTGCCTAGGGAGGCCCTGTCTCAAAAACCAAAAGCAAACAAACAAAAAAGACAAAACAAAACAACAACAAAAACCTCATCAATAAATAGACATGCAACCCAACAGAAAAATGGGCTGAGTGCAAAAATGGTCAATGAACAGTGTGCAGGAGCATGTGTGTGTGTGTGTGTGCGCGCGCGCGCGCGCACACACACACACACACACACACACACTATAAGAAGTACAAATTTAAACAAATTTAATTTTTAATTATGAGTGAACTCAATTATAATTAAAAATGCAAGCCTTTTTAAAAGTAAGTTATATAAGAACATGTAAGTGTGGGTCTGTTTTTATGCAGGAAGCAATACAGTACTAAGTCACACATTGTTAAATGTGTCCAGAGAAAAGAGGGGCTGGGGGGATCCAGTTCAGGAAGGTGGATCTGAGCAGGGCAACTGGAGCTGTCAAGCCACAGGGCCTTCTGGGGCAGTAGCGGTGTTAAATTGGTTGATGACTTCACGGGTATTTTATTTTTCTTGTGTGTGTGTGTGTGATTTATTATATAAGGTAAAAATGTCATATTTATTTAATACTTGATGAAAACAATTATTGAGTTATTTTTAAAATTCCAGTTCTGGCCAGGCATGGTGGCTCACACCCTGAGTGTCAACCCTCAGGAGGCAGAGGCAGGTGGATCCGAGACCAGCCTGGTCTATGTGGTGAGTTCTAGGACAGCCACGGATATGTAGAGACCCTGTCTCAAAAAAGAAATAGAATAAATTTTTTAAAAATAATATTTTTTAAAAAATAATGAAACCCTTAATGGTACATGTTTACTTAAGTAAAGAAAACATTCATAAGATTTAATTTTTAATAAGCCTGCAGTAAGAAATGAACTCACACCGACTGCTTACTTGCTGAGATAGGCCACAGGGATGGAAAAGGCATATTTCTTGTGACGAACGCCCTGAAACATAAGTGGAAGCCACAGTGTGCCGGGCCCTTTACATCTACATAGCAGAGCACACAGCCCGAAACAGGCTTGCAAACTCCTGTTCAGTGTGTCTGGGGCTTCCCCTTCTTCTCGGTCCAGCCTCCTTCTGGGATGATGTCAGTGGGGAAGGCACTGGAAGCCCACAGCCCTCAGCTGGCCTCTGTCAACACCTCCCAGCTGTCTTGGGGTCAGACAGCTGAGAGGATGGACAAGGAGCCATGCTGGGGGGTGGAGGGCTACACTGAGCTACACTTCTGTGGAGGGCATGAGCTGGCAGATCTGAGCGTGAGATTGCTAGTCTTTACAAAATTCCATCTTTCCCTTCTCTCTAAGTCCATCACCCAGGCCTTCAGGAGAGCTTTTAGAGACAAGCAGAGTGACCAGCAGGTTCCCCAAGAAAAACCTCATGAACAAAAGCTGCTTAGAGCTAAACAGTCACTGAGGAGCTCCCTGAAAGGCTTGTGGCTTGTGGGACATCCCACGAGCTCACCATTGTGTGCTGGGTCACACGGTCCCCCTGGTTCCTGTCTCCTCTTCCCCGATCTTCTGTACTCTCCATAAGGTCCTGTGGTCCTTTACTGGGCTTAGCATAGACGCTGGGGCTCTGATGGATGTCTATTCCATGATGAGAGGTCTAAAGAAGCAACCATGGCTCCCCTCAGCAACCTCTCCAAATGGTATACATCCACCTGCCTCTGCCTCCCAAGTGCCCTGATAGTATTTTCTAATTGGAAATCTGTCTAGGAACTTTCTCCTGACACCAGCCTGTGTCGCACCTTCAGACCCTGCCAGACACAGAGCAAGGAACTGTGGGAAAGGGAACCAGGCAGAGGTCGGCACACTCGGAGGGGAGGCAGCTGGTGAGGGGGGACAAAGGACACAGAGGGCCTGGTGCCAGCAGAAAAGAGATGGAGCCCCCCTGTAGGACCCACCCGGTTCTCTCCCAGTCCGTCATCACTGAACCGTGGGAGCAGAACCTGTATGCCAGTCAGGTGCTAGGGAGTAAGGGATTCAGGACAAGTAGCTGGACAGGGAGGAGAAGACAGGGATGCAGCGGTCTGAAAAGGGGGATGAAAAGTCACAAGCATCATGTGTCACCACGCTCAGCCTGGCCTGGGTGAACATTTCCCAACAGCAAGGCAGGGCGGGCTGCCCTCCTGGACCTCCTTGGGAAGAGTGTGTCCTGCTGCCGCTGGGAGCTCCAGAGGCTTCCAGGAGTGGCTGTGGAGTCACAGTTGAGATGAAGATCTCTCACCATCTCTCACCTAGCGACCCAGGTATGCAATGCCTGGCTTCCTACTGCTTCCCACGTCACGTGGCCCTGTGTCTTCAGACAACTGTAACCTACAGCCTCACATCTGGGGCAGGTCCATGTAATAGAGTCTAGCACAGTCGATGCTAAGGTGACAGAGGACAGTCTGACGCTAATCAAGGGAAGATGGGGAGAGAGAGAGACAATTTTTAGATATAAAGAGCCTGAGGGATTTGTTTGTTTGGTTTGTTTGTTTTTTTCTTATGTCTTTTTAGTCGAGTATATCGCATAGAGGGAGGCCATTGTACCGTATACAGGGAGGCTGTTGTACCATATAGAGGGAAGCCATTGTACCGTATAGAGGGAGGCTGTTGTACCATATAGAAGGAGGCTGTTGTACCATATAGAGGGAAGCCATTGTACCGTATAGAGGGAAGCCATTGTACCGTATAGAGGGAGGCTGTTGTACCATATAGAAGGAGGCTGTTGTACCATATAGAGGGAAGCCATTGTACCGTATAGAGGGAAGCTGTTGTAACGTATAGAGGGAAGCCATTGTAACGTATAGAGGGAGGCTGTTGTACCATATAGAGGGAAGCCGTTGTACCGTATAGAGGGAGGCTGTTGTACCGTATAGAGGGAAGCTTTTGGAGGGCTTTTGTTCATTAAGACTCCAGGTTGGGGATGGAGAGATGGCTCAGCAGTTAAGAGCACTGGATCTTTTTACAGAGGACCTGATTTCAGTTCCCAGCACCCACATGGCAGCTCACAATTGTCTTTAACTCCAGTTCCAGGGGATCTGACACCTTCATACAGACTTATATGCAAGCAAAACACCAATGCACCTACGATAAGAGTAAATAAAACATTTTTAAATGTATTTTTAAAAAGATGCTTGGTTGGTAGAAAAACTAAATCCAGGGCAATGGGGAGAAAGAGAGATGGGCAGGCAGACAGACAACTTCTGGGGAATTCTGGAGTAGCTCAAAGAAAGAAGGGTTGGTGACAAATCCGGGATAGTCAAGATGTGAGAACCTGGTGGCACAAACCTTCTTTCCTTACGTCCATGTGGAAGCCTTGTTAACTATTATCTTTAAGAGGTGGGACCAAATTAGGGTTTGGCTTTCTGGGACCCTGAGAAAAATGGGCAGACAGCCCAGATGCGCTCTCTCTCTCTCTCTCTCTCTCTCTCTCTCTCTCTCTCTCTCTCTGTGGTTCCCTCGCCGCACAGCTGAGCTTGGCATTCTCATTCCAGTTTCATGAATTTTCCCCTTATAATAAATAAAATATAATTGTTTATCTTTTAGCTAGCCTGGTTATTCCCTGAATTGAGTTAGCTTCTACAGTTGGTGCCCAGTTTGTGGCGCTCTGGTCTCCAGTGGCTCTAGCCAGAGCCGTCAGACTCCATGCCATTTATATGGGTATAGAATTCCCGCAGTGGCCCTGAGTAGCCTCTAGATGCAGTCCTTCATGTTTTCTCATTAAACATCTCAGCTGGCTTCTGGGTCCAGTTTTCCAGCGCTCACACATGCTCAGGCGGGATGTAGGCTTCCACGGTTGTCTCTGTTCAGCATTTGTGCTCGTGTGGCCATCGACCCAGCAGGGACCTCCACAGAGCACAGAGTCTGTGTTTACACTAAACAACTGTCTTTAATCTGAGCATAGCTTTCAGCATTTAATGCTAAAATTCATATTCAAGCTGGCTATGCGGCTACAAATGCACCACAACACCTACTAGCAGGTAATGGTTATAGCACCTACTCCAGCTCAAACACAACCACAGGTAAGATTTATAATTCAAAATATAACTTATAAATTTATAATTTAGAAGGGCAAGATGATGGACAATTTAACCATCCAGGAGTTCAATAGCCTTTTTGCTTATACCATGTATGATGTTATGCAAGGTTGATATGATTTTCTCTTACCTCTATTTGATTCTGGGGATTAGCTTTGTCCTTCATATTTTCTCCTTAAAAACATAATAGGACCACTTTTAGAAATGATACAGTCTTTACAGACTGATAATGACCAACTAAAAGGGAAATTCAGCACTCTGGAGAAGGAGACAACCAATTTGACAAACAAAACCCAGTCAAATGAGGCACTTTTAGAAATGGCACAGTCTTTACAGACTGATAATGACGAACTAAAAAGGAAATTCAACACTCTGGAGAAGGATACAGCAAATTTGACAAACAAAACCCAGAGGGTGCAGAGACATTGTCTGAGAGAATTCGTACTGTTGAATGTAGTAATCAGACTCTGTCAGAGGGTTATGATAGATTGACTGATAGAATGTCTCTCTAGGAAGGTAATATGCATGCTATAAAAATTATGTCCAAGGATGAGACCTTATCTTTACTGGAAAGACTTCATACCTTGGAATCCTTAATGAGGGCATTAGAACAGAACACCAGACAGGAAATCCAGACTTTACAAAAGGCAGTGGTAAAAAGATTTGAAAAGATTGAGGAATTTATTAAAATGGTACAAAGGCAAAATGTAGCCTCATCAGTATGTAACAAACTCCAGGATAGTTTACCCACAGTAATACCTCCTTTTCTGGTGATATCATCAGAAAGAGCATCTGGTGTTGCGGGAGGTCCTTCCGCTCCTCCAGCCTATAGCCCCTGAGATATCAGCCCATTGGGGCGTGGTCTCTCTCCCTTTAAAAAAGCGGCTACTTCCCTTCTCTCTCTCTTTGCTTCCTGCTCTGTTTCCGGCAACTAGACTCCTTCCTGATTGCACAGAGGGCTGTTGTCTGGGACGGTTATCTGTAAGTTTTTTCCCCTTTAAATAAATATCACCCTATTAATCATAATTCCAAACTGGTGTGGCATTGTTTATGACTTACGCCTTCACCTGGCGCCCAATGTTTGGTTTTAGGACCACTTCAGGAAAAACTCATTGTTCATTGTGAAAAACTTAAACATTAATCATATATATATATATATATATTCAATGAAAGGCATGATAGATATATTCAATGAAAAGTATGATAGATATGAAGAAAAGCAAAGATGTTTTCTAAACTCATATTTCTTTCTGTCCCATATCATGGCTCTTGACATGAGACAGAAACTCCAGAAACTCTGGGTTTTTCTCTTACTAACAGGCTTGGAATTGGAGAGGGACTGAGCCAGAGTCCAACTTCAAAACCAGCTTTATAATTTAGAAATATGGTTTAATATATTTTACTTACACAACCCATTCAGTTTTCTTGATATTTCCTATTGGGCAGGTATTTTTCCATTTGTCGGTATCCAAACATCCAGGGTCCCTTGAATTTTTCAAAGATGAGTGTTTTCCTGTGGAGATAAGAACAGAACCCTGCCCCCATTCTATATGTTTTTCTTACCACCTGTATGAATATCATCATTGTGGATGAGTTGTCATTTCTCCTTTCCAAGAGGTTTCTCCTCTTCAAATAGAAACTTTATTAATTTTGATGGTATCCACAATTTTTCTTCTCCTGTGGAAACAAGAGCAAAACCCCTTCCCCAACGTAGCACATCTCCTGGCTTCCATTGAGAGGTCAGCACATCTTTGAAATAAATCGGTTGATTTAGTTCAGCAGACTTTTCCATTATCCAATGTCTTTCTGCTGCTGTCGTTCCTTTCTCATTAGCGTTAAGAAAATTCAAGGTTAATAAAGCATTATGTAATCTATTTCTGGGGGTATTTTTGGTCCCTTTCTGTTTGTTCAGCATATCCTTTATAGTATGATTTGATCTTTCTATAACTGCCTGACTTGTAGGATTATTTGGTATACCTGTAATGTGTTTTATATTATAATAATCAAAAAGCATTTCATTTTCTTAGATACATATGCTGGACCATTATCTGTCTTTATTTGTGCAGGTATACCCATGATGGCCATAACTTCCAATAAATGTGTGATTACTGAATCAGTCTTTTCTGAGCTCAGGGCAGTAACCCATTGAAAACCTGAATATGTGTCTATGGTGTGGTGTACATATTTTAATTTACCAAATTCCATAAAGTGGAACACATCCATCTGCCAGATTTCATTTCTCTTAGTACCCTTTGGATTACTCCCTGCAGGCAATGGTATTTGATTATAGAAAGAACAAGTAGGACATCTCTTTGTAATGTCCTTAGCTTGTTGCCATGTAATGGAAAATTCTTTCTTTAGGTGTAGTAGGCCATTCTGTAGTAATAGGAGCGGCGGGGCTGCGTCCCCAGCACCTCGGCCGCCTGCTAGCTTATGCCTCGAAATAATTACACGGACACTGTATTCTTTAAAACACTGCTTGGTCCATTAATTCTAGCCCTTACAGGCTAATTCTCATATCCCGATCAACCCATCTCTAATAATCTGTGTAGCATCAGTCTTACTGGGAAAGATTCTAGCCTACATCTATCCTGGATCCGAGCTTCATCGATCGCGTCTGCCTCAGAGAGCAGAGCTATCGTGTCTGCCAGGGAGAGGGGAGCATAGCGTCTCTAAGCTCGCTTCCTCTTCTTCCCAGCATTCTGTTCTGTTTACTCCACCCACCTATGTTCTAACCAATAAAATGGGCCAAGGCAGTTTCTTTATTTTTTAACCAATGACCTTCCTCCATCATTTAGGCCTTTACTATTGACATGATGCTTTTTATGAAATTCTGAGGCCTGCAACATGCTTCCAATCAATAATTGATCAATCTCAGTGTTGCCTTGTGCTAGAGGACCAGGCAGACCTGTATGGGACTGGATGTGTGTTATGTACATGGGACAAAGCCTGTTCCTGATTATGTCTTGTACCTGGATAAACAATGAAGTCAACTCTGTGTCATCTGGTATAAATTCAGCGGTTTCAATATGCAAGATAACTCTTTCTGCATATTGTGAATCTGTAACTATATTAAGAGGTTCTTTAAAATCCCTTAGCACCATAAGAATGGCATATAATTCTGCCTTCTGGACAGAATTATAAGGGCTTTGTTCCACCTTACTCAATTCATCTGACTTGTAACCTGCTTTCCCTGATTTATTTGCATCCGTATAGAACATACGGGCTCCAGTTATTGGAGCATCACGTACAATTCTTGGAAGAATCCAAGAAGTTCTTTTTATGAGGTTAAGTCTACCACTTTTGGGATAGTTGCTATTAATTTCTCCCAAAAAATTAGCACAAGCTCTTTGCCATGGTTTATTGTCTTCCCATAACTTTTTTATTTCTTCAGTAGTAAAAGGCACTATAATTTCTGCTGGGTCTATACCTGCTAGTTGACGAAGTCTCAGCTTACCTTTTATAATTAATTCAGAGACTTTTCCACATAAGTTTTTAATTTTTTACTTGGTTTATTAGGTATAAATATTCACTCTAAAATAATATCTTCCCTCTGCATTAGAATCCCTGTGGGAGAAATTCTGGAAGGCAATATGACTAGGATGCAGCTAAGATTTGGGTTCACCCTATCCACATGTGCCTCCTGTAATTTTTCCTCAATCATTGTCAGTTCCTTTTTTGTTTCAGCTGTCAGTTTTCTTGGACTATTCAAATCTTTATCACCATCTAGGGTTTTGTTTAAATGAACTATTAGATCAGGTGTTATCCCAACAGCTGGTCGTAGACTGGAAATGTCTCCTAACAATCTTTGGAAGTCATTAAGAGTCTTTAACCCGTCTCTCCTAATTTGTGCCTTTTGCGTTTTAATTTTCTCTAACCCTATTCTGTAACCTAGGTAATTAATAGAATTTCCTCTTTGAATCTTTCCAGGGGCAATTTGTAATCCCCACCTAGGCAAGACTTTCTTTACTTCTTCAAACATCCTTTCTAAAGTATCTTTATTTGAATCAGATAACAAGATGTCATCCATGTAATAATAAATTATGGACATGGGGAATTGTTTACGAATTATTTCCAATGGCTTACTTACAAAATATTGGCACAATGTAGGACTATTGAGCATACCCTGTGGGAGGACAGTCCATTGATATCTCCTATTAGGCTGAGAATTATTATAAGTAGGCACTGTGAAGGCAAAATTTTCTCTATCCTTTTCTTGTAACGGTATAGTGAAAAAACAATCTTTCAAATCAATAACTATAAGAGGCCATCCTTTTGGTAACAGAGAAGGCAAAGGAATTCCAGATTGTAGTGGGCCCATAGGTTGACTTACTTTGTTGACAGCTCTTAGATCTGTCACCATTCTCCATTTACCAGATTTCTTTTTTACAACAAACACAGGAGAATTCCAAGGACTGGTTGATTCTTCAATATGGTGAGCATCTAGTTGCTCTTGCACCAGCTGTTCTAATGCCTGTAGTTTATCTTCAGCTAGAGGCCACTGTTTGATCCATATTGGCTTCTCAGTTAGCCATTTTAAAGGTAGGGCTGTTGGTACCTCTAAAGGTTTGGTGTTTGCTGTATGTTCTTGTACAGCCTGAATGGCTGGTGACCTTTTTCCATAATACCTCATCAGATCCTTCCCAGAATTATGAGTTCCTGGAACTACATGAATGTTAATCTGGGTATTCCATTGCTGTAGCAGGTCATGACCCCATAAATTTATGGCAATATTGGCTTATATATGGCCTTAGTCTTCCTATTTGCCCTTCGGGCTCTATGCATTCAACCCATCTTGTGCTTTGTTTTACACAAGATAGGGTTCCAATTTCCAGGAACTGAACATCTACCTCTTGAAGAGGCCAATTCGGATGCCAAGATTCTGGGGTAATGATACTTACATCCGCACCTGTGTCTAATAAGCCTTCAATAAAAGTGCCATTTATACAGACTCTTAGCTTTGGTCTTTGATCATTAATAGAAGTCTGCCAAAATATACGTTTACTCTGTCCTACTGGGTTTTTTGACTCATCCTCCACACATAATTCATCATTTTGACCAGTATTACTTTTTACAGCAGAAATTGGAGCTTTTCATTTCCTTGGTGAGGCACGTTCTCCACTGTGACTGGGAATGACTGGGCCACTGTTGGCTCGGGGGCCTGCAAGAGGCCCCCCAAGGAGTTTCCAGATGATAATCAGATTGCCCCGTCTGTCTGTTGCTGACTTGGATTAGTTGGACCAATGCCGGCTTTTACTGCATCTCCTACATATACCTGAAGGCCGAGGTCTCCTATTTTTGTCATTCCCAGAAGAGATATTATTCCTAGAAATTCTGTGCCTGCAATCCCTTTGCAAATGTCCTAATTTACCACAATTAAAACACCTGGCAGTTTGATGTCTCCTCATTGCTTTGGAAATCGCTTCTCCTACCCAAGATTCATCATTATAGCTAAACGTCTCAACATTCATCGTATGCTGAATCCATTCATCCATAGGTGCTGATCTAGACTTTAAAGGCCCAATTATCTTTTTGCATTCTATGTTTGCATTCTCAAAAGCTAGAGATTCAAGAAGTATTCGTCTAGCTTCTGGGTCTGTTACCCCTATGTCCAGAGCCTTAATTAATCTTTGCAAAAAGTCAATAAAGGGTTCTCTCTGTCCCTGCCTAATTCTGGTATATTATTCAAACCTTTTTGCTAGATCTTGAATCCTATTCCAAGCATTTAAAGCTGCTTGGTGACATAGACACAGTATTCATCGTCATAAAGAGCTTGGACCTGTGGATCAGCATATTCTCCTGCACCAAGAATTTGATCTTGGGAAACCTCGACACCTTTTGCTCTTCCTTGCTGTTCCATATGTTTGGATTCTTCTCTGAAATAAATTCTAAACATCAAGGAAGGTCCATTATCTAAAACTGCAGACACCAACTGATGGAAATGATGGGGGGTAGCTCTAGCATTAGAAGCCCAAGTCCTTATCATTTCCTTTACATATGCATTGTGCAAGCCAAAAATAACAACAGCTTGCTTAATTTCTTTCAGATCATTCATTGCTATTGGCGTCCATCTAGCTTCTCTGACTCCCTTTGAACCTTTAGAAGTTGACACTTTGTCAGAATTAAGTATAGGGTATGTTGCTAGAACCCTGGGTAAGCCAGTTCTAATAGCTGGTGGAGGCATTGTATCCTGTCCTTGTGCCTCCTTACTCTGTTCACCAGCTGCAATAATTTCTCCAATCTTTTCAAATCTTTTTATCATTGTCTCTCTTAAATCCCGAATCTCCTGACCTGTATATATTTCCAGTGATTTCACTGAGGTATCAATTTTTTGGTCCCCATTCTGCACCTGTGATTCCAAAGCTTTATTTTTTTCCTTCAAAGATAACGTGTCCTCCTTAAACTTTTCTTGTATATCATATAGATTCCCATCTTGGAGGTACATTCTGTCTGTTACCTTATCAAAACTTTGTGATAAAGTCTGAAGGTCAAATTCAACAGCCTGAACCCTTTCAGGTAACTTTCTAATACCCTTGGATATGGAGTCAATTTTGTCTGTCATAGTATTCACTTGTTCATATAACCTCTGATTTTCAATAATTTAATCCTGTCAATTAGTTGTTCATTATTAGTTCGTAAAGATTCTATTGTTCTTAGGAGTGCCATATTCTTCTGTTCATTATTAGTTTGTAAAGATTCTATCGTTCTTAGGAGTGCCATATTCTTCCTTAATGATAGAATATGGAAAAGAAAACTGAAACCTAGTAACAAGCAAATTAAGGTATCCCCATAATCATATAAACCTTGTATTATGTAATCCATTGTATTAGTAAATATAAATTTACTAATCCATTATATTAGTGAAAACAAAGCAGTAAAATTTGCGTTAGAAATGAAAACTGCCATATTACCTATTATCCAGCAGGTGGCGCTGTTGCCGAGTCGCGATGAAAATGGGGTCCTATTTCAGTGCCTTAGTAGATGTTAAAAACTGGAAAATGCAAGTTTCTCAACAAAGTAAATGTAATTAAATCAATTCCAGAGACGGAACCAGAAACCCAGAATCCAGAGATAGAGAAGAGCAACCTGGAAGCCGTTTATGCCTCCACGTGACAGAGTCACCCTGAGGGGTTGCAGCTTTCAGCAACCGCGTGCTCTGGTTCACATCACTTAAGAGCTGTGCTTGCAAGGGAGATTTAAAAACGACTCAGAAAAGAGCAAACCACATGGACAGCGACTACGCAGGCCTGTGGAGTTTAAATCCACGTGGGGAGGCAGACGATAGGGTGCGTGGGGACTGGAAGTCAATCTGAGGTGTCTAAAGAGAAAATATAAAGAACTGCAGCAAGAAAAGCCAGTGTGTGATGATTTATATTAAGCTGCTGGCTCCACGCACAAGACACAGGCCACAAGGCCGCCGTAAGGCACAGGCCGCAGCTGAGGAAGGGAGGCTCACGCCAAGCCAAACTCGCGGCTGGCAGCCCATCGGGGGAAGGAGAGGTCCTAACACCAAACGTTGGGTGCCAACTGAAGGCGTAAGTCACAAACAATGCCACCCCAGTTTGGAATTATGATTAATAGGGTGGTATTTATTTAAAGGGGAAAAATCTTATAGATCACCGTCCAAGACAACAGCCCTCTATGCAACCAGGAAGGGAGTCTAGTCGCCAGCAGAGCAGGAAGTGAAGAGAGAGAGGAGAGAGAAGTGGCCGCTTTTTTAAAGGGAGAGAGACCACGCCCCAATGGGCTGGTATCTCAGCGGCTATAGGCTGGAGGAGTGGGAGGACCTCCCACAACATGCTGACAGAAGGAAAAATAACTATCCAATATGGATCATCAAGAAAAACAATATTACTTATGAGGACAGGTGATCAAAACATATACATTTAAATATACATAAATATATTTATGAATATATAGAGCTGGATTTGGAGTTGGACAATGGCTTTGTACTTCTCTAAATTCAAGCGGGTTGTTAAAAGGAAAATTCAGAGTTTCTGTCTCATGACAGGAGCCATCTGGTATGGAACAGAAGGAAGACTTTAAGAAAAATTTTACTTTCTCCATGTCTATTTTGTCTATATTGTATTCTTCATTGAATGCATGTCTATATGAATAATGTTTAAGTTTTCCATGATAAACAATAGAATTTCCTACAAATCCTTTTCCTGCAGTAATCTTTGAAGTTTCCAGGAAGAAGATGGGGCTCCCCCAGCAACAACTCCACCTGGTTGAGGTGACATCATGATGCTGATAGCACTGGTATAAGATCCGTATTTGGGTACCAGTTGCTGACATGGTGCACCTTCTCATGACGTTCTGGCCAGAACTCCAAATAAATACTTTGGAAAAAACCCTATCAACTACTCAGAAATCATTTGCAACTATGCTAGACAGTAATCTTGAAATTTAACCACCACTTTACTTTTGCAGGATCCCATAAAGAGAACATTGCCCCCATGACGGCGGGAAGCAATTCTAGAGGACAACATCCCCTCTCACAAAAAAGTTTGTCCTCAGGGTTGGGAACACCGTCTAGGAGTTGTTGATTATTACTTGTATAAGGTGGAGGGTTGGGATGGAAACTATGTAGGCTCAGAGATAAAAAAGGGGGGATAATAATAGTGAGTAATAGAGTGAATACTTGTAAGCTATTATTTATGAATAATTTGCATTGGTATAGTTTTTATATATTAATACAACTTTGAATTATATCTTTTATTTGTTTACAATATTTGTACACCTATGCAAAGTTATTTTATCAGCTTGTATATATGCATGTTCCTACCTCTGTTTAGGACATCTGTATATTGATACAACTTTTAGGATATATTTTCATATTGCATTATATATTACTCCTACCTCTGATCAAGATACATATACATTGTTTACATTTTGAGGTCGTTGTCCTCATTGGCTGCATATTTGTTTACAGATTATTTAATATTCTGGCATGAAGTCTTAGTCTTCAATTGTACAAGTACTAACTATTGTAGGTCAATAGTTGTTCATGTTTATTATACATATGGTCAGATTATAGATTCTTTAGATACGTAGAGATTGCCTAGATAGGTAATCTTCAACCACTTCAAGAATCTGTAGAACATAGCATTTAAATAATTTAAGGTTCTGTTGACATGAGACATGATTGCTCCTGACAGCACTAATCTATTTCTGAGAGAATGTCGAGCACTGAAGACACTCCACTCAGAGTTTGTTTTCTTCTTGGCACAATTGTCTTTTGGGCAAGGAACTGCTCATGCCT
Organism: Microtus oregoni; assembly: GCF_018167655.1. Taxonomy (NCBI): domain Eukaryota; kingdom Metazoa; phylum Chordata; class Mammalia; order Rodentia; family Cricetidae; genus Microtus; species Microtus oregoni. The sequence goes on from NW_024543221.1 coordinate 15,523,820, forward strand.
CAACCACTGATAAAGTACATGGTATCCGGACTGGAAAAGAAGGACACAAGAAAAAGGACTGCCAAACCTTGCCAAGACAGGGTAAGACGGTTCTGAAAAATTCCCTGCCTCTGAAAATAGTCTGTCAGTTATCCTAGGCCTTGGCTAAAGTTGGTTGCTTCAACGTTGCAAATGAGACTTTGGGTGATTGCCCAGGTAGAAAATTGTCTCCGTCATATACTGCAAGCTACTTGAATGCACTTCCTGCCTACTCAATATTATCTCCCTTCTCAGGCCTTTGATGAGGTTGAAGATTAGATAATCTTATTTACCTTCCTCTTATGATTTAGCCAATCTTATTTCTGATGCAAGACTTAGGCTCTTTGGAATAGAATGTTTATTAAAACATTTGTCATGTGTTCCTTGCTTAATATTGTTTACGTTGCTTGTAATTTTATACTTGATCTTTTCCTATTGTATGTAATTGTATTGGGTTTGGATTGCTCTTGTTTAGACAAAAGGGGGAGGTGATGGAGAAGCCTTGTTAATCACTTATCTTTAAGAGGTGGGACCAAGTTAGGGTGTAGCTTTCTGGGATCCAGAGAAAAACAGGCTTTGCACTAAGGTTAGCTAGCCTAATTATTTCCTGAATCAAGTTAGCTTCTGCATCCATGTTTGCCCCTTCCTGCTCTATTTCTTTTTCTTCTATATTTTCTTTTCTCTTAAGACAATGTTTTATCATGTAGCCCAGGCTGACCTCCAATTTATATCCATCCTCCTGCCTCAGCCTCCTGAGTGCTGGGATTTGCAGAAGCAAAGTCACCATTCCTGGCTCTCCAGTTCATTTCTTTCCTCTGGGAAAGCCTTACCCTACCAGGGTCTCATGAGGTGGCTCTTTGTGGTCAAACTCATATAGCTACTTGACAAAAAAGTAAAGAATATTTTCCCATAAGCTTTGCCGAGAAAAAAAATCCTCAGCTTTTCCCTCCTTTGGCATTGAACCTTGGCTGACTTCCCATGGCAATCATTGGTCAGGTGAGTAGGAGGTTATTATGGTTGTCATGGATGGCCTTCCTACACACCACAGAAGGAAAGGACCAGGGAACTTTGATCAGCAGCCTCCTCTGAATAATTTGGAAGAGAAAGGAATTTCTCCCAAGGAAGAAAGTGTAGTCCCTAAAACATCATTGCCACAGCAATTTTCGGGTGACAATTGCTCGCCCACAGAGCTGTCACGAAAGACGGAAGACTTGCAGGTGAGAGACCCGGACAGATTTGTGCTGCCAGTCAGTTATTAAGAAGGAAAACCAGGACTCTCCAAGATTAGCCTCCATGGAATAAATTTATAGTCTGTTTCATAGCTCACTCCGGAGATTTGAAGTATTATCCATCTGTCTTCCAGGGAGCAACTGGACTGTTTTCCTGGAGCCAGGGAGATTTCTCAGAGGTTAAATGATACAAGACCTGAGTTGGAATCTAATAAAAGATGAGCACGCAGGAAGAAGAGCTGAGTGTGTGTGTGTGTGTGTGTGTGTGTGTGTGTGTGTGTGTTAGACTACTAGGAAAGAGAAACAACAGGAAGTAATATGCCTCTGAGGATTGATTTCACCTTGAACTAGCAGCTTTGGTGGTATCTTGGATAGGTAGGCAATTTGATTTGCCTCAGTCCTTTGCTTCTGCCCCAGTTTTTTTTTTTTTTTTTTTTTAGGCAGCTTGGAGATTATCTCTCTAGTTTCCCACCACTCCAAGTCCAGTAGTCCCTGGCCATCAACACCCTGAGTGAAGGCGACACCGCCACTGGCCACACCAGCCTGGCCACATCAGCCTGGCCACAGCAGCTAGAGGCTGAGAACTGAGTTCAAAGAGAGACCCAAACTTCTAAGAATGGGTCAGAAAAACCAAAGCCCCCACAGAGGCAGCCCAGCCCTCAGCACATCCAGGACAAATTGGCCAACTGGATCATGTTCAGACCTGGAAGATGGGCTAGTCCCACGGCTGTGGAGCAGCATTGTGTGGATAAGGGCCAGGCAGAGGCCATTCGGCCTTTCAGCTCTGAAGGCCGTGTCCTCTTTCCACCACTGGAGGACAGTCCTCTGAATAGCCAGGCTGAGCTCAGCCAGAGGTGCAGAAAGAGTATCAGAAGTGTTCGGTGAAGAGGAGAGAGGACGATGAAGACACTCTCTTCACGACCAAGATGGTAGGTGTCTTAGTTAGGGTTTCTACTTCTGTGAAGTGACACCACAACCCCAGCGACTCTTATAAAGAAAACATTTAATTGGGGTGATTGGTTACAGTTTCAGAGGTCCAGTCCATTATCATCATGATGGGGAGCATGGCGGCACGCGGGTAGATGTGGTACTGGAGTAACCGAGAGTCCTCCATCTTGCAGACAACAGACAATGGACTGATAGACACGCTGAGGGGAAGTGAGCAGAGACCTCAAAGCCTGCTCCCCACAGTGAAGCAGGGCCATATCCACACCTCCTTATAGTGCCACTCCCCTTGGGGGCCATTTTCTTCCAAACCACCACAATAGGAAAGATCCCAAGAGGCTGTGCTATCAGTTCAGTCCAAGTCAAAGGCCACTGTGCTCAGTTCCCTAGAAAACACTCATGGACTCTGAGTGCAGGAAGCGTTAGGCACGCCCTTGGGACTGTTACAAGGGACTAGAGGGATGGGGAAGGGATTGAGGTTCACTGAGAGGCAAGGAAGGTCTCAGGTGAGTCTCACAGGGCAGCTCTTTAGAAGACCAGGGGTTGAGTTCCAGTACTTCCTCACCAGGCAAAGGCTGCTCACACTTCCCCTCCTGGAGAGGACACCTGGGGCTGTCAGGAGCAAATGCCTCCAAAGGGGCACGAAAGAAGTCTTCCGTGTTGAAGGAGGGGGCAGATCAGTACACCATGGCAGCAGACATCACCTGGAAGATGACTGGGCCAGTGATTCCCCATTGTCCACCAGAGGATTCCATAGCCTTAGCATACTCTAGAAGTTGGTCCAGGACTCGACAGAGCTGTCAGCATGGATAAGAAGGAATGGAAGTTAGATCTGGGTCCCCAGTCTACCAACAGGACCACATAGAAGACAGAGGACAGATTCTGGGCCTGTTTCAGGGATTCTTGAGAGTCTGAGGCAAAGTCCTGCAAATCTGTGCTTGTGCAAGGATCTAGGTTATCTATATGTGACCGTCTGTAATCTGTAGCATCTAGTGACCTGGATGACACACCACTGTGCAAACTGTCAAACAGGTTTGGCAGCATCCAGATCCATTCATAACACTTGGAAAGCTGGGGATCCCGAGTTTGGAGCCAACCCTGGTGATACGGGAGTTCTCAGATGGTCCCAATGGAGCTCTACTTCTAGGTCACTACTATTCAAAGTGTTATTTATTAATAACGTTAAGAAAACATATATCCCCTGCAGGTAATCCCCAAAGAGAAAAGAATGATACTACTTGAAATATTCAATAGTTTCAGCATCTTGGGTGTTGTAGAAAGGGTCTGACTAAGCAACCCAGGCTGGCCTCAAACTTGAAATCCTCCTCCATCTGCCCACAGATGGCTGGATTATAGGAATGAACCATTATGCTTGACTAGATTGATATTTATTGACAACAAAAGCTGTTTATGGCTTTAAAAATATTTTACGTGTATGGGTATTTCACCCATACACATGTATGTGTGAGTACCATGTGCATTTGGTGCCTACAGAGGCCAGGAGAGGGAGGGCATTGGGTCCCCCGGAACAGGCATCACAGACGGCTGTGATCTGCCACATGGGTGCTGGGAAGTGGATCTGGGACCTCTGTAAGAACAGTCTCTTAACTGCTGAGCCAACTCCCAGCCTGTTTCTGGTTCCCTAAAAGAGAAATCAGCAGAGAGGCACTGGGGTGTTCTGGTTTAGAACAGAGATTCTAGATTATAATGAACCGCCTAGGTTAAAATCCTTGTCCGTCACGTGCTCACTCCGTGACCTCGGTAAAATTACTCACTTCCCTATGTCTTGGGCCCCTCATCTGTAAACTGGGGGCACTGGCTTACGATCAAGGCCAAGGGTTATTCAAGTTAAAACATGCTTTGGGAGTTACAGCTGTGCCGGCACATACCGAGCTCTGTATAAACATTCTGTGGGTTATTTCGTGGTGTTTGTGAAACGCCCCTTAAACTTAACAGCCTAAACCGTGATGGCTCTTATGGTTTTCGTATTGTTCGCCTCACTTGATATTAACTGTGCCCTGGGGCGGCTGGCAGGTCCCAAGGGTCCTCGTGTGCAGGGAAGTGCACCATATGTGTGCTCAGCCGAGTGCTCATCTAGCTTGCCCCCTCCAAGCAGGACCCCCCCCCCACGTGGCTGCAAGCCTCCCCCTCATCTGGTGACTGGGCTCCATGAGGAGCTCCATGGCTACTTCCACTATCTTCTCAGGGCCATAAAAGCTTCAGACCTTGGCCAGATGAAACTGGGGTGGAAGTGTGCCCCACCTTCCCACTTTCCATTGACGGGGGCGGGGGGTAAAGCATATTACCATCTATCTGTAATCTATCACACCTTAATACTACTTCTGTAAAAGTGTGTGTGGTCATGTGTCTGCATGAAGAAGATGTTTGATAGAATACTTCCTAGTAACTGAATGAATAGCACATCCATAACAAGAAAAACAAGGAACTTTTCCCTTCCTTCAGAGCCACGACATGCAGTGCTGGACTCTGAGTGCTGAGCATCACACAGGGTGATAGGACATAGCAAGACACAAGTGAGGCACAAAAGTGTCCGAGGACAACTGAGACAGAGAGGTTTGATATAATGAGTATTCTCAGGAAGGGACGCTTGGGAGAGAGGCATGGGTTCCACTGAGGGAACTTGGCAGGGGAGAGTGTCTGCGATTCTTCACACAAAGAAATTATAAATTATCATCTAAATGATAAATCAAAGTTGCAGTATACTTCCCTGAGAGGCCACGGCTTGCAAGTGGACGGGAGACCCATGTCTCAGAGATCTGGGAGAGCATGACCTCCCCCCGGGGAGCTCACTGGCACAGATGACATGCCAAGTTCCTCCCAAAGCCCAGGATATATCACGTTGGCCTTCGTGGGAGTACAAAAATCAACACATGGCCATTTTCTTGAAGAGCCTCTGCCTTTTCCTGGTTGAAGGCAGTGGCCCGAGCTAAATGAGCTCTTCATAGTCCTTTGCTGGGTCTCCGTGTGGATACTGCCCTTCCTGCGAAGACCTAATAAATGGCAGATGTCCTCAGGAGAACTCTAGCCACACAGAGATACCCTGGGTGTTGTCAGCCTTACAGTGTGAGAGTACAGATATATCCTCACCATATGGATGTGTCCTACTTAGCTTTGCCGACTTGCCACAGCCTACAGTCATCTGACAAGAGAGCCGCGGTGGAGGAATTGCCAAGATCAGATTGGCCTGTGGGCATGTATGGGGGAGATTCCCGTAATTATTACTTCTGCAGGAGGGCCCAGCCCATTGTGGGCAGCACCATCATAGGTAGGTGGTCTTAAGCTGTATCCGAAAGCTGGCTGAGCATGAGCCCGTGACGGAGTCAGAGAGTGAGCCGGCCAGCAGCATTCCTCCATGGCTCCTGTCCTGACTTCCCTCGGAGGTGGACTATGACCTGGAACTGTAAGCACAGAAACCCTTTCTTCCTCTAGTTGCTTTTAGTCATAGCGTTTTATCACAATGACAGAAAGAAAATTAGAACAAGACGTAAGCTTCCTAGATCTACTCCATGGATGGGTGTCTGTGGATGTGGCAGGGCCCCAAAGAGTAAACGACAGGTTCTTGACAGCAAAGAGTAGCTCAGGAAGAAGGTGGGAGTGTGAGTTTTAGCTTTCAAGAGAGGAGACATGGAAGCGACGGGAGGAAGGGGTCACCTCACACCCTGTTACCGTGCACAGCATGTCTGTGGGATGAGAGCTGTATGCCAGTCTTAGGAGTTGAGGTTTCCTAAAAATAAACCATATTGTCCCTTTGCTGATGACCACGGAAAGAACTTGCTGATCTGTGTGTTCACTTATCAGTTTGAGTACCAGCCCAGCCGTGACTTCTCTTCTGGGACCAGGGTCCAGAGATAGCAAGTGCTGTGTGTGGTTCTTGTCTTCTACTCCTTGCCCACAATGGTAGTTCCTAGCAGCCTTCTATCTGTTCAGCGTGAACCCTCTTCTCTTACCCTCAACGCGGTCAGAGATCATACATGAAATTGTGTTCAAAGAGAGACCCAGGCTCTCAACCGGATGGGAGACCAGATGGGAGCTGTAATATGGAGACAGTGGTGGCTCAGCCTGCTGTGTTGTGTCTGCGATGGGGAGGGGGAAGATGCCCAGAGAGGAGCTGAGATTGGGAGAGGCACCTCCACAGGGGCCGGTGAGCTGCCCACTTCCCTGGTTGTCATTGTTCCTGGAGTCTGACACCTTCCTGCCCTCCTGGCATTAAGAGACAGCCCTGTATCTTTTCACTCAGTGGCTCTCTGACTTAGGGGAGCCTGTGTGACTCTCACTAACAGTGTCTGACCTCTGTTCAGTGAGGAGAGACTTCTAATATGTTGACCTGAAAAGACCAGCTCGGGCCCTCAGCTCCTTCCGGTCTGTCCTGTGGCGGCTTTGGGGAGGTGTAGTGGAGGCTGCTCTCCGCCTCATCAGGCAGCTTCAGACCCGAGCGCCGCTGAGGCGCTTGGATTCGCTGGTGGAGTTCAGCAGCCCGCATTCCTTGTCCCTCCTCCACAGGAAGGTGGCGCCGACGTCTCTAAGGCTGTTTTCGCATTGCCAAAGAAGCAGGTCCTTGGATGGCTGGGGCTCAGACTCTGGCAGCGACCCCAGAACAGTCCCCATTTTTGCTCTGCACAGGCCCAGTGGTCAGAGTCACCTCCCCACCCCCTTCTACGCCTTCTCTTGCCGTCTGTCCACAGATTCTCCATCTGGCTGGTGTCACCAAGAACCTTGCCCCAGTGTCTGGGAGCGCCTTTGGGTTACAGTCCAACTTTCATTTGCTTAGGTGTCTGATCCCAGGTTTGAGAGCCTGGTCCCGTATCCCACTTGGTTTTGTGTTCTAGGTCCCTACTATAGTGGGCAGCATGCTTGTTCCTGATAACATCTGGGGAATGAATGGCTGAGAGAAGAAATGAATAATTAAACCAACTCATTTCCTCTCAACTCTATTTTCTTTAGTGTTTTTCACTCTGACACACTGAATATGCTGATTTTCTTTAGTAATACTTGTGGGGAAAGAGCGTATGCATATATGTGCGCGTGTGGTGCAGGTGGACAAACTGTGATCCACATGCCTGTGGAAACCTGGAGCTCACAGTGTGGGTCAGTGAGCCCGCGGGCCCCACCCGGCTCCGCCCCCTCGCACCAGAGTTACAGCGGTGCTGGAGAGCTGAACTCAGGTGCTCTGATTTGCACAGCAAGCCCTTTGCCCACTGGGCCGTCTCTGCAGCACCTGGTTGCTTTCCCTCGTTAAATTTTCAAAATTTATTTATTATGTGTTTGTGTGATGTGGGGGTGCACAGCAGAGGGCATGCTCGTGGAAGCCGGAGGGCCTCTTTCCCGTGTCTCTCACTCCATGTGTACATGTGGTCCTGGGATCAGACTCTTCAGGCGTTCATGGCGTTAGCCATCTCCCTGGCCCCTACTGTTTCTTTTGCGATAGTTGTATCTTTTGTCTTCCTTATCTGAAAGACTATGAACCAAAGTCCTTTCTTTTAAAACCTACTAGCAGCAGGCTGCACACTGTAGGTGGCCATTCTTAGGTGTGTGTGAGGGTGTGCGGGTATGCACATGTGTGTCAGTGTGACTGTGTGTGTGTGTGTGTGTGTGTGTGTATGTGTGTGAATGAGTATAGGCGTGTAAGAGGGAGAGAGAGGGAGATTTGTTGTGGTTCCCACAAAGCTTTAAATAGCAGCCCTCCCTGCACTCCTTCTCCAGCAGGGATTACTTTTCTGCCCTGTCCTTGTCCCTTCTCTCCTGTCCCTTCTGTGGCCTGTGGTCACCACCTCTTATCAGTGGACACCCTTCAACACTGGGCTTTAGATTTGACTCAAACGACCTCTGGCTTGGAAATTCCAGAAAGGAATTTACTCAGATATCAGGGAGAGAGAGGGAGGCAGCTCTTTAGCTGTCCTGGCCGCACACAGGATGTCCTCCAGGACACATTCCTGCGCTTTCTTACTTGCTGAGAGGAGCAAAGAGGACTGAGTGACTGCTGGGAGCTTACCAGTGTCCTGGCCAGTGAGGCAACAGGTGCACTCAGGGCTATGGTGACTTCCCTAGGGGACACAGGCCCCTGCCATTGCTGTGTCTCTGTGGTTACAGGCTGCTTTTCTCTCTCACAAGGCAGTGTGGCCCTGCTCTGGCTCCAGCACAGCCTGTGGAGGATAGAGGGAGGAGAGAGGAGAGTCAGACGGGGGAGGCCCTAGGGAGAGCCCTCTGCAGGGTGGCACGGGCCCCAGCATCTCATGGCACTCGGGGTTCTCCCCACACGCCACCCATCTCGTGGTTCCTGGAGGGGAAAAGGTATGTAGCAAGGGAATTCACAGGGAGGGGAGTTAACACGTAAGGGCCTGTGTCCTGTCAAGGACCTGTCTTTCTTCTCTCCTGTCCCCCGCTTCTTCCTGCCCATTCACAAGCATAACTAAGAAGCTTTACAGACTTTAAATTAGTAATAATCCTCCCTAAACAACCTCCTTTTCTTGTGTCTGGATTGCTGAGAATTGTTTAATCTTTCAGTTTCCCACCCATTCAGCAAGATGTGAAATTGATGGTATATTATTCGGACTTTAAAAAGGAGGAAACTGGCGGGGTGTGATGGTGCACACCTTTAGTCCTAGCACTAGGAGGCAGAGGCAGGTGAATCTGTGAGTTCAAGGCCAGCCTAGCCTACATAGTGAATTCCAGAACAACCAAGGATACACAGAGAAACCTGTTTCAAGAAAAAAAAAAAGATAGAAAGAAAGAAAGAAAGAGAGACAGGAAAGAGAAAAGAAAAAAGAAAAGAAGAGAAAGAAAGTAAAATAAAATACAAACCAGAAAGGAGGGAACCCTGTTATTTGCAACAGCACCTGCCCAGTGACACACGCCAGGTGCAGGAAAGCTAATTCTCTGCACGACTTCTCTTACATGTAAATATGAAACCAGTGAAAAACTCACAGAAACAGTAGAAGGGCGAATACCAGGTGCTCGAATCAGGAAGGGCAGGTGCTTCTGACTCAGTACACAGTACGTAAGCTCTAGACGCGACAGACAGAATGTGATTATGGTAATGGCAGTCACACTGGAGACTCTCAAAGAAAGTAGTTCAGGCTTTTGTTTTTGGTGTTTGAGGCAGGGTTTCTCTGTGTAGCCCTGCCTGTGCTGGAACTCACTCTGTAGATCAGCCTGGCCTTGAACTCAGAGATCTGTCTGCCTCTGTCACCCGAGTGCTGAGATTAAAGGCGTGAGTCACCAAGGTCTAGCTGTAGTTCAGTATTGTTAACATGTGGAGATGGAGGTGGAGAGGGAGAGGGAGAGGCAGCGAGTGAGGGGACAGGGGCACAGTATGCAAGAAGATAATTGTGTTAAGTATCTGGCTGTGACAAACATGTCATAATGTACACACAATGTAAAGCCCTCTGCCCACCACGCTGTGACAAACATGTCATAATGTACACACAATGGAAAGCCCTCTGCCCACCACGCTGTGACAAACATGTCATAGTGTACACACAATGGAAAGCCCTCTGCCCACCACGCTGTGACAAACATGTCATAGTGTACACACAATGGAAAGCCCTCTACCCACCACGCTGTGACAAACATGTCATAGTGTACACACAATGGAAAGCCCTCTGCCCACCACGCTGTGACAAACATGTCATAGTGTACACACAATGGAAAGCCCTCTGCCCACCACGCTGTGACAAACATGTCATAGCGTACACACAATGGAAAGCCCTCTGCCCACCACGCTGTGACAAGCATGCCATAGCGTACACACAATGGAAAGCCCTCTGTACCTACCCACCACGCTGTGACAAACATGTCATAGTGTACACACAATGGAAAGCCCTCTGCCCACCACGCTGTGACAAACATGTCATAGTGTACACACAATGGAAAGCCTTCTGCCCACCACGCTGTGACAAACATGTCATAGCGTACACACAATGGAAAGCCCTCTGTACCTACCACCACGCTGTGACAAACATGTCATAGTGTACACACAATGGAAAGCCTTCTGCCCACCACGCTGTGACAAACATGTCATAGTGTACACACAATGGAAAGCCCTCTACCCACCACGCTGTGACAAACATGTCATAGTGTACACACAATGGAAAGCCTTCTGCCCACCACGCTGTGACAAACATGTCATAGTGTACACACAATGGAAAGCCCTCTGCCCACCACGCTGTGACAAACATGTCATAGTGTACATACAATGGAAAGCCCTCTGTACCTACCCACCACGCTGTGACAAACATGTCATAGTGTACACACAATGGAAAGCCCTCTGCCCCTACCCACCACGCTGCACTGTGACCTCCCTCATGCTCCTATTGCCAGACCAACCTGTTCCCTGCTTTCTTTGCCATACGGACCATACCTTCTAGACCATAATCCAAAATGAGAGCCTCTCCTTTAAAATAGACACTTAAAATATCAACTCTTATTGTCAATTACACCTCTATAACCTACGAACGCCAACTGTGATATCATATAACAGTTGTCCCCGCTCTTGAGAAACTAAGGCAGGAGGGTGGGGGTTTGAAATCAACCTTATCTACACAGTTTGAGGCCAACCTGAGCTGCATGAGACACTGACAAAAAAAATATAAAAGTAAAACTCCCCCTTGACTCAGTGGATAATAAGCACATAGACAATACAGACAATTTTAAAATAAAAATAAAGGCATAGGTTTAATCATTTAAAGATATATGAAATTGCCTATACTTCTATAGAGAAAAGACAGGACAAAAATTCTTCTATTTCTGGTCTTCTATCTAGCTCTGAGTTTCTGGGGAGAAACTGTCTCACCCTATTCTCAGAGCTGCACAGGAATTTGAAACAGAAGACTGAAAAGTTGGGGGGTAGATAGGACCTGGTGGCCCAGGCCTCTAATCCTGGCTACCCGAAGGCCCCACAGATCACAGCACAAGGCCAACCTGGCCAACCTAGTGAAAGCCTGTCTCAAATAAAGAGTAGACAGCGGGGCAGAGCACTTGCCCAGCAGGAAAAAGCTTTGGCTAACCCCAGCACTGCAGATAAATCAATTAAAAAGACATTGGAGGATAATATCGCTCACACTGGCCCATCATACACACTCCCTTCCTGCTGGCTGGAGGGGTGAGCTCCCGACTGACCCATTATATCCCCTTCCCTGCTGGGTGGACGGGTGAGCTCCCTACTGACCCATTATATCCCCTTCCCTGGTGGGTGGACGGGTGAACTTCCGCCTGACCTAGTATATCCCCTTCCCTGCTGGGTGGATGGGTGAGCTCCCGACTGACCCATTATATCCCCTTCCCTGCTGGGTGGATGGGTGAACTTCCGCCTGACCTAGTATATCCCCTTCCCTGGTGGGTGGAAGGATGAACTTCTGCCTGACCCATCACAGCCCACTTTTTTGCAGTTTTATATGGCTGAAGGGTGAACTTCTGCTCAGGGAATGTGTGTGGATGTGATTGTGACCTCTTGGCTATATTCCTTGCCTGTGTCTCCTCCTCAGTCTTCTCCCCCTTCCCACACAGTGCGACTCCGCCATGGAGGTGACTCAGCCTTGACTTCAAAGACATCAAGGCCTGGTCATGGAGGAATCACAAGATGGAAGAACTATGGATCCTTCTGTAATTGGGGTAACAGGGCACCTCAAGGCCTGGAAGGCCTACCTTGGATGATCCTGTAAGGAAGAAGTACCCTAAGATGCAGTACTGTTAACGGGACTCTGTCGGAGCAATCGGACTTGTTCTTATGATTATGGAAAATGACACAGAAATGCCATTGCTGTTGAAAAGCCTATAATATGTGGCATTGTCTGAACAGCTGGGAGACGAAATCAGTGTTTACAGGAAAGCTGGGTCGTTTTTCTGTGCCATAACATTTGGAAGCCACTTGCAAACAACTGGAGGGCATTGTACTCACCTATTAAGCTCGTGGGTCTAAAGGAAGCATTTACATAGAAACCACATTGCTGATGTGTGCTGGCTGCTGCTTCCAACATCCCCCCCCCCCCAAGGTATCACAGACAGAGTGCAGGTTACAGCTGGCCTGACTGCAGTGTCCACAGATAATACATTCAGGATGCAGGTCTCTGCAGAGTTAGACAAGTCAACTATTTCTATACCCTAAACAAGAAATCAACCAGGGTTGCCCAGAGCATTTTCCAAAGGCCACTCAGGTTTCCCAGCCAAACTAAGAGGCACACTTAAGATAAAGGTGAGGCTAAGGATTTAAGAATTTGTACTGAAGCCTAGAGCTCCAGACAGACTCCGGCGACCCACTCTTAAGGAGGTTGTTGAGAGATGGAAGCAGCTTAAGAACTGGGTCTGTGAAAGACAGGTGAAGTTGACTGACTCATGGAGCAGAACGAAGACTTTCGAAGGTGCTATGCTGGCAAAGAAATTACAAGTCTCAATTTTAAAAAGTCTGCATGTGTTTAAGCCTTAAAGCACCTGGGGGACCTTCCTGTTATCACCAGAAAGTAGTGTGAAGCCTTGACAACTCCCAGAGGCGTGGCCCAAAGCTGGCTTTACATGATACTAGGGGGGGACAGTGGTACAGAACCTCCCAGAAGGCAAACTATCAGCCATGATGGACAACAGACACAACAGTTCCATGACCACTTCCACTGACCATGCCATCCCATGGCATTGCTGGTCATCCATATTCATGGAAAGGTCCTGGTGCTCCGAGTATTGCTGGGTGGACTTAAGTGCGCACGCGTGCACACTCCCCTGTGTTCTGCTGAGAGCAGTGGGAATCACGAGATGCTTCATTCAGAGTGCCAGGCTCACTCCTTGCTCTAGTTCCTCTTCTCCTCATGGTGCGTCAGGTCATCTTTGGGTCAGTCTTGTCCATATTGACCTCCGGATGTTTTGATTTTTCCCGTTCATGGCTGTCCACGGGTACACTGCTTGAGTTAAATTTATATCAGATTACCAATTGAACCAAATAGCTTTTCATGTTGTTTATTGGTCACCTAAATTTCCTCTTTCGTGCCATTCAAAGCTTTGGAGAGAGCTATTGTATCACTTCACGTCATTTTCTTCTCTCTGTGTGGCTTGTCTTCTTGCCGTCCCGTCTCTGGGAAGAGTGCTACAAAGTCATCTGGTTAGACCTATAAATAGTTCCATCAAAACCCTGGTCTTAAACCCTTCCTGTCAGCAGTTCACACACGGCATCCGGTTGGTTGTCCAGATCCAGTAGGGACGATGGAGTTGGGTAATACTTTCATATCAGAGAGTTTTCGAGGTTAGGGCCACCTACAGATGTCTGCAGTGGGGTAAGTGCCAGGCTGGCCCTATTGACTAGGGCTAGTCGTAAAAGAACAAATGGGGGCAAAAGAAATCAGACAGAGCGGATGATACGCAAGCCAAGAGACAGTAACACAGTACTCTTAGATAAAGAGAATATGGTATGTACACAAAATTGGAAGCTATTTAACTTTTACACAAAAGGAAACTTGCCATTTGCGACAACACAAATGAATCTAGAAGACGTATAAGTGACATTAGAAGGTACAGAAAGAATCTGGCACATGGCCCCACTTAGATATGGAATTTAAACAAGTTAAACTCATAGAAATGGAAGAGAATGGAGGTTAGCAGAGCTGGGGTAGGGCTGGGCTAAGGCTGGTCAAACAACACATTTCAGACAGGAGGAAATGCATTCAAGGAGCCTATTGTACTTTGTGAGACTATGATTAATGAAAATATATTGCGTAAAATGTCAGGAGGAGGAACAGGGATGGGAGAGAGACAGGAAGTGAGGGGAGGAGGGAAGAAGGACCCAATAAGGAAGGTGGGAGAAGGGAGGGAGAAAACGTGTATTCACAGACAACAAAGCTCTTAATCCACACTCAGAAAAGAATACAATCAGCAGACTTCTGGGCAGTGGCATCATCCCTTCTTGTCTTTCCATGCTGGGATGACACTTTTCATCTCAAGTATCTGGAGACTAAATATCTAACAGCAATAACTCACCCTACATGTAAATCACAGTTACTGATTGGGGTAATTATGAAGATATCACCATGGAGTGATAAATTCCAAACTCCATGCATGCTGAGATCGTTCTAACTGCCACCTGAAACGTGGCAGTGCAAAGTCTGGAGGAAGGAATGTTAAGATGTACCAGTGTTCACCAAGAGTCCCTAAGAACTGGTCTGGCAGATGTGAGCTTTCCCGTCACTCCGGAAAGCTGTTTCCACCCAGATGGAGGACTGGGATTGGGGAACAGGAAGTAGATGGGACCTGTGTTGAGAATTGTTAGCAGAGGAACGGCAAGGGAGAGCCGAAGAACCAGGAAAGAACTGTTCCAGAACCTTGGGCTCATCAAAGCAGCAGACATTTCTTGAATGCCTACTGTGTTGCCAGTCACTGTGGTGGGGGCAGAATTGAATAGAGAGGAAACTGGGCTCTCAGGTCTTCTGGCCCATGGAAATGGCAGGGCCGTGGTGGGAAAAGGCCTGGGGAATGGAATCACTTCAGGGGTCCTGTGTTGGTCTCGTCTTTAGGCTGGCTCTCTGGCATTGTGCCCTAATAGTTCCTCTGGACACCAGGATTTACCAAAGAGAATAGATACCTTTAATACAAAAATATCTAGCCATTTCTGCCTTGTGTATCCCTGATCCAATCTGGATGCTGTAGTTTGGAGTTGTTTTATCCCCCAAGAGTCCATATTCAGGGGGCAGGAGTAAGAGTAATAGAGCCTAGTGGTTGGAGCCTCATGCAAGATGGTCAGGTTATTGGGGACATCATCTAAGGAAGGAATTGTCGTAGTTCTAGTAGAACTCTGATTATTAGGAAAAAGAAAAGATGGTGACGTGGTGATAATACACTAGCGCTTGGGAGGAAGAAGCAGGAAGATCAAGAGTTCAAGGCCAACTTGGGCTACGTGAGACCTTGTCCCAAAACAAAACAAAATAAGAAGAAACGTGACTCACTGGATAAAGGGCTTGGTTGCAAGTCCAAGGACCCGAGTTTAGATTCCTGGCACCCATGGAAAAGCTGGGCATGGTTGGGTCCGTTTATAACACCTGAGGGGCCAAGTCGCTGGGCTATGACTGATGGATTTAGTTTTTTGTTTGCTTATTTGTTTGTTTGTTTGGTTGGTTTTTGGTTTTTCAAGACAAGACAGGGTTTCTTCTGTAGTCCCTGCTATCCTGGAGCTCCCTCTGTAGACTGGGCCTCTGCCCCCCAAGTGTGGATTAAAGAAATGGGCCATCACATCTAGCCAACAGTTGAAGTTCTGAGAGCATGGATGCCGAAGTGTGTCCTAGGCTAAGGAGCCTTCACTGAGACCCAGGGCACAGCACCGCCCGGCAAGGACAATGGCAATTTAGGAGCGGAATGACCCCACTTAGATATCGTGATGCTAAATCGTCCAAGTGAAAATATCTGAAGAAAGACAGACGGAGCTGGGAAGGTGCTGCTGGGGGATGACAGACAGACAGACATGTTGAGATAGGCGCAGCGGGGTTGATTGAACAGAGCGGCAGGCTATGTTCCTGGCACCGGACCGCCCGCACGGCTAGCTGCTTCCCGAAATAATTACATGGAAACTGTATTCTTTTAAACACTGCCTGGCCCATTAGCTCTAGCCTCTTATTGGCTAGCTCTTACATATTGATCTAACCCATTTCTAATAATCTGTGTAGCCCACAAGGTGGCTCACCAGAGAAGATCTTAACCTGCTTCTGTCTGGAGTGGGAGAATCATGGCGACTCCTTGACTCAGCTTCTTTCTCCCAGCATTCTGTTCTGTTTACTCCGCCTACCTAATTTTATGTCCTATTAAAGGGCCAAGGCAATCTCTTTATTTAACCAATGAAATTAACACAAGCCAGAAGACTCTCCCCCATCACAGACAGACAACACTTGTTAAATGCTACACACGGGCTGCACCAAGCACTTTCCTCACACTGCTCCTTAAGACCTCAGACTCTCCCAGAGAATCTCCTTTTGTTTTGTCTGGAGGCAGAGTCTCTATCTCCTCAAACCTGTTATTTAGCTGAGGGTGACTTTGAACTCCTCCTCTTCTTGCCTCCACTGCCCAGGTGCTCGGATTACAGGTGTGTGCTTGTGTGTCCTACCGCGGTATCAATACTTCTATCATGGCTTCATTAAAAAGGAAATAGATACACAAAAAAGTTATTTACCAAGGCAGTCCAGCCAATCAGTGGGATTCAGACCTGGCACTCTGGAGCCTGGACACTGGCTGGGTAAAGTGGTTCAGGAAGAGAAAAAGCCAATTCCTAGTGTTGCTAGCTCTGAAAAGCAACCATCCTCGATCTACATGGCTGCTCTGACCATATATTTGCTCCAGATTTGTTTGCTGTGCAAAGCCCTTGTCCTTATGTCACCTGGGGTCCTTTTGGCTACAAGTGCCTGGAGATGCTGACTCAGCAGACTAAAACCATACTGAGAAATGCCACTGTGTAACAGGCGTGCCCAGTGGGCATCTCTAGAGTTACTCATCCACTGGCTCCAGGTCACCAAGAACCTTGTCACCCTATCTACTCTGCACCTTCAGCTGGTTACTCCTGGAAGCTGCTCTCCCGACGAACACAACGCAGCTAACACAGCTGCTGCAGCTGCCAGAGTTCAAGTTCCAGTCAAACCACAATGGACTGACAACGCCCTCGGGGGAAAGGTTGGACCTCTCTGTCATGTCTGTCTTTATTTATGAAGAGGCCCAGAGATCTGCCTTCATATCTTGGTGCCTGTAATTGTGTTACACACCCATCCGTAATCAGTCACTAGCAAAACTGCCAGCAAAGGGACTGGGATCGCCTGATTGGTTCAGTGAAGTTCATGACCTTGTGGAAGACAGCAAACCAACAATAGGAAAATCAGGGTTCTCTTAGGAAGGAGGCAGCTGTAGTGGGGCGAGAATGGAGCAGACTGGGGGGTGAGGTCACCCCAACACAGGCCAGCAGTACGCTGTCTCCTGCTTGCTATGTCTTCTGTCACAGTGGTGTCCTCCTTTAATGTCAAAGCTGTGGTGGGAGAGGATTTACTCTTTGTGTGTTTGGTGGTTTGAGTAAAAATGATCTTATATATCTGAGTGCTTATTCACCAGAGAGCGGCACCGTTTGAAAGGATTAGGAAATATGGCCTTATTGGGGTGGGTGTGGCCTTGCCGGAGGAAGTGTGTCGCTGGGGTGGGTTTGGAGGTTTCACTCTCTTCTCCAGCCTGCTGACCAGGATGTAGCTCTAGGCTACCGCTTTAGCTCCTCGCATGCTGCCATGCTCCCTGCCATGATGATAATGAACTAAAATTTCAACCCTCTGAAGCTGTAAGCAAGCCCCCAATGAAATGCTTTCTTTTCTAAGAGTTGCCTTGGCCATGGTGTCTCTTCACAGTGACTAAACAATGTGTAAAACACAAATACATATAGAATTTGTGAACAAAATTATGTACATCTGTGGTGTTTAAACTTTACAAGGAGGACTGGAGAGACAGCTTAGTGATGAAGAGCACTGACTGCTCTTCCAGAGGACCAGGGTTCAATCCCAGCACCGACATGGCTGTTCACACCTGTCTGTAGCTCCAGTTTCAGGGGACCTGACACCTATAGCAAAATACCAGTGCACTTCAAATAAAAATAAATTTTAAAAAAATTATAGGAAAGTGGTTGGGGAACAATATGTAAATAAGATCCCTGGAGTCAGGAGTGCTAATGGAAGAAAAAGGTGCGGAACTTTGACACACACCCACGCACTTCTCTCGGGTGGCGGGGCACCAAGCACACATGACTTGCAGTGCAGAGAGCTGAGCTGAGCTTAGGGCAGCATGTTAAGGACATACACCAATCATACTCTGACAACCTGTCATTTCTGTCTCCTCATGGCTCCAGACAGAGTAGCCCATGTTCACGCCATCTTCTGCTGCTGTCGCTCACCCTGCTGAGGGTGTGGCGGGCGCTAACCGGCTAACTCTCCACAAGTGCACAGGATGCAACGATGTCTTTTTGTCAGCTGACAGAAGGGTCAACGATTCTTGTAGGGAAGGGGCTGCATGGAACTTAAGGAAAAAACCAAGAATTTCAGTGATGGGAGTCTTTACTTTCCACAGGAGAACAAGATTGTAAAGATGAGCTGGGCGGTGGTGGCACACGGCTTTAATCCCAGCACTGGGAGGGGGGCAGAGACAGGAGGATCTCTGTGACTTCGAGGCCAGTCTGGTCTATAAGAGCTAGTTCTAGGACAGGCTCCAAGCTACAGAGAAACCATGTCTTGAAAAACAAAAACAGCAACAATAAAGAGAAAACAAACAAAAAAAGGAGATTGTAAAGCCAGCTGAAGCCAGCCGCGCTGAGACCAAAAACACATGCTCCACGCTCGTGCTCCACGCTCGTGCCCCACGCTCGTGCTCCACGCTCGTGCCCCACGCTCGTGCTCCACGCTCGTGCTCCACGCTCGTGCTCCACGCTCGAGCTCCACGCTCGTGCTCCACGCTCGTGCTCCACGCTCGTGCTCCACGCTCGTGCTCCACGCTCGAGCTCCACGCTCGTGCCCCACAGGACACACTGCTTTGTAACCCCTAGTTCTCCCTTTTTTCCAAAGAGGAAGCATTCTTTCAGTGCTGGGAGACACAGGAAGACAAAGGCAGCATCAGCTCAAACGCTACTGCTCAGTTAATCCATTATAGTTTACAACATTAAAAACACTGAAAGGAAACAGCTTTTTAAAAAGCAAAACAAACAAAAAAACTTCTCCGAAGCAGTGTGAACAGCGCAGTGCTGTTCAGTGGCACCCTTGCTCTCGGGAGTTTGAATACATCTCATCCTTGCGCCCAGGGCACCGTGAATTGTCACCAGGTATGTCGGAAATGTGGGGCTTCACTTTGATGTCACTTCTGTGAAGCATGATTAGTAAAACTCAGAGAGAGAAATTCAACCTGAAGACCCAAAGAGCAAAGCAGCCAAAAATGGCAACCTGCCTCCAGGAATCTCAGAATGAGACTGTGTGTGGGAACTGTCTGCTCCTGTTTTATAACCCTCTCTAGGGCTGGGATTAAAGGCACATACTGCCTGATTTCTATAGCAAGCTAGCTAATGTGGCTACTGGAATTAAAGATGTGTGTCATTGTTGACTGTCTGTAAGGTTGGCCAGTGTGGCTGTTTTACTTTTCCGATCCCCAGGTAAGCTTTATTTATTAAAATACAAGTGAAATGACACTGCACTTTCCCTTTCTGTCTAAAATAAAAAAGGCTATAACTAATATAAGAAAACTATACAATAAGTACAATAACTACATACAATATACACAGGCAATAAATACATCAACAATGTCTAGACCATTTACATTTGACAAATTAGGAGAAAATATTTCATATCTATTCTATCTTGGTGAGTCCAAAGTCTTATATCTAATTTACTTTCTATCATAACTTGCTTTCGGTGTCTGGTAAACTATAACTATAACTATCTAATCTTCAACTCCCTCAGAGACCCAAGGAGGAAATAATATTAACTGAGTAAGCAGGAAGTGCAAGCAAGAAATTTCCAAAAAAAATGTGAGAAATGACAGAAACAGCTGGCTGCCTGGACAGTCACCCAAGGTTCCCCTGAAATGTTGGGGCATCCATCTTCGGTCTACAGGCCTAGAATATTTGACAGACTTTTCTGCAAAGCAGGATATTTTGTGTCCTGCTTGTCCAATTAGGACAACATACTGTCAGCAGTCAAGGCAGGGGCATTTTCTTGCCCAGTGGCTTACTTTTGCCACAAAGAAAGTAAGCTCCATGTGGAGTTTTTTGATGCTCATTATCTTCTCTGAAGTAGACTGGTGCTGCCAGGAGCAGAAATGTCTCACTGTTATAAGAAAGAAGAATCTAGGTTATCAAAACATCTTAAATACCATATTCTGTCTGAAGTGTTCAAAGATTACTTGTCTATCTAAAATATATCTTTGTTTGGCCTTGAAAACACACCTAATGCAACTACAAGTTTGATTATAATAGGTGATTAATTATTAACCTGCATTTTCTTTTCATCCTAAACAGTTGGTAATAATAATTTTCAAGGTCTAGAAATTTGCATTACATTGTTAAATGAGCTGTATATGTACAATACTGTGAACAAGTTAAAAATGTATGTACAGTATGTTTTAACAAAATTAAGCTCAAATTTGTATCAATATTCAAAATTTGTATACAATATTCAAAAGTCCAATCCAATATAAAACATATAAAACTAGTAGTTGCTTTTAAAAAGTAGATTCAATAATCTACCTTTTTATCTTATCATATCTAGATCCTCCCTTTCTCTTTTCAGAGTAGATTCCATAATCTATCCTTTTATCCTATCATATCTACATTCCCTTTTTTCCCCCCCGAAACAAGAACCTTGAATCTAGTTTCTTTTGTTTAGCTTTTTCCCGTTACCCATAACATTACCCATAACAACTTTTAACCAACACTCTAAACAAAGACAAAGATCCATGATCCATTTTTAAGGAATGTGGATGTAGCTTTATAGGATGATTGGGGGTGCTGATAATCTTATGAGGATCCAAAGAAAATTTAGGATTATGGCCAAGTCCTTACTGGAGTATTCTGTGAGGCAGCATCATCTCAGCCAGCAGTCTTGAAGCTGTTCTGGAGTAGAACTCAGGGGAAGCTGCAGTGGAGACTCATCAGGGCTATCTGCTCCTATCAGAGATTTCTCAGGGGGTCTTCCTTGATCAAACCTTATTTTTCTTAACCAAGAATAAATCTACAGCCTCTCATATCCTCTGGAAACAAAAGCAAAACCTCTTCTCCAAAGTGACATATCTTTTGACCTAAATTTTGAAGTCAAGGAATTTTCAAAATATATAGGTTTGATTAATCTGGCAGCATTTATAATCAAGTGTTTTTTAGCAGCTGTTGCTCCTTCTTCAGCAATCAAACACAAAGACAACACAATAACATGCAGTATCCAGATTCTCTGTGTATTTTCCATCTTTACATGGAAGCTAAGCTGGGGTGGATGGGAACTGGGAGCACTAGATTTTCTCACGGACCAAGGCGGCTAGGTTTGGGTCACAGGTCCTACCGCTGAAATTCCAATTCCAGCTCTGCCCTAAGCTGGTAGCTAAGAAGCCTCAGGCAAATGGCTTTTTCATAAATGCATGCCCCAAAAAGGTGGGTGCCAAATGAAGCACGATTAATAAAAACTCAGGAATAGATATTGGGGTTCAACCTGAAGATTCGAATAACAAAGCAGCCAGTCGCTGGCTCTTACCTCAACCTCAGTCTGAAATGGTGATCCTGCCTCCAGGAACCTCAGAGTGAGACTGAGCGTGAGAGCTGTCTCCTCTCTAGGGCTGGGATTGAAGGTGTGCACTGTCCAGTTTCTATGGCAACTAGTGTGGTTACTGGGATTAAAGGTGTATGTTATTGCTGGCTGGTCTGTAAGGCTGGCCAGTGTGGCTGCTTTATTTTCCAGATACCCAGGCAAGCTTTTTTATTAAAATACAGTTGAAATGCCTCTCCACTTCTGGGAACTTCATCTGCACAACAGAACTGCTTTTCCCTGTGAAGTCAGTGTATTGCCTTCCCTGAACTCCCAGGCTACACAGAGGAGCCTCAGACAGTGGTAAGGTCTGCATTCCCATCTATGTCTCTCTCTCTCTCTCTCTCTCTCTCTCTCTCTCTCTCTCTGTATCTCTATCTCCTTACATCTATCTCTATCTCTGTATCTCTATCTCTATCTCCATATCTCTATCTCTCTCTTTGTATCTCTATCTTTGTATCTCTGTATCTCTATCTCCGTATCTCTATCTCTGTCTCCGTATCTCCATCTCTATCTCCATATCTCTCTATCTCCCATAGATAACCACCTATGCTTGGCTACAATCTCACTTCTAACATTGCACTCTCCTTGCTTTAGCACACTGCCATTTTCAGAAGACCAATTCTCCTTTTGAGATTATCTGTGTCTGTCAGATGTCACATGGTTTCATCATGAGGAGAAAAAGGGTCAACACAGCAGGTTTCCTGTGTGTGTTAGTGAACTAATATATGGATGTGATCAGTCAGCAGATGGCAGACTGTGCAAGAGGTGACGTGACTGGCCGCTGATAACGGTGTGCATTGGTATTTATGCAGTGGTCTGCACACAGAAGAGCCATTCGTACCTGGTGCAGTTAGTTAACAAGCTGGCATGTTACAGAGGTGGAATGGTGACCCAGACACTGTCATCAGGTTGCTGTTATATTAACTAAATCATGGAAATTGAAATCCACGCATTCTAAAACCATGCAAATTGAGAGATGCTTGCTTAGAAACAGGCAAATTAGTGTAATAACCACACACAGCCTACCTGTGCTGAGCACCGAGCTTCAATCCTCCTGTACCCAAGTCAGTTGATCGTGCACTACTGCAGCTGATCGAACCTTCCTTTGTTTTAAGTCAAACCCTGGTATCTAATGTTTAAAAATATCTATTCTCATTTCAAACTCAACTCTGTCAAATCTCAGAGTCCAAGTTCTTAATATGGTCTGTAGCTATTGAGAAGCATGGATGACAAGGAACACAAATGACAAAGAGCACGGATGACAAGGAACACGGATGACAAGGAGCACGGATGACAAGGAGCACCAAGGACAAGGAGCACGGATGACAAGGAACACGGATGACAAGGAGCACGGATGACAAGGAACACGGATGACAAGGAGCACGATGATAAGGAGCACGGATGACAAGGAGCACGGGTGACAAGGAACACGGATGACAAGGAGCACGGATGACAAGGAGCACGGATGACAAGGAGCACCAAGGACAAGGAACACGGATGACAAGGAGCACGAATGACAAGGAGCACAAATGACAAGGAGCACGGATGACAAGGAGCACGGATGACAAGGAGCATGGATGACAAGGAGCACGATGACAAGGAGCACGGATGACAAGGAGCACGAATGACAAAGAGCACGGATGACAAGGAGCACTGATGACAAGGAGCACCAAGGACAAGGAGCATGGATGACAAGGAGCACGATGACAAGGAGCACGGATGACAAGGAGCACGAATGACAAAGAGCACGGATGACAAGGAGCACTGATGACAAGGAGCACGGATGACAAGGAGCACCAAGGACAAGGAACACGGATGACAAGGAGCACTGATGACAAGGAGCACGAATGACAAGGAGCACGGATGACAAGGAGCACGATGACAAGGAGCACGGATGACAAGGAGCACGATGACAAGGAGCACGGATGACAAGGAGCACGGATGACAAGGAGCACCAAGGACAAGGAGCACCAAGGACAAGGAGCACGGATGACAAGGAGCATGATGACAAGGAGCACCAAAGACAAGGAGCACGGATGACAAGGAGCACGGATGACAAGGAGCACAGATGACAAGGAGCACGGATGACAAGGAGCACTGATGACAAGGAGCACGATGACAAGGAGCACCAAGGACAAGGAGCACGGATGACAAGGAGCACGATGACAAGGAGCACCAAGGACAAGGAGCACGGATGACAAGGAGCACCAAGGACAAGGAGCACGGATGACAAGGAGCACCAAGGACAAGGAGCACCAAGGACAAGGAGCACGGATGACAAGGAGCACGGATGACAAGGAGCACCAAGGACAAAGAGCACGGATGACAAGGAGCACCAAGGACAAGGAGCACAGATGATGAGCACCGATGAGTCTTTGGTCTTTTGTTCTGACAACATCCCTCCCTGTAAGTTATTACTGACTTTTTTTCAGATGTGGCAATTGAGGCACAAATAGGGCTAAGTGGTTTAATCATGATCACACATCAGGTAGTTTGTTTGAGGTATCAAATTCAGATCTCCGTATTCTACATCCAGGTTTCTGTTGTAAATGTCACTACACAAAAGGACTTCTTGCCCACTGCTGACTTTCTCTTGCTCAGGTCTGACCATCTCCCTTTACCATGGAGTATTATGGCTCCCATTGCAGGCATCTATTCCAGGGCAGTACCTGCTGCACACTGAGGAGGGTACAGAGGAGCCTGCTCCAGTACAAACCCCACCCCAGAAGACTTTCTCTGTGTCTCCAGCTCACAGAAAACCTGTACTGAGCAGATCCTTGCCTTGAAGTCTGCTAGGCCTTCAGCTTGGCACTAGCTGCACCTAGGATAAATTATTCTGCCCTTGCTCCAACCCCCCTCTGGACGCCAGCCTCCAGGGGTGGAAGTCTGGTCTGAGAAGGAATGCTGCCTGCAGAGATTGGTTACTGTGAAAACAGAGGAGAATGTGCAGGTGGTTGGGGGAGAGAGTGGGAGGAAAGGTCTCGCCTTTCTTGTGTGGGATTATTCTGGATGTCTAGTAATTCTGATGGCTGGGGAAGCTTCAAGCACTAGCAGAGAAGGCCTTAGAATGGCTTCTCCTTTTCCTTTCTCTTCTACAGTACCTTTCCGACTTCCCTCTAAGTCTCCTATCAGAACTGAAACCATGCCCTCTCCTTTCTCTAAGGGAGTCGCCAGGTGGAGTCCTTTCAGCCCCTTGGGCTGGAGTTTCCCAGCAGTCTCAGCTGTGACTGTGGGTGAGTCTGGGACACAGACACTAGAGGGAGGAGGTCAAAGGCTCTGAGAACAGTGGGACTGAAGGCTGTTCAAAGAAGGGAGGAAAGGTGACCCAGTTTGCTGTTGACTTAGGTTCCAAGCATCCAGCCTTGTTCCCAACATCCCAAGAGCTGAAAAGGCAGTCGTGTTTCACGTGCCCAAACTTTCCTTCACTCTCAGATACCTACTTTGTGAGAGCATTTACATACTCTTCCCTTTGGGGAATTACCTAAATGACCCCATGGCAACAGCTAATCTTCTGGGGGGCATGCAACCCAGAACTGGCCAATCAGATCCTTCTCCTTGGCCTTGTAGATGCAGATACCAGAAAAGAGAAGCCTTCTTTTACTCCAGGTTGCTAAACAGAGGTTAAACTGTTTGCAACAATTACCACCCCATGTATAGAGGTTACCCATTTGCTGTAAGAGACGTGTGTGTGTGTGTGTGTGTGTGTCTGTCTGTCTGTCTGTCTGTCTGGATCTGGTACCTTTATTGATCTTCTGGATTGTCATAATGTTGACATATGGTTAGAAATACTTCTGTGAATCAATTTGTGTGTGGAGTGGGTGGAAAGCTTACTCAAGTTGAGTTCTCAATGCTTAGAGTCCTTCTGTCCTCCTGACTATCCTCTGGGGCAGTTGAGGCACAGACGGACCCAGGCAGCTAGAGGAGCAAAGGTTCACAGCAGACCCCTCTGATCCTCAAGTTCTACAGCAAGTCCCTCCTCCAAGCTGCCTCTCAAAGACCGGTAGCCCTGGTCCTACCCCAGAGAAGCACAGCTTGCGAGGAAATCTAGAGCTTTGTGGTGTGAAGGCAGCACAATGCTGTCACAGATACAAGGAAAGATCAGCTGGCTCCACTGGGGAGAATTAGTTTATACCAAATTGTACCTTATTCACCCCAGCCCAATTTGGAGGATTCCTGTTTCCTTGAACGCCAAATGAAACCCCAAAGTGCCCAGTCTTCCAAAGGCACTTCAGGCTGTCAGGGACACTGGCGGTTGTATAACAAGCTTTCACAACTTCAGCAGAAGCTGCATCCTCTAGCTCCCTCCTGCAGAGCCCAGATTCACAGTTGCCCTGAAACCTTTGCTCCCAAGAGCAACTGCCTCACCCTGTCCATTCCCAGTCACTGCTGTGCTTGTTCACTGAATCCGTTGACTCCTACTACGGCTACAGTGAGCCTGCAGCTGAGTGGAAAAAAGTAAATACGTATTTTTATTACCCAAACATCTGCTGAGAGAAATTTATTTGTCCAAGTCCCTTGCAAGCCATTGTAAAGGTGTGCAACACACTGTGTTGTTGAATCTTGGTTTTCTTTTTCTTTTTCTTACTCTTAGATGGCTTTCAGGTTGGGCAAAATAACCAAGTTGTTTGTTTCCTGGCTGCCCAGAAACCAAAATAATCACACAGAAACTGTACTAATTAAATAACTGCTTGGCCTATTAGCTCTAGCTTCTTATTGGCTAACTCTTACATATTAATTTAACCCATCTCTAGTAATCTGTGTATCGCCACATGGCTGTGGCTTACCAGCTAAAGTTCTGTCTGGCTCTCTACATGGCTTCTGACTCCGCCTCCTTCTTCCCAACATTCAATTTAGTTCACCATGCCCAGCTCTGTTCCCCTATAGCTCTGCTATAGGCCCAAAGCAGTTCCTTAATTCACAGCATACAGAGGGAAATCCCATATCACCTACCCCTCCCTTCTAATGAACAAGTGACAAATTGAGAAAATTCCTATCAAGGGACCAATAAAGTATATTTGGAAAGATCAGATGTGTATGTGCCTTAGCCGTCAGGCATACGTGACTATGATCCCACTGCAATGTATAATTGTCTATAGGTACAAAGAAACAGTTAAACACACACCATTAGTCACAGATCTCAATGGCCTTGCTACAATGGAGCTAAATTAGCAATGACTCATAACTAAGAGCAGGAATGGCAGCAATTGGAGACCTTGACCCCCTCCTGATGTGCTGATGAGGAAACATCCGCCCTGATAATGCAGAGACCAATTGGGCTGCTGGGTGGTGTGTGTCAGACTTCCTGGTAGAATGCAAAACCAGAATCCTCAAAATTTAGTCCACCTTAATTTTGACTTATGAATTTCACTTAGTAAGTGGCCATTAATAGGTCTTAGAGGTATATAAAAGTGAAAATGTTAGTCTGGATTCAGACTGACTTCCAAAGACTCATATGTTCAAAGCTTGCTCCCCAGTGAAGCAATGTTCAGTGGTGAGGTTTTGGGAAAGTGAATGTTTCTTGGGAACTCTGACCTCATACATGGAATAATCTACTGATGGGTTCATAGTGTGGTGGGCTCTTAGGAGGTGGGACCTAGTTTAAGGAAGTCAGGTTTTGGGGGTCCAATCCTGTCCTTTCACGTAGCACAGGTCCAGAACCAATGGGGCTACACAACCATGAACTGTAACTTGAGGAAATACGAGCCAGAATGAACCTTCCCTCCGCTAAGCTGGTTTGTTCTTACGTCTTTTGTCACAGTGTGGAGAAGCTGGCTAGCATATAGGGTATATGTAGGCGATTACAATAAAGTCATCCCACACTAGGTCAGAATAGAGTAAAATAAAGGTCTCTTTATTTAGGGGTAGACTCACAGATCAGCAGTCCTCTGCAGGAGCAGGAAAAAGGAACTGAATCCAGCAGCCAAGGGGCTTGCCCACACCCCTACCCCTGCATATATAGTATCCAAGACCATGCCCTAAGTGGGCCAGCATCTCAAAGGCTATTGGCTGAAGGAGTTCCCACAGCACTTCCCCCTCTTGTCTAAATAAGAGAGTTCCAAACCCAATACAAAACTATATACAATAAGAACAGATGTCAGGCATAAAGTTAGGATTACAAGGTGCAATAAATGTCAGGGACAACTGACAACTTTGCAGACAGTTTAGCTCAAAAGAATACAGGGGACATTTGCTTTTTCTGAGTCAGTTTCTCGGTCACATGGACCTGAGGTAGAAGTTACAGGAACACAGATAAATTATTCTCAGGAAATTTAGACAAGATACAAGATCTGAGAACCAGAGATGTTCATCACTTGTTTTCCACTCTAAGAGTTACTCCAGGACCTCAGGCACTAAGTGTTCCAGCCAGATGGGTTATTGCATAGGTTAGCGAGTCTTCGAAGATTCTCATACTTGCTAATTACAAACAAAAACAACAAGCGTCTCAGAGTAACGAACATTGAGAATGACAACTCACCAAAGACTTGAAATACTTTAGTTGTGTCTTAAAAATTAACTGAAAAAAAGATTAGGGAGTAGTTGGCAGAAAGCCTACGACAGTGGCCTCCGAAGGGCATTGTACCTGGGCTTTTCTACCTCAGAAAGCAACACTTCCCCAGCGTATAACACTTTAGCTCACACGCTTGCAAGTGTTGCCGAGTCTCCAAGAGCAGGTGTAATTTCTGAGGTGACCCGAGGCAATTTGCATCTCTGTGACCCCATTTTCTTCCTTCTTTTAACTCTCCTCTGTCTCCTTGGGTCTGCATTCTTCCTAATGTCCATTCTCTCTTGTTCATTTTTCTGTTCCTTGGTTTCTGCTTTAACAGCTCTCTTAGCTTTTGCTCAGATGTCTCTTCAGGGTTAACCAGAATCCAAGACATGGCAGATTCTATTCTAATCCAATATAGACTTGTGGAGTCTGTTCTGAAATATCAAAATATTTATCTTTCCAAATGAGTTAGGCAGACCTTCCTTAAAAGATCCTTGTTTCTAGACAGATTCTCAAACAGTGAGTAGGGTTATGCATTGAAGCCATTGGTACGTGGGGTAGGTTATCTACTGTCTGGCCTGGGTGACTCAGGCAGCACAAGTTGTGAAATCTAAAGCTCAAGGCAACTGGAGGTTTCTTAGGGCTTCATTGTGCCCCACCTCCCCAGGTTCACCCTGGAAGTCCTGATTACCTCAGAATAGGACCTCATTTGGAGACATGGCCTTCGATGAGGCAAACAAGTTACATAACATTAAAATGAAGCCGCACAAGTGAGTCCTAATCTAAATGATGGGCATCTTTCTATAGAGGGGAGGTTAAGGATAACCACATACAGAGGAAAGGTCAACCAGGTGAAGTTACAGGGAAGGATCTTTACTTCACAGCCCTCAATAGGATTCTGTCTACATTCTAAACTCTGATTCCTGGCCTCCAACCCTGTAGAAAATGAAATTCTGTTGTTACGTAATACAGACATGACAGCCCTAGAAAGCTAGGAAAGGGGACAGCAGGGCACAGCTGGCTCAGTTTCCCACCTCGTCACAGGGTCGTTAAGAATGAAATGGTCTAAGAGAATACCAGACTTCCGAAATGAAGCAGTGATGAAGATGATAACGATTGGTACTAGTTTTGGGAAAAGTGTATAGGAGCCACCTGAAAGGGAGGATTCCAAGACTCTGAAGAAAGGCAGATGAGCCCAAGGCTGCACAGAATCCATGAAGCAGAGACTGATGGAGGGAAAGTGTATCTTGAGCAGCATCAAAACAGCAGGGGTTCCCCACCCCTCAAAGAAGGAAGAGGGGATTTACACACTAAGCTGGATAAAGCTGGACTGTGACCAACTGGAATGTGCCCCGGCTTTTCTGGGTCTGTATGTAACATGAGATACTTGGCTCTGTCAATGACTGTGTTTATCCTACAGGGTTTGGAATATGTGCCAGGCTCACCTGAGGCCCCAAATGGCAGTAATGACTGGCAAGATGATTTAGTGGGTGAAAGCACTTGCCACCAAACCTGACAAGCTAGCTCAATTCCCAGGACTTACATGGTAGAAAGAAAGAACCAACTCCCTAAAGTTGACCTCTCACCTCCACAACGGTGCCATGTTATGCATGCGCATGCACACATACACAGCACCACAAAAATAAACTAAAAATGGAATTGTGAAATGGTGTCATAACCCAGATGTGTATTGTTGACCCAAGCTAGGTTCATCTTGACGTGGGATGTCCTTCTGTATATGTGTTGCTTTTTTTTTTTTTTCAAGACAGGATTTCTCCATAGCTTTTGGTTCCTGTCCTGGAACTAGCTCTTGTAGATCAGGCTGGCCTCAAACTCACAGAGATCTGCCTGCCTCTGCCTCCCGAGTACATGTGTTGCTTTTATTGGATAATTAATAAAGCTATTTCCATCAATGGCTAAGCAGAATAAAGCTAGGCAGAAAATCAGAACAAAGTTAGAGAGAGAGAGTAGGCAAAGTCATGGAGATGCCATGCCTTCTGCTGAAGGCAAAAGACACCCAGAACCTTTACTGGTAAGCCACAGGATTGTGGCAATGCACAGATTAATAGAAATGGGTTAATTTAAGATGCAAGAGCTAGCTAGAAATACACCTGAGTCACTGGACAAACAGCGTTGTAATTAGCATAGTTTCTGTGTGATTATTTGGGTCTGGGAGATTACACATCCTGTGCTAACAGAGTCACCTCTGGTGCCATTTTCAAAGTTCCTGCATTTAAAATGGCTTCTCTGCAGAAGGAGTACCTGGATCCCTTTCCATGACTTCTTTTTCTCTACATAGCATTTATTGTCCTCCAATGGTCTCTACTGTGTGTTATTTGTCTCCTTCCACTAGAAGGAAAGAAGCTCAGGGAGGTCAAGGCTTTGGGTTTTGTTCGCTGCTCTCTCATCAGCCCTTGCCAGGCACATGGGGGGGTCCTCACTGGCTGGTCAGCGCTGAGTCCACACTTGCATCTCTCACCTCATCAGGACACACCTCCCAACCCTCTGAGACCTAGAGCTGCTCCACGCATCTTCTCCCAAAGGAAACCTCCAGGCCCCACCTCTACCCTGGTTTAGAATTCTTCTTCCCTTCTTTCACAAGGACATTTCCTCACTCTACTGAGCACACTGCATTTCCATAGTGCTGTTTTCTCTCCGGCTCTCTCCCTTGTTCTCCCTCTCAGTCCTCCTTTTTTCTTCCCTCCCTCCCTTCCTCCATTCTTCCCTTCCTTTCTTCCTTTTCTTTATACTGTTGGAGATTGAACCCAGGGCCTCATGCATACTAGACAAGTGGTCTACAGCTCCAGTGCCTGACGCTGGGTAATTCTATAAAGACAAAGATGTGTGTTCATCTTGGAGTACTGAAGGTGCAAGGGCATGGTGCTGCATCGGTTCGGCTCTGTGAGGGCCTGAGCAGGAATGCATCAGAGCAGCTAGTGGGTGGGGATAAGGTAGGAAGCCAGAGAGTGTTCCAGGGTCAAGTCCGGACTTTCATAAGAACTCTTACTGGCAAGAAAACTACCTAAAGGGACCCCTTGAGAATGCTGGCTCCTTCAGGAAGAACACTACCTAAAGGGACCCCTTGAGAGTACTGGCTCCTTCAGGAAGAACACTACCTAAAGGGACCCCTTAAGAGTACTGGCTCCTTCAGGAAGAACACTACCTAAAGGGACCCCTTAAGAGTACTGGCTCCTTCAGGAAGAACACTACCTAAAGGGACCCCTTGAGAATACTGGCTCTTTCAGGAAGCATAACCCCAATCATGTCAGGACTTCTCAGGTGGCTCCACCTCTGGAAGGTTCCTCTATTCTTATACTGTCGCATGGGTACCAAGCTTTAAACACTCACACTTTGATGGACAAACTATGGCAACCAGTAACTAGGGAGCAAGTGAAGGGTATGGATCTAATGTGGCACACTGTGAGGTGCTGACCTTATTATGTAGGTCCAGCTGAAGAGCTGAAATAGCCAACCACGAGTATGTTAAAGGAAGCCATACAGCAGGTCCTTTGAACAGGACAGGAGGCCAACTTGATATGGTATCAATAAATCAGAGCAGAGATGTGCAAAGCCTCTTTACAGATGAAAACGAAGGTCTCCCGCCTATGCAAAGTGGGAGTATCACTGATGCAGAGGTGATTATCTAGGACTGTGACATGGCACAGACTGTCAATCCAGAGACCTTGCTAGGAAACAGGACTGAGAGCTGCGTGTAAAGTGGCTAGACCTGGGGCACAGGTATCAGACTTTCCTGGGAATAGGCTGAAGGCAGAAGAAAGGCCCCCTGGGTAATGGAAGCACTGTGAGGCAGGTAATATAAACATGGGGTTCACAGACAATAGACCGGCTCAGCCTGAGCCTGTCTCTGCCCTCTGAAGCATGCAGGTGTTTACAAGTACAGGAGAGACGAAGCTGTGATTGTCTCTCGTCTGAGGGAAGTCAGACTCTATTTGATGCTTCCCATGTGGAAAGAATGAGGACAGGCTCTGCATGCTGGCCAGAGCAGCAAGCCTGTGGTTTCATAATCCTGGGGCGGGCGAGGGGCAACAGATGTCATCCTGCCTCTTCATTCGCTCATTCACTGAGACATTTGTGAGTCGAACACCAGATCTTGAGGATGCAAAAGTAAAGATCCACAGCCAATCCAACTAAAAACGGTAACATCCTGGATCTGTGTAATCCTAATGCAGTTGGAACAAATATTCTCTGGCAGCCTCCCTGAGCGGGAAGTGGTTAGGGAAGACACTGCACACAGCCATGGCAAAGCTGACCAAGCTGAACTGAAGACTGGGAAGAGGGTAAAACTCCAGCCCACTGGGACAGGCTGGAAGTACAGTAGCACAGGTTCTTGCTGGGAATGTTGACAGAGATAGAGCAGAAAAAATAGCCTCAATTAGGCTACAGACACAGCTGAAGCTGTCATTGAGCTAAACAAGGGAAGACTTCATTAGACAAACCTTCTGAGATGCCTGTAGAGGCACGAGAAATTGTTGCCTGGGTGCATTGGACCACATCTCTCCGGACAATGGATCACTGCCCTCCAGAAGCAGAAAGATGAGTCCAGCCTGAGCCACACGACCTGGTTTTAAAAATACAAAGCTGTAGACAGAGATGGCTCCTTCATTTCCCAGCTTCTCAGACCCGAATAATCACACAGAAACTATATTAATTACAACAGTGCTTGGCCATTAGCTCAACCTTCTTATTAACTAATAATTCTTACATATTAAATTAACCCATTTCTATTAATCTGTGTATCACCACAAGGCTGTGGCTTACTGGTAAGGGTCCAGTATCTGTCTCCTTCAGCAGCTACATGGCATCTACCTGACTCCACCTTCTTCTCTCTCTCTCTCTCTCTCCCTTCAAGCCTGGCTATAGGCCAAAGCAGTTTTATTCATTAACCAATAAAAACAATACATAAGAACATTCCACATCCCAAAGTATATCACCCAGGCATGTTGGTATGTGCCTTTAATCCCAGGACTTGGGAGGCAGAGGCAGGCAGATCTCTGTGAGTTCAAGGCCAGACTGGTCTACAGAGTGAGTTCAGAAACCCTGTCTCCGATGAACAAACAAACAAACAA
Organism: Microtus oregoni; assembly: GCF_018167655.1. Lineage (NCBI taxonomy): Eukaryota > Metazoa > Chordata > Mammalia > Rodentia > Cricetidae > Microtus > Microtus oregoni. The sequence goes on from NW_024543221.1 coordinate 15,556,863, forward strand.
AAGTGTGTCTCTCCAAGAAACAGTGTGAAAGGTAACTCCCTAGACTGTATGCATTTAGGGTTCTTTGTGTATCTTGTGGGTCTTTTGTGTAATAGAGACGAGACGATGTTTCACGTCTATAGTGGATGTAAAAGGAAGCACATCCTTGGAAGAGAAATTGCGACATGTTTGTATCTTTCTATTATTTATCAGAATAATTAAAAAAAAACCTCTGTTGGTCTCATTGACTGTAATCTACCAAGTGATAGCTAGCCTTTGGCAAATACAGGTTCTTTTATTTCATTTTTAATTACTAACTCTCAGAGAACACCTTATACACCATGTTATGCCCAAGTTATTAATTCCCAAATGAATTCACAGAGCTTGTTTCCTATGCAAATTACATGAGGGTCTTTATTTTACAAACCCAAGTTTGGAGCACCCCTTTCTAGTACCCTAGCATGGTGAAATTTTAAAGAGAAAATGCCGTAATCAGGGGAGTTCATGTCCTGTTGTCTTGGGATTGGGTAAGGAGGGCATAGGGTAAGGTAGCCTCTGAAACCATTGATCAGTTTTTGGGCGTGAAACACTAGCAAAGAGCCATTAATAACTGACAAAGTATCTTCAAGGACAGACTGCCTCCTTCAAGGATATCTGGACCTCGTTCAATTTTATGGCCCTTCTCCCTAGTTCTTTAATGGACTATTTTCAGGGTATCCATTCAAATTCTGCTATGGCAGCACATTTCTGGAGCTGAGATCAGGTCCCTGATCACTATATGGCTTAAGATGAAGCCCCTTCTTTAAAATTGAGTTTGCAAAGTCAGGTCCTCACAGCCACGATCCTCTCTCTCTGTATGTTTATCTGCAGGCTGGAGAGTGGCCACGAAAGGCTTAAAGAAGCTACAGTAGAGTTCAAATTCAAGGAGGCCTTCCTGGCAGAGCAGAGCAGAAAGCTGATACAGAGGCTGAATTATTGCAGTGTTGAGGAAAGAGAGTAAGAAGCCAGCTGCTCTAGGGTCTCAAAGCTGAGTTGTGATGTGGGATTCCCCTCTGTATGCTGTGAATACCATTGGTTAATAAAGGACTGCTTTGGCCCTATAGCAGGGCAGAACAGAGCTAGGTGGGGAAAACTAAACTGAATGCTGGGAGAAAGGAGGTGGAATGAGAGAGAAACCATGTAGCCATGCGGGAGACAGATGGCGGACATGCACTTTACATTGGCATAAATAGTATAAGAGGCCATGCCCAAGTGGGTGGGTAACTTAAAGGCTAGTGGTGGTAGGAATTCCTACAGCACCTCCCCCTTTTGTTTAAATAAAATGGTTCTAAGCCAATACAAAGTTATATACAATAAGAACAAATATCAGGTATAAAAATTAGAATTACAACCAGCATAAACAATATCAAGCAAGAAACATGTGATGATTCAATAATTTTCCTATCCTAATGAGTTTAAATATTGTATATAAATAACTTGGCCAAGTCATGAGAGGAAAGTAACTACAACTATCTAGTCGTCAACCCCATCAAAGACCTGAGAAGGGAAATAATATTACTTGAGTAAGCAGGAAGTGCAATCCAGAAACTTCCAAAAATGTGCAACAAATGATAGAGACAACTGGCTATCTGGGCAGTCACTCAAAGTCTCATTTGCAACACTGGAGCAAACAATGTTGGCTAAGGCCTAGAGTAACTGACAGACCATTTTCAGAGGCAGGAAATTTTTCAAAACCATCTTACCCTGTCTTGGCAAGATTTGACAGTCTTTTTTCTTGCATGTCCTGTCCAGACATTGTGCATTTTGTCAGTGGTCAATGAATGGGCAGTTCCTTGCTCAAAGGCAAGTTTTGCCAAGAAGAAAACAAGCTCCAAGTGGAGTGTCTTTGGTGCTCAACATTCTCTCGGGAATAGATCAGTGCTGCCAGGAGCAATCGTGTCTCACTTCAAAAGAACCCTAAGTTCTTTAAATGCCATATTCTACAGCTCTTTGAAGTGGTTGAAGATTACCTACCTATGAAGAATACAATTTCTATGTATCTAAAGAACCTGATTAGTCTAACTATAAGTATGATAAACATAGATGACTATTGGCCTATGAATCTTAATACCTATATAACTTAAAGACTAAGACTTTATATTAAAATATTAAACAATCTTTAAACAACTGTGCAACAAATGAGGACAATGATCTCAAAATATAAACAATGTATAAGTATCTTGATCAGAGGTAGAAATGTATATTGCAATATGATAAATATATCCTGTAGTAATATGAGCGGCGGGGCTGCATCCCCAGCACCCCGGCAGCCTGGCTAGCTTATGCTCCGAAATAATTACACGGAAACTGTATTCTTTTAAGCACTGCTTGGCCCTTTAGCTCTAGCCCTTACAGGCTAATTCTCACATCCCGATCAACCCATCTCTAATAATCTGTGAGCACCGGTCTTACCGGGAAAGTTCTAGCCTAGTCCATCCTGGGTCGGAGCTTCATGGCGTGTGTCTGCCTGGGAGCGGGGCATGGCATCTCTCTCTCTGAGGCGTCTGCTCCCGAGAGAAGAGCTGTGGAGTCTGAGCTCACTTCCTCTTCCTCCCAGCATTCTGTTCTGTTTACTCCACCCACCTATGTTCTAAGCTATGAGCCCAAGCAGTTTGTTTATTACTTAACCAATGAAATCAACAGATTGATATATGACACTCCCACATCAATATCCTAAAATTGTATCAATATATAAAATGATTTAAGCAGAGGTAGAAGCATGCATGCATACAATATGACAAAATAGCTTTGTCTAAATATACAAATATTATAAATGAAAACAGGAACATATTCAATATAATTTAAGTTCTCAATATACAAGAATCTATACTAATGTAAATTGCCTATAAATAATAGCTCACAAGTATTCACTGTATTACTCATTATTATTATTTGTGTGAGTAAGCTCGCACTAATCTATTATCCCATCCAATTGAGCTGCAAAGGCTCAATGTAGTGGCAAGGTACAGGACCAGGTCTGGACAAATAGATGGTAATTTGAATGGGCTCTATCAAGCAATGGGTACTAAGCTGACTTGAAGCCTAGGGGACAATCAGGAATTCTCTGTTCATTCCTTCATACACATACATACACACACACCAGGTGGTCAGATGACAGTTCAGTAGAACTACCATAGCATTAGGTGTCTCCCTTCTCATGGAGCCCAGAGGAGGGTACTGTACCCTCCAGTGCTCTGGTGTGATTGATAGGAGCGTAGTATACCCTCCAGGGCTCTGGTTTGTTTGATAAGTTCTTGGGCCTGTATTCTCATCTGATTTAATATACCCACGTGTTCGTGTGTTAAGTCTATTTTGATAAATTTATAGTTGGCTCTGTTTTACTTTTATGCATCAGCTATTTATTAGTCTGTGCTCTTGAGTGGCACAGGACAGGTGGTGGTGTCTCCATGCACATAAGATGTAGAATCTCCCTGCCTCCACATCTTCATACAAAATGGAATCAAATGCTGCTCACAAAACAGAGTCTGCCAGAACAAAGCACAGCCCAAAAGCATTGTTTTGTCAATAGGAAATAACCCAGAGTAAGGAACAGGCTGATCTGTACAACTGCCCAGATTTGTCCAAGTCATCATCTGTTTTCCACTAATTAGAAGTTTGTCATGGGTCCCTCTCTCCAGCACTGTGAGGCAAGTTATTCTCTGTCCTACCAGCCAGCTCCCAAATCATGACACTACTAATCAGGAAAGCTCTACCCTAGCTTAGACTTGTTTCTGACTAGCTCTTATAACTTAAATTAACCCATTTTTATTAATGTACTTTTTGCCTCATGGCTTTATTACCTCATCTCCATAGTGCCCATCCTGCTTGCTCGTTATCTCTTGGCCTCGCTTTCCTTCTTCTTCCCAGCATCCTCTGTGCCTGGAGATTCTGCCCACCCATTGGCCGCTCCACTTATTAAACCAATCAGAGTGATACATCTTCACAGTGTACAAAAAGATTATTCCACAACAGCACCATTGTGTGTTCTGGAGTGATGGAGAAAGCAAAGGCAGGTGACAGAGAATGCTACAGCTGGCCCTGTCTAGGCTCTCTGTCTGGTAGGAGTGTTGGAGATTAGGATCCCTTGATCTGAGAAGATGGGTGGGGAAGGAAGTTTTTTTTTCAAGAGTATTCTTAAGATCAATACCTGTATGGGACTGAGGAAAGATGGGCTAGGCAGAGGGGGAGGTTGAACTGTGATGCTTGGTGTCCCCAGCAGCGCCTATGGGCCACTGTGAAGCTGAGATGGCCTGAGCAATACCTTTTTGTACTTGTCACCTTTTAAGATAATGGTTTTATTTTTTCTTTGAGAATTTCTTACATAGATAGAGTATATTTTATCTTATCTCCCCATCCCTTCCATTTCCTTCCTTCAATTCCCTCTGAACAAGCCTCCATACATCCCCCCTTTCAACTTCATATCCTTTCAGATTTATTTATATTTTTGTACACCTCACTGAAGCCCAATTAGCACTTTTCATGTATCCATGGATGTGGGGCCATCCACTGGAGCACGGGCAAGCTTCCAGTGGCCATACCCACAGAGAAAAATGATTCTCCCTACCCCAGTAAATGCTCAAAGCCTCTGCCTGGGTAAGACCACATGAACCCCTCACCCACCCATGGTAGACTATTCACTGTCTGGATCCTGTGCTTGTCTTGTACCAGAAGCCAAGTGCTGTGAGTTCACGAGGGCCAGAGCCACATCATGTCCAGAAGACAGCGCTGAGACATTTCTCCCCTCCTCCTGATCTCACATTTGGGGGATGGGAGCTGATATATAGATATTCCATCTATGGTTGAGCCCTCAACATATACGTATTCTCAGAACTTGTTTATTAACTGCAAGAAAGAGCTTCTCTGACAAGAATGAATGCAGCACGGGTCTACAATGCACACACGTCATAGGCAATATGATACCATGACTGTTTAGTAGAATGGTAACAGTGGGCTCCGGGCTAGGGCCTATGACCTTCTCATTCATGGGAACGACTTCTCTCCCTGATGATAATAGATTAAACCTCAGAAACCTTAGCAAGCCACAACTAAATACTTTTTTTTTATAAGAGTTTCTATGGTTGGGGGCTGGAGAGATGACTCAGAGGTTAAGAGCACTGGCTGCTCTTCCAGAGTTCCTGAGTTCAATTCCCAGCAACCACATGGTGGCTCACAACCACCTGTACTGAGATCTGGCGCCCTCCTCTGGCGTGTGGGCATACATCAAGGCAGAATGTTGTATACATAATAAATAAATAAATCTTTAAAAAAAAAGAGTTTCTATGGTTATGGTGTCTCTTCACAGCAACAGAACAGTTACTAAGACACCTACCCCTTACACCCTTCACAGCAACAGAACGGTTACTAAGACACCTGCCCCTTACACCCTTCACAGCAACAGAACGGTTACTAAGACACCTACCCCTTACACCCTTCACAGCAACAGAACGGTTACTAAGACACCTACCCCTTACACCCTTCACAGCAACAGAACGGTTACTAAGACACCTACCCCTTACACCCTTCACAGCAACAGAACGGTTACTAAGACACCTACCCCTTACACCCTTCACAGCAACAGAACGGTTACTAAGACACCTACCCCTTACACCCTTGCTTCATCCATCCTGCACCCCTCCCTGCTAAACCTTTCCACCCCCAGTATTCTCCCTCTCTGCTGTTTTTAAACCTGTGTTCTACTGTCTCCCTCCCTTTACTCCCTCAGTGTATCCTTTCTAGTTCCCTGGTTTTCACAGTTGCTCCAAGTTAAAAGCACAAAACAAAGGATTTGAAGCTAGTACCCACATTTGTGAGAGAGCAAACAGTATTTGTCTTTCTGAGCCTGGGTTACCCCACTCACTGTAATTTGTTTTTCTAGTTTCATCTACTTTCCTACAAATCTGCTTTCATTTTTCTTTACAGATAAATAAAATTACATTGTGTATAGGTGTCGTGTTTTCCTTACCCATCCCTCAGTTGATGGGCACGTCAAGGTTGATTCCTACCTGTTGTAAATAAAGCAGCAGTGAGCATGGTGCGCCAGTGTCTGCAGAAGGATGTAAAGACCCCAGGAGCGTGGAAGACACGCTAGTTCCCCTTCTAGGTTTTTGAGAATTCTACAGACGGATTTCCAAGTGGTTACACAGATACCCACAATAGCATTTGTTGGCATTTGTATCTTGGTGAGTACCCTGAGAGAGGTGAGAAGGGCTCTCAATGTAGTTTTAATCTGTAGTTATCTGGTAGCTCAGGATGTTAAATACTTTTTATTAAAAAGGTTTACTAGCCATTTGTATTTCTTCCTTTGAAACGTTTCTCTTCAGCTCCATTACCTATTTTATTATTTATTTATTTATTACTGAGCTTTTGTTTTTTGAGATAGGGTCTATTTAGCTTTGGCTGTCCCAGAACTCATTGTGTACACCAGGGTGGTCTTGAACTCACTGAGATTCCCTTGCTTTGAGCTCAATTTTAAATTGAGCGGATTGTTTTCTTAATGTTTAAGTTTTTTGAGCCCTTTATTATATTCTAGACACTAATCCTCTGTTGGATGTTGTGTTAGTTAGGGTTTCTGTTGCTGTAAAGAGACACCACGAACTGAGGAAATCTTATAAAGGAGAACATTTAATTGGGTGGCTTATAGTTTCAGAGGTTTAGTCCATTATCATCACGGTGGAACATGGCGGTATGCAGGCAGACATGGTGCTGGAACTAGAGCTGAGAGTTCTACATCTTGATCCCTAGGCAACAGGAAGTGAACTGTATCACCGGGTATCGCTTGAGCATAGGAAACCTCAAAGCCCACCCCAGCAGTGGCACACTTCCTCCATACCATACCCACTCCAACAAAGTCACTCCTCCTAATAGTGCCACTCCTATGGGGCCAATTACATTCAAACCACCAGAGATGTATAGCTGGTAAAGATTGTCTCCGATTTTGAAGGCTGCCTCTTTACTTGATTAACAGCATGAGACCCCATCTGTCAATTGTTTGTGTTATTTCCTGTGCACTGGAGTCCTTTAGAAAACCTGCCTGTGCCTAGCAGTTTCAGGGTATCAGGTCTTAGGCTGAGGTCTCTGACCCATTTGGACTTGAGTTTTGTGCAGGGTGAGAAATAAAGATTTAGTCTCATTTTTCTGCATGTTAAAATCCTGGTTTCCCAGCAACATTTGTTGAAGATGTCTTTTCTTCAATGTGTATTTTGGTGTCTTTGTTTTAAAAAAAGTTAGTTAACTGTAGTTTCATGGACTTATATCTGTTTTTTTGTTCCATTCATCCATGTGTTTTTATTACCAGTGCCATGCTGTTTTTATTACTGTGGCTCTGTAGTATAGTCTGGAACCTGGTTAGGTGAAGTGGTATCTCCCACAGTACTCTTCCTCTTCAGGACTGCTTGGACTTTGTCTTTCTATATCTATTTTTATATTATTATTTTTTCAAGTCTCTGAAGAATTACATTCAAGTTTTGACGAGGATTGTCTTGAGTCTGTAGGTTGCTTTTGGTAGGGTGGCCATTTTCACAAGATTATTCTAATCCATGAACATGGGAGTTTTCTATCCTCTGGTGTATCCTTCAGTTTCTTTTTGCAGTATCTTAATGTTTTCATTGTAGTGGTCTTTAGATTTATATCCATGTAGTATGTGTGTCTGTGTGTGTGTGTGTGTGTGTGTGTGTGTGTGTGTGTATGCAGTGAACTGAATTGTTTCCCTTATTTCTTTTCCAGTCTGTCTGTCATTGGTATATAAGAAGATTCCTAATGTTTGTGTTTTAATTTTATATCCTGCCACTTTGCTGAAATGTGTATCAGCTCTAACAGGTTTTTTCTGAAGTCCTTAGACTCTCAGCATAGAACCACGTCATCTGCAAATAGGTGTGCTTTGACTTCTTTTTGTATTTATCCCTTGTCTCCTCCTTCTGTCGTCTCTAGCTACGACTTCAAGCAATACTGAAGAGAAGTGGAGAGTGAACACCCTCATCTTGCTCCTACTTGGTGTAGATGCTGTAAGAGTTTCTCCATTCTGCATGACGTTGGCTATGGGTTTGTTGTATATCATGTTGAGGTTCCCTCTATCCCAACCTTTCCATGACCTTTGTCATTAAGAGCATGTGGATTTTGTTCAAGGGCCTTTTCTGAATCTATTGAGATGATCGTGTTATTTCTATCTCTGAGTTCATTCACGTGTTCAAATACATTTATTGAATATATATATATATATATATATATATATATATATATATATATCATGTATCTCTGGAATGAAGTCAATTTGGTCACAATAGGTGATCTTTTCATGTGATTTTGAATTAGGTTTGCAAGTGTTTTGCTGAGACACTTTTTATCTGTGCTCACTAGGGAAATCGGTCTGCATTTTCCTTTCTGCTGTATCTTTTCCTTGTTTTAATGTCACAGTAATATTGGAGTCACAAAAAGGATTTGGAGGCCTCCCCCTTTTCTATTTTATGGGATAATTTGAAGAGTATTGGTGTTGGTTGTTCTCTGAAGTTCTAGTAGAATTTTGCTGTCAATCATTATAATGCTGGACTTTTTTTTTAAATTGGGAGACTGTTTATTATTGCTTCAATCTCATTGTTGATTATAGATGTTTAATTATTTATTTCTCTGGTTTAATTTGTATACCCTTTATTATCTGTTCAGGGTTAGGCTCACTAGGCTCCATCATCGATCTAGACTCAGCTTCTTAGCTATGTTCCCACCTCTCGCCATCATTACATCCCAGTCCTATGTCACACACCTTGCTAGCTTCTCTGTCCCCACAGAGAGGGTCAGACACAATGAGGTTCTAACCCAGCACAAGAAACCAGAGCTTCATTACAGAGAACTGCCTCTGCTGGTCAACGTGGCAAACATTCTCTTAGAGAAAGAATGGATTTAGAGAGAAGCTCCTGGAGGACAATGTGGCAGTTGCCCAATGCACTCAAGACATATGCCTCTCCTGTCCTGTCCTAGGAACCTGGCCTGCTACAAAGGATCAAGAATAAATGCCCAAGAGGTAGCGGCCCAGTTCAGCAGTAAAGGGCTTGCTCAGCATGCACAACGCCCTAGGTTCAATCCCACATACACACACAATGAATAGTAGTTCAACATGTTGTACTTTCCCAGGGAACCACACTCCTGTTTCCTTGTGATGATGGCAACAGCTGATTCCAGAAAATCCCATTCCATCCATTTCTGCTCCCATCCTACATTGGGACCACAGATCCATGCAAGATACTTCCTCGTTTGCTAAGTTAGCACTGTTCCCTCAGGAGAGGGGACATCTACTCAAATACTCCATTGAACTAGCTCTCATCCCAGAGTGCACAGAGGGTCCAGTTTCTCAGCACCCAGGGTCTCCTCGGATAGTTGTTCCCCCGCTACTTAGATCTCTTTAGCTGATGTCCTCCCAAAAGTGTTGGAATTTGAGCACAAACTGGCCAGAGTCAGACTTGTCGGCTTCGATTTCCATGTGTGTCCATTCTCCACTGCCCATTCTTGCAGAAGGCAAAAGCGAGATGCTAATGATGGTTGCTTTTGAGGGAATTCAATATTAGCTTTCTCTATCTCTGAATGTGATTCTCCATCAACATGCTGTTAATAATTAATACAGCAATATCTATCCCATAAATATCCATAATTTCTAGGTTGCAGTAAGTCCTAAAGACAATGTGTATCAAGTCCCTGACACACCAGTGATATCTATGAAGTGGTGGTTATTACTGATGCTGTGAATTTGCTCCAGATCTGGAGTCAGACAGCCCTGAGTTGAAGCTGTAGCCCTGGATGTGCAAGACCTAGTAACCCAGGTAAATTACAAGCCCTCAGTGACCTCATCTACAAATGGGAGGGGCCAGTTCCAAACTCACGTGGCGGTGGAGATCTAATGCTGAGAGTTACTGCCTAGTGTCGTGCTCATCACAGTGCATCGGGCTTTGGTATCACAGTAACTGTTACTCTGGGGCCCTTACCATTATGCTGGTCCTGGATGTCACACGGTATCATCTTGCTAATGTTCTCCATTTTGGGAAATGTGCACTTTTGAAATTAAGAAATCTATTTGGAAGAATTCCACTGGACTCTTTCCCTCTGATCCTCGGCATGTCTACTTTGGTTGCTCTCTGGGTCATGGTCTTTGGCATCACTCTAGTTCAGGCATTCTTGCCGCAAGCCTATTACAACGATCAGCACAGTCAGTGACTTGGAGGCTCTGTTCATGTAACAGCCATGCCCTTGATTTACGGTCATGACGCTTGATTCACATCTGCGGCTGTTTTTCCCCAAGAGTCCATCCGTGCGCTGGAGCCACCAGCAGTGTCAGTGGCGGCCCCACCTCCTTTTAGTTCTCTCAAGAGCACCTTTCAGGGCACGTGGTCTCTGCTCACCCGCGACCGGTCTGTTGCCCAGGCGCTCTTTCTTCTGCTTCTGTTCCTTCCGTTTCTCTGTAGTTTCCCCTTAGTTTTGAAGCAGTAATAACATGATTTAAATTTTGTACTATTTCTCACACTCCAGTTCCTAAAATAAGACTATACTAGCTAGCAGAAATATCTAAGTATATTATTTATATCCAAATATGCAATAATTATGTTTTATAGCGCAGAGTTTGATGCTCCCCCGCCCCATTCTGCTTTTTGTTCTTGCTTTAAAGACAGGAACTCAATGTTTAGGTCAGGCTGACCTTGAATTTGTGGTCCCTCTGCCTCAGCCTCCTGAGTACTGGGATTATAAGTATGCACCACTATGAGCAGTTTAGTTAAGTTTTCAGAAGTTATATTTTGCTTCAAATTTGCCAGGAGAGAAAACTGCTTCGCATAGTGAATCCCTTTGAAAAGAATGCTTGGTCCTAGTTTGTGCTGATGCATAGAAGAGTGAGAACGTTGATGGACCTGATTTACAGCCAGGAAGAGTTTAAGAGGATCAGAACTACAGACTCAAAAGTAGAAAGAAATGAAAGAGCTTCCAGATTTCAGGTCTGCTGGTTGTAGCTTTCAAGATGGCAATGTAGGGGTTCTGGGCAGAGAGTAAGTAGAAGAGTGCCTGCCTATGTGTGAAGTCCTAGGTTTGATCTCAAGCACCATACACCACACCACACACTGTAAAATGCAGAGGGAAAAATATAGGTGACCTTGGCTTCGGTAAAGAAGTGTTAGGCACAATGTCAAAGCCATAATTTATGAAATAAATGATTGACAAGATGAGCTTTACTAAAATTAAAAATGTCTGCTTTCATATAGACGTTATAAAATGAGAAGACATTTGCAGAAAACATCTGAAAATATCTGTAAAATGACTAATGTGTTCTCTAGATAGCTGTTCAAAGCATAAAAGACTCTTCCAATAGGAAAGTAACAGCCTGGGGAGCAACAGGGCAGAAGACGTCTGTGAATGTGAAGGGCGCAGTCCCTACTCACGAGGAGAGCTAGGACAGTCAGCTCTGCTGCAGGCACTCCGCAGCTACCCTACCGTGGGAAGCACCACACCCAAGCACATGCACTCTGGATTTACTGGGCATCACAACGATGTAACTCTTACCTTTAGTGGGTGACAGTTAACGCCTCTCTCCAAGTTTTCTTTGAAGCTATTGATAGTAAATACAAAAGATAATACCTTAATTTGGTTAGTTATTTATACACAGTATCATCTTGTAAAAAGGGTTATTAAATAGTAATTATCAAATAAATAATTAAGTAATAAGGAGAAAAAAGAGCAGAAGACCAGGATGCACATACAGAAAGTACGCATACACAATTTTATCAGATAGCCAGAAACTCACACTCTGTCACTCTCCTTTCAGAGCCATCAACCCAAACACTGAAAACACCAAATGCATGGGGATGGGGAATCACAAGAGCTTCTCAGTGGAGGGAGTGCAAAGAAATATCCCTATCAGAATATGGCATGGCCATTTCTTTCTTTTTTCTTTTTATTATTGATTTTTATTGAGCTCTACATTTTTCTGCTCCCCTCCCTGCTTCTCCCCTCCCCACTTCAACCCTCTCCCAAGGTCCCTATGCTTCCAATTTACGAAGGAGGTCATGTCTTTTTCTACTTCCCATGTAGATTAGATCTATGTAAGTCTCTGTTAGTGTCCTCATTGTTGTCTAAGTTCTCTGGGATTGTGGTTTGTAGGCTGGCTTTCTTTGCTTTATGTTTAAAAACCACCTATGAGTGAGTTCATGTGATAATTGCCTTTCTGTGTCTGGGTTACCTCACTCAAAATAATGTTTTCTAGCTCCATCCATTTTCCTGCAAAATTTAAGCTGTTGTTATTTTTTCTTCTGTGTAGTACTACATTGTGTAAATGTACCACATTTTTCTTATCCATTCTTCAGTCGAGGGGCATTTAGGTTGTTTCCAGGTTCTGGCTATGACAAACAAAGCTGCTATGAACATAGTTGAGTACATGTCCTTGTGGCACAATTGAGCATCCTTTTTATAGACCCAAAATTGGTATTACTGGGTCTTGAGGAAGGTTGTTTCCTAATTTTCTGAGAAATCACCACACTGACATCTAAAGGTGTTGTACCAGCTTGCATTCCCACCAGCAATGCAGAAGTCTTCTCTTTTCTCCACATCCTCTCCAGCATAAGTTGTCATCAGTGTTTTTGATCTTGGTCATTCTTACAGGTGTAAGATGGAATCTCAGAGTTGTTTTGATTTGCATTTCTCTGATGACTAAGGATGTTGAACATTTCCTTAAGCATCTTTCAGCCATTTTAGCTTCCTCTGTTGAGAGTTCTTTGTTTAGGTCTGTACTCCATATTTTTTAAATTGAATTATGTGTTCTTTTGGTGACCAATTTCTTGAGTTCTTTTTTTTTTTTTTAATTTTTTTGTTGTTGATATTTATTTATTTAGTATACAATATTCTGTGTGTTTGTCTGCAGGCCAGAAGAGGGCACCAGACCTCATTACAGATGGTTGTGAGCCACCATGTGGTTGCTGGGAATTGAACTCAGGACCTTTGGAAGAGCAGGCAATGCTCTTAACCGCTGAGCCATCTCTCCAGCCCCTTGAGTTCTTTGTATATTTTGGAGATCAAACCTCTGTCTGATGTGGGGTTATTTTGTAGGCTGTTATTTTGTCTTTTGATGGTGTCTTTTGCTTTACAGAAGCTTTACAGTTTCAGGAGGTTCCATTTATTAATTGTTTCAGTGTCTGTGCTGCTGGGGTTATATTTAGGAAGTGTTCTCCTGCGCCAATGTGTTCAAGTGTATTTCCCACTTTCTCTTCTATAAGGTTCAGTGTGGCTGGCTTTATGTTGAGGTTTTTGATCCATGTGGACTTGAGTTTTATGCATGATGATAGATATGGGTCTATTTTCATTCTTCTACATATTGATATCCAGTTATGCCATCACCACTTGTTAAATATGCTTTTTTCCATTTGATTTTTTTTTTTGCTTCTTTGTCAAAAATTAGGTGTTTGAAGATGTGTAGATTGATATCCAGGTCTTCTATTCAGTTCCATTGGTCTTCTGTCTGTTCTTATGAGCATGGCCATTTCTTATGAAACAAAACATAACCTTACCATAAAATCCAGAAAATAAACTCCTTGGTATTAACTAAAGTAATTCAAAGTTGATGCCTCCACAAGAAACTTCCCCATAGATATTAATAGCAGCCTTATTCATAATTGCCAAAACTTGGAATCAACCAAGGTGTTCTTCAATGGGTGAATAAATAAATTGTGGTATATTTAGACAAGGAAATATCATTCATCACTGAAAAGAAATGTGCTATTGTAGAGAGGGAGTAGAATTTTAAGGTATATTACTATGTTTTAGAAAGAAAATATGTCCAGGTTACACACTTTGTGGGTCTTTCTGCAACATTTTGGAAAAGGCAAAACTATAAAGACAGAAAATAAGTCTGTAGACTCCAGGACTGGATGGGAAGGAAGCATGGCTAGGGACAGTGCAAAGAGATTGCAGTAAAGCTACTGAATGACACAATCAAGAGGGCCACGCGCCATCACACATGAGTCTAATGTCAGCTAAGGATTTGGGTGATAATGATGTGCTGGTGTAGGATCACCATGGTAACAAACGTGCCACTCCAGCGTGAGACGTGCACACTGGGAGAGTCTATTATTTCTAGGCACAGGGAGCCTCTACTTCACCCCTATTTGCTGGACCTTACAATGCTCGTGAAGAACTAGAGAGGTGGTGCAGTGGCTAAGAGCGCTTTCTGTTCTTGTGAAGTCACGGAAGCCATGTTAGGTGCTCATGACCACCAATAACTCCAGTTCCAGGGGATCCAATGGGATCTTCAAGTCTATCTGAGCACTAGAACACATGTAAACTCACATGCGCGTGCACACACACAAATAAATATTTTTTTAACCTAATCTTAATAGTAACTAGCTTTAGGAACTGGAATGGTGGCTGTGGTGGTTCCAATGAGACTGGCCCCCTCAGGCTTGTATATTTACATACTTAGTTCCCAGTTCCCCAGTTGAAGAGCTGTCAGGGGAGGATTAGAGGTGTGGTATTGTTGGGGGAGGTGTGGCCTTGCTGGAAGAAATGTGGCATTAGGGGTAGGCTTTCAAGTTTCAAGTCTATACCAGGCCCAGTGTCTGTTTCTCTGTCTCTACCCCACCCCACCCCACACATATATAGTGGATCAGGATGTAAAGCTCTCAGCTACTGCCCCGGCACCATGTCTTCCTGCTGCTGCCATGCTCTTCTCCATGATGATAATGGACTAATCCTTTGAAAGGTAAGCGAGTCCCCAAATAAATGTTTCCTTTATAAGAGCTGTCTAGATCATGGTGTCTCTTCAGAACAATAGAACAGTGACAAAGATAATGGCATGATATGGGATTCCCTGAATAGAGGTATGGGAGCCAGCCGTGATAAGCTGAGTATGGGCAGGTCACCCAAAGGAAGTTCATTACTTCCAACCATTATCACCTGCCAGAGTAGAACTCAGCCATCAATAAATTTAATAAAAGGTCTGAGTCTCCGTAGTTTACCCTGAAGCAATGCCTGGCTGCAGGAAGAACCATAAGCTGAGATGATCCAACCACCATCCAAGAACAGACCATTCAAAGGAAATTCCTAACATTCCAACCACTGTAGGTAGGATCACCTGCTAACACACACTCACCAGGACACCCTAGACAAATGTCAGCCAATCAGGGGTCCTAAACCTCAAAAAAACTCTCACCCATACCTTTACTACTATAAAAACCCAATTCTAACTGAGCTCAGGGCTCTGTTTATTCCAATACGTTGGACATGCGGAGAGACCAAGTTGGCAAACTTGCTTAAAATAAAGGCTCTTTGTTTTTACATATGGGACTTGGTCTCCTTGTTAGCTTTTGCGGGGACTTTGTGGATTTGGGCATAACAGAGGAAGGCAGGAAAAACTAAACTGAATTCTGGGAGAGAGAAGGCAGAGTCAAGTGAAATGTCTTATAGCCACTGCCTGGAACAGATGTGTCAGAACCTTGCCAGTAAGCCACAGCCATGTGGTGATACACAAATTAATAGAAATGGGTTAAATTAAGATGTAAGAGTTAGCCAGTAAGAAGCTAGAGCTAATGAGTAAGCAGTGATTTATTTAATACAGTGCCTGTGTGGTTACTTCAGGGCTGAGCAGCTGGGAACAAACAAGTGGTCTCATAACAACAATGGCATATGCCTTTAAGGCCTGAACTTGGGAGGCAGAGGCAGGAGACTAGTCTAGGCTACAAAGTGAATTCCAGGTCACCCTAGGCTACACAGTAAGTCCGTCAAAAAACAACTGAAACCCCCAAACCAGTAAAACTTTTAAGTTTAGGACTGGAGATGTAGTTGAAAGGTAGAACATTTGTCTAGCATGAGTGAGTCTCCAAGTTCAATCCATAGCATCACAAAAGCAAACCAAAGAAAGAATATAAGTTTAATTAAGTAAAGATAATGTATATATGAGTATATATATAAATCTATATAAACTAAATTTAAATATACCACCTGCTTTGAAATAGTAATAATCTCTCTTTCCTATCATATAGTTGTTAAAAGTTTAAAATGTTAAAAAAAACAATAGGGTCTAACTTCAGACCCATTTTGAGATTCTGAGGATCAAGTCAAAGGGTCTAAGTGCAAACTCCAGGCCCCTTGATATGTTTGGTTTGAGTGAGTTTTTTCTCAATGACTATGTCAAAAGTTGGAAGTGTCTTCCATCCAATCCTACTTTTCCTAAGAACACATCATAAACCCACATGGTTTCATTCAGGAAGCACATAGTAGAAATTTATACCACCTAATCCATTACTATGCATGAAATAGTATATGGCTACCATATGCTATTTGTCATGACAAATATTCATGAAAAAGATGAATTTAGAGATGTGTTTGGACATTCTACATTAGACCAAAGCTTCTTAAACATATAATGGGATCACGTAACTATAGTGGGGACCACACAAAACACTGCAACAGTGAGAGGCTCTTGACTCTGCAATGCCCCAAATGACTTCAGAATCAAACCCATGACGAATGTGAGGCCCTTGGCTCCGTGGCACCGTGGGGCTTTATGGCAGCCTTCATTTTGAATGCAGCGTGTACTGTGCACTGTGCACACCATCGGCCATTTAACACCGTGGCTCCTGAGTGACTCAACAGTAGTAGAGAGATTATCCTGATTCTTAGGAAACACTGAAGGGTTTAAGGCATAGAATATGATGTACAATATATTCTCAAAAGTTCTCTATATTCTATTATATAGAAAAAATACGTTGAGAGAGAAAAAGAGACTGATAAAGTAATGATTAATAGCCCTAATTTGTACTCCTTTTGCAATTTTTATCAAAACGTGAAACTATATATAAAAAACCTGAAAGCACTCACTGTTGAATGAGAAATTCTCTGGGAAGAACCTGGGGCAAGCAATTCAGTGGTGGAGTGCCTGTCTAGCATGCACAAGAACCTGGGTTCAACATCCAGCACAGCAAAAACCTGGAAAAAAGTCTGAGAACTTTCATTAAAAATATATCCTTGGCCAGGTGGCACGTGCCATTAATCCCAGGAGGCAGAGGCAGGCAGGTCTCTATGAGTTCGAGGCCAGAGTTACAGGACAGCCAGGGCTACACAGAGAGTCACTGTCTCTAAAAACAAAAACAAATAACAACACACACACACGCACGCACATACACACTACACACATACACACATGCACGCGTGTGTGCGCGCACACGCACACAGTGGAATGGACTTCAAACTACGCTTCCATTTTATTTTAGTGGCTCATATGTTTTCTTAATCAAATGACTGCTTTGAGAGTCTACCATGACTAATTAAAATGTATCTTGTAGTCAATGACATTATTTATTCAATTTTCACAGTAATTTATAAAATTACGTACTCCGTACAGATGAGGAGAAATTGGGACAGAAAGACTTATAAAACAGTCAGTTCCCAGTGTATAAGGAACAGAGCGAGGATGGGAATTCAAGGGCAGTGTGAATCTAGGGCCACACTCAGGGCATGACGGCACTGAACCTCTCTAGGAAACTGTATGTTGATATGATTGGCTGTGGTTATCATAAACTGCCATGCTGCTTAGCTCATAAACTCCATCTTGAACTACAATGTTACGGAAGGGGGTAGTGGGGCAGCTGGTCCAATGTGCCTGTGATAAAGGGGTGGAGTCCCCTGCCAGGCCTCATCCTGGTGACAGGGCCCTGTCTCTGGGATGAAGATAAGGCCACTATCTTTCCCTCCTGGGCTCTACTGTGATTTTGTCTGTTTTTACATTTATTTTCATTTTATGTGTATGAGTGTTTATCTTGCATGTATGTCTGTGTGCCATGTACATGCCTGGTGCCTGTAGAAGCCAGAACAGGGCAATGGATCCCTGGCACTGGGGTTATAGATGGCTGTGAGCCTCCATGTGGATGCTGGATAGAGCCCTGGATCCTCTGCAAGAGCAACCAGTGGCCCCAGCTGCAGAGCCATCTCTCCAGCCCCTCAACTATGATTTTCCCCATCACAGACCCCTTGAGCCTCTTCAGCCTGCAGGACCAAGCTGGGTGACGTCTCACCCAAGACAGTCCTACCCAGGGCACCAGAAGGTCAGTTCTCAGAAGTGGACTGCCAATGTGTTAAATGAAGAAAAGAACTGTCCCTGATAAAAACAAGGAGATTACTCAACTGCAGTTAGGGCATCGCCCTGAGGTACAGCTCAGCCAGTCCTGCTGGAAAGCCGCTCTTCTGAGGCTTCTGCAGAGACAGCCAGGCCAGGCAGGCAGCCTGCAGCAGCAGCTCTGGAGTGAGACTGTATTTTAATAAATAAAGCTTGTCTGAAGATCAGAGGGAGCTAAGCCACTAGAGGCCAGAGAGTGGTGGCACACACCTTTAATCCCAGGATTTGGGAGACAGAGGCAAAGGGATCTCTGTTAGTTCAAAGTCAACTTGGACTACACAAGACTGAATCTGTCTAAAAGAGAAACAGAACTCACACAAAGGGGATCCCAGCACTAGGGGGTGGAGACAGGAGTGATATGATTGGGCACAGGTTTGATCCCCAGCAAAACAGAAAGCACAGGCAGGTGGTTTCCTTTCAAGGAAAATCATTGCTAATTTCTTATATTACCTCTCAACCAGATACCAATGAGAAAATATTTTTACTTTTGACTTCAAGTTTGCACTCAGCCATCGGTGTAGACGCAGATTACAATTCTAACAATTCTACAGTTCTAACAGTCAGTATTGGTGCGCTTCACTCAGGAGGCAGCCAAAGATATTGACCTTGGAAACTGGAAGAAATCAGCCCAGCTCTGTCCCAGCTCCCAACCTTCTATCAGGCCAGTTGCAGGGATGCCTCTTTTAGTTTCTGCAGGCACCAGGCATGTACACGGTGTACAGACATACGTGCAAGACAAACTCTCATGCACATAAAAATAAATGTCAACATGGGTGGGTTATACAGAAAGAGAAGCTGGGGAAAGGGGGTGAAGCTCAGGGGCTGGAGAACTTTGGAGTGGGACAGGGCACGGAAAAGAGCCAGGCTCTCTAGCAGGTGCTGCAACACCCAGTGTCACGCTGATATGGTCACAGGCACCTCAGCTAGTATTTGTCCTGAGTTCCTTTGGGACCAAACAACAAATTGTTGCTTTTT
Source organism: Microtus oregoni (assembly GCF_018167655.1). Taxonomy (NCBI): domain Eukaryota; kingdom Metazoa; phylum Chordata; class Mammalia; order Rodentia; family Cricetidae; genus Microtus; species Microtus oregoni. The sequence goes on from NW_024543221.1 coordinate 15,575,980, forward strand.
TTTTTTTTAGAGGAGTAGGCTTTCTTCTCTTTCTTCTTTCTCTCTCTCTCTCTCTCCTTCCTTCCTATTTTCCTTCCTTCCTTCCTTTCTTCCTTCCTTCCTTTCTTTTTTTATTCTGAGACAGGGTTTCTCTTTGAAACTTTGGAGTCTATCCTGGAACTTACTCGGTAAGCCAAGCTGGCCTTGAACTCACAGAGATCCGCCTGCCACCATCAGGCTCTAAAGTAGGCTGTCTTAGATGTGGAAACAAAAGCATAAGTAACAACAGAAAAATAAATAGATAAGTTGGATATAAAAATAGTTTTGTGGTCTACTAACAAAAAATGAAAAATGGGAAACTATTTGTAATATGTGGGTGATAAAGGGGTTAGACTATATAAAATATTATAATTCAACCATGAAAAGAACCTAAAGTCTAAAGACAGAAAAAATTCTGAATGGACATTTCTCCAAAGAAAGTATGAAAAATGTTAATGGGTGCACGAAAAGATACTGACCCTTAACTGTGAGAGGAATACAAATCACAACAGGACTCTAAGATCTCACACCCATGAGGAAGGTGTGCGTCACCTTTGCATCACCGTGACAAAAGCTAACACCCATGGCCCGCGACAAACAGGTTCACTGATGTCCAGGGGAATGTTTTTGTAACAGCGGCAAGGTAGAGATAATTCAAACACGCAGCAGCTGATGGACTGACTGGCGCAATGGCATGGCAGACAATGCACTATTTAACAATCCAAAGTGAAAGTAGCCGGACACAAAAGGCTGTAAGCTCCAGGGTTTGATTTATTTGACATGTCTAGAATAGATCATTCTTTAGAGACAAAAAATAGCAACTTTCCTACAGCCAGGGAATTCAAAGAAAGATAGTAAGTGCTTACTAATGGACTCAGGTCTTGTTGGGGTGATAAAAATACTTTTAAAACTGATTGTGGTGATATTTGCATAACTCTGTGAATGTACTAAGAAAAGCATGTTTTATGTACTTTAAATGAGGGAGTCATGTGCTATGTGAATCACATCTCAATAATCCTGAAATATATGTTGTATACACTTCTATGTATATTTGGTTTTTATATAATATACTTAATTATATCACAATATATATTTACTGGTAGAGCTGTATGATGACATATATATATATATATATATTTCTCTCAGTTAATCAATAGCTATTCTTTACTACTTAGAAATTTGATAGTGTATCTATTTTTTTTCTCTCCACTCCTCCTTCTTTTTCTTCGAGACAGCGTCTTGCTTGTATTATTTGCTAGACTGGAATTCACTATGTAGCCCAAGCTAGCCTTCACCTTCGCGTAAGTCTCCTGCCTCACCCCACCATCAGAGTGCTAGAATTAGTCTCATGTGCTACCATACCCAGATATCGAATGGGTTTTATATAGAAACAAATTTTTTAATGTATTTTGAGAAACATGAACTATAACCTCTCTGGTTGATGAGAAGCTTATAAAGATGGATGCAAAGAGAGTTTACTTGGAATGAGGAAGACTGGGTTTAAAGAACAGATGCTGATCAAGCCATACATTGAAACTATCATCTGAGTAAAAATACACAAATTACACTTTGCCTGTAGAACATTGAAGTTTCAGTGATACAATGATCTGTGGTTGGCCAGGGGTGTGCTGACTGCCCAGCATCGAAAGCATCATACTGCATTGCACTAACCCAGGGAGAACCGGACTCAGAACTGGAAGCAGTTTCCACCTACCACACACCCTTTGCCGCAGATAGGAAGTTGCTTTCCTCAGCCTTCCAGTGAAGCATTCACGAGGTAATGGTTTTGTGCTCCAGACAGATTTCACACCTGGACACAAGCAGAGTGAGCAGGTACTGAAGAAGCATTCCAAGTGGTCAAGTCAGCCAAAGCTAAGTCATCCACCAGAGAAGAGGGCAGGTCATGTCAGCCAAAGCTAAGTCATCCACCAGGGAGGAGGGCAGGTCAAGTCGGCCAATGGCTTGGTCTGCCTCTAGCGTCTACCTTACAAGGCTCGCTCTACCATGTCTCTTCCTGCTGTCTACCTTCAGACAGTCTATGGTGGTCTCCTTCGTGGAGCAGGCACAGACTTTCTTAGAAAATATCCTTACACACAATTCAGCCTGGGACAATTAGATGCATTAGATGCGATGTATAAATGTGTAATTGCCCATAAAGTTGAGAAGTTTACTAGGGGAAAGGTCAACCATACCTTGTAGGTGCTCTTTGGGAGAAGAGTGGGTCATGGCAGTTGTCTTGAGCCTACCCATCCTGGTTTGTTATTTCTCCTAGAGTCTTTTTTTTTTTTTTTTTTTTTTTGGTTTTTTCGAGACAGGGTTTCTCTGTAGCTTTGGAGCCTGTCCTGGAACTAGCTCTTGTAGACCAGGCTGGCCTCGAACTCACAGAGATCCGCCTGCCTCTGCCTCCCGAGTGCTGGGATTAAAGGCGTGCGCCACCACCACCCGGCTTCTCCTAGAGTCTTGTCCTTCCTCTTAACTGATTATCATGGCTATATCTTCATACCCAGCCACAACCCTTTTGATTTCTCTTCTTCAGCATTCCTGCCATTTTAATCCTTTTAGCCATAGGAACTTCTGCAACACTGTAAAATGTCTAAGAAAATCCTCCTAAATTGGGGATGTCAAGAAGACATTAAATTTGTCAGCGATGCATGGAATGCAAAGCTGGACAGAGCTAGGACCGGATTCCCAAGTGAGTCAGAGAGCCGGCTGAGCCTGGGGGCCATGTGTACTGTGTAATACCTCTCTGTCACATTGTGAGACTTCCTCAGGGTGACCCAAGCTTCCTGTTGACTGATAATTCTGCTGTCGCAAGAAGAGGGCACCAGTGGCAGGAGGGGTGAGAGCAGCCCAGGGGAAATGAAGGGTAGAAGGAAAGGAAGCAAGGGTTCAAAGCAGCAGATGCGAGGGAGTGAGGTGGGAGAGAAGGAGGCTGTGGTCAGAGGCTGGTAACAGCTGGACCTCATGATCAAAGCAGTTATGGTAGCAACCAGCTCCAAGGTGACTCTGAGTCGGTTGTTGGTGTGTGGGTACTACACACCCTAAATCTGCTTCCTTGGAGCTTCTAGACATGGATGTAGTTTTTAGGGTGTTTTGTTGTTTGTTTTTTTTATCATGTCCTGTCCAATTCCACCTCCTAAATTTCTATCAAGTTCATCTCAGCCCCACTGTCTCCATCCCAGCACGAGTTACTGTGTTCTCTGATCCTCATGACTGGATACTCCTAGAAAACCTCAACAGTCTATGAGTCTTATGTCTTTTTTTTGGGGGGGGGGGATTCGAGACAGGCTTTCTCTGTGTAATAGTCCTAGCTATTCTGGAACTTGCTCTTGTAGATCAGGCTGGCCTCGAACTCACAGAGATCCTCCTACCTCTGCCTCCTGAGTGCTGGGAGTAAAGGCATGCGCCACCACGGCCCAGCAAGACAGCTTAACCTAATGTCTTATTAATTGCACTATTGCCTTCATTCTATTTGTTTCCAACACAATTGTGGGGGAGGGGATAATAGGAACAGAGAGAAGGACTTCAGAGTAAGGGACAGACCTGCAGATGCGGCAACAGATGCAGTCGGAATCTCGTCGCTCTGAAGGTTGAACCCACAGGGTCCTTTGCTTGAGGCTAGCACTGGTTCCACAGCAGTGTGCTGACTACCGAGGATATGCTCAAAGCCTGCCTGAAGTTCCCTATTATGCTTCAAATACAGCCTCCCACTGATCACTTGGCCTTTGGGGCGGGTCTTTTGTGTACCCCTCCAGGCTGTTCTTGTTCTCACAACTCTGGTTCATCCTAGCGGAAGAAATGTACATTCTGTCTCTTTCCCTAACTTAACTCAGCTTCATCCTCTGTGAGCTGGCTTCCTTCCACCCCAGTATGTTAGATCCCTGATAGAGCTTCTCAGAACGCACTGCCCTTTCTCTTAAGGGCGTTTCCTCAATTTGCCATTACATAATTACTCATCAATAGTTTAGCATCTAAGCCAAGTGTCTTGGTTAGGATTTCTATGGCTGTTATAAAATGCCATGGCCATAAGCAGCTTGGGGAGGAAAGGGTTTATTTCATCTAGCTGATAGTCCATTATCCAGGGAGGTCAGGGCAGGAACTCAAGGCAGGAACCCGAGTGACGAGTGCTGCTCGCCCACTTGCTCTGCGGGGTGCTCAGCCTGCTTCCCCACAGCATTCAGGACTAACAGTCCAGGGTGACGCTGTCCACAGTTACCTGGGCCTCCTACAACTATCACCAATATGGTGCAGACATTTTCTGAGGTTTCCTCTTCTCCAAAGCTCTAACTTGTGGCACCACAGGCCACGAACTCCACAGGACTTCTTTGTGTGACAGCACTTGGCAACCCCTCCACCTCCTGCCTATTCAGTGTAAGAAGCACACATGCTCTTGTTTGTCACTGTGGACTTAAGTCCTAATGTGCCCAGAGTCCAAGGGCTAAATAAGCATTTACACTGGCTGTCCTTCAGATGAAGATTTCCCTGCTTCTGGTCTATCCCCTTACAAACCATAACAGTCACTACTGCCATGCCAGTCTCTAAACCTCTCCCTGGACACAGCTGGCACCGTGTTCTCGGTTGGTCTTCTGATTTGCCCCTTTGCACCATGAAGGCAGATCGCTGAGCGTGTACTGTACCCAGCTCTGTGTGGACACCGCATCTAAACAACAGTGCTCGCTCCCCCTTGTTCTGTCAGTGGACACAAGGTTTGGTGAGATTAAAAGCGCACTGGGACTGTAGGGCTTGTAGGAGACAGACCCAAGTGCTTGTTAGCTTTTGATACCGAGCCCAGGCAAATCAGCGTGCAGAGAGAAATTGGTTGTGTTTTGTAGTTCTGAAGATTTCGACCCACAGTTTTGTTATTGTGGTGAAATCCTGACGGAAGCTGATGGTGGGAAAAACTGCGCGTTGCCTGACCAGGACGGGACACTTTCGGGATAAGATACGAAAAGGAAAGAGCACAGCTCTGGGATTCAAGGAGCTCCTAGCAGGCTGCATCACTTCCCCCATACAGGGGCTTTTGGGGAACATGCACTATAAACTACAGCAATATCTACACATGTTTTATTAGTTTGAACTATGTTTGCCTATGCATGGCAGAAAAGCCCAAAACATAGCAATAATGGCTTAAGTAAATTATATATCCTTTGTGGTCTCTCTCGCTTTAAGACCAGAAAACAGTGCCTGGAGTTAGGTACCTGGTCATTAGGGACAAGACATGTATAATTTTCTTCCTTAGTTGTGACTTCCACCTTGAGGTCCTCACCCTGTCAACCATGGCCATGCCATCCTGTAAAGCTCCCCTGTGCCTGTGTTGGTTAAACAACGACAATTCCTGACACCGAAGCAGCTTGGCCCCCAGAACTGAAGCTACGTGTTCTTCTAGATTCTTGCCCTCCCTGCCCTAGTGACCCTTGCAACAGCCAGCCACCAGAGACGTGTATCGGTTACCCGGCATTCCCCCCTATCATTAACTTATCTCCCTAACTACACTTAGCAATGACCTAGCACAGCCCCCAAATGAAAATTACAGTAGCTTTCTCACATCCTCTTTCTTTATTATAACGACACCAAACCATAGGTGGATCCAGGACAGTCTGCTAAGCCTGTGAGGTCACGAACAGCTTGTCTTTTGTCTTGCCTTCTTGCTGGCCTTACAGTTCCTGCTTCATTAACAGGAAGGAGAGGTGCAGGGTAAGCATGTCTCCAGGCTGTAAAGCTGCTTTAGAGAAGCCGCAGATGGTCTGCTTAGCGCTTACTAGCAGGGACCCTGTCACATGATCTCACCTCCCTTCCAAAGAGGCTGGGAAATGTAGTCTGAGTATTGTGTTAAATTTTGTTGACGATTTCTTTTTATTTCTGATGTGCATTGGTATTTTCCTTGCAAATATGTCTGTGTGAAGATGTTGGATCCCCGGAACTGGAGTTACAGACAGTTGTGAGCTGCTGTGGGTGCTGGGAATTGAGCCTGAATCCCCCAGAAGAGCAGCCAGTGCTCTTTGCCTGGGTCCTCTCCAGCCTGGAGGCTGTGTTTCTGACAGCTATGAGCACAAGGGGTATTTGTATTGATTATTTATTTTTGAGACAGGATTTAATAGCCCAAGGTTTTTGTTTTGTTTTCCTCTTACGAGAAAAAAAAGAAGAATGGATGTTTTGTGAAAATAATCAGCATTTGCTAGTCCCTCATTGCGGCGAGCTCCCTGACCAGCAGGAAGGAACAGCCACCAGATGAGGATTCTTCTCAAATCACGCTTTATTGGAGCCTCTTGGTTGTAGGGAGAGCAGAAAGCAAGGGGCAAGGGGCTCTGAACTATAGCTGCTTATATAGGGAGTCTGCCTAGCAACTTTTGATACTTTGATACTTTAACTATTTTTCTGGAGACCCACCAACAGGAAAGAAAGCAGGGGAACATCCCTGTCAATTACAGACCAGGATGTTCCCCTGCTGGTCAGGGGAAGTGTGGGCAGCTAGATCACAACAACTCACCCTGTTTTCCGGTGGAAGAACTGCAACCCTAATATGGAGTTATCTATCAAGCGAGGCTGGGGCCAAATGCCATCTTGTAATGGCAGCTATTCAAATCGGCTCCCAGCACCTCATCAAGCCTCTATCCCTGTACATTGGACTTTTCTGCCATGTGCAGAAACCTGACTTTCAAAACCATCTACAGCTCAGCCACATCCTACATAATTGTTCAGCCCTGGCCACATTAAACCTTTGTCCCACACGGACCTTTGTCACGCTGTCTCTCAGACAAGTCAAGATCACCTCTTCTCCTCCATAAAGGCTCCTTTGACTGTGGCAGTTGGCTTCTTCCTTGAAATCCAGCTGTAGGCCAGAGCTGGTGGAACACACCTTTAATCCAGCTGCAAACGCCGGATAGCCACAGGCACAGAGGCATTTCATTAGCCCTCTGTGTTGGTGTTCCTTCCCCATTGAGTGGGAGAGTGAATCGAGACACATAGCAAACACCTACTGAGCAGGGACTGGTTGATGTGTAGAGACCTCCTCTTCCAGCGCTTGTCAGTTTGTGTCCAGGAGATCCTGTCAACACAATCTGTCCACATTGTGGGACCTCTACACTCCCTCTCCTATGGAAACACACTCATCTAACAATATTTATGGAGTGCTTGTTACACACTCCATGAAAGAGGCTTCCTTTCATGGAAGAGGTTAGTCATACGCCTCTCGCTTGGTTCCACCTTGTGAACTGCCAGCCTTATCCACACTAGGATCACTTAGGATTATTACAGTGCAGTCCTGGCCCAGGAGATCTGCAATGCGGCCAGGAGTTCTACATGGCCAAGCTCCCCAGGTGACTCCACAAGGGAAGACAAAAATAGCAATGGACATCACCCACCTCTGATCACAGGAGACACTTCTAAAAACCGAAGCTCCCCAGCCTGTCCTAGGCCCTCAGAATCAGAACCTCTGGAATGGGGTTGCAGAATCAGGGCTTAAAAGGTATTCCCAGATACCCACATAAACACAAAGTCTGAGTTTTAAAAGAACCACAGGCGATTCTAATGGTACACATGCCATTTGGGTCTCAGCAAACACACTAGGTAACTCACAACCACATGTAATTCCAGCTTCGGGGAATCCTCTGGCCTCTGAGGGTACATGCACATGAAACACACACACACACACACACACACACACAACTTAGAAAATAAGTGCCTGGTGTGGTGGTGTATTCTAGCATCCGGGAAACAGGCAAGTGAATCTTTGTGAGTTTGAGGCCAGCCTGGTCTACATAATGAGGTATTTTTCAACAAACAAACAAACAAATACATAATTAAAAAAAACCATAATTGAACTCCATACTTTTAACATCTCTTGTTAACCCTGAGTTTTAATTCTTAGCACTTAAAGTAGGAGCTAACCCAGGCCCCCAATTTCAACTAGTGGCTTCTCAAGGTTGTTGGGCTGCCAGCAACTGATTTAAATAATTTAGATCTCTACTTTAGTTGAAAAAAAGAAAAATAAAGTACTTGAAAGTATGTTTCCTAAACTATTTCCAGAAGACATGTCAAGAGCAGATCACTTATAAAGTGTTCTCTCTCCTTACCTTTCTTCTTCTCACCAGTACACACTGGCCGATCTGAGGAGGTGCTTTTAGTGTCCAACAAAATCACATGTGTACAAATGAGATTTGCTGTCTGCAAAGCTCTGGAGAAATTCAACATGACCTGATATTTATGATGACAGCATCTCAGCAGGCTCAGTCCCTAACATGATAAACTCACCTTAAGCAGAGTTCAGGCAGAACCAGAAGAAGTTCTGCCGGCTGAGACCCTCAGAAGAAGTCACATTGCACTACAGAAGGCTTGGCGAGGAGAGAAATGTAACCCAGATAGAGACAAGTAATGGCTCCAGAGGAGAGGGGAGGAGTAGAGAGAGAGGCTGGATATCTGTAACCTGGCTAAGGTACTGCACAAACACCCCAGGAATCAAGTGGCCATGTGCTGGATAGTTATGTCAACTTGACACGAGCTGGAGTCATCTGAGAGGAGGGAACCTAAACTGAGAAAAGGCCTCTATAAGATCCTACTGTAAGGCATTTTCTTAATTAGCAGTTAATGGGGGAGGGCCTGGGAGGGCCCAGCCCATTATGGATTGTGCATGCCTGGGCTGGTTGTCCTGGGTTCTACAAGAAAGCAGGCTGACAGACGGGTCAAGACCACCACAAAAAAAACCCCACAGAATCAAGTAACCTGTGATGTGGGAGAATAAACACTGATTGGCCAGTAGCCAGGCAGGAAGTATAGATGGGACAACCAGACAGGAAATAGAGGTGGGTCAATGAGAACAAGGAGAATTCTGGGAATGAGGAATCCCATTCCTCTACAGTTTTGACCTGACCACAGAAGAAGCAAGATGTGACTGCCTCACTGAATAAGGTACTGAGCCACATGGCTAACACAGATAATAATAATGGGCTAATAATGGGCTATATAAGTTATAAGAGTTAATAAAATGACTGAGCTAATGGGCCAATCAGTTTATAATTGATGCAGACCTCTGTGTGATTTCTTTGGGACTTAATGACTGCGGGAACTGGACAGGACAGAAATCTCAGTCAACAAACCTGAGCTCATAGGGGCTCACAGAGTCTGAATTGACAACCAGGAAGCCTGCATGGTACTGACCTTAGGCACTCTGTATATATGTGACAGTTATGTAGCTTGGTCCTCGTGTGGGACTCCTAACAGTGGGAGAAAGGGCTATCTTTGACTCTTGTACTGGTTTTGGGGATCCTACTACTCAGACTGGGTCACCTTGCCCAGCCTTAATACATGGGAAGGTGCTAAGTCTTACTGTAACTTAATATACCATGCTTTGTTGACACCCATGGGAGACCTTTTCTTTCCTGAACAGAAACAGAGATGGAGTTGGTGGGGGTGGGGGACGACAGTGTGGGGATTGGGGGGAATGGACTAGGAGAAGAGGAAGGGAAAACTGTGGCTCAGATATAAATTTAAAAACAAACAAACAAAAAGAAAGTCAAGAAAGAAAGCAGGCTGAACAAGCCATGATGGACAAGCCAATAAGCAGCAGCCCTACCCCCCCACCCCCACCACCATGACCTCTGCATCAGTTTCTGCCTCCAGGTTCCTCTCCTGAATGAATTCCTACCTCACTGCTTTTGATAATGAACTTTGAGCTTTTGATATGGAACTGTAAGCAAAATAAATCCTTTGCTCCCCTAGTTGCTTTTAGTAACGGTGCTTCATCACCACAATAGTAACCCTGATCAAGACAGGTTACCATTTCCTGAGCCTGAGGCTCTCAAGGCTAACACTGTAAAGGACAGAGTACAGTAGAATGTGCTGGCACTGTAAGACCATACAGTCTGATTTTGAGACATTCTGTGATGATCTAGTCCCTAACTTCTTCACATCTGATTTCCCCATTCATAAATGGAACTATATAAACCAGTATAATAACAGAGACTTGTCATCTTAGTAGTAGAGAGACTGAGACAGAAGGATCAAGAAACCAGCTGGGCATGCTCACAAAACCTCTAATGCACTCAGGGACGGAGGTAGGTGGAACTCTGTGAGTTTAAGGCCAGCCTGGTCTCAAAAAAAAAAAAAAAAAAAAAAAAAAACCAAACCCCAAAACAACAACAACACCAAAAAAGAGTTCCAGGTAAGCCTGGGTCATGTAGGAAGGCCCTGTACTCCCACTAAATTGAAACTACCCTGTGTGTTTCTTTTAGAATTCATTTCTAGAAACTGTCTCAAAAAACCAAAAGAAAAAGAGAGAGAGTTCATTTCTATCATTAAATATCACCAAATCTTGACACTTAGAATAAAAGTGATCCAGGATATTTATTTATTTATTTCTGTGATAAACTTGGAGACACAGGATAGTTGCAAACAAAGGGCTCATCTAGGCTAGAACTTTCTGCACCGAGAGGAGACCTGAGCTTGACGTTCTCAGGTCTTGTGGGGGAGGTAGATGTAAGGAGCCATAAATTAGTTCAAATCCAGTCACGGGACTATTTATAGAAAGAAGTCTGCTTTGGGAACTTCTGTGGCCAGAGTTCAGGGACACTGCCACGTTGGAATTTAGGTGACTCTGAGCAAACTCAAGAGGGTCCAGGAATTTGACAAAAGCCAGCTTTCCCAGGGGCCAGAGAGAGCAGGGTAAGATTTAGCTGTACGCTGGAGGATGGAGTAATGGACGGACGGAAGAGCGGCAGATAGAGAGACGGGAGAAAGAGAGGGCAAAATAATGTGACCACAAGCCAAGACAGAAGATCATATGGAGGGGGACGCACACCAGGAGAGGGGACAAAGGAGACAAAGGGACAAAGGAGAGAGGGAGAACCGAGGCAGGGGCACACCAGAAAAGAACTAGAGTGGCACATATGTTTTAAAATACTTTAATAAAACCCAGCATTTTGTATACTGACTCAAAGGTTTTTTTTTTTTTTTTTTTTTTTTTTTTTTTTTGGTTTTTCGAGACAGGGTTTCTCTGTGGCTTTGGAGCCTGTCCTGGAACTAGCTCTGTAGACCAGGCTGGTCTCGAACTCACAGAGATCCGCCTGCCTCTGCCTCCCAAGTGCTGGGATTAAAGGCGTGCACCACCATCGCCTGGCTGACTCAAAGTTTTTAGTTAAAGGGCTGGAGAGATGCTCAGAGGTTAAGAGCATTGCCTGCTCTTCCAAAGGTCCTGAGTTCAATTCCCAGCAACCACATGGTGGCTCACAACCATCTGTAATGAGGTCTGGTGCCCTCTTCTGGCCTGCACCACAGACAGAATATTGTATACATAATAAATAAATAAAAATAAATATTTAAAAAAAAGTTTTTAATTAAAAAATAAATTTTCTGGCAAGACCCAAAGAGGGCAAGGTCTAATGATGGAGCTCCATCCTCAGACCCGTGTGGAGGAGGGGAACTGACTTCTCTAGGTGTCCTCTGACCTACACATACACATGTACATACAGATAAATACATACATAAAAAGCGGAAAGCATTTTTAAAAGTGAATTACCTGGAGAGACTGGGATTGAGGGAGATGAGCCCAATGTGGTAGAGCATACTTGTAATCCCCAGTACTGGGGAAGCAGACGCAGGAAGACTGCAGCACATTAGAGGCAGCCTGGGCAACAGTGAGTTCTAAGTTCTTCCGTAGCTGGGGAAACTGGAATCTGTTTGCAGTCTGAGTGGAGAGCCGTGAAGCTGTGTCCTGGCGGACTTTTTGTCAACTGGAATAAGCTTGAGTTATCTGGGAAGAGGATCCCCCATTGAGAAATGCCTCCACCCAGATGATAGGCAAGTCTGTGGGGGGCATTTCCTGATTAATGACTCATGGGAGGGCAGCCTATTGTGTGTGGTGCCACCCTAGGCATGAGGTCCTGGGTGCTGTAACAGTAGGCTGAGACAGCTAGTAGGAATCATTCCTCCATGGTCTCTCTTTCAGTTCCTGCCTCTAGGTTCCTGCCTTGGGTTCCTGCACTGAAATCCCTTTCTTCCCCAAGTTGTTTTTGGCCACTGTCTTAGGGTGCCTATTGCTATGAAAAGACACCAGGACCACGGCAACTATCATAAAAGAAAATATTTAATTGTGACTGGCTTACAGTTTCAGAGGTTTGGTCCATTATCATAATAGCAAGAAGCATGCCGGCATACAGGCAGACGTGGTGCTGGGGAAGGAGCTGCAAGTCTGTATCTTGATCTGCAGGCCACCCTAGGCCTGGCTTGAGCATGAGAGACTGCAAATCCTGCCTCCACAGTGATACACTTCCTCCAAGGCCACACCTCATAAGAGGGCCATTCCCTATGGGCCAAGATTCAAACACATGCATCTATGGGGGCCAGTCCTACTCAAACCACTACAGCCAAGATGTTTATCACAGCAAGACACGCTAACACAGACATTGTGCACTTGGAATGTCTCAAGTATGTGTAGGGTTCTAGGTGACAGGCTTGTCGTAGCCGTAAGCTACAAGAAACATATAGAAGATACATGTGAAGAAGCAAAGAACCAAAGGAAAAAAATGGCACTTCGAATACAGTGGTTAATCAGGGGAAGGACCTGGGTCCTGACAAGGAGGAGGGCTTTCTCTGGTCTTTAAAGTCCAGTCAGGAAGAAAGAGGATGACATTCCAAAGGCAGCTATTAAAGCAGAGCTACAGGAATGTACCCATGGACAAAGGGGGCAGCTGTGGAGTAAGGAGAGCTGACCTGACACTGGCAGTGTCCTCCAACCTCCAGATGTTATGGTGCTCACTGGGAATGGGAATGGCAGATTTGCAGGGACTGAAATAAACTTTCAAAGATGTGTGAGTATCATGACTGTTCCTGGCCACAGACTGAATACCCAACTGCTAATGTTAGAAGGTGAAAGAAAAAAAAAGCCAGGTGGTTGTGTGGCACACGCCTTTAATCCCAGCACTTGGGAGGCAGAGGCAGGTGAATCTCTGTGAGTTCGAAGCCAGCCTGGTCTATAAGAGCTAGTTCCAGGACAGCTAGGACTGTTATACAGAGAAGCCCTGTCTCAAGAAAGGAAAAAAAAGTGAAAAAATAGTTCAAATAAACTAAATAAACACTGAATTCTTTAAAAAATCTATTTCTTATTCCCTTACAACAGTGGTTCTCAACCTTCCTAATGCCGCTACCCTTTAATATGGTTTCTCATGTTGTGATGACCCCCAACCACAAAATTATTTTCATTGCTACTTCATAACTGTGATTCTGCTACTGTTAATAATTGTAATGTAAATATCTGATATGGGACCCCTGTGGTGGCCATGACCCCCAGGCAGAGAACCACCGCCATAGAAAGTACCTAAGTAACTGGAAAACAACAGCAAAAGAACGCAATGAAAAAGGCAGCTCTATGGAACCCTCACAGAGAAGCTGACTTGTAAAGTACCCAGGCTTTTCCAAATGTAGTCAGCAGAGTGACGGAGGCCTAGACCCACGGGAAGGGGCAGTGAACTCGAGTTAGGTAGGAGGTGAAGATGATGCTGGGCCTTCTTGGCTGGACCACGAGGGGTTCATTGGACCCACAGGTAGAGGAGGAAGACTGTGAGCTTATTCCCCTCCCTCATCTTCCACTGTGGCTAGTAGCACGAGGGTGAGCGCCAGAGGCCAGCAGGAGAAAGGAACGAAAGAGACAAGTCTGGGGTTGGAGAGGTGGCATGGGGTAAAGTGTGTGCTGTGCAAGAGTAAGCACCCACATAAACAGCCGAGTGTGGGGGACACATTTGTAACCCCCAGTTAGAGTGGAGACAGGTGTATCCCAGTGCTCATTGGCCAGCCAGTCTAGTCAAAAAGATCAACTCCAGGCTCAGTGACAGACCTGTGACAAAAAATGAGATGGAGAGTGATGAAGATAGACACCTGGCTGTCACTCTCTGCCCCCCCCCCGTCACACACACACACACACACACACACACACACACACACACGTGAAGGGTGGGGGGAGTTCATGCCAGTAGTTCTCAGAAAAACACTGCAGCCCAGAAACTGAAAACTCAGTTCAGACTTCTTCACTTGCTAAGTGACTAGGGCAAATTCTTTAACCTACCCATTTGTGACCGTGGGTAGCAATATACCTCACAGAGCTGTTGTGAGAGCTGGAGGAATGGATGCAGGTGTGCTGACATACGCCTGTAATCCCGAGCGTACTCCAGAGGTCTGAAGACTGGGGATTCCAGGCCAGACCGGGCTACGCAGTGAGAAATTACCCCAACAACAATAAGCCAAGGAAATCCATACTGGAAGGATGAGGGCCAGTGAAAGGGGTCAGCGCATAAAGATGCTCACTGGGTCAGCCTGAGTTTAATCTCTGGAGCCTCTCAAGGCAGAAGGAAAGAACCAGCTCCACAAAGTTGTCCTCTGACCTCCACAGGTGCACTATGACCTTCAGGCCCCACCCTCATCGTGTGCATGATATTAAACTAAATGTATTGAAAGGAAAAATGCACACACAGCACTGAGAACGTGACCAGGGACGTCTGCCGAGTGTGCTCAGTCACACATTGTTCTTTTGTGTCTTACCTCAGGAAAACACAGTTTTAAATATGCATTTGTCTTATCCACAGGTATATTATGTGATTTTGTGGGTTCTGGAGGAGAAAGGTCTTGCTGAATATTTTTCTAGAGTATCTTACCCATTGGAGCCCCTAGGAAGCCACCAGGAGAAATGGGCTGTGGCTTTGGGATGGCAGGAGGGCCTTTAGGAAATGTTGATGCTGTAGGAATAGGGAACACTTTCCAGCAGAAGCTGTGTGCTGATTTACCTCAGTGGGCAGGACACAGAGGGTGTGGCTGGGGCAGTGCTACACTGGGCAGAAGACCCCAGTTCAGGATGCTGTCCTGGGGGAACCATTGCCTTTCCTGGTGTCTCTAGGACCCTAGACATAGTTTAGGCCTGAGAAGAAAAGGGAAACCAGACAGACAGGAAAGGAGCCCAGAGAAGACAGCCTTGTTTATGTCATAATATTGTTTAGGAACAATCCTGTTAAGATTGGGTGCTGAAATTCTGCAGTCAAGGCTTGATGGTCTCACCTCCTTGTCTAGAGGTTTTATGGAAAGCGACTAGGGACATCTTTCCGTCCAGTCAGAGGATGACGTTGACAGCGTTTGGAATGCCAGATTCTCTGGGGTGGCCGACTTCTAGGTTGCCGCCGTCTCCTAGCAATCCAGGGCCTGTGCCAAGGCCCTGCACAGGCACAAAACTGCTGGTGAGCTTTCCCCTAGAGAGGAAATAGCTCACTGAAGCCTCACTGTAGAAACCAGCACAGGTAGGTAAAATGTTTTTATAATTGCCACCAGGAAAAAGAGAGGGCCCAGAGGGAGTCTTCTGCCCAAGGGGCCCCCTCTCTAGTTATAACCTAATTTGTTGTGCGTATGTGTATTACGTGGGTGGAATTTAGCCTCCTGAGGTATTAGGTTAGATTGTTTTCAAATGTGTGGAGACTCCCAGAAATGAAGTTACTGCGTTTTCCCACAATGCTCTGTGGTTAATATGAGGTTTTGAGATGAGATTGACACCTGTTGCCATAAGGCCAGGTCTGTTTCCTCTTTTCCTTATTGGGGTTGCACAGGAAGGCTCTGCAGTTCTGGAATTGAGGTTTGTGTTTTGATAAAGACAGTTCTAAGGTAGAAGACCAGGGAACTGGAAGCTAGTTGTCAAGGAAGAAGCTTCTACAGCCCATCCCGTGCCTTCCTGCTGGGATCATTCTAGGAATTTACATTCATTTGCATGTGGCAGACTGTGTAAATAAACCAAAGGATAACCTCAGCGAGCTACCCAGAGTGTAAAAAGGTAAGAGCTTTCTGGCAAGAAGAAGGTATTATATGCAAGATGAAAGATGAATCCAACATGTAGAGCTAAAATGAACTCTGAAACACAAGAAGTAGGTATAAACGCCATTTGAAAGGGTTTTTCATGCTTTATAGGGTTTAACTGTCTTGACTGAATGTGACTCGTGGTCAGAAGGCTAAATACGTCCCTTCCACGCATCCTTAGTATGTTTGTACCTGCAGCACGGTCTGCTGCATGGTTTGCCGAATTTCAAGAAAAGTTTAAGGACAGGCTAGGGGTATAGCTAGAGCTGCAAAGTGCCTGCTGAGCAGGCTTGAGGTCCTGGGTTCAAACCCAGCAACTCCATATCATCCTGGGCTTGAAGCTAATTAGCAGAAATGTCTGGGATGAGCAAGAAGATCGGGACTTCTGGGGCCTTTGCATGAGAAGCTAGTAAAACGGCTCAACAGTACCCCCCAAAAATGCGTACATTGAAACTCAGCTCCTTCTTCCTCAGAATGCAAATTGACCTAGGGCCTTTAAAGAGACAACTGTTTTGAAAAGCAGCCATTAGAGTGGGCCCCAATCCAAACAGACTGGTTATCTTACAAGAAGTTTGGCTGGGTGTAGTGGTGCATGCCTAGAATCTCAGCAGGAAGATACCTGGGTATCGCATAGTCTGGGCCAAATGATGATCTGGAGCCTGGCCTGCTGGTTACCTAAGGAGACCCTGCCCAACAGGAACAGGAGAGATCTGGACAGAGAGCTACCTGCCCAACAGGAACAGAAGAGATCTGGACAGAGAGCTAGAGAGAAGAAGCAGATGCACGCCCAGAGAGATGCCCCTGAGCACTGAGTAAGAGGCAGGGCGGAGAAACCACAGCTTTTCACGTGGTGATCTTGGGCTTTAGCCTCCAGAAGCTGGAAACTAGCCCCTGTTACTTAGGCAGCAGTCTGGCATTTTGTGCGGCTGTCATTATGGACTAACACAGACAGAACAGATGTGATCCAATAATGTCCTGAAATTTAATTTCTAGACCTGCAGGGTCTAGAAAAGGTTGTGAGCATCTCAGGCTACTCCTAAGATTCAGTTTTCTTAAAGTCTACAAACCATCAAGAAAAGTTTCAAGAAAACTATCAACCTCAGAATCTCCTGTCGTAGTTTTTCGTTTGTGTTTGGTGTTTGAGGCAGGGTCTCTCCCTCTGTCTATAGCCTTGGCTGTCTGGGACTCACAAAATAGTCCAGGCTGGCCTCTAACTCAGAATTCCACCAGCCTCTGCCTCTAGTACTAGGATTAAAGCTGTCTTCCATCATGCCCAACATTCCTACAATACTTTGAAAAATGCAGGCCCCAGGACCCAGTGTTACAGTGTTCCTCTATGTATCTGTGCTCTTACTGTGGTGAAACGTCCCACGGGATGCTTTGTAAAAGCAAAGCCCGAGTCCCACTGCTTGGCCAGCGAGTGCTAGTTCATTATCTCAAGGGCTGGTGTGTCCCGTGTTCAGGCAGCTGTCAGCGGGTACCACAGGACGTGGGAAGGCTGAGACGGGTGGAACACATGGGATCGCTCCTCACCCATCTTCCCTAAGAATATGATGTCACCATCACAGTCATCTTCAGCACACGCTACTACACTTCTCTGCTTAGGAATTGACAAAGGGAGAACAGGAATTGAATGAGCATATCTAACTTTCCTACTGCTAGGCAGTTCTTTATTGTTGTGCTTCTTCATCTTCTTCTTCCTCCTTTTTTGATACAGGGTTTCTGTTTGACAGTCCTGGCCATCCTGGAACTCATTCTGTGGACCAGGCTGGCCTTGAACTCACAGACATCCACCTGCCTTTGCCTCCCAAGTGCTGGGATTAAGGTGTGCAGCAGCAGCAGCACCACCGCCTGGCTGTTGTGTTGAAATCATACCCTGGGCCTTGAAAATGCAAGTGAGCTACATCCCTACCACACCCTTACTGTAAAATATATTTGGGAAGTAGATAAGTGATAATAATAGCTATGAATGTTAAACACACATGGAAAGGATAAATATTCCACACAGGCCCTGTACTGAACGGGAATAAAAATATTTCCTTTCGGCATAAGGCAACTTTTCTTACTTTCATTTCTGGGATCAAAGAGGGAGAAGGGGCTGATGAAGCATGAACTTTTTTTGTTTTTTGTTTGTTTGTTTGTTTGTTTTTTAGGACTATGTAGCCCTGGCTAGCCCAGGACTCCTGGTTCTGCTGTATAGCCTCTCTAGAGCTGGGATTACAGGTACATTTTCAAAGCAGACAAAATACAAGTGATACTCCTTTAAGTATGGCAGTTCCTTAAAGACATGAAAACTGCCATCCTAGCTGGGCACTGTAGTTCAAACCTATAATCCAAACACTGGGGAGACCAAGGCAAGCAGATTGCTTTGTGCTGTAGGCCGGCCTGAGCTATGTTACGAGTTCCAGATCAGCCGGGACACAGAAAGAAGGCCTGCCTGGTTTTAAGAAACAAACTGCTGCCCTACTCACAAGGCTTTATTAATTTCTAGACAGGGCCTCACTCTGTAACCTAGAGTGTCCCAGAACTTGTGTAGGAACTCATTCTGTATCCCAGGCTGGCCTCCAGCTCGTGGCAAACCTTCTGCCTCAGCCCCTTCAAGGGCTGAGATTACAGACATGAGCTACCACACCCAAGAAGAGACGCCAGGTCCGTAAGGACTCTTGGTTTTGGTGGTTTGTTTTGTTTGAAAACAGAACTTTGGGCATGTTATCTGTTTTTCTGATGGTGTTCAGCCTTTGAACCCAACTCAGCTGAACTCCGAGTACTGACCAGGCCTGGGTAGGAGCTCCTTTGGCCATGGGATTCAGTATCAGGCCCACGGCTAATTATTTTTTTCTTCCTAGATTAACCCAGTTCAGTTTCTGTGTGCAGACCACTCAGTTCTCACAGGGTCCTGTCCCCACTGTGTGTGTGTGTGTGTGTGTGTGTGTGTGTGTGTGTAGCAGGACTGAAAATCTTGTCATTCAGGTTTTAGGTTCTCACTGGGTCCTGTCCCCACTGTGTGTGTGTGTGTGTCTGTGTAGCGGAACTGAAAATCCTGTCATTCAGGTTCTAGGTGCTTTCCAGAAACAAGAATTCTGGCACTTAAAAGAATTGATTTAAAACGCTAGACCGTAATACCTTGGGGAGGGAGGTTCAGACGAAAAGCCCTGAGCACAAGCGGGTTTCTAGAGGAATGAAAAGGAGAGCGCGTGCCAGCCCGGGCAGCGAAGGAGACTCAACAATGCAGCGCGGCCCTTTGGGCTGAAAGGGGGGTCCAGGGGTGCCGGTGCGCTGCTCGGCGGGAGGGCCGGCCCTTCCCTGACCTTCCGTGCGAGCGGCGTTCTGTCCGACTCCGGGGCTCGGCGAGTTCCGGGCCTAGGCCGGGCGGCCCTGGGAGCCCCGCACGGCGGACTAGGGGGTCGGTGGAGCGAGTGAGCGGGCCGGCGGGCGGCGCCTTCGTCTTCGTTAGAGGGCGCTCGGGGGCGCCGCCGCTTCCTCCTCCCGCCACCCCGCCCCGCCAGCCCGGGCGCACGCAGCCGCCGGGCCCTGGGGACCGAGTCTCCACGCCGCCCGCCCCGGGCCCGGAGCGGGGAGGCCGCGCCGCCTGGGCCGCCGCCGTCTCCTTCCGCCGGCCATGCATTCTTCCGGCTCCCGCAGCCCGGGCCGGGCCTCGGTCTGCCCGAGGTAACGTGGGGCGCGGCGGGCCGGGCCCTGGCGGCTGGGGGGCGGGGAACGGTGCCGCTGGTCGCGTGGCCTGCGAAGGAGGAGGAGGAGGAGAAGGCGGCGGCGTCCCGAGGGCCGAGGGCGCGGTAGGCCCCGGGGAGGAGGCGGGGGCGCGCGCGGGGCATCGCCCGCCTCCCCGGGACCCGCCCCGGTGACAGGTCCGGCCTCTGAGTCCCCACCGCGCCTCTGTCCGCAGGCAGCCGCGAGGGGACTAGGGCGCCCGCGCGCCCGCTCGCGCCTCGGGCCGCCTGGGCCGCCGCCGCGTCCATGACCGCGACCCCCGGGCCGGGGATTCCTGCCGCCGCCGCCGCCGCCGGCCCTCAATCCTGTCGCCGCTCGCCGCCTGCGCCCGTTGAGGTGAGCTCGCTGGGAGAGACTGGGCTGAGGGGAGCCGGTGAGGGGAGCCCGCCGGGGAGAGCGGGCTGGGAGACCCGGCCGAGGGGAGTCCCCTGGAAGGGAGCCCGTTGAAGGGAGCCGGCGGAGCAGACGCGGCTGAGGGGACCGGACCGAGGAGAGCCCGCTGCGGCGACCCCGAGGCCGCCCCCTTCCTCACCTGGGCAAACCGCTGCCCGAGCCTCACCTCCGCTGGGTGAGCGGGCGGCGGGCGGGCTCGGCAGCCCTCGCCCCTCGGCGGCTTCACCGCCTGGGTCCCGCTCCCCTCCCCCTCCCGCCGGCTGCCTCTCACCTCCATCCTCCTGCCTGGGCCCCTCTCCTTTCCTTCCCTCTTAGAGACGAGGAAAAAGCGAACGGCCCGCCGTTGCGGCGGGCGAGCCCTGGGGGAGCCCCGGTCCAGGCACGGCCGGCGGTGGCGGGACCGTGTGCGGCGTCCGGCAGGTCCGGGTCACCGGCTAGCGGGACGGCTTCAGCGCTGTCTAAATATAATATATTCCGCCGCGGCCCGTGCCCCGCGGAACCGCTCTTGACCTTGTGCTGCTCCTCCCTCCTCCCCTCTGTCCCCCTCTCCCTGTCCCCCCTCTGGAATTTGACCTCGAGATCGACGCGCCGCCGCCAAGTGCTGCACCGGGAGAGCTCAGACCCTCGCGGTTTTTCTAGAGGAGATTTCTGTGCTGCTGGCCGCTTTAGAGGTGTTGCATCCATTTTCCTTTCGAAATAATTTTTTTCCTTTCATCCCCAGAAAGACGGGAGCGACGCCAATGTGAGCATGGCTGTGACCGTGGAAGAAGCTCCGTGGATGGGCTGGGTCGTCGCGAAAGCCCTGATGAGATTTGCCTTCATGGTCGCCAACAACCTGGTTGCTATTCCATCCTACATCTGCTATGTAATCATACTGCAGCCCCTTCGGGTGCTGGACAGTAAGCGCTTCTGGTATATCGAGGGACTCATGTACAAATGGCTTTTAGGAATGGTGGCGTCCTGGGGATGGTACGCTGGATACACAGGTAAGGGCGAGAGCACGCTACAGCATATGAGCCAATTTGCAATGTTACGCATAAGTCAGGAGCCATGATTAGTATATATTATGCTTTGGGTTGAGAATGCTTTGGCTGTGGGGGAAAGAAAACCTTGCTGCATTTCTCATCAGAACCGCAGCCAGGAAGCCTAATGTTTTCAGAAGTACAATTTTAT
The DNA here is from genome assembly GCF_018167655.1 of Microtus oregoni. Taxonomy (NCBI): domain Eukaryota; kingdom Metazoa; phylum Chordata; class Mammalia; order Rodentia; family Cricetidae; genus Microtus; species Microtus oregoni. The sequence goes on from NW_024543221.1 coordinate 15,597,109, forward strand.
AATTAAATATTGTCGATAGATTCCTTAAATAGTGTTTTCTGGTGTGATTGACATTAACTTATTAAAAAAGGTCTGCAAAAGCTATCGTAGAGGAACAGGAATGCATCGTGGAGGACTTTGGGGGCTCGCAAAGTGAACACATGAGAGACTTGGTCCATACGCATTGACATCTAGAAAATCCAGAGTCAGACTTCTGCTCAGACAGTTCTCATGCATTGTGATCCTGCACTGTGTTAATGTTTTAAACTCAGCCCCCCATTTCTGTTAAGTATGTTTCTTTTGTTTTCTAGAATTTATTTATTTTATCTCATAAATCTGACATTATTAAAAATTTAAGAATTGTTATGAGACTTAATTTGCCCAGAGTGTCTTTAAATGGATTTCTATTTTTGCTTTGACACTGCAGTTTGGAGAGAAGGAGTGTTAACCACAGTGCTGAAGGGGGCCTTCCGAGCACTGGGTGAGAGGTGGTGTTTACCTGTAAACTTCACATATTTTCAGAGCTTCCATTTCTGTCCAAATACCATATCCTCCCCCCCCCCTTGATTGTTTCTTTCATTGATTATTTCTTCCTTAAGATTGGAATAATGCGTGGAGAGGTGAGGTGTCTAGCGCCTGTGACCTGCGGAAGCTTGGCCAGGCTCCTCAGCACTCTGCTGTGGATCCCGCTGACAAGAGTGGAGGGTACTGGAAGGGTCAGGAAGCAAAACAGTTCTCCATTTTCAATCCTCTCTCCCTCTTGACGACACAGCCTGCACCTGCAGATTTTATCCATCCACACCAGAAAGAGACCAACAGCACTCTGGTCTGGCCGACTTCTGCTGTGTGAGGAAATGCTATCTGTTGTCCCGTGAAGGCTCTCCCCTTCCCTCCTTGATAACTATTTTCCCGTGAGCCCCTGGGATAGTATACGTGTTGCTTCTCTGTGAAGAGCTGTTGAGACCCCACTGCTTTCTGGATACGGAGATGAGCACCTCCTCCTTTCTAGAGCCCGGTAGCAGCAGCAGTGGTAGAGAGATGCATGGAGCGCCTGCCTGCAAAGCTGAATCCCGTCTTAGCTGCACTGCTGCCTTAAGAATGGCTTTGCTCAGTGTAGTTGGCTTTCCCGGGTATGCTCTGTAATAGCTGGTGGATTTATTCTTTGCACAGTAGATTGAGGTTTGCTTGTTTGAAATGAGATAATAGGCTTTCAGAAACAGCTTCTATTTTTCTACTTAAAAGCAATGAAATAATTGAAATATTTGTACTTGTATGTAATACATATTTATGTGTGTCAGCCTGATGAAAGAAATCAATCACTGACCTTGAGATTATGAGAAACACAGGGCTGCTGCCTGGAGTTAGTCACCTGTGTCACCCCCTGTAACTCAGATCAGATCTCCTGCCTCAGCTTCCCAAGTGCTGGGATTTCTGTGCCTGCCTCCCGTGTGTTCTTAAACAAAGTTTCTTGGGGTGTCGTCTTTACTGACTACAGATTTCTAAGTTTTTGGGTTTTTTTTTAAATCTCCATCATAATGGTTATGGTGTGACCCCTGTATCTTAGTCTCTTTGAAACATTTGCTCCTCTTCAGGCTATCAAGTGTCCGCAATTTGATCAGTTTTCATCAGATTTTAGTTTGTGTATTTACATTGAGGTTTTCATGAGCAGAATACTTGGTTATGGAGTCTGGCCACAGGCTGATCATAACAGCGGTTAGGAAGTCAGGCAAAGTAGGAATGATTTTGTTGAGGTTTAACGAGGCTAGCCTACAGAGGTGTTAATGAACTCGTTTCTTTGCATTTTGTAGCTTGTTTCTTACCTTTCTACCAAGAGGGCAGTAGACATTTTGCTTTCCTTTCTCACCATTGGAAAATTGAACAATGTCAAAGGGACTCTCAGAAGATCTGCTCAGTGACTTGGTGTTGGAATATTTGCCTGATGTGCACAAATTTCTGGTACCTCCAACAAACAAATAAGGTTCCTTGTTTGTGTAAAGGAAAATTTATTGAGATCCATGAAGAGGCAAATGTCATAAAAAATGAATCCTTCAAACAATGTGATTCTTGCCCCATAAGCCCATGAACCTTTCTTTGTTTTTTTGTGGAGATCCGCTCATCGCCTCCCGTGCAGGTCAGCGTCTTTACGCGGACTCCGTGGCATGGAGGTGGTCCTGCGCATTTCCTACGCTGACTGTCCTGTTAGGCTCAGGCTTATGTTTCAGGATTAAAATTGCCAAAATTTTGTTGAAAATCCACTTAGAAGGAAGTTTTAATGCCAGCTAGGGAAGTCAACACTGGTTTAGATTGACAGATTTTCCAGTTGTGGCCTTTGGTGTAAGGGAAGGTGCCTGCTCAGCTGAGGCCTGTGGTGATGTAGCTACCCTTCCCGAGATGGTAGCAGCTAGCTGTATGTGCATGAATTAAAACAACATAGAGTTGAAGTCCAGTTTGGTTACAGCTACATTCCCGCTCCGTGTTGGTGGCTCGGGGGCGCTGAACTGACAAGAACGGATACAGCACACTCTGTCACAGAGAATCCACTGGACAGCGCCAGCAAATTGTCCTTGTGGCTTTTTTCCTTTTCCTAGGAGAATTGCATTTTATTTTTTATCAGGAGAACATCTTTTTCTTGATCTAACGAATTTCTGGGCCGGGGCTATAGCTCAGTGGAAGGATACTTGCGTATATGTAAATAAGCGGTTCCTTTGGGATACACTGAAAGGTGTGCAACAGCTCTGTGTAGAGGGAACCAAGTGAGTCCTGCAGACACTCCCAGGGTTCTTGTACCGGAGTATGACAGGGTCTCATGCTGAACTGTGACCCTGGAACTCACAAGGTAGTCCAGGCTGGCCTTGAACTCATGGTGATCCTCCAGCTTCAACTCCCACTGTAAGCTTTTAGAAGTGTGAGCCACCATGCCTGTCTTCCCAGAATTGTGTATTTTGTTTGTCTTCTCAGAGATGAAGAACTACCTATAGACAGAAAGATAGGAAGGGATTTTCTGGTCTGACTACCTGTTTCTGACTTTGTCTTGTCAGATGAACACATTTCTTGAAGGCTCACTTGGTATTTGGGAGTGGTGAAAATTGCTACCCCTAGCTCTTCAGTGGCAAATGATGTGTAGACATTTCTTACTGGGACCAGTGTTACACTGGTTTCCCTTGATACTTGAAAGGCCGTCTGGAAACGATACTGTCTTAACCGGTGGTCTACTTTGTGTAATGCATTACTTGGACTTGCAAGTCAGCCCATCTTCTCTGTTCCAATTTAAATGAAAACTGGCAAATTTCAGAGAGAGTATATATATATACAACAAAATAGGCTCTTTAAAGTAGTTTTTTGTCTTTCACTCACTTATTTGGTAAAAAGTCATCGTTATCCAAACACATTTAACTAAAATCTCAGGACATCAACAGTTTAAAGACATTAAGGATAAAGTGGAAGCTGCACAATTTCTACAAAGGACTGAGAATCTTTGGGCCAGAGTTTGACTGGCAGGAGCGTGGGGGCTCGCTGGGAACTGGCTCTGCTTAGCAAAGGCTGTTTTACTTAGTTGTGTAATTACCTGTGTTGGCTTCAGGGAGTGCTGGTGCAGTTCAGGCTGATGCTCCTGAGCCCAGGCTTCGCTGGCTCTGTGTGTTCACCTTTGTGGGTCACTTGACTATTTGGTAGTGTATGTGTGCTGAGCTGTGCCGAAGAATGTGTGGATATTTTGTTGTTAATTTAATTTTATTTTTTTACTGTGAGTGCAGGTAGCATCTGAAAAGCATTATTCTGATGGGAATGCAGCTTAGAACTCTTGAGTCAGTAGTAATGTTCCATCTTACCTCACGAGTGGGTATACTTGCCTGTGTCCTACACACAGGGCCTTCTCTAGAATCCTAGATCCTGACTCATTGTCTGATGATTGTAGGGTGCTTGGTCAGTGTGCTTGCATGTATATCTGAGATAGGGTCTCCTATTCCCGCCCAGCCTAATTCTGGGTTGGTGAGGCTGGTCATAAACTTCTGATAGTACTATCTCTACTTCCCAATTGCCGGGATTATAGGTTTATGCCACTCCATGGGGCTGGATTTTGTTTTTTCCAGGAGATGGAAGCTAGGGCCACATACATGGGGTTTGAAGCCTCCACCCTAGAGTTACATCCCCAGTCCAGCTTTCTCTTTCTTGAGTAATCTCTTTCCTTTTTTGTTTTTTTAAATTTCTTCATTGATTGCCTTTCTCATATCAAGGTGACAATAATATGAAATATAAACCCCAAACCATGTCATATGGAGTTATTATTTTTCATTTAATATGTTTGTTAACAGTGCCTTGCTGTATAGCTTTGTCTAGCCTGGAACTCACCTTGTAGATCAGCCTGCCTCTGCTTCCCAAGTGTTTGGGATTAAAGGTGTACACCACCATGCTCAGCCCTCATTTAGTGTTTTTATTGAGCTTGTGCCTGTGTGTAGAAACAGGTGCCCTGGAAGTGTTTCGATGCATAAGGCATGGTTGGTGTCTTTAAGGAACTCTCAGCAGCACTGGTAGGGAGGTAGTGTACCAGAGAGGACGGAGACAGAATGGTGCTCTTGAGTGGAGATGCTCTCTGCCTGCCAAAGGGCCGCAGTAGCAGGCGGTGAGAGGGAGTGCTTACAGTCCTTAGGGAAGGAGATGAGGTTTCAGTTTCCTGGTTTGGGGACTTACCACTGCCCCATTAGGGAAACCTTGCTCTGTAGGGGTTTTCCTCTAATTCTGTCATCAGCACTTACAATAAATTTAAAATATTTGAATAATTTGTCAGTTTGAAATTGTTATTTTTGTGGCAGTGATAGTAGTCAACACTCATTGAAACAGGCCGAGTAGTTCTTCACACTTCCGCTTAATGTGCATGCCGTTGGTTGCATCACTTCCCTGTTTAGTCATCTCATGCTTACAGCAGTTGTATTAGTTCGGTGCTATTATTATCCCCCTTTTGTTATTGGTGTTGAAGTAGAAATAAAGATTTTACAGTTACTTCCCTTAAGCATTAATTGAATTGATGTTTGCCACAGTTTATTTTTGTATTCAAAGAGCCAATATTGATCTTTAGATCATGTTCCTAGAGTGTTTCTGAGTTTGCTATCCTCTGTGCCCTTGGTTTCAGAGGTGTGAGCTCTGAAATGAGTCTGACATCTGAGAGCAAAGTCACAACTGGGTTTCTGTGAAAAGCCAAAATACTGCTACTTTACAATGTAAGGAAATTTATAAAATCCCTCTTCCTCTATGTTTTATGTTTTCATATGCATGTAACGTAGGATGTATGTAACATAGGATGTATGTATGTAACGTAGGATGTATTAACGTAGGATGTATGTAATGTAGGATGTATGTAACATAGGATTATGTAACGTAGGATGTATGTAACATAGAGTGTATGTATGTAATTAGGATGTATGTAATGTAGGATGTATGTAATGTAGGATGTATGTATGTAACGTAGGATGTATGTATTAACGTAGGATGTATGTAATGTAGGATGTATTAACATGGGATGTATGTAACGTAGGATGTATGTAACGTAGGATGTATGTATGTAATTAGGATGTATGTAATGTAGGATGTATGTAATGGATGTATGTATGTAATTAGGATGTATGTAATGTAGGGTGTATGTAATGTAGGGTATATGTATGTAATTAGGATGTCTGTAATGTAGGATGTATGTAATGTAGGGTGTCTGTAATGTAGGATGTATGTAATGTAGGGTGTATGTAACATAGGATGTAACTTAGGATGCATGCAACATAGGTTGTATGTAACATAGGATGCATGTAACAGGATGTATGTAACGTAGGATGTATGTAATGTAGGGTGTATGTAATGTAGGATGTATGTATTAACGTAGGATGTATGTAATGTAGGTCTTTAACCTCATTGCCTGTTTTTAGATTTTTGTTGTTGTTCAGATATTTAAGAAGCTTTGTATTTTTTTTATTTCTTTATATCATATTCTTAGTTCTCTTTTAATAACCCTAATGAAGAGGGTAAAATTCTTTTTAATCCTCCTTTCTTCCCCTTGCCTGTCTCCATCCCTCAGTTTTAGCCATTTTTATGCACGATAGTATACACATTTGTGCTCTTATGTGTGCTTGTATTTACCACTTTGATTCATGAGCATTAAGGCTATTCACTGGTTCTCTGCTGTTACATTCGCGTAACCCAGTTTGTTACTGGCTTTTTTTTTTCTTTTCTTTTTCTTTTGGTTTTTTTTTTTAGAGACAGAGTTTCTCTGTAGCTTTTGGAGCCTGTCCCAGAACTAGCTCTTGTAGACCAGGTTGGCCTCAAACTCAGAGATCCGCCTGCCTCTGCCTCCCGAGTGCTGGGATTAAAAGCGTGCACCACCTCCGCCCACCTCTGTTGTTGGCTTTTATATAGTGTTACAGCCTGTAGTTTGTTGTTTATCAGTCTTTTCTTTGTCTGATTTTGCCTTTTTAAAAAGATTTGTTTATTATGTGTACAGTGTCTGCCTGCAAATGCCTGCACCAGATCTCATTATAGATGGTTGTGAGCCACCACATGGTTGCTAGGAATTAAACTCAGGACGTCTGGAAGAGCAACCTGTTCTTAACCTCCGAGCCCTCTCTCAGCCCCTCTGTTTTTGTCTTAACTTTTTGCTTAGTTTATGTAATGATCATCCAGATATTTGGGTTTTTCCCCTTATCCTCTAGTACAGATTGAGCTTTCCAAACCTAAAAATCCAAAATATGAAACGTTCCAAGATCCAAAACTTTACACATGGTGCCATAGAGAAACGTTTCTTACCTGCCCTCATAGGGCCAGGCTTATACAAAAAGTTTGGCTACTAAGAACTGCCTTCTTCCTGGACTGTGGTGGTGCACACCTTTAATCCCAGCACTCGGGAGGCAGAGGCAGGTGGATCTCTGTGAGTTTGAGGTCAGCCTGATCTACAAAGTGAGTTCCAGGACAACCGGGCTACAGACAGAGAAACCCTATCTACAGGAAACAAAACAAAACAAAAACCACACTACCTTCTTATCTTCAGGCTATGTGTATAAGAAATATATGAAAAACGAATGACTTTCCTGTCTAGATGTAGGCCCCTTTCCTCTTAAATCTCATTGTATACATGTAAATATTAAAACAAACAAAAGCCAGTAAACTGAACTCTGTGTCTGGCTCCAGGCATTTCCAGTAGGTTATGGCCAACCTGTTGTTTCTCAGTAAGGGATCATGAGAACAAGATAAAGATATTTTCTTACATTTCAGGACTTCCTTTATGTTGCTTTACCCTTAGAGGACAGCTTTGGCCAGGCTATAAAACCCCTGGCTTAGTCTTCAGTGTGAGATCTTGTACAAACATTGTATCTTCTGCCACTAAATGGCACCTCAGAGATGTTGAACCCTAACTTGACTTTTCTCTCATTATTAGTGATTTTTTCTTTTTGTTTTACATGCCCAATAGATTCTCCATATATCTCAGTTGTAGTAACTTTACTAGGATATGTAGCTATGGTGTGAACTCTGTTTTTCCTGATACATGTGTAATTATAGATTTTTTTTTTCCCCACTGAGACAGGATCTCACTATGTAGCTATGGCTGGCTTGAAACTACTGTGTAGACCAGGCAGGATTCAAGCTCACAGAGATCCACCTGCTTCTGCCTCCCAAGTTCTTGGATTAGAGGCATGTGCCCCTAAGCATAGCTGGATTCAAATATTTTATTTCAAATTTATATCTTTAAATGTTTATTGCATTTTATAGTTTTGGTTTTCTGCAAGCTCTCTTTGTATGCCTTTTATTAATCATTTTCTACTTAATTATCTTTAATATTTTTACTATATTTGTGTGTGCATATGTGTGTATACCATAGTGTATGTGTGGAGATCAGGAAGCAGTTTGAAGGACTAGGTTCTCTCCTTTTACTGCATGAGTCCTGGGGATCAAACTAAGGCGGTCTGTGTTGGTAGTTAGTGCCCCATTGTGCCATCTCCCAAGTCCTTTTCCTCTAATTCTTTCTTGTTATTATTTGAGACAGAATCTCGGATAGCCCAGGCTGGCTTTGGACTCTTTGTGGATCTGAGAGTGTTTATTTGTTTATTTCTGTCTCTAAAGTCTGTTTTCAGCTAACTCTTTTCTTTGTTCTACTTTATATTTCTTCTTCATTTCTGTGATTTAAAATGTTTCCCATGTCTTCACTGAATTCTGCCAGCCCGTGTTCCCTTCTTCCTGTAACCTGGACGCTCTCCCTTGAGTTCCCGTTTGCTGCTGCTGTTGTCATCTTATAGTTGTAGTCTCTTTCATAGATTCTTGAAATTTATGTAAGAATATTTAGTTACAAGTTTTACTTTCTCCATTATAATTATCCTAATGAATATTCTTTGATAGTTCTATTTTGTTGCGTATTTCTATAGTATATCTCAGTGCTTTGATGGGTACTTTTTTATTCCGTATAACATAATTGCTTAGATTTTCTGGAGCTGCTATTGTAGAAGGTTTGGATGAGGCCAGATAGAGTTCTTCATGTTGCGAGTACAGCACTTGGATGCGCTTGTCTGTACTGCTGTAAGGCTTATTTCTTTCTAAGTCGATTGAGTCTGGGAAGCCTTATATGGCCAGTTCTGGACTTTACACTCAGTCCCTTGCAGCTGCCTCTGGATTGACATAACCTTCACAACAGAGTCAGCCCCCTTCCTCAGGAAGTGCATTGCCTCTGTCGATTTTTTCTTTCATATATATATTATTTTTACTTTGTATTCATTGGTGTTTTGTCTGTGAGGATGTCAGAAGCCCTGAACTAGAATTATAGATAGGTGTGAGCTGTCATGTGGGTGCTGGGAATTGAACCCAGGTCCTCTGAAGAGGAGCCAGTTTCCTTAACCACTGAACCTCCTTCAGCTTGTTACTGTAGCAGGAGCTGTGATCAGTTTTTCAAGCCAGGTGTTGTATCACCAATCTGTTGACTCTGTCCTGCTATTTGTGCATTCGTTAGTATAACATATTACTTCTTTTTCTTTTCTTTTGTTGTTGTTGTTTTGTTTTTTGTTTTGTTTTATTTATTTATTTATTTATTTATTTATTTATTTATTTTTCGAGACAGGGTTTCTCCGTAGCTTTTGGTTCCTGTCCTGGAACTAGCTCTTGTAGACCAGGCTGGCCTCGAACTCACAGAGATCTGTAGAAGGAGCTGCGGGCTGCATTCCTGCCGCCCTGCTCCCAGCCGCCTGGCTAGCTTATACCCCGAAATAACAACACACAAACTGTATTCATTTAAACACTGCCCGGCCCATTTCTATTAATGTGTGTAGCACCGAGGTGCACTTACTGGGAAGATTCTAGCCTACGTCCATCTTGGGTCGGAGCTTCATCGCATCTACCCTGGAGAGGAGTGTGCATCTGCCTCACTTCCTGTTCCTCCCAGCATTCTGTTCTGTTTACTCCACCTACCTAATTTTCTGTCCTATCAGGGCCAAGGCAGTTTCTTTATTTAACCAATGATCTTCCTCCATCAGAGATCCGCCTGCCTCTGCCTCCCAAGTGCTGAGATTAAAAGCGTGTGCCACCACCGCCTGGCCTCTTTTCTTTTGTATGCATTCATGCCTGCATGTGTGTGTGTGTCAGATTCCCAGAAACTGGGGTTATAGATGGTTGTGAGCCATCATTTGGGTACTGTGAATCGGATCTGGGTGGTCTAGAGCTGGCGCCAGTGCTCCTAAGTACTGAGCTGTCCTGAGCCATCCCTCCATGCCCTTATTTCTTTCATAAGTCGAGTTGACTGACATCCAGAGCGTTAAAACTTAGTGCTTTCTCATAGGACACGGTGGCATACACCTTTGATCCCAGCACTCAGGAGGCAGAGGCAGGGAGATCTCTGTAAGTTTGGAGCAGCCTGATCTACAGTGTGAGTTCCAGGACAACCAGAGCTGTTAAATAGAGAAACCTTGTCTCCAAACACCCAAAACAAACAAGCAAGCAATAACAACAACAAAAAAATTCTTCACAGTTTTTATTTTAAATAAATAATTTATTCTTTGTTCAACTTAAAGCATATATAATGTATTTTAATCCCATTAGGTTACTTACTTATGTTAATGAGGGTTGTTTGCCTGGGCACAGGTGTGGCTTTATTAACTGAAGCATTGGCAGCTTACCTGTGGCTATTCCATTGAAGTCATTAGCTGTCAGCCTAGCTAAGAGTAAGGCTTCAGAACTGCTCTGCTACACAGCGCCGAATGCTGACAGGCTTGAGTTCCTGAGTGCAGCGGCCATACCTCACACAGAGCAGCATCCACGGCAGTCTTCCTCATCTCCGGCTCTGCTGTGATGTCCCTGAGTGTGAGGCTGGTGTAGGTGTCCCATTAGGGCTGAGCACTCTGGTGAGTTCTGAGTCTGACCAAGGTCAGAGCAGCATGGACCCGTGTGTATAAACATAACTATTTAGTGTTGTGGGAGCTGCAGGCTGAGTTTTGCCACCCAGCTCCCCCCACTGGCTAGCTTTACCCGAAATAACAACACACAAATTATATTCTTTTAAACACTGCTTGGCCCGTTGTATCTAGCCTCTTCTCCGCTAACTCTTGCACCTGGATTAGCCCATTTCTAATAATGTGTGTAGCACCCCTAGGTGCTCTTACCGGGAAGATTCTAGCCTACGTCCATCCTGGGTCGGAGCTTCATCGCGTCTGCTCCAGAGACGATAGCTATCGAGTCTGTCTGAGGCGTCTTACCTCACTTCCTCTTCCTCCCAGCATTCTGTTCTGTTTACTCCACCCACCTATGTTCTAACCTATGAGGGCCAAGCAGTTTCTCTATTTTTTAACCAATGATCTTCCTCCATCAATTTAGGAGGCAGTTTGGCAACTTTTAGCAAAATCATAATAATTTCCTCTCTAAGGCTTATGGTCTCCCATGCCATTGGATTTGATCAGGTTTACAATATCAGGCCTGACTTTCTTCCTCTGGAACAGGCCTCAAATCTAAGCTGACAGTGGTTGTTGATCATCCTGACAGTCTCGTCACTGTCACATCTGTGTGCACAACAGGCTCCAGCCGTGGGTAGGACTGCTGATGCTGCTGTGTTCGTGCCCCTCCCCCCATAGCCTGCGTAGCACTTGCTGATATGAAAACTCGGCATCAGGAAAGCTTTCAGTTTAATACAACTTGATCTCTCTGTTCTATAGTGTGGTCTTACCATTTCTAGTTATGGTGGACACCCAAAAAGCCATAGCAACAGCATGTATTCTTTGGGGGAGCCTCTGGAGCCTCTCTGACATACTGGGAGGTGTGTCATGCCTGGTTCTGGGATTTTTGTTTAATAATGAGTAGTTTCTAGAAACAGCATTATCTATGCAGAACACCTCCAAACTCCTTTTTAAAAAATTCTATTTTTAAAATTAGTTTCTAAAGTAGTGGCTTTCCATACAGCTTTTAAAATTACATTGTTAGTGTTTGGGGTTATTTTTTTTTTCACTTTCTTTCTCTCTTTCTGTTTGTTCTTTTTGTTCTGTTGTGGTTTTTTGTTTTGTTTTGGTTTGGTTTGGTTTTGGTTTTTGAAGTAGGCTCTACTATATCTTTGGGTAGCCTGGAGCTTGCTCTTTAGACCAGCCTCACCTCAAACTCAAGAGACCCTCCTACCTCTGTCTCCCAATTTAAGTTCGAGATTCAAGGTGTGTGCCATCATGATGGGCCTCCTTAGGGGTTTTTGTTTAGTTTAGTTTTGTTTTTGAGGGAGAGTCTTGCTTTATATATCCTTTGTTTGGCTTGTTACTTGCTGTGTAGCCCAGATAGCCTCAAACCTGAACCCTCTGAAACTGTGAGCAAGCCCCCAATTAAATGCTTTGTTTTGTAAGTTGCTGTGGTCATGGTGTCTCTCCACAGCAATAGAACAGTGGTGGAGGCATCAGTGTGATCGCACGGTTCCTTATTGATAACACTGTATAAACCGAACATTTCATCACTCACACAGAGAAACTCCAAGCCATCAGCTCTCACTGATCTACGCTGTATCTCTGTGGGCTTTTCTGTATGGAACACTTCATGATGGAATCGGTGATATGTGATCTTCGTCATCAGCTTCTTATACTTAACACAGTGTTCCCATTCCCACCTGTATCATGTGTCAGTCCTCATGCCTTTGTACAGCTGAATAATGTTTCGTTATACAGGGGCTACTTTCTTTTTATGTATTTATCAGGTGGTGAATGTGTGACTTGCTTCCGTGGTTTGGTTACTCCGAATAATGCGCTGGTGAACATTCATGTGCAGGTTTTGTATTGACATATGATTTCAATTCTCTTGGACCTAGGAGTCAAATTTCTGGATGATTTGATAATTCTGTGTTTATCTTTTAAGGGACTGACAGACTGTTTTTCATTAGCTCCACTGTTGTGTATTTTCATCAGCAATGCAGAGCATAAATTTCTTTTCTCCTTGGTTATACTTATTTTCTGGAGTTTTGTTGTTTGTTTTGGTTTTAATTCTTACGCTTCAGGTGGATATGAAGTGGAGTCTCCCTGTGGTTTAGAGTTGCATTTCTTACTGGCTAAAGATATTTCCATGCACTGGTGGCCACTGTGTCTCTTCTCTGGAGAAATCTCCCTTCCTATCTCCTGTCCATTTTTTAAATTAGATTGCCTATCTTTTGAAGGTAAAGTCATGTGATAATGAGGGTTTTGCTGAGGTGGTGTGGTGCAGAGTGGGAGCCAGGGGCCCCATGGGTAAGTCTGGGCACACCCTGGGAAGAAGTTGATATTTATTGTGAGACTGACCATTCTCTTGAAAGGATTAATTTGATACCTAAGGCTGGCTCCACCCAGTGTCTCTCACTCATTCCTGTCTGCTGAGGTGAGCACTGCAAAGTCTGCCCTGAGGCTACACAGGAAGGGTGGAAAGGCAGCCTGCACAGTGCCCTTTGGATCTTCAGCCTCCAAAATGTTGAACATTTTCTTTATAAAGTTAGCCTGCATCTGGCATTTTGTTATATTAACGGAAAACTGACTAATACAAGTTAGAAGAATTCTTGAGCCAGGTGTAGTGACCACATGCCTTTAATCCTAGCATGTGGGAGGCAGAAACAGACAGATCTGTGAGCCAGCCTGATCTACATAGCAAGTTCCAGGCCAGAACTACACAATGAGATCCTGTCTCAATAATAATAATAATAATAATTTGGATACTTTATTTTTTACATTGCTTTATTGTGTTTTTAGTATTGTGACCCAATCCAGGGTCATGAAAACTTACACTATTTTTTTTGTGTGTGTAAAGAATTTAGCTTTTATATTTAGTTTTGTGATCCATTTTGAGTTAATTTTTTTTTTATATTTTTGGTTGTGAGCCTAGCCTTTAATGGCTGAGCCATCTCTCCTCCCCAACACACACACACATATATACACATATATTTTGAATATTTTTACTTACTGAACCTATTCGATTTTCTTGCTGATCCTTGTTGGGTAGTAATTTTTTTCCATCTGTCAGTATTCAAACATCCAGGGTCCCTTGAATTTTTTGAAGATGAGTGTTTTCCTGTGGGGGCTGGAGAGATGGCTCAGTGGTTAAGAGCATTGCCTGCTCTTCCAAAGGTCCTGAGTTCAATTCCTAGCAACCACATGGTGGCTCACAATCATCTGTAAAGAGGTCTGGTGCCCTCTTCCGGCCTTCAGGCATACAGACAGAATATTGTATACATAATAAATAAATAAATATTTTTTAAAAAAAGAACAGAACCCTGCCCCCATCCTATATGTTTTTCTTACCACCTGTATGATTATCATCATTGTGGATGAGCTGTCATTTCTCCTTTCCAAGAGGTTTCTCCTCTTCAAACCGAACCTTTATTAATTTTGATGGTATCCACAATTTTCTTCTCCTGTGGAAACAAGAGCAAAACCTCCTCCCCAACGCAGCACATCTCTTGGCTTCCATTGTGAGGTCAGCACATCCTTGAAATAAACTGGTTGATTTAGTTCAGCAGATTTTTTCCATTATCCAATGTCTTTCTGCTGCTGTTGTCCCTTTCTCATTAGCATTAAGAAAATTCAGGGTTACTAAAGCATTATGTAATCTATTTCTGGGGGTATTTTCCACCCCTTTCTGTTTGTTTAACATATCCTTTATAGTTCGATTTGATCTTTCTATAACTGCTTGACCTGTAGGATTATGTGGTATACCCGTAATATGCTTAATATTATAATAAGCAAAAACGTTTCATTTTTCTAGAGACATAAGCTGGATCATTATCTTATCTTTATTTGTGCAGGTATACCCATAATGGCCATAACTTCTAATAAATGTGTGATTACTGAATCAGCTTTTTCTGAGCTTAAAGCAGTTGCCACTGAAAAGCCTGAATAAGTGTCAACGGTGTGATGTACATATTTTAATTTTCAAAATTCTGCAAAGTGGAACACTTCCATCTGCCAGATTTCATACCTTTGAGTACCCTTTGGGTTAGTCCTAGCAGGTAGCGGTGTTTGGTTATAGAAAGAACAATAGGAGATCTCTTTATAATCTCCTTAGCTTGTTATGTAATAGAAAACTCTTTCTTTAACCCTTTGCTATTGACGTGATGTTTTTTATGAAATTCTGAGGCCTGCAACATACTTCCAATCAATAATTGATCAATTTCTGCATTACCTTGTGCTTGAGGATCTGGCAAACCCGTATGGGATCAGATGTGTGTTATGTACATAGGACAACCTGATTATGTCTTTTACCTGGATAAACAATGAAGTCAATTCTGTACCATCTGGTATAAATTCAGCAGTTTCAATATGCAAGATAACTCTTTCTGCATATTGTGAATCAGTAACTATATTAAGAGGTTCTTTAAAATCCCTTAGCACCATAAGAATGGCATATAATTCTGCCTTCTGGACAGAATTATAAGGACTTGTTCCACCTTACTCAATTCGTCTGATTTGTAACCTGCCTTCCTTGATTTATTTGCATCAGTATAAAATGTACGGGATCCAGTTATTGGAGCATCACATACAATTCGAGGAAGAATCCAAGAAGTTCTCTTTATGTTAAATCTATCGCTTTTGGGATAGTTGCTATTAATTTCTCCCAAAAAAATTAGCACAAGCTCTTTGCCATGGTTCATTGTCTTCCCATAACTTTTTTATTTCATCAGTAGTAAAAGGCACTATAATTTCTGCTGTGTCTATACCTGTTAGTTGATGGAGTCTCAATTTACCTTTATAATTAATTCAGGGACTTTTTCCACATAAGTTTTTAATTTTTACTTGGTTTATGTGGTAAAAAGATCCATTCCAAAATAATATCTTCCCTCTGCATTAAAATTCTTATAGGAGAAATTCTGGAAGGCAATATGACTTGAATACAGCTAAGATTTGAATTCACCTTCTCTACTTACCTTGAGTTTACTCACACATCAGTGTGGGAGCTATCAACAGAAATAACTAGTTAGTCACAGCTGTGAAAAGTGCTCTAAAGAGAAGTAGAGGATCTGTGCGGGTCTCAGTGTCAGAGTGCGTGTGTCAGAAGGAATGACGTCCTTGAGACAGTGACGTTGAGACTCTTGGCTGGACTATTGTCACAGATTATATTGGTGAGATAGAATGTAGTGATATTTTGTTTGTGTTTTAACAAAGATTGAAAATCAGAGTGCAGAGCTAAGCCATTAGAGGCCAGGCAGTGGTGGTACACACCTTTACCCAGGACTAGGGAGACAGAGGCAGAAGGATCCCTGTTAGTTCAAGGTCACTGGGCTATGCAGATTGGAAACAGCTCACACACAGGGGTTCCCAGCACTTGGGATCCCACACCTTTAATCCTAGCACTAGGGAGGTGGAGACAGGAGCGGTATGATTGGACAGAGAGGAATAAAATGTGGGAGGAGACGGAAGCTCAGCGCGGTCTGAGGACAGGATTGCCCCTCTGGTCTGAGCATAGCTAGAAGTAAAAGGTGTCTCTAGCGGCTGGCCCCGCTTCTCTGATCCTTCAGGTTTTATCTATTAAGACCAATTAGAATTTATGCTACAATAGAATCTGTGTGGAATAAGAAAGAGTAAGTAGATGCTAGCCCATGGCAGCCAGGAGGAAGGGTGTGGACAGGTGGAAAGGTTTGTGTTGGCCTTCAAGGGAGGCCAGACTGGTTGCACTGTGGAGGAGCCGTGTGTGAGGGCAGCAGAGGGAAGCTGAGGAAGTTTGGATATTTTCAGGGAGTGGTGAATTCCCCTGTGATACTGTACTCTGCTCTGTGGGGATTGGAGAAACGAGAGCAGTGGAGTATGCAGTAGATCCTTGCTGCATCCAGATGACAGTGGTAGCTGATGGAGGTGGAGGTGGAGTTGGAAACTAGTGAACTAACTGGAGAGTTTTCTAGGAAGGGAGTTGTCAGCACACAAGGGTTTGGACATGCAGGATGAGGGGTAGTGATGGGTAATAGGGATGCCTGTGAGGTTTCTAGTGGGAGCAGCTGTGTGGATGGGAAGCCCAGAGAAGGAGAAGTTGGGAGGAAGATGTTTTAAAAAACTTGGTCAGAGCATAGATACACACCTGCACTGGAGCAGCGCTCAGATGTGGGAGTGCACTTGGACCTCCAGAGGAGATGGGGGCTTGTCAACGGAGCCAGGTCAGAGCATCTAGGGCAGTGGTTCTCAACCCTCCTAATGCTGTGACACTTAGCACAGGTCCTCATGTTATGGTGACCCCCAATCTTAAACTTTTTTCCTAGCTACTTTGTAACTATAATTTTGCTACTGTTATGTATGGTAATGTAAATATTTGATAAGCAGGATATCAGATATGTGACCCTGTAAAAGGGGTTGTGACCCCCACAGGTTGAAAACCACTGACCTAGGGAGATTTAAGTACTAAGGGAAGACCATGTCTCAGGATGTGCGCGCCTAGAGCAGCAGTAGAAGGAGTGAGAGTACAGGGTCGCAGTCAGCAGTGTCTGTAAGATGAGCAGTGTCATTGAGGTGGTAGAACTGGAACGTGGATGGGAGAGTATTGGAGATGAGCGAGGAGCAGGAAGGGATGGAGTGGCTGTGAAGGAAGAGGTGGGATTTGAATCATACCTGATAGAACAAGGGTCATTTACTTATACTAGGACGCTGTCCTTGAAGAAGGAAGGCTCACTGAGATAGTACCTTTCAGTGCTCGGTGCATGGAGAGCAGGTAAGTGTTGGGCCTTGGTGGTGGAGACAGAGCTGCCTGGAGCTTTGTCATGTGGTCCTGCTCCACACTGCAAGGTGATAAAGCTTCTCTCCCAGCACCCTCCCCTCAGACCCCACTACCTAGTGTGTCCTGTGCTATATATAGGCTATATAGCACAATATATATATAGGCTTTGTTTTTAATGGGTGCTGGGAATCTATCTCAGGTCCTAATGCTTCTGCGGGAAGGTGTTTACCAATAGCCATCTCACCAGACCTACATTATTTTTGGCATTAGAAAGAATGTTCATGCTTGCTATGTGGGAGTAACTCCTCTGTACTATCTCCATGCTCTGACTTACTGCTCACCTGCCACTGATGGTGTTCCTGTCTCTTTAAAACTTGTCAGTTGTGGGGGCTGGGGAAATTGGTTCAGTGGTTAAGAGCATTGCCTGCTCTTCCAAAGGTCCTGAGTTCAATTCCCAGCAACCACATCTGGTGGCTCACAACCATCTGTAATGACGTCTGGTGCTCTCTTCTGGCCTGCAGACATACACACAGACAGAACATTGTATACATAATAAATAAATAAATAAATAAATATTGAAAAAAACTTGTCAGTTGTTTCAGGGCAAAGATCTGTGGTTCTTTCTTCTACCAGAGAGCCAAGGTTGGAAGACTCTGGCCCTCGCTCTAAATTCAGCTCACTGTTTTGTAAGTCCCTTTGGCAAAGAAATATTACAGCTGAACATCTGTAATCAATCTAATAATTGAAAAACACTTTAAAGTATAATTAATTAAATACGGTGTTCTTGCCCAAGAAAGAATTGCATTCTTCTCATTAGTGGAAATAAATTACAGAGTCTGGTTGGGTCTAGTTATGTTTATATTTTGAGTTTCGGCAGAAATATTTGAGGTAAGTACCTGTGCAGTGTCCTCAGGCTTCCAGCTCGGCTTTATTAGTCTTAGTTCCTCTTTGACTGCTGTGACCAAGGCACCGTAAGAGAGAAATCAGCTATGGGTTGTGGTTCAGAGGGTCAGAGTTCATGATGCAGAGGAAAGGCATGGCAGCAGAACAGCTCATGCCTTGTTCCACTGACCTGTCAGCTTCCTGAGACTGCTCTGATATATTGCAGCAGAATCGCGAAACAGCAGACGTTTATCTCTCATTGTTGTGGAGACCAGAAGCTCAGATAAAGGTTCAGCAAGGCCAAACACTGCAGATGCTCCTCCCCTGCTGCCCCAGATCTTGTCTCTTTTAGCTTCCAGCTGCGTTCCTGGGCTCTAGCTCTGTGCCCACACTCTTCCTCTTACCTTGCCATCTCCTCTTGTATTTCTTTCTTTTTTTAAAAATGCATATGTGTGTAAGTTCCATGTGTTGTGAGACATGTATGTGTTTATGTGTGTGGTTCCTTAGACACTGCTCCCCACCCTGCTTCTGGGTCTGTTATTGGCCAAGAACTCATCATTTAGGATAGACAGGCTGGCCAGCAAGGCCCAGGAATCCTTTTTTCCACCTCCCCAGCATGGGGTTTACAGGCATGCATCAGACTACCTGGTATTTTGTGTGGCTTTCAGGGATCAAATTCAGGTTCATGCCCATGAGACAAGCACTTTATTTACTAAGGCCCTTCCTCCTCTCCTACTTTTTTTCCTTCCTTCCTTCCTTCCTTCCTTACTTCCTTTTTCCTTTTTTAAAGGATTTTTTTTTGTTGTTTTGTTTTGTTTTTTGAGGCAGAGTCTCGACATAGACCTGGCTGGCCTGGAACTCGTTAGAGATCTACCTGCCTCTGGCTCCCAAGTGCTGGGATTTAAAGGTGTGTGCCACCACACCCTGCTTCCTTATTTTTTAAAAGAACAAGTGTAACTGGATTTAAGGTCTACCTGGATAATCAGGATAAACCCTTTTTAAAAAAAAAAAAAAATTAACATTTTAAAATTTAGTTTACATATTGACCACAGTTTCCCCTCCCTCCTCTTCTCTTCCTCTCCCCTCCCCATCCATGCCTTCTCCGTCTCCATTCAGAAAGGGGCCCACCTTCCGTGGGCTTGAGCTGAGCACATCAAGTTGAGGTAGTACAGAACTTCTCTCCTTGCAGAAAGCCTGGGCAGAGTAATCAGCATGGTCAACAGGTTCCCAAAAGCTAGCTAAGCACGAGGGACAGGTCCCGATCGCCCTGCTAGGAGCCTCACAGACCAAGCTACACACAACTGTCAACACACATGCAGAGGGCCTAGATCAGTCCCACGCATGCTCCCTAACTGTTGGTCCAGAGTCCAGGTGTTCCCATGAGCTCAGGCCTGCTGTCTCTGTGGGTTCCTCAATCATAACCCTGACACCCCCACCCCCATATACTTCTTCCTCTCTTCAGGAGGACTCCTGGAGCTTGACACCCCCACCCCCATATAATTCCTCCTCTCTTCAGGAGGACTCCTGGAGCTTGGTCCAGTGCTTGACTGGATTTCTGTATCTTCTTTCTAGATAAAGGCTCTCTGATGACAATTAGGCAGTCACCAACCTGATTACAGTAGAAGGCCAGTTCAGGCACTCTCTCTACTACGACTAGGAGTCTTAGATGGGGTAGTTCTTACAGATTCCTGGGAGTTTCCCTGGCACAGGGCTTCTCCCTAACCCCCAAATGACTCTTTTTTTGAGTCTGTTTTGTTAACTCTCACCCTCTGTCCCGCCCCCAATCCGCCTCCCACACCCAACCTGCTCAACCCACTCCCTCAAGTTCCTATCCCCCAACTTTCCCACCCTCAGTTTACCTAGAAGATCTCTTCTATTTCCCCTTCTCAGGGAAATCTGTGCGTTCCTTTTTGGGCCCTCTTTGTTTTCTAGCCTCTTGGGGGCTGTGCACTGTGGGCTGGTTCAGGATAAACCCGTCTCTAAGACCCTTGATTTAGTCACATGTTAAAGCATATAAGGTAACATCTGCAGACTCCAGGGATTAACCTAGAGAGGAGCAAGAAGGGTAACTTCCTGCAGAACCTGTTCATATACTCACAACAGTTTCCAGGGCCACATGTCTTTGAGGTCCTTGTGCACGTCCCATCAACTCTGGATTTGTTCAGTGGTGTGCCTGTGGTGTGCTAGAGTTATGTGACCTCCTCACCCTCACTCGGCTCTGTCATGCGCATACATTCTTCATCCTCTTAGAATTAGTCTTGAAAGGACTTATTTTTTTCTTGACCATGGAGTCTTCAGTTCATAGTTTGTTCTTTGCATTGGTTTCTCTGGCACTGTTGGGAACTGTTAGTCTGTGCTAAGACATTTCTTTCATCGTTCAGTTAGGTGGGTAACTTAAGGGCAAATGACTGGTTCCAGCGAGAGAAGAAACTCACTGTGATGAGTGCTTAGTGTGCCCAGCCATTAGCAAGTGTTTACCCTGGCTTCTTACTCACTGTTGAGTACAGAGCTGAGAACAGGCTGCATCAACTCGGTTATATACTGAGCAGTGGGGAAGTGAAATGAATACTCAGGGGTGGTAGAGTTCAAAGGGTTGGAGCTGGTCTTTGGATGAAGCCATTATCCCATAAGTAC
Organism: Microtus oregoni; assembly: GCF_018167655.1. Lineage (NCBI taxonomy): Eukaryota > Metazoa > Chordata > Mammalia > Rodentia > Cricetidae > Microtus > Microtus oregoni. The sequence continues at coordinate 15,617,737 of NW_024543221.1, forward strand.
ACAGCACACTTCAGCTTTAGTAAAACGCTAGTAGTCTAATTACACGAGCAATCTTTGCCTTGGTTTGAGGGGGTCAATAGATCTGAGTTTTGGTCAAATTTGTGATGCTTATTTATGGTATTAATTGTAGGAGTATTTTTTCTGACCCTTAGGTGTAAATAAGATTAACATGTGACTTGCGTGTCTTTTCGGGCTGTTTTAGACATTGAGAGACTATGGGTGGAAAATTTTGCTAATATGTATTAGAACACAGTTTTCCATGTAGTCCTGGCCTGGAGCTTGATGAGCCGCTTAGGGTGGTCTTGAATTCACGGAGCTCCGTCTCCTCAGCCCCCCCCCCTTCCCGTGCTGGGTTTAAAGTCCTGCACCACGCTTTGCTTTATATTTGGTCATGTTCTTACTATGTTCCTTTGCTTTCCTATATTCAAATTTTAGGAATGTGGCCAAAGCCTCAAACCAGAAACTGCATTAACCCCAGCTCTGAATCTTATTTCTTAGGCTCTCTTGGGTGTTTAGCTGGTGTGACTGCTCACACTTGCTCTAACTTCTCTGATTCAGACATCCCTTCTCCCTTATCCCACCACCTTCATCTCTTCTCCCCTAGTGTGTCTTCTCGCTGTTGGCTTACATTGAGAATGTTCACGCCTGCTTCTAAGCCCTCTTCTTGGGTAGCTTTGCTCTTCTTCACTTTGTGCTGCTATAGGGCAGAACAGCTCTTCCGTCAGAGCCAGTTCCTTCCTGTCTGCTCAGGAGCCTTCCTTTGTCATTAATCTCTTTTTTTTAAATATTTATTTATTTATTTATTATGTATACATTATTCTGTGTATGCCTGCAGGCCAGAAGAGGGCACCAGGCCCCATTACAGATAGTTCTGAGCCACCATGTGGTTGCTGGGAATTGAACTTAGGACCTTTGGAAGAACAGGCAATGCTCTTAACCTCTGAGCCATCTCTCCAGCCCCTAATCTCTTTTCTTTAATTTTTATAAAAAGACTTAAATTTCTAATGATAATTATGGGTCGCTTATTGATGGAAAAGGTTTCTGAGATCCTTAAAAATTCTTTGACATTCATGTGTTATTTATTGAGCTTTAAAAATATTCTTATGTGCTTTGATATTTTGCCTGTGTGTAAGGGTGTTGGATCCCCAGGAACTGTAGTTAGAGACAGCTGTGGGCTGCCATAAGTGTGCTGGGAATTGATCCCCAGTCATCTGAAAGAGCAGTCAGTGTTCTTAACTGCTGAGTCATGTCTCCAGCCCTTAAGTTTGTTTGTTTGTTTGTTTGTTTGTTTGTTTTTGTGGTAGTTTTGTCCTTCTATGTACAGAGAGTGTACTTACTCACACCTATGTCACCTAAGCCTGTGCTTCTCAACCTTCCTAATGCTGCGACACTTTAAAGCACTTCCTCCATGCTCTGGTGACCCCCAACCATAAAATTATTTTTGTTGCTACTTCATAAATGTAATTTTGCTACTGCCGTGAGTCATAATGTAAATATTTTTGGAGACAGAAGTTGCCCAAAGTGGTTGCGACCCACAGGTTGAGAACCACTGACCTAAGCTATCTACAGCTTCTGTCATATATGACACATGATTAACTGAAACCTGATCCTACAGAACAAAACAGAACTGTACTCTTTTAAAGCTTTGTGCATATTCATGCTTGCTTACCTGGACATGCACACGTATGTACAAGTGCCTGTGGAAGCCAGAAGAGGGTTCCAGATCCCCGAAACTGGAGACACAGATGGTTGTGACTCCCTGGCATGGGACCTGGGAATTAGACTTAGGTCCTCTGCAAGAGCCTGCTCTCTAGCCCCATCGTAGAGTCCGTTTCTAGAGTACTGTAAAGAATTGGAGGCAGAGCCCCTGCACTGCACTACAGTCGAGATAGCACGCGGGCATTTCCAGTCCTGTGCCCTGGGTCCTCACGACCAGGAATACCATTGTGGATATCACTGGGAACTAGAAAAATACTTAATATGGAGCCATACCCAGACCTCAAAACTAGAAAAGTCCTGGCTGCCAGAGTCGACCTGAAGGAGGATCTAGTTGAGAGCCCCTGTGACCACTGCTGCAGGCACAAATCTGGCTGTCTGGACTCAAGCCCCGATCCCTCTCCCAGCCGTGAGCACGCTCGCTGATTCTGCCACACAGTCGGTTCTCCCACAGTGCCACTTCGGCCTCTCGTCCCCTTGCTTTCCCCCGATTCAACACCAGGGCATTAGATAGAAAGGACATGGCTGAGAGTTTCAGAGGCTAGCCTGGGACTCTCTAAACCCCACAGGGTCACACCCCACGGGGCCCAACTCACTGATTTCTGCCTCTTGTCTAAGCAGATCCTTCTGTCAAATGGAGATAGGAATTATAATTCTTGAGAGGTTACCTGTACCCCAGGCTACCCACTTACTCAGTTTGTAGCAGAGGATGATCCCGATCCTCCTGAGCAGTAGTTCAGTGACAGCGATGGGACCTGTGCTGTACACTTGGTGTCTGCTTGTCTGCTTCCCTCAGTTAGCTCCTCATTGCGGTGCTGTACCCGTACGTATGCGCTTTGGAGGATCGTGAGCAGGGGGTGGTTTGGATTTGTTAGTTACCTTCTATGGGGTTTTCTCTGCAACTGTTTGATCAGGCAAGAAAAAGCAGAGTTTTATGTTTTGTGTTTGGCTGAAATTTCCTGTAAAGTGAGGGATTTTATTCTTGGTTTTTATTTTACTCTTTGACTCTTTTGGAGGCCCACCACTCAGCTCCCCAATAAATACATGGAGTCCCATTCTTTCCTATGAATGTCCGTTTAGCTTGGCTTAGTTCTAGCCATCTTAAATTATCTTTTTCCTCCTTCTCTATTCTATATACCTTTCTTTCCCTTTTACCCTGTGGCTTGCTGTGTAGCTCGGTGGCTGCCCCTGATGTCCTCTCCCTTGCTGTTTTTGGCTCCCATCTCTTCTTTTTCTCCTCTTTTTTTTTTTTTTTTTTTTTTTTTTTATTGAGACAGGGTTTCTCTGCAGCTTTGGAGCCTGTCCTGGAACTTGCTCTGTAAATCAGGCTGGCCTTGAGCTCACAGAGATCCACCTGCCTCTGCCTCCTGAGTGCTGGGATTAAAGGCATGCGCCACCGTCCTGCTTTTCTTTTTCTCCTTTTATTTATTCTTTCCTGGCAGCCCCACCTATCCCTCTCCTGCCTTGCTATTGGCCGTTCAGCTCTTTTTAGACCAATCAGGTGTTTTAGGTAGGCAAAGTAACACAGCTTCACAGAGTTAAACAAATGCAGCATAAAAGAATGCAACACATCTTTGTACCATTAAACAAATATTCCATAGCATAAAAGAATGTAACATATCTTTAACTAATACTCCACAACAGGGTTTGGATGCAAATGTTTGTAATTTTTTTTTCTAGCTTTAAGTTTTTTTGTTTTGTTTTGTTTTTTGAGGTCAGAGCCTCAGTGCATATCATCATCTGGAGACAAAGCAGAGAAATACTACATGGTGTACCTATTTTATGGCAATTTGGTACAGTAATTACCATTCAGGAAGCCTAGGCTCAGTAAACATTTTGTGTGTGTGTGTGTGTGTGTGTGTGTGTGTGTGTATATATATATATGTGGCACATGCTTGTAATCCTAGCACTGGAGAGGTGGGAGTAGGAGGATAAAAATTTCAAGGTCATCTTTGAGTACATAGAAAATTAAAGGCAAACCCGGGATATGGGGTAGATGTTTACTTGGGGAGGTTCTGGGGCTGGTCTTTGTCGCAGTGTGGTTAGAGAAGGCTATAGGATGTACACTGGTGAGAATTCATTTCTTGTTACAAGTGGTACTGTGTTAAACTGACTAAAACACACAAAGGAAAACCTACAAGACAAAATTTTAAAAAAAAAGAAACTGTTTTTGGTCCAGTTGAAAGGTTTTAGATGTAAATCAATCAGAGAGTGATGGGCTGTCAGAATGTGGGAATAAATCAATCAGAGAGTGATGGGCTGTCAGAATGTGTGGATAAGTCAATCAGAGAGGGATGGACTGTCAGAATGTGTGGATAAATCAATCAGAGAGTGATGGGCTGACAAAATGTGTGGATAAATCAATCAGAGAGGGATGGGCTGTCAGAATGTGTGGATAAATCAATCAGAGAGGGATGGACTGTCAGAATGTGTGGATAAATCAATCAGAGAGGGATGGACTGTCGGAATGTGTGGATAAATCAATCAGAGGGATGGACTGTCAGAATGTGTGGATAAATCAATCAGAGGGATGGGCTGTCAGAATGTGTGGATAAATCAATCAGAGAGGGATGGACTGTCAGAATGTGTGGATAAATCAATCAGAGAGGGATGGACTGTCGGAATGTGTGGATAAATCAATCAGGGATGGACTGTCAGAATGTGTGGATAAATCAATCAGAGAGGGATGGACTGTCAGAATGTGTGGATAAATCAATCAGAGAGGGATGGACTGTCAGAATGTTTGGATAAATCAATCAGAGAGGGATGGACTGTCGGAATGTGTGGATAAATCAATCAGAGAGGGATGGACTGTCAGAATGTGTGGATAAATCAATCAGAGAGGGATGGACTGTCAGAATGTGTGGATAAATCAATCAGGGATGGACTGTCGGAATGTGTGGATAAATCAATCAGAGAGGGATGGACTGTCGGAATGTGTGGATAAATCAATCAGAGAGGGATGGGCTGTCAGAATGTGTGGATAAATCAATCAGAGAGGGATGGACTGTCAGAATGTGTGGATAAATCAATCAGAGAGGGATGGACTGTCGGAATGTGTGGATAAATCAATCAGGGATGGACTGTCAGAATGTGTGGATAAATCAATCAGAGAGGGATGGACTGTCAGAATGTGTGGATAAATCAATCAGGGATGGACTGTCGGAATGTGTGGATAAATCAATCAGAGAGGGATGGACGTCAGAATGTGTGGATAAATCAATCAGAGAGGGATGGACTGTCAGAATGTGTGGATAAATCAATCAGAGAGGGATGGACTGTCGGAATGTGTGGATAAATCAATCAGAGAGGGATGGACTGTCGGAATGTGTGGATAAATCAATCAGAGAGGGATGGGCTGTCAGAATGTGTGGATAAATCAATCAGAGAGGGATGGACTGTCAGAATGTGTGGATAAATCAATCAGAGAGGGATGGACTGTCGGAATGTGTGGATAAATCAATCAGGGATGGACTGTCAGAATGTGTGGATAAATCAATCAGAGAGGGATGGACTGTCAGAATGTGTGGATAAATCAATCAGGGATGGACTGTCGGAATGTGTGGATAAATCAATCAGAGAGGGATGGACGTCAGAATGTGTGGATAAATCAATCAGAGAGGGATGGACTGTCAGAATGTGTGGATAAATCAATCAGAGAGGGATGGACGTCAGAATGTGTGGATAAATCAATCAGAGAGGGATGGACGTCAGAATGTGTGGATAAATCAATCAGAGAGGGATGGACTGTCGGAATGTGTGGATAAATCAATCAGAGAGGGATGGACTGTCAGAATGTGTGGATAAATCAATCAGAGAGGGATGGACTGTCAGAATGTGTGGATAAATCAATCAGAGAGGGATGGACTGTCGGAATGTGTGGATAAATCAATCAGAGAGGGATGGACTGTCGGAATGTGTGGATAAATCAATCAGAGAGGGATGGACTGTCGGAATGTGTGGATAAATCAATCAGAGAGGGATGGACTGTCGGAATGTGTGGATAAATCAATCAGGGATGGACTGTCAGAATGTGTGGATAAGTCAATCAGAGAGGGATGGACTGTCGGAATGTGTGGATAAATCAATCAGGGATGGACTGTCAGAATGTGTGGATAAGTCAATCAGAGAGGGATGGACTGTCGGAATGTGTGGAGTGGAAGTGCAGAAGTGAACCGCATCAGTGACATGAAAAGCAGAAAAGTCCATAAAAGAGTTACTTTTAGCAAAAGTAAACACAATTCACAAAACTAACTTCAAATAAAGCTAATGAAAAAGAAATATAAGGAACAAAGGGAAACTCACAACTGACACTAAGGACTTACCAGTTAAAAACAGAAACAAAATACTTAAAGATTTGACAAATATGACAGGTTACGTTAAATAGGCCAACCCTTTAAAAAATTACAACAAAATCTAAAATAGAGCAGAACAGTTTGTTTCTATTAAGTCTATTTTTATGCAAAAGAACTTAATTTAATAAAAAAAAACCAATTGAATGGTTCAGATGATCTTACCTAAACAATCCTGCTAAACGTTGTTTTGTGCAGGGTAAGAGATAGGGTCTGGCCTCACCCTCCCACAGGTGGCTGGCTGTCCACTTTAAGCAACTCTGGTTTTCCAAGGTGCTGCTTTCTTAGCAGTGTGTATGGTTGGCCTCTTTGTCAGAAACTGGGTGTCTGCAGGAGTAGGGGTTTGTTCTCAGTCCTAGCCCATCGATCAGTATGCCTATTTTTATTTCAGTAGTGTGGCGCTGGAGTATCATTTGAATCTTGAGTGGTGATAACTCCAGCAGTTCTTTTGTGATTGAGGATTATTCTGTCGATCCTGGGTCTTTTGTTTTCAGATGACATAATCTTTTAGTCTGCTTTCTACTGCTGTGATAAAGACCATGACTAAAAGCAACCCGGGGAGGAGTTTATTTCAGTTTACAGTTGTAGTCTATCATGAAGGGAAGTCAGGACAGGATTAAGATTTATTTTAATTTTAATTATGTGTCTGTGTGTCTGTGCAGGTGCCGGTGGCAGACGGAGGTATTAAATCCCACTGAAGTTAGAATTACAGGTTTTTGTGAGTCGTCCCCTCCCTCCACCCCAAACATGGACTTGGGGAACCAAACTTGGGTCCTCAACAAGAGCAGCAAGCATTTGTAACCATCTCTCCAACCCCTTAAATCAGTGCTTCTCATTCTTCTTAGTGCTGTAACCTTTTAATACAGTTCCTCATGTTGTGGTGACCCCCAACCATAGAAGTATTTTTGTTGTTACTTCGTAACTACAATTTTGCTACTGTTACAATTCGTAATGTAAATATCTGATATGCAGGATATCTGATATGTCACCCTTGTGAAAAGGTCCTTCATCCTCCAAAGGGGTTGCAGCCCACAGGTTGAGAACCACTGCCTTAAATGCTGTTTTGAAAGTAGATTTTCTACTTTGTATTTTAAATTCATTGAAATTACAGTGATATTTTGTCTGTAATCTAACACATAAAGAGTGCCAGGGGATCAGAGTCAGAGCTAAGCCATGAGTCAGCCATAGAGGCCAGGCAGTGGTGGCGCACGCCTTTAATCCCAGCTCTCAGGAGACAGGGGCAGGATCTCTGTGAGTTCAAGGTCACTCTTGACTACCCGAGATTGAATCTGTCTAAAAGAGAAAATGAGCTCAAAGGTAATTTCCAACACTTGGGTTCACACGTCTTTAATTCCCAGAACTAGGGAGGTAGAGAGAGGAGTGATGTGGCTGGGTGAAGAGAGGAATCCATGTAAAAAGCCAGACAGATGTGATTGCTACCTGTAATCCCAGAACTCAGCAAGCAAAGAAAAAGTCTGGGGAACAAGATAGCTTCTTAGACTAGCTGGAATTCAAGAGCTCCAGATTCAGGAGAGACCCTACCTCAATAATTAAAGTAGGAAATGATCAAGGAAGACACCCAATAAATGTGTGAACGTGCACATAAGTATACATATCCACACAAATAACATGTACCAATAAATGTGTGAACGTGCACGTAAGTGTACATATCCACGCGATAACATGTCCCCACGCCTGTTTCCCCCCAGCAGTGTATCAGCGAAACGAGCGTGTCACCCGGGCCGAGCTGGGGACTATTGCTACTGCAGTTTGCAAGAGGCTGGACTCTGGGGTTCCGCCTCTGCTAAGGAACAATGGCATCATCTAATGGAGCTTCTGTAGTTCATTAATTAAAAAATTTTAAAGAAAAACATTTAATCATAGACACTAAGCTGTTTTTATGTGTGTGATAGCATCTGGTGGAATAACTGTAACGTCTTAATTCAGTGAGTGCCGTAATTTGGTGTATTTTTACCCTGTTGGAAATCTCTTCAGTGTGGATTTAAGACTTGAGATTGCTAATATAAAAGGAAAGCTGCCTTGCTCGACTGGTTTCAATGGGAGGAAAAACTCAGTAGCACCCTTTCTCAAGTGAGGTCATGTGAAGTCCTCTGCATAAGAATCTCTAGAGTGCTGGGTAACGGTGAGAAAAAGGGAGGGAATGCCTCAGGCCTCCTCATTTTTGTGCCCAGAGACTGCCCCACTCAGGCTGAGGTCCTGAGCCAGGGGTGAGAAGCCGAGACACTTCTCTGTACAGTCCTGATGCTTGAAAACTGGCACTCAGCTGCCTTTCTTCTGTGACCTACTCTCCTGAGAATGTACAAGGAGTTTTTGATGCAGTGCCTTTCCACCCAGATGTTTTAAACTAATTTGTTTTCTTCCTTAAAAAATGAAAATTGCAGCCGGGCGGTGGTGGCGCACGCCTTTAATCCCAGCACTCGGGAGGCAGAGGCAGGCGGATCTCTGTGAGTTCGAGACCAGCCTGGTCTACAAGAGCTAGTTCCAGGACAGGCTCCAAAACCACAGAGAAACCCTGACTCGAAAAACAAAAAGAAAAAAAATGAAAATTGCAGTTTTTGAAATATTGAGACAGTTTCTGGTACAATCTGGGAGTCGTGTAATGATAACTGGTGTTACTAAGTCTGGAATTCAGTGTGATACGTAACACGCAGTTGTATTTCTCAAGGAGCTGGGGATGTAACTCTGTGACAATGCCTCCCTAACATACAAAAAGCCTGGGGCCATTTCCAGAGCTGTAAAAGCATCTCTGGCTTTATTTTCCCTACTGCATCCTTTTTAACATTAATCACTTTTAATGCCTGATGGGTGGGATTTTTCCTTTGATACTCTAAGCAAGAAAGCAGTTCTGCATTGGAAGCCAGCTGGGAGTCCCCTAATTCAAGTTCCACTGCTCTTTCTTTACTTGGAGATAGAATCAGATCAGTTAATCCCCAAGATAGCCTGTCCCCACAGGTCCCTGTCACAGTTGTTTGTAGCCTGTGTTTCTGACTGGTTGCTCTAAATCAGGGACCCACAACTGTCTTCTCGGGGTCAGTTAATTTGCTTACGTGGCTCACAGAACTCAGGAAAACACATTTACTAGTTTATTATAGAGGGTATTACAAAGGATACAGATGAAAAGATTTGCAGGGCAAGGTCTGGAGGAAAGAGCATAAAGCCTTCTCAGAACTTCCCCGTGCCCAGCTCTCAACGCTGAGTCCTTTTGCATCTCTAAAGAGACTTCCTTGCCTACCAGATGTTAACAAGATGGGTAGTAAAACCTAGAGAGGTTTGTCTGTGCACATTCCTTCTCTAGATGTGTGCCAAAACTTCTGAAGTGCCTTATTGTCTACCAGACAAGGAAGGCCAGAGAAAGGTGGGGAAGATTAGTGTTTCCGTGACCAGCCACAAGAATGGCATGTTTTAGTTTCTGTCACCTGCCCTAGACAGGCAGGTTCTGAGTGAGAGACCTTACAAAATAGCTAAAATGGATACAGCGTATCATTTTAGTAACATCACAGTGATGATGTTGTTTGGGGGGGGGAGGGGTGTAAGTAGAAATACTCTGAATTTCTGCCATGAATATTTATCTTACGATAATTTTCTTTTTTCTATTTCGTTTCTTTTCTTTTTTCCCCCTTTCTGGTTTTTTGAGATAGGATTTCTCTGTGAAGCTTTGGCTGTTCTGGACAGAAGCAGGGTGGTCTCAAACTCACAGAGATCTTCCTGTCTCTGCCTCTCAAGTGCTGGGATTAAAGATGTGTGCCACCAGCGTGGGTTTATCATCACCTCTTGTCTGTTTTCCTAAATTGTTATAAATACCTTTTATTCCTATAATTTTAGCTATTTGAATAATGTAGGATAAATAAAAAATACTACCACTTTATATTTTAATGGGACTCATATTTTGGGACTCTAAAATGTTGTCAACATTGTGACTTTCATAGAAAATAAACCTAGTTCCAAACTTTTAAAAGACGTCATTAATGTGTACCATTTTTTTTTTTAAATAAAAGGTCTCTGGTTACATGACAATCTCTAAAATGACAATTTGAAATGTTTATTCTTACAGTGATGGAATGGGGGGAAGATATTAAAGCAATTTCTAATGATGAAGCGGTGATGTTGGTGAACCACCAGGCAACTGGAGATGTGTGTACATTGATGATGTGCCTACAAGACAAAGGACCGGTAAGCAGTTTTGGTGCCTGCCTCAGGCAGATAGCCTTCAGGGATGGACTTAGAAGCATTGATTCAAGTATCTCGTTGTTTAAAACATAGATGTAGATTTAATATGAAAAATATAGTTTTCAGTCACTCTAGGAAGGAAATGTAAAGACTTTAAAAGATAACTAATTAGGATAGTGTCTAGTATTGATTAATAAACCAGTGTTTGAACTGTTGATTTCACATTACTTATATTGATGATTAAAAATAATCAACAAATTGAGTACATTTAAAATATGTTTGGCCTTGGTCATTCAAAGAATTATTACCTGAGAAGTTAAAGAAATTATGTTTCTAGAAAACCATATATATATATAATATATAGACTATATATATAACATCTGGTAGGCAAGGAAGTCTCTTTATAGAGATGCAAAAGGACTCAGCGTTGAGAGCTGGGCACGGGGAAGTTCTGAGAGGGCTTTATGCTCTTTCCTCCAGACCTTGCCCTGCAAATCTTTTCATCTGTATAGTTTATTTGACCCTAAACTAAGTAAACCAAATAATAGATGTCCACTGCTTGCTTAATGGTCCTGATGAATGACTGTAAGAAGTAAATGCTCATTGACAATGGTGGCCACACCTTTAGTTCAGCTCTCGAGGCAAAGGCAGGCAGATCTCTGTGAGTTTGAGGCCAGATTGGTCTATGGAGCGAATTCCAGGGCAGCCAGGTCTGTGTAGACAGACCCTGTCTCAAAAACAAACAAGAAGTAAAGACTCAATCTTCTTTCCAGGAGCCAGCAACCCATTACCAGGTGGGAGATGAGGTTATAACAGTATGTAACTGCAATTGGAAAGCTTGTATTTGAGAGTGAGCTCGCCATGTAACTGGAGATCACAGGCCAGTCTGCAGAGGAGTGAGCACAAACTCTTGGCTTTCAGCGTTAGGTAAAATTTACTTAGGCCGCCTCTAGTGAAATGGTTTTGGCAATGCCTGAGGTAAGGTGAGAATTAGCATAAGGTTTAAAGAGTTTTGAATCACCAGATAAAGTCAGAATATGAGGTGAAATAAAAAAATATATTTAGTTATTGCATAATTTTTTTTCTTATCTGAAAAGCAGGGGTAGTCTTGCCGGAATGTGAAATAAATTTAATCCTTATAATCAAGAGTCTCAGATTGTTAAAGAGAACCTGCTGCTGTGTGGATGCATTTGTTCTTACAATAAATACATTGTTTGTTTTTTAAATTCATAACGTAAAACTGTGTGTTTGGGGCGGTGGAAAGACAAATATCCAGTTAGCCAACATTTTTTAGTCTCGCTGATAATGGTAATTACATATTACAGTTATTTTGAAAGCATGCAATGTGCATAAGTGGCCTTAATTCTCAAAGAATGACTTAAATGATCAGTATAAAATGTGCCCGTGTTCCAGTTCCCATTAGTTGAGGACGATAACTGAATATTAACTTAATGTTAGGTAGTCATGTGAACCAAAGGAAGCTTGTTTTGTTTGCTTTTGTAAGATTTGAATTAATTTAAGTTTAATTGCCTGTCCTGAGTAACTTTTTACATTTATTTTATTTGTACATTTATGTGTTTGTGTGGATGTATGTCACATGTGTGTGGGTGCTGGTGGATGCCAGAAGAGGGTTTCTGATCCCCGGAAGCTAGTTCCTGAGGAGGGCACTGAGAATCCAAGAAGGGTCCCCTGCCAGACAGCAGTACTGCTAACCACTGAGCCATCTCTCCAGCCTCCCCTAGTAATTTTATAATTCTCTGATATTGTCAGATAACTTGAAATCTAGACACATTTTAAAACTAGTTTCATGGGAGATCATTTTCAACTCTTACAGTTTTTAATTTATTTCCTCTTGCTTTATAAGCATGAATCAATATTAGTTTATATTGACAAGTAGAAATATTTATTTGAGGGCTGGAGAGATGGCTCAGAGGTTAAGAGAAATATTTATTTGATTGATTACTTATTCCATAGTCTCTCAAAGATAGAATTGTAGATCAGTAAGGAACTCAGGACTGCGAGGGGTGCACCCACACACTGAGACTATGGGGATGTTCTATCGGGAACCCACTAAGACCAGCTGGCCTGGGTCTGAAAAAGCATGGGATAAAACCGGACTCGCTGAACATAGCGGACAATGAGCACTACTGAGAACTCAAGAACAATGACAATGAGTTTTTGATCCTACTGCACGTACTGGCTTTGGGGGAGTCTAGGCAGTTTGGATGCTCACCTTACTAGACCTGGATGGAGGTGGGTGGTCCTTGGACTTCCCACACGTCAGGGAACCCTGATTGCTCTTCCAGCTGATGAGGGAGGGGGACTTGATCGGGGGAGGGGGAGGGAAATGGGAGGCGGTGGCGGGGAGGAGGCAGAAATCTTTAATAAATAAATTAATTAATTAAAAAAAAATACCTCTTTGGGGCTGATGAGATAGTTCAGTGGATAAAGACATTTGCTGCCAAACCTGGTGCTTTGTCAGGATTTCTATTGCTTTGAAGAGACACCATGACCACGACAATTCTTATAAAGGAAGACATTAACTGGGGCTCCCATACAGTTCAGTAAGGTTCATCCATTATTGTCATGGCAGAGGCAAGGCAGCATGCAGGCAAACATGGTGCTGGAGAAGGAGCTGAGATTAGGAAGTGGTCTCACACTGGGTGTAACTTGAGCATATAAGAGACCTCAAAGCCCACCTCCAATAGTGACATGTCCTCCAACAAGGCCATACCCACTCCAACAAAGTCACACCTCCTAATAGTGCCACTCCCTACAGGGACCATTTTCTTTCAAACCACCATAGGTGATGACCTGAGCCCTATCCCCAGGACCCACATGATAAAGGAAAGAACTGACACCTAAAAATTGTCCTCTGACCTCCACACATGTGTTTAGGTGCGCGTGCACACACAGAGAGAGATAGAGAAGACGTTGAAGTGAACTGTCTTCTTCATTTACCTCCACTTTACTCTTTGAGACAGGGTCTCTCACTGACCAACCCCTTCGACCTTATATGCCCTTCCCTAGCACTGGGGTCATGAGTACTCTCCACACGTGGCTTTGATTTAAGTGCTGAGACCCAACTGAGCCATCTCCTCAGCCCCTATTCTCTTACACATGTGGGGCTTCTTATGTTTGTGAGCTGTCCAGTCTAGGAAAGGTGGTGGTCGTCTCACTGAAAATTAAGGCAGCACCTATAATGTTTCCTTTGGACCTTTGTATTGCCTCTTCCCAGTAGGCTGTGTATATATGTAATAATAATAATAAAAGAGGAGGCCATGAACTTGAGAGGGAGTAGGGAGGAGTTTGAGGAGTAGAAATTTTATAAATGCATAAAAAATTGTCAAAAGAATAAAAAATATGTAGTTACTAATTAAAATAGATGATTATATTGAAACTATGGAGACTTGGCTACATAGTAGCAAGTTTCTCATTTCCAGCACTGAATTAACCATGTCTTATATTTCAATATTTCAGGTTGTCGCCCAGATGATGTGGCTGATGGATCATATTTTCAAGTACACAAACTTTGGAGTTGTTTCTCTGATTCATGGGGACTTCTTTATAAGGCAGGTGGGTGGCGCACATTGCTCTCTGTGTTGAGACGGTGGACCTGAGTATCAGCTGTGAAAGAAGACCTCCCTTTGGATGTGTATGACAGCACCTGCCGCATCCCTGCTTCTCACATGGAAACAAGGACAGTCTCCCTCAGCAGTTGTGGGATTAAGTGAAGTTAACCATGTGCAGCATCCAAAGCAGTGCCTGCTGCTACCCTCATGGTCATTTTATCATGAATGTGCTGACATTATCTAACTTCTACTCTTACTGTCGTTTGCAATGTCCTGTTGTGTGGTACTGGAGATAACTCAGTTATCAGGGGAGATTTTGTTTTTTCTTTTTTGGCTTTTTAAGACAAAGAGTTTCTCTGTGTATCCCTGACTGTCCTGGAACTCACTCTGTAGACCAGGCTGACCTGGAACTCAGTCTGTAGACCAGGCTGACCTGGAACTCAGTCTGTAGACCAGGCTGGCCTGGAACTCACTCTGTAGACCAGGCTGGCCTGGAACTCACTCTGTAGACCAGCCTGGCCTGGAACTCACTCTGTAGACCAGGCTGGCCTGGAACTCACTCTGTAGACCAGGCTGGCCTGGAACTCACTCTGTAGACCAGGCTGGCCTGGAACTCAGTCTGTAGACCAGGCTGGCCTGGAACTCACTCTGTAGACCAGCCTGGCCTGGAACTCACTCTGTAGACCAGGCTGGCCTGGAACTCACTCTGTAGACCAGGCTGACCTGGAACTCAGTCTGTAGACCAGGCTGGTCTGGAACTCAGTCTGTAGACCAGGCTGGCCTGGAACTCAGTCTGTAGACCAGGCTGGCCTGGAACTCACTCTGTAGACCAGGCTGGCCTGGAACTCACTCTGTAGACCAGGCTGGCCTGGAACTCACTCTGTAGACCAGGCTGGCCTGGAACTCACTCTGTAGACCAGGCTGACCTGGAACTCAGTCTGTAGACCAGGCTGGCCTGGAACTCACTCTGTAGACCAGGCTGGCCTGGAACTCACTCTGTAGACCAGGCTGGCCTGGAACTCACTCTGTAGACCAGGCTGGCCTGGAACTCACTCTGTAGACCAGGCTGGCCTGGAACTCACTCTGTAGACCAGGCTGGCCTGGAACTCAGTTATTCACGTGCTGCCTCCTGAGTGCTGGCATTAAAGGCGTGGGCCACCACCACCTGACTGGAGATTTTTAAACAGTAAATAAATATAATAATAATAATATGAAATGTTGAGGGAATTCATAGTAAGACAAGTGGGTACATCAGATTTTTGTAAATTCAGAAAATGTTTGGAGGAGAACATAGTTTTTGTCATATGTGTCAGATGAATGGAGGTGACATGGGAAGGGGTGTGTGTAAGCTCCAGGAATGGTCATGCAGGGCGACAGTCACAGCCTCTTCCCAGTCAGCAGGCCTTGCCGTGCAGCAGTCTTCTCGTCCACGCTAGCATCACACACAGATTCCTTCCAAAGCAGGGAAGCATCATGTAAACATGTCTGTGGATAGCAAGACCGTGGTTCCTCCACGTTCCTGTACTCTACTCTGTTATATGATCCTGTGCATGTGGTACTTAATACCATAAGTAAAATAAATCCTGTCCTGAGGAACCACAAATTCAGACATAAGCCAGAAGTAAAGTAGAAAGCACAGAAGCAAGCAGCAGAAATCTCAGCAGCCTGTGAGGGTCCAGAGTCCAGCCAGCCAGTCCCTTCCCTGGGACGTCTGAAATGATACGGGTAGAGCAGTGGAGCCCTGGTGTCAGTGGCGAGCCTCAAGCTCCAAGTCTAGTTCCCAGTTTGCCCTGGGGAGTAAAAATGAACAGTATGTCCTCCAAAATCTTTCCCACTTAATGGCAGTCAAAGTTTTGAATCCATAAGGTCTATTTCAGAGTAACTGAAAATTAATTTCTAAAAAAGCATTGTTTTCCCCTCAGATATTAGCAGTAAAATTCTGTAACATGGGAATGAGTGGTAGAAAAGGTGTTAGTTTAGTGAAATGTGTTGTGCACGCCTGTAATCCCAGCACTTAGATACAGAGGGGAAGAGGGAGGGACTTCAAGGTTGTTCTACCTAGCAGTGGAACCCTCCTCAAAAGAAAGAAAAAAGTTAATTTTTTTTTTTTAAATTCTGCTTGGGACTTTGCTACTAGGCTACTTTTAACAAAATCTTCTAAGAATAGTAAAAGTATATATCTATATATGTGTGTGTGTGTGTGTGTGCATATATATGTATTATATCTATATAAGTTTTATATTTATATACAGTACTAGAAAATTTAAAAGCTATCTTAGTCATAATCTTAATTCAATAAGCTAGTTTTAAGAATCTTTGTTTTTTAGTTTGTGATATATTTAATCTGAAGGCAGAAAGCTCACTCATTATTGTAGGGACTTTGTAACTATGCCGACTGAACCACACCAAGAGGGAAGAGACTTCTGATACTGATTGGAAGTTGGGACCTTCCAGTAGATTTATCTGACTGTCCATTTTGAGCCTCCAGGCCATCCTGTCTCTTCTCTCAACAACTAAGATCCAGTTCATCCTATCGTCCTGCTGTCTGCTTCCAGGGATTTCCCACTTCTATCTATTTTTTTCCAAGAATACACTCTATCTAGCCTAACGTGGTCAGCTCCCTAGCTCACCTCCAGTGGCCTTTCTTTTATCACAAAGCCAGCAGAACTTGACTGCTGCAGAGTTGGGCTCACCTGTAACATAAGAAAGACACTGCATCCCTTCCTCAGACTCTCCAGCGATTCTGCATTTAAAGCAGGCTTATCGCTGTGGTGGCTGGAAAGGAAGCTGAGCAGGTAGGAGACCTCATTGCTCTTGCAGAGGACCAGGATCCATCTCAGAACTCATGTCAGACTGCTCACAACCACCTATGACTCCAGTTGCTGGAGATCCAACACTCTCTGGCCTCCCTGAGCATTTGTAGACAAATGGTGTACATAAGCTCGCTCTCTGTCTCGCGCTCTCTCTCTCTCTCTCTCTCTCTCTCTCTCTCTCTCTCTCTCACACACACACACACACACACACTCATAAAACAAACCAAAAAGCAGTAAAACCTACCCCCGTGCCTGAGGCCCTTTCTTTGTGGTCTCACTACACTGTCCTGGTCTGAGACTCATTAGGTAGACTTGATCTCACAGGGAGCCACCTGTTTTTTTGCCTACCGATGCGGGGATTAAAGATGTGTGCCCAACACCAGGCCCCAGCATATCAAGCATGTTCCCACCTTGGACCTGTATCTTTTTTGGCTCTTGTCACTTGGAGCATCCTGCCTTCTTTCTTTGTGTGGCTCATTCCGTCATGTTATTTGTTAGTTATTTGCTTACATCAGCTCGCCTCGCTCCTCCTGATCTCCTTCTTCTTTCCTTCCTAAAACATATCCCCAGTGGGGTTTGTACTCCACACTCAGCACTTTCCCAAGTGTCTCCTGTGTACTCCCGTTTCTGGTGTTGGGACTGTACTTGGCAAATTGTAGACACTTACTGTGTGGCCCCCCACCTGCTGAACTGCTCTTTCTCCAGGAAGAAGTTCCTTTGTGTAAGTCCGAGTAGTCAAAAAGAGAAATAATTGGGGGAAACCACTGTTCTGTCCTGTGGTTGAATTTCAGTTTTGAAGTAGTTGTTCCTTCTTAATCTCAGTATTTTAACTGCAACTGTGCCTGTCCTTACTGTGTGTGTCTTCTAGGGAAGATCCTATCGTGACCAACAGCTGCTGGTTCTCAAGAAGCACCTAGAACATAATTACAGGAGCAGGGATCGAAAATGGATTGTTTTGTTTCCTGAAGGGGGCTTCCTCCGGAAGAGGAGAGAAACAAGCCAGGCATTTGCCAAGAAGAATAACTTGCCATTTCTTACACATGTCACTTTGCCAAGGTTTGGGGCAACAAGCATTATCCTGAATGCACTTGTAGCACGGCAGGAAAATGGAAGTCCAGCAGGAGGAGATGCTAAAGGCCTAGGTAGGAGCCTTAAAATCTCTTGTCATGTTTTAATGAAGTGCTTTCTAGAGTTCCAATGCTTTTTGTTTTTTGTCTTAGGTTTTTGTTTGCTTGTTTGGGTTGGGTTGTGGATTTTGAGACAGGGCCTCTTTATGTAGTCTTGAGCTGTCCTGAAACTATGTAGTACACTAGGCTGGTCTCAAATACAGAGATCCACCTGTCTCTACCTTTTGAGTGCTAGGACTAAAGCCCTGCGGCACTACGCCTGACCCGATTCTTAGTTTAAATAACTTTTGACAGTTAGAATTAAGTCGGGAGAGGATGAGGTCATTATCTCTTTATTTGTCTCTTTAGTCGGTGTTCACAATAATGCACTAAAATAACTACAACTACATAGTCACTCAGTAACAGTAACTGCTGTTACTCAGGGTGACACCGCATAGTCAGAGATGTCTGCCTGTGCTGTTACTACTCAGGGTGACACCGCATAGTCAGAGATGTCTGCCTGTCTGTGCTGTTACTCAGGGCGACTTCTACCCCTAATGATGCAAGTTACTTTTTACTTACTAAATCTAGAAGGTTTTGTTTGCTTTAATAGGCAACAAAGTTAGTGTAACTTGTCAGTATTTGAGACCCTTAGGGTATTAATAAACAACTCAGTCACCCTACTACATAATTATCAAAAGGAAACAACCTAAGTCAGTAACTCCAGCACTGGTAAATCTGAGGAGGAGGAGGATTGCATTGAGTTCAAGGACAACCTAGGCTACAGTAAATTTTAGGTCAGCCTAGGTTACAAAATGAGGCTTTCTGTCAAAAAGCAATAATCATAATCCAAATATAAGTAAAGCAAATTTGTCACAGGCTTATATATAATAAACCAGCCAGAGGGAGAATGGGTAAGCAAATTCCCACATGTCTGTGTAACACAGCCATGCAGCTGCTGCATACGGAGAGTTTGGGTGCCTGGCAAAGTACTTATGCTGTACAGGGTGTGTGTGTGGGAGGGATGCATACAAGTCTTGTGAAAATAATGTGAGCATCAGACAGCAGGAAAGGCACCAGCATGTTAGCAGAGATTGTCCAATGAGCTGTACAGTGTGGCTTGTTTTCCAGAGTTCTAAGGTCATGAACACATACTGTTTTAATAGCCAAGAAAGAGTAAGCAACGCTCAGTGATGCAGCTCCCTGGGCCCGCAAGCTCTGAAGTCTCCCAGAGCTATGCTTGCAATAGCAAGAGCATCTTCTTCAAAAGTGTTTGATAAGCAGCTCAAAGAGACTCACAAGGCCAGTTTCTTTAATAGCATTTTAAAATTCTTTTGGTATTATTTAAATAAATGTTGAAATGAGTGGCTCTCAGAAATGTCTCAGATTCTGTACAGAGCAGATGTAGAAATAATGCCCAGGACATTGCACTGCATTTTCCCTTTCATTGGCTTTTTCCAAGCAGCTGCTTGGCAGTCAGCTTTCTTAATCTTTCATTATCTATTAAAAAGGCAAATTTAAAGAGTCTCTTAATAGAAAAGAAAGTTCAGAGTAGCTTCCCTGCCGGAGAGATATTGTGGCAGTGTCTTGCAGGCCAGAGCTGGTCCCATTAAAAAGACTGCTGTTTGCACAGTCCACCCAGGCAGTGCCCAGGGTAGTTCAGCTCTCAAAGAAAGGACAATGTGTTAACAGTTGCCTAGGAATGAGAAAAGAGACTTTTCTTTCAGATAGCCACGATTTCTATTTATAAGAAAGGAGTTTATTATTTATCCATAGTTAATATATTTAAATTTTAAGTCATCAGAATACCTGAAAAGTATTTTACTGGTTTTTATGTTTTGATATTTGACATTTTCCACTGTTTTCTGTGGTGGTCACATTCATTAGTATTTTATCCTTTATGAACGTAAACCCTACCTTTGTGTTTAGTGTTTGCACCAGGTACATGTCAGAATTCTTTTCTGCCCAATGGCCTTTAAAAGTATCAGGATCTTCTGCTTGTTTATTGATGAGTTGTACGATAACTCACCCTGAGCTGAATTCTCCTGGGCTGTTTACACTTCCTTTCATCATGAAAATTCCTAAACATAGAGTTCAGCGAATCTGTAATGACTGGATGAGCTGCCAACTGTGCTCTGTTTCACCATGTTTGCCGTCTGTCCCCTCTGCCCTTCTCTCTGCCCATTTGTTCATTTGTTTTGATTATTTTATGCTTTGGATTGGTTTGATTTGGTTTGATTTTCGAGGCAAAGTTATATAACCCCAGCTGACCTTGGACCTGTCCTGCCACAGTCTCCCAAGTGCTGGGATTATTTACAGACGTTTGTCCCCATGCTCAGAGAGAAATTGTTCCTCCTTACAAATGATCCCCATTCAGAATGTTGCTCTAAAATCTTTTAAGATATTTAAAGCTGGTTTTAATTCCTAAGAAGGAAAATTAATCTATTATTGACTCCTGATACAATTTAGATTTAGGCTGGAAGGTGGTCTAGAGCCTTCACCCATAGAACAGATAACTATACTTTAAAACACTGAAAGCCAGGGTGCTCTGGGAGGGAGTCCTTCCATTCTCGCTCACTCTTATATTCATGGATGAGAACAAAATAGTGTGTGAAGGTCTAAACAGTACTTTCCCGTCTCCTCCCCAACTGTGGCTACTCATTGTTCCTGCTGAAGTGCTTTGTTTTTATGTAATGTCTGCTAAAACAAGAACAGTAGCCAATAATAATGTGTGTAGAAACACGTTTAATTTTATTTCCATTTCCTGTATTTGTTAATGTCCCCTAAGTATTACTGTTATAAATCATGACTTTTGTGTACATTTATTGATTTGGCTTTGAAGTCTACTTTTCATTTTTATGATGTATGTCTTATCTGACCTTCCGTGGACTGATATGTGTAGGAGTGATAATATATAATGAAACCTGGCCAGTGCATAATTTACCTAAGATTTGAATGAGGCATGTTTAATAAATAATAGTGCTCTATTATTTGTTTTGAAGTAATCTGCTTTATAGTAAGAGTGCCTTAATTGTATGCTAAGTGCACTGTGGAACAGCAGGAGCAAAGTCCGCCTCTTACCTCAAACCACGTGCATCAGGAAGCTCCAGCTGCTCAGTGAATTCTGTTCTGCAGGGACAGGAAAGCTTGCCCAACTCAAATCACTTTTTCTTTTCTTCAGAGTGCAAATCAAGAGGCCTCCAGTGGATAATAGATGCAACCATAGCTTATCCCAATGCTGAGCCAATAGATATTCAGACCTGGATCCTTGGGTACCGGAAGCCGACAGTCACTCATGTTCATTACAGGTCAGTGCTGTGACTCAGTGTCTACAGAGCTGCCGCAGGGCACTTGGGTGTTTTATATTAACCAGATATGGAAATAGTGACATTTACATTTATTATAAGGAATAAAAATTATAAGAAATAAAAATCATTCTTGTGTCGAATCTTAAAATTCATTTAAAGTAGTTATTTTCACTGATGATAAATATTTGTAAAACCCGTGTCCCATGACACTGTGTTTATTGAGTTGCCTGACACTTTTGAGTGACAGTGCTGTAAAGAGTTAGCATCAAGGATAAATGGACTCGGGGCTAAATAGACATATATTAATAGAAATGAAATTTTTCCAAAATCACTAATCTTCACTGTATTCCTGAATGTTCTTGATAGCTCAGGTATATTGCATCTATAAATTTGTGTGTGTGTGCGCACATGAGTGCAGGTGCTGCACAAGGTCAGAGGTGTATCTGTCAGTGGCTGTGAGCTGCCCAGTATGGGTGCTGAGAATGAACCCCGGATCCCCTGCAAGAGCAGCAAGCCTTCTAACCCTTTTTATTGATAATAAATGAATGATAAGGGGTAATGCAATCTTCTCATTACTTCCTGCTGACGTTAGGGCCTTCTAGTTAGGGACCCAAAAAGCTGCAATGATGGCCAAATCCAGGAGCATCTGAGGCTAGGACCAGGATGTAGATTCCGAGGAAACAGCTAGAGCTACTGCTGGGTCTGCTGGAAGTGTCTGTAATTGATTTGAAACCTGTTGGAACAGGGACAGAAGTGAAGTTAAGTAGTTTTTAACAATTTTATGGTGGGTTCATGGTCCTGGTAGCTGAGAACGGGGAGTTCCAGTATTCAGAGAGGAGGAGAAAGAGGTGTCCCATTAAGGAAATAGGCTGCTGGGGAAACAACCGCAGCTTGGTGGCACTTAAATGTGTTAAAGAATTCAAGCAGAGGGCTGGAGAGACGGCTCAGAGGTTAAGAGCACTGCCTTCTCTTCCAAAGGTCCTGAGTCTATTCCCAGCAACCACATGATGGCTCACAACCATCTATAATGAGGTCTGGTACCCTCTTCTGGCCTTCAGGCATACATGTAGACAGAATATTGTAAACATAATAAATAAATAAATATTTTTAAAAAAAGAATTCCAACCTGATCTTCTGAAGCCTTTAAGAACCTTCTTAAAGCTGGGCGGTGGTGGCGTACGCCTTTAATCCCAGCACTCGGGAGGCAGAGGCAGGCGGATCTCTGTGAGTTCGAGGCCAGCCTGGTCTACAAGAGCTAGTTCCAGGACAGGAACCAAAAGTTACAGAGAAACCCTGTCTCGAAAAATCCAAAAAAAAAAAAAAGAACCTTCTTTAAAGAGACAAAAGTTACATAGCATTATTATTGTTTGTGGCTATTATAATAGTGGTGGTATTTTTTTTCGGAGCCAGATTAGTAGTCTTTGGAGTCTCAATGTAACAGCAGAATAGAAAGACATCTGAAATGTTTCTTTCTTTTATGTGCCTCCAGTCACTTTCTTTGATCATTACTTAGCCTTCTCATCCCCAGACCTTTATGACTTGCCTCACCTATCCCAATAACTTGCATTCCACATACCCTGTTTCTTTCTTTCTTTCTTTCCAAGCCTTCATGTATCCCTATATTACACCTACACATCTTAGATCTCGTAAAAACATCACGCATACTCAAACCTTCATGACTCACTTAAACTTTCATCCTCATATCTCAAACCTTCATATTCTTACAAAACTTTACATACTAAAATATCTTCTTTTTTAATTCATCAGAAGATGTAGGTGACTGATTACTGAGAGCCGCTAATGTAGAGTGAGTTCCTTTAAACAGAGGAATAGTGAAAGGTTACTTTGAAATCTGTTTGGTGAACTGTCCTCTACTTGAAATTTGATTGCAAGGCAAATTATTTTTAGATCTCTCAATTGGAAGTATAATCCAAATGGCCCAAAAATCTAATTTGAATGAATGCATGTCAGCAAAGAGAAGTCATGGTACAGTTTTGTCTGCAGTGGAAAACTTAAACATTTTCATGCCAGGGGCAAAGTAAGGAATTGCTTACATTACTCAGCATACTTTATCAGCCTGCGTTCCTAATGATCCTCAATAGTTCACATCCTAAGCAAACTTATTCTTAGCAGTGTATGGGTTAGTTGTCTCTGTAAGTTTAGGACCTTGTGTGTACATGTACATCCACATCTACATCTTCCCCTCCGGTTATCAGGGGCAGCACCCACCCTTCCAGTTTTCAGATAAGAAATCTCAGAGATGCTGGGAAAATGGCTCAGTAGTTAAAGTACTTGCCATTCAAGCATTAGGGCTAGGGTAGAGATTCCCAGCACATGGGAAAAGCCAATCGTGGCAGCTCACATATAATACAAGGAGAAGGAGCTGGGATCCCTAGTGCAGGCTGGCTAGCCTGGTTTGTGCTATCATTGCTCTCTTGGTTCTGGTGAAAGACCCTGCCTCAGTGAACAAGCTGGAGAGTGATTGAGGAAGACCTGTGACATCACCCTCAGGCCTCCTCATGAACACACATGCACACTTACACATATGTGTCCACATACATGCTTACACATATACACATGAGAGGAAACGAAAGAAACCTTGGAGTCATCCTTGGCTCCTCTTCCACATCTCATATCCATTCAGTCAGAATCTTTTGGTTCTAAATGCAGAGATGAGTCTTGGATGTGGCTTTTTCTTTTCACGCTGACAGTGTCTTCTTGATAACTATTCTAGTCACCGTCACCTAGCCGTCTTCTAGATAACTGGTTTTCACCTTTGTCCCTGTGGTGGTTTGGATGAACAATAGGTTCATATATTTGCACGCTTGGTTCCCAGGTGGTGAACTGCTTGGAAGGCCTAGGAGGTGTGGCTTTGGTGGAGGAGGTGTGTCCCTGGAGGTTCTCTAGGCCCACTGTCTGTCTGCTCTCCTCTATGATAAGTGGAATAACACTCAAACTATAATCAAGCCCCCAATTTAATGCTTTCTTTTTAAGAGTTCCTTGGTCATGGTGTATAACAGCATAGCAGTGTTTAAGATGTCCCTCTGGCATGCATTTCCATCCAATACCCAGAGCGTTCTCTTTTGAAATCTAGATCATATCAACGTGTAGCTGAGACCATACGAAGTCGCACAGTATTTGCTGTGCTTCTTCTACCTGACTCATCACCGGATGCTTCTCCCTCTTCTGGGTTGTTTGAGCTTCTTGATGTTACTGTACACGCCAGACATGTTCAAACCTCAGGCCTTTATACAAGCAGCTTCCTCTTACAGAGTCTCCCAGAAATCTGCATGATGAATTTCTTTACTTCCTTCATGTCTTTCCTAAATTTAAAATTGTAGCTGCCCTGCAGCCAATATGCATAACAGTAGATTTGGAATAATTCTCTAATTGTACTTATATTTGAGAATTATAAATATTAAAATTAAATTCTAAAAACCATATAAGTGAAAATTTATATACAATTTATAAATTATGATGCATATTTTTTCATATTAACATTCTAAAACTGAAAAACAATGTAATAAAACAGTGTTTATAGTTTGATTGACAGGCAGCCCAAGAAGTTCCACACAGATATCACTTAGCAGAGCTCTTACTTCTCATTAAATTACTAAGGTTCTCTTTACAATATGCACATATCCTTCAGTTTAAAACAACTAATTGAAAAAAAGAAACCACCCACAAAAAATTAGGAATTTTGGTTTAATGATTACTTGATAATTGCAGCAAAAGTTATTTTATCTGATTATTATAAAAATTAGTTCATTTTTAGATGCATATCATTTAGTAAATACTAAATAGACCTTTTTGAATCAAGAATATTGACATCCTCAAGTTATATAGTGTGTATTTTCATGTTCTGGTGTTTTCCTCTGTAATTTAAATTTTTATAACAACACTCAGTAAATGTTAGAGTAGAATTGACATGGTAAATGTCAGCTGTTTTAGTTGGGTGTGGTGCGTGCCTTTACTTTAATCCCAGCACTTGAGAGGCAGAAGGCAGACAGATCTCTTGAGCTCTAGGCCAGTCTGGTCTACAGAGTGAGTTCCAGGATAGGCTCCAAGGGCACAGAGAAACCCTGTCTCAAAGAAAAAAAATACATGAATGAAATATTATGTTACTGTAGTGTATAAGAGTTCTCTAGAGAAACAGAACTAATAGAACCAATAGAATACATAAAAATATATAAAGAAATTGGCTCAGTTTATTATGGATGCTAAAAAGGTCCAGAGTCTTATGGGCTGGAGACCCAGAAAAGCCTGTGAGGTAGTTCCAACCCAAGTCCAAATCTGAGTATAGGAGCCTGAAATCCTCACACCATGGCATTGATGTGTGAGCAAGCCCTGGTTCCAGTATGGAGACATGAGAACCAGTTGTGTAGTCCTGGTTCCAGTATGGAGACACGAGAACGAGTTGTGTAGTCCTGATGTGAGACCAAACTTGAGGAGACTCAGAAATTAACCACACATAGTAAAGAACCATATAGCACATGTTGGTGGCTGGGTGTCAGCAGTGAGGTGAGCTGTGTCCTCTACTTCTCTCTCTCTGGGGTGTCCAGCTGTCTTAGTTAGGATTTCTATGCTGTGAAACCAACTCTTACAATGAAAACATATAACTGGGGTGGCTCGCTTACAGTTTCAGACGTCCAATCCTTCATCATCATGGTGGGGAGTTGATGGCAAGCAGGCAGACATGATGCTAGCTACACCTTGCAGGCAATAGGAAGTTGACTGAGACAGTGGGTGGTATCCTGAGCATAGGAAGCCTCCCAGCCCACCCCCAATGACACACTCCAGCAAAGCCACACCTCCTAATGCTGCCACTCCCTCTGAGTTTATGGGAGCCAAACACATCAGGTATTTTCCATATGGGGGAGGGTTGAGAGTCTCACACTGTGGCCCTGACTGGACTGGAACTTGCTTTGTAGAGCTGGCTGGCCATAACCTCAAATAACCAACTGGATTAAAGGCATGCACCACCATGCCAGGTGGTTCCACTTTTAAATCTTTCTAAAGTCTAACAAATAAGAAAGTGTTATTGCTACTCAATTTTTTTCTTTGTTCTTTGAAGCAGGGTCCCTGGCTATACTAGAACTTGCTTGGTCGACCAGGCTAGCTTCTACCTCACAGAGACCCACCTGCCTTTGGCTCCTTAGTTCCAAAATTAAATTAAAGGTGTGCATCAGCATACCTGGTAGTATTCAGTATTTTTGTTGTTAGCACATATTAACTATGTATACTAATGGGTTTCATTGTGACATTTGCATGCACATGTGTATCTTTTTGTCATATTCCCTTCTGATACCCTCTCTTGTTCTCTCACTTTCCAACTTTTGCTTCTTCTGCTTTCATGTCTCTATTTCTATTTCGTTCTTTGTGTGTTTGAGCACTCTAATGAGTTAGAGGACATAGGGTGAAGGTTCGCTTGTAGGAGCATGGCCACCTTACCAGTTGCTACAGTCCTGAGGAGAATGTCTCTGCCTCCCGTTGATGGTTCCCGGCTGCTCAGCCCGGAAATAATCACACAGAAACTATATTATTTAAATCACTGCTTGGCCCATTAGCTCTAGCTGCTGCTGCTGCTGCTTCTTCTTCTTCCTCTTCCTCTTCCTCCTCCTCCTCCTTCTCCTCCTCCTCCTTCTTTTTTACAGTCCAGGTCTTTTATTTCTTTTTGTACATCAGGCCATGAATTCATAGGGAATGGGCTCCAGCAGTTCAGGCTCCTTCCCGTTAGTCCTCACGAAGTGTGCTTCTCTGGGTAGAGCAGGCTGGTGCTTCTGCTGAACCCAGGTGCCCTTCTCTTTGGCTTCCCTTTCTTCTGGTCGTTCTCCTTCACCGGCTTCAGGAAGCTGTCTCTGCTCTTCGAGTGCTTGATGTGTTCAATCCTCACATTAATTCTCTTGGCAAGAATCTTGCCCTTAACTTGCTTGTTTACAATGATGCCCACCACATGCTGGGTGACATTGTAGACTCTTCCGGTTTTGCCATGGTAACATTTATGGGGCATTCCTTTTTGAACAGTGCCCATTCCCTTGATGTCTACAATATTGCCCTTCTTGTAGATTCGCATGTACGTGGCCAAAGGAACACCATGTTTCCTAAAGGGCCTAGAGAACATATAGCGAGTGCCCCTCCTCTTTCCCTTTGTGTTTGTCATTATGGCGAGTTACTGAAAGATGGCTACCGCGGCCGAAAGGTAGCTCTAGCTTCTTATTGGCTAACTCTTACATTTTAATTTAACCCATCTCCATTAATCTGTGCATCACCACGAGGTTGTGACCTACCAGCTAAAGTTCCGGTGTCTGTCTCCGTTGGGGCTACATGGCTTCTCTCTCTTTCCTTTCTTCTTTCTCCCAGCATTCAGTTTAGTTTTATCCACCTGCCTAAGTTCTGCCTTGCTGTAGGTCCAAAGCAGTTCTTTATTCATTAATGGTAATCACAGCATACAGAGGGGACTTCCACATCAGCCTCCCCTTCAACCCTTGACTGTGTATAAATCTTCAAGGAGAGGAGGACCTTATGAGCTTAATTTAGTATTATTGAAGAGATCATGCCTGAAATATAAAAAGCCTTAAGGCATATATTTAGTTGATTATTGGTTGAGCATAGCTCTCATTGAAGATTATTGTTTAATCTGAGCCAGCATGAACACAGGGCCTATAATTTCAGCACTTGGGAGATAGAGGCAGAAGGACCAGGAATTCAAGACTAGTCTGAGCTACATAGTCAGTTCTAGGCCAGCCTGTGCTAATGAGTGAGAACTTCTCTATAAAAAAACAAGCAAACAACAGTTATGAGATACTGTCTTCAAAACATGAAGATGTGTTTTATGCATCTGAGTGTTTTGACTGCATGTGTGTATGTGTACCATGTGTGTGCCTGGAGTGTATGGAAGTCAGGGTGCTCTAGAGCTGGAGTTATGGATGATTGTGAGCCACCGTGTGCTACCCAGGACTTTGGTCTAAATTTTTATTTTAACTTACCCTCAGCAATTGAGGAAAAACTAAACTGTATATCAGAAAAGATAGCTGTCTATATATAGCACTCATCAAGTTTTTCACTGACGTATTATTGTCAGTTCAACTTAGCACTGCACACTGTTTTCTATGCTACAACACAGTTGGAGAAAGACACATACAATAGACTGTAAACCAGTAAGCGTGATCATAGACTGTATAAAGGAGAAGAGGAACGGGAATTAGATGGCCAGGTCCTTATTCTCAAGGGAAGCAGAGTAATCTGGAAATGACAGTTTTCACAGACTTATAAATAATATCCAAGTGCCTGTGAAAGAAACGGTTGGATAGATTATATCCGAAAGCAAGGGTCTGGGGAGGGAAGGAATGGGAATTTGTTGTTGTCTGCCTAAATAATTGCTTTAACTTTTGAAAACTAAGCTTATGTTACTTAGGCAAAACATTTCTTTTTTCGAGAAAGGGTTTCTCTATGTAACAGCCCTGGCTGTCCTGGAACTCGCTCTGTAGACCAGGCTGGCCTCGAACTCACAGAGATCCTCCTGCCTCTGCCTCCCGAGTGCTGGGATTAAAGGCGTGCATCACCACCACTGACAAAACATTTTTTAAAGTTCTGAATCTTATTCTTGTAGACAGTACTCAGGCTGTAGCCTTTCCGTGTCCTTTTCCATGAGCAAATGCCAATTCCCTCATTCAAACTCAGCCACCGCTCTTCAAAGTGAAATGCTTGATCATTTGGCTGGCTTGTTTTCCTCATCCCTCTGCTAAATAATTAGCTTCATAAAGTGAGGAGGAGCTGTTTATCTCCAGACCTCTCTCCAAGGTTAGTTTCTTCCATGTATTTTACATAACTGAACAAGGAGCAAATTGTATGATTTGTTGGCTCATGTTTTACAGTCTTCATGGCTTAAAAATTCTTATGTACTAACTCGGATGTAGAGAGTGCCATCTGCTAAGCCAAGCATTGTGTTTTTAAAGTATAATTTCTAAATGCTCTAAAAGAGGATTTCATGGGTTAGGGGGAAATACATTTTACTTAGAAATATTCTAGGTTACTGATAATAAGAATTTTTATTGCTTTAAAATGAGGCCCTTGGGGCTGGAGAGTTGGCTCAGTGGTTAAGAGCATTGCCTGCTCTTCCAAAGGTCCTGAGTTCAATTCCCAGCAACCACATGGTGGCTCACAACCATCTGGAATGAGGTCTGGTGCCCTCTTCTGGCCTGCAGACATACATACAGACAGAATATTGTATACATAATAAATAAATATTTTTTAAAAAAAATGAGGCTCTTGTTTCCCATTTGGGTAGCTATTGGAGCTTATATCCCGTAGGTCTGAGAGCTCCCAAGCACTCCTCCTATTTGTCTCGGGAGAACTGGGACTCAGTGCATTTGATCCTTTGCCGTATTAGAGGATTGCTCATTTTAATATTTTAATCCCATGGTAACCTAACAACCAGAGTAAAGAAGTAGACTGCTCTTGAGAGTGGGTATTTGGTCTGCCTTCTGGCTGTGGCTGTATTGAAGTCAAGAGAATGTCCAGGCAGCTCTGGGCAGATGGTGGGATAAAGTCTCAGACCTACACTGCCCTCCGTGCTGCTCCCCATTTAAAGTGACAGAGAAAACCCAAGAGACACACTACTCTTTCAAGAATTCATTTGTTAAACCCAAATCTTCTGTTTAATCCAGTCTTATATTTAATGTTTGCTTTCTTCACATACAGATACAAAACCACTTAAGATCTTCTTTGACCTTATGGCTCCTGCTAAATCATCCTTAAGTTAATTAGACCTGGTTTAAATTAACAAAAATTAAATTGATCTTATATAGTACATACCGCAGTGTTAGCTGGTGTGAGTCAACATTTTTTTAAATCTCTTTTCCAAGGAATACTTATTTTGTGATAATCACTGGACGTGTGGCCATCTTAGAACAGAAGACACTTTGTAATTAATTTGGCTGGGTCTTAAGGACAGTGGGTAGAGTTTAGATAGGGAGAGATGGAAGAGTGGGAGTGGGCATGCTGAGTAAGAGTGACTGTGAAATAGAGCACACAGAGCCCACATTAAATAACCCTTAACAGAACTCGAAGGGAAGTTGTAGGAAATGGAATTGGAAAGTTAAAATATTGGTGTACCAATATTTCCAGTGCTGCCTGGATATTCTCATGGCTAGAACACAGCAGGAGGGCAGACCAGATGCCAGCTCTCAAGAACAGTCTGCTTCTTTACTCTGGTTGTTAGATTTCCATGATATTAAAATTACTAATTTCCCTTCTGTTGCTGTGATAAAGCATTTGAAGAGGTCATATTCCATTCTTGAGGGAAGTCAGGGCGGGACCCATGGCAGGAACCTGTCCCGTGCAGCATTGCCTCCAACCAAGGGATAAACTCTTAGCCCAGGCAGCTGTTTGCTAGCTGGCTCGCTCTCCTGGCTTTCTTAGACATTCCAGGTCTCGCTGCCTGACCTGCCCACCATGTGTACCCTTCTCCCCACAGCATCCATCATCAGTTGAGACAGTCCTTCACAGACATGCCTACAGGCTAGGCTGATCTAGGTAGTTCCTCAGTTGAGGCTCCCTCTTCCCAGGTGACTGTTGTGTCAGGTCGACAATGAATACTAATAACACCTGTACCTAAAAATCAGGCCAAATATATCTCTTAAGTAAAGCCA
Organism: Microtus oregoni; assembly: GCF_018167655.1. Lineage (NCBI taxonomy): Eukaryota > Metazoa > Chordata > Mammalia > Rodentia > Cricetidae > Microtus > Microtus oregoni. Next base: position 15,648,442 of record NW_024543221.1, read on the forward strand.
GGTTCAAACAGAATTATCTTCAAATAATGGTGGAGTTGGCTCACAAAACTCTCATTCAAATAGAGCAATTTTGCAATGTGGTTAACCACACAGCTCAGGTTTCCTGTATCAGTGCTGCTCTTATTCACATATTGGTCTCATCCTTACCAGCTGGCCCAGAAATCCAAGCTCTTGTACTTCTGTGAAAGATAAGTGACAGAGCAGGTTGCCAAGACGCTCTTTGGCCATATGATGACTTTCATTTGTAGGCAGAGGCTGTTTCATTTCCTGGCCACTGACCCAAATAATCACACAAACTATATTAATTACAACACCGTCTGGCCTATCAGCTCAGGCTTCTTAGTAACTAACTCTTACATCTTAAATTAACAGATTTCTATTATTCTGTGTGTCAGCATGAGGCTGTGGCTTACTGGTGAGGGTCCAGCATCTGTTTCCTTCAGCAACTACATGGCATCTCTTTGACTCCACCTACTCTCTCTATATATATTTCTATTCAGATTCCCCACTTGGCTTTATTCTGCCCTGCCATAGGCCAAAGCAACTTCTTTATTAACCAATAAAAGCAACACATATACAGAAGGACACCCCACATCATCTCCCCTTTTCTAAGTAAAAAAGATGATTTTAACTTTAACATAGTAAAATTACACATAACAAAACATATCAAGCGAGAATTACATTTACACTATTTAGTCTATTTGTATTTGGAAAGTTTTATATCTAATTTATCCTTTATCATAACTAAGGAAAACTATAATTATAACTATCTGTCTTTAATCCTTTAGAGATTCCAGAAGGATATAACATTACCTAAGTAAACAGGAAGTTCATTGTAAGCAACTTTTAAAATTCTAGAATTGACAGAGACATCCTGCTGCCTGGACAGTCATTAGAAGTTTTTTTTATAACATTGGGGCATCCATCTTCAGCCTACAGACTCATAGTATCTGGAAGACTTTTCCATGAAGCAAGGATTGTGAAGATCTTTTGCTTTATAATGGCAAAGTTCATCAGTTGCTTTCTTTTGTGTCCTGCGAAATGTCTGGCGGTTTTGTTTTTGTCTTTTGTGATGCACGAACCCTAAAGGATTGTCACATCTTCTTTAGGCAAGTCTGTGGGTCCTGCATGTCCAGTTTATACAGCATACCATCAAGCAGTCCAGGCAAGAGCAGTTTTTTGCTCAAATGGCTAACAAAGTCCATAAGGAGCCTCTTCATGCCTGTCATCATCTTGAAGTAGATTGGTGCTGCCAGGAGATATGTCTTATTGTCATGAAAAGTCTGAGTTTTTAAAAAATTTTAAAGGTCTTTGAAGTGTTGAAGATTATTTATCGAGGGGAAATATATTTCTTTATCTCTAGAAACCTTAACTAACATGACTACAAGTTTGACTATAATAGGTAGCTATCTAAATCTTTAACTTTACATTTTGAAATGAACTATATGAACATAGTCCCTTAAGCAAGAGCAGAAATCCATACCCACAGTTTAACAAATCGAACTTAAATTTGTATCACTAGACCAGGGTCCCCCATCACCCCTTACCATGCCTGAAGGAACAGTGTGAAGGCAGGCATCTGCTGACTACGTTTGTTCAGAACTGACCTCTGTGAACCACTCTGCCATTATAAAAAGGGAAGCTCACAGCTAAATCTTGGACTTTAAGTATACTTTTATCTGATGTATGCTCTGTTCTCCTGACTTTTACTTTTGCAGTAGTAAAATGGTATCACATTGATTGTAATGTGGACTCCAGAATTATATAATATTACTCAGTTATGATTGTCATTATTCTGAATATTTTTGTTAAGATAAATGCTAAAATGAAAGCACAAGATTGCTAAATACTAAGAGGACTCATGGATGGATCCCAAGAACTAATGTGGCTAGTTGGGAAGCTCTGCTGACCATGTCCACGCTAAGTGGTAGTCTGCTGGTTATGGTTATAAAGAGTTTTACCCTGCACTGTTCTGTTGTCTTACCCAGGCTGCCTCAGTTTCTGGAGTGCTGGGATTATAGGCAAGAGCCTCCCTGCTTAGATAACTAAGAGTCTTCTGGGCTGCTGTTTTTTTATTTAAAAATCTCTTTGGTCAGTCAATCAGGCTTTTAATTCCAGCACTCGGGAGGCAGAGGCAGGTGAATCTCTGTGAGTTCAAGGCCAGCCTGGTCTACAAAACTAGTTCTGGAACGGCCAGGGCTACACAGAGAAACCCTATCTCTAAAGTCTGAACAAACATACAAAGAAACAAAAATCCCTTTGTTCAGGGATGAGGATATGGCAGAGCAGTAGAGCATATTCAAGGCTTTGGGTTTGATCCTCAGTATTAAAAAATGAGGAGGCGGGAGAGTTGTTCATCAGTTAAGAACACTTGTTCTTACAGAGGACCCAGGTTTGATATCCAGCACTCACATGGTACTTACACCTGTCATAATTCCAGTTCCAGGGGATCCAGTGCCCTCTTTTGACCTCTCTAGGCACCAGGCATTCACATGGTACACAGACCTGTGAACACTCATACACATAAAGCAAGCAAACAAACAAACAAATAAATTTTTAAAAAATTTCCCTGTTCAGAAAGCCAGTATTCTGGTATGCTTAGTGAAAATCAATCAATTTGGGCAGATTTTTTTTCTGGTTCTCACTTTCTCATAAAGCAGCATTGCTAAGGTACTTTCTTTGGTTAGTGTTTAAATCTTTGTGTGTGTGTAAGTGCATTCGTGTCTGTGTGTGTTTGTGATTCATTAATAAAGGTAAGTTTAGGGTTCTTGAGTAGTTTTCAGTTCTGAATTAAAGTAGTTCTTTTTATTTTTCTAAATCTTAATAGGATTTTTCCAATTAAAGATGTGCCCTTGGAGACGGATGACCTCGCCAGGTGGCTGTATCAGCGGTTTATTGAGAAGGAGGACCTCTTGTCCCATTTCTACAGAACAGGTGCGCATTTCTGCTAGACATGTGCTTTAGAGGGGATAAGCATTTCCCAGTTACTTCTTTTTATCTTTAAAATATTTAATTTTATTATTCTAATTATGTGTAGGTGTGTGTGTGTGCACATAAGGTCAGGTGCCGGAGGAGGCCAGAGGCTTCAGAACCCCTGGAGCTGGAGCTAGAGCTACAGATAGGTGAGCCACGTGATGTGGGTGCTGGGAACAGAACTTAGGTCCTCTGAGGAGCAACAGATGCTCTTTTCCTCTGAGCTGTCTCTCCAGCCCCCTTTCAGTTGTTTAGATTAGACATAAAGTCATTCTGTATGTAAGAATTTCAGCTTAGAATCTATGGAAAGAAAGCTTTGTGTTGATGTATGTAGTTTCTTCCTACATCGGCCCATGTACAGAGTGATGAGCATGCCACACAGCCATATGACTCAAACACTGAGGAGCACAGACAGCTGCAGGACATGTGCTGACCTTGTACTTGAGGTCACTGGAATCTGTTTTTGCATGCTTTTCCTTCCCTTTGAAGGAGACTTTTATTCTGTTGTGTGGTTTTAGTTCACAGTCAGTCAGAGCAGAAAGTGGCTCAGCAGATGGTCCTTCTCTCACAGGAAGCAGAAGCATTAGGGCTTTCTTACAAGAAAGGGTGTAGTTTATTGTTTTCAAGGGCACAAAGTCAGTTATTTGCCCTTGGGAGGGAAAAGAATCTATTCTTATCTCTTCTATATTCTCAATACTCTGTAAATTCTGTAAGAACTACAGTGAATCTGGTCCTGGTAGCACAGGCCTGGGAGATTGAGGCAGGAGTATCCTGAGTTCAAAGCCTTCTTTGGTAACTTCCTGAGACCCTGTCTCTGAATAAAAACTAAAACTCGGACTGGAAGTGTGACTCAGTGATAGGTACTTGCCCAGTACGTGTGTGGCTCTAGAATGAGTCCCCAGCACCAAAACACACAACAAAAAGTATAAGGAAAAGACAGGAAAGAAGGAAGAAGAAAGGAAGTTGGAAAGAAGAAAATTAGTGTTGGTTAGCATAGTAGCCAACATGCTTTCCCAAGCTGCTGTGTTATAGGCTGATTCTTTAGTGCCCAAAAACAAGAGATGGTGTGCAGTGCAGGGCAGGGTTAGTTCAAGGCTGAGCAGGCAATTCAGGTGACCAGCCAAGAGGCCTTACCTTCCCACCCTAAGTGTCTTGCCCCCTGATATTGCCTAAGTTGTAGGAACAATGGTGAGCCTCTTTTAAAAAGCCACTTGCATCCCAGCCCTTGAGACTGGAAAATGCCTTTGTGAATTGCTTGTAAGCAGCAAATCCCTTTATGAGCTGGCTTACCCTGAGGATTAGCAGCAAGGACGAAGACTGGGGAGCAAGAGTGGCAGAGGATCTCGGTGACTGTACCAAAGCCATCCAGCTTTCCTTTCCAGAAAAAACAAATTAGATACGTTTTCTTTGTATTTTCTTTCTAATATTATTACAAAGACATATTTTGTAAACATTACTGTATTTTGAGAATATAAGTGTTATATAACCACTTTTGTGGCAAAAAGAGAGTGCTATTTCAGAAATTATTAGATATCAATTTTATAGATCCTGTGTCTGACCACTGAAGAAATGTGGCTATTCAGTAAGGAGCAGAGCAACCTGAGTGCTGGTTCTCACAGACTGGACTCCAGGGGAGGTGGACAGTAGGCAAGCCTACAGAAGGAAAGCAGACAGACACTGGAGAGTGGACGGCAGGGAGCCAAGGCCAGAGGATGCTGCTGTGTCATCCACCCAGTGGGTGGAAGAGTGCTGGGCGAAGCCTAGGTTGTTAAAATTGTGTCCCAGAGGAAAACTCTCTGCAAAGTGAGCCTAAGTGTGGGTGAATGCTCAGCTTTCATTCAGGAGATCTGTACTGCCAGGAATCACGTGACCTTCTGTCTTGTCTTCTAGGAGCCTTTCCTCCTCCCCAGGGCCAGAAGGAAGCTGTTTCCAGGGAGATGACCCTCAGCAACACGTGGATATTCCTCATTCAGTGCTTCGCATTTTTGTCAGGCTATCTGTGGTACCACATCATTCAGTATTTTTACCATTGCCTATTTTAGGAAATGATTTGGACTTGCCACATAGGAGGAGTTCAGACTTCATACATGTGCTTTATTTTACATGTGCAAATCTAAATATACAAATCAAAATATATAAAAAGCAAAGGAAATTCAAATGGATGGATTAATGTTTATCCCCCTTTGGGATATTTTAAAACTCTACTACAATGAGGATCAGTAATACAATGAAGTGCTAATGTATTTTAAGAACTTTTCATGTTTTAAGGAGATACACTCTATCGTATGTTTATGCAAGCATCACACTGGGAGAAGAGGAAATCATAAAATCATCCTAGAAGACTTGGAAAGAAACTGTTGCCACCAGATGCCCTTGGTCATGCCCCAGTTCAGAAGCTGTGCTCCTCTATTAGGGCGGAGCTTCACAGTGTTAATGTGTCCACCCGTCATGCTGAGGACTAGTCACCTTCTCTAACAAGCTGCAGTCCTCAATCCTGGCTGAGGAGCAGTGTCCACTGTCCACGGAACCACTGTATCCTGGGAAGGCTAGCTCACCCAGCACCATGCTAACATGTGCTAGTGTTCTCCCTCTGTCAGGGAAGGGGAGCACCACTTTCTCTTTGGTATAGAAGGCACATCATCGAGTGATAATTGTAGTTTACAAAATGCACTTTTATCAGATGCAAATATAACAAAGGGTAGTAACAGCCGGAAACAAAAGGAAGCCTCGTCATGAGCAGGCTCTCAGGAGGCTGTCCTGTCTGCGTGCTTGCCCATGATGCACCTCCCTGACCCCACTCCCCTCCCCCAACTTTAACATAGTAGCACCAAATGTATTTGAGGGCAGTTAAAGCAAATTAATGCAAACATTTAAATGACCAGTTTAAGGGAAGTAGACTAGCATATTAGGAAATAAAACATAGAAGCAGACATTGGCTTGCAGTATTGACAGGGCCTCCAGGTGCCTCCAGAATCTGTGCAGACATCAGTGTGTTCTGTCATTATGTCAAGCGGCTGCTCTTCTCAGGGTAGCAGGACCAGGAGACGGCAACTCAGGACACCTCCCAGTCTCTTCCAGTTGTTTTTGAAGAGGGCAGAGTCAGGCAAGTTTCTGTCATTGTGTTCTTGTGATTTACCTCACAGGAGAACCAGACTTTGCAAAAAGTACAGACACTGCATCAGTATTGAGACAGAGGGTTTGGTTTAGGATAATAAAATGTTTAAACCTGAATAAGGCAGCTGGAGTTTCGCGTGGCATGAACACTGTAGATTCCCCTATTGTGGCTAACAGCACAAATAACAATTCTGAGAAATAGGCTGTAAAACAAAAGTAAAGACTAATGTTTTCTGTTTTTCAAATAAAGCAAAAAAAAAAAAAAAAGAGGAAAAGATGCAAATTTCCCCACTTGTACGGGAAAGGCTGAACTACACCAAATAAAAGCTTCATCTTCAGCAAACCCAGAGCACATGTGGAAGGGAATGACATGTTAGCTGGCGTACCTCACCACACCACACCACTGCTGTTACTCTGCAGGAGACCTCTGTTTGCTCTGGTTTACAGTGACAGTGAATAGGTGGAGAAAGCTGCTTCACCTGGAAATGACGGGCAGCCAGAGAGAAGCTGCTCAGTGCTTCTATCTGAGGCCCAGGAAAGGCTGGGTGAATCTAATGGAGGCATCAGCCGGCCATCTGGGGGAGAAGTTGTTCACTAGCTAGCAGCCTATTTAAGCCACAGACTGCAGTGGCCAGCTCCTAGGACATGATCTTTGAATATACCGTACATGGGGAACCCGCTCCCCTAAGAGGCATCACTTTCAGATGCAGTTTGATTTTCACAGTCTCTAGAGTGACAAATAATGATAGATTTGTGTAACTTTTGATAATATACCTGAGCTACAAATAGATATGTATTTGATCTGTCCTACACATCTTCAGTTCATTCAACGTGTCTTCTGTGTGCAAAGCCTGTTTGAGAGTATTGATAGTAGTTCCTTATCCGGAACTGGAGTCCACCTGCCTGAGCTAATTAGGAAATGTGAAGAACAGGTATTCTTCCTAACAGTCTGGGGAAACTGCAATATGCCACTGTAGAGAACAGAATAAATTTCCCATTTGTACTGTGTGTGAAGAAAGGAAATTAATGTCTCAAGATAGGAGGAAAAGTGAGTAAAGCCACACCAGTTTGTAAAGGCATCCTTTAGGGTTGCTGCTCTTTGTCCTCAGCTGCAGAGAGGCTGGGCAACTCGCTGCTAGAGTCCTTGGACCACAGACAAGACCGAGCAACAGCTCACCTCGCCCAGTTTCAGAAATACATGTGTGACTGAGCAGCCCATAAGCAGTGGAAGCAAAGAAAAGCCAGAAAGGGATGAAGCTTGAATGGATGAACTAGTTAGACGAGAATTTAGTAAAGTGTGAAGCGATAGCTGTGGGTTCAGATCTGTCATTTATTAGTGTTTGGTGTTACAGCTCTTAAATTCCTATCGCAAAGAACTTGGGATTGCTGAATAAGTAGTCAATTACAGGGTAGTTAATTCAGTATTAAGTCATAGGAAGCCAAACAATAATTTTTTGTAGGAATTTCAGACAACCAGCAGGAAGAGAAGGCACCAAAGCCAGCATAACCTGTGGGCTGGACGGGCATCTCTGAACAAGACAGAGTTGGTGCAGCTGAAATTGGCCCACCCATTGCGGCCTCTGATGTGGTCGTCTGGATCAGTGTTGGAAATGCCGCTTCATTCATGGCCATGTGTGTGGCTCCCTTCTTATTAATTTGTCTTAGTGATGTGTTTTGACAATCAGTAAACACCGAAGACTCTTATCAACTTGGTCCCGGTTGTAGTCACAGAAAGTAGTCTTTGACCACAGGAGTCTTCTGTGTCCCATTCATGTTTGTTTGCATTACTGAACAGGAGGAGTTAACTAATGTTTTGTGGTTTTTATCCTTTTCTTTGAAGTCACTGCACAACAGTGAACAGAGAATTTTCCTCCAGAGTTACTATTACAGAAAGTGTATTCAGCTCTGTCCCACAAAGGGTGGAAGATAATGGTGTCTTCTATGGGATTTTTGCCCTATGAGTGCTGTGAGCCTTCCAGCTGCAGGCAGGAGAGTCAAAGGAGCTCTGAGTTACAGGTGTGCTAGTTCGTGTCGTGATGGGTAGACACTGTTTGGGACCAAAACCACCTAAGTTGGAAATTTCTGGATCACAGAGGAGCCTGGCATACTCTGAAGCAGTCAGTGGTTGGTGCTGTGTGGCAGTCATTTTGTATCAGCCCCCAGTAGTTACCAAGTGGGCTCTGAGAAGAAGCTGCAGGTTCCCAACTGTTGGGGAAGAATGGCATAGTCACGTAAGGTGCAGTCTTGGGCTATCTGCAGAAATGCCATCTGAGGAATTTTTACATTTAATATTTTTTTAAAACAGTCTTAAAGAGCAAAAAAAATGTATGTATATTATAGTTGCAAAGTATGCAGATGCTTTGAATGATTTTATTTTTATTGTGTAAAACTGTTGAACACGACTGTGGTGCACAAATTCTTTACATGTAAGGAGCCTGCATTTTACAGGAACATCTTTTGATTGGGTAATGAGACAGTTATACATTCAACTGCCATTGTTTTTATTAAGTGCTTTCACTTCCTTTGCAATTATTACAAAGTTGTATTTATTTTCTACAGATGCATTTTTGTTTTCATAATGCTGTAATGTTTACTTCAGCTTGTTGAACTTTCTTTGTGATCCGCATGTCACAGTGTGTTTTAAGAATGTCTGTAAAGGCTGAGGAAACTGCAATTTACTTCTGTAAAGGGCTGGTCACGTGTGGATCTGGTTTCTGAATGCATTAGGGATGATTTTACCAGATTACCTTTTCAGAAACTTAGATATTGTGAATACCAAAAGAAGCATTTTCTCAGCAAAAATTAATAGCTGGTTCTATTTTTTTTTAATGTAGAGAAAATAAAGTTGATTCTTTTTTTTCCAAAACAATGCTTTTAATTCTTAATAGTGGGGACGGGTATCTGTGCTGTGCTGGAGCTTCACAGTGTGAACCGCTGGCGCTCGTGCCTGGAGCTCAGCATTCAGTGGCTGGTGAGAAAACCATCTGCTTCCTTCCAGGACTTAAAAGATTTGCCCTTCCTCAAGTCTTCTCATTTGTTGCGTGATGGTAAATGTTTAGCAGTCCTCTCTCTTGGAGAAAATTAGGTATGTAAGTGCACATACATATGTAATAAATTTTGCTTATAAGAGATATTTAATGCAGTTAGCAAATAATAAAATATAATTGGTTTTTACATTATAATTGTCATTGCTGAACCCTCAGAGCCAACCTGTGACTGAATATCAACCATGATTTGATTGATAGCGTGATGTCCTGATACCTAACCATCTCCACATAGACTGTTAATCAATCTAGTGTTTGACTTATTACTAGACTCTTACCCTTGTACAGAGCCTCCTTTTAGCTTCAGCATTAATTAGTTTAGATAATTCATTTTTAATTATATTAAAACCCTAAAATTAAATAAGAAGCCAGTCGATGGTGCACACCTTTAATGCCGGCACTCAGAAAGCAGAGCAGGCAGATCTCTGAGTTTGAGGCCAGCCTGGTCTACAGCATGAATTAGTTCCAGGACAGCCAGGGCTACACAGAGAAACCTTGTCTCAAAAAACCAAAACCAGTAAACAATTGATCACCTCTTGGAGGCAAGTCAGAAAGTCAGAGCTACCTTCACCTCAATACTGTCGTCTTTCTGTGTTTTGATTTGACTTCATTATTATTAGCATTGGATACAATTCTCAGAATTGATTTACTCATTGCTCCTTGCAGGTTGTGAATTGTGGGAAAAGCACGGATATGGCCGTGGGGAGTCTGACGGCAGATAGCCTTTCAGGGCGCACGGTGGCCAGCACATGGCCAGCACGCTTCGCCTCTCGGAGCTGAGTAAATGCAGGACAAAGCATTGATGGTTTAATTACTTGTTTGTAAAATATGTTTGACCCTGTTGAGAACTTTTAATGTATTAAAATATCTCGCACAATCCTACCAAATAAGTTAAGTAGTTAGCGTTCAGTCTACCTCTTCTTTTCCTGGCTGGATTTAGGCTGCTGGTTGGGGGAGGCTGCAGTTTTATTTCCCCTATGAAGTACTTTATGTGGAGAACAGCAGATTTGGGGCTCTCTGAGATCTGTTGCTGACCAGCCCTACACCCCACAAGGTGGGGGAAAGCCATTGTTTTTAATTCCCACTTAATATGAAAATGTTTGTTTTAGAAAAATGTTTCTTGCTGGTGAAAAATGTATTTTTAAAAGGAAAAACCAAATCCTCTTTTGGTCCGAGGAGTCAGCTGTATGAGCAGGTGTGACCGTGTCATAACATGCTGATGTCATAGAAATCAATAAATTTTTACCTCTCAGGAGTCGGTGACCTTGTTCTTAACTCTTAAAGGCTGGAGAAACAGACTGGAGAGGCCCACAGTTCAGGATGCACAGAACCAAACAGAGATGCAGCATGGGGGAGGGGGGGCTGGCTGACCACCAGAGAAAGTGGGCCTCTTTCACAGTCAGGAAAACACTCTGCAGTGGGTATGAAAGCCTGCGCACAAGGGAGAAAACGAAGCACTTCTTTTCTGTTGGTAACCAAGGAGCACCATGGTGCCCACGCCCTGGAGACACTCTGGGGATGGAGACAGGCGCTTGTTTGGCTGAAGCAGGAAAATTAACCACATGTGTGACTGTGTGCCATCTTCACGCTTGGTGGCCCCTGAGGCCACAGGAGGCATCTGGTCCCCTGGGACTGGAGTTACAGACAATTGTAAGTTGTTCTCTGGAAGAGAAGCAAGAACTTAACCGCCGAGCCATCTTTCCAGCCCCGCTTGGTGTTAGTGAGAAAATGTGGAGCTAAGTAAGAGGCCCTAAAGATTCCAGTTACGGTTTGTGTTCCTCTATTTCACTTTGGGTCCCAAAACTACCAAGTCTAACCTGCAGTTTTCTGTCAGTTGATACTGTATCGGGACCAGCTGGTGGCCAGTTGAGGGTGAAGAAAATAGGTACCCAAAAGTCGAACGATCAGAACTGGAGTGCTGAGAAGAGGAACCCAAAATATTGGGTGATAAAGGGCAGGTCAGATGCTGCTGTCCACAGCAGGTGTGCAGATAACAGACTCTGCCATGGTTAGTGATAGAAGAAAGTCAACTTCCATATCTCCTCTGTCCTCAGGCTGCCTGTCATTCATGTGTACCTCCCATTCAGGTGACTGTCCCCTGAACAGGAGAAAGACATACCTAAGTCATTAGGAATCTCCATCAGGAGGCCCAACTAAGGGACTCTTGGCAATGCTGATGACTCAAGCCCTTCGTTTAACCACGGCCCCTAAATCCACAGTAAAGCCTTTTGTTTACCCTGGTGTGTGTATGTTCCAGTAGGGACGAAGGGTGGCACCAGTATTTGGGCTGGTCTTGGATACCTTGACTTCTGGGACAATGGGCAGTGGCAACTCAGGGCTTCCAAAAACACAAGTAGAAGCCAACAAGACCTTGTAGAATACAACCCAGGAACAGCGTCACTTTCTTAATATTCATTTACCTTTTAATTCATTTTACATTCCAACCAAGGTTCTCCCTCCCACCTGCCCTTGCCTCCCGAACCCAGCCCCCCCCCATCTACTCCTCCCAACAGGTCAGGGCTCCCATGGGGAGTCGACACAGCTTGGCACACTAATTTGGGGCAGGACCAAGCCCCTCCCTTTTGCATTAAGTCTTCGCATGCCATCCCTTCAGAGGGAATGTGTTCTAACAAGCCAGCTCCTGTACCAGGGTAGGTCCTGGTCCTACTGCCAGGGGCCCCTCAGATAGTCCAAGCTTCACGACTGACTCCCACATACAGAGGGGCCTAGTTCAGATGCCTGGAGCTCTCAGCTGTCCAGAGATCGTGAGTTTTCATGAGATTGGTTCAACTGTCTCTGTAGAATTCTCCATCATGATCTTCATCTCCCCTGCTCACACATTCCCTCCCCCCTCTCTCTCTGACTAGACTGGTGCTTAGTTGTGGATCTTTACATCTAATTCCCTCAGTTACTGGAGCTGTGGATTGTAGTCTGGTTCTCCTTTGCTTTGTTCTATATCTTCTATCCACTTATGAGTAATCGTAGCAACTCGGAGTGACTGAAGCTAGGTGGAAGGTTCAAGGCTGGACTGGGGGTGTGCGGACTTGGAGACCAATGTAGGCTAACGTGATTTTGTTGGCGAGCTGTCTGAATGGTCTGTGGAACTGATGTGCGTACAGGTCATTGACCTTTGAGGTTTTAGAGTGAGTGGGAACTTCGGCATTTCCTTCTTTGGGGACAGTGGGTTTTCTTGTGCAATTCAACCCGTTGCCAGTGGAGTCAGGCAGCCGCTTAGAGAACTGAGGGCCTAATAATCTCTCAGTCTCCAAATCGGAAGATGGCTTCGTGGGTGTCTAAAAAATGTCGGAACTGGAGAGGGGCTCAGTAGGTAAGAAAGAGGACCCGAGTTCAATTCCCAGCACCCGCGTTGGGCAGCTCACGACTGCTTGTATCTCAGGACAGGGGTTTAGATACACTCTTCTGAACCCAGCAGCACACACATGCCAACATGATTTTAAATAGTCTCTTTCATACAGAATGCTGAGGATTAAGTATACGTGTTGAAAGGATTTCAAAGCTCTACAGTTTCATGTTCCTCAGTGCTGAAGTAAACATGATAGCCCCAAGCTATCAATCCTTCAGATTGATCTCTTAGAATGTCCCCCTGAGGTTTGGCAGAGACACCATTAACCACTAAAAAAAGTTGGAAGTCTGTGGCTTTATCTTTTTCCATGTGGAGGTGACGTGTTTTGCTCTGTTTGGTGGGAAAGGGAGAGAATGCCTTCATTTCAAGCTGAAGGGAAGAGACTCCAATCCCATAATACTTCTGTCGTGAATTCTAGGTCTGAAACCTGAAGAGAGCAGCTAGCAGCACCTGGTGTCATGTGTTCATCCATCACAGTCAGGACCCACAGATAGAGAGAGGACCAGGATCTGAGGCCCTACCCTGGAGTTGAACCCCAACTCTGGCCATTGACAAATATTTTTTGTAGTAAGGAGGGGGCCACTTGTTGGTTCCCGGCTGCTTAGCCCCGAAATAATCACACAGAAACTATATTAATTAAATCACGGCTTGGCCCATTAGCTCTAGCTTCTTATTGGCTAACCCTTACATATTAATTTAACCCATTTCTAGTGGTTTACCAGCTAAAGTTCCCAGCGGCTATCTCCTATGTATCCATGGGTTCTCTCTGACTCTGCCCTTTTTCCTCCCAGCATTCAGCTTAGTTTTCCCTGCCTACCTAACTTCTGCCCTGCTATAGGTGGACCACTATAGCAGTTTCTTTATCTGTTAATGGTAATCACAGCATACAGAGGGAAATCCCACATCAATTTTTTTTTGAACTTCACTCCTTGTGTGTCAAATGGGAAAGTCAAGGAACGATCCTCACATACTAAATGAGACATTGTACATTCAGCACAGAAGACGGGTGTACTTTGTCCTGAAGAAGTGCTCTGCCCCAGTTAGGCCCAGCGGAGGACTTGAAGACGTTCTGGCCTAGCTGTACCTTTACTCCAGATGTCCCATCTTGTTCACAGAGGCTAACAGTTATGGGTGCCCATTAACTGTCAGCATAGACAGACTTAATGAACGTAGCCGTACAGCTGCCCCCACACAGACGATCCAGTGCCCTCAGACAGCAGCATGAAAGAGCTTTGAGGCTGGAGAAGCAATTAGGAAGGGCAGGGAGACTGGGGCTTAAGGGGGAAACCAGATCTGCCAGACAGAAGACATTACACACTCTTCATAGAGATCTATTTCTGCTTCTGAGACATGATGTCACCTGTGATGTGGACCTTGAACTAATCGGAAGGGAGAGATAATTTCTGGTATTTGAAAGTTGTCCTCTGGCTCTTAGGATAGTAAACACGGCATCAAAGGCCCCTGAAGCTTCAGGCAGGAAAGCAGTCCTGCCCTAATCTGTCCAGTTCCACCAGTCCCTGAGCTTGCCTTGAAATCTGACACTTTGCACTACTAAGTGCTGTTCTGGGTGCTCAATTCTGAGGAACCGGGTACCACAGTCGGCAGAAGTTTCTGTGTTTGTTACCTTGGGCAATTGTGGAGGGAGCCTCTGGGACCCTGCTTGGCTCTTTCATCTTTAAACAATGTCACACACACATGAAGAACTCATTTTGGCTCCTACCATCTTAGGACATCTGAGGGAAAAGGCACTCCACTACCCACAGCTTGGGGAGTGGGGGACGGCTGAGCACAAGGAAGCAGAACTGGCTTCTCTTGAAGGCTTCTAGATGAGGTGAGAACCCAGGGTGGCTACGGAGAGAAGATGGCTACTCCGGCAGGTTCGCTGGTTCTCTTTGAGAATGTCTACCACACAGCAGAGAGGAGGGGACACAGGACCAGCACTTGAGTGGAGTCCATGGGAACAGGCACTCCCTTGTCACTGGATGATGTCACACAGAGGCGGGGCACTTTGGTGTCAGGGTGAGCATGGGTGGGGAACTCCAGCTGGGGAGGGTGGGCAGAACTGGTCCTATTCCTTGTCCCTCTCCTCCCCCTCCCCCGAGTGCCTTTGTCACAGGGAGCCAGATCAAAGCCTCCATTGTGCTGGCTTTTCTGTTGTTCTCAGGGGAGGGAGGAGCAGTGAGCTCAGCAAGTCCTTGCTCTCCAGCTTTCCCCACCAGGAGCAGCTGTCATTGGAGTGACCCAGAGCGATGTAAAATTGCTGAGGTCCTGATTCAAAGCATTAAGAATTATGACAATGTTCAGAACACCAAAGCAAAGGGAGGTCACACTCTCAAAATGTCAGCCCTTGGAGTACCAGCACCCAGGGTCCCACCCCTAACCCAGAAGCAATTTGCAACTGATATCTTCTAGCAAAGGGGAAATCAGCTTTCTCCAATGGAGTGTCGGGGTATTGCAAACACACTCCAGGGCAGACCCCATGCTCCCAAGCAGCTGGCCAACACAAAACAAATTCAGCTTTGTTAGGGTTTTTGGGGGGATTTTGTTTTATTTTGTCATTTTTTGTCTTGTTGGGGTTTTGTTTTGATTTTCATTATTTAATTTTATTTATTTGAGAAAGTGAGAACATGAAGTCAGGTAGTAGGGGGATGGGGAGGATCTGAGGAGAGTTGGGAGAGAAGAAAGCATAATTGAAATATATTGTATAAAAATTTAATTAAAATAATACAAATATATAGATATAAGTCCTGCCATAAGGACCACCAAGGAGGAAATCTGGTCCCTGGGTGAGAAGTCAGACCTCTGAAGTAGGGAGCCCAGCCTCCAAGGAGGCAAGAGGAGGACGTGGTGATCACTTGAGGAGACCTCAGTGTTTGCTCTCTGACACTCTTCCCCTGCAATGAATAAGTAGAGGCAAGAAAAAAATGCTCAACTCTAAAGGGTCCTGAATGGAGCCCCCATGACACAAGGCACCCAGCAGCTTCTATCTGTCCCCCAAGTGGGTTCCCCTGGTGTGGCAGAAGCTTCAAGGATCAAAGCACATATGTCTGAGGTGGGAAGCCGTCCAAAGTGGATCCCTTGGGACTTCACCTGTTGTCAAAGTGGAGCGCCAAGGGAATATGGCAGCGCTAAGAGGAATAGAATATATATTTCTTATATAAACTATATATATATATATATATATATATATATATATATATATAGTGTGTATATATATGGCATAGCCAGGGCCTCTGGGTATCCTGGGTATAGCCTTCCAACAGAATGTGGGCAGAGGTCACAAGATCTATGGTTCCTCTCTCCACCTCTGTGTTACGAGGACCAACACAGAAGCTGAAGAGTTGAGCAGTGGGGTGGGACCAGTAGGCTGTTGTCTCCCTAGAATGTTTACTGAAAAGAGACAGACAACACACAGGCTGTGTCACCATTACAGCTGCTGGGGACAGAACAGATAGCATTGTTACGGGGTTTTGGTAGGATTCATTTTCTTTGTCAATTAAAGAATTAAAAGGCAGGGAAAACTTCATACATAGCAGGTAAAGAGTAACAAACTGTTGCAGGTGAAGAAGCTTGCTTGTGCATACACAGCAAAGCAAAGCACACACACAGTGAAACACACACACACACAGAGTGCAAAGTGTACAGAAACACTCCCCAAAGCAGAGGGGATGAGGTCTATTTCCCCTGAAAGTCTGGGGTGTTTGGGGTGGCTTGGATCATCCCCTAATTTTGGCCAGTCAACTTAAGCAAAGGAAGAGAAGCTGACGTGTCCACGGCTCCTTGTGAAGCTGTTTAGGACTAGCCCTGAACATACTGACCAGCCTGGATCAGTCAGCTGGAATGGGGCGGGGGGGGGGAAGCCGGCCAGGCATTTGTCCTGGGCCAGGAAGAAGAGGAAGCCAGAAATATGCCATATTTTCTGCCTGTTTTGTTTTTCAAAATAGATAGGGTTTCTCTGTGTAGCCCTGGCTGTCCTGGAACTCACTCTGTATTCCAGGCTGTCCTCAAAATCAGAGATCCCCTTGCCTCTTCCACCCAAGTGCTGGAATTAAAGCCATACACCATCACAGTCCAGAACCATCTTGTTTATCTATCTGTCTGCCTGTCAGGAATTTGTCTAGGTCCTAATTGAGTCCTCACTGAGATGAAGGACTGAGGGAGGGGTCACCCTCAGAGGCTTCCCAAAGAGTGGGATGAGCTTTGGGTTGGCAGAAGATCAACTCTTGTAACCCATTCTCCCCCTCCGGCTGCTCTTGGTGCCTGGCTTGCTCTCAGCAGACTGCTAACAAGCCTGCCAAGCTCTTTCCCGCCTCAAGGCTCTCTCCTTTGGCCACATTTCTTAGAAAACACTTCCTACACTCTGGCTGCCTCTGACATTATTCTGAGGGACTGGTTGGCAGGTTGCCCAGCCCAGAGCAGAGGAGCAAGCCTGTGAGCATCATTATCTGTGAGGGAAGAGCCAGGCTAAGCAAACCAGCACTCTAGGGTACGCCGAGACAGCCAGCTTCCCATCTGCAGGTTCACCTCATGGCAAGCCTGTGAGAGGAGCAGCCACAACTAAATGACCCCCACTTCTCTGCCTTCGCCGCATCCCCAGGCTCTCCTCCTGGCACGCCCACACTTTGTTTCTTGGAGCTTGTTAGATTGACACATCTGAACTGCCGGAAGAGGCTGATTGTGAGTGGTGGGGATAACTTGATCCCGAGTCACAGCCAGGTTCACATTGTTGGAGCTCTAAGTCCTAAGGAAGATGCTTGGATTTTTCTGAACTTATGACTTCTCTGGCAGACGAGGTTATTATGCCTGCTGTCTGCCTGTTGGGTTCTCAGAGGGTCATCCAGGCGGGAATGTGTCAACACAAGGGTGAGTCCAGTGGTCACCAGGAACATGAGCTACCCATTAGAAAAATAAGCTTTCACGCTGGGTTTGGCACCATCTATCCATCCACCAGGCCTAGTATTGGCTTGGACCTGAGATGAGATCCTGAGATGTTTTCTAGGACATGTGACAGGGTAGGGAAGTCTCCCCATCCCCTGAGTCTGCACATTGGAAAATCCATCCAGATTGATAATGTGGAGAGGGGGGCCTGCGAAGGGGTCAGGAGGGTGCTGCCCTTGAATGGGGTTGATGCTGGTCACAGGGCTTAGTCACTGTGGGAGTGGATTAGAGGTTCCTGAAATAGTTGAGCCCCTTTCCTCTTGCTCTTGTGTATGTTTGCTACAACAGTGCCTTGCTGTAGCAGAGGCTAGCCTAGAATTCCCTATGGAGCCTAGGCTGGCCTTGAGCTGTGGAGAACCCTTCACCCCCAGCCCTGTTCTCAGAATCTGATGGAAATCCAGCTTCTCCTGGGTAGTCTGCCACTTCCAAGACAGGACTTGGTATTAATCACCCAAGCTCTGTGCTGCCTGCTTCATGTTCCATCTCTAATATAAGATTTTTGCTACCAAGGATGTACATCTAGTGAAAGAGACCAAAGCCATGGCTGGTCCAAGGACCTGGACTAGAGATGGTGGGATTTCAGAGCCTGTTGTCATCCTTAGACAGGACCATGGACAGTAGGGTGGCATCCCATGGCGCTGGCAGTAGCCATGCCCAGGAAGTCAGGACAGAGTGGTTAGTGCAGGACTGTGAGCACTTGATTTTTGACTCAAGCTAAGCCACAAACTCACCGCTGTGCCCGCTACGAATGTGTTGAAGAGGAGCCGGCACACAGAACACTCCCGGCATGCTTGGGACAATGGCCAGCCTGGAGGCACGTGCCCGATACACAGTAGCTAAGCGGGTACGGAGTTCTCGCTAATATCCAGCATTTGTTCACTGAGGACGTCGGCGCTCCTGAGCACTGGTACACCCAGAGTGGGTGGCTGCTGGTTGGATGCTCACACTGTGATTTTGCTCCCCGATGATCCCCCATGGAGGGTGCAGCCTAACATCCCTAGGTTCCAGAATGGGACGGATAGATGCTGGCACAGGTTAGGTCCATGTAACTGCCGTGCTGCTTATAATGACATCCATGACTCTGGGTATTTTTTAATCTCATCTTACCTAATACATTCATCTCCTGGGGCTGCCATAATCAACTGATCCAAACAGGTCTGCTTCAAACAACAGAAATGTGTTAACAGGAATTTGGATGCTAGACGTCCTACATCATGGTGTTAATGAGGCTGGCTCCTCTCCCCTTGCTTCCGGGGACTCACCGAGATCCTGATGTTTTACCTTCAGTCACCTTTCTTCCCGAGTCTGTCTGAACCCTCTCTTCTCAGGACACTAGTCACTGGATTAAGAGTCCTGAGCACAGGATGGCTTCGTCTGAAGATCCCAGGAGAGCTTTGTCTTATGAGGGAACAAACCAACCACTGTGGCACAAGCCTGCAAGCCCAGCCCTTGGGAGGTGGAGGCGGGAGGACCAGGTCATGGTTATCTTCAGCTGCATAATGAGTTCAAGGCCAGCCTTGGCTATATTGAGGAATTGTCTCAAAAAAAAAAAAAATGTTTCCTGGTTAGTTAGCCTTAGCCGTCAACTTGACAAAACCTAGAATTACCTGGAAAGAGAATTTCAGTCAAGGAATTCCCTCTCAGAATGTGAGCGTGTCTGAGGGCAGGTACTGTTATGATTGTCAGCTGAGATAGACGGGCCCAGCCTGCTGTGGGTGGCACATTCTCCAGGTAGGTGACCTAAACTGTCTGGGAAAGGCAGCTGAGCATACACCTGACTGCCAGCCAGCAGCTCCTCCATGGCTCCTCTTGTCTCTTCGTCTGCAAAGGGAGTTCCGTTGGTGAGAGGCAATGGCTGTCTGGAACAGCAAGTGGGTCCTTCTCTATGTTCCTTACTTAACGCCCTCCATGAGGGACGGTAACTGGACGTGTAACCCAGATAAACCCTCTCCTTCCCAAAGTTGCTCGGTTGGGATGCTTTGCCGACCGAGGAGCAGAAATGGCACTAGAAGAGAGGAGTCCTATTACCCTAAACCCCAGCTGCTGTTTCCTCCTCCTATATACTCTCTAAACCCAGCTCCAGTCCACTGCCTCCAGAAAACCTTCCCTCTCCAGCACTTCCTCCTTCCCCGGTTGATGTTTTCCTTGGTTCCCCACGAACCTGGACACCTCTGTTGTGCCAGAAACTATCGGTCTGTGTCCCTTATGATCCAGAGGGGAGCTCCTGTTTCCTTCTTCCCCTCGCTGAACTATGGCACTCTTGGCTGAGGGAAGGTGAGGGGCCCCCAGTTTGCCTTTCATGGGGTGTTTTGGGTCTGCATATCACCAGTCGAGGCCGCGGAGACTGGGAGATGAGGAAGCAAGCTGTGCACCTGGTCCTCTCCGGGGCGTCTCCCAAGAGGGAAGGACAGAGGTATAGAAGTGACTGGGGGGGGGGGGGGGAGACTTACCTTAAGAATTCAAAGCTTGAATGTGTTTTGAGAAAACAGAGAAGGGGTGAAAAGGCAAGAGAACCCAGATTGTGGGGCAGGGCAGCAGGAGCCCAGAGAAGAAAAGGCAACAGGAATTGCCAACAATGGCCCCTGTGTAGACAGGACCAGAGACACAGGGGAAGGGACACCTGAGTTTCACTCATCCAGCGTCCCCCGAGCTAGGGGGTGGGTTACACAGGCCACTGTATCCACAGCTCCCAGGCCTCTGGTTTCTTTTATTTGTTTGTCTTCCACCTTTCCCCAGTGGAACCCATGGCTAACTTATTTCTGGCCTTCCAGGTCACTGGCCTTCAGCTAGGTCGGCTCTCCCAGGGTGCTGGCCAGAGTCCAAGGTAACCTTGAGATCATTTTGAGTGTTTCTGGTAAATGACCCGGGAGATAGGGTTACCTCGGGATAATGTTCACTCCTATTGTTCACCGCCATGTGAGCTGCAGAAGGAAGGGAACGGGTATGAATTATTGAGGAAATCTCAGGTTCTCACCAGTTCCCTAGTGATTCTGATACTCCCCGAAACCCGAGAGGACTTGACCCTTGGTGCTACAGCTGGGATTGAGCAGGACTCAGAGCTTGCCACAGATTGAGACCCAGAGTCTTGAAGGTTCATTGCAGCCCAATGTGGAAAGACCTGTTTAGGCGTTCCCAAAAGATCTTCAGAGAGGAAGGAGTGACCCGTGGATAGAGAGCCAGATGAGAAATCATTCGCTCTATCTCTAGAAAGATATTCAGTCTGCTGTGGGGGACCTGATCCTGCCCTAAGGGAACTCCTGGCCAGACAGAACACACACACACACACACACACACACACACACACACACACACACACACGGTGGTCCCAGCACTGTAATTGACAATGATGATAACAAGGTACAAGCAAGGCAGTGAGCAGGAGGCTGCTGTAGAGACCTCGCCCAAGGCTAGTACCTAGGTTGCCTCATTCCCCTGAGGCCTCCCTAGTCTCCAGTGCGGAACTATGCCTTCTAAGAATTGACTTAATGCCTGCTAGGTGTCCTCACCACACCCTGGGGTTGCTGTGAAAGGCAGAGGCTGCAGGGTCTTGCTTGCCTATCCCCTTAAGTCCTGGGGGTGGGGGGCGGAGGAGAGATGAGTGGCAGCTCAGGGTCAGTGTCCCTGGTTCCTTCGACTTTGCTTCTCTGAGGCAGCTCACAGGTTTGTTCAGGCTTCCAGCCACTGCCCTTTGACTCACAGTCTTACAGACAGCTGTGTTGCAAAAGTGTGTGTATGTGTGGTGTGTGTGTGCATGTGTATCTTTTCAGGTATGCCTACCAGGTCTGAGGTGCAGCTGTCCAAGCCTGGTGCTTGCACATTTGCACATCTGCAGGGGGCGTGGCCACCTGTGATAACTTCTGTGTGTGCTCAGGTGGTCCCTGCACATATGACTTGGTGTTGGGTTCATGCTCTGGACTCCAGCAAACACGTCGGAAATTTGCTCTCCAGGTTTAAAGTTCAGAGCTCATAGCTGCTCACTGGACAGAGTGTAACCGCCTCCCCGGCTTTGTCCAGAACTGATGTATGCACCTGCTGTCCAAATTCCCCTTTCCTTATTAGTAGGCCACATATCACTGAAAAATTCTCTGTGTGTGTGTGTGTGTGTGTGTGTGTGTGAGAGAGAGAGAGAGAGAGAGAGAGAGAGAGAGAGAGAGAGATCCTTCACATGTAGGAGTACATGTTCATACATGTAGAGGTCAGGGGCCAGCCAAGAAATAGCATCTACCTTTTGTTGCTGTTAAGATTCGGTCTCTCATTGACCTGGAGTTTGTCAAATAGGTTAGGCTGCCGGGCGGTGGTGGCGCACGCCTTTAATCCCAGCACTTGGGAGGCAGAGGCAGGTGGATCTCTGTGAGTTCGAGGCCAGCCTGGTCTACAAGAGCTAGTTCCAGGACAGGCTCCAAAACCACAGAGAAACCCTGTCTAGAAAAAAAAATAGGTTAGGCTGGCTGGCCAGAGAACTGCAGGGAGCCACTGTCTCCACCTCCCCCACGCTGGAGTTAAATAAGTGTGCGCCACACCTCACTCGCCCCCTTGCAGCTTTCCGTGACGTGCCAGATCTTCCCAGCAGGACTGACAGTGCCTTCCCCTCCTTCCTCTCTGGGCGCTTATCCTCAGGCTGGTCATATGACTTCAAGCCACGCCGGGTTGAGAAGCAGACAAGTAAGACACGGTTCTGTCTTCATGAAGCGCACGCCTGTCATGGAGCAAGACCACAGTGGGCTCTGCTCAGCTGCTCAGAGGTGGGCTCTGATAGGCTCCCATAGGGGCCCCGTGAAAGAGGGCGGCATTCCTGCCAGGAACGCGGGCAGCCTTCATACTTCCGGCTCTGAAACTGGCAGGGAAAGGAGGCCCATTTCTTAGGCCACCAACCTTGTGGAAATCTGTCACCATGGTGACAGAGATGAATGTGACAAGGTACAACCCAGTGTTCACAAAGGTTCAAGTACAAGTCAGCACAGAAGACTATGGACAGAGGGAGCGGCAGTGGACACACAGGCAGATAAACACATGCTCTTCCACAGCATCTGATGGAAACAAAACAAACTCAAGATGGGCCAGAACCTAAACATAACAGGAGACGAGGCACAGCCTTGGAACCCTGACACTCGGGAGTCAGAAACTGGAGAATCATAAATTCAAGGTCAACTGTGGGCTACACAGCTAGCCCCTGTCTCACACAAATAAACTAACACCAAAAAACAAAACAAGGGGAAGACAGTGAATGCAAAGCCAAAGTTGGGGCTGGGCCTGGAGGTGCACACTAGGCACAAGGAGGTTAAGGCAGGATTTCAGAGAGTTCAAGGCCAGCATGGGCTACGAAGTGAACACCATGTCAGTCATGGTGCAAACAAACATGAGAAAAACAAAACAAAATATTAAGGATGAAAACAAAACCATGAGCCGGGCAGTGGTGGCGCACACCTTTAATCCCAAAACTCAGGAGGCAGAGGCAGGCAGATCTCTGTGAGTTTGAGGTCCAGCCTGGTCTACCAAGTGAGTTCCAGGCCAGCCGAGGCTACACAGAAAAACTGGGTCTTAAAAAAACAAAACAACAACAACAACAACAAAAGCCATAAAATAACCTTCCAAACTGCTGGTGGCCATGCCAGAGGAGCAGCAGGTGGCAACTGTCTTCAGGGGATCGGCCCGCAGCAGCAGCAGCAGCAGCAGCAGCAGCAGCAGCAGCAGCAGCAGCAGCAGCAAGGGTGAATCTCAGACAGGCAAGGCTCTGAGCGTCCGCCCCAGAATTGTCTCTGGCTACTGCTGTGTCTTTACATGGCCTCTGACACAGAAAACCTGGCTTCCTCCTGTTAAGTCAGGATTTCTTAGTTCTGATGCCAAAGCATGAGCCATGCAATTTAAAACCTTAACAACCTGACTTCTTAAAATAAGAAGTCTCTGTTTGGGGGAGAAAGGGTTGCAGGAGCCAGAGGGGTCAAGGACACCACAAGAAAACCCACAGAATCAACTAAGCAGGGCTTGTAGGCGCTCACTGAGACTGAACCAACAGCCAGAGAAATCGCATGGGCCTGACCCAGGCTCTCGTCTACATGTGTGTGACAGTTGTGTAGCTAGGTCTACATGCGGAACTCCTAACCATGGGAGCAGGGCTGTCTGTCTCTGACTCGTTTACTGGATTTGGGAAACCTACTCCTCATACTGGGTCACCTTGCCCAGTCTTAATACACAGGGAGGTGCTTAGTCTTACTGCAATTTGATATGCCATGTTTTGTTGATACCCATGGGAGACCTGCCCTTTTCTGAACAGAAGCTGAGGGGGAGTGGATGGGGGATGGTAGGCAGTGGAAAGGTGTGGGAGGGTGGTAACGAGAGGAGGGAGGAGAAACTACAGTTAGGATGGGAAATAAATACATTTAATAATTTTTTTAAAAGTCTCTTTTTTTTTTTCTGAGTCACTGCTAAGAGATTCATTAACAGATGAAGAGGTGGAATGAAAAGTTATATTTTGATTATATTAAAAACTCTCCAGTGCAATAATAATTAAAATCAGTAATAAGTAGTTAAAATCCCTTTAAAATCAGCAAAAATATTTTAGCTTATTTTTAAATTTGGTTATTATTTATAAATTTATTTACTTGAGGCAGGGGCTCACTGTGTAGCCATAGCTGAGATCTCAAGCTCACAGAGATCTCCTGTCTCCGCCTCCCAAGTGATGAGATTACAGGCGGGTACCACCTTGCCTAGTTTTTTTAAATAACATATTAAAACATATAACATTATGTGTATGGCTGTGAGTGCACACATGAATATGGCATCCAAGGAGACCAGAAAAAGGTGTCAGGTCCCCGAGGGCTGGAGTTAACCGGATTGTGAGATGCTAGATTCCGGTGCTGAGGACCAAGCTTGGGTCCTCTGCAAGAGAAACAGGAGCTTTTAACAGCTGAGTCACTGCTTTAGTCCCAGGCAAAGAGATTTTAGTAACCTCTTCACTAGATAAGACCAGCCACAGGAGTCAGAAGCTCACGTTGTCAGGGAAATACAAATCAAAACCACAGGGTGCTAACACATGCTGATTAGAGCGCCCACATCTAAGCCAGTGAGGCTGAGGCTGGCAAGGGCACAGAGCACCTGGTCACTCCTGACCTCATTTCCCACCCCCCTCTCCCATCCCACCCATGAAAGCAGTTTTTCACGCACAGCATAAGGGAAAAGCAACTCCACCTCAAGAAAAACTTCCTCTTAGTGGTGCACCGGAAAGTTGCCTAAGAGATATTTAAACAGAGGAAGTTTTAGACCCTCAGTCAACTGCCCTGTGGGTTCCGCAGCCCAATACACTCGTGGGTGACATCACTTGGCAATGTCAGAAGGAACAAGACAAAGGAGGAAGCAGTGCAAAGGCCTATGAAGGCAGACAAACTCCAAGGAAGATCCTCGTGAAGCCAGTTGCTGCAGCCGTCTGGGGCCTCCCCATGGCTCATCTGGCTTGTCAGTTAGTTTGATTTACATCTGGAGTCAACTAACCCCAAGCTGCTGGGCACGCCTGCTGGGCGCGCCTGTGAGGGGCTGTCTCAATTAGATTATTTGAGACAGGAAAACCCACACCTTCTGGCACAGCCCAGATAAAAAGACATGGAAGGAGGCTTTGCTGGGTGCCGGCTTGCCTTCTCTCTCACTGGCAGGGTCATCTATTCTGGGCTGTGGCCAGTGATATAAACCCAATTTCTTCAGGATTCCAGTGCAAACCAGTAGCTCTTCAGGAATCTTTGAGGGCTCCAGCACAAGACTTGCAGTCTTTCTGTCAGGCCACAACCATTGTTGGGCTATCCCATATATACATATAAAATCTGTGGGTGCTCTCTGAGCTAATAATCCCATCCCCAAGAAGGGAAGGAAGGGTTACATCTTCCTTGAGGCAGACAGGGACAAGGGTAGAAAGTTCGGCTGGACTGTCTTCAATATTTAGGGAACAAAACCATCACACCCACCAGACGGCCCAGCTCTTGCACACCGAGGGGTTCGTCCCAGAGAAGTGAGCCCATGGCCATTCAAAGACTCGGATACAAACACTCAGAGAGGCTTTATCCAGAATGGCGCCAGACACAAACAGCCAGCATGTCCACCTTCATTGATGGACCAGCCACGACCTGCTAACACAGTGGGACAATAAATATGTGGACAAACATTTCTTGGATGAATCTCAGAAGAATCGTGCCAGCCAAAATAAGTTTGCCTTGTTTCGCTGCTTAGGCACAGTGTTCTATAGAATGAGTCTCCAGCGGGGAAAGGCAGATCAGTGGCCTGAGGTTCTGAGTTAGGGAGGAGGCAAGGAGGAGCTCAGATTCAACCTAGTACCAGCTTCAAGAGTTCAGAGGTCAAGACTTCTCAGAGTGAGCATTTTAAACACGTGTATCAGCCACACCTCTCAGCAAAGTCGCGGAGGAGAATCTAAAATGAAGGCTGATGCCTTCAGTGTTCCCAGCATTGGCGGGGTGGTCGTGCCCACTGGTAGAGGTGGGTGGACCTGGGACCAATATGCTTCTGGTCCTCTATCCCAGGCAGCCCTAGAACCCCTATGCGCACTACCCTGAAGCCTAGATGGACCCTCAGACTCCATCCTGTCCCCCCACCTGTGGCTCTGCTTCTTCCTCAGGGTTGTTGGCAGCATTGACCCACGAGGATGGAGGGAGCAGAAGCAGGGAGCAGGATTCAGATGATTGACAGAGACAGCCTTCCAGAAGATGACTTCAGTGACCAACCCTAATTTGTATTAAGTGTCACGGTCCTATCATAAGGCTTTGTATACGGCAGCAGGGTCCTACAGCAAAGCTCCTAATACAAATCTTAGTTATCATATGTGCAGCAGGGGAGGCTTCTAGCAGCTGACCGTGCTAAGGGTCACCCTAGAGATAAATTCAGGTTTAGAGACACCTTTCAGATAAGGTCAGCCCTCAGGGCCCAGGGACACTCTCCAGACAAGGGCAACAGAGAGCAGGAAGTTTAGCTGGTGGGGAGGGAGTCCCAGGCCAGCAAGCTTTGGGAAAAGCTGTCAAGCCATGGCAGGCTGCAACCTCTGACCAGGCCTCCCAACACCCACCTTCTCTCCTTGGCACTCTTTGGTGCATCAGCTCTTCACCCTCTGGAGGAAGCTCTGGACTTCTTCCAGGCATCTGTGAAGGGATTGTTGGGGGACATGGCTGCAGAGTCTCCTGAGAAAAACCCCAGGTTTCCAATGCAAATGGCAGAGAACATAAGGCCCAGGGGATCTGGGACCCCTCGGAACAGTCTCCTCCCCTTGTGTCTTAGGGTTTCTACTGTGGTGATAAAACACCATTGCTGTGGATTGCTCTGGACACTGTAAAGATTTGTCACTCATATTGGTTTAACAAAATGCTGATTGGCCAGTAGCCAGGCAGGAAGTATAGGTGGGGCGACCAGACTAAGAGAATTCTGGGAAGAGGAAAGGCAGAGAGTCAGTCGTCATCCAGAAGCTAAGGAAGCAAGATGAGAATGCCTCACTGAGAAAAGGTTACCAAGCCACATGGCCAAACATAGATAGAATTATGGGTTAATTTAAGTTGTAAGAGGTAGTTAATAATAAGCCTAAATAATAGGCCAAACAGTTTATAGTAATATAAGCCTCTGTGTGTTTATTTGGGACTGAATGCCATGGGACCTGGTGAGACAGGTGGGACAGAAACTTCCGTCTACACCATGACTAATTTGCGGAGGATAGGGCTTATTTCTGCTCATGACTTCCAAGCCATGCTTCATCACCAGGGGACGTCAGGACAGGACCTGGATGCAAGGACTGAGGCAGAGCCCTGGGGAAAGGCTGCTTGCTGTCCTGTCTTCCTCTTGTGACTTGTTCAGTTTGCTTTATGTGCAGGACGATCTGCCAGGGTTAGCGCTTCTCACAGTGATCTCGGCCCTCCCCCATCAGTCCTCAGTCAAGGCAGTGACCCTAGCCTTGCCTACAGGCCAGTCTCACAGAGACATCTCTCAAAAGTCCCTCTTCCTAGATGTCTAGATGTCAAGTTGACAAAAACAAACCAATCCACTTGACCCCTTGACAACTGACACACGAACACATATTTACTAAGCCATGACCCTTCCTTGTTCATCCCCAAGATAGCATATCAATATTGATATCACAATAAAAAACATTCCAGCTTTTTCAAGTCCCATAGTCTTTAAAAAATTCAAACACTTGAAAAGTTCAGTATCTTTAAAACATCTAAAAATATCTCTAATATTCCGAAGTCTCTACATTTGGGTTCCTCATGATCAAAAATAAGTTACATACTTTCTGACTCCAAGAGGAAAGAACCAGAACCCAGTTACTTCCAAACCAGAGCAAACCAAAGCCCAACACTATAAACCTAAGCATCAGCCTCTGTCTTCCCCCAAGAGCTTGCCATGCGCTCACAGCATGCCCGTAGGCCCAGGCCAGCCCCACTCCACAGCTGCGGCATCCTTGACAGTCATCCACGGTATTTCCAAAGCGCTGTGGTCTGCACTGTAATTGGGCTGTATTTTACCACCAGCCACTCATGGACTCCCTTCAGGGACTCTAACACTCCTCCATGGCGCCAAGCCTCAGCTGCTCTCCTTGACCCTTCAGGCCTTCAAAACCAGCACCACCTGGAGACCCTTACACACGAACAAATCCCTAAAGCGCTTCACGGTTGCACCCCTTTCCGAGCTCAACGTGAGACAGATAAACGGAGCGTTCTTGTGCAGCATTGGACCCAGCAAACCCTCACCGTGTGCTCGTGGGGGGACTTTAATGATTTCTGTTTTACAGATGAGGAATAAAGAGAGTGAGAGTGGGGTTCCTGGTCTCACATCTCACACACACCAGGCAAGTACTCCACCACGAAGTATGTCCACTCTGTTGTGGGTCCAATAAGCAACTCTTTTTCATCTTCCAGTACAGAAGCTCTACCCACAGTGGTCCCCATCTCTCACGTCTCTGCTCTGGCAATCACCCTGCTAGTCTATTTCCAAGAATTTGACAAATCTACATACCTCCTATGAGTGACATCGTATGTTTATCTGTCTGTCATTTCTTTTTATTAACCCAGGGTCTTACATATCCCAGGCTGGCCTTGAATTTACTGTATAACCAAGGATGACCTTGGGATTACAGGTTAGCACTACCACCTTTGGTTTTCCCGTGCTAGGAATTAAACCTTGGTGATGTGGACTTCCCCTCTGTATGCTATGTTTTGTTATCATTGGTTAACAAAGAATCTGCTCTGGGCCTATTGCAACACAGAATAGAGCAAGGTGGGAATTCCAAGCAGAGATAGAGGAGAAACGTGGGCGGAGTCAAGGAGACCCCAGGTAGCTGCCAAAGGAGACAGTTGCCAGAGAACCTTCCTGGTAAACCACGAGCCTTGTGGCAATAGAGAGAATAATAGAAATGGGTTAATTCAAGATGTAAGAGGTAGCTAGAAATACTCATGAGCTAATTGCCCAAGCAGTGTTGTAATTAACACAGTTTCTGTGTGATTATTTCAGGTCCGGCGGCCTCTGCCTACACCCTGGTACTGTGCATACCAGTCAAACACTCTGGAAGGATGGCCACGTCCCTCAGTTTCCCTTTTGTGTCTGGCTTATTTTACATAATTCCTTGAGGTTCATTCCTTATATGGATGTGTGTCAGAATTTCCCAAGTTTCCCCTTTTTTGTAAGACACCTATAGACAGGTGGCTCACACAGCATCGTGAATGTTCTTTGTGCCTCTAAAATGCACACCTGGAATCCCTGTTCTCAGAAGGGCTGAGGCACGTGGATTGTGAGTTCAAGGCCAGTCTGGACTACCTAGTGGTAACCCTTTCTCGGAAAACTCCCTACAAGATCTCCTAGAGCCAACCAAACATAAAAGAGATTCCCCCCCCCCCCCAGCGCCTAGACTAAGGGAGAGCACACTCAAGCCCACACAGTGGGCACCTGTGCTGACTCAGCATGGTCATGGAATATTAGTTTAAGATGTGTTGCTTTCATTCATGCTGGGGAATTTCGTTCAATGGTGTAAAGATATATTGCCTTGTTTTGTGTTGCATGTGTTTAACTCTGTGAAGTTGTGTTACTTTGCCTGCCTAAAACACCTGATTGGTCTAATAAAGAGCTGAATGGCCAATAGCAAGGCAGGAGAAAGGACAGGCAGGGCTGCCAGGGAGAGAGAATAAATAGGAAGGATGAGAAGGAGAAGGAGAGGACACCAGGGTCTATCCAGCCAGCCACACTGTCAGCCACAGAGTAAGAAGGAAAGAAAGACATAGAGATTAAAGAAAGATAAAAAAGGCAGAGAAAAAACATAGTTAAAGAGACATAGAATAATTTAAATTAGAAAAGCTAGCTAAGGTTGATAAGGTTGGGCATCCGAAGAAAGAATAAATCTCTCTGTGTATTTATTTGGGAGCTGGGTGGAGGGCCCCCCAAAAGTAAAAAAGCAAAAACAAAAACAAAAAATCAACTGTATAGCATTAGCGCTGCTCTGATGTGAGAAGCCCTCCATACCTAAAGATTCAGCCAGCCCTACACAGAAACTCTCTTTTACGTTTTACACGTTGATTTGTACTATGTTAACACCCGGACCAGCTTCTTTCTTATGACTGCTCCCTGCACCATTAACAGAGATTTACACTGCACAGGCATCCTAAGAAGTCCAGAGAAGATTGACATATGCAGGAAGTGCGTAGGGAATATGCAGTGTATGTGAGGGACACAGGGCTTGGTGCGGCAGTCCCGGGGCCATGCAGGGCTTGGTGAGGCAGTCCCGGGGCCATGCAGGGCTTGGTGCGGCCGTCCCGGGGCCATGCAGGGCTTGGTGCGGCCGTCCCGGGGCCATGCAGGGCTTGGTGCGGCCGTCCCGGGGCCATGCAGGGCTTGGTGCGGCCGTCCCGGGGCCATGCAGGGCTTGGTGCGGCCGTCCCGGGGCCATGCAGGGCTTGGTGCGGCCGTCCCGGGGCCATGCAGGGCTTGGTGCGGCAGTCCCGGGCCATGCAGGGCTTGGTGCGGCAGTCCCGGGGCCATGCAGGGCTTGGTGCGGCAGTCCCGGGGCCATGCAGGGCTTGGTGAGGCAGTCTTGGAACGAGTCTTCTGAGGATAATAAGGGATTTGCTCCATGGCGAGGCTGAGCAGAAGGTATGTCGCTGTTGAGGCCACTGGTCCTTCATGACATCCCACAGGGGGTCAGCATGGCTGCAATCGTATTTGCGGCCCCCACTTGCCTGGCTTTCTGTGGGAGACAGGGAAACATGCTGGGGGATGTTTGTGGGAAGGGAGAGGAAGCCACAGTCAGGGAGGGGAGGCTGGGACCTGCAGAAGGTGTCGAAGCTGTATAAGGTGGAGCAACAAGGGGCTTTGACCAGAGGGACTGGGCTGCCAGGGTGAGAGCACACACATCTCCCTTGGTGGTGCAGGGAGAAAGAGCTGTCCCCGGGTGACATCTGACCCTCTTCCAAACAGGTACAGCAGGTGTTTCTGGAGCTGCCCCTACAGGCTGACACACAACCTAACTTCCCGTGAGTCTTAGCTATGACTAGGCCCTGGCACAGGGGTGATTCCCTCCACAGTCACAGGTCACACCCCACCTCTTCACGATCCAGGCCAGACTCTCATTCAAGAAGTCTACCTGCTTCATGAGAGCTCTGGGCGGCTTTCAGGAATCCCGAGAGTGAAGAAGAACAAGCAGAAAAACTGTGGAACATGTGTGGCTAAAGGAAAGTTCTGCTAGAACGGAAGCTTTCCTTCCCCTCCACTCGGCACACCACTTCTTGGGATGCCCGGGGATGCCAGCTTCCTCCGTGGTGGGGAGGTCAGTGGTAGAGGAAGGGCCCGGAGCCCACTACACAGGGGAGCCAGTCTAAACCTAACCAGGAAGGTGTTCTGGGGGACCCCAGGAGGCCACTCCATTCCTTCCTGGCCAGGTCCTAGTCCTAGAATGCAGGGTTCAGTGTGGCCTGTGTCTCTCCCTGTGGGAAAACTTGCCTCTGATGCATGGGCCAGTGAGTCAGCCACCTCTGCCTGGGGGATTTCTTGGAAGGTGGTGAGCAAACCTTGCTCTCCTGCACCCTCTGTGAGGGTTGTGCCTGGCCCTGTGTAGGGGGAGATTGCAGACTGACTGACTGATGGCTGATGCAGACTACCCTCCCCTTCCCCTCCCCCACCCCCAGAAGTCTTAAGGACAGGGGAGGTTCCCTCCAATATTGCCCCCTGAAAGTTACTGGCAGAGGAGCTGGTCAGGGCACACAAGTTCTGGAAATGAGCTCATTGGGTCTGCAAATCTCCCTTGCCTGTCTGACCTGCTGGGGCAGTTGTTTCCAGCAGTGGCAGAGCTGATTCAAGCTGAGAGGCTTCCTTACAGTGTAAGGCAATCTTTTATTTGGACAGACACGTTGGGATGCCTGTCAGCGAGACAACAGGAGGCATTCAGATTGGTTCAGGCTATTCCTGCTTCTCCTTCACAGGCACCTGCTTATCACTTGCCCTTAGGGTCCCTCTCCTCCTCCTCCTCCTCCTCCTCCTCCTCCTCCTCCTCCTCCTCCTTCTCCTCTTTCTCCTCCTCCTACTCCTCCTCCTCCCTTGTCCACCCATGTCCTTCCGTGTTCAGAGCAGGCAGGAACAATGATGTTCCTGGTGTCCGGTGGCCGATTACTTGTGTAACTTAACTCAGAGGCTGCTGCTCCTGGACCAAGCTGAAGTCCAGATTCCTGACAACCTTTGTCCCACAAACCCTCGCGTCCAGAAGGCTGGGAGCCAAGGAGCGTTTGGCCTCACAAGTTCTGTTCCATGAACATAGCACCATTTACCCAGAAGCCTTACGCTCTGGGGTGTCCAGCACTGTAGAGAGGGAAGGCCATTCACTTAGAAAACAAAATGAAAGCTGTAACTAGCTCCTGTTTGCGGCTCTGGCTCCAGGGCCGCAGTACATTACACGTATCACCGAACGCCATCCTCACAAATTTTAGAAGTTATTACTGAGATTTGGGGCTATTTTTACCCCTTTATTTAAGAGACCTAAACCTCAGTAAGCCAGAGGCTAATTCTCAAACATGTCTGCTTGTCCCCAACCAGCGCTTCTGACTGCTGGTGTCTTCCTTCCCCAGGGGGAGGGCGCAGAAACGGAACACTGGGCCACCCCCCCCACCCATAACCCCAGATTTGGTTGGTCTGGATGTGGTCAGAGCCTGCAGCTCTTACAAGCTCCCTCCATGGCTGCTGCTGCAGGGCTCAGCCCCTGAGTGTACTGTCCTGCACAGTGCATAGGGTCCCAGAGCTTGCAAGATCTCTGCCCCAGGGCCTTGAGTACACTGTTCTGAGCAGTACACAGGGCCTAATCCTCCAGCAGACTGCCCAGGCCTCTCCCTCCTCGGCTATGGTCATTTCTTGGTCTTAATCCAGGAAATCAAGCCAGCGCAGCCAGGGAGCCCTCCAGAGGAGGAAGACATCGATACCACAGTCAGTCGATAAACCACTTCTAGGACAACACACACTCAACAGCTTGTAAAGTCGTTCCAGGCTTAACTTGAGCCAAGCTGGCCTCACTGGGCAGAGCTCAGCAGGAAATAAGACGGATGGTCTTGTACCTTTACCCAGCATGGCGGCTCTTGTCACCACATGGTTTTTATGGTTTCAGCTATGTTGATGACTGATGGCTTCTGTTTCCACCTGAGCAGACTCTTTCTTGTCTGATTCAGTCCCCTGCTGTGGGGCCTAACACCTAGAATAGTGGCCAGCATGTGTGGTGGGGACAGGAAAACGAATGGACAGAGTGAGAGATGAATGAAGAGATGAACAGCTGGGCGAGGTGGCACACGCCTT
This sequence comes from Microtus oregoni, assembly GCF_018167655.1. Lineage (NCBI taxonomy): Eukaryota > Metazoa > Chordata > Mammalia > Rodentia > Cricetidae > Microtus > Microtus oregoni. The sequence continues at coordinate 15,681,670 of NW_024543221.1, forward strand.
TAATCCCTGCACTTGGGAGGCAGAGGCAGGCAGATTTCTCTGAGTTTGAGGTCAGCCTGGTCTACATCTACAGAGTGAGTTCCAGGACAGTCAGAGTTACACATAGAAACCCTGTCTCAAGAAGAAGAAGAAGAGGAAGAAGGAGGAGGAGGAGGAGGAGGAGGGAGGAATAGGAGGAGGGGGAGGAGGAGAAAGAGGAGGAGGTGACTGGGAAGAGATGAGAGATGAAGAAGATTGGTTGACTAGAGCTGGGGTGACTTGTCCATGGCTCCTGGGAAACCCTGCCTCCTTCCCTTGCATTAAAACCCAGCCCCTCTGAGCCTGTGAAAGGTGTGGCCTGTGGGTCCCAACCTCAAATTCATCTGGACAGAGAAGCATTTAGCTGTCTGCTAGGGTTACTCTCACAGCGCTGCAGAGGTGGGTGTGGTGGGGTGGTTTCCACGACAGAAGTGTGGCTTCAAAGTCAGAGTGACAAGGACAGTGAAGGAGAATCCTGGACTTCTCCCGAGCGTGCAGTACTCTGCGGGCTGTCTCTGGTGTGGTGGTGAATATTGGCTATCCACGTGGCAGAATCGTGGTCATCGAGGAGACAAACCCCCGGGTATGTCTGAGAGAGCATTTCTAGACTGGATTAATGGAGAATGTGGGAGGCATCCCGTGGGCTAAAGTCCTGAAGTCCCGGATGCTGAGTACCAGCGTCCATCTCTCTTTGGTTCCTGACCACAGATGCAAAGCGCCAGCTGCCTCACTCTCCCGCTGCCATGTGTCCCCCACCATGACGGACTTAATTCTCAAACCATGAACCAGATAAACCCTTCCAACCTAAAGTCAATTTTGTCAGGTATTTTTTTTTTTCAGCACTTATACACCTGGCCTGTGGCTCCATCATCCCCACCTCGTCTTCCTCCTGTGTGTTCCTTCTCCGTGTGGTTGTTTCTGGAAGTCAACAATCATTCGGAATCCATCTGACTAAATACACCTGCACTCCCCCTGTTCTGAGTCAGGTCACACACTGAGGTCCTGGGGTCAGGACACCAAGAAATCTTTTTCTGTTGACAAGACTTTTACATCTAGGAGGAAGGTGTGTTGGAAGCTAGCGAGGGGAGGACCTAGGGAGCTAGCTCTCCAGAGACTGTAGTCCCTAAGACTGGGGTGTTCTGGGCAGTGAGCTTCCACACCCTGGGATTCCTGAGGCTGGGAGAGAAAAGCTGAAGGCCAATGGGACTAGGGTGAAGCCCCAGGCAGGTGTCACAGGTGGGAAGCCCAGTTCTCTAGGGTGGGCAGGGAGAGAGATGGGGGCAGGCTGTATCGATGGTCCCCAAATGCTGCACCCCTGGCAAGGGCAAACGCAGCCAGGGGAAAAAGTCATGCTCAAATTTCAGACTCCCCTTTCTGGAACTTTCCATCGTGGGTAAGATTACAACACTCTTGCCATGTCCTTCCTGAGGCACAGGGAGAAAAGAAGGTCTTTCTGGGGAATGTCTCCCTAGGTCGGGCCGGGCAATTGCCATCACTCCAGCAACTTTCCTTCATTTCCTTTTGTCTATTTCTTTCCATTTAACAAAAAGATTTATTTACTTACTTATTTATTTATTCTGTATGTATGAGCATCTTACCTGAGCCTGCTTCTGTGTCTGGGAACTGAGCCTGAGTCCTCTCCAGGAGCAGCCAGTGCTATTGACTCCAGCACACTCTGCACTTTTTTTTCTTTTCTTTTTTCTTTTTTAAATTGGAATAACCCGATGTATCTTTTTTTTATGTTTATTTATTTATTATGCATACAGTATTCTGTGTTTATCCCTGCACGCCAGAAGAGGGCACCAGACCCCATTACAGATGGTTGTGAGCCACCATGTGGTTGCTGGGAATTGAACTCAGAACCTTTGGAAGAGCAGACAATGCTCTTAACCTCTGAGCCATCTCTCCAGCCCCCACTCTGCACTTTTTAAGAACGCTTGTGGGTTTCTATTTGTTTCTGCTTTGAGACAAGGTCTATGTACCATATGATCGTAATAGTTGTTCCTCCACCTCCACCTCCCGAGTGCTGGGATTTCAGGTCTGTGCCACCATGCCTGGTTTGTGTGATGCCAGAGATGAAATCCAGGGCTTTGTGCATGCTGGGCAAGCACTCTGCCTGCCAACTGAGCCAGGAACTTTTCTTCCCAGGTCATCTCTGGAGGTGGGTTACCTCTAACCTCCACCTAGACCTTCCAGTGCCACACAGTGACCTGCAGGAAGGGAGCAGAAAGCTGTCTGTGAACAGGAGGAAACATTCGAACCTGACACCTGCCTGCCTGACCCTCAGCCTGCTTCACAATGGGGTCTGAGCACAGAAGCAGGGCGAAGTGTCCAGGGGGGACAAGGTGGTTCTGCCCCCCCCTCCCCCCCCCGCCTCACTTCCATCTGCCTCTCTATTGATTGCACCCTTGATAGTGAGCCAGAGAGCCTGGGCAATCCCCTGAGATCTGTGAACTGCCCTAGCTGCCCATGGAGGGGTCATATGAGCAAGGGGGAGGGGCCAAGACCATGATTGGAAGAACCACAGGGAGAGCTGACCCATGCTAGTGGGAGCTCACGGACTCTGGACCTACTTGGGGAACCTGTCTGAGACTGAACTAGGCCCTCTGAATTTGGGTGACAGTGATGTGGCTTGATCTATTGTGGGGGGCGCTGGAAGTGGGACCAGGATTTATCCCCAGCGCATGAACTGGCTTTTGGAGCCTATCCCTGTGTTGGGATACTTTGCTCAGCCTTGATGCAGAGGGGAGGGGCCTGGTCCTGCCTCAACTTTCTGTGCCGTTGACTCTCCAAGGATAGCCTTACCCACTCTGAGGAGAGGATGGAGGGCGGTAGAGGGAGAGGGAGGGATAACTTGGGTTAGTATATAAAATGAAAAATATAAATAAACAAATAAATAAAAGACACTACACCTGGATTTTCCACATGGCTTTAAGAAATCTGCCACTCGTGGGTTTTGAAAAGTTTCCAGTCCCTACCACAGTCCCTGAACCCTGAGGTCCGAAAACAGGCAACTGATTCATCTCCCACCTGCATTTTATCAAAACGAAACAGCAATTTTCGCAGTCTGAGGAAGCCAGGCCCTCCCCATCCCCCACCCTCCGCTACTAAAGCTCCTTCTGAGACCCGGTGATCTCCTTCTCCCAGGCCCTCAGACACCGAGCCACGGGGTTTGGGGAGTGAGCCTCTCAGAACAGCCAACCCTTGCCTCACCATTCTGAGATCAAACTGGGTCTTTTCCTTCATTTTCTCCCCCTGGTTTATTTCTTACAACGCCTACTTTGACCTTCCCTAGGGCTGGGCCCGTTGCTTT